>NC_141909.1:43910000-46410000 GCF_057802395.1 Ceratotherium simum simum | reverse complement strand
GCACGCCCGGGATCCGAACCGGGCCTCCAGCAGCGGAGCGCACTTAACCGCTAAGCCATGGGGCCGGCCCCTACATATAAATTTCTAGAGATGAGGTTATCCCCTCTTCTTCCCAGTGCAGAGAGGGAGATATCTTTACAAATGGAGATTTCCTTTATAAATGTAAATGTTTGGGAAACAGACCTTTGATAAGACTGGGCTTAGCAAGGACCCTCCCAGCCTATCCATATCCAGAGTTATCTATGGTGATGGCCTGTCCTGGGGACAGGCCTTCTATCTTAAATCCTTTTAGGCAGTTAGTGGGGGAGGTCAAAATTTCTTTCTGAGTCTTCTGAGCCTTTATTGTCTTCAGCTCGAAATAATCTGCACACCAGAGTGACACATCTTGGGGCAGCCTGCCCTGAACCCCATCACATTCTTATAATTGAAAAGAGTTAACTTCTCCTCTCCAATTTCTGTTCCTTTCTTTTTTTTTTTTTAAGATTTTATTTATTTATTTTTCCCCCCCAAAGCCCCAGTAGATAGTTGTATGTCATAGCTGCACATTCTTCTAGTTGCTGTATGTGGGACACGGCCTCAGCATGGCCAGAGAAGCGGTGTGTCGGTGCGCGCCCGGGATCCGAACCCGGGCCGCCAGCAGCAGAGCGCACGCACTTAACCGCTAAGCCACGGGGCCGGCCCTGTTCCTTTCTGATAATTTCTGTTTTCCTCTCCATTCCCACTTCTTTATTCCCTATAATCCTTTCTCTTTAGCCTCCAAACAAAAAAAAACCCATCCTACCCATCTTTCTCCTTTCGCTTTCTATTTAGTTACAGCATAATGATGTACAGATGCTCACTGGGTTACTTGACACTTGTCTTATGCAAATTTGACCTTATACAAATTATTACATAAGGCACATAATAAAATTTTACAGATGTAGATAATTTTGCTTTATGTATGGAATACATAGAAGTCTAGTGCATAGATGAATGCTAAGAAGCAAGGCCCAAAATAGCCCCTACTGGGAAAAGAGCAGTTACTCTTCATCTTTTGTTGTCTCTCAATCTCTGCATTGATGGGGTGGGTGCACTTACCCTTCCCCCACCATTTCTTTTGACTTTACTGTTGTATAGTGTGCAGTTAAGCGCTCAGACCCTGGGATCCCACTGCCTGGATCTGTATCCTTTTTCTACCATTTACTAGCTGAGTGATCTTGTATAAATTGTGTGATCTCTCTAAGCTCCAATATCTTCATGTACTAAATAGAGATAATAAGATAATAATCCTTCCTCAGATTTGTTATAAGAAATAGATCAGTTCTTATAAGAAATAATAAATAATGCCCAGCTTGTAGAGAACACCCTTGCCAATAAATTGAAAGCCTGATATTGCTCACCCCAATGAAAAGCTTCTTTCTTTCCTGACCTACCGGGTAAGTCTTTTTCAACTTTTGAGTCACGAAAAAACAGAAGAGAACAACTGCACAAACTAGGGACTGTCAAAAGTAGAAAGTGTGGTGCTGTGGGGCTTCAGATCTAAAACTATTTTTCTCCCTAAGTGAGTTGGACTGATCAGAATTAACAATAGTGATGAAGTGAGCTTGATGTTCCTCTGAAATGCTTTTCCAGATATTTGGCAGAGCTCTCAATTCCTTCTTTCCCAATCCCTGTTTTTCATTCTAGATGCTCCTGGATTATTAAATGTGGGGAAAAAAGCACTTAAATCTGGTTTGGAGAAAGAGGAGAGAGGAGAGTAATATTCAAGGACTGTAACCTAAATATTCTTTCTATAACAACTTCCTGCAGAAACTCAGGCCAGATGTCCGTTAAGCTACACTACAGTGGAATAAAAACATCCTCCAGCTCTCATTGAATGGGGAATTTATCAGGCTGCATTTTAAAAAATCTTCTTTTGTGGAACTAGTGAGAGTCTCTGGAACCATGTTCATATCCATAATAATGAAGCTAGATAAGGGTGCAGGACTCAGATTCTGCCCATCAAAACAACCCAGCCAGGCACCATGTGAAAAGCTTTGATAAGGCGCTGTGAAGATCCTTTATGTAGTCCATTTGTCATTGAATACGGCTTCATCCAGAGCACAACATTTTTAAACAGCTTGATTTTTTTTTAAAAAAATCACTAGTCCTTGAGTAAGAATGATATCAGGACAACAATCTTCAATTTAATATCGAGGGCTTTTTTCACATCTCTTTTAGCTTTAAACCAACTGGCTTGTATCATAGTCTAAATTCCAACAGTGACTTTCCAATGCTTCCAGATTAATTCTTTCTTGCTTTTGTCATGTAACACAGATACAACTATCTTTCTGTCTTACTGGTGGTTTTCAAACCTAATTTTTGAACTGAGGAAACTCTTATCAAATAAGATCTTACTCAGAACTTAACAGCAGAGTGGAACTACTCAGGAAGTGTCTCCTATTGGGAAGATCATCGGGAAACCACTGCCCTACAGCAAAAATGCTTTGTTTGATTTGCAGATTTCACAGCCAGAATAGAGAAGCAATCAAAATGTAATTCGCTCAAAAAATGGAAATTCATTAAGTAGCACATAAGTAGAAAATAATAATGCATAGTGACTACATTCATGAAAAAGTTGCATTGCAGTATTATGCTTTGTCACTAGAAATAGAAATGGCTCCAGGTTCAAGACTGCCTTTTCAAGTCTGCATTCCCTACTTTCCCCCAGGTGTGATGATCTGGAGCTCTGGGACAACACATAAGCAGTTGGCTCTCTTGCCTCTCTCCCGAATGAATGTCCTCCCAATAATTAAAATTTGCATATGTCCTAGGTCCAGGCCTTTCAATCCTGGGGACTGATCACTGGGAATGTGGGTCTAGAAGATGGCCCATCTGGAAGCACTGTTTCTATAGCAGAAACAGTGCAAAGACTTTCTCCTAAGTCGCTCTGGCTTTAACAGAAGACTGAGGAGAATGGAATTTTTCTTCCAACCCAAGCATGCTCAATCTTATTTTGCTAAAAGGAACTTTTATCCTAGAGATATTACTCTACAATAACAATGCCCGGTATTGTTTTGGAGAAGACTAGCCATCTTGATGATGATCTCCCATTTTCCAACTCTACAGTGGGTTTCTTGGTTTTTATAAACCTAGAAAGGAAAAACACTTCAAGTTCCTAAACAAAGTTACCCAGCAGAGTAGTGGAGTGGGGCAGATCCGGTAGTATAGTCCTACTTGTATAGCACAAAACTAGATGTGTCAAAGCATCATGAATTTCTCAGAGGATAAGACAGTCATGATAATATATTTTGATCTTGTACCCTTGCAATGGAAAGCTTCTTTTCCTGAGTCTCCCAGTTTCTCTGTCGTTGTTTCTTTAATGCAGGCAGCCCCTATCCCACAGAGCTGATGCTAGTCCTATAAATAAGGAGTTTTATGTTTCACACCTGTCTCCTCATAAGTCACTCCTGTTCACTAAGGTTAGTAAGGAGCAGTGTTGTGCTGGAGTTGTGTCACACAAACTCATTAGAGCTGAGTGTAAACTTGCAGGAATTTTGCAAGCCGCTACTAAAAATTAAATTCTGTAAAGGTAGAACTAGGTAAATAATTATTTTTTTAAAAAGTAACAAATTCTCAAAATTCATCACTTCCTAGTTATTTTAGAACTATTTATACTTTTATACATTCATTGTGTCTGTGTGATAGAAATATCATATAACAGTATGCTACTGTGCAACTCTTTCCATTCTACATTTAGTGGTAGGTTGGCAGCTTGAAATCAATCATGGTAAGAGCATTCATGCCATGGAAATTGATAAATACAAAAAAAAATTAGGGCTTTTTTATTTTCTAGTTGAGAAACTAGAAGAGCTCATTGTTAAATGTTTATCATCACACTATTGCCAAGGAGAGTATGAATAGACGCCTATTCCGATACCAGACAAAACAATTACTTAAGTTTGCAGACTGGCTAGTGGGACATTTTGCCATCAACTAGCTATTTTTATAATGTTGTGAACTCTGATACTCACAAGCGGATTCTTCATTCTCTCTTTATCACCAGCAAAAATTGTAAATCAGTAGCAATAAAGAATTAAGTTTCAACAAGAATAAAAACTATGCCAGTCAACAGTGTGGGTTGCACTTCATACTGTTTGAAAAGCAGAAAAGATATGAAACTCATAAATCTATTGCATGAATATATCAGACAGAGGTGGAGAAAAAGCTATCATAAGAGGAAGGACATAAATTATGCTATGCGAAAGGAACGGAATGTACTAAAATAAAGAAATGTACTGCACGGGTTCATGATTTGGTAATAATGTGAGCTCGTTAGCAAGAGTCTGGGATATTTTTGCTGGGCAGTAAACAGTTCATCACTAGGAGAAAGAAACCTTTACTGAAGATATAGGTGTTGGATCATAGAAGAATGACTTAGTGAACATCTAATGGCTCTTATCATATGTGCTCATATTCAAAGCCAGGCCCGTCTGTAGGGGGTCTCTTGTGGGTGCCTTTCTGTGTGATGTCCTTCAAGGGAAGTCATTGACCATTGCTGCTTACCTGGAATCCAGGCCCATCACACCCCTGAGCCCCAGAGAGTTTCCATCTCTACCTAAGTCCTACATCCCTAGTCCTCAATGCTTGTTCTGGAATGAACCTCTTTCCTGGATGATTAATCTTAACAACATTTTTATTGGTGGATAAGTTATGTGTCTGTCATACAGGGCTGGGACTAGGATGAGGCAAGTGGGGCATTTGCTTCTGGTGCAAAATTTAAGGGACACCAAAAGACTTCATAATCAAGATTCATAATATTTAAAAAAATCAAAAATAATGCAAAAAATCCACAATTTATGAACTATCAAAATTTTAAATAATGACAAGATCTTAGTTTAGTAAAAAGAGTGGGTGTTCTCGCTTATAAACCAGTCTTCCGAGTGGAATGCTTTTTTCCCATTCTCTCTTGTCTCCTATCAGAGTTTGCTCCGTTAGCTATTTCCTCTCTCTCCCAGATTTCCAGCTTCCTCCTAAGGAAGGCTTGTTCCACAAAGCCCACAAAATGCTCAAGTTTCAGCCACCTTTCTTGAGAAATCTCTTCTTTGATTTCTCTGTTGCCACATTTCTATTATTTCTCTTTCTACTTCCCAACATTCCCTCTCAGTCTTGTTTGCAGGCTCATCTATTTCTGCCCTTTCTTAAAGTGTTGGTAATCCTCAGGTGCTCACTGCGTTCCTCTTCTCTTACCCCTTCCTCGGTGACCCCATCCACTCCCAGGATATAACTATTACAAATAAGCACACGACTCTCTTTCCCTGCTCCAAAGTCTCCTCTGAGCTACAGATTCCTATATCAACCATCCACTAAACATCTCCTCTTGGCCGTCCCCTAACCCAGACTCAACATATCCAAATTGAAATCATTCGCCACCTCCCCAGTCTGTCTTCCTATACTGTTTATCTCGCTGAATGGCGCTAGGAATCCAACAAAGAAGCCTGGAGTCACTTTTTTTTTTTTTTTAATTGAGACATAATTGACGTATAACATTGTATTAGTTTTAGGTGTAAAACATAATGATTTGATATATGTATATATTGTGAAATGATTACCACAGTAAGTTTAGTTAAGATCCATCACCACACGGTTACAAATAATTTTTTTCTTGTGATGAGAACTTTTAAGATCTACTCTCTTAGCAACTTTCAAATATACAATATAGTATTGTTAACTAAAGTCACCACGCTGTACATTACATTCTCAGGACTTATTTAACCTATAACTGGAAATTTGTAAGTTTTGAACACCTTCACCCATTTCATCCATCCCCCACCCACCACCTCTGGCAACTACCAATCTGTTCTCTGTACCTATGAGCTCGGTTTTTTTCAGATTTCACATATAAGTGAGATCATACAGTATTTGCCTTTCTCTGTCTGACTTATTTTACCTAGCCTAATGCCCCTAAGGCCCATCCATGTTGTTGCAAATGGCAGGATTTCCTTTTTTATAGCTGAGTAATATTCCATATTCCACCACCCTCATCATCAATGGAGCTACCAGTGGAGGCCCCTAGAACTCCCTTTCAATATCTGCACACAGGACCTATAGGACGTCTGTGTTCCTGGAAACATATCCCACCACAATCTGTCTGAGATCATCCCATCATATTCTTCCTCTCTGCCCTCGTCTGCTGCCTCTCTCCCCCTCACTCCCTCTGTGCCAGAAATACTAGCCTTCTTATTTCCACCTGAGCCTTCCTTCCCTCAGATACTTGCATGGCTCCCTACCTTCCTTCATTCAACTCTTTGCTGATATAAAAGTCTATCAGAGAGCCTTCCCTGACCACATGACATAAAACAGCAACCCACACCCCTACTATCCTCTAGCGCTCCTATCCTCCCTCATTTTTCTTCACAGAATTTATACGCACTTGACTTACACTTATTTGTCTATTTGTTTATTCTCTCTTCCCCATTAGAAATAAATTTCCTGAGAGCAGAGTCTGTTTTATTAACTTTACATTCTCATCACCTAGAACAGTATTTGACATTTAGTAGATGTACAGTAAATATTTGCTTGGTGAATGAATGATTAATTTGTGTCACATCTACTTTAACTTTTATTATCTCTATTAGTTCCCTCTTTCACATTTTCAGTAAATATTCACTCAGCCCCTCCCATGAGCCCCGCACAGTGCTGGGTGCTACCCATTCTACTGCTTTAGATCTCGTTGTCTCCAGCCTGGACTCCTGCAACTGACCCCTAACTGATCTCCTTGCTTGCAGTCAAGTCTCTCATTTATCTGTTCTTCACACAGTTGGTAGATTATCTTTCCAATTTACCTCAAATTGATAGTTTCTCCAGGAAGCCTTTCTCAATAATTTCAGTAGAATTACTTGTCTTTCCTCATGCCTAATTGTACCTTGCACAGATGGTTATCATGGCACATAAACCATGGCACTTTGTTGTACATACTTACACATCTGTCACACTCTATTTGACTGCAAACACATTGAGGGCAGAGGCTATCATTTATTTACCCCTAAATCTTTTCATCCTCACTATTTACCACAGTTCCAGGGCTATCATGAATGCTTGGTAAATATTTGTTGAGTAAGTGAAATAATAGTGTATTCAATGAATTATCTGTCTTTATGTCAAAGAGTCCAAAGCACTTATACATAAATCATAGTATGTTTCCCTAACATTTCAGAAATGATGTGACCACACATCTCTATATAATAGGTAAAAAATTAGGTAGTATTATCTCTATCTAGCAAAAGGAGGATTGGATTTATATCTGTTTCCTAAGATTAGTTTGCACCCATAACTGGATTGATAGCATCAAGTCAAGTGTCCAGATTATTAAATTAGATGTTAAGGGATTAACAAAGAGAAGTAGAAACATTGTCTGCCTTCAAGGACCATACTAACTGTTGGAAGGAGAAGACAATATGCATAGAAAATACTGGTTCATCAAACTCTTTTTAATAACCCTAAAAATGGCCCACCCAAATATGAAGACAGAAAAAAGAAAAATGCTGAAAGGGCCAAGCAGGAATTTCTTCCATGGGAGATCAGCATATTTATTCATATGACAGCTGCCCTGCCTAGATGGCTGTACACCAAGGAGGAGACAGGTCGCCTCTTCCAAGCCTGCCGTGTTCCCTAACAGCCAGCTGTCCAGAGCATGCACAGAATCACAGCATTCTGACAGTTCAAGTCTGAGCATCACTTCCACGATTTACCTGGAAGGAAGAAGAAGCTAGGAGCAGAATGCATAGGGAAATGATAATGAATTCTTGTTGACAATTCTAGGTTAACTATCACTGACAAGTCGATAGGTAGAGGGTTCCATTTTGAAGGAGGCTACTAAAAAAAGACTAAGGCCACATTTCTAAAACTAAATCAAAACTCCACCAGTTACTCAACTTCAAAATTGTGATATCCTGGTTTTCTAGGTAATGATCATGTACAAAGAAAATGAGACAGGAAGATAAATGAACATTTATAGACACCTTCTGTGTGTTTTGAACTGTTCTTTCAAAGCCTCTCCCTCAACTAATCCTCACAACAATCTTGCAAGATAAATATTACTAGCCCTATCTTAATAGATGAAGATATTGTGGAAAAGAAAGGCCCACATACAAATATTACTTATCTATATCTATCAGTATCGACTAATGGAACTTTATTTTATTCTATAGGTTATAATCTATTAGTTTCATTATTTATTTTGTGGCTTTTCCCAGCTTTGGCCATGAGAGCTTCCTCAAGTGAAATCTTGTGTCCTTTTTCACATGCCCCCATCAGTTTTTGAGCATTGCCTTACTTTCTGGCACCACAAGATGTTTCAGGCTCCTCCTGTATTTTTCTTGCCCCAGCTGTGGAATCAGCCAAGGAGCCTTGGCTCCTTTTATTGAAGAAAGTTTTTAAAATGAAACCAAGATCTGAGTGCCAGGTGGGCTCACTGCTGAGGAGTCACTGTTTCTAGGCTCTCATAGAGGAAAGAGATAAGAAATATATGCATGTATACACACACATACATTCAACACATACTCATTTACATATTTCCCTCTATCTATCTCTAAATATGTTAAAGACTGTGAGTTCCTACTCAAACCTCTAATTCCAGACCACCATCCCATGGTTCATTCCAGCCTGTCTCATTTCCTTTCCCAATAGTGAGAAACTAGACTCTTATTATCCACAATATATTTATTTGCTTAATTCTAGAATACACATATAGTAGTTACTGAATTGCTAACCCATATCCCAGTAAAAAACAAATTTAGTAACTAACAATATTTGTGTATAGTTATTTTTTTGTCTTTAGCCTTACAATATATAGTCTAAACACAGCTTTCCAAATTTGTTGCTGTGTATTCCATTTTGGGGTTCCTCTACCTCCTGATTCATTTTAACTATTTATTGAGTATGAATACCATTACTCATGTGATTACCATGATTCCAAAAGTTAGAACTGTAAAAACAACCAAAAATGGTATACTCAGAAAAGTGTCACTCTCCTCACCCCTTTCATCCTGTTCCTATGCCCCTATTCTTTCTATCCAGTTCCTACCCATTTCCTTTAGGTAACTAACCTCACTAGTTCTGGTTTATCCTTCCTGTGTTTCTGTTTGTACAACTGGGAAGATATATGCATATTTTATCATGCTCTTATGATACTCTTTTGTACTTGGCTTTTTCAAGTATACAAGTATATCCTGGAAATTACTCCATATTAACTATTAATCCATAGTTAATAAAGATCTTCCTGATTTTTTTTTTTTTGTGAGGAAGATTAGCCCTGAGCTAACATCCATTGCTAATCCTCCTCTTTTTGCTGAGGAAGATTGGCCCTGGGCTAAGATCCATGCCCATCTTCCTCTACTTTATGTGGGATGCCGCCACAGTATGGCTTGACATGCGGTTCGTCAGTCTGTGCCCAGGACCCGAACCTGCAAACCCTGGGCTGCCAAAGCAGAGCCCGCCAACTGAACCACTATGCCACCAGGCTGGTCCCCGATTGTTTTTTTTTTTCATAGCCACATAGTACTTCACTGTGTGGCTGTACCATACCTATTCAACCACTCTTTGATGTACTGGCATTTAGGTTGTTTTAAATATTATGCAGTTATAAATAATGCTGACGTGAGTAACTGTGTGTGCATGTACATTTTCATATTACTGGGGATTTATCATTGGGATAAATTTCTAGAAGTGGGATTATAGAGTCAAAACGTAAATACACATATAATTTTGTTAGACATTGCCAAATCCCCCCCAAAACGGTTGTACTAGTTTACATTCTCCTCAGCAATGTACGAGCGTGCCTCTTTTCCTACAACTGTGCAATAAAATATATTGTCATATTTTTTTATATCACCAATTACATACGTAAGAACTTATATCTCAGTATTGTTTAATTTGAATTTATTTTATTTTGAGTGAGAAATATATTATTGAACATATTTATATATACCACGGACCATTTTTATATCTTTTTGGTGAATTGCTATTTGTGTGTTTCCCCTATTTTTCTTTTAAGTTCTTGGTTCGTTGTCCCTCAATTTTCAAAGGTGCTATGTAGACATCTTTTTATAGATGTGTCATTTGTAATTCTATACATATTCTGCTGCACATGTGATAAATTTCCATTTATTTCATATGGTTTCATTTAACTTACATATCCTATGATTTTTTTAGAAGGAATTTAGAGTACTTCACATATTTTATCTGTAGTTGTACTGTTTGCATTTTACATTTTAATCACAATGTGACTAAATCAGAACCAAAGAAACAAATTCATGGAGGAAATCCTTCCTCAAACTCCTTTGTGCAATATTTACTTAGTGAAAGCAAACAAAAAAATATTTTTAAATAAGAAGTTATATCAACTTGGCCATGCTATGACTTTGACATTCATTTTTATAAAAAGCAGGAGATAGCCTCAGAAGTAACTGCGCTCAAGGTAATAAGTAAAATAAGTGGAAAGAATCAAGCGATGGAGAAAAGTACCAAAATGGAGAAGTAACTCAAGATTAAACAGCTTTACTAAGGTCACACAGTTAGTCAAAGACTGATTTGTGCAACTTCTGGTTACTATTTAAAAGGTTTCATTTAGTATTCTTGTTAGTTCCATGAAAGAACAAATAAAGAATTTATTAAACTTTGCAGATGGCACTAAACGAGGTGTTTTCAACAGAAGAAAGAATAGAAACACAGTACATATGGAACTAACAAGGTTAGAAATGTGTGGGTAGACAACTATGACATGCGATAAATCTTGGGAAAACACCTACTAATGTTCATTGGCGGAAAAACATTAGCAATGCAAGTCAAAAGAAATCTAAGGGGATAAAATTCCAAAGGACATGGGAGTGATAAATAGACCTATTAGTAACTAATACAATAAAATATCAGGTATTTAATTTGAAGAAGCTTGAGAAATAAGTGAATAATAATACACAACTGCATTAAGGAGCATTCATCATCCATACAAGAGCTCATAAGTTAGTTGTGTCTGATCAAATTTCAGTCAGCCAACATGTTTTGTTGGGTCCACGACATTTTTTTAAATTTGTCTTTGAATTCATTTAGGTGCTACCACTCATTCCCGATTTTTTATATTTGGCAAATTTTACCCATTTATTTATCTCCTTGTTCTCTTGGAGGCATATGTGTTTGTTAAGTCTTTTGTATACTATAATATCACTCCCCTCATTTTAATGCCATTGATTTGTTGAAGAAACTGGGGTAGAATATTCCACATTCTGGATTTGGCTGAGTGCATCATTGTTGTATCATTTAACTTGATGTTATATCCACTGTATTTCCTGAAAATTGTAAGATAGATCTAGAACAAACGTTGGCAAACTTTCCCTGGGAGGGATGACAGTAAATACTTTAGGCTTTATGGGCTATAAACACTGTCACAATTATAGTAGTCCCCCTTTATCCGTGGGGGATACATTCCAAGACCTCCAGTGGATGCCTGAAACTGCAGACGGTACCAAACCCTATATATACTATGTTTTTTCCTATACATACATACCTATGATGAAATTTAACGTGTAAATTAGGCACAGTAAGAGGTTAACAATAACTAATGATAAGATAGAACAATTATAACAATATACTGTAATAAAAGTTATGCGAAGATGGTCTCTCTCAAAATACCTTATTGTACTGTACTCACCCTTCTTGTGATGATGTGAGATGATACAATGCCTATGTGATGAGATGAAGTGTGTGGCATATCTGAATTGCCAGCATCACTACTCTTGCACTTAAGGCAAAATAAGGTTTACTTGAACAAGAGCACTGCCATACTGCCACAGTCCACCTGATAACCTAGAAGGCTACTAAGTGACTAACAGGCAGGTAGCCTATACAGTGTGGATACACTGGACAAAGGGATGATTCATGTCCCAGGCAGGATGGAACTGGATGGCGCAAGATTTCATCACACATTCTGAATATAGAATAGTGCACAATTTAAAACTTATGAATTGGGTCGGCCCCGTGCCTTGGCAGTTCGGTGCGCGTGCTCCGCTGCTGGCGGCCTGGGTTTGGATCCCGGGCGCGTACCAACACACTGCTTCTCTGGCCATGCTGAGGCCACGTCCCACATACAGCAACTAGAAGGATGTGCAGCTATGACATACAACTATCTACTGGAGCTTTGGGGGAAAAAATAAATAAATAAAATTATTAAAACTTATGAATTGTTTATGTCTGGAATTTTCCATTTAACATTTTTCAGACCACCGGTAACTGAAATTACGGAAAGTGAAACTGTGGATAAGGAGGAACTACTGTGCTGAACTCTGCCATTGTAGCAAAAAAGCAGCTGTAGACAATAATGAATGTAAATGAATGGGCTTGGCTGTGTTTAATGAAACTTAATTTACAAAAACTGGTGATACATTGTCAGTTGAGGCAGAAGGAATAGCATGTGTGAAGACCTGGAAACAAGTGAGAACATGTTATGTTCAAGGGACAGAAAGAAATTCACTGTGGTGGAGGGTAGAGTGGAGAGAAGGCTGAGTGAAGGCCACCTGCCTTCAGTAACATCACCAGAGGACTTCAGTTCCTCCCATGAGGCTTTCACTCAGCAAATTCCACCCTCCTGTTTATCTCCTAACTGTAAGTCATCTACAACATACTCATGGGTCACGTACCTAACAGCTATTTTATACTTACGACCACATGTATAATTATGACTCAATCTTTTCATTCATTCATCAAATACTTATTGAGTACCTACTATGTGCCAGGCTCTGTGCTGAGGGCATGATGAGGAGCAAAGAGACAGAATTTTCTCTCACAGAAATAATCATAAAAATGAAACTGAGTCATCTAAACTGAGCTAAGTGCTATGAAGTAAGAGTTGTGTTTCTTGAAGAGAATATAACAAAGAAATCTAACCCATTATGGGAATAAGAGAAGGCTTCCCTGAGAAATCTCTCTTCTGTTCAAATTTCAATCTGCCCCTAATCTTTTTGGAGACCCCCCGACTGGATTGGAAATTCTCTTTCCTTAGTCACTACTCCCCTCATCAGAATTAATTCTGGCTTAGTGACCCAAGTCATTCAGGTAACAGGCCTCTGCTTTTCTCCCCAATTTTACTACTGTCAGGGGCTCAATTTTCCAAAAGAGTTGGTCTCCTGAGGATCCCAAGTTCTATGGACGCAATGTTTGTGTCTCTTCTATTTTTGTTCTTCTGAAGGGAGCTCTAGCCGTGTCTCTCTCCTGGAATTTAGCCAACACTGTCTCTAGGGCATGACAAGGCCCAGAAACATCTTCAAACCAAGTCACCCAGGGGATTCAGTGCTGTTTAAGAGACCAGATTGATGACCAGGGTAATGTATGAGAATGAACAAGAATCTGCCATACAGACATATGGACATAGAAACAGCATGTAAAAAGAAGGACACTGGTCTGGAACTGGCTTTCTCTTCTCTTACACTCCTCCTTCCCTGCCCTGTTGCCTGCTGCCTCTCTGTCCCATCTCTACCTCTTCTTTCCCCTTTCACAGCAGCTCTAATGTTGATTTCATCTGCTTTCCTCTGCAAGCCACTGTTAGAAGTGGGGATTAGTTCTTTTCTCCAGGGTTTCCCCTATAAGATGAAGTCACTAGACAACAAATTTTCCAAACTAGTTGTTTCCTATACATCTTTTCAAACACTCAACCAGTCTTGGCTTTTGCAGTTTTCTCTCTCTGGAATGACTTTCTGTGCCTTCTCTACCTGGAGAACTCCAGCTCAGCTAATAATTACATCACTTCCTCTGTCCCATAGTCTGAGGCTCCTTTTTTTCTGGAAGCCCAGCAGAATGAGTTCATCCTCCTTTCTGCTCCTACAGATCCCTGCGTAGGCCCTACTATAGCAGTTACCACATTATGTCATTATATTGTGATTAGCTGTTTGCAGATCTGTCTCCCCGACTAGACCTTGACTGCTTGAGGCCTGGCATAATTACATCTTATTCCTCTTTGTGTCTCCAGAGTCTTGCAGTATCTGCCTCATAGTGGGTGCTGAGTAATGTTTAAATGATTTCATTAACTACTTTGTCTCAAACGCACATTTAGCACAGACACCGAAAAGGTACAACTCTAAAGAGATTTCACACATTCTGCTAATGCAAAGGGGGAATGAAAGCCCGATGGTTAAGTGAGAAGTTTCTGTTTTCAGCTGTAGAGTGTGAAGTTTTACCTCCCTAAAACTGAGAGGACGCTGAATAAAATGGTCAGATTTTCCACAAGGTGAACCCGGGCCAACTGGGGAAATTTTACTCTTTATCACTCTACTTCTGGCCTGGACCCTAGGTTTTAGAATTACAACGAGGAGTTGGCTTATGCGATGTCTCTTCCTCTTCCAAGAGGCAAATGTCAGTAATAATTTAGGTCTCACTGGATTGCTTCTCAACCATGTAACTGGTCTACAAATTTGACCTTTCAATTACCAACAACCTGCTGACCTGGGATTCCTTAGGATCCTCACGTCAAGGACATAGCATTCCCCAGGAGAGAGAATAAAAGTAAAATAAAATAAAAGGAAGTCCAATACCCGACCATGTTTGTATCTTTCTAAAGTACTAACACCATAATAAAGGCTTTCTGCTTCTGTTTCATTATGTGACAGCCAGAGACTGTAAACACTGTCTGTGGCAGAGAAAACAGTGTCTAGAAACAAACAAGAAAAACTAAAGTTGAAACTGGGAATCTGTGCACAGCTGACGCTTTGGTATTCTGTGGTCATGACAGCTTTTGCTCTTATGAAAGTACTGTGTGTGGTGGTGTTTTTCTCTGTAATGATTTCTGAAACCGTGTGACTCGTGGAATTTGCCTTTAAAAAAATGCAGTGAGTGTTTAATCGTTCAGGGTGTGAGTAACCACATTCTGTTCGAGGATGCTTCCAGCCCTCACTTTCCTCCTTATCAGCGACAGTACTCCAAACACTTGTCTCAATTTTCAGATCAAAGCTGATGAAAAACAGTCCTCTAAAGGGTTGAATTGCCTTCTGCATTTTTGTGCATCAGAAGAAAATACCCACACCGCTTGAAAGAGCGGAATGTTTTTTGGTGCCTCATCTTTAGATTGTGAATTGTGCTTTGCCTTTCTGCTTTGCTTATTTCTTACTTTGTCAATGTCATCTGCGTCATGAAATGTATCTTTTAATTAGTTATTCTTGTCTCAAATTGTCTGCTGTGGCTCACTGTCAGGGCAAGAATTCATATTAGTAAAATAAGGTCTATCACAAAAGGGAAATATCTTGGCTTATTTCAATGTGGAATTAACCTCATTTAACCAATAATCACCTTAATTGAGTTTCCAGATAAATCTTTTTGTTCTTTACATTTTCTTTGAAGTTGCATACAGCATGGCTTTTCTACAAAGAGCAGAAATTTAGAAGCATGAAAACACTAAATTATGGAAGAGCTGAGAAGCCTGATTGAGAAAACATTTGGAGAGAATTCTAGAGCTAGAAGCCAAATCAACAACACAACAACAACAATAACAACTCCATTCACATTCTGTTCTATGGAAGATATCCAAAAAACATCTCCCAAACACACATTATAAAATATGGGTAGCTTTGTATAGATTCCACATGGTCTGCCTGGGTTTCTATAAAAACAATGGAAACAACTATAAGTAATACAGAAAAGACTTAAAAGGAAGAGAAGGAAAAGTTATAACAAATAGAAAGAAGATGAGCGATAAAATAAGGAGATATGACTTTTCCAGAGACAACCTTAAAAACAATGGTAGAGGGGGCCGGTCCCGTGGCTTAGCTGTTAAGTGCACGAGCTCTGTTACTGGCGGCCTGGGTTTGGATCCTGGGCGCGCACAGACTCACCGCTTGTCCGGCCATGTTGAGGTGGTGTCCCACATACAGCAACTAGAGGGATGTGCAACTATGACATACAACTATCTACTGGGGCTTTGGGGAGAAAAGGGGGGAAAAAAGGAGCAGGATTGGCAATAGATGTTAGCTCAGGGCTGGTCTTCCTCAGCAAAAAGAGAAGGATTGGCATGGATGTTAGCTCAGGGCTGATCTTCATCACCAAAAAAAAAAAAAAAAAAGGTAGATTTTCAAAGTTGAAGACATTTACCAAAGTGAATAGAACCAAACTTTCCTATGTTTTGGAGAACCAAAGTTTAGTCCTTTGGGGAAGAAATTGAGGTCTGAGGACTTACATATTTTCTCTTCAATATTATCCCTCAAGAGTGAGTTTGTACTCCTGTTTTAAGAATGGGGAATGAAGGTCACCCTTCTCCTTTTAGTCCAGATACTAGGAACACAATGATAATGTGATGTTTAGTCATTAGGACCAACTGCATGGTGTAGAAAGATCACTAGACTAGAAACGAAGAACTCTAGGTTCTTGTCCCAGAGGTACCATTGACTGGTTTTATGACCTTGGGAAAATCAGTGAATTTGACAAACATTCCTTAAGCCCCTAAGCACTAGCCAAGATGTTGGAGATACATTGACAATAGGAAAGTTTCCTTAACTTCCAAGTTCTTTCTCCTTAGTAAACAGAGACTGAGTAAAAAATAATCACGATAAAGAACTACAGGTACAACAATAAGAAATAGATGGGATGGGGATGAGATGGGGACAGGAGGAGGCATTTCAGGAACTTCAAGCCCTTTGGCCCTGCTGGCTTAGAGGGGGCTTGACAAGGTGAGGCAAAAGATAAAGCTGGAGTCGTAGGCAGGAAACAAATTGTGGAGTGGTTTTTACATTAAACTAAGGAGTTGGGACTTTATCAGTTATCCAGTGATTCTCAAATTTTTATATGCAACAGAATTATTTGGGGAGCTTGTTAAAACACACATGTCTGCCCTTAGTGATGGCATCAGAATCTCCAGTGGCAGGACCAGGATATTAATGTTTTTGACAAGCCCCTCGGGTACTTCTAATGTACACAGAAGTTTGAGAACAACTAGTATAGTCAGTGAGGAGCCACTGGAGGCCCTGACTTAGGGAGTAACACTAGATTTGTATTTTAGAAAGATCACTCTACCAACAGTGTAGAGAATGGACCAGAGGAGTATGTGCCTGGAGATAAGGAGACTGATTAAAAGACTATTTTCTCTGTGACCCATGACTCAGCATCTCCTCTTGGGTGTATGTCTGAGAACAACTCTAATATATGTACCTCAGGAGACAAGCACAAGAATATTTAAAGCTGTGATGTGTATAGTAGCAAAAAACAGGAACACCTCAAATATCCACTAACAGGAGAATGAATAAATCGTGGTATTTTCCACAACAGAATATTCCACAACAGTGAAAATGCGTGAGTCAAGTCTATATGCAACTGAATAGGTGAATCTTACAAACAGAGTTTTGAGAGTAAAAAAGTAAGTAGTGGAAGACTACATACTATATGATACCATTCAAATAGAGTTTTTATTTTATTATTTTTTTTTATTATTTTTTTTCCCCCAAAGCCCCAGTAGATAGTTGTATGTCATAGTTGCATATCCTTCTATTTGCTGTATGTGGGACACGGCCTCAGCGTGGCCGGAGAAGCCGTGCGTCGGTGCGCACCTGGGATCCGAACCCAGGCCACCAGCAGCGTAGCGCACGCACCTAACCGCTAAGCCACGGGGCCGGCCCTCAAATAGAGTTTTTAAATGAGCAAAATTAAACAGTCTGTACACACACACTGTTTTTTGACAAAGTGAGGGTACAAAAACACACTGTTCAGAATAGCATTCACAACTTGTAGAGGGCAAGGGGATGGGTCTGGAGGAAACACACAAACAGCTTCAATGGTGTTGGTAATGTTTTACTTCTTCAGTTGAGTGGTGGATTGATGGCTGTTGGTGTTTTGATCATACATCATAACTTAGATTTGGTAACCAGTCTACACAGATGGCCCTCCAATGCACCATGCTTCCCAATAGTCAAGGTCTTGTGTAGTCCCCTCCCACATTGAACCCGGGGCTGTAATCAAGAGGATGCAGCAGAAGTGATGCTGTATGACTTCCAAACCTAAGCCATAAGAAGCCTTGTATCTGCCTCCTTGGCCTCTTAGAACACACACTCTGGGGAAGTAAGCCACCATATAGGAAGTCCAACCACCTGAGAACACCATACCATGAGGAAGCCTAAGTTAGCCACATGGAGAGGCTGCATGGAGACAAGGAGATGTCTGACCAGCTATCCCAGCTGAGGCACTGGTTATATGAGTGAAGAAGCCATCATGGGTGTCCAGCACAGTTGAGCCTGCAGATGACTCCAGCTTCAGCCACCGTCTGACTACAACTTCATGAGAAACCCCAAATAGAAACTGCCCTGCTGAGCTGAATCAATCCTCAGAACTGTGAGAGATAGTAATAAATCACTGGTTTAAGCTACAAACAAATTTGAAGTGATTTATTGTCCAATAGACAACCAGAACATTATATATATGTTACACATATTCTTTTGTACACATCAAATAGTACAATTATTTTTCAAAAGCGATATTACTAAAATAATTTGTCAGAATCAGACGGTTCTGGCTTCAAATCCTGGCTTTGCCACTCTTAGGCTCTGTGGCTCTGGATAAGTCACTTAACCTCTCTAAGAATCAGTTTTCTCATCTGAGAAATGGGGAACATAATAGCTCCTAACTCATATGGAGGTTGAGAAGCTTAAGAAATATAGTCTATATATTCTTATACAGGCAGAAGGTAAGGATGTAATAAAGTATAGAGACCAGGCCTGCTTCCTCTGGATCTAAGAGGAAAGAAAAAAGCTTTTGTAAAAGAAGAGTGTGAGGGCCGGCTCCGTGGCTTAGCGGTTAAGTGTGTGCGCTCTGATGCTGGCGGCCCGGGTTCGGATCCCGGGAGCGCCCCGAGGCACCACTTCTCCATCCAACGTGAGGCCGAGTCCCACGTACAGCAACTAGAAGGATGTGAACCTATGACATACAACTATCTACTGGGGCTTTGGGGGGAAAAAACTGAATAAATAAAATCTTAAAAAAAAAAAAAAAAAAAAAAAAAAAAGAGTGTGCACAGAGCTCAAGAACTTCTGTAAATATCCACGGTGAACAGGATTCAGCCAGAACAAGTGACTATAAAGTCTTTTCCCACTCTCTGGTTTTATGAAGATTCATTGATTTCCTGTGGTTTATTTCAGGTATAAAACATTTGAATTCAGATTTCCCAGGGACAAATATCCTTGGTTATTTCTCTATTTTTAGTGTTATCGCTGTCTTTGGCTTCCCTCTCCTGTGGCGCTCTCCATGTTGGGCCCTCATCTCATATCAGGTGACAGCAAAAATGAAGGAGCAATTCAGTCACTCCACCTGAAGGCTGCTTAATACATCTTATGGGAGGATGGGGAAGGAAGGAGGAGCATGAGACTGAATCTATGTTCTTTCTGCAGGGTAGATGAAGTCTGGGAAGAGAAGCTTTCTTGTTTCTTTTTAAGAGGCAATCTTTTTTGAAAGATGATTATACTCTGGGAAGGGGTGAAATATGACCATTGTGTATCCCATAGATATCCTCTGAGTATAATGAAAGGCAGCTTCAACCCTTTCTCATTTAGCTTGGTCCACAAGTGACACAGTTCAGGAGGATTAACACCACCAGCTGAGAGGTAAGCATTGCTGTTCTGGAGAACTTGTTGCCCGTGGAGCTTGTGAACCACGAAACATCAACCTTGACATGGGCTGGAGGAGATCCGCAGGGAATCGGGCATGGCATGGCTACAGCCTGCTCAGAGCTGCACAGGGGGCAAGCTCTCTATCTGTAGACCCTGGAGCTCACAAGATCAGAGGACGACTTCCATCTGTTCTCTATACCCACCAGGGCAGAACAAAAGGGATGCGGGTTATAATCCAGCAGGTGGTATTTGGGTTAGATGAGCTCCAGAGGTCTCTTTAAGGTCTAATTCAGTGAACAGTATGTTTTTCTTATCTCTGAGAAGAGGTAGTGTTCTAAAAAAACTTAGTGTAGTTCTGAAAAAATTGTACTTGTGAAATATTTGTTGAAACTTCATAAATTCCTGAACTTAAAAAAATTTTTTTAAATGCAGTTAAATGTTCAGATTTGCTAGAGAGCTGCTGCAGAACTTGTGGGCTTTATTTACATGTCTTTCTCTTTACAGATTCCTTCCTTCTTCCACTGAATTTTGAGAAGGAAATAAAAGTCATTTCTTTTACAAGAAGTCCCTCTATTCCCAGTCATCCTAAATGTCAGAAGGCAAGGAAAGACCAGCTGTTGGAAGCTCAATGTAGAATTTTTGATAGTTACCTAGTAAATTCTCATAATGTTTAGCCATATCTAGGATCTAGAGGGTTGTTATTCTTGCTTTCCTTGGGGGAATATATGTAGATTCACATCTCTACCTCATTGAGCTTTCCTAATAAATTCCAGTGCATTGCAATCTTTTTGAAACAACTTAAAACTTACAGGAAAATTACAAATATAATACAAAGATTTTTTTTTTCCTGAACCATTGGAGAGTAAATTGCTGATATGATTTTTCGTCTCATCATCCTCAAATACTTTGGTTCTAAGGTATATTCCTAGATAATAAGACAAGTCCCCAAATCAGGAGATCAAAATTGATATTTTACTACAATGTAATCCTCAGACTATCTTCAAGTTTTGCCAACAGTCCCTGTGATGTCCTTTATAGAAAAAGAATCTGGTTTGGAATCAAATGTTGCATGTAGTTATGCAACTTTAGTTTCCTTCAGTTTAGAACAGTTCCTCAGTCTTTCCTTGACTTGCACAATCTTGACACTATGAAGATTATAGGCCAGTTTTTGGTTGTGGTTTTTACCAGAAGGCCCTTCTATTTGTTTCCTCATGATTAGATTCATGTCATGCATCTTTGGCATGAATATCACAAAAGAGAAGCTGTGTTCTCATTGCATCCTACCAGATGGGATATGATTTTGATTTATCTCATTACTGATGATATTAACTTAGATCACCTGATTAAAGTGGTGTCTGCCAGTCTTGTCTGTAAAGTTACAGGTATCCCTTTTTAATTAATAAGTATTTTGTGGGGAGATACTTTAAGACTATGTAAATATCCTGTTCCTCACCCAACTTTCAATCTATTTATTTATTTATATCAGTACGGACTCATGGATTCCTATTTTATTAAACAGATTATAATAAGTTACTATATGTATTTTGATACTCAAATTGTCCCAGATTTAGCCAGTGGGATCCTGTTGAAGCTGGTTCCTGTGTCCCTTTGATGTGTCATCATCATTCTTTTAGCATCTCCTTACCTTCTGGGACAACAATGTTCCAGGCTTATCTTGTCCTTTTGCTACTCTAGCACTGGAATCAGCCATTTCTCTGAGGAGCCTAGTTCCTTTTCATGGAGGGTGGTATTTAGAAACCAAGGTTTGATTGCTAGGTGTGGTCATTTTTGGGGGGTATCACTGCTCCTGGCCTGCTCAGCCCTTTCAAGCCCCTTATATTTTGAGAAATTATCCATTTGTCAACATGTGGCAAATAGCTTTTCTCAGTTTGAGGTTTTTCTTTTGACTTTATTTATGGTGATTTTGCCTATGCAAAAGTAATTGATCATATTGTAGCCCAATTTATCAAATTTTTGGCTTCTGGGATTTATGTCTAACTTAGACATTTCACACTTCAGAGTTACAAACATTTCTCCCCATGTTTTCTTTTAGTACTTTCACAGAAAGAGCTTTTTAAAAATCTTGAAGTGCACCTACTTCATGTTGGTGGGAAATTTGTGTTTCATTTGGAGAGCCACAGACTGACATGCTATCTGAGGAAAACCAAGGCCAGACCCAAGTTTTTAGATATATAGGTATTGTGCAACCTCCTTAACCAAACTATTAGTTTTCTACCCTAGTTCACCATTATCATTACCTTGGGAGCTTTTATAAAACACTGTTATCCAGCACCCATCACGCAAAGTGACTGAATCAGATCTCGGGATTGCTGGGTAAGGATTTTTTTTAAAGCTCTATAGGTAATTGTAATGTGCTGCCAAGACTGAGAACCACTGATCTAATTATATATCCTCGCAGGTGCCTAAAATTTTACCCCTAGTACCTGCTTCCTTTGGATGAAGCAATTCCTATTTGGTTATCTTCTTTTACAACATAAATATTTTTCAAAGATTTAACACTCAAGTTTCTAACAATTTAGGACTAATGAGTTTTGCAGACTTTTAAATCAAGACACAAGCATTAAAATTATACACGTGAGGAAACTATACATGGAGCACACCCATTTCCATGTGCTGGTTGTGCACAGGAGGCAGCAGCTACCTACGTAAAGGTGATAAGGTGTGAAAACAGGAAGAAGCTTTGCCATCAGAATGATCTCAAGAGGAACCTTAAAGATACATTGGGACTTCTTGAAAACAATAACAACCTGGGAGGCATGTAATATTAAAAATATGGTTCATTATTTGTGTGATTATGGGCAAGTTATTTAACTTCTCAGAACCTCAGTTTCCTTACTCACAAAAAATAAAGCTAATACTAATACCTGTTTCATGGGATTATTGTGAGAATTAAATTAGATCATAAAGCTAAAGTTCTTTACAGGTTCCTCACACATTGCAAATACTTAGTCAATGGTTGACTTTAAATAAAGAAGAGCTACTCTTATTCCTTCTAACCAATACCACTTCTAACAGATAACTATTTCTGCATGAGCCAAGTTGTAAACTGGTTTAAATTTGCCTTTTGAGTAGACTATATAAAATATCCAGTACTATCACTATGTTAACACTAATCTTAGAATAAGAGTTTTGAGCTGAGACAAGTTTTTCAGTAATGAGCATGCATTTCTTGATTTCTAAGGAAAAGCTAATAAAAGAAAAACTACACTTAAAAGAAACTAATTTTTAAATAGTTAAATTACTCAATCTAATTGTTGGAATTGTATTGAGGTCATGCACTAATCCAAAGGGGTAAATATACTATCATTGCCTATTGCACTAAAGCTCCAACGTTGTAACTTTTGCAGCAACATGTGTAAGGATCATCTATTCTGAAAAAAAAATGATGTTAGAACATGAGGTGGTCATGGATGATACTGAATATAGGAATTTATTATGGTACTTAAATCAGTATGTATATACATATTTCTTATTTTACCTGATGCACGTTAAGAGTCAACGACCTTGTGACAGTTTGAAATAATAGACAAAGTATCTCAGAAATAAGTTCAGAATTATGTAGGCTGAGGCATGCACAATTTCCTGTCGTGTCAGGTAAAATGAATATGAAGTGCATCCTTAATAAGCAGAAACAAAAACTGATAGCCCTTACCAAGGGGGAATTCTCTTAGGCTTTTAAAAAAAATATATCTATGTGAAAAATCTATCAACACAGTTCTTTTATTTAAAGGAAATTGATGGTTTAAGTAAACTGTATTTATATAGCCATCAATTCTCTTTATAAAGATCTTCAACAGGGAAATTTTTGCACCTGTTAATTAGTTCCAAGACATGGTCAATTGAGGGAGTTGGTATTGATGCCTAAACCAGGCCACAGGTTGGATGGGTGGGAAGAAATCAAGTCTATTTGCTTCCAGATAGTAAATTTTTATTAAGCATCCAAGATGAGCTAGCTCTGTGTTAGGGACTGAGGTAACTCAGGGTTTGTATAATTGAATAGTTATACATGAAATATTACAGAGAAAAATGAAATTTTTTTTACTAAGCTGAAAGGAGATATTTATATAGCTAGAAATAGTCAAAGAAAGCTTTGTGAGAAAGCATTTGACCTAGGTCTTAAAAGTGGACAGATGAAGGTGTCCAAACATCTGTTTGGACAGATCAAGGAAAGAGAAGGAGGCATTCTAGGAAGAACAATGTGTAGACATAAACACAGGTGGGAATAAGCATGGAATGTGTGTGGGCTACATTTGTTAGTTACTGCTGTGTAACAAGTCACCTCCCAACTTAAAACAAAGGACATTTGCTATTGCCTATTATTCTACGGTTGGCTGGGTGGTTCTGCTGATCTGGACCAGGCTTAGTAGATCTCAATTGGGCTTGCTGTTGCCTGGGGGCTGGCTGGTCTAGAATAACTCACTTACATGTTAGGCTTGCTGGCTGGTTGTTGGCTGGATGTTGGCTGGCGCACCTCAGTTTATCTCCACATAGTCTCTCATGCTCCAGCTGGCTGGTCTGTGCTTGCTCTCCTCACAGGGCAGGGGTACAAGAGAGCAAGAGCAGAAGCATGCCAAGGCCTCTTGAGGACTAGATTCGAACCTGGCACGCTATCATTTTTGCTACCTTCTATTGGTCAACGCATATCACAAAGCCAGCCCAGATTCAAGTGGTAGATTCATTCACCTCTCAATGGGAGGAACTGCAAAGTCACATTGCAAAGGGTATGGACCACAGGGAGCAGCCATTTTTACAAACCATATTCCACACGGGCCAACCTCACTGAAGTGTAGAAGTTGTGGAAAGATAAGGAAATAGTGAGAGTATCTTTTTAGGAAGATTAGCGTGGCTAGAGTTCACATTCAAATTTGAGAAGTCATGGAGGAGACTGAAGGAGCTATGGGCTGCATCAGTAATCCTGGTAAGAGGTATAAGGGTCATGTCTGAGTCCATTCAGGCTACTATAACAAAATATCTCAGACTGGGTAGCTTATAAACAAGACAAATGTATTTCTTACAGTGCTGGAGCCTGGGAAGCCCAAGATGAAGGCACCAGCATGGTTGCACTCAGACGAAGGCCCTCTTCCCGGTTCATAGCCAGTGCCTTCTTGCTGTGTCCTCACCTGATGGAAGAGATTAGGGAGCTCTGTGACATCTCTTTTATAAGAGCATTCATCTCATCCACAAGGGCTCCACTTATATGACCTAAGCACCTCCCAAAGGCCCCACCTCCTAATAACATCATCTTAGGAGTTTAGGATTTCAACATACGAGTTTTGGAGAAGGGACATAAACATTTAGACCATAGCAGGTCACATCAAGGATAGAGGTAGTACTGTAAGGATTTTTGTTCGTTTTGTTAAAAGTAACTACCAAATAAATGGTTCCATCTCTCTGAAAATATTTTGGGGCATTTTTTAATTGGTCTTGGCTCATAGCTGTGTGTTTCTGAACTGTGTCTTTTGTTGTCCTTATCTTTGGGCTGCGGCCTGTCCTGGGACTCTGGCGGGTCACGAGTACACAGTGTTGTGCTGACTCCCCCAAATAGTACCATATCCAGCAAATCTGTTGGTGTGAGCACTTCAGGTCCACATTCATCAACATTCAGCTGTTCGACAACCGAAAGATTTTTTTATGGTGTTTGCACTCACTTGAGCTGAAAGAGTTTCCCAGAAGATTTGAAACAAATTCTGGTCTTTGTTTTTCAGATCCTGTTTGCAATCAAGTATACTTACTTTAAAACTGGACTTGTTAAGCACCTTGCTTCATTCCTTTGTTGATGGGACTGTCCCAACATAATGTCATCAACTATGACCTGTCAAACATCATCATGCATTAACCTTAAGTCGAACTTAGAGCAATAAATGATGATAGTATTGTTTCTAGCAACTCTAGACCTTGCATGAGGTTAAAAACAAGTGTGTTTATAAATATATTAAGACATATGACAGCTAACTTCCATAAGAATTATACAAAATAAAACAAATACCATACTGATTTTTAAAAGTTCTTTATTTCTTTAGGAAGTTTGAGGAAAAAAATAATAATTGACTTAGATCTTGAAGAAACCTTAAGAGGTCAGTCTGAGAATGCTTGTCTTAGGAGAGAAAAATCATTTAATACCAAGTAAAGATTTCAGATACTCATCATACTTCCCAAATTGATTTAAAAATTTACTGCTTTAATAACTCAAAGTTCAATTGTTATTACCTACCCTGATACTATTTTCAAATGGTCACATTATTTTTTTCCAATGATTTTGCTTTTCCAAAGACTTGTAAATCTTTTTTTTTTTTTTAAAGATTTTATTTATTTATTTTTTCCCCCCAAAGCCCCAGTAGATAGTTGTGTGTCATAGCTGCACATCCTTCTAGTTGCTGCATGTGGGACGCGGCCTCAGCATGGCCGGAGAAGCAGCGCATCGGTGCGAGCCCGGGATCCGAACCCGGGTCGCCAGCAGTGGAGCGCGCGCACTTAACCACCAAGCCACGGGGCCGGCCCAGACTTGTAAATCTTATATGCAAAGATTTAATTGCTTCCTATGAAGGAAGGAGGAGAGGATGAAAATGCCTGGTGTGGAGCTCCAGAAAAACAAAGCATTTATCTCTATTTCTGTCTGTTGAGATGTTTTAAGGTTAATAATTGGGAATTGCTCATTTTAAAGCCACATTGCATTAAAAAAAGACACATGCTTCCTGCTGATAGGATTTTCAGACTGCCTAGAATTTATTATAGTTTTATGAGAGAAAAATCTTAATAGCTCAGCAATCAAATACATTATAAAATAATTTTAGAAAACCTAAGTATTTATAATTTTTCTAATTGTTCCTTGTAAATTTCACTTTCCCCTCTTGTACAGTTATGTTATCAGGATTTGGAATTTTAAATTGCAACTTTCATTTATTTTACAACAGTATGATGAACGTTTTATCTTCCCTGGGAGTTATTATTTCCAGAGGTAATAAGAACAGTCATTTGTTATATGGTCTGTATTTTGTGAGTTGTTTTCTGTGCTTTTTGTTGTTAGCCTAGCAAAATTAATGAGATTAATTCCCTCAATTCTAGAGAATATTATTAGACATCAATTAAGCATTCATAAATGGTTATTTTATATACTAGTTTACAGACTAATTATTTAAAAAAGTAAACCCATCTAGATTCATAGATTTTAATGCTTAATCTTCATAATATACCTAATATCTATCCATGTTGTCATTATTTTTACAGGAATCTAGTAAAAAGTCATTTATATGTATTTTGAATAAAATACTAGCTGACTTTAATCATTATTTTCATGTTTGTTTCTTTAGCTACATTTTAATAGGCCTGAGTACTAGTATATCCTCAAAAAACAAAACGAAACAAAAAAAACTTTAAAAAAGAAAATCACGTACACAAAACAGATTGGTTGCCTGTTCTAAATGCCTGACTGGATGCTCATTTATTTTATACTTTTATTATTTTTAAAAATTTATTTTTTTTGAAATAATTTTCAAAAACTTAACATGCACACAGTTTAACAATGAAGTATAATGATATGCAATAGGTCCCTGGTCTACTCCTTCTAAGCCTCCAGTCTGACTCAACTCAGAGATACTGAGTTCAAACTCAGCTCTTTTTAAAATTTTTGGTAGACATTTCCCAGTCTCTCTTTCAGTTAGTTGCAGTCAAGTTTTGAGTTCAGGCCAATGGATATGAGCAAAAGTGATGTAAGCCACTTCCAGGCCTTTTAAAAATCTCCTGTGTACTATTCTCAACTTCTAGCTGAATGGAGATGACTCTGGGACCTAGAAGAGGGGAGTCTTCGAATCACTATTTGGTATTTGATGTGGTTAGTTGCCATATTGCTTTTCATGCAGTCTTTCAGCCATTTTTTACTCTGCCAGAAAACCAAGTCATTCTTCAGTATGTGACTTTTTGCCTCTGCTAGTCTGTAAGAAAATATAAAAGTAGTTTCTAAAAATGTATCATCAAATTCAATAAAACTGTGTCCTAGGTGGAGCATTGTTTATCTTTTTTTTTGTGAGGAGATCAGCCCTGTACTAACATCTGCCAATCCTCCTGTTTTTTTTGATGAGAAAGACTGGCCCTGGGCTAACATCCGTGCCCATCTTTCTCCACTTTATATGGGACGCCGCCACAGCATGGCCTGCCAAGCAGTGCGTCGGTGTGCGCCCGGGATCCGAACGGGTGAACCCCAGGCCGCCGCAGCGGAGCGCACACACTTAACCGCTTGTGCAACTGGGCGGGCCCTGAGTATTGCTTATCTTTAAACATAGCTGAAAAGTAGTACAGGTTTGTTCCATGCAGATGCTTTGTTTTAAAAAGTCTTGCCAATCATGACAGCTTCACTAGTATCTGAAAGAAAAATACACACTTATGGCAGGGTTAGTTGCTAATATTAGTAGATTTAAATCCATACTTCAAATAGTCGTAGTCATAGTTTTGATTTATTTTGAACCAACTTGGAGTCAGATCTTGGAATCATTGTTCTGACATCACTGTGTGGCTACCAAGAGCTCATTCCAGGAGCAGCAGAAGTATTATCACTGCCACCTGATTGTTCGCTTGTATTTATATTCCTAGTATTACTTTTGATCAGTGGTTTGTGTATAGGGATCTTTTCAAGCTACTTGTCTATTTTATGAAGATCACTTAACATTAGATGATATAATCCAGATATCCACTGAACAATCTATTCTAACTGCAGTATGTGGCTATAAGTTGAAACTTGACGTAGGAGAAAAGGTGCCACTGTCAATGTCTCCAAGTTACAGAATGCCCGCCCCTCCCTCAGGATACCTTACATATGATATGTGTCAAGAGCAGAGAGAGTGAGTGAAGGTGCCAGAGTTGATCTATTTATTACTGTAGCAAAGTTTAATTTCTTACTTTTTGATAAAGAATATAAGTTCTAACATTTTCTTCTCTCACTCCAATGGAATGTTTCCATGTCCACTCTGGAGTCTAGTGCACTCTAAACCCTCACTGTTCGTAGTGTAGTGCATAGACCATCAGAATCAGCATCCTCTGGGGCCCTGTTAGACATGCAGCATCTCAGGCCCCTCCCCAAACCTACCACATCAGAATCTGCGTTTTAGCAAGATCCCCAGGAGAATGACGTGTACATTAAAGTTTGAGAACCAGTGGTCAAGAGTAATCTTCTGCCTCAGCCGTGGAGCCTGGAGGCTGGCATTCTGAGCATGGGGTAGGGCTTGAGGACCACCTCTCTTGGTGCAGTCCTCCATTTGATGCCCTTGCTTTCAGTTCTGTGCCTCTCCCTCGTCAATAGCTCTGTCTAGTGTCTCCCAACCCCCCGACTTTACTTGGTCAATATCTTCAGAAATGTAATTTCCCTAGAGGCATCATGGTTTTTCTAGCCTCAGTACCTTGACACAGACTCTTTCTCCTTTCCTCTGCCTAAAACTTCTTTCCCAATCCTTCTCACCTTCACTTTTGTCCTTTCAAGACCAGTTCAAGTGGCATGATCTCAGGAATATTTTCTCTGGCCTGCCTCCCTCTCCATCCCTCTACCACCACAAACCCTCAGAACCACAGAAATGCCTCTTTGGAGGTACCCATCTCACCCCATCCTTACCTCCATCTTCTCACAGGCCTGATCATTGCTACCTCATCTCTCTCCTCAACTGAATCATTTAATGGCCTCTGCTTCCCCAGTACTTGGCACAAAGCCCAGCACATACAGGAGGTTGTTAGCCAATATCTGTCGAATAAATGTGTCTGAACTGACCTGCAACCTTTAGCGGCTCTCTCTCACTGATAGTGAAAGCACAGGTACCCTATAAAAGTGTCTTTAGTTATGCCCCAACAGTGTGGAGAATTTCTTCAGGCTTTTTCTGCTCTGGGTGGAATGTCTGCTTCCCCCTGGTTTCTGACCTGCTGCCTCACATTTGGACTTGGCCTCTCATCTTGGACACCTTGGACTAAAAAGCCAGTAGACTGCCTACCTAACTTTCTATTTCCTATTGACCCTGAGTGCTGATTCTTGACATAAGTTCAGCACTAGACAGTATATTGTGGATTCATCCTGTCTTCGTCCATATCCAGCCAGACTCCTCCTTGTGCAAGAGAAGAGCCGTCAGAATGAGTGGCGGAATTACATTTAGGGAGTGTGATACTGCAGAAGTGGGTGTTTGTTTTTGTTTTATTTTGTATTGTTTTCATGTGTATAGTTTGTTTTCTCTTTGTATTTGCCAGAATTAACAGTATTTATATAATCTTGTGTTTCTTTAGAATGGCATTTTGTGGAGCATGGAAAATTATCATTCACTCTCCCTTAGCGCGGCACCAGGCCACATTCGTGTGATAGAAATTTTTTTCTATAGGCTGTTTGCAGGATTATATGAAATGAACATAAGATTTTTGCATTATTCCAAACAGCATTTCAAAAGTTGACCCCATACTTTTTATTCTCAACCTGAGATGAATATGCAAGGAGAATTTACCATTCTGAATATGGTCTATTAATTTTCAACTTAGTGACCTATTTCTACTTCAGTCATAAATGCTAAAAATTTGTTAGCTTAAATTAGCCTTTGTGTCTTACGTTTATACTTTTATATATTTACAATAGTTCAACTAAAATAATAACTGGCGAACGTCTCTCAGAATTGAGAAGTGATACAAGAAACTAACCTGGCTGATACCTTCTTTTTTTAAGTTAGACTTTTTATTTTGTTACAATTGTAAATTCACATGCAGTTGCAAGAAAAAATGCAGAGAGATCCTGTGTACTCTTTATCCAGTTTCCCCCAATGGTAACATCTCACAAAACCATAATGCAATATCACAACCAGGATATTGACACTGATACAGTCAAGACGCTGAACGCTTCCATCACCACAAGTATTCTTCATGTTGTCCTTTTATAGCCACCACCATCGCCCTCTCCTTAACTGCTGGCAACCACTAATCTGTTCTCCATTTCTATAATTTCATCCTTTCAGTAGTGTTATAGAGGGCCGGCCCCATGGCTTAGCGGTTAAGTGCGCGTGCTCCACTACTGGCAGCCCAGGTTCAGATCCTGGGCGCGCACCGACACACCGCTTCTCCCGCCATGCTGAGGCGGCACCCCACATACAGCAACTAGAAGCCTGTGCAACTATGACATACAACTATCTACTGGGGCTTTGGGGAAAAAAAGGAAAAAAGAAAAAGGAGGAAGATTGGCAACAGATGTTAGCTCAGAGCCGGTCTTCCTCAGCGAAAAGAGGAGGATTAGCGTGGATGTTAGCTCAGGGCTGACCTTCCTCACAAAAAAAATAAATAAATAAATAGTGTTATAGAAATGTAACCTTTTGGGATTGGCTTTTTTCCACTCAGCATAATTCCCTGGAGATTCTTCCAGTTGTTACATGTATCAATAGCTTATTCCTTTTTACTGCTGAGCAGTATTCTTTGGTATGAATGGCCTACAGTTGTTTATTCCTTCACCCACTGAAGAATGTCTGGATTGTCTTGTCTTGATTAACGTAGCTATGTAAGTCTTAAAATGGGGTAGACTGATTCCTCCCACTTTATTCTTCTTTTTCAAAATTGCTTTAGCTATTCTAGTTCCTTTGCCTTTCCATTTAAAAATTAGAATAATCTTATAAATATTTATAAAAAACCTTATGGGAATTTTGATAGGAATTGTGTCAAATGTATATCAATTTGGGGAGAATTGATATCTTTACTATGTTGACTCTTCTAATCTATGAACACGTTATTTCTACCCATTTGTTTAGATCTGTGATGTCTTATAGATCTGTGATGTCTTATTATCAGCACTGTGTAGTTTTAGCATATAAATCTTGTAACATATTTTGTTAGATTTACACCTAAAGTATTTCTTTTCCTTTTTTGCTGTTGAACAGGTTTTCTTTTTTAATTTCAGTTTCCATATGTTCATTGTTAATATATAGATATAAAATGGATTATTGTATGTATATTATATCTTGCCACATTGTTGAATTCACTTATTAGTTCTAGGAGATTTTTTGGTAGAATTTGAAATTTTCCATATAGGCAATCATGTTTTCTGCAATAGGGACAGTTCTATTTCTTCTTTCCTGATCTGTATGCGTTTTATTTCCTTTTCTTGCTTTATTGCACTGGATAGAAACTCCAGCACTATGTCGAATAACAGTGGTGAAAGCAGACATCCTTGCAATATACCATTAAGTATACTGTTAGTTGTAGATTTTTTTGTATATGTTCTTTATCAAGTTGTGTGAATTTCCGTCTATTCCTATTTTTCATGGATGGGTGTTGAATTTTGTCAAATGATTATTCCAATTATTGATTGATTGGATTATGTTTTTTCTTCTTTGTTTAATATAATGGATTAGGGCCGGCTCCGTGGCTTAGTGGTTAAGTGCGTGCGCTCCGCTGCTGGCAGCCCTGGTTTGGATCCTGGGCACGCACTAACGCACCTCTTCTCCGGCCATGCTGCGGCCGCGTCCCACATACAGCAACTAGAAGGATGTGCAGCTATGACATACAACTATCTACTGGGGCTTTGAAGGAATAAAGATAAATAAATAAATAAAAATTAAAAAAAAAATAATATAATGGATTACATGGAATTGATTACATTGAATGATTTTCAAATATTGAGCCTGTCTTGCATCCCCAGAATAAAGCTCACTTGCTCATGGAATATAATTCTTTTTTATATATTGCTGAATTCCATTTGCTAACATTTTGTTAAAGATTTTGCATCTATATTCATCAAGTATTTTGGTGTAAAATTTTCTTGTTTTGTACTGTCTTTGTTTGGTTTGGGTATCAGAGTAATACTGGCTTCATAAAGTGAATTGGGAACTGTTCTTTGCTCTTCTATTTTTTGGAAGATTGTGTGTAGAATTGGCGTTAATTCTTTCACAAACATTTGGTAGAATTCTCCAGTAGAACCATTTAGGATCAGAGAGTTACTTTTGGTAGTTTTTAAAATTATGAATTCAATTTCCTTAATAGTTATAGGGCTATTCAAATTATCTATTTCATACTGGGTGAATTGGTGGCATTTTTTTTTTGCAAAATTGGTCCATTTCTTCTAAGTTGTCAAATTTACGTGTATAGAGCTGTTTTTAGGATTCTCCTATTATCTTTGGATAAAAATCTGCATGATTTTTAATGATAGCCTCTGTTTCATTCCTGAGATTAGTAGTTTGTCTTCTCTGTCTTTTTCTTTGTTGGTCATTCTAGAGGTTTGTCCATGTTATTGATCTTTTCAAAGAACCAACTCCTTGTTCCATTGATTTTCTCTATTGTTTTTCTGTTTTGAAGTTCATTGACCTCTGCTCTTTATTATTTCCTTCTTCATGCTTGCTTTGGGTTTATTTTGTACTTCTTTTTCCATGTTCTTGAGGTGGTATGTTATATTATCGATGTGAGCATATTCCTTTTCATTAACATATGCTATTAGTGTTATAAATTTCCCTCACTGCTTTAGCTGTGTCACACAAATTTTTGTATGTTGTATTTCCATTTTCATTCAGTTCAATGTATTTTTGATGTTCACTTTCTTTTGACCGTCATGATTTCTGATGAGCAATCCATTGTCATGTGAATTATTTTTTCCCCCATTGGCAATGTGTCATTTTTGTCTGGCTGCTTTGAAGATTTTGTCTTTGTCTTTAGTTTCAGAAGTTTAATGATGATGTGTCTTGTCATGGATTTCATTGGTTTTTTCCTGTTTGGGCTTCACTCAGCTTCTTGAATCTGTAGGTTTATGTCTCTTGCCAAATTTAGGCAGTTTCCAATCATTATTTCTCTGACTACTTTTTCAACTCGTCTTTTTCTCCTCTCCTCTGGAACTTGGATGACTGAAATGTTAGATCTTTCATTATAGTTCCCGAGGTCTCTAAGCCTCTGTTCATTTTATTTTCTAGTGTATTTTCTCTGTTGTTCAGATTGGATAATTTCTATTATTCTATCTTCCAGTTCACTGATTCTTTCCTCTCTCCCCTCCGTTTTGCTAAGTCCATTTTATCTCAGTGATTGTATTTTACAGTTCTAACATTTTCATTTGGTTCTTTTTACATCTCCTATTTCTTTACTGAGGCATTCTATTTTTTATTCATTTCTAGAGTGTTTGTAATTGTTCACTGAAGTGTTTTCATGATGGCTGCTTTAAAATCTTTTTCAGATAATTCTAACAACTCTGCCATCTCAGGGTTGGCATCTATCAATAATCTTTTTAACTTCTGTTTAAGATCTTCCTTGTTATTTGTATGATGACTGATTTTTGATGGAATTTTGGACATTTTTGTATTTTGTTATGAGACTCTGGATCTTATTTAAGCCTTTTATTTTAACTCTCTTTCTCTGACACTGCTCTTTCAGGGAAAGGGGAGAGTACTTCCTTATTACTGCCAGATGGAGGTGGCCTCTGTAGCCTTTCAGCCTCTGTTGACACCTAGCGGGGAAGCGGGGAGGATCTTTATTACTGCTGGAGGTATGGGACTTTCAGCTTCCATTTGTGGCTCTTCACTGACACCATAGTGGAGATGGCCATGTTACTGCTGGTTGATGATGAAAGTCTTGACTCTCCTTTAGACTTCCTCTGACACTACTCCAGAAGAGAGTTGGAGGGGGGCCTCATTACTGCTGAAAGGGGGTGGAAACAGACTCCCATGTGGTCTCCAGTGACACTATGGGGGGATACCAGCTGGCATGGATGAATGTCTTGCTTCCTACTTGGCCTTCTCAGACATCACCCTGCTGGGGTGTTGGGACACCTTGTTACATCCATGTGTGAGTGGAAACCTCAACTCCTTACTCCACTCAGCCTTTGCCAGCATGGGTGGAGGTGAGGCCATAGTCTTTTCTGTGGTGCTTGGCTTTTATTGCCTAAAAGTTTTCTGTCTTGCGGGGCTGCCTTTTTTTGGTCCTTGGGCTAGAGAGATCAGGTCTTCGTTGTGGCTTTTTTTCCTTGCCCCCACTGGCATTCCCATATTGTTGACTTCTTCAACTCCAGGTCTGGGATATATGAGGCTAAAAGAAAACTTAGGGAACTCACCACTATGTCTTTTCTCATGTCCCAAAGTCTCTTGTTGGTCTACCTTCTTCTCACTACCTTTCAGTGTCTTCTTATGTTTGTCTTATATATAATGTCCAGGGTTTTTAAGTTGTATTTAACAGGACAAATAGGGAAATGATGTCTACTCTATCTTCCCAGAAGCAGAAATCCAATACATTCACTTTCAGGATGAGGAAACTGAAGTCTTGGGTAAGGCTCCACAGCTAATAGTGGCATGATGGAATTCGATCCCTGCTCTCTCAACCGTTTGTTCAGGGCTCTTACGTCGTAACAGTGAAATTCAGGCACTGGCCTTGAAGTGTGATGGTGTAGAGACAGTATCATGAGAACCCTGTACAGAATCCCACTGCCTCCCAGCCACTTGTCTTACTTTGTATTCCTTCAGAACCTTTGTATAGTTTTAGCTGCTTCACCATATTGCTGTCTCCAATGGTGGATCCAGAATTCCCATACATGAGCACCCTAGAGGCAGCAATGTGAATTTAAGGGAAGGCAGGGGACTTTATTGCTACAGCCTAGCAAATGCTTTGTTTTTACTTAATTTATGTATTAAGGGAGGTAGAGTGGGGGACGGCAGACAGAAATAGGAAGTGCTAAATCGCTTCAAGCCATCCTAACATCACCTGCCTTGTATTAAGCTACAATGTTAACGATACGTTGATACGGTAGCCTCTGTTGGTTTTAATTAACTTAGGACAAAGGTGGGATATTTTATTTAATATAAATCTGAGGTTCTCTTTGGCGTTGGTAGATTAAAGAAGACCTTAATAAATAAATTTGCTTATTTTCCCCTTACTGTTGGCATTAGGTACGTTCATATCCACATAAAAGCAGAATCTGTCATTTCTGAGTTCCACTTACCCTTGCATAAGTTTCAAGTATCAAAATTGATTTTTGAAAATGTTCATTTGAAAAACAGCAGAGATAAGATTCAAGGATGCTTGCTCTTAGAGAAGGATTATTTATTAAGGGGAAGACTTGTCCTTTGAAAATTATTATCATAATTATCACTAAGAACCCAATTCTGTATTTCTTATTAAGGCAAAATCCCTATTGAGGCAAACACAAGAAGGATGTTGATTGCAGTGGGATATCTGTCTGAATAAGGCTAATAATCAGCTTTGAAATGTCACTCAAAGGAATCAGCGGGGCAGAGGCTATTCCCCGGCAGATCATAATGCATTTTGTTGGAGTTGCCAAGGGTTTTACATCATCCTTGCATAGGTAATTATTCTGGATAACTCCAGAAGCAATATTTAGAACTCAAGGAAATATTATATTGGAATAGAGAAAATGGCATAGAAGTCCAAGGAGCCATATCAACTCATTGAATATGTTAAGAGTCATTGACTCATATACTCTCAGAGTTAGTCATTTGGTCTCAACCCACACTGGTGAGTAATTCTACTCCAGAGTCACCTTGCCATGATGTTTTTCTGTCTCATGCCAGAAATATTGGAGACCTGAACAGACAGCCCACTTCAGTCTCTGTGTGCTGACTTTCCTGTCTTCATTTGTAGGGCTTGACCCTATTCCTTGGGGCCATACAAGTATTTTGTGAGTAAATAATGAGAATGCAATTTACCTTAACTCATTTGAAAACATTAAAGCCCTCAATACAATAGGCACTTAACATTTTGAAGATTTTATTTATTTTATTTTTTCTCCCCAAAGCCCCAGTGGATAGTTGTATGTCGTAGCTGCACATCCTTCTAGTTGCTGTATGCGGGACTCGGCCTCAGGATGAACGGAGAAGTGGTGCCTCGATGCGCACCCGGGATCCGAACCCGGGCCACCAGCATCACAGCACGCGCACTTAACCACCAAGCCACAGGGCCGGCCCAGGCACTTAACATTTTGAAAGGCTACCTTCCAAACTTTTAATATTCTCCAGACATGAAAATGTTGCCATAGATCATAATTTCTTCCCTAAAGTGTATCAAGTCCTCAAGTAGCCAACTACAGCCACCCACCACTGAGTTTTCACACACTAAGCAGTTGACTAGTGTCACTCCCTCGCCAAGAATTTTGTAGAAAACTTTACCTTTGTAACTGCCCTCAGCTCATTCATTTATTCACTCATTCTGCAAATATTTATTGAAGGCCTAGTATGTGACAGGCACTGTACTAAGCTCTTTAGATAATAAAACAAGTACAATCCCTGTGCTTAGGGTATCAGCAGTGTAGTAGAAGGAGCGGTCAATAGACAAGTAAACAAAAAAACATAAAATACAAATTATGATCAGTGCCTTGAAGGAAACAAACAGGGTAGAGTGATGCATGGTACACTGTCGAGAACATCGCAGTCAGAACTGGTAGGCAGAGAAGATCTCTCTGAGGGAGGGGCATTTAAGTTGATAACTGAAAGATTCACTTACATAAAAAGCAGGGGAAAGTGTATTCCCAGTAAAGGAACAGCATGTGTAAAATCTGAGACGGGAAAAAAGCATGGGATATTTGAGGAGTTGAAAGAAGGCCAGAGTGGCTGGAGGGAAGTGAGAAAGGTGGAGGGGACAGGGGCTGGGTATACTTTGTCAGATGGACAAGGGTCAGACCATGAGGGGTCTTTGTAGACCATTTGTCTTAGTCCATTCAGGCTGCTATAACAGAATACCATAGACTGGGTGCTTAAACAACAAACATTTATTTCGTACAGTTCTGGAGGCTGGGAAGTCCAAGCCTGAGGTGCTGGAAGATTCAGTGTCTAGTGAGGGTCAGCTTCCTGGTTCATAGATGGTCATTTTCGTGCTGCCTTCACATGGCAGAAGGAGGACAGGAAGATCTCTGAGATTTCTTTTATAAGGACATTAATCCCATTCATGAGGGCTCCACTCTCATGACCTAATTATCTCCCAAAGGCCCCAACTCCTAATACCATCACATCAGGGGTTAGAATTTTTAACGTATGAATTTTGGGGGGACAAGCATTCAGTCTATAACACCATAGTAAGGAGTTTAGATTTTATTCTTATGCAACAGGAAGCCACTGAAAGGGTTTAATAAAAAAAGTGACATGTTCATAGATCAGGTCAAACTTGTGGCAACCCAGATTAGCCATTTTGCAGTAGAGTATAGAATCTGCTTGTTAATGCTAAGGAAAGGCAGCTGGTAACAATTTATGACATACAAAGATGACTTCTTTGTTGTTCTTGTGGTAAAAACTGTTTGGAGGAGACGTGAGTGTCAGTAGCCGGCAAGGAAGCCAACAAAATAGTTCATGTGAGATAGTAGCTTAGACTAGGGTGACAGTGGCGGAAATGTAGAACAGTGGATTTGACATGCTTTTCAGTGTAGAAGTGGTAGAGATATTGTGTTGATATCGAGCAGCTAGAACGGGTGGAGCGGTGCTAGTTGCTGAAGTGGAGAAGTTGGGGCGATATGGGTAGTGTGCCACACCCAGAGGGTAGTTTTGGACTGACGTTGCATTTGAGATGCTGGCAGACATCTGAGAGGAGATGGCTGGCAGGTGTCGGCAAAGCGGAACTCAGAGGACATATTTGGGGGTATGAATTTAGTATTTGGGGCGTAGAGATAGAAATGAAGCCAGGGAAACTGAAGAGATCACCTGGAGAGAAGGTGATAAGAGAAAAAGAAAAGAGGGCTCAGGACTGAAATAGAGGTCAACCATTAGAGATTAAAGAGAGAAAGAGGGGTCAGCCACAGGGTCGGAAGAGAAATTGGCAAAGAGACAGCAGGAAAACCAAGAGAGTAGGGTCTTTTAAGCAAAGATTTGAGAGGAGAAGGAGAAAGAGAAGGATGAAACGTCTATGTATTGAGCGCTGATAAGACACTGATTCCTGACTTCAAAAAGCATAAACATCAAATCAAAATTAGATGTATTTATCATCTTAGTTATTCCATGTGTTTTACTACTAGCATGTTTTTCCTGCTCACCCGCAGAAATGACAACTGCGATGTGAGTCATGAACACTGTCAAATCACATATTTTAAAGGAAAGTCTTTCATCTTTCTTTATGAATTTTGATTCTGCCTGAATTCTGTGGATAACTTCGACAATTCTCTCCATTTTGCTATTACCTGCAGAATCCATAATCTTCAAAAGTCTCCACTTTCCAAATGTAAAACTACTCTAGACACAGTTTATTATCTTTTGAAAATTATCCATGTTCATTTAAAAACATATTAGCTCTTCACCTTCAATGTATTTGAAGTGTCATGCTGTAGGAGCCTTGGAATATTAAGCTTATCGGAAAGTTAGGACAAGTTTTCCCTAGAGGGTGGAGAGTAGTTTTAAATTCAAAGTGGAAAAAAAAATTCCATCTCTTAAAATAGAAGCAAATTTTTTCTCTGTTTCACATTCTCTCAAGATATCTGCAACCCTTTTTAAACTCTCTATTTATTATTAAATACAAGCAATTTAGCTCCTTTGTAAGGTTATGCAAATAACTCATCCAGAATTAGCATTTAACGTGCAGTTCTTATATCCACACAAATGTTTTGTATAAAGTTGTTTTAAAAGATTCAAATCTTTATAATTAGGAAGGGAAAATATATTAATAGGAATAAAGGGATACTCTGCTAATCTCCCATATGTAAATTAGCTTATAATTTCCATCATTTACTTTAGAAGCAACAGAACAATGGACCTTTTATTCTTCAATATTGCTGTCTTTCTCCTTCTCTTGCTAGAAAGTATGTGCTTATACATGTATATCTAAAGGAAAATGACAAGGAATGTTAAATACTTTTGTGGGGAAGAGAAGGTTGGTAACTTGTGAGCGGGATTGAAGTTGATACTCTTTGCGTTGGCAGCCTAATGGATGGACTGCAATGCAGACCCTCTTGGGTTCTCATTTCAACTCGTCGTTTCTCCTTGTCCTCTTTGCTAGTGCGGCTGGATCCACCCTTGCCCACTTGAACCTTCCTCTATAATCTCCCCACCCGCTCCCTAATCTTTACATAGAGGACATTATTGTAGGATGTGTGGGGAAATTGTTCACTTCCCTGAAGGACTTTCTTTCTGCTTTAGTCTCTAGCTTGGCCTTTGGAGAAAGGGATCATGCAGGCTGCAGGGGGACACTGGTCAACGCTATAGTGCTGGATAGACTCTTCAGTCTCACTTACCTTCTGGAGCTTGGCTTTTCTCTTTGAAGATTCCAGAAGAGCAAGGCAGAGTCCTCGGAGTTTAGCATAATTAGGGGAACTAGGATGGTGAATGATTCAAAACCAAGTCAGACACAGAACCGTGGAAAGGGTTAGGTTGTTGAACCTGGAAGTAGAAAGGGGAGCTCTGAAGAGACTCTAAATACAAAGTGAGTTTAAATATGTGCCAGGTGGTAGAACTAGAAAAATGGGTGAAATGTATAAGGGATACATATTTCTCCTTCAACAAATGTCTATGAAACTACCATGTACCAGACACAGAGCTGGTGGACTGGACACAAGATGAAAATAAGCATTTATTCCCTTCAGGGAAGTTACTGTCTAATGGAGAAATAGACACGCAAGCAAACCGTTATAATAGGTCACGATAAATGCAACTATAGAGTTATGTATAGTATTCAAGGAGAATAGAGGAAGGTTGCCTGTATCTGCTTGGGGTGCCAAGGAAAGCTTGAGTAACAGCCTACTTTTCTCCATTCCCACTGCTACCACCTCATCCAAAACTCCATTATCTCTCATCTAAATTTCTGCAACTGTCTCAGGGCTAGTCTTCCAGCCTCCAGTTTGCTGCTTCCACTCTTTCATCCACATTGCAGCCAGAGTAATTTTCTAGAATGGAAACCTGATCATGTCATTTCCCTCCTTAAAAGCCTTCAATAACTTTCCATTACCACATACTAAAATCTAAACCCTCAATCTGGCTTACTAGCATCACTGGCCTTTGCTTCCATCTCTAATCTTTTCTCTCATTGCTCTCCCCCTTAAGCTCCAGTCACAATGACCTACTTGCCATTTTCCTACGTCACCATTTCTTTCTGAAGCCCTAGGCCTTTGCACATGTGCACTCTCTGCCTGAAATGAACTGCCCTGCCCTCAAAATTCAAACATACAGACATACAAAAAGAGAGGTGCATGCACACACACACACACACACCTGCCCTTCTCACTATTAATTCATATTCTTCCTCTGGTCCACAACACCCCAAGACTCAGCACTCTCCCTCTTGTGGGTACACATCTGTGTAGCACCCTCTGTATGCGTCTAATCAATGAGCTCATCACACTGTATTGTGCTTGGCTGTTCACTTTTCCATCTTTTTTACTAGAGGGAAACTCCTCAAGTGTAGGGGGCATATCTTTTTCATTATTGTATTCCCAGAAGCTAACATAGTTCTGAGTACATTGTCGAGGGCAACTATGTAGTTTCTCCTAGAGGAGTAAAGAAAAAAACTTCTGAACAATGCTATCCAAAAATGTGAGGAGGTAAGGTCCCTGTCCCTATCAGCATACAAATATATGTTACACATCTCAATGGAGTGACTGTTTCAAAAACTTTGAAAGTTTCTAAAAGACTATGATGCTATGACGATATTTGTCTTAGATCCTTTTCAGAAAGAGGCAACATATAAGTAAATAATCTATGAACCATTTCTAACCTGTGAGCAGCAATGATCAGACTCCTTGATTTTTTCTCTGAATTGGGTAAAATTCTAATTTCAGGGTGAAACACTGAGGGTGCAGTTGCAGAGCAAAATATTCCTCCATCGTAAGAATAACCGAGTCTAGCAAGCTTCATAAAGCTGGCTGGGCAGATGGCTGGAACACAGGGCCGCTTAGCTGAGGTCAAGGAGAACTGGTCTTTTGTTTCGGCCTTTCATATCCTGTAAAAGTACAGAAGTTGCAACATCTTCGTAACAGACTCCGTCTTCCCCCAGTCCTATCTCCTCGCCCTCACTGCTTCGGTGACTTCCAGCTGTGAGCACTGCATTCCTCTGCCTCCAGCTTTCTCTTGCTGCCAGAGCCCACTTTGTAGTCTATCAGGCAGGCTGGAAGGGCCCCGGAAGTGACTGTCCCCTTGAACCCTCAGGCAAAGGCTGACCAAGCTAGTATATAACTGTCCTCGGTGGGTTAACTTTAAGGCACGTGTCCTGCCCTGGGTCTCAGAGGTTCCCTTGTGAGATTTGGCTCCAGCTGCCCGCAGTGCGAGCTGGCTTCACAACGCCTTTCCTGTCTTCCTGCCTTACTCTCCTTCATGGTTTCCTACGATCACATCCAAATAAACTCAAAATCTTGTCTCAGGGTTTGCTTCTATGGGAACCCCAAACTAAGACAACTGCTGGCAAGCACGTGTTCTCTCATCTTGGAGTTTGAACCTGTCAGAGAAGCCTAAGGCAGGTGGGAATTACCATGAAGGGCTTTCCTCCTCCTCAAGATGGGTTAGATTGGGCAGGCAGGAAATTGCAGAAGGGTGCTGGCTCCGAGGGCCAGGCTTACAGAAGTGGTTTAACTGCAGGCAGATGGAGCCAAATCCCACCAGGGAAACTCTGAGACCCAGGGCAGGACACGTGCCTTGAAGTTATCCCACCTGAGGGGCAGTTACATGCCAGCTCTGGTCAGTCTTTGCCTGGAGGGAGGAAGATTTATCCTCTACCCACTCTGGGGCCTTTTTGGCTGGGCTACAAATCAAATTGACATGAGACTGAATAAGCGGAGAAAATTAAACAAAGCTTTATAACATGTATACATGGGAGAGACCCAGGCAAAGCTGGGTAACTTGACAAATGGCGGAGCCATTTGTCATCTTAATAGCATCGTCAGGTAGACAAAGGAGGATATTGGGGGTGGGGGGAATCAGTTATGGGAGGTTACCAGAAAAGCACAGTAAACAAGAATAAGGTTATTATGCAGATTTAAGTCCTTGCTTTCCGCATTGATAAGAGTTTCTAGAGATAAGGTCATCTCTCCTTCTTTCTGGTGCAGAGAGGGAGATACCTTTACAAATGGAGATTTTCCTTATAAATGTAAATATCTCTTACAAAGAGTAACTTCTACTTTTACTTGGTTTTCAGAGCTTTGATAAGAATGAGCTTAGCAAGGACTCTCCCAGTCTATCCATACCCAGAGTTAAATTCTTTTAGGCGGTTAGCTGGGGTGTGGGCTGGGATGGGGGACAAAGTTTTTTTCAGAGAAAATAATCAAAGTAAAAAGATGTATTTTGAGGTGGTCAATTCTGATCCCCCACAGGGTTGAAAAGGGGAGTCAATTCCCTGGCCCTTCCAGCCTGCCCCATAGGCTGCTGTTTACATGGCTTACTAAAGAGAATTATACCCTTTCTCATACATGTGCATCTTATACATTTGATTAGGCCAAAATATTATAGAATCTGAGCAGGCTATGACTCAATATTTACATACGTATCCACAACCTTGGAAGTTACTGTATGGTGATTAAAGCCAACAATTACAAACCTCTTGTCAGAAAAATATTCCTTTCCATCCCTGAGTTTGTGCCAGGGAGAGCAGAGCTCAAACCTGTGGAGGTGTCAGGGTCAAATGAGGGACCCTCAGCTTTTAGAATTGGGTTCTTAATGTTTATCTAATCCCACCACCCAATTTTACCCATGAAGAAACTGAGGCCCTGAGAAGTGAAATGAGGTGCTCTCAGGTACAAGTAGGTTCCCAATTCTTACCCCAGGTTCTTTCTACCACATCCTACCACTTCACAAACAAGGCTGGATGAGTTCACTGGAATTTCACTCCTACCCTCTTGACTCTAATTATTTTAGACCAGATTTTCCCTTAGAAAATGAGTTCCTAATGGGAAGCCAACACTGGTTGCAGCAAAGCTGTAGTGTCAAGGCCTCCAAGAGACTGTTGCTTCTTGGAGTCTTTCTTCCACGCTCAGATAACCAGGGTAGAGGCCTCGAGATGCACTTTTGTCTAGAAAACCAGGCCTCACAGCGTCAATTAGGGTAAGTCTAGGACTGGCATTCTTCCCCCAGGTCCTCGGGGTAGCAGTTACTCTGCATCTCTCTGGATTCCTGTTGCTGCTGTGCAAGTCATACCCACACCTCCAGCTGCTCCCAGCCCCACGAAAAAAGAGGTGCTATTTAGACAGAACTTTCCCAAGGAATGCAATGACTATTGTTAAGTCTGCATGATTCAACCTCTTGTCTCAAGAGTGATCTCAAGAGTCCTGCATCAGAAGATAAGGGTTCATTAGTTAATTTCCAAGCCTTAGCTGGAAGCTCCCTAAGCTACCAGCATGCCCCCTTCTGTTGCTCCTGTGCAAAGAACTCAGGTTATCTCAATTAACAAGAAACTTACTGTGAAAAAACAGGGAATGAAGAAAGCAAGTATTTCAGGGAATTAGGAAAAGGCTTACAGCTAGGCCTCATAGAGATGGTTTGTATTCTGGTATTTTGTAATTAACACGACTTAACTTCTTTCTCCTCATGTTTATGAGGGATTTCTCTCTAATGCCCATTTTCTTCTTTATGACTCTGGCATTTTTAGAGCTTCTGCTCATTTATAACCTTTATTACCTCATGGTCTCTGCAAACAGCCTTCTCTGTGTATCCTTTCACCTTCAACCCCTCTGCTAATTGCTCAACTCTGTTTTCTGTTTTTTGGGTTTTTTTCACTTTGAAATTTCTGAGAGAAAAATCTCATTGTCCTGCCTAAATAACATCATCCCTTTCTGGACAAAGCTGTGGTGTCAAGCCATCTAATAAACCTCTGGATAGCCTATATGTTTGCTGGCCTTTCATCACTTGCCATAGGAGATGGGGTGTTATAGCAAATGTTATACAAAATGCTAAAGGGACCATGTCCACCTGCCTTCCTTGACCAGGAAGTGGTGGGGGCTTCCTAGGAGAGTCAGTAAACTTTGGCCTGTCTAGTCCATATCCCAGCAAGAGGTATGAATATGTGATGATGCCTCCTTTCTCCTTGGGAGACTTCACTCTCACATCTCACATTCATGCATAGAATGAAGTGGTGTCGTGGCTTCCAGGCAAATAATAAACTGTGCTGCTCCCTCTCACCACTCCCCCGCAAAATTCCAGATACCTGTTGAAAGAAATTTTAGCAGTCCTGGGCCGGCCCAGTGGCTTAGCAGTTAAGTGTGCGCGCTCAGCTACTGGCGGCCCAGGTTCGGATCCCGGGCGCGCACCAACGCACCGCTTCTCCGGCCATGCTGAGGCCACGTCCCACACACAGCAACTAGAAGGATGTGCAGCTATGACGTACAACTATCTACTGGGGCTTTGGGGGAAAATAAAAAGAAAGAAATTTTAGCAGTCTAAAAAAGGAGACCATAGTTAGATTCCTGTATGCCCAACTTTATTCCATACAGTAACTTAGGCAACAAATTAAAATGGACCCTGGGCCTCTTTGAACCAAACCTTAAATGCATTTTGGTATGTGATTTAGTTTCAGAAAACGTGATTATTGGCTCAAAACCCTATCTCGTGATAATTTGGATATCGAAAATGATGTGATTGTGTTTTGGCTATCTTTATGGACGAAGGTGCTCCCGAGTTATGGATGATTCATTCCTCACTATACAAAGCGTTCGGCATTACTAAATGAAGTTTAAATTGGAGAGACACTACACATTACACATGGAAAAAATTTGCATTTTAACATCTCCAGAATGCTATTAAATATCTCAGAAAGATCCATAAAAGAAAGTGTGTCCTAGAGCTTGAAATAGAAAATGATTGGAAAAAGTAGAAATAGAGTTCCTATTTTTCAGAAAGGAGACATATCATCCCATAAATCTTTGAAAAGAAGTTTTCTTGGGCTCTGCTTTAAGCATTCAAATGCTTCCCGGGAGCACCTTGACCTTAAATTAACATTTACAGAGTTTAGCTGACATCAAGCTTTGCAGTTTAATGGAAGGTTTAAAGTAGAAGAAGGTAAGTAGTGTAAATTGGTATTGTATATTAAGTTCTCAATAAGGAAGCATTTCTACAACTACCACCGTTTTCATTTATTTCCCCCTCTAGAACAATCATAACAATTGGCAAAATATATGAAATGCATTTTCTTTCATGAATAATACATTTTTATATGTTAACCTCATGGAAACAGGAATAGCTCAACAGTAACAGCAGTATTAATGCTGTCTTCTTAAGAAAGGGTATATGTGACAATATCTCCATTGTCTGACCTTAATAATGTGGTTTTCTGTAGAATCAGTGATATAAATACAGGGTGTAAGAAATATTAACCAAGTCTTAAAATAATAAAGAGGCATCTTTAAAAATAAAGAAAAGAAGAAAATACACAGTGTTACCTACAGATTCTATTATGGATCAACTGAAAATCAGATGCATTCCACTCTGTTCAAACCAGGAGTACATTCTAAGTGGAATATGAATGTCTGGAGAGTAATATATAAAGCATGAAGATGGTGTTTTAATGCTGCTAATGAGTTGCCCCTTGGTTGTACTGCAGATAAAAACAGGTTTCCAATATATATACATATTTCTGCATCTTATGAAGCCCAATTTATAAATGCTTGGCATTAGCACACAAAGAAAAAGTCCATTTCTCCAAGAGTTTAGTCTGCCAGAATAACAGTGATTTGGTCGCTAGAAAAGATGCTTTTGGAAAAGCAGGTGACTAGGAGAACTAATACTGTCCTTAGGCCCGGGAAAAAGCTCTGGGATCTGGGCCAAGGGGCCCTCAGTTCCTCCCGCCTTCTTTCCCCTTGGGTTTTGGAGCACCTTCCTCAAAATCATCTAAGTCCTCCTCTGGTGGCTGGGACCAGCCAGAGTGGCAGTGCATCCAGCCAGACACCGTGAGCCAGACCACTGCTATGTGGGCCTGGGCTCCCCTGCTCCTCTTTGAGGTACTCTCCAATCCTCTCCCTCCATCCCTCAAGTGTGGGGTCAGCCAGATGCCCTGAGGAGCTCCCGGACTCACGCTGGTGGGCTTGTCCTGGAGTCCTGTGGCCAGCTGCCAGTTCCTGGAGGGCAGCCTGGTGAGCAAAATCATTCTTGCCCTAGTTCAGTATTTCTTTTAAAGGATTGTATGGGCCATCAGAATGGTGCTAACAGTCTGATTTTAGGTAACTCAAATTGTTCATATAGACAGTGGCTCTTTGAAAAAAATATTTGCCCCCCACCCAAGGTAGGAGTGGCCCTGTGGGTAGTTATGGTAAACAATAAGGATTAAAATCCTAGCCAGACTAAAAAAAGACAAGAAAGATTCCCTTTCTTCAAAGTCGAGGACATATCACTTACATAAAATTAGTTCTTAGTAGTGAAATGTCTGGGAAAATGAGATGGTTTACAAAGATAAGAAAATATAAACCAGGACCTATTGACAGGTACTTCCTTAAGAAAGCATTGATTATAGCATAGAGGGCCAAATCTCTTTTGTAGAAGACTTTCTTGCTTAACCCTGTTGGAGACTTGTGGTTCTATCAGACTCCACTTGGGCACTGCCCTGTGTCCTCTCGGTCTTGCTCCCTGCCGTAGCCGTGGCTACTGTGAACAGGTCTGCACAAGCTCTGACGACCCATTTTATGCTGAAAGCACCACTTCCCTCACCTGCCCTGGGCTCCTTGTGCTGTGGTATGGGACATCCTCGGCCTTGGCAGTTGGAAGGAGTTAACTCTCAAGGGGCAACTCCTAACCAAAGAGATTCAAGGGAGAGCCTAGAGCCAATAGATCAATGCTTCTCCCTATATCCTTTGGGTGGACTGTTCTATGCAGCCACTCAGAAGGTACCCACAGGGTAGGGCTCCCGTTGTCCACAGAAAGGGATTTGCCCTTTCTTCCTCCCTGGTTTCACTCTCCCTGGTCCTTCATTCCTGGTCCCTGGCATCACTTTCCAAAATAAACTACCTGCACAAAAGCCTAGGTCTCAGGCTTTGTTCTCCTGGGAGGAATTTAGGCTAAGACAACAGACTCATATCACAATTCACTGTGATTATTCCCCTAACTTCCACACGGCCACCATGAACTATCTATCATGCCAGTATGTCTGAGTGCAGCACAAAGAGCCCTCCACATGTGCATGTATTTACAAAGTTCATCACACTGATATAAATACACATTATTATCCCATCTCTTCCTGCTAGAGACTATTGATTAATAGAGCAGGGCCCATATCTTATGTTCCCTTGATACTCCTACTAACATCCAAGATGTTGTTCTGTATTCACGGGTTAGTTCAGTGTTGGACCACTGGTACCTGCAGAAATTGGCAGTGTAAACAGTTCTTTTAACTGCAGACCTCACTCAATGCAGTCACATGAATGAAGACAAGAAAACATTTCCTTCTAACACGAATACTATGGACAATAAGGTATTATATTTTATAAGATGTCTAACTGGCTTTATAAAGATACAGACATTTATCTATCTTCTACCTACATACCGAAGGTCATTGAAATTGATATAAAATCACTAATTGCTGTGTTTGTATGGAATAAAATGATTGTCAGAATATTCATAAAATTTCAACATTCCTAGGATTCTGTGTTTTAGGGAAAACACAGTTACGGCATAGTATAATTTAGAAAACTGAAGCCAGGCTGCCAAAATATTCAAGTTTCTTTAAGACATCCAGGATGTATAGAAAAACAGAGAAGTTGTTAAAAATAAATAGGCAAGTCAGAAATAGAATAACATAAGTTATACACAGTCACATATACATACTCACACATGATCAATTAGGCCTGCAGCATTTGCAAGTGGCAATTTTCCATAGTCCCAAAGGGAATGTGGGATGATTAAAGTGTTTCTCTTAGACAGGCATCATTGCTCCTTAAAGAGAAGAAAACTCTAGTTAACATCTGGTTGAGATACATTATTGAAATACATTCCAGACATTGTTTCTTTTGGTCAAACAGCTGGAATTTGTTTTTTTTGTTTAAATAATTTTGATCTGCCTAATCTTCAACTTCTTCTGGTGGGTAAAAAACAAAGTATAAATGGCAAAGAAATATACCCCTTTTATGAGCCTATTCTGTTCCGAGCATGCAATGTAATAGTACGTATGTTATTTCTAGTAGGGTCACTGAGAAATGCACAACTGATAAGCTGTATATAAAAAGGTGGAATCAGCACTCTTGCATGCATTTTGTTTTTATATCTTATATATTCTATATTTTTATTGTTATAATATCATATTTCTATGTTCTTGTCAAAAAAATAGAAGCCAGAATAGGTATTTCAAGCAGAAAGCATTTCATACAGGGAATTATTTACACAGGAGTTTGAAATCTCAAAAAGCATTAGGAAATGCTGAAGTAGCCCTAACAGTCAGCCCTCTGTATCCGTGGGATCCGCGTTCGCGGATTCCGTCAACCGCGCATCGTGTACTACTATGTTTACGATCCGCGGTTGGCGGAATCCGCGGATGCAGAACCAAGGCCGATTAAGGGACTTGAGCATCCGCAAATATTGGTATCTGCAGGGGGTCCTGGAACCAATCCCCCGCGGATACCGAGGGACGACTGTATTAGTAACTGATGGGAGCAACTATCATATCTAGGCCTGGGGGAACAAAAGAGACGAGGTCATCAGAACCTAGGAGTTCAGGAGAGGTCCCTAGCTCACCCCACAGCTGGTGTCGGTCCCCTGAAGGGGGACAACATGTTTTGTGCTAGGAGTGCCAAAGGAACCCGGAGGCTGGAACAGTGGCGTCCAGAAGCTGGAGAACAAGACAGAAATACCTTCTCCCTTCCTTCCACCTTTCAATTTCCTGTACTTGCGTTAGAGAACCTAACAGACCGTAGACGTCAAGGGAGCCTGGGAAATGTAGTTCGTAGAACCCCAGCCCTGACATCACAGAGCAGATCATAGAAGGGTGTCTTTGGAGCTCAAAGACAATATGCAAATCGTCAGTCCATAGCTCTGCAATAATTATTAACTAATATAGTACATTTATATTTAAATATTTGTACAGAGCAGCCAAAATTTGCTTTAAGATCTTTCAAACCATTTATAGTTATTTTACACCCTGGAGCTTTGTGATCACAAGGGGTACAGAGTAAGGTTGGATCCCGTCATTTGTAATACTCCTAAAACATTATTATGAAATGAAAATGTTATGTTCATGTTTCATTAATTCATATACTCACACATTTATTTATTTATTTTTTTTGTGAGGAAAATCAGCCCTGAGCTCACATCCATGCTAATCCTCCTCGTTTTGCTGAGGAAGACCGGCTCTGAGCTAACGTCTATTGCCAATCCTCCTCCCTTTTCTCCCCCCCTTTTTCTCCCCAAAGTCCCAGTAGATAGTTGTATGTCATAGTTGCACATCCTTCTAGTTGCTGTATGTGGGACGCTGCCTCAGCATGGCCAGAGAGGCAGTGCTCGCTGCGCCTGGGATCCGAACCCAGGCTGCCAGTAGCAGAGCGCATGCACTTAACCGCTAAGTGGCGGGACGGCCCCATATACTCACACGTTTAAATGACACTTCTAAGCAATTTTTTTGCATCTGATATTATGAATCAACTGATAGAAATAAAAATTTTTTAGAGAGCTAGAGGAGTTTCTACGGGCTTTAAATTTAAGGTGCTGCAAAATTTCAGGGTAAGTTAAGCTTTCCAAATTCCACACCAAAGAACGGGGTGTGAGATTTACTTTCATTAAACACAGTTGAAGTCAACTTTCTGCAGAACCACAATGGGCTTGCATCCTTAATTGGCTCTAAATTAGTAACATGTATCGACTCTTCCTAACATTTTCTATTTGTCACCCAATGGGCTGTTCCTCTAAGAACATTGATTTTCTTATATTGTACCTTTATACAGAAAGAGGTATTATTTATTTACTGTGACTAAGTCAATGCCCAGAGTTAGAAGTAGAAACGCTTTCTTTCTGGTGAAGAAAGAGGATGAATAGAAAAAAATTTAAAAGTCAGAAAAACTTGAGTTCAAACTCAGTTATGACATCTCTCATCTGTAGTATAATCTATACGTGGCACCCTATTTTTATAGCAGGATTTCTCAACCTTGGCACTGTTGATATTTTAGGCCAGATAATTCTTTGTTATGGGGAGCTGTCCTGTGCATTGTATGATGCTTGGTAGCATCACTGGCATCTCCCCACCAGATGTCAGTACACCCCTCAGATCTTGTGACAACCCAAAACATTTCCAGGCATTGCTAGGTCCGCCCAGGGGCACAAAATTGTTCCTCCCCAGTTGAGAACCACTGCTCTAGAGTATGTTTCCTCAGCTAATTATAATTACTTTACATGGCTGTGTAAGGATGAGATGAGATGTTGTACATATGTCAGTGGTCCTAGTGCACCTGGATTAGCAGATTGGTGCATAATTGGTAAAACGGAGGGTGTTACCTCTCAGAGGAAATTAAAATGTTTTTGACTGTGGGGACTTACTGCTGAAAATGTGGTCTGATCGACATCGCTTGGGATCTCTAATCCTGCATTTAAAATTTGACTATTTTGTTCATCATGGATTTTTGGGTATTAATTTGTATTTTTCAAAATATTGCATTATTTTAAATATTGTATTAATGAAATATTTATATAAATATTTATTATAGTAACATGTAATAGTTAATATCAACATAATTTTAATGTAATACTAAAATAATTTAACTGTAATAAAATATTTCAAAATATTGCATTAAATATTATTAATGTTGCATTAAAATATTATTTATTTTGATTATTGAGTTTTTTGTCACCCCCTTAAATTTTGTGCCTAGTGGTAGCCCCGATAAATGAAAAAAACAGGCCCAGGGCAGTCTTACTAAATCAGAATTTGCATTTTAACAAGATCCCCAGGTAATTTCCATGCGTCCAAGTTTGAGAGACACTACTATAACTGCCCCAAGAGGAGGTGTTGGGGAGCGGGCTGGGGGGCGGGCGTGGGGGAGGCAAGGACTGGGAGGACTGCACGGGACACATTTCAGATATGAGGTCCTCAGCTCTTGCTCCTGAGCTCCGTGGAATACTGGCTGCGGGAGAAGCTGAGGGAGCTGTTTTCATGCGGGGTTAGGTGAGACGTCTGCTCTTTGGACGCCTCGCTGATACAGAGCGACGCAAAGTGGTAAAGAGAGGCAGTCCCTCCTCTCCTGTGACAAACACGGCGAAGCGTCCATCAGAGGTCGTCAGGCAACGCGACAGTCCTCGGCCATGACCAGCTTGCCGCCTGGAAGCCCTGGGAGAGCGCGGCTTCTCGTGGAGGGCGCTGGCGCCCTCAAGTGGATCTGTGGGCGCCACTGGAGTGACACCGGGAAAGGACTCGCACGTGAGAGCCGCGTGGTGAAGACGCAGAAATACCGGGTGGGTGGGTTTTCCAGGGCCCAAAGGCGTGCAAGATGCTGGTGAGGGCACAAGCCAGTGATGATATCAGTTTTTCAGGTAACTCCACCAGTAGCTGTAAACTGGAGAGAGGGAGAGAAACTTAGGTTATATTCATTCATTTATTTGTATTTGAAATTTTGAGGTCTATTCTGCTCTGAGCAATGGGTGGGTAAACAGTGGTGAAATGCATGTGGTTAGTCTTCAACAATTATTAATTACAAAAATGCGTGAATCCTGAATTTGAACACTTGACTTGGGGCACATTAACACTCTTCTCTCCATGAGCACATTACAGACCCAGAACTACTTGCTGCGTATTACAGCCCTAGACCAGCAGTTCTTAAATCTGTGGCACTCAGTGATTTTGAAGACAGGCAAGTTTTTATGCAGGCCAAAATTGCATTGACAATTGATATGTCTCACACGTGTGTGTACTATCCTGTTAAAGACTATGTGGAGTTGCTATTATGCTTAATAAAACACAAATTCATTGAAAATTTTATTGTTAGCTTTATGCCACTCTGCATTTTCTCCTTTAAGATATACCGAACGAATAATTAATTCCACATGGGAGTCTGTGTGTGTGTGTGTGTGTGTGTGTGTGTGAAATGATTTTTCTTTAGGTCACCTTTCATAGTTAAAATAGTTTGTATTCTCATACTTTGCTTTTTGTCTGCGGAGTTAGAGTGGCAGAGAGGATTGAGCCCGAGGACAAGAGAGTCTGGAGAACAAAATTCTGATACCTGCTTTTAACACTGTATATTTTTTAATCATCTGAGCAAAACTCTAATTTCTTATACATATATTAAAAATATATTAAATGTATGTATATTATATGTATTTATTTTTAAAGGGGATCTTAAGCTTAAAAAGTTGAAAACTCTAAATTGTGGACTATACTTTTATAATCATATTTAGCAGATGAGGACACTAAGAAATTAGAATTTTGTGCAGGTGATTAAAAAAAATAGTGTTAAAAGTAGATACCAGAATGTCTGCTCCAGACTTGCTTGTCCTCGGGCTCAATCCTCTCTGCCACTCTCACTTGGCAGACAAAAAGTAAACTGTAAGAAAGCAAACTATTTTAACTATGAAAGGTGACCTAAAGAAAAATCATTTCAAGACCAAGTTGGTTGCAGCAAAATTCATTAGCCTCCTCCAGGATGGAAGCTGGTGTCTGGGTGACATTCCAAGGTTACTAATGCTTGTCAGTCCAACAACTTGCAGACTATACATGATGGGGAATCTTTGGGGTTTGGCATCAAAGGAGAAAGGATGTAAAAATGGCCCTGATGGATGTTCTGAGGTTGTTTGATCTAAATCCAGAGAAAATAGCAGCTATCACAGCTGATGGAGTACCCGCTATGACTGGGAAGATGAATAGTATGGAGGGAAAAAAATTAAAGTCAGAAAAGCTTGTGCCAGACATTTTATCATATCTTTTTATATTATTTTTTACAAACCAAGCTTGACAACTTGGAAATCCCTTTGTGCAGTTTATAAAATAATGAATTCTAAATGAAGGCCTGGATTCACCAACAGACCAAGCAATTATGTAAACAATTTCTGTTCCCCAATATGGCTCCCTGTCATTGCATTTTCAAGTCAAATCACTTCCATGAGGTGGAACGGTAATACGTATGATGCATATCTCCGAAGCGTTAGCTATCAGACATGGTAGGATGCCAGTTACTCGACGTCCCGATGACAAGAAAGGTATCCTGTGCTATATTTCTGCTTCTGATTTACACTCAGAGAAGAGTCAACTGAAAGACAAAAGTGCTACAGGATAATTTGTATTCTTGTTTCATTTCTCCTGTGTTCAGCGGCATTTACTCTCTGATTTCATTACCATGGCTGTTTCTTACTTTCAAGCTCCTTTTAAACACACACACACACACACTCTCTCTCACTCTCACACTCACACACAACTCTTTAAAGTTGCAATTACTTGTAGGCTTTAAAAGTGTTTCCTTGTGTTAATGCTTGCCCTTCTATGAGTTTCCAGGCTCCTGGAGGTCAAGTAGCGAGAATACTCTGCCCTTTGTGTTCTCCCTACCCAGTCAGTGTTCAATAAATACTATTGACTGACTGACACGTCTCCCTCTTTTTCTCTTTGTCTCTGACACCTCTGCTTTCTTTCAGAAATGGTGTTTTTTAAGTGGCAATATTTCCCCACTCTGGACTTACAAAAAGCTCTTCTCAGACTCGAACTTTTTCTTTATGTAAGATTTCCAACAATTGACAAAATACAGGTGGAAGGAAACTGATATTCTACTACCCCTTCACAATAAATCTGTTTTTAATTGGAGTGTGACAAGCTTCTTACAAAATGGAAGCTTTTTCCCGAAGAACAATGTTAGCGTGAACATCTTGGTTCAAGTAGCCATTAAAAAAATAATAATACCTCCTGTCTGGCCTACCCACTCCAGCGACTCCTGAATTCAAGGCAGGTATTAATGGACAGCTCAGCGTTAGTTTTCTTCTGCTATACAATGGGTCAGAGACACTGTCTATATTTGGGGCGTCTGTTGGTCTCTCACAGAATTTAAATAGCAGTTTGTTCTCCTTTTGAAATAGAAGCCTAAACCACAATTACTTTTTTAACCTTACCTTAGGAAAAGTCTTGGTAGTTCAGCGATATTCAGAAATATGGACTTTTCAGGAGACATGAAAGTGTACCCTCCATCCACCCGAGCATTGTTTGATCTCACAGAGGCCAGGTAATGTGCCTTTATTACTGTTTGCTTTCTCAATTACAGCTGTTATGGATTGTACAGTTGTGGCAGATGCTTGTTACAGGGAGATTGCTCTCCTGTCACATCCTCCCATTTGTGTCAGCCTCCTGGAAAAGGTGCAGGTGAGAAAACCTCAGTCCAACGTGGCATCTGTTCTTCACAGTCTGCCTCCACGCTCACAGCAATTATGGCATAAAGCAACGTTCTCTTAGTACTGTTTCCATATGCTGTTTCTTTTCTTCTAACACTCAGAGTTGAAAGCCTCTTGGAGCAAAAGAATATTCAGACAAGGAGTAGGCCATAAATAAAATTCATGAAGATTAGCATAAGATGCTGGTGTTTATGGTCGTTTCTTACTTACCTGCTGACAGGTGCCTGCCTCATTGCTACTGCTGACACCCAAAGCCATGTAACCACTGGAGTTCCCTAACCTATTTCAGGCCCTAGCGATTCCACCAGAAAAAAAACACCAATTGAGTGTCTTAGTTTGGGTTTCCCCAGAAGAAGACCCTGAGACAAGGATTCTAATGCAAATTGTTTATTTAGGAGGTGATCCCAGGAAACCAGGCAAGATGGTGCTTTCTATAGTTATGTAGGAAGAGTGGGGGCCAGGTCTCCAGTGGGGTGACTCCATTTTCTGTGTGGTGCTGGGTCTATCTCCCTGTGCTTGGAAGCAGAGCAACTTGTGGGAAGACACGGTACAAAAAAAGGCAGTGGGGGCAAGAGGAGCCTGTGGCCCCGGCCTGCTACTCAGGTATCTGTCCCAGGTGGAGGAGGTGCCTGGGGAGGAACATCCTTGCCTGGGCCCAGATTCACAGGAACAACAGCCCAGGCTGTGGATTCTTCGGTGGAGCCAGGGACACAGCCAAAAGGGGTTATGTGAGAGTCTTAAAATTCCCCTTCTGACTTTTGAAGCAGAGAGAAGATGAACTGAGGCCAGAACAACTGTTGGACTCTTAATTTGCTCCCTAAACATGTCCCTAGACTGTTCTAGGCTCAGGGAGACAATAATAAGAGGTAGCTATAGAGCCTATACCAGACCCTGACCTGTGAGGCAGCCACATTTTACAGAGGAAAGCTGAAGCACAGAGAGATTAAGTAACCTGCCCAAGGCCACACAGCTGGAAGACAGCAGAGCTGGGATTTCTCCTCCAGCAGCCTGACATCAGAGTCTATTCTTATGATCCTGCACACACTGTCACAGGGAAATGATATTTCTTTACATCTGTGCTCATCTTCACTTCTTGTCATTTTCCCCATGTAAAGGAACAAATGGTGGTGCAGTGTCTTGGGAACTGCATAGTTTCCTTTGTGGAGATTCTTGGGTTTAGGGATGGCTGGGGCCATGAGGGGACACTTCCTTACCTGCTCTTTATTATTGGTTTCGATAGTAAAACATTGCTCACCAAAGGAAGCAGGCCCAGAATAGTATTCTTAGCATATGGCAAAGGACCTCCTGCTTGGGATTATAAACTCTTCATTGATTCATCTCTTACCTCTTCTGTAAGTTGACATTCCTATTCCCATGTTAATATACCTATTCTTCCCATCCAAATTATCCGAGTAGGAAAATTGAAACCATTCCTCTTTCCAAGACGGTGACTACAATACTTAAAGGAAATCCAGCCATCATAACTCTTTGATATTTCCGTTGGGAAAATATACTGGGCGTGATAATTATTCAGGTAATTTTTTCCTCCCAGGAGAACAGGCAGGTATTTTGACAGCTTATTTCACTGTTACAGATAAAGTTTATATTGTCAATTAATAGAACTACACCAGGTAATAGTCATGAGCTCTCAGGGGATAATCTCAAAGCCATTTCCAAATGTCCTTTATGGAAGCATATGGTCATATCCTCCACTTCATCACCAGGTCAATCAGCAGTTGCTCCTTAATATGGTATGTTCTTCATGCACCAGTGCCATTTCCAAGCTCCATCACATTTGTTTTTTCCCCCATGGTGCTTGAAAGTTGCTTAAGCTGCTGATTATTGCCTTACCATGAGCTCTGATCGCTCTTCTGGATAGTAGGCATTCAGATGTCATCTTTAATTTGCGATATTAATATTGAACTCCATCACCGTTCAGTGGTTTTAGTGAAGTATTTACATATAGACTAGCAAAGTGTTTGAGCAGTGCATTGAAAACTGTCCGTTCCTAATTGGAACCGTAAAGTTTACCACAGCATCTGCATGGCATGGATATGATTTCTGGTTATAAACTGGCCTTGGGGGTTTGCTTTCAAAAACAAATGGGATGTGTTTTTGCAGCTCTGTATTTCCTGACCCATTCAGACCGTTAATGATTAGTGGTGACAGTGCTCTGAGAACTGTTTTTTACAAGCTCACACACTTTTAAGAAAGATTAACTATCTCAAAGAGTTTTCACTGGGAATCACATTTAAAATTAATGAACTAATTAGTTAAGAAATGTATTACTTTATTATGGAAAGAGAAACCTTGCGCCATATGATGGTATGAAATGTCCTTTTATTTTACGACTTTAGAAGAAGGTGGACTTGTTAAGGAACATTTGGACTGCTACTATTAATTATCCGATTTGAAGATCACCTCACCCTATGAAAAAGACGGATATCAATCAGTATTTGAGAGAGTCGAAAGGATGAAAGAGAGAAAAAGAAGAAAAGGGAACATCTTCCTAGTGGTGTTATTAGATGACCTTGTGCCCTGGTATGTTTAAATTGCTTACATCCTATAACTCTATAAACTTCTGTGTTTTCATTTGCCGGATTAGATTGAAGTGTCAACTATACGTGATGAATGGCATTGGTAATATATGTTCATGTTCGTCTTTGCTCTTTCTGTTTTTATTTATATAGAGTCAGTATAATTTATTTCTCCTGAAAAAGCTTTCAGCAAAAAAGATTTTTTAAAGTACAAATACTTTTTAACAGGGCTCTGGGGTTCGTGATGATCAAATCACTCATCTTTCCTTCTTCTTTCTAGCTTTTCTTTTTGCTTGCTTGCTTACTTTTCTTTTAAATCTAGCAACTAAAAAAGAATGCAGGAAAGCTAAGTGGTCGCACCTAAGCAGAATAAAAAGTTAGCATTGTAGACAAGCCGTTAGCTTGGTCTATGCGTATATTAGCGTAATGATATAAAGAATTGTGCGATTATCTGGATAATTTAATTTAAAAATACCAGTTGCAGCCTTCTCTATTCAAACACTTTATTCTCTCATATAGCAGGCCAAGCATAAGACTGTGGATTTATTACAGTTCTCGCTGACTGGGAGGAATCTGTTCTTTCCTTAGGAGGTGATGAGAAGGAATCCCTGGTAATCTTGAGGTTAAAATGGAGTATGCTGTTAATTGTACAAGCAGCTACTCACTCTGGATTTTCACTTAGATCAAAATATTATGTTTAGGTTAATGGGCATGCCTATCTGTTTAAAGCTCTCTGAGGCTTAATAGAAAAAAAAGTGAGTGCGAGGAAATAGAGGGACAGAAGTCACAAAGTCGGCCTAGTCAGAATCTGAAGACTACCTAGCACAATAGTGGCTAGGAAATAAGAAGCAGCCAAAAACTGGGGAAAATATAATAAATCAAAGCTGGATTTGGGGGAGTCCCTGGTTTATTCTTTCCTTTTCTCCCTCCCTCCTTCCCGCCCTTCCTTTCTTCCATCCCTCACTCCTTCCTTCCATCCTTCCTTCTATCCTTTCTTCCTTTCTTTTCTTAAGTATTCTATCTTTATCCTGAATTGCATCTTTCCTTCATTTCTTTTTTCATTCTTTTTGCCATCCAAGAATGTCTCCTGCTAATTGAAATCCAAGGTCCTTTTATTGTTTACCTAAAGGCTATTGGAATAGGGCCGGCCCCGTGGCTTGGCGGTTGGGTGTGCGCGCTCTGCTGCTGGCGGCCGGGGTTCGGATCCCGGGCGAGCACTGACACACCGCTTCTCCGGCCGTGCTGAGGCCGGGTTCCACATGCAGCAACTAGAAGGATGTGCAACAATGACATACAGCTATCTACTGGGGCTTTGGGGGGAAAAATAAATAAATAAAGTTAAAAAAAAAAAAAGGCTATCAGAACAAGTGATAGATGGGATAAAATGCCCAAGTTGAACCGGTTCAATCACAGAAATAATGAGATACATATAACTGTATTTCTGCTTCACATATCCGTTTGTCTCTCATCCACAGTCATAATGATTACCATGACCCACTGGCCTGGGGTCAGTACAACTTGTGTTCTGAGCGCCCCAGGCTCAGATCTTGACTTCTCTGGGACTCTGTGAAATGAAAAGGGATGATGTGCACACCTTTGGAAGACTCTGGACACATTTGTTCTGACACCAGAGAGTCAAATAAGCTGAACCTTAAAAAATGAAGAGAACATAAGCGTAGCAAATTACAGTCCTGCATGACCGAACACCAGATGTAAGCTCGTGAATTTAAAAAAATTAGGAATAAGCCAGATTTTATTTCTCATGTACATGTGAATAAAGTGAAATTGATAGTTTTTAATTTTCATAGTATTCATAACACAAATGACTTTGGAAGTGAAATCAACATTAGCCAGAATGGAAGAATGTGTTTACGTTTTTTTTGTGTGAAAATTTCCCAAATTATTTGATTAATATGCAAAATATGTTGGATCAAATTCTACCTTTGCTTATTCTTGTATGACACTCTTTGCAGTCAGTTTTTATAATTCCAGTGCATTTGGAAAAAGAATATGTTAACATATGGGCTAACATAAAAATAAAGTTAATTTTAAACAACTAGATATTTATATAACCACATAAGCAATCATTTGAGGGGGCTTAAAAATTATAAATATATGAAAATGTTTATGCCCTTGGCTCTGGAATGAATATCATCATATTATGGCTCTTAGGTGTCTAACAGACAGCTCCAATTTAACATCATCTAAACTGAACTCTCCAGAGTTTATTCCCCACATGCTGCCCTAACTGCTTCTACCGCAGTTTCTCCCATGTTACTCTTTCAGGTTTTCATTCTTGCAGTTGTTCAGACCAACAACTTCAGTCTTCCTTGACTCTCTATTTCTCTCACATCCCATGTCCAGACTTTCAGCAAACCCCATTCATTCTACCCTCAAAATATGCCTGAAATCTGACCACTTGTCACCATCTCCATCACGATCACCTGCTCTCTCTCCTGAATTACCATAACGGTTTCTAACTCCTTTCCTTGCTTCCATCCTTGCTCCTACAGAGTCTCTTCTCAAGAGAACAGCCAGAGTGCTTCTTTAGAAATGTAAGTCAGAGCACAGTTTTCTGCTCAAAACCCTCTGACGGCTCCTTTGTCGCTCAGAGTAAAAGACGAAAGCTTTACAATGCCCTATACGATACGGCTCCCACTACTTCTTCGATTCACTTCCTATTACTCGCCCCTTTGCTCATTGCATTTGCGTTACCTTGACGCTTTTGGTGTTTCCTTTTCCTGGAAGTTCTTCCAGATAGCCTCATGGTTTACTCCATTACTTCCTTTAGTCTTTGCTCAAAGGTCAACTTATCAATGAAGCCTTTCTTAATGACCTTGTTTACAATTGTATAGCTCCTGTCACTCTCTATCTTCCTTTTCTATTTATTTTTCTTCACAGTACATTTTACATATCTGTTTGTACATACATATATATACACACACATACATACGTGTATATATGTATACATATATAAGCATACATTATATATACATTAAAATATACATTATATATACATGCATATATAAAATGTTAGATTTGTTAGATAACACTATGATAGAAAGTAATAGTATATGTACATATATTACTCACATACTATATATATATTCAAAACTTTTGTGTGTCTGTGTATATGTATTTATGTGTATGTGTATGTGTGTGTGTGTGTGTATACACATATATATAATTTGTCTATTGTCTGTCTTTCTCTACCAGAATGTCGACTCTGTGAGGGCACAGATCTTGGGATGTCCTCCTTACTGCTGAATGCCAGCACCTGGCATGTAGTAGAAGCTCAATAAATCATTGTTGAATGACTAAATGAATGAATAAACTAATCAATGACATGACATAGCTTATTTATTTCTTGAAATATATCATAAATGAGACCATACCAAGCCTCTTTTTATTAGGCTAACCACTATGAAATTGTTGATATTCCATTTTTGACCTACACAAATGGTTATTTCATATGGTTCAACGTAATATTATGTCTACATTTCCCTTCTGTTTCTTATCTTTTGCCTCCTTCTGTCTTCTCACGTCTCATATTACCTCTGGTTTGTATTCCTTATACTCACCCAACACTTCTCAATACTCCTGTCACAGTGAAGAACTGGCTTGACCACAATCTTTCATGATACCCTCTTCCAGTGCTTTACTCATAGCCCATCTGAGATCTTTCCCACATCAGCCACACATGATAACTAAGCAGTAGAAATATTGTGGGTGTCAGATGCATATGGAGATGAGGACCCTTACCTCTCATATTAATCTCTCTTACATATTTCTGGAGACTCAGGACCAGTGTCTAAATCAGCTAAACATAGCCAGCCAACAAGCACAGTGTTATTGCTTTCTTCTACATACCTCTGATGAACTGGTGACCCAAGCAGGTGTGGTACAGTCATGTCAAATGGAATAATCACAAACAGGAGAGGTCAACTTAAAAAGATAAAAGGTACCTTTAGACCCTATCTGATAACAGAGCCTTGCTTTGGCCTGGTGGGAAATTGGAGAAGGGCTTGGCCATGGCGTAGGGGTGGGCCTGGAGTAGTGAGCAGTGAAGATTACACCGGAGCATGATCGGTCTGCATTACCCAGTTCAGAGTACACTTTCTAGCCTCTGGGTGGATGGGTGAGCCAATAAGGGCTAGGCTGTTTTGTCTAGCTGGCAGGGGGGAGGCTGGCAGGACGGGGAGGACAGGAACATAAATGGAGGAGGTAGAGGGCCTGACAGGTTGACTTTCCTTCTCTCCTTGACCCTGAAGAGGGATGCCAGTCCCTGGGTCGATCAAGGGCCCACTTCAGGTATAGGACATAAATTGTGTGCTCAGGGATTCTCAGCCTGGGCCCAGCTGCACCACACCCTCATAAACCATGGGCTTTGTGAACTTTGTTTCCCCAAAGGTGACACCTACCCAAAAGCCCTAATACATTTCTGCCCCAATGCTGCACCTGCGTAGACTCGGCCTACTCCTCATGCCTCCTTTATTGCCTCCTTGAAGCAGTGAGTAAGGTAGAAATCTCCTCGAGCAGGGATAGAAAGGAAACTACTTCCTCTGCAGGTAATGTAGATAACCTTTTTTCTGACTAATAGGTCACCGGAGACAGGTTGAGACAAATTTGTTTGCAGAAGAATCTTTTTGTTTTGTTTTGGTTGATTTTTAAAAACTTTTTATACAAGACCTCACAAGAAGTTGCAAAAGGGTTCCTGTGTATCCTCCACCCAGCTTTCCCCAACAATAGCCTCTTTCAGAACCATAATATATTATTAAAATTAAAAAATCGACACTGACACACTACTCTTAACAGAGGATCTTGTTTTATAACAGCAAAGGAAGAACTGCCATCTTAGATTACGTTTGCTTTTGCCTGGGGTAAAACAAAGTGACTCTGAGCAGCAGCCTCCTTTCTGCATTTTCCTCTCTTATTGAAGAAGTGCAATTATTAATAGTTGGATGGTTGGAAGGTGAGTTAGCAAATGTGCTTAAATGCAATCATGCCATCCTGTTTTGCCTCTCCTTGGGTGTTCACGTTTGGTTGGGTCCTGGGTCTTTGCTGATCTCTGAGATGCGTGACTTGCAAGTCAGTGCACACTATCAATCCGCAGATTCCCAGTGCTCAGACGTGTGGAGGACCAGCCCTGGCAACAGCCTCTCATGGGCTGATTTAGTAAAGGGACAGGATGTGCTTCAGCTAATCAAGCTTCCATCTCTTTGAATCAGTCTCGGCTATTTCTAGGACATCGTGTAGCTTCATCATCTCCTTTCTCCCAGCCATCCATCGAAGGCTTTATTACTGCAGTCTATACAACCCACAACTTTGATTTTCCATGTGAATCGGCTATAGATGGAAGTGGGTGATGAAACTCTGCTTTCAGCATGAGTCAGGCTCAGGCAGTATATATGCTCCTGTCTTCTTCACCTATGAATGGTATTTAAGTTTAATAGTTTCACATATTCCAACCCCAGGAGTCCAAAATCCTTCTCGCACCAGCTGTTTTGAACAACTCTTCCAGGACTTCATGAGGATTAATTAAAGACTCAAGGGGGCTCCCTTATTTATAGAAATGGCAGCAGACTTGTCTCCTGGAGTTTCCAACATCTCGTTTGCCTTGAATGTAGCCATAAACTGATACAACTATCTTGGATCCACCTAAAAGATTTGTCCAAAAGTAAGAATTATTTCACTAGGTGCCACAAACTATGGGTCCCACTTCATTGTGGTTTGATAAGTTTATGTTATGTGGACTGAGGCTTCAGTTACCCTTCTAAGTCCACGTCTAACTACTGATGTTAAAGAAACAAATCCATGACACTTACTTAAAGAATAGTAAGGCAGACTTTATTCAGGGGAACTATCATGCTAGGTGTAGGGACCACTGCAATGGAGTCTTGCAATTGGGGAGAGAGGTTGGCTTAACTCCAAATGCAACAAGGAAAAGTGGGAATTTAGAGTCAAGGAGCAGAGTAGGGGTCGGTGGATGGAAAATTGCTGAGAGTAAACATCAGGGGTAAAGGAGAATTTTGGCAAAACTGACCTAACAGGATTCTTGCTGAAGGCAGGCCAGGGTGATCAGACATCATCTGGGCGTTGGTGGAGGATGAGGTTAGATATCAAGGGTGATCAGATATGGAGGATGAGGGATTCTGGCTAAACTGGCTTAGCAGGGTTCTTGCTAAAATTGGACAATGCAGAGATGAACACAGAAATTCAAAATTTGAGGCGTAGTTGAAAAAGAGCTCAGAGGAGCTGATTAGAGTTTGGTCAAGGAGAGAATCTTTGTCAATGTTTGAGGTGTGAAAGATGCTTATTATTGCTAATCAGGTAAGTTTTGTTAGCAAGATACTCAAAACTTTTCTTTTTTTTTTTTTTTTTAAAGATTTTATTTATTCATGTTTTTCCCCCCAAAGCCCCAGTAGATAGTTGTATGTCGTAGGTTCACATCCTTCTAGTTGCTGTACGTGGGACTCGGCCTCGCGTTGGACGGAGAAGTGGTGCCCCGGGGCACGCCCGGGATCCGGACCCTGGGCCGCCAGCATCAGAGCGCATGCACTTAACCGCTAAGCCACGGGGCCGGCCCAAAACTTTTCTTTATCTGACAATTTTTTTGGTAAAAATGGAAGGGACAAGAACCTTAAGTTGTTTCCCGGGAAACTGAAAGAGGAGGGCAAATTGACTTCACCCTCAAACAAACCTTCCTTTGGAACACTGTAGTAATTAGAGTAGAAATTGTAGGCATTTTCCCCAGAATATTATCTGCAGAGACTAAGATATTCAGTAGGAACCAAGGTTTCATAATGATGTTATCACTAAGAGACAACATCCTGCATATATGGGGTCCTGGAAATGACCTCTCTTATCAATCTGAGGAGAACCAATTTTTGCAAGCATGGATAACCTGGGAGAATTGGAGATTAATGCATTGGTTTTCCAACCAGAGCAAAACAAAAACTATGTGTATCTCTGACAGTTTAGTGAAGAATATGAGAGAAAGTGTGGAAGCTACATAGACAAGGATAATCTGATGGCCAGGGAAAATATTTAGGATTCTAGATTGTGATCTTTTACCTCTTTAGGGAAAGATATAAAAAGGAAAAAACAAAAGTTTAACATTCTTAGGGTTAATCCCAGTCCTGGATCTGTGACAATGACTAATGCTTCATTTGGTTTTGCTCTTAATTTTAGCCTGCCTGCCCCACTCTCAGAAGACAATCTTGCCTCCCAATTAATCAAGAAAATTGAGGCCATTGAGCATGACCTTTCTTAAATCCTGACCCCCATCTATAAACTATTTGCGTTCACACCTGCACTCAGTTCCTCTCTCCCCATCTCAGGGGCTCGGGTGTTAGCCCTTCTCCTTTTTAAGGCCAAACCCTCTACCTGTTTCTTCAGTCAGTGACTTTCTGCCTCTTTCAGAACCTTGTTCCATCTTCACATGCCCTTTCTAGGATTCAAAATGTATGCAGAAATTTCTATGCTAAACTTAAGATTCTGGAAGAAATTTTTTTCCTTCCATTTTAGTTAGCATTTCCCCATCTATTATTCTATACTAGATTGATATTTAAATTCCCTTTCTTAGGGCCAAAGATACATTGAGAGTGGCTGAGATGCATACAAATGTTCACATCACATTGATAACATCTTTTTGAAACATTTTTATAAAATGCGCAAATTTGGTACCTATGGAAAAAGCAATTAGAAACAATCTTTTCTGTATTTGAAAAGCACAACTCAACTCAAATCCCTTATTGATTCAGGAGTCAGTTTTATCTTATTTAAACACCTGGTTTTTATAATAGGGCACATACACTCTTATATGTTGGTATTTTGATAATTCACATTAATTACACTGGACTAATTTCTGTTTGAAGCATTTTTTAATGTGTACCTTTCCTCTTTTATGACAAAAATATGGTTGTTAATAAAATATAGCATTTAATTAAAAAAATTCTGTAGGAAAAAAGTGAACTTATTTTTTCTAGCATCATGATAAGTCTATACCAAATAAACTTTATATTGTTTTCGACCCTAACCTCTTTTTTCTCTTTCCATGTTATTTGACTGAGGCGTACTGGCAATATGATCATTAATGACAAATAATAATACTAATGACAACAAAATTAATATTAATGTAGTGTTTCACAAATTGCAGAGTGCTTTACAACATTATCTCATACCATCCTTTTGATGACAACAGCGAGTGGCATATACTACAAGTGTCTTCAGCTCCTTTCCACAGATAAGAAAACTGAAACTTAGGAATACTAAGTAACACAGCTGGAAAGAGACCAAGTTGGATGTAAAACCATATGATTTTACATTTAAAACAGTAATTAAAGACAAGACATTTGGCTTGACACCAATTTTTTTTTTTTTTTTTGTGAGGAAGATCAGCCCTGAGCTAACATCCGTGCTAATCCTCCTCTTTTTGCTGAGGAAGACCGGCCCTGAGCTAACATCTGTTGCCAATCCTCCTCCTTTTTTTTCCCCAAAGCCCCAGTAGATAGTTATATGTCATAGTTGCACATCCTTCTAGTTGCTGTATGTGGGACGCAGCCTCAGCATGGCCAGACAAGCGGTGCGTCGGTGCGCGCCCGGGATCCGAACTCGGGCCGCCAGTAGCAGAGCACGCGCACTTAACCGCTAAGCCACCGGGCCGGCCCGATGCCAATATTTATAGATAAATATAAATAAATATTTTTGAAGAGGTTGTGAGGTAGTAGAACTGTTTCTGGTATAATTCAAGTAGTTAAATGTGCTCCTCAATCTTCACATTTGTTTATAAATGTAATATATAATAATAAGTGATTTCTCACATCATTTATATTACTTGTTTTCTTCCCAATATTTGCTTTGTGCTATTTGTTTGATATTTCCCCAAATACACAGCATTTGGGAAAGGCTCCAGGTTTTTCTGTTTTAGTTTCTGTTGACGTCATCTCCTGGAAACTTCTAGAAGGGAAACTCTGACCCCAGTATATGCCTGATTTCCAGTGACTAATTATCTATTTTTCAGTTAAAATGAGACTGTGGTTTTCCAAAACTGTTTCTTCTGAGAATTATATTCTGAACCACAGCCCCTATTCACCTCTCCTATCTACACATTTGAACATGAACGCTAAAAATTCGTTTATGCTTTTAATAATGTTCCTGCTTTTTGCACATCATTCCTGGGTGTTCGCCACATGCCCTTACTGCCTCCTTCAGTGAGCTTGTATTCCATCAACTTACATTTTCATAATATTTGTGAGCAGACCCTCTATTCAATTCTCAGCTTTAGCTTTCTTTCTCATTGTGCAATGTCTTTCAAGTTCAGGCTGTAAACTTTGTCACCCTCTCTCTCTATTCTGTGTCTTGTGCCTCTGATACTCGTTATTCTTATCTCTGATTACTTCCCTCAGGTCCTATTCACTCACAGAGGCCTCTTTCCACTCCTGGGGCACCTACTGTTAGATCATTCACAGAACCCTGGGAGAGCGAGTAATTGCTTCCTGAACACTTTCCATTTCTTTTTCCTATTTGCTCTCTTATCCTTCTGTATTGTACTCAACATGGTCTCCATTTTTTTCAGATTGCTTTTCTCCATTTTTTAGATTAACTTACCCTAATCATTAAAATTATTTGAAATAACTGTATCATACCATCTCTATAACTCAGACCCTACATGTGGACTTTTATAGTCCTCTTTTTATATTTAAGAATCGCTCCACTTCCCTTATTCTGATGTAGTTCTTTGTTTTGTGTGCTAAAAAATATTTAAACCTAACGTACTCAGAATTTTTCTGACAACAGATCCAAGATAGACTGAAATTTTCCTTTGCATTAATTTCTGAAAGTGGGGCATATGAAGCAAAACTCTACTGTAAATAAGATTGAGGGAGCATAATTAAACTCCTTGAATTATATCATACATTTGATAATAATTATTTAATTTAATAAACTATAAGTGAGTTACCTATTATCAACCAAAAAAATTAAATTAGGACCTTTACTAGGTAATTCGTTCAATAATATAAATTTAGAAAACATTTCTGTTATTTACATTTCATTCTAAAAAACTTTCCCAAGTTTGCTTTAGAGAAGGTTTGCTTTTGTTGGGTATGTCTTTCTATGGACTTTTTTTGTTCATAATATACTTGCTATTGGGCTCACTTTTCTTCTGTTTCCTGATCTTATCACATGTTCATTTACATCAAATTCTGACTGTAGTCAGAATATTGCCTCCCATCCATATTTTTCTGGGCTATAACTTAAGTTTCTATGGCTTTGAATTTTCATTCCTTTTTTTTTCTGGAAGGTTTTCTTTCTTTTTTTTTTTGGTGAGGAAAATTGGCCCTGAGCTAACATCTGTACCAATCTTCTCTATTTTGTATGTGGGATGCTGCCACAACATGGCTTGATGAACAGTGTGTAGGTCCGCACCCAGGATCGGAACCAGCCTACCCCAGGCTGCAGAAGCGGAGCAGACAAACTTAACTACTCTACCACTGGGACGGCCCCTCTTTTTTTCTTTTTTTTTGAGGTGAAATTCACACAACATAACATTAATCTTTTTAAAGTGAACATTTCAGTGGCATTTAGTACATTCACAATATTGTGAAACCACCACCTCTGTCTAGTTCCAAAACATTTTCATCACCTTGTACCTATCAAGCAGTTTCTCCCCATTCCCAGCCCCTGGCAACTACCAGTCTGCATCTGGATTTACCTCTTCTGGACGTTTCATATAAATGGAATCATACAATATGTGACCTTTGTGTCTGGCTTCTTTCACTTAGCATAATGTTTTCAAGGTTTGTCCATGTTGTAGCCTGTATCAGTACTTCATTCCCTTTTATGGCTAACATTCCATAATATTTATATACCACAATTTATTTATGCATTCATCTGTTGATGGACATTTGGGCTGTTTCTACCTTTTGGCTACTAGGAATAGTGCTGATATGAACGTGCACGTACATGTATTTGTTGGTGTACTTGTTTTCAATTCTTTTGGGTATACAACTAGGAGTAGAATTCCTGTGTGATACGGTAATTCTATGTTTAACTTCTTGAGAAATTGCCAAACTGTTTCCTCCTTAACTTTTTAAGGTTCTCATCAACATAAAAACTAAAGTTTTAGACACTATATCCCTAAAAGTCAGTATTCCTTGTATTGCATTCAGATATTTTGAATCAAACTCATTAATTATTTGATTAATTGTATCTGTTCCTTTGAATGATGTGATCTTCAAGAAAGGCATCCTTACTTGAAATACAGTTATGTAATAGAAACTAGAATTTTCTCTGGTATGTTGGACTTTGGTGGAGGGGAATTAACTAATGACTCTGATCATTGAAAAAGAATGCCTGAGGGCCGGCCCCATGGCTTAGCTGTTGCGTGCGTGCGCTCCGCTGCTGGCGGCCCGGGTTTGGATCCCAGGCGCACACCGACGCACTGCTTCTCCGGCCATGCTGAGGCCGTGTCCCACATACAGGAACTAGAAGAATGTGCAGCTATGACATACAACTATCTACTGGGGCTTTGGCGGAAAAAATAAATAAATAAAATAAAATTATTCAAAAAAAAACAAAAGAAAAAGAATGCCTGACATTTGCCTGTGTCACCTTAACACTCACTGAGCTGCATTGGCAGTGACACAGAAAGATTCTACACTCTTCATAGATGACTGTAGTAAACCCGTTAGTTTCAAGTAACATTTCTATTTCATTTACCTCCATATTTATGTATTCTTTAATATTACAAACTTAAACCCTACTTTGAAAAGAGGAGGGAAGGAATGCAAGAAGGCAAACAGAAGAAAAAAAAGGAGAGAGAGAAAAAGCTGAGGTCAAAACCTAATGTCACATTAAGGAAAACATTTTTTAAAAACAGCTTTGGCAGTCATTTGTTTCAGGGCTGCAGTTAATCCCATGGATTATTCATATTGAGAATCATTTTTAATAAAATACCCCTATGTCTGTTCAATTCTTTTTATTCTTCACGATTAATATTTATGTCTTTCCTGTGGGAGTTACCTTCTTTGTAGGAAATTTAAATATCCAAATAAAAGACCTTTGAATAATTTTAAAAGAGAAAAGGTTTCGCTGCCCCTTCTCCTAAATATGTGTCAATCTGGGTATTCAAAATTATTATACAGATAAATCAAAGATGGACATTCATATTTGAATATTATACTATTGTTTCTCAATGGCAGGGAAAATGCTGATGAAATTAATATCACTCTAGGTGAGAACATTTACTTTCATCTAACCTCTTGCAGTTTTCTGTAACGTTTTAAGAAAAATTAAATAACCCATGAGAATCGAAATGCAGGGATGAAATTACACATTATTGTGGCCATGCTATGTCGCATTTTCTTTTATTAAAAATGAATACATCAGTTTAGATTTATTTGACAATGGTTTATGCCTTCAGAGTCCGAGCTTTAAAGGTTCATTCTGTACAGTAATGCTTCAGCAAGATACATCTCCTTCGTCTGCAGGATCTCATTTATAAGCTAGGCTCACCTTCTGCTTCCTGCAATAATAAACGTTCTTGCCTGCAAGATTTTAGATGAGATATTGTGTTCCCCCTCTTAACCCCTTTTCAACCTATTGCCCTGTAGGAACGGTGTTTCTTTTTTGTGGCTTTTAAAGGGAAAAAACTCACTTGACTCATTTTTCCAAAGCAGCTCTTTTAATGTATTTGGAATTGCTTTCTGAACACTGTCTCTCATGTTACTGTTGAGGTATTTTTGTTACACGTGAGATAGAAAATAGAAAAAACCACTTAGATGACTGCTTTCTTGATTAAAAAAATATAGCTTCAATTCAGTAAAAAAATGTGTTTTCTTGGGTCTCTACGTCTTTGAGGCTTTTGATGTTTAAACAACTTATGTAACAACTGGTGAAAAAATGTATTTAAATATGCGCAGAAAGCAATGTAAAAATTTACCACCCAACCACTTTAAAACCCACTTTCACAGGAGTGATTTTTAAAATAGAAGAAGATATATGCCCTCAGAGTGTGCTTACTTGTGTGTGCAGGGCAGGAAGTCCTTCTATTGTCCTTCCACAGACTCTCCTTGCCAGCAGATTAACAGACTCATTTCCCAGCTGTTGTTGGCTTAGAAGGCAAAGGAAGCCCTGTGAGGACACTGAATAGGGCTGGTCCACTCTGGGTACATCCTGTCTGGTCCACTTCCCTGCCATGTTTCTAGCCAGGCCATCTCTTCTCTAGCTTTCTGTGCAGCTCTCCTCCCTAAGGAAGAAGCTTTCTGAAGCAGTGCAGATTTCAGAGGGTTGTGGAACATTTGCACCGTACACAGAGGATAGCCAAGCAAATGTGCACTCACCTCAGTGGTATGGCCTGGAGGAGATGGGCATAGTATCTAAGAACATGAGCATTGGACCGAGGAAGAGCTGTCACCTGAAAAATGTGCCCGGCAACAGGGCAATTAATATTTGAGTCTCTGTTTCCTCACTTATGAAATGGGACAATAATATCTGCATTGGAGCTGGTTATGAGGTTAAAAGAGTCACTGGATGATTAATAAATGGTAGTTATTATTATTACTTTATTTTAAATATCTTTTTAAAATAAAGAAACTACCATTTAAAACCAAATTCTATTTGGCAGAATACATAGAATTAAAAAGTCTTGTTGGAGTTAAAATTCCCAAATTCCTCATCTTCCAACATTATCAAACCAAACAATAGACATGACAAAAGCCTACTGGAGGAGAACATTCAGAAATCTCAATTTGAAGGGTGGAGCATGAAGCTAGGAGAAACATATTTTCATTTCCCCCTCAATTAATCTGTCTGTGCCCTATTCCCACTCTTCTAGCTCCATGCAGCTATATGGTATCTGGAGGCCCTTAAAAGACTTTTATTTTATTTTTCCCGAGACGATAAATATTTTGGCACGAGTGGTTCTCGAATGGTAAAAGACTGGAAATGGAGGGATAAAGTCAGGCCTTCCAAGTTGTAACTGGAGGAAATATTCTTAGCTCCATTTCCCCTAGTTATGTTTGGTTTAACTGTACAATTTAATTACATTGCAATAAAAAAGCACATTATGAAAGTAACCATGCCAAGGACCACATACAAAGAGAGCACACTAATGTTTTATTTATTTTGTGGTATAAGGGAATAATTTTAGAATGATTTTCTACAATATAGAAGATAAAATATGTATAAATCGATACTAAAAGCCATAGTGTGCCTACTATGTGCTGGGCACTGTATTAGATGTTTTGTTATAGATGTTCCATAGACAAAGTAGAGTCCCTGCCTTCTCAGAGCTGATAATCATGGGAGAGAAATAAGACATTTTCGCAAATACCAAACTATAAATTATGTGGGAAGTGCAAGAAAGGTAACAATAAAAAAAGGCATTTGTGGGAACAAAAAGTAATGGATGTAAATACTTCCTGCTGAGACCTTTAGGAAGGCTTTGAGGAGTTGGTAGCATTTAATTGGATAGCATTTCAACAGAAGGGACAGGTGAGGTTGGGATGATCCAGGAGAAGAAAAACTGTGAACTCAGGCATGAGAATTGGGAGTGGTCAGGTATGGCTGAATATATAGGAGCAGTGAGGGAGAAGGCAGGTACTGGTCACATCGTGGTCACACTGGGGAGGGTGCACATATTTTAGGAATATTGACAGGGCATGAAAGATCAGGGAGAAAGAGTAAAGAAGGAAAGATCTCAGAGGATGTAAAGACTTATTTGAGGAGGAACCATTCTAGTGAAACCAGAAGGAGAAAGTGTTTATTGCTGGGGTTTGGGGAGAGCAATGGAAAAGAGGGATAAAGAGAGCAATTGATGACACATGCCATTACTTTCCTCTGGATGTGGGGATGTTTCTAAGTTGATGTGGAAAGAAAAGAGGAGGTGTAAGAAGGACCAACCAGGAAAGCAACATCCTTCAGCGCACGCAGCTCAAATATGACTTGGTCAAGGAAGTCTTCTTTGTCCTCACCTCCTTTGTGTAAATTAGATCAGATTCCCCAGCTATGTGTTCTAACTCAGTCAGGATCCCAACAGGAAATAGACGGCACACTCAAACTGGAAAACCACTGAGTTCAGCAAGGAGATGATTCACAAAGGTGTATGCAGGGTTAAGGAAAACCAACAGGGGTGGGCCGGCCGGTGGCATAGCGATTAAGTGCTCGTGCTCCGCTGCTGGCAGCCCTGGTTTGGATCCCGGGAGTGCACCGACGCACCGCTTGTCAGGCCATGCTGTGGAGGCGTCCCATATGAAGTGGAGGAAGGTGGGCATGGATGTTAGCCCAGGGCCAGTCTTCCTCAGCAAAAAGAGGAGGATTGGCATGGATGTTGGCTCAGAGCTGATCTTCCTCACACACACAAAAAAGGAAAACCAACAGGCATGGTGAGGTGGGCACGTGGGAGCTGTGACCACCCCTAGGCCTGAATGACAAGGGAAGGAAGGGGTTCCCAGGACCTGAAGAGAGCAATGCAACTGCTGCCACACCATGGTGGGCTGGGAGGGAGCGGGGAGGTACTTACCCTGACACTGATTCCCTTCTGCCCTCCCCTTTCCTGTTGAACCCAAAGGGAAGCCAGAGAAAAAGGAAATTCAGGGCTGCAGCCCAAAGAGGTCAGCCTTCCAGGCCACAGAGCAGAGCAGAGATGGGAGAGGACACATATGGACGGGCAAATGGAGATTATCCACCCCAGGTGCTCTGATAGTTTCTTGGTTTCTTATTTATAGTGCTTGTCACAATTATAACTAAAAAATGGATTACTTAATTTGTTTAGCATCTACCTTTCTGTTTGAATGTAAACTCCATGAGAACTCTTTGGGTCTTCTTCTCTGCTGTATTTCTGGTACCTGGCCCAATGCCTTACACATAAAAGGTCTCAATAAATATTTATTGAATGAATGAGTGAATGAATGAATGAATTAAAACAGAATAAACTTTATCTTCTCTAATATATATTGTAGGTGTTTTGACAAAAATAAAGTTCAGAAGAACTCAAATGAGATATACTTTACATTGAGCTTTGGATTAATTTTCAGCTATACCTAGAAGAAAAACGGTTAAGTTGAAAGTTTTTACTCCTAGTTGTGCCTACAATTTTATTTTTTTCACTGATTGTCTTTCCTAGATGTAGGCCCTTGGGATAGATCTTTGTGTGATTAGCAACATCAGACTGAAGGTCTCGAATATCTGTCACCATTCCACATCCAATTATGGCAGCTGGCACTATAGGAGAAAATTCCCTCACAGAGCCCTCTTATGTCTCTGAGACTTTTTTTTTTTTTTTGTGAGGAAGATCAGCCCTGAGCTAACATCCATGCTAATCCTCCTCTTTTTGCTGAGGATGACCGGCCCTGAGCTAACATCTATTGCCAATCCTCCTCCTTTTTTTTCCCCCAAAGCCCCAGTAGATAGTTGTATGTCATAGTTGCACATCCTTCTAGTTGCTGTATGTGGGACACGGCCTCAGCATGGCCAGAGAAGCGGTGCATCGGTGCACGCCTGGGATCCGAACCCGCGCCGCCAGCAGCAGAGCGTGTACACTTAACCGCTAAGCCACGGGGCTGGCCCTGGACAAGTCAATTTTTAGATGCACACTAGACATTGAAGTAGAATGGTGGAGGCAGAAGCCAGACTGAAATTATTTGAAGAGAGAATGGGATGAAGAAGTGGAAGCAGTAAGTATAGAACCCATTTAGAGATATTTTGCAGTGAAAAGCAAAAGAGAAATAAGGAGGAATCTGGAAGGAAATGTTGGGGAAAGGAAGGTTGTTGTTTTAAATAGGACGCATCAAAGCACGTCTGCTGTGCTGATGGGAGTGATCCAGCAAAAATGGGGTGGGAGGCTGATAATGCTGGAGTGAGAGGAAAAATCAAAGGGATGAAGTCTTTGAGAAGGAGAGAGGTAGCCAAGACACAAGAAGAAGTAGTAAGAGGAAGAGGTGATACAGGAAGGCAGAGAACATGAGAAGGAGGCAGGTTTTTCTATTTGGTAGTAGGAAGAAGAGAGAGTTCTTAATTCCAGTTTGTTGATGAAGCATAAGGAAAGGTCATCAGCTGGAGTGAGGGAGTGAGAGCTTGAGAAGAGGAGACGATGTGGAAGAGTGCTTTCAGGTAGCAGGAAAGCAAACTCACTAGGCAAATGTACTAGGATTGTTGGGTATTGTGGGATGCTCATTTGGGGTTTGTAGTCATGATTTAAATGCAACCAGTCACCGCATAAGTTCTGTGTGTCTTTTTCCTAGCAATGATTAGCAACCTTGGTGCAGATATTTGTTCGAGGAGATTGGGGTTTTACCAGGTGAATGCGATGGAAGAAGAGAGGGGAAAGTTTGTTGAAGGCGGTTGCATGGAAGTGATGGATCATGAAATCTAAACCGGAAAGGAGGGACAGGAAAACAGAAGAGGAACGATGAACAGTAGAAAGTGGTCACTTAAATATGCCAAGAGGGTCAAAGAATGATTACAGTGTGTGTAGAGGAACAAGTGAGCTGGAAAGATAGGAGGTGGTGTTTAAGAAGTAGCATAGTTAAAGTGTGATTTCAGAGGGGTGCCATTACTGGTGATGACAGGACTAGGCCATGACCATGGGTGTTGGTGTCTGAGGTGGGTGGAGGCAAAGCTTACTGCAGTTGGGGGCCAAGGCCAGAGAGGCCAGGATGTGTCCTCCTTGTGAATGTCAAATATCACTGAGAATGGTGACAACTGTAGAGGTAGAGAAGAAGACCATGAGCAAAAATCTTCAAAGAAAGGAGTCTAGGAAGGGGGTCAGTAGATGGCCAAAAAAGGGAGGAGAATGTGGCAAATAAGAATGCAGGAGAATCAAAGGATCTGGGGCTTTGAAGGAAGAGAAATGGCTTGGGTGTGGAAATGAAGAGCATGTTATGCTTTACTTCCAGCCCTGAGATAAAAAGGACTGTGTGAAGGTTGCCCGGGAAAGGTATCCTCAGGGAACAGCCACGTACATTCAAGAAGTTGGAGACATAAGGGATTTTGCTGATCGTGGATCTAGAATTCTACATGGCACAGCAAAGGCTAAGAGAAGACAGGCAAGAGTGAGGGATTGGGTAAAATTAGGCACTGTATGAGGGAGAGAGTCTGGAAAAGGGACCAGGAACAAGACCAGGGGGTGAGGGATAAAAATTGAAGGGAGATAGTCTTGTGATTACAGACAGAAATTGAGCCTCTGGGAACTGTGAATACTGGGCTGAGGGGAAAGGACTATTTCTTCTGAGGTCTCCAAAATACATTTCCCCTCCCCTCTATTGCTCTGAAATTGATATTGGCTCTCTTCTCAAGGATGAAGGGGTACCAGAAAAGGTAAAAGAGAAGAGATACTTAAGGAAAGAGAAAAAAGATTTCTTTAGTTCATTTGCAAAACAATTATTTTTTTCTGATCAAAATATTAACTGTCTTTCCTGACAATATGCAAAGGATGGAAATTTTAGGAAGCAAGTAGCAATCCCTTATAATTTCCCCTCTAGAGAATACCACTGCTAGTATCTTGCAAAATTCTTTCCTGCCTCCCACAACACACACATTTTAATTTTCATTGAGATGATCCAGATATTGAGAATCACAGTGGAGAGGAGGAAGGCTGAGGAAGCTCGCCTTCTATAGCCCTGATTGTCTCAAAGAGAGGTGATATGAGCCGCAGAGAGTGAAAGGACAGAGGGGTTTGGGAGTGTTAAGGACAGTGGGAAATGTCCACAATGGCTGCTATGGCGATATCAACAGGAAATCAACATGGGATGGATAAATTGTTACCCAGCAACACTGAACACTTAGATAACTGAATTCTGCAGATTACCCCCAGGATTCTAAAAGTGGGCATCCTGCTGAGTCTCACTACTCTCCTACATTCAAATTAGGAAAAAGTCATTGGAGAGCCTTATTTATTCTATAAAATTCATAAGCAATTTTTAAAAATCACATCAGCCAAACTGAGTTTCAAATTCTCCTCTGTAATTGTTACAGATGTCGTTGGTAGATACTATGGGATGATTCTCCATCTCGGTTGATTTAAGAAATGAAACAAAGAAAAGAAAAAATTAAAAGAAATAAATAGCCTTTAATTCAGATCTTGACATATGATAAACGAGGAAAGGACGTAAAAGAATATGGTGGTCAACTTACTTTGTCAGATACCACATGGTGAGGTAAGGGGAGGCCCAACTCCCCATGAAAAGCAAGGTCACCCTGTGTTCGCCCTGAATTAGATGACATAACTGGGACTTATGTAAAAGTTTTTATTTTTCTAAGTCTTTGAAATACACTCGAAAAGCATTCAAAAAGAATTCTTTAGAATTTTTTTCCTAAACAAAATTTCCAGATTTTAGGAAACTTATGTGCTGTTAAAAAAAAAAAAGTTTCTCTTGTGTATTTGTTGTCTCCCTTTCTAGTGTGTAATACACCTCCCAATAATTCTGTTACTGTTAAGAGTCTGAGTCTCCAAGGTCACGATTCTTGCTCTTACTTTCTCTTGTCAGCACTGAGGCACAACGTTGCAGCAGGTGCACAAAACTGCTGACCCGGAGAAGAGAGAGGTGGACAGCGCCAGACTAGGAGGGCTGCAGGGCCTGGGCAGGCGGGCCAGTGGTTCAGGCAGAAGACCAGCAAGTCAGAAAGATCCTCACGAGGGCTGGGACACCTAGGGGTCTGAGGTCCCTGAGCAGAGGCAGGGGTTGGGGAGCACGAGTGGGCGGGGACAGGGCAGGACAGCTGCAGATGGAGAACAGTGGCACTCACTGTGTCAACGATGGTTTTTCCTTAGAAGAAACTTTCTGCCTGACCTTGCTTCTGGGTCTTTCTCAAGCCATGGTGGCTATGGGGTAAATAAGCAACACAGACACGTGGCTGAGGTGAGGGGCTTTTCCCTTAGATGCACCGGGAAAAGAAATGTAAATCAAATCTGCATGAATCTTTTCCCCTAAGGTTTTGAATTTGAGATAAAAATTCTCGGGGCCGGCCTGGTGGTGCAAGCCGTTAATTGCATGCGCTCCGCTGCGGTGGCCCAGGGTTCACTGGTTCAGATCCCCGGTGCGCACCGATGCACCACTTGTCAGGCCACGCTGTGGCGGCATCCCATATAAAGTGGAGGAAGATGGGCATGATGTTAGCTCAGGGCCAGTCTTCCTCAGCAAAAAGAGGAGGATTGGCAGATGTTAGCTCAGGGCTAATATTCCTCACAAAAACAAAAACAAACACAAACAAACAAAAAAGTCTCCTGGGTTTGTCCTTACTGAATGGATAAGGATTCCCAGTGAATAGATTTTTTCTTTTGTATTAACCAGGCAATTGTGTTCTTATCCATCATAAAGAGGACCCTCAAAGGACATCTTCTGCCCATGGAGTCTACATCCTTCAAAAACCAAAGATGTCCTCTTTTCTGTCCCTCAATGTATAAAGAGACAGGGACAAAGGAGGAAAACATAGTCAAACCAGCACCATGACAATTTCCTTTTCCCTCATTCTGCTTCTTCGATACCTTTCCTCTTTCAGCCCAACTCTTCAGTTTCCGCAAATTTCTCCTCTTATTCAGTGTTTCTGTGTATTTATAGCTGATAGGTAAATCTCAGAAGAATAATAGTTACCTTTAGAACAGTGCCCCACACAGAGTAAGTACTCAATAGATAATCAATTGAATTAATTTATAAATGATTGTCGTTATTAGCTGAAGAAGCACTTATTACATGCCAGACTCTGCATTTAACATTCATTATTTCATTGTATCTTCACAATAGTTTGAGATTGATATTTTTGTCCCCACTTCACAGAAAAGGAAACTGAGTCACAGAAAGGTCATGCTGCCTCTTTCAGCATGTACCCATAACGCATACTAAGTGCGTTATGAAGTTATGACTAAGTGCGTTATACTATAATGCACCACTAAGCGGTGGAGCCAGGCTTCCGACTGTAGCAGTCTGGACTAGGCCACACTCTCAATCACTAGGGTTTCAAGCGTAGCGTGGTCAGTATTGTACCCTAAGGTGGGGTTGGGAGAAGGAAATCAGGTATACAGAATCTAGGAGGTTTTAAAGATATTTTGTACGGATTCTTTTTAACTTTTTATTATTAAAAATTTCAAACAAAAATAAGCAGAATGGTTTAATGCCCATCCATGTGTCATCACCCAGCTTCGAAAAGTATCTATCTTGTTTTATCTAAACCTGCAGATTTCCCAGTGCCCTAAATTGTTTGAAGGAATTCCCAGACAATATGTCATTTCATCTGTAAGTGTTGTGTATATCTCTAAAAGATACTGATTCTACCAAAAAGCCACAATATTATCATTTCAGCGAAAAAATAAAATAAAAAATAATGAGACTATTCTAAGTCTTTAAATACTTAATTAAAAAAAATCATACATACAATGGACTAGTACTCAGCCATAAAAAAGACAAAATTGTGCCATTTGTGACAACATGGCTAGACCTTGAGGGTACCAGGCTAAGCAAAATAAGTCAGACAGAGAAAGATAAATACCATATGATTTCACTCATATGTGGAAGATAAAAAAAACGAACACATAGGGGCTGGCCCCGTGGCGTAGTGGTTAAGTTTGGTGTGCTCTGCTTCAGCAGCCCAGGTTTGTGGGTTTGGATCCTGGGCACAGACCTACACCATTCGTAGCCATGCTGTGGCAGTGACCCACATACAAAGTAGAGGAAGATTGGCACAGATGTTAGCTCAGGGCTAATGTTCCTCAGGAAAAAAAAAAAAAACAAAAAACCCCAAAACCCCACATAGATAAGGAGGACAGAGATTAGTGGTTACCAGAGAAGCGAGTGGGAGGAGGCAAAAGGGGTAAAGAGGCACATATGTATGGTGACAGATAAAAACTGGACTGTTGGTGGTGAACACGACGTAGGCTATACAGAAACTGAAATATAATAATGTATACCTGAAATTTACACAATTATAAGCCAATATGACCTCAATAAAATAAAAAAAAAAATCAAACACTATCCCTTAAAGTGGAATAAAACAGGGAGAAAGCTGTTCTCTACTGCATATAGGTATTCCTGAAATGTAGAAAGTCTCGGTGCCTCTTTTAACAGGGGATAGAGTGTTGAAGGTAGGATGAGGTATTAAAGCAAGGAGAGAAGTTTTGTATTAGGGTTTATGCTGCTGCTCAAGTATTGCAATTTTGTTCTTTTGTCCTTAAATATGATACCAGAGAAAATGGGAGTCATTGTACATCTTATCTCCATTACCAGATTTGTGGCCTGCCGTCTTTCAGTGCTACTGGTTTTCAAGGACACCACTTTCTCCATGAATCGCTACCTATTGAAGTGACATTCATTTTTGCTGTACAGATCCAGAGAACCTTTTGTCCCACCTCTCTGGTATTTTTTATTGACTGTTTATTTTCTGCCACATAAGCAATCTGAAAATGGTAGGCTATTCTGAACTACACACGTTTTAAATTTATATATTTGTATCAAATGGAGAGCTTCATTTTTAGAGGGTTGCTAATAGAAATTGGGGAGCAACTTTTGAGTGTCTTCAGTTTCCTGGAAAAACACTGGATTCTCCGTTAGACTAGCCACCAATATTGCTTACATCATCTCTTTGACATTGCGTGCTTCATTTGTGTACTTAAGTGTTTCTCAAAATATATAGAACTGATGTTAAAAAAAAAACGCCACCTACGATGAGCCAGGTATTATGTTACACTTGAATATGAAATGGTGAACTAAACAGACACAGTCTCAGCCCTCTCACAAGACAGACTTTAAGCATATAATCCCCCAAAATATAAATGAAGGAAAAGAGGAAGATACTATAAGAAATAATAATGAGAAAGCCCCATTTGAATTGGAAGAGGAAAATGACAGAAGCCCATAGTGAGGAAGTGATATGTGCTATGACTTGAAGGATGACTGAAGTCAGCTGGATGAAGTGTTTGAGGAAGAAGTTTTCAGACAGATAAAACAGCATGTGCAAAGGCCCTGGGGCATGCAAGAACTTGACAAGTTCAAGGACTCAAAGGAAAGCTGGTGTGGCTGAGTATAAAGGGCAAGGTAAAGTGGGAGAAGATGAGGTTGAAAAACTAGGAAAGGCCTTGTAGATCATATTACAATACTTGAATTTCACGTAAAATGAGCCATTAAAAAGTATTAAAGTTAGAGAGTGATTTGGTCTTTTAAAATATTTTAAAGATCACCTTGGTTGCTGTATGGAAGCTTCAGTGGAGAACCTTAAAGAGAGGAATCGAGGAGACCAATTAGGAGGATAGAGCTGTCATCAGGCAAGAGAATATATCCAAGAAGAAAGAAAGAAACCTATAGATTGAAGGTATATTTTGGAGGTAGAATCCACAGGACCAATGATGGACTGTTGATCTGACTGCCAACATAACTTATATTGAGATCATCAACATCAACCCAGGTTTTGGGTTTTTCACTTACAAATCCTTTCTAAATATTGATCGCCCTGTCACTTGTACGGTCTCATATTATACCAATAATAATTGATAGTATTAGTTGAGTACTTATTAGTTGCCAAGTACTGTGCTAAGTACTCTACTTTGATGTCTCATTTAATCCTCCCTCTGATACTGTAAAGAGATTGTTAGAGATCAGGAAATGAAAACTTAAAGAGGTTAAGCAACTTGTCCAGTCACATGGCTAATAAATAACAGAGCTGGGACTCAATCTGTTATCTCCAATGTCAAAGCTCGTGCTCTTAAGTACAATATGACATTGCTTCAGCATACTGAAAGCATTAATGATGTGGTAGGCTGCTTCTAAAATAGCCCCAACCATCCCTGCCTCCTGGTGTTCACTCCGTTATGGAATCCCCTCCCCTTGTGTGTAGGATGGACCTAGTGACTTGCTTCTAACAAATAGGATTTGGCAAAAGTGGTGACATTAATGCCACTAATGCCACTGTGACATTAGATTACAAAAGATTGTGACTTCAGTCTTCATAGGACTCTTTCTTGTTCCTTTGCTCTCTTGCTCTGATGAAGCTAGCTGCCATCTTGTGAGCTGCCCTGTGGAGAGGCCCCTAGTGCAAGGAACTGAGGGTGGCCTCCAGCCAACAGCCCATGTGGAACTGAATTCTGCCAACAACCACGTGAGTGAGCATGGAAGTGGATCCTTCTCCACTTGAATCTTGAGATTGCTGCAAACCAGCTGACACCTTGATTGCAGCCTGTGAGCAACTCTGAGCAGAGGACCTAGTTAAGCCAAGCCCAGATTCCTGACCTACAGAAACTGTGAGATAATGATACTGGCCCGAAGCAAGGTTGACATGAAGGAAGCCATGTTGTAATGTAGAATAACCTTTAACTAACTCATCCAAGCTGTATATGTTTTATCTTGCACGTAGCCTAGGAGATAAATAGCTACCCTCTGGGAAATAATCCTGGCTCACACATGTACCTCCCAAGAGTGATAGATGATCACTTTGTTCTTTTGAGTTTCTTAGGAACATGGTGACCTCCTCTGAGGAGAACATCTATGCTGGCATCCATCATCAATGACGACTGAAAGACCTGGTGTGGCATCTCCAGTCACCCCATGCCAGATGGTCAAAGTTCCTGAGCCCCTCCTTCATAGCCCACTAGTCCCTATATAACTGCTTCAAGATTATGTGCTTATTTAAGATGGTCTTTGGGACATGAGTCTGCCATCTTCCGATTTTGCTGGCTAATTGAATAAATCCCTTTGTTGACCACGGACTTCTTTGCAATTGATTGGCTTCAGGGTTGAGGCAAGCAGAACGAGTGCTTGCTTGGTTACAATAATAAATATTGTTGCTTTCAGCTACCAAGTTTTGGGAGCAATTTTTTACACAGCAGTTGATAACTTATACAAATGATAATGTCAATGTTAATAATATTAATAACTATCATAATATCTTGCATCTGTGTAATGTTTCAAACTTTTCCAAAAAGCAATCAAGTTTCAAAATAGTAAAATTAGAAAAATATATTACTATTATCTTCCCCTAAAATATAGCAGCTGCACTTGAAGGTACCACCTGCATTTTCAACGAGAAAAATTTGTTTATTCCCCTGGTTTTCATTACCTTAATTCCCATCTCTAAAACCATTTGAAACACACTACCTAGCAAGGGAGTTATTTTCCTCTTTGTACTTTTATTAGTAAAGAAGCACGTTTAAACCATCTGGCACAGGTGTTCTGTTGGACTTCAAATTTGTAGCAGACAGTGGATTTCTTACCCTGTGCTGGGGTTTCCTAATCCCTGTATCAGTTCTCACTCCAAGAGAGGGATGTGGATTTTAAGCTGTCAATCAGTATTTTTGCCAATTGAGATGAAATATAAGGGGCAAAATAAAAAAAATTATTGTAAGACCAGTGCTCAAATTGGGCAAGACCACAAAGAATTTTTCAAAAAAGTTTTCCCAGAAGGAGCTAATTACTGTGGGAGAAAGTAATCTTCATGTTTGGCTTGAATAGTCACAGAAACAACAAAATGCAAATATTTAAAAAATCATGGGAAAATTGAAGGAAGAAAAACTTTTGATTGCACTCTTGTGGGAGTTTACTTTTTTTTTTTTAAGCAGTGAGTATATGTGTAAATGTATATACCCACACATACACATTAACAGAAAGAGAAATATAGGGAATATACTAAAAATTCATTCATTTCACAAATAGTTATTGAGCATCTAATATGTCAGGCAAGATCTGAATGTAAGTGATACACTGCAGAATAAGACACAGTCTCTATACCCTGAAAAAGCCTAAATTCTAGTGGGAGAGACAGATAAGTAAAAGCTAAAGCAATAAATCAATAAATAATTACAGGTTGTGATAGTAATTGAAAGTAAAAAGGAGGAATTGTTTACATTGCATGTTCAGAAAAGGCTTGTCTGAGAACTAAAGGAAGAGTGTGGTCAACTATGTCAGTAGCTGGGGGAGAGCTTTCCAGACAAAGGAAGTAGCAAACACAAAAGCCCAGAAATAAGAATGAGCCTGGAATGTTCTAGAAGCTGTCAAAGGTCAGTGAGCCTGGTAGAGAGTGGGGTGAGATAAGGTGGAGCAGTAGCCATGAGCCAGGTCATTTAGAGGTTTGTAAGCGTTGGAAAGGAGTGGAATTTTACTCTAAGTTCAAAGGGAATCTGTTGAAGGCTTTTAGGATCCAAATGGCATGATCTGATTTACGTTTCCAAAAGATCACTCATGACTGTGTGAAGAATAGACTGTAAGAAAGCAAGAATGGATGTTGAGGGGAGGGAGGGCGGCCCCATGGCGTAGTGGTTGAGTTCGGTGCATTCCACTTTTGTGGCCTGGGTTCGCGGGTTCAGATCCTGGGGGAGGACCTACACCACTCGTCAGCCATGCTGCGGCAGTGACCCACATACAAGATGGAGGAGGATTGGTGTGGATGTTAGCTCAAGGCTAATCTTCCTCAAGCAAAAAAAAGAGGAAGATTGGCAACAGATGTTAGCTCAGGGTGAACCTTCCTCACCAAAAAAAAAAAAAAAAAAAAAGATGTCAGAAGCTGAGTGGAGCCTATTGCAATATTCCAAGCTAGAGATGATAGGGTCTTGGAGCAGAGAGTAGCAGTAGATATGAAAAATAATGGACAGATTTTGGAGGAAGGATGAAAAGGACTTGAATGACTTGGATGTGGGGGCTGAAGGAAAGGATGAATCAAAGAAACCTGTTGGGTTTGGTGTTTCAATTGAATGAACATGGTGCCATGTATCATGCTGAGAAATCCCTAAAGAGATCTGTGTTGAGAGTCTCAGGAGAGTGGCTTTGAACATGCAAGTTTGAGATGCCTATGAGATATTCAAGTAAAGATGTAATTTAGGAAATAGGATACATGAGTTTGAGTTAGATATAATAAGTGTAAAGCCAATCGTATTCTGATTAGCCTAAACATATACAACAAGAAGGATTATGCTTGGTCATTTAATTCTTTGATTTTTTGGAGAACTGAAATAAATCTCAGACCCCTTTCAGCTATTTTCCACTTTTCACTGTAGTCCAAACACAAGACAATACCACTAAAAATATTTTTTATGTTTCCTGCTTTCTAATTTTTTAACATTCTAATTTTTCATTATGAAAAAACTTTCTTATTTAGTTACAGAAAGGGAGAGAGGTCCAAAATTTATAGAGCACTTACTATAAAACAGGCAGGGACAACATCACATTATTTTACTCAAATTTGTTAAAAACCCTTTAATATTATCTCCTTTTTGCAGGTGAGGAAACTGAGGTTCAGAGCATTTAAGTAACTTGTCCAATGACATATATTCAGGATTCAAAGCCAAGTCTTCTTTTGGCACGAAAAGCCATGCCCCATCTTTACAGAAGCTGTAAAGCACAGAGCTTCTCCTGTTTCTCCTTTAGTTTCTATATTTCTTGGCGCTGTTCTTACAACTCTTTTATTGTTCAACTCAATTGAATTCAAGAAACAGAGCATCCCTGACATTTGTATTTCTGTTGACTGCATTTCCGCTGAGTTTTGGACATGCTCTGTTCCTCACCTCCACCGTTTGATGGTATCCTGCCATTGTCTCAGTTGCTTAATAAAAAGCAATTCCCAATATCCCTTCTTCTCAGAATGTCATAAATAGCTGCTTATTGCCTCGCAATTTTCTGGACCTCTGCATCCAGGGAGGATTGGCTGTTACCTAAACTGTTCATTTTCTTCTGGCCACAATCCACAGGAAACTAGATTCATTAACTCTGAGGCTCACTTAATGAAACAAACAACTTGATTTTCTTCCTCTTTTCTCTTTGTTCTTCCATAATATGTTTTCTTACTATATTTCCCATTCTGTCGTTTCACTTTTAATTTCATTATTTTCTTTTTACATTGTTTTTTAAATAATCAAATGCCCTTTTCCAGTCTTTTTTTCCTGCATTTCTATTTTTTGGAATAGTACTATTTGAACCTTTAAGTACTTATTTATTCATTTATTTAAACAAACTAATAGCCCCGGCACAGGACTTGATTGTTCTATTTCAGAAAAAGTTGGTATTTGTCATTGGGAGATATACCTATCTTAATTAGATACACTAGTCAAAGGAACTCTCACATTATTTTTTTAAAACACACTCCTCTGTAGCAATTTCTATTTGCCAGTCACTGTTATAAACTGTGCACTATCACTTAATCCTCCTAGCCACTCCGTGAGATAGATACTATTATTATCTGCATGTTACAGGTGAAGAAACCACTAGGAAAGTAGAACAGGTGCTCAAATAGAAAATCTATATCCACTTGCACACACGGAAAGGGAATCTAACCCTAATCACCTGACTGAAGTATATATTTGGGGTATTGTATGATGCAAAGCGGGAAAGAACCAGGAAATGGGGTCTCTTACTTATGCAAAGATGTTGCATATTCCCAGGAGTGGAGTTCCAGATGGAGAGAACTGAAGAAGGGGCCATGATTTATCCTATAAGCAGGAGAGGCAGGCTGTGAAGGAAGACTGACTTCTTGTGAAGGTAGAAGTCTCTGGTGCCTTTCCTTTTGATGCCAAAATTAAAATTTTTATGTTAGCTGAAATGTATCCTTTCCCTGCTAGCACTCTAGTAGAGAAATTTGCAGATACCTGCACAGTGTGATGTACTTGTCTCAAGAGACCAAAAAACCATTATGGCCTCAGGGAAGATGGTATCAGCCTATTGAGAGGACTATGGGTCAGAGTTCCAAGTGGTGATTAGCAGTACTGTTAGGCAGTCCCAGTGGGAGCAATCTTACAGAGGCATTCTAGAAATATGTAGGACCCATATAGAGTGGAGGATGCTTTTATGAATGGAGAAAACAGGGAACCAGGAAACATTTGTATTTCATAACACACATGAATTGCTTACTCTTCAGGAAAAGAATACAAGCATGATTTCATATGTAAGCTTATGTAATCATATGCCATTTTATGACACCTTAGGGTCACTTAGCATTTGTAACTTAAAAAAAATCACAAATTCAGTAGTAGCCCATCACCAATGAAGTGGCCTTATACAAACAAGTTTTGGTGAGAGTTACTGCTTTATCAGTAGCAGCATGGTTGAGTTCTATTTGAATCACAATGTATACATGAACTAAAGTCTGGCATTTGGAAAATTATAGATCAAGTGAAAATAAGCCTATACTGTAAGTTTAACCAAAGAATGTAAAAGAAACTAATTTGATAATGATGAAGCTAACAGTCCTGTATAATTAAAGAGTAAGAATAGTGGTGAATAAGAAGTGTGACCAACCCAACATAACACTGTTGATATACTGATAATAAAGGATACTTTCAAAAAGTAGGAGGAATTTCCAGTATATGCAACACATAAGTAGTAAACACTGCAAAGTTGTTTAGCAGCCAGTAGAACACTGATTTAGAGTCCTCGGTAAATTCTAGAATAAGTTTAGTTTATGAATACCACATTTTAGTAATTCTTAATAACTCACCCTCCATAACAAGAGGAATGCTTTGGGCTGCATGTTACAGAAAACTCCAGCCGACAGTGGCTTAAGCCATAAGAATATTGTTTATGTAACAAAAGCCTGGATGCGTATGTTTTGGGGATTAGATCGGTAGCTCCAAATTTTAGGGCATTTGGTTGATGTTTCTGTGATTCTCTGGGTCTTCCCTGCAGCACAGGCATCATGTCCCCAGGTCTCAGAATTAAAAGACAAGAAGCGGGCCGGCCCTGTGGCTTGGTGGTTAAGTGTGCGTGCTGCGATGCTGGTGGCCCGGGTTCGGATCCCGGGTGCGCATCGAGGCACCACTTCTCCGTCCATCCTGAGGCCGAGTCCCACATACAGCAACTAGAAGGATGTGCAGCTATGACATACAACTATCTACTGGGGCTTTGGGGGGAAAAAATAAAAAATAAATAAAATCTTTAAAAAAAAAAAATAAAAAAAAATAAAAGACAAGAAGCAAGGGTGTGGCTAGGGTGGTGAGAGAGCTTCTCTCACATGCCTGTCTGCTTTTATCAGGGAGGAAAAATTGTTCCTAGAAGCCACCCATGAGATCTCCTCTTACGTCACATTGACCAGAACTGGGTCCTATGGCCATGTGAGCTGCAAGGGAGACCAGAAAAATGAATATACAGTTTTTTGCAGTTTCTACAGAGAGAGAGATGGACAAGGAAGAAGGAAGTTGGGAATGGCTGCTGGGTAGTTCATTAATAAGTGTTGGCCGTATTTTACATGTTTGAAATCCTTTACTCTCTCTGGATTTCTTACAACATGAAGTCAAGACTCCTTATCTTGGCGCAGATCTTTCATAAACAGGCCTCTGCCCACCTCTCGCCTCATCCCCTACGTCCCACAGGCAACCTGGGTTCTGACTATCAGGGACCAATTGCAGTTCCTACACCTCAGCGTCCTGTCCTATACCTCTGTGTCTTAGCTTTTTAATTCACCCTTTAAGACACAGTCTGTGAAGTATTCTCCAGCCTTCTCTATGACCCCAGGAAAGTCATTCTCTCTTCTAAGTTCCCACAGCATCCTGTATTCTGCTATAGCACTTGATCACATTGTTTCGTGTCTGCCTGTTATTTGTCAGTTTTCCTTAGCAAACCCTGAAGGACAGAGATTTTATGATGCTCATCTTTGTGCAGCACCTTGCACAGTGCCAGGCGTGTAATAATAGTTCCATAAAAACTTGTTGAATGAATGAAGATGGATGCAAGAATGAATCATTGGATGTTACTCAATCCTTGATGTCCCCGGTATAAATGTTGTGGATGTAGGCACAATTTTCTCTCCTCTTTCTTTTTTTCTGCAGCAGTTTTGCTGTACCGTACATTTTTTCTTGGATACTCGTCTTACTTGTGTAGCACAGAACTGAGGGGCTGCTGCTTCTCCGGGCAGCTGCTTTGTCCATTGTCACTCCCTTTTGGCTTCTTCCTAAGCCTGAGGCTCAGGCTGACACCTGGCTGCATTTCCTTTCCTGCATTTACTTAGATAGTCTCTGTGTTGTGTGCCTCTAATACCAAGGCTGCACAATCTCAAAGGGCCTCGAAAAGACCCTGTCTGCTAAAGTAAGCCAACCTCTCGCCTCATCACTTTGTTACTGACTCATTTTGCCAACTGCATGTTTTCTCACTCTTTTCTCTAATGGGAGAGAAGGTTTATCTCTATGAGGAAATATTTTGTCATAAAAGAATAGACTGGTTTCCCATTTGAAGATCTTTACCATATCCTTACCTACCTGGCTCAGTTATGCCTGGGACTGGGCGGGGAAGGGAGAGGTCAGCAGGAAACATTTTACTCCTTTCTGCCTGTTATTTATTTATGGTTTTGAAAATGCTCTGTCTCCAGGAGGGAAGTAATACTACTCTTCCCAAATTTTCTCACTGACTTTCAAATAGGCTTAAATACTGATTTCTCCAGACTTTTGACCTTATATACTCTGTATAATGCGAATCTGAGGTTGAATTTCTAGGTGCACACAGGATGTGTGGGTAAGAGGTTGATGGGCTTTGTAGTCAGGGCTCAGAAAGAAGAACAAGCTGGACGATTTGTCAATGGCTAGGGGAACAGTAACAGTGCAGAGGTGACAAGGGTGTGAGCCTCTCTGCGACAATGTGAGTTGTCATAACTTGAATTGACTTTAATATGATTGATTAATTAGGGGACATTATATTTTATAGATTTCATTGGCTCTAATTGGACTGAGACTGGGAATTAGCATCAATCAGAACAACACTGCTGCTCTGATGGCAGCCAGCTTTGTTTAAATGCCTAGGTGATAAGACAATGGATGATGAAGGTGATAAGAACATTTCTTTAGATACGCGCCCTGTGCTACGGAAGCTCTGGTAGTGATTTAAAAAAAAAGCAATTAGTCCTGCAGTGAAGTGGTACTGTGCCTCCAAAAATATGGGGAAATTTTAGTTGTCAAAATAATTGGCGTGGGTGAGAGACTTACTGGCAATTAGTGGGTGGAGACCAGAGATGCTGAACTCCCTGTGATGCACAGGACAGACCTACACAAGGAAGACTTGGCTTGCCGCAAATTTAGGAAAACCTTTATTGTTGACATTTTGAAATCTGAAATTCTATGGCTCCCTAACCCTCTTTCTACCGAAATGAAAGTGTTTTTTTAATCTATTTTTTCATTCATGTAACAGGAGGTTTCTTAGGGAGGCAACTAACAATCTCTTTTAGCAGGATGGACAGTAACAGAGCAAATACTTCCCAGATTTGATCCCAGTATTTACACATTCCCTTAACCAGAAGTGGGCTTTACCATACTTGTCAGTTCTCATCTCCACTTTGGGCAAATTTTTCATTCAAAAGAAAACCATGCTTGTGCAAGAGGAAAATGTTGGCCAACTTATACTTCTTTTAGGTGTTATAAGTAAATCTGGAAGTATCTTTAATTTGCTGTCACTTTAGGATAAAGTTTAGCTTAGTACAGTCATTGTCTCTTGGCACTTTTTTTTTCTGACATATCTTCTTATGCTCATGAAAAATCAATGCTTATGTTGATTGTCCATTTTGGAAGTTAATTTGTCTTTTCTCTGTTTACTTCTAAGATTTTCACATGATTCTTAAGTTTGATTACTTTATCTTGCAATTGTACTGTGTTTAAGAATGAATTTGTTTTTATTTATCTTGCTCAGAATAATGTGCACTTCTTTAGTTTAAGGTCTCATGTCTTTATTCACTTCTGAAAATCTTTTAGCCATTTTCTCTTCATACCCATCTTCTCTTAACTCTTCTTTTCATATTTTCCTTTTTTGTGTGTGTGAGGAAGATCGGCCCTGAGCTAACATCTGATGCCAATCCTCCTCTTTTTGCTGAGGAAGATTGGCCCTGGGCTAGCATCTGTGCCCATCTTCCTCTACTTTATATGGGATGCCACCACAGCATGGCTTGACAAGCAGTGCATTGGTGCACGCCTGGGATCCGAACCTGCAAACCCCAGGCTGCCAAAGCTGAGCACACGCACTTAACCACTGCGCCACTGGGCCGGCTCCCATATTTTCCATTTTTTTATTTCTCTGTGCTGTCTTCTGGGTTATGCTCATAGATTTATCTTTCAATTAACTAATTTTCTCTTCTGCTATATCTAAACCATTATTTAACATGTCTATTGAGTTTTGTTTTTAACGACTGTTTTCTTTCTATGATTTTTTAATGGTCCAACTTCTGTCAGTTTTAATGATCTGCTCATTTAAAAGATATATATTCTATCTCTTTGAACATTTTAAATATGTTTATGTTCAAGTCCCCTTCAGATTGCCTTATATCATAGCTGTGAAATCTCCACCTTGTTGGAGCTTATGAGTTCATCTAAGGCTAACATCCGTGCCCATCTTCCTCCACATTATGTGGGACGCCACCATAGCATGGCCTGACATGTGGTGCATCGGTGTGCGCCTGGGATCCGAACCTGGGCTGCCAGCAGTGGAGCGCTCGCACTTAACCACTATGCCACGGGGCCGGCCCCCTGTGCCTTGAGTCTTATCTCCACAGAATATTTAGGCCCATATTATGGTATCCTGGTGCCTCATGGGCAGTGTAAATTTAATTCCTTTTTACTCTGAGCCTTTAAATTCCTTCTTTTATGTAATATGTAGATTTTTTCCAAGTGTTGAGCTTGGCTACACACTATTAAAATAATTTAAAATGTTTTATTGAGATTTCTATATATTTTTTATAATAAATTAAATTAAATTTAAATATAATAAAATAAATTAAAATAAATTAAATAAAGAGGTTTTTCCCTTCTGCTCAGCCTACCATTTTAATGGGAATTCATTCTAGGCCTATTTTTACCCCAAAAGTGTTTTTTACTCTGGTACAGATTAGGTGTTCAAGAAATTGTTGTTGAATTGTTATATAATTAAAGTATACATCATATTCCGACCAAGTTGAACCTGTGTAAAGGAGCTTTAAATAAACGTTATGGAAAAAACAGAGAGCAAAAAACTAATGCTGATTTTGCTGGTGTGTCAGTTTGCTTACTCATTTTATAGTAAAATTTTTTTTCTCTTTTTCACTACTTAATTGCCTGTTAGGCTTATCTGAGAAATTGATTCTTTATAGTTCTGTAATTAAGTGAAGGAGTCTTGGGCTCAGGTCTCAGTAGATTCTGGGTTTAATTCCAAATGTGCCACATTCAGATGTTCAAGTCTCATAGTAGGCACTCAATAATCACTTGTTGAGAGAAGAAAACTGAGTATCACTTCCTCTCAAGGAAAATATGGGTAATAATAGCAAACCCCTCATAGGGCTTTGAGAATTAAGTGAAGAATCCAGCATAGATTTAGCATACTCCATAGAGTTGTATGAGATGCATATCTCAGGGCCTGGACATAAAAGAATTTAAATAGTCATGCATTCTTTACTTTTTCTTTATTTCCCCTATCACTTCCATTATCTATGTCCTCTTTTGAAAAAATGTCTACTCTTTATAGGGTGGCACTCATAGATGGTAATAAGATTCCAATATGAATTCATATTTCTATGATTTCCCCCAAGCCTAAATTTCTGAAAAAAAAAATTCTGACATTTTTAGATGTTAATGACGATGGAACGGTTGATCTCCAGGTAAGTATTTATGACATTATTGGAAAAATTGAATCAAGAAAGTATAAACTAAATAGAAGTCTAGCGTCTCTGCACCAGTGGAAATACCACATCGTGTCATTCTAAAAGATAAAAAGGCTTTCCTGATTTCATTGATATTAAAAACAGAGAAATTAAAACACAAATTTCCTTGAGTTCAATCTGATTTTCACTGATTACTTTTTCAAAGGGAGTTAAAATATCTTAAAGAAAATTAGATCATCATATAGTTTTGTGCTATTATATTCCCTTTAATATTCAACTACAATTTATGTAATTTAAGCTATAAATTTTAGAATTCTATAGTACTTCCCTGCGTGATAATAAATACAGAAAGTTATAGTGCCATCTTGTGAAAAAGATGCAGAACTGCATTGTATTAACTTATTTGAATAAATTGAAATAGGTGATGGAGAAAGGGATATAGAGCTAAAGAGTTGTGCATAATAAAGATTAATCAGCATAATTCTGTTAACCTAGCTGGATTTGACGTTAAAAAAATATAGAATCTAGGTGGGTTTGCCACCCTCCCAGATTTTTCTGTAGCATGGATAATAGTCAGAAAGGAAAGGTTGTCATGCTGAATTGAAACCATGCAAGAGGAATTACCAAATTTCAGACCATTTTGATTCCAAAGGGAGAAAGGAGAGGAAAAACAAGTTATGCCTGATGCTCTGAATTGCAAATCCGTGTACGTTATTGAACCAAAGATGTTGCTAAACACAAATGAAAGGTAAGGGAATTGTTCCCAACACTGGATAAACACTTGCACTGTGTACTCATCAGAGCCTGTAAAAGGCAGGGACACCCTCTAGTTGTCGTAGAAAAAGAATCTGGGGAGCTGACAGAGGTTATTGTATCTTACAGAAAAGAGTTATCCTGTATGAATGAAAGTAATTCCAGAATGTTTACTCAGCTGTGTTTTAGGAAGAGCCAGGGAACATTTGTTTTTAGGCTCAATATGAAGCACCTTATAGCTAAGTTTAAGGCCCTTTGAAAGATCTGGTGCAATAGACAAGAGCTGTACTTGCCCCCTGATTCAGGAGCACTGTCTTTGGCTGCTACATTAGAACACCCCACGTGTATACCTGTTGAAACAGTTGGACGTGGTCATCCGGATAGTACAGAGATCTGGTGAAGGCACTAACATAGGAATGGATTTGTATTTGAGGTTTAATAGGGGGTCAAATGGAAAGAACAAAGAAAGATTGTTCTTATTGGGATGGGCCAACAGGGAAAAAGAAAATGAAGATGAGGAGACAGAATCTGGGAAGCAGTGATGGTTAGGGGTAGGAGGTAATTAGGTCAGATGAAAGGGTAGTAATAACACTTGAAATGGAATCTCATTTTTTGTGGCATCATTTTGACGGCTAAAAGATAGCTTCTGGGAAATATGCTGAAGAGAATACCAAGGACAAAGAAAAGATAAGAATAGTAATAATGAAAGTTTTCATTTGGAAAAAAAAAAATTCCCTTCTGATCCTGTTCCTATTACCAATATTTTGAATTCATTCACTGATCTAAAGGTCCATGGGAGCTGTCAGCTAAGTAATTTCACTGCCTCTCCTCCCTCCTACATGTTTAAGGAAGTGGTCATGCACATGCAGTGAGGCATGAAACTGAAGGAATTTTATTCCTAAAACCTTGCTTTGAATTTTCTTGCCTTCATGGATTTGACTTAGATCCTTTAATGCTATAATAATTTGGTTTCATATTGAATGTCCTTTGGGCTTTCATTGTCATTTATTTTTTTTAAGAAGTTTTCCATGAGTTCAAAATAATCTTTTTGGTGAAAAGGCAATTCAATTATAGTGATAGCATAAAAGGAACCCAACATGATACAATTCTCTAGTGAGATCAGATTTCCTGCTAAACCCAGATGATTTTATAAAACCAAAATTTGTATTTGCATTTCGAGACACTTGACTGAAAGGCTTGATCAGAACCTAAAGCATCAAATAAAAGTGAATCTCTCATCTACCTAAGGCAGAGCTGAATTAAGAGTGTAAGTGACTCATCTGGGGCCATAAGTTGCCATGGCACAGCCATTTAACCAGGTTTGAAAGCACATTTGTTAGATACTAGGTCTCTCCCAATACTCTTCCACTCATAGGCAGAGGAGAAAATATCCAATTCCTTCCATATCATGGAGATTTCCAATGCCACATTCCCAAACTTACCATAATGGTGAGTAGACTTAACTGTAACTAGTTTTATTTTAAATGGCATCATTTAAAGACCTAACTGCTGATATGATATTCAAATTATGGCTCCACCAGTTAATGGCAATGTGACCTCAATCTCTCTGTTTCAGCTATTTTCAATCCACAAAATGGGGTAATATTAGTACCTATCTCAGTCTTTTATGCAACATCACAGTGCTTGGCATATTTTAAACTCTCCATAGTGTTAGCTATTGTTACAATTATAAGCAAAGAATCAACATGTGAATGTAAATGTATAACATGTGTATGTTTATACACTACTAATATTCATAAGGATGAGATCATAGAATTCGGCATTGTATGAGATCGTAGAATTCAGCATGGTATGCCTGGAAAATTGAATTTCCTGAGGGGTAATTTATGACCATGGATGAGAAATTAGAAGCCAGAATGAGGGATTCTGTAAAGGTTTAAGTGGAACAAAGAAGGAGTATTAGGGAAATATTGGCACAGAACGACACTTTTGTAGACATGGAGAGAAGATTCGTTACGAGTAGGTGTTTAGCAAATGTTTAGAGTAGGAGTTGATGGCAGAAGTTTAGAGTAGAACCAGAAAGACTGAAATGAATCAGGAGCAGTCTAGGGGAGGTTACTGAGGAAACAGTGCAGACCAGAGAAATTTGGGAAACCCCCTTCCATTCTCAGTTTCTCACATATTTATCATAGCATCATAAATCTTTGTTGCTTGTTTATATTCTCATATTCCTCTATTACTATTCAAAATGGATTTCACCTGGGAGACTTTTAGAACTGCAGAATCTCAAGCCCCATTCCAGACCTGCTGCATTCACATCTCCATTTTTAACAAGGTGCCCAGGTGTTTTCTATGCAGTTACTTGAGAAGCACCACTTTCGTACCTTAAGCTTCTAGCATGATGCCTGGCACTTAGTCAATGCTTAATGGAAGTTTATTGAATGCATTAAGTTGAATTCCTGGAGGCCACCAAATAGAGATCTCCTCAGGTAGAGATGAAAAAAGTAATTTTAACCCAAAACCAAAGCCTTGACCTAGAGCTAAACTCCCAAAGTGCCTACAGAAACTAAGAAAAATCATCTACCTTGTCCAAGGGGTAGAAGTAAGGTTCTGTAAGAGGAAGGACAGAGTGATGAAGGATTGGAGCTAGTATGCAGATGGGTCCTGGGAAGGATGCCCAGGAAATAGCCTGCAGAGACCCTGTGAATATAGTTCATATCATGAGACTCCTTCCATACTAGTACAATATGTTGTGTGCTTAAAACAAATGATTCCTTGTGTCTTACACCTGAGGGAGACTATGTGCGGCAGTGGCAGAGGCCTGAGTGTGGGACAGGCAATCCCACCCCACTTCTAGGGGAGGTGGGTTATCAGGGAGCTTTGTTTAGGGATTGCCTCAAGGATCTTAAATTGCAAAAGAATTAAGTAGAAGAGGCCCATACCCATTCCTCCTGGACCACATTTTTAGATGCATGTAGAAATTACCACTTAAATAATAGTTCATCTTAATATCTTCTTTTGGAGTTGACCCTAATTCATTAGATATGCTGACAATGATTTTGAAGTGTTCACTCAGAATATAAATTTGAAATATGCATTTTTGAGTGAAAATATTCACTTTTTAAACAATGGTGTCCCTGTGTTTTAACTTAGCTTTGAAAAATCAGAATCATCTTTCATGCTTTCCCCTTACGTATAATCTACCCCTAATTCTTGTCTAACCTTGTCTTCACAATCTGTCTTGCATGATTTCTCCCTTTACATTTCTGAAGCCGCTCCTTGGATTCAGATGTCTGGAACAGTCTTCTCCCCGGGAATTTGGCATTGAGGTTGGAACTCTGGAGTCAGGTGGAAGTGGGCTTGACTTTCTGCTTCATCCCTTGCTACACGTGTGACCTTAAATTGCTTAACCTCTCTGTTTCAGTTTCCTCTTTTGTAAAATGGCAGTAACAGTGGCATTTTTTCATAGAATTGTTATATAGAGGTAAGATAGTGCTTGCGTGCAGATGAAATGTGTACTAGTGGTTAGGAGCATGGACTCTGGAGCTAGACTGCTTGGGTAAACGTTCTGCTGCCAACCAGCTCTGTGTCCTTGGACAAATTGCATCACCTGTCTACGACTCAGTTTCCTCATTTGAAAAACGGTAGGGGCCGGCCCGGTGGCGCAAGCAGTTAAGTGTGCGCGCTCTGCTGCGGTGGCCCAGGGTTCACCGGTTCGGATCCTGGGCGCGCACCAACGCACTGCTTGTCAAGCCATGCTGTGGCGGCATCCCATATAAAGTGGAGGAAGATGGGTATGGATGTCAGCCCAGGGCCAGTCTTCCTCAGCAAAAAGAGGAGGATTGGCAGATGTTAGCTCAGGGCTGATCTTCCTCACACACAAAAAATAAATACATTAAAAAAAAAAAAAAAGAAAAATGGTAATAACAATAGTACTTATCTCATAGAGGTTTTATGAGAATTAAATGAGCACAGTGCTTCATAGTGTCTGGTATATTGTAAGTGCTATACACTTGTTTCTTAACAAAAATTGCACACAAGTTGTGCTCAATAGTTGTTTTTCTATTACTTGCCTTCATTTTCGTCACTGCATCAATCCATCCCCATGGGGGATGATTCTTCCTAAAATCTTATGAATCTTCCTAAAACATCCCACTCAACAATAGTTAGAATGGTGTGGCCACAAATAACAGGAAGCCTGACAAATAGTGGCTTAAATGGTAATATGTCTATAGCTTACTTAACTGGTCATCTGGGAGGAGGCGAGCCCAGAATTAATTCAACGGTTCAATAACATCATCAAAGACCCAGGCTTCTTGAATCTTCCCACTTAGCCAACCTCAGTGTGTGAGAGAGATCTTTCCTCATGGACCCAAGATTGCTGCTGAAGCTCTAAGCACCACATCCCTGCACAACAGAATTCACAGCACGAGTTCAGCAGGGGGAAGCAGATGCAGAAAGAGATAGCAAAATGATTTTCTCCTCGTATACCTTTCTCTTTATAAAGAAATTTTATTTTCCAGAAGCACCCTGTAGCTTTTCCTTATAGATCATTGCTTAGACTTGTGTTACATTGTCAGAGCTGGTGGCCATCATGCATTCAAGCCAGACAAACCAAAGGAAAGAATGGCTATGGGGCTACAACTAACAGTGTCTGCCACACTTTCATCATGTCACTTTCTTGCTCGGCTTCAAAACCCTTTCATGGCACCTTATTGCCTGCCAAAAAGGCTCTAGCCTTCTTAGATAGGTATTGAGACCCTCCATGATACAGCCCTTCCATGGGCTCATCTCCATGGGCCTCCTCCCTAAGTCTATATTGGTGCCATGCTATCCTATGAGCCATTACCCAAACTGCCTTGTATTTTCCTGCCCTCCTTTCCCCATGTTTCATGCCCGTAATATGTTTATCAGTTCTCTCCTTTCCAGCCACCACAACACACACGCTTCCCTGCACATCTCTGCATGTTAAAATGCAACCTTTCCTTAAAGGTCCAGATCCAATGTCTCTTCTTCTAGTGAAATGTCGTCTGATCCTCCAAGGCAGAAAGACCTTTCCTTCCTTCACATTCCTCACGTTGTCCTGTATTACTTAAATGTTCTCGGATACTTTAGTTATGGAAAGGGGCTATGCATTTTTCACCTTTATGTTCCATTTCTTTCAACTATGCTTAATAATAATAATAACAACTATAAAACTATTTATTGAGTGTTTACTATTTGCTATACATCGAGCGCTTTTCATGTATTATTTCATCACACTAACCTTTAAAAGTGCGAATATTTCGTTTTTAAAGAGGAGTAAACTAAAGTTAAGTGAGATTTAGTGATTTGCCTTAAGGTTACCAGATTTTAAGTGGCTTTATTTAAGTGTTTAAGTGCCCTGTATTTTCAAACAGTATACTAAATGACTCCTTAACGTACTACTTTTCAAAGTAGTAAGTCCTTATTAAATTTTAATTTAAGTGAATGAAAGATTATTTGTATAATTTGGCTTAAAAACATAGCCAGTCTGTGTAATATGTGCCCGGCACCCACTTCTTTCTCTCTAAATTTAAACCCAAGAAACAAAATTGTGTCTTTCATGTAGGTTAAAATATCTGGATATCTTAAGCTAACACACTGACAGAGAGAACAGTTTGGTGGTTACCAGGGGGAAGGGGGTTGGGGGGTGGGCACAAGGGGTAAAGGGGTGCATTTATATGGTGACTGACAAATAATAATGTACAACTGGAATCTCACAATGTTATAAACTATTATAACATCAATAAAAAAAATCTGGATATCTGCTTCAACCTTTCCCATTTTACCTTGGCTATGTAGTCTTTTAATCATGCGACAACAACATATACCTGCATTAATTGTATGTGTCAAGCAGTAGCTAAGTCATAAGACTTTAGGCTCCATCTGACTACTTCAACAGAAAATGGCTTAAATATATAGTGGTTTTTATTATCTCCCTTAATAATTGGTAGGTGGTTGCTAGGTGGGTATAGCAGCTTAATGACGTCAGGTCTCAGGATTGGTATCTCTGCAATTCTCTTGACCTTTCCCTTATGGTTGCAATATGGCTGTTTCAACTCCAGACATTATGTCCTCACACTACTCGTAGAAGATTTTCCAGGGCCGGCCCCGTGGCTTAGTGGTGAAGTGCGCGCGCTCTGCTGCTGGCGGCCCAGGTTCGGATCCCGGGCGCGCACCGACGCACTGCTTCTCCGACCATGCTGAGGCCGCATCCCACATACAGCAACTAGAAGGATGTGCAGCTATGACATACAACTATCTACTGGGGCTTTGGGGGAAAAAATAAATAAATAAAATTATAAGATTTTCCAGATTTCTCATTGTAGCTCAATGACTAGAATTGGATTACATGCCTGTTACTAGACCAGTAGTTCCATCTTCCCTGAGATCAAGAATCTCCCAATACCTGAATGAAACTGGGAATCTGCTAGTAAGAAAGAAGGGAAGGGAAATGGTTTTGAGACACCAACAAAAATTTTCTCCCCAGGTGAGTAACAGAGAGATGAATAAAAGGAGCACAGTTCTTGTCCTAATGAAGCTGACTCCTAGCAAGGGAGACAGATACTAAATTAAAAAATAAAATAGAATTATACATTGTGATGAATAATAAGAAAGAAATAAACAAGGATCTGTGCAGTAGACTATTGCCTGCTTAAAGCAAGGTGTTTCTGGAAAGACCCCTCTATGGAGGTGACATTTAAACTGAGACCAAAGACGGAGAATGAATCAGCCATATGCAGAGCAAAGAGAGGTGTGTGTACATTAATCGTGTATTTTTATTTTCTGCATCTTATGATGTTTTGACATATTGGAAGCCTTACAGACACAGGGAAAGACTATCCCTCCCAGGGCTAGCCAATTCTTAGAGATAGCAAAGGGCCTGGCTGGAAGCACTCCTTTCATATGCCAGCCAACCAACTTGGATCTATACTCCCAAATACCCACTTTATCTACTTCTCACACACCCAGCCAATATTTCCCTTGCTCTAAATCATCCTAAGGCCAGGTACCAGGCGACTAGAGACCACCCTTATAGACTAAAGCCTGCTGGAATGATTCAAACTAGGCAGTCCTCAACTATTTACTCTGCCCTTCCTTGCCTTTCCTGTGGAAACCTCAATAAAGTCTTTGGCCTAGGCTTTCCCCTCACTGTTGTCTTCTGCCACCTGACCAAAACCTGGTTCTTCTCCTTCGGCCCTGCATGGTGTGCTATATGTGCCCCTTTCTCTGGGGAAATGTAAGCAATAAAAATCTTCTTTCAATGGCATTAGCTTCTCCATGTTGTCACTCAAGACAACATTAAGACCTGGACGTAGAACAGTGTGGAAGCAAGTGTGAAGACCCTTGGTGAGCACTGGAGAAAATAAAAGAAAGCAAGTGTGGCTACTTGTTACTTGGCATTATAAGATTGGAGAGGGGTGAAGATTTCTAGCTGTGCACCAAAACCCACTCTCTTCTTTTATGGCACTAGAATGTAGCCGGGTAAATGACTGCCCAACCATGTTATATTTCCCAGGTTCCCTTCACTTAGGTGGAGCCAATAGAATGTCAGAGGGAGGGATGTATAAAACTTTAGAGCCAATGCCCCAGACAATGGACTACCTTCCTTATCCTCTCTTTTCCTCCCTTTTCACTGGCTTTACCCTCTTTGTGGCAGTGATGCAGCTTTGGACATTCATATGAGGACAACACTCTAGGACACTTTTCTCAAAGTGTGGTCCCAGATCAGTAGCATCAGCACTGCCCAGAAACTTTGTAGAAATGCAGACTCTCTAGTGCGAACCCATACCTACCGACTTGAAACTTTGAGGATGGGGCCGAGTAACTTGTGTTTTAACAAGCCCTTCAAATGATTCTGATGCATGTTCAAGTTTGAGACCCACTGTTGTGAGAGAGAGGAGACACAAAATGGAAGAAACATGAGTCTCTGAATGTCCACATAGAATAAAGCTGGATATATGAATGGGGCTCAGGAGAAAGTTTTGGGTGGCAGATTATCAATTCAGGGTGATATTCAAAGCCACAGGAATGGGTAAGATAACTCGGAAGAGATTTAGAGAAAAAAAAAAGACGACGACCAAGGCATAGATAACTCCAACATTCAGAAGGAAGGAAGAGGAAAAGGAGTCAGAGAAGTGGGGACTCAAGAGCTAGAAGGCAGGGGCCGGCCCGGTGGCGCAAGCGGTTAAGTGTGTGTGCTCTGCTGCGGCAGCCCTGGGTTCGCTGGTTCGGATCCCGGGCGCACACTGATGCACTGCTTGTCAAGCCATGCTGTGGCAGCGTCCCCTATAAAGTGGAGGAAGATGGTCAGGGATGTTAGCCCAGGGCCAGTCTTCCTCAGCAAAAAGAGGAGGATTGGCAGATGTTAGCTCAGGGCCGATCTTCCTCACAAAAACAAAAACAAAACAAAACTAAACTAAACAAAAGAGCTAGAAGGCAAACTAAGAGTGTGATGTTGTGGAAGTCAAGAGAGTAGAGTGTTTCAGAGGAAGTTGGGGCCTCCTCTGCTCCATGCAGAATTTCTCCCCTCCTCACTGAGTGGCAGCAATGCATTGGTGGAGAACTGATGCTCACTCAAGGGTAAGTCTGACTGAGTTAAAAGTAATCCCACCTCCCTTGCCAATGTTTGGTACAAGAATAAATGTGAGGACCAATTCTGGCCAATAAGATCCAAGGGGAAGTGTACTAGAGACTTCTGTGAAATTCTTCCTATCTTTTCATAGAGAGCAACAGGAAGCTAGTATCTGTCTCTACCATTGGATGTAAATAATATAGCCCTAATTGTTATTGGCAGGCATCTTATGACCACGAAGGGACCATGAGGACATCATTTTAAGGCCATATGTGTCTTCCTTTGTAAAATGGGGATAATGCTAGTACCTACCTCATAGAGAATGAAGCTGGCACTTTGGACACTCATGCAAAGAGATTAAAAGAACCAAAGTCCTTGATGACATGGTTGAGCTGCTGAAACCAAAGCAAACTTTCTGTTTTGTGAGCTGATACATTTCCTTGGTGTTTAGTCCATTTAATTTAGGATTTCTGTTACTTGTAGCTGGAAGCAGCTTATCTGAGACAGTGATATATGAAGGTTATTTCTATTTTTAATTGTCAGAAAGTCACTGATTTATTACAAATTCTCAAGAAAGATTATTTGTTTGAAGTATTGTTCAACGAGTGTTGTAAAGCACCTTTCTAATAAAATGGAATCAGCAATGTAATCTTATAAGACAACAAAAAAAAATCAGCTTAGGAATAATGGATTAAGCATTTTACCTATCTTAGAATGAATATATATTTCCTGTTAATGTATTCTTCTACAATTCAAGTCATATTTTAGTATTAAAACCTCACCTCAACTAATTTTTTGAACTCTCATTTGGCATAAAAGATGCAAATATTGAAAGTCTATGTCTTATCCTTTCCTCAACCTTGAGTAATTGTAGGGATTGAAAATTAGGTCTATGAAAAGAATATCTTGAATATTAAATATGCAAAATACTATAAACATGAAAATATATCCACACAAAGTCAACGGTTTGACTGGTTGAAATACTGATATCTTAATTTCATTTAGAAAATTGATCTATTAAAATACAATGAAGCTTAATACTTCAAATTAATTTTATTTACTACTGGAACACTGAGGTTGTAGAAAGAATGTTAATCTAGAAATCAGGAGCTTTTTGTATTAGTTCCACCCCTCCCACCAGTTGTGCAGTCTCAGGTACATAATTAACCTCTTGTTACCTTATCTAGGAAAGTGAGGAGAGGTTGATCTTGGTAACCCGTAAAGTTCTTTCAGTTCTATAATTCTATAATTTAAATTATGTCTTAAGTTTCTAAAGTAAAAATAACTAAAGGCACATTTTTATAAACATATTCTATATAATTTACTCTATTTCTAATTCTCCATTAGTAATTGCTTCAATTCATAACTTAGTCTCTTTTCAAACATTTCTATTTGGAATTATTTACTAGGAGTGGGTAGGAAGCTCCCATATGAATGAGTTTTAATTAAAATACCTGTGTATCATGCACTGAAAAGACACATTTTAAAGAGAGGTGCAAATAGACTGTCACAATGAAAAAAGAAAATTTCCTCTTTGTGGTGGTTAGAAACAGGATTAAAATTAAGCATGATTCTTAAGCCAGCAGTGTATTTCATAAATCATGAGATTATCATTAGCAATATTCTTATTAAAAATGCCACTGTCGGGGCCAGCCCAGTGGCGCAAGCGGTTAAGTGCGCGTGCTCCGCTGCGGCGGCCCGGGGTTCGCTGGTTCGGATCCTGGGCGCGCACCGACGCACTGCTTGGCAAGCCATGCTGTGGCGGCGTCCCATATAAAGTGGAGGAAGATGGGCACAGATGTTAGCCCAGGGCCGTCTTCCTCAGCAAAAAAAAGAGGAGGATTGGCGGATGTTAGCACAGGGCTGATCTCCTCACACACAAAAAAAATAAAATAAAAAAAAAATAAAAATGCCACTGTCGACATTCGCACTTACAGTGTAAGTGCTGCCTCAGCAGGATTAGTCTTGCGGTGTGAAGTTTTTAGTGTTGGGTTTGTACCACAGTGTCTTCTATGACAAACATGTTTCATTCATCCCATGACCAAAGTCAGCATGTGCGAATGTGAGCAGCAATGACAATTTTCTATGTATTTTCCCCTCATTAGTAGACAAACGTTATACTTATTTCCTTTGCTTTACTGTTTCTTCCTCTTACTTCTCTCTTCACTTCCTCCCCAACAAAAGATGTGTATATTACACATGACTATTAATTTGGGGCATTTTCTTAGTTCACTGTATTCTCTAATTTTAAAAGGCAGTAGTACTTAACCTTTGGCTTGATAAATACGATTCAATTGAGTTAAACTGCTGTTCTTCTGGAACTTAAAAAGTAAAATGCTAATATAAATATGTGGTAATTATCACCAGAACTGTTCATTTTTAACTATTAAATTTAAACAGAGAGCAATTGCTGTTTGTTCATGCAAAACAAACAGTGCCTGCTTAAGATCTTTTTGATTAATCTGCTTCCCTGTGTCCAGATCCAGGAGAAAACACTGCCTCGGGCTCAGCACACACATCTATGAAATGGAGAAAGCTTTGCTCTCCCAGTCAATAGTGAGGGTTTTCCCAAGGCAGGGGTTTAGTGGTAAACAATGCAGGATCAGCTGGGGGAAGGGAGACCAAATCTCGGGGGACAGGCCAACACATCCAAGGCGTGGCAGATGCAGTCCAACACTAGAATAGGCATCAAAAACAAAAGGGATTGGGCCGGCCCCGTGGCTTGGTGGTTAAGTGCGCGCGCTCCGATGCTGGCGGCCCGGGGTTCGGATCCCGGGCGCGCACCGAGGCACCGCTTCTCCGTTCATCCTGGGGCCGAGTCCCACATACAGCAACTAGAAGGATGTGCAGCTATGACATACAACTATCCACTGGGGCTTTGGGGGGAAAAAATAAAATAAATAAAATCTTTAAAAAAAAAAAACAAAAGGGATGTTTTGCTGTTGGGGGAGGGTGGATGAATAGGTGGGAAGTGGAGGGCTTTACAGAGAAAGAACTGTTATCAGACACAGCGCCAAATCATACTAGAAATTGCATCCAAAACAAGTATAATGAGAAGGAGGAAACTTTTTAACCCAAAACTCCTGGCAGAGGCATTGCTGTGTGAGGGCCAGGCACATTTCCCTGGGGCTGTGCTCAGCAGGTTAGGTCACTGGGAGGACACTAAGGGGTGAAAGAGGCAGGTAGAGTCAGATAGTAGAAGGCTGTGGTGGAGACTCCCATTCTCCCAGAGCCTCCCAATTTGAACAAAAATCCACAGAAAATTACAAAATATTTTATTTGGTTGGATTTCTTGTAGAAACTGGCGTAAGGGTAGAGATGAATGTTCAGGACATAATGAAACAAAAGTGAAAGCCTTCCCAGAGGAGTTGAGGGAAGTGAGCTGTGGGAAATTGCAGGGAGGGTCCAGATAGGCACTGGCCTGTGTATGGGAATTTCTATCAGATATGGGGTAGGGGGGGAACCCCAAGTCACGACTAGGTTACACAAGAGAAGTAAAGTGATAAATGCCTACTATATTTTAGGCACTGGCTAGGTCTTTTATGTCACTAGTGTCACCAAATCAAGGGAAGACAGGCTGGGCCCAATCCCCTGGGAGTAGGGCTGGCAGGAACAAGATGATGGGCAGATCCTAGCTGCTGGCAGGAGACATTGCCTAAGCTCCCATGGGAGTCATGGCTCTGACCAGCATGGTTAAGGTTGTGTGTGTGTGTGAATGGGCATCTATGTGTGGGAGGTGTTGGCTAGGACAGAAGAATCGTAGAGACCCAGGCAGCAGAAGCCAGTTAGGCAGCCTAACTACCAGTGGAGTTATTTATAGGGTTCTCCCTGATAGAATCGTGGGCTCACTTAGCAACTCTGTCTCAGGCTTGAATATTTCACACCCCATTGGTTCCTTAGATGAGAAAGTTGGTATGCAGATTCAATATCTTCTCATTTAATTTTGAGGCAGGGCAGAGTAGACTGCAGATGCAAGGGGTGGTCAAGACCATCTGGAAAGGGGCTAAGACAGGGACAGGAATTGACACCAATCTCAACAGAGTTTAATTTCTGAATGGGGCAATGAAACTTGTAAATACTAGCTTATTACAGAACAAATCAAGATAGTATATGATCAATTGCTATCATGTGACAAAGACTGGATAAGAACTAAGGCATTGTAGAGCACTGAATCGTATATTAAATACATGTTGAGAAAATACCATGGGACAAGAACCAGACTAGATACTGAGGACACAAAGATGAATGACATGATCACTTCTCTCAAGAAGAAGTGTCTGTTGGAGCAACACATGAGTTAAAGAATAATCAAAGCCTAATGTGCTATATCAGATGTAAATACAAAGTCTTATGGGAGCCCAGAGGAGGATACCCAACTCAGCCTGCGAGCCATGGAATCTCTCAGAGGAAGAAAGTCACATCAAATGGGATGTCAACATACATTTATATATAGAGAGACAGATAGCTGGGACAGGGAGTCCTGGGTTACCCAATCATTTTTTAACCAGTAGTCCCTCCTTTCACAGTCCTACAGAGAAATGTATGCACAGAAAGTAATGATCAGGTTTGGTCCTAAATCAGTTAAAATGAGTGAGTTATGACAGACTATGGGGATTATGCTAGCCAAGCTGCCTAGAACAAAAGTGGCCCCAAAGTCCTTCTTTGCTTCCTTCTGTCTTGTCCTTCACCCCAGCTCCCACCTACCTCAGGCCCCCTCAGGTTGAGGCTGCAGAGCAGTCTCTGAGCTCATTGCATCTCTTCAGCAACACATCAGGAAACCTCAAGGACTGCCCTACATGGATTCATCATTTTTTTTTTTTTTTTGGAGGAAGATCAGCCCTGAGCTAACATCCATGCCAATCTTCCTCTTTTTGCTGAGGAAGACTGGCCCTGGGCTAATGTCTGTGCCCATCTTCCTTCACTTTATATGGGATGCCGCCACAGCATGGCTTGACAAGCAGTGGGTTGGTGTGCGCCGGGGATCCGTACCTGGGCTGCCAGCAGCGGAGCGTGCGCACTTAACCACTACGCCACGGGGCCGGCCCCTGGAGTCACCTTTTGATCCCTTTGCTCAGCCCAGGGAAAAGCACCTTTCCTCTCACAGTGATCAGTAAAATGCCTTTAAAATGACCAATCTTAACAGTATTTCTCTACCTTGGGGGAAAGTTTGCGGGGAGGAGGGAGAGGGTGGAGAGGTGCCCTGACCTCCCCAGAGAGTCTGAAAGTGCTGTGTGAGCTAAGTCTTGAAGCATGAGGAAACCTAGAAATTAGTATTCTTGGCAGAGGGAATCATATCCCAAAGACTCCAGGCATGAGAGATCCTAGCAAGTCTAGGGAATGCCAAGGAATGCAGCATGGCTGGACCCCAGGATATGAGGAACGATGGTGGGGGATAATATGAAAGGGGGAATGCTACGCAACTGGGGCATCATTCTGTAGAGATTGATGGGCCACCAGAGGATTGAAAGTAGCAGTGACATGATCAGATGCTTATTGTAGAACCATCACTTGCTCATCTAAAAAGCCTACTTAAGCCTATTCTATACTTTACTACTATTCTGATTCTCATCCAGTCCCAGAACTTATTATAATGAGGTTCCCAGCATGATTACATGCTCACTGTAAATTGCAGCATTTTGGAGATTGTTGGGGAGGAATGGGCTCTAGAGGTGTGAAAGCAGCATTCTACCCTTGGGAAAGGAAACTACTCGGTGCCTTGGGCTGAAGGTCTGGAGTTAAGACCACCAAGCAATGGAGGAGGCATGAATCCCATTTTAACCTCCCCAGGCAGCACGTGGGTGAGGAAGCAGCTCACTGAAAGGAAGAGAAGCAGGGTAAATCTGCTTGGTTCAGTGACTTGAATAAGGAGTCAGTAAGGAAGGATAATTTTTGAGAGCAGTTCTGAACAAAGTTATACATAATGACTCTCAATCCTGACCTGAAGAGAGTTTGTGTCAAGATTTTAAGGAAGGGGACTGTATTAGTTATCTATTGCTGCATAACAAATTTCCCCAAAACTTAGTGACTTTAAAACATTTATTATCTCACAGTTTGTGTGTGTCAGAGATTTGAGCATGGCTTAGTTCGGGCCTCTGTTTCAAGGTCTTTCACAGGCTGCAATCAAGGTATCAGGTGGGCTGCAGAAATCTCAAGGCTCAATTGGGGAAATATCCACTTCCAGATTCGCTCAAGTGGTGTTGACAGGATTTAGTTTCTTGTGGATTGTTGGCTGGAGGCCACCCTCAGTGGCTTGCAATGTGAGTCTCTCCATGGGGCAGCTCACAACATGGTGTTTGGCATCTATCAGAGTGAGTGAGTGAGAGAGTAAGAGAGGGCAAGCAAATCAGAAATCAGAGTCTTTTTGTGCTCTAATCTTGGAAATGATGTCCCATCACTTTTGCTGTATTCTATTTGACAGCAGCTAGTCACTAGGTCCAGCCCACTCTCAAGGGGAGGGGATTACATATACATGTGAATAGTTGGGGATCATTAGGAGTCATTTTAGAAGCTGGTTAGCACAGGCAGCAAAACACAGAAAGAATAAGCCCCATTCTTATTTTCAAAGTGAAGATCTTTCACTCTGGGGCAATATCGAAGATGGATCCTGAGGTTGTAGGCAAGGGGGAGAATGAGAGACAGGGTAGAAGGAGAATCTTGCCTTTAGGCATTGGAAACAGTGTGGAGAAGAGAGCAGATTCCAGAAGGTGGCAAAGAAGAAACACTGTCAGGATTTCTTAGGAAATATGTAAGATATACCTGCTGGGCAAAGAATTATAAGACTAGAATTCCTTTTTGCTATTAATGACTCATTAATCAGAATTCTTCTGAATCTTTAAAATCTAGGAGTTGAACAGTTGCAGCTGAATGCAGGCTCTCTCCACAAGGCTGATATCTTATATATGGCTTCTGATAGTCCCAGACTCCCATCCTCTTGTTTAGTAATCCCAAGATTTTTCTGTCTGTAAATACATCCATAGAATAAAAAGACTGGTGGGCTCTGCTTATGTTACATGCCCACTACTGGACCAATCATTGTATCCAGAAGGGTGTAGTATCACAACTGGCCTAGCCTGAGACTCATGCCTACCTGTGTGACTAAAGACTGAGGACACCTTTTGTAGTTATTAATACTGTTCACCAAATATTTCCACTTTCCATCCAGGCAGATGGTACGATTGTACTTCGCTGTCTCATTGGAGTAACTTATGGCCATGTGACTTTCTTTGACCAATGAAAGTGAGCAGAAGTGATGGATGTCACTTGAAAAAAAAATAGCTTTATTGAGATATAATTCACATACCACAAAATCCACCCTTTTAAATTATACAATTCGTGGTTTTTAGTGTATTCAGAGTTGTGCAACTATCACCACTATCTAATTCCAGAACATTTTCATCTTTCCAAAAAGAAACCCCATATCCATTGGCAGTCACGGCCCATTTCCCCCTCCCCCCGTCCCCTGTCTATTGCTAATCTATTTTCTGTCTCTATGGATTTGCCTATCTTGGATGTTTCATATAATATGGGACCTTTTGTGACTGGTTTCTTTCATTTAGCATAATGTTTTCAAGGTTCATCCAAGTTGTAGCATGAATCAGTACTTCATTCCTTTTTATGGCTAAATAATATTTTGTCATATAGATTTACCACATTTTGTTTGTCCATTCATCTATTGATGGGCATTTTGGTTGTCTCCACATATTGGCTATTATGAATAATGCTGCTATGATGTTTTTTGTGTGGACATATATTTTCATTTCTTTTGTGTAGAAACCTAGGAATGGGAGTGCTGGGTCATATGGTAACTCTTATGTTTAACTTTTTCAGGAACAGCTGTGTTTTCCAAAGCAGCTTCACCATATTACATTCCTACCAGAAATATATAATGGTTTCTATTTCTCCACCAACTCTTCTTATTTTCTGTCTTTTAAATTTAACTATCCTTGTTAACTATCCTCATATTGATTTTGGTGTGCATTTCTCTAATGACTAATGATATTGAGCATCTTTTTACGTGCTTATTGGTCCTTTGTACTTCTTCTTTGGAGAAATGTCTATTCAAATCCTTCGCCCATTTTTTAACTGGGTTACCTTTTTATTGTTGAGTTGTAAGAGTTCTTTATATATTCTAGATACAGGTCCCCTTTCAGATATGTGATTTACAAATATGGTCTCCTATTCTTCGGGTTGTCTTTTTACTTTCTTGATAACATTCTTTGAAGCTCAAAGTTTTTCATTTTAATGAAGTCCAATTTATCTATTTTTGTTGTTGTTTTGTGTCATATATAAGAAACCATTTGTTGTTTGTGTCATATGTAAGAAATCTGAGGTCATGAATATTTAGTTCTATGTTAAGAGTTTTATAATTTTAGCTTTCACATTTAGCTTTACATTTTACACTTATATCTTACATTTAGATCTATGATCCATTTTGAATTAATTTTTCTGTATGGCGTGAGGTAGTAGATATCTAATTGTCCCAACACCATTTGTTGGAAAGACTATTCTTTTCCCATTGAATTTTCTCAGCATTCTTGTCAAAAATTAATTGACCATAAATGTAAAGATTTAATTCTGCGCTCTCAATTATATTTCATTGATCTATACGTTTAGCCTTCTGCCAGTTCGTGTGTGTCACTTCTATGTGAAAGTTTTAAGAGCCAGTGCATGATTTGCTACACTTTATTCCTCTGCTTCTTCATTGGCAATGTTCCAGATAGGGCTGGACTCTTAGCCTGGGTTCCAGAGTAAGGATAATGTGGAAAAGAGCTCTGAACCAAAGTACACTGACATAGTGTGAGTGAGAAATCAACTTTTGCTTGAACTTATTAATATCCTGATGTTGGTTACTAGCCTGTTCTGGACAAATGCAGTACAAAAATAGACAACTTCACACAGAGTGTGGGTGGAGTTCCCGAAAAAAGCCAGAAGGGAAATGAGAAAACATGCTGGGTAAGCAAAACTTTAGCTATAATTTTAAACCCCAAGGGCTATGGGCTAACCCTAATTATGTTGTATATTTCTTGATGTAGCCTGGAGAAATCTTGATTACCTTACCAACATCAACACATATTGCTGATTAGTATGTCCTGGATACTGGGGTGCTAGGAATTCAGTGTGTAAAATGGAATCTCTACCTCAGGATCTTACATCCTAATTGGGGAGATAGAATGTATACACGGGAAACAAAGAACAATACAAGCTACCATGTAAAAGTGGTGCTAGAGAGGCTTAAAGGAGAAGAAATAAGGCTGATCTAGGATAGTTAAGGAGGATTTCACTATGTTGTGATTTAAGTTGTGCCTTCAGGGAAAAGAAGGATTTAGACAATCAAAGAGGAGAAGGAAGGTACAGGTGAACAGAGGGCTAGGCAAAGTAGTACCAACTCGCTTGGGAGACAAAGAATAAATAGATCAGTTTACCTGGAACATGAAGATCTGTTGAGAAGTAGTTGTAAAAACAATTGGGGGCAAAATTGAAGAAGTCTGTGAATGATGAGTCTAAGTTTTATTCTGTAGGTAGTGGGAAAACATTGAAAACTTGTTTGGAGGAGAAATGATGTTTTTGTGAAATTAATTTTATGGCAGTGACATTAGAAGCAGTAAACGTAGTTCTACTTCATCACCTCTGAAATGACTGTGAAAGGTGGCTCTGTAATGTGTCTGATTTACTATAGTTCATCAGTACAGTCTTGTAGAGCTTTGGAAGTGCCAATTAATTCACTTTCATTCTCTAAACTAGAAGCAGTTTAGGCTACTATAAGAGAATATCATGGACTGGATGGCTTATAAACAACAGAAATTTATCTATCATAGTTCTAGAGGCTGGGAAGTCTAAGATCAAGGTCCTGGAAGATTCAGTGTCTGGTGAGGGCCTAGATCCTGGTTCATAGATGACAACTTCTCACTGTGTCCTCACATGGTGGAAGGGGACAGGATGTTCTCTGGAGTTTGATTTATAAGGACATGAATCCCACTCATGAGGGCTCCATCCTCATGCCCTAATCACCTCCCAAAAGCCCCACCCCAAATACCATCACTTTGGAGATTAGGATTCAACATATGAATTTTGGGGGGACACAAACTTTCACTCTATAGCAATTACCATCTAGTGTTGGAGTTTTCTGTACTGGGTAGCACAGTGCCAGTACCTGAATGACAATGTATATCAAATGGTCAAAAAACCTACTGAATGTGGGCTTTAAATTTTTGGATTCATCAGGGCCTTACAAAAAGACTCCAGAAACAAATAGTAGACTTGAATAGTGAAGGAAATTGCAGACTCAACTGTCTGAGTGTGGCAATCGTGAGCCGTTTTGAGAGTGAGTTGGCAAATATTTTCCCAACTTTCAGTCCTAAGAAACATGCAAACAGAGTCTGTGTGAGTGAATGCAGCAGTAAACCTGTGTCTCTGTTAAACCACAGAGAAATGAAATAAGCTGATTTTAAATTTCTAAAGGGAACTTAAACCACCTGCTAAGTTGTAGAATTTAATTTGCAAGATGAATACTTGGCAATGTGACACTTCTCTCATAGCTTCATTTGCTGTTTTAATAAAAATGTTCACAAAGCCTTGGTTCCATCTGTTAGAGCGAAAACAACTAACTGCTATTCAAACAACAAAAAATACAGCTTTCTAGAAAACTATATCTAGTGCCACCAAAATGTAAAGAGGTATTTATAAATTTTAAACTTCTGCCTCACTTCTAAAAAATGTTGTAATTGCATTGCATCTTGGACTCAACACATAAATAATTTATGCAAAAATTTTAAATTTAAATTATTCCGCCCCACTCCAAATACAAACAAATGCTTTCAAAGTTATCGTGACTATGAATCTTACTGCAGCAGGCTACAGATTTTCATTACAACAATTTGTAAGCAAATATTTGATTATTTTTATAAGCCACAAATCTGGCCGAAGGAGAAAATGATACGTAATAAATAAAAACTGTGCACACCACACAGTATGTTTGTTGTTATATTTCCATATTGAAGATAACAATAAGCTGTAGTACAACAGCCTCCCTACTTTATTGATTGAATTTCCATAGCTTTTTTCCTCAGAATAGATCAAAGTTTTATAACTTTCAATAAGAGTTATTTCTCAAGCACTAACTCCATTACTTGACACCATGTTGGCATGTGGTAGGCACAAACCATGTGTTTGTTGAGTCAAAAAGAGTAGTCAATGTTACATCAAAGAAAGGCAATGAGGGGAGAGATATAGAGATGTGAACAAAATGTAGAAAAAAGAACAGAGAGAGGTTTTCCAACTCTCTGTCCCATAGGATTACCTTGGACTCTAGTTTCAGTTTGTCTTACCTTGACATATTGGGTAAAACTGAATTGTTGTGCGAGGAGGAGAACTAAGGCTGACAATGACACATTAGGGGGTCCAAGGAATGTCCTGTTGTCTTTCTCAGGTTGTCTCCTCCCATCAGGAAACTGTGTATTTACTCTTCCTGCAGAAAACAAGGGTTATGAGAGTCTCATCTTGTGATTCAGTCTTGTGTTTGATTCAAGATGTCATGGTCTTGTCTCAGGTCAATGGCTATTGAGAATTTGTCTCTTTAAATACTAGTTTTAGATATTTGAGTTTAGGCCTAGGCGCTTTAAAGGTAAGGAAACTGAGACCTATAAAGTTAAACAACCAGTTAATTACCCATTGAACAGGAAATAGATACAATATTTTCCTTAAGATCATCCTGAATTCTACCTAATTTAAAGTTCAAATAAGGAGGAAATGAACAATAAATAAATTTACTCTTTTATCTAGTCTTTTCATAACAACTACAGTAATGGAACTTATGTCCCATTGCCAACTTTAAGACCGCCTAGAAGCACCGAAAGGAAAGTTATCTATGCTGAGCAAAAAGAGAGGTAATAGTTTCCATATATTTGTTAGTGAAGCCTCGACTTGGAGACCAGATTTTTTTTTTTTTTTGTGAGGGGGATCAGCCCTGAGCTAACATCCATGCCAATCCTCCTCTTTTTGCTGAGGAAGACTGGCTAGAGGAAGACTTGGGCTAACATCTCTGCCTAGCCTATCTTCTTCCACTTTTTATATGGGATGCCGCCACAGCATGGCCTGACAAGTGGTGCATTGGTGCACGCCCAGGATCCAAACCCAGGCCACCAGCAGTGGAGCACATGCACTTAACCGCTACACCATGGGGCCGGCCCCAGAGACCAGATTCTAATCACTTACTACTCAGAAAAGTTTTGTAATCTGTTTGATCCCAAATCTTCTCATCTGAAAAATGGGAATAATAATTACCCTATCTAGTTCACAGGGTATTGATACAATGAAAATTAAAATGAGAGCATGTGTCCAAAGTGCTTTGTTAATTGTACAATATTAAATTAAAAGTAAGATAACCTTGGCAGTGTAGTTGTAGTAGTTTTAATATCAATGCTCTGAACCCTTCCATAGGAAACAACTGCAAATAGCCAGTACAGGAAAATCTGACTCATTAAAAACCGCTGATCAAAAAAAGAAACACACAGAATTGATAAAAAGATACCACAGAAAAAAGATAAAAGTGAGTAGCAATATTAGTCAAGAACTGAATACTCTCCAAAAAATGATGCCATGGAATAGTTGATATTTGGTACTAAGTACTTCATAATAAATACTTTTAAAATGGTAAATGAAACAACTATTTCTGTGAAAAGAAACAACAAAGAAGGATTATATGTAAGAATGTTGTGAAATAACAGAAAGAAGTGAAATATGAAGTGGCAGAACTCAAAGTAAAAGAAAAAAGGTAAAGCCATTATAAAAATAAACAAGACGTGTAAGAGAACAAAGGATAATAGACACCATGGAAAATTCATGGAGATACAAGAGATTAAAGGAATAGAAATTGGAAAAGTTAAAAAAAATTTTTTTTCAAGGAGTTTAAAAAGAGTTAGACAGGAAGCAATAGAGAAGTCAGGCAAAGAAGATCCAAGGTATACATAATTGGAGTCTTTAGAAAAGACCAGATCAGTGGAAAATAATACAAAAAAATTTTCAGGTTAAAAAAACATTTTTCAAATCAGCCTATTGAAAGGGCAAACACTGGTTCAAGGAAAATTGACCTAAAAGAGTCAATACCAAGATATATGCTAGTAAAGTTACTAAGCTAACAATTTTATATCCACCCAAATTGTCCTTCCAAGCATTGGGAAACATTTTGGGCATATAAGAACTCAAGGAATAGAATGTTCATGAGCCCTTATTGAGGAAATTATTGGAGTATAAACTTCATCAACCAAGAATGACTAGGAAAACAGTAGCAAAAGAACTTACAGTATGAATCAAATATATCTAACTATAGAACTAAGACTAAAACAAATAAGGAAACTAGAGTGACAGAAAGTAAACCTTGTATGTCCTCACAATTTAGAAATTAAGTAGCTAACAAAATTGGGAGAGTGAGAGGGAGAAAGAGGGGGATTGTCTCATCTATAATATCTAGAAGTCAAAGGATATTATTTCAAGTTGACAGTCAAATACTGGAAGTAAAAGAAAATTTAATAAACACTAAGAAATATAATCTTATTGACTCATAATGGAGGACAAAATAAAACAAGGAGAAGAGAAAATATTCTAATATTATAATTGATCCTCATAGGGAACTAATAGTGTCCAAAGAAATAAAGGTAAATAGAGGAATAAAAATATAGGCTTTCTTAAACATCGAAAAAAACTGCATTCACACAAAAGTAAACAAATTACATTGGAAAGACTTTTAACTAAGGCCAAGCATATCTATCATATCAATAAGTGTAAATAAGTTTAACTCACCTATTAAGTATTTTCAGATTAGAGACTTTGTTCTATATGCAGAAGGCACATCTAAAACTTTCAGAAGAGTTGAAATTAAAGTGTGTCTTGAGAGGTCACTATCAGATAAAGTGGAATTCAGGATAAAAGGCATTACATAGCAAATGTCCTTTGTAATGCCAAAAGGGACTATTGACAATGAAAATATAAAAGTTATGAAAATCTATGCACCAATCAAAACAGCGGTAACATTCATAAAGCACAAATTATAGAATTACAAGGAGAAATGGACAAAAATACACTAATGTAGAAGACTAAGGTCTTAAAAGACCTGAAAAACGTTATTAAAAGAAATCCATTCATGCATGTTGAACTCTGTTACTGAAAATATAAAATACACCTTGTTTTCAAATACCCATGGAGCAGTTATGAAAATTGATTATAATTGGACCATAGAGTAATTCTCAATCAATGTTTGATTACAATAAAATAAAACTAGAAAAAAATCAGAAATAAAACTTCTTTTCATTTGATAATTTAAGAATTCTTAAACAACCTAGGTCATGGGTCAAAGAGCTATAAACTGAAATTGCAGAATTTTAAAAATATAATGATAATAGTAAAGAAAACACTATATAACAGTGCTCAAAAAAAGGTCATATCCCCAAATATTTATATTACTTAAAAAAGAAAGGATAAAAATAAATGAATTAAGCTATCAACTTCAAAGGCTTGAAAAGGAAAAACTAAACTAAAGAGAAATAGAAAGAAGTATTAATAAATATAAAGCAGAATTAATAAATTTAAAAAATAGAAAAATAGAACTGATAGGTAAATCCAAAATCTGATCTTTGCAGAAGAAAATAGAGTACATAAATTAGTTAACTTAATCATGGAAAAACATAGAGAAAGTGTAACTACAAAGATTATACATACAGAGACATTAGGAAAGTAACTCCAGAAAGGAGAACATTCAAAGAATTCTGAGATTACTCTGCTTAACTCTATGCAAATAAATCGAAAAACCTAGATGAGATGAATAAATTACCATAAAAAAGATAGAATATGTAAACAGACCAATTTCCAAGAAGAAATAGCAGTTGTCAAAGTGTGATCTTCTAAAAACATTACTAGGCCCAGGCAATTTTACAGGAATTTCATAAAACCTTTAAAAAAGATAACTCCAATGCTATTGGAACCATTCCAAGAATGGAAAAAATTAAAATTCTAAACCTACTTTTTCATAAGTTTGCAAGGTCTATATGAAGAAAACATTCAAACACAAAAGAAGGACACGTATAGAATACTTGAATTAATGGAAAGACATACTATATGCTTGATTAGTTTCCACTAAGTTAATTTTCTAATTTAATGTGGTTCTGATAAAAATACAACAGATTTATTTTTACCTAGATAAGTTGTTTCTAAAATTAGAAAGCAAGAATAAAACATGAAAATTCTTAAAAAAAAAAAAAAGAATAGTGAAGTAGAACTAGCCCTACCAGATATTAAAATAAAATGATATTAAAATAAATGACCTCCAGACAAACCAATAGATCAGAATCAAAATTCCAGAATACAGCCAAATACACGCTGAGATGCACATTGTAAATTAGCATTTGATAAATGTGGCATCTGAGACTTGTTGAGAAAAGGACTATTCAATGAATTGTGTTGAAAAAATTAGGGTGCTTTCTGGAAAAAAAAAATTCAGCAAGATACTTCAGACCTTGTGGTAGGCAGAAGTGTAAGATGACCCCTGAGATTCCTGCCCCTCAGTGTACACTCCCTGTATAATCCCCTGCACTTGCCTATAGACAGAACCTGTGGATACGATGGGTGTCACTGCTGTGATAGAGTAGATTAGATTAAGGTCTCTGATGAGGCAGCTTTCAATTAATCAAAAGCTGGGTGGGCCTGACCTAATCAAGCAAGCCCTTTAATAGAGGGTTTAGATGTCAGTAAGTCTTCTGCTGGCTTTAAAGAAGCAAACCTCCCAGTTGTGAGAGGGCCTGGAAGGGGCCACATAGCGAGGTACTGCAGGGACCTCTAGAGTTGAGAGTGACCCTCAGCTAATAGCAAGACAGAAGGTCCTCGGTCCTACAATTATAAGAAAGTGAATTCTACCAACAACCATGTAACCTTGGAAGAGAACCTCAAACTCTAGAAGGGATCAGAGTCTGACTGACACCTAATTTCAGCCTAGTGAGACCCTGAGCAGAGGAGCCAGTTAAACCATCCTTGGCCTCTTGGACCCATGGAAACTGAGACAATAAATGTATGTTGTATCAAGCCACAGAGTTGTAGTATTTGTTACACAGCAAGAGATAACAAATATACCCCTAAAAATCTAAATTCCAGAAGGATGAGAGAATTAAATGTAAAAACTTAAACTATTAAGTAGAATAAGACAGGAATATATGTGGATGCCAATAATTTAATCAATAACATTTTGAGGAAGTTGTTGGCTTTGAGTTGTTTTCAATGGAAATGTTGAATTTTCTAGCCTAAAATTACTAGAAATGAAAGTCCCTGACAATTTAGAAAATAACAATGAGAACAGCCTAAGGGAAAAAATCTACAGGACATAAACAAAGCTATATTTTAAATGCATAATATACACAGCTAAACAGTTGGGGGGAAAACTCCCAAAAACGTAAGCAAAAAGAAAGCAGGAAGAATTAATTAATAGATCTATAAGGAAAAAGAAATTAAATTAAAAACAGGAACAATAAAATGGACAAAACAAGAATAGAATTAATATACAAAATCTTTAAAAGGCCACTAAGATAGGCAAACATTGTAAAAGTCTGACGACTGAAAAAAGAGAGTAAAGAAAAATATATATCATTAATAAAGAAAGGCTATGACCACATATTCAGAGAAAAATCTTTAAATAATGATAGAATTCTAAGTATAGCTAACCAAGTAGACAACATAATGAGAAAAAAGATCTCATTCGAAATAGTAATAAAAAAATATATATAAATTATTTAGGAATAAGCTTAATAAGAATGGAAGAAAGGAAAACACAGTTCTTTAAACAAGACTTGAAAAAACACTGTGCTCCTGAATGGGAAGATTGTATATTATAAATGTGGCAATTCTATAATTTAATCTATACATTCAATACAGTTTCGACCAAAATTCCATTTAAAGTTGAAAGGCTAGATTAAGAAATAAAAAAGTTTAGAAAAAAATGGGGAGTTACCCTACCAGATATTAAATAGATATATATAAGGACAGTAATACTAACAATAATAAGAATAGCAATGAAGCCTACCATGTGCCAGGAATCATGCTGAGTATTTCACAATGATCTCTTCTTATTCTTGCCGCAACTCTTTGAGGTAGATAGTACTGTTATCCCATTTTTGTGGATGAAGAGGTTGAGCTTTAGAAACGTTAGACAACACGTAAATAAGAGGATGAGCCTGGTTTTAACTCAGGCTGTCTGAACTCAAGGCCATCCTTTTAACCACCACACATACTGCCTCAAGTTCACATTGCTGGCAAAACGAGGTACTTATGAATAACTGGCATTGGGACAATTGGTTTATCATTTGGAAGAGAATAAATTTGAATCCTTACCTCCCACCTGATAGCAAAGCAAATTTCAGAGGAAATAAATGAAACATTCTGCAAAAAAATATACTGGAGAACAATAGATCAATATTCATATAATTTTAGGGAGGGAAAAATATTTCTAAGCATAAAGACAGTAACATAAAATTTTAAACTTCTAAGCAATAATAACTAAATAGAAAACATTAAAGCTCATTAACAAATTTAAAGTACCAACAACAAAATAAGAAAAAAAATTGCAATTTGATAGACAAAAGGTAGTATCTTAACGTATAAAGAGCCTTTCAAATCAATAAGTAAAAGATAAAGCCTCAGTTTTGTAAACTTAGGTGCTTCTTAGAAACAGCTCAATAAGTTTATGATGGGGGGCAAGGTTGATGCCTTGGTGTGTAAGTATAGAGAGCTGTTGTGAAATACGTGGAGGTTTATGGATTGGCAGTGTATTTAAAGGGATTTAAAACTATTCAGAGAAGCTCCTGGGAGCATAATTACTCCTTTGATTAGTCATTAAATAGATGTTTAGCAAGTCTGTACTATCTACTAGGTGCTAGGGGCAGAGAGGTGAATAAGACACGGAGCGTAGTTTCCAACTGTGGGAAACTGTAAATTAAAGAGAAAGAGACAGAGACAGAGAGACAGAGAGGGAGAGAGAAAAGCTATGTCCCAAATTAAAACAGGATGGGGTGACTATCTGGTGATGACTTGTCATGAAAAATTCCTCTAAGGAAGTGAAATTTAAACTGAATCTGAATGACAAGAAGCCAGATGATGCTGTGACAAGAAGTGATTGCACATAGAGAGCAGAAGTGGAAGGTACTGCAGTGGTCCAGGTGAGAGATGATGGTGTCTTAGACTAGGGTGGTAATAATGGAGATAGAGAGAAGCGAGTGGACTTGGAGCATGTTTTGGAGGTAGATTGACATGTCTTGTCAATTTGGAAGCTGAGGTAATGAGAGGAATTAAGGATAATGCCTATATTTTTGATGCTACCAACTAGGTATGGGTTGATGGTGGTATTATTATTTAGTCAGGTGGAAAAAACTGAGAGGGAAGCAAATAGTTTAGTTTGAGGGGTGGGTAGAACGTGAGAATCACAAATTATGCCCCATCATGGTAGGTCTGAGATTCCAAAGACATCTAAGAGAGATGTCAAATAGGCAAAAGTGAGAGGATGGACTTGGAGACACAGAGTTTCGGATTCCCTCATCATACAGATGGTATTTAACCCTAGGGTCTAGAAGAAAACCTCTAGAGCAAGAGTGTAGATAGAAGAGAGAAAGGTGCCCGGGAAGGAACCTTAACATACTCAACATGTAGAGCAGCTGAGAAGGAAGAGCCAGCCAAGAAACCTTAGAAGAAATGGCCAGTGAAGTAGGGGAAAATCAAGAAAGTGTGGTGTCATAGAAGCCAAGAGAAAAGTTCCAAAGAGGATAAAGTTGTCAACTGGTAGACAAAGTGGTAAACTGCTTTGAATTTTGCTGAGAGGTCAAGTAAGAGAAGAAGAGAAAAGTGACAATTAGCTTTAGCAACCTGAAGTTATTGGTGCGCTTGACAAGGGTAGTTTCAGGGCAGTGGAGGGAGCAGAAGCCCAGCCCAAAATTCACTTCCTCTGTTTCATCATCATGAAAGAAGGAACTCTTAGTTCCTGGGGAAGGTTTCAATGGGCTCCTCTTGAGTCACTTGCTCATCTCCTGGAATCACTGTAGCAGGGAGGCGAGGTGGCATAAATAGCCCACCTTAGGTTGAGTGCTCATGTCCGGATCCATCACTGGGTCCAGGGAAGTCAATTCATGGAGCAGAAGGGGTCCGTAGCAAGGTACCTCCCTGCACCCCAACACACAAAGGTGCACAAATCTTTCTCTATTTCTAAAGCAAGTCAGGAGAAGCAAAAGTTTGGGTAATATGTAACCACAGCCAAGGTCAAGAGTCAATCTCAGCCTTACCTGTAGGGTACAAATACTCTGTAAATGACAACACAGTAAGTGTTAAGTACTTAACATTCTTGATTCATCATCTCCTTGCAAGTGCAAGAATAGTTTTTCTCCCATTATCTTTAGTCTAGAGTCAACTTAATTTGATTTACTGATCATATCATAAGCTTATCTAACTCTTATTTTTGGGTATCATCCTTTAATATACTGTGAACCATGTGTTTAACTAAGTGTAGAGAATTGTGAAACGAAGATAATGGGGTGATTAATTTGAGCACAGTAAGTACAAGTTAAGTTTTAATAGTCCTATGGTATACATAAGTATTTCTCTGAATAAGAGTGTAGTTAGACTTATCCCATTTAATCATAACATATTTACCTGCTTTTAAATGAGTTCAGACCAGAAACTTTTTCAATTTTGTTTTAAAAATTAGGTAAATATGTTTGAGAAGTCAAGACAGTGAAATAGAATGATTACATTAGTCAGACTGTATGAAATTTAACTCTTCATGTTTGCATCTTACAAATGTTACATCTGTTTTACCAATGAATTGTAGTTCTGCTTAACAACACTCTTTTCTTTCTATTTTTAATTTCTAAGAGAAGATATATTTAAGTAATTACTAGTAAATTGCTCTAAACCAAAACAATGTTTGGAACATTTATTGCTTATATTCACAAAATCACATGGTACAGAAAGTTAAAACGCAGATATGTCAAATAGGTTCTTATAAATGTTTCACAATCCATTATTGGATGACAGCAGGGAGAAGGAGGGAACGAAAGGACATAGAAAGTTAAATAAACTATCAGGATTATTTTATTCTTTTATAAAACCAGGTGATGGAACAAGAGTTCTGAGTCCCCACGTACTGTTTATTGTACTGACATTATGGTCATTGTGGGGATCAATTATTCTCATACTGTAGGTCTGAATGGGAAGTCTACTTGCCTTCTGTAGATGATTGAGTTGCAGCTAAATGATGAAATCACAAATTGGGCAAACCACTATGGCCATCCTAGTTGTTTGGGAAAATCCTAACAACTCTGTCCTCACCTACAGGTGCAGGTGCAGGCTTTCTCCTTGCCCATAGGTTCCCTCCACTGTGCACTCTTTTGCATCGTGGCCACTGTGCACTCTTTTGCATCGTGGCCACTCTGCATGCTCTCCCTCCGGAATCACTCCCTCATCCTTCATGGCCTCATGGCTGACCTATTAATTTACATTCTGCTCTTCCTTTCTACTCAGCTCTATAGATCTGGATCAACTCACCTGGGCCTCAGACCTTGATTGACACCCAGCTTAGGTCAATAAATATTTCTTTAATCAAACTTAATTTTAATGAGTTCTCACTTCTAAGATAATTATTTAGTGTTTACGAATTTGTTGTTGGTATAATTTTGTTTACTGTTTCCTCCTGTTACAATAACCTTTAATTTTGTGGATAAACCTCTTGTTTATAGTAAAATCTTTATTTATTGTGTTGTATTATCTTTAGATTTTACTATTATCCATACATCTGTTCTCATATTTACAATATTCAAAGAACTGGAAACACAGGATTTGTATTAGTTTCCTATCGCTGCTGCAAGTCACCGCAAACTTAGTGGCTTAAAACAACACAAATTTATTATCTTACAGTTCTGATGGTCAGAAGTCTGAAATGAGTCTCCCAGGGCTAAAATCAAGGTGTTAGCAAGATTGCATTTCTTCTGGACGCTCTAGGGGAGAATCTGCCCCTTGTCCTTTCCAGCTTCTCGAGACTGACTGTATTTCTTCGCTTGTGGCTGCCTCACTCTTTCCTCTGCTTTTGTCCTCACATCTCCTTCTCTGGCTATCCTGCCTTCCTCGTGTAAGGACCCTTGTGATTACATTGGGTCCACCTTGATAATCCAGAACAACTTTCATCTCGAGATCCTTAACTTAATCATATCTGCAAAGTTGCCTTTGCCATGTAAGGTAACATATTCACAGGTTCCAGGGATTAGGACATGGACATCTTTGGGGAGGACTTTATTCAGCCTACCACAAAATTCATTACTGTTATACCAGGCAAGCAAAGAAATATATAAAATTAAGACCAGATTCTAAAATGTTAATTAAACTTTAATACCAAAAGACTGAGGTTGCTTAGAAGTAAAAATTATTAAGGTATTTGGTAAAGAGATTATGTGAAGTCTAGAGTTAATATAATAATTAACAAAATTCAGGTTTAAGGAAAACCATAAACGCCATTGGTTTGAAGCCAAGGTCTATCTAATCCAGTAAACTACACAGGAATAATTTTTGTGAGACTTTGGCTATCTATAGTATAAAACTGGATACCCAAACATACTCTTCAAGCCCTGGTCATTTTAACCTTTTAGTCATTTCTTTTTGTAAATATGTACATGTGAAAAAAATTAGGAAAGTCTAAAGGGTATATAGCAAAGAGTAAGTCTCTAACCCTCTCTGTCTTCCAGTCACTCAGCTTCTTTCAGAGGCAATCAAGTCACTAATTTTCTATTTATTCTTCCAGACATTACTTGATCATTTTAGTTGCTTCTCTCTAGAATCATCGAGGCATTAGGAGGTTATTTCATGCACACTTTTTATTTATAAAACTATCCCAAATTAGTTAGATAACCATTAGAAATAATTTCTATTAATACTTGAGACCACCTTTTCACAATTTTTGGTGTTTACTATCTAATAAAGTATGTACTGCCTGATAATCTATAGTATGTCCTTTGGTATTTAGGTCCTTGATCACACTTTAATTTTCTTTATCTGCCAAAAGGAGCAACTGTCATGTGGATGTCAAAGCATGGGGCTCTCGGGGCAGCCCCTCAGCTTAAAGTTTGGCGTTTCCAGTTCCAAGATGTTTGACTTTGTTAGTTAGTTGACTAACTAGTTGACCTCTTTTGTTTTGCTTTCTTGATGTTTAAACTGGGTATAGTAATAGTATCTATCTCTTGGGATTATTGTTAAAGTTGAGTTAAATACTTCATAAGGCATCTGCCATTTACTAAATATTTAATGAACAATTGTATTTATGAAGAAATCCAGCAGATGTGCAAGGATTATCTTCTTGCATTTGCTATTTACCTTAGTTGCTAGTGATTACTGTTATTCTACTTTTAACTAATTTATTCAATATGGAAAAAAGATTACTGGCCTATAATTCTCAAAGTTAGTACTGGGATCTTCCTTATGGACAGTAACAACTAACGTTCATTGAGCATTTATTGTGTTCTAGGCTCTCTGCTAATGTGCTCCTGTTGCATTAACTTTTTTGAGCTTCCCCAAAACCTGTGAAGTAGTAGTGTTATTGTCATCATCCTCATTTCAAGGGTGGGTCTCTAAAGAGTAGAGAGTTTGAATAACTTGCCCAGCCAGTTAGGAACAGAGCAGGATTTGAACCCAGGCAGTCTTAGTCCAGTGCCCATTCACTTAATTACCAAGTTATCCTGCCTCCTGAGGACAGGCCTTACCCTGGCATTTCATTAATCCTCAGGCCTTCACTCCCTCATTCTTTGTTTCTTTTGTTTTTTTAATAGAAATGTAAGCATTTATTGAATGCCTATTATGTGCCAGGTACTCTCATAGGCAGTAGGTGTACAAAGACAATAAGGCAGTGTGCCTACCCTCAGGCTCACAGTGTCTGAGAGCAACAAGTTACAGATTCTGAACTACCATAACTTAACTACTGCTAACTTGAGGCTAGTACATGTAGTTGCCAACATTTCATATTGCACTAGCTACCTTTCTCTTTCAAAGGACGATATGGAAATGCGAAGTTCCCTCACGTCTTTCTCCGACTGAAGCAAACAACTCATTTATTCACTCTCTATTCTCCTCTGTATCTGTTTTACACTGTGGTTATTAAGTGTCTGTCTTGCAAGCTTCCTACCTTTTAATATTTTAAAAACTTATCATTGATATTTTACATTTTTATTACTGTTTTAAAATTAAAAATTTTATTTTGAGATAGTGTAGATTCACATACAGTTGTAAGAAGTAATATACAGAGATCCTGTGTACCCTTTACCCAGTTTCCCCAATGGTAACATCTTGCAAAACAAAAGTACAATATCACAACAAGGATATTAACATAGTAGCATTGACCTATCCACAGACTTATTCAGATTTTCCATTTTACTGGTACTCGTACGCACGTGTGTGTGTGTTTCTATACATCATTGAGATATTAATTCAAGGTTAGCCCTGGATATTTTTTCCTCACATAATTTTATCTTCACCTTATCTTCCCCTTGAGCAATCTTTATATTTTTAAGGAAATGCTCTATCCCTTTCTGTGATAGCATCTTTGATATTGCATTATTTTAGACATTGCAATCAACCACGAAGAATTTTTTTCTTCCAGAAACCTAGTCTTTTTAATTCATGCCACACATTTTTTTGAACTTCCAGTGGGTTATTTTTAAATTATCTGCAGAGAGCCTGTGGCTTATTTCCTTTAAATTAATCCATGACATTTTTCTTAATAAATGTACTTTTATTATATTTGTAAAATGAAGTAAATGTGGTATAGTTTTTTGGGTTTTCCCCTGAGTTGAATCATATTGTGATAACTCATATAATAGTGATACACTTTCAGATTTTCTATAGATAGAACTTCCTATTCTTACTTCCAAATCTAATATAATTTATTTTTTTCTAGGTGCTAACATTACATATTCTAAAAATCAGAGAATTGGGTAATTTATCCTATGTAAAAGCTTATCCTCAAAATCTCATCCACATTATGTATTATCAACCTAAGTGTTTTATAGCACTACAATCTTTCTGAGTTCTCTATAGTTTGTAGGTTGGCCTATAGCCTATTGGTTTTTTTCTTTCTACCCAGCTTTTGAGATGACAATGAAAGAAAAATTATCACCTTCAATTCCTATTCAATGCAATATAATAATTAAGTTACTTTGAATTCTAGTCTCCCACTTTGTTTTTAGAATCTATTATTTATTATGTACCTGGTGTTAGTTCCACCATCTGATATAAAGTGATAGGAACTCCAGATCTCTTTTTTTTAAATTGAGATCATATTGGTTTATAATATTGTGTAAATTTCAGGTGTACATTATCATATTTCAGTTTCTGTATAGACTGCATTATGTTCACCACCAATAGTCTGTTGTTGTTGTTTTTTAAATTTTATTTATTTATTTATTTTTGGTGAGGAAGATTAGCCCTGAGCTAACATCTGTTGCTAATCCTCCTCTTTGTGCTGAGGAAGATTGGCCCTGGGCTAACATCCATGCCCTTCTTCCTCTACTTTATATGTGGGACGTCTGCGACAGCATGGCTTGATAAGTGCTGCGTAGGTCCATGCCCTGGATCCGAATCCGTGAACTGCGGGCTGCTGAAGCAGAGCACGTGAACTTAACCACTACACCACTGGGCCAGCCCCACAAATAGTCTGATTTTTATCTGTCACCATACATATGTGCCCATTTACCCCTTTTGCCCTCCCTGCACCCCTTTCCCCTCTGGTAACCACTAATCTGTTCTCCTTGTCCATGTGTTTATCTTTCACATATGAGTGAAATTATACGGCATTTGTCTTTCTCTGTCTGGCTTATTTCACTTAGCATAATACCCTCAAGTTCTATCCATGTTGTCATACATGGCACGATTTTGTTGTTTTTTATGGCTGATTACTATTCCATTTCATATATATACCACATCTTCCTTATTCGTTCATCTGTTGATGGGCACTTGGGTTGCTTCCACGTCTTGGCATTGTGAATAATGCTGCAATGAACATAGGGGTGCATAAATCTCTTTGAATTGTTGATTTCAGATTCTTTGGATAAATACCCAGTAGTGGGATAGCTGGATCTTATGGTAGTTCTATTTCTAATTTTTTGAGAAATCTCCATGCTGTTTTCAATAGTGGCTGCACCAGTTTGCACTCCCACCAGCAGTGTATGAAAGGAACCCCAGATCTCTGGATTCCTCAAACAAAAACTTACTGCTACACAGAATCACAGGGACATTAAGATCACATCACATGGTACACACCTGGCAGAGGCTACAAACTGGTGGCCCATAAACCATATCCAGTTTGCAGATATTTTTTTGCTTGGCGTGAGTGGTATCAGCCAACATGTTGTTTTTTAAGTTTCAATTAATTGACAAAACTTTAAAAATCAGGAAATTTCACATCAAAATTTCCAATTTCCTTTGAAAAATTAGGATGCCTGGCAGTAATCAGCTGGAGTAGAGGGGCAGCTGCCCACTTTGGACAGGGCAAGCACTCCAGTTTGCCACAGCTCCTGTCCCCCGACTCTGAAGGTGAACAGTGCCGATCATGTATCACAACACTCATGCCATTATTTTCCTTAGGCCTGGCCTGCCTGGCTCAGTCATGTTACCTGCCTGATGCCCATAGGCATCATAATACGCAAGTCTGATGCTTGGACTTTGGTCAAAACCCCTATCTGGCCATCTGCTTGGGGTAGTAGTTGGATATGAGATCCATGGGAATTCCTTCAGATTAACACCAGAGGTAAGTTGGAGGTCTGCTCCTTGGTCTACTTTGGTTGGCTTAAACCACTGACCCTGATTCCCTGAAACTCCACCTATGAAGCTTGGCAGAAAAAAAGAGAGCTCTCACTTTAAAGGATGAGAGGAGCTTGCATGTTTTCTTTCCCTGCCCCCACCCTACTGTCCAGTAGACCTTCCACAGTTAAGGCATCCCCAATAAGGATTCTGCTGGTAAGTAGCCCTCTGTTTGTTCTCAGATATCTCAGTATCTCAAAGGACTACACGGTTTAAATTGGGGGGGTGGTGGTGTTCCCATACAGGAAATACCCACAGGCTCTACCTTGACATACTAGTCACAGTAAGGGGAAGAGAGTGGAGAAGCTAGTCCACTGGCATAGGAAGGGAGAATGATGGTCTCATTTGAATTCTATTCTCTACATCTTTGCAATATCCACTAAAATGTCCTCTCCTGATATCAAGACCTAAATTGTGTGTACTTGGGACTCCATTTTGCCCTTGAGTCTTTTCACTAGCTGGAGTGAATGGGGTTAGGGAAGAGCTTTTGTTCCTCATAGATGTTAGTAAGACTTTGGGCCATTAAAATTTCAGAGTGTCAATTACTGTTTTCCACTTCATATTGCTTGTGTATGTGTGGCTTTCAAACCTTAGGCTTTTGGCCCATTAAATACTACAAACTTTGATTTTTGAACTGTCCTCAGGGTTTTGAGAACAGTTTGTTAGTCTTACTATTTTGATACCCACCAGGGAAAATATCCAACCTGCTATGGAACAGGATCATTAACTGAAGCATCCACTATGAGAGGGAAAGTGCATAATGTTATAAATGAAGTCACTCCATGAAATAATACAGATGTATTCTTTTCAGTGAGTTCTGTGCAAACACCTAGTCAAGCTGAGACTTCCCTGATTATGTACAGGGAATGTATTTCAGAAAATCACCAACTGGGTTTTTCAGTGGTTTAAAAGCTGTTGTGCTGTAGCATTCCAGAATAAAATAAGTAAATACCACCTACCAACCAGTCAAGTTTTTTGATGCAGCATCCCTTTACTTCAAAGCTTATAATGGAATTGATTTTCAGTGCTTTTTTATTTCAACTCGGAAGCCCCATGAATAACTACTCTAAAATAATTTCAACTTAGGAATGTTCAGGAACTGGTGAGAAATTGATAGCAACTGTTTTATGCTTAGCCAAAAGATACTGAATAAAAATATAAAGGAAGAACTTGCTGTGTTTAGATGAGAAGAACCATATTATAAGGAGGCAAAGAGCCAGAACAAGATTTTCCATGATAATCAGAGTAATTTAAAACTTTCTTTAATTTTTAGTGGGATTGATCCCTCAAACAAATGAGATTTCATTGCCTGGGGAACTGGCAGAGGCTATAAATTAGATTCTAATGTGTTTATTCCTGGAATGTCATTCATTGATCATGACTATTTGATGAGATAGTCATTTTGATGAGAGATTTTTAAAAATTCAGCAAACCATCTAGATATTTGGAAACTCCTGGATAATAGACAGAATTTTTTCCTTTGCATTCAAATAGATAGAATTGTACTGATATTTATTTTGAGGGCATGTGTGGATCCAGGTTTTGTGTGTCCTGAAGCTTATACAATTTGCGTGGGAGGGGGCTTTCTTTAAGAAAAAGAATATAAAATTGTAAATATAAAATTTGGTAAGAAAGTGAGTATTAGAAAGAAAGTAGAAATGACAACAAATTACAAATATCAAAAGCCTGAAATACCACAAGATCACAAAATCCAGAAAATAAACAAAATTCTTTTATTTTTTTATTTTTTATTTTTAAATTTTATTTATTTATTTTTTCCCCCAAAGCCCCAGTAGATAGTTGTATGTTACAGTTGCACTTCCTTCTAGTTGCTGTATGTGGGACGCGGCCTCAGCATGGCCGGAGAAGCAGTGTGGCGGTGTGCGCCTGGGATCCGAACCCTGGGCCACCAGCAGCGGAGCGCGAGCACCTAACCGCTAAGCCACGGGGCCGGCCCTACAAAATTCTTTTAATTGATGAACTTCCTGATACCCCGATATCATACTTTTTTCCTTACACTTTTTAGCTGCATACTCATTACTTGTCTCTTTATATGACAATAATTTCAGAATATAATTTTTTATCCAGAGAATAGAAAGATCACTCAGCCTTTCCTCTAGCATAAATGTATTTATTCTTATTGAAAGTTTAGAAAAGTTTCAGCTTCACCATTCCCTATTAAAAAGTCCATGTACAATTTTAAGATTGTTGCTAAATTTGGGAAAACTTCTATCAAGTTTGTTTCATACATAAGCTATTGGATTTCAGGACATTTCAAGGTCTCTTAGGCAGTGACTGATCTGATAGCACTCATTAACCAATATGTCACTAATGTCCTTGTATCATGATGCTGGGTGGGTCTGCACAGCAGGGTGAAGGGAGATTCCTGAAAGTTGTTCCTACACTGGGACAGCTAGCAATAACAACTATCTAGGGAAGTGTCTACAAACTACACAAATATATGTCACCAAACCCAAACTAAATGTACCCCCAGCTCAGTTCCCCTTAGGCAAATCCCCAAAACGCCTGCAGAGTAGAATTCCAGTGCAGAGTAGAAAGAGACAGTGGTTTTAATCAATTGTGATTAAAATATCCTTCTGCAAATTTTACAAAATGGGCTAAATAAATCCACTTTTGTCTCAAGGAGAAGGAACTTGAAGCCAGAGGACTAGATGTAGCATTTTACCTACTTAATTTTATCTAATTTCTGAGAAGCGCCCTCTGAACTCTGAATGAGTATAGTCTAGCCCCAGCATAGCAGATTAAGAACAAATGTTTCCCAGATTTCTGTATCCTATTCAGTGTCTACATATTTTTCTTAAGATATAAATTTGGTGCCTAATTTCCTCTGTTAAAACTATAGCCTTTCTGAGACCAACAAGTGAGTTCTGATAGTTCAAGAAACAACCTGGGGGGGACGGCCCCGTGGCTTAGCGATTAAGTGCCCACACTCCGCTACTGGCGGCCTGGGTTCGGATCCTGGGCGTGCACTGATGCACCACTTCTCCAGCCATACTGAGGCAGCGTCCCACGTACAGCAACTAGAAGGATGTGCAACTATGACATGCAACTATCTACTTTGGGGAAAAAAGGAGGATTGGCAATAGATGTTAGCTCAGAGCTGGTCTTCTTCAGCAAAAAGAGGAGGATTGGCATGGATGTTAGCTTAGGGCTGATCTTCCTCACAAAAAAAAAAAAAAGAAAGAAACAACGTAGGAATTTATCTGACCCTCATGTAGTAGTGGGAACAAAGCATTCCTTATGAATATAAGAATGGGAAGATGGAAATGTTAAAGAAACACATTGTTTAGGAAAGAGAAAAAGAGAATGTAATATCTTTGTTCAATAAAAGATCAAATATATTATTTTATGTTATAGATCATTGAATGTAAGATACACATATATTAATTTTATGTATGGGTTACAATTTACCTGTATCAGATGATATTTAATTATCTTATATAAGTAAAGGTTTGTCATAATTAAAATCCCATGCTCTTTCAAGACATATTTAGATTAACTTATGCCTTAAAAAGAAGTCACTAGAATTGTTGCAATAATTTGGCAAAGTGGGAATTTCCAGTACAATTTTGATTTGAAGGTCACCAAAAGCTCAGCTTGTTCCAAAATATTTCTATATGCCATGGCAAAAAGGGATATTTTATTAGAGCATGCCCTTCTCCTATTATGATAACATAAATTATTTAATTATATGAGCTATTTATCATCTTGATTTCTGTAGAGACAAGAAATCTGACAGGTCTGAGGGTCAATAAAATTGAATGGAACATGGCAGAGACAAGATCTTGATGGCAGAAGAATTTTTGATCACAGACGACAGAGCTGGGGCAATGTCACAGAAACCAGCTACTGTGGAAATCTCGATTTTTCAATTTAATTTAGTGAACATAAAGTATGCAAGTGTTTGTTTTATGCATTAATTTTCTGGAGTTTTTGAAAAGGTAGCAGATAGGGAATAAAGTAATCAGAATTCTATCTTTCCTAAACGTGATTTGATTTTTTTTGAAATGGTAGCATTCCATTTAATTAAAGAAGTAGATTGTGGCTAAGGGAATCTGAGGAAGCCTAAGTATTAAAAGGTAAAACTTCTATAATTTAATGTAAATTTTTTCTCTTTAATTTGAAATAAGCTCAGGGAAGTACTTGAAGTGGTTTTAAGAGGTAGAAAATCCAATCTGAACTGGCTAAAGACCTTATTGGCTCATGTAACCTTATTTCTTCAGGTTTCATTTGATCCAGAAGCTAAAATAAATCAGTTTACCTCTTTCAATCATGCTGTCCATTGTGGGGCATCATTGTAAGGACCTAAATGGTGGCTTTTGGATCTCCAGGCTTATATCTTCTAAGATTCAAGTCCAGGAGAAAAGAGAAAATAACGCTTGCTAGTAACTCCAGCAAATGTCCTAGATTTCATTCCTACTGGATCAGCTGGGGTCACATGCCCATCATAGATCAAATTACTCCCTAGCGGAAAGTAGTTATGCAGTTGGCCAGGTCTAAGTGATATACTTTTCCCTGAAACAAAAGATGAGATTGTACCTCACCGTGTGGATGAGAGTGGAAGAGAAATGGGGACCCAAAAGAAATCCAAATCTCCCTCTGTTAGCAAAAGAGGGAGAATGACTGTTAGAGAAAATCAAGTGGAGTCTACCCTTTGGCAATTCAACACCAATACACATCTTTCTTTATATGTATAAATTTCCAAACATGCCTTAGCTTGGCACCACATGACACACTTTCATGAGCACTCCTGCCCTTCCCAAAGAGAGACAACTCAACTGTTTGGTCTAATTACTGCATCTAACTCTAAATTTTAGATATCTGGATGATGCATGTTTTCAAATAGGTCTGATGTAATTCTCATGATCTGAGAACCTATGGATAAATGCAAAACCTAATCACTTCCAATATACTCAAAATGCAATTATAGATTGAAATAGGCTAATTTCAATTTAGAACTCATATGGTGAAAAGGATAGACTAGGAAACAACTGAGAGTGATCACTGAGTTAATAGTACACATCATATCCTGCAGATAAGGAAAAATATGGACTTTTTGCTTGGGAAGTAAGGAGAAATCCTTGGTCAGACAATCTGGCTGCCTGCAGTCCTCTCTCTGAAAGAATCTCCCTAGTCTAGTATCCTTCACAGATAATGAGTGTTAGGGAGGAGTCCCCTGCTGGTGGATGTATGTCATTAGCTGCCGGCTTCCTGTTGGTGCAAAGAAGGCAGGGGTGTGAGAGCCAATTGTGTGTATCTCTACTCAAGTCCTGATTTGGTGACATACATTGGCAGCTCGAAATGGCAGTGGTGAGTATATATACCACAGAAATCAGCAAATGCTATGAATCAAGGTCCCCCTCCCTATAGCCAGTTTTACCACTTATCAGGACGTCACTGAGAGGTCTACTGAGAGGTCTAGTGTTACTCAGAACTTAGGGGTTGAGAAATCACTAACTTTTGTTTACTAAGTTTGAGATTTCTCTAGCAATGCAATTTAAGAATTTAGTTGACTCTGAGTCTGCAATTCCATGGGTTAATCACCAAATCTGTTTATCTTGTTAAATTAGAGTCTTTCAACTTAGAAACTGGGCAGGGCATTTGTACTTCTTAGCAACCACCTTCAGTTTCTTCTTTATTTCTCCAGACCTCAGTGTCAAGGCCTTTATCTTGTCCTTTGTCTCACAGCACAGTGAACATATGGTCTGCAAGTGAAGAGGCAATAACTAAACAGCTTTTAGCCCTCAAGCTGCAAGCCCACTGAATATTTGCAATTAGAATAATTATCCCCTTTTGCAAGAAAAGAATTCATAACAAGAGATGCTGGGTAGGAGCCTGAGCACCAGACTTTTTAAAGTGCCAATTTCATCTCATGCTAGGTTTCCCTTCTCCTGCTTTGTTTGCATTTCTCTAATTAGCAGAGAATTTTGTTTTCATAATATTGCAAACTTTCAGATCACTGGACCCTCAGGCATTTTGGGTTATAGGGTATTGGCAAAGAGTGTCTCTCTGAGCATAGATACATTTTTTAAAGACTTTCAAAGGGGTCGATTTTTATGAAGTTTTTTGTCTTTCTTGTAGGAGAAAATCAAGAGTATAGTATCCTGCAAGCCAAGGAAAAATGTGTGTCAGGGAGGAAGGAGTGCTCAACTGTGCTCAGTGTCAAGGCTGATAAATCAGTGTGCTAAATGTCAATGCTGATAGGTCCAAAAGAGTGAGAGGAAAGATTGAGCACTGGATTTGGCAATATGGAGGTCTGTGATGACCTTGACAAGAGCAGTTTCAGTGGAGTAATGGGGGCAAAATGGAGTGAGTTTAAGTGAGGATGGGATGAGAAGAACTGGTGAAAATAAGTCTTTGGTGGAGTTGTGCTGAAAAAGAAGAGCTTTAAAGATTATTTCTACCCCCGTGAAGTTTTTGACTACATATCCCTGAATATATTTCCTTCAGTAAGAAAGGGATTTCTCTACTGGGTTGGTCACATTCCTATAACTACTTCAGTGAGCACTAACTTATTACCACCTGACGGCACCTATGGGTATTATAAGGATGAGTTAAAAAACAAAGAAAAAAGGGGGCAGCCCTGTGGTGTAGTGGTTGAGTTCAGTGCACTCTGCTTTGTTGGCCTGGGTTTGTGGGTTCGGATCCTGGGTGTGGACCTATACCACTAGTCAGCCATGCTGTGGCAGTGACCCACATGCAAAATGGAGGAGGATTGGCACAGATGTTAGCTCAGGGCTAATCTACCTCAAGCAAAAAAAGAGGAAGATTGGCAACAGATGTTAGCTCAGGGTGAATCTTCCTCAGCAAAAAAAAAAAAACCTTCTACTTTTTTCAGTTAGTCAATAGTACAAAAAGGGTCTTAGCTAGGGCTGATAGAGACTTTGTGACAAATTGAGAATTTGTAATACATTTATTGGCCTAAATTGCTCAGGATCCCTGAGTTCTCCAGGGATTCATTCACCATCAAAATTACCACGGGAGTTAGTTAACTTCATATATATATGTAGTTTATTCATTACTAAAACGAAGATTAAAAGAATACCTATATAGTGCTGCAACAAGAACAAAAGAGTAGACTTAATAAATAGTTTGAGGTCTAATAAAAAAAAAGGATCTAAATTCAAGGCATTATTAATCTATTTACATTTTTATCTATTACATTTAATTCCACTTATTATTACTTACTGGGAAATCTCATTTTTACTTCGTTAAAGTCAGAATAATCAATTTTTAAGCTATCATCTGCTAGAAGGTCTAAATTTGAGAATGAATGAATTTACTTAGGATTTTCTAAGAGCCTTGAATTTTAAAAGCCTTACAGTTTATATATAATAAGGATCAAAACTCCCCACTATTTGCAGATGGAGTGTGCATTTAGAGGTAATACCATACTGGCTATTTGCTTGACATTTCTGAAAAGAGCTTAAGTACAAAAAGAAATGAAGAGCAGTGATAATGGAGGAAAATGTTGAATAGTTTATTATTCAGCTCAGTTCTTACCTCCTACCTCCTGCACATTGTTTTTTTTTTTTCTTTTTTTTTTTGAGGAAGATCAGCCCTGAGCTAACATCCATGCCAATCCTCCTCTTTTTGCTGAAGAAGACCGGCCCTGAGCTAACATCTATTGCTAATTTTCCTCTTTTTTTTCTTTTCTCCCCAAAGCCCCAGTAGATAGTTGTATGTTGTAGTTGCACATCCTACTAGTTGCTGTACGTGGGACGCCACCTCAGCATGGCCCGACAAGCAGTGCGTCGGTGTGCGCCCAGCATCCGAACCCAGGCCGCCAGTAGTGGCGCGCATGCACTTAACTGCTAAGCCACGGGGTCAGCCCCCTCCTGCACATTGTTTTTAAGGAGCAGGAGCTGTCCTTGGTGTTACTTGGCATTTTCACGTGGAAAGGAGGAAAGTATCTTCAGTCCTTACACAACCAAGACGTTGGCATGAACGGGAAAGACAGGTTCATTTTCGTTCTATTTCAGAAACCCTCTCCAGTTCCTGTGAGAAGGACTTCTGACTTCTCTGCCCTACACAGACATTTCCACTTCATTCAGCCACTGTCCTGTATTCAGGACTATAGCTTCAAGCAGCTGGCAGCTCATTATTATTACTGTCCAGGGCCATGAATAAGATTAACTTATATCCAGTCAATTATCCAGATGAAATTCATCCTCTGGGTGAGTTTGATACTGAAAAAGGCAAAATGTTTCAAGCTCCTGCCCTGTAGTAGGAGCATGATCAGATTGCACACCGAGTTCACTTGCCCTCCTGCATGCTGAACAGGTCACATCCTTGATTGTGGCCCTTGCTGTGTGATTATGTTTCATGTGAGCCTGTAGATGCATATTTTGGAATACTGACTTTCACATTATTTAGTATAGAGCTAAGCCTAATGCCAGTGCTATTTTATGAGAAAACACAATAGAAAACTATTCCACCATGGTTCCTACTTCTTTACCATTAGTCATCACTTCTAAAGATATTAAATAGTTGATATATTTTGAATCTTTCATACATAATAAAATAAGATTATTTTCTATAATGGTAATAATATATCCATTTTCATATTTAAATTTTACAAATTAATTTAAATGCACTCATATTAATAAAGATTGTGGGGAGTGAATTTGGTATAACTACTATAATGATGGTGATCATATTGTAGTTTTGAGGATGTCCTGGAATAGGTGAAGGTTTTGACTCAATTTCTCTATGGATTCTTTATATTATTGCCCATGATGCATTGGAGATTTGTTGGATAACATTCGTAAGTGCATGAAATTCTTTTAATCCACAAAAGATGAATGGTATCACAGAATTTTAGTCTGTTAGTTTGATCTAACCTAGAGTAAACATTTCAAGTAAATCAGATGACAGCAAACATTTATTACATTCAGTAACCAATGTTTACTGAGTACTTGCTGTGTAACAACTACTGTATGTATATTTTATCTCATTTAATCTTCCAAGCAATGCTGTTAGGGTGGTCCCTTAGGAGATAATGAAGGTCAGAAGCTAAGTAGCTCTTCCAGTATCACACTGCTAATAAAAGGTGGGGCCAGGATTCAAACCTGCGTGTCTAACTTCCAGGTCCTCGCTGTTGACCACCAAGCTCTGTGACCATGGTGGGTAGTAAAAGGATGAAATAACAGTTCCTGCCTTTCAACATATCACAATGTGAAAGAAGAAATGGATGGATAAATACATAAATGATATCAGTGTGATACAGTGAGAACTGTAGAAAATGGATATACAAAATGGTATGTGAGCATAGAGGCGGGAGGCAGCAACTGTGTCTGGGTAAATCATGTGAGGGTGCACAGATGTGAAATCTGCGGCAGAAAGGAAAAGAGTATTCAAGGCTAAGAGCACAGTAAGTAAAGAGCCACCAAAGAGGAAAAGACATTAGCACATTATGGAAATCATGCAAAGTTTGGTATCTAAATAGAGGTGCTTATGGCAGGAGCATTGGAATTAAATATGGCAATGCTCTGAATTTACTCTACTGAATAACTGAATATTAAAATAGTCTTCAAGGATCAGGGAGCATAAGTTAGAGGTTAAGTGACTAAGACAGGACTTATGACTTGCTAAGTTTTAAGCTAGGTCTATTTCTCTAGTTATTTTAATTACTTTGTCAGCATCCTTCAGAACACATCCTTTCTGTAGATTTTTTGTTTCAGGTCAACAACTCTGTGTGTATTTCAGCTAATGCCTCATTATTATGCTAACTGTATTTTCTTTGTTGAAACTCTATATTACAGCATGTTACTATATATGGCAGGATGTGATTTGACCTTGCCGAACTTTGGGCCATTACCAGTGGCTTCAGATTGAACAGGGTTATTTTGAGGTCATGCACTGATGCTACAAAGGATTGAATTATTTATGACTGTAATATTCACCAGTGTTTTCTAGCTCAAGATCCAATATACCACTGAATATTATCTGTCAACAAAACACTGCATCTGTTCCAACTGTTGATGACTGATAAAACAAAGCAGTTTGAATTGCTGCTTTGAACTCAATGTGGGTTTGAATTTCTGCCCCAAGTATTCAACAAAAATAGTGATAATATTTGTAATAAATATTTATAATAAATAGTACTAATATTTGTGTCTGATACTAATTAGCACCAATCATAATGAATGCATAAAATTAAACATATATATCAATATCTATGTGCACATATATAATTTATCATATTACTATATTTACTGTTTTTATTTTTGCATAATAGAGACTGACTGGGGGAAACAGGTATTTTCCTCAAACACTAGCCATAAGCCCTAGCTGCATCTCTATAAAAAATCAGGGTCTGGTATAAAACATATATTTTTTTTAAATTATGAGAAAACACCTCTATCTCGTTTGACCACTTTTTTCCTTATACTGCTTACCTTCAGCAAAGCTTAAGAAAAATGGATATTAGTTATTATGAGAAAAGAGGCAGAAGAAATATTTTATAATAGTAACTAAAATTCCTCTTTTTAAAAGGCATCTGAAAAATAACTAGATTGATAATTTTACAGAATTAAGCCCTAGAGATGAAAGGCAGTTTAGAGTTCAATTTTAATCATTTTAAAAGTATTTTTTTTTCAAAACTGCCAACATTAAAACATTTTTCTCTGAGCATCAACCCTGAAATGGGTTTCCATTACCTCACAGTAGTTTTTCCTTTGTATGAATCAGACAGCACAGGGCATTTCTGGGAACAGCACTAGGAAATGGAACATCTTCAAGTATTAATTATTTTTCCCAAGAGACAATGTTATAGCTGGGAGTTGCATTACTGACCAAAAAATTGGCATAAAATAAATCATAAATATGTCCAATAATATAGCATAAAAGCAAATACTGAGTCATAGTGCAGAGTAAAGGAAATGATGCCAATAAGGGGCCCAGCACAGTGCTTGGCACACAGTAGGCAATCTGTACAAGTTAGTTTCTCATATCCCAGGTTCTGGTCACTTTGGTGGCCTAAAAAGTTGCCCCAACACTTGATGGTTTAAAACAATAACACTTTATTGTCTCTCATGGTTCCTGTGGGTCAGGAAATCAGACAGGGCACCACAAGCTCAGCTGTTCTCTGCTCCACAATGTCTGAGGCCTCGGCTGGAAGAGCCAAAGGCTGAAGCCTGAATCATCTGAAGGCTCATTCACTCACATGTCTGGCAGTTGCCAGTGATTATCAGTTGGGGGCCTTACTAAGGCTATTGGCTGGAACACCTACCCGTAGCCTCTCTCTGTGTCCTGAGCTTCCTCATAATATGGTGGTTGAGGTCTAAAGGCAAATATATATATATATACACACACACACACACACACACACACAGAGAGCGAGCGAGCGAGCGAGAGAGACAACACACTGAAGCTGTTTTGTCTTGCATGATCTAGCTTCAAAAATCAAGCAGCCTTACTTCTGCCACATTGGAATGGTCAAGAAGTTACCAAGATCCAAAAGGAGGAATTATCAACTCCACCTGTCAGTGGAGGCATGTGAATGTCACACTGTAAGAAGAGCATGTGGGATGGGGTGTATATTGGTGCAGCCATCTTTGAAAATACAATTTGCCAACCTCCCAATAATTTGAAATAATAAAATTACGCTTGAAATCATAGAAATTAGGAGAGTCTAGAGGACTTTGTAACCCAATTATTCAAAAATCCAACCCTCTGAAGAAAAAACAGAGTCACAGAGATATAAATGATCTGAGTGGGACCATTCAACTGGTCAGGAGTTAAACCCAGGTTTTCTGAATCTCAATTTTATAGTAATTTACCATACAAATATCCGATAAAATGTGTCTGAGTTTGTTCATTGATTAGAAAAAGAGCTTAATGCATTTAAAACTGTGTAAAAAAAATACCATCTTGTATATGAGAAATCTTAATTATTAAAACGAATATTGGGGGAGGATGTTTCCCAGCTGGAGTTAAAAAGGTGTAAGTGTGTATGATAAACAGGCTGGCTTGTGATCTCCCTGACATCTACTTGCATGAGCTAGATGTAGAGGGTGGTTTTCAGCAAGACTGAAGAGTGATGAGGATAGCGCAATTTGTTGTTTGAGCTTTAGGGAATCCAAGAACTGAAGCAAAAATTGTTTCAAAAGGAATTTGTGAGACCCACAGAGTGAACAGAGCTGCTAAGGGTCTCAGGTGACCCAAGTGCAACCAGGATTCGGAGTGGGTAAGTCCCCATTTTATGCGTGGGACACAATAGAGGGAACACATTGCTGTTGTGACATATCGAGGTTTTGCAGGTTTGGGGGCAGTAATAAACAATCTCCTAGACAGAGAAAGCATTTTCAAAGAGGTCATGGGGCGATTATAATATCCAGGAACTTTCCTCCAGTGGGTTGCGAGCCAGTGGACAGAAACAAGCGGCCAGAACAGAAGACAGTGTAGTACTGTTGCTGCCCACGTGTTACAAAGCTCCTGAGGAATCCTTGCAAAACTAGGATTAGTTATTTTGGGGGCCAGGGTAGGGGGGGTTGCAGGGGGGAGTGGTTAAGTAATGCTTAAGTCCTGCAGTTATGTTGTGAAGAGTGACAGTAAAATTGGTTTATAAACGCTAATGTGGCCTCATTTGAACCCACAGACAGATAAGGTCTGTGGAAATTTGGATCACACTAATAAACTCTCTATAATTCACATTTAATTAGCAATTATTTTATTTGACTTCTTAGAATTTTGAAGGGTATTTGGAAGAATGATTTGGGTAACTTATGTCTAAAAAAACTTAACTGTTACCTTCTCTTCCCTTCATTCTGAGTCAAGCAGAAGCATTATAAAATTACTTCATTTATGATCCTTTTCAAAAACATTTACTGAAGTATCTGTTTGAAAATACCATTATAGGTTTTTTTGTTGTTGAAATTTGGAGATTCACACCCTCTTCAATCTGGCTGTCTTGTTTATTGTTTTATTCTTTGCAGTTCCCAGAATCCTAATCTCTCTTTTCTCACTTTCAAGTCTTCTCAAATCCAGTAGCTTTGGGAGTTTACAAAAATCACAAAAGTGCAGTTGGAATGGTGTGTGCTAGTGGAGTGGGGCTGAGTAGGTAGTGGAGGATGGATAACTTGTTATCATAAATTTAGGCTCAAATCCCAGCTCTGCCATTGACCAACTAGGCAAATTTTGGCCTTAGTTTCTTCATCTGCAAAATGGGGATTTTACACATGAGCGCGCACACACACATACACACACACACCCCCCATCCTTAATAGCTTTGTTATTAAGATTAAACGAGCTAATACATAGAAAGATGTGTAGCACATTGTAAGAACTCCCATTACCTAGGTCAAAGGATAGTTATAAGTTTTTTTTTTTTTTTTTAAAGCACTAACTAGATAGAGCCCATTTGCCAAACGACTCCCTAATCCCTGCTCACATGATCCTCTTCTGCATGAGCTGACCTGTGTCTAAAGGTCTCTCTGGAGAGGTGGAACACAGATGTTAATTGGATAGTTTTGAATGAGCAGGGGGGTAAAAAAAACAAAGCTTTGAAAAGTAATAACCAATCTTTTATTTATTATTGAGACATTTTAGGCATAAAAGTAAATGTGAACCGACTTTATTTCCCTAGGCTTAGAAAATTCCACTTCTCAGTCCTTTATAGCAAAAATTATCAGAGGTGACTCCTGGCTGATAATTCAGAGCTCTCACTATTTTTAGCCCCGGAAAGCCAGCAAAGAGATTTGGACCATGAAAGCAGAGTCTCAAAGCCTGGCTTAACTTTTCTGGCCTACTAATATTTCATCACAGCACAATATGCCAGCTAGCGCTCCTACAGCTGGTAAGCAGGGATCAAAAATAAACAAAGAAAAAATCTACCATATAAACAGGATAATCACATGGAAATCACATGGAAGGCATTGCTTGGATCAGTGCTACAGGAAGAGTGACAGGAATGGAGGGAGGAAAATAAATAACTGATCCCTGGCACCAAGGTTTTGAGTAAAGATTTCACAGAAAGGGTTTTAACATAATACAGTTTTCCCTAATTTTAGTCATTCACAAGCCACCTTCACAATTTTGCCGTATCCATATACTTCCTGTGTTATTGTTTGCTTAATATGTTTTTGAACAAGAGCCACTTTTTAAAATCTTATGTGTATTTAGACAGGAAACTTTATTCACTACTGAAAATGGAAAACCAGAAAAACTTGCCATAAATAGAAAGTAACTGTAAAAAATAAATACAATGAAAACAAAGCAATGTTATTAATTATAGTTAGATGTTGTTGTCTACAGAAGATTTTGACATGAGGCCTGCTATCTTCTTTGTTTTGTTTCATTACTTAACTGACAACTCTAAGGGAAGAGTTAACACCAGTTGAAAAAAGAAGGCAAAGAATAATGCATATTTATATTTTCTTTCATGTAGTTTCTTGTGAGATGTTAGTTCTAAAATTAATACAAATTAGTTTAGATAAGTCTTATCAGGGTGCTGGAAAGTGGCTAAGTACCCAAGAACAGGGTAAATGACTGTAAAAGAGCTCTGGGAAGGCCTAAAGACGGGGCTGCAGGTCAGGTTGGGTGTAAGTGGCAAGCTTTGAAGAGAATAAATGATGTGTAAAATATTTAGACTATGATAATTTTGAGGGAGGTTAAAAAATACATGAATTAATCTTAGCAAATTTCATTAAGTATGAACATTATACTAAAAGTCTACAAAGATTTCTGGGGGGCCATTTTCCACTTCTCTTTAAAAATAGATCATCCCGTGCACCGTATCAGATCATGCTGTGGATACAAAATACATATGGTCTCTGCCCTAAATAGGTTACAAGGTAAGTTCAATGGCTCTAAGGAATACGTCAAAATTTACTGCTTGAAGTGCAGTAAATGAAATCACTAAAATATATTCAGCCTACTTTTGTGATGTGAAAGCAAAACAGGCCAATTCCTCTTGTACCTACTTATGAGATTTGTACATGTTGCAAAGTTATTTGGAAAGTTACTGTCAGTGATTTTTATTTAAATAAAAGTGATTAGGGGAAAACTGGAATGTATCCAGAAGATACATTAAATTGTGAGGATTCATTTTACAAGTGGGTGCAACTAGCATTCTTTTAAATTATAGTTTCTTTGGGTAATTTAAAATATAATACATAATAAAATTTTTATTTATGCACATTTAGAAGGAATACAGCTATGGTAGATACCTTTTGTAAATACTCCCTTGATTTCCTGCTTCTCTCACGTGGCAGGCTCTGTGTAAAATGTGACCCCATCCTCTGACCATGTTGATTGAACCCCATGCTGGGTTCCTTACCCATGCCATGCCCGAGTGCCTTCCCTGAAATTTCTCTTTGGGGTCAAGAGTGAGAGTTAGTCTCTCTGGGGGCTGGAACTGTAATATGTAATTCAGGAGCTAAGGACATATACTGTCATGCAAATTAAAGAGAAAAAAGAAAGAAGAGAAAAAAGAAAGAAGATGTGCAGGGACCAGCAGAGATGTAGAGACAGAATTTTGCCTGGGAGTCCAGCAGCTCTCAGTTATTACCTCCAGTCCTTCTTAAGGTCCACTACTTTCCCACTTTTGGGTTCTATAGGATCCCCTCCATCTTTATATATCCTCTTTTTTCCCAACTCAAGTTAGTCGCTATTGAAACCAGAGTCCTAAGACAACATCTATTTCATCTACTGGAGTTTCAGTGATATATCAAAACTACTTAATACAGATTTGGAAATGTTCAGTGAAATATAAAAGATATTTGAAGTACTCAGCGACTTATAAGAAATGATTAAGTGAAAAGGGTATGTAGAATACCTAGGTCAAATGAAGTACTAAACTAGAGAAATAGTATTTCAAATATATAATTCATAACATCATAACAAATAACAAAGAAATAACATAAACAGAAACATAAAATATATATAATGAGAAATGTTGCAGTATATTAGATGATAAAATCCTTAACAAGAGCAGAAGACTTTTCAAATTGATACAGCTACCAACGATATTGCACATATACGTGAAACTCCAAGATTTCATGGAATAAAAGATGCCACATAAATCCACTCTGCCGTATTCTTACTGGTTCTGTATATATTTTTATAAGAGTAATACATGCTAATTTTGGCAAATACACATACATTTAAGAAGGACATAAAATCATCTTCCTATGACCACCCAGAGAGCTACACAAGTAACATTTTTGTGTCTGTCCTCTCAATCTTCCTCTTCACTTATAACTCATTTTGCCACATTTATGTCCAATTATGCTCACATTCTGTTATATTTTGTAGTAATTGACAAAAACTACAGTGGTCACCTCTACTATTTACTAAATAAAATACATGGTTTCTTCCCTAAACAATCAGAATGAAACCTCTATGAGGGCAGGGACCCCCTTGGTCTTATTCACTCCTATCTCCCCACGCCTAGTCCCTAAGTAAATACATTTTTGTTAAAATGATATTTGAGGGCCGGCCCCCTGGTTTAGCGGTTAAGTGCACGTGCTCCACTACTGGCGGCCCGGGTTCGGATCCTGGGCGCGCACTGACGCACCGCTTCTCTGGCCATGCTGAGGCCGCGTCCCACATACAGCAACTAGAAGGATGTGCAACTATGATGTACAACTATCTACTGGGGCTTTGGGGGAAAAAAAAGGAGGAGGATTGGCAATAGATGTTAGCTCAGAGCCGGTCTTCCTCAGCAAAAAGAGGAGGATTAGCACGGATGTTAGCTCAGTGCTGATCTTCCTCAGGAAAAAAAAAAATGATATTTGAATAAATAGACAACAGTCTCATTCAAGGACACACATAAAATACATAGCACGAAATCAAGTTAGTTAAAAATTAGTCATTTTAACAGTGAAAATATGGATTCATAGTATCACATATAAAATCTCAGGTTTCTATTGCCTATCTTCATAGCACTTGCTACAATTGTAACAAATTAACTAACCAGGTATAAGTAATTTAATGTTTTTATCCTCAGATAGACTATAAACTTCAAAAGCAGAGCTCATGACTGCTGATCTCACCTTCAGTGCATTGCACAAAGATTGGCTCATGCTGTGGGCTCAGTGAATCCCTGTGGAATGAATGACTGGTTTATTCATCTAGTATCACGGTTCTTAACACCTCTTGTTATTTGTTGAATCCTTTATTCAAATTAAATCTTGCATCAAAATGCAGTGTCTAAAGCAGATAAAAGAAGAGCTATTCTGCTTTGAGTGGGCTTGGGGCTGGCTGACCCTTCTCCTTGCTGCCTACTGTGGTTCTTGAGGCACCAAGTGGAGCCACCAGGGCTCCTTAGAAAATCCTTTGAGAACCACTGAACTAGTCTAACCACTTGGATTCCGTTCTATAATATTCCCACCAATTGATCGTCTAATGGAGGCTTGAATACTTCCACCATTGGAGAACTCACTCTGTTCTGAGGCTGCCTGTTTCCTTGTTGGATTGCCTCTAGATTAAGTTTCTTTATTATATTAAGCTGAAATCTTCTCCTCTTTAGTCCTTAGGACTATCCTCTGGGACTGACAAGAACAAGTCTAAATTTCCTTCTACATGAGAGTCTTTCAAATTTCTGAAGGTCACTATAATAGTGCTTTCTTTGCCCTCTTTTCTCCTTTTATTTCTTCCTTGTTTTTTTCATATTGATTATATTTTGATTATAGTAACAATATAACAATATACTGTAGAAAGTAAAAGTATACTATTATAAAATATCATATAACAGTGTTACAACTTGCTTTTTTGAGATATTTAAAAGGTAATGAAAGTATAAATAATATAAAATCATCCATATTCTTACTGCCCAAGGAACACTAATTAATACATTGTCATAGTTGCTTCTATTCTTTTTTTAAAGAAATAAACTTTACTGATAAAAGCAAAAAATCCTCTTTGGCAACTACTGCCAGGCCCATTCCCTTTTCCACACTTCAACCAGTATTCTGAGTTTGTTATGCTTCCCTCAAATCTATTTTTTTTTTACCTCTACATACATATGTATGCATCTATACATCCAGACATAAATATATCTCTGCTGTTTAGTATGTAGCCACTAGCCAATGTGGTTATTTAAATTAAAATTTTAAAAATCATTTCTGCCTTTGCACTAGCCATATTTCAAGTGTTCAGTAGCCACATGTGGGCTAGTGACTACTATATTGGACAGTAAAGATATCTAACACTTCCATCATTGCAGAGAGCTCTATTAGAATATATATATACATTTTAGTATGTGCTTTTAAAATTTCACATAATGTAATAATAATCTGTGTATGATTATCAAGCTGCTTTCTTTTTTTTTTTTTTTCCCTTTAGCTTGGCCTTGTTGAGATCCACCCAATCTAATCTATTGAGAGGTCTACCGTATTCCTTTAAACTGACATGGAGCACTCTATTTTATGAATATACCACCTTTTTTTAAAACCCATTTCTCTCCAGTTGGATATTGGAGTTGTTTTCAGTTTTCTATTTTAAACAGTGCATCAATGAACATCTTTTTCTAGAATAAGTATTAAAACTGAAAATGCTCGATCATAAGGTATGTACATTTTCAGTATTGCTAGATATGCTAAAATACTCTCCAAAGTGATGACTTCACTCCTGTGAGCAGTGTATTAAAGAATCAATGTCCCCATATCCTTGCTGACATTTGATATTGTCTACTAGTTTTTGCCATTGGTTTAGGTGAAAACGAAATTTTATTGCTATCTCATTGTTTTAATTTTTATTTTTGTAATTATTGATATGGTTAAACATTTTCACATATTTATTGACTACTTATATTTTTGTATATTGCCTACTCACATACTTTGCCCATTTTTCTATTGGGATTTTTTCCTTTTTCTTAATTATTTGTAGTAATTTATCATATTAAAACTTGCTTGTATCCTCTTATTACACATATATATCTGACTAATATATCCTAGTCAGTACATAGTGATCTACTTCATTTTTTTGGTAATGTGTACATAGTACCTATTATAACTTACTAAAATATTCCCCCATTGATGGACATTTTGGTTATCTTCAGGGCTTTGTTATTACAAATAATACTGGCACATCATTGGCTACCATAGCCATTAATTTTGCTCATTGAATATTTCTGGCTCTTCACTTTCTGGCACCTGATGATTGATGTCCTCTGTTGTCATATATCCAGTCGTGGCAGAGCATTTAATTTCCAGTGTGAGATCCTCCAGAGCCTTCTTTTCCTCTACTCCTTTGATCAGCAATGTTCCAGATGGTTGGAACATTGGATCCAGAGATCCTTCAGTGCTTTATCAGGGTCCTGGAGTGAGGATAACCACTACGATTCCTCCCTACTGTCCAGATATCCACGCTGCACTAAAACATGAAAGAAATATAAACATTTTTGACTAAATGCCACTAATATTTTGTGGTTGTTTATTGTCATGGTATAACCTACTCTATCCTGATGGCCACACCCTATTTCTTGTACTTACTAGTTAAGAAACTTTTTTTTAAAAGGGAAATGAGGTTCACCTGACATGATTTAGAATCATAGAATTCTAGGAGTCAAACAATCTTTAGAGGTCAGCTATTTCAAGTCCTCTTCCTAGTAAAAATTCAACTCCTAAATCCTAAGTTCTAGAATCATGACTAATGGGTTAACAGCAAATTCCCTAGTCTTTAGTTTGTGGAACTCCATTCCTTTTATTTATCTATTCATTAGTTGATGGACATTTAGATTGTTTCCACTTTTTGACTATTATGAATAATGCTGCTGCTACGAACATCCACACACAAATGTTTGTGTGGACATATTTCCATTTCTCTTGAGTATACATCTAGGAGTAGAATTGCTGAGTCATATGGTAACTCTGTTTAACTTTTTGAGGAACTGCCAAACTGTTTTCCAAAGTGGTTCCACGACTTTACATTCCCACCGACAATGTACGAAGGTTCCAATTTCTCCACATCCTCTCCAACACTTGTTTTTGTCCATCTTTTTAACTATAGCCATTCTAGTGGATGTGAAGTATCTCATTGTGCTTTTGATTTGCATTTCCCTAATGACTAATGATGTTGAGCATCTTTTCATTACTCATTGGCCACCTGTATATCTTCTTTGGAGAAATGTCTATTCAAATGCTTTGCCCATATTTTAACTGAGTTGTCTTTTTATTATTGAGTTGTAGATCTTTATATATTCTTGATACCTCTATCTATATATATATTCTTGAAACCTCTATTTTTTCCCATTCTGTAGATTGTCTTTCACTGTCTTGATGGTGTCCTTTGAAGCACAAAAGTTTTAAATTTTGAAGTCCAATTTATCTAATTTTTCTTTTTTCACTTGTGCTTTGGATGTCATACCTATTGTCTAACCCAAGCTCATGAAGATTTACTTCTACATTTTCTTCTAGGAGTATTATATTTTTAGCTCTTACATTTAAATCTGTATTTTATTTTGAGTTAATTTTTGTATATGATGTGAGGAACGGGTCCAACTGTATTCTTTTGCATGTGGATATCTAGTTGTCCCAGCATCATTTGTTGAAAAGACTCTTTTCTCTTTCTTAAAACCGAAAATATTTTGCCTATTTCCAGGCTTCTAGCACATTTCCTGATGAGCTCAGCAGTTCTTTGGGTCTTCTTGGCATTGGCTCATCCAAGTCATTCACTGATTATTTTAGTATTCTCTGGGATGTAAATGGCTTAAGGTCAAAAGATTTAATGTGCTTCAGAGGGGCTTGGTACTCTTATAATCTCACTTTTTACTGTGATTTCTATTCCTACTTATTCATGGTCTTCTATCCTTTTTCAGTCCCAGAACAGTTTCCTTCACTGAAATGATAGGGGCAAAATAGAAGTGAATGGATTCTCAGTCTTCTGTTAATTTATACCATTGAGTCCAATAAAGAAATAAAATAAATCTAACTGTTCCTTTTTTTCCTCTTATACCTAACAAAGCTCTTGTTATTCTTGGGATTTCCCCCAAATTTTAGCTCACTGTAGACTTTACATTTACTGTAAATCAATGATTTATCTTATTAAAGTGGAAATCCATTTTTTCATCTAGTCAGCTGCTACCATTTTCAATGGCACTAACTGATCTATACAGGACAAAATTCCAATTAAAAATTCTGATGTGAAAGAAATTAGTATCATCCATATTTTTTTCCTTAAATTTTTATTTTGAAAGTTTCAAACTTACAGAAAATTTAAAAAATATATATAATGAGCACCTGGACCCTCCAATTAGATTCACTCATGTTTAACATTTTGCCACATTTACTTTCTTTCCCTCTTTCTTACATATACATATATACATTTGTATATATATTTGTTGGATATATTTTGCATATATAATATATATATTTTCTGAATCATTTGAAAATAAGTTGTAGATACCACAACTCTTCAGCCATAAATGCTGTGGCATAAAATTTCCAAGATTAGGGACAATACCACAAAAATCTCTCTTTTTTTTTTTTAAAAGATCCAGGATTGCATTTTATTGTCATTTCTCTCAAATCTGTTTAATCTGGAAGAATTTTCCTTTTTTAAAAAAAGTTACATTGGCTCATTTGAACAGTTCAGGCCAGGTTTCTTATAGAACATGCCACGTTTTGGATTTATCTGCAGTTTCTTCACTTTTACCTTGTTCCAATATCCCCTATATATCCTTTATATTTGTGCTTATATCTAGACCACAGCTTCTCAACCTTTGCACTATTGACATTTTGTGCCAGATAATTCTCACTTGGGGGAGCCTGTCCTGCGCCTTGCAGAATGTTTAACAGCATCCCTGGCCTCTACCCATTAGATGCAGTAACAACCCTCCCACGCACCCCCTGCCAGGTTATGACAAACAAAAATGTCTCCAAACAATGTTAAATGTGCCCAGGAGGGCAGGAGGTGGGGAGTGGGGTGGGGATCTACCACCTGGTTGGGAACCACTGTCTAGAAGCTTGCTTAAATTCAGGTTAAACAATTTTGGCAAGAACACTTCTTAGATGATATTGTATATTTCTAATTGTATTACATCAGTAAGCACATAATGTCAGATTATCCCATTATTAGTGATTCTAGTTTTGGTCACTTGTTTAAGGCAGTGATTTTTTTTTAAGGTAAAGGTATGTTTTCTCTTTTGTAATAAGTAGGTTATGGCTTGATACTTTGAGACCACATGAAGATCCTGTACTCCTACAGTCATTCACCCAGTGATTTTTAGCATCCTCTGATGAACTTTGCCTGAATCAACTGACTGATTTGGAAAATGGTGATTTTTCTAATTTTATTGTTGTACACTTATTCTCTAGTATTCCTCTGAAAGAAAAGTTTTCATCCTCCCTCCTTTTATTTGTTTACTTTTAGTGGCACTCCGAACTCATGCATTTTCTTTATCCAAGTTTTTATTCAATTATTGTAATTATTCTTTTTGATGCTCATATTGTCCCAAATTTCTCCAGTGGGAGTCCTCAACCCACTCTTTAAAGTAAGGGAATTTAGTGTTTTGTGGAGCGTTTTATTAAGGTTATTGTAAGCACCATACAATGGTAATTTCTTATTGTATTACACTGCATATGAGAACAAATACGTAAAGCCTTCACATTTAACCAGTGAAGAATTCTGATTGATACTACATATTTTCATTGTTAACAAGCTACACTAATTGCACAATGTAAATAATTGGTAACAGAAGTTTCTATTTAACAACGAATAAAAGTTATTAGCAATTTAATTTTGAGTCACCTATTTACTTTCAGAATGGTAAATCTTTTCCTGACTCCTGGATATGATGACTGGTGCCTATAAATTGCAATATACTTGTAGCATATATATGGCTTAAACATAGTATATTACTACAAATTGTAGGGAATAGGATGGAGTTATTTCTGATTGCATAAGTGCTTGAAAACATATTTCAGGAGCTAAGCAAAGCAATGACATTTTAGAACTATGACTTTCGGGAAGCCCAAACGGGATGCCCCAGTCAAAATGAGAAAAATCTGTACTAAGCAATTTTAGCTCCACCCAGGGCAATTATCCCCTTCTTTCTGTAAGTGTCAATTTACTCCCTAGTCTCAGGAGAGCTCTGCCCAGTTCCGCAGTCTCTGCTCTAAGTCTGCGTTTGTGATGACTGCGTCAGATGAAGCAACACCAGTGATGGGGTTTAACTTAACAATCTCTCCCCGGGACTTGGCAGCTGGGACCAGAGCCACTTGAAAACGTCTTTTTCCCGGGCACCGCAAAGGTGAAAGACCTTGGAGGGTGGGGCAACCTTTTAGAGTCTCCCCGGCGCGCGGCCCTTCCTCCTGCTCCTCGCTGATTGGCTACTGTGGGGCTCAGCTGCCCAATCGCGCTAGAGCGTCCCCCCCCCCCCGCGCCGCTCGGCGACGCCGCCGCGCATGCCCACTCGGGGACCCGCCCCTAAGCTTCAGCCCTCCTGAGAGCTTAAGAAGGGCACGGGCATGAGGGTGATGGGGGACACGTCTGGTAGTGACCGTACCAACGTCACAGGGCTGCGCTGGGGCAGGGAGGGGCCAGTGGGACACCGACAAGAATAACAAGCACTGACACAACTTTCCGATTTTCCCACGTCCCTTAGGTGCGGGTTTTCTTGGGTTGCCCATTCACTTTCTTTGTGGCGTTCGACCTGGACAATCCGATTTGCCTGTGGAGACTCCAAAAAATATGACTGCATTCTTTTCTTTGCGTCAGCGCGCATCGAAAAGCGGGGTGAATGGAGCGAGTCCTTACAAGAAAGTACACTTTCCTACTATGCAGAGTGGGCTGGGGACACCTTACCTTTGAGTTTTACTGCCGGAAACGTGGCCTTTTTAGCGCCATACTGGAAGCGCTTGCCCGCAACCGCCCCGACCGCCTCAACTCGACGTTATCCTGCCCTCTCTGCGGTGACCGCCTGTCGGCGCTGACAACGCGGACGTTACTTTCTGCTCTACAAAGAACCTCCCCACTCGTTTCCAAGGTGTGCAACTCAGAAAAGTGACCCAAACAGAAAACAGCCAGCCTTCGCTGGGCAGGCCAAGGCTCGTGGTCCCTGCTAACACACTGAACTCCGACCTCCAGGGCCCAGCGCCCTTCCGCGGCCACCCCCTCGCGCGCCGCCGCCTCCCAGCCCCACGCCAGGCCTGCCCCTGCGGCCGCTCGGAAAACGCGGCGAGCGGAACCCGCACGCGGAAGCGCCGGCCGCACTGAGCATGCCCAGTTGCAGAGCCGACCAGAGGAGTTTTTTTTTTTTCTTTCTTTTTTTTTTTTTTTTTTTTGGTCTCAAGTAGGAGGCCTCCCCCCCACCCCCACCCCAGCCCCCCACCACCCCCGGCCTAAGCAGCGACCATGGCCGAGGTCCCCGGCGCGGCGTTGTCCCAAGCGGGTTGGTAAGTGGCGAGTCCCGCCGGCCGCCCGGCCGCGGGCGCGGGCCGGGGCCCCAAGGAGGGTTGGGGCTGGGGGCGGTGGGGTGCGTGTCGGGGTAGGCGGAGGCCGCCGCCCGCCCCCGGCCTCTCTCTCTCCCCAGGCCCTCCGGGCCGGCTCCGCCCCCGGCGCCACGCGGGGCCGAGCGAGTCCCCCCGCTCCGCTCAGGGCGGCGGCGGCGCGGCCTGGGCCCCGGGCGGCGGGCCCGGGAGAGGCCGGGCACCGCGGGCAGGGCAGGCAGGGCGGCCCAGGCCCGAGCCGAGCCGCCCGGGAGGACCTGCAGCGTCGTCCGCGCCGCTCCGGGGTGATGCCCCGGCGGGACGAGGGAGGCGAGGGCTGGAGAGCGACGTCCGGCGCAGAGGGACGAGCGCGGCCGGAGCCCGCGGGCCCTCGGGAAGTTGAGGGCAGGCCTGAGCCGGGCCGTGCTGCCGCCCGGGCCGCCGCCTCTGTCTCTTCGTTGCGGAGTCCGGTCCGGACCGGCGGGAGCTGCCCTCCGTGGCACGTACACGACTTCTGAAGCCCAGAGTGACCGCATTGTGAGCTCGTGTGGGTGCTCCGTAGAACTTTTCTTGAAAGGATGGCAGTGCTCTGGTGTTTGAAGACGTTTCATGTCAAGATTTCAGGATCTGAAAGCAATAAAAAAATTAGGCGAAATGAAGCAGTTTCTGGAACTGCGGCCATGACGGTTCCAAACAGCTCGTTAGTAAGCTTTTCCAGGCCTGTGTAGGCACAGTCTGAGATGAGAGGTGGGAAGAGGGGTGAAAAAGATTTGGCTCTGCTCTCTGAAGGTTCACTGTCTTAGTGAAAAGAGAGGAGAGGGAGGCATTAAGAGAGCAAACACAAAAACAGGGAAAATGGTAAACTGGACAGAGGAGCAGGCAAATGTGCTATGGAATTGGAGGGGAAGGAGAGTCAATTTCCTAGGGGAGTGGGCTTTGAAAGATGGTGAGTAAAAGGCCTTCTAGACACAGCCGCTGGAGATGAGGCACAGAAGTAGGAAAATCCTTACTGGTTTTCAGAACTGACAGTAGATCCTTATGGTTCGTGGAAGTAGGAGGGTGTCCAATGAGGATTAAGGCCAGAAATGTTGGGGACTGATTGTGGAAGCTACAAGTGCCTAAAAGATGTGGATCTGATTTTGTAAATAAAGTTTTTGAGTAGAGTGATATAATAACACCTGTGTTTTGAAGAAGCTGCTCCTGGTTCTGTAGGCACCCCATTTTACAGTTGAGGAGACTGAGGCAGAAAACTTTTTAGTAACTTTCCCAAAATGATATAGCTAGAAAGTGCTGGAGTTGAATGGTGAGTGCAGGGGGGACTGGTTCAAATCTGGTGCTTTTAACTGTTAATGCATTATTGTTCCAACAGTTTTCGCATAGAACACCATTAGTGTAACAAACTGTAGAGTTAGGAACTTGCCTATTCAGTTTTATTTTTGTTCTTTTAACTGGAATCTCTACCTTCAGTTTCCTTACCTCATGAGGTTGTCTTGAATAATCTTGGATCACTCTTCTATTTGAGCTTTTTCCGATTCTTCATTAGATTGAGCCTTAGTTCTTCAAACTAGTAATAAGATTTCATTTACAAACTTAGTCTTTTACTGCTTTCCAGCATGGCTCTGCCTCCTTTAGAAAGGCTAGTCTCGTTATTTTGATTCCAAACACAAACTAAATTGTTCTTTGGACTCTAAGCTCCTTAAGGGGTGGGGAGCTGTGTCTTATTTTTCTGTATATCTGTGGTGCCAGGGAGCAGCACTACATTGTAAATTCTCAGGAAAGTTTGACATAGTTGACCTTGGAATGCCCCTGCCAATCAGAATTCCCTAGCCAGGGCCTTTACCTAAGCTTAGATAGAGTTCCTCCCTGCTTTTTTTGTTATAAATCCCCAGCAATGTTGTACTGTAACATTTGTGACTTTGTGTTGTAAGTTATCTGTTTATATGTTTCTTTTTTTTTTTTTTTGTGAGGAAGAACGGCCCTGAGCTAACATCTGCCAATCCTCCTCTTTTTGCTGAGGAAGACTGGTCCTGGGCTACCATCCGTGCCCATCTTCCTCCACTTTATATGGGACGCCGCCACAGCATGGCTTGCCAAGCGGTGCGTCGGTGAGCGCCCGGGATCCGAACCGGGAACCCCCGGGCCGTCGCAGTGGAGCGTTAGCACTTAACCCCTTGCGCCACCCCGCCGTCCCCCTATATGTTTCTGTATTCCACCAAACTGTGCTGTTTTTGTATGGCAGAGACTCGTCAAGGCAGGAGTAATCTGTGGGGCTGATAAGACTGTCTTTCTAGGAGTTTGGGAGTTTCATGTAATTCCTGATGGGTCTTAAAAAGACTAGACTTGTGCCAAAGAAGACAAGAGGATGTCCTAGGCTTTCAGGTGACCTGTATTAGATCTTTTATTTAAGTAGAGACTCGCTATGTTAAAATACAGAATCTCAAAGAATTTTTGACCATAGAGCAGCTTTGACCAACTCAATTCAGTTCTGACATTCTGAGTTTCCTCTAACTCTTGGAATTCTCTATTATTGTCACTAACAAAACCATTTTTCTTAGTATTCAGTCTATTCACTTAATTACTTGTAGGACCTAAAAAGAAATAGATGCTACAACTCCTGAACTATTATTAAATCTGTTCTATCAGCTTTACCTAAAATAGTAGGTTAGGGAAATAGTTAGGACTGAAAAGCTTATGTTTCTGAAAATCTGATCCTCAGGGGGTACAGATTATCTGTATAGACTGATCTGTTATTCCAATTTATTTTATTGTTTTGAGTGCATTTTTTTCTCTTAAGTCTGTGATCTTCATTAGAACCTCTCCTCCTCCCCCTAGTCAATATTTTAAAATACCACTTCAACAGTAGCCACCCTGGCAGACTTTACAATAATTTTTTTTACCCCGTGGCCAGTAGCACAGAAAACATTAGGTTTTGCTGATTTGAACTTAAAAGTTTCAGGGATTTCTACAGTATAGTGGTTATGTTTAAGTAATGCACTAAATGTTTTGTTGGTTCTTTGTAATAATTATATGCGTGAAATCACTGAGAGAAGAAATTTGACTCTAGATTTGTCTAGATCACAGATTCATTTCACTGTCTGCCTTTTTTGTTTTTTCTCTTTGGACGTTTCCCCTAAGGGCGAGTTGTGTATTTCTACTAACTTTTGAAGCTTTTGAATTTTTTTTAATAGAAATATCAACCTTTTGAAACTTTTTTTTAATAGAAACATGTTAGAGGAACATAATCAGCTGTGTTTGTGTTTTTGAAAAGATATTTTCCAGAGAATTAGTGATTTTATAGTTTAACTCCCTCAGTTTGCAGATGAGGACACTGAAGCACAGAGAGTATCAACAATTTGCTCTGAATTATAAGTGGCAGAACCAAGAAGAGAGCCCAAACGTCCAGACAAAAGGTTCAGTACTCATTTCCACCATGGTGGAAGCCATGGTGACCACTTCCAATTTAAATTGTTGATCAAAAATAACACATCTTAAAATTGAAAATTGGATTAAAGCATTTTGTGATATGTAAATTTACTTTCTTCTTTGGGAAAGATGAGGTGCTTATTCTAGGAGTGATGGTATTGGAATCAAAGAACCTTTACCTTTCAGTGGCTCACCTAATTGTTGATTAAGGTTATCAGAAAAACTGATTAATTCTCTATTTTTTGAAGTCTAAGATTATTTGAAAAGGTAAGGCACTATACTATATATTTTTATATATGTATATATAGTATACATATATACTATATATGCCTTACCCAGCAGTTTTGAGTTGAAGTTACGATAAGGTAGCATCAGAAATAGTGGGTTTCCATTTCTTTCTGAAAAAATGTGTTTTCTTAGAAACCCCAGGTTTCTGACATTCAAAGTTTAACCAGGTGGTGCTCTGGGGTTTTTGTTTTTGTTTTTTTGAGGGGAGGGCAGGTTTGGAGGGAAAAAAGAGGATGAACACAAATGTCCCCTTCTTACCTTTCCCCTTTGAATTTCACCATCCCTTTTGGGGTTATCTTTCTTTGATTACTGGTGCTACCACCATGCTGGCATCCACTGACCCAAGTGTATACCAAACTCCATTCCCTTTGTTTCACCTTTGAACAACTAAGAAAGACTACAGCTTATAAAAGCCTTTATCAAAATTTAATACTAGAGGAGAACAACCATAGGATAAATAGAGAAAATAAGCAGCACAATGGCAGTCTGGATTATAAAGTGATTATTGTTCTCTTGTCTTGAGGGGCCTGCCCTATTCCACATGTTGCCTTGAGGTAGCTACTCCAAAGAGGTGCAATATCTTCAGGACATTTTGCTGGAATTTATAATTCCTGGCTTTTGGCCTGTTTACAGATGGAGAGCTTCTTTTCACATCCCATCACGTAGAAGCTTCCTCTCAAATACATTGATGATCAAGACCGAGAAAGTCAGATTCCTGTTCTGCAGCTCATCCCTGCACCTTTCATGTTTGTTTGGTTTCAGTTTTGTGAGAGACACAGCTATTCCCCCGGAGACTGCTGGTGAATGATCTTAATCTTCAAGTGAGAAACAATCTTTGCAGCATCATCAGTATAACTATCCCTTCAGATAATACACTATTGGTAATAGTCATACAATAAGAGTTTATGCAAAGGGTATCAGAATTTTTGTCCCCTCATATTATTCCAGCATAACTCTTAGGCATAGGTATATTTGTAAAAAATATTGTTAGTTCTTTATAAGGTTGTATATTAAATGCAGGATTTTTTTATTGTTTGGAATTATAAAATACTTTATCATTACCACTTTGGTATAAGTATACTCTTGGTACACTCCTGTGGAAAGGATCAGAACCGTTAAAATACTTTTTAGATGAAACAGAATAATAGATCATGCTGAAGAACACTAGAAGAAACCAATTGCTTTATATTTGACTTTCAGGGGAGCTTATTGGAGACATCCTTCTATTTTGAAATATTTCCTGTTTTTTTAATGAGCATTTGTAACTATGTCTTTGATTTATATTGTTTGTGAAATTATAATGTTCAAAGGTAATAAGCCTCCTTGATTTTCTCTCTCAAAATATGTTATGTATTGCCTGGCTGCTTCTATTGATATTGTAAACTGCTAAAAATGACTGGATATTCTGATAAACTGTGCAAGTTTTCAGGTTGCAAGGTGCTGTTTGCAGTGCTTTTTTGGTGAATAACCTATAAATCTAGTTTCAACTGCCTGTAGACTTGACTGCCTCAAGCATAAAGGGGGTATAAAAAGAAACTTGCTACCTCAGCAAGGTGAAAATAATTTTCTCCTTTCACATATTTGTTAAATCAAGTAAAAATTGCATAGTAACATTTTAAGAACCATAAAAATATAACTATATCAACATTTTTGGCTTATGCTTTCTCTTTTTGACAAAAGAATAATATTGGCATTTTGACTTATCATGTTACACATAAGTCCCATCTATCTAGAAATTCTGATTTTTTGAAAGGTGTAGGGTCTAGAGTAGCTGAAGAACACTTTACCTCCAGATGATTTTTAGAAGCAGACTGCACTCCCAGCAATGCAAAAATTTTCATGTAAAAATTGAGAAACATTTGTGAGGTCATAGAATGACAAAGAAAAGCAGAGAAGAGGGAGCCAGAAATGTGTGGTGATAATGTAAAGTATTAACAAGGGTGTCAAATCAAATATACTGATAGCTGAGTAGAAGCACATTGGTAATGTAGAGAACAAGGAAAGAACCACGTCATGCTACAGGGGTGGACAGAGCTTACATGTATCTTAGTACTGTAACCCCTATACGTTTCACACCCCTACTCGATGGGCGTGAGTCTGTGTGCATATGTGAGTGCTTCTCACACATATTACAGTTTTACAGCCTTTACAGTAGAGACATATAGCTGCCCTCATCCCTCATCCTGTTGGGAACCTCATAGCTATTCAACAAGTTATTTTATGGTGACAGGCACTTTCTGTAGTATAGTGCTACTGAAAGTGAAGGAATGATGTCTTTACAACAATAAGTCAGTTATAATGCAGAGAAATATATAACCCTATACAGTAATGTGGGCTCTGAAATACACGTATTAAATATTTATGCCTCTTGTACACAGGTACTGTGTTTGTTGTTGGGATGATGTACAAGACAGGCAGAATGTAAACATGTTTATTATACATTGGTATTTTACTTGCAGGGTATTGTTGAGAGTAGTTAACCTAGACTGGGGAAGTCTGGCAGACTTTCTAGAACTATTCATGTATAGGCAGGGTACATTGTGTGTGCCATCTCATAATATGGTGTCTGGTCTTTGTCTAGGAAAAAAACAAGGCAGATTCATTGATGCACTCATTCAACAAATAATCATTGAACATCTTGTGGCAGGCACTTTCCTTAGTACAATCAGATGTATTCCTATGGGGAGAAAGCTGTTAATTACATATTTAAACATACTGCATCTGTAAAATATGCTAAAGAAGAGAAGGGACATGTTTCCTTAAGAGCTTGTAAAAGGGAAATCTGGTGTCTTCCTGGTGGTCAGAGAATGCTTCCCTCGTATCTGGAGGATGAGTGGGAATTAAATAGACTAAGTAAAGGGGAAGCAGCATATGCGAAAGGCATATGGCAGTAGGAAGCATGGTGGGTACAAAGATCTGAAGGACAGGATGGGTGGAAGACAAGACAGAAAGGCAGTGTAGTGAAATGGGGCTGGGAGATGCTCAAGGGCTAGATCATGCAGTTCAGGCGTCTAGGCCATGGTAAGTTTTGTTTTTATTCTGGGGGAAATAAAAGTCTTATCAGGGGATGGGAGGGTTGAAGTAGGGACAACATCGCAGTTAAGTTTTGAGATATCCTTGCATTGACGAAAATGCATCAGAGCTGGGCAGGAGTAGATGAATGGAGTGTGATGGTTGAGACGAAGAGCAGTAGATTGAGTTGAGAGATATTTAGGAGGTGAAATGGACAGAACTTTTTGATGGATTCATATGAGAGTGAGAGAGAAGGAGGTGTTATGGGGCTGATTTCTAGGTTTTTGGCTGTATACCCAAATTGATTACAACAATATAGATAGGGACTATTAGAAGAGGACCACATTTTTGAGGGGTGGATCATGAATCGAAGTTGGACATTATTTGAGTGTCAAGTACCTTTGAGGCATCTAAAATAAGATGTCAGGCATTAGAAAACACTAATCTTGCACTCAGAAGAGAAGTCTGGTTTAGAGATATAAATTTGAAGTCAATTGGATATAGCTGATGATTGAAGCTGTGCATGGAGGAGATCAGCTAAGGTTGCACTGTCCAGTTTGGTAGACATTAGCCCCATGTGGCTACTGAACACTTGAAATGTGTCTAGTCCAAATTCAGATGTGCCATAAATGTAAAATAGACACTGAGTTTGGAAGACTTAGTACAAAAAGGACTGTAAATCTCTCGTTAATTTTTATATTGTTTACATATCGAACTAATATTTTCAATATATTGTGCTAAAATGTATTATTAGATTAATTTCACCTGTTTCTCTTTTTAAAATGCAGCTACTAGAAAATTTAAAATTACATATGTAGCTTGCATTATATTTCTGTTAGACAGCACTGATCTATGATTTAAAGACCAGGATTTGAGTAAGAAGAGGCTAGGTGCAATCACTGAGGAATTTCAGCATTTTAAAAGGAGAATTAGCCTCTAAGGAGCTGCCAGAGCGGGCAACAAGCATTGGAATGCATTATGAAATCATTGACTTTATTAAAAAGAGAAGATGGATCTATCTTTGAGTTCTCTGACAAGATTATTTGATTAGGTCATATTAATTTATTGACTTTCTGATGTTAGAGACTCAGAGCAATTTTTAAAACATTCTTTATAAATTTAGATATCTGAAGGTCCCTTTTTTTATTCCCCCCAAACTCCTCTAAATATAAAATACAAATAAAATTTAATTTCAGCTTTTCAGAAGACAATCTGTCATGGATGTTAAATGAAGATGTAAAGAAAAAAATTTTCATTTTACTAAATTCTTAAGCAGAACCTTCACAAGTTTGGAAATTAATAAAGGTGGATTTTGTAAAATACCTAATATGAAGCATTAAGCATAATTAATTAGTTTAAATAGTTTGATTGATGCCTTATTATTTTGTAAGCTCCTGTAAGGCAATGATTGAATCTTTTCATATTTCTGTAGTATTCCTAGCGTTTAGCAGGATGTGAGGTACACAGTAGACATTTAAATGCTTGTGGAATGAATGTGAGTTTCATCTTGATTAGTCTTAGTATCTTTCATCGTATTGTTTTTGTGTTCTTAAGGAACATGAAATTTATTTGACCTTTTTGTAGAGTTGAAAATTATTTCTGAAATAAATGTGAAATTTAAAAAAAGTTTTATGAAAAAATGTAATCTCTACAGAAATGTAAGAAATAACCTGTTACACAAAGCTTTCTTTATTAATTGATATTAACTTCTAACTGAGTACAAACACGTACACAATACAAACTGAATATGTTTGTATTCAGTTAGATGTAGATTTTGAAATATGTTGGTAAAATTTCTTTGCTTGGGACAACAGACTATTTCCATAGGGGCTTTGAAATGTTCTCCCTCAAAGCAATGTTAATAGAAATTATTTTCAGGGCCGGCCCCGTGGCTTAGCGGTTAAGTGCGCGCGCTCTGATGCTGGCGGCCCGGGTTCGGATCCCGGGAGCGCCCCGAGGCACCACTTCTCCGTCCAACGCGAGGCCGAGTCCCACGTACAGCAACTAGAAAGATGTGAACCTATGACGTACAACTATCTACTGGGGCTTTGGGGGGAAAAACTGAATAAATAAAATCTTTAAAAAAAAAAAAAAAAAAAGAAATTATTTTCAGAAGTTTGTTAAGTTAGTATAAGTTTGTCCTAGGTCCTGATTATTTCTTTACATGTTTGATATTTTATGAGATATGCTACAAATTTTTAGTTTTCTTTTTGATATTTCAGAATTGCCTGTTAGCTTGGGGTTTTTGTCTAGAAAGGTGTTAGGATGACGAGATTGAAATTCATTCTAGCGCCTTTAATGAGGCAAACTAGTAGACATTTAGGCACTTTGCAGTCTAATAAGCTGGCATAGGGTTCCAGTCCATAGGGTTTTACCTGAGGACACTGCTAAGCACACGTTGCTCTTCTGTTAACCTTCAGTTATGAACACCAGAAAAGACCATGTATATGTTACTACTTATGATACACAGCATGTGAAATAGGCTGCTTCTCAATGTCCTTTCTCAGTTCAGCATACACAGAATGGCAGATACTAGTAACCCTTTCTGGCTGAGCTGAGAGGCAGAGTTGTGTGCAGGGCCTTGTACTCCTAGGGATTTGCCATGATCTTTGGTCTAGGCTGCCTGCTTATTCCCTCAGTCTGTGTCACTCTAAATTGTAATGGTGAGATTTCTCCAGGATTGTGTTAATTTGACTTCTTCTCTCAGTTGTGCTTCTTGAGGAGGGGTGGAGTAGAGTTAGTACCCGCGCCTGATCAGAATCTTCTTTGATTGCTACATTTTGAAGTTTTACCGGATTAGGATGTACTTTTTCTTTATTTTGGTTGCTGCCGATAAATTTTTTGACTGCTTTTTCTGATTGTGGTTATTTGCTTTGTTTTCACTATTTTTTTCTTGTTCATTCAATTAGTTACACATCCATGAGAAGTCTTTATTAAGCATATATTAATTAGATATTTCTTTGATAATTAAAAATTGATAAATAATGAAAGTATTTTATATACTTATATAAAAAACATGATTGCTATACAAGTACCGTGAAATTTCAATTCCCATTTTTGTGTCTGTGTTTACATCATTGTTGGTGCAAAGTGACCACCCAAAATAACATTTAACTTTATTGGTAAACATATCTAGCTGCTCTTTGCTACATAAGACACCTGCCATTGTACTCATTAAATTTTCTACCAGTTATAAAGACAAGATTTCTTTTGCAGTGATACTTCGCAATTGAAGGACATCTTCATGTAATTAGATGTAGTTTCTTAACAAATTGGAGTTTAACAAATTGAGATTATGATTTGACATCATGAAAAAGACAGTCCAGTGTAGTGGTGTAGACTTGAATGGGTACAGGGTAATGAGAAAAGACTTAATATTTAAATGATACCTGACGGAAATCATGGTGTGCCTACTGAAGTCTGATTATCTTAAAAGGGCAATAGGGCCTTGAAGTTTTTACCAGTTTATACTTATGTGAAAAAGCATTTACCTTGATATTGATTTAACTAAAATGCAAAACCGGCCTGAGATATATCTTTCTAATATTTACAGAATTACTCTGTATAAGTTAGGTTGAAGGCTAGGCTGATGTAACAGAAACTCCACATTACAGAGGTCTAAAAAACACAGCCTTTTTTTCCTCTGCCATAAACCAACCCAGAGAGGTGGGAAATTCTGCTTTGTGCTGTCATTTAGGGACCCAGGTTCCTTCCATCTTACTGCTTTGTTGTCCCTAAAACCCTGCTATTCCAGGTGTGGTCCTCAGACCAGCAGCATTGGCATTACCTGGTAGCTTGTTAGTAGTGTAGAATCTCACTGTCTACCACAGACCTACTAAATCGGCATCTGCATTCTCCCAGTAATTCTTTTGCACATTAAAGTTCGAGAAGCACTACTCTAGGACGTTGTCATTGTCTTCATCATCATAGCAGAGTAGCTCTCACGTCTGATTTTCAGCCAACAGGAGAAGGAAGGACAGTAGAAAGCCGTAGAGTCAGTTCCCTGATGGGGAAGGTGGCACACAGTATGTCTTTGATTTCCAAGAACTTAATCTCACCTACCTAAAAGGGATTCTGAGAAATGATTCTCAAACTGTCTGCCGGTTTTTAAAATTTCCAATTTTTCACAGATCATTACTTTTGTAAACTCTAAAATCTTGCAGCAATGTCAGATTGGTCTAAAAGTTACTAAATGTTTACCTCAGTTTTTATACTTATCCCATCATGGAGCAGTAACAAGGAGTTTGAAGACTGGCACTGATCCATGGACCACACTTGAAGTAGTTCTGTTCTACCTGGACACATTTTGAATTTTTCACTCAGTGATATTGTTCAAATTATGGTAAAGTTGCATGAATTGCTATGAATCAATGAGGTACTATTTTTTTTGGATTTTTTACTTTTTGATTTAATTTACTTGTTAATATTCTACTTTAAAAAGTTATATTATTTTCACTGGGAATCTTATGTTTGTAAAGGACTTTTCAGCTTGTAAAGCCCTCTTTCCCTAGTTATATGTGATTCCATAATAATAAGTAGTATGTGTGGTATGTATTTTGCTTATAAAAGACTTTTGCTAGTCGTCTTGGTTTCATCATGTTGCTGATACCTAGTATGGCACATTAAAGAATGGTCCTATTTGTTATAATACCTTTTTAATGTATTATATAACTTTCTTATACTTTTAGTTATGAACTAATATGAACTAACATTAGTTTACAGTTGGTTTTATGAGATTTATCTGTGCTGTTGTCATATTGGTTAACATTGCTTGACATGGTTTGAATTATTCCTGCCTCAGCATACTTTCATGGAAAATAAAATTGAATTGGACTGTTGGTGGTCTTTTAAAATGTTTTACCTTATCACAATAACTTTCATGTGTAAATTGAATTGTTTATAGTTATTGATAATGCTTTAAGCAAAAGTATATTTAAAAAATTTATGATTATAGATTTCTGTGTGTCTAAGACATGTACTTTCAATGTGGAAAAATAGGCTGTTTGACTGATTGTTTTTGTTATATTCAACTTGGCTTGTTGCTGTTATGGCCTGCCTAGTCTCACTCTGCAGCAACCTTTTTTTGTCTTTTTTACCTATGTACCCAGTATACATGAACTAGTAGGTCAGTAGGAAGCCAGCATTGTGCAATTGCTGCTGGGGAGTAGGCTTGCAAGCTTTAATCAATTTGTGTTTGAAACTGATATTAGTAAATTACATGATTTTGAATAGTTAAAAATTTATATTAGAATTATTACTTGATTAGAATTAATTAACTAGAATTACATCACAAAACTGGATTATCATGAGGGATTACTGAGGAAAAGAAAACAGTTACAAAAACACCACTATATAGCCTCGATCTTCAGTTAGATTTATACCTACTTCTTGGGAAGCAATATGGTTGGCGGTTAAGAGCATGGGCTCTGAAGTCCAATTCTCTTGAGCCAGGATCAGTCCTGGGCCAGTGATTAGCTATAACCTTGAGCACATTAATTAACTGTTCACCGCCTTAGTTTGCTCATCTGTTAAATGGTGCCAGTTGTAGCACCTAACCCATAGTATAATTATGAGGATTAACAATGTGCTTAGAACACTGCTTGTCATATGCTGAGTAAATACTTGCAGTTCTTCCTATTGTATGTTTCGCCTGGACTCTCATAATTTATTATTGCCAGTAAGTAAATTCATGTGGTTTGCACATATGTGGATTTCTGATGTTGTGTCACTTTTGGAAAAAGTTGATGTCTTTTACTCCATTTTAGAATACCTTATATAGTCTCTTAAAGGGTTACTTTGATAAAGACAAAATCTTTATATCTTATGGATTTTGAATCTTATAATAAAGTATATTTCACCATTTGGTAATCTTATGAGTATTGGTGTCTCAAGTTAAAGATAAAATGGTACAGATAGATAGAATATTTCCTATAATATTATTTCACTTATACAGGAAGAATAAAAAGACATTTGAGAGAGAAAACTGTCAATATTCAGTCTCTTATGGATGTGAACTTAGTAAGTTGCAGAAGCTGACGGAACGTAATTTCACGTTCTTGTTGAGATGTTGCATTGTTGTTATGTATTTGCCTTTTATTTTTGTAAATAAGGATTTCACTTAAGGAGTAGTGAGGTGTCCTCCTCAAAAATTAAATGTTTGGAGCCACTTATGTAATATGTAAATTTATGGGACAATATAAATTTTTTTAAGATTAAGTACATTTTTGAGAGAGGTATTTTGAGTCTATCTTTTTGAAGAAAGAAAGATTGTATAGCTTTACATTAAGTGAGAGGTTAGCAATCTATTGCCCATGGGCCGAATCTGGCCTGCTGCTTGTTTTTGTAAATAGTTTTATTGGAACACAGCCAGACCATGCTTGTGTACTACAGGAAGGGTTGAGTAGAGAGATCCTATGGCCTGCAAAACCTGCAATTTTTATTATCTGGCCCTTTACAGAAAAAGTTTCCTGATCTCTGCCCTAAGTAATTAGTGAAATAGATTTATTAGTCCATTGTTAACCTAGAAGAGGTTGGAACAAGTGGTACCTGCTACTTGCCCAGTATTTGTCGGAAATAACTTTCCAAAACAACCACAATTCTTGTTCTCATCCTTATTCATACTGACTGGTATGAATGGAGCTGCCTCACAGATTAGTGAATCCTAACTACTTAGTAGGAATGTGCCAGTACTTGCAGTGGAGCTTTCTATCAAATACAGAATTGTCAGGTGTTTTTGAAATGGTCTCCTGATTTTAATAAAACTTTTCCCATTATGTCCTAAGGCAGATAGAAACCCTTCATTGGTTTTAATTGAGAATTTCTATCACACCTGGACAACTTTTGGATTTTACAGAAAACCTAGACCACAGATCGTTTCTATCAAATCAGTACTGCTTAAGGGGAGGAAACAGACTGGATGTGAGGTTGAAAAACCTGTTAAAACATATCAATCCTGAGTAAAATATAAAAGTTTGTCTTTACATAACAAAATACATTTGGTAGCCAGTCATATTTAAATTTACCCAATTTATCTGTAACAAGTTGAATATTTTAGATTAAAAGTTGAATTTATGAAAAAAATAACTTCATGCCTCGATTTGACAATGCTTGATGAAGTTTTTTAACAGTGATCAGGGGACTAGGCATGAAAGATCTAATAAAATGCAGTTTTGAAATATCCACTGCCGTATTCATTCATATTTTTCCTTTTTGGATATGTGTCCTGAAACTTGTAGAATTACCAGTTCCACCATGTAGACATTCATATTCACTGGGATCCAGTGCACAATTTCCATTTTTGACATTATTCTGATTATAGAAATTACGTTATTGTTTCATCAGAACTTTTCCACTTCATCTAACCACTTTGGTGTACTGGGGTATAATTAACTTAGTGATAATAAGCAAACATGCCGTTTAACGAATATAACCAATGATAGGCAAATGGTATTGAGAAAACCAGGACCTGAATTTCAGCTAAATTAAACAGACCTTTGCAGTGTTTATACCTCATTCACACGCTTAAATAATATTATAATTTTGGAGAATACATTAGTTTTCCTGTAAAAATCGTGATTGATTTTACATATGAAATTGTGAAATGTATGCACATAAAATTGCTTTCTTTTCCCAAATGGCAGAACTTTGTATGGATGCCTTGATGGATCCCCTGAGAACCGTCCTGGCTCAAAGATACATAGAGAGCTTTAAATCAGGGCCATGAAAAGATCCAATTTGCTGAGTTTACAAGGATCCCTTTGGCTTTTATTTCAAGGATGCGTTAAGAGATCAATATTCAGGCAGGGACAATTTAAAGAAAAACTTTCTTTAGAGATAAAATTCATCAATGAATTTTTTCTTAAGGGAAATGGAAGAAATGAAGGACTCTGGTTCTTTCTCAATGTCCTTGAGTTGTCTCCTTCCTCCCCACTAATTTAAAAATAAAATCAATTAATACTGTTTACTCTATTAGTACTGGTGGCTTCTTGGTGTCCGTTCCTTAAGAGTTCATAAGTTTGTTGGATGCCTCAAAAATTGTGCTTTGTAAATTGATATAGTAAATAGTGATTTAAGATTTAACATGGTGTGATATCAAATCATAGCAAAAATGACCTAATTTATTTCACTGTTTTCAATAAGCTATCTCTAAGTGTAAAGACTGTTAAAGGAAGATGAGGAAATCCTCATAGTTCTTAGATCTAGATTTCTGAAGAGTAGCAGACACTTTTTTTTTTTAACTAATGAAATTTTAAGAACATATGATGAAAAAGCAGTGGTTACTGTCAGATGAGAATACTTGCTCTTACCTTTCCCATGATTGAGCTAATATGATCAACTACTAATTCCATTCTTATTTTAGTGCTATTTTCAAGCCAGTATGTGAATGAAGCTATATTTAAAGCATTCATTTAATAAATAGATATTTATTAAGCTAGACATTTTCCTCTAAGATCTGAGTTTCCTTTTTAAGAAAATATTTTGTGAATGCCTTTTGTGGTATTTTTCTTTGGTTTTAAAGTTGCTGCTTTAATGTTGAGCACATGTATTTGTATTCATATTCTTTGTACCGGTCCTTATATTACTTTCCACCTCCTCACCTATATAGCACTGATCCCTCTGCTGTCTGCTGCAGTCTGGCTTGTGATTCTTCCACACTACTGAAATGCTTTGCTGGTTACCAGTGACCTCTCAGTGAGGAACATTTCAGGCCTTTCCTCACTGACCTCTTTGCTACATCAGATGGTATTGGTCAACGTACTTCTTGAAATTTACTGTTCCTTGTCTCCCCTAACACTGCAGAATTCTTGTCTTCTTCATCCTTTTCTGATTATTCATTTGCTATCTTTTTATGGTATTCTTATCCCATCCTTCCCTGCCTTTTCTTACCTTCCCTGTTGGTACTACCAATATCTGTTTTTCTTTTACTTTCTCATTCTTCTTTAACTGATCAATCTCATTTGATTTCATATTTAAACTAATTTTTGTATGCTGATGATCCCTAAACCTGCCTAGGCCTGTATTTCAAAATGCAACCTTTTATATGAAATAGTTGCTGCACAATTTGAACTAGGTATCACAGAGACACCTCAAACTCCCCATGCTTCTAACTGTGCTTCTCTTCCCCAATCTCCCAAATTCTTCTCTTGATACTCTGTCTTAGTTGGTGGGACTTTGATGTCACCAGTCACATAAGAGTCACTTTTGACTCTTATCATTCTCTTGTATTTAAATTAAGAACCGGTTCTGCCAGTTTTACCTTCTAAATATTTCTCCGCTTCAGGCCTTAGTTCTTGGGAGCACATTAGTAGTCTCCTGATTGGTCTTCTTGCTTCCTCTCTCAAAACCATCTTTTCTATGGCTGTTAGAGTGAGTTATCTAAAATGGTTATCTAACCTTTAGACCTCTTGTTACCTACAGGATGAAGTCTGTCTTCCTTATAAAGATTTGTATGGCCTCCTTTCTTGCTCCTCCCTTCTCGTAGTTTATGCTATAACAACATCAGCCTGTTTGTGAGTCTCTTATGTACGTGGTATATTGTGTCCTGCCCTGTCCCATTTCTTATCTTGCTCTTTCTGTCTGTAATGCTTTTCTCCATTTAAATTAGTTAATTCTTGCCTATCATTTTAAAACATAGCCATCATCTGTTATAGGAAGACTTCTCTGATGGGAAGTAGGTGTCCTTCCTCTGAGCTCCTGTAACATTCTATCTTTAACCCGTTGTGGTATAATTATTTGTATTCTTTCTCTTCAAGTCAACGAAGCTTCATTGGAACTGAACTTATTTGAGGTCAATGATCATGTTCTTTTCATAAATTTCCAGAACTAGCGCAATGTCTATCCCAGGGTAGGCACTCAACAAATGTTTATTGAGTAAATAAAGTGATTATACTTTTCTTTTTAAATTGTGGCATAATTAACATATGTTAAAATGTGCAACTCTTAAGTATCTATTGTGATAGGTTTTGATAGTTGTATGCATTTATGTAACCACCATCCCAGACAAGATACAAACGTTTCTGTCACTCAAGAAAGTTTTTTCATGCTCTTTCCCTTCCACTGACCTGTTGCCCCCAGGTCATCTTTTTCTAACATCTATCATCATAAATTAATTTTTCCTGTAATTGCATATCATAAAAATGGAATTGTTTTTGTCTGACTTCTTAGAAGCTTAACATGTTTTTGAGATTCACTCATGTTTTCACCTGTATTAGTAGTTCATTCTTTTTTATTGTTAAGTAGTATTACATGTTTGAATATGCCATAATTTGTTTAGTTATTTTCCTGTTGATAAACATTTTAGTTTATCAATTGTTTCTAGTTTTTTGGTTATTAGGAATAAGACCACGAACATTCTTAAAATATTTTTGTAGGCATGTGTTTTCATTTCTCTTGGATAAATATCTAGGAGTGGAATTGATGGGCCATAGGGCAGATTTATGTTTAATTTTATAATAAATAGCTAAACTTTTATTTGCAAAGTGGCTGTGACATTTTACACTCCAACCATCAATATGTGAGAAATCTGGTTATCCTACTTCCTTATCAATATTCAGTGTTTCAGTCCTTTTAATTTTAACCATTCATGCTAGTATGAAATGGTATCTCATTGTGGTTTTAATGTGCATTTTCTTGATGGCTAAAGATGTTGAGCACCCTTTCATGTGCTTATTGGCCATTTGTGTATATTTTATGAAGTATCTATTTGAATCTTTTGCCCATTTAAAAAAATGAATTCCTGGGCTTTTAAATGTTGATTGGTAGGAGTTTTTCCTATGAGTCTTTTGACATATATGTATGCTGTGAATATTTTTTTCCATCTGTGGTTTTTCAATTTATTTTATTGATGGTATCTTTTGATATTAGCAATGTTTAATTTTGGTGAAGATCAATTTTATCCGTTTTTTCTTTTATGATTAGTGCATTTTATGTGCTGTCCAAGAATCGTTGCCTACCTCATTTGTGAAAATACTCTTTTATGATTGTGTCCAGAAGTTTTAGGGTGACATTTAGGTGTATGACCAAATTAATTTTGGTGTGTGGAGTGGGAAAGAGGCTGAGTTTTATTTATTTTTTATCCAGATATTCAGTTGTTTCAGTAACATTTGTTAAAAAGATTTTTCTTTCTCTATTGGATTGACTTGTCATTTTGGTTGAAGATCTGTTGACCATATTCTGTGTATCTATATTTAGGCACTATTCTGTTTCATTATTCTATTTGACTATCCTCATGCCAATATCACATTGTCTTGATTAATGAAGCTTTATAGTAGTACTGATATCAATTAGTATAAGCCCTCATCTTTTCTTTCAGGGTAATTTGCCTATTCTTGCTCCTTTGCATTTCCACATAAATTTTAGAATCAGCTTATCTAATTATTGAACAAAGCCTGCTGGCACTTCTGATAGCTAGATAATGGTGGTAGTGTAGTAAACAGCCTCCCAAAATCTCCTCCTCAAACTATACGGGTAACTTCACACTTATGAAAATTCTATGTAAAAACCACACTCTCAATATTATGTAAAGACAGAGAATGCTGAAACTATCAGATAGCTGAGGGTAAAAGGAAAAAGTTATCAAACACCAGCACTATGGTTCCACACACTCCTACTCTAACCTTGTCCCACTGTAGGGCTTTGGTGATTTGAGGCAAGATTTGAAAAACTATAGGAAAAGCATGAGAGACAGATGCAAATGAAGTGGCTTGAGGGTGAATAGGAATGACCACCAGAGAGATGAAATCTACCCTAAATCTGAAAATACTAAAGTAACTTGGCATATCAGGAAAGTATTTCAAAGTATGCATATCTTAAAGGTACAGGTTCCAAATAAAGGAAAAGGTGGGAGATTTAAAGAGATAGATGCTGTACAATGGGCTAGTCAAGCAACTTAAAGAGATAGATGCCATATAATGGAACAGGTATGTGATTTAAAGGGACAAACTCTATTTAAAAGATTAAGATGATTTCAAAAAATAGGCATTATTTAAAGGGATGATCTTCCAAACATATTGCTTCTGGGAGAGAAAAAAGACAAAAAGGAAGGGAGAAGTTTCCTTTGGAAATTGGGTAGTGAAGAGGAGAAGAAGTAAAAGGGAAAAGTTAGGATCTTACAAGACAATAGAACTATAAAATTGAAGGATTTACACCCTCTACCACTACCCCACCTAAAGAAACCAGCCAACCAACCACTCCATTAAAGTACCTGGAATTTATGGGAAAGAGTGACATTGGACTAGAAATATTGTAAAACAGCTCCATAGCTCAAAAATGAAAAAAGGACAAGTTTCTAAATCAGGAAACAAATTTGTACACAAATAAACTGAGGAAAATTCCCCCGAAAAAACAACCTCAAGTATCAGAAAACTGTATATTTGCACTCCAAACAAAATTAAATTTACTCCAACAAGCATTTGAGATTATGAAACAGAAATGGACAATAAACAGAGAGAAATGGAAAAAAAAAGAAAGAGTTGATGCAGTTCAGAAAAGAAACGAAAGAAAATGTCAAAATTACCTCAGAAATGAAGAATATATTACAAGGTACCCAAGGGAAAATAGACTGAAATGAAAATTTAATAAAGAGCATTGAAGAAACACAGGAAAATAACCACGAGAATTAAAATGATTGAAGTAAGAAACATCAGAGAAAAAGTAATAGAAATGGAAGACTTAGTAAAGGAAGGAATAATATTTGTTTCATTGAAATTTCTGAAGGAAAAACACAATTAAAAAGAGCTTATATCTGAAACTATATTTCAGGAAAGCTTTCCAGATAGAAAAAGACATGAATCAACACATTGGAAGTATACCAAGTACCTGGAAAAATTAATCCACAATAATCTACTCCAAAACATATACTGGTAAAATTGTTAGATTGCGTAGATAATGATAAAATCCTTAAGACCTCCATGCAGAAAAATCAAATAGAAAGGTAAAAGAATTATACTATCATTAGTCTTTTCAAAATCAACGTGCAAAGCAGGGCAAAAGTAGAGAAGAATTTTTTTAAACGTCAGTGAAAGCATAGATTCAGGATTTTATTTACAGTGAAGTTGTCTTTTAAATATTAAAGCTATATAAAAATAGTTTTCAACATACCAGAACTTGGGGAACTCTGTACTTAGTCCTTTTTGAGAAATCTAGAAGATGAGCTTCAGCCAACCAAATGATGATTGAGAAAACTTTAATAGAGGGACTGATGGTTAGCGTTTAAAAAATATATAAATATACATGTAGGGCTAAAACAAAGATGTCGATGAGGATGTAAATGTAATGTAAAAAATGTATATTGTGACAACATTAGAAATAATGCAACCAGAAAATAGGAGGAGAAGGGAAAGGGAAAGAGGAAAATAGGTAGTAGATATTAAAGAATATCAAATGCATCTGATAAGCCATGTATTAAAAAGTTAAATGAGAAAATGGGACTCAAGGGAGTTAAAACGGATAAAAGTACAGAGGCACCACTAAAACAAAAATACAGACCTTTGTAAAGACCAAAAATTTTTTTTAACAAAATAGTGAAGAATCCACATCTTGTGGACAAATATGCTAAAAATGACAAAATACACAATTTATAAAATATTATGATAAAATTGAGACCAAACATATCAGTCATAACAATCAATGTGAATGGGCTTTGGTTACGTAAATTTTTTTTAAAGAAAATTGGCTCATATAACAAAACCCAACTATATATTGTTTACAGGAGACATACTTAAGGTAAAGTGATCCAGAATAGCTAAAAGTAAAAGGATGGACAAAAGTATACCAGGCAAATTGACACAATATGAAAGCAGGGACAGTGATATTGATATCAGATATATCAGTAGAATTCAAGTCCAAGAACATTAAAGGTCATAAAAAAGATTAATGCTAAAACCCATGCTCCACAATTAAGATGTTACACTTATGAATATTTTTGCATCAAATAACATAACAACCGCCTTTTTGAAACCAAACCCACAGAAGATGCAGGGACACATAAATAGAAACATATCAATAATAGGAGACATTTAATACACCACCATCATTACTAGATAGATCAAGTGGACAAAAAATAAGGAAATAGAAGATCTAAACAATATAGTCAATAAGGTTGATCTTATGGGTGCATATTGAATGCTACACCTTGATAATAGAGAATACATGTTTCTATTGAGTGCCTATGACACATTGACAAATGGTTATTAGGTCAGAAAGAAACATTAGTAACTTCCATAAAGCAGAAATATTAAAAACAACACTCTGATTAAAAACAGTATACTGGAATTTACTAACTTAAGCAAAAACAGCCTCTTCTGCTTGGAAATTAAAAAAAAATGATTAAACAATTCCTTAGTGAAAGGGGAAATACAATTAAAATCATGGAGTTAAACAAAATGACGGTGAGGACACTGCATATCATAATCTATGTGATGCATTTAAAGCAGTGATTAGAGAAAAATTCATTGTACTAACCATTGTCAATAAAAATGAAAAAATAAAAATAAATGAAATTTACAGTTTAAAAAAAAACTAGAAAAGAACAACAAAGTAAACCAAAAGAAAGCATAAAGAAGGAAAATAATGAAGGTAAAGGCAAAAATTGATGAGGGAGAGACTAGAAAAATAGCAAATCTAATAAATAAACCAAAATCCTTGTGTGTGTTTCTTCCTGGCCATTCAGTGTCTTTTTAAAAACTAATAGCTTTATTGAGTTATAATTTACATACCATAAAATTCACCCCTTTAAATTATGCAATTCAGTAACTTTTAGCATATGCAGAGTTGTGCAATTATAACCACTATCTAATTCCATAGTATTTTCATTACCCCAAACAGAAGCCTTGTACCCATTACCCACCTCCCCCCTCTTCCTTCTGGCAGCCCCATAGCAACCTCTAATCTGCTTTCTATCTCTATGGATTTGCCTCTTCTGGATATTACATATGAATGGAATCATACAATATGTGGCCTTATATGTTTGGCTTCTTTCATTTAGCATAATGTTTTTATGATTCATTCATGTTGTGGCATGTATCAGTACTTCACTCCTTTTTATGGCTGAATAATATTTCATTGCTTGGAAATACCACATTTTGTTTATATCCATTCATCACCTGATGAACAATTTTGGTGTTTTTGAAAAAGTTAACAAAATAGACAAACCATTACCTAACTTATTCAAGGAAAAAAGAAAACACAAATATATAAAATAAGAAAAAACAAGGGGCAATACAACTGAAACAGAATAAATTAAAAATATCATGAGACTACTTTGCAAATACTTTTGTAAACCTATATGAAATAGATAATTTCCTAAGGAAATACGGATTACTAAAGTTGACCCTATTAGAGTTAGAAAGCTTAAGCAGACCAATGTTTATAGATGTAGAGTAAGTTATCAAGGAGTTACCTTCCCAAAGCACTCAGGCTCAGGTGGTTTCACAGGGAAATACTACCAGACTTTCACATAATTTGTTATTTCAGAAAAAAGGCAGGAAAACTTCCTCCTTTTATGAAGCGAGTATAACATTGAAACCTAACCTCTATGGACAATGCAAAGAAGGAAAACTATAGACAAATACCACTCATTAATATTGACACCAATTTTTTTTTCTTTTTAATTTTTTTTCCTTTTTTTATTGCGGTAACATTCGTTTATAACATTATATAAATTTCAGGTGTACATCATTATATTTTGATTTCTCTGTTCACCACCCAAAGACTAATTACCATCCATCACCATACACATGTGCCTAGTCACCCCTTTCACCCTCCTCCCTCCCCCCTTCCTCTGTGGTAACCACCAATCTAATCTCTGTATCTATGTATTTGTTTGTTGTTGTTGTTATCTTCTGTTTGTGAGTGAGATCAGTGAGATCGTATGTATTTGACTTTTTCCCTCTGACTTATTTCACTTGGCATAATACCCTCAAGTTCCATCCATGTTGTTGCAAATGGCAAGATTTTTTTTTTAGCTTTTTTTATAGCTGAGTAGTATTCTATTGTGTATATATACCACATCTTCTTTATCCGTTCATCCCTTGCAAGATTTTTTTTAAGCTATCTTTTTTTATAGCTGAGTAGTATTCTATTGTGTATATGTACCACATCTTCTTTATCCATTCATCTCTTGATGGGCACCTAGGTTGCTTCCAAGTCTTGGCTATTGTGAATAGTGCTGCAGTGAACATAGGGGTGCATATATCTTGACACATTCTTTGGATATTTTTCTTTGGATAAATACCCAGCAGTGGAACAGCTGGATCGTATGGTAGTTCTATTCTTAATTTTTTGAGGCATCTCTGTACTGTTTTCCATAGTGGGTGCACCAGTTTGCATTTCCACCAGCAGTGTATGAGAGTTCCCTTTTCTCCACATCCTCTTCAACAGTTGTTATTTCTTGTCTTATTAATTATAGCTGTTTTGATGGGCATGAGACACCAAATTTCTAGACAAAAAATAGCAAATGGAATTCAATCCACGTTAAGAAAATAATACATAAGGTTGGTTAAATATTAGAAAATCTATTAGTATCATAGAACATATTAATAAATATAAGGAAAAAAATCATAGTATTATTTCCATAGATGCTGACAAAGCCTTTGAGAAAATTCAACATCCATTCATGATAAAAACACTCAAGAAAATAGAAATTAAGGGATACTTTTTTTTTATGAGGAAGACTTAGCCCTAAGCTAACATCTGATGCCAGTCTTCCTCAGCAAAAAGAAGCTAACCTCTGTGCCCATCTTCCTTTGCTTTATATGGGACGCTGCCACAGCATGGCTTGACAAAGTGGTGCGTCGGTCCGCACCCGGGATCTGAACCTGTGAACCCTGGGCTGCCGAAGTGGAGCATGCAAACTTAACCGCTACGCCACCGGGCCGGTCCCAAATTAAAGGATACTTTTTTAACTTGATAAAAGTTAGTCTTAAAGCCAGTTTCTTACTTAACGGAGAAACACAAAAAATCATTAACAAGGTAAGGATACGCTCTACTTTTACTATTCCACATTGTACCAGAGATATTAGCCAGTGTATTATAAAAGATCAATCAGGGTAAAGAAGTTGTAAAACTGTCTCAATCTGCAGATGATATAATATACCTGGAAACCCCAGGCAATCAATGATAAAACTAAATCCAACAATAAAATAATTTAAAGAAGTAGCAAGATATAAAACTAACATAAAAAAACCAATTCCTTCATACACACAAATAATAAACAGAGGGCAAAACAGTAGAACCCATTTACCATAGAAACAAAGAGGATTAAATATTTAGGAATAAATTGAACAAATGTGCAAAAGCCTGTATGAAGAAAAATTTAAAACACTCATTAAATATGCAAAAGTAAAAATGGAAAAACATCTTTGTCCTTGGATAGGATAACTCTACATTATAAGGATGTCAGCTGTCCCTAAATTAATTTATAAATTCAACAAAATCACAGTAAAAATACCAGCAAGTTACTTTATGGAATTAGGCAAGTTGATACTAAAATTCATAGAAAAAGAAAGCCATGCAAAAATATCCAGGAAAACACTGAAAAAAAAAATGTACCAGAGGTAGGGGGAATAGCCCTACCAAAAATTAACTTATGAAGCCTCTGTAATTAACAGCAGTGTGTTATTGGTGCATGAATAAAAAAATAGACTAGTGAAATAGAACAGAAAGGCCAGAATTAGACCCAAATACAAATGGAAACTTAGTATATGGCAAAAGTAATGTATCAGTCTGGTTCCAATAAGGAGAGAGAGAAACCAGCACAGTAATTTGAACAGAGAAAATTTAGTATAAAAGTTATGATCTGTAACAGGAGAACAGGGTAATGAGGGCTTATATAATAATAAGTAAAGAGAATTCCAAAGAATATAGGAATAGTGGATATAACGAGCAGCTACTGCCCCTAGGGAGGAAGAACTTCCCCTGTCCTCAGGGCTGCGATTCAGACCTCATTGAACAAGGCACTGAATGGGAGAGAAGTCGCTGTGGACATGCACTGGCAGAACTTGCCAGAAATCACTCCTTTGGAACTTGTTGGAAATCTACCTTCTAAGGTGTCAGGGAAAGCTGTTCACAGGGAAAAATCTTATCTGGGTCTCTCCACTATGTGACCACCTGAGGCATGGTGCTGGGTGATGGATGCTACTGGCCGCTGTGCAATACAGGAATCTGTTGTACAAGCACACTGGAACCAGGAAGCAAAACTCTTTCATCCTGCAGTCCCCAGTGCCCTCTACTGACAAAGCTTAACATGGTGCCACCTGGCAAAGAGAATATATTTAAAGGGCTCAGATTCATTTTCACAATTCAGGAAACAAAAGCTAACTTTGGAGTTGAAAGACGGTAAACTGATAACTGGCACAGGCAACATCTCAAAGCATGACAATGAAGATGTACTTTTAAAAGCAGTGCTACTGGGACAACTTGGTAGCCATTTGAAGAATGGTAAAATTACATCCGTGTCTCACTTCATACACAGAATAAACTCTAGATGGTCTACTTGAAACCATACATGTAGTAGAAGAAAACATGGGTGAATTCCTCGTCAACCTTACCATAGGGAAGGAATTTCTAACTTGGAATCAGATCTAGAGGCAATAAAAGATTGATAAATTTGCCTACATAAAAATAAAAAAAAGTTTGCACAACAAAAAACACCGTCAACAAATAAAAAGACAACTGATAAACTGGGAGACACAAACTGTAAAACAGACATAGAGCTAGAATTCCTAGTATATAAAAGAATTCTTCGAAATTAAGGGGCAGGAGACCAAAACCTGATAGAAAAATGGGGACATGGCATTCAAGGCAATGCACACACAAAAAAGATAAAAATGGCCCTCAAACACATAAAAAATTGTTCACACTCATAATTAGAGAAGTGCAAATTATCCTTTCTCACCTATAAGGGTGGCAAAAAATTGAAAAATATATGGCAACATTCTGTTGGCTGATGAATCAGATACTCTCGTAAGTTACTGATGTGAATGCAAGTTGATATAACTATTCTAGAGGGAAATCTGTCCCTGCTGCCTCTCCTCAACCTGCTTTGCATGCCTGGAATGCCTTGGAATGCTTTCTCCTTGTTCTCCTGAGAGCTGTAAGCCTTTGGTAGCTGAATGACTTGAGCATCTCAGGGGACTTCTCTCAATTCTCTTGCCCCACTCTCTGCTTTTAGTAGTTGAAAGCCTTGAGTGTTTAATTCATTATTTAATATGATTATTAATATGGCTGATTGTAGTCTTTCATTTAATATAGTTATTAATATGGCTGGTTTTAGTCTCTCATTTCAACATTGTTTTCTGTTTATCGTGGTTTTTTGTGCCTCCTTTTTGACCTTCTTTTTGGTGTAGCACATATTTTTTAGTGTACTGTTTTGTCTCTCGTATTGACTTTCACTTGTACCTCTTAGTGTCATTTTTTTAAATGGCTGCTCTTCTAGAGAGTGTAGCATGAATCTTTAAGTTATTAAAGTCTACCTTCAAAGAGTAATACTCCATGAACAATGCAACAATTTTACAACAGTGTAATTTTATTTATCTCTGCCTGCTCATTGTCCTGCTGTTCTTTTTCTTTCATATATATATATCCTTCGCAATATTTTTATTATTTTGCTTTAAACAATCTATAGTCTTGAAAAATTTGCATGTATATGTAAAGGTAGTTTCAAAAGATTTTCTATATTTACCTACATATTTACCCTTGCAGGTACTTTTAATTCTTTCCTGTGGTTTCATCTGATATCATCCTCTCTTAAGACTGAATAACTTCGGGCCGGCCCCGTGGCTTGGCGGTTAAGTGTGCGCACTCCGCTGCTGGTGGCCTCGGTTCGGGTCCCGGGCGCGCACTGACGCACCGCCTCTCCGGCCATGCTGAGGCCGCGTCCCACATACAGCGACTAGAAGGATGTGCAGCTATGACATACAACTATCTACTGTGGCTTAGGGGGATAATAAATAAATAAATAAAATTATATAAAAAAAAAAAAAGACTGAATAACTTTTAGCAATTTTTGTATTGCGTGTCTGCTGGTGGTGTATTCTCTTGGCTTTTATGTAGGAATCTCTTTATTTCATTTTCTTTTAAAGGATATTTTCTCTGGATATAGATTTATAGGTTGACTGTTTTTCTCCTTAGTGCTTGAAAGATGTGGTTTCATTTTCTTTTGGAATGAATTGTTTCTGATGAGAAGTTAATGGAAATTCTTATATTTTTCCTCAGTATGTAATGTGTCTTTATTTTCTCACTGCTATTACGACTTGTTGTTTATTATTTTTTCTCTAGCAGTTTGACTATGATGTGCCTTGCTGTGGTTTTCATTGTATTTATTCACTCTGGGGGTTGTTGAGCTTTTGCATCTTTGGTTTGGTATTTTTCATCATTTTTGGAAATTATGCAGGTGTTATCTTTTCATATATTTCTTCTGCCTCATTTCTTCTTATATTTCTTTCTAGGACTCTAGTGACACTACAGTTAGTTAGACTCTGTTATCTTGGATTTTCCGTACTATTAATTTTCTATTTTTTTTAAATTAACTACTTCCTTTTTACTTATGTTCAAATTCACTAATCCTTTCTTCTTTTGTATCTTGTCTGCTATAAAGCCTATCTGTTGCTTTTTGTGTTGTGTTTTTCATTTTTAGCATTTCTATTTTTTATAGTTTACATATCTTTTGAAATTCCTCATCTCTTCTTGCTTACTGTCCAATTCTTCCATTAGATCTTTTTAGCTAGTTCCAAGTGCCTGCCAGTTTCAACATTTGACTTGTCTCTAGTCTGTTTCTACTGACTGTTTCATCTCTTGATTGGTGTGTGTGTGTGTGTGTATGTGTGTGTGTACAATTTTTGCTTTATGATATGCCATATGATTTTTGATCGCATGCTAGACTTTTTATATAAGAGAACTTTAGAGAATGAAATAAATAATATTTATTTCCATGCCCTTCTTCTAGATCTGAGGGGGTGGGAAGTGGGATGGGGAGGGCTGAGTTAATCTGATGTGTGATTATTTTGGCTTTTTTCAGTTTTAGTTTGATTTAGGTCAACACTGGCTTCAGGTGCTTTGAGGAGGCAGTCACAACTTTCTCTTCAACAGGACCAGGGATCTGAGCACTGGCAGATTCCAGAGATCTGCTCTTGCTTCACAGCCAAGCTGCCAGCTTTGAAACTGGGAGATCTATTTCTCTCTGTTTTACTGTCCAACTGCCAGATTTCACGTTCATGTTCTACTTTGTATGCCTCTTTCAGCCCTGTTGCCTGTTTCCTCTCTTAAAGCCTGGAGTGCCTTGGAGTGTTTCTCTCAGCTCTCCTACCTCACTCTCTGTTTTTGGTAGTTGAAAGCTTGGCCTCCCCGGAGATAGAGGAGTAGGGAAGGTGGAAGGAGATAAGTTCTTTCTTCTCTCTTGCCCTGCCCACAGTCATTTATAGCTGAAAGCCTGAAATGCTCAGAGGGTAACCTCTCAGGTCCCCTGCTCTGGACTCAGCCTTCTGTAGCCAAAACTAAAAGCCCAGAGTGCCTCTGATGGATTTCTCTGTTGTTGTTGTTGTTTTTCTGATCCCAGCTTTTGGCACACAGCACTTGAGCACTTGATGAAGACCTATGTGAGAGTTGGCAAGTAGTTGCAGATGTGCCTATGGCTGGAAATCTTTGGGATTCTGATCTGTGAAGCCAGACTATATGTGGCTGTAAAAAAATTGTTAAAAGTCTGGCTGATTTCTTCTTACTCAAAGTGGTAAATTCTTCTTCCTTCAGCAAGGGTGGAACAACTGTGGGTCTCTTCTCTTCTATGAAAGACTTGTCACTTTCTAGAGTCTAGTTCATATAAATTTCTTTGTGGCCTCAGCTTTCCTATGGGTTTAAAAACCCATGATTTTGTAGTTTACCCAGTTTGTTTTGGTTGTTGGGTTGAGAGTGATGGTCTTCTGCTGTTTTGTGGAACTCTATGTTTCTCTTCTTGATATTTCTAATTTTATAGAACTTTCTCTCTTAATAGTGAGGAAAACATGAATTAATAACCAATGAATGGTTCTCTTGATTTTTTAAATTGTTCTTACAATTTCCTTAAATACTACAATTTTTGTATACTTCAAGTAGAATATTGACTATGTCTACTCTTAATTTGAAATAACAAAAGCCAGCTCATTCCTCTAGAATATCACTGACCAAAGAAAGGTACTTTTGAATGTATCTCTTGATAATCATGACACGGAGCTTCTAAATGAGAAACCCCGTGGTCATGTAGTCCAACCCCTTTATTTTACCCATGAGAAAATATCATTATGTTGTAGCTGACCATAATGAGGTTGAGTGTGCTTTCCAGTTATCTATAGCCGTTGTACTTTCATTTGTCTTTTAGCACGATGTTTTTTATTCTTTAGATTTCTACTTTGTAATCTTTAGTCTTTGGTGGTGATCTTATTTTTTCAGACTTTAATTTGAATTTTAAAATGTTTAGAAAGACAGATTATTTCTCTGGGGTGCTAATTATTTGTATTTGTTTCTCCTGTAACATAAATGGGATTATACATAAAAATGGACTTCATGTGTTACATTGACATTAACTAAAACTGTTGATAATGTTGTGAATATAGTGGGTTATTAAAGTGCAGATTAGTAGTCATGAATAATGTTTCTTTGTGAATTGTTTTATGCAACAGAATATATTTTTTCATAAAAATTAGACTTTGATATTAATTTTTAAGGTATGAGATTCCAATGCAAATAATTTTAATTTCTTTTAGTTGTAAAAATAAGAAGCTAACCTCCATTTCAGATATGTAACAAGTAGTTAGGAATGAATGGCCCAGTGTTTACTCAGAGAAAGATAAAAATGTAAAGTACAATCTTCCAGGAGGAGGTGCCAGCGCAAGTTTTGTCTAATATTCTTATATATGATTGGAAAGTGGAAGAGTGCAGAAAAATTTTTAGGTTGCCAGAAGGTACCAAGCTTTTCTAACTGGTAAAATACTAAATTCATGGGGTTAAAGTAGAGGAGGATCTTTCAATGAGCACATATTTGCAATTAAAAGTTAAATTTTATTATATATAGTATAAAATAACATTTATTTATTTTTAACAAAATACAGGCTCAGTAAATCTTTTTCCTTCATTCTTTTCTAAGAGATGTTGATCTAGTTATAAGTGGCCTTAGATAACTAGTGTCCTGTACCTTTTACAAAGAACATTGCAGTACTGCATGATTTTTTTCTTGTATCTGCCTTAAATATAGTTATGAAATTTTAAGTTTTCTTCGAATTTTCTTCTGCCTTCAGTTAACTCTCTGCTTTATTTTCTTCTGCCTCAAATTGTTCATGGTATGAAGAAGGGTATGATTTGATTACTGGGTCAGTACATTGAGAGTTACATTGTTCCTAAGGCGGGTTAATAGTTTACTGTTCGGCACTTCCTCTAGCCACTCTTTTACCAGGTTTGCCGTTTCTCTCAGATATCATTTCACTGTTTATTAATTGTATAACGTTGGGCAGATTAATTAATCTGAATTTTCTTATATATAAAATGGGGATAAAATAATACTTTCTTCACAGGGTTATTATGAGGATTAAATGAAATAATATATATCAAATGATTAGAGTAATCTGGCTTTTATAGGCACAATCTAGCATTTATGGGCACAATAAATGTTTACTCTTAACATTGTCATCATAATTGTTATCATCGTCGTCATCATCATCCCCACCCCATCGTCATTCCCTCCTCTCTGTTCTGACAGTTACCATCATATTATGCACACACCTTCTTATTACTTTGCATTAAACCTTGTGCAATAGCCTCCTAAATGATTCTTCTACCTCCAGTTTCTGTTCCATCCATCTGGTTTATTTATACTTTTCAGACAAATCTACCTAAAATAGAACTTTTAATCAGGACACTGCCCAGTTCAAGAATATCTCTCCTCTCTTACTCATAGGGTTAAACTTTGCTTTGATATTTAAATAGCTCATTTTACCTATTCAAAATTTGTAGTAGGTTTTTATTAAGTATTTGTCAAATGAATTGAATCAATGGCTCTATTATAGCACTTACAAAATTAGATTATAGCAAAATTTCAGTATATTAATAAATTGATGATACTGTTCTTTTTAAATTTATGTCAATAGGGATTTCTTCTTGTTGAAGATATTCATTGATTTTTTTTAAAATTTACTTAAAATTTCTGTGAAAGTATTATATGTTTATAGTTAAAAAAATCAAATTGATACTGAAGGACTTATGAAAAACAATAGTCCCTTCTCTATCCCTCGCTCTCCCTCCCCGCATCCTGCTTTAACTTGAATGTTCCTGATGGTTATCTTTCTCTTTCAAAATAATATGCTTTTAAAAATCTGTCTTGACTTGTAAGTTTTAATTTTATTCTTTACCTGTCAGTTCATGTGGTAGATGAATATTTAGCCTTGTGCTATTACTTATCTGCCCTCCCTAATAAATTATATTATTTTTAATATTATATTTATTTATTTTCATGTAACTATAATAAAATCTCCCATATCTTTAGTACTGGTTAACACTATAGCCACAATTAAACTTATGCTGTTTCTGTTATTGTGACTAAATATTCTTTATAGAAAATTATGTAAACAAGCTCTGGTTTCATTTTCTTTCTTATGCATCTTTTTGTATTTCCTGGAATTTCTAATTGACATTATTTTTTTTTCTTACATTGCTTACTTTTATCATATTCTTCAGTTCTTTTAAGATAGTGGTTCTCAAATGGTACCAGTTTTCCCAGAATCCACCCTCCCTCCCAGGACGTTTCCTGCCCTGTATCCATGCTGGTATATGCAGATCTATTTGTAAGCTCCCTGAGGGCAGGGACTTCGTTTTGCTCATTGTGGAATCCCCAGCACCTGAACAGTGTCTGACATATAGTAGGCACTCGAAGTATATTTCTTAAGTGAATACAGTTTATTTTTAACTTCCATGTGGTAGTCAACTGTATGAATATACCACATACCACATTTTATTTATTCACTTTGCCACAGATCAACAATTTCAGTTGTTTCTAATTTCCATGCTTCTTATTACAGCATTGTGGAACGTCCTTATATGTATCTCCTTGGACCTGTGTTTGAGATTTTTGTCAAGAGTGCTTACCTAGAGTTAGAATTGCTGGGGTTTAGGAAGTAGACTTTAAAATTTATCTAAATGCGACCAAATTGTTCTATAAAGCCTGGTTTTAAAACAAGTTCTTTCCATATTTTTTTTCTTCCTCTGAGTGCTCTGCATCCTGGAGCAATAAGAAAGAATCTTATTCTTTCTTTCAGATTATCAGATTTTCAAAATTATAATCTATGGCCCCAGAATCCATTCATGCCTGACACTTGAGAGTTAATGTTCAATTTTTAAGTTATATTAGCCAATTAGTCCCCCCTTGAAAAAATACTTTATTGAGGTAAAATTTACATAACATAAAATTAGCCATTTTTAAGTGAACAATTCAGTGGTTCTCTTATTTTTTTCTCTCATCTTCTTCTGTTTTTTTGTTTTACTTCCTGAGATCTTTCTTTGATTTTTTCCAAATTTACTGTTGGGTTTTTAATTTTGGTTACTATTTTTAATTTCTAGGGACCCTCTTTCTTCCTTAATATTTTTCATAATACTCTGCTCTTCTTTTATGGATGCTTTAATATTTTTGATGGTCCTCTGTTTTTCTTTGATCTCTTGACTTTCTCTGAGGGAAGTAATCAGAGAACCTTTCTCCTTCTGAATTATTTGTTTCCTTTAGTGCCATTTTTGTTTGTTTGTTATTCTTGGTCTCTGTTTCATGTTATAGACTTTTTCCAATTATTCATGGCATTTGTTTATTAGTTCACATTTTAGAATGAGGTAGGAGAAAAACTCTCTATCCCTGGGAGGGGATGCTTTTAGACTGAAAGGCTTTGCTCTGGCGTGACCAAGTGGTTTACTTAATAACTCACTTTAGGACCCCTAAAAATGCTAGACTGAAGTGGGCTTATTTGTTCTGTGGTATCCAGTACCCACACTTGCTGTCTTGGTTCTTCCTGGAGAAACCATTCAGTTTCTTTAAAGAAAAACTCTGTGTGTATGTGTTTCTTTCTTTCTTTCTTTCTTTTTTTTTTGCTTTTTGTTTTATGTGGGCAGACACCTACCAGAGTTTGAGTGTATGCCATTGAGCAGTGGAGGATGAGAGAATGTTGACCATTTTTCTCCTCCACCTTTTTTTCCCTCCTCTTATTCCTCTTCTTTCCTCCCTCCTATTTTGTTTCATGTGTAATCCCACCCTCTATTTATACTCTACTCTACTAAAAACAGACATTTAAAAAATTTCAAAAAGTTCCACCCTAATGATGGCTAAAGCCCCAAACTGAAATGTCGTAAGACAGGGAGACTGTCAAATGAATGAAACACAACAAAGTGTCAAGAACATCTGGGTTTCACTCTGAATAAAGAATTTAATAACGGGCTACCTCAAAGCTATCTGTCCCAGGGTAGACCTTAGCATTTTAGAATTTACCTGGGAAAAGAGGAAAACTGAAGGAAAGATACTTAGGCCCTCTATAATTTGGTCCCAAACTTTCTTGCAGGCCTAATTTTATTTATTTATTTTTTTCAGGGCTCGTTTATTAAATTCTTCTGTGTGCCAGGCACTAGAGTGAGCACTTTTCATATGTTATGACGTTTATTCTTCAACCATTAACCCATTGAGGAAGGTACTATTATCTTCATTTTACGGATAAAAACAGCGGCTTAGAGAAGTCACCTAGTTCATTTTTTTTGTGTGTGTGTGTGGAAGATCAGCCCTGAGCTAACATCCATGCTAATCCTCCTCTTTTTGCAGAGGAAGACTGGCTCTGAGCTAACGTCTATTGCCAATCCTCCTCCTTTTTTTTCCCCAAAGCCCCAATAGATAGTTGTACGTCATAGTTGCACATCCTTCTAGTTGCTGTATGTGGGACGCGGCCTCAGCATGGCCGGAGAAGCCGTGCGTCGGTGCGTGCCCGGGATCTGAACCGGGGCCGCCAGTAGCAGAACGCGCGCACTTAACCGCTAAGCCACGGGGCCGGCCCAACTAGTTCATTTTTTAAATTATTTCTTATATGTTCTTTCACAGAATGTGTTCAATTCATCAGGTATTTATTAACTACTTCTAGCGAGGCAGGCACAGTGCTAAGGATGCCTTACCTTGAGGAACACTGAAGTGGAGAGGACTGGTCTTCTATATAAGTAACAAAATATAGTGATATATTGTGCTAGAGTAGTGATTGAGAAAAATATTCAGTTGAAGACTGCTCCAGATTGACGAAAGCCAACAGAGGAGGAGGCTTTTGAGCTCAGTCTTGAGGAACGACTAGGAATTCGTTGAGGACAGGATGAGGAAAGTGTTTCAGGTAGAGGGAACGGGAGAAAGAAAAGAAAGTTAGTGGTGAATGGCGTGGTTTTGGTTTTGGAGTAGTTAGTTGGTAGCTTGGTGTAATCTAAGGTAACTTATTTGTGAGGGCACGGGGGTGACATGTCTGATGAGGCTGGAATGGATGACTGGGGCCAGATTGTGCCCGGTCACTTTCCTCTGTGCCTGGGAGGCGCCTTTGTTGGCTCTTCTTCCTTTGCTTGTCTTTTTTCGTTCACTCATCGGATATTTATTGAGGACTTAGTGCATGCTTGAAGTTGCACTTCTAGAGGCTCCTCTCTTCTCACTTTATATACTTGTTCTGGGTCGCATAATCTCTCATTGCCTCAATTGCTGTTTCCATGCTGATGACTCTCAGTTGTTTATCTTTGGCTCAGACAACTCTCCTGAACTCAGCTACCTGCAGGACATTTCCACTTGGCTATCTTGGAGACATATCAAATCAAACATGTCCCAAACTGAACTTATTATCTTTCCCCCAAAACTGTTCCTCATTAATAACTCTCACCATCCATGCTCACTCTCCCTCATTTCCCATAAGTCTCCAGGTCCTGTAGATTTTTATCTCTAAATGCCTCTTTCCTCTTATCTGTACCCTCCTTGTCACTGCTCTAATCCAGGCCATCACCATCTCTGATTTGGATTGATGCAGTAGCTTCCTAATTGGAGTCTTAGCCTCCAATATTGCTTCCCTCCAGTCTGGCTTGCTGTTGTATGCAGCCAAAAGCATTCCTAGTTGATCCACGTGGTAGTTAAAGAAAAGAAAGAGGTCTGAGGAAAGGATTATTTTTGCAAAAGCAAAACTTCTCTCAATATTATCATGATTATTAAAATTCGAGTTTTACAGTGGTGTGCTGAGGTACTTTCAAAGAAATGATTGAAGAAACAGAGGAAAAAGATCAGCAAGCCGGGAAAGGTGGACCTAAAGTTGTTGGAAGCTGCATAATATTATGACTTCAGAAGTCTTTAATGACTCAGACCAGCTGGGACATTAAAGATCATCTCTTCTAGCTTTTATTTTCTATTTGACTAACCTGAAGCACAGCAGCGTGAGTTCCTTATCTCAGGTCACACTGTGAGTTAGTGCAGAATCCACATCTTCAGACTCTGAGCATTTTTTTGCTTGGGTTTAAGTGTGGTTACTAAGAGTATAGACTGGAGTCAGACTCATGGGGTTAGCGTGCCGGCTCTGTCATTTGCGAGCTGTGTGTCCACAAGCAACTTAATTAAGCTCTGTGTGCCTGAAGTTCCTCATCTCTAAAATGAGTAATAATAGTACCTACCTCACAGAGTTGTTTGAGGATTAAATAAGTTAATAAACACAAAGCACTTAGAACAGTGTCTAGCACATAGTAAACAGGGTTAGCTGCTGCTATTGTATTACTGTAAGGCATCCTAAGTTTAGTTATATATATGGCCTAATTTATACATCGTGTTACTTAATACTTTCATTTTACAATGCAGGGAAATAGTCATGGTGCTTAAAATATATTCTTAATCTGTTATAGGAGTTTTGGTAGACCTTGATATTGGTGAAGGATATGGCCTGATTCCTTTGTGAATACCACTGTAGAGTACTGAAGCTTTGCTGAGATGTGAATATCTGGTGGTTGGCTAAGCTCTTCTGTGACTCACTCCCGCAAAGCAGCCATTCAACAGACATGCTTGAAGTTTGTGTCTTAGCAAAATTACACATTACTGTGTTGAGACTTTTAGAGTTACTTACAAATAGCGTTAAATCATCAAATACTGATATGCTAACAGAAAATACGTTCTGTGGATGTTAAATAAGAAAGTAGATTCTGTTGTCTAATTAACTCTGTATTAAAAGAAAAATCACACCTAAAGCACAATCAACAAAATAAAAAATAAACAAGTCGGACTACATCAAACTAAAAAGCTTCTTCACAGCAAAAGAAACCATTAACAAAATGAAAAGAGAACCTATAGCATGGGAAAAAATATTTGCAAACTATATATATGATAAGGGGTTAATATCGAAAATGTATAAAGAACTCATACAACTCAATAGCAAAAAATAAATAATCCAATTAAAAAAATGGGCAAGGGACCTGAATAGACACTTTTCCAAAGAAGATATGTGAATGGCCAACATGAAAAGATACTAAACGTCACTAGTCGTTAGGGAAATGCAAACTAAAACCACAATGAGATATCACCTCATGCCTGTTAGAATAGCCATCATCAAAAAGACAAGAGAGAACAAATTCTGGAGTGGATATGGAGAAATGGAAACCCTTGTGCACTGTTGGTGAGATTGTAAATTGGTACAGCCACTATGGAGAACAGTATGGAGGTTCCTCAAAAAATAAAAAATAGAAATACCATATGATCCAGCAGTGCCACTTTTGGGAATATATCTAAAGGAAATGAAAACACTAACTTGGAAAGATATCTGCACCCCCATGTTCATAGCAGCATTATTTACAATAGCTAAGACATGGAAACAACCTAAGTATCCATTGGTAGAAGAATGGATAAAGAAGATGAGGTGTATATGTAGAATGGAATATTATTCAGCTATAAAAAAAAACAAGGATAACAAAGATGTTGTTTATTGCAAGACTTCTCAGAGCATTTAATATGTTATGTTAGCTTGTCTTTTGACTTTCTTAAAGGACAATATGATATGTTGCCAAACTTATTTGTTACTGAGACTAGTTGCTTTGGCAAACAGAGATCTACTGGATTTTGTAGAATAATAACTACTTTAGAATTGTATTAATATGCTTCAATTATAAGTGAGATCTTCCTTGATTAAGGCAGGTAATGTAAGAAATTCCGTATTTTTCAAATAAGGAAACTGCTAGTTGGGAAAGATATAAAATTACTTATTGCAGTCTTTATGATGCAATATACCAGTTTAACATTGCAGTTATAAAATATATTACTGATGCTACAATTTGGACATAGAATATACTTTTTTTTTTTTCTTGAGGAAGATTAGCCCTGAGCTAGCATCCGCTGCCAATCCTCCTGTTTTTGCTGAGGAAGATTGGCCCTCGGCTCACATCTGTGCCCCTCTTCCTCTGCTTTACATGTGGGATGTCTGTCACAGCATAGCTTGATAAGCAGTATGTGGGTCAGCGCCTGGGATCCGAACCTGCAAACCCCAGGCCGCCGAAGCAGAGCGCGCGAACCTAGCCACTTCGCCACTGGGCCAGCCCCTGGACATAGAATATACTTTTATTTTATTTGTTTACCTTTTTGTGAGGAAGATTATTTATTTTTTTGTGAGGAAGATTGGCCCTGAGCTAACATCTGCCAATGCTCCTCCTTTTTGCTGAGGAAGACTGGTCCTGGGCTAACATCTGTGCCCATCTTCCTCTACTCTATATGGGACGCTGCCACAGCGTGGCTTGACAAGCAGTGTGTCGGTGTGCGTCCAGGATCCGAACTGGTGAACCCCGGGCCGCCACAGCGGAGCGCACACACTTAACTGCTTGTGCCACCGGGCCGGCCCCCATAGAAAATACTTTTGACTACTGAAATTTGCAAGTCTATTTCACACCTCTGAGCTTTTTTCAGTCGTGCAAGGTTTATCATTCTCAGAAATAACTGATAGTTTTGTTGCCACTGAGAAGAAAGTCTAAGGATTACTTGTTTGTGTCCTAGTTACAGAGTTGTATTCTTTCTAATCTCAGCCCATTTCTAATCTCAGTTACGCTTCCTACCCTGATCTTTCCATGCAGATTTAACTGTCCCGTTCATCTTATTCATACAGGATACATTAGAACACTTTTGTTTCTTTTCATCATGGCTTCTTGTTTTCATGTCTACCAGTTCACTGGACCATAGACTTCTTGAAGATGGATCTGAACTTTTAACTTTGTATTACTTGTGGTGATAAATAAGTCCCAAATAAAAATTTTGCTGAGGGAAGGAGAAAAGAATTCTTGAATTAGCTTTAAGGAGACTTAAAAAAAAAAAAAAAATTCCTAGTTAATGTATTTTTGGCCCTGTAAAAGGCCAAATTATTGTAACCTATTTGTTGTAACATAATTGACATCTATGAGTGCCATTATATACACTAGAAATATATTTGTATCTATGTCTGTTGGCAACGAAGTATCAGATTTTTTTGACAGATAAAATAACAAGATCTGAGTCTTTATTTAAATATTACATACATCATGAGTGCACTGCCAAAATGTGGGTTTCATGTTTTTCTAAATTATAGAAGTTAAGAAAAAGATTCAAATACAGTTTTGTCAACATACAGCTTTTGTATAGGCTTGCATTTAAAATAATGCATCCTTATACAACCTGACCTCTGGCCAGCCTGGCTTTTTTTCATTTTAGGATTGTTACTACCATAAATGTTTATTAGAAATGCACGTATTTAGTATGTGTGAGAATTATTTGATTAAATATCGTCTTTGTTCATATGCACATCTTTAAAGATTTTATTTATTTATTTTTCCCCCCAAATCCCCAGTAGATAGTTGTATGTCATAGCTGCACATTCTTCTAGTTGCTGTATGTGGGACGCGGCCTCAGCGTGGCCGGAGAAGCGGTGTGTCAGTGCGCGCCCGGGATACGAACCCGGGCCGCCAGCAGCAGAGCGCACGGACTTAACCACTAAGCCACAGGGCCGGCCCCATATGCACATCTTTAAAGTGGGAAAAATGTTATTGAAAATGGTGATGACTTTGCGCTTATAATGTTGAAATTTTATTAATCTGTAACAGTTCCTAATTTTTATATGCCAGATATTATAAAACAGTGCTTTATTGCCCTTTTAAAATTGAGTTATATCAGGACTTCTTTTATGATTAGATTAATGAAGATGTAACTATTACATGAGGCATGTGCTGTTTCTGGACAATCCACACACATAAGAATGAATAAATTGATATATAAATATAAAATCATGAGTTTATCCTGAAAGTTCTATTTCTAGTTTAACACCAGAGGTTTATTTCTAGCCTTCTCCCATCTATATTTGTTTCTCCCTTCTCAAACAGTGATAACCTTCGCTCCCAACGTCATCAGTGTATTTGCTCATTTACTCAAAGTAATTTCACAGTTGCCTACTTACATACCACTGGGGAAAAAGAAACCTACTAAATAGAGTACAGGATTTGTTTTTTTTTTTTTTTTTGTCTTTTCATAGAAGGTTTTTAATTACCATGTTTAATGTTACTTGGGTTAGTTTTTTATTTCAGTGAGGTTATTAATTTAAAATATAAAATATAATTAATTTCTGATTGTATTTAATTTTAGGCTCCTCACATCTTGTTGATTAAATTTTATATTTTGAATATATATATTTTATCACCATTTTTAATAACAGAAAAGCTATGAGGCAGTACTGGTATAATGTAAAGAAGTCTGGACCAGGGACTCAGTCAAGGCTTTTTGTTTTGTCCAGTGTTGCCACTTACAGTGTATCATTAGTAAATTAGCAAACTTCTCTGAAATTCGAATTCCTTTCTTCTCTTTTATGTTTATTAAGGTATTGTTTACATACAATTAAATTAATCAATTTTAAGAGTTCAGTTTGATGAATTTGATAATTGTATCCAATTGTGGAAATGGGTTTTTCACCTTCTAGTCCCTTTGCATTTCATCCCCTCCCTCACCCCTGGCCCCCGGCAACCTCTGATCTGCTTTCTGTCATTATAGTTTTGCTTTTTCTAAAATTTTATCTAAATGGAATCACATTGTATATAGTCTTTTGTGTGTTGCCTTCTTTCACTTAGGATCATGTTTTTGAGATTCATCCATGCCGTTGTGTGTATTGCTATTTCATTCCTTTTTGTTATGGTATAATTATATCACAATTAAAAACAAATCCATTCAGTTGATGGACTTTTGGGTTGCTTACATTTTTTTTGCTATTATAAAGAATGATGCTTTGAACATTCCTGCACACATTTTTGTATAGACATATACTATCATTTCTCTTTTGGGTTATTTTTGTAGTGGTTTTCCTAGGGATTACAGTACATAATATCTTTAACTTTTCACAGTTCTTTTATTGTTAATAATGTACTACCTCATGTGAAATACAGAAATGTTGCAACATCTGTCTTATAATTCACTCACTCTTTCCACTGTGTTCATTCTGCTGCTAATTCCACTTCATTTCAGAAATAGTTTTTCATTCTAGAATTACCACTGATGTTTTGTTTGTATCTCTCTGATGAGACTTCTCATTTCTCTGCTCAGATTTAATGTATTGAAAACTTTTTTTCTTAATTGAGAATAGTTATATCTACTTTAAAATTGTTGTCTGTTAATTTCAACATCTGGTTCATCTTGGGATCAGATTTGATTGATTTTCTTTTTTCTGGAGAATGTATTCCATTTTTGGTTTTTTGTATGTTGGGCAATTTTGGATTGTATTCTGGGTATTATGGGTTGTTAAGGTGTGGAGATTTTGGTTCTGTTGCTTTTCGAGGCTGATTCTTGTTTCCTAGGTTATAGATGGTACTTTTTTTGGCTGGGCATGAACTGCAGACTCCTATGTTGTGCAATAGCTGTATTCTCTGTTCAAATCTTTTGTCTTGAGCTGGGCTGCTTTGAGTCTGTTCTGCACATGGGTCATTCAGAGATCAGTCAGAGATGTGGGTAGACAGAGTTGGGGAATCCCCTCTCTGGGTCTTTCCCTTGCAGGATTCCCCCCCACTCTTCAGTGCTCCTGGTTTCCCCACTTCCCTTTTCTGTTCCCCAGACCAGAAAGATTGTGAGTATGTCCTTGTGCACACCTGCTGCTATGTCCACCATTTTGTCTGCACTTTGTCCTAGGCTAAAAGCCCCAGAGACCAGAAGTTACTTGCAGCTCCTTTTATTCCTTAACCAAGTGAGCGTGATTCTCCACCAGTGCTTTCTGCTTATTCTCCACTAGCTTTTGTTGCTTTTTGTATTTTTTAGTTCTTTTCTCTGTCTGTGTGGGGTCATCATATGTCAAGGAGGGTCCTACTCCATCATACCCAGGACTGGTACTTTAGAGATCATGTATTGATTCCTCTCTTTTTAAATGGGGATGATAACACACACATCTAATAGGTATGAGAATCACAGGAGTCAAATATGTAAACTTTAACACACTTGATTCTAAGAGAGGGTAGGGAAGGATCATATCATTTATCTGAATTTTTACTCAATCATTGAAAATGCGTTGTTATTTGTAAAGCTCTTCAGGGATATTTGATGTACAAGTAAGATTTCTTAAAATAAGAAAGTATTTTAAAAGAATCATTTTGTTAAAATATTTAAATATTTCTAAAAACACAGAATAATTCATAATTTTAGAGTTTAAAGTTCTTTTTCCCCAGTCTAATACATGTAATATGACCCCGCAGAACCACTTTTAGGAATATATCTTATAAAAATATTACTATTCATGCTCTAATATGTGTCTACAAATATACTCAAGGAAGTATTGTTAATATAAAATCAGAAACAATCCGGATAGTTAAAATAAATTATAGTATAGCCCCTGTATGGAAGGGAATACTGTGCATCTATTGAAAAGGATGAGGGGGCTGGCCCGGTAGCATAGGGGTTAAGTTCGCACGATCCACTTTGGCAGCCCAGGGTTCGCTGGTTCGGAACCTGGGTGCGGGCCTACTTACCGCTCATCAAGCTGTGCTGAGGCGGCATCCCACATAGAAGAGCTACAACTGTACAACTATGATATACAACTATGTACGGGGGTTTGGGGAGAAAAAAAGAAAAAGAAGAAAATTGGCGACAGATGTTAGCACAGGGCCAATCTTCCTCAAAAAAAAAAAAAAGATTAGAATTGCCTGGTGCTTCTTAAAAAAAAAAAGAAAAGTGTGAGATTGGGAAATCTATACGTTTGACAGGGAAATTGGCCATGATATATTCTTAAATGAAAAGATCTATTGCAGAAGCTTTTGTATGAAATGAGCCTATTTTTATAAATAAACAAATATTTCCTCTGAATTCCACTCCAGTTTATGTGTATGTATATTACAAGGATATACCTAAGATTGTTAATAATGTTTATTTTTTTGGAAGAAGAATTGGGGAAGGGCCATTTTCACTTTTTATTATAACTCTGTGCAGTTTGTATTTTATTATTTATAGACTTAAACAAATTAGTCAAGTTCATGAAAGAATTCATTCAGGAAGAGTTAGTGAATCAAGCCATTTAAATTGAATAGAAAATGTTCTTCTTCATAGATTCTAATCTAAAGGATGACCTTTCAAAATATAGTTTTTGTGTTTAATTGAATCAATACTTCTCAGATAATGACTTAAGTTCATACTAGGTGTGTTAGTTTTCTGTGGCTGCTGTAACAAATTACCACAAACTAGGTGGCTTAAAACAATAGAAATGTACTCTAACAGTTCTAGAGGCCAGAAGTCTGAAATCAAGGTGTGTCATACTCTCTCCAGAGGGTCTAGGGGTGAATCAGTAACTTGCCTCTTCCAGCTTTGGTGGTTGTTGGCATTTCTTGGCTTGGGACCTTATCATTCCATCTGCCTCCATCTTCTGCCTCCATCTTCACATGGCCTTCTCTTCTGTGTGTCTCTCTCCTCTGTGTGTCTGTCTCAGAACTCTCTCTGCCTCTCTCTTTTAAGAGACACTTGTCATTGGATTTAGGGCCCACCTGGATAATAATCTAAGGTCTTAACTTAATTACATCTGTTAAGATAGTTTTTCCAAATCAAGTAACATTCACAGGTTCCAGAGATTAGGACGCAGACATATCTTTTTCGGCAACACTATTTAGCCCACTACTGAAGAGATATGGGATATATTTAAATTATGTGTTCTAAGGTACAAAATTAAAACTTTTAATTTATTTACAGCATTTCGATTTCAAAAATTTAAGCAACACCAAGCATGTTGTGTTTAAGATGCATTTTAAAGAAATGAAAATTAAAATTATTCATATTTATTGGCTAAGATATAGATATGTGAGATTCTTTCACTCTTTTGTTTAACATGTACTTATTTAATTTAGTAGCATGTTTAGGTGACTGCCCTTTTTGATTTTAGTCCTCTTTCATTTTCATTTTATTTTAATTTATGGAGAATTATGCTATTAGATGTTAAAATATATGATTGCATATACTAGAAACAAATAGGTATTTGCCATAATTGCCTATGATAAGTGAAATAGTAGATTTTCATTTTTAAAGTTTTGAATGAATGACATTAGTTTAAATAAATTATAAGTAAATTGTAAAATGTCTAATTTTAAAATTAGATATTACAATTGTAATTCTCTGTGATATAGCATTTTAAACTTGTTACTTACTAGCTGTTTCTTGATGTCATTATTTTAAATTTTGAAATAAATGGTAGATTGGGTAAAAACGATGGCAATGTATTTTGCCTTGGAAATTCTGTTCGGGGCAGAAATGATTGCAGTCTCATGGAATAACTTATTATTAAAAACTATGTATATTCATCCATATATGTAAAATTGGAAGATTTCAACAAATTAAATAATACACTTTTTTGCATCTTGCTAACACTTTCCTTCATTTCTCAGTGAACTCTGTGTGAGTAGCACGTTAAAAATATGTAGTTCAGCCTTTCTAATAAGGAAGCATACGACATTTTTGATTATTGGTTGTAACCTTTGAGGAAATTCCCTGTATTGTTAGGCCAATTTCATTCTTTTCCTTTCTTCTAAGAACTCAGAAGGCATTTTTGAGTATCATTAGGTTTTGAAAATATTTTCCAGAATAAACACTAAGGGTAGTGTTTCAGAAGGAAGAAAACTAATATTTATTTAGCATCTACTTTATACCAAGCATATACTAGGTATTTCATGCTGTCTCATTTATTCTTAGAACAACTCCATAGTATTTTCAGTATTGCCTCCATTTTTTTTGTAGGGGAGGAAACTGAGGCACAGAAAGATTAAGTAAGTATCCCATATGTATTAGAGGGTGAGGCTGAGATTTGCATCTAGTTCTGTCTCACAAAAAAGTACAGATCAGATAACAGTTTCTCCAAGCTATCTGTAAAATGCCATCTAATTTTTGTTATGAAATCTTACATTTTTAAATAGCATTTCTTATGGAAACTGAGTATACAGTCTCCTGGGGGTAGGCCTGGGAGGCCCTTGGGTTGGACTCTGCAGGCACCGATGCTGTATTGCGGTAGTCAGTATACGAGGCATCAGGCTTGAAGTGAGCCTTTCCACCTGATGTATGGTTTTATAGCTCTTACCTTTGTGCTGAGGAAACGATGACAGAAATATCTAATACTCCTACATTTAAAAATATAAGTTATTAAAGAATAACCTCAGCTCTACATCTGAATTAAAGTATGAAAATGTTGAATTAGAGTAAGGACATAAATTATAACCTCCAATGAAAGTAAAAATATCCAGGCCTTCATTTTATATTTTTAAATTTACGTGGAGGCTTGGGTTGCAAAAATGAGTAATAACATAGTTAGGTTCCCATTGCCACTATTCTTTGTAATATATCAATTATGGAATTTCAAAGGAATTACAAGTTTTTACTTGCTCAGTTGTGATAATTTTTTTGTACTAAATAAGCATCCCAGGGTCACTGTCTTCCTAGGTTGGTTAACGTATGGGGAAAATATTTTAATATCTGAAAATGGGTCATAAAAAATAGAAGTTTGTGATTTATTGTCACCTGTCTTCTGATAGTTATTATCTTAAAGTTGTCATGCTTATTTATTTTGGTGTCAGAGAAAAGCAACTGAAAGAATGTTGAAAATACTTCTTGTAACTATTTCACAGCAAAAAACGTTAGTCTAATAATTTATGTATACTTTTTATAAGTCTCTATTTCCAAAGGATGAACGTAGGAGAGAATAGGAAAGAAAATTGTCATTTGATATGCTTCATTTTTTTTTTCTTATGAGGTGCTATCTCTTGAATGCATACTAAATGAGTTTTTTTAAAACACTGAATGATCTTTATAGCAAACACAAATTCTGAAATTGTAATAGTCTATTTTATATTCTTGATATCTCTACTCCCCAACAAAAAAACAATAAATGTCAGAAACCTTTATTTTAAAGTTAATTTAGTACATTTTTGGAGTCTTAGCTTCTAATAGTATGATAATATTTTTACTTGTGAAGCAAGGTTGTCATCTAGTGGTGTTTTCAAGTACTACATCCTTCATAATTATCTATCTAATAAATATTCAGCATTTTAAGGAAGTGCTTAACAAAAACAAGTCTAGGTTTCAATTTTTCAGAATTTAAACACTTTTAAATGTTTTAAATTAGATATAACTATACAAAAGTTTTTCCCTAGTATTTTTCTAATTTCTACCTTTCAATCTTTAATGATGGGCCAAAAATATTTTGTTTGGCCAATGAAATGTTGAAGTTTGAGTAGTATGAGTGTTAATCATGGTGTATATCAAGGCATTTCATATTGCTTCAGGATCTACTCTAGAAGTTTTTTATTTAGATAGAGAGATAACTTCTATAGTACTGAGTAAATTTTTCTTTATTTTTTGCATATTCATCCTTTCAGTTTTTGTGCAGGTTAATTTTATAAACATTTGCATTTAAACTGTTTAAGTTTCAGGGGGGCCAGCCCCATAGCTTAGTGGTTAAGTGTGCGCGCTCTGCTGCTGGCGGCCCGGGTTTGGATCCCAGGCACACACTGACGCACCGCTTGTCTGACCATGCTGAGGCGGCGTCCCACATACAGCAACTAGAGGGGTGTGCAGCTATGACATACAACTATCTACTGGAGCTTTGGGGAGGAAAAGGGAAAAAAAGGAGGAGGATTGGCAATAGATGTTAGCTCAGGGCCGGCCTTCCTCAGCAAAAAGAGGAGGATTGGCATGGATGTTAGCTCAGGGCCGATCTTCCTCAAAAAAAAAAAATGTTAAAGTTTCATGGTGATTTTTTTGCTTTTGGTGTTTATACTTTTGTAATATAACAGTCTGAAAAATTAGTGTAGAAGAAATTAGAATGGATTTCCTGGTGTGTCTGTGTGTGTGTAAGTATGTATGTGTGGAAACAATTTAATATCATAGTTTAGCTAAATGGTGGAAATAATATAATTTGTGCATGCAAAGAAATCATAAAAACTAAAAACTGAAAATATAAAGCATTTTTAAAAGTAGTTTATTTTTTAATAAATCTTGTATTGAAAATAGTTTATTATATTGATTAAGATCAACACTAAGTTCTTGCACTGAGAGATATTTTAAATAATATGAAACTTTATTCATCTGATTCATTCACAGACAAAATTAAATTTTAGGCTGGAGTTGATTCAGGTCCTTATTGTAATTCTTAGCATAAATATTGTGGTATTCATTTTGGCCTTGTAGGTGGCCACTTTATCTGAAGAGGGAAAGAAAATGATAGTGATAGAAGTAGTACTTTGGTTGCTAAGGGAAATGAAATAAAAGACCTCTTTTTTCATTTTTCACCATTTGTGTGTCCTAGTACTCCCTCTTCTGAATTACCTTTAGTAGAATTCTGATCCTTCTATTTGCTGTGCTTAATAGAGATTTAGGCATGGAATCCCATGGATTCATTCATCTTACTGCCAGTATACCAATTTATATGTTTGTTGGTGATATTTTCCCCCCCTAATGTATTTATAAACTGTATTGAATATATTGATTTCATGTGTACCAGGTCATCTGAAGCAAATTTTGTGTTCAAATTCTTATCAGCCTTGTTACCTTACTAATCTTATTACTCTGTATGGTTAAATACTGTATTTTCCCAAATAATATTCATAAATAGGAATTTATAAGCCATTTTCTTCTGCCCAAGAGGAGGGAATTAGCAAGTTATTATTTCAGTGTCTCTGGCTGGGTATAGTAAGAGCCTATAAGAATAACAGCAAACCCCAGATATTTTGGCAGGCACATCACAATCCTTTTACACTGGGGGGTTGAAAACAGGATAGGCAGAGTGAATAGAGAGATCTTTATTTGGGTGATTTTTAAAAATTATTTTTTAATGCCTTGGGAATTTGCAGTAGGTTGGCAACTTCCATGTTTGATAAAGTCAAAGATACCTTTTAATATAAGTGATTTTTAAATTATCTGTTATGTTTTATTCTCAGGTGTCTCTGTATTTGCAGTTGGGTAATTGACAGTTATCTTTATCTTCTTTGTGGCTAAGCAGAAATTCATTTATTAAATTCCCATTTTGGTATCTGGATAACACATGTGGGCCAGTAATCTCCATGTGGTAGTAAACAGTCACATATAGATCATAGACCCCAAAACCACATAAGGACATTTGATTTGGGTTTTATTCAGAGACAATTAAGATTACCATGTGAGTCATCATCCAGATTTCTCCTTTATTGTTTGATTGAGTCCCTACCCATTTGGGAAGAATCTTTTCATTCTTGGTTTTCTCAGTGGCATTTTAAAGAATTTCCATGTGTCATCAGCCTAATATATATGTGTAATAATAGATTCTGTCTTTGATTATTTTGGGAATTCAGGTCTCAGTTCAGACTTGAATGGACATTCTTTGCTTGGATGGGTGGAAGTGGGTAGAGGGGAAGAAAACTTGATGTTTGCTTTTTAGTGTTTCTGGCCAGTTAGAACATTCCTCCTCCCTAAAAAGTATATGTAGTCTGGAAATCGGAGGTAAAGGTGAGTTCTGTATATGTCTAGTTTGTAAAATATTTAGGCCAAACTACGTGATTTGACACTTTTCAGTCTGATGTAGACAACTCTGGTAAGAACATTTATTACAGTGCATAATTATGTTCATTGCTCTCCAAGAATCATACAAAGTGGCCTAAAAGACAAAATTCTTTTTCTCTTTTGCCTGAAAAGGATGTCAGCCATGAATATTATGTTATTTGATAGACACATGGTACAACCTTGCACGTCAAAGACAACTTGGAAGCGTATAGGAGCAAACAAGCAGATAAATAAACTAATATGATTAGTAAGTACAAATTGTGTGTGCCATGTGCAAGCTGAAACATGTTTTCTTTGACTTGCACATTGCTTTACAAAAAAACTAAAAGCTAAAAATGAGAAGATCTGACAATGACTGTTTTACCTATCCTCAGACAGACAGACAGTCAACCGGAGCTGAGTTATGGCCGCCCCCTTTAGATGGGGCATGTACTCTTCAGTTTGTCTCGTTTCTCCTCATTATCCATTCATCATAGCCAGTGATTAAGTTAGACTCAAGGATTTTACCTGCTTTCTGAGGAATAAAGTGAAGGAAAATTGGCTCTCTTTTCCCTTACTGATAGTGAGAGATGGTAATGATGAACCACTATCTGGATCGAATAAATGAGATTAAAATGATAGTATTTGTTTTATCTCAGTTTGCTGTCAATAGAGATTCTTGAACTGTAGTTTGGGCATGTCTGTTTTATATGCCCAAGTGTCATCTGAACATGGGATGAAGATGGTTCTGGTAGTGGCGCTTAGGCTGTGTGACCCTTCTTATTGAATATGTATTCATTAGTTGCAATAGGAAATCCCCTTTCCCCCAAATTGGTGGATAAAAATTAACTTGAAAGCTTTTACTTCTGAAGTAAAAAGAATTGCTCAGGATGACACATTAAATGACTAAGACTGTATTTTAACGTCTTCTATTTATGAAAAAGGAAGCACTTGCTAAAATCTTTTTTAAAAAATTTGAGCACTTATTACACTATGATTTAAAATGGCATTATTTGAAGGTAAAATTAGTAGGAAATGTTAGTCTATTCTGTGAGTATCATGCAGAAGTTTAGCCTTTTAGTGCCCTGCTTGTCAATAAAATGTATTCAGATGTATTTTTAGTTTAGAATAGTAATGAGTGTTTTTATAATGTTACTGTTCCCAAATCTCCACTGGAGAGAAAAAAAAAAAATGTATGCTTTCACAGGCTGTTTTAGTAAACAAGAGCTCTCTGAGGTTCGTTTCTTCTTTAGGGTTCATGCCCTTGGGTTTTACGTGCTCAAAGATGGCACATGGGAACTGATTATAATTCTCTTCCTTGGAAGTCCATCGTGTAGATGTGCACAGGGATCAGATCTGGGACGCATGCTCCAAATTTCAGTTCCTTTCTTTCCCAATGACCACATTAAGGCTGGTGAATTTTACGTTGTATTGTTTTTTCAGTTACTGTGTTACTGTGATGCACCTTGAAGCCAATTTGGGCATTTGACTTACTTTTATCACTTGTTTTATTCATTGATAATATTGGAGTTTTAATGAAATATTGGAATTTTAAAAGAAAAAGATTAATTTGTAAATCCCATGTTATGGTTAATTTAGATTCAGTTCTTCTGTGAAAACAGTCCAGTATTTACAAAAGGATCACCAAGATGTTACTGAGGAGAGCTGTGAAGGGGTCTCCTGTTCCTTGATAATTAGAGTAAAGCTGTGAGGATCAAGTCCTTTGATTTTTCCAAATATGAAGGGTAAGTAAGGGAGACTTGTAAAACTTGGAAATCGAGACGGAGCCACATTTTCGAATTTGTCATATTCAAGAGCCCTTCTACAGGCATTATTTAAAAGAAATCACATGATATTTGACTTATACATGGATAAAGTCAAATTTCCACTCCCTTGTGGTTTCTGTCTTTAGAATTTTTGTTAGGTAGACTTTCCCTCTTTATATTTTGTAGGGAGAGGTGTTTTTTATTATTATAACAATTTTTGAATCTCTGATTATTAGTATTAGTTGAAACTAGACCTGTTCTTTTTTGATATATTTTAGAGCTCAGTGATTAAATTTGCCTACTTGTGCTTTTTTTGTGTGTGTTGATGAAGTGTGTCTACTTGAGTAGGAAACTGATTTGTATAGCTGTTAGCTTTTGTTTGTGAAAAGATGATCATATTCCTAATATTAGCATTAGTTGTTGATAAATAAAAATGGTGTGTTGTGATGAAAAGACTGCTGACCTGGGAGTTAGGAGGTAGTCTTGTTTTAACTTTGCATTGCATTTGTATTTTAGGGCAAGTTTAGTTAACATCTTTGGGCCCTCTTTTCTTCATCTGTAAAATTGAAGACGTGAACTTTATTTTTAACTGGAACTATTCCAGTTCATCTGACATCCTATAATCTTTTAATTCTAAAGAGTTGCCGTTCTAGAAAACGAAGTGTTTTATTAGTCATTGCATACTATTTCCCCACTGTATAGGAATTTTGAAAGTTGTGTTTTTGTAATTACTCAATCAGCATTTAATATGTCACCCATATCCCTTCAAGCACTGTTATTTTCTAAAATTGGTTTCAACCTTTACTTATCTCTCATTTCTTCCCCATTTTCTAGCCAGAATGTGCCAGGTTATTACCTCTAGAATGTGCTTCACACTTTTTTACTTCTATGTTTTTGCTCATACTACCCCTTTCTATGCACTCTTTCTGTCCCCTAGCCACTTTGAGCCCCTATAACATTTCCTTTGTAATTATTTTGGCCTTGTATGGTAGCTGTTTATGTATTGTGTTATGCTGTATGAGATTGTAAACTCCTTGAAGGCAGGTGTTTAATTTTCATCATTCTACTAATCTTATTACTAATTCACATAATACTTTTCACATAAATAGGGGATTAATCAATATTTGTAGACCTGAATTTGTAAGATGATTAATGATAGATACAGTCAATTGCTATGAACAGTGAAAAATTAACAGGATAGTAAGGAAATCAACTTAGCCATTTTGAATTAAAGCAGTGTTTTAACCATCTATGCTGACTGCAAGCATTTGTATTCCATAGTTACTTCTGTACTATTATTCCTGCTTCTCATCCGTTTGTTCTTACTGACTCATCTACATATTTAACACTTCTGTTTTTTGTCTGTAACCCACTAAATTACTTGCCTTCATTCATGATTGTAGTTTAGCACTACCATGGTCTTAAACTTTTAATAATATCTAATTTTGTTAACACATTCTTGCTTTGATTTATGTATGTGTGTGTGTGTCTGCTTTCCTGACTTTTATCTCCTTGACCTTGTTCATAGGCTTATCAACTTTAATCACCTATTTTCTTTTGCACTCTACAATTTACATTTCTTTTCACTTGCTCTTTTACCTTTGAGAAATCATTCATTCCATATTTCTTAAAGGCACATCCTCTTTGGTTGCTGTGTCCAGGTAGAGTTTATATTGACAAATGTCTTAGAATTAATTCTATCTGATGTTGGGGGTTGATGGTGGAATTACTGTCTATCAGGAATGAGCTTCAGTTAGCTCTGTCAGGCTAGTACTCCTGTATCTTTTTAGTGGGAGAATGCCTGCAGTGGCAAAGCTAGCACCAGCCCTGTGGTTAAATGTGTCGATACCGGTAACAATGTCAGATGTTAATGGGCATTTTTACAGGTAGACTTTTTGAGGGATGATACCCAAATTGTAGAATTTATCAAAGAATTTCAAAATGGCCATGTTGGGTATGGATGAATGGGTAGAGATGATTTTTCTCCTCCTTGGATTTAATAATCTTTTTACTCTTGAATTAATTATTGTCTGCGACAGGTGAATAGTTGGTTTTGACTGGATAAAAGAACAAAGGTCAATAAGACAATGAGTAAAAAAACTGAAAAGAAACAGGAAAAGTAAAAGATAGAAGGTAAAAAGTTGCCTATCTTTGTGCCACTTGGAGTCAATAGCATTTATTGAAGGATTCTTTGGAACATTATTTTAAAGAAAGGCGACTTGAGAAGGTAATGTGAGGAAGAAGCACAGATGAAATTTTTGTTGGACTAAGTTTAAAACTGTATTGTTTTTAGTTCTATTTTTATGGCACATCTCAATCTCCAACAACTTACTGTATTACCAAATATTTAAGTCAGATATTATATTTATATAATAGTAAAGTAGCTCATACATTCCTTAAGAAGTATATTGATGTTTAAATAGCTTTTCTCAGAAACCATATGAAGATTTTTATTAATGCAATATCCCTTTAAGGGTACAAAAGAGGAAAAATATGCATTGTCCATTCTGTTCTATCAGAGATAGTATGTAAACAGGGAGTATCCAGGATTCTTTCTCTTAGTGTTTATGGTAGAAGCATTTTATAGTAGAGAACAAAATTGCATGTTGACTTAAGAAAATAATTTTGGTTATTTAATTTTAGAAAATATTAAGCCATTTATTTTGTTTTAACAGGTATCTGTCAGATGAAGGCATTGAAGCTTGCACAAGTTCTCCTGACAAAGTCAATATAAATGACATCATCCTGATTGCTCTCAATGTAGGTTTTGTTTATTAATTTATAAACATTTTAATCTGGAAGCTATATTCATTAAAAACAGCTCATAAAATGAACTGGATTTGATGATAAGTAATATGGAGAACATCTTTCAATTTTATTGTTCATTTAAAGTTGCAGTAATGTTTGTTGAATTTGATAATCTCATATCAGCCAATTATTACTCATATCAGCCAATTATTAGAAATATATGTTTCTTTTAACATCTGTTATATAGAATCCAATGAAAAAGGAAAAAATGCAATTAAAACTCCTTTTGTTTCACCCAGTGATCAGTTACAGAATCTCATAACATTTATAGTAGCTGTATAATAGCAGTAAAAACCGATCCTATTCATTAAAACAAATTGCCATTTAATTAACGTAGAAACTCTAGCTACGTTATAGCTTTTTGACAGTTGTATTTATTATTTCAAAATAACTTTTCCTGTTGATAAAAGTAATATATATTGTAGAATACTTCAGAAAACACAGAAAAGTAAAATAAGAAAATTAAAGCTACTTATAATTACTGTCAATGTTTTGGTGTATATTTCTTTCCCTCCATCCATCTGTATAGCTATATCTTTTCCATAATTGGGATTGACTTTTGGATTTTTTTGAAAAGTTATAAAAATTGTTTGAAATAGATGAAGTAACAAATATTCTTTTTTCAATCTTGCAGTTGCCCCAGTGGGAGTTTTTTTCAGGTTGCCTTTACAATAACAATCTGTTAACAATCAAATTTATATATTATGATACATAATTAATGAAATTCATAAGAGAATTACTGTCTGACAGACTCATCATATCACTACAAAATAGGTATAACATAAAGCAGAAATGGGGGCAACTGAAAAGAACATTTAAAATATAAATAAATATATAACTGTGTATAACTTTTTCTTTTCATATCACTTAAATTTATATTTATATAATTAAACTTGGGTTTAAACTTAAAGATAAAATTTATGTTTTGTAATCTGTCACTTTTTTCAGCTTCTTTGAATTTTATTCAATAAGACAAGCAAGAATTTTTGTTTCTGAGCTTAAGTATTTAGGTTTTTAATAAATAAAAGACTATAAAATTTTTGAAGTAGCATTAGTTAGAAATTATGCATAATATCTCCAACTACAAATGGAAATATTCTGTACACATTTTAACTTTCTTTGACTTGCACCCAAATTAGTGAATTCTACTTTCAAAAAATGTTGTAAAGAACTCTTACTTTGTTTCTTTGTTTATAAAAAGAAAAAATCCTGAAGATGATAGGAAAGAGATTTTGTAACAAGCTTCTGCTCTTCTTTATTTTTCTTATTTATATACTTAGATAAATAGCAATGAATGATCTGTAATTGGGTGTGAAACTTTAAAATAAATCAAGGTGAAGTGTTTGTCTTATACACATAAGAGTTACATGATAAGTTATCTTAATGAATTAACTTATCTTTATAATTTTCCTTGAAATATAGAGTTGAATACTCCAGTCGAAGCTATCATGCCACATAATAAGAGAAAAAAAAACTTTTATCCTGAGTGAAGTCTACATCAGACAAATAATTTACTTTTCAAGTTTATCACCTTTAAATAAAATCAAGCATTTATAGTATTTCTGTTGAAATTTTTTTCAACTTTTGAATGATTGTGGGATATCAATCACTAGTTGAGAAAAACTTGTATTACTGATTGTTATTGTCTATTGCTTATTACATATTGGGAGTATAATCCATGCACAAGCTTTCTTACATTCTCTTTCTTCCTCCCGTGGGGGACACACCGAGCTTGTTCCTTTATCAAGCAGTGAACAGTGCAGTAATAGATATATAGTGTTTCTGCCCAGAGAAATCCGTTAGAGACTAGCACCCAAAGCTTTTATTAGACTGCTCATGAAGGTGCTCTCTGCCTAACATGAAATAAAATTCTAGACTGTTCCCAAAAAAAGCAGTTCACCGTAAATCACGTTGTTTATGCAAGTAGTCTAGGTAGTGAACCACGTTTTCAGTTAGGAAATGGTTCAAGTGCAAAGTTCCCTGATGCCAGCCTAGGGCCAACCTTGTAAAAGCAGACTTTTCTAAAGGTAGCAGCCTCAGAGCTGCTATGTAACTCTTTTCTGTGCAGATTTTTATATTGAAAAGGAGTGTTCTTAATTTTTTACTCTGTAGACTGGGGAGTAAGAGTATTAAGCAATGACATTGAAATCCAGCATGTAGTTTTGGGTTCAAATACTTGAATTATTCAGAAAAAAATTAACTGATAGACTAGCCTTAAATTACTGAATACTCTGTATCAGTAAAAATTTAAAAACAGATTATTTTTTAGTTTCTTTTAAGATTCTGTATAATATAAAATGATTTTCCAAATAGATATTCTGTTGAACTTATGAATAAATAGGAATCTTGTGTGTGTGTGCGCACATGTGCATGTGTATTTATAGGCTAAATATTTCTCCTGCATAATTTTTTGTTTTTAAGTTTGTTTATACAAAAAAAAAATGTATTTTTGGACCCAGTTGTCCTAGTGATTCTGATATAATGGTGTCTGATTCATAAAATTGCCTTTTCAATACTTATAAATTGACTTTGAATTTGGAATGTTTAAAGATTTGGTAGGTCATTTTCATCTTGCTAAAAGGACAATGAAATAACATTCCTTGTATGTGTGTACAGCACTTTAAAAGTTATGTAAACTTTGAATATATTTTCTCATTTTAGTCTGACAACAACTTTGTGAGATAGAGTTGGTACTATTCTTTCCATTTTTTAGAGGAATAAATTAACTGGATTTAGAGAATTTGTGACAGTGTCCAAGGTCATATTAGTTAATTACAGTTTGCAGTGAATCAAAGTTTAGGATTTTAGTCTAGTGCTCATTTCTACTTTATACTGATGCCTCATTTTAGTTTGAGTTAAATTTCATAATTATTTATAAAAACCAGAAATGAAGGACCATGATGTATCATAAAATTTGTATATATTCTGTTTTCATACATATTTAAATATTTCACCCTTTGAGTGACTTCACAATAATGCCTGTGTTTTTATGAACTGTTGGTTGTATTATTGACTTAATGATTATACATGTTCAGATGATAACAAAATGTACATGTTTTATATTCACTAAAATAAACATGATAGCTAACATTCATTAAATGCTTACTCTTTGCAAGTCATTGTGCTAAGTGCTTCATGTATATTAACATTTAATCTTCGAACCAATCCTAATAGAGAGAAAGCTGGCATAAGAGAGTATTTTTTTCCTATACGTCACTCAGTATTTTCAAAGTGAAAAGACATACAACATGAGGTATGGTTTATAATTCTTTCACTCTGTTATTGGATGGAGGCTGCAAAAAGAATAAACCTAAAGCATTGTTACACAGGTGTTTGGATTTGGGGCTTAGTTTGCCTGGCAGTTCCATTTGGTGAGTTTTAGTTTAGGAGTGATCCTTTCATTACATTGAGACATAAGTTATGAATCATGGTAGTGAAAGACTGGAGAGGATCTGTGGGGGTTGTATAACTTACATACTTGTTTCTTAAGCTGACCACATACGAATATTTCAAATAAGAGGATATTCTATTATTGTAGGTGTTCAAGGAAGACTATCCTACTTCTCTATATGTATTCATCTCATATTACAGTAATTTTGATCATCTAGTGTTTTCTCCTTAAGTCTAGCATAAATTTCTCTCAACATTTATGTGATTAAATGTACTCTATTTTCCTTTAGTTTGCTCTTAAGGCAATGAAGAGCTATTGTTTAATGTATTTTAGAGAATAACAAAACAATTTAAATTTAGTTATTAATCTAACCTCACTCTCACAATCATCAAGATAATTTCTTAGCTTAAATAATTAGGCCCTTTTCATGAGTATTGATAGTTTTCCTCTGAACAAATTTCTACCATTCCTTAAAAGAAATCTTTAAAAGTTCTACTTTTTATGTAGACTGTCTAGTCGAAGTTTTGTTTTTATGTCAGAAATGCTGTGACTTTGTTTATATTAGTCGTTATGTTTTCCTTTGGTTTGCTCAATACTGTGTACTTCTGCATTTTTATATAGTCAGTCATTTGTTCACCAGCTTCGATTTCTGTAATTTATTTAAGCAAATGAAATAAATTTTTACTATAGTAAAGTCTTACTGTAACTTCTTGCTGTTGCAGTGGTATTGTTCCCTGGGTTACTTGTTATGTTGTGTAGCTTTTGTATGTTATGGATATCACAGACTATAGAGTAATGTGTTTTCATGTCTCTGCATATCAAGGTTTTTCAGGATTCAGTTATCAAAAATATACTCTGTTTATGCATTGAGAAGTAGTCATTTGGTTTTAGATTGTGGCATTAATTTTTTAGTAAGACTGTAGTTTACATAAAATCAAATTTTGTATTTTAATAGAGAAGACTTATTAAGTTAAAAGGTTACCTAAGTTAAGTTTACCTAAATCAATTATCAGAATTAAGGCCTTATTTATTACTGTTCAACTTACTGGCACACTTTAAACAACATATATGTGTGGGACTGTGTCATTTGAAAAGATAGATTATATGTATAGATCTCATAATCAGTTAAAAGACATTTATTTAAACTTTGTTCCACAAACCTTAAGTAGTTTCACCTTTTGTTTGTGAATGAGATTTGATTTAGATTTCCTTTTATCTATAATTATATTTTAATAATAATATTTTTATTTTAGACAGACTTGAGAACAATTGGCAAGAAATTCCTCCCCAGTGACATCAATGGTGGAAAGGTAGAAAAGGTAAAGAAAAATGTTAACTTCCTAAATTATGCTAACTTCAATAAATATGAACATCTACTAAATTATTGGAATTATTTTTTGTCAATAAAGACTGCGACTACAAAATATTTTGGAGGTGAACAGTCACAGAGTTGTCATTATAGTGACTTCCTATACACATGGAAAATTATTAAGACTTAAACTTTTAAACTTCTGGTGACTTTTCAACATTTAAACTTTTGTTTCAGGAATTATAACTATGGCACACTTGTATGTGAAACTTACCAGATATTATCAGAGCTCAGGGCAAGGACCTTTTTATTTTAGTTATCTGTTACCATGTTTATTTAATGAACTTAATACATAAGATTGTGAGAGAATATTAGGAACAATTTGGCAAAGCCATGGATCTGCTAATTGCTATCATTTTGCATTACATATATATATTCATGTTACAGATTTTTTCAGTGATTAAAATACAAGGATATGATTTTTTGATACCAACTAGTCAGTCTTTTATTTTTTATTCATTTATATTCAATTTCTTCTTTTTATTTGAAAATACATTATATTGTGTTAGCCAAGAATTTCATATGTGCTATTGGTCACTTTTTGAACTATTAAGAAACATCATTATTGAGCCAGCCCTGATGGCCTAGTGATTCAAGTTCTCCGCTTCAGTGGCCCGGGTTTGGTTCTTGGTCACAGAACCACATCACTTGTCTGTCAGTAGCCATGCTGTGGCAGCAGCTCACATAGAAGAACTAGAAGGATCTATAACTAGAATGTACAGCTGTGTGCTGAGGCTTTGGGGAGGGGAAAAAAAAAAAGAGGAAGATTGGCAACAGATGTTAGCTCAGGGGGACTCTTTCCCAGCTGAAAAAAAAGAAACATTATCTGTAATTTCAATAAATACTTTCAATGTGTATGTTTTGCATCTGAATAAATCATATCATTTTAACATTCGGATATTTAAAATAGTTATTGCATCTCAGATATTTTAAATGTTAGATAATTTTGAAAGGTCTATAATGTAGCAACATATTTTTTACATTTTGTAAATATTAGTCCATTTATGCAATAGATGGTAATCATTTAGCTGGAAGGAACCACAAGAGAGCGTTTCTAATCTACTCTAGTTTTTGAGACACATACTTAGAGAAGAGGGTTCTATAAACTCCTCAGCAATTCATTTTCATGTTTAACAACTCTCTGTGTCAGCAAACTTTAATTATATTTTAACCTAAATTTCTTGTGCAGCAACTTAAAGTTCATAATGTCTTCTTTATCTTCCCTCAAGGGAAATGGAGAACATCTGGTTACCTTCCTTTATGAATAATTCTTCACATACTTGAAGACTTGTATATATCACTGCCACATGTTTCTTTTTGCTAAAGCCATCTATCTTTGTTCCTTTGTTTATTCTCAGTCTCAAGCTTTTTGTTCATCTTCATTGTTCTTCTCCGAGTCCTCTCCAATTTCTTTACATTGCTTTTTTGGTTGTGGTAGTAGTTGTCAGACTTTAGTGTGCACCAGAATCACCCTGATGCCTGGCTAAAACACAGATTGCCAACCACTGCCCCCTGACCTCACGTTTCTGATTCCATTGAACTAGGGTAGAGCCCAAGAATTTGTATTTTGAACAAGTTTCCATGGGATGTTGATTCTGCTGGTCTGGAAAGCATACTTAGAAGACTGCCTGGGTACAGAACCCCAGATTAAGCAGCAATCTTGGACAGGTCTGATGAGTGCAAAAATTCTTTACAGGAAAAGAAACTAGCATCAAAGCAATAACTACGCATCGTTATACTAGTTTATTTAAGAAAATTTCAAAGCTTTCTGTATTATTGGTTTTCTATTTTCTCTCTCTGTGTCCTTAGGGATTCTGAGAACCCACCTCTGCTGTAAGCTCATGGGGATGGTGCTGATGAGACTTTTCTCTGCTCCTTAGGGATTCTGAGAACCCACCTCTGCTGTAAGCTCATGGGGATGGTGCTGATGAGACTTTCTCTGCTCCCTCCACCTTCTCAGAGCCATTTTTGCTTCAAAAAGTTTTGTGCACTGGATTCTTTAGGATTTCCTTTGAATGTAGCTAACAACAATAAAAAAAACTTAAAATCTTTGAATCTAGAATTTTCTGTGCCAAATTTTATCCTTTAAAATATTCTTAATGCTAATGTGACTTTATAAATAAAGTAAGCCCTTTTCACATGAAACAGAAATTCAGTTGGATACCCCATGTCTGCTCTTCCTCTTTGATTATATTTTTCCTTTCATTACATACTTCTAACACCAAATGTAATTCTCTTGGTGGTATTAGTGAAGATGCTTTGACAAATAATTTTAATAGAAATTTTAGAAGCTCACCCAAAGGAATTGCTGATTTTATTTGCCTTTGGTTAGAACTCCATACATTATATAAAAATATAACTATTTTTAGGCCACAGGAAATGTTTAAGGAATATATTTTTGATATTAATTGACTGACTTGTACTTTTTCCCTGTTTTTTTTAATCACTTGTGCTTCTTTGTAAAGAAAGACTAATGCAGTAAAAGCTTTATTGTGCCTTTATTGGAATCCTTTCTTAACCAGCACTTGACCATATTAATGGTAACTGAATCATTATAAAGACATGGCTCCAGTCACTAAATTATATATGTTATTGTTCTTGTTTAAAATAAATTTTAAATGAAAAATTTAAAATAAATTTTGTTTTAATCCGTGCATAAGACATAGGGCAACATTTAGTAAGCAGAGTATTTGAATAAGTAATTTGCCTATTCCTTGAACATATGAGACTTTGGTATAAAATGATATTATTTTCTAGTTTTCTTTTTATACTAAAAAAGAATGAATGAATGAAAGAAAGAGCTGGGTTACCTAGCGATCTTCCAAATAGAACATACTGGAAACTAACTTTCCAAAAACTAATATAGACAGAAAACTTAAAATATGAGATAGACTAGCTGTCTCAGGAAGCAGAGGCGTGGTTGTGATATGTTTCAGATAGGGTGTGGAGAGGAGCATAAAATGATAGGGACTGGTAACATACTGGAAAGGTACAGATTTTAGAGTCATTGGGCTGCATTTAAATCCTCATTATACTGCTTATTAGTTTTGTGATTTCTGGAAAGTAATCTTGCTAGATTTTAATTTCCTTATTATTCAAATACTATCTCCCTTATGACATTGAAGAATTAAATGAAATAATGTACATGAAGATACTAAACGTAGTGCAATGCATATGGCAAGTATTGAAGATTATGAGCAATATAGGATGGTATTTTTGTCCTGGAGATCTAAGAATGCATGAATCCTTATTACCTCATTTGAGTATCTGTTACTGAGAGATCTCAAGGAAATTCAGTGAATGAAGTAAGGTAAATGGATACTTCATTATTGACTGGGTTTTGGCCTCCAACCCTAATGCAGAACTCTTATTACTTGAGCAAAGCTGGTCTGAGTGTGAACGAATCGAAGCAGGCCGAAAGCCCTGCTGTGACTATTTCTACTAAGTTCCAAGCCTGCCTGTGATATTACCATTCCTAAGAGAGAGAAAGCCAAAGGAAAATGTGAGTATTGAAGAGGATTTGCCCCAATATTTAAGAAGCAAATACTTAAGAAGCAAGAGGGGCGAAGAGGCTGTCTTCTTAGGAGCTGCCTCCATTCGTCTTGTGTGGTCCCTTTGAAAGGGCCTCAGCCATGTGTCTTCTAACCCCCTTGGAAACTCATTCGCCAGGCTTGAGGCTCAATACAATATACTGGAGATTCCCCAAGACAGAGCATAGTCCTCTTTGGAGGTAGAGTAAAGGAGTGTAGAGAGGAGTCTTCAGACTTCCCCCCTGAGAGGCCAAAAGTAAATGCTCACATGGTATATATTGTTATTATTATAATTAATAAGACTTAGACCATTTTCAACATTTGGGAATTTGAAAGTGGAAAGGAAGAATGGAGAGCTGTTAGATCTGTGATCAGGTAAGAAAGATTGTGGGTTTGTATTTAGGAGAAGACAGTTAATCCTGTACACACTGAATTTACATCTCTTTTGTTCTTAGACAAATCTGGGGACTTCAGAAGGGCATTGTCATCTGGAGTTTGAAACTGAAGTTTTAATAATTGCTATTATCACTGATTAATTTGGGAGAAAGTAGAATGTCAAAAAGTACAAGTAACTTTATTATTAATTAGTATAGTTTTGCTTAGGTTCTTTTCTCTTTCCTCCCATTCTCTTCTTAACATTATTTTGCAGTTCCTGTATTTTCTCCACAAGGTTTCCCATAACCTTGATGCAAAGGTTTCAGACAAATTAAAAAGTGTTGCAAGTGGGAAGAGGACAGTTTTCTCCAGGCTTCGAAGCCTAAGCTAGATTTTCCCATAGGCAGTTCGTGTTTGATTTTTAGGCCGTAAAGATTGTGAGAGTGGAAGGATGTATAGTGGGGAAGCCATATTTTGCAAGTTATTTTCTGAGTTTTTCAGGTCAGGCTTTGCATTTCTCAAATGGTACAAGGTCCTGGAACGTGGTGGCTTGTAAGCTAAAAATCATGGAAAAACGTCATGACAAAAAAGAAATAAAACTATACTTCCTATAAAACTGTTTAATATTTTTCATATTCTTCTTAAAATTTAATATTTTGCTGTTGTAATTTTCATAGCTTTAGCCTCTGAACCAAGGTGTAGAAGTTAATTATACAATATAGGTTAGTGTAAAAATACTTTACCAGTCCAGCTTTGTGAGGACCTTATGCATTACTGTGAAGCCCTAACAGGAAAGGCTTTCAGTTCTGTGTTTAATTTTTCCATCCAAGTTCTAGAACTGACAGGTTGGGTAAGCCTTTTTGAATGTGAAACTGTGATTAAAGACCTAATTTTTCCTAATGGAAGTGACTTCCTCAAAGCCTTGGCAATACCAACATCAACCACAAGATGGCTTCACTGCCTCAAAATTCAAAGTGAATACCCTCTCACCCTCTTTCTAGAAATTGGATGTTTTTAAAAAGAAAAATAATTGAAAAAACTTCTGTTTTAATTTAAATAAAATTGTATTATGTTTCATAGATGCTAATTAATTCTGTACTAAATAATATAATTTGCCAGTGTTCCTTTTAGTGAGTTATTAAAATTAAACATGCAATTTTATTTTTCAGACAAATGGATTACTGAAACTCTGATTTAAGTATGCTTTATTTACAAGTGCTTATTGATAATTATTTAAAGGACTTCTGTGGAGTTTACAAACGATTGCACAAAACAATATATATTAGACAGATACTCTTCTGATAATGGAAAAATAAACTGTTCACCTTACTTTTTTTTTTTTTTTTTTAATTCTCCTTAAGGAGATGTGGAAATAGGCAGATGACACACGGGGGGAAGTATTACTTTTAACTGGGAGTCCCGCAGTATTTTCCTGTATTGCATTTGTTGTAATTTCTCTGAATGATTGAATAAGAAAAATTATGTGCTGTGCTGTTACTTTGATGTATAAATTGATACTTTTTACAGGGAATTTCAAGTTTGGGAGAACTTATTCAAGATTATATTGTCTATTTCTCAATTACCAAGCATTTATAATACCATTTAAAAAATTTCTTAGGAGTAGAAACTTTTAGATCTTCTTCTAGTGAATGTACCACCGTATTTATGATTCAGGAAGTTTTTCTTTTATTATTGTTTATTTATGTTTTTCCATTTCAACTCTCTTTCTGTGTATGAATATCACTCGAAAAATTTGAGATCAGGATTAGAGACTACCTTCCCAAAGCTATTTCTTTCAGTATTCCTGATGCTTTTGACCTGCTTTCCTCTTGCTCTTTTTTGGTACAAGGCCCTAAATTATTTAGGAGAACCCTGGTTTTCAGTAAACTCTTTTTCTCCTCCTCTTCCTTCTCGTCCCCATCCTTCTCTCCATCCTCCCTCTACTCCTATTTATTGAGAACCTACTGTGTGCCAGGTCCTGTGTTAAGTAACTTATATGTATTATCTAAGTAATCTTCAGCATAGCACTGAAAATAGAAATTATTACCACTCTCCATTTTACTTTAGAGTTGAGGGAACTGCGTGTTCTCTAAAATCACAGTCTTTCGTTGCTACAGCAGCTTAATAATTGCCATGTGAGCGGCATGTCCTTCCCTCAGCTGACAGGCAAACTGCTCTTTATTCTTCAAATCCCAATTCGAATACCACTTATTCTCTTCTAATTTTCTTGACCTCTTTTGAGCAGAATTAATTTTCAAGAATTAATATTCCCATTGCCCTTTATACCTACATCTGTTTTTCGTATGTAACAAATTTTGTCATAGTTTTAGAATATGTAATAGAAAGAAGATAGACTTTGGTGTGAGACAGATCTGAATTTGAATTCTAATTCTGCCTCTTACTGGCTGAGTGACCTCTGGCAATGTACTTTTTACCCTCTGCTCTCAAATGTTCTTATTTAAGATACATGATTATCCTAACATACTTTTTAGTCCTGGAGGTAAATTAAACAACTTATGTAAAGATCCTGCCACATTTTCAGGTATATCTAATAAGTGCTGAATAAATTATGGTAAAAACACAAGGAAATTATTTATTAAGCAGGATTTGATTGTATATTTGTGCTAAGTGCAAGGAATGCAGAGATCAATAGGACAACCCACTACCTTCTTGGAGCACATAGCCTAATGAGATATTGAGAAACCAACAACGTTAATATAGTAAAACAAATGCTATGTCAGAAGTACATACAGTGAAGGGGCAGCTCTCTCAGCCTAGTGAGGTCTGGATGTTGCTATTCTTGCTAGACTGTTAGTTTTTAGAGATGTGATTCTCAATGAGGAAATAGTGGGCAGATCCCCATTTGAGGGCATAGTTAAAATCTTAGGGTAGGTAGGTATTTGTATGTTTATATATAAGGTATATATGTTTATACATGTATACACACATACCATATTCAGTATTGTTTCTATTTGGAAAATTTTTTAAAAATCTATTTTATTGTACAAACTACAGAAAATAGAATAATTGAAAATCTGCTTGACTGATAATAATATGTGGGAGATAAGTATAGTAGACATTTATGACTCCTAGAACCTGAATTCTCCTGTGTTTGGGGGAGTGTCCCATCTTCAAAGTCTTGGTGGTGGAGAAGAAGAAAATGCCAGATACTTTTCCCCCAGCTTCCTTTGCAGCTTTGCCATGCACGTGTACCTCAGCTTTGCTAGTCAGGTGAAGCTGCTCTGGACTTGGGCTAGTCACATAAAAAAGCAGGAACTGTGGTGAATCCTCTCTGGTAGTAGTAGAAGCTGCAGCAAGATTGAGTTTCTAGGGTAACAGTTGCAGCAGTGCTGGGGTATAAGTGTCCAGGGCCAGTGAGATCCATGGTACAAGGTGTAGAGCTAGAGGCTTGCGGTGTGCTGGATCCAGCTTGTTCCAGCTCATGAATGTTGATTGCCAGCGTCGCTTCTCAATTCAGAGTTCAGTAACATCTAGTTAATAATTGAAATCAGCCACGGAAATTGGCAAATGCTACAAATTAGGTCTTCTCTCCCCTCCTCATCTGAGAACTCTTTTGCCAGCATACCATCAAACCATCAAACCAGCTCTGTGATTTGATTTTGAGTGATTTTCTTGCTATGTAGGCTGCAGATCTAGTTCTCTAATTCTCCTGACATTTCAGTCAGCTACTCAATGTCTTAATTCAAAATATTATGTAAATTATTTAAACTATTTTAATATAATATTTGATATATACCAACATATATGTTTCAAAGCTTAATAATGAAGCGAGTACCTGTGAAGCTTGAGCCTGATGTAAGAACTAACACATTACAAAACCGTTCTGCCTATTTACATGTCCTAGCTCTTCCTCCCTCAACACCAAGAAATGATTGTTGTGAATTTTGAGTTTAGCTTTCCTTGACTTTTAAAAATATTTTAGTCATATATGTATTTATTCCTAAACAATATGCTGTTTTGTTTTTAAGCTTCATAAAATGAGAGCATATTTCTTGCTGTAACTTGCTTTTATCATTCATTGTTATAGCTCTAACATATGTCCATGTTGCATATACCTATTATTCACTGATGTTCTCTTTTGTATAATATTAAACTGTGTAAATATACCACCATTTGCTTATTCATTCTACCGGTTGATGGATATTGAGGTGCTTTTCTTTCTTCTTTTTTTTTTTTTAATAATAGATGCACTATAGTTGGCCCTTGGTATCTGCGGATGCCAAACCCACAGAAGCGGAGGGCCAACTGGGGACTTGAGCATCTGTAGATTTTGGTACCTGTGGGGGGTCCTGGAACCAGTCCCCCATGGATACCGAGGAACAACTGTACTTCTAGGAACAAACTTGTAAATTTTTCCTGATGCACATGTTTAAGAGTTTCTCTAGGGAATATAACCAGGAATTGAATTATTGTATGCTAGAGTTAAGCCAGTGTCCAACTTTACAAGATAATGCAAAATTATTTTTCAAAGAGGTTGTACCAATTTGTGTTACCTTTAGTAGTGTACATGAGATCCCATTGATCCATATCTTTTGTGGCACTTGAAATTATCAAATTTTTCTAATCTTATGCTTGTAAAGTATGTTATTCTTCATCAGGCTATTCTGTCCCCCTCTCCCCCACATGAATTTTAGGATCAAATGATGAAGTTTCTTAAAATATGTTGGAGTTTTGATGGAAATTGCCTTGAACGTGCAGATCAGCTTAGACAGTTGACATCCTTATGATATCAATCTACCAGTGAAATGCTGGTAAGCTGCCTCTGTGAAGAGAAAAAAAAAGCCCTGATATGTAGCATTTACCTCTTTTTGTATAAATATTCCTACTATGGCTGATTACTGTATAAGCTCTACTGTGAAATCATGGAAGCTGGAATTGGGAAGAAAAGTACATAATAGGCTCTTGTGAACTGGTATGCAGTGGCTCCAGCACACCACTGGATATGTCTCTTCATTTACTTAGTTTTTCCATAAAGTTTTATACTTTATTGAAAGTATATAGGTTGTATATCTTTTTGTAAGCTTTAGTCCTGGAACTGTCTATTAAAATGGAACACCATTTTAAAATGGTGTTTTAAAAAATTATTAATTTTTTTCTCTGTTATGGTGCATAGAAATGCAACTGATAATTATATATTGATCTTAAATTCTACCATCTTGTACTTATTATTCTTAATAATATGTCTGTATATTCTTTTATGTTTGCTCTATAAATTTGCTTTTTGTGGACATTTCACATGAGCAGAAAATTTATACTCTGTTGTATCTGGCTTCTTTCACTTAGTGTAATGTTTTTGAGGTTAGTCCATGATGTAGCATGTGTCAGTGGTTTGTTCCTATTTATTGCTGAATGGTATTCTATTGTATGGGTATACCACTTTTTCTTTCCATTTGGCAGTTGATGGATATTTAGATTGTTATGCATAGTTCTCTTACTGTTTTTTCATTGCTGCTAAAAGTAGGTTTGTGTTTTTATTATATTATTATTCCTTAAATTTTGATTTGCATCTTTACTCTTTGCTTCTTCATCAATTCTTGTTCACTATTCAGTTTCATTAGTCTTTACAAAGAACCAATGCTAGACTTTTGTTAACCCTCTTTATTGTAGTTTTAGTTTGCTGTTTCATTAATTTACCTTTATTATCTTCTATCTTATTTGAGCTCATTCTGTTGTTCTTTTCTCAACTTGTTAGTTCATCTCTTTAATTTTCCTTTCTTTTCTAATATGAGCATCTTGAGGCTATTAATTTTTCTCCTACCACTGCTTTAACTATATCCCAAAGGTTTTATACATGATATTTTCATTATCATTCAGTTCTAAATATTTTTCGGTTTATATATTTCTTTTTTGCCTGTTTTAATTATAGAATATTATTTTTTTCTTTTTGTTGTAGATTTCTAATTTAGTTATATTGTGATCAGAGAATTTAGACTGAATGTTAGCTGAATTTGAAATTTTGTAGAGGCTTACATTATGACTTGATATGTGTTTGTAAATGTTGCATGTTTGCTTGAGAAGAATATTTATTCCCTAGTTATTAGGTTCACAGTTCCATATAATGTCTCTAGATTAAACTTATTAGTTTATAGTTTGTGCTTGCTAATTTCAAATTCTCAACTCGTTAGAGGCTTAAAATATTGTTTTAATAATTTTTTTATGATTCTTATGCTTTGTGACCTGTTTCCTTGTGAGTCTCATGATATTTTCTTGTGATTTTATGTTTCTTGATCTTTCTGCATGGGAATCCTGGGCACCCGAATCAGGAATGTTTTTTTCTAGGAGGGATGTGTGGAGCTAGTAGGGGTGCTACTAACTTACAGTGAGTTAAGGTTCTGGCTAAGGTTAACTTTGGTACTTTTCCATTAGCCCAAAGCTGAGGCTCTCAGTTGTGATATAATTACTACCAGAAGCAAACAGATCTTCTCTGGACGAAAATATCCTCCACATTGAGGCTTACCAGAGATGCCTGCATGGATGACATGGGGAATGTTCTGAAATTTCTATTGTTGTGTAAACATTTCTCTTTTATTCCAGTTTTCTTGAGTCTTGATGCTGGTATAGGGTGTGACAAATCATATTTTTTTTTCCTGATCTCTTCCTGCCCCACCCCATGTTTATTAATATCAACTTTTGTTAAAATGATATTGAGTTGTTTTGACAGAGCAAAGTAGGTAAGAAAGAGGGCATCATAAAAGCTTGTCTTTCAGGCCTTTAATGCAGCTGTAGACAGAACCACCGTTTCTTCTTCCAAGGCAGCTTTCTTGGATTGTTGCCCAGCTGCTTGGATCCTCATGTAGAGATGTGACTAGTCCAGCAAAAAACTTCTCTTGATATAAATAAATGGATAAAAAAATGAACTCTAGGAAATCTCTACTGAAACCACTGGAAATGCCGTTGGAAGTAGTGATAGAGTAAAGAAAGAAATGAATTGTGATTTTAAGTACTTAAAAGGACTGTGGAGGATAAAACTTTTTTATTCTCTTAATTTTAACCCGCTTTGCAATAATGATGGAAGCTTGATCAGAACTTAATCAGACTCATAGATTCCTTCTGAGTATATGGTCCTGTTTCCAGGCTGATGGAGAATGTGATGCCTATGTTTTTAGGTCTACATTGAGAAATTTATTTCTCAAGGAAATTGATAAGATTATAAAATGGCTGGCAGATATTTCATAGTATCACAGAATGTCTAAATTTAGATGGTTTGTAGAGTCCTAAAGAAAACTCATTTTAACTGTTTATCTAGGTGTGATCACTATAGATAACTAGTTGCATGTCATCCAAACTTTGGAGAGTCTGATTGTAAACAAGCGTGTTAATTTAATATGATCAGTAAATTAATAAAATAATACAGCCATTTAAATCTGGTATTCCATATCAGTTAATATGACTAGTTAGGATTTCAGATGACAGAGGTGTCCATCTACCTAAGGAGAGGAAGGAATGAAGCCTGGACGAATTTTTTTGGTCTCAGAGAATGTTTCTGGCAAATACTTGATATTATTTAATAGAATTACAGATTTTTACCTGGAGAATCCATGATAAATTCTTCTTACCTAATTAATTAAATTTTTTACAATAATTTCTTTTACTCGTTCCTTATGACTCATTTGAAAGAGAAAATCAGACATTAAAGAAATCCTGGGTGGTCAAAGATTAATCTTTGTTTTTTATTATTTTCATTTAAATTGATACTTTTTTTACTTTGAGGTTGCCCTTAACAAGAGTTGAACAAATAGTTTGAAATAATTCTCATCCAGTTTTGGGGATGAGTTTGGATTCAGGGATGAAGTTAGGATTTAGGATCTTAGAATCATAGCATTTTATTCTACTATTTGTGTTTTATTTAGGCCTAATACTTCCCTATTTTTTGACTACAGAGTATAATAAACTGAACATTGTAAACATAATGAAAAAATTCATTATATCTGCTGGTTTACTTGTAGAATATTTCTGAATTGTAGAATCACCAATCTTAAGGCTTGATGATTCAAATTGAGAAGGGACTATCAAAAAACTATGTATAATTTGGGAATTTCTAAGGAGAGTCTACTAAATAGTACCTCCTTTTCTACTTTGGTTTTAAAGCAGTTGAGAAGTAAAGGAGTGGCACATATGGGCCAAAATATTGACCTTACTATTGATAAAAATTAATTTGGAAAATGTGGTTTAGTGGGAGAGCCAAATGGATCCATTAACTGAACAACAAACCAGGCAGACTTGTACACTCACTTATGGCAGTGCCAGTCCAGTGGGGAAGTTGGGTAGATACCACCTCCCTCAGGGTCTCTACCTGGATCCAAAGAAAAGGAAGGGTAAAGATGAGCCCAGTATGTACAGTATATTCTTCCCGATCAGATAAGTCATTCCATAAGTGCATGTGTTAGTTTCCTGAGGCTGCTATAACAAATTATCATGAACATGGTGGCATAAAACAACAGAAATTTATTCCTTTACAGTTCTGTAGGCCAGAAGTCTAAAATCAAGGTATTAGCAGGGTTGCTTCCTTTGGAGGCTCTGAAGGAGAATCTGTTTCATGACTCTCTCCTGGCTTCTGGTAGCTGTGAGCAGTCTTTGTTGTTCCTTGGCTTGTAGATGTGTAACTCCAATTTCTGCCTCCATCTTCACGTGGGCTTTATACCCTGTCTCTTTGTGTTTATTTCCCCTTCTCTTTTATAAGGACACTCGTCATCGGATTTCAGACCTATCCTAATCCAGGATGATCTCCTCTCTAGATCTTGACCTTAATTATGTATGCAAAGTCACTTTTCCCATATAAGGTTACATTTATAGGTTCCAGGTAGATCTGTCTTTTTTTTGGGGGGGGGACACTGTTTAATCCACTAAAAGGGATGGAGAGGCCAGGAGTTGGAGTAATTAAATAAGTAAACTTGCTGCTTGCAAGGAAACATCAGGAGTTGGGGGCAGGTGTTCCTCCCACGAATTCTCGTTTTTTGTTCTCATGGTCAACCAGATATAGGAGATCAGCAAAACTGGTCCTATTCCTACGCTGTGTTTGTATCGTTGGTATTATCTTCAATTTGTGTTTCTTTGGCAGAATCTTCTAAACCTACTTGTCCATTTGTGAGCATTAATGATTAAAACTAGATAATATAATCTATATATCCATTTAACTGCACACAAGTAAAAGGCAGTTTGTCACAGCACATTGAAAGCAAAGAAACCAATGAGGGTGCCATGTTGATACCCTTTGGATGTAGAACTCCCCAAATTCCGTAAAGATGCCTTGTGACCTGTATATCATGTGGACTGGGTGAGGGTGCCCTTGTTGCTCTGGATATGAAATATTAGGAAAGTTTAATTTCTTTCTCACTAAGAATTGAATAGAAACTAGTGTTTCCCTCCCACACTTCAATGGATGTGCACTCGTTAGGATGCGTGAGTCTCACTTCGGAACACGTAGGTCTAGAGCATCACTGATTATCTAGTAGAACTTTTTGCAGTGATGTAGGCAGTCTGTATCTGTGTTGTTTAGATATAGAACACTTGAAATGTGGCTAGTTTGACTAAAGAATTGAATTTTAAATTTCATTCAATTTTAATTAATTTAAATGTAAATAGTCACATGTGGTTGGGAGACTGTACTACGCAACACAGGCTAGATATTTGTGAACGTCTAGGTTAAAAATATTAGGAGTAGTAAAATAAAGAGAATGATGAACACTGTAGTAACAATAATGTGCCTATGGTTTAATTTAAATGTCTATTTTAATGACATTAACAAAAGCATTGGAAAAAGTTCACCTTGAATTAGCAGCTTATATTAAGGGTTTTAGACTTGTTTGAACTTGGAATTTTTTTCATAACTAAAAATTAGATGAAATTTTAATCTCTTTTCTCTAATTATATTTTCTGAGCCTAAATTTACAACAGTTACTCCTTTTGCAGGCAAAATACTGGTAAATATGGAGTAAAAATTTGTCAACTTGGAAACATGCTTACTCAAGAAATTACGTGTAAATGTCAATCATTTCACATTTCTCTTTACTGAAAATGTATACTTAAAAGGCTATATATAATAAAAGAGTAACCTTTTTTTTCCTTTGTAGGTACAGTACTACTTAAAAGTATAATATTTTATGGTACGGAAAGTATCACTTTATGTTAAATTTATTTTTCAGACATGTAAGCAGATTTTGCTGTCGTTTCTGTTATGCCATGAACATTTTATTACATAAAACTTTTAACTTAATAGCTACTTAGTTCTCAACTTTATTTTTGTCTTTGATTGAAATGTGGCTAGAGACAACATTTATTCTCCTTACTGCCGTTGCATATAATACAACACTAGATTTAAACTCATTTAAAAGGGAAATGTGAAAATAAGTCAAGTATGGCTCACATTTCTGGAACTTTATAGTTTAATTTTGGAGTATTGTATTCTTCATTTATGCCAGAAGAGGGTGTACTTTAAACTTTATGTTTTTGAACAGAAAGTATTCCTTTCAACTGCTGCTGTAAAGTTGATGTTCTTTAAAAAATTACCAAGTACTTTTAATTCCAGAATGTCCCTTAATGTACATGGGAGAACAGGGATGTATATGATCTATTTTGAGCATGTAAGACTAAAAACATCTATTTATATACCTTTAATCCAGAAATATAACTTTGTTTTCCTAGAGTTTTCTTTTGTTGTTACTTTCTGAAAATGAATTCAGCCTTATAAAAAAAATGTTCTTCAGGAGACCCTTTTGAAGTTTTATCTTTAAATACAAAAAAACCCCTGATGTGTGTAATATAATTTCAGTTTTGACCTTATTTAATTGAAGTTATCATTATATATCATAAAGTGTAATCATTGAGGAAAAGAGAAACACTAAATGAAAAAGCCATGGCTAGAAAGTGATATTTATTCCTTTGTATTTTGACAGCTTGAAGGTCCATGTGTTTTGCAAATTCAAAAAATTCGCAATGTTGCTGCACCAAAGGATAACGAAGAATCTCAGGCTGCACCAAGAATGCTGCGTTTGCAGATGACTGATGGGCACATAAGTTGCACAGCAGTAGAATATAGTTATATGTCAAAGATAAGGTGATTGGCACTTTATTTTGTATATTTGTTACAGAGTGTTTGAAGGTGCTATTCAAAATGGATTTTGTTTTAAGGACTTGGAAAAGAAGGAATGAACTCTTAAGTGCATGTTACAATTTTTCAGAAGAAATTGAAGAGTTCGTATTTATACATTATAGAAAAATAGTTAAGAATGAAGTTAGTTACTGCTTGCTTCAATGTTACTTATAAAAACAGAAATTTAAGGTGTTCTTGCATGAAAAGTAATCTTTTCAATTTTGTCAGTAAATTTTAGGTCATTCAAAAATTGACCGGGACAAACTGAATTTCTTTGAGTATGTTACGTTTTGTTCTTTGACAGTTGGCTGTTTCCATTGAAAAGTTTATAGGCGAATGAATTTTCTTAGGAAATGATTGAAGCTAGAGAGTTTCGTGTGCCACCCCACTTTCTAGGAGGAGGAGGAACTCCATAAGAATTTTCCACATCCTTTTGGCTGTGTTTATGAGAGGCTTTTAGAGTCGTGCCTATTTGAATGGCGAAAAGCAACAAGAAGGAAGAGAAAGTGTCTCCTTTATCCTCAGTGTCCTTGATAGGTTAGTTTGAGCTCTGTTTTCTGAGGTGGGAATTTTCATTGGGCATCTGCAGACTCTCTTTTTTTTCTCTTCTTAGTCATATTATAGGCTCACGTTTGCTGCTCTGGGTCCTTTGAGCTTTTTCTTTCAACATAAACTCCTATACCATACTTCTCTCCTGAGCAAGCATTTAACAAGCATTTAGCGTCCACTGTGTTCCAGCTCCTTTATCCAGTGCTGGAGATACAAAGGTAAAAGAGTTTAGATTTTGCCCCCAAGTAGCTCGTATGATAATAAGGTAGGCACATAAGTGTAGAAATTATTATAGTAAATTTATCAACTGAAAGGATTAGGAGTTCAGAAAATTACCTGTACCTGCGGGAGCCAGGAATGGGACTTAAAATATGAGTAGGTGTTTTGAGAGAGATTAGTGGGGGAATAGCACATGCAAAGACACAGTGTCCTGACAACAGATGAGTGAGAAGTTCCATTTGTACGAGCTTAGGTGATTTGGGATGGTGATATGTGGGAGGAAATGTGATAGGTTGAGGCCTTGTATGCCATGCTTGGTAATTTCCCTTCTTTTTTTTTTTTTCTTCAACCAGTGTCTGCCTCTGGTGAGGGAGGCTCCTTCCTTAGAAGATACATGTTTGTTTAAAATGTTGATTTTTGTACACAAAGGGGGTTTATTGACTTGTGATTTTGTTGTCTTCTTTTTGAAGAGTAGAAGGATTCCTAGTTTTGTGGAGAAACACAGCCTTTTCCCCTTTGACAAATTCAGTCAGACCCCCTACGAGGGAGTTCACAGGTGACGCAGACGGAAGACTTGCCATATAATGGCTCATTCTCTGATTTTACTGCTGTTTATTTCTCTGAGGTAAATGAAAACACAGGATCAGCCCAGAGAGGAGGGTCCCTTGTACTGTCCACTGTCTTCTTTTGTTGAATTTATTGCAGTTTGACAATTGAAAAAAATTATTGCCACTTGCTCGTTCACTCATCATTGAAGTGCACGTCTACTTTGGGTGCTATAACAACAGCTTATAGAACTGTTCTTACACGTGACCAATTTGGGAGACTATTTTCAAAATAAGTTTGGTTAGTGGTTATCTTAGGTGGAAGGTAGAAGAACTCACTAGACAGGATAAACCAGGAGCTGGTGGAGAATGTGTTGCCTGCAGTGGTCATTGCATTTCTCTGGGATGCTTCTTTCCACGCTACTATCCTACCTCCTGCCCCACTTCTCAGTGGTTTTGTTTTGTTTTTTCAAAATTGCAATGAAGAGAGAGTAAAGATACTTTGGGGTGCCAATAAAAATAGTAATTAAACCAAAATATGCTCTCTGAATAAGAGTTAGGTATGGTCCTAAAGGTGATGTAGTAAAATTATATTAAAATTTTAGTACCTATTTATTCTTTTGTGAGAATGAGGTTTGGCGAGGCTGTTCGTGACCATTTGTTCTGTAAGTTATGGGTGATGACTAAGAATGATTAAGCTTGGGGTCCTCAATAATTTTTAATAGATAATGTCTTACTCTGTATGGGATCTTTGAAGCTTTAAAAACAGGCATATTCTATTTCTTCTTGTTAATAACTGTTGTATCAACCATCTTTCTTCAGAATAGACCAGTGATATAAACGCTTTCACTGATTTGCTGTTCCGTGTATCAGCACATGGTGAATTTCATGAACTTTTAAGATGTGAACAATGTGAAGCCATTTCAGTATGATTTTCTAATTTATCCTAAGTGTTTTAGGATAGTCTTGATTCCTTTTTGGAGTACTTTACCTCTTGCTGTATGTGTGAAGAAATGGGGTGGGGCTTGGTATATGTGCTTTTACTTTAGTATAAACCTATATGATAAAATGGATTTCTTTGGTTGTTTCCTTTACCAACAGGTTGACAGGAGGATAAGCATCTTGTCTCTGGTTATTGTAAAAGGGGTCATGGTGTAATGTGTGCCCCAAATCTGATAATATTAATCCATTATAGAAAAATCCTTTTACAGTTAGTGTGCTTTAGAGAAGTAACTCTCATTTGATCTTTAACTAGATGGTTAAGAAAAAAGAGCATTATTTTGTGTGTATTACGGTAGCTCATATAGAGGTTAAACATCTAGGATTATTACTGGTCTGATGTCTTTTCTGTATTGAAATTTAATTTTGTAACACGGTATATCTTTGCAATGCACAGTCAAAGCTCAGAGGGAAAAAAAGGCAAATCTTACATTTATACAGCATGGCATAGTTGAGAAAGTACTTTTATATCTTTTATTCTGTATTTATCTTTACCACAAATTTGTGAGGTGTGATTTTTATTATCCACATTTTTTTTTTACCTGTGGAAACTGAAGTTAATTTCTTTGTCATTAAAGTAGAAAATGACAGTCTTGTACCTGGTCTTCTGACTTCCTCCCTGGTGATCTATTCACACTATATAGCCAGTCTCCTGAAAAATAGTTTTCATGTTAGTGCATTTTAAAGAATTTCATGAGGTCATAGTATGACACTGAATTCCAGTTTTGAAGAGGAACTTCAATTTGTCTTACTCTTTTTTTCTTTGCTTTAGCCTGAACACACCACCTGGAACTAAAGTTAAGCTCTCAGGCATTGTGGACATAAAAAATGGATTCCTGCTCTTGAATGACTCTAATACCACAGTTCTTGGCGGTGAAGTGGAACACCTTATTGAGAAATGGGAGTTACAGAGAGTAAGTGTAAACTAACAAGAATAGCTTGAACTTTTAAAACACTACACTATTTTTATTGCATTCTCTCTTTTAAGATCTTCCCATAATGAATAGTAAAATTAGTCCTTTGTGTCAGAACTGAATAGAATGGAACACAGTGATCTTTACAGACACTATGTACCTTTATTTAAGCATATTGTTCCTGCAAAGGAGGTGTCATTCTTCAGTATTTGATACATTTTATTTCATGTTTTAAAAAGTTATTCTTTACTGACAAGTTATCGAAACTGCCAAGATACCAGTTATAAACTATGTGTAATCTATCTGTGTTTAATTCTTTCTGCAAAGAACAAGTGTTTGTGCATATATATGAATTATAATGTTTGTACATTTGTCTCATCTACATACACACATACATACAAGTGAAAGCAAATTGGAATTTCACTGTAATGAAGGGGTTCTTGTTGCATTTGTCTTCCTAGTCACCTTAGTTGATGTTTTCCCCCCTTTTATGTTAACATCTTCATCCTGCTACTCATCTGGGTTATCTAGCAATCTTTCCTCTACTTTGCTTCCAGCAACCAATTCTATTGATCCACTGTAGTCAAATCTCATATCAGTTCCTGCTCTCCAGTTCCCTTCTTGTTACTATCATTTAAGTCTTGAGTATCTCTTGCCTGGACTACTTGCAGTAGCATTTTAACGAGTTTCTCCACATATCCTTTCTCTGTCTTCTCATTTATTTTATGTAGTTCTGTCAGATTATTTTCCTTCAGCATAACTCAGAACACGTCATATGCTGCTTTTATTTCAAATGCCTTAATTTGGGATACAGGGCCGTTTAGAATCTAGTCCTAGTTCCAGTTTCAACTTTTTTTTTTTCACTTTTTCAACTTTCTTAATTTTTTCACAAAGATTTTATTTTAGCCAAATGGAACTACTGACTCTTTCTTTGATTTTCTATGCTTTCCTCAGTTATACTTCAGGGGAAAAAAAAGATTTTTCCACTTTTGTGCCATTTATCTTGTTTTCTCTTTCCTAATACCTGAATGGCCAAATTGTCCCCATGCTTTTAGACTCAGATCAAATGCTTGCTTCTTCACAAAGTGAAATAATTGTCGCTTTATTGAATTCTTAGAACATTTTATCTGTATTAAGCATATTACTTTTTATCTAGCACTGAAATTCTATTTATTTCTTATCTCTTTTAATAGATTGTAAGCTTCTTGAGGTCAGAACTCTTGTTCGTGTCATCTTTGTTCAGTTCTATGAATATTTGTTGAACAGTGTATAGGTATTATGCTTAGCTCTTACGTCTGTATATCATGTAATCCTCCTAGCAGACTTGTAAGGGAGTATTATGCCCATATAGATCAGAAAATGGATTTTAAGAACTGTTAAATAACTTATTTTATGATTAGACAGCTAATAGGTGATGAATCTGAGCCTTCCTGTATCTCCAGATTACATGAGTCTTACATGTAATAAACATCGTAACAATTAATTGTGAAACGAATGAAGTACAAAGCACATAAAGCTAATTACTCTTTGAGCTAAAATTGATGTTTTTGTGCCACCCTCAAATCTTGTCTGTTGTCTAAAGTGAGCCAAATGGCCTAGCAATATTTCAAGGTTTTGGTATTTTATGATACATTACTCTTTCTATTTTCTTAGTTTGAAATTGCCTGTGTTTGGGAGATAAATAGATAAGGAGATTTTGGCTCATCTTTTATTCCTTAGTACTGTCATTTATTTCTTATGATACTAATGTGCTACACTTTGGGCTGCTGTCCTATGCAATATAAGATAATGTTCCATAACTGCCTTGTTTAGTTGAAAATCTTACAAAAGCAAGTAATTCGCAAGTGGTTTGATAGTTTTATGTAAATATAAATAGCCAAGTTTATGAACTTTGAATTTCCCAGAGAAATTCCATCTATTTCATGTGATCCTTTCCTTTCACAAGTTGATATATTATATTTTTATTATTATTAGAGATTTTTTTATTCTTTTTTTTTTTTTTTGTGATGAAGATCAGCCCTGAGCTAACATCCTTGCTAATCCTCCTCTTTTTGCTGAGGAAGACTGGCTCTGAGCTAACACCCATTGCCAATCCTCCTCCTTTTTTTTTTTTTCCCCCCAAAGCCCCCCAGTAGATAGTTGTATGTCATAGTTGCACATCCTTCTAGTTGCTGTATGTGGGACACGGCCTCAGTATGGCTGGAGAAGCGGTGCGTCGGTGCGCGCCTGGGATCCAAACCTGGCACGCCAGTAGCGGAGCGCGCGCACTTAACCGCCAAGCCACGGGGCCGGCCTTATTAGAGATTTTTTTAAAGTGTAGTAAGATGTCCTCAAGTCAGACCAACACCTTATGTAATTTTCCCAACCCAGCCAGAACTGCGTTACTAAGGGTAAAGTCAGTCATGCATTCCCAGGAACCTCCTCACCTGCAACGTACACACACGTTAGTAAGTAGTAGAGATTAGTAGTAGTTTGATAGTTGTTCTTGTAATGTTTTATTATATATCTTTGCACTGTGTTTCCGAAAGCCATGTTAGTATTTCTTGTTAGAGGGCAATAAAAATTTACATTAAAAAGAGTTTCAAAACATCTTAAGATGATTATAGTTCTCTTTGGTTTTACAGTTTTTTGATTTGGTAACCATAGCAATGTAGAAACCAAGGAGAGTTCAATTTCTTGAGCATCTGGCAGGTGGTGAACATAGAAATCAAATACATACATAGAAATCATAAACTATAGAGTTAATTTTGGAAGAAAGGTAGCCCTAAACATTTTTGTAAAATAAATAGGGGAAGAGAACATTGGGCAATTTTTAAACCGTGTGCAGGTGTTGAAGCTATAGCAAGTTGGTTACAGACAGGTAAAGAAAAGAAGTAATTTGTAAAGTAATGTAGTTCTGTAACATTTTAGTGCCCCCCCATGACAGATCCTTTTTTTCTTTAATTTCTTTTTTTTTTTTATTGTGGTAAAGTATACATAACATAAAAATTAACATTTTAACCATTTTTAAGTGTAAAATCCAATGACATTCAGTACATTCATATTGTTGCACAACCATCCATCTCCAGAATTTTTTATCTTCCCAACTGAAACTCTGTACCCATTAAACAATAACTTCCCACTCCTCACTTTCTCCCAATCTCTGGCAACCACGATTCTATTTCCTATCTCTATGAATTTGGTGGCGACTCATGTAATATTTGTCCTTTTGTGTCTGGCTTATTTCACTTAGCATAATGTCTTCAAGGTTCATCCATATTGTAGCATGTGTTAGAATTTCCTAACTTTTTAAGGATGAATAATATTCTATTGTGTGTATATATATATCACATTTTGTTCGTTCCTTCACTGATGGATGTTAGAGTTGTTTCTGCCTTTTGGCTATTGTACACAGTGCTATTATGAACATGAATGTCCAAATATCTGTTCAAGTTCTTGCTTTCAATTATTTTGGGTATATACCCGAAAGTAGAAGTGCTGGATTATAGGGTAATTCTGTTTAACTTTTTGAGTAACTGCTATATTGTTTTCCACAGTGGCTGTACCATTTTATATTCCCATCAGCAATGCACAGGGGATCCAGTTTCTCCACATTCCCACCTGCCCTTAGTTATTTTATGTTTTTTTAATAATAATCATCCTAGTAGGTGTGAAGTGGGATCTCATTGTGATTTTGATTTGCATTTCCCTAATACTTTGTGATGTTTATCATCTTTTCATATGCTTATGGGCCATTTGTATATCTTCTTTGGTGAAATGTCTAAGTCCTTTGCCCATTTTGTAATCAGTTTGTTTTTTGTTATATGAGTTCTTGATATATTCTGGATATCAATTTCGTATCAGATATATGATTTGCAAATATTTTTTCACATTCCATGGGTTGATAGGGTCCTTTAATGCACAAAAATTTTTAATTTTGATGAAGTTCCATTTTATCTGTTTTTTTCTTTTGTTGCCTGTGCTTTTGGTGTCATATCCAACAAATCATTGCCAAATCCGATGTCATGTAGCTTTTTCTCTATGTTTTCCTCTAGAAGTTTTATGGGTTGAGCTCTTAAATTTAGGTCTTTGATCTATTTTGAGTGAATTTTTGTATATAGTGTAAGTTAAGGGTCCAACTTCATTCTTTTGCATGTAGATATCCAGTTTTCCCAGCATCATTTGTTGAAAAGATTCTTCTTTCCCTAATGAATGGTCTGGTCACCCTCATCAAAAATCATATGACCACATATGCGAGGGTTTATTTCTGAGTTTTCTCTTTTATTCTGTTGGTCTATGTCTGTCTTTATGCCAGTACCACACTGTTTTAATTAGTGTAACTTTGTAGTAAGTAAGTAAGTACTTACTTAAGTAAGTAATCCAGAAGCATGCGGCTTTTTTCAGGATTGTCTTTGTTATTCATGTGGAATCTTAAGGGATTCCACATGAATTTTAGGATGGATTTTTCTATTTCTGCAAAAAACATTCTTGGGATTTTGATAGGGATTGTTTTGAATCTCTAGACCACTTTGAGTAGTATTGACATCTTAAAAATATTAAATCTTCCAACCTTTGACTATAAGATGTCTTTTCATTTATTGGTGTCTTCTTTAATTTCTTCTAGCAATCTTTTATAATTTTTAGTGAACAGATATTCTGCTTCTTTGCTTAAGTTTATCCCTAAGTATTTTATACTTTTCGATGCTATTAGAAATGGAAGCTTACAACTTGTAGTTGTTTTTTGCTCAGCCTAGTTCTCAGCAATGACTTAAGGGAGTTCCTATGCAGGTTTCTAGATCTTTTTTTCTGTATAGGTCCCTCTTGTCTGAAACTCTGCCCCACAACTTCCAGTTGCATCAGCCTGCTTGAACTATGAGATTGATTTTCTCATCTCAGTCTCTGTGCTCTCTGTCTGCATCATGCCTCCAAGCAAAAAGGCAGAGCTCACCTGGTTTTTCTCTCTTTCCCTCGGGAATTATAGTCTTGTACTACTTATTGTCCTAAGTCTTAAAACAGTTGTTTCTTACATCTTGTCCATATTCCCAGTTGTTTGTAGAGGGAGATTGTCTGACTCTTGTACATTCATTGGGATGGAAAGTAGAAATTCTGTAATATGTTTTTAATTATATATTGTGTATCGAGAGATGGTATTATTGGCAGCTTATGTGAACTTTTTAAGGAAGTTACAGTATAAATTGAAATGATTTATTGTTGTTTAAATAATCTTTTTTCTATATCTAAATTAAAACTGAGGAAAGCCCCCCTAGATAATTTTATGCATTTGCTGTTTAAAAAAAAAAAAATAGGTTAACATCTTAAATACAGCTTGTAAAGAAATGCAGCCATCATATACAGTTTAAATTATTCTTTGCTTAGTAAACTGAATATTATTGTTGTCTTTAGTCTTAATGTTCTTTATATAACTTACATAAAATACATAGTATTCTTTACATAATGCAGAAACTCTTAAGTATGTTTGAAAGTGCACATGGTGATTTTTTTTAAACTTATTTTTCACTCACTATTTTACATCATATTTTAAACATAACATTTTCTGAAATAATAATTATTAAAAATACACAAAAAAGTTTAAAGTTGAGAAGATAGATTAAATGACAGCTAGTGCTTAACATATATGTTAACATGTCAAAAACAAAACAAATAGGAATAGATGACTGAAAGGAGTTGTTCTGAAGATTCCTTATGGCATTTTCCCAGGACTTTGTAATGTGAGAAATTACTTTTGCTAGGAGGATTTTTTTTTCCATTTCCATAATGCATTGTTATCTCTCTAATCCTAAATATGAGAGTTAGGGAAAAAGAAAACTAAAATTAGTGGGGTTTGGAAGCTAATTTTTATTAAAGAGCAATCAGTTGGTTGATTACTTCTTCCAAGTGTAAATTGATTTGCAAAACAAGACTTTTATTAAGGAAATTTTACTGTAATTGAAAGTAACCTCCATATTATAAATTCTAACAATCTAATCTCTTAAAATAATTAGTAATCACCTTTATCAGTATTCCTATGAACTGTTTCTAGTCACAACGCTTCTGACACCAAATGTGTGGGTTTTCCACACCAAGCAATTCTCCAGTTCTCTGTGGACACCAACTAGGTGTCCTAAAGTTTAATTCAATTCTGACACTAACTACCTGGAGTTATCACAGACCCCACAGGTTAAGGACTCCGTCTCACAAGATTGCCCGCACTTCGGATGCCAGTCGCAAGTAGCAGGCTTCCAGTTTACCCACACTTCTGTCCAACTTGGCTACAAATTAGAGGTTCCCACGACCCCCTGCTCAGATTCGATAATTTGTTATAATGGCTCACAGAACTCAGGGAAACACTTTAACTTACTATTACTGGTTTATTATAAAGGATATTATAAAAGTGAAAAGGATATTATACAAGTGAATAGCTCAATGAAGAGGTATGTAGGGCAAGATCTGGAAGAGTCAGGAGCACAGGAGCTTCTGTCCCTGTGGAGTTTTGGTGTGCATCACCCTCTTGGAACATAGAGGTGTTCACCAACCTGGAAGCTCTTTGAACCCATTGTTTAGGGTTTTTATGGAGGTTTATTAATAGACATGATTGATTAAAACTTTGGCGATTGGTGATTAGCTCAATCTCCAGCCCTCTAATCACATGGTTAGTTCCTCTGGCAACCAGCCCCCATCCTGGAGCTCTCTAGGGCTCCGTTAATAGTCGCCTCATTAGCATAAACTCAGGTGTGGTCAAAGGAGTTTATTATGAATAACAAAAGATGCTCCTCTCACTCCTATCACTCAGGAAATTCCAAGAGTTTTAGGAGCTCTGTTCCTGGAACTGGGGACAAAGAGCAAATATATATTTCTTATTATATTGCAATATCACAAGTGTGTTTGCTAATAGATTTTGTGTCTAAAAAATCATTTTGAAGATAATTTCCAGGTAATATTTGTCAGATTATAGTTTTAATATATTTTAAAGTAAAATTCTTGTTACCAAAGTTTGTTATCTTTTAATTTACTACTTGTTGAGGAGGTTTTTTACTATGTTTTCTTCTTATGGGAGCAGCTTGGTAAATACTTCTGAAAATTGTATGTGAATGTGTGTTTTGTTATGGGGAGATGAGGGGAGAACGTTTGCCTAATTATTGCAGTTAGGAATAAAATATTTTATATTGTTCAAGATAATTTATAGAAGACTTTTTCCTTTTTCTTACAAGAATCTACTAAAAAAGTAGATTCCTGATGCATCGTAAATATATTTTTAATGTATAATTTCTGTTTTATGACTCACTTTTCTCACAGAGCTTGTCAAAACACAATAGAAGCAATATTGGAACGGAAGGTGGACCACCTCCTTTTGTGCCTTTTGGACAGGTAATGACTTTCACATTGGCAGATGAATTTTTATCAGCAAAAAGTTTTTCAGTTGTATTCAAGCTATGTTTAGTTTTGTGCTGAACTATTCAGTCAGAGGTCATGGGAGTTATATGGAAATATATTAGCTGTAGGAATTCATTTATTTATTTATTTATTTTGTGAGGAAGATCAGCCCTGAGCTAACATCCATGCTAATCCTCCTCTTTTTGCTGAGGAAGACCGGCTCTGAGCTAACATCTATTGCCAATCCTCCTCCTTTTTTTCCTCAAAGCCCCAGTAGATAGTTCTATGTCATAGTTGCACGTCCTTCTAGTTGCTTTATGTGGGATGCGTCCTCAGCATGGCCGGAGAAGCGGTGTGTTGGTGCGCACCTGGGATCCGAACCCTGGCCGCTAGTAGCAGAGAGCGCGCACTTAACTGCTACTGAGCCACAGGGCTGGCCCTGTAGGAATTTATTAATTGTGAGTTTTTCTTTACTGTAATTAAATTGTTGGTGTAGATTCTTTACTCAAGAGCTGTTAAGCCAAAAATTGAAGCAATTATGAGGCATACCTGAAGAGAAACTTATAACTAATTATGGTAAGGTGTTGGAGGGGGCCTTTTTTTTTGAGAGAGAGAGAAATTCAAAAGTAAAATGACAAAAATATGCTATAATTTCTCACTTTGTTCAGTAAAAACAAAAGAGGGAGAGAGAAAATAAAAGTGTCAACAGAAAGATGAGTAAAAAAAGTGAGAACACAAGAGGCAGGGAAGGGCATCATTGCAGTTTTGGAGGCCCTGCTGTCCCTGCTGTTCCTTCCAAGATTCTGTTCTTCTGCCTTTATCCAAATATCCGTCTCAGACAGGGGCTTTATTTTATTTCTGGCTGGTACTTTCCTTTTCAACCACAACAGTCCTGATCCCTCTCTCACATAAACTAAAGGTTTCCTGTCTACTTCCTATTTTTCAACCCCCTTGCTGCAAAATGTTACCTAGAGGTAGCTCCTCAGCTGGCCATACGTCTTCCTGATTGTGCCCAGCCTGTTCTGAAACTGCATTTGGAACAATCTCCTCCAGCCTTTCCCTGCTTTATCCCTGAAGAGTCTGAGAATAAACCCTGTGGCAACTTGCTCTTTGCCACATGATGCCACCAAAATTTGGCTATGGGTAACCTGCCTTGCATTTGCTCTTTGTATTTCTTCGAGAATGCTGGCTCAGAGTGAAGATGAGTTGGGGGCACAACAGGTAGGAAACAGAGACCTACATCTCAATAACGATTTTTAAAAAAAATTTTGATATGAAAAACAGATATCTAGTTGATCAGAAGATAAATGGGTAGGATCAGCTGACTGACATCCTCTTCAAAAACCTTTTTGTAGGGTCTATTCAAAATTAAATAAAAATCATTCTTGCATTATGGCTATTTTGAAAGTATTTAAAAAATATGTAGATTTTTATTGTGCTTTGCAACAAGGGACAGTCAAGATAAAAGAAGGCATAATGCCCGATTTGATCTGCGTTGATGATATTCTCACTTCTACCAGTATAATAAAAACCCCCAGAATGAAAACAGAGTGTAAACATTTTTTATAGTTGAAAATAATAAGTGATATGTTTGTAAGAATTTGCTTTCCCCTTAAACATTTTGGTGATAATATGCCTTTCATAAATTGCTCAGACTTATGATTTAATTATTTTCAAGAATTTGAAGTGTGTTTTATAGCTTTTTTTATATTAGGAAGTGTAATAAAAGTTACAGTTTCAATAATATTATTTGTTTAGGAAGTCCATCTGAAAAATTCTTATGCAGCATATCTTAGCCTTGTACAGTCGCACGCCACATAATGAGATTTTAGTTAACGATGGACGGAATATACCACGGTGGTCCCATAAGATTAGTGCCATCTAGTCTAGGTGTGTAGTAGGCTATACCATCTAGTTTTGTGTAAGTACACTCTATTGTGTTCACACAGTGACGAAATTGCCTAACGATGCATTTCTCAGAATGTGTCCCTGTCGTTATGTGACGCATGACTGTACTTGGGTTAAAAACAGATAATGCTGGCTGTGTATTGGTATCACCAGGATATATTTATATTGCTGAAAATCTGCATTTATATTATACATTTGTTTGAGAGCATGTTTTTCTTCTCTTTTTTTTATTATTGAGTCGCAAAAAGGTTCATTTTGTAGGATTTTTACTGCTAGGATTGGAAGGGAGAACAAAATTGAGGGCTTGTTTTCAGGCAGTGATGGCTTTCTTAACTTATTTTATGAGACTAAAAATCAAAAACTTTGTAGCCTAATCGAGGGAGATGGTATGTTTTTAGCTTTTGATTTATAAGTTCAGAAACATCTTTCTATATGTTAAAGTAACTGTAATACTTAACCTCATATGGATATTGTGGCATAATGTGGAAATCATGCTCTTAATAAAAAACTGAATTTACCTCTTCTTGTGCAATAGTCTAGATTGTTTGAAATTTAAGATTATTTTAAGTCATTATCCTAAAATGAAACTTGGATCTCTTGGTTCGATGTATGGTTTTTGTTTTTTTTTTTTTTTTTTATAATTTTTATTTATTTATTTTTTTCCCCCAAAGCCCCAGTAGATAGTTGTATGTCATAGTTGCACATCCTTCTAGTTACTGTATGTGGGATGCGGCCTTAGCATGGCCGGAGAAGCGGTGTGTCGGTGCGCGCCCGGGATCCGAACCCGGGCCGCCAGCAGCAGAGCGCGTGCACTTAACCACTAAGCCACCAGGCCGGCCCTGATATATGTTTTAAATATGTGCTCTGTTTTAGATGCTGACATTTTTGTGTTGCTTTTCATTTTATTTACCAGTTACCTTTATTTAAAGGTTACTTTAATCAGTTTTCTACCTTTATTTTTAAGTCTGTGGGAAAGAATTGTATTTTTATGAGCTCTCAGGTGTTGTAAGTAATATAAACATTTCTTTTGAAGAAGTATTACCTTTTTTATGAAAAACTTGAAACTCTTTTTGGAACTACTGAAGTGATGTATTTTTATTATTACCAGAAGTGTGTATCTCATGTCCAAGTGGATAGCAGAGATCTTGATCGAAGAAAGACACTGCAAGTTACAGTGCCTGTCAAACCTACAAATGATAATGATGAATTTGAAAAGCAGAGGACTGCTGCTATTGCAGAAGTTGCAAAGAGCAAAGAAGTAAGAAATGAAATAGTTATAAATTTCTCTTATTTCTTGTCATTATGTTCTGTTCCGATTACTCATAATCATTACTGTCTTTTCACATAAGGTAACTAATTGAATAAACTTTTGACATTCTTCTTGCGTGTTCTGTCAGTAGAAAATCCCCTGGTGCCTTATGGAGTCTTAAGCTTACACATTTTGCTCATATGTTCTTTTTCCAAATCTCTTTGACAGTTCCATTAAGTTACTCTTGCTAGCAAAGCACCTTTCTTTTCTGCCTGTTCCTTTTCTTCTTAACAGTGTAACAACTGAACACAACACTTTTTATTATGGCAGAGGATTTCCTATTATTAGTTTGGCTAGATGACATTTTTGAGGATAATTTTTCCCCATAATAGCAACTTCTGAGGAATACAGGTAAAAATCAGAGGCTCAGGATTAACATTTCTGTCAGTTTTCATTCTTAAATTTATTTAATGTATGGTAAGAAATAATTTTTATCTTTGGATTATATATATATTTATATATATACACACACACACCCCATCATTTACTATTAATAGCCAAATGATTTCCTTTTATTTATTTTTAATTTCTTGCTTATTTGAAATAGGTGTTTTCTCTAGTTATTTATTGATTATTTTAGACTTTGATAAGAAATTCTAGTTAATGAGTTAGTTGCTTAGACAGACTTTTCTTAATCAGTGATATTGAAGGAGTTTCCTTTATTCAAAACCAGTAATGAATCTTAGCTAACAACTGCTGTCCTATTTAAATGGGAAGTTTAAGTAGGAAACTGCTTGAATTTTGGTGGTTCTTCCTACAGTGTGTCTATCATCAGTCTAATTTAGGGGCCAAGAGCACAAACTCTGGAATCAGGCAGCCTGGAAGCATAGCCTGCTGACAACCTTGGATAAGTTACTTAAATTTTGTACCCTATTTTTCTTTATCTATGAAAAGAGGATAATAATAGTACCTACTTCATATGGTTACAGTGAGAATTAAAATTGATACTCTTTAAAACATTTAGAACACTACATGGTACAGATAATGATGTTCCTTGGCTAAAAGCTCTCAATAAACATGCCTCTTGCTATTCTTCAGTATTTCCTCTATTCTAAGACTCATTTAAAAAAATCATTTTTAATATTTCTGAAATAAATACATTTTACACAGTTAACATGAAATGTATTTTTTCTTTCTCAAAAAGAAAATTGTGGAGTTTCAGAAGAGGATATTGGTTGTATATCAATTTCTCTTTCTTTTTTTGGTGAGGGAGACTGGCCCTGTGCTAACATCTGTTGCCCATCTTCCTCTTTTTGCTTGAGGAAAATTGTTGCTGAGCTGACATCTGTGCCAGTCTTCCTCTAGCTTGTATATGGGACGCTGCCACACCATGGCTTGACGAGTTGTGTGTAGTCCATGCCTAGGACCCAAACCCATGAACCCTGGGCTGCCAAAGCACAGTGTGAACCCAGCCACTACGCCACCAGGCTGGCCTCTCAATTTCTTAATGATTATAGGAAACCTGTTCTTTTGGTTTACATTTTTTTCAAACAAACTTTCCTCCCCAAATCTTGTTTGATGTATCTGCTATCTATTTACTGGAATATAGTTAACATATTGTAATATGCGTCATTTCTTAAAGTCATAATTGATTATATTATATTTTTCCATGAATATTTGATAAATAAAGAATCATAGTTTTCTGAAGCCGACTTAAAACTTCTCAGTATATATATGAGAGAGCTGATGGAAGCTAAAAACTAAAGGAACTTGCCCAAGGTTACCTGGCGACAATTCTAGGACTAAACCTATGCGTATTATAGTAGAAGATTTTATCTATATTTATATATCTCTCTATATAGATAAGTATACACACAAATATTTATATTTAATCTGAATGTCTGAACAGCAAAACCGCATAACAGTGTAATTGTTCTGAAAAGATGTTTTATGATCATCCATTTAAACACTTCTGTGAATTTTGTGGAATCTACTGAAAATGACCAAGTGATGATGTTCGTTCCTTTTTTTCTTCATTCTTCGTTTAGCAAATATTTTTTGAGAACCTACTATATATCAGAAAGAGTTTTAAATGCTTATGTTAAATCAATGAACAAAATAGACAAAAGATCCCTCCCCTTATCAAGCTTATATTTTAGTAAGGGTGACAGACTATTAGCATAATAAATATGTAAATTGTTTGATAGGTTAGAAGTTGGTAAGTGCTATGGGAAAAAAGAAAAAGTAGAGTAGGCTGGGGACTTGGGAGTGCTGGTTGAGGGGGGGTTGCAATTTAAAATACGATGGTCAGAAATTGAGAGTTTTTTGAAATTCTTGTGTAGTTTATATTCTAGTAAGGACAATAAATAATATAAACATACTAAATAAGTATATTGCAGTTTTCAGTGTTAAATATAGTAGGTTGATTAAGCCTCAAGATGGTGAGATTTTAGCCAAGACTTGAAGGAGGTAAGAGACTTAGCTATGTGGTTATCTGAGAGGAGTGTTCCAAGGAGAAGGAAAAACTGTTGCAAATGTTCTAAAGCAGGAGTATATGTTCAGGGAATAGCAAGGTGACCAGTGGAAGCAGAGAGAGCAAAGGAACAAGTAGTAGAATATAAAGTAAAGAGCGATAATGGAGGTCGGCTTATTTCGGGCCCTGGAAGCATCTTAAAGACATTGGCCTTTATTTGGGAAGAAATGAAGAGCCTTTGGAGGGTTTTCAGCATAGCAGTAACATCAGCTGACCTACATTTTAAAAGTCTAATTCTGGCTGCTGTGTTCAGAATAGATTGTAGAGAAGGAAAGTTAGGACAAGTTAGGAAATTATTGAAGTAATCCAGCGGGAGGAAAATGATGGTAGCTTGAATGAAGATGGCAGCTGTTGAGGTGGTGCAAAGTGGTCAGATTCTGGAATTTTGAAAGTAGAGCCGTCAGGGTTTCTGAGAGATTGAATTTGGTACGTGAGAGAAGAGGTGTCATGAATGACTCTAAGGGTTTTGCCCTGAGGTTGGAGTTGCTTACCTTAATTAGAGAAGACTAGGGTGGAACAGGTTTGAGAAGAGGAAGATCTGGTGTTGTGTTTTGAACATATTAATATTGATGTGCCTATCAGACATCCATGTGGTAATGTTTAATAGGCAGCGAGACAGAAGAGAATAGTTGAAGTGTGAGCCTTGGAATGGATGTATGCATCTGAGAGTTGTAGGCATATAGATGATATTTAAAATCATGAGGTCAAATGAGATCACCAAAGGGATGAGTGCTGAAGGGAAGAGAACAGGGTAAAGAATGAACCCTGTAGCATTTCAACCTTATAGGTTGAATGAAAGAAGTTGAATCAGCCAAGGTGTGACCAGTAAGATAGAATCAAAACCAGAGAATGCAGAAAGTGTATCATGGAAGAAGGAGTGTTGGACTTATCAAAGGCTGTTGAAAAGTCATGTAAGATGTGGCCTGAGAATTAATGTAGAGTTGGGAAAGTCATTCATTCCCTCCACATTCCTCTTAACATTTATATAGATGGTGGTAAAATAAAATATGTGGTGCTAAGATAAAGTATGTGTGCAGATATCAGTGAGTGGGTGATGTGAAAATCTGTGCAAGTTCTTTAACGATTATTTCAGTTTTTTCAGTGAGGGAATAATAAGCAAGGTCAACAGTGGTAATGGAGGAGAGGATGTTGGAGGTTTGAGGAGTGACGAGAACATGTAAAGTAGTGGTCTGAAAGACTGGGAGGTAAATGGCCTAGAGAAATACAGTAAGATTGCTAGGCAGCATTAAGGGCCCACTTGAGTTTCATGGTCATGATGATCTCACAGATGCCTAATTTACATAATATGGGCAAGGTGGTATGGCTCATAAAGGACAACATCAGTTTTCTTACGAATTTTAAGTTATGATGTTTCTAGATATTTACATGTTTAGTGAGTAACAACTGTTTTAAAGTCGTGAAAAGCAATTCTGAAAATGCTATTTATCCTATTCCTTAATCCATAAAATGGAAAGAAAATAATAAGGAAATGCATCCAGAAGATGGGACTATTTCACTGGCACCAAAAGAAAAAGCACTTTTGGAGTCACGGAATTTAAATTCCGGAAATATATTTAATTTGGAACAGGTCAGGCTCCAGTCCTTTCAGGTAACTATGTTCTAATATATTAAGCAATATAGTACTATTGCCATCTGTTATTAATGTCTACCATGTGCCAGTTACTGAATTCATCACTTCATGTTGATGATGTCATTTAATCCTCACAACATCCCAGTGAGGTAGATTTTCTCCTCCCTGTTTTAAGGGTGAGAAACCTGAGGCTCATGGAAGGTAGAAGTTAACTGACTTGCCTAAGGGCAGGAGCTAGGAAGTGGCTGAGCCAAGATTTAGTCCCAGCCTTGTCTAGCTCCAAAGCCTATGTTCTTAACTATACTACACTGTCTCCCAGTCTAATAAACTTTGTATCACATTAATAAAAACTCAAATTTTTCTTTATGGTTATACAAGTAATGACCATCAAGACGCTCCAAATCTATTTTTTGCTGGGATTACATAAACCAAAACTTGAATGAATCCAGTAATGAATCTTTGGTCTTTGAAGATGTGTTTTTAATTTTGATTTGAATTAAATTTAAATATTGTGGTGTATTAACTACCTAATAGAGATATTTAATATGTTGCCCATTAATGCTTGTCTCACAAGATTTTTCTGTTTTTCAGTTTCTATTTCTTTATATTTTCAGCTGATTCAAAATAATTTCCCGGTGTTATATAAATTTATATCTAGGATGTTTTCTTAGTGTGATCATTTTAAAACACATTTAAAAATATTGATCTTTATCTCTAGTAAAAATCAAGTTTTGACTTCTTCCTCTTTTATTAGATCTATTAGAACTATAAAGATATTTTATAATCAGATGTTTAATTTGCTATTGTACAAGTAACAAGTGTGGGATGCTTTTCAATTATGAATTTGTATCTTTCCAAACCAATGTTCTTTATGTATCCAGTCTTTTCACAATAGTTTTAATAAAACAAAAATGAGATCTAATCAGATTTTCAAATTTGGTTACATATATAATTATTGAAATAAGTCAGGCAAAAGAAGAAATATGGATATATTCAAAGCTTTTAGTCTAGTTGGTAAGACATAGCATATTATGTAATTAATGTAAATAAATTAGTAGTGAAAGTTTTAATCCAGTGTTAAAATTTATATTATTTGTTTACTTTCTAAGATTATAAAATCATTACTGGGCCATGGACATAATGTAACTGATTCCTAGACAGATTTAGTGCTGTGCTTCAGATAGCCTTGCCATGGAGCTAGATTTGTAATCGGGGTCTCATGATATCAGTCAAGCATTTTACCCTAGAATCATTTTTGACACCTGATCTCCATAATGCTTCTATTATTTTAATTTCTCCTATATTGTTGTCTACTTAAGTTTATTCTGATGATTTGCCTTGGAGACTTAAAGATTATAATCATGTAATTTTTTAATTGCCTTGCCTGAACTTGTGGGAAGAAGAGATTATGGCTTATAGATACTTGTTTAAAAAGAATTAGTTAACATTTCATTTTTTTCCTGTAAAGCATAATTAGAAACTTTTAAATACTTCAGTTTTGCTAGATGTTTTTAGTCATAGCTTAGTTTTTAGAACTATTTTAAAATGCTATTTATTTATGTCTCTTTTATCTTTCTCTTGTCTAAAGACCAAGACATTTGGAGGAGGTGGTGGTGGTGCTAGAAGTAATCTCAACATGAGTACTGCTGGTAACCGAAATAGGGAAATTTTACAGAAAGAAAAGTCCACCAAATCAGAGGGGAAACATGAAGGTGTCTATAGAGAACTGGTAAGGCTAAAGAACTAACCACAAGGTTACTGTGTACTTCCTTTAATAGCCTTGATGATTTTTTATTCTTTCTCACAACCAGCACTGGCTGTGTTCAGTGTATTATGAATAGATGTTACAACTCTAGGAAGGTTTTCATTAAGGATTACAATTAACTCATGGAAAATTTGGATTGTTTGAAAAATAATTTACCTGAAACTTCCATTTTACTTAAATTTTTAATGTCTGAATAATGTCTTTTAGAATGGATTGATAAAAAGCCATCAAACTAAATAGAAGGCACTCAATGGAAATTACATTCTAAAAGATGTTGCATCAAAAACATACAGTTATCTGCCCTTCCCTACGCTTCACAACATCTTTTCTCAAATTTTGTCTAAATTGATTTTGTTTTGTTTTGTTTTGCTCTTTTGGAAAAATATATTGAAACAAGTGCTTGTATATTATGTACTCAATCTCAAAATATACATGGATTTTCAAGACAAATGGGAGGAGTTAAAGATATTTCTAGTATGCTGCAGTGTCCTCAGATATAAGAGAATTGACAGGAATTCATTTTCCTCTCTCTTTAGAGGTCGAATGACTTGGAGTGATTTTGTCTGCAGGGTATAGAATACTAAGACTAGCTTAAATAATGGAGGTTTATTATCTTGTATAACAAGAAATTCAGAGGTAGATGGTTACAAAGGTTGATAAATTCAGCAGTATAACAATGTTAGAGCTCTGGTGGGCATCTCTGTGATTTCTTGACTTTCTTCTCTGAGTTACAGGGTTCTCCATGTGTTAAATCTTCATGCAAAAAGTTCAAAGACAGGAAAGAAAGGGAGTATTTCGCTGGGTGTGGGTCTGTTTTATCAGATAAGAAAGTATTTTCTGAAATCTCCAGCAAATTCCATATATGTCTCATTGACTAGAACTAGGTCACATGCCCACTCCTAAATCAGTCACTGGCTAGGGAGAATGGGTTTATAACTATGGACAAGGCTATCTCTTCCTTGAATTTATGATCATCTTATTCTTAAAAAAAAAAATTCAGTTTTCGGGTTAGAGTGGATACAGAGAGCTGCTAAAGTCATGGTCCCTAACTCAAGATGCTCTTAAACTTGAGTAAATTGAGAATACTTCTCTGGGGATGTCTTGCCATAGAACACCAGAGACCAGCAGTTTGGGATTGTTGCAAGGATTAAAAACATATGAAGGGAGTGCTATCATAAAGATGGCAGAATAGAAAGTTCCAGGAATTGGCCCCTCCACTGAAATGTCTATTAAGCTGACAAATACTGTCTGAAGCAACTATTTTAGAACTCTGGAGCCTAGTGAAACTCTTGCAGCATATAGAGTAGTGATTGATGAAGAAAGAGGCTAGTCACCAGCTGACCACAGAGATAATGGAACAGAGACTTCAGTGATCACATACCATAGGGGTTATAATCCTTGCAAAGAAAGTCTGGAAAGGTCACTAAAGAAGCTTACAGCTGCAGTCTTTATCAAGTCACAACAGCATTCCTGAGGAAAAAGGAGAATCTGATTTCCAAAATTACCACCATTACAGTATTCAGAATTTCCATTTCTCAATAGAAAATTACAAAGCATACCAAAAAATAGGAAAATATGACCCATTCATAGGAAAAAAAGAAATTGACAGAGAGCATCCCGGAAGAAGCCCAGGCCTTGGACTTACTAAACAAAGACTTTAAATTAACTGTCTTAAATATGCTCAAAGGTCTAAAGGGAAGCATTGACAAAGAACTAAAAGAAATCGGGAGAACAATATATGAACAAGTAGGGAATATCAATAAAGAGATAGAAATTGTAAAAATGAAACCAAATAGAATTTCCAGAGTTGAAAAGTACAGTAGCTGAAATAAAAAATTTCATTAGTCTATGAAAAATTTCATAGTTCAACATCAGATTAGAGGAGGCAAATAAAGAATCAGTGAACTTTAATATAGGGCAATGGGAATTACCTGGTCTAAGGAGCAGACAGAGAAAAGAATGAAGAAAAATAGACCCTAAGGAACCTATGGGGTACCATCAAATGTACCAACATACACATTATGGGAGTCCCAATAGGAGAAGAGAGAAAGGGACAGAAAAAATATTTGAAGAAATAATTGCCCCAAATTCCCAAATTTGATGAAATGAATCTACAAATCCAGGAAACTCTAAAGTCCAAAAGGATAAATTCAAAGCAAGACACACCAAGACACATTATAATCAAGTTGTTGAGAGCTAAAGACAGAGAAATCTTGAAAGTGGTGAGAGAAAAGCAACTCATGAAGTATAAGGGATCCTCAATAAGATAAACAGCCAATTTCTTATCAGAAACTATGGAGGCAAGAAAGCAGTGGGATGATATATTCAAAGTACTGAAAGAAAAAAAACTGTTAACCAAGAATTCTATATCCAGCAAAACTATTATTCAAAATGAAGGGGAAGTGCTGGCCTGGTGGCATAGTGGTTAAAGTTCTGCATGCTCCGCTTTGGCGGCCCAGGTTTGCGGGTTCGGATCTTAGACGCAGACCTATACCACTCATCAAGCCATGCTGTGGCGGCGACCCACATACAAAAAATGGAGGAAGATTGGCATAGGTGTTAGCTCAGGGCCAACCTTCCTCAAGCAAAAAAAAGGAAAATTGGCTACAGATGTTAGCTTAGGGCCAACCTTTCTCAGCAAAATAAAAATAAAAATAAATGAAAGAACCATCAAAAGGACAAATGAAATACTGATGTAAGTTTGAAAGTACATGAATTATTCTAATGACTAGGTACCAAATTCTTTTGCATGTTGGATGGTTTTCTTTATTTTCAACAGTTGAAGGAAGACTTGATTGGGATGTCAGCGGATAGATCCTTAAAATAATTTTTGATAATAGATGGTATTATAGGTTGAATTGTGTGTCCCCCCTCAAGACATGTTGAAGTTCTAACCACCAGTGCTTTAAAATGTGACTTTATTTGGAAATAGGGTCTCCACAGAGGTATCAAGTTTAAAAGAGGTCATTAGGGTAGGCCCTAATCCAATATGATCCTAATCTAATCTCCTTATAAAAAGGGGAAATTCAGACACAGAGACAGACACATAAAGAGAGACGATGACTTGAAGATACACAGCAAGAAGATGGCCATGTGTCTGGAGTGATGCATCTACAAGCTGAGGAATGCCAAGGATTGCCAACAAACAACAGAAGCTAGAAGAAACAAGGAAGGTTCTCCCCTAGAGCTATCAGACAGAGTGTGGCCCTGCTAACACCTTGATTGAGAGGTTTGGTTAACTGCAGATCAGGTCAACAAGAAAAGTAGAATAAGTTATGCAAAGTTTGAGTATTAATTGATTAGTAAAAGTGTTTTTGGTCAAGTTCTATATATGGAACAATATTCTTAATTAGATATTTATTTGGGAGATAACTGGGAAAGGGAAAGGTTTTGGAAGGTTTGTTATTTTTTACATTCAGATAAGTTTTTGGATAAGAAGGATGAATTATAGCTTTGATGTCAAGTCTTTTTTTACATTTACTTTAGCATATCTACAGCAGGGATGTAAAGTTTCTCTTATGTGTCAATTCTGATCTGTTGATAGTAGATACTGTGTTTAGGAAGGATTCTGTGTTTGGGAGGATACAGTCAGGGTTTAGAAAAAAGTGCTGTACTTTTATCAGTGTCTACACAGGTATCAGAGTGGCTGTCTGCAACATGCATGCCATGTATAATCAAGCCTATCCATCTTAACTCTTAGAGGTACAAAAGTTAGTTATGTATTCCTCAGCTGCCTATGGTTCAAGAAATTTCTTCATGGAATATGTTTATGTTACTTAAACAGTTCTTGAATTCTACTCAGGTCTAGATTTTTCAAGGAGATTTTGGGTTCTGGCATTTGTAAAGTAGATTTTCCTATTCAGGGTACAGATTGTCAAAGCATCCTGGATAGTATTGCTTAAGAACATAGAGCAGAATACTGAAATAATAGAAAGTAAAAAAAAAACAAAGCTACTGAGATGGTACCGTTTGTTAGCTTCATTTTATACTTTGCATTTTTGGAGAGGTGCTATATAAATTACATTTCTTTTCTAGGAAGTATTTAAGTATCGACCATGAAAAGTTTTCATTAAGTAGTTTTCAATGTCTATATTATTTTCAAAAGCCTTATTCTGACGTATCATAAAATTTCCTTTGTTTTGCATTTGGTACTTGTAAAGTCAGAGAGTACTCAAGGCACAACCTCATGTATCATACGAATTCTTCCTTGGCTACTGGTATGAAAAAATAGCAAGTGAATGTTGTGTTAATGTGACATTTTTTCCATAAGCATGAGATGTAATTTTTAGTTAAAAAACAGTATATAGTTAAAAACTTATACCTTGTTTTATTTATTGGCCATCAGCATAGTTTTTTTATTCATTCCTTACAGGTTGATGAGAAGGCTCTGAAGCACATAACAGAAATGGGCTTTAGTAAGGAAGCATCAAGGCAAGCTCTTATGGATAATGGCAACAACTTAGAAGCAGCACTCAATGTACTTCTTAACAGCAATAAACAGAAACCTGTTATGGGTCCACCTCTGAGAGGTATAATTCATTAAGCATTGTGCCAGATATTATTGAATATTTGTTGACAGAGGCTGGGTTTTGTTGCTATGAGGACTGTTACTACATTTACCATTGTGGTAAGTGGAAGGAGCACCAGTTTGGACAGAGAGACTTGTGCAGGTTACTCTGGGTCTCATTGTCTTCATCTCTATATAAACTGTGTCTCATAATGGCTTATATAACAGGATTGTTGTGAGTAATACAGAAAATATAAAATAAAGTCACTAGCTCTATTAATTATTTCTAGAACTATGCCACTTGTATAAATGACTAAATAGTCTGTAAAGTTTTATAAATTAACAAGAACATGAGTTTTATTTAGTGTTATTCTTTAATAATTGCCTTGTCAAATGTGGTATGTGATTTTTAAAGTCCTAATCCTATATTCTTTTAAAAAATAAGTGTTTAGGGTTGGCCCTGTGGCATAGTGGTTAAGTTTGGCATGTTCCACTTCGGCGACCTGGGTTTGCAGGTTTGGATCCCAGGTGCGGACGTATACCACCTGTCAGCCATGCTGTGCTAGCAACCCACATAGAAAATAGAGCACAGATATTAGCTCAGGGCGAATCTTCCTCAAGCAAAAAAAAACAAGAGGAAGATTGGCAACATATGTTAGCTCAGGGTGAATCTTCCTCAGCAAAAAAAAAAAAAAAGTGGTTAAAGAAAAATTGTATAAAAATGATTTTTTTCCTTAAAAGATAATTTACATGAACAAATTCAAATTTCTGGATAGATTATTTAGAGGATTAAAGGTGCTAGTTAATATAATCGTTTAAAAACTTTATTATAAAAGATGTAGAATATACAGAAAAATATGAAAAGAAATATATACCAAGTCCTACTTAAGATGTCTGCTGATTATATTTTAGTGTCTTTGCTCCTTTTGTTTTTGCATGTATAATATGTATGTCTTGCTTTACTTCTTAAGGTAAAGGAAAAGGCAGGGGGCGAATAAGATCTGAAGATGAAGAAGAACTGGGAAATGCAAGGCCATCAGCACCAAGCACATTATTTGATTTCTTGGAGTCTAAAATGGGGACTTTGAGTGTGGAAGGTAGGATAACTTAAAGTAGATTTCTTTTTAAAAGACCAAATTTTATTTGGAATTGTACAAAAAAGATTCACTAAAGCAACTGACAATATGAACATCTATTCTGGGCTTTCAAAAATTTCTTTAATTACAAATTTACTGTTTGACAAAAGCACAGAAGAAAATTTTAATTGTTATATTCTGAAAATACTAAAGGGCAGCTTATTTTGCCCTGTAACTGTATGGTGGGTAATATCACCAAACTCTTTCCCTGCGAGTTTACTAGCTGACGGATTTGGCTATGAAAACAAATTGTTATGTTGGAGAACTTATTATTATATAATCTTATAACAACTTATTTTGATTGTGAAATTGGTCTATACTATTTTTCTCCATATGTTACGTATTATATGAAAATATTCAGACGATGAGTGAACATGCTCCCACAATGTGATGTATTTCTTAATATGATATATTTTAGTGATTGATATAAATATTGAAAAGAGAAATAAGTATGTTAAATGTGTATCTTCTTTTTCTAAGCATGGACTATGGTAAATATTTTCTAATATAGTCAGTTTTTAAAATATGATTCCAAAAAGTTAGAGAAATATACTTTTACATTTTGTTTTCTCTTTCAGATATTTTTTGAATCAAACCAAAGTTCAGAGATAAAGTGCTTTTATAACAAATTTGAAGTGTGTAGATTTCATGAAAATGGAAGCTTATTTGCTAGATTGTATAGAAAAGGCAATGTATTATTTGAAAAAACAAATTTTTGATGTAGACGAGATTTGTAAGCAGACACACGTAAGAGCAGTATTTTCTTGGTTATAAAGCATGATACATTGGTTTTCTATTGCTGTTTAATGAATTACCACAAAGTCGGTGGCTTAAAACAATGCAAATATATTATCTCATAGTTTCTGTGGTACAGGAGTCCAGGCACAGCTTAGTTGGGATCTCTGATCAAGTTTTCACATACTGAAATCAAGATTTCACTTGGGGCTTGTGATCTTACCTGAGGCTTGAGGTCTTCCTACAAGCTCACTGGTTTTTTAGCAAAATGCAGTTCCTTGTGGATGTAGGACTGAAGTTCCCCTTTTCTTGTTTGATGTTGCCTGGGGGATGTTTTCAGCTCCTAGAGGCCCTCAGGTCCTTGCCACATGACCCCCTCCATAGGCACTTCACAACATGTTTGTTTGCTTTTGCAAGGCTGACAAGAGAATCTCTATTGCTTCTTCAAATGTCTCTGACTTCTTGATATTTTTGTCTCAGCCTCCCTTTTTATTATCCCAATCAGAGCTCCTTTGATTTCCTTTTATTCTTCTGTCTCCCTACATTTGATTTTGACTTCAAGTGTCTCCTAACTCATAATGAAATTGACACTGAGAGCCAGCCCTGATGGCCTGGTGGTTCAAGTTTGGCGCACTGTGCTTTGGCAGCCTGGGTTCGTTTCCTGAGCGTGGAACCACACCACTTGTCTGTCGGTAGCCATGCTGTGGCGGCAGCTCACGTAGAACAACTAGAAGGACTTACAACTAGAATGTACAACTATGTACTGGGGCTTTGAGGAGGGAAAAAAGAAAAAAAGAGGAAGATTGGCAACAAATGTTAGCTCAGGGCGAATCTTTCCCAGCAAAAATATAAAGGAAAAAAAAAAAGAAATTGAGACTGAGGATGGTAATTCTGCTGTGAACTGTGTGTCTATAATGTTTCAATTCTCACAGAATACATTCTGTATGAAGAAAACAAAGTAATATTAGCATCCCACTTGGAAAAATGTATCAAAGTTAATTAAGATACGTGACATGAATAATACACTCAAAACCAAGCATCAGTGTTAGAGATATTTACTTCTAAGGGGACAGAAATTTATGAATACATCTGTTAATATTGGATATTATTTTAGTAGAATGTGTTGTATTTACATTACTGTTATTAATATGCCACGGAGTCAGCTAGAATGTGAGAAAAACATGGACATTATAATAGTATTCCAGACCCTTGATTTTCACAAGGAGTATAATCTGTGACATTTATAAATTCCCAAATTCAAGAAATTAGATATTTCTAATATTTATACGGCCTCTTAAATTTTATCCAAATTCACATGTTCTTGTGGTCATCCTGACACCAGAAATCATCCCCTCCAAATTACAGTAGCATTTTATGCCTACTTGATGACTATTATTCTCAGAGAAGCAAATTTTTTTTCTTTCCTAAAAGTACTGTGGGAAGGCCAGCTAACCAAAATGGGAGATGGGCAGAAGGCTACTTAGAGGAGGTGGCATTCAGACAAGTCCAAGGAGGAGCGTTTGGGGAAGAGCAGTCCAAGTGGAGGGAGCTTTGGGTATCCAGGCTTGGAGGCATCAGAGCACCAGTTCCCTGTGCCTGGGAGAGTATGGGAGAGGTAGAGATAGAAGGCCAGGGATAGAAGTGGTAGGCTGGAGCCAGATTGAGAGGAATTTGTCCTAAGAACTTTTTATTTGATCCAAAAGGCAGTGCAAAGCCATGAAAGGGTTTTTGGCATGAGAGCAACAAAGTTTGTTTGATGCTTTCAGAAAAAAAATTTCTGGCTGCAAGGTGGAAAATGAGACTGAGACTGAAGTGAGACTACAATTATATGTGTCATGAGGAATTATTCATTCTATAAATGCATTATTCATGTAGTATTTATTTGTACCAGGTCTATGGTAAGTGGTGGGGATACAAAATATAATAAAATACCTCATTCAAAAAATTCAAGGAAATAAATGGATTTTGTAGCTCTTGCCCCAAAGAAGCTTACTGTTTAGTTTGTGAGACAGAAGAAATCACAATCTAAAAGGGCATAAGAATACATATTAAAAATAATGTTATCATTTACTTAGTGTAAACCTTTTATAATTTACTTTTTTATCATTTACTTAGTGTAAACAACACTGAACAAAATATAAAGGCTTAGCAAAAGCAATTTTGAATACAGTAATCAGATATTATATGGCATATTTGTAAGATATAATAATATTTAATCCTTTATTTCAAAGTTTTATTGCCAAAATAATGCCAGTTAGTTGTTTCAAGTGGCTAGGAAATACTTTAATCAGGAAGCTTGAAAGTACTGCTCGGTTATTTCATTGTTTTAAATATTTGACCAGAAACTGATTCTGTCAGTAGCAGCCCTTCTGGCCCTCAACTCTTTCTTTGATGGTGTTGACATCACTCAGAGGAGATTGGTGATAACACACATAAGCACAAACAGTTGGACAATAAATTGACACATATATGGATTGAAGATTATTGCCCTTGTAGATATTTCTTATATTCCCTTGGCTCTGTCTTCACGTAATTCTGTTACAATGAAAGGGACAGGATTGATGGGAATGCTTGGTGTGTGGACACGCTCAGATATCTTGCAGAGATCATTCTGTTACTCTTTCTCTTGTTAACCTACTCATACTACTGTGGTATTCTTAGGTAAGTTGGGGTTCATAGTAAAATAAACAGTTGAAGCAAGCTACTGAATTGTTTTTCTGCTCATTTTATGATTTCATGTTTCTTTTTAATTGGAAATAAAGCCCAGAATAACCTTTTACTTTTGTGAAATTGAATCTCCACTTTGCTCTACCTTCAGAAATTTGGTCCTTGTTCCATAAATCTTATGTTCTAAAATTAGCTCTTCATTGATGGGAGAAAATGTTGGCCATTTTTATAAGGAAAATATAGAAGGCTTTTCAGGATAGGGTCTCCATAATGTTTAGTGGTTCAATGCCTTATGGATAGCTAGTGAAGAGAGTTATGATCTTATAATTTTATTTATGTTTGTATCATCGGTGTCATCAGTTGGGCCTGTTACAGTCCTAAATTGGTCATAAAGAAGTAATCGTAAGTCAGTGATGTTGTATATTTGGGGTTTTTAAATGTTTGTTTGTAATTTAGTTGAATAATCAAACCTTTCTCGCTTCCATGTTTTGTATCATATAAGCTGTCTGAAGATTTTGTTTGTTTGGGTACCCCTGGAAGTCATGTTCTAGCTGAGTAAGCCGAGGTCTAGAGGGACTCGTTGTGTCGTATCAGATTGTGTCCGGCTTGTTGAAAAAAAAATACATCCCTTGAGAATGTGCTTCTGACAGATTTAACGCAAATTAGTAACACATTTATTTTCACATTATATTATATAATTTTCTCTAAAAGAACAGAGGGTGCTATCATTTCTTTATTCTGATTTTTAAAAACTTCCATCAGAGGTAATTGATCATCATATGTACTTTTCTTAGAGATTTTCTCTTAGCATTGACTTTGTTGTTGTTGTATCTTTAAATTGGAATCAAACATAGTTCTAGTTGATATTTTTATCAATATACTGAAAAAAATGAGGTAAGAGCAAATTTTTTTCAGAGGGTAATCACTAATTAAAGTATTCTGTGTGATACATAATGACTTAATGTCAACTTGGGAATATTTAGTTGATCAGTTTGTGATAGGGTTGTGTGCCAAAAGGCTCCTATATAGAGAGTTTTTTGAATCTGGCTTTATAGACTAGATGTTATAATTGGTGGCTAGATTATCAGGCCAATTCTCAAAAGTCATTTTTTATGTCATCATATACCTTAAGTTAATCAATATATCACTGCAGTAGTACATAACTACCATTTAAAACAATGCCCACTGGGAATATGTATTTTAAGTTTCAACTTGGGACAGAAGGAGTAGGTTTGATTCTTTCTATGATCATGGAAGATATCTGGGTTGGCCAGAGATATAGGGGAAAGGGATGCGTTGAGATAGTAACTTTATTGTTTTAACTTGCTATGTCTAAAAAAGGCCAGGATAACCTTAATTTGTTCTCAATGGGGAACAAGGAGCATTGTGAGAAAAGTGGACAGAGTAACTCTCTTAAGTTCTCCTACTCCTTTACTGTGCCCTCATTTGTGGAGCTTATTTTGTAAATTAAATTTGTATTATGTTTTATTTATGTTTCTAAATATTTTGTGTCAGAATTTTATAAAGTAGAATAGAGAATATGACCCAATTATATAAAGTGTAAACACTAAGAAAAATATGAACAAAATTCAAATAGAGATATTTTTATGAAAAAGATAAGATTTAAATTGAACAAACATAGGAACTAAAATCATCCAACATGCGTAAATATTGGACATGGTCGTAGGTGACCAAGCTTCCCCTTTCTAAGACCCAGTCTCATCTTGCACTTTCCCTCTTTTATTCCTTGGTTCATAGAATTATGTAATCCCTCAAGAAGCGTGATATTCTGATTCTTAGTCTTTTTGTCTTGTTGGTATAATTGAGAAGAGCACCTCTTAGCTAGTTGCATCTGTGTCCTTTCTACTTTCAAACTTGCCAGCTTGTCTCTTTCTTGTAGGACTTAGTGAAGGCAGTGAGAAATAACCAACACTTTTTATCCTCCTGATATTTTCATACTAAGTTCTGTAAAGCATCAGCCTCATTAGTTAGGTGGTCTCAGTTCCAGGACAACAGGTGGCAGTTTAACTGCACAATGAGGGGTGCCAACTTCCTGTTACGGGATGAGGAGACTTTCACTACCCTGTACCCTTCCTTTACTAAACAACTTTTACATTTTAGGTTTTGTCACTTGTATCACCCTATTTTCTGACACTGTTTTGTGAATTAGTTCGCTCTAAGATGTAAGCCACAGAAATCCAAATTAGCAAAAAAGGAATTTATTGGCTTATATAACTGGAAAGTCTTTCTCTGTCTCTGAATTCTCCTTTTTTTGTGTGTTAACAGACTGTCTTCGCGTGGTAGCAAAGATTGGCCCGGATAGCTCCAAGTATAGGATAAGGCCAACATATAAGGTGGCATAACGACGTATAAAGATATGCAGATAAAAAGAGTCATCTGAACTTTGCAAGCAAATTTTTCTGGGAAAAGATAAATACTGTTCATCATATAATTATTGATTTCCCAAGCTCTACTGAGTCCCACTGGGAATGTTGGCATTAGTGTGTGTGGATTGGCTGGAAGAGAGACCTAAAGAGACTTAGAGAAAAGAGCACTATAGCTGTTGGTGTCAAATCTCCATTCATAATATGGGGTAATAAAAAAAATATTTCTCACAAACAAGGAAACAGTCCTTATACCTAGGAGATCAAACAGAAAAAGACCTTCCATCTCCTTATGTCTACATCTGCCCACTTAAGTCAGGAAAGCACAGGACATCTTAATTGATTCCATTGGGATTATATGTAAAGGGGGAAGGAGTAGTTCTCACCACTACCTCCCTTCTCAAAGCAAGGTTCTATTACCAAAAGAAGGGGAGAATTGTGCAGGGTGCTGGGGCGGATAAATACAGCTGATTCTACCACTGACTTAACTCACAGCTCTTCTATTTACTAGTTGTATGTCTTTGGGCAAGTTACATAATCTCTTAAGCCTTAATATCTTCATTGGGAAATGGAGAAATAGTAACAGCACCTAAGTTATAGGGTATTGAGAAGACCAAATTAGATATGCATATAAAGTACTAAATAAAGTGCGTACCTTCATGTAATGATAGTTCTGCCACCACCACCACCACTATCATCATCATCATCATCGTAATTAGCAATTAGCAGCAACAGCAGCATCCTCCACTTTATCATCTCTTCATCTCCACCCCCACTACCCTACTTCAGGCCCTTATCAACCCTCCGACTTTTTGTAGAACTTTATCATCCCATCTTCATATTGCAGTCAGTTATCTTTCAAAACACACATTTGATCCACTACCCCCTTGCTTAAACTGCTCCATTGACTCTTCTCATTGGCAGGATAAAATTCAAATTCTACTACATATACTGTTTTTATGGAGTTCCCATTACTCTATTTCCTGTGGATTTGGTGAAAAGTAGCATTTATTTTGGTTAGCCATACTGCATAATTCCAATTCTGCACAATATTCAGCTGTAAATAATCTATTCAGATGTTAGCAGATATAGTATTAATGGTTGATGGATAATTCACATGAAGTTGCAGGCTTTAAATAGTTGATAGTTTTGTTTTCTTTTAATTAAATTTCAATTCGGTTTAAATAGTTTGGCTGTAGATTTATGGCTCAAATTTTGAAGACTGAAGAATAGAGACTACAGGAAGGAAATGTGATATAGTGGTAATAGCTTCCTGGGTTAGGAAGAGAGAGAGAATATGTAAGTGTTAGACTAGATGTTCTTGTAAAGAGTTTCCTCAAGAAAAGATCGCCCATGTATTGACTGTTGTGTATATTTACATCTAATTGCATCAAACAGCATTATTCCTCATTTCGCTTTGCAGTGATTGATCGAAATTGATGGTGGAATGCCTGTTTGGATGCCAGGGATGAATGGTTGCTCTATGAGTAGTCATAAGCACAACAGAGAGAATGTGTAGTTATCTACCCACTACCTTGTCACTTTTTCTCTATTCCTATGCATCCCTATGGCCTTCCCAGTTCTTGAGTTGTTGTGATAGCACTGATTCCTTTCTACCACTCCATTCTTTTTTAAGTATAAATTTGCCCCAAATTTCTAGATAGTGCTTTAAGGTTAACTTGAATTGTTTTCAATTGTTTTGTGGACTTGTTACCTTAACAGTACTACTTAGTGCCTGATCACGAATAAGTACACTGAATAAATACACTGAAATTGAGAGTAAGTATTCAGAAACTCCTTTAGCAATTTTACAGTGCCTCAGCATTTGTACAAAAGTACAAAAGTAAGAGTCAACAGCTGATTAGAAATTAAAACCAGAACCAACAACTACAACAAATACCCTGGTTCTTTGCTGGAGTTGGAAATGCTCTGGTCTGTGTTGACACTGGGGTCTCTAGATTTGTAAGTGTTCTGACAGCGTAGCACCTGACATCTTCCTTTTGTCAGGGCAAGGAAACCAAGTAGTTTAAGATGTTAGACAAAATACCAGGTGGAAAGTGAAAATAGGCCACAGTGCTGCACATGTAATGTCCTAATTATAAATGTGAATTTAATAGTTATTTGAATTTGATAATTAATTATATATAGAAAATTGTATATGGATTTAGGGATAACTTTAGTGAAAAATTTTAAAGGTAATATATAGAAAGTTGGTTAAAATTAGCTTACCGTAAATTTGAAATACACTTTTTAAAGCATGTCTTAGAGCAAAAGGGTGTTTTAAGAATACAAACTGAGAATTGGGGTTAATTAATTTCTTGATCAAGTACCATACAAGTGTATTGTTTCCTGTTGCATAGGTGTTACTTGATAAATTTAGAAAAAATAAAAAATATAGTTAATAAAAGAAAAAGAAAACAGTCTATAATCCCATCATCATATTCTGTTTTTGTTCCTATTAGGAAATCTTACTTACATAGGGTGCTTTTTTATCCTAACAATGTAATATAACCATATTTCCATGTAATTATATATTCCTGTCAGCATAATTTTTAATGGCTGCATACTAATCAATTGTAATTCCATTAATGTTAGTAATTTGAAAGTTGTTTCTAAATTTAACTAAAAGACTATTATTGAAGATTATGTACATATTGATGATTATTTAAGTAAATGTGTGGAAGTTAAATTACTTGGTGTACATATTTTTAAGATTTGTTAACCATGCTATCAATTATGATATATAATTAATTTTCTTTAGTGCTTAGATCTGTAGAAGATGGATATAGCTTTTCTCAGAATATTAGAACACATTGTGCCTCTTTTTCATTTTGCCATTCTTTTATATTCCTCCTCCTCAATTTATGGTCCATTCATTTAAGCATTTATTGACCATAAAATAAAATGATAGATGCATTTATTGAACATGTACTATATGCTAGGTGCTTTGCATATTATTAATTCATTTAATTGTCTGCAAATTCAAGATATATGTTGTTATTTCCACTTGACAGAAGAGTGAATAGGCTTGAAGAGATAAAACATATTGCCCGTAAGACTAAAGAACTGGGATTTGGACCCTTGTCTGTCTGATTCCCAACTCAGATCTCTTTCTACCATGCTGCATTTCTAAGCACCTATTAGTTTTTGGTAGGAAAGAGCAATCAAGAGTTTAATTTTTTTGTTTGTTTGTTTGTTTTTTTTGTGGCTTGCTTCTTTTTTTTTTATTGATGTTTTAATGGTTTCTAACATTGTGAAATTTTGGGTTGTACATTTTTGTTTGTCCATCACCACATATATGACTCCCTTCACCCCTTGTGCCCACCCCCCCCCCCCCACTGCCCTGGTAACCACAGTCCAGTTTTCTCTGTCCATGTGTTGGTTTATATTCCACATATGAGTGAGATCATGCAGTGTTTGTCTTTCTCTTTCTGGCTTATTTCACTTAACATAATACGCTCCAGGCCCATCCATGTTGTTGCAAATGGGACAATTTTGTCTTTTTTTATGGCTGAGTAGTATTCCATTGTATATATATACCACATTTTCTTAATCCAATCGTCAGTCGAGGGACACTTAGGTTGCTTCCACTTCTTGGCTATGGTGAATAATGCTGCGATGAACATAGGGGTGCATAAGCCTCTTTGGATTGTTGATTTCAGGTGCGTTGGATAGATTCCCAGTAGTGGGATGGCTGGGTCATAGGGCATCTCTATTTTTAATTCTTTGAGGAATCTCCATACCGTTTTCCATAGAGGCTGCACCAATTTGCATTCCCACCAGCTGTGTATGAGGGTTCCTGTTTCTCCACATCCTCTCCAACATTTATTGTTTTTTGTCTTGGTGATTATAGCCATTCTAACGGGCGTGAGGTGAAGAGTTTAATTTTAAGACATGTTAAGTTTTAAAAATCAAGGGGAGATATCAAGCAGGCAGTTGGATTTAGAGAGCAGGTAGAGATGGAGGAGCCAGCAAAGGAAACTGAGAAAGCAGCTGCCAAAGAAGTAGGAGGACTATGAGAGAAACTGAAAGATGATGAATGGAAATGTCCATTAGGTTTATATAGCGTCAGTAGGGTGCTGATGAATGTTTAACAACTGGCTCTGGGAAGAAGAGGTGGGGGCGGGGGAGGGATGCCCTGATTTTTTGCTTTTCATGATTTCTGTGGTGTAAATATTTCCACTATGGCTGGTTTCAAGCTATCAGCAGTTTGACAACCAGCTTGTGGATTTTCTGAAAATTTAATAATCAGTTCTTATAGGATGTTCAGCCTGGCTCCAGCACACCACTGTTTGGAAACTTTGACAAAAATACTGTCAGTGAAGTGATGAGGTTAAAAGACAAGCTGAAGGATATCCGGTAGAAAAATGTTATATGGACATTAAAATGATTATTTTGAAGAGAGTGGTAAGAAAGAACATATTTAATATAGCATGAGAAAGTTATGCTATAGGCTTGGGGTGATAGGCATTTTCTCTTCTTGCCTATCCTGTAATATTTTTAAAAGATTTTGTTTTATTTTTATAACATATGGAAAACATAATCATCTATAACCACTTGTGTTTATATGTACTTACATAGTCTCTGGTCTTATGCCTTGTAACGTTAAGTCAGAATTCATACAGCATAAATTTACAGAGGAAATAATTTTTTATAGAGGAAACACAGTATATAAATTTTGAGCTGATAGCTAAATTTTCATAGCCAAAGAGTTTTGTGATCGTTACAGAATATACACAATATCTAAAGATATTACACTAAAAGCCGTGATTTGAATAATTGAGAAAATTAGTTGAGAATTTTGAGGTGAAAAAAATTATGCATAAACTGTCTTAAATATAGACATAGGAATACTGGAAAGTGTTATACTTCTCTTATAATGTGAATTCTTGTACTAATCAGTTAATACCATCTTTTTGTAACAAAAATCTTTAATGATTTGTTTTTGTTTTGCTTTACTTGTTGAGGGATTACTCAGCAGTAATTCAGCTATTCTAATTGATTCAGTTTATACATCAGTAGGTAATCTGTTGTACTGTGGTACTATGACTTTTTAAAAATAGTATTCTAGCCCATAAATGGACATTCCCTTGGTTTTTTTTTTTTTAAATCCTCTTTATTTTCATTTTTCTGCCCCTGAAAATAAAGTGACTTTAAATTTCACTAGCATGTTTTGGCTTCAGATGGTAAAAGTTCTCATTTTTGTTTAGCTATAGTTTTGTGTGAAATTTGCAAGAACGTGTTGTAAAGATATTATTGAGTGTAAAATTATCATACTCATGATCCTGGAAGATAGTGATCAGCTTGGAAGAAAAGATCACACAAGTTTAGTTTTTCACACTTGACTGATGCTTCCTGTATGACAGTGTCAGTCGTTCTGACACACCATCCTTTCAGTTTTATAAGTTTGATGATAAATTATGGTTCTGTATGTTCAGTTGATATTTTCAGTATATTTTGTTCAATAAATGTTAATATTTCAGGTCAAGCAAAAATAATATAAAGTTATCATTTCTAAATGCTTTTCAACCCACAAGTTTAGCGCCTCACATATAAATGCCTAGTTTATCAACAAGGGAGCACTTGACTTACTAGTTGAGTGACGTTAGTCAAGCTTCTTCAGCTTCCTTATCTGTAAGATGGGAATGTTGTTATAGTTGTACCCTGAGATAAGCACGTTTGGTCTTTTAACTATATGAGGAATTTTGTGTACTCCCTGAACCAAACTTTTTTTTTTCTTTTGGCATTTGTAAGGACTGACTTGGACTTTGCATGCCTTTTGCATGACTGGAAAAAGGGCATCTTTGCAGTTGTATTGTTGATGTGTGTTGCATTTTCTCTGTTATGATTTGTTCATTTATAGCAGCAATGATCTTATGCTTTATGCCCTCCAGCTTTTTTTCATTGACTTTTCTCTCTATATTTTTTAAGGGGATTTGGGACACTAAAAGATTAATTCTTTAAACATTGACTATCATAAATATGTTTATTTGTGAGCTTAAAGTTCAATGTGTGTCATTGTTATGAAAGAATTTAATGAGAACAAAACAAATATATATCTTTGAGTAATTAATGAAAGAAAAATGCCGTGTCAGATTATGTTATAACTAATGTTAATTCTTGTGTCCATTTTTTTCTGGGATTTGGTGTTTTTATTTAGCAAAATGGACGTCAGTTTTGAGGTACTGGTATATACAATCTTTTTCTCTTTAAAATTAAGTTAGTGGTGATTATGTTTTTACTTTAATTCTTCAGGAATGTATTGCCTTCGTGAAGCAAGTTTTTATCCCAGGACTTTTGTATGTGCTGTTCCTTCTTCTTGGACTACTCTTCATTACTTTCATTGCCTTTCTTCTCATTCTTTAGGACTCAACTGAAGCACCACTTCTTCAGAGAACTTTTCCCCTAAATAGGTGTACCCCCCACCACTTCCAGTTTTATGATAACAGTCCTTATATTTCCTTCTTAGGCTTTATCACAGTTTTAAGCTGTGTTATTTGTTTGTTTACTTATTTGTTGTCTGCCTTTTCCCATTATAACTAAAGCACCACAGAATAGAGAGGTTGTGGGTCATACTTACTGCTTCGCATATGGTGACTAGAATAGTATTGATGCCTGTCCATAGTCCGTGCTCAGTAACTATAGTATAGAGTTACTGAATGAAGGAAAGAGATGAGTGGAATTATTCCAGTTTTACAAGGTCTGACAGTTGCTCAGTGGTAGGACTGGGATTTAATTTCAATGGTCAGTCTAATTCCAAAGAACCTTTATGGTTCCATGAGAAAAGCAATTTTACAAATATTTTCAAATTGAATCTTCACCATAATCCTGTGATAAGTATCATTATTCACACTTTACAGATGAAGAAACTGCGGCTGTTTGTGACTCTGTTGAAGACGCATCACTAGGAAGTGGGAGAATGAATTTATTTGGTCTTGAGCTCAATATTTGTGTGTTGTGCAGTCTTTTTCTGTAATTATTTGAACTTAATCTAAATCTATCCCAATGTGCTTTCTGGCACACCTTTCTTACAGAAAGCAAAATAGAAGAGTACATTTTCTATTTCAGTGTTGCACTCTTAGCTGAGCCTAGGTAACAGTGTTAAACAAGTAGTCATTTTGAACTTGCGGGATCGTTCCATTCCCATTGTTTTTAGTAGTTGTATCTTCCTTTCAGCAAATATGCGTCAAATGCCCTCTATTTGCCTGATTCTATTGTAGCTAGGCACTGGAGAAAAAAATGCTAAGACTCTCAATTTGGGTAATATCTAATAATATTTACAGTACCCCCCTTTAAAACAAAAAGTGCAATATTGAAATGAATGAGATAGCTCTATGTACTTGGAAAGATGCCCATGATATACAGTTGATTTAAAAAGTATATTGCAGCCTATGAGATGTGCATGTCTGTTTTTTGTAAAAAAATAAAATAAAATGTGTAGATATGTCTCTATGAGTTATATAAAAAGGAAGAATAACCTCTGAAAATGTTAGTAGTGGCTATCCCTAGAGGTGGGGTTGGGTAGGCAGAAGATAGCACTTTCATTCTATACATTTTTCTTATGATAGGATTATGAGTGATTTTTACTTTTTAAAACATTTCTTGCCATGTTTTAATATAGTAAAATTTTAAAGCGTGTATAGAAGAAATTTTATCTGGAGAATGTTTATAGTATATTTTAAGTGAAAAGCAGTAGTGTGTGAGTATGATGTTGACTTTCTGATGTATCTAAATTTTCTTTATAAAATGACTTTTATAATTGGATACTGAAGAAGTTTTTACTAAAGCATTCTTTCTGGACTGTTTTCAACAAGAAAAAAACAAAAACAAACAAAAACTAAAGCAAGGTAAGGATCCTAGCTAAAGATGAGGCTTGGTGGGGTGGGGTGTAACTAGGGAATTGCCTTTATCATCCAAGTATTGGTTTTTCCTAATGTAATCAACTAAGTTTATTTGCATAATTACAATACGAATAATAATTATTATAATAATAACAATGACAGCTAACATTTACTGAGTGTTTATTAAAGCCAGATACTGTTCTGAGTACTTTACTCAGAGTTAATCCTCTGAGATATGTGCTATTTTTATCCCTTCCTTAAAGATGAGGCTTCGAAAAGTTAAATATCTTGCCTAAGGTTACAGAACTGCAAAGTGGCAGAGCTGTGATATAACCTTGCAGTCCCTCTCCAGAGGTTGTATCCTACACACTATGTTAGCTCCAAGTTCCAGTTTGTGAGCTTCTAAATACCAGTCCAACTGTTAATAAGAGTTTTAGTTTTTTCTGCATTAATGGAAAGAGATTATTAATTTTAGGTCAGGATTCTGGCAGTCCTAGTATCCAAATTTATTTTTTCAGCCCATAAGGGATTGTGAAAGAGCCTGTGTGATTTCTGCATCTCACCAGAAATGAACAGATGTAGGTAATAAAATTGTAGCGAACATGCTGTGGGTTACATTCTGTTTTGTTTCTCTGGGCAGGCAGCTTGGCCTAGTGGAAAAATCCTGGGCTTTGGCTTCAGTTAGATTTGAGTTTAAATTCTGGCTTCAGTGTTTTTCTAGCTGCTAACTTTGCTTTGTTTCTTCACTTATAAAATAAGGGTAATAATATTGCCCTTCAGGGTGGTTGTGAGAATTTCGTGAAATAATATAGGCATTTTAAAGTCGAGTCAGGCACATAGTAAAATCTTAATAAATATTAAGTCACTTCTTCTTCAGGTAGGTCTGAATAAAATGAAGAATGATATTGGGAAACAAAATATACCTGTTTTCCTACTATAAAATGCAGGTACAACCGTGACTGGAGAATGAATATTCTGCAAAGAAGTATTAATATTTTAAGATGCCTGATTAATTCAGCGCATTCTTATATATAAACCCAAATAATTTGTGGCAATTAATAAATACATTCTTAGTGATCCTTGCATTTCAAATTATGGGGATATAAAACATTGTAATCAATGATCTTGTACACATACATTTTGAAACTCATCGTCTAGTATAATAGGAACATTTTCTCACAAGTCAAGCTAAACTCATGCAGAATTCTTTGATTAGTTTTTTCATATGAGCTTTTTATCACTTTGATCTTTTAGATGTTTTCACAGTTTTATCAGTTTTGTGATGAATTTTTCTGTCATTTTTGCTAATCTTCCTTTTCCTTTTTTCTCCTACTTAATATTAAATGTTACCAATTTCTATTTATGCTTTTATTTCATCTTTCCCCTTCAGGACATTAAAAAAAAATAGTGATGCAATTTATTCTGCTGGCTCTACAGAAAAATTTCTCGGTATACTTATTATTAGAGTGGTTCTAGACCTGGCCTATGGTGTCAATTAGTATTTTGGGTGGTTTAGAATCATCATGCCTTCTCAGGAAGGGTGACAGCAACCAGATTCTGACCATAGAACTGAGGAGCTTTCTATTTGATTTGGGGGCTATTTCTTAATTTATTTAAGATCACCTTTTCACAATTTAGTAATTGAGCATATTCTGTTATTTACTTAATAGATTAGCTCAGTTTCAAAATATTTACTTTATATTTGACTTTATTACTTAACCTAAGACAAAAGATGTTGGGTTTAAGGAAAATTGAGAATGGTGAAACGTTTAAGGACCTTCCTTTCTTGGCTTACTGTTATTTTATTTTGGAATGAAATGGATGTATGTGAAAAGTATGTTCTTTTAAAAGCACAATTTTGACTTCTGCCTCATTTAGTTTATTTTTAAGAGAAATTCTTATTTTAAAAAATTATTTCCTTTATAGATTCTTTTCTCACTATATTATCTCAGCATCATAACAGAAATTAAGTATATTCATTATAGTATAATTACATGTTTATTCTACAATCATGTATATTGTCAATTAAATAGATTAGGAAATCTTTACTTTTTTTTCTTTTAGAAGAACTGAAATCAAAATCTCCCACACCTATCAAGCCTAGTTGAAGCCTTCATTCTGTGTACGTGGTTATCCAGACACTCTCTATAGTCTAGGATACTTAGTTGCTCTCATAATGACCTAATTTATTTGTGCTTCCTGACCATCATAGGTATTGGTGGCCCTAATTGGAATAATTTAAGAAAAATCGAACCCTAAACACTTCTTCAATATCTATTCAAACCTAATTGACAGCAAATAAAATACCTTCATATTTGACTTATTTTGGAAGTTGAAAAATTTCTCCAACTCACTATGCAAGGGAGTTTACCTCTCTCTGTTAAATAAACCTCATAACACCTGTATCTTAATACTACTGTGGGGACTATTGATAATGTGCGTCAAGTGCTAGTGTGGGGTACCTAATACATAGCAGATAGTCAGCAAGAGGCAACTGTTGTTTTTATTCTCTAATAATGACTGGAACAAATGCCAGTACATGCTTTCTACTGAAAATGCTGATTTGTGTCCTGCTTATGTTCACTACTATTCTGAATCCTTACTCTTGGATAATCAAAAATGCCAGCAGAAACTACAGGTGACCATTTTGCATCTTTCTAAAGAAAAATTTAATATTGACTACAGTTGTTAAGAATAAGATGTTTGTGTTATATTTACAAAGCAGATCTTGGGGAAAAGTGATTTTTAAAAAGTCTCTGTAAACGGTCTTGGCTATTGTTTGAGATCTTACATGTTTGAAAAGTCTTTGTTCTTTGTCATAATTAATGGGTGGTTTGGCTAGATATAGAACTGTACTTAGAAAATAATTTTCCTTTTATTTCAAAGACATTTGAAGCCTATTAGATAGGCTTCTAGCTTCCAGTTGTTCTGTTGAGAAATTTCTTGCCATTTTGAGTCTTGATCTTTAGTCTGTGACTTGTTTTGTCACTTAGGAACTTTAAAAGTCTTCTGTTTATCCCTGTTGATCTAAACATTTTATCAGCTCTCTTTTCGCCTCCAGTGGGTGTTTGGAAATGTATGGGGACAGTTTTAGTAGTCACAGTGACTAGGAATGCTGAGGGAGGGTGCTTTGGCATTTGGTGCCCGGAGGTCAAAGCAGTTCATTTTCTTGCAATGGAGGAAACGGTCTCATCCAAAATGTCAATAGTGCCCCTGCTGGGAAGTATTGTAACCCTGGGGAAATATAAGAATAATCCTGATCTGCATATTGATTATGGTGTATGACAAGAGAAACAAGACATGTGCACCAAAGATCAGTCAGTATGTTTGGTAATAATGTTATAGACATGCTGTATGAAACAAAGGATGAAGAAAGTGTAAATGACATGGTACGAAATTGAAATAGAATGAAGATCGCTATGTGAAATACAGCCAGTAAATTATCTATGAATATATATTTACCATCTTACTGCTTTTGGTTTCTAGTTGCACATTTTCTGCACTATTATGCTTAATTATATTTTTAACACTTTTTTTTTTGTATTTCTAAGTAGTAGCTGTTCTTAATTCTTTGGTAGGTCAAGAAAATTGACTCTTTTTTTCTAGTAGGATATCTATTTGTAGTCCAAACACTTAGCAATTCCAGATCCAGAAAGATTTGAGAAATAACATTTTTGCAAAGGCTAGAGCCTGACAGTAATAGCTATACATTTTTAAGTTGGAGTGGGATTCAGAAAGGCGATGAGCAAGGATTTGTACATGTCCAGTTTCATAGCAGCCTCTGAGTTAGCCTTTTGCAGTTCTATTTCATTAATGTTGAGAAATGAATTACTAGAATACCATACGTAGATAGCTATAAGAATGCAAACATTCAATGGCAAAGACAAATTGCTTTTGAATTATCCACCATTTTTTCATGGTTCATATCACTTCTTTACTAATGTGGCCAACCAGGAGAACTATACATTAGAAATACAGGACGCTAAGGAAGCAGAGAGAGATTAAGATAATTAGGTGAGAAGATAGTGGAAGGTGTTAAAATAGTAGTTTGATAATTTTGTACTAGTATAATTTTAGACATTTTAAAATAACTAAGTATTAATGAAGAGTCTTCATTTTAATATGAATATATATACTTTTACTTTTCAGAACCTAAATCACAGCCACAGCAGCTTCATCAGGGACAACACAGATTGTCAAATGCTGAGCAATATGGAGTAAAAGATAATAATCAACCAAGATATCTTCCTCGAAATGATACCAGGCAGTCAAGAAATGAAAAACCTCCTCGTTTTCAAAGAGACACCCAAAATTCAAAGTCATTTTTAGAAGGCAGTGGATTACCTAGAAACAGAGGTTCTGAAAGACCGAGTATTTCTTCAGGATCTGAAGTGTGGGCTGAAGAGAGAATCAAGTGTGATAGACCGTATTCTAGATATGATAGAACTAAAGATACTTTGTACCCTTTAAGTTCTCAGCACAATGATGGTGCTTTTAAAAGAAGGGATAACTCTATGCAAAGCAGATCAGGAAAAGGTCTATCCTATGCAGACACAAAAGAAAATCCACTTCCCCAAGAATCCATAGATTATAATAATCAAAAACGTGGGAAAAGAGAAAACCAAACGGCAAATCCTGATCATTTTTATGACAGGAAACCAAGAACAATAAATAATGAAGCTTTCAGTGGTGTAAAAATTGAAAAACATTTTAATGTAAATACTGATTACCAGAATCCTGTCCGAACTAATAGTTTCATTGGTGTTCCAAATGGAGAGACAGAAATGCCACTGAAGGGAAGGCGAGTAGGACCTATTAAGCCAGCAGGACCCATCACAGCTACACCCTATGATGATAAAATATTTTACAATAGTGGACCCAAAAGAAGATCTGGGCCAATTAAACCAGAAAAAGTACTAGAATCATCTATTCCTATGGAGTATGCAAAACTGTGGAAACCTGGAGATGAATGTTTTGCACTTTATTGGGAAGACAACAAGGTATGCATGCTGTAAAGATATTATATACTAATATTACTGAATGTAACATTCTGGTGAGACTATAGAAAGCCGTTGCACAGGGACTGTGAGTTTGATTCTACGGTTGTACCTGTTTAAAGTCTTTGAACAGATTTATAGATGTATAATTTATAAAAGGGGAAAATATTTAATATTTTTTATGGATGCTTAGGGACAATCAGTCCCATAAGATTTGATTAGGTTAGGCTTGATTTACCTTACATTTCAGAAAAGTATTGTAAAAGTGATTAAGTGAAGTTGATAAGTTATTTCACTTATCAACTAAACTATTAATGTTTGCTTTTGTTTCTAGTAAAAGTATACTGATTCACAAGGAAGAAAATCAGTTGAGTGGCACAGAGTTAAGTTCTGCAGGTTTTGTTTAAATTAAAGAAAATATACACAGCCTACTTTTTTAACAAAATTAAGAGCAGAAAGGTTAATTATTTAGCTAATAATAAATAATTTAATAATTATTAAACCAGTAATTTAAATATTCCCTAGTTCTACATTGTATGCTGGCTAAAAGGGAAAGAGAGAAATTGTGGAGAAAAGGGAAGGGAAGGACAGAAGATGAGGTCTAGAAAGAATACAGTGGATTAGGTGAAAGAGCCTGGCTGAGAGGGAGAAGACCCACACAGTGAGGACAGGAAGGGAAGAGGACAGAGGGACCCTCAGAGAGAAGGGCTTTGTTTTCCCTTCTGCCCAACATGCTCTTCTGCCAACTACTCTTATCCTTCAGGGCTTGGCTCAAACATCACTTCTTAGAAGAAGCCTTCTTTGACTTGCCCTCTCCTCCCTCCTACATTGTTGTCTTTCTCAATCAGTGCCTTGTTTACTTTGTAAAACTTATCACAATTTGTAAATATTTTTGGTTTTGCATCCTGGATTGATAGCTCTTTCCCCTACCATAATTTTAAGTTCCTTGAAAGCAGGACTATGTCTGTCTAGTTTTCCTCTGCTGCTCTGCTCCTCCCACAGTGTAGTAGCTTCATAATTATTTGTTGACTCTGTTAATTAGTTAATTCTGAAGGAGGCACTTAGAAAAAAAGCAGAGTAGTTAGAGGACTGGAGATATCAGCAAGGTAATAAAAACAAAGATAAAGGAGTTATAGTGTGAGGGACCTGGATGGATATAAGGATCAAGTCAAAGAAAAAAATATTTGAAATAAGTATTTCATAGGTAGAGTAGTTTCAGTTGATAAGGTAGGGATGTGCCATGAGAGTGTGTGTGTGTAGCTAAAAGGAGTGGTGGGGGTAAAGTTAACTGAATATTTCAAGGAGCTAAAGTTGAGGCTAGGGAATGTGCATAGATCTTTTAAAACGATATTATAGGGCTTGGGATCAGGAACCAGGCCCCATTGTGTTCAGTGAATGCTGAGGCATAAGCAGGGTGTGAGGTGTTACCTGATGATAGCAGCAAGGAGGGGTACAGGGTGGTATAACTAGATGACGTAGTTTTTTAAGGTTTTTGTATAAATGCGAGATAATATTTGTCTAAAAGCAGCATCTCTACTGTCAAGATTTTATTCAGGGCTAGAAAAAGGGGAGGAGAGAGCACTCGCTGTGTTTTTTCTTTTTTTCTGGAAAAGCAAAAGCCTTCCCAGAAATACTAACAGACAATCTCGTTGGTTCGATCTATTGCACATGGCTACTCCCTGGCTAGTAGGGAGGCTTGGAAAGCAAGTACAGGTGTTCTTCACTATCCAGACTCTCACTCTTGCAACTCAGACCACTCACTTTCCAAAATACAGGAACTATTTGATTTAGGTAGTGGGGGGTTACTTAGGTTTAGCTGTTTCTCCCTCATGGGAGAGGCAAGAAAAGGTGAAGTAGTTGGAAATCAGTCTTGGTTTATAGAGCTAACAGTGTCTGCCTTAGAGGAAGTGGCCACTTGTGTCAGATGCTTCTGTGAAAGGTTGTTTAAGATGAGGATGGAAAAATACTTTCCTGTGTTGGAGAATTTGGGGTTGTTGGTGACCTTGACGAGCAGAGGAAGTAAGTGATTGGAGTTCAAGTCCAATAATGTTTGAAAGACTTGGTAAACAAGTCTTTCCATTGAAATCCGACAAGGATCATGCCCTAGTATTAAGTGCAATACTAAGTGCAATACCATTACAAAGCCTAAAACCAACTCTTTACAGGATCAAGGATATCTGGTTGTACTCTGCCTGCCTGCCAAAAGAAAACATAATCCTCTTTTTGGGAAAAATAATATTTTCAGGAACCTCTTCAATATTTCATCTGCAATGTCTGGCATCCTATAAAAAATTATGAGGCATGGTTAAAAATACAGAAAAAGAGAATATGAATGACCAGGAACAAATAAAGCAACAGAGAATAATAGCAGACCTACAGATATTCAGATATTAGACTTAGCAGACAAGTTCTTCCACAAATATTGAGTATTCAGCAAACCATAATTGAATAGCTGCTAAGTGTCAAGTGCTTGTGATGTGTCAGGTACTTCTGGCTGTGCTATTACCCAATTGCCTTCAAATACCTGCTGAGATTGTTAATAAAGCTTTACTTTTAATTATAATTGTTTCAAAAAATCAATAATACTGAATTCATTAATTGCCTCTGCTGAATATATTCAAAATAAAGTCATATAGCTTCTGGAAGACAGTACGTAACAATTCCCAAAATGTTTTGAGCTTTTAGAGTGTTCTTAGAATCATTGGATGATCTTCTAAGGTGACTACTTTGATTTTAATTGGATGTATACTTTCAGTTTAGAGTGAGGGACTGTGGGCTCTATATAGCTTACACCATTAAGCAAATAAGGTAAATAATATTCACGCTTTGGAAGAGATGGGGTTAGTTATCTTCTGAAACCACCTGACTTAAGAGATAGCTCTTAAATGTCTAGTCAAGAATAGGCAACTTTCCAACTTTCTAGCCAGGGACCAGGGTAAAGACATTGGCTATAGCTGTCATTAAGAAACCATAATCTTAATTGCGTTAAAATGATGTTTTGAAGATAGTTAATCAATCAATATAATGTATCATTTAAAAAAAGCTCATAATATCTTGCCTTCTCTTGAGCTTTATTTCCATTGAAGGATTTGAGGATTGGGACAATTCTCCTCCTTCTCTATAGACTGCCATAACTACCATAACTTTCTGCCCCCTCACCTGGAATACTGTAACAACCTCCAAATTGGTCTCCTTGCCTCAAACCTTATTCCTCTTAAATTTGTCATGTTAACTGCCACCACCATGATCCTGGTCTGAGACCATGACATTCTTCCTAGTTAAAATCTTTCACCTGTAGAATAAATACAGACTCTGGCATGCACATAGAGCCTCTATGAGCTGGCCCTTCCCTTCTTGTCCTGTCTAATTCCCTATTTGTTGACCCTTCTTCTCGAATTATGCCATAATTAATTTTAACCTATTTGTAGTTTCCTGCACTCATCTTTATGTTTTATGTCCCTTAACTTTCCCTGAGCACCCTCCTCAGTTCTTTACTTGGCTAAACCCTCTTCATCCTTGGAGACTGTATCCCTTGTCGTCTGTCTCAGGAAGCTCTTCCTGAACTCCTCAGCCTTATTAAGTGTGGTATCACTACACCTTTATTACAGTATTTTCCACATTATATAGAAGTCATTTTTCACACGAGTTGTCTTTATTAAACTGTGAGTTCCTAAAAGGATATCAACTTATTTGATTCCCTAAAATATATTATGACTCATTGTTGAACTTACCTAAATTGACGTAATTATCTGAGAAGCTTACAATTGAAGCATAGGTCGAGAAATACTCACAACAATTCATAGAACACAGAAGTGTGAGGCTAAGAAATAAAGGAGGAAGAGAGAGAGGTGATTGTGTATCAAGAACTCTGAAATAAAATTCCAGCGTGGTGTATCTAAACTTGCTAGTATCCAGACCCGGGAAGGAAACACCATGGATTAACTTAATGACCTTTGTAGTATGAAGTATACTAGTTGATCAGTAAAAACAGATTCTTTCCTAGTACATCCAGGTTAACTCATATTTTAGAAGGATGTGGAGAATAAGAATTTTTGTTGCCTTTAGCATTTTCTGATTCTGGTGAGCCTGTTAAGAGATACTGTTACAGTAGATAGTGTTATAGTAGAACATCCAACTACCCTAGGTTGAAGAAAATATTCCTTATAAGTAAATAGTTTTTCATTTCCATTTCATGTTCACTAAGCAACATTCAGACCTATAATTCGGGTCCTAAATGGCTTGACCTATAGTGGAGGAGTACTCCAACCAGTTGACCTACTCCCAATTACCTTAACAGATAAATTTTAAAATTGTAGTTGTTATATAAATCAGTTCCTTGTGAGTTTGTTAAGATGCCTTAATTTGCAGAGCCAAATTACACTAAGTAAACTGATAAAATAAAAGTGTCTGGTCTTGCAGTGTCTCAAATCTTGTAAATCCTGGATATAAGTAGTGTGCTTACTCCTTACCTGACATCCCTACTTCACCCCAGCTGCCTCTGATGACTGCAGCAATGAGCCTTCTTCGACATTTATTTTTGGCATATATTCCTATTTTTTAAATAAATTACTCCATTGTTATATATTCTGATTAGTACATAAGAATTGTCTTACTAACATTAATTAGTCAAAGGGCTTCAGTGGCTAACAACAGAACATAACACTGGATCTTTTCACAGCCATTTAGCAAGCAAATATGCTTCTCTACTGACCCTCTTAGTTCTGTCCTGAAGTGTTACTACTGCTCAATATATGTCAGAACTCATATAGATGAGAGAATTGTTCTCTTTTTTTAGCCAATTTGTGGTTATCCAAAGGTAAGTTTTCTTTCTTAACAATATTATCCTCTTAAAAATTATTTTCTTAAAAATATTGTATATTTGAAAGTTGCTAAAAGAGTAGATCTTAAAAGTTCTCATTACAAGAAAAAAAATTTTGGTAACTATGTGTGGTGATGGACGTTAACTAAACTTATTGTGGTAATCATTTCATAATATATACATATATCAAATCATTATGTTGTACACCTAAAACTAATACAATGTTATATGTCAATTATATCTCAATAAAATAATTAATTAAAAAAATGAGCTTTCAAAAATAATATTACACATTGTAACACTTTGAGTCTTTACATTTCCCTTAAATATTGTCCTTTGTGGACATTATTGATTGTCATATTTAAAACTCCTTTTTGTCTCCTCAGTTTTACCGAGCAGAAGTTGAAGCTCTTCATTCTTCAGGTATGACAGCAGTTGTTAAATTCATTGATTATGGAAACTATGAAGAGGTGCTACTAAGCAACATCAGGCCCATTCAAACAGAGGCATGGGTACGTGATCCAAATTCTATACAAAGGCATAAGCTATTTTGAAGCAAACACATGGTTCTAAAAGATTAGTCATAGTCTTACAAAACTTGCAAGTGGGAAAATATTTTGAATTTGCTTAAAAGTGCTACCCCTAAAGTAAGATTTTGATTTAATAATTACTGAACTACAATAAAAATGAATACATTGGAATTACTTTTCTTGTATAATGCTTTGTTATATTATGCTTTGGAAATAGGTGGCCGTATTTACGTTTGCCAAAAATTTGTATGTTTAAGATGGGTTTTTATGCATATTTTGTTTCTTCCCAGTTTTTTACTTTAAATTTGACTAAATAATGTCCAGCAGTTGTCAAATTTAAATCTCTGTTGAATACGTGTATATTCCTTATTATTTTAGTTACATGTAAAATTAACAAAAACACTTTATATATGAATTCACACTGCATTTACTACACATATATTTATATATATGTACAAATTAATTATAAATAGCTCTGTTTAATAATTATTTGATTAACTTTATTGCCAAATGTTATGTCAAAGCCGTGTGATAATTTTGATGATGTAATTTAGAACATATTGGCCTCATGGAGTCCATTTTATATAGGACTTATGTGACTTTATATAGATAGATTCTCAACTACATTTAGGCAAAAACAGGAGGACAAAGTCTAATTGAATTAGATTCTCAACTACATTTAGGCAAAAACAGGAGGACAAAGTCTAATTGAATTAGTTTTATAAATTTTTTTTTCTTTCTTTCTTTTCTCCAATTTGTGAGTAGCTGTTAATAAACTTATCATTAGAAGCCTAATTTATTGCTGTTTCCCTAAAATATCAAAATATACTAGAAAATTTTATCATCAAGACAGTAGCCTTCATCATTGAAGCATTCATACACTGTTTTTTCATGAGCTGTTTTTAGTTTAGTTTAGTTTTGGTCTTTTTACATTTTTCCGTCACGTCCTCAGTGTTATCCACCCCCCCCCCCCCAAAAATGATAAATAAGTTAACAACAAAAAACCTGGTGCTAGTAATCATGTTTTGGGCCATGGATCTTTGTTCTTTGCCTTTTTGTTCTAGGAAAACTTTCATTTTCTAGACAATTTATCTTTTCATATTTTACAGTATAACATTACTAATGATTCATATGTTTAGTTAAGAGATCCTTTCCCTCACTCTCATTCTCTGAAGTTTAGTTGCTTTTTCCCTAAAAGACTGAAATACCATCAATATCTAATTTATGTCTTTCTTTTCTTGGAGAAACTTAATGTAGCCATATTTTTGCCCTTCTGATTCTCATATGATGACTATTTTCATTCTCTTTTTTCCATTAATACTCACATTTTAATCTAGTTTTAATGGTAAAAGTAATTATTTATTGAGTCTGTATTTCTAGACATTGAGTCCTGGTTTGCTATTTATCATGTGCTCCCAAATGTTTTTAGCTGTTCCAGTCAAGATTCAAAATAGAATTTTTACATTATTTAGTTTTTTTTTAAATTTTTTACAAGATTTAATAAGAGATTAATTTTATTCTTTTCTCTCTAAAAAAAAAAATTAGTTTTCTCACTTTGTTTCTTCTCTACTTCCTTTTTCTATTCCAGAGTGTCCATAACTGATGAGCGTATTTGTCATTCCTCACTGTAGCTCTTGCATTTAGAGATGTTTGGTACTGAAGTGATAATTTTCTTTCTACAGTCAGTGACTTTTCCTTTTTCCCACTTAATAGTCCTCATTGCTTTATAACTGGTTTTAGGTTTGTGTAAACTTAGCTGGACTATAAATTTATTAGATGTCACAGCCCATGTAGTGATTCTGTTCTGAACCACAGCAATACTTTCATATTCTTTCTACCCATTTGTGAATACTCATCTATGCTTTATTATGCTATTTTTTACTTATTTACATTTTCTGAAGTCAACTTAAAAATCTTTTATAAGATGCTTGAAATATTTTGCAGGAAGAAGCAGGATAGAATCACTAAATCTTTTGGACATTCTGGTATTTCTTTTCTCCTACATACAAATAATCAAGTGATTATTGATGTTTTATTATTTTGCATAAATTAGTATAACAAATACTCTTGGATCGTGAACATCATTATTGAGGATAACATTGTCCTTTCATTTTTATCTGCATGAATAATTGACTTAGTTGTGGAAGCATCTCCTTCTTGATATATAAAAGCCACCAACTTAACATATCTTCACCCATCTCCATTTTTTACAAATACATATGTGCATATATACATAAAAAGCCCCTGAAGAAAAACAGTCTATGTAGCAGTCAGTATATTTAATGTAGAGTTAGAGTTCTCTTAGCCTCTGAGAATATTAATGTTGGGGTCTATGAGCACTTTTTTTTTTTGTAACTGGGGAATCGTAACAAGTTTTAAGTTAAAACACAACATTCAGTATACCAATAAAAAGGTAACTCTAATTGACAAGTCAAAATAGAAAAAGGGCAGCGAAGTTGTTAGAAGCCTTAGCATAATTATTCACTCACACTTTTGATTGTGTATTTTTTAATTTTTTTATTCTTGCACTACATACATGCATTACTATGTTTAATTGTGCAATGATATTGTATCTTTTACTAAGGTTTGTGTTTGTTATTGGCTCGAGATTTTGGAAAACCTCTTGTTTTCTTAAATGTAGCAATGATCATTCATTGAAGATATTTTTAGTAGTTTGCAGGAAAAACGACCCAAAAAGCCTACATATAAACCAAAAGCCTTTATAGAAATCAATTGCCTATATTGTCTCTTAAAGCTATAAGGATAAATCATTAAATGAAAAGCATGAAATATTAAGAAACTCAATGACCAAGTTAATAGTGTCTTGTATGGAAAATTAAAATAAAAATCAAGTTAATAGTTTAAATCTAAGTGTTAATATTTTTCTCATGAATTTTAGGAATTATTTGCTTTAAATCTGTCTGTAGACCAAACATCTATTTTCCGTTTTTATCTGGATACACGTTTTTACTTCCAGAACATGCTTACTCAGTGATGATGTTTTAGATGTCGAAAATATGTGTTCCAAAATGATTTACTAAACTTTTTGGTAAGTCATCCTTGATTTTTTTGTCTAGCTAGATTTCACCTGGTTCTTTGAGTATCATAAAATATTCTGTTTTAATTTTAGTGTCTTCATTATAGTGAACTCTGATTATCACAAATAATGTTAGGTTCACAGCTCATTCTTAACTGGATAAATTCTCTAGGTTTTTTTTTTCAGTGTTCTTTGAACGTTTGTAGGATTTTCCTTATTTTAGCAAAGTAAATGAAACATTACAGAGTCTTCATGGTGTAAAATTATATATAGAGAAAACCATAATATTATTTTATATTTCTGACCACTGTATGAGAAAACATTAGGGTCAAAGAAAACCTGCTATTTGTGTTCCCTTTCCAAATTGGTTCCTTTTAACTCTAAAACTAGTACGAGGAAATCTGTAAAAAGATGCCACAGGCAATTTGGAATTACTGTAAAACACCCTGGCACTGCTGCTCAGACAAATCTTTTCTGTTTTTAGGGTGTTTCGAACATGCTGGTTTCTAAACGTTCTTAAAAGTTCATAGGATTTACTTCTTTGTATCAGGAAATGATCATTGTTCAGCTATTGTTCCCACTAGAAAAATTATGATTGTGTAGATAATGGTTAGTTCTAAGACCTTAACATACACATCATCTTGGGCAGTAATTCTGGAAAGTGATAGATTGTTATTGTCTTTTAGATGATCATTCTATCTTAAGTGATTTTCTGTAGAGTATTCATTTATTCAACAAATATTCGTTGCGTATCTGTTAGGTCCAGGTACTGTTCTAGGTGAGGGGTATATGCTAGTGCATAAAACACAAAAATGCCTGCCCACTGCACAAAGTTAGAAGAAAGTTATAGTTCCAGTTATATGAAACAAATATCTCATGAGAATCTTTATTCTTACCTCTTGAAGCTGTAATACAAAATACAAGTGGAGAAAATCTTGTTTACTGAAGTTTTAATTTAAATAATGTTAAGTATTTTATTCCTCCTTAGTTTGAAGATAAAATTAATGTGAAATAAGAAAGTATGACAATGAATTTTATCTATTTAAAAAGTTTTTATCTATTTAATTTTATCTATTTAAAAAGTAAAATTTGTTTTTAGGAGGGTTTGGGTTCTTTTTTTATAATTATAGTATATATATTTTTCATTTTAAGCATACTTTAAAAAAAGAACTATCAATCTCAAAGTTTTACTTTTGAAATAAGTTTGCACAAAATTTATTTTATAATGACATGGGAAGCACATTTGAAAGTTACCTTTTCAAATTCAAATAACGTTAATAAAAAGCCATAAATTATTCTTCCATTAATAAAAATATTAAAAAGAAACATAGCAAAAAAAGAAAAAACCCTAACCTATTTAATGAGGAAGGAGATTGAGAGTTGTGATATATAAATTAATGAGTTAAAATGAATTCTAAGTATATTAGAACAAGGTCATGTTAGTAATTTTAATGACATAGTGATAAAGTTAGGCTGTATCTAGTTTGTATTTGATATCAAAAGATCATAATAGATATTGAAAAGGGGACAATTATTATAGAAACCATTAACTTCAAAAGAAAATTAGAATTATGTAACAGTGAGATTCTGCCAATTAGTATCCAGTAACAAGTGCGAGCATCTGTTTGATCACAGTCCGGGAGGTTTTTCATTCTTGCTGACAAATTTTTAAGTAAAGTAATGGGCATAATTTGCCATACTTAAATTTCTGCGCTAAAAGCATAATTTGATTAAGGTCACTGAAATACATTTTCTTCCACTGTACATATTTTGGAAAACTTTCCTTTCAAAGGTTGTGCTGTGGGCAGTGCTTAATTTCTTTTGTTGTATAAACACAGAGTAAATCAGATGAAAGTGTACAGCTAATTTAACCTCATTTAAGAACATAATTTCAAATCATGGTGGTGGAATTTGGGGGAGTCCATGCAATATCTTTTTTTTTTTTTCCCCATGCAATATCTTTAAGCTTTATTTTAATAAAGTTTGGTCGTATTTGATATGCTTTATTTATTTCTTCATCTGTTACCTAGCCTTTCACAATTCCCACAGGAGGTTGTGGATTATACAAAAGGACTTTATTGGAGATATGAAAGCTGTTGATATAGAGGGAGAGATGATTCATTCATAAATGCATGTCATATGCATAGATATGTCAACTTAAATAATGTTGATATCTACCCCCTAAAGCCCAAATTCAGTTTGTGACAGCTAAACCTAATAGATTATTATGAAAATCTTGAGATCTAGTTTTGACCCGACTATGTTATTCAATAGACATTTAATTTCGCCATTTAAATTAGTACTAAGAGAATAATATGCTATTTTAAGAACTTGTTCAAAAGTATTCCTTGAATTTCGATATCTGATTATTTAATATATTGTAATCTATTCAAAAGACTGTATATAAATATCTTTAAAAGGTTTTTGGGTAATCTCAGTTTTCCTAAGCAATGAAAGTACAGATTACATTATTCTCTCATGTTCCTTTTTTCTGAAGGTGAAATAATTCCTAAAGTGAAATAACATGGCAGGGTATTATGTAAGATGCACTATCTTTTTAAAGTTACTTCAGTGATAGTACTCAGATTTGTTTCTAACTTTAATTACAGTTCATAAAACAATTTAAGCCCTAAATTATTTAAATATTAACATTAAATATCAAGTTAGTTTAAGTGTTTGAAAAATCCACAGCACTCTTTTTTTGTGTACATGAATAATATCAGCAGATATTAAGATTTTATTTTATTTTATTTTTTTTTTTTGGTGAGGAAGATCAGCCCTGAGCTAACATCCATGGTGATCCTCCTCTTTTTGCTGAGGAAGACCGGCTCTGAGCTAACATCTATTGCCAGTCCTCCTCCTTTTTTTTTTCCCCCTCAAAGCCCCAGTAGATAGTTGTATGTCATAGTTGCACATCCTTCTAGTTGCCATATGTGGGACGCCACCTCAGCATGGCGGGAGAAGCGGTGCATCGGTGCGCGCCTGGGATCCGAACCCAGGCCGCCGGTAGCGGAGTGTGCGCACTTAACCCCTAAGCCACGGGGCTGGCCCCAAGAATCTTTTATCTTCTAATTCTCCCCTTTATTAATAGCAACCTTAAGTATGGGCTCCTGAATTATGATGTTGGTTAATTAAGAAGTAAATTTATGATGCTTTAGATTTATGCTGAATATTATATAATTTTGGTTTTTCCTTCAAAATAGTCTTAAGGAGGCATCATGGGTGAGATCTACAGCTGAGGGGAGCTGGGATTGTCGGGTGCACTTATTTTTCCTTGACATTTTTGATTCAGTAGACTCAGGATTTGTTCTAAGTGTAAATTTTATTTTTTCATTTACTTTATTTATCGGGACTTTTAAAACTGTAATTTCAAACTGCACTGAATTTTACCATTCCTTTGCATATATAGGCAAAAGATTTCCTGATATACTCATTGCACAGGAAATAAAGTAGTAAAATAAATGAATCTGAGAAATATTTTTGTTTTGTTTTTTACTTTGTTCCCAAAGATGTTAATCTTATGTTGGGTATCTATCTGCCTTGACTAGACAATCATTCAGTATATTTTAAAGATTTTTATGAATGTGAAAGGCATCCTTTTTGAATTAAAAAAAATATATACATGATTCTGTTTTAGTTTCTAGTGAATTTCTGAACCTCTTCCATCTGCACCTAAAAAAGCAGAGAAATAATGTTGCTCAGTGTACCGTAGACTTTATTCCCTTTCAGATAGAGCTCCCGTAATGCATCCTTCCTCTTCTAAAGTCAGTGATTGTGAACCTTGATGGTGATGGGCTAAAAGGGGACTTATGACACATATCTGATTGCATACCATAGTGAGTCATCAGTTGTGCGTTCTCTTTTTAATCCTACATGGTCATCTCTGTGTCTCTACTTAATTCTGTTTTTCTGTATTCTTCCTTTGGTTATTTTATTAGTCATCTCTCTCTGTTTTCACTCTATTTCTTAAACACCATTGTATCCTTTTGGCTTTTTTTTTTTTTTTTAACTTTTTTTTCTTTTTACCTATCGTGAGTAGGTATCTCTTGGTGTATATCGACTACCCTTCCTACTGATTCTAATTTCCTGAACTGTACTGGACCTGTGCTATTTATTCTAAAATCATGTGCAATAGACTTCACTATCACACCTCTAGGAAAAGAGTGGAGTTGATCTCTCTCCTTGTGAGAAATACTCTAGTGTTATAGAGCTTCCAGTTCCATTAAACTTTGGGAACTACTGGCAAGAGTTTTACACCTTGGCTTGAAGTAACTCCCTTAGCAGCCTGTCATTGGCTGAGAGCTCCATTCAGAAGGGAAAGGAAGTACTGCAACAGTGAGTACATTTTATTTGCCTTAAAAAAAAAACACCATATAGTTTGAGTAAACATAATGAAGAGGCTCTAGTTAAGCAGCTTAGATTATCATAAGAATACAAAAGTCATTATTTTTTGTACATACTTTTTCATGCCTAGTCCATCTAGCTCAGGGTTTTCTGAAGTGTGTTATGATAACATTAGTTCTGCTTCATGGTAAAATAAATTTGGAAAATGCTAGGTTAAAAAAGTTAAGAACACTTTTTGATTAAAGGACTTCTTTGAGCCAGTAACAGGTTAATACGTATTTTAAATCTCCGAGAGAGATATGTAGTGCATATTGCTTTACAAACTTATTTGCTCATGGAATGCTTTTTTTTTTTTCTGTGTAAAACCTGTTATAGAAAGTCTACAGGAGGTACTTTGGAAACTGTCTTAGTTATCTTCTTTCTAGTTTTCAAATTTCCCATCTTTAAAATAGGGTGAAGATTTATGTTTAGAATATATTGTTTTGAATGTTCCAGACTTCTTATTAATAATAGAATATTGTATTTTTATGTTACAAATAAAGACTAAAGGCTGTTTCTCCTCAAACGTGTTCCAAGATTCTTTACCTTTCTGTGAGTAGAGGAAAAAATATATTCCTGAAATGTTATGTCCCTTTTAAGTACGTATGCCATTAGTAATAGTGTTTTATGACATAAAAATAAAATTCAGATCTTATTTTACATGTAATTATACACAACTCACTGGTCTTTTAATTTTATTTTAACTTGACTCTAATTTTGGGAACTTTTATGTGTTAACTTTTAGAAATTGTCATTTGTGAAGACTCCCATTATAGCTTCTATAATATTGCTATCCTTTTCTGTAATTCTCACCTAATAACCCACGTGATATTTATATGTTCCAGCAGCAAGGGCATTTTCATCATTTGTGGTTTTGTATTCGTTATTCTTGAATAATCTAGTGTAAGGCAAAATCTGAAGTCCCTTTTTTTGTTAATCTGGCATTGGCCACTAAATCGAAAGAAACTGTCAAAGCAAGTTAATTACACAGGGTATGTGGGCATTCTTAAATGAAGAAGAGGACTCCTACAAGACCAAAAATTGTTTTGTTTCAACATTGGTATTGCTCTTTTACTAATAGGCTAGTGTGTTCTGAAGCCTTTGAATAGTACTGTTTTAATCAGTTAAAAGCCTCCTAAAAAACTAACAAACTCTTATACTTAATTGCTCTTGATCTCCTATTCTTATTTTCCTGGTAACAGTTGTCAAATCAGATGAATTGATAATCTTGGATCTAATTCCAGAGCTTACTTGAGAGATTTGGAGGGGGGAAAAATTCTCATTTTAAAAAAACGTGTCCTTTCCAGGCACTTATAAACAAGGGGAGAATTTATGGTTGGATAATAGCTAGTGAAAGTGCAAAGGAACTCTATAAATAAGCAGTAGATATATACTATAAGTACTATTTCTTTTAGAGCTTTAGGGGATCAGAATTTTAAGTGAGTACATGAGCCGGCTTGGTAACTCAAACAGTGGAAGGAGGTCAGTAATTATTTGTTGAATGATTGATGTAGTCCTGGTGGTCACCTTCATTACTGAAGAGTCCTTCTTCAGGCATCAAGCCCAAGTATGATAGTTTAATATGATATTTTTTCAACAAATATTTTTTGAGTGCTTTTTGTAACAAAGCTCCTTTGAAAAATAGATCGACCTAAATACTTAAGGGATTAAAAGGATATAAGAGAAGTAGAAGATATATTTCCTTCCTTCCAGAAGCTACCTAATAGATATTGATAAGGCCTTCATCAAATTGAGATGGTTGTAGTCTGGGAACTATTGTTGGCATGGGTCTTGATTATAATTTTGTTATGGATGTTAAATGAATGAGATAGTGTAAAGGAAGTAAGTTAGTGGGGAAGGCCAACATTGACTTTTCTAAACTAGTGTTAAATTTAACAAACTTTATTAGCGTTTTTATCTTGCTAGAAGTATTTCATTTTTTCCCAGATCATGTGATTAGGAAATTAAGGTCAGTGCTCTCAGTCATGCTTAACGAAGAGAGTATTTTGCAAAGTAAGATATTAGAAGTCAGTTTAATTCTGTTTCTCTATGGTTCAAGTTCTAAAATTTATGGACTTGTGGTTTTTTTTAATGTTGGTAACCATTTTTTGGTGCTATTTATTGAATGATTTAGGAGAATATAACGAGCATTTTATCTTGAAAAGACTTAAGTTAAAATAATGTGGAGGAAAGTATACTAATGTATTTTTTCCTCATAAGATAATCAGATAATATAAATCTTATTATTATTAGGAATTCCTGAATTTGACCATCAGTACCCAAAAGAATGTTAGACTTAATTAGATTTTTTAAATATGGAATTGAAATCTTAAAGCAAAGGGAAAAGGGAGACGTATCAAAAGCTTGAGAGTATTAGTACTTACTCGAAATTTTTTATCTAGTCTAGGTAAATCTTTTTTTTCTCTTCTTCCTTTTTGTTCTTCTTTTCCTTTCCTCTTCCTCCTTATCCTATGCTTTTCCTCTTTGTCCTCCTCCTCCTCTTTTATTTTGTTTTCTATTATGTCTGAGTGTTTGCCTTTTTATTCATCTTAAAGGTTTCAAGTTGCTTTTAACTATTAGGTTGATATGTTCCACCCCAGGCAGGACTGATACTCAAATGAAATCTGGTTAAATAGAGCATGTTTTAAAGTTCAGGAAGCCTCTAAAAGCTTTGGGCACGAGTAAATTGATATTCCTAGTTGATCTGATGCCCCGATTAGTGTTAAGGTTTACTTAACACTTGGCACTACTGATAGTAGTTCTCATAAATGGAAAGACTGTTAGAGACTGAGATGTATTGGAGCTGATTACAAAAAGATCTAGAAATGATAAAAAGTTGGTCATATGCCAAGTCCATTTAAATTGTTTCCTCATATTCATAGGAAATGAGCAAAGAAATGAAAAATTTCTCATTGAATGTGTTTAAAACTTATTAGAAATGTAAATAGTCAAGATGAGAAATTAAAATATATAACTCCCTAAGAGAAATTAAAGCACTATGCAAGAAACTAGAGACTGGAAACTCTAAATTTTGTTATAGAAAATTAATTATAAAAGCCTACATTAAAAGCATTTTAGATATAATTTAGAAATGAATATAAGATTTATATCTCAAGAAGATGATGCACACATTTTCCTATTAATTTGTTGAAAGTACTTAAAATTGGCTATGAAAAGACTGAGTATTCTATCCATTCTAGTGATTATAATTGCTTTAATAAAAAAGATACTGAAGGAAGATGATTAAGATAGAAAAAAAAAAAATGGCCACAGAGTGGGTTAAAGGTAAATTTGATATCTTGGTTCTAAGGCATTTTTCAAAAAAGTTCTGTAATGGTATAATTGAAAAGATTTGACTGAAACTGCTAAACAAAATTTTTTAAACAAACTGCTTTAAATAATTTCAATTATAAAAACAAGTTTTACTTTCTGAAATGAGAATTACTATGCTTTGAGGTTCCAATAAATTTCATATAAACGGCAAAGTACAGCCAAAAATACTTCTGACGTTGTTTACTGCTTATTGCCATTCTTGGACCCAAGGCTGAGAAACATTTTCAGATTTTGTGTGCTTTATCCTGAAAGAATTTGATGAAAACGAGTCACTGAGAGAGTTAAATGTCTGCTCTGCTTGGCCTTTGAAAGAAGGGGAGAGGGCAAGGCTGGTCTTGGGCAAATTACTTCCACCTCCCTTTTTGCCCCTGCTTCAGCTCCAGGGGAGCTGGAAATGCACAGGAGGAATCAGAAGACCTGGGTCGAATCCGGGCTCTGCCACTTACTACCTATGTGACTTTGGGTAAGTTACTTAATGTCTCTTGGTATCAGTTTCAGTACAGGATTGTGGTGAGGATTAAGTAATACGATCAATGGAAATGTGCTTTGTAAACTCCCAAGGTCTATAGAAACATAAATTTTTATTATCATAAGTTTGACCACCTTCTTTCCTATTCTTTTGTAGTCTAGTATCCACAGCTGTGCATTTTTAAAGGCATTCAAAATGACTTAACTCCTTTTTCTTCTCCCTGTGTCCTCTCCATATTGGAAGTCTTATTCCTATCCTTTGTATGCTTCAGAGTTAAGTATTCTAAGAATGTAAAACCAGGCTGGTTATAAATTAATCTTCACTACAGAGTATGGATTACTGTTACCCTTTCTTACCCTTCACGCTCAACTTTCTTCTTTAATTTCCAGAATTCCATACTTAGAAACATCAAAGAATCTCTAATATATGGAAATTTGGACAGTGTTGGGGAGAAAGATTTTTGGAAGAAGGAAGTCCCTTAAATCTTGTTACTCAGATCACTCCTCTATTAGTTAGTAAAGTTGACCAGGAAAATGGGAATATGATTGTGTCTCTAATCCTTTCTTTTTCCCTATGGGAAAGCGGATAGAAATAGTTCAAAGTTCTTTAGAAGTCTCACTGAAAACTTAGATCTTTAAACTGGAGGAGTAATCATAGAGAGAAAAGATAAGGGATTTGGTGGCCATTTCTTTGGTCAGCTCTTTGAGTTATATCTGACTTTGCCTCATCTTTGCTTCTCAACAAAGTAAGTTCTAGCCCACCCTTAGCCAAATTAAATTTATAATGCCTTTTATCTTTGCTGGGTGCTCAGTTTATAGAGGCTGCGTGAAGCTAAGGAAGAAAGAGAACTTGCCTTCTGGATCACATCTGGTTTCGGATCAAGGGATCTTTATGAGGGCATAAGAAGAGCTTATAGCTCTTCTTGGTCCAACCCTACCCCATAATCTAAGAATGCTTGATCTGGCTATGTGTAAATAATAGAAATAGTAGCCACTTACATGAACTGCTTGCCATTAATGCCTAATTACCATGGAGCACAATAACAGTTACTCATGCCATGATTAGATTAACTTTCTTAAAGGTTTTCTTTTTTTATTTATTTTTATAGCCTCGAATCATGACTTACGCTCAATATGGTTTCTTGCTGAAGTAGCAGTGTCATCTTTCATAACTAAATTAGAGAGAAATATTGAGCTCTGGTAGTAATCAAATGCAAATTGAAACAATTAAGTACAGTGTTAAATTTATTAATTAATAGGAAAAAGTTAAATGATAATATTCATGCTGGCAAGGTTGCAGTGATACATTGCTGATGACGGTGTAAATTGGTGTGATGCTTCCGATTTTTCCAAGCCTTAAAAGTGTTCATACACTTTAAATCAATAATCCCACAGTTGTTAATCTCTCCTAGGGAAAGAGCAAAGGAAATAAGCTAATTGCTGAGAGATTGCAGCATTATGATAATAGTAAAAAACCAGAAGTTAGATGCCCAACAAAAAGAGAATGGTAAAATAAATTATCCATCTGCTGGATGAAGTATTATATATCTGTGATAAAAGATCATTATGAAGCCTGTAATATGGGAAATATTTATGGTAAGTGAATAAAAGCAATTTATAGATTTGAATAAGAATACAGGGAAGGTAGTGGTTGTTTTAGTGTAGTAGAATTATGTATAGTCCTTCTAACATCTGTATATGTACATATATTTTTTCAATTTTATAAACCTTCTGTAATTTTGTATTACATTTTTTATTTGAAAAAGTAAAAGCAAGCAAAATAAAATTAGCAAGAAGAAACTGGATCATGATTAGGGAATTTTAGTCTTAAAATAATTCCTAAAAGTTGCAAAAAGCATCTGAAAATATGGGAGTTAAAAAAAGTAAGATAAACAAAAACATCACTTAATTTCCTATTTTGCCCTTTTGCCTTCAGTGAGGTTAACAGCAACATGATTATGGTTTTTCATGATAAAATACCATGATCTTTAAACTTCTTTCTGTCTCTAATTAATAAATGAAATACTCCTATAACTAAACCAATAGACTTACTTATACAAAGTCTTACCAGCTATTTTGACTCTATCTGTACAACCTACTTGTCAATTCCTTGCAAAATTCTCTCTTAATTACACACACACCTTCAGAATTCAGTCTCTCCCAAGTGCTTTCAAATGCAGAGCAAAATGCATTTCTCCTATGAAACGTTTATTCAATCTGTACTTATCTACTATTCATAATTTCAGGAATATGTTAGTATGTAGTTACGATAATTTGTTTGACACTTTGTCCCTGTTTCAGTATTTGATACATTATTAACATATTAAATGTAAAGGGAAATTTTTATATTGAGGTTTTCCTATTATAATTTCAAATATGTATTAATCTGTTTCAAAAAGCCTTTTTTGAGCATGGATTATGTGGCTTTCTCTCTCCACCCAGAAGAGCGCTTGGCACAACACATTTCCTTAGAACGATTATGTGCTAGACAGTGGGAATGCATAGATGTGCAGTCTCTACCCTCAAAGAGTCACAGACTAGCAGAGGAGCCCAGCAAGCAAACGAACATGTGTTCATCATGAACAGAGCACAGATGGAGAGTACCTAACTCAGTCAGGAACCGATTCACAAAAGAGGCAAGGCCTTCCTTGACTATCCCGTTATAAAACAGCAATGTTTTATCACATAAGCTCTCTATCCCCTTTGCCCTGGTCTATTTGTGCATATCCTGCTCCTCCCTTCATCCCCTAAGTAAAATCGGTATGAGAACAGGGATGTTGTTTCAGCTAATACTTCAGCATTCAGAACAGTACCTGAAACATAAGGGAGCTCTCAGTAAATATTTGTTAAATATGAATGAAGTTTAATGTGAGTCTTGAAAGTCTTGAAGGGCAGTTAGGACTTAGCTTGGGAAAAAAGGGAGGAAAGAGAGAATAGAGAAGGCAGAAAAAGTCTAGGAGGGCATGGTAGGATGAAGTATGTTGGCAGCGGTATTGGTTGAGTGTAGCAAATGTCAGTAGAAGAGGCTGCAGAGACAAGTGGGGTCAGAGGATGAAGAATCAGGTGGGTTATGGTAAGGAGTTTGAATTTTATCCCTCAGAATAGGGACCAGTGAAGGATTTTAAGCAGGGAGGTGTCATGATGTGATCTTTGCTTCAAGATATTATTGCCTGGAGTATAGAAAATGGGTTTCAGTGAAAGCAAAGAATATGGAGCCCAGTTACTGCAGTAATTAAGGCAAGAGATGAGGACTTTGAAGTCATCAGAGTCTAGGCGAAAGTAAAGAGTATGGGTGAGATTGCCTAGAGAAAGTGTGTAAAAAGGGAAGAGACAAGGACTGGGGTCAGACTTGTGGAGAACTTCACAGTTGAGGGGTGAGACGGGGCCTTGAGAAGGTATAGCCAGGGAGGACAAGGGGTTGGGCAGCAGGGAAGGGGTGTTGCACCCACAATATAAAATGCTGGAAAGGTCAGGGAAGATAAAAATTGAAAAGTGCCTGGTTGGATTTGGCAATCAACAGGTGACTAATAACTGTAGAATGCACTTTCAATAGAATGGTGGATGTGCAAAGCAACTTGTGGTTTCTTGAGAGTGAGTGGGAAATAAGGAAATAAAGAGGATAGTAGATAAGAATAAAGAGTGAAGGAGCTCAGGGTAAAAACCCAAGCATGTTTACATCAAAGGCACAGTGAAGCAAAGGGAGAAGGAGAGGTTGTAAAAATAGGAGCAAGGATTAAAAAAATAAAAACAGGCCATGGTGAGAAAGTGGGGTGTAATTACATGTGACTTTGGGTACTTTGAGGAACACTAGAAAGAGGAGAGAAAAGAAATAAATATAGATGTGGATGAGAGTAGGTTGTTGGATTTCAGGAAGGGAAGCTGAATAATTCTTTAGTAATGAACTCTCTTCTCTGTGAAGTAAAAGTAGGTCATCTGTTGAAAATAGTGAGGTCAAGAATAGGAGAGGAATTTTGAAGAGAGAACTGTCCAGAAGAATGGGAGAGGGAGCTGACCAAGAATGTATTTATTTTCCCAGCAGAAGTTTTCAACACTTAGTAGAAATCATGCACAAAGGATTTTGTGACAGTTCATTCTCAGTTTCTAGTCTTTTAGTAGCTGCAAGAAAAGTTTGTTAAGTGGATATACCAATGAGAAGAACTTTTCATGTTTTTAAGCAGAAGCTGACAGTTAACTGCTCAGCCAGTTTCTCATTAGGAATCTGCTATTTGAAAGTCTACATAGTCATAATGACTATCTTATTGCCCTAGGACCTCAGCGAAATACCATATTGGAAAATGCCCTGTGAAGATGGTTTTAGGCTTTTACTAGTGACAATATAATCCTAGAAATATTAACAAAGTTTCAGGCCTTCTTGAGCTCATCTTCATGCCAGGTAGTGATACGTTAAATAGATAAAAATGTTAATTATATACTTGAGCATTCTAAGCCACATTGTGTATATGGGTATGTGTGTGTGCAAGCATGTGAGAGATATCAGTGTTTAAAAAGTTTTGGTAGTTACTAAATTGTTCATTTAGAGTGGTTTATCTCAGTAAGGAGAGAAGAAAGTAAGATAGAAAATTTAAAAACTACTGTTTAATCTTATGAGACTTAACCTATCTATTGACTTAACCATCTATTACTGACCCAGTTATAGAGATTTTCCTAACATGGACACAGTTTTAAATGAGGAAAATTTTTTTAAATGCTCATCATAATTTTTCGTGACAATTATAAAGAGTTGTCCACCACTAGCTATGGAATTATAAAACAAAATCCAAATAAGAAACCAGGTAATCCTGTTAACATATGCCCTTCACAATCATAGAAGTTAATTTGTAAACTGCCATGGAATATTCTTGTTCTGACATTGAAGAGGACACTTGATCCTTTTCTAATTGCTACCGTACCAAAATAATGATAAATTCTAAAAAGAGCCTAAACAACTTATAGTCTCTAACTAAGACCAGAGAGAGCTTAGAAAAATAGTCTGTCTCAAAGTTTATGCCACTGAATGTGATAACACTCATTAAACAGAGAAACCAAATACTATGAGATTTATCAAATTATGAAATTGATGCACATCCCTTATTTAAAATGTATTATAGTTATAAATTAAGTAAATTTAGGACCTTGCCAATTGAATATACAAAACACAATTATTAGTATTCATCTAAGCCTCTGAGGATAAATGTCTTAGAATATGTAATAGTTAATATGAAGAATCTAGTGTGAAAATATTTGTATTGGTGAATTTTACTGCTTTATTATACTTTCCTCCTCAGTAGTCATATTCTCAGGGGAGTTAATGCTCCATATCTGTAGATACCAAGGGGGGAACATTAACTTGGAGGAATTTTATCAAGACGATTCCTGTATTTGGTAAACTGGTAAGATTTGTCTCAGTAAAGATTACCACCTCTGGATTCCTTTCTTCAATGGAAGAAAAATGAACATGTTGCTAATTGACCAGATTCTCAGCTTCTCTTTTGTATTACATTGGTTATTACACCAATAATTGTAAAATCACTTTGTAAATGTAAAGTGCCACATAAAGGCTCATTTAGCATTGTGTGTTAAGTTCTCAACCTCTATAACTCACTGGGGTAATATAAGCAAAGTGCTTGACTCAAACCAATAAAAGAAAAACTGTTTATGTTGTATGTGGCATTATAAAGAGTAGAACTTTACATTTGTGAAGTATAATAACAGCTCACTTTATTGAACACTTTGTACGAGACATTATTCTAAGCTCTTTACTAAACATTAATTCACTTAAAGTATAGTAGCTACTTATTGATATTGTGGCCATTTCAGGGTAGTTCATTCTCTCAATTGACTCATTCAGAGTAGATAGCATGGTGGATAATTTGTGTTTTACAGTAAGAACTATAGGACCTAAATGATATCATATCTACTTTGTTGTATTAATTTCATGATTATTTAAAATGTAAATGAGATGGAAAGCACTTGATTTTGATCTATTTATATAAGCCTTGTAAGAGTTTAACATGATCAGTCTAATTCTCCTCCAGCCTCTGCATCCACTGGGATGAGTGGAAAAAGCGTGGACTTGGGAGTTCAACATAACCTGGGCAAGATATGTAATCTTTTTTAACCTCAGTTTTTGTTTCTCCTCTAAAAAATAGCAATAAAAATATGCAATCTCATAGGGTTGTTGTAAGGAACATAGTAAGTGCTCAATAAACAGTTTGTTCAGTTATTGAATGATTGAAGTGCGTGGCACACAAGTTCTTAGTTACTGCTGGTTCCATTTCTTTCGTTTTCCTTCAAGGCTTTGGAAGGCACAGCCTCCAGCATTGTTCCCTTCCTCAAAGTGATGTTTGTTGACCCTGGATTGCAGCAGCAGCTAATAATTGGAAGGAAACCCAAACTGCTTCTTTGTACTGTCTTTTTCTTCAAATTAATTCCTTTTCCTTTTATATTTCCCATTAAAATTTTCTTTTCCGTTTGAATGTTACTAGTATAATGAACTTCTACATTAGGATTCTTCAAATGTAGGCCTAATGTAAAAATCCACAAATCTTTTTAAAGTAGTTTTTCTCACAAAATGGAAGAACTGTGTCCCTTTAAGCTAATAGTATTGCCTGCAAGGTTACAAAAATTTCCATCATTTTCTTTATGAAAAACCATTTTCCTTCACACTTTTGAAATCCTCTAGTTTGTAACAGCCTTCATAAATTGGTGACTCCTGTCCCAGCTCTGACACAAAGCTTCTCAGCCAGTCCTGCTGTCAGTGTACGTGGCTGCTTGACGTTGACAGGATTCTTGTCAAAACTGGGGTTTTGCATAAATTCGTGTTTAACCCTGGACAGGCTTTTCCTGCTCATTTCAGTTCAGCTTTTAAAAGACTGTCATGCCCTTATCCAAGGATAATGAAAGTGAAATTTGGCTATGTATTATACATTTTACACTCTGAAGGAATTGATAAACTTTTGAGAGTCCATAAACTTTCCTAGTTTTACTGATTTCTCATTAAGCTTTAATTAGTAATTCTCAGTTTCACGAATCCCTGTACAGTATAAATGTTATCAGAGATAGCTCACTATCCCTTCCTTCTGGTCCAGGGGTCTATGTGCCTTACTTGTTATTTTAATAAGCAGCTTACGTTGTGTGTAGCGGGTGGGGAAGAGGAGCAGGAGAGGAAGGGGAAGGAATTTTAAGTTACATAAAGGAGTGCACATTAAATAATCTTATGGATGGATTTAGAATTTTAAAAAGTTGATTATTTTACCTTAATACTTTTCAAAAAGATGCATATTAAGTATCTGAAAAACTCAAGAAAATCTTTTGACTCTAATATAGAGACCTCATGCCTTCCTAACTTATTCTTGCTGACGTTGTTCCAGCCATGGCTGAATGGAGGAGAAATAGCTTCATTCTTGAACAACCAGAAGAACATAACACATATTTAATAGGAATAAACGCTTATTATGTTCTTCCTTTGTGTAAGATGATGAGCAAATTACTCTCCGAAGAATATATTATCAGTTCTCCCAGCCTCTAGCGAACATCTCAGATGTTTCAAGTGTGGGATTACAAGTGACTAAAACATGGTTCCTGAATTTCAGTAAACCTACAAATAGTATTATTATAGCAAAATATAATATGTTCAATAGCCTTAATTAAATCAGGTGATGTATACTGTCAAATTTTCCGTTACCTAACTTGATGGAAATAAGTTTATCTGTCTTATTATTCTTGAAGAAAATCTTTGTGATGCCTTTTCTTTCTTCAACCATCTAACCGTCAAAAATGATTGAGAAGGTCTCATAAGCTTGGCAAGAGAATGATTTTTTAAAAAAGCTAACTCCTCATATACTGAACATTTTGAAATCTCAACATGAGGGGAAAAAAATCCATAAATTTAAGCATACTAAGAGTAATTTATATTTAGATAACAGCAAGATGATATGTTATTTCTCTACTAACTTGCTGAGGTAAATAAAGTAGGATAAATGGTTGAGATGTGAAGATTGGAGTTGCTTCTGTTTAAAACCTAGTTATAATTGGAACACTTATACACCAGGTGCCATGTATAACTTGATTTAATATCTACAGGAACCCTATGAAATATTAGTATTCCTATTTTACACACAAGGAAAACTACAAATATAGGTTCAGAGCCATTATGTAACTTGCCTAAAATCATTGAACTAGTAAGTTGCAGAGCTGATATTCAGGTTTTGGACTCACTGATGCCAAAGCACATGATCCTGCACTTTACCTGTAAATGGAGATAAATGACACCAACCTACCTGAGGATTCTTGCTGGAGGTTAATGAAATAATGTATATAAAAATGTTCAGCATAGCAGTAAGTTTGTACTCAATATGTGATATACTGTTTTGATAAAGTGTCTTTCAGCCATTTAATTCATTCTTAGTTCCCATGAATTTAGAGAATTTTAAATAGAGAAGTGAAGATTTTGTGGGTAGAGGTATCAGCTAATATTTCTCAAGGGGCTAGAAGGTGTTTTACAGAGGGTAGAAAAAACCAACCTGTTTCTTTAACCTACTATTCTATTGCTAAGCGTTTAATCTTACACTGAGATTCCCTTTTCATCTTCTAAATTTCACTGGAATCTAGTTTTAAAATTAAACTACATTTTAGTCACCCATCCAGGTGTTACCCTTTTAGGTGGTAGTCCTCTAATTACCACTTTGCAAAGAAAAAAAAAAAAAAAGACTAACAAATCACCAAAATAACTTGTCGGAAAAACTAACTTGATATTGTGTAGTTATTCAGAATATACCAATGATAATACTGTGCCAAAATAATACCTTCCATTAGTGCATGGACTTGAACTGTGGTTAAATTTAAAACTTTAGGTTGGGAAAATAATTCTTTTCAAATATAGAATGAAAATAGTTCTGGGAGTAGGTCGTAGTGATTTTCCTTGATGACAAACACAATATGAGCAAGCAGTGATTGAGCAGCTGCTAAAAACATTAAAGCAAGGTTAGATTGCACTAACAGATTTATATAGAGCTTGTTCTTCGTGGGAAATAACAGTGTTATGTTCCCAGCATGCCATACTTGGAATATTATTCTGAATACTAGGTTATATTGAATAGTAAATATTAAAATGTACAAAGGAAGAGATGATCAAGATGATGGGAGATTCTGGAAATAATGCATTTGACAAATGATTCCAGGAACTGAGTCTTTTTATTCTAGAAAATAGAAGACTAAGGAAAGGTATAATACTTGTTTTAAAATAATTTAAAATATTTCATATGACAGAGGAAACAGGCTCAACTAGAAAATGTAGGTAGAAGTTCCAGAAATGCAGATTTGCACTTTCTAGTGAAGGATGCAGAGCAGTGGAGTTGGCTGCCCAAGGAAGCCTGAGCTCCTTCACCAGTTAGTTGAAGGAGGCGGGACCACCATCTGTGTGATATGGTGGATGAATTTTGTATTGCAGGGAAGATCAGATCATTGACTTGTGGGGTGCCTCACATTTCTAAAACTATGGCTTTATTAACTGGCCTGATAATTGATAACAGTTTTAAAATTTTTGTTATCTTTATGTTTCACTAAAGAGAAATAATTTTTTAGTTCGTTATGCAGACATTGTTAGTATGGGTTGTTGGGCATGAATGGGAGTTAAATGTGAAAATGATGTTTGTTACATTTGGCTTTTATTTGCTTTAAGATTTAAATTTTTAATTCTTTTCCTGTCAATCTTATGTTCCTTAACTTTGAGTAAGGGGGTGAAAACATCAGCAAATTATTTTATTTCTGTATTACTAGGTATTGTAATTTTTTCTTATAGTTACATAAAGCATGTCAAGTCATGTCTCTCCTCCCCACTCTAACCCTTAATACTTTTTAATGGCAAAGATCTGGCCTGTATTTTGTCAATCTGACATGGAGGTTTTGTTCTAATTCTGTTTCATATATCTATATTACAGACTGCTGTAGCATACCATAACTGTCTGTCTCAGGTAGTCAGTTACATAAAATGCACTGGGCTGACCGTTTTAGAGTCAAAAGCAGACTGGCATTGTGATGTAGTAATTATTACTTTCAGAGAAAGAATTAGTTAACCCATCTTATATTGTGCTTGTTAGCCTATCAATTTCAGATGTAAAAATGATATAAATTACGAGAGGCAGTGAGATGATTAACCATTTGTGATTAGTGCTTATATGTCTTAACCATAAAATATTGTAAAACATATTTGCTCAATAAGCATATTTGGGAAAACAGTTGCTTTTGCAAAAATAATTTATAGCAAAGATAATTTGCATTGACTTGAAAACGTATCAATAGGCATAGATAAGCATTTTCCATCATTAATCATCATTGCTATGCTTTCACTTTTTAAATATTGTTTCCAATTGTTTTCTTTTTATGGCATTTACTAAAATTTTAAGGGTATGGTCTAAGGGCAAGATGTTCAGAGGTTAATTATGTTAATTTATTTTAGCTTCTCTAATATATTCAGATTTTATGCAAATAATGTCTATAAATTTTGATTGATCATTTTCAGTAATGCTCCTTTGCTGATTTCCTCCTTCTTTCTATATTCTATTTGCCCTGTTTCTTTATAATTAAAAGAAAAGAAGAAAGACTCCCTTCCAAAAGAAACAAAAACAGTGGTAACAATAGAATGATTTATAATGTAAAATTATTAATTTTTGTGTGTAGATAGCTGTTGAATTTCTGAAGAAATAAAAGGAAAGCAGGTGGTCAGAATCTTTCTCCATGCATTGGCTCTTTCATTTTCTTCAGTTGCTTTTTCACTTTCCTTATCTTCCCAAAGCAATTTGAGGAATACTTTTACTTTTACAACAAAGTTCCTGATTTTTATCAAAACCTGTGAGTCTAGATAATTTAATTGAAATGAGCATGTATATTTTATTGTCAAAGGATTACTTAATAAGAATAATAGACAACATAGATGGCTTATTTCCTAAGCTCTTTATAGGTATTATCTCCCATAATTCTCCTAGTAAACCTGAGTTCATTACTGTTTACTATGTGAGAAAACTGAGATGTAGGGAAGTAGAGTAACATGCCTAGCAAGTGGTGGAATCGAAACTCAGACTCAGATCTGACTTAAGAAACTGAGGTCTTAAATACCAATGCCATGATAAAGTACCTCTCAAGGAAATCTGTGAGTAGATTGGCATCTTTTGGAGTAGTAATATGCTCTCTAGCTTGACTTCTGGACAAGGTTTTGGAATCTAACCTTTAGCTAAAACAGGCAATAAGTTTTAGAGAGGTACACATTTTTACAAATCATATATTCGTTCTTTGGACTTCACTGTAGTATTTCAACAAAGATGATGACCATTAAATGACATTTATACTAGTATCAGGGCTGAAGCCATCCATATTGAGAATTGGCCATAAGCTAGCTATTAGAAAAAATTAAGCAAAACTGTCCAAAGCAAGAAATGTAAATGTACACCATGTGATGCAATGGAAAGAACTTAGGAGCCCACAGCCGAGAAGTCTTACTGAAGGATGGCCACTTATATAACTTGGGGTGAGTTACTCTGAGCCTTAAATTTCTTCATCAGTAGAATGGTGAGATTAAGTAATTCAAAGCATTGTTGCAACAATTAAATGAGATAAAATGCAAAATGCCAGGCACACAGTGGAATAAACATTAATTCCTTTTTTTCTAGTCTAAGTTGTAAATAAACTCAGGTGTGTTTTTGTATAGACACCGAGTATCCATACTTTTATCATTTGGAATTTGATAAGGGTGACATGTTTAATAGTCTCTTTTTTGTACTATATTCTCCTAGTTAAAATATGGATGCAGCCTTTTGATGTTTAGTTGAATTTTCCTGAGTTCCTAAGCTGCCAAAAATAGCTTGTTTACTTTGCATTAAAGCATAGAAAATCTTAATGAAACAGGAAGAACAGTGATAACCAGTACTGCATTTGCTTTTACTGTTATTTAAACATCCAGTTTTCTCCTATGTTAAAGTTTAGTTGTCTTGTTTACATTGTGCTTTAGTTGGCAGAGCATAGAATAAAACCCTTGAGCTAGGTATTCAGATGATTTCATATATCTTATAGAATCATCAACAATTTTAATTTTTGTATAACGTTAGAAAACATACTCTGGGGCTGGCTTGGTGGCATAGTGGTTAAGTGCGCGTGCTCCACTGCGGTGGCCTGGGGTTCGGATCCCAGGCGTGCACCGACGCACCACTTGTCAAGCCATGCTGTGGCAGCATCCCATATAAAGTAGAGGAAGATGGGCATGGAAGTTAGCCCAGGGCCAATCTTCCTCAGCAAAAAGAGGAGGATTGGCAACAGATGTAAGCTCAGGGCTAATCTTCCTCACAAAAAAAAAAAAAAAGAAAATATATTCTTTTCTAAAAAGGGAAGATCAGAACCACAGTGAAATGTCTTACAGTTCTTCTGAAATTCTGCATAATACAAGAATGAAAACATTGTGTTATGTCAGCCATGCATTTTGGAACAGTTGTTTAGTAATTAGATTTTGAATCAGATTTTTTTTTTTTTGTCTTGAATCATTTTTTTTTTTTTTTTGCTGTAAAATATTTGGTTTAAATAAAATGTTACTGGACATGGTACATATTAAAGAGATTATTTTAGAGCTTCTCTGAGGGGAGGGGAGACTATAATTCCCCATTATATTTTATTCTAACATGGAATCTTATTTTACTCAAAGTTTCAAAAATAGATAAATTAGTCTATTATAAAATTTACTTATTTCAGTTATATATATATATAATAACTTTCTCATATGTTAATGATGCCTGAGATATTTTTTTTTCCCATTTACATATAGAAGGTAAGTCTTTGTTATCGAATGAGACATTTAATTTATAGAGGTCAAAAGTAGGGTTTAGATTTTCTCTGTGATAGAAGGCAAAGGTGAAAAGGCGCTGAGCTCAGAGTCAGAGTCCTGTATTCCAGCTCCTGTTCTTCCACTAGCTCACTTTCTTATATTAATCTAGTCACTCGACCCAGCTGGTTCCCACTGTACAGCAGAGGTTGAACTAGGTTGGATTTTTAATTTTTGTGCCTTAGGGATTGCAGAGCTTGGAGGGACTGAGGAAGAGAAAGCCAAGGCGTTACTGCTCACATACACGTGTAAAAACACCCACTTTAACCTGAGCTCATCTGTTTTATATTGAAATTCTATATAAGATTTCATTTGCAAGAAGACTGCCGCATTTACCCAAAATATAGATAATAATAATTTTTTAAAATTTGAATCTGCTCAATTAGATTATCTTCAGTTTCTCTGACAATTTATTATATCTGCGTTCCTTGCCCTCATTACTCAGAAATGTAATGAAGAGTAGACAGGACTGAATCAGAATACCTGTGTTCTAGCTCAGGTTATGGTACTAATTACTTGAGCAAATAATAGCTTCTTAGTTGGACTGACTATCTTCACAGAAACTTCCTGTTTTGTAATCTGTGGTTTCAGGCTACCACTGGCCCTGTTTGTTTTGTGGAGCTGTAAACATTGAATTGCAACATATTTCTTAAACAAGGATAATTGGTAAAGTAAGGTTCGGTGTTGATCATAATGCATGACTCCTGTGGACACAAATGTTATCCATAATCTTTACAGAAAATAAGAGCTGATCCAGCTTTTAGTCTCAATTTTCAGTGACTCTAATATAATAGAATATTAGTATAATTGACTTAAAAATATTTTAAGTTCTACTTTTGGAGTCCATTACACAATTTTTTGTTTTTGAATGAGGCAGAGATACTTTATTTCATTATTTGGATTGGAAAGTAAAATCAAAGGTCAGAGTTGTCTAATGGGGACCAAGAGGAAATGTTAGAAATATCCAAGGTAGAATCAGTTCAACCTAGAGCCAGTTCAGAAAGCTCAGTAACCTTCACAGTGGTTTTCATACATTAATAATCCTTGTGGCATTCCCAAGGATGAAAGAAATTTAATTCTCATATTCTAGTTACTGATAACCACAGGAAGAATCTGAGTGGATCGAGATGTGCCATAAAGGCAGGTCAACAAATACTTCATGAAATATTAAAGATCTACCATATCATCAGCACTATATGAGGCACAAAGTATCCCACTGACATGGCCTATTTTACAGCTCATTTTTTAAAATAAACTTTATTTTTTTGATAGACTTTATTTTTTAGAGCGGTTTTAGATTCACAGTAAAACTGAATGAAAGGTACAGAAATTTCCCCAAAATCCCCACCCCCACGCATGCATAGCATCCCTCATTGTCAACATCCCCCACCAGAGTAGTACATTTGTTACAATTGATAAACCTACAAGGACACATTATTATCGCCCATAGTTTACATTAGGATTCACTCTTGGTGTACATTCTTTGGGTTTGGACAAATGTATAATGACATATATCCATCATGATAGTATCATACAGAATAGTTTCACTGCCCTAAAAATCCTGTGTGCTCTGCCTATTCATCCCTCCATCCTCCCTAACCCTTGGCAACCACTGATCTTTTTTACTGTCTCCATAGTTTTGCCTTTATTACATGATCTTTTGGGAAAGCAGATTTGTCTTTAAAATGGTTATTTGACTAGGTTTTATATTAACATTAGTTTATATTTCTATAAACTGACTACACAAGCTGACCAGGCAGGCAAAGGTGGTCTGGAAATTCAGAGAGTAAGTGGTTTATATGTGTTTCACTGAAGGAGATATGTACTCATTAGTATTTCATTGTTCAAAGTAGCCTAAATATCAGGGATTATTGTTGAGGGTACATGGTGTACATTTCATATGCTGGCTTATGTTTTTGTGACTGCTATACAAATTCTATTAGAAGGAACAGACTAGAATAAATTTTATTAAATTATACATAAAAGAAGCTATTAAAGGACAGGTGACAGTATCAATAAGTTTTTCTGTTTTCTATGAAGGAAATTGCCATCTTCACTCCCCACCCTTGCCAATCAAATGATCTCTCATTGTCTCCTCACAAAATTACAGCTGTGGGAAAATGCTGAAGAAATGATAATTTAAGATAAAGGGATTCAGTAAGTTAAGCAAATATGAATATGTAGCTGGAGCAGAGGAAAACATAATATTGTCAGCAAATAGAGCCCCCCACGAAAGTTCCCTAGAGAGCTGGGTCAGCATTTAGGCCTTAGAGGCAGAGGCAGAAGAAATATCCAAAAAGAAAAAGAGGAATGGTGCCAAACCCAAACTTCCTGAATTTCAGAATTATTTTCCAGGCTGCCCTGGCACTTAGGAGTGGGAGGTTTTCTCCTCCTTCATTTGTGTAGCCCAGAGTTTCTCAACCGTGGCACTGTTGGCATTAGGACTGGGTAATTACTTTGCCCTGTGGGCTGTCCTGTGCATTGTAGGATGTTTAGCAGCATCCTTGGCCTCTACTCATTAAATGTAGCAACAGCTCCTCGCCGCCTCACCCCTACAGTTTGTAACAACCAAAATTGTCTCCAGACACTGCCTAATGCCCCCTGGGGGGTGTAATCACTCCTAGTTGAGAACCACTGATCTAGCACCTTCCTTAGAGTACTGGTTTGTACACTTAGCTGGACTTCACCTTACTATTTGTGGAACAGAGAACATGACCTCTACTTAAGTGTGTTTCACACCTCCTACTGAAGTATGTTCCAGGTTCCGAGTGACTGATTTACAGTGAGCTTTTGCAACACAGCTCATTTATAAATGAGGGCATATGTATTTGTGTGCTCACTCCAGATACGGTGTGCACTATTGAGAGACTGAAGATGATATGCAGGAAAGATGTAGTTGTGACCTGTCAAATGTGTTTTACAGGTAAAGTTGTGCATCTCCTTTTTGCATTGGTGCTTTTTTTCCCCAAAAATATCACTTTATTCATGCTTGATGTCACAATGATTATTGTGTTTTGTATCTTTCCATTAAAAGGAGCAATAAAATAGTAAATATTGGCATGAGAAGAGGGCACATTTCGAATATTAGTTATTTAGTATTATAAAACCAGGTTTTATCTGATAGCATGGCTGAGGTGAGCAAAAATCTGAGTCCCGACACAATGGTTCTAAATCTCAAAAACTTAGGTGAAGATGATGTTAGACAGTTCCTTTTTATGAAAGTTACCACAAGTCTTTCAAAGAACCTTGTCTGAGTGTCAGAAACCAAATGGCCCTTGTCTAGACTCTTCCTGTAATGAGCTCTGTGACTCGGGAAAATCTCTTCACCTCTCTGGGTTTAGAGTCCTCATCTGTCAAATCCAGGGGGACAGACTAGATGGCCTTCCAGGACTGGCCAGCTCAAATGTAGTATCTATTTTTAAAAATATGTTCATGAATTATGAAATTAGACATTTGTTTGAGTTTTAAATCTGTTACAGAGTAGTGAAACCTAAAGGTTTGGAGATAGGCTAAGAAGAAGAACAAGGTATAAATTTTATTCAAAGATAACTCCAAATAGACTGATGTATTCAGTTGAGCTATGTGTTGTATAAAATGAAAGAGGTACTCATTCAGTGCTAAAAATTGCTAGCTGTAGACTACAGGAAGTGGTTTTTGTGGGTAACCAGGTTTGCCCTCAACTACTCTACAGAAGGAATATTTAAAAGTTAAAAAAGCAAGATTGTGCCTTTGACAATAACTGCAAACCAAGCTGTCAGAATCATTTTTACTTTTTGCTTCTACTTTGTATAAAAAGATTGTGAAGACATCAAATAATGTGAAAGAAATCTCATAGTCAGTCATCTATAAAACCATTTAATTGGCTCTGGCTTGTGTAGTCAGTGAATCTTTTAAACACAGTAGACACAGCTTTTCAAATAGCAATGTTATATTTATTGTATAAATCCAGCTCACTCACTCAGCAAATGTAGTGTCCTACCTTAAACAGTGTATTTTATTGATAAAGTATAGATTTTTAGATGTCTTCTGGCCAGTTCTGCAGCTGGGTGTGGAGAAAAATAACATTCCATTGTAGCTCCTGAAATAATTACTTCATCTCCTACAGTACCAAATATATTTTCATCCTTCTCAATTAATATGCAAAGCTTCAAATGTTGTCATATGTCATAAAATTAAATAGTTCCTTTTCAAATTTAGCTATAATATTTGACAATCATCATTCAGAACAGTGACCAAATAATTCTCTCCTTTCTTGAACACTTTTTAATTTTTCTTCCTGCATTTTAATGGCTTTGCTAAATTATAGACATAATATCTGATGCTTCTAACCATTTTGAGATTGATTGTTAATAAAAGAGGCATAGAGAAAGGAGGGCTAATCTGGAAGTTTGTCTCTAAAATGTAGTTATTGAGTTATGCCAGATATATTGTCAAACTTCTTGAATCTCTTATTTAGGTAATGATGACCCCTTAAGGATGATACCTAATTTTTGGTTATTGGTTTATTTCTTTTATATGCAGACTAAGACTTAAAGATTTAAGCAGCAGTGATTGAATCAAAACCCAGGTTTGCCTTGGAAGTATTAGGGCAAAGTCACAAAGCTTTCCTGGGATTCAGTGTCCTTTAAATAAAATGGAAATAATGGTTCTTTCTTAAGAATACCATGGAGGATACCTAATGATGAGAACTATGTTCATGCCAACTATTAAATATCATTTCTAAATAATAGGATTTGATCAAATTATCTTAGCATCTTTTGCTTCCGTCAGGTAAAATTGCAAAAGTGGGATCTGTAAAAGTTAAAGAATAGAACTCAGTCTTTCATATAATTTCTTATGTTATTAGTAGGGTCAAAGGAAAGCAATCTTTTGGGAAAGAAGATTCAAAGATAAAAGGAGGAGGAAGAAATATGATAAATTTCCAAAATCATACAAATTATTGTGCTCTGATAATTCAGTTGGAATTTAAACTCTACTTTTGAAATAGATGCTGTCTCTTTCAAAAAACTGAGAACCAATTTTTTTCTGTCTCTAAAAGGGAAAATATGTCATAGCTGCATTAATTTAAAAACACTAAAATAACAGGGTGGCAGCACTCAGTAAGAAACCAGTGTGGCTTTTGGCTACATTTCTGTTGCTTCTAAGTCCTTTTCAAGTATTTTAATTAACTGTACTCTTTTTGCTGTTTAATCTGCTTATCCTTTTTCCTATGCTATTCCTTGACCTGGTAGATCTACCCCGTCAGTAAGAAAGAACATGAGAAGAAAATAGTTTGTGTCTTGCTGTGGTGATCGCTATGTCTTGCATGAAGCTTTCTTTATATGTAAAGTGTTTTTCCCTCCTCATTCCAATCCATTATTTTTTCCTGTCTCTAGATGTAAGGTTCTTAACGATGTTGGAGATTTCATCAGATGAGGACAGACAGCTGGTGAACATTCTCTGGCTCTTCAACCCCTTTTCCATATCTTACTGAAACCCCTTTCCATGATAAATACCTAGAAATATTGAGAAGACCAAATAGTCAAGAAAATTTTTATTATAATACTCGCTTTTCTGTGTTTTCACCACAGTGTCAAGTCGTTTGATGAGATAATTATGCTATTATGTGGAAATATTTCCTTTTCTAGAATTAAATTTGATTCTAATATTACCACTATGAATTTTATTCTTCTCTTACCAAGGACCAAAAGTTTTAACAATGTCCCTGCCCTATTTTTTTCCTTCCCCTGCCTCCCTCTGTTATAAAAGTTGACAGATGTGAATCCCAGGGCAACTTAAGAGGGTAAATCAAAATGGGGACCATAAAGTGTATTTAACTTAGGAAACTTGGAGCTATTTTGAACATGTTAAATCACTACTCTTTGCAAATAGGAGGAAGAAGGCACCTACGACCAAACTATTGAGTTCCGTAGAGGAGGTGACGGCCAGCCACGGCGATCCACTCGGCCAACCCAGCAGTTTTATCAACCTCCCCGGGCTCGGAACTAATATGAAAAGGTAAAGTCGACATTGTGAGATGGTTTCCAAATAAAAAAAGATGCTATTCATGTTAAATATGTAGGTCCAATTATTAATATTTCATAATAATATAACAAAGATATTTTAAAACTTTCATTTATAAAGTATTTAAGATTATACCGTAGTTACAACTACTTTTCCACTAAACTTTTCCCTACAAATGCTATCCCTAATCCCTTTTTTTCTCTTTACCTCCTCTCTTCTTTTGGAGGTGATGACAATCAGTGAAATGACTAGATGTTTGAAAGCAGGAAGATGAAAGAAAACTAAGTACTGGATAATCACCAACCTGGATAACTGAGTTTATTTTTTATTGTTTAATTAATTTTAATTAATTTTAAGAAAGAGGAAATGTTTCATAGTATATCTTCAGGAATTGGTGAGGACAACATGATTGCTTATTGAGATGTAATTTTGGGGCCCTGTGCTATAGATCCAGAAACTTTCATCTCCAATAGAAAGGAAAAGAAATATAACAAAAAAGTCAGGAAATAATGGGACCAATCTAAGACATCTCATTTTGATGAACAAAGACCATATTTCTTACTGTGTTTTTGAAAGGAAATATTTTTGCCATCTTTGGTAACATTTCTATTTTTTCCTTATGCCAGGGCTTTTGAATATTTTTTTTAGTAATCATAGTGTTCCCATTATAGCTTTTGTTATATATCACTCTAAAGACTATTTTAGACTTAACCGTATTTTTTTTCTCAGTAGCAAGACCACTGAGAATTTTTAAGAAATTTTTCTCAGTTCCTCATTTCAGCTATTCATTCTGCTAAAGCTGTTATCCACATTGTATTTTTCCCCTGCTAGGTGACTCTCAATTTTTCAAACCTGCTATGGCTGTTTAGTGCTTGAAATGCAGCTAGCCTGAATTGAAATGTGCTGTACATGAAAAATGCATACTAGATTTCAAAGACAGTTAAAAAAAAGTCTCAATTTTTATTGGTTAAATATTGAAATGATAATATTTTAGATACATTGGGTTAAATAAAATGTTATTAAAATTAATTTCACCGGGCCGGCTCTGTGGCTTAGCGGTTGAGTGCGCGCGCTCTGATGCTGGCGGCCTGGGTTCGGATCCTGGGAGCGCCCGGAGGCACCGCTTCTCCGTCCAACGCGAGGCCGAGTCCCGCGTACAGCAACTGGAAGGATGTGAACCTATGACATACAACTATCTACTGGGGCTTTGGGGCGAAAAAGCTGAATAAATAAAATCTTTAAAAAAAAAAAAAAAAAATTAATTTCACCTATTTATTTTTACTTTTTTTAATGTGGCTACTGGAAAATTAATTAATATAATGTGTCTCACATTATACTTCTGTGGGACAGCACTGTCCCAGAGTCTTATATTTCCTTCAGCTTCCCCAAGTCTCCTTCACTGGTTAAAAATTAGTTTTGTCATCCTAAGTGAAGAAATGTTGTCTTCTGTTTTCTAGCTCTTAGCTCCGTAGGTAGTAGGAAGCTTGATGCTACTTGACTTCTGATTTACCAGAGCAAGCCACTGTAGAATCTTTTTGCTCTTATCCTTGGTTTTTCTTTGTGCTTAATACAAGGCCATCAAGTAAACAGACGTGACCTACTGTCCATAGTATCACAGAAGAGCTCCTTCTGGACTTGGTGCATTTTTCTGTAGCATGCAAGAACTGACCAAAGCAGAATCGAAGTATATGTAAGGACTTCAGCAACTTTATGTTGTGCAAGGTTGAGCATCCACTTTTAAAATAAGCTCAGTGTACTTATAATTAAATCTCTTTTAAGGTGAATGAAAACTGAGAATTCCCTCTTAGCTTTCTAGTTCTGTCAGATTTTTTTACAACAAGGTTTTAAAATAAGGCCAAAGGTTCTCAACTCCCTGAAGGCTCTAGGGCAGGGGTTGCCTGACAGTGGGTGCTGGACCCTAGGACTCTGTAGGGGTGCCTGGGGGCTAGGACCTCGCAGGGCCAGAAGTAGAGAGATCGCAAGAGTGAGGAAGGGGGAGCCTTCAGTCCTCTCAGCCCTTCTTGAGTTTCCTTCATATATTTTATATACTAGGGTTTCATGGAAAATTTCCTTTGAAAAAGAGTATACTGCTTAAAAGTAAATTACAAACTGCAATCCTGGGGTAATTGTAGCTTATTCATATCAAATAGTACAATGCACACTGTTCCTAATCAATTTAAACATCACAATCTTAGTGGTTTTCTGTGCTTTCTGAGTTAAAACTTTCATCTTTCCCAGACACTTGCTTTGGATTGTACTGTTGACATGGGAAATGTGTGACAGCAAGTTTGAGTTCCTAACATCAAAAAGAAAATTAGTTTTGGTGTGTGTGTGTGTGGGGGGGATAGTCTCATGATGATATCCCTGAAAAACCTCTCACTACAAAATTTACCCTAAAAAATAAATTAAAAAGCAAGGCACGTGATCTTTGTTGAAAAAAATTATTTTTTATTCATTTTTGCATTTTAATTCAAAGATGAAAAATTTGAAGCAGAATTAAATATCTTTTTGATATACTGTGTTTGAATGGGCAGTTCAGCAATAATAAGAATTTCTTTTTTTGCTTTTGTCATACAACTGAATATATTATTTTCTTCTTGAGAGAAAAGATATTTTGTTTTTATTTCCTTATTCTTGGTTTCCATTAACTTAAACATTTAAAAAGATATACATTGTAGCCAGCCATTTGACTTCTAGCAAGTATAAGCATGAATTCTAATATATGCTGAAATTTTGCGAAGGTTTTGTTATCTAAACTTATTCAAGATTGTAAGAAACACTTAGGGCGCTTTCTATTATCTCTTTAAAAAAATATAATTTTGTAGTCATCATCTTTCTTTTTATGTTTTGCATAATTTTCTAAGTGATGAATGACATATAGTAGCTGTTCAGTAAGTGTTTATTAAATGTGTTTATTAAGTGTTTATTAAAAAAAGTGTAAATTTGGGGCTGGCCCAGTGGCATAGCAGTTAAGTGTGCATGCTCCACTGCGGCGGCCCGAGGTTTGGAACCCCGGGCATGCACGGACACACCGCTTGTTAAGCCATGCTGTGGCGGTGTCCCATATAAAGTGGAGGAAGATGGGCATGGATGTTAGCCCAGGGCCAGTCTTCCTCAGCAAAAAGAGGAGGATTGGCGACGGACATTAGCAGAGCTGATCTTCCTCACCAAGAAAAAAAAAAAAGTGTAAATTAAATATGTGTATATATTGATAAAATTTTTGTTGTGTAATTTACGCATTCCTTGATTGTCCTAAAAAGGTTTTTTACAAGCCCCCTACACCACCACCTCACATACACATATACTTTCCCACAGGTGGAGAGGGAATTGGATTCTACTTAAACCTGGTACTAAGGGCAACATCAGAGACTAGTGAAAGCAGGAGACAGCTGGGAGTCAGGGCTAGGTGAGAGAAGGAGGCCTCGGGAGCAATGTGCAGAAATAGGCCCAAGTCTGAGAAAAGTGGCGGCAAGTCAGATCCGAACTTTGAGGGGAGATGGGGCCCAAAACTCCAAACTTGTAGTTCCTGGATTCGTCATAATTGTTACAGACAACTTAGAAATATGAGCAGATATGGATAGAGAAACTACCCATAGTTCTTTAATCCGTGAAACCAACCAAAACTATGTCATTTGAAAAGATTTCTGAAATGATTGGAATCCTAGGAACTAGATACTAATTATTAGTAGGAGCAGGCCTTAGAAATGAATTTTTTTTTTTTTGTGAGGAAGATCAGCCCTGAGCTAACATCCATGCCAATCCTCCTCTTTTTGCTGAGGAAGACTGGCCCTGAGCTAACATCCGTGCCCATCTTCCTCTACTTTATGTGGGACACCACCACAGCATGGCCTGACAAGTGGTGCACTGGTGCGCGCCCGGGATCCAAACGCGGGCCACCAGCAGCGGAGTGTGCACACTTAACCGCTACGCCACGAGGCCGGCCCCTAGAAATGAATTTTAAGCTCCATTTTCATGGTAGGGTAGAGACCTCTGAAGACATTCTAAAGGCCGAGGAAGGCTTAAAGAAGGGAAGAAGCAGAGTCCACAGGAGGCAGCTTTCAGTGGCTACAATTGAGTATGTGAACCAAAACAATGGGTGTTAAAAATATTTGTTGGTGGTGACTAAAGAGTATGGCTTTAGACACATTGAGAGTTTGACTTTGATGTGTTTGGTGCTATGATGAACTCTGAATAAGAGTGATATAATGAAAATTAGGCTTAAGAAAGATTGCTGTTGGCAGTAGGAAGGATTACAGTACCAGGAGGGAAAGAATCTCAGAAGTGATTGCAATGGTCCAGTCTAAGAGTGGTTAGAGTTTTATGTCCTGCTGTGAAGAGAGAGATATGGCAGCCTGTGTGGGAAAAGTGTTAAGACACATCAGTGTGAAGCTCCCTAGTGCTGTGGAGGTTTAGGCTCAGCATGCAAAGTGGTTTAATAAATGTTAACTCACTTTGAACTTCATTTCTAGTTTGTTATTTGTTTGATGAAAGAATGGTCTTCACAGTTTCATGTATTACCAGAAACCTTGAGACCAATAGCTAAGCATAGACTGCTACATAAATACCATGACTTGGTTTATTTTCTAAGGTTCAGGTTTTTTTGTTTGTTTGTTTGTTTTGTTTTTGTTTTTGTTTTTGTGAGGAAGATCAGCCCTGAGCTAACATCTATGCTAATCCTCCTCCCTTTTTTTGTTTTTTTTGCTGAGGAAGACTGGCTCTGAGCTAACATCTATTGCCAATCCTCCTCCTTTTTTTTCTCTCCCCAAAGCCCCAGTAAATAGTTGTATGTCATAGTTGCACATCCTTCTAGTTGCTGCATGTGGGACACGGCCTCAAAATGGCCGGAGAAGCAGTGCATCGGTGCGTGCCCAGGATCCGAACCCGGGCCACCAGTAGCAGATTGCGCGCACTTAACTGCTAAGCCACGGGGCTGGCCCTAAGGTCCAGGTTTTAACACCGTTTTTAGTTGGTAAAAAAATGTATTATTTATTTATTTATTTATTTATTTTGTGAGGAAGATCAGCCCTGAGCTAACATCCATGCTAATCCTCCTCTTTTTGCTGAGGAAGACCGGCTCTGAGTTAACATCCGTTGCCAATCCTCCTCCTTTTTTTTTGTCCCCAAAGCCCCAGTAGATAGTTAGTTGTATGTCATAGTTGCACATCCTTCTAGTTGCTGTATGTGGGACACAGCCTCAGCATGGCCGGAGAAGCGGTGCGTCGGTGCGCACCTGGGATCCGAACCTGGGCTGCCAGTAGCGGAGCGCGCCCTCTTAACCGCTAAGCCACAGGGCCGGCCCACCAAAAATGTATTTTTTAAATACCAGTTTTTTTTGACAATCTCATCCAGCATCCTTTTGTAGAATTTTTCAAATCAAGGTCAGGAAAATGATCACTAGAAAGATAGCTGTTAGAGAACCCCATGAAGCCGGCGGAAGGCATCATGTGAGGATAATAGTACCCAAAGCTCTTTATTTTCTAAGCAGGAGACTATTTACTTTGCAAAACTTATGAGCTGTTCGTGTGCAGCTGTGGCAACTCTCCCCATCCTTGCCCAAGTCTTCTTTCATGGTGAAGCTGAAATAGGACTGGAGCAAACAGGGCTTCTCTCAGCTCTTTCTGTTGTCACCACCCAAAATATTTCAACTAAAGTGGTACTTAACAAAGGTGCAGAGCAGGCAGGAGGAGGTGACAGACTAAAATAAATTACCTGTGTGGACTAAACCAATTCAGGGTACTCAAAGGGGAAATGGAGGTGGGTAGGAGGGAAGTAGAAGTTCATTGGCAGACTGTATCTTTTTTAGGTCATCCTCTGTTAAAAAACTATTCAGTTAATCCAAATTCCTGGACTCAACATGCTAGCAATAAAGGGGCTAAAAGTGACAGAGATGTAGTTTAAGAATTTCTGGAAGAAACTTTAAAAGATTTTGCTTTTTTGTTTACATATTTGTTTGTAGATATTATATTTATAAATTAGACAACAGTGTCCAATTTATTCTACTTGAGATCTATTGATATTTATGCAAGCACTGCACATTTACGGATAAGTTTCAGCAGAAGTGTATCTTGAGTATGGAAAAATTACTTTGAGGGTCCAATTTCACTTTCTTCCTCTCTTTTTAAATAGAGTCTTTATGAAGAAAGGAGCTGTTGACTGAAACATTCTGGTCAAAACCTGTTGATAGACCTCCTGCTCTCCCTTCAGAATGAGATGCAGCCATGGTGGATATTATTATTTGGAGAATAAAAAAGCAGATTTTAGAGGAAAAAAAAATTCAACCCACACAAAGAGTGGGAAAAAATACTAAGTTAAATAAAGCAAATACCTTTTACAAGTGAAAGAATTTTTTCTTCCGCCATCAATAAAACCAATGTGCTATTCTATACATTGTTTTACTGTATATTTTATGTGCCGAATGTTATCTCTCTTGTTCATCTGGTATTAATAACCCCATATTATAGACTAGAATAGCTGTTACAACATACTGAAGCCTCCCGCTATAATCACAGAACTGACTGACTGACACAGCTTGCCACATTTCTTGCAAAAACAACCTGAAGCCAAATAGCAGTTCTTAGTATGGTAATAGCTGTTAAATATGACAGCAAAAGGTATTTAAAACTTGAATATGTTGTTTTTAGCACTCTACTAGCTTTTTCAGATATAATTTGATTAAAAAAACAGACATTCCCTTCCTTATAAAATGTGCAGTGTATCTTTCAGGATGCATCTAGTTGCAAATAACAGAAAACCCAACTCGAACTGGCTTACACACTAAAGGGAGTTTACTGGCTCACTTCACTTCCAGAAGTGCAGTAGGGTTCAGTTGGTTTAATTTAGTAACTCAGAGTTATTGTGAAAGACCCTGACTCTTTGCATCTCTCATTTCTGCTTTTTCTGGCATCAGCTTCATTCTACAGCAGGCTGCCCCATCTGTTCACAAGATGGCTACAACCCCTGAGCTATTAAGTGCAGGGATGGGGTTGGAGTCACTTCCAGAAGTGCACTTAGAAGAGAAAAGAAGCATTTCTCCTTAGGCCACATTTACTTGTATGGTGCTACTTTTCTACCTGTGAAATAGTAACTTCAGCAAGGATCTGTGGATTAGTTTAGGCCTGATTCAGGTTCTCCAACCTTACAAGTAGGAGTGGTCTGCTTCCCTGGAAGCATGTTTGATTCAAGGCAGAGGATGTACATCTGAAGGTCAGGATACTTGCCAAAAGGAGAGGGAGGTGTTGGAGAAGCAACAAGAATGTCCATTACAGAGAACGAATATGTCTGAACTACAAACTCTTCATTTAATAGGACAAAGATAGTCTTTCCATAGTCTCAGTCCTGTGAAGCCAGAAGTGAACAGTTAAAAAGAAAGAATGAGAAGGAGGGAGGAAGGAAAAAGAAAACAGAATAACAGAATCCTCTGGCTGAAATAATTGACAAAATTTAGTACTTTGCTTTGAAGAAGACGGCCTTAGGCATACTCGCAGGGCTATTAACTTTAAATTTTCGTTATTTATTAGCCCACGGTTGATTGTTTCTACAATATCTTAATAAGTGGAAGGGTGAGAAAGACATGGCTAGCAGTGTTGGGTTTTTTGTTTTGTTTTCAGCATTGCTGTGCATCATAAATCAACTAGGAGTGGTGTGGCCTGGGCATTTTTTAAAAGACCTGCAAGTAATTCTAATGTGTATCCCAGGGTTGAGAGCCAGAAGGCGGCCCATGGTGGTTTTGATGAGTTTGACAGCTGATAAGTCAATGAGGGAAGAGGCAGAAGAACTTAAATGGAGGTCTGAGGGTAGCTTAAAGTACTCGTTCTCTGCACTTTCTTGTTTGATAGATGGGGACAATAATACCTGGTACAGTGTTAAGCCTAGAATAGACTCTCAATAGATGGCACTAGTGTTGGCTAGTGTTTATCATCATAACTCAACAATCCCTAAGAACAGCTCTATATGGTAATGTGTGGTATATATGATTTGACCTGAAGATATCAAGAAAAGTTTAAATTGGACAGCTAGTGAGGCCAGCCTATCTGCCTCCTAATTGTTGGTGGCTGCTGGAGCATTGAAGGGTAGGTCCTGTCCATTTCTGACAGAGCACGATATACTTGTCTAAATACGTCAAAAGCTAAGCTCCACTGTGACTTGCTGTTATTAAGGGCAGCTGCAGGCCTGGATGTGCGGATGGGGTGTGTAATGATAAAATAATCGTCACTCTTTGCTGAGGTTTCCCCTGGGTGCCAGCACTGTGCTTAGCACTTTTCGTTCATTATCTTTTGTCATGTCCACAACAACTCTATGAGGTATGCATTACTACCGCCATTCCACAGCAAAAGTAGCTAATGCTCCTTCAGAAAGGTTCAGTCCCTTACCCCAGGAAGCAAAGTGGAAGTGTTGGAGCCAGGATTCAAAGCAAATCATCTACAAGTGCCCCAAGGAAGACAATTAGCAGCCCGTATTACAGAAGCGGCTACAGGCCTTTTCTCTTCCCTGTTTTTCATTCATTGTTTATTTCAGTTTTGTTTTGGTTTTCATTATGGCTATATTCTATCATGTTAATTAGTCCCATAGGTTTGTCTTACAATTTGTCATTGCCAAGAAGCATGATGTTTATTTATTTATTTTTTTTTGTGAGGAAGATCAGCCCTGAGCTAACGTCCATGCTAATCCTCCTCTTTTTGCTGAGGAAGACTGGCTCTGAACTAAAATCTATTGCCAATCGTCCTCCTTTTCTTTTCCCCACAGCCCCAGTAGATAGTTGTATGTCATAGTTGCACATCCTTCTAGTTGCTGTATGTGGGACGCTGCCTCAGCATGGCCGGAGAAGCGGTGCATCGGTGCGCGCCTGGGATCCAAACCTGGGCCGCCAGTAGCAGAGCGCGCACACTTAACCACTAAGCGATGGGGCTGGCCCCAAGAAGCATGTTTATCTTTGGGTTTTCCTCCTAGTCTATGGCACATCCGTGTCTTCCCCCTCACCCCTTCCTCTTCTCTCCCTCTTGTTTCCAGCCCTATTTTTCCTTTAACTTTCCATATTTATGTTTGTGAAAGCTCAAGTTTTTAATCCTTTCTCCTTTCAAAGAAAAAAGTGGTTTTAATTACAGTTCAAAAATTAATGTATTTATTCAGTAAATATTTCCTGAGTACTAATTGTTCTCTGCACCATGCTGTAAATAAGACCGACATGGTCTTGGATCTCACAGGGCTCACAATATAGCTCCTTTTATTTGTTTGTTTTAGTTCCTGTATATTATCCTTTTCACGTGCCTTCTATTTCTATATTATAAACTTCATTTCTTAAATGTATTTCATTGACTTATTTTTGCTAAACTACTAAAAATTAGCAATTTTTAGTTTTAATATTTTACCTTCTCTTCTCTATTTTTTTAATTTTAAAATATTTTTCATCCTGGGCCATGGGTACTAGTTTTCTGAAGAAAATCTTCACGGTTTGGGGAGGAACCTGAGGTTGTCTCCAAATGTTTGCCACGTCTCCTGAGTGGACCCGGCTTGAAGGACAGTTAGCACTGCTGACAGTTTCCTTCCCACCCACACCCCTTCCACTTACTAAGGTATTCTAGAAACAACTGTGAGCTAGTAAATGAAAGAAACTAAGAGTTAATAGGCCCTGAGAGAATGCCTATAGCCTGCTCCTTCAAAGCAAAGTACTCTATTTTGTCAATTTTTTTGGTCAGGGGATTCCCTTGCCACCTCCCCCTCCTTTTCCCTCCCTCCCTCCTTCTCTCTCTCTCTTCTTTCCTTCCTTCCTTTCTTTCTTTTTAATTGTTCATTTCTGACTTTATAGGACTAAGACTATGGAGGGACTGTCTCATCCTGTTAAATAGTTTGTAGTTTACTGGACCTTTCAGGCTTAGGCCATAATGACAACACCCCCAGCCTCATGCAATTCTCTCCTATTTCTATGCAGTTACATCTCTCATGGCCCTTTCTTTCTTAATACACATCGTAGCTAACCCCACTGCCTGCAAGGAGTAAAACATGGAGGAACACATGATTGACAGTGGTAAGAGTTGTGCTCCCACTGGGCCTAGACCAGAGTGGCCGTCAGTCTTGCCAGCACTGACCCCTGAGTGGAACGTGCTGGAATACAAGATCTCGTCCTGTGTGTGAGTGAGTGAGAGTGTGAGTGAGTACATGACTTGGACAACTTTTACTAGGCCCTGTCTCTTGTCCCCTTTTGGAGTGGATAGATAATTTGTGCTGTTTTTCAAAAGTAAAAAGTGTGCCGGGATAGTATCATTCTTCTCTATATCCCATTCCAGTAACACTTCTTGAGGTGAAATGCTGTAGATAAAAATATTCATTAAGACAACATAATATGTTTGCATAAAGAAAAATATAAGGCCACAGACATCAAAAATGGTTTTGTAGAAATAGAAAAGAGAACAGGGCTAGCTCAAATTTTTTAACTATAGGAAAATCTTGAGTTTGGTGTCAAATAGTTTACATACAATAGGAAAGAGAAAGTTCAGTCAAGAGAAGTAGGTCTTCAGCCAGGGAATAGATTCCACAAACGGCTGGGACAGATCTTCCTCAGGTTGCGGTAGACTCAGGACCCTGTGTCACTCAGTGCCAGTGTACACCTGGCAGACGGGTGGCAGCACAGGGCCGGCTCTGAGAAAGATGACAGACAGGCAGAAGGCCCCATGGCACCTGCGGATCCAACACTAGGAAAAATGCAGGGCTCAGGATGCAGGCTTGGTGGTCACACACAAGAGCTCAATGCTCTTGCTTCCCCTTTCTTTGCCAGGTTTGTCAACCAGTGTGGGGGCAGGGCCTGGCATGTTACTTAAAATGGGCTCACAATCAACTCCTTAGGTACAAGGGGCCTTGGAAAGAAATATTTGGACCCCCATTCTAGAAGCAAAACTAACTAATGCATGAGTGTTTCCAAATCTGATGAATGACAAGGTAGATTAAGAGATATTTGGCAAACAATTATTTTCCTCTCATTTATTTTCACTCCTTTGAGAACACAGGCAAGAAACACACCCGTAGCACAGTGCCTGCTATGAAAGACATGGGATCCTCCTGGACTAGAGAAATACCGAGAAAAGCTGGGTAGTTATTGAGAATATGGGGCTCAAGAGGTGCTTGTTATAAATATTAGAGATTCTGCTCACAAGAGGGTGAAACTACCTCCCTTGACAAAGTCAATGGGTGTCAGGAACACAGCGGTCAAAGGGGAAATGGAAAGTGAAAATAAGGATATCAAATAAAGGAAAGAGTCCTTAGGGAAACACCTGACAATGAAGAGAGGGCTCTTTCAGCTCCATTCTCCAGGAAAGGAGGCCATCTCACGATGGAGGACTCCCACCCCACCCAGGAGGCAGAAATCCTAGTATTAGGACCTCTTATGTTAAGAGATTTCTCCTGAGTGATCTGAGGGTGGGCTCTGGGCAGTAGCATGGATTTTTCTGGCACCTTGGTAACGCCTTTCTCTTTTCTTTGCTAATTTTTCCATCTGCCTTCTTTCCAGGTAACACAAAGTGAACTTTATGTCTGTGGTTATACTGACAACATAGGGTAAAATCACAAGACGTTGCTTGTTGGTATTGTCAGGTGCACATTATATAATCCAGGATAGTGAGCATTATAACTTGAGAGAATTATGGTGGCATCATATTTAGTTTCACATTGGGATGGCCTTAATGAAGTAATATGATGATTCAATTCAGATAACTGCTGGGCCACCCTCATGAGTCTTTTTTTTTTTTTTTTTTTTAAAGATTTTATTTATTTATTTTTTCCCCCAAAGCCCCAGTAGATAGTTGTGTGTCATAGCTGCACATCCTTCTAGTTGCTGTATGTGGGACGCGGCCTCAGCATGGCCGGAGAAGCAGCGTGCTGGTGGGAGCCCGGGATCCGAACTCGGGTCGCCAGCAGCGGAGCGCGCTCACTTAACCACCAAGCCACGGGGCCGGCCCTCATGAGTCTTTTATAAAAGGCTTTGAGAAACTAGCTGTCTATCTCACAGGGTCTAGGTAGTTTTTTAAAAATAATAAATTTAGAACAGCTAGAGTAAGGAAAAACACCCTTATGAAAGGGCAGGCAGAACATTCTTTTTGATACCTGTTTTAGTGTCAGCTAGTTTGAGGGTTACAGAAATATCTATGATTATCCACAGGCTGTTAAATGCTTTGGGCTTTATAGGAAAAGAAAGTTTAGAGGAATGTGGTGACGTATTCTAACTGCACTTTCGTCACTAAAGAAAGGCAGTTTTGTTCAAGTTCAGGAGTTCACAGGACTTCTGCTTGTGGTCAAGATAGAGCAACAGGGGATAGATTTACCTTCCTGCCTGAAACATTTAAAGAACTGGACAAAATGTATGAGACACTGGAACTTAAGACATTGGACAGGAGACAACAAGGTACAGTGACTCTTGAGAGTTGGGAAGCTAGTAGGAGAGTCCTACAATTGCTCCAGATTACTGTCTGGAGTAAGTGTGAAGGCCGTGGTGTAGGGAGGGGGAACCCAGGCAGTACCTGTTGGTCTCTATGAGTTAAGAGACGGATGGGGAGTTTAGGGAAGACTAGGTAGGTAGATTTTGCAGGGCAGAATACCAGAGAAATGGCTTGTAGATATAAAACTATAAGACATTTGGGAGAAAATTTGGTAAATCTTCGTGAACTTGGGTTTAGACAGAGTTCTTTGCTGTAACAGCAAAAACGTGATTTGTTCTTTTATAAGAACAAATTAATAAGTGATACTTAAATTAAGAACTTCTGCTCCTCAAAGACATTGTTAAGAGAATGAAAAGACAAGTGACAGACTTGAAAAAAAATTTTGCAAATCACATATCTGATAGAAGACTTGTATACAGAATATATAAAGAATTCTCAAAACTCAATAAGAAAACAAACAACCCAATAAAAAAATGGGCAAAACATTTGAATAGTTAGCAAAGAGTATATACAGAAGGCAAATAAGCACATGGAAAGATGCTCAACAGCATTAGTCATTAAGGAAATGCAAATGGAAACCATAATGAAGTAACCACTATGCACCTATTAATATGACCAAAATTAAAAAGTCCCACCAAGATGTGGAGGAACTGGAAATCTGCTGATGAGAATGTAAAATCATAGAAACTGTTTGGAAAACAACAGTTTGGCAGATTGTTAAAAAGTTAAACATATACCTATTGTATGACCGAGTCATTTCACTCCTAGTTATTCATGATAAATGAAGGCATATGTTCATATTTAGACTTGTACCTGAATGTTCATATTATCTTTTTTTGTAATAGCCCAAAACTGGGAACAACTCAAATGTCCATTAACATGTGAATGCATAAACAAATTGTAGCATATCCATAAATGAAATACTACTCAGCAATAAAAAGGAATGAACAATTGATACCTGCAACAACATGGGTGAATCTCAAAATAACTGCTGAGTAAAAGAGGCTAGACCCTCTTCCTGAGAGAAAGTGAGAGAGAACGTGAAGGAGCAAACATACTGTATGAGTACATTTGTAGAGAACCATATAAAACGCAAAGTAATCCACAGTGACAGAAACCACACCAAGGAGTGGTTCTCTGCAGATGGTGAGTGCTGGGGAGTGGTGGGAGGGAGAAATTTACCAAAGGGCATGAGGAAACTTTCTGAGACAATGAATATGTTCATTATCTTGATTGTGGTGATGGTTACACAAGTATATATCTGCCAAAATTGATCAAATTGTACATTTAAATATATGCACTTCCCCGTATGCCAATCATACCTTGATAAAGCTGCTTTTTTAAAAAACAATTGTGTCCTCCTAGGACACTCGCTCTTAGATACCAGCCACCATGCTCTGAAGAAGCCCAGGACACATGAAGAGGCCACATGTAAGTGTTTCAGGGGCAGCCACAGTGGGGATTCCAGCTAACAGCCATGGGATGGAGCCATCCTGGAAGTGGATCCTCCAGTCTCCAGTCAAACTGCCCAGTTTATGTTGCGTGGAGCAGGAGTGAGTAGTGTAGATTTGTGAGCTAAATAAATTATCACAGTTGTTTTAAGCCAAAAAACAATATAAAAAACAACAATTGTGAACTCAGTGTGGCTGTTTTCTTGCTCTTTACTTAATGTGTTGAAATGATATTGGACGTTACCGCTGCATTCAATGAAAAAGTCGTGATATAACTTTTCACCCTTCTCTAGGTTGTGATAATAATATGCTGACAGTTATAACTGTCTTTGTTAGAGATATGGAGTCTTGTTGCTCTTGTGTGTAAAGCTCTTGATTCTCAGAGGGCAGATAGGATGTTATAGTTATTGTTATTTTTACTGTGTTACAACTATGACTTTTAGACTAACTCTCCTCGTGGCCTGGGGTTTTATGTATATATAGGTGTATGTGCATAAATTTTCTATTGTTAAAATTTCATCTTTCAGAAGCTCCAGGCGTTTCTTTAAAAGGAGTAAAGTTTTTGATAGGAAACATTTGTCCATTTGAGCACTTTCTATTTGTTTCTTTGTATTTACTGTATAGTTTTTAAGTGCTGACAGAAGTAACTCTAGTACATGAGGCCTAATTTGCTACTTAATAGGTACTGGTTTTAATTTCATAAATCCTTTAGATCTCTTGGGAAAATACAGCTCATAGATGAAGAGCTTTGGCATTTTTACAGTACTCTGAATTCTTCTAAATTATACATGGCAGATTTTCAAACATGAAGTAATTTCTCCCCTACCTATTTCGCGTTAGGTCTGTGTGACATATATGTGCTAAAATAAATACACTCACACAGAAGTATTTACATGCTATTATAACTCTTCTATTCTTTGTACTCAGGTTTATGTGCACTGAATAAATGTCTCATACATTTTGTCTTAACCTGTTGCTTTGGATTTGTAACATACTAAAACTCATAAACTCAATAGAGGAATCCAGATACATGTGATAATCACAAAGTTGCAGACTTTCATAACCATTGTATATGAAACACTCCATTGTGAGATGAAACATAGTAACTTTTCCGGGTCTTCAGGGTATTTGCAAAACAATATCCTTTATATACAACTGCTTCCATCTCAATTCTTCTTTATATCCCTTAAAAAAGCTTTGGGAAGGCGTTTCTTTGTCCTGCTGAGTAAGAAGGGAACTCAGGCCATTTGCTCTTCTCTTGTTCCTGGACAACACGGGTAGAAACAGATTGTGGGCTGGCCAGATTACAGTTTAATCATCTCCTAAAATAATGTCTTCCATGAATTAACTTGATCAATTTAGTCCGAGAAAATTGTGCCATATGCTGTAAATAAGCTGCTTATATGAAACCAGCTTATTCCACCAGGAATTGTTCCTTCCGAGTGTCATTTATACCACTTCTTGGAACTTAATTCTTGGATTCCTCATGGTGAATAGTTCCTATTTAGGTATCAAGGTCATGTCCAGTTGCTCAGTTGGGATTTCCTGGGTTCAGATGTTTCCACTTTAACCCCTGAATCTGATTCTTTACTTATATTTTAGACACCAATCGAAGAAAGCTACTAATATTATCAGAGTAACACTACAAACAAAGCACCGATGGAATTAGTTACTAATTCACTTAAACACATTCGTAGGAGAGTGGATATCTTTCGGGTTATTTACCTAGCCCCCCATATCTCAGCATTGCTTTTCTCCGTATTTTAAGTATATAGTTTCAGAGAGAACCACTATGTTTGCATAGTATTTACACAGGGTGGAAGTAGAATCTTGAAGTACCTGGGAACAAAGACTCTACTGCTTCTTGGCATTGTGATCTTAGTCAAGTAGCTTAACGTTTCTAAGTCTCTGTTTCCCTATTTGGAAACCGGGAATAATAGTAATACTTACGTTTTAGGATTATTGTGAGACAGAGAGAAGCAGCCTCTGACATCCAGAAGCTAGCCTGCTACTCAACTCAACACTCCTGTTGCCCATAAACAATTTCACAGAACACCAACATGAGACAAGGTCACTGTGACCATGATGAAGAAAAAAAAAACAAAAGAAAAACACAAAAGCACTCTATAATTATGTCTGAACACCAAAAAACAAAAACAGAAATAAGAAAAAAACAAAAACAAGAATATTGTCCAAACCACAAGTGACCAAACATCTTCATTTTTTGGCTAATTTGAACAACTGCTGCTGCTTTACCAATTTTAGCTTTAGCTCTGCTTCATTCATTCCGCCATCTAGATAAAAATTATGAAGATATCCAGTCTTAGAATAGTCCTGCTTCTTGACAACATCCAATGCTGAGCAAAGCCTACTTTTCTTGTACCCATTCCCAAAGTCTCCTAACACAAGACCAAATCTTACTGTATTAACCACATTTTCTAGTTTTTGTATTTGATGTTTTGACCTCTGGGGCATTGCTGCCTTGAGCCCACCTTTCATATGCAAACTAACTAATCCAAAGCCCAAGCAAATTTATGAGAGACTGAGCCCGTGTCCTAATCTCCCCTGAACCAAGCATCAGACAACTAGGGGAAGCCTCTACACCCCAGAGCCTGCTGAAATTATTCAAACTATCCTAAACCTGGGCAGCCCATTCCTTCCTAGGAAGACCACAATAAAGGCTTTTCCCCAGTTCCTCTCACTCTGCCTGCAACCAACCTCAGGGTTCTCTCCTGTGGCATGCCCCACTCCTCTTGGGGACTGTGAATAATAAACTATCTTCTCAATGGCAATTGTTGTCCTCACCAAATTTGAGTAAAACCAAAATCCCAGGTACGTTTTTAATTATCTGTAATAAGTCCTCTCTTGGGGCTGGCCCAGTGGCGCAAGCGGTTAAGTGCACACGCTCTGCTGCGGCTGCCAGGGGTTTGCCAGTTTGGATCCCGGGTGCGCACCCACACACCACTTGGCAAGCCATGCTGTGGCTGCATCCATCCCATATGAAGAAGAGGAAGACGGGCATAGATGTTAGCCCAGGGCCAGTCTTCCTCAGCAAAAAAAGAGGAGGCTTGGCAGATGTTAGCACAGGGCTGATCTTCCTCACAAAAAAAAAAAAAAAAAAGGTTATAATAAGTCCTTTCTAGCATCATCTTACTAAGACACCCCACAGTTCTCCATGGCATGCGGTCTTTTTCATTGCGGTGAGTCAATAAATCCACTTTGTTCAATGTCTGATATGTTTCTGGTGGTCTTTGACTGGAGGTCATTAATATGAGGTTAAATGAGGCAATGAATGTAAAACTCCGTGACTGAAAACATTGAACACTTCACTGATATTGTTTAAAATGTGATCTAGTTCCCTTGCCCACAGTTCATTGGCCCAGGAGAGGACCTTGGTCAGACAAATAGACCTGTAACAAGTGAAATTCAGAAGTTACTGGAACCATTTTGCCATTTTCTCTATTTGGGAAATAGAGAGAGCCCATCTATGGTGATAGAGAAGAAAGAATTTAATGCTCACCGAGAAACAGAGGGGAGAGGCAAAGAGAACGTCCTGGGTTCCTCACCAATACCTAGTTTATGTCTGTTTCTCAAGTCTAGGGTATCTCTTTCTTTGGATCCTGTGAGATACTTCAGGATCCTAATAAATCCCAATACAGTTTGCTTAAGGGAGCCTATGGTTGTTACTTGCAGCCCAAAGAAATCCTAATTGATGCATATAAGTAATAAATAATATTTAAGTAGGTAAGTTCTTCAACATATTCCATATTAGTAGGAAATTGGTGATATTTTCTAGCTTTGGGGAAAATTTTCTTTGACAATTTTTTCTGGTTTCTGTACTGATCCACTTTTGCTCCTTTCTGAGTTTCTACTCAGTATCATGGGCTTTCTATCATTAATTTTCTCAGGGGTTTAATAGGACCCTTTAAGAGCTTGTTACACTCACCACAAATATGGAGCTGCTGGTGTGTGGGAGCAGTTGCTGTGCTCCCTTCTTGTGGTCTCTGCTCATACTGGGCTGTATTACCCTATATGGGGCTAAATTTGTCCAGGGTCTCATGCCTCCCAGTCTTTTCAGGCTACGCTTTTTAAACATTTGTGTCCATGTACTTCCTAAATATTAAAATAAAACAAAATCAAAAAACTATACACCTTCTAGCACACATTTAAATTGACATAAAAAAATTTCGTCAGAATTTTATAAGTTGCAAAGGTTATAATTCCTACCATGTGGTATATGGGCTTTTAATACATTTATATATTTTCTTCAAAGCCTTGGAGCTGCAATATAACTCCTTCAATTTTTGGACAATGTTATCCATTTTCCACAGGTTAACTGTAGGGGGGCAAAATTTGCCACCTCAAAATGTGCCACTTTGGCTTGAGGATTATTTTAGGCTGATTATTCTAAGAAACAAAAAACTCAGGAAGAAACTTCCATCTCCCCCACTAACTGCCTGAAAGGAATTTAGATAGAGGATCTGTTCCAGGAAAGAGATATCACTACAGGTAACTAGAGTATAATATGAAGTAGATGTGGCAGACAGGGAGGAAGCTAGCAAGGCCTGTTTGATCAAAGTCCTCTCTGTGTCCCATTGTCTTCACACAGCCCAACAAACATTTGTTTACCAAACATTAACTCTTTTTATCTTCCTGTAAATTGCCTCCTTTCCCTTCGAAGTCCCAGACCTGTACCCCCTTTTCCTTAGTCCAGAATGACATATATATCTAATTTTGCCTGTTTTTGGAATTTTTTTCATGCTTATGTGCACATATATTAAATTTTATTTTCTCCTGTTAACCTGCCTTATGTTATTTTAATTGCTTGACCAGCCATAAGACCCAAGAAAGGAAGGGGGAAATTCTCCCCTCCCCCCACATAGCCAAAGCCAGTCCTCGTGTCAGACCAGTCAGCCAAATAAAAGCATGGAGGTTTTGGGGGTCAGAAAACATCTAACTTTATTTCTTCCCGCAAATCAAGCAAACATAGTAATACCTTTCTTTTAAATATTTATCTCACTCCTGAATTCTAAGATACAGGGAGCCTTGCCATATATTTGTTGTCATGATGAAAGAGGATGCCTTCAGTACTCCTTGGCCAAGTTCTCTTTGCTTAGCTGCTCCAGGATTCTCCCTCACGAGTTATTTCTTCTTGAGTTGTCTCCACTGCAGCCCCTTCTCCCTACCCAGTGAAGAAGAAGGCATCATTTGAAGATTCATGGTAGTTAAGAGGTTTGCCTTTCTTCTCCTCCTCCACCTCTTCCCCCTCCTTTTCTTCTTCTTTTTCTTTTTCTCCTCCTCCTTCCTTTTCTTCTTCTTCTTCTATTGGTACATATTTTTATTAAAAGAGTATTGGATTAGGGTGGGGATGTTGGACAACCACAAATATACAGCCTTCCTTTTTTATGCTTTTCCTGTGTTTAAAGAGGGAGAAAGATGACCATGAGCAGATGGGAGGAAGAGAAAGATGTGGCAGAGAAGACCACAGGCATTACCCTCAGATCAGTTTTTGGAATAATAAAAATTAAAATTTGAGGATCTAGAAAATGATTCCTTCAAAGTACTCAAGTCTTCGGGGCCTATGGATAATCATCAGGTCTCCCCAGGTGTACAGGTATCCCTTTGTGAAAATTGATGCTGTATTCTGAGGTAGTGATTCTGTTACTGCTCAAATAGGGGTTCTTCCGCCCACCACAGGTCATGTCAATAGTCAAGAGGCAAGGTGGTAGGAAAGAAAGGACTTTTTATTACAGCTTGCTAGCAAGATGGAAGATGGCCAACTAATGTCCTAAAGAAACCATCTTACAGAACAAAGACTACAGGCCAATAATATAGAGGGCTGGTCTCCGAGTGGGGGAGGCATTTGGTCCCAGGGTGGGGGCATCCATCTGGTCTTAGTTCCTGGCAGTCTTTTGTTTTACTTGATATGCATCAGAGACTGGAGCAACGCCCTATACCCTGATCTTTCAATTGTATTAATGATGGCTATCAGCATAGACTTTCTGCTCGGGGGTCATCACATTCCTAAGGAACTCAAAAGAGCAAAGTTATCAACTTATAGCAGCTGGGAGGGGCGATAAAGTCCAGAGTTAGTTGGAGGTCATTCCAAGTTACAATATGATTTCCTCTCTACAATATGGCTTCCCTTATGCCAACTCTGTATTGAGCCAGTATCAATTCCCTGTCTTTAGAGAGCGTCAGAATCCTCTGGAGGGCTTGTTTAAATGCAATTGCCAGCTTCACCCCCAAGATTAAAATTCTGTGGTTCTCTGCTCAAGTCTTGGGATTATGTATTTTAATCAGTCTCCTCAGATGATTGTGATGCCTGAGGCTGGCTACAACTCTCAAAGACACTGTTCTGAACTGGCTAGCAGAATCTCCCGCAGAGCTTTAAAAACGCACATCAAAGCCTCAGAATCAGAAGACCTGCAGAATCAGAATACATGGGGGTGGGATGTGTAAGGACAAATGAAAATTAAAAATAAGAGGATTAATTCTCCCTGCTGAAATAAGGGAAAAGATTCCTCTCCCTCTTTTTTCCTCAGAGATTTTTCTCAGTGTTCTTTAGAAAACTTGCAATCATAAGTAGTTTCTTCTCTCTTTGAACTGTGTATAAATCCTTTTGAAAACTAGATAGGCCATTTGTCATCTTGATGACCCATTAATGCTTTTCTCAAGGACCTGGGAGCTATCTCTTTGAAATGTAAACATCAAAGAAAATAGCACCTCTATCTCCCAGTTTCCATGGGAGGGTTAGGCGCCTTGCTGTAAGTTGCAAAACTACCCCCTGTCATAAAGATATGAGAAGTTTTTAATCCATTTTGAGTTAATTTTTGAGTATGGTGTAAGATAATGGTCTACTTTCATTCTTTTGCCTGTGGTTGTCCAATTTTCCCAGGACCATTTATTGAGAGACTTTCCTTTCTCCATTGTATGTTCTTGGCTCCTTTGTCAAAGATTAGCTGTCCATAAATGTGTGAGTTTATTCCTGGGCTCTCAATTCTGTTCCATTGACCTGTGTCTGTTTTTGTGCCACTACCATGCTGTTTTGATTTCTATAGCTTTGTAGTATATTTTGAAATCAGGGAGTGTGATACCTCCAGCTTTGTTTTTTTTCCTCAGGATTCCTTTGACTATTCAAGGTCTTTTGTTGTTCCATATAAATTTTAGGATTCTTTATTCTATTTCTGTGAATAATGTTATTGGGATTTTTATAGGGATTGTGTTGAATCTGTAGATTGTTTTAGGTAGTATGGACATTTTAACTATGTTAATTCTTCCAATTCATGAGCACAGAATATCTTTCCATTTATTTGTGTGTTCTTCAATTTCTTTCAGCAATGTCTTATAGTTTTCAGTGTACAAGTCTTTTACCTCCTTGGTTAAATTTAATCTTAGGTATTTTATTCTTTTTATTGCAATTGTAAGTGAGATTGTATTCTTGATTTCTCTTTCTGCTAGTTCAAGTTCATTGTTAGTCTATAGAAATGTGACTGATTTTTGTATGTTGACTTTGTACCTGCACCTTTATTGTATTCATTACTTCTAATAGTTTTTTAGTGGATTTTTTAGGGTTTTCTATATAAGAAATGATGTTACCCACAAATAGTGACAATTTTACCTCTTCCTTTCCAATTTGGATATGTTTTATTTCTTTTTCTTGCCTAATTGCCTGGGCTAGGTCTTCCAATACTATGTTGAATAACAGTGGTGAAAGTGGGCATCTTTGTCGGGTTCCTGTTCTTAGAAGGATAGCTTTCAGTTTTTCACCATTTAGTATGATGTTAGCTGTGGTTAATCAGATATGGCCTTTATTATGTTGAGGTACTTTCTTTCTATACTCATTTTATTGAGAGTTTTCATCATAAAAGATATTAAATCTTGTCAAATGCTTTCTCTGCATTTGACATTTTGTTAATGTCAAATTAATGTTAATGTCTGCATCACCACATTTTGTTAATGTGGTGTATCACATTGAATGATTTGCAAAAGTTGAACCATCCTTGCATCTCTGGAATAAATCCCACTTGATCATGGTGTATGCTCCTTTTAATGTATGTAAAACCTGAAACCATAAAACTCCTGGAAGAAAACATAGACAGTACGCTCTTTGACATCGATCTTAGCAGTATATTTTTGAATATGTCTCCTCAGGCAAGGAAAACAAAAGAAAAAATAAACAAATGAGACTACATCAAACTAAAAAGCTTCTGCACAGCAAAGAAGACCATCAACCAAACAAAAGGACAATGCACCAATTGGAAGAAGATATTTGCAAATCATATATCCAATAAGGAGTTCATATCCAAAATATATAAAGAACTCATACAACTCAACTACAAAAAAATAAGCAACCCAATTAAAAAATGGGCAAAAGATATGAACAGACATTTTTCAAAGAACATATACAGATGGCCAACAGGCACATGAAAAGATGTTCAACATCACTAATTATTAGGGAAATGCAAATCAAAACCATGGGGACTGGCCCGGTGGCGTAGTGGGTAAGTTTGTGCACTCTCCTTTGGCGGCCCGGGGTTCCCAGGTTCAGATCCCAGGCGTGGACCTATCCACCGCTTATCAAGCCATGCTATGGTGGCATCCCATATAAAGTAGAGGAAGATGGGCATCGATGTTAGCCCAGGGCCTATTTTCCTCAGCAAAAAAGAGGAGGATTGGCAACAGATGTTAGCTCAGGGCTAATCTTCCTCAAAAAAAAAAAAAAAACCAAAAAACTACAATGAGATATCACCTTACGTCTTTCAGAATGGCTATTATTAAAAAGACAAGCAATAGCATTTATTGCAGAGGATGTGGAGAAAAGAGAACCCTTTTATACTACTAGTGGGAATGTAAATTAGCACAGACACTATGGAAAACAGTATGGAGATTCCTCAAAAAATTAAAAATAGAACTACCATATGATACAACTATTCCACTTCTGGGTATTTATCCAGATAACACGAAAGCACTAATTTGAAAAGATATTTGCACCGCTGCGTTCATCACAGCATTATTCACAATAGTGAGGACTTGGAAGCAACCCAAGTGCCCACTGGTGAATGAATGGATAAAGAAGACGTGGTATATATACACAATAGAGTACTATACAGCCATGAGCAAAAGATGAAACCTTGCCATTTGCAACAACATGGATGGACCTTGAGGGTATTATGCTAGGTGAAATAAGTCAGATGGAGAAAGACAAATATCCTATGATTTCACTCATATGTGGAAGATAAACAAACAAACACATAGATACAGAGAACAGATGGTGGTTGCCAGAGGCAAAGGGGGTTGCGGGGAGGGCAAAAGGGGTCAAGAGACACATATGTATGGTGATGGATGGAAACTAGACTTTTGGTGGTGAACACAATGTAGTCTATACAGAAGTTGAAATATAATGATGTATACCTGAAATTTATATAATGTTATAAATCAATATTACATCAATAAAAAATTAAAAAAAATTTTTTTAAAAAGATATGAGAAGTTTGTTTCTCCACTAGATAAAGCTAATAAGCTAACACAGATAGTCACCCCATTTACCACGTGAGTCAAGGATGAACTATATGTGACAAATGATGCTGTCAAGTGCTCTTACTTGAGGACTAGTTATTGTTTATCTTGAGAACATGTATGTAATAAGTTCTATCTGCTTGGCTATAAGGGGGTGAGATTTCTTCCTGTCTTTGCAATCTGTCTGTGGACTGCCTGTGATATGTATCACATTCTGGTTTAAAGTTTAGGGCCGACCCTGTGGCTTAGCGGTTAAGTGCGTGAGCTCTGCTGGCGCACCGCCGCACTGCTTCTCCGGCCATGCTGAGGCCGCGTCCCACATACAGCAACTAGAAGGCTGTGCAGCTATGACACACAACTATCTACTGGGGCTTTGGGGGAAAAAAATAAATAAATAAAAATTTTTAAAAAAATAAATAAATAAAAAATAAAATTTATTCACTAATAAAACTGTTTTCTGTCTCTACTACCTTTGTGGAGAAGTTTTCTGGGTTGGGAGACTTTGTTTTTAATGCTATTTTCCCAGTAGGTGCAAATGGTTCTTATCACAGGTTCCCCAGGGTAAGTAGTGCTCCAGACCCTAGGGTAGAACCCACAGCTCTGGGAAAGCTTTTTTCCACTGCCTGCAGGGCCACGAGGTCAGCTTGTGAGGGTTACTCTTGGACCACAAGGTCACATCCTCTGACTAGCCCGTTCTGACCTTGGCTGCACTGTCCAGGCACGAGGTCACCACTTAGCAAACACGTGGCCGGCACTGGCCTCACACAGACTGCTTTTCCTTCCAGCTCCCTCCCGGAGTCTGCTCTGACCAGCACTCCTCCTCACCTCCCTGTTCTGTGGCTCAGCGGGTGGCTTCCTCATCGCTGCAGGAGCTGCTTTGTGGGGCTCTGCGATTTGGGCTGCGAAGGAATGGCTTCGCGGAAGAATGTTGCTAGGGTGACCATCCCTTGGGAAGGACAATTCTTTTCTCTGTGATATTTTTCTCTACTTTTTCCCCTCTTTAGACCTTGCCTTTGCCTTGTTTAGCTGACATGTTGTAAAATCTTCTCTCAGTGGGCATTAAAAGCTAGAAAAAGCCTCACCACATTTTAAACTCCCTTTTCCTCTTCTGCATCCCTCTCCCCTGCCTTCTCCTCATCCCTGGACTCTCCTTCCATCCTAGACCCAGTGCTTCCCTGGTAAGGAGGAGGGAGCCTGGAGTTGGCCGGTGGGGGACACCATACAGTATGATTTGAGGATGCTGAAAGAACCCTCCCCACCTCGAAAGCCCTAAATTTAGGAGTCTGGAGCAATAGCACATTAAGCCATTTGCCTTTTAGCACCAAGAGGACCATCAGGTGAATTAGCAATTTAGGGGCTGTGTGAGAAAGGGGGAAAAGTAGGGTTCAGATCTAGGCTATGCTATTTGCCAGCTGTGGCAATTTTGGTTTTTTTTTTTTACGCTATTTTTTTCATCTCTAAAATGGAAAGAAGTCACCCATCTTGCTTCTTCTTGTAAGCCCTTAATTGGTGCTTTTAGAGTAGCTAGGATCTTGCAAAGGCTCAGACCAGACCACATGCATTTGCTTTTCCACAAAAAGCAGGACCCTGAGGGTGTATGAAAATGGGGGCTGGGGCTCTGTATGAGAATTAAGCCACCACTGAGCTGGGAAGCCCTGGGTCAGCATAAAGGGGAAATCTGTCTCAAAATGGAGAAGTATAGAGAAAGAGTTAAGGAAGAAACATGCCTCCAGCTTCATAACTTTACCAGCCTTAAGTCACAAATATTGCTTCAGAAGATCTAACTGGCTTATTGTCTGTAGGTTATCATATGTGTTGAATTAAGAACAAATAAATGAATGAAAGAATGAATGAATGTTTACTTACTCAAAGATGCAGTTTGAGATGTGGACATTTTTTGACAAAGTCCAACATTTAATGATGTATATGAGGGCCGGCCCCGTGGCTTAGCGGTTAAGTGCGTGCACTCCGCTACTGGTGGCCTGGGTTCGGATCCTGGGCGTGCACCGACGCACCGCTTCTCCGGCCATGCTGAGGCCGCGTCCCACATACAGCAACTAGAAGGATGTGCAACTGTGACATACAACTATCTACTGGGGCTTTGGGGAAAAAAAAAAAAGGAGGACGATTGGCAATAGATGTTAGCTCAGAGCCGGTCTTCCTCAGCAAAAAGGAAGATCAGCACGGATGTTAGCTCAGGGCTGATCTTCGTCACAAAAAAAAAAAAAAAAATGATGTATATGAAATGGGGTTTTTCCAAAAAATACCAGTCTAAAACCCCTTATCTACAATTCTGAAATAAAAAAATCTCTGAAAAGTTTATTAAATTTGTGACAAACTCGTTGAGCAGCAAAGCCTCACCTGAAATGACATGAAGCTTTATATGGAACCCATTTATCCACTTAGTGTCAATATTTATATTTCAAGGCAGAAATATTAATATTTGATTATAGGTGCTGCTTCGTATACCACTTGAGCATATCATGTAATATAGCACTGTATTACTTCACCAAAATTCAAAAAATTCTGAATGCGAAACACATCTGGCCCATAATGTTTCAGATAAAGTATTGTGGACATATATTATTTCACAGCTACTGTTGAATGAAGAAAAAATTTAGTACAATTTATAAGACAAATAACATTTGTGTGTGTGTGTCATTTTACAAATTAATGTAAGTATTTTTTCCTACAATTTTGCAAAACATTAGGAGCCATTTCTTTCACATGCTCTGTTTTCATATGAGATAGATGTATTACCCCCCAAATGTTTCAGGTTTCCTAATTTTTCTACCATAATTGCTGTAATCAAGTATTAAAGAAAGAGCATTAAAAAAGTAGAATAAATATGCATTGTGTATTCTTGGGGAGGTCTTCATCCAGGATTTTTTGCTTTACCTCCATGCCTATCCCAGTAAACTACCTGGACAACTGAGAAGGAAACCTAGTGTACTTGTAAGTCTCAGTAGTAGAGTGGAACTTTGTAGAAGACGCTTCATGATAAAGCAGAACTGCATAGTGGAACTTTGTAGAATACACCTTAGTGGTAAAAGGCAGCTCTGCAGATGACAGTTGGTGGTTTGACTCTCACGTCCACCACTCTCTGGCGAGACATTGGTCATTTTAACCTCAGTTCACAGAGCATAATAACAATCGTACCCACCTGAGAGGGTGGTTGTGAGGCTTAGATGAGAGAGAGACATATCAGATGGTAGCTGCTCTTGCAAGAGCCCAGGCTAATCATCCAGTGCCTGGCATTCTTTCTTTTTTTTTTTTTAATTGAGGTATAACTGACATATAACCTTGTATTAGTTTCAGGTATAAAACATATGATTCAATATTTGTGTATATTGTGAAATAATCACTGCAATAACTCTCGTTAACATCCATCACTATACTTAGTTAAAATTTTTTATTTTCATGAGAATTTTTAAGATCTACTCTCTTAACAACTTTCCATTATTCAGTACAGTATTATTAACTATAGTCACCATGCTGTACATCACATCCCCAAGACTTATTCATTTTATAAATGGAAGTTTGTACATTTTGACCACCTTCACCAACCCCTGGCAACCACCAAGCTGTTCTTTGTGTCTATGAGCTTGGTTTTTTGTTGTTGTTTTGTGTTTTTTTTAGATTCCACATATTAGTGAGATCATATGGTCAGTGCCTGGCAATCTTGGCTCTAAACTGGGCCCTCTCACATGTCTAATATCAATGGTGACAGTATGTCCAATATTGTCCAATATGTGTCCAATATCATATGTGACAACTATCCCATACTCAAGGACCACAGAGTTCACTATCCCCCTTAAACTCATTCTCTGTCATACTTTATGCCCCAAGGAATCACATGTTGCCACTTACCCAGAGTCCTTTGCTGTCTGAATGATCTACTTGTTTTCTATTGTCAATGACAATTCCCTACTCTGTGTCTTCACCACTGAGTGGTCTTTATTTTTTCCCAAGTGAGGATCGGATGAAGAACTAATAAAATTTACTGAACAAATTTCAGGAGAAAAGTCTTTATACTGTTCTACAGGCCAAAATTAAAATTCTCAAAGTGTTTTGTATATTCTAAAGTACAATTTAATGAATAGCAGGGCAGAAGTTGCCAGGTTTTTTGAGTAGTACATAGCAAAGTACTGTCTTTTGTGAATTCATTTAACATGGCACTTTCTAACACAATATATGAAAAATTTGGTTTTTGTTATTAAACTCAGTTGCAATTTCATTTGAAATTATGACATTTTAAATGTGCTGTTTTAAAGTGGATAAATGTGCAATTTAAATTTCTTATAAACTCTATGTTTTAAGAAGCATACAGGCAAAAATAAATTTTAACTTCCATGATTACTTTAAAATCAATTACACAAATTCAAAAATACTAATGAAAATGTTGCAGATACTACACTTGTGCAAATAGAGACCAAAATTCTGCTCTACAGCTGAATGTTTAGTCCTTAGTTTTCCCACTAACATTGCATTAGTAAGGATAAGAGAGGTGGTAATGAATCCATCCATCCATCCATCCATCCATCCATCCATCCATCCATCCATCCATCCATCTATTCATAATTTTATTCATTCATTCATTCAGTCAGTCAGTCACTAATTGAAATTTAACATCATCTGCTTTTGAGACTCTGCTAGATTCTAAAAGGATTAACATTATGAGACTGTCCTTATGAAGTTTAAGGGAGAAGATGATGGGTATGATGCAACTGAGGAAGAATAGATTTCTTTTAACTTGGAGGTAGCATTTGGAAACTTAGAGATCATCTTTAAAGGAGATAGAAGGACGAATAGGAAAAAGCATGGGCTTTGAAACCAGAAGACCTGGGTTAATTTCTGGTCTGGTGCTGCTCTTTACCAGCTGTGTGACCCAGAGCAAGCTGCTTAAACCCTCTAGGCTTTAATTACCCTGCCTATAAATGGGAGATGTTATAGTAGTACCTCATAAGTTTGTTCCGAAGATTAATTGAGTTAAGCAAATCGTAGTATTTTGCATATAGTAGGTAGTCAATAAATGCCAGTTCCGCCCCATTCATCTGATTTCTTTTAGTTCTGATCTATTTTTTTTTTTTTTGTATCTAAGTCTCTGGATTAATTCCTTTAGTCAGTCATTTAAACATTTCATTGAACACATACAATATGCCTGGCACTGTGATAGATGCTGGAGATCCAAAGATGAATAATTCAAAATCCCTGCTGGGTATTATCATTTACTAGAGCAGAAAGACCAATAAATCGATACAGTAGAGGATAATAGAAGAGAGAATGCTGCGAGGGGTCCAGAAGGGAACACACTGCCTTTGCCTAGAGGTGGGGGTGGGGGGTGAAGATTTGTGGCTGCCTTGGCAATTGGTACCCCATAGGTGTGTCCAGTGGAGACTGTTTTCAACCAAGCAGTCCTTGTAGTTCTCCAGAAAATCCTCCCATTTATTAGACACCAGTGAAAAGTGGTAAGAAGTCGGAATGGTTGACAACAGGGAGAGGCAGAATTGCAAAGTCAGAGTGCCTGGGTCCGTATCTGTGTTCTGTCCTTTATTAACTGTGCCCTGAGGTAGGTTATTTAGCCTCTCTGAACATCCTTTTCCTCACCTGAGGATGATAATTGCACCTACCTCATTGGATTCTTCTCACTATTAAATGCAAAATTTATGTAAAACACTGAACTCTGTGGTTGGCTCAGGTGAAATATTTAATATTAGCTGTTATTATTACTAGTCTAAGAATTCTTGCAAACGTTAAAATAGGTGTTTTTCTTTTTCAAAGACCATGCTCCATTTATAATGGCAAAAATAAAAAGGTCCCTTCAACCTATTATCCATGAGTTCTCCAGTTACTCCTTCTCCCTCTAGTATAAGGCACTGCTACTGTAGGAGGGTGAATCAGTTGTAGCAGCAAGAGGAACCAGCGAGGAGGCTCTCCTAGTCCCTCTCATCACAACTTCACACAGGCAGAAACAGTCACCCCTCTATAAAGTGGGGAAAGTGTCATACTCAGGGATGTCCTAAGAGCAGAAGCCACGAACTCTATGAAAGTGCCTCTTTAAAGGAAATAATTGCATTTTCATTCAAAGTTTAATCACGACTATTCTGAGCATGATTTCCCAAGATTCCCTGCAATATAAGCTTTTTGGAGCTTAAATTTATTTACTTTTTATCCTCCCCTACCACCTGGCACCATGCCTGATACATAAAAGATGGCCCCAAATGATGGTTAAATTTAAAATTATATATACTAAATGCAAGCTGCACTGAAGCCATGTTCAGGAATAATTGACTTGAAAAATTTTTTTTTAATCACTTTTTAAGTTGAAGTGGTGAAACGCCAACATTTGCGTCTTTGGTGCCAGCCGGTACTTGGTTTCATGGCTTTGTTTTCACATCCTCAGTAACTCGGCCATGGACACAGACACACACATACTTGTTTTTTGTTATTCTAACAGCACCTGGTGCTCGTGGTTGAGGTTTGGCTTTGGATTTTGATGTCACAAAGTCACCTTTGGGATCACAGTCTGTCTCTCTGAGCTCAGAGGCAAAAGGAACAGATGCCAATGTCTTAACTCCCTCATAATTGTCAGCTTCCTTGTCTCAGGAGCAAACACAATTCACGGATTCAGAGAGGCCTGCCACACCTTTTGGCTGTATTAGGCTGTAATTCATCTTTGGAGCAAAGGGATTCCAAATTTAAAGGTCAAACCATCCAGAAGCTGCCTTGGCATCTAACGGAATGATTCTGGGTCCCAGAGCATCTACCAGCTCCCCAGGTGAGGCTGAGAAACCCCAATGTAATTTAGCCTCCACTTCCCCAAATTATAGTGAGTAGTATTACACATTCTAACAGGCCATCAAATGCATATTGGGCTTGACTCCACTTTCAAAGGGGAGAGAGGGGCCGGCCCCGTGGCTTAGTGGTTAAGTGCACGGGCTCCGCTGCTGGCAGCCCGGGTTCGGATCAGGGCGCGCACCGACGTACTGCTTCTCCGGCCATGCTGAGGCCGCGTCCCACATACAGCAACTAGAAGGATGTGCAACTATGACATACAACTATCTACTGGGGCTTTGGGGGAAAAATAAATAAATAAATAAAATTATAAAACAAAAAATAAGGGGAGAGAGGACTTGGACTCAGCGTAATTATTGAATCTTACTAACCCCCCACCCAAGCCCTCTAGGCGCAGGACCCAGGTCCCTGACTGCACAGGTTTTTCTTGGCACCGACAGCAAAGGCTCTGGGGAGCTTTCCATTTGTCACTTGCCAAAAGGCTGGAGCCAGTGTGCAGTCCAAGTGCCTGGCTTGAAAGCGTTCCAGCTCAGTGTCCTGCGGGTTTGAGGTTTGCCCTCACTCGGTACTCACCGTGTGTGGGAAGTTCCCCCGGGAAATGAGGTGGCGGCTTGGCACGCCAGGCTCATCAAAGATCTGCTGCTGTGTGTTTGAGGCCAGCCCCCCAGCAACTGGAAAGCCGCCAGGCTCTTTGAGGAGTCTTACAACTTGCCAATTATTTTCAAATGCGCTTTGGTGTCTTACTTTCTTCCTATTCTCAAGTCTGAATGTGGCAAGTTGTTTTCCTTTTTTCTTTTCTATTTTTTTAGGCCACAGAATTGTAAGCCCCAATTTTGTATTTCATGATTATATTCCCTTTGTAAAATTTGCAACATAACCTTTCAGATCTGGCAGCATAACCCGTTAGGAATCTCCTGACAAGTAAATACTTGTTAACCGACTCCATTCCCCACTCCCTCCCTGCTCAAGGTTTTATTTCTACTTAGCATCTAGTCTGTAATGTCTTTTATTAAGATCAGAAATTTAATTAGGTACATATTTGAAACCTGAACCCATTAAGTCTATAGATCCCTTGAAAATGCTGTTTGCCACATGTGTAGTCACAGCGACTGAGCAAAAATGTTGCCCAATTAGTTTTTAAAGCTTAACATAAAACAGGCTGAGGGACTAGCTTTTTAAATGGAGAAAAATGGCTCCCTAGACATTAGGAGAAATAAGAAAAACACATGAAATGAGGGAGAAATGAAATTAAGAGACTTATACCCAAAGGAAAGATCTTGAGGGAGAGAGACATTAACAGGAAAGAAGGAAATGAAGCCTTTACAATGTAAACAGTAGCAGGTTCCTCCAAGGAAGGCAGGGGCTGTTCAGCTCTTCCTCTGCTCTCTGTCTTCCTGATCCTCTCTGTCCGGAGTCAGTCACCCCCTCCTTGTGTGGCTGTTTCCCTTTATGTTATAATTTGATGCTTCACATTATCATGATTTGTTAACATCTCTCCCACCAGACTCCTCAAGGGCAGGAATCAGGACAAGGTTCTAGGACAGTAAAGGTTAGTCGTTGGAAGGGTAATGGGGTCTGATGGACATGGCCACCCAAGGGAGGATGTGCTACTCCGGCTGCTGGGAGTGCTGGCAGTCAGCAGCCTTCAGCTGTCAGCCCTCTCAGGGATGGCCTCAGCTGTGGAGAGCCCCAGATCACACCCTTCTGGGGATGGCCCATCTCTAGTGACAGGGGCCAGCCGTGTCAGCCTGGCTTGGGACAACTCTGGAGGGCCACTCTAGCTCCAGAACTTCTCCATGGGCTTGGCCAAGCTCTCAGGGGTCTGCATTGCTGCTCGACTATTCTCTCTGTCCACTCTTGTTTTTGTCCCTGGCTCCCACCGGTGTTTGTCCCAAGGGCACTTGCTAATGAACGTTCTGTGCCCTAACTCCCTACTGGGTCTGCTTCTGGCAGAACCCTACCTGTAACATGGTTTACCTGAGGATAAAAAATAATTAGGGAGTGGAAGTAGAGAAATTAGGAGAAAGTATTTTAATATATTAAATACTGTGGAGTTCTAGAGGAGAATAAACAAATATAAAAACCAAGAAAACAGTGTAGTCTGGTGGAAAGAATAATCACCTGGGAGTCCCCAGACCTGGTGCACATGGGGCCCTGCTAAGAGCTGCATGCATGACCTTGGGACAGTCACAGCACCCCATCGGCCTCCCTCGTCTTCTACAAAAGGAAGAGAGTTGGAACAGAGTATTCCCAAAGTCCCTCCCCACTCTGCCCTTCTATCAGGCTGGATGAGCAGCTCTAAGAACATTTAGCGCCAACTTGACTGTGAGCAGAAGGTTTTCAAAGATGACCTCAAAACTGCAAATCTGGAAGATAAACCCGAAGGAAAAGGAAATGTACCATTCAGAGTTGGAGGCAGTGGTCCAACATCCCTCTGAGACTGTCATTCTGACAACTCACAGATTCATGAGGAAGAGATTCCTTTGATGGCTGCTTGTCTAGAGAAAGCTGACGCCTTTCAAGGGGGATGAGGTGGGAGGACGAGGAGGGCACGGGCTTAGCAGACAGTAGGAATTAGGACAGAAACACCCTGGGAGTGTAAATCAGATAGAAAAAAACATAATCAGTGACATTTAAGATGAAGAGATTGACAAAGGAACATTCTGTAGCCGCAAAAGTAAGACTTACTGCAAATCAAGAAGTTTGGCCCAAAATGAAAAGTTAGAATCTTACTTAGCTTATTATTTTGCTGTGGTTTCAGGATCTTCTAGTTTATAGTTTACCTTTAGTTAAAACAATAGTCATTCATCAAATAATTAAATGCTTACTTTTATCAGTTAGTCTTCTTGGATTCAGTCAAAAAAAGGAACAAAATAATAAAAAAGAATTTATGGTCAGGGTAGGAGGTGGCTAACAGAATTGAAGGAAAAGTTGAACCAAGCAGGCTCCCAAGACAGGAACCAGGGGAGTTCCAGGGCTCTAAGAGCAGGAGCAAGAGAGAGGATTCCCGGCATCCATGCTTCCAACCTTTTCATCGTGTGAAGATTTAACTTTCCAGGAGAGAAGGTAAAGTGACTAACTTAAGTCACTTCCCACACCTTGATGGAAGGATGGGACCCCTTGACTGACAGTCCTACCACTATTGAGAAAGGACCATTCCCCAGAGTGAAATCAAGGTTCTGTAGCCAAAAGAAGGGACAAAGGATGGATGCTGGGCCAGCAAAAATTTCAAAAGTCTCCCTGTCTCCCACTCCCCCATCCCCAGGAATTGCTGTAGCGATCGCATATGTTGGTGAGTGGCACAGACGTAAGCCCTGCTCACAGGGAACATGTAGCCTAGTAAGAAACTATAACAGGGTATGACAGACTGTTAGTTGACTACTTACAGCCATTCCCAGCCTATTTTTTTCCTGCCCACTTCCACTACACAGTTTGGCAAACTGAAGTACTCACTTTCCTAGACTCCCTTGCAGCCAGGAATGGCCAAGTAACATAGTTTTGGCCAGTATGTATAAGCAGAAGTCTGCAGGAGGGTTCAGGGAAAAAAATTTTGCTTTCTCTGATAAAAGGGACAGATGCATCTGGCACTGTTCTTTTCCCTTTCTTCCTGCTTGAAACATGATGTCTGGGGCTAGAGCAGCCATATTGTGTCCATGAGGATAAACCATCAATTAAAATAGTGGAGGAGAAGGAAAAAGCAAGCCTAGGGCCTTAATAGCCTCATTAAGGGGCTTCCTTGTTATTTGTAAACCACTATTTTTTTTGCTATTTGCAGCTTCGTGCATTTCTAACCAATATACAGGGAATCTTATTTAAACTACGGAGTCTGGGTTGGGCTCTCTGAGGAAGTGAATGCGATATAAGCAGGTGTTATCTAAATTGCAGGTGGGGATTGGAGGGAAAGATAAGAATTCCAGGTGGTCCAGGAGTAAGAACATCTATGCCCACTTCCTACATGATACACATGACCTGGGCCAGGTTAACTTTTCTGAGCCCAGTTTCATCCCACAGAATCTACCTTCACCTCCTTTCCTCTAAACTTAGAGAAAAAGTGGCCTTTTTTTTCAAAGAAGAGCCTTCCCCTGTGGTCTGATGCTATTCTCTCCCAGCTATTCCAGGAATTTATTTATTTATTTATTTTTTAAAGATTTTATTTATTTATTTTATTTCCCCCCAAAGCCCCAGTACGTAGTTGTATGTCATAGCTGCACATCCTTCTAGTTGCTGTATGTGGGACGCGGCCTCAGCATGGCTGGAGAAGCGGTGCATCGGTGCACGCCCGGGATCCGAACCCGGGCTGCCAGCAGCGGAGCGCGCGCACTTAACCGCTAAGCCATGGGGCCGGCCCTCCAGGAATTTATTGATTATTCTTTCTGTCTTACAATCTCTCTCTGTCTCTACTGGCTCCATACCCATAGCCTATGCACGTTCTCAAGTCTCTCTCATGTTAAAAAAAAGTCCTCCTTCAGTAACTGCATTGTTTTTCCCCTTGAAAATTTTACTCTGTCTTTTTGTATTTGCTGCCTCACCTCCTTGTGACTCTGTCCCTTACTACTGTTTGATGGTTATGCTCTGTCACTGCCTGGAACTGTTCTGACAAAGGACACTATGTTACTAGAAGGTAATTTCTCTGAGGGCAGAGATTTTGTCTATTTTGTGCATCACTGTGTGCCCACTCCCTGGAGTAGTGGCAGGTGCATAAGACTTGCTCAAGATCTGAATAAATGTCTTCCTCATCATCAAAGCAAATGAACTCTGCCTTTCTTATTTTATATGACTTTTCAGTAGCTTTGTCATTTTTGACCACTTCCTTCTTGAAACTCACTCATCTCTTGGTCTTTGTAACCTAATTATTTCTCTTTCTCTTTTCAATTCTTATTATGGAAAATTTTAATAAATGTATATAAGAATAAGAAAAATAAAATAATGAAGGGCTAGTTACCTGTCACCTGGCTCCAATACATGGCCAATCTTGTTTCATATAAACCTTCTCTCACTCTCCTCTCATACTAATTTGAAGCAATCCCAGACATCATTTCATTTCACCCATAAATATTTCAGTTTGTATTGACAAAAGAAATCTTTTAAAATGCATAATCACAATACCATCGTTAGACATAAAAATTAAAAAAATTACTTCATATCATCAACTTCATTCTTTCATGATTTTATTTTTAACCCTTCGATTGTTTTTTGGAGGGTAGGATATCTTTCCGACTCTGTTTCTTCTATCTGAACCTTATCTTACTGGCAAATTGGGAAGTAGGCGCTAGGCCTGGTCAAGCTCTTCTGAGCTGTTTTCAGAGGCAGCGAGGCTGCAGGAGCCCCACACCTCTGTCTTTGCCATAAGGGAAGCTCTCAGGGTCATAGTCTGCCTGCAGTTTGTTCACCTCTGCCATGCCCAGGTAGGTAAGTTAAATTCAGGGTGAACTCTTAGCAAGCCCATCTGAACTCTTAGAAAGCCCATCTGCTTTTGTCAATAATCAAGCTGATACCTTGATATTCAGGCATCTGACTCCCATGCCTGCCTCTCAACAGTTCTGAACTCAGGGGTAAGAATGATGTGAGGCTCCATCAACAGAATATGAATATTATTTAGAAACATTGAGGTAAAGACCAGAAGAAGGGGCTAAAGGTTGAAAGTGGTTGCTTCTTGCGAGGGGAGAAGGCATACAACGGGGATGGGGGGCAATGGACTTGTTTTTGATTTAAGCCTCTTGACAATATATAACTCATTATGTATATATGTATTATATTGATAAATGTAAAAATAAAAAAAAATCATATCAAAACACATAAAACAACTCAAAATCCCCTCCTCCTACCTGGCCCTCTCTCTCAGAGACACTACCATCCACCAGAACCCTGAGAGTCCTCCTTCCTCCTTCTTGCTCTTTCTTCGCAGATCTGGGCAATGACCAGGTCTTCCACAATGTGTCCTGTGCCCATCACCACCTCTGTGTCCCCACTGCTCCTGTCCTGGCTCACGTCCTTCACTATCTCTCAGGTGGTCCATTGCAGCAACCCCTACCTAATCCATCTGTTATGGGCTGAATGGCGCCCCCTGAAGTTCCTGTGTCGAAGTTCTAACCCCCAGGACCTCAGAATGTGACTGCATTTGGAGATAGGGCCTTTAAAGAGGTAATTAAGGTAAAATGAAGCCATACGGATGAGCTGTAACCCAATATGACTGACTCGTATAAAAAGAGGAGATTAGGACACAGACAGACACAAAGGGAAGATCATGTGAAGAAAAAGAGGAAAAGGCCGCCATCTACAAGCCTCAGAGAGAGGCCTCGAAAGAAACAACCCTGCTGACACCTTGATCTCGGACTTTTAGCCTCCAGAACTGTGAGAAAATAAATTTCTGTTGTTTAAGCCACCCAGTCTGTGGTACTTTGTGACGGCAGCCATAAGAAACATACACCATCTCCCTGCCTTCCTTGACTGTGATCTGATTCATCTCCAAAACAGTGTCAGAGGAAGCTTTCAATAATACACATCTAATCAAGTTATTCCACTGCTTAAAATCCTTAAATGACTTATCACTGCTGGATGAAACCTACCTCCTTAGCATGGATGGCAAGTCCTTCTTTATCTTCTTTTGCTTGACTCGTCTTACCCCCAAGCCCCAGCCTTAGTGGAGTATTAGCACCCCCAAAGGTGCCACCCTAGTTCATGCTTTACGATCTCTTCAGGTGAATCTTCCTTGCCCAGAATTCCTTCACCCTTCTCACTGTTTTCAAGTCTCAGGTCAAGCCCCATTTCCTCTGGAAAACCTTCCTTAGCTCCTCCTTCCAGATAGAATTGACTTCTTCTTTCCTTTATGTCCACTTTGGACCCTATATCAAATTTCATCCTAGATTTGCAGCATTTTTACTGCCATTATTTTATCTGAGTCATCTAATCCTTAAAGCCGACACTATGTTGTTTGCATACTCAGGACCTAACGTAATACCTGGCACATAGTAGTTACTCAAAAAATGTGGACTAACCAACTGATCAAATGAATGAATCTGTGAAATTGGAATAATTATTTTAGTTTAGCATACCTCAAAAAGCTACTGTGCTATAATATAGGGAGAGATTTTAAACAATACATATATATAAATAATTTTTGAGCTCTTAAAGGTGAATTGAAATTGCAATTTATTACTTGACCTTGAGTTTGAATGTACACTGAGTCATTTCCAACTCTTAAAATTGTGTTGCTTCTTATTAAAACATGGAATCATGAAAATGTATTGCTGGAGAAGGCATTAGAGGTGATCTGATTCAACCATTTTATTTTATCAACAAGGAAATTCAGAAGCAGCAACTGTGCCCACCATCACACAGCCTACTGTTACCACAGCCAGGACTCTTCATTCCCTGTCTGACCCACTTACACTGCCTCTGATAGAAACAGAAACATTGCAGTTAGATTATTTTGAGGAAAAGGGAATTTCAATGTAATTCAACAAAGAAAAAAACCCCACCAAATTTACATTTATAAAAGTAATAGAAAGACTCTGACTCTTAAATTGTTTCTAAATAAAATATTGTGAATGAACTTCATCCAATATTGATATATCCTTTGGCACGGGGGTATTTTAGAGTATTTATTTGTTATTGTGAAAAATTGCATTTGAATAATGTATAACAAGATGTATATTCAAATTGCCTTTGAATAATGTATAACAAGAAAGGTTTTCTTTATTCATTTAGTGCCTTTCTTTCAAGGAACTACAAGTACCTTGTCCACTTTGGGTTCAGTGTGGCTTGTTGGGGACATGCTTTTTCACTTAACCTTAACATTTTGGATACCACAGTAATGATTTGAGCCTACAGTAATAGCACTCAATAACTGAGAGAGACATCTTGACTAAGTAAAAAATTTACATTGTCCACCCCATCCATCAGCACAGCATGGAAGCTCTATCTTGGAAATGAAGAATGGTGAACTTGAAGTTGCATCTGTTGGTGGAATTCAGACATTTTTGAACTTTTGGGAGAGTCTATAGGGCCAGTAGCCCACAGGCTTCTATTTGCAGGTCTGTTGTTGCCCCAGTGACAATGAGAAAGATGAGTACTCTCTCCACTCCTTCCCAAATATAATGTTCAGCTCAGCGAGAGCTGCAGGGAACACAGCACAGCTTTGATGCTTTAGAGCTTCAGGAGGCTTCATTCTTGGAACAGGCAGGGGCTGGGTATAGAGGTTGTGGGGCTGGCAGCAGAGGTGGGTGAGAGGGTCTCTCAAAAAATCATCATGAATAGCAGCCATCAGCAGGGCAAAGATCTGAGAGGGCTACTCATGAACTCATGGGAGACACTCCTGGAGACTCCCGCAATTTGTTGGGCTAGACTTTGAAGGAGTGCAGAAGGTTCTAAATTAGTACAGTAGACCAAACTCCTTCAATCGTTAACAAACCTGTACTGGGCACTCTTTTTGGGGATAGAGATGCAGCAGTGAGCAAAACAAAGATTCCTGTTCTCGTGAAGTTTACATAAAGTTGGGGGGTGGGGTGGAGATGATAAATGCTGTGGACTGAATTGTTTCCCCCTAAAATTTATATGCTGAAGCCCTAACCCCCAATGTGATAGTATTTGGAGATGGGGCCTTTGGGGGCTAATTAGATTTAAATGAGGTCATGGGGTGGGGTGCCCTCATGATGAGATTAGTGCCTTTTAAGAAGAGATGTGAGAAAGCTTGTTTCCTCTCTCTTCCTGCCTTGTGAGGGCAATGAGAAGGCGGCTTTCTACAACAAAGGAAGAGGGCCCTCACCAGGGAATCAAATTGGCTGGCACGTTGATCTTGGAATTGCCAGCCTCCAGAACGGTGAGAAATAAATTCCTGTTGTTTAAGTCACCCAGTCTATGACATATTTTGTTATGGCAGCCTGAGCTGACTAATACAATAAATAATTCATATAATGCACAAGTAAATTACCTAGTATGCCAGGGTGTGATACATGCTATAACTTTTGTTTAAAAAAAAATCAGAATAAGTGAGATTAGGAGTGTAGATGTGGCGAAAGAAGGTGTAGGAATCATTGAGAAGGTGATATCTAAACAAAGAATTGAAGGAGGCAAAGGCATTAGCCAAGCAGGTACTGAGGGAAATGTGTTCCGGGAAGCAGGTATAGGTAGAGCAAAGGCCCTAAGGCGGGAATGTGGTTGGCATATTCTAGCAACTCCAAAGAGGCGATGTCACTGGAGGCGAATAGGCAAGGGGGAGAGTAGCAGGACACGATATCAAGAAATGTTCGGGGGCCAGATAACAAGGGCCTTGTAGACCTTCGTAAGGACTTACTTCTGAACGAAATGGGGAGATACTGTGGGGTTTTGAGTAGGGAATGACATGATCACATTTAAGTTTCAAAGCGTCTCTTGGGAGGCTGTGTTGAGGACAGTGTAGAATCTGAGAGGCTAGCTAAGACAATATTGCAGTAATGTAGACACAAGCTTGGACCAGATGGCAGCAGTGGAAGTGGTTAGATTCTGAATAAATTTTGCAAGTAATGTCAATAAAACTTGTTGTGTTAGAGAGAGGGAGGCATCAAGGATGGATGCCAGCAACTGAAAGGATAGAATTCTCATCAAATGAGTTAAGAAGGTGGGGTGGTGCAGATTTGGGGAGTTCAGGAGTTTGGTTTGCCCATATTGAGTTTGGGAGGTCGATTGGTCATCCAAGTGGAAATGTCAAGGCTTGAATTATTAAAGTTAGTGTGAACTCGTGAGTACTTCAAGTGATGAATCCTGGGGAAATCTGGGGTACGTTCACAACATGCCCTTAAGGTAGCAAGTTTTGAAGGGATAGTCACAGAAGTAGCCATTGTGACTTGTTAGAAGCTAGATGGATCCATGACAGAGTTTGATAAGTGGATGGATTTTCAGCACTGGGCAATGACATCTCTCTCTGCTATCTAAAAGTTGGTAAAAAGATCTGAATGCTTCCAGGAAAAACTATTTTGGGCCCACCCATTTCTTTTAATAAAGTTAATTCTCTCTTTATATGCTTGCCTTGCCACTTGATTATGAGCGCTGTGAAGACAGGGACTGTGTTCTTTTTATTCCTGTATTCCAAGCAATTGGCAACCTACTGTCTAGAGGCAACCAATAAATGCTTATTGAATGAGTAAGTAAATGAATTTTTGTCTACATAAAAGTCAACTAATCATTTTGCTTAAGTAAACTATTTTTAAATACTTAAAGTCATTTATTTCCCACTAATGTCCTTAATTAGTTTCAACAAAACAGGGCATAGGGTAAAAAAAAAAAAAAATTAATCAAAATGCTGTTACAATAATACAAATGTATTGTGGGTAAACACAGCGTATTTTTTGTCTTCTAATGAGGTCTGTCCCACGAGTCTCTAATCTGTGTGTTATGTGGCTAATACAATGGAATCCCTGCCTTGCTGCTCAAAGTGCGTCCTCAGACCAGCAGCAATGGCATCACCTGAAAGCTTGCAGACTCCTAGGCTGCACTGCACACCTGCTGAATTGGAATCTGCTTTTCCCCTAAATCCCCAGGTGATTTATATGCTCATTAAAGTCTGAGAAGCACTGTTCTAGAGCAGGGGTCGGCAAACTACTACCTGTTTCTGTAAACAGAAACAAAAGCAGCCACGTCCATTTGTTTATGCGTTGCCTATGCCATTGTGCTACAACAGCAGAGCCGAGGAGTTGCCACAGGGACTCTATGGCCTGCAAAGCCTAAAATATGTACTATCTGGCTCTTTAAAAATCAGTTTGCAGACTCTCCTCTTGGGTTCTGCTGTAATTATGGGATATCTTCCTGAGAGACCACATGCCAAGTGTGAGTGTTGTGGCCTAGATACAAATGTAAAGTTTTTTTTATTTTGAAAAATTGTTCAATGATTTTGAGAGTGAATAGGAATTCTTTTAAGGTAGTACTGTAAAACTGGATAATGTGAATAACTTTCATGTTCCAAAACATTTTTTTAAAAAGAAATTTATCTTTTTCTGATTACAAAAATAATACATGCTTATTATTGGAACTTTGAAAAGCACAGACAGGATGAACAAGAAAAAGAAATACTACCTAGATTTTAATACATATTTTTTACATAATTAGAACAACACAATTATTGCATATTATATTCTGATTTTTTACTTATCTTATTGCAAGTCTTTTCTCAACATACGAAAAATTATTTTTAAGCATCATCCTTAGCAGTGCCTAATCTTCCATCATGTGGCAATTGTTTAGTTTTCTTGATGACTCTCCTATGGTTGGCTGTTTAGATCAATAACTATTTAAGAGTGAAAATTAGTGCTCAGTATAAAAGTCACTAGCAAATGATGTGCTCTGGCTGTTTTACTAAAGAGGATAGGGAGGCAACACAGGATGAAAGTCCAAATTAATTAGCCCTTTAGTATTAAGGTGCCTTTGTATATACAGAATAAGGTCATAATTTCAGAGACTTATAACTGATTGAACATGATGGAAAATAAAGATACGAGTTGTAATCCCCTAATGAAAAAGTATATGATCTGTGAAAAATGGAGAAAGCACAACAAACATAATGCAGTGAGGACAGTTTTGACACAACACAAATGAAAAGACATTAAGCCCTGAATTGTGAGATTAGAAATCAAGGCTAGACTACCAACGAGCAATTAAAATATCATCTTCCCAAATAACCTGGCATTTACAGGCAAAATATGCTATGTCTTGCTATTGACAACATAGCATCTTTTAAGTTAGTGAAACTCCAGGCCGTAGTTCAGGTACTTGACTCAGATAGATAGGCTCATCTCACTTCGACTGGTGTGACTTTTCTCCTAGGTAGCACTGAGGGAAGGCACCAGGTGCCAGAAGACCACCTGTGAACGTGCTCCCTCAGCCTCCCCAGAGCTGCCTGGCCTTCCCAAGACAGACCTTCACTCAGCCAAGACCTACTAGATCCATCCCTGCAGAGGGCAGCTGATCTCTGTTCTAGAACAAATTGTCATCATCCATTGTGCTCCTTTTGTGGGTTTACTTATTTGTTCTGAGCCAGAGACTACACTCCCATCTTTGCTTTCAGGAATGATCTTTTGGCTCATGCCCTTCAGTTTGGATTTTAACCCCAGCTGGTTTACCTGGAATTTGCTCCCTCCTAGCTGCTCAGAACTCTCAACTCCAATCTTAGCTTGCCCTAGTGATTTATAGGGCTCATATGCCCCTCTTTGGAGAGCCCAATTTTCTAATGGGACTGTGGCTTGTGTAGCACTTAATCCAGCAAGTCCGCAGTCCTGTGCCCACATGAACTAACGGTGATGAATTGTTCATGACTTGCTGACTGGCACTATCAGCATCAGAACGATTTTGGCAGTCTGCTGTGTCACCGTTAAAAATGTAATGAAAGAAGGAAGTCTTCACTCAAAGAGACAAATGCCGAATTTGAGTAAGGAGTTTAGTAGTGTCATCTCCCAGCTCTGTTGTTCAGAAAGACTCCAAATTGGAAGTAAGAGGGTCTGGTCCTACAGGGATTAGAAAGTATATTAGTTTCCTAAGGGCTGCTGTAACAAAGTACCACAGTCTGAGTGGCTTTTAACTACAGGAATTTTTTCCCTCACAGTTCTAGGTGCCAAAAGTCCAAAATCTACATGATGCCAGGGCCACACTCTCTCTGAAACCTCAAGGGGGGAATTCTTTGCCCTTTCCAGCTTCTGGTAGCCCCAGGCATTCATTGGTTTGTGTTACATAAACCCAATCTCTGCCTCCATGGTCACATGGCATTCTTCCCAGCTTCTCTTTTTCCTCTTCTTTTAAGGACACAAATCATATTGGATTAAGGGCTCACCCTACTCCAGGATGATCTCATTTTAATTATGTCTGCAAGGACTGTATCTCCAAATAAGGTTGATATCAGCTCAACACAAGGTTGACATAAGGGAAGCCATATTGTAGAAAAGAAGCACTATTATAACTTTGAATGACCTCTGACAAACTAACCCAGCTGGCTATGCACCCTCCAGGAGACCTAACTGCTCTGTAGATGTTATGACCCCTGCTTGTGCATGGACCTCCCAGCTGCAGTAAGATGATAACTTTGTTCTTTTGAGTTCCTTAGGAATGTGATGATCCCCGAACGGAGAGTCTCTGCTGATAGCCATCATCAATGAAAACTGAAAGATCTGGTGTGGCATTCCCAGTCTGTAACATCAGAAGGTCAACATTCCTAACCACCTCCCCTATAACCAACCAGCCTATATAACTGCTGTAAGATTTTGTGCCCCTTAAGATGTTTTTTTTTTCCGGACATTAGTTGGCCATCTTCCTTCTTGCTAGCAAGCTGTAATAAAAAGTCCTTTCTTTCCTACTTGCCTCTTGACTATTGACATGTCTTGTGGCCAGCAGACAAACCCCCTTTTGGGTGGTAATAAGGTCACATTCTGAGGTATTAGGGGTTAAGACTTAACACATATATATTGGGAGGACACAATTTAAACTGTAGGGGAAGAAGACAATTCCTCTGCCCTCTAGGTCCTTCTGGCTGGTCTAAGAATTAAATTGACGTGAGGTAGAGTAACAGGAGAAAATCAAACAAAGCTTTATAACATGTACACATGGGAGAAACCCAGGAAAGCTGAGTAAATCGCAGAATGGCCAAAGCCACCACCTTAAATACCATTTTCAGCTAAATACAAAGGAGGATGTTGGGGCTAGTGGTTTGGGGCTTCAAAGGGGAGGAAGGCAATTTATATGGAGATGTAAATGTTTGTTAAACCAGTGTTTGCTGGGCCGTCTTGAGCTGTCTTTAGATAATGTGAAATGTGACCTGAGAGACACATTTTATATTACAATACAATTAACTTATGGTATTAGTTCCTTCCTGGAACATGCCTTCTATCTTAAATTCTTTTAGGCAGTTAGGGGAAAGGTCATAGTCTCCTTCAGAGTCTTTTGTTCTTAAAAATAATCAAGCCAAAGAGACACATTTTGGGGTGGCCAATTCTGATTCGCCACAAAACCATATCAGGAAGGTAAAGCAAATAAGTATACAAGAAAGTATGCTTTGTTTGCAAACTAAATTCATAGGTGTATTTTTCACTTCTATTATGAAATATGATTTATTCTATTTTTCTTGAAACACTAAATTCTCTTGATCTACTTTTCTTTTTCCTCCATGGGTATAAAGAAATATTTCATTATATTTTTATTGCTACTATTAAAAATACTATACTACTGTGGGAGATCAAAATTGGCCACCCTGAAATATGTCTCTTTACCTTGATTATTTTCTCTGACGGACATTTGACCTCCCCCACTAACTGCCTACAGGAATTTAACTCTGGGTATGGACAGACTGGCAAGGTCCTTGCTAAGCCCCTTCTTTTCAAAGTTTTGTTTACCAAATATTTACTTTTGTAAAGGTATCTCCCTCTGTGTACTGGGAAGAGGGGGGATGGCCTTATCTGTAGAAACTCTTATCAGTATGGAAGGAAGGGACTTAAATCTACATACTCTTCATTACTGTGATTTCTGTCTCTCCGGCCACATTCTCTATAGGTGGCCCTGTAAAGAATTGTCTGACAAACACTTACATTTCCCTTTCCATGTAAATTGTCTTCTTCCCCTCTGAAATCCCAAACCACTACCCCCAACATCCTCCTTTGCCTTTAGCTGAAGATAGTATTTAAGGTGAAAACCTTTGCTATTTGTTGAGAAACTCATTTTCCCTGGTTTCTCCCATGTATACATGCTATTAAACTTGGTGTTATTTTCTCCTGCTAATCTGTCTTTTAATTATTTGGCCAGCCATAAGAACCTTAAGGGAAAGGGTGGTGGGGGAGTCTCCCTCTTCGCCAACACTACAAAAAATTCCAAGTGCAATAATGAGTGGCAAATAATACCAGTCTCTGTGTCAGGGGAACATTGGGGTGTAGTGAAGATTTTAGCAAATTTGAGTGTGCATATGTATTTAAGGGAATAATTGCTACTCAGCTCCTGCAGATTCTGCTAAAAATAAACATGGGCCCAGTGATATTCCCTTCTATAAATGGATTAAATAATCCTATTCTGATGAACTCAGGCATGTGATATATGTTACTTCCAGGCAGAAGCTTTAAGAAACAGTGCATGGTTCTGTATGTTCTCTTTCTCCTTCCTTTCAAATCACTCGAACATGTTTTGGGATAGAGCCTCTGTCAGTTTCATCTCCTTGAGTGATACTAAAGCATTTCCACATGTTGGCGCGAGGAGTGTTTCCCACACCACCAAGCAATTATTTGACACCAGCTGGATGTCCTAGAATTCAACTCAGTTCTGACACTAACTACTCGGAGATAGCACCAGATTTCACAGGTTAAGGGCTCAGTGCCACAAGACTACCCTCCACTTCAGACACCAATTGAAAGTCCAGGTTGTTATCTGTGCTTCTGACATACTGGCTATAAATCAGAGGTTCCCATGTCCCCCTTCCTTGCGTTTGATTAATTTGCTAGAGTGGCTGGCAGAACTCAGGAAACCCATTTACTCATTAGATTGCCAATTTATTACTAAGGATGTTAAAGGATTCGAATCAACAACCAGATAAAGCGATATATAGGGCCATGTATGGAGACACGGCCCAGAGCTTCCATGCCCTCCCCAAGCATGCCAATCTCCCCAAATCTCCCTGTGCTCACCAACCCAGAAGCTCTGAGAACATCGTCCTTTTGGGTTTTTGTGGAAGCTTCATTACATAGGCATGATTGCTTAAATCATGGCCATTGGCGACTGATTCAACCTCCGGCCCCTCTCCCCTCCCCTGAGATCAGGAGGTAGGATGGAAGGTTCCAACCTACTAGTCACTTAGTTGTTTCCCCTGGCAACCAGCCCCCATCCTTAGGTGCTTTCTGAAAGTCACCTCATTAATATAAACCCACTTATGGTGGAAAGGGACTTGTTATGAATCACAAAACACCCATTTCACCTTTACGGCTTTGAAGCAATTTCAGGAACTGAGGATCAGACGCCAAATATTATGACAAAAGATGCTCCCATTACGCTTATAGCTCAAGAAATCCCAAGGATTTGGAGAGCTGTGAGGCAGAAACTGTAGACAAAGATCAAATATGTATTTCTTATAAATCACAATATCACAGATATGATAAACAGAGGTCCTTTCAGCTCATTAAGGACATATAGCATAGTAAGAAATAAATTTTTTTTTTAAATGTTGAGTTTTGGGTCCTTTGTGTCTTAAACTAGCCCATCTTCAGTGATACAAACCACAAGTCTTAGTTTTTATGTGAAATCTCCTAATTTTTACATATCATAACCAATGAAAAGTTTCTGAAAGTGATATTTGTTTTTTAATAAAAGTAACACATATACTGGTTTAAAAAAATCACAAGATATAGAAAATTTATAATAAAATAGAGAAATATCTTGCCCGACCCCCTCACATTCCTGAATCCCACCCCCTGGAGTGGATCAACTTCAACAGGTGTGCTGTACGTTGTGCTCCTAGAGTTGCCCGTGGCACTGTCCTGACTTAGAGCCCCTCTATCCTGGATGCTGGTCCTCCTCTGTCTAGTTTCCTCATTTGCTGTGCTGAAGTGAAGCTGCCAATAGCTTCCATAGAAAGAGTGTGTGAGAGGTACATTTTTTGTCTTTGTATGTCTGGAGATTTCTACTTTCACATTTGATAAATAAATGAAAAGCAATAGGATATATTGGAGTATATGAGGAAACCATTTGGTTTAAAACTAACTCAGCCTGACCTTGTTTTTCCAAAAGGGCCTGATGTGGCCTGTTGAGCATGCATTGTACATCTGCTTTAAATATTTACTGTGTCCCAAAGACAAGAATGATGCCCCTAAAGATAGAGATGTAACTTCCCCCATATCGGCATTTCCTTTAGGATAAGCATCTCTCCCTAAACTAGGGATCAATTACTGACCTGCTTGTGACCTTGTGACCACTCGCTGTGTCACCACCGACCTGCTGTGTTCACCAATCTGCTGTGCCAGCAAAGCAATCTCGTGACTATCGTAAAAGGGACATTCCTATCATATGTGGTGTATGTTCTTTGTTCCGAGATGGTATGTAACCACTCTGATCACCCTACTTCTTGGGCCCAAGGAAGGAAGGCCTCGGGCTAGTCCCAGATCTGGCTCGTAATAAACTCATCCCAGTTTTGATTTATAGATTGATTATGGATTATTTGCAACAACACATTTATTTAATAGTTTGGTTGGGTAAAGAACTTGAGTGTGAAAAATATTTTTCACTCAGAATTTTAAGGGCATTTCTCCACTGGATTTTAGCATCTAATAATGTTATCAAGAATTCCAAAGCGATTCTCATTGTTGATTCCTGGTCCTTTGAGTGGTTTCAGTTTCTCTTCTCTAGAAGCTCTTTATTCTGGGTGTCTGAAAGCTCATGATGGTATATCTGGGCCTTGCAGATTTTTTTATTCATTGTGCTGGGCACTTGGTAGGCCCTTCATCTGAAGACTCTTGAATGGAAAATTTTCCTGTATTAATTCCTTCATAGTAATTTCCCCTCTGCTTTTTTTTTTTTCCTGGAATGTCTATTGATTGAATATGGAATCCCCTGGACTGATTCTCTGATTTTCTTATCATTTCTTTCCCTTTGCCTATCTCTGTATCTTTTTGTTCTGATCTCATGGAGATTTCCTGGTTTTATTTTCCATCTCTTCTACAGATTTTTGAAAAAATTTCAGCTGTCATATTTAAAAATTTCTGGTCTCTTGATCGATCTCTGACTTTGCATTTTTACAGCCATATATCTCATCTTTCTCTATTTCTTTAAAGTTTTCTTCTGCTCTTTCCATTGAATTTGTTTTTTATGGTTCCTTATTTCTTTTATATTTTTGTTTGTTTTGTCTCTTGAATGTTGGAGGATTTTCTTAAATGCATGGTGCTCCTTGGTTGTCTGTTGATACTCAGAGGGAAGCATTAAGAAGCTGCTTGTAAGCTCTAGATGCAAGGGCAGAGCTGACTGGCTGCTGGGTTAGACATGGGTTATTGGGCAACATCTGAGTTTTTCTTTGGAGCTCCCAAATATCAATATCATTAGTGTTACTGAGCAAGGACTCGCCACCTGACACGCACAGAAGCCAATACCATCTTTGAGAGAAGCAGCAGTTTATTGCGCGTTCGACTGGCAAGGAGATAGAAGGACAGGCTTTCAACTCTGTCTCCCAGTCCAAGGTGAGGGGTAAGGTTTAAAGGATCAGGGAGGGCAAGCTGATATGTGGAAGCACTGGCAGGATAAGCTTTTTTTTTTTTTTTATTGATGTCATAGTAGTTTATAACATTGTAAAATTCCAGTTGTACATTATTATTTGTCAGTCACCATATAAATGTGCCCCTTCACCCCTTGTGCCTTGTGCCCACCCCTCAACTCTGGCAGGATAAGTTTTGATTGGCGGATCAAAATTTTCTTTTCTGCATGTGCTCCTGGCTTGCCACCCTGAAAAACAGCTTTAACATCCTGTCGTTAAGACGAGGTCAGTTATGGGAGGTTACCAGGAAAAGCACAATAAACAAGGGTAAAGTTGTTGTGCAGATTTAAGTCACTGGCTTCTCTACTGATAAGAGTTTCTAGAGATTTAGAGTCATCCTTCTCTTCCTGGCACAGAGGTGGAGGCATCCTTACAAACAGAGATTTCTCTTATAAACGTACATTTCCCTTAGAAATGGGTAACTTCTGCTTGGTTTTCAGAGGTTTTCCTATGTCTGCTGTGTTTTTTTAATAATCATCAACTCAAAATAGCCCTTATGCCCAAGAGGCATATTTTGTGGGGGCAAATTCTGTTCCTGGTCCTGTGGTTACATTAGGGCTTTTCTTCGGGGTGGTTCAGGTTTTCAGAGAGGACTTCCTAGCTGTTTGAGTCTGGCTGCTGGTGCTGTAGGGCTAGGGAAGAGAAGAGAAGGGAGCTTGGGGCTTCTCAGTAGTTCTGTACGTACATTTTCAATTAAGCCCCCTGCCTCAGCTCTCCGCTGTATGAGATGTCCTTAAGTCTAAGGTGGCTCAGACTCAATCCCTCTAAAGAGTAAACATTTGATCTCCTTGGGGGTGAGCATAAGGGGAGTTGCCAAACCACGTGGACTAGGAAAGGGGTCTTGAGGGTCCAACTGCTCCTCAAAGAGACTTTCCACCCACCTCGGTCTTTAGCCTTCAAGTGCACTCTAAAGTCTGTTACTTCTGAGTTCTAAGACTTTCTAGGGTTCCAAAGGGCAGATTGCATAGCTTCTTGTTACTATTGCCTTCTGAAGGCACTTAAGTTTCTGCTTTTCCTTTGCTAAATTAGTTACCACTCCTTAATTCACCTTCTGCTTTCCGAAAGTTTATTTGCGTCTCTTGTGCTCTATCACCTCTCTTCTTGTCCTCTTCAACATCAGGGGTTCATACTATTTTTATTACTTTACTATCACTTTAGTGACATTTCATGAGGGAATGGAGATAAACACATTTGTTCAGTCTGCCATGTTCAACCTTAATTGAAATTAAAAATAAACAAACAAACCAGAACCATATACTGTCTGGGCCTCCTTATCTTGTGGGCTGCCTGTTTGTGATATCAGGTCTAAATTAATCTCTTGTTTTGACTGAACTATATCTCTAAAATACATGACTCTAGGCAAGTAACACAAATTGGAATCCAGAGGTTTCAATATTCTTGAAACATTTATTTATATGATTTGCTTGCCTGTTTTCTCCACTGGTTTTATTTTAATGTCTTATACAAATACGCCTATCAGGTAAAGAATCTTCAATCCTGACATTAACATCTTTGGCATTCAGAAACAAATCAACAATGTATCAGCATCACTTGAGTGTCTGGTATAATTAGCAGCAATTGGACCCTACAGCAATGGATGCTTTCGTGTTGAAAATCTCCATACACCCGAATGATTAACAAGGCTTAGCAAACGCCCATCTTGTTTCTGTGTCGGTGGAAGTTCACGGTAATGGAATTTGACTGGTTTAATGTTAATGAATTGCACTCCGTGGCTAGGTGGCTGCCTTTGGTCTTAAACACTAAAGTCAGACTTACAGCTATGTTTATCAGTGAGCAGATACTTTCCCTCACCACTTGTCTTTCAGTTGCAGAAAATATCTGTTTCATTGCAAAATTAAATTGGTATGGTTGTCTAATTAACTGTGAGTATCTGGACAAATTCTTTCCCTCTCTTCTCCTTTTATTCCATAATCCTATTCAAAACCAGATCCCAGAAGGAGAAACAGCATGTCTTCACCAGCCCAGCAAGCCTTTTATGAGGCAATGTTTCTTCCATTGAAGGCTTCACTGCATTAACAAAGAGGTAAGAATGTGAATGGTGATTCTTCTTTGGCTGAAGGAGTTCCTTTGCTCTCACGTCTCAACATGGAAGGCCCCAGGGATCCCCCCTCGTCAGGATTTCTGTCTGAGGAGAAGTCTTTGAACACACTGTGTTGTGTAGTGTGACCAACCAACCCAGTTTGACTGGGGCTAAGGGTTTGCTCGGGATGCAGGACTCTGAGTGCCAAAACCAGGCAAATGGGAGGTTAGTTAGCCAAGCTGTCTCAGGCCAGACATCATGCGAAACCCCATAGGCTGAAGACTTATTTGAGCTGTTCACACTGGATGGAGAAGTGCTGGTCAACAACTAGAGAGACTGGCACAGAGAGGCCAAGGACCAAGCTGGCCACTGCCCAGCGCTCTATCTGATCTGGGCTCTGGGCAGCCCTGAGTTATTGAACAACTCCAGCATTCCCCCCACAGTCTCCTACGCTGAGGGAGTCCGCACCCCAGCAGCTTTGCTCACTTTAGTTTCCCACCGCTGGCTCCCTGTGCATTTACAGGATGTGCTGAATAGGCTACAGTTACGTTTCTCAGAAAGAACCGTAGCACCTACATTCTGAGTAAGAGCAAAGAATTTAAGACAGCTTTTTATGAATTCTCATCCACATGTTTTGGTAGATTGAGCACTCTGAAAACCATGCACTTACTGGGTAGAGTCAGCAAAAAAGAAAGAAAAAAATGGCCTGGATCTCCTGCCCTTGACTTCCTCTTCCTCACCAATTCCAATTCCCTTCTCTACACCTGGTCCCAAGGCAGGAAATTCTGTCAGTCTGTCAGGAAATTCTTTCCTCAGGATGGAAATGGTTCACTACCAACGTCACATAACTGACCAGGGGTTCCCATTTTCAGGATCTTGTTCTGGTCCAGGGGACATCCTAGTGATCAATAGGGGCTCAAATCATCCTCTAAGTACACACTCCTGCCTGAGGCCAAGCCTGCACATCATGTACCCTCTGCTTCTATCCATCAGAGCAGGTGTCACTTCTGATGTGGTTGTTTTGCTCTCATTAAATTAGCTTCTACAAAGACCCAGAAACAGGGACTTAATTATTATTGGCTTGATTACACTATCTTTTTTTTTTTTAATTTTATTTATTTATTTTTCCCCAAAGCCCCAGTAGATAGTTGTACGTCATAGCTGCACATCCTTCTAGTTGCTATATGTGGGACCGGCGGCCTCAGCATGGCCGGACAAGTGGTGCGTCGGTACACGCCCGGGATCCAAGCCCGGGCTGTCAGTAGCGGAGCGCGTGCACTTAACCGCTAAGCCATGGGGCCGGCCCGTGATTACATTATCTTACCTAGGAATTAAAACACTCTTATGACTAGGTCATGTTAACCAGTCCAAAATGCTCTCTAATTCGTTGCAATAATACAAAAAAAAAAAAATAACCAAAATATAATAAACATGAATCTCCTTCTTTCTTACCTGAGTGTGACAATCACAAACAGAACTTTAATAAATCACCTACCTAGAGATAAGCCCTAGACTCTCCCCTGTATTATTGTCATGAATGCATTTTTATTATTTGGTCTGTTCTGTGGGTTAAAGGGAAAATTAGAACATATATTGAGCACCTATTACATGCCAAGCACTCTTGTTTAAACAATATAACTGTCCAGTAAAGTTGGAATTCATATCCCCACCTTATATGAGTAGCTGAGTGATTCACCTAAGACCATGCACTTAGTAATGGAAGAGCTGTGCTTCCCCCTCTCATGGGCCTGACTGCACAGCTCATGGTCTTTCACCTGCAGCACGCTGAGTGGTGCTAGCGCTCCTCATTTTCATCTTTTTTTTTGTGTGTGAGGAAGACTGGCTCTGAGCTAACATCCATTGCCAATCCTTGTCTTTTTGCAAGGAAGATTAGCTCTGAGCCAACATCTGTGCCCATCTTCCTCTATTTTGTATGTGGGATGCCACCACAGCACGGCTTGATGAGTGGCATGTAGGTTCGTGCCTGGGATCTGAACCCGCGAACGCAGGGCTGCTCTCGCAGAATGCGGGAACTTAATCGCTATGCCACTGGGCTGGCCTCATCCTTTTCATCTTTTTGCATGGCCCTAACACCAGGTATGTGAAGAGGGCAGGGTCCTTCCCAAACAGAAGTATGAGAGAAAGGGGGAAGGGAGTGGAAGGAAGATGGCAGTTGGGATGGTTAATTTTATGTGTCAACTTGACTGGGTTAAGGGATCCCCAGGTAATAGGTAAAACATTATTTCTGAGTGTGTCCACGAGGGTGTCTTCAGAAGAGAGGAGCAATTGAATCAGTAGAATCAGGTTGGCATCATCTAATCCATTGAGGGCCTGGTTAGAACAAAAAGGCAGAGAAAGGGCAAGGTCCCTCTCTCTGAGCTGACATCCATTTCCTCCTGCTCTTGGACATCAGTGCTCCTGGTTCTTGGGCTTTCAGACTCGGACTGGGCCTTACACCATTAGCCCCCAGTTCTCAGGCCTTTGGACTGATTTACACCACCTGGAACTCCAGCTTGCAGATGGCAGATTGTGGGACTTCTTAGCCTCTATAACTGCAGGAGCCAATTCCTATAATAAAAATCTGTCTCTCTCTCTAGAGAACGAGAGAGAAAAAGAGAGAGAGAGAGAGCAAGAGAGCAAGAAAGAGATTTAAGGAGTCAGAAAGAGCAGAAAGAATGATTGCTGTATTAGTCAGGGTTCTCCAGAGAAACAGAATAGGAGATTCTCTCCCTTTCTTTCTCTTTTTCTGACATCTGAGTCTTTTTCTGTATTATTCAAAGTCAAACTTTCCAGCTTGCTGTGAATCCTGACTAGACCACGAATATTCATCTCCTTTAATTGCTTCATATTTATTTAATCCTTTCTCTTGCTCATCTTGTGTTTCGTGGGTTTGCCCACTTTCCTCTGTGTTGAGCTGCCAGATGGTACAGGGAGTTTTGGCTTTCACTAGAATCCTTGAGAAACTCTGGTCCCTTCCTTATTGATTTTTTTTATTTGTATAGAAATCAACTAGTATTTTAATTTTGTTACCTCGCTAAAGTGTAAATTCTTCCCAGACTCACATCCAAGAGCACGCTCTTCCCACTGGGACCCTACTAAACACATCCTGTTTGGATCACAGGGCCCTTTTCAACAGTTTTTTTTCTGGGTACCTGAAATTTAAAGTAGCCCAGTGGTTACCCTTTCATATTTAAAATTTGTATCTTGGGCCGGCCCTGTGGCTTGGTGGTTAAGTGCGCGCGCTGCAATGCTGGCGGCCCGGGTTCGGATCCCGGGTGCGCATCGAGGCACCACTTCTCCGTCCATCCTGAGGCCGAGTCCCACATGCCGTAACTAGAAGGATGTGCAGCTATGACATAGAACTATCTGCTGGGGCTTTGGGGGGAAAAAATAAAATAAATAAAATCTTTAAAAAAAAAAAAAAAAAATTTGTATCTAATTTGGTCTTTGTTACTGTACAGTTCTCATTTTACTATTTCTTCTTTTCCACTAGGATATGTTAATTCATGTGCTTGTGATTTGGATGTTATTTTATTATTTGGATCCATATAACTGCCATTCATAATTTTTCTTCTGTCTGTCTGAGGTCTGCATATTCTCCCAGTTTATTATCATCTAAAAGTTTCATCAGACGTATGATATGCTCCTTTTCCATTATTAGTGTTCAGTGTTTATGGCTCTTTGAGAGGCTCAAGTCCAGGGAAATCTCAGGGGAAGATGTAATGCACATGTTTAGTTGGACTTGTTGAAAATGATTGCAGATTAGTAAAATAGTTTTAAAAAGAGTTACCACTTCCTGTTTTGATATCACTCCCTTAACCCTGTTGTCAAGGAAATATATCAAGACATTTTCTTTTATAATCTTTGGTCAGTTCTTAGCACATATGTAACAGGTGTCAAAGTCTCCAACTTCAAGGGACAGCTTCCTCAATATATTTGGAAAAGGAGGTATTTATCATGTATTTGGCTGTGAGTTGTCTAGTTGGCAGCTGAATTGCAACTTCCTCTGCAATAAACACCACTCTCTCTGATGTTGGTCACTGCCTGGATTTCTGGGACTATGTCCTGCTCAGTGCAGTGCTCCCACCACCTTGCTCTTATATCCAATAGACTGTAAGCTCCGTAAGGGCAGGACTGAGTTCTTATTTTCCGATCATCAAATTCTAGGCACTCAGCACAGTGTCTGTCTATAGCAGGTTTATAAGAGATATATTTTGGGTGAGTGAATTTGTTAATTGTCTGCTGTTTGTCAAGTACAATGATGCTGGGCACTGGGGACCTGATGGTTATCAAGAAGTCCCTGCTTCTCATAGGCTATAGTTACACAGGGAAGACAAAATATTAAATAAACAATTCGAATAACATATGATAAGTGATATATCAGGTTGGTGAGGCTGAAGGAAAATGGGGTAAGAGAAGATACTGGTAAGGAATGAAGTTAGGATCTAAGGATTGTAGCTGGATAGGGAAAGACATGAAGATAGAGCATGGTGATAGAGAGTAGAGGAGTCTATGACCCGAAGGAAGTGTTAAGTGAAAGAATTAGGAAAATTGATATTATGCTCAGAGATGGGGAGTATTTGGCTCATTATATCAAAGGTACAGAAGATCCAGGCAAAATCTAAGCTCATGGTGTGCTTCAGGAAAAGATGGTCTAGAGGAGAAAATCACTGTAGGTCAAAGAACTGACAGGTCAAGGCTGGAATGGCTCATCCATATGGTACTGATGTTACTGAGAATAATCAGAGTGTCTACATTAAAAATTCAACCAAATATCACGAACTCTTCTCTCTCTAGGACACGGATTACCTTTTGGAATTAGTTGCTGTTCTAGGAGCACCCCATGCAGCTCCATCATGCCTCAGCACTATCACACTGAGAGATCATTGCCTTTTAACATCTCATTGAGATCAAGGACTGCATTGTATCTCTGGCTCTACCAGACAGCAAGGTACATAGAAGGGTTTGATAGCTATTTTTCGATGAATGTATTAATGAATGAATTCAGCTATTGCAAGTAGGCTTGATTTCAGGTTTATCTTTTTTTTTTTTTTTAATAATTTTATTTATTTATTTTTTCCCCCAAAGCCCCAGTAGATAGTTGTATGTCATAGCTGCACATCCTTCTAGTTGCTGTATGTGGGACGCGGCCTCAGCATGGCTGGAGAAGGTGTGTCGGTGCGCGCCCGGGATCCGAACCCGGGCTGCCAGCAGCAGAGTGCGTGCACCTAACCGCTAAGCCACGGGGCCGGCCCTTTCAGGTTTATCTTGATGAAAGAACTCAACATCACTAGAACCTATTTCTCTCCATTTCTGGACTCTACTTCCTTTGTTTTGGCCCTGTTCTTAGACAACTCTCTTTTTGTGCTAGAGAAATGAAACATATTATTCAGTCCATTGTTTCCACAGATGGTGTGTGCACCCCACAGTATGCAAAATGTTGTCCAAAGCATATGGGCTGGAGCAAAGAAGACGTGGTTACCCCAAAGGAAATCAAGGTGTAGTTATCAAAAGAAGAGTGAATGGATTCTAGGTGGCAATAACAACAGATCACTATAGCAAAAGACAACAACAGCTATTTCTCTTATGAGACCACGAAGTACCAACAACAACTTCAAGAAGTGCAGGTGTTGGATCTTGTTTGCTTTTCAGGGCTCAGAGTCATAATTTAGAAGGTCATCTGCCTTTGTTCCTGATGAGATGCTCACTTTGACTTCCTGGAATCTCACAGTGGCTGAAATGCAGAATTTGGAGGTTGCTGGTGGTGGGTCACACACCTCACCCTTCTGGGAGCCCCTTTGAGCCGTGGAGGTAGGAGCACTGTGACTTCCATAGGCAGCCTCCTTTTGGGGAATTGAGATACACTGATGGAGACTTGACAGTGACTTCTAATTGAAGTTAGACCTGCAAGGCTTCTAGTAAATAGCCTCACTGCTGAAAACAACTTCTGTCTTGGAGGAGGAAGAAGGATAAAGGCATAGGGAGTTGGGGAGTGGTGTGTGTGTAGAAGTGAAACTGAGAATCATTGAAAGCTGTAGGGGAAGATGAAGGTCCACAACAGACTTCAAGATGACAGGAAAAAGAGATTTCACTGGTCAGTGTTACATCTTGGAAGCTAGGGGCTAAATCTGCTTGTGACATTTGGCCACGCACAGTGATCTAATAGTTGGGATCCTTTACAAAATATGAAAAGCCTCAGTAGCAGGAAAAGTAACAAAATCCATTTTAGAAGAACTTAAGGAAATCTTGGGAAAAGGAAAAAATAAAGTGATAGGCAAGTTATTATATGGAACAGACAAGAGCACATTATCTTAATCTCCTAGCCAGTATTCTCCCAGGCTTTGAGCCATTTTAATTCTCTTCCAACTTACAAATTACTTTAACATTTCTAAGGGACACAGATGTGCCTTAAATTGATAAGTGGCGTGTCAAGCGTCACTTCCAGTAACAGGAAAAGAATCCACAGTCTTTAATTTTTATATCTAATTGACTTCAGTTGAGGTGTAGTCAAATGTATATTATTTCTTAATTTGACACCTTCCATTTAAGAGGTCTTATTTTATATGTGCCAGAGTCACAGGTGTGAAATTAGTCACTGGGAAGGCTAACTGTTTCAGATTCTTTTGACCTTATGGCTGGAAGGAATTTAATTGTAACCTCGTAAAAAGAAAGGAATTCTGGCCACTAGGGAAGATGATTACATGGTCATTGACAATGTGAACTTGAATGGCTACATTAGCTCTTTAATTATAATGAATCAAGAAGAAATGTTCAAGGTTGGAAAGGAGGCACTTGATAAGGGATAATGACAGGTACTTATGCAAATGGTATCAACACTGACAGAAGGAAGAAGCTGGAGCTTCTTTGGACCAGCTTGAGATTTCAGCCAGGAGGGAGAAGTGCAAGAACAGAGATTCAGCACCTCTCATTAAAACTACCGCGTCAAGTGGCACATTTCTATTCACTAAATCTCAAGGTGGAGTTTTTCTTTATAGGATGGTGGTTCTATTGTTTTTTCCCTCTTGAGTTTTTCATGCTGGTTTACTGTGAATTCCCTTAAATGTGAACGGAGGGAGAAGGAAAAAAAATACCTGAGACCAATATGTCAAAAGCTCCTGGTAACTAAGTTTTCTTTATATAGGTTCTCATTAGTTAAAAAAAAAAACCTGTTTTTGTTTGTTTTTTTATTCCCAGCTCTGGCTTCAACATCTATCATCTCAAAGCACCCAGGGCAGTTCTTAATGCATAGAACATACTCATTAAGACTAGATGGATAAATTAATGATTGAACAAATAGATGATTATGGGGACACGAATGTGATAAAGGAGAAATGAAAGAAACTGAAAATGGAATTAAGAGAAACAGCTTCAATGTTAGATCTCAATTACACACCTTTTACAACACTGAAAATAGATGTATTTCTTGGAATTCTTTAAGGAAAGTCTGTTGAGAAACTTATGAGATAATCATGTTTAGTCAGAGATTACTTAATTAAGGTAAGGATGTATAAACAGCTTTTACTACCCACAGGCAAAGTTTTATTGTCTGTCCGGATAATGAAACAGGTTTCTGTTTATAAAAAATGAGGCAGTCCTCATTGGAGATCTTTCTTCTCAACAATGAAAAAAAAATCCCTACAAAAAAATAGAGATTTTTCCTAGGACACAGAATCATCACCTTGGAGGGTATGTGTATGGAGAGAGAACAGTTATTCCTCAGTTTTAATGCTTCCTTCCACGTGGATAGAACTTCTGTTACAATCATCTCCCTCTCCTTCCCTTTTTACTTCCTTCCCTTTTTACTTCTCTCTAGGGAAAGAGACTTTGTTTGATATGTCAGTTTCTGAGAAGAAGCTGAACCTCACCTTCTTGTGAGGGTGAGCCTCCCTGCTCACAAGAAGCCACATTATTTGTTCAGCTAAGTCAGTGGTTCTCAAAGTGTGTTCTTGCACCTGAAGCATCAGGATCCTCTGGAGACTTGTGAGAATTCGTTATCCAAATGAGCCTCTGTATATGGGCCCTACGTTGTTTATGAGGGGGATCAGAATTGGCCACCTCAAAATATGTCTCTTTGGCTTGCCTTTTTTTTTTTTTTTTTGCTGAGGAAGATTGGCCCTGAGCTAACTTCTGTGCCCATCTTCCTCATCTTTATATGGGACACTGCTACAGCATGGCCCGATAACAGGTGCATCAGTGTGCACCCGGGATCCGAACCTGTGAACCCCGGGCTGCCGCAACAGAGCACGTGCACTTAACCACTTGCGCCACCAGGCCAGCCCCAGCTTGATTGATTTTAAGAACAAAAGACTCTTAAAGAAACTTTGACCTTTCCCCTAACTGCCTAAAAGAATTTAAGAGAGAAGACCTGTTCCAGGAAGGAGCCAATACCGTAAGATAACATTGTAGCTAGCCGGCCTAGCAAACAGTTGTTTAACAAACATTTGCATTTTTATCTCCATGTAAATTGCCTTCCTCCCCTTTGAAGGCCCAAACCACTACCCCCAACATCCTCCTTTGTCTTTAGCTGAAAATGGTATTTAAGGTGGTGGCTTTGGCCATTCTGGGGAGTTACTCAGTTTTTCTGGGTTTCTCCCATGTATACACGTTATAAAACTTTGTTTGACTTTCTCCTGTTATTCTATCTCTTGTCAGTTTTTTTCTTAGACCAGCCAGAAGGACCTAGAGGGTAGAGAAATTGTCTTCCTCTCCTATGTTTACTTCTTTTCAGCAGTCTGGGTCCAGTTAGCTCAAAGTCCATGGCACCAAAGTCAACTTTTACACATCTGATTGTTTTAAACACAGCCCTAATAAGCAGATTTTTAGCTGTATAGATTCTGCCTGCTCTGCATACCCCATGAAATTCCACCCAATGTCTGCTAACCATAGGTTAGATAAGAGAAGATAAACCCTGTAGCTATAAGTAAGAATCCAAGCTGTTGCTGCCTTTCAGAGCTCTGTGACCCACAGACTCCTCGCCAGGCAGCTGAACAACATCTTCTAGACATGTGATCCCCTTACTGGGTGGTGGCCTCTGGATTGTCTCCTGCTGGAAGAGACTTTCCCCACATGCAAACCTGTCAAAGTGTAACCCAAATAAAGCTTGCTGTGTCTTACTGCCATCTTGTGGTCACATCTTTTTCCTTGATCAACTCCCAAATCTCTGGAACTCACGGTAGAATTGCAAATTTTCAGGTCCTCCCTCAGACCTACTGAATCAGAAACTCTTGGGTGGGGCCTAGTATCCTGTATTTTAATAAGCCCTTCAGGTGATTGTATTGTATGCTGAAGTTTGAGAACCACTGCATTAGTTTTACAGAGGCAGGACCCCCTTGATGAGGCCTACAGTTCTCCAGCATATGTGCTATGATCTGGTAAGTAAGTTTCTGTGTTATCAATCTGTTGCTGTGTAACAAATGACCCTCAAAATTTAGTGGCTTAAAACAATAAACATTTGTTATCTTACGGTTTCTGTGGGTCAAGAATTCAGAAGCAGCTTAGCTGGGTGGTTCTGGCTTAGAGTTTCTCGTGTGGTTACAGCCAAGATGTTGGTTGGGGCATCAGTCTTCTAGGGGCTTGACTAGGAAGGTCTGCTTCCAGGATGGCTCACTCCATGGCTGTTGGCAAGAGGCCTCATTTCCTCACCATGTGAGTCTCTCGGTGGGGCTGGTTGAGTAACCTCATGACATGGCAGCTGGCTTCCTCTAGAGTGAGAGATCCAAAAGAGAGCAAGATAGCAGTTGCAGTGTCTTTTATAACCTAGCCTCACAAGTCACATTTACCATTTTCCCAATATCTTATTGTTCGTGCAAGTCAGCCCTATTCAACGTGGGAAAGGGCTACACAAGGACATGAATACCAGGTGGCAAGGATCATTAAGGGCCATCTTGGAGGCTGACTACCATATTCTCTCTAAATCAGGAATGAAATATTGGCAATGTAAGTTTCCCAAAATGTCAAGCTAAATAAAGAGGTAAACTGAGGCAAGCTCAAATTACCAGAAATTGAGTTTATTCAGGAATAGCAGAGGAACTGCAATTTGGGAAATGCGTGCTGTAGCAAGCTACAGGTGAATCTGTTGAGGGTTTGGGGTGGGCCGTATTTATGAGCAAGGCGTGCAAAGAGGGGAATGTCCAGCCAGAGTCTAAGCAGTAAGTTCATTGGAATGAGGATGGGGAGAGATTCCCAGAGGATGTTCATTGGTCAAGACATAAGTTTCTGTCTTCTGTAAATCAGGCATTTAATGACAATCAGTCTCTTGTTTCTTAAGTTCCATTCTTCTGAGGGCGCATGCGTGAGATTCTGCACTTCATATCCTCTTGTTCCCTTTTAGATTAAATCCTTTCATACAAACGTGGTATCTATAATCAAAGGTGATATTTTGCTTCTGTCTGTTCATGCCTATGTTTCATTTGATTACCAGCTTGGATGGGGAAGAACAATGTTATTGACCCCCTCAAAACCCAACATATAAAAATTGCAAATCATGATTATCTCTTTCTTGTGTTTTCTAATTATCTGCCTCCGATCTATCTGTGCCAGGATGCCCCACAGCACCTCAAGCTCAGAATTAAACTCCTGATCTACTCTGCTAAGACTGTTTTTCTTTCCTTTCCTTCTTAGAGTCAATAGCGCCACCATCCATCCAGCTGCCCAAGTCAGGAACCTGGGAGTCTCTTTTAACTCCTGCCTCCTTCATCACCTGAGTCCTAGTACTCATCAAATCCTGCTTTATTTCCTGAATAGCTCTCCAACTGCCCCACCTCCCTTCTTCACCACCACAATCCTTTTCTCCCAACAGGAGCCATGCTACAACCACTAGCTGGTCTCCCTACTGTCCCTGTGAAAAACAGTTTAGAGGTGGGACAGCGTGGAGGCGGGCAGACCAGCGGGAGGTAGTAGTGTCAATTCCATTGAGAGAAAAAAGTGGTGGGGGTGAAGAGGAGAAATGGACTAATCTGGGAGCAATTCAGAAGATAAAATAAACAGGACTTCTGGATTTTCCTAAAGTGTTATCTTCCTTAAACGCCCTCAATACCTCCTCTTTGTCCTTAAAGTCCCAATTCCAAGTATCCATGCAAAGCCGTCATGACCTGGCTTGGCTTATATCTCGTCTTCTCGTTCAGACTAGTGAGTACTAGTCTGAACTTCCTTCAGACCCGTGATTGCCTGTTTCTACTCGCCACCAAACTGTTTTATACACCTTGCCCTCCACCTGAAATGCCCTTTGCCTCATGCTATTCACTTGCAGAGCTTCTGTTTGTTCTTCAGGCCTTGGTTTAGATGTTAACTTTTCTGAGAGGGCTTTTCTGACTTCCAAGTTTGGGGGTAGAAGCTTTTCTATGGTCTCCCTCAGCACCCCGTGGTTAACTAATCATAGCATTTATCATTACCGAGATGATGATTTACTTGAGTCTCTCCTCCACTAACCTGCACAGGGCCTGAGGCAGCAACCACGTCTTACCAACTGTTGTATACCCAGCCCCTGCCACAGGGTCATCACTTGATACAATTTGCTGAACAAAGGAGTACTAATAATATGTATTATAATAATACTAATAATGAATGAATATTTATCATTTAATTTATCTTTTGTTTATACTCTTAGTGGAGGGTTGTCTCCTTTGACTGATGGCTTATTATTTCCCTTTATATTCTCTGTCCTCTTTACCTCCCTACTGCTCCTGTATCTCCTCTCCTTTTTCTCACTTCCTTTCTTTTCATCCTTTCCCAAACATTTATTGAGCTACTACTGTATTCCAGTAAGTGCTATTGAACTTCTTTCTACCATTTCTTCACACCTTCTTCACTAGATTTCTCCAGTTGCTATTTTTCTATTTTTACCAAGAACGTGGATAATTTTCAAGATCATTCTAGCATATGTCTAACCATGTGATAAGTAGAGTAGACAAAAGGCTTTGTGTAGAATCAGAGATGTGATACATTTGACCCATGGTGTCTTGCTTCCTTTCTTAAATGTATAAACGTACCTGGATGAACATGTCTGCTGGGTTCCTTCTAGAGGACTATACTTGTGAGGAAAAGAACACTAAGGTTATCTGTAGAACTTCACAGTGTGTGAGTAGATGTTAATGTGGCTGTCTCCAACATCACAAATCATGGAAACTTATGTGACAGTGGTGTGCTGGTAAACCGACTCTCTAAAAAAAACAATCACTGATTTACAGAATTTGCCAATTTTCATGCTGTAAATACTTCTACCATGGTTGATTTCAAGCTACTGATATGACATCATTGACATGGAGTTGGGAAGTGTTGGTTAGAACCAGCTCTTACTGACTGATACAAGCTGGCCCAGCACATCACTGCTCTTGGTGGCACAGGCCTCCAGGAAGCGGGTGCTGGATGGCTATTCTTCGTTTGCCCAGCACCTTGCCCTCTTTTCTGAAACTTGCCCTATCTACTGCAGAGTTGTCAGTTGGATTATTCTGATGGGCTCAGGGACACTTGACTCAAGCCGGGCCAAGCAAAGTTTTTTCTAGAAAACTTGGATTTGGCTGGCTGGTTTCATGAACAGGGATGTAAATCAGGAGTTAGTTACAGCGACTATTTCCTTCACATGGACCTGGAGTAGAAGAAACCATGTGCAGCAAGAGAGAAGCAGCAACAGGATATGGAAAGAGATGATGACTGGGTTTCTATAGCTCTCTAGAATCTGAGCATGACCAGTGTCCCTGTCTCTGGATCTATAAAGCTCCCTTACCAACTTTACCGTTGCTTAAGCTAGGCTCATGTTATTTGAAAATAAAGATGCTAATAGCACAAAGGACCTGGGTGAAAAACACCAATCTATCATGCCGTTCTTTCCTGCATTCAGCCTCCCAACTATTTACCCAGAAATTAACTTCTGAAATTGTAAATTCTTGATTATAGGTTTAAGAGAAGGATTGGTTCTCATATCAGAGAAGATCTCTTTCACTATAATAACTTCCAACAGGCTAGTGGTTTTCAGAGCATCTTTCCTGAAACCTTGGGGTCCCTCCAAGCTGCCTCAGGGATGGGAAGGACAAGTACAGAGGTCCAGGCTCTGATGGTAACATCAACCAGAGCAGCTCTGGGCTTATCTATTTTAAGTGCTTTTTGTTCTACTTATGGTTTTATTTACACAAACATTTCCCCTGCTGAAGCTTTAGGTAAAATTGTGGAGAGATCAGCCTGATGATCAGCCTTGGTACCCCTTCCGTCTCCTGCTCTCCTCCCAGGCATCTGTGTCCTTGGATTCTCCTCATTCATCTTCCCACCACTGCAGCCGTTGGTAAAGGGACAGATAACTTAGAACACAGGAGAACATGAAGCCCGAAGCATGACCTTTCTAAGAGTGCTGGCATCCAGGTGGAGGACAATAACTGGAAACCAAGAGAAGAAGCTCTAATAATAGTCGTAATTCCAACCATCATCCAAGAAGTGGAGAAAGTACATTTTTGGTAGATGTGGGTATGTGATGTGGTTGGGGTGGGGGTGATTTTCTGGAACCTTTGGAATTTACCATGTAGGTGACTAACTCTTCTGGGGAGTCATGAGATCTGTTCTGAAGTCAAGGGCATGCTTCCCTGTCCTTATTCCAGAACTGATTTGAGATGAACTGATATCTCTAGTTTTTACTCTGGTTTCACTCAGACAAAGTGCTGGCATTACCAATACTAACATTTGCTTTTTATTTTGGTGAGGAAGATGAGCCCTGAGCTAACATCCAATGCCAATCCTCCTCTTTTCACTGAGGAAGATTGGCCCTGGGCTAACATCCGTGCCCACCTTTCTCTATTTTATATGGGACGCCACCACAGCATGGCTTGACAAGTGGTGCATCCGTCTGCGCCCAGGATCCGAACCTGCAAACCCTGGGCTGCCAAAACAGAGTGTGGGAACTTAACTGCTGTGCCACTGGGCCAGTCCCAACATTTGCTTTTTAAAAGTTTCGCTTTTGAATAGAAACTGTGAATGGATGTGCTGAGCTGTGGTATGTCTCTGATTGCCTTTTTGAAAAAAGAATCTTCAATGACTTTTAGTATGTCTCTTGGCTCAAGGTTTGAGAATGTTTTCTAATAGACCTCACAGGTCTCTAGGTGGTGGTGGCTTGTTAAAGTTACAGCATTTGTACGATAATCAACAGGAGGGTGGGTAAGTGAATTTGGAAAAAAGCCAGAACAAACAGAGGACGTTCCTGAGAATAATCATTTATATAAGTTTGTAAGGCTCCGGGCTCAGTGTGGAGGGGAGGCAAAGGTGTAGAGTACACATTGGCAGACAGGTTCTAACCTGCCTCAGGCTTCAGATGGAATAGAATACATTCCTCAGCAACCTCCAGGGGAGGAGAGAGTGTGACATTTTCCACACATGTAGAAAACCTGGAAATCACCTTGATTCCCATGGGCTTTTTTTCTGGCCTTAAAAATGTCATCACCTGTAATAGGATTTCGGACTGAGCACATCCCCTTTGAATGTGTTCACTGCAGCCTCTAGATTTTGTTATGCACAGCCTAACTAATGGAATATTGAATAGATTTTCAGCTAGTACATTAAGTTGAATACTCACAAGTTTTAGGGAAAAATAGAAGAGGGGATTTCATCGCTAGATAAATATGTAACATAAAATATCTTATGCTCTTTCTTTTCTTGTTCTGTCTCGTCTTTGTTTTTGGTTTGCCATAGAATCATTTAGCTCTGAATTCTTGCTATAGGTTTTGTTTGTCACTACTCCTACTCAATTGGACAATTTGTATATGATAATATACAATATCATATATATATATATTTAATTTTAATAAAGATTTCTCTCTGATAAAGATATCTTGTTTGCCTATCTTAAATTTATAGGCCAAATTCTGTTCAATGAGTAATCATGGTTTCCTTTTTCTCACTTTTTCCTTGAGTAAGGTTTTCTTCAGATTTTCTTCTATAGTTATTTTAATGTCTCTGATTTACTAGAGTGCCTGTTATCTGCTGGTTCAATTTGATCTTTTCTTATGAAGTTTTTTTGCAGTGATGGGACTTTCTGTCATCGCTTTGTTTTTATTGTTCCCTCTTTCCCTGCCACTGAGTGCAATTTGGTTGTACATGGACAACTATATTTTTTAGAATTTGACACCACCTTTCATAAGATTTCAGAAGGCTACATGAGCTAAGATTGCCTAACCTACAAAATGTTTGCCATAGTCAGAGCTTCCTTTTTTATAAGTTCAACACACAAAGACCTCGACTAAGCATTTGCTACCCTCGTCCCCATGCCTCTGGGATGGAAATAGCTACCCAGATAAGCCAGAATGGAACATTTACTGAAGGTCTACTAAATGGTGACTGCTGGGATAAGAAACATATATGCCATTTCCTTTACTCTTTGTAACAAACCTTTGTGAAGTAGTAATATCCTCAATTCACCCACAAGACGGCTTAAATATATATCAAGTGGATCACACAGATTTCGTGGTGCTAGGCATTTCTTGCATGTTTCTGTAGACATTTTTACAACTGTCATAGGGAGACGTGAGCTTTAGGCAGTATCAAACAGCATTTCTGACATTCTGACATCCTTGCCGCTGCACTGTTTCTGAAATCCCATCTACATATTGGTGCTACCTTTGATTTGTTCTTTTCTCTTTGTGAAAAGGGGCTGGAGTAATTCCAATTAAAAGAAATGTTTTATAGATAGCTGCTACTTAATATTTCCACACCTAATTTTTCTAATAGTAGAGATTTCTAGGATTCAATATTGAGGATCCACTAGGGTTGACTTGTTTACAGGAGGACCAGCCATTTATTCATCTAATAAATATTTAGAGAGAACTGACTGTGTGTGTGAAGTTATTTGTTATTTCTAACTCTCTGCTGTCATCTAAAGAGATTGGATCCCAACCAGAAAAGCCAAGAAACAGGCAAATTTCTTTGAAAAGAAAAGAGACATAGAAAGATGGGGGTGTGGATGGGGCAGGTAAGATGGAGGCTCGAGGGGTGTATGGGGTTAGAATGGTCTAGAGAGGAGACTTGCTGGCTGGGGTTGCCAAGGATTTTTTAAGGGAGATTTGTGTTTAATCTTCATGGAAACCCATAAGGTAGGTATTATTAGTCCCCTTTTATAGCTGAGGAAACTGAGGTTGCCTGACGGCCAGAGTTATATCTGTGTAAAGCACTGTGCCATCATAGCAGGATGTGTGTTTCGGGGTGGGGAGGCACAAAGGTGAACGTTGGAAAAAGATATCCTCTTCCAAACCACAGCAAGATAACGTTCAAAGAGGATTTATAATGTTTTATCATATCAAGTACAACGTAAACCCTCTTTTGTATTTGACCACAAAATCAATAGTGAAATATCTCATTATTTTGAATGAGAAAAGCACTTCTATGGATGTATGAATATATTTCTTGTTAATGAATTGGAGTTTGAACTATTCTTGAATTGATTGAAGTTATGAGTCTTGCTTTAGGGACAAGAAATGAGGCTTTGAGAAGTAAGATGTTAGCAAGGGCTTGAACTCAGGTCTGCTGACCCTAAGGCTGACGTTCTTAATGACTGTGTTTGACCCAGAGCACATTAATAGAGTCACCCACAGGTTTCCCATCAGAAACATCCCAATTACTCTGGCATCTCTAAGGATGTCATGACCCCGCATGAGGGGGTCCCAGTGCTAAAGGAGTAATGATAAGAGGGATGTACTGCCATCCTTATTTTTTTTTTAAAGCATTGATTAACCAGTTAATGTTTGTGTTATTCACAAGAAATTAAACTGTATTTTCTAGGTGTTTTCTTTTCGTGTTGAGACGTCCTACCCATCAACAAATCAACCTACAAAGATTCATTGAGCGGGAAAGAAGTGACGGTAGATGGTCTTGTTAGGATAATGAGACATTTCTTTTTTTCTAGAATTTTTTTCTAGAATTTTCTAGAATATGTGGTGAAATATAATTTACCAAACCATAGCCACAGCCGCTTGTTCCCAAAGTGTAGTTTAAAAAACCCATTTGTTTGGAATAATTAGTTCCTTGCTTCTCAGTGTGTGATCCTTCCACTAGCAGCATTGGCATCCCTAGCATCTTGATAGAAGTACAAGGTCTCAGGCCCATCCAGACCTTCGGAGTTAGAATCTGCTTTTTAATAAGGTCCATAGGTGATTCATAAGTATATACATTACAGTTTGAGAAGCACTGCTCTAAGGCAATTTTAGGCCCTCAGGTGGATTAAAAATACTAAGAACTGTCTTTGCCCTGCCCGAGCTTGCTTGAAATTGGCAATGAGCTGAAAGCACCTGAACTGACAATTAACAAAAGGTGGTAAGAGAAGTGCTAAGCCAGTGGTACCAACAGAAAAGGCTCTAAGTGTTCGGTGGAAAGAGCAATCACGGCCAATTAGGTCCACCAGGGAAGATTTCAAGCTCGCTGCCTTCTGGCATTTCAAGTTCTTTTTAACTTCCAGTACCTGCCAGTAACTCCTGCCACCCTAGGGGGCAGTGTGGTACAGGAAAAAAATCAGATTGGATCACCTCCCTAGTGTTCCTCTCAATAGTCCCTTGGACTTGAGAAATCACTTAATAATCCCCTCAATAGTTTCCTCATTGGAGGACTAAAATAAAATAATACCTTCCTTGTAGGGTTGTTGTAAGGATTAAAAGCAAAATAAATAAAACATCTAACACATATTAGGTACTCAATTTCTCCACTTGGTGCCTTCTCCTTGTCTAATTCAGTTACCTAATTCGTACTTACAATGAAGAAAACTATACCTTTTATTGATGCTCAAAGAGTGTTAACATGCTGTATTGAAGCAAATAAGTCTGAAAGAAGTTGTCAGCAGTGGCTAGCTTGACAGACAGCTAAGTTTCCCGGAGGGCCTTGCTGTAAGCAGTTTCTCCAACTGCGAGCTCAGGAAGGGGAGGGAGAGGTCTGAACGACAGTGCTCGTAGTGGCTATAGGCATTCAGAAGATGGCTTCAGCTTCTTGTTGATTTGCTTGCCTTCTGAGGCAGTGATAAGCCCAAGAGCATGGCTCTGTTGCTGCCATGAGAACTCCCACAGGCTTAGGTCTAAAACAGTGGTTCTCAAGCTTTGGTTGCACATTAGAATCTCCTAGAGATTTGTAAAAACTACTGGTTCCCATGGCCCTCCCAGAAAACAGCTAAAAAGAACCTCTGGGAGTAGAAAGGTATTTTAAGAAAGCACTCCAGGTGATTTTAATATGTAGCCAAGGTTGAGAACCACTATAAAGTGTGCATTACAGACTTAGTACCACTATAAACCAATCATTACTGGCTTAGTACTTAAGTGCAGGTAAGTGAGAGACTGACGCCCCCAAGGCTGTGGCACCTCTGACTGTCGACACACTCACATGGGTCTTATAGAGAAAGATTTCAGTTTAATCCGTTTTAGAGTGTGACAGTTGAGAAAAAACAAAACAAAACAAAACTGAAATAAAAGCTAAGTTTTATATATCCAGATATTATATTCTTTTTTTCCCCCAGTTTTAGGTGGGATCTTTGGATCCTGGCGGGTTTCATTCCATATACTCTGCAACATTTGGAATACTTGGTAATAAAGAGTTTATTTGCTTAGAAATTTGTTTGCATTTCCAATTCCTCTTTATCTCCTCGTGAGAGAGAAATCACTTATTCTCAATCTTTGTTGGGGGAAAGGTTGATTCATTTCTCCAGTGTTTGTATGTTTCCTAAAATTTCTGTGAATCTTGATTGGCTATTTTCACCAAAATTAATCAGCAAAAACACTTAAGATCCATCAAGTATAAGTTGGGCAGTTAAGACACACTGTTTGGTGTCAGTGTGTGTCTCCAAGCTCCTTCTAAAAACTCAAGTTTGGGAAACAAACGTGTTTGAATTCACGTACAGTGAATGGGGATAATAAGAGTAACTTCCTTCCAGGGCTGAAGTGAAGATTAAACTTGTTAATATTTACAAGTGTTACGGACAGCACCTGGTGCCTAGTAATCGCTCAATAAACATCAGCTTATTTTATTATTTTAGGTAGTGGGGTCAGAGGGTAACCAATATGTTTGGAAATGGGGGCACTGGTTAGTTGGCTGTGGTAGTGAAAGGCTTTAATTCTCTATCTTCATGAACATTTGAGACGTAGAGAATAAATAACAGAACATCTTTCATGATTTACATAGATGATTGAAAGTGTTTGTGACATTCTGACATGTTTCTGATAGTTCTGATAGGAAGAAAGTATGTGTTTTTTTAGTGGCAGGGGCAGGGCTGTCAATGCTATAAATAATCAGGAGGTTTTCATTTTTGTCTTTTTTAACTTCTGTAGGACTCTGTGAAGACAACCAAGAAATCAGTTGAAATAACTGAAGCTTCCTTAGAGAATGAAAACTACATACATTTTTGACATGTTACTGTTTATATAATTTTCTTCACATCTAATTTATCAACACATCTTATTAATTCTATCTTCAAAATATACCTCTGTTCACTTTATTTCTACTAACACTGCTCCAATCCTAGTTCTACCCTCCTTTTCTTCCAATCTACTACTACTACTGTAATTGTCTCCCTGTTTCTACTATTCACCAAATACCAAAGTAATCTTTTTTTTTTTATTTTTGAGGAAGATTAGTCCTGAGCTAACATCTGTTGCCAATCCTCCTCTTTTTGCTGAGGAAGATTGGCCCTTGGCTAACATCCATATCCATCTTCCTCTACTTTATATGTGGGATGCCTGCCACAGCATGGCTTGATAAGCAGCATGTAGGTCCTCACCGGGGTCTGAACCTGGGAACCCCAGGCCGCTGAAGCGGAGCCTGGGAACTTAACCACTATGCCACCAGGCTGGCCCCTCAAAGTAATCTTTTAAAGCACAGATTGAATCATGTGGCGTCTACACTTAAATCCTTTACATTTCTTCCTAATGACCTTCAAAAAAAAGAAATTAGACTTCCTTAGCATGGCCTTCAAGGCCCTGCATGATCTGGTTCCAGCGTACTTTTCCAATCCCACTTTCAACATTCTCAACATTCCACCATTCAGCTCCATTCAGTTCTTAGAGGCAGAGATCTCTTCTCCAGGCCTTGGTAGGTGCACTTCCCTCGGCCTGGAATTCTCCCTCCTCTTGCCGCCAACTCCCTCCCTGTCCCACTCTTCAAATGGTGCTCTTTTGCTTCCTTCAGATCTGAGTTTGCATGCCACCTCTTCCGAGAGCCTCTTCTTGGTCAGTCTGTGGAAGGATTCCATCCTATGCCACATACTTATCCATTGTTATTTTCTATTACCGCTTCCTGTTCATTTTCGTAACAACACTCTTTACAATTCATTTCTTAGTTTCCTTGTTTACTATCTGTTTCACTCTATAGACTAAAAGCTCAGAAGGGCAGAGCTTTTAGTCTGTCACAAGGAGATTACATTACCATTCATGATCTGTCAATTATCATGGTATCTTTTCCATACTTGAGAGCGCTAGTTGTCTGCCACCTGCTATGTGGAGGGTGTCTGTGGTAAAAGAACTCCATCTTCCTCCTATTACCCTAGTGGCAAACAGTGCCCAGTGCAAGCTATTGGACAAAGTACTAAAATAATCAATAATTCTTTAAATGTGTTGAGTGTTTACAGAGGGTAAATTTTTTCCAGGTAATTTTACTTTTTATTTTTATTTTTGTTTTTTTTAAATTTTTTTTATTTATTTTTTTCCCCCAAAGCCCCAGTAGATAGTTGTATGTCACAGCTGCACAACCTTCTAGTTGCTGTATGTGGGACGCGGCCTCAGCATGGCGGGAGAAGCTGTGTGTTGATGTGTGCCCGGGATCCGAACCCCGGCCGCCAGCATCGGAGCGCGCACACTTAACCGCTAAGCCACGGGGCCGGCCCTATTTTTATTTTTTATATTGAAATCTGAGCTGGTTTTATTAAGCACCACAGGTGATACTCATGGAAAGGACTGTTAAAGTACAGAGTACATGTTTTCAGATGGTCTCTGCTTTTGTTTTATTTTAGAGAAATAAATCATATGCACAGGGTACTACTTAACATATTTGTACAGCTTAAAAAATGACAAAATGAACAATAAGATACATTAATAAATGGAATAAAACAATAATTTTGAATATCCTTGTATGTCTCTCCATAACCTCATCCCCTTCCTCTCCCCTCCAAAAGGGAACTACAATTCAGAATTTTGTTTCATTGTTGGCTTGCTTTTAAAAATGCTTTTACCACGTAGATATGTATCCCGAAGTAATATATTGTTTAGTTTTGCTTTTGACCTTTATATAAATGGAATCATATTGTGTATACCCTTATGTGTCTAGCTTTCTTCCCTCAACATAACTCTTGAGATTCATCTCTACCAATGAGTATAGGTATAGTTCATCCATTTTTACTGCTGTACAGTATTCCATTGTATGACTATAACCCACGATTTATTTTTCCATTCTACTCTACTTGGACAATTGGGTCATTTTGAGTTTTTTGATATTACAAATAATACTCCCATGAACATTTTTAGATATATCTCTTGGTGGATATATACGGATTTCCCTAAGATATATACTCATGTAGAATCACAGGGTCATGAGGAACGCGTATGTTCAACTTTACAAGATAATGCCTAATTATTTTCCAAATTGCACAAATTTAAACTCACTAGGAATGTCTCAGAATTTCTTTTGTTTTACATCTTAATCAATACTTTTAGATTTTTTTCAATCTCATGAGAATAAAATGGTATATTATTGTAGTTTTACTTTGCTTTCTCTTGATTAATAATGAGTTTGAATATCTTTTCATATATTTAATGGCCATTTATGTTTCCTTTTCTATGAAATGCCTGTTGATGTATTTTGACCATTTTTATAAAGGATTATTTGTCTTTTATTTACTGTTTTATAGGAGTTCCTTGTATATTCTAGGTACTAATCTTTTAGCAGTTATAGACTTTGCAAATATCTTCTCACAGAATGTGGCTTGTCTTTAATTACCTTTATTGTGTGTGTGTGTGTCTATGTGTGAGTTTTCCTGAATAAAAGACCTTACTTTACGTGTCGTTGAATTCATTTATCTGTTTTTTATAGTTCACACTTTTTGAGTTGTTTAAAAGAAGTTCTTCCTTACAGTGAAGCCATAAGTTATTCCCTAATATTTTTTTCCTAAAGGTTACACCTTTCTTTCTTTTTTTTTTGTGAGGAGATCTGCCCTGTGCTAATATCCGCCAATCCTCCTCTTTTTTTGCTGAGGAAGACGGCCCTGGGCTAACATCCGTGCCCATCTTCCTCCACTTTATATGGGACGCCGCCACAGCATGGTTGCCAAGCAGTGCGTCTGTGTGCGCCCGGGATCCGACCCGGCGAACCCCGGGCCGCTGCAGCGGAGCGTGCGCACTTAACGGCTTGCGCCACAGGGCCAGCCCCAACATGCTTCTTATTTAAGTCCTTGATCCACCTAGAATTGATTTTTGTGAATGGTGAAGTGGGTACGTGAGTCCATTTTTCTCCATATGAGTAACAATTGTTCCAGCTTTACTTTTCAGTCATTCTTTGCCTACTTAGCTGCAGCAAGAGCTCTGTCTTGTATTGGGTTTTTATATATGCATGGTCTATTTATAGCCTCTGTGTTCTGTTTCACCGGTTTATTTGTTTATCCCTGTTTCAGTAACTTGGTGCTTAAATTACTCTAGCTTTATAATTAAGTCAATATCCAGAAGAATAAATACCTCCAATCTATTTTTTTTCTTCGGGGGTGTTTTAGTTATTCTTAGACCATTGATCTTCTATATAAATTTCAGAATCAGGTTGGCAATTTCCACAAAACATACTGTTAGGATTTTTATTGCAGTTGCATTGAATCTATAGAATACTTTGGAAAGGTTGATACCTTTATGATATTGTTTATTTCTGTCTATGAATGTGGTATATCACTCTATTTAGGTCTTGAATATTTTAAACATGTTCTTATGATCTTCTAAATAAAAATCTTGCACAACTTTTGTTAGATTTATTACTAGACAGCTTACTTTTTGTTGCTTATATTAAATGACATTGTTTTAAAAGTAGATTTTTCTAACTTCTGATTCACTGAAATACAATAGGATTTTATATATTGATTTTATATCCATCAATCTTGCTAAACTCTCTTAATATTTCTAGTATGTTATCTGTGGATTCGTTGGGGTTTACTATGTAGACAATCATCATCTGAGACTGACAGTTTTGTTTCTTCCTTTTCTTCCTTGTTTTAAAATTTCATTTTGTTTCTATTTTGCTTGCTAGGAGATTACAGTGTAGTAAAGAGCACAGATTCTGGAGTTAGACTGTCTGAGTCAACTCACCTCTGCTACTAACTTCCTATGTAACCTTGGAGAAGCTATATAACCTGAGTTTTCTCATGTGCAAAAATGGATAAACGCATACTTACCTCATAAGATGTTGTGTGGATTAAATAAGTTAATTTATGTAAAGTGCTTAAAACAGTGACTGGTACATAGTAATGGTTAATAAATTTTAAACGTTACCGTTAGACCCCCCAGGGTGATACTCAGACCTCCACCAGAGACTGGCGTACGCCCGCAGAGCGCTGCCTGCTCCAGAGCTTGCTTACCTCTCAGGAAACACACTTTCTCCTTTTCTGGGGCATCTGCAGATTTCTCTTAGTTTGCTATTTACTTATTAATGTAGTTAAAATGCCAGATAAAGATTTTAAAAAATATTTTCAGGTGGGCTGTACTAGAAGGACTTTCTGGACATCTAGTCTGCCATATTCATGGCATGTTCCTGGTCTGTATATTTTAACTACTACAGCATTTCACAGAAATATTATTTTAAAATAAAATAATAGTAGCTAATATTTATTTTACTTAAGTATCAAGACTCTGTGAAGTGCTTCACATGTGTTATCTAATTTAATTGTCATAACAACCCGTCCTGGTATGTACAATGGTTATCTTCATTTTAGAGGTGAGAAAACTGAGGTTTAGAAAGGTTAGTAATTTCTCCTACTTCATACTGCCAGACTGTTTTGGAGCCAGACCTCAACTGAGGGTGATCTGACTCCACTGAAGGTTGTTCTTCTTTCCTCCCACTTTTTATGGAAATATTCCAAACACACAGAAAAGTTGGAATAATAATATGATGAACTTATACCCTCAACAGTCAACTGCTGCAAATGTTTTGTCATATTTGTTTCCTTTCTCTCTCTGTGTACACACATATTTTTTGCTGTAACATCTGAATGTAGGTTTTAGCTATCATGACACTTCACCTCTCAATATTGAGACTTCATTTGGGAAGTGAGCTTTTAGTTATCTTCGAAGTGGTCCCTTTGGTGAATTCTTATTGCTTTCCTGGAAATGGGGAAAATTCTTTACTTGAGAAGAGGGATTCTTTTTTTCTTTGAAATTCAGAGTTTAGCAGAGCGCCTGGTCCTTAGCAGGTGAATCAATGAATGGTTTGTTAAAAGAGGACCTAGGTAAACAGGAGAAGTAAAAGTTATCTAAGGTAAGAAACTTGCTCCAATTTAAATGGCAAGAGAAAGAAACACATTGAAGGGACTAGTTATCTTTCCCCGAGAATTGGACTATAGCATTTCACCCTGACAAGGAATGCAGAGAAAACATTCATGTCTATCTGTGTGCATAAGCAGTCATCTTTCTATCATGCACTATTTTGTCCCCCAGCCAGACAGTGATCCCCTGTGTTATGGACTCTTCTCTCTGTGTATCTGGCCATTTGTATGTTTCCTGGTACAACTGAATGAATGAATCAATGAATTCATTCCAATGTACTATTTATAGTAAATGTAATTTCCTCCTTATTATTGCCACTGTTCCTGCTACTGAAGCCAATTCTACTGATACTATTACTGCTACTGAAACTATTACTATTTTTGGCATCAGTATTTCTCCGAGGAAGGCAGGGCCAAACGGGATATTATTTCTATCTTTAGATAGAATATTATGGTTAAGGAAGATTTGAAGTAAATTAGTTTACACTGGAATTCTAGGTATTCTATCTCCAAGTCCAGGGTTTCCTCTATGCTATTCCTTTGATTCAGTATTTGTTGAGCTCTCGTTATGTACCAGTAACTATGCTACAGGTTAAGTAGCCACGAAACTAAGAGCAGAAACAGCATGTTTGCAGAACTGCTGACTTCACTAACACCTGACATCTGTGAAAGGACATGACTGGTATTAGCTGCTTTTTAAAACACAAGCTATTATAAATAATTATGCACACATTAATAGAATATTAAAATACACTTTTAGATGAACCTATATTTAGGTATTTTTAGGTGTCACTTATGCAATGTAGGTATTATTTATAAAATGTATTTATATGGTAATATATGTATATATATACATATATGTGTGTATGTATATATATACATATATGTGTGTATGTGTATATATATAAAATTTGTGCATCTCTGTATATGCTGCAGTGACTTGTGCCTAATTCTGTCTGCACCCTTGGGTGGGAAAGCAAGGAGTAAGGAAGCTGATGGAGATCGGAGAAGGTTTAAGCTTCCTTGGGGCTGCAGGTGAGAGATGAGGGCTAAAGGCTAAGCAGGAGCTAGGAGACTGCCTCAAATACCAGCTGGAGTCAGGCTCTGAGTTTTGGGACCAGTAGGTGCCTGATATATGAGTTGATTGTCCCAGAATATAGACCTAGAGATTGTTTGCGCACTTTTTACCCCAACACACCAGCTATTAGGTTCCTGCTTATATTGAGGCATGTTGAACATTTACTGGACACGGCACATGAAGTGGCAGAGAGGAGCCAGTGAGCATTTGAGTTGATTGCCTTTAACAAACTGCTTTTGTTCTATTCCTGAATCTATTCCTACATTTATATTATCCCTACTTTCTAAGAGCCTCCTGTCAATGCACCAACTGCTACTAGATGGTTCCATTCTGACCTCGGGAATTGATGTTCATGTTTTTATTTTATTTATTTATTTATTTTTTTTTTATAATTGTATTTATTTATTTTTCCCCCCAAAGCCCCAGTAGATAGTTGTATGCCATAGCTGCACATCCTTCTAGTTGCTGTATGTGGGATGCGGCCTCAGCATGGCCAGTGAAGCGGTGCGTCGGTGCATGCCGGGGATCTGAACCCAGGACGCCAGCAGGGGAGCGCGCACTTAACTGTTAAGCCATGGGGCCGCCTGATGTTCATGTTTTTAAAGAAAAGCAAACATTGCTAATTTCAGGGTGAATTTCTTGGGTGATAAATTGGTGCTTAATTGTGGTGATCTGATATGTTGGTTCAACATATTCTGCTGAAGACAGAGGATTTGTTCTGTTCTTAGATCGTTATACTCTCACTGGGACAAGAATCTGTTATCTCTCTGACATTCAGTAATGCTTTGTCTGATGTTTACCTCCCTTATCAGAATCATCATCCACACATCTGTTACACAGTAGCAAAGGAATACATATTTAGTATCAGGTATCAAGTGCAGAAACACAATATAACTGCTGAAAATCAACCACGAATAGATGGTTTTATTTTATGCCACGCTCAACCTTTTGGCAATAACTATCTCTATATAATTTCCAGACTCTCTTCATTGTAAGGTGCTTTCCTGGCAAAGATATTGTGAATAATATAAATGCAACCTTAAAAAAAACTTGGTAATGTTTATAATCTGTTGTATTATAGACTTCAAACTTTTTAGAGGAATATCAAATGTGGTTATAGCAAGAAATGCATTGTTAATGGCATCCTTACTTTATTTTTAAGCAAAATGGAAGGAAGCAAAAGTACTGGCTCAAGTTCAGACCTTCAACACGTTAAAGCAGAAAACACAGGGCATTCTAGATACTGTGCAAACAAGCCAAATAGTAAAATGTCGTCATAAACAAGTGAGGAAACAAGAAGGATTGAGAATTTTTTGTTTAGACTTATTCATATAGGGACCTATGGACTCCATGGAAGGTAGAGTAATTGCCTGCTCCTTGGGGGATGGATCAGGTGGCCATCTGGTGAAAAGCGGCTTCTTGGGACCCCAGGTTACCATTTAATAGAGCCAGACCAGAGAATATGCCCGTCTGACTGCTGCTATGTATTATAGTCGTCCGTCCTGGGAAAGGGAGCTAAGATGGAAGGTGGGCTCACACCAAGGCCTTGATTCTCATTGAATGCAGAGCAGAGAAGAGAGGATGCTGGAGAGTGAGGGAGAGAAAGTATAAACAAATCACTGTCATTTAGTTTTCGAATGTTTAAAGTATAAGTTAGGAGCTGAGAGAGGCTAGGAATGTGGGGCTTAATAGAGGTGAACTGCACGTGACTCTGTTACCCCTTTCTTAAGGACTGGCAGACTCTTTCACACCATAAAGTTGAAAGCAGAAAGCTCAATTTTGAATATTTGCTCTACCACTTAATAGCTCTGTGATATTGAATGATATCATGAACCTCAGTTTTCTTATCTAAAATATAAGGTTATTGATACCTATCATAGAGTTGTTTTGAAGGTTAATATATGCGTAAAAGTCGACCATAGTGTCTAACACAGGCCAGGTGCATAATGCTGGTAACTATGTGTTAAATTCGCAAATCCTTAGTGTGTTTTGTCTCTAATATTATAAGTGTCCTCCTGTCAAAATCACACCTGACTGGTACACAGCTAGGAGAACAGGAAGGTGTCTCACAGAAGCTCATGGGCAGGCCTCCTGTGCCCTTCCCCTTTAGCAGCTTGGGTGCTGTCCTCTGGGCACAGCTGCCACTGGAGTCCCAGGGTGACCACAGCAGTGATGGCTGTGTCCAGGGTGCTACCTCTGGGTGGTCACAGTGCTGCATGCCCTGGTCTACTCACTGAATCACAACCATGCTGGTTCCACACAGAAGGGGTCAAATACCCCCTCTCCCACTCTGAATCTCCCTCTTCACTTGGCACCCAGGCACTGCCACTCGTATTGCTAAGACGCTAAGTTTCTGGGCTCCTGCCTATAGCTCTCTCTCCTGGGGCTGCAGCAGCGAGTCCCTGGGCTCCAGCAGGAAAGACCTGTCTGTCTGTCTCCCACAGTCATTGTGTCTCCCAGGTACGTGGGGGAAAGCTCCTCCATAGACCTCTTCCCAAAGGAAATCAACCCATGAGAAAAGATACTCTCAGGCCCCTGCCTGCCAACTGCTTGAATCTCAGAGTGGAAACAACCTACGAGCAAAGCTCCCTATGATCCTGGGGCCTTGTTATTGTTTTCTTCATGTTCTTTCCTCGATTCAAAAATGACCTGATTTGTTAGTTTGTTGCTTATTTTCTACCTCTGCACCTAGACTGTAAGCACCTTTAGGGCAAGGACCATGTCTTCAGTTTTTTAAAACAATCTCCCCACTATTGTATTCCTAATGCCAAGCATGGTCTCTGATAAGCAAAAGTTTGGATGAACAAAGGAGCAGATCTTTTCTATTAATTGTACCTCCTTTGGGTGACTCACTTCAGTATTGTCATTTCTTTTACAATCCAGAGGAGCTATGCTCCCTGCAGAGCTGGGGCCCATGTCACACTCACCACAGCCCTACCCCAGCACTGATGGATCTCCTCTCACTCGTGCTCCCATTTTGACCAGTACATGTTGCATACCCTGAGCCGCTGTGCAAGACGGTGTGTGGGCACTGAGGCTGAGCGGGGCTGAGGTGAGCCAGCACAGTGCCTGCGACATGACACCCCAGTGTGGCCGGAGATTTTCCTCCCTTCCTGTGAACAGAGTAGCTAGTATTGCCTCCGTGGCTTCTCTCATCAAGGCAAGGGAATGGAATCAGCTATTTCCTGGATCAATTCTAGCTCCAATCTCCATGTTTGTATTAAAAGGTTAATTGCTTTACACCTGCACATCCCTAGCCTGGCTTCTCCAGGAAAGAAAAACACGGCAATGAGAGCCACATTTCTACTCTTATATCATTCACTGTATCAAGTGCACAGAATCTCTTTATTTGAGGCCAAATGCACATTCCCATTTGAGAGATAGTTGCTGTTGGCAGCGAGTGGTAGCTGGCTGGATAACGGCTTGTTCTGAAACCCTTGAAGATATTGCTTGGTCTTTCTATTTCCTGTGAGCTGGTGGAGAAGGATTCCTTATTTTCTAAGGGCAGACTTTAATGAGCACCCAGTGGCTTTTTGATGTTGCCCTCCCACAGACTGTAGGTAAAGGCAGTGGTTGGAATCATACATTTTCATTTGTGGAAGTATTTTGTATTGAACCCTGTCAAAAATAACACTGCCTTTGGGACACAGAAAATCCAATTTAACAGCAATGTTTCTGCTTTTTTCTCCTGGACACATTGTGTCAGTTAGGGTGTAGTCTTTGGATCTCAGCTATTTTTCACCTGGAAAGTAATTTGGGACGAGGCTCTGTGCTGTTGTTAGTGATGACTTGAAAAACTATATTTATAAACAGTACTGTTCTAAAATGACCCAACTTAATAGCTAGCAGTATAAAGGATGGGGAGAAGAAAGGAGGAAAGTACTTAGTCCATATGCTTTCCTGGGGAAGCCTCCATGTGCATAAAGTACTCAGGAATTTCATGAAGACACTCCTCCCCAACTGCTCCCCACCCAAAACATCCTTCAAGAAAGAGAAAGAAGGATTTTGGGGTTGACCAGGGAGGTTCAGGGACCTGGAATTTTTACCCTGTAAACTGGAGACAAGTGTTGAGTGGGGGATTGTTTTCCCAGACAGAGCCCTCATTGTGAGTTTGCAAATAGTCATTCATATGATTTGTTCATTAATATAGTTAACATGTACTTAAGTGTCTCCTGTGTATCAGGCAGGGCTAAAAAGATTAAGACCTGGGTCTTGTCCTCAAGGTCTTATATTCTAGTAGGGGATAGAGACATGTAAGTAAACAAATGCAGTAAAGCATTGTAAGGACTGAAATTCAGTTATGTACAGACACAGAGTCAACTCGGGGCAATGTTTCTCAGGCTTTTTTTTTTCATTATCACCCCCCTAAAAGAGCCCTTTTAAACATTTTTTTTTCTAATCGCTCCTTCCCATATTAAATTTTAATACCACACTTATATTGTATATGTGTTTATGTACTGTATGTATATCTATGCTTTAACAAAAAAGAACAAGATTTTTTTGCCTCCCAAAACCACTTGAGTGTGGTCACCCCCATTGAGAATGTATGGCCTAAGGAAAGGAGAATCATTTCTCATCCAGGAGAGTCCAGTAGGACCTTATAGAAGAGATGGTTACCTAAAGTATTAAAAGATGAGTAGGCATTCTCTTAGGTAGAAAAAAGAGGGACAGTAGTATAAGAATAGAGAGTGACATGTGCAAAAGTACAGAGCCATGAAGGGGACAGTATAGCATGTAGTATGCACAGGCAGAAATAAACCTCTTTTAGGCTAAATTCTATTCAAGGTGCTGCTTACCTGACTTGCCTATCGTGTGCACTAAGATATTTATTATAATAGGCAAGTTCTGCCTAGCTCAGGTAAGTATCTATAACAACATCTGAAAATATTCTTATTCATGTGACTTTTTTGGGACAATAAAAAATTTGCTAAGAATGTTTGTGCTCCAGATCTGGAATAAAAGCTATGTTTATTACATAAAAATCCATAAAAGGTGGGAGGGAGAGATGAATAGGCAGAGCACAGAGGATTTTTAGGGCAGTGACACTACTCTTTTGATACTATAATGGTGGATACATGTCATTATGCATTTGTCCAAACCCACAGGATGTTCAACATCAAGTGAACCCTAATGTAAACTATGGTGATAATGATGTGTCAACGTAGGGTCATTGATTGAAACAAATGTACTACTCTAGTGGAGGATGTTGATAATGGGGGAGGCTATGCATGGGTGGGGGCTGGGGGTACATGGGAAATCTCCGTACCTTCTGCTCAATTTTGTTGTGAACCTAAAACTGCTTTAAAAAAAGGTAAAGTATATTTAAAAAACTCCTAAAAAGGTAGCTGGAGTAAACTTACAATTTGTGTGGCTCAGGGTCTAATTATGAGAAGCACGAGTTTGGGGTCAAATAGAGTTAGGGTTCAAATTCTGAATCCATCAATTAATTGAATGACCTTGAGTAGACTGCATCCTTCATCTCTAAAATGGGGGAAAATCTCTATATCATAGATATACTATGAAGACATGCTCACCTACACTTTAAAAATGCTGCTTGGGAGAAGGTGGTCCAGAAGGCATTCCATTTACCAAGGCATTGAGAATACATTAGTGAGGGGTGAACTAGCATCTTTTAAGAGTTCTGTAGTGGTTAGCGTCTATAGATCAGGGAGAAGAGGGGGAAATTCTGCCATTGGAATAAGCTCCCTGAATTTAGTAGGGATAATAGGAATTCAGGGATCCATTTAGGAGTCAATGAGGATAGTGGGGATGAGAATGAGAACAATGAGAAGTTAATGGGGATATTGGGCAGGGGTCAAATTGCGGCCAGGTGGTCAGATGAGACAAAGTGGGCATGGTTACTGTGATGAACAGCAGAGCTAAATAGTAACAGACTGGTGTGATCCATTGATACTTTTGGCGTTGGCTAATTGGCCATGGTGTCCCTAGGACTGAAACAGATGAGCAGTCTACTAAAAATTTTACTTGATTTGAATAAGTGGAAGAGCTCTAGGTCTTGCAAACAGTAGTCTGACTATAGTCACCACAAAAGAGTGTTGCAACCCTTCAATCGTTTCCTAGATTGAGCCAGTTCACAGATCTAAAGCCCCTTAAATGAAGGGGAGACTGGGTCACTTTGAGGAAGAATCCTACTGCAATGCCAAAAATTATACTGTAAATCTTTCTCCGAGCCTTCCATAAAGGGACTGTGATTACTTACCTGGTGTCTGTGCACTAGGGAAGGAGAACAAACTAGACTTTATGGCTCTGAAATGACACTAATTCTTGGAGACTCAAAACCACTCCATGGTCCACCTATAAGATTAAGGGCTCAAGGAGTTTAGATAACTGATGGAAGTTTGGCTTGTGTCCATCTCAAAGTGGCCCCGTTGGTCCCCAAACTTATCCCATGGTTATTTCCTTAAGTCTGGAATTTATAGCTGGAGGAGACATACTTAGCCGCAGGGAACCCAAACTGGTTCCCTGACCCACAGGGAGAAGGCTGTTATGGTAAGAAAGTCTGTGTGGAACCCACTAGAATGGCCTCTACCTCCAAAAATAGCAGACTAAAAGCTATACTGTGTCCCTGGATGAATTGCAGAGATTCATGCCATGATCAAGGACTTGAAGGATACAGGAGTGGTGATTCCTACCACATCTTGATTCAACTCACCTATTTGGCCTTTACAGAGAACACATGGGTCTTAGAGAATGACAGTGGGAATTTTGTAAACTTAATCAAGTGATGAGTCAAATTCCAACTGCTATTCCAGATATGGCTCCTTTATTGGAGAAAATTAATACCCCCTGGCACCTGGTATACAACTTGGGTATGCTGTGGTCCTAGTTATCGACCCAAACACTAATGTAGGTGTTGCTGTGAAGGTATTTTGTAGACACGATTCAAGTCCATAACCAGTTGATTTTAAGTAAGGGAGATTATTCTAGATAATCTGAGTAGGACTGATTCAATCAGTTGGAAGGCCTTAAGAGCACAACTGAGGTTTCCCTGACGAAGAAAAAATTCCTCCTGTGGAAAGCAGCACCAGCCCATGCCTGAGAGTTCTAGTCTGCCCTTCCTTACAGCCTGCCCTATGGCTTTTAGACTTGCCTATTAAGCCCCTATAATTGTATAAACCAATTACTTGCTGTCAATCTCTTAATATATATCTCCTACTCATTCTGTTTCTGTAGTGCAACCCTGACTGATACTGCAACTAATGTGGTGAATGGTTTTCCTTTGTACGTGTTAATAAATATTATGAGAAGCAGTTTGCTTTTAATAGGCAAAGCCAGCCATAGTCCTTCAGTGTACTACCTCAAGGTTAAAATTCTTCTCTAATTCTCTATTATAATCTTGTCCATAGGTATCTTGATTACCTCTTCATTCCATAAGACATCATGCTGCTCCACTAATTTGATGATATCGTGCTAATTGGACCAGTGAGCAGAAAATAGTAACTACTCTAGACATCTTAGTAAAACACAAGCAAAACAGAGGGTGGAAAATAACGCTCCCCCTCCCCTCCAATTTAGAGGGCTTGTGAGAGTTCTAGGCATCTCATGGTACACTGACATATCCTTTCCAAATTGAAGGATCAGTTGCTGCGTGTAGACCCTCCTACAATAAAGATAGTGGCACAGCACCTTATGAGTCTCTTTGGATTTTGGAGGCAATATATACCACATTTTGGCATGCCACTCAGTCCCATTGACGAAATAACCAAAAAACTGTCAGTTTTGAGGACCTCCAGACCAAGAGGAACTCTGCCGCTCGTTGAAAGTGCCAAACTGCTCTGCCTCTTAGGCTGTTTCACCCAACAGATCTATTTCATGATGCTTGAAGTGAACGTGGCAGGTAGGGATGCTCTGTGGAGCCTTTGGCAGGGCACTATAAGTGACTCACATCACAAGACTGTAGAATTTTGGATCAAAGCTATGTCACAGTGTGAAGATAACTATTCCCCTTTTGAGAAACAACTTCTGGCTTAGTACCCAGCCCTACACTTGACTATGGACCAACAAGATTACCATCATAAACTACTTGTTGTTTGACTCAACAAGATATAATGTTGGGTGTGTTTAGCAGCATTCCATCATCAAGTGTAGGTGATATATATGAGATCAGGTTTGAGCAGATCTTGAAGTTTCATGTAAGCAGCATGGGTGAGTAGCCCAGTTGCCCATGGTCACTACTCCCCCCAGATTGACTCCTCCCTCTCAGTTTGCACTTAGGGCCTCATGGGAAGTTTCCCATTACCTGAACCTGAGGAAGAAAAAATTAAGGCCTAGTTTATAGATGGTTCTGCACAGTATGCTGGTATCACTTGAAAGTGGACAATAACAGCACTAGAACCCCACTCTGGGATGTCCTTGAAGAATAGTGTTGAAGAGAAATCCTCCCAATAGGCAGAACTTTGAGCACTACCCCTGTTTTTTTATGGTCAGAGGTAGGTAGAAAAATACGTTATTTCACGGGAAGTGGCTAACGGTTTGGCCTGGTGGTCAGGGACTTGGAAGGAACACGAATGAAAAGTTGGTAACTAGGAGGTCTGGGAATAGGTATGTGATGGACCTCTCCAAAAGGGTACAGGAAGTGAAGATATTTGTGCCCCATGTGAATGCTAACCAAAGGAAAACCTGAGCAGAGAAGGATTTTAATTTTTAGGTGGAAAAAATGGCCCGTACTGTGGATGTTAGTCAGCCCTTTTCCCCACACACCCGTATTCTTTCCAATGAGCTCGTGAACAAATGGCAATGGTGGCAGGGATGGAGGTTATGTATGGGCCCAGCAACACGGACTTCTACCCAACAAGGTTGATTTGTCTACAGCCAGTGCTAAGTGTCCAACATGCAACACAACAACACTGAGCCCCTGATTGGCCACCACTTTCTAGGGAAACCAGGCAGATGCTTGGTGACAGGTTGATTATACTGGACCACATCCATCTTGGAAGAGACAGCACTTTGTTCTCATTGAAATAGACACTCTGCATGTGGATTTGCTTTCTCTGCTTACAATGCTTCTGACAAATCCACCATCCCCGGATTTACAGAATGCCTTATTCACTGTCATGGTATTCCACACAGCACTGCTTCTATCAAAGCAACTCATTTTACAGAAAATGGACTGTGGTCATGGAATTTATTTATTTATTTGTTTATTATTATTTTTTAAGTGTGTTCAATTCCTTTGGCCAGGAGTTTATTGATCTTACCATCATCTTCCTCACCCTAGAAGAGCTGGTCTGATAGGATGGTAGAATGTCCTTTTGAAGGTTCAATTACAGCACCTTCGGGGTGGCAATGTTTGTGGTGCTGGGGTAACGTCCTCCATGAAGTGGAATATGCTGTGAATTGTCCACCAATATATGCTGCTGTGTCTCCCATTCAACATTAAGAGAGAGTTTGTTTGTTTATTCCCAGTCACCTGGCAACTTAGTGTTTCTCGTGCCATTGGAACAGTAGGCAAAAGGAAAAAAGGACCAAGAAAGAAAAGGAAATTGTTACTGTATTGAAGTAATTTATCCTGACTATTGAGAAAATAGCTATTACACAACTGGGCCAGAAAAGAGTATATGTGGAATGCTGAAGATCCACGGCGGCACCTTTTAGTACTCCTGTGTTCTGTCATAGAAGTAATAGAAAACTAAGCCAAACTATCAGGACCTTCAGAAATGAAGGGTTGTGTCACTCTACAGGCAAGGAACCATGACCAGTTGAAGTATTTGGTGAGGGCAAAGTCAATATAGAATAGGTAGTAGAGGAAGAATACTATAAACACCAATATGACTATGAGACCAGTTGTAGATTTGTAGAGTTTTGTGTTTTTCTTACTTGCTTTTATAGGAATATATTTGTATATATAACATATACAAATAATATATCTTAACCAATTTAAAAATTTATGTTTCCTTCTTCCCTTCTCCTACTAATTTAAGATGAATAGTGGTTAATTTTATATCTTAGAATTTAAGTTACAAGATATCAAAGTGAGAGTGTGACTCGGTTAGAAGAGGAATGAATGTCACCTAAAGATGGATTAAGTAGATGTATACTCTTTGGGGGAGAGGGTTGCAGTTTTTGGTTGTGTGATAGTTGCATCACATTAAGTATAAGCGTCCTTTCACCATGATCTTTCCTTGAAAGTTAAATATGTTACGAGAGGTGTATGTGGATGCTAAATTGAAAGGGGTGAAAAGTCCTGGATTGTGCTATTGTCCATTTAGGAACTACATTTTCTAGAATGCCTTGTATGGCTAGATTAGAAGTGGCCAAAAGAAGAAACTGCACAAGATTTAGGAGGCAGAAGTGAAGCGATGGTCATTACTGTTGCAAGGTTGTAGTGCTCAGACACTGTGATGGTCGCATGGGGAGGGGTCTGGTGGGTCTCAGCTGGTCTTTGCTCTCCTCTGCTCCGTGTCCAGCTCGTCTTCCTACCTTCCAGCTCTGCTGACAATAGTGGCTCCACGCTGGCAACCAGATGCTTGGCTGTGAACCCACACAGGTGGTAGCTGCACAGAAACAACAACTTCTCGTAGATCTCTCCATGGGCTCCTCCTTTGTGGTCCTAATTTGGCAGCTAGAAATGCTTGGCTCCTTGGATTTCCCTGCAAGCTCCAAATTACCCACCCATGCCAGCTACGCATGTTGGTTAGTGACTCTTACTCTTGCTCTTGCCCTGCAAATTTCCCTTGAAGAACTTCACTTCCTCAGCATCTCCCACATAAGCATAAATTATAATTTCCATAACAAATTCCTCATGCCCACATTAGTCGTCTTGTCTCTGCTTCACTGACTGAACCCTGAACGATTATCTTTCTCAAGGACATTGGCATTGCAATTGTCCCCTCTCTCTTCTGCATAATAAATATCTCCTCTTTACCAGCTCATTCCCACCAGGCAAACAAGGTATAATTTTCTTCCATTTAAACAAACACTCTCTTAATCCCACATCCCTTTTTAGTCACAACCATATTTATTTGTTTCCAGTTATAGGAAAACTCATCATGACATGTGTTTATCATCAATATATCCAATTCCTAACCTTCCTTTTCTCTTTGGAAGCCATTGCAATCAGATTTCTCCCCAGCATCTTCCACTGAAATTGATCTTCTCAAGTTCCCCCAACGGCTCCCCCATTGTTAATTTCAACAGGCAATTCTAATTCCTCATATCACTTCACCCTTTTGTTGATCATTTATATCTTCTTGCAACCCTTTCTTCACTTGACCGAGGTCTCTCTGTCTGTCTCTGTCTCTTTCTGTCTAAAACACAGACTGTTTCTTCTCATTCTCTTTTTCTGTTTATTCTTTGCTTTCCAAACTATTGGTGGAGTGCCCCAGGGTTCAGTTCTTGAACTTTTTCTTCCACTTCGTAGGTAAGTCCATCTAGTCTTATGGCTTTATTTACTTTCTGTGTGCTGAAGAAGCCAAAATTTAATCCTCTGGCTCAAGTCTCAGCCCTGGTCTCCAGAATCCTTTTTCTAGGAGCCCACTTGACATCTTCATTTGGATGTCTAACTAGAACTTAAACTTAACATGTCCAAAACCAAATTCCTAATCTTCTCCGCATCCCCAAACCTGTTCCTTCCATGGCCTTTCCTGCTTCAGTAAATGACCACTTCAGACTTTCAGATACTTAGACCAAAAACTTGGAGTCATCCTTGACTTCTCTCTCTCACATCCCATCTCAAAGGCATCAGCAAATTCTGCCGACTCCGCCTTCAAAATACCATGCAGAACCCAACCTCTTCTCACCACTGCTGCCATGTTGGTCTAAACTGCCACCATATTTTGCCTGAATACTTGCCATCAACTCTTAATTATAATTATTCTTCCTGGTTCTGCCCTTCCTCCCCTCTTGATCTATTCTCAAGGTAGCAGCTAGAGAGAGCCTGTTAAAATGCAGGTCTGATCATGTCATTCTTCTGCTCTGGATTTTCCAGTGGCCTCTCATCTTATTCAGATTAAGGCCCCAAATCCTTACAAAGTCCTATAATCACTTGAAAAATCTGCTTTTGTCTATCTTTCTGTCTAAAACCCCTGGGGCTCATTCCACGCTAGCAGCACTGGCCTTAGTGCCATTTTTTGAACAAGCTAAGCATACTTTTGCCTCAGGGACTTCATACTTCTGTCATCATTTCTTCTTGGAATACTCTTTCCCAGATATCAGCATTGTTCACTGTCCCTCTCTCAGGTCCCTGAATGTCAGGCCTCTCGCATATGTCACTGAATCAGTGAGGCTTTCCATGACTACTTTATTTATGACTGCCTTATTTAAAGAGCAACCTCACCCCTCCCCACGGTTCCCTAACCCCTTTTCCTACTCTATTTTCCCTCTCTAGAATGTATATGTGTGTGTGTATAACATCCACTGTATATGTTGGACATAATACATTCAACTATATTTTATAGCCATTATTTTTATCACAGAACATGGGCGTACTAAAAGGTGCCCCTCTGAGGACCTCTGGTGTTCCACACATATTCTTCTCTGACCCAATCACGTAACAGCTATTCTTATGATAGTCAGGATCAGTCCCCCCAATACAGTCACAACTTCTCCTCCTCCTCCTCCTCCTCCCCTGCCTCCTTCCTCTTCCCTGCCCCCTTCTTCTCCTCTTCTTTGTCCTCCTCCTACTTATTTCTCTTTTTCTTTTTTGCATTTTAGTTCATTGGCAATCAGACAATGATTTGTCTTTGTTTATAATTTGTCTTTGTCTTCTGGAGTGTAAGCTTCTCCTCCTATAGTGTGCAGTTTCCCTCTCCTCCTGGAGGGTATTTTTTTTTTTAATAGAATTTATTTTTTAGTGCAGTTTTAGGTTCACAGTAAAATTGAGAGGAGGGTCCAGAGGTTTCCCATATGCCCCCTGTCCCCGCACATGCATAGCCTCCCCATTATCAACATCACCCACCAGAGGGGTACATTTCTTATAACTGATGAACCTACATTGACACATCATTATCATCCAAAGTCCATAGTTTGCATTAGGGTTCACTCTTGGTGATGCACATTCTATGGGTGTTGACAAATGTATGATGATATGTATCCACCATTATAGTATCAGAGAGGAGTATCACTGCCCTAGATGTCCTCTGTGCTCTGCCTATTCACCCATCCCTGTCCCGCAATTACTGGCAATCACTGGTCTTTTTACTTTCTCCATAATTTTGCCTTTTCCAGAATGTCATATAATTTGAATTATACAGTATATAGCATTTCAGATTGGCTTCTTTCACTTAGTAATATGCATTTTAGTTTCCTCCATGTCTTTTAATGGCTTGATATCTCATTTCTTTTTAAAAAGCTGAATAATATTCAATTTGTCTGGATGTACCACAGTTTATTTCTCCATTCACCTACTGAAGGCACAGTTTTGTTCAATGTAGTAATACTAGTTCCTAAAATACCACCTGGCATATAGTGCATGTTCAATATATGCTCCATATCCTCATGAAGCAATTATTCTCCCTGAGAACAGCATCACTCTCAAGTAAGTTGCCCAGTCCTATAGTAAACTGAAACCAGATTTCCAGGAATTTGAGATTCTTCCATCTGCCCTTTCACTCTCATCCTTTCCAATGTACCTTTTGAATTTGCCCTTTCCTCTTCATCCCCATTATCAATGATATGACTCAGGCTTCATTAACTTCTCCCAAAACAACACATTAGCCTCCTGACCCATCTTTCTGACTCCTATGCATAATCTATGCTCCTAAAACACATACTTGATTATGTTGATCTCTCGCTTGAAACATCCAGCAAATTAAAGTTTAAACTCATTTACATGCATTCACAACTTCTCAAGACCTGATCCTTACAATATGCACAGCCTCTTGTTCAGCCTCTCTTTTCCTAAACTTCCACCTCCCACTCTGTGTGCTCTGAATCATCCGGAGTACTCAAAGCAAGGTGCGGCTGTTTGTCAAGTTCAAGAGCACTTACGTGAGTACTAAACTGCTCTCTGCCTTCTTGGCAGTTTCCCTCTGCCTTACTCTGGCTGCTTTTTAAATAATCAATTAATTCTATTATCAATTATGTTTTTATGAGATACATTTCACATGAATTATAGACAAAACGGTGAAGCTCTTGAAACCTGAGGTTGATGATATTGGCCTCTATATTTCTGCAGACAGTAGCTGAGTGGCCATTTCAATAGGTCACAGGCTAGAAGATAAAATTCCTGTAAACTCATGGAAGCTTTATGACTGGTACCTCCAGAAAAACTGTGCAAGGAAGAGCTCTAGAGTCTGCCGTGGAATAGCAGTGAACATTTAGACACTGGCTGATCAGTCCTTCAAATGAATTTCTGCTTTAAAATGCTTGTATCACTCACCTTCCATTATTATAATACCCACTCTCTTGCTGTTAGATTTTTATTTTTGCTTAACTGAAACAGAAAGAAACTTTTTGAAAAAAATATATTTAAAAGGGACTAGAGAAACGGAATTTCTGCTGTGAAAAGAAGAAAGAAAAAGTTTTTCAGATTCTATGAGCTCCCAACTTGCTTTGAACATTGCATACACACACACACACACACACACACTCTCACACACATATCATTCAATTTAAGAAGGTTTGGAATAATGTTAAGAACCAAATGTATGAGGTAATGCAGAGTGAAGGGAAGAATGTCAGCCTATCTTCTCAACAGATAGGGTAATCTTTTTTTTGTAATAGTTGCATACCCTCGTAACTAAAGGATCTGATGTAATGAGATACAGCTGAGCTTGGGGAAATTTCATCAACCATTTAAATTCAAGTGATCTCATTCTGTCCTTAACTCACAGGATTGGACTTTGATATTGAAATAGGAATAGAACATTGAATCAGATATTTTTCCTTCTAGTACTTGACATTTCAAAGAACTTTACATTATTATTGTATCCCCAAGAAGCAGGTAGGATTAAAGTCCTTATAAAGTGCTTTGGTTTTCTTTTGTTAGAATATGAGAAATCCTAAAATGATAAATGACTTGGACATCAGCATAGAGCAAATCAGGGCCAGAATGGTGTTTAAAATTCGGATTTATTAGTTTCCAGGATTATAGTCAGCCAACTGATCTATTTTCCTTTTCAGTTTCCTGGGGTATTACACTTTGGGTTCTGTATGGTTGAAGTTAAAGTCCAGGTAACTTTACCAAGAGTCAGGAGTTTTGAGTTCTAATCCCCATTACAACTCTTCCATTAAGACTAACATTTCTGGAATTTAGTTGTACCATCTGTAAAATGAAATGAATAAAATTATTTTGACTAAAGTTAGGAGATCGCTCCAGATGATTTCCTAACCGTAGGGTTTTTTAATCAGTGTTTCTCATTCAGGTGGAAAAGAACATGCTCCAGAGATGGCACCTCTCCGAATCATGAAATTGACAGAAAATTGATACTCTTCTCAACAGCACCTTTTTACGTAAATAGGCAAAGTAGTGAATCCCTTTTACAAAGGAGACACCGGGCCACGGAACAGATTGCCTATTCCCATGTTCCTACCCCTCTGTTCAGTACCATAGCTACTCAATTCCATTCTTAATTTCCTCTTTCATCAAACTGCTGGGGAATTATTATTTTTTAGTTTAGTAATATTATTAAATAACTATTGTCTTTAAAGTCTTACAACTTCTGAAGCATTCAGCTTTGTTATTTTTATTGCCTTACTACCATATAAGTATATAATTTTAGGATGGAACTATAAATTCCAAATGAAAACATGTCTACAGAGTTCACAACAAAACAAGAATAATACTCATAATATTATAATATTACCATATATAATATAACAATAATATAGTATTAACTAATTCATCAAATACTACTGTTGTAGATGGATTATATCAACTCATTTGATTCTCTTAACAGCTCTAAGAGGTAGGTTCCATTACAATCTCCTCTCCACAGTGAGGAAACAGAAGCACAGTGATTTTAGTAAGTTTCCCATGGTCACACAGCTGGGGCCAGAGCTGGGATTTGGAAAGCTGGTTCCAAAACCCAAGTTCTTGGCCACTATACTAAACTGACAGGTCATACATCCTAAATACAATGGACATTTTAAATTATGTTGACACCGGCATATAACCTATAGAAAAGACTAAAAATACAGGATATGGGCATATGCTTTAGAAGCATATCATATAAATGTGCAGAGGGAGATTATATTTAGGGTAAACGCATACCAAGGGTGGCATTCACAGTGGTTTGGGTTTCACAATGAGAGTTGATAAGAATTTTACGTTCACTCCTGATTGCCTAAAGAAAACTGAAATGCCAAGAACTGGGAAGTCAGTTTTTTGTTCCCATTTTCTTCAAGAGCCAAGTACTTTATATACATCAAATTCCAACTGAATAGAAAAGCAACATCTAGATTTGATAGCTGCCCTCCTCTGTAAAAGGCAAAGAACTAGACTCAACATAACTATTTGTCTTTAGGAATCACTTCCTTGGGGAAACCTTCCAGGATTCTCCTAGTCTGAACTAGATGTCCCTCCCACAGCACCTCATGCTCACTAATGCTTGATTCTACACACAGTTTTGTAATCACCTGTGAGCTTGTCTGTCTCCTTTACTGGTCTGACAGACTTTAAAGAAAAGAAGTTTTGTCTTCTTCATCCTTGCAGCCACCTGCCTGGCAAATGCTTGGTCCATAATGGGCACAGAGTAAATGTTTATTGAAATAAAATGAGGGTTGAAACTAGTTTGGAAACTTCTGGAAAAAAATTTTTTCTTATTTTGCCTATGTCTGACTTTTACTATTTCCATTGAGTACCTACTTTATGCAGGCGTAGTATTTGCTATTTATCTACCTAGCATATTTGTATATAGTAGATATTTAACGTGTTAATTGAATTATACTGGAATAGGTTCTTCAGATGCATTAAAGAATTGGAAGTAGTTTAGTCAGTTTAGGCTAGGCTATGTTGTGGTAACAAACGAGAAACGTCAGAAACTTAACACATAAGAGTTTCTCAGTCATGAAAAATGTATCACAGATCTGACGACGCTCCAAAGAGGCTCCTTTCCAAATGGTGACTCCAAGGTCCAAGCCTCTGGCACCTTGTAGCTCTGCCATCTAAAACAGGAGGCTTCCAGGTCCCCGTGGCAGGAAAATAGCGGTGCACTGGCTCTCAAACGCTTTGGTCTGGAAAAACACACTTTACTTCTGCTCACAGCCCTTTGGGCAGAACTCGTCACTTGGCCCTGCCTACTGCAAGGGGCAGGGAAATGTGGGAGAGGACAGCAGGAAATGCCTCTGCTACAGACGGGAGGGAGCAAGTAGGATCCAGTGATCAATATTTACATTTAGTTTCCAGTCTGATGTGTTTATTTTTTAAAATGTAAATTCGTTAATTTTTTTCAATAGGTAATACATTATTTCCAAAGAATTTGTGACCTAAAGATCAGGGAATATCCTTTTTTTTTTTTTTTTTTTTTTTACAGGAAGGCAAACAGGGCATATTTGGAGCCCACAGGGTGCGTTATGTAACTTGGGGTGTGTGGGGGGAGTAGGTGCGGGTCCCGGTGGAGGGGCAGAGAGAGGATAGGCTGGGACGCTCTGACCGTCAGCGGCAGCTCATAAAATAGCAGACGTAAGCCTGAGGTAACGCCACAGTGACCACTCTTTCCACAGGCACCCTGATCTCGCGGGATCTCGGGAATTCTAGGCGGCCGGCAGGGGAGTCCTGGCATGAGAAACGCCTGCGTGTCCTAGGTGTCGGAGACCCGTCTTCCCAGATTCGTCCCTAAAGAATATGGCTCATATCACCTATCACGCAAACCCCAATCTTCGTGAACGCCTCGCCCCATTCAGTCAGAGTCACAGCGCTGCGGTGGCTCCTCCCAGAGGCCTGGCCAGGAGCGTGGGCACCGGATCCGGTCCAAAGGCTGGGCAGGGGAGGGACCGCCTGAGGCCAGAACAGGGGAGTGAACTGCGCATGTGTGGGCTGCAAACTTATAGCCTTCCAGGAGCCGGAAGGGCCGGGGCTGCTCTGTGGGTTTCTGGGGCGGAACCCTGCGGGCCCGGATCAGCCAAGGTCCAAGGCTGCAGCGTCTCGGACGCGCGTTCCATTGTACATCCTTGGGGCCAATTGTTCCTCCCGGCAGCCAGGAGGTGTTTACTGTTCATCTCAGGAAACCGTTGCTCGCAACTTTCTCCTGAATAGCATGTCGCAGGGCGTTAGTCTATCCTTCCGACCCAGCCCATCTATCAGTACCCTGCGAGTGGGGAGATGGCTCCTTCCTCCGATATTCTCCCTCAAATGATTGTACAATGAAATTGTCAGCGGGAAGGCAGTCTTCTGCAGTATTAAAAAAAAGGTATGACGTTCATTTTATAACTGGAAATTTGGAAAGTTGTGGGGATGTAATGTACAGCATGGTGACTACAGTTAATAATACCGTATTGCATATTTGCAAGTAAGTAGGAGAGTGAATCTTGAAAGTTCTTATCACAAGAAAAAAATTTTGTAACTATGTATGGTGACTGATGTTACCTGGATTTATTGTGGTGATCATTTTGCAATAGATGCAAATATCGAATCATTATGTTGTACACCTGAAACTAATATAATATGTCAATTATACCTCATTAAAAAGGGTGTAATTTATTATAATTGACAGTATCGAATTAATTGTCCTTTATTTAATTGTCAGTTAATTGTCTGTTAATTAATAGTCCTTTAATTAACAGTATCCAAATTAATAAATAGTTTTTTAAATGAGTGAGTGAAAGAGACAAATATCAGTTATAAAGATTTTTCAGCCCAAAAGCTTTTCTTTAATGATAATATTAGGAAATCAATAGATATCACCCTTATTAGTTTTTAGCCTGCTGATGAGGTTTCTGTCCAAGCAGAGATTGTGACCTCTCTCCTATTATTTTTTTTTTTTGTGAGGAAGATCAGCCCTGAGCTAACATCCATGCCAATCCTCCTCTTTTTGCTGAGGAAGACTGGCCCTGGGCTAACATCCATGCCCATCTTCCTCTACTTTATATGGGACACCACCACAGCACGGCCTGATGAGTGGTGCGTCGGTGCACGCCTGGGTCTGAACCCCAGGCCGCCAGCAGCGGAGTGCGTGCACTTAACCACTAGGTCGTGGGGCTGGCCCCGACCTCTCTCCTATTTTTGAAGTCCTAGGAGAGTTGGGCAAAAAGAGGCTTGTCCGTGGACAAGTATGGTCAATACAACTTGGTCACTGCATTTCTTTCTTGAGGTGACTTGCCTTCCTTTTTTGTACTGGAGAAAGTTGCCAGTGAAAACATCTAATCACAGTTTTAGCTTGCTCATTTGGAGCGCTGAAAGGTGAGCTTCCTCAATGCTTGAGTAGAGATATTAAAATAGAGAGCACACAAAAATCTCTTATGACAGAGTGGAAGATATAAAGACTAAAGAACTCCTAAGCTCTAATTCTTTTTGTTTGTTGTATCCTATATCAGTTATCTGATGGGCCTGAGATGGCCTAAGCCTTTCCATATCATGCTTTTCTAGAGACAGGTTTCTAAATCTGTATGTTCATAGTTAAAGCAAACATTGTAACATGGCAGATGGCCAAGAAATTACCCTTAGCCTGTTTCTTTTGCATTGTCAGAGTTCCCAAGACATCATGGGGAAGCACAAGTATTTATCAAGACATTTAATTTCTGAGGTCACACGGCTGAACTACATTTCCCAGGTCCCAGTATCTCAGTGGGGTCATGTGACTGAACTGTGAGTAATGATGGCAGTGAAGAGAGGGTGTGCCTTTTCCATTCCTCCTTCTCCCATCGGTACTGCAGTGAATGAAGGAGTTGGTAATCTCAAGAATCCAGAGTCACTTTGTGGAGGAGTTGCGGGCAGTTAGAGTCTCCTGGTCCCTGTCAGACTCTGATATCAATGAGAAATAAACCTTTGATGTGTTAAGACTCTGAGATTTCAGAGCTAATTGATCACAGTATAGTACAGGCTCACCTGCTAATACAGACGTGATATATGCATATGGGACGTGCAGATGAACAAAATCCAAGAGGTATAAAAGTCCTCACAATCCCCTTTACTGGAGGCAAACACTATTATTAATTTCCTCTGTCTTTCAGAGATATGTGCTAATAACGAAAACTGTAATAATTATGGTAATGGCAGCAAACACTTAATAAGAGCTTGCTGTAACAATTGACCCTAAAAGTTATTATTCTTCAAACCTAAAAGAAAGTGATCTAAGTCAGCAATATGTGTGTTTGGTGAGGGGTGTCTCTCTTTCACAGTCTTTAAGGACCCTGACTGACAGAGGCCTTGCAATCTTTAATATGTGTCTTTGAGATTGACCTGGCCATCAATATCTAGCTGGCAAAAGGGCAAAGCACGTAGAGGAAGGCATGTAAGAGGCTTTCATGGGCCACATCTGCTGATCATTGACTAGAACTCAGTCACATCCCACATTTTACTGCAAAAGAGGCTGGCAAATTAGTCTAGTGTGTATGAAGAAGAGGAAATGTGTTTGGTGATCAGTTAACAGTTGTTGCCTTATTTATGTATTTATTCATTTAATCCTTACATCAGCTCTATGACTTAGGGACTGCTATTATGCCTACTTTACAGATTGCTAAACTGAGGAACTGAAAGGTTAATTCATTTGCCAAAGATCAGCTAGTAAGTGGCAGAATGTGGAAGTGTCTGGCACCAGAGCTAGATTTAACCACTCTATTGTATCCTTTCTTTATACAATGTAGTATATTATACAAGCTGTTATTCACCTTGTTACTTTTTTTTCTCCTTAAGGATATTTAATTGAAGTTATTCAAAGCTAGTACATAAAGGCTGTTTTATTTCTTTTTAACAGCTATGTACTACTTTATTATATAAATGAGTCATAATTTATTTAACTCTTTCATTATGATGATTGTTTCCATTTTTTCCCCATTTCACACAGTGATGTAGTGAATACCCTCAAAAGACTGTATTTGTACACCTGTGCATGTACATGGAGAAGAATAATTTCTAAGTAAAATTACTCAACCAAAATGGTATATGTATATTTGTTTTTCGTAGATGTTTCCAAATTTCCCTACAGTGAGAGTATTTCTTCTGCAAATGTATAAATTACATTCCCATTAGCAAAGTGTGAAAGTATATATTTCTCCACATTTATGCAACACAAAGGTTTTCAACTTTTGATATTTGCTAAATTGTAAGTAAAAATGGTACTTGATAGTTTTAATTTTTCTTTTTATTCATATAATAGATGTCAATGTCACTAGATAAACTTAAGTACCATTCTAATTTCTTTTTAGCAGTGGTTCATGTCCTTTACTTACTATTCTTTTGGAATGTTAGATATTTTCTTATCTATATATAGAAGATCTTTATATATTAAGGAAATAAATCTTACATAGAAGGGAAAGTGCATAAGGCTGTCAGCTAACTTCTCAGCAGAAACCTTACAGCCTAGAAGGGAGTGGCATGATATATTTAAAGTGCTGAAAGGAAAAAACCTACAGCCAAGAATACTCTACTTGGCAAGGTTATCATTCAGAATGGAAGGAGAGATAAAGAGTTTTCCAGACAGGAAAAAGATAAAGGAGTTTGTCACCAATAAATCAGCTTTACAAGAAATGCTAACATGACTTAAGTGGAAAAGAAGAGACAACCAATAGGAATAAGAAAATTATGTATTAAAAAAAGCCAATAAACTCACTGGGAAAGGCAAATATTCAGTAAAGGTAGCAGATCAACCACCTATGAAGCTAATATGAAGATCAAAAGACAAAAGCACTAAAATTATTTATTTCCATGAAAAGCGGGTAATGGATATACAGGCACAAAAAAGAAGTGAATATGAGATCAAAAACATAAAATGTGGGAGGAGGGGAGTAAAAGAGCAGAGCTTTTAGCAGGAGGTCAAACTTAAGAGACCATCAGGTTAATATAGATTGCTATATACATATGTTTTTATATACGAACCTCATGGTAATCACAAACCAGAAACCTACAGTAAATACATAAAAAAGTTAAGAGAAAGGAACTCAAACATAATACTAAAGAAAGCCATCAAACCACAAGGGAAGAGAGCAAGAAAAGAAGAAAGGAACAGAGAAGAACTACTAAAACATCTAGAAAAAAAGCAATAAAATGGCAATAAGTACATACTTATCAATGGCTACTTTAAGTGTCAGTGGACTAAATGCTCCAATCAAAAGACATAGCATGGCGATTGGATAAAAAACAAGACCCATATTTAGGCATACAAGAGACACTTCAGACCTAAAGACACTCACAAACTGAAAGTGAAGGGATAGAAAAAGATACTCCATACAAATGGCAATAAAAAGAAAGCTGGGGTAGCAATACTTATCTTAGACAAAATAGACTTTAAAATAAAAACTGTAACAAGAGACAAAGAAGGGCACTACATAATGATCAAGGGAACAATCCAACAAGAGGATATAACACTTGTAAATATCTATGAACCCAACACAGAAGCACCTAAATATATAAAGCAATTGTTAACAGACATAAAAAGAGAAATAGTAACACAATAATAGTAGGAGATTTTGACACTCCTCTTATACCCGTGGATAGATCATCCACACAGAAGATCAACAAGAAAACATTGGCCTTAAATGACACAGGCCAGATGGACTTAGTAGATATAGACAGAACATTCCATCCCAAAACTGCAGAATACACATCCTTTTCTAATACACATGGAACATTCTCCAGGATAGATCACATATTAGGTCACAAAACAAGTTTCAATAAAATTTAAGAAGATTGAAATAATACCAAGCATCTTTTCTGACCACAATGGTATAAAACTAGAAATCAACTTCAAGAAAAAAATTGGAAAAGCCACAAATATGTGGAGATTAAACAAAATGCTACTGAACAATGATAGAGTCAATGAAGAAATAAAAAAATACCTGCAGGCAAATGAAAATGAAAAGACAACATGCCAAAATTTGTGAACTATAGCAAAAGTGATTCTAAGAGGGAAGTTTCTAGTAATACAGGCCTACCTCAACAAACAAGGAAAATCTCAAATAAACAATCTAACAGTGCACCCAGAAGAACTGAAAAAAAGAAGAACAAACAAAGCCCAAAATCAGTAGAAGGAGGGAAATAATAAAAATCAGAGCAGAAATAAATGAAATAGAGACTAACAAAACAATAGGAAAAAATCAATGAAGCTAAGAGCTGGTCCTTTGAAAAGATAAACAAAATTGATAAACCTGTAGCTAGAGTCACCAAGAAAAAAAGAGAGAAGGCTCAAATAAAATCAGAAGTGAAAGAGGAGAAATTACAATGGACACCTCAGAAATACAAAAGATTATAAGAGAATACTACAAAAAGCTATATGTATGTCAACAGATTGGATAATCTAGAAGAAATGGATAAATTCTTAGAATCATAAAACCTTCCAAACCTGAATCAAGAAGAAATAGAGAATTTGAATAGACCAATCACCAGCAAGGTGATTGAAACAGTAATCAAAAACCTCCCTCAAAATAAAAGTCTAGGTATATACACAATGGAATACTACTCAGCCATAAGAAACGATGAAATCCAGCCATTTGTGACAACATGGATGGACATTGAGGGTATTATGCAAAGCGAAATAAGTCAGAGGGAGAAGGTCAAATACCGTATGATTTCCCTCATTAAGTAGTAGGTAATAACAACAATAAACAAACACATAGAGACAGAGATTGGATTGGTGATTACCAGAGGGGAAGGGGGGAGGGGGGAGGGCAAAAGGGATAATTCGGCACATGTGTGTGGTGATGGGTTGTAATTAGTATTTGGGTGGTGAACATGATGTAATCTATGCAGAAATAGAAGTATAATGATGTACACCTGAAATTTATACAATGTTATAAACCAATGTTACTGCAATAAATAAAACATTAAAAAAAAAAAAAAGTCTAGGACCAGATGGCTTCCCTGGCGAATTCTAACAAATATTCACAGAATACTTAATACCTATCCTGCTCAAACTCTTCCAAAAAATTGAAGAGGAGGGGAAGCTTCCTAACTCATTCTCTGAGGCCAACATTACCCTGATACCAAAACCAGACAAGGACAACACAAAAAAAGAAAATTACAGGCCAAGATCACTGATGAACATTGATGCAAAAATCCTCAACAAAATACTAGCAAATCGAATACAACAATACAATAAAAAGATCATCCACCATGATCAAGTGGGATTTATTTCAGGGATGCAGGGATGGTTTAACGTCAGTTGATGTTGATGATTCAAATCAATCAACATGATACACCACAGTAACAAAATGAAGAATAAAAATCACATGACCATCTCAATAGATGAAGAGAAAGCATTTGACAAGGTACAGCATCCATTTATGATAAACACTCTGAATAAAATGGTGTAGAAGGAAAGTATATCAACATAATAAAGGCCATATATGACAGATCCATAGCCAATATCATACTCATTGGAGAAAAAATGAAAGCTTTCCCTCTAAGAACAGGACCCAGACAAGGATGCTGACTTTTGCCACTTTTATTTAACATAGTATTGGAAGTCCCAGCTAGAGCAATAAGGCAAGAAAAAGAAATAAAAGGGATCCAAATTGGAAAAGAAGACATGAAACTGTCACTATTTGCAGATGACATGATTTTATATATAGAAAACCTGAAAGAATCCACCAAAAACTTTTGTAAATAATTAATGAATATGGTAAAGTTGCAGGATACAAAATCAGCATACAAAAATTAGTTGCATTTCAACATATTTTCAAGCACCATGTGTGACTGGGCAAGAGAAACAATAGAAAAAATAAACAAACGGGACTACATCAAACTAAAAAGCTTCTGCACAGCAAAGGAAACCATCAACAAAATGAAAAGACAACCTAACAATTGGGAGAAGATATTTGCAAACCATACATCTGATAAGGGGTTAATCTCCAAAATATACAAAGAACTCATGCATCTGAACAACAAAAAAACTAACAACCTAATTAAAAAATGGGCAAAAGACCTGAACAGACATTTCTCCAAAGAAGATAAACAAACGGCCAACAGGCACATGAAAAGATGTTCAACATCATTAACTATCAGGGAAATGCAAATCAAAACTACAATGAGATATCACCTCACACCCATCAGAATGCCTATAATTAACAAGACAGGAAGCAACAAGTGTTGGAGAGGATGTGGTGAGAACGGAATACTCATACACTGCTGGTGGGAGTGCAAACTGGTGCAGCCACTATGGAAAACAGTATGGAGATTCCTCAAAAAATCAAGGATAGAACTACCATATGATCCAGCTATTCCACTGCTGGGTATTTATCCAAAGAACTTGAAAACACCAATGCGTAAAGATACATGCACCCCTGTGTTCATTGCAGCATTATTCACAATAGCCAAGACTTGGAAGCAACCTAAGTGCCCATCAAGGGACGAATGGATAAAGAAGATGTGGTATATACACAATAGAATACTACTCAACCATAAGAAACGATGAAATCCAGCCATTTGTGACAACGTGGATGGACATTGAGGGTATTATGCAAAGTGAAATAAGTCAGAGGGAGAAGGTCAAATACCATATGATCACACTCATTAAGTAGTAGATAATAACAACAGACAAACACATAGAGACAGAGATTGGATTGGTGGTTACCAGAGGAGAAGGGGGGAGGGAGGAGGGCAAAAGGGATAATTCGGCCCATGTGAATGGTGATGGGTTGTAATTAGTATTTGGGTGGTGAACATGATGTAATCTATGCAGAAATGGAAGTATAATGATGTACACCTGAAATTTATACAACGTTATAAACCAATGTTACTGTAATAAACAAAAAATAAAAATAAAAAAAAGCAAAAGAGCATGAGGCCTGTGTGACGTGGGCTGTACTAGATTAGGCTGGAAGAGCCAGGGTCAGAAGGACATGGATTTCTAATGATTTCTCACCCATCAGGAGCATGTATGCCTGACTTTACAAAATTGTTACCCCTGTCTAAATTGGTTATGTATCATGTATTTATTTTATACTTAAACTGATTAAAATCCATTCTCTTGTGAAAAAAAAATCAGTTGCATTTCTATACACTAACAATGAAGTAGCAGAAAGAGAAATTAATAATATTATCCCATCTCCAATTGCAAGAAAAATAATAAAATACCTAGGAATAAATTTAACCAAAGAGGTGCAAGACCTATGAACTGAAAACTATAAAACATTGTTGAAAGAAATAGAAGACACAAAGAAATGGAAAGGTAATTTGTGCTCTTGGATTGGAAGAATTAACCTAGTTAAAATTTTTATACCTCCTAAAGCAATCTACAGATTCAGTGCAATTGCTATCAAAGTTCCAATGACATTTTTCACAGAAATAGAACAAAGAATCCTAAAATTTATATGGAACAACAAAAGACCGCAAATAGCCAAAGCAATCCTGAGAAAAAAGAACACGTATCACACTTGAGGTATCACACTTCCTGATTTCAAAATATACTGCAAAGCTATAGTAACCAAATGGCATGGTACTGGCACAAAAACAAACACATGGATCAATGGAACAGAATTGAAAGCCCAGAAATAAACCCACGCATCTATGGACAGCTAATTTTCAACAAGGGAGTCAAGAATATACAATGGAGAAAGGCAAGTCTCTTCAATAAATGGTATTGGGAAAACTGGATAGCCACATGCAAAAGAATGAAAGTAGACCATTATCTTACACCATACACAGAAGTGAACTCAAAATGGATTAAAGACTTGAATGTAAGACCGGAAACCATGAAACTTCTAGAAGAAAATGTAGTCAGTATGCTCTTCGACATCTGTCTTAGTAGCATATTTTCAAATACCATGTCTGACCAAGTAAGGGAAACAATAGAAAAAATAAACAATAGGACTACATCAAACTAAAAATCTCCTGCACAGCAAAGGAAACCATCAACAAAATGAAAAGACAACCTAACAATTGGGAGAAGATATTTGCAAACCATACATCTGATAAGGGCTTAATCTCCAAAATATATAAAAAACTCATGCATCTCAACAACAAAAAAACTAACAACCCAATTAAGACATGGGCAAAAGATCTGAACAGACATTTTTCCAAGTAAGGTATACAGATACCTTACTGAAAAGATACAACAGCACCTGAAAAGATGTTCAGCATCACTAATTATCAGGGAAATGCAAATCAAAACTACAATGAGATATCAACTCACATCCATCAGGATGGCTATAATTAACAAGACAAGAAATAACAAGTCTTGGGGAGGATGTGGAGAAAGGGGAACTCATATACGCTGCTGGTGGAAATGCAAACTGGTGCAACCACTATGGAAAACAGTATGAAGATTCCTCAAAAAATTAAGAATAGAACTACCATACAATCCAGCTATTCCACTGCTGAGTATTTCTCCAAAGAACATGTAAACATGAATGCGTAAAGATATATTTTCATTGCACCCCTATGTTCATGGCAGCATTAGTTGCAATAGCCAAGGTTTGGAAGCAACCTGGGTGCCCATCAAGGGATGAATGGATAAAGAAGATGTGGCATATATACACAATGGAATACTTACTCAGCCGTAAAAAAGATGAAATCTTGCCATTTGCGACAACATGGATGGATCTTGAGGGTATGATGCTAAGCAAAATAAGTCAGAGAGAGAAAGTCAAATACGGTATGATCTCACTCATAAAGAGAAGATAACAACAACAAACACGTAGAGACAGATTTGATTGGTGGTTACTGGAGGGGAAGGGGGGAAGGAGGAGGGCGATGGATGATTAGGCACATGTGTATGGTGATGGATGGTGATTAGTCTTGGGTTGTGAACATTGTGTAATCTACACAGAAATCATAATGTAATGATGTACACTTCAAATTTATATAATGTTATAAACCAATGTTACTGCAATAAAAAAAAGAAAAAGAAAAAAAACAGCTCTAGACTGGGCAGCTCAAACCCAGGGGAAGCTAGCCTGCTGTGGATCTGGAAAGTTCCCCACAGGCAGATAGATGGCAGCTGCTTCTCTGGCCCAGGCTGAGGCCAAGCAACAAGCTGGCAGGACAATTCAAGCCCAGGCCTCCGACCCATGAAGTAAATTTCCCTGCATGGCCCGGCCATATCAGTGGAGCTGGAACTCTGAGTGACAGCTGAGCAGGGAGACTCTCTTCATCATTCCACTAAGTCACCAAGAGATTTTTGAAACAAGTGGCTCCAATTCCTTGAAAACCAGAATAATCCCCCATTTGAAGTGTGTGCAGATCTTGTTGTCACCATCTAGTATTAATGAGCAGGCACCGCGGAAGGAAAAAGGGGTTTTTGGCTGCATTTTTGCACACTTACTTGCCTGACAAGCTCAATAAAAGCTTAAACAAATATTAAAAAAAAACCCAAACAAACAAAAAAGAAAACAAATCATTTACCTATGATATCTGTTGCTATATTGTTTTGGCCAATTTTTCATTTCTCTTTTAAGTTATGTTGGAATTTTCCCTTATGCATTAATTTTTTTAAAAAATTATGTAGTTGAATTTCTCATACTTGTCTAATTCTTTGCTTATCTTTTTCTTTCCTTTTTTTTGTTTGATTCTTTTTTTTAAAATTTTTTGTTTATTGCAGTAGCATTGGTTTATAATATTGTATAAATTTCAGGTGTACATCATTATACTTCTATTTCTGCATAGATTACATCATGTTCACCACCCAAATACTAACTACAACCCATCACCACACACTTGTGCCAAATTATCCCTTTTGCCCTCCTCGCTCCCCTCCTGCCCTCTGGTAACCACCAATCCAATCTCTGTCTCTATGTGTTTGTTTGTTGTTGTTGTTATCTACTGCTTAATGAGGGAAATCATACGGTATTTGACCTTCTTCCTCTGACTTATTTCACTTTGCATGATACCCTCAATGTCCATCCATGTTATCACAAATGGCTGGATTTCATCGTTTCTTATGGCTGAGTAGTATTCCATCGTGTATATATACCACATCTTCTTTATCCATTCGTCCCTTGATGGGCACTTAGGTTGCTTCCAAGTCTTGGCTATTGCTGCAATGAACACAGGAGTGCATGTATCTTTACGCATTGGTGTTTTCAAGTTCTTTGGATAAATACCCAGCAGTGGAATAGCTGGATCATATGGTAGTTCTATCCTTGATTTTTTGAGGAATCTCCATACTGTTTTCCATAGTGGCTGCACCAGTTTGCACTGCCACCAGCAGTGTATGAGAGTTCCCTTCTCTCCACATCCCCTCCAGCACTTGTTGTTTCCTGTCTTGTTAATTATAGGCATTCTGATGGGTGTGAGGTGATATCTCATTGTAGTTTTGATTTGCATTTCCCTGATAGTTAATGATTTTGAACATCTTTTCATGTGTCTGTTGGCCATCTGTATATCTTCTTGGGAGAAATGTCTGTTCAGGTCTTTTGCCCATTTTTTAATTGGTTTGTTAGTTTTTTTGTTGTTGAGATGCATGAGTTCTTTATATATTTTGGAGATTAACCCCTTATCCTATGTATGGTTTGCAAATATCTTCTCTCAATTGTTAGGTTGTCTTTTTGTTTTGTTGATGGTTTCCTTTGCTGTGCAGAAGCTTTTTAGTTTGATGTAGTCCCATTTGTTTATTTTTTCTACTGTTTCTCTTGCCCGGTCAGACATGGTGCTTGAAAATATGTTGCTAAGACTGATGGTGAAGAGCATACTGCCTCTTTTTTTCTAGAAATTTCATAATTTCAGGTCTTACATTCAAGTCTTTAATCCATTTTGAGTTAATTTTTGTGTATGGTGTAAGGTAAGGGTCTCTTTCATTTGTTTGCATGTGGCTATCCAGTTTTCCCAACACCATTTGTTGAAGACACTTTCTTTTCTCCATTGTATGTTCTTGGCTCCTTTGTCAAAGATTAGCTGTCCATAGATATGTCGGTTTATTTCTGGGCTTTCAATTCTATTCCATTGATCTGTGTGTCTGTTTTTGTGCCAGTACCATGCCATTTTGGTTACTATAGCTTTGTAGTATATTTTGAAATCAGGGAGTGTGATACCTCCAGCTTTGTTCTTTTTTCTCAGGATTCCTTTAGCTATTCGGGGTCTTTTGTTGTTCCATATAAATTTTAGGATTCTTTGTTCTATTTCTGTGAAAAACGTTGTTGTAACTTTGATAGGAATTGCATTGAATCTACAGATACAGATTGCTTTAGGAAGTATGGACATCTTAACTACGTTAATTCTTCCAATCCAAGAGCACGGAATATCTTTCCATTTCTTTGTGTCTTCTTCAATTTCTTTCAGCAATATTTTATAGTTTTCGGTGTACAGATCTTTCACCTCTTTGGTTAAGTTTATTCCTAGGTATTTTATTCTTTTTGTTGCAATTGTAAATGGGATTGTATTCTTAATTTCTCTTTCTGCTACTTCGTTGTTAGTGTATAGAAATGCAACTGATTTTTGTATGTTGATTTTGTGTCCTGTAACTTTACTGTATTCGTTTATTACTTCTAAAAGTTTTCTGGTGGATTCTTTAGGGTTTTCTATATATAAAATCATGTCATCTGCAAATAGTGAGAGCTTCACTTCTTCCTTTCCAGTTGGGATCACTTTTATTTCTTTTTCTTGCCTGATTGCTCAGGCTAGGACTTCCAGTCCTATGTTAAATAGGAGTGGTGACAGTGGGCATCCTTGTCTGGTTCCTGTTCTTAGAGAGATAGCTTTCAGTCCTTCACCACTGAGAATGATATTAGCGGTGGGTTTGTCATATACTGCCTTTATTATGTTGAGGTACTTTCCTTCTATACCCATTTTATTCAGAGTTTATATCATAAATGGATGCTGTATCTTGTCAAATGCTTTCTCTGCATCTATTGAGATGATCATATGATTTTTATTCTTCATTTTATTAATGTGGTGTATTACATTGATTGATTTGTGAATGTTGAACCATCCCTGCATACCTGGAATAAATCCCACTTGATGATGGTGTATAATCTTGTCAACGTATTGTTGTGTGCGATTTGCTAGTATTTTGTTGAGGATTTTTGCATCGATTTTCATCAGTGATATTGGCCTGTAATTTTCTTTTTTTGTGTTGTCCTTGTCTGGTTTTGGTATGAGGGTAATGTCAGCTTCGTAGAATGAGTTAGGGAGCTTTCCCCCCCTCCTCAGTTTTTTGGAAGAGTTTGAGAAGGATAGGTATTAAGTCTTCTTTGAATGTTTGGTAGAATTCACCAGGGAAGCCGTCTGGTCCTGGACTTTTATTTTTGGGGAAGTTTTTGATTACTGTTCCAATCACCTTGCTGGTGATTGGTCTATTCAAATTGTCTATTTCTTCTTGATCCAGTTTTGGAAGGTTGTGTGATTCTAAGAATTTATCCATTTCTTCCAGATTGTCAAATTTGTTGACATATAGCTTTTCATAGTATTCTCTTATAATCTTTTGTATTTCTGAGGTGTCCATTGTAATTTCTCCTCTTTCATTTCTGATTTTACTTATTTATGCCTTCTCTCTTTTTTCTTGGTGAGTCTAGCTACAGGTTTGTCAATTTTGTTGATCTTTTCAAAGAACCAGCTCTTGGTTTTATTAATTTTTTCTATTGTTTTTAGTCTCTTTTTCTTTTATTTCTGCTCTGATTTTTATTATTTCCCTTCTACTGATTTTGGGCTTTGTTTGTTCTTTTCTTTCCAGTTCCTTTAGGTGCATTGTTAGATTGTTTATTTGAGATTTTTCTTGTTTATTGAGATAGGCCTGTATTGCTCTAAACTTCCCTCGTAGAACCGCTTTTGCTGTATCCCATAAATTCTGGCATGTCGTATTTTCATTTTCATTTGTCTCCAGGTATTTTTTGATTTCTCCTTTGATCTCTTCGTTGACCCAATCGTTGTTGCGTAGCATTTTGTTTAATCTCCACGTATTTGTGGCTTTTCTGATTTTCTTCCTATAGTTGATTTCTAGTTTTATACCGTTGTGGTCAGAAAAGATGCTTGGTATTATTTCAATCTTCTTAAATTTATGGAGACTTGCTTTGTGGCCTAATATGTGATCAATCCTGGAGAATGTTCCATGTGCATTTGAAAAGAATGTGTATTCTTCGATTTTTGGATGGAATGCTCTTTATATATCTAGTAGGTCCATCTGTTCTAGTGTGTCATTTAAGGCCAATGTTTCCTTATTGATCTTCTGTTTGGATGATCTATCCGTTGGAGTAAGTGAAGTGTTAAAGTCCCCTACTATTATTGTGTTACTGTCTATTTCTGTTTTTATGTCTGTTAATAATTGCTTTATATATTTAGGTGCACCTACACTGGGTGTGTAGATATTTACAAGTGTTATATCCTCTTGTTGGATTGTTCCCTTGATCATTATGTAATGCTCTTCTTTGTCTCTTTTTACAGTTTTTGTTTTAAAGTCTATTTTGTCTGATATGAGTATTGCTACCCCACCTTTCTTTTCGTTGCCATTTGTGTGGAGTATCTTTTTCCATCCCTTCACTTTCAGTTTGTGAGTGTCGTTAGGTCTGAAGTATGTCTCTTGTATGCAGCATATATATGGGTCTTGTTGTTTTATCCAATCAGCCACCCTCTGCCTTTTAATTGGAGCATTTAGTCCATTGACTAAATGTACTTACTGCCATTTTTTAACTTTTTTTCTCAGTGTTTTGGTAGTCCATCTCTGTTCCTTTCTTCTTCTATACAGAATTGATGGTCTCTTTAGTTTGACCTCTACTCTTTAAGTCCCCTCCTCCCTCATTTTATGTTTTTGACATCATATCTAATCTCTTTTTTGTGCATTTGTATCCATTGCCCTCTTATCATGGAAATAGATAATTTTTCCTATTTGTGGTCTTTTTTTCCCCCCTTAAATCAGTCCCTTTAACATTTCTTGTAGCACTGGTTTCTTGGTGACAAATTACTTTAATTTTTGCTTGTCTGGGAAATTTTTGATCTCTCCTTCCATTTTGAATGATAACCTTGCTGAGTAGAGTATTCTTGACTGTAAGTTTTTTCCTTTTAGCACTTTAAATATATCGTGCCACTCTCTTCTAGCCTGTAAAGTTTCTGCTGAGAAGTCAGCTGATAGCCTTATGGAGTTTCCTTTGAATATAACTTGTCTTTCTCTTGCAGCTTTTAGGATTCTCTCTTTATCTTTAATTCTGGACATTTTGATTATGATGTGTCTTTTTTTTTTTTTTTTTAAGATTTTATTTATTTTTCCCCCAAAGCCCCAGTACATAGTTGTCTGTCATAGCTGCACATCCTTCTAGTTGCTGTATGTTTGATGCGGCCTCAGCATGGCTGGAGGAGTGGTGCCTCGGTGCGCACCCGGGATCCGAACCCGGGCCGCCGGCAGCGGAGAGCACGCACTTAACCGCTAAGCCACGGGGCCGGCCCCTATGATATGTCTTGATGTGGGCCTTTTTGGGTTTATCTTGTTTGGTGCTCTCTGTGCTTCCTGTACCTGGATGTCTGTTTCCTTCCTTAGGTTAGGGAAGTTTTCATCTATTATTTCTTGAAATAGATTCTCTGCCCCTTTGTCTCACTCTTCTCCTTCCGGGACACCTATAACACGGATGTTAGTGCGCTTGATGTTGTCCCAGAGGTCCCTTAAACTGTCCTCACTCTTTTTAATTCTTTTTCTTTTACCTGTTCAGCTTGGGTAATTTCTTCTAGTCTTTCGTCCAGCTTGCAGATCCATTCTTCTGTATCCTCTAATCTGCTTTTGAGTCCCTCTAGTGAATTTTTCATTTCCAGTATTGTAGTCTTCATTTCTGATTGGTTCTTTTTTATATCTTCCATTTCTTTGTTGACATTCTCACTGAGTTCATCTATTCTTCTCCCCAGATCAGTGAGCATCCTTAACACTCTTTGTTTGAACTCTCTGTCAGGTAGGTTGCTCAATTCTGTTTCACTTAGTTCCTTTTCTGGGGTTTTGTCCTGTTCCCTTACTTGGAATGTATTCCTTTGCCTCCTCATTTTGCCTCTTTCCCTGTGCTTGTGACTACGTATTAGGTAGGTCAGCTACGTCTCCTGCTCTTGGATAGGTAACCTTATATAAGTGATGCCTTAGGAGGCCTGCAGTGTGCTTCCCTCAGTTCTCAATGTTCCAGGGGTGACCCCTATGTAGGCTACGTGTGCCCTTCTGTTGTGGCCTGTTTGTTCTCCCTGTAGGCACCCAGGGAGGCCGAGTTATGCTCCTGGCCAGCTGCTGTAATGCTCAGTTGCTTGTAGTTGTTGTGGGCCCTTCAGTCTCTTTATCAGGTGTGGGGAGCCCCAGCACAGTTGGCTGCAAGTTCTAATACCACATTTGTGTTGCAGTATTTCTTTTAAGTGAGTAGGCCCCCAGTGTGGCAGGTTGTTAGGCTCAGGGGCTTACAATTGCTAGGTCTTGTCAGCTTTAGGTCTCTTGTCAGCTCTCTGAGGATTGCAGCTGGGTGGGGCTGGCCTCAGGCACAGGAGCACCCAATTGTTTCAGGCTTTGGACGGTGGGGCAAACCCCCTATGTGGGTCTTTGAGAAGCACAAGTCTTCTGTAGCTGACAAGACCTGCTACCCACAGGTCCACACACCCAGTCAACATAGTCCTGCCCCATGTGCACGCTCCGACCTCCTGAAGTGGACCCAGTCTCTCCATGGCGGGAGCCCCACACACTCCCCCACTGCCCCACACTCTCCACCTGCTCCTTGTGCACACCCTGCCCCACTGAAGTTGGCTCAGTTGCGAGGCTTCAGAGAATCCAGTCACCAATCTATGCAGGCCCACAAGTTGCCTGAGGGCTTGTTGTTGGGTAGGGCCAGTCTCTAGGGTGGGCTGCCTGCCCTGGCTGAGCTGTCTTAAATTGGTGCTCTAGTGGGTAGGGCAGACCTGGGCTAGCAGGCCCCAGGGAGAACTCCAATGGTGTCTGTGTCAGCATGCCCACACCAGGCCACAACAATGGCTGCCACCAATGTCCCAGTCCGTGGAGAGGTCTCACCTCTCACTGCAATGCACTCAGAGCCTATCTGGTGAGTCTCTTTTCACCAAAGCACTGTGCACCTTTCTTTCTGGTGATTTTAGGTTGCTTTCTGAAACAGGTGAGTTTGCGCATGGGCCCTTTAAGAGCCGGTTTTAATTTCTTTGTGAACCACCTTTTCTGGGGTGACTCCCCAATGTTTTAGTAGCAGGCAAAGTCAGATATTATGCCACTTGTCTCAATTGTGCTGGGTCTGCAAGGTGCCTACAGTGGGGGCACTCTCCGGCTCAGGGCCCTGCACCTCCAGGGAGGGCTGCATACCTGTGGGCTGCTCCCGGGTGGCCGTGAAGCTCGTGGCTTGTGAAGGTGGCGTCTTTTCTCTCCAGAAGGGAGCTTCTGCCTCTTCCACCTCAATTAGGATTGTCCTTTGTTGCAGGAGTTCCTCTTATCCAGCTTTCAGTTCTGTCTCAGGGGTAATTTGTCCATGAGTAGTTGGAAATTGGCTGTGTCCGCAGGAGGAGGTGAGTTCAGAGTCTGCTTACACTGCCATCTTGACTTCTCTCTTTGCTTTTCTTTTTCTTAGGTCAGCTGTAGAAAAAGTCCTTTCTGCATTCTGTGATTATAAAACGTTTCTTTTGTTTTCTTCTATTTTCTTTTTGATTTCCTTTTTATAGTTAAATCTTTGTGCCATATAGGATTTATTATGTTATAAGGGATAAGATAGGAATTCACTTGTGGTTTTCTTGATGTCTGTCCAGTTGGCCCAACATCATTTAGTGAAGACTATATTTTTTACCCATTATCATAAAATGTCACTTTTTTCACATACTAAATTCCATTTGGGTTTATTTCTGGATAGTCCATAGATCTATTTATACTTTACTACCACACAGTTTTCCTTACTGCAGATTTAAATATGTTTCAAAATCTTATTGTAAACACCTCTATTATTCAGAATTTTCTTGGTGCCTTTCCCTGTTACTTTTCCATATGAGCTTTGAACATCTGCTAAAGCAGTTTTTTTTCTTTTTTTCTTTGTGAGGAAGATCAGCCCTGAGCTAACATCCATGCCAATCCTTCTCTTTTTGCTGAGGAAGACCGGCCCTAAGCTAACATCTATTGCTGATCCTCTTCTTCTTTTTCCCCTTTTCTCCCCAAAGAACCAGTAGATAGTTGTATGTCATAGTTGCACATCTTCTAGTTGCTGTATGTGAGACGCCGCCTCAGCATAGCTGGATGAGTGGTGCGTTGGTGAGTGCCTGGGATCCGAACCAGGGCCGCCAGTAGCGGAGCGCATGCACTTAACCACTAAACCACGGGGCTGGTCCCTGTAAAGTAGTTCTTAATAAAGAAGCCTAATGTTATTTTTCTAGAGATCATATACATTTATAAATTAACAGAGAGGGAATTGATATTTTTCTGTCCAAGAACAGATTATGTCTTTTAATTTATTGGGGAGTCTTCCCTTTAGTTTTTTCAGTTACATTTTAATGTTTTCTTTATCTAGATTTCTTTTTAAGCATCTTAGACATTTTTCTTCTTTCTTTGTTTTATTTCTTATTCTTCCGTTATATTTTTAAACTGGTTCGTATTTTTAGATACTAAGTCTACTTATTTTTGTATATAAATTTTGTCCCCAGTCACATTATAATGATTATTACTAAGAGGCTGAGTATAATAAGTAAGATCACATGTGTCAGTGCCACACAACCTGGGTTTGAATCCCAGCTCTGCCACTTACTCGCTGTTATTGTAAGGATTAAAGATAATTCATGAAAAATATGTAGAATAGTGCCTAATCAGTTTAACCATCATTCTTAATCAGATATTGGTATAGAAGTTTGCTTACTTTTTTTTTTTATAGAATAACTTTTTTTAAAAAATAATTTTATTTATTTATTTTTTTCCCCCCCAAAGCCTCAATAGGTAGTTGTATGTCATAGCTGCACATCCTTCTAGTTGCTGTATGTGGGACGCGGCCTCAGCATGGCCGGAGAAGCAGTGCGTCAGTGCGTGCCCAGGATCCGAACCCAGGCCGCCAGCAGCGGAGTGCACGCACTTAACCGCTAAGCCACAGGGCCGGCCCTTGCTTGCTTCTGAAAAAGAATTTTGATGCTTTCTTGTTTCTATACTTGGGAAAAGCTTAAGATGAATAGGATGCATTTTCTTCGCTGGTGGGAAACTTTTTTTTTCATTTTCCAATTCGTTTGATCCTGCAGACTGCTTTGATAGAAAAATCATTATACTGATTTCATAAATGTGGAATCAACTACTCAGAGCAGTTAAAAAAGTGTATGAGCCAAAATTTGAATTCAGGCTTCCCTACTCTGAAGTCAAAGTCAAGATTTAAACATCAATATAGTAAAAGAAAATCATTACAGACTTGTGTATTTGAAAATATATGCCTTTTTAATTGCAAAATTTTCTCTGACACTTCCACATTCATCGAGTCATGAAATGTTTTTCTGTAAAGCATTTGCACATGAAATGTAGTTTACACTTAAGTTCAATTTATGAGATAGTCTTAACCATGGCTTCAAAGAAAGAAAAAAGAGTAAAAATTGTACTGCTGATTTTGACACTTTTGTATCTTTTCCTCTTTTGTATCTTTCCTCTCCTCTATCCCTATTACTCCTCTTACAATTCTAGCCCATATAATACCTAGCCTGGGTTACTACAACAGCCTGTGCAATGGTCTCTCCGACTCTAATCTGGTCTTCCTTAAAGCCATTCTCTGCACTGTCACCAGAACTACGTATTGCCAATCTGATCACATTTCCCCCTCTACCTGAGTTAGAACTCATTAGGGCGGCCTCTTACCTCTCCAGCCTGGAATCTTACTAGAAGGCTCTAGCAAAACCAAATCTTCAAAGTTCTCCTGAGCACACTAAATGCCTTTTCATCTTTGTGAATTTGCCCCCCTCACCACCCCACTACCTCTTCTTCCCCCAGTAACTAGCACTGTGACTTATATACAAGAGGTTCTCAATAGATGTGTGTCTCCTAAAAGAATAAACAAATGTTTTCCCCCTATTTTTAAAAATCTTTTAGGAAAGCAGTTTGTATTTTAGAAAATCTTGAGAAGAATAGTTAAACATCAGGAGCCTTGGCTTTTAGCCCTGGTTCTGTCTTTGACTCGCCGTGGGGTCCTGGACATGTATCTGTGGGTTTGGGCACTAAGTCTCCAAGCAGATTTTGGGCCTGAGACAGCTCAGTATTGGGGTCAAGTTAGGAGAGCACCGTGAATCAGCAGGGAAGCTTTGCATATTGTTTTATTCAATTCTTACAGCAACCTGTGTGGTAGGAATTAATATCCTTATAATACCAATAGAAAATGGTGACACAAAAAAGTAAATATTGTATCTAAAGGGAAGAAGGAAGAATCTTCTGATGCAGGGGCCTGGAGGAAAGAAGAGGAGACAAGCCAAAAGTCAGACTGAGTGTGTTCATTCCTGAATCTGTTGCCCCAGAATCAAATCTTTGGGAAGCATGCAAAGGGTAGAGAGATCCAGAGAGATTTGGGGAATCCTGGAGCAAGGGAGCTTCCTCATTTCTCAGGGCATAGATTGGGGACACTGCAGCCCCTTTGGTGAAATCAAACATTCAGTATATTCATTATGCAGAGCAGTGGCTGTGGTTGATCTGAAATGCCTGATGAAGAGGTCTAGGCAAATGAGCCTATGCTGTCACCTCTGCTTCCTATGGCATGTATGTGTCACCTAGGGAGTCCAGAAATTTCTCATAGCACTAGTGGGGAATGCAAAAATGCTAAGAGGACCAGAAGAGGCATAGGGTCAGGACAGGGAGGCTGTAGAATATGGGGGCTGTGTAGCTGGACCCTATAGTAGGGCCTACCCATTTCAGCAGTGGGTTCAAGGTGGAAGCAGGCAGGACCAGCCTCACTTCAGCAGTATGCCCTACTATATTTTTAATAATTCTTTCTGTCATTCAGCAACTATTTATTGGCCATCTACTCTATATTAGTCATTCTGCTTATAACTTTTGCCGATGTTTTCAAGGCCCTATTTGAAACAACTTTCCCTGTGACCATATACTCTCTCACAGACTCATGTAGACCTCAAAGCCCAGCTTCTGGAAACCCAGCCGTGCCTTTCCCTATGGCAGAGGATCCTTACCCTTCATAATGCCCCCCTTTAATATTGTTTTCCTGGGGATATTCATTATGATTTTTCAATCAACTGACTGAAACAGAAGGTGTGGCACACCTATATGTGAATACATGTGAATGTATATGACATTAATTTGAAACTTTTAAGTCATGTACACTTGGGTACCCCTTGCATTAGCTTTATGGTGACCCCACCTCCTCCCCTGGATGTTGTAGCTCAAAGCTGGAAAAAGAAAAGCTACTCCTTTAGCAAAATAAGGTTGAGGTGGTATGCCAGCAGGAAGTTATCTTTTTTGCTACAGGACTGCTTGGTTTTTTTTTGGATATTCCACTTGAAGATCAGACCACCATGGAGAAACCAAAGCATCATTTCTGCCTAAGGAGTGAATGAACCTGAGGGAGAGGAAGCTGATTGAAATCCCTCTCTGGAGGCCAACTAGAGAAGAATGAGGGGCCTAGGATTGGGGTGTTGGGCATGAGGGGTTAAAAGGAGTGAATGGCAAGGGGGAGCAGGAGAGAGTTCAGGGACGGGACTGGAGGAGAGTCTCTTCTAATCAAGGGAGAGCTCGCATGCTGTCTTCCAAGAGCCAGGGAATGTGGCCCCATGCCATAAGTAGGACTGTGACTCCTTTGTAGGAAACCTCTTGCATCTCTGCCCCCTTGTGGACTCTGTATTGCTTGAACCTGCAGTAAAGAACCAACTAAACATTTTTTAAAGATTCTATATGAGTGCTTCATGGCCTAAATAGGTAGTAGATGCCCTTTTCTTCCTCTCCCCAGCAGATGTCCAGATTCCCTCAGGGTGGAAGGCAAGATAATGAAAAGACCTCTGTGGGACCTCATCAGATCATAGTGGACAGACCATTTTGGTTGTGAACTGTACCACTGCTTCCTTCCACAATTAGGGGTCTAGTGCCCAGGTAACATTGTAGGGAGCAGCAGAAGAGTAATAACCACAGCATGGTTTTTGATTCAACTCGAGAATTTGGCTTCCTCCTCTCCCGTCTTCCTCTGTCTTATGTTAAGCATTTGCAGTTGCTTCAGGCTTCAAAATTGTTGTTTCATCAAATTATACTTTCATGTATTGTTATAGAATACATAACAGTATATTGCCATGCCAAAGCTATTTAATTGTTATAGAAGTTAGGACTAGAGAATGACAAAAACCCAATGAAATACAATAAACGTTTCAATTCCCACTTGTTTTTTGCATGAGATTGTGGGTCATTGAGGCTAATTCTTTTCTTCATGTCAATATAAAGTATAATTTTTCTAGGGCAGTTTTTCTACTGCTTGATCATAGGACCCATAGTGAGTGCTGTAACCTAATCCTACAAAAATACTATGACAAGAAGTCTGAACACATGGAGATTTGAGGGAAACGGCATTTTCTACTAATGGGCTGCTGCTGGCCTCTGCTTCCATATCCTCCCAGGTGTCACTGGAGGTGGCAGGTGGGTGTTTGAGAGTCTTAATTCAGTCCCTTTCTGACTGAGTAGACAGAATGAACCTACGCACAGCTCCTACCATCTACCGACTGCCATGGGTCTGCTGTTGCTTTTCTTTTCTTTTCTTTCCTTTTTTCTTTTATTTTTCCTTTTCTTAATATGATTTTCAGCTAGTGGATTATTTTAAAGCAAACGCCTTTGTAACTACCACCCAGGCCAACAGGTAGAACTTTGCCAGCCACTTAGAAACCCCTTGTTGAGGCCCATCCCAGTTACAAACACTCCCTACTGTCAAAGTAACCATTATCCTGACTTTTATAGTAATAACGTCCTGGCATTCCTTTTTTTCTTTTTTTTTAACAGTTTTACCACCCAAGAGTACATCCTTATATACTACATCTTAGTCTTTTTCATTAAAAAATTGATGTCTTTAGGTTCTCTTTTAATCTACAGGTCTTCTCCCCACCCCTACCTCATCCCTTTCTTTTCCTTACAATTTTCTTGTTGAAGGACCTAGACAGCCTGAACTGTCAAGTTTCTTATTGTCTGGGTTTTGCCAACTGTATATTCTTGGCTAAGTTAACATGTTCTCTTCTCTCTATTTCCTGCCAATTTGTCCGCAGGATCCAGAGGATTGATCAGACACATGTTTGACATTTTGGTAAGACTATATAGAAGACACATGTGTCTGATTGTCTCTGTTTTTAGCAGACATTGGTACTCAATATATCAATACATTAATTCATCAAATGGGAGTGGTTGCAAATGACGATATTCTATCCTTTAAAAAATTATTTTCTGGGGGCTGGCTCAGTGGCATAGTGGTTGGGTTCGTGTGCTCTGCGTTGGCGGCCTGGGGTTTACAGGTTTGGATCCCAGGCACAGACTTACACATTGCTCATCAAGCCATGCTGTGGTGGTGTCCCACATATCAAATAGAGGAAGACTGGCACAGATTTTAGCTCAGCGACAGTCTTCCTCAGCAAAAAGAGGAAGATTGGCAACAGATGTTAGCTCAGGGCCAATCTTCCTCAGCAAAAAAAAAAAAAAATTTTTTTCTGGAGTATTTTTACAAACAGACAGCTTCCCTTATCTATTATTTGGTTACCCAGTAGTACAGACATATAGGAAGGTCAGAATAAATACTTGATTCTTTCTATTTACTATCCTTTGAAGGTGGTCATTTAATTTTTAATAAAGTATTATTAATGAATGGATTTATACATATTTGATGATTTCAATCTGTGGGAATTATTTTCCTTATTAAAGCTAAATTTTCCCATCTTTGGCCAGTGGAAACCTCATAAAGTCAGCTACTGAGTCCTTTTGACATGTTTTCTAGTAGTCTTTACTTCTTTTTTGACAAGATATTTCAGGCTTATCTTGTACATATCCTGCCCCCGACATGAAATGGTATGGAAAAGGCAACTCAAAACTATAGTCTTATTGCTAGTAATGCTTTTCTCACTTCACGGCGCTCCTTCTCTCACTGTTTTTGAGTAGTGTTCAAAAGCTGGTGGCTTACTCTCTGAGATTTCCTGCATCTGTTTTCTTTCTTCACTTTCATCTGGACATTCACTTTCCTTCATCTCTGTTTCCCTTATTCTGTCAAGCTTTGATTCAATTCCCACCAGTTTTTTTTTCAGCATGGGGGTCTGTTTTAGAAGAAAACCCTGTCTGGTCCATTTTATAGGTTCTAGACTGCTCTAGCTCCTCCATTTCTTAATGATTTTTCCTTGTACTCTCCCACTGTTAGTTAGATTGGGCAAAATCCCTACAGTTTCAGGTGCTGTTTTCAAGTTCGCTTGTCATGATTTCCAGTGAGCATTTGTTGGCTATTATTGGTGTTTCTTGTGCTCAAGACCATCAGGCATCCTGTTGTTTCCCTTTGCTTTCTTCTGCACAAACACTGATACCTTGCAGATCTTGTGGTTGTTGGTGACTTGTTGCCATTTGTTTCGCAGTTTAGGGTTTGTGGGGATGCCTTGTCTTAGCTTGTTATAAATGCTATCCATGAATTTTTCTTTGCTATCTCGTTACTTTATTGAAGATTTAGGCGATTCAACAACTATGTGTACACCATCTTCCCAGAATATTTCTTTTCTGATGGAATGAGAATAGGAAGAGAAATAATGCCATTAATTTTGCTTCTTTACTTCTAGGCATTTTAGATCTTTTGCTTGAGTTCATTAGTTTATGACTAGTATAACTAGTGTTCAGTTGATGCATAATCATAGCATGAATGGTAATATTGTCACTTGAAAATAGATTTTTTAAAATCACAGGATCACTATCAGCCATATTACTGTTATATGTCACTTTTTACTTTTTTTTCATTTTTCTTTTCTATATTCCTTCTCTCTCTCTCTTTCTGAATAGTGCCCCACTAATTTCAGGCTGGCATGGGGGATCAGAATTGGCCACCCCAAAATGTGTCTCTTTGGCTTGATTATTTTTAAGGAAAGAAACCTTGACCTTTCCCCTAACTGCCTAAAAGAATTTAAGTTAGAAGGCCTGTCCCAGGACAGGCCATGACCATAGATAACTCTGGGTATGGTGGACTGGGAGGATCCTTGCTAAGCCCATTTTTATCAAAATTCTTTCTCTCCAGTCACATTGTCTATAGATGGCCCAGCAAACATCTGTTTACCAAACATTTACTTTTCTGTCTCCATGTGAATTGCTTCCCTCTCCTTTGAAGTCCCAGACCACTACCCCCAACATCCTCTTTTGTCTTTAGCTGAAAATGGTATTTAAGGTGGTGGCTTCCACCATTTTGGCGAGTTACTCAGTTTTCCTGAGTTTCTCCCAGGTATACAGTTATTAAACTTTGTTTGATTTTTCTCCTGTTATTCTGTCTTATGTCAGTTTAATTCTTAGACCAGCCAGAAGGACTTAGAGGGTAGAGGAATAGTTCTTCCTCCCCTACCATGGTGTATATATCTTTTAATGCTTTATAGCTTTCTTGGAACCAGCTTATAAGGAACTGGTGATGTCTTTCTTGGGTATCTCCCTAATTCAACCCAAACCTGTCTTTATATTGATAGGTAAGATGCCTCATAGTATAAAGTAGTGACTTTATTTGATTAGTTTTGTCAAAGATAATTAAACAAAATTTGTTTGGTCTATAAATATAGGCATAAATTTGTTTTGCTTTCTCCCCCAGTTTAAATTTTAAGTTTAGTCATTAAATGTTTGGGACCAGGTTGGATAGGGCCCAAGGAAATATCTGAGGAAGGCTGTTTCTCTTGGCCCCTGTAAATAACCTGACAAAGAGACTTGTTGCTTAACCAATGCCTAATGTGTTCATTTGGAATGCTCTGATGCTCAATTTTGTTAGCCATTTACAAAACAAAGGCTTTTTGCTCCCTGCATTGTAATTAGTGTAATTAGAGTTTATGTGTGAGGTATCATATATCTATTGTGGAGGTCTTTTAGGATAACAGGGATACTGAATAATCTCATGAAGATTATTGTTTTAAATAATTAGTTTATGTAGTATATTTAATACTACTTCACAGTAGAAAATTAAAGTTCCTCCAATCAAAATAGCATTGAGCGATTTGGATCAAAAATATATTCTTGCTTATGCTCTTCTGGCTACTCAGGGATGACTGGGCATAATATTTACATATGAAATGAAAAACAGACCAGAACAAGATTATAAGATGTTTTTTTTTTCTCTGAGGGGCTAACAAGAATAAGCAAAGTGTCATGCCATGCTAATCAAGGGAAGAAAATTGTAAAGATACAGAGGAGAAACAGGTTTCTGAGTTTGTATTGCTGCTATCTTATGGGGATCAGCTTCCATTGTTTCCATAATGTGTTATGTTGAAAAGGGCAGACAAGGTTGCTGAGCGGCTGGTTGGAGAGTCCCCAAGAGATTATCCAAGAAACTCAGTTGCAGCACATGTTGGAGCAGCCTCACAAGTGAAAATAAATCCACAGCATGTGGTTGTCTGCCTGAGTGTGCTTGTCATTCACTGCATAGTTCATCTGAATGGAGTACCAGTGGATTTCTCTTTCAAATCACAGAATGAAAAATGGAAAATGTTGTATGTTGTGCAGACCGGCGCTGGGTCTCCAGTTTTCTAAACCTGATGTAAAAGTAGAGTCTACAGACAGTAGCCAGGTGCTGTATTGGCCTTTTGGAAAATCACATTTTTTGTGTGTGTGTGTGAGGAAGATTGGCCCTGAGCTAACATCTGCCAATCCTCCTCTTTTTGCTGAGGAAGACTGGCCCTGGGCTAACATCCGTGCCCATCTTCCTCCACTTTATATGGGACACCACCACAGCATGGCTTGACAAGCGGTGAGTATGTGCACGCCCAGGATCCAAACCGGCAAACCCAGGGCCGCTGTAGCGGAGTGCGTGCACTTAACCGCTTGCGCCACAGGACCAGCCCCTGGAAAATCACATTTTTTAAATATAGTTGAGGTTCATCTAAAGTGGCTCCTGTTATTTCAGACAAATTTTTAATTGATGTGCTCAGTCTATTTTCTCTTGACTCCCAAGCACTACTATGGATCAAAAGTTAAATTGGACCAAGTTGCTGTGCACAGCATGTTGTCAGCTCTAACACACCTTTTTTCCCCCAATTATACTTAACCAAATCAGTGTTAAATTAAATTCACATAAAGTTAGAGTTCATATGTAGATTTCTTGGTGTTGTGAATTTCAGAGAGAGAAGTATTTTGCAAGGACATGCATATAATTCAGGTGAGTGGGTAGAAAATATTGCAGAGGCAGTTAGTGATATGTGTTGTATGGAGAAGTGAGAGGTTTCCTATATCCTTTCTTTCTGTCTGAAATGTGTGAGATGTTGCAAGACATATAAAGAAGGTTCAATGATTATAACTTTTAACCTGTTTCTAGAAAATTTTAAATCTTAGTTATTTTTACCATTTCCATGACAAATATTTTACCCCCAATTGCCACTCTTGGAAATTACTTTGTTCTTCAGTTTTGTTCAATAGCAGAGGCAGCTGCATGTTATCTGATTTTATGTGGCAGATGATTTTCATTAAATGTAGACTAAATTAGTTATAACTTCCTTTTGGGAGATTATGACCTAGTACTCTACTCAGTCTTTTTGAAATAGCTGAGACAATAGTGATTTCTAACTAGTGCATTTCCTTTGGATTACTGACTACTTGAAAGAGTTCAAAATGTTTCAGGTCTATTCAGTCTTCTTGGAATTGCCAGTAAAAAGATGAGGGCCAGAGGCAGAGGTGATGTCATTAAAACCTTTAAAAATACGTTTGTGAAACATTAAATTTGGCTTCTAGAACTACAAGTTTCTGCTGAGATTATGATCAGACTTTCTTTGGGAGAAAATGAATAGGATCATGTTTATGACACACAAGTCTTCTAGGTATGCGATCTATGACTGTATTAAGACAGTTTAGAGACTGTATTAAAGACTCACTTCTTCACCAATTTAAACTGGAAATCACATATTTCACTCCAGGAGATAGAAATCTGATTTCTACTACGGCTTCCTAGTTTCCTATGCATCTGAACTAGTAGTCACACAGAACAGGAAAACCATATTGTCAGCTGAATTGTAACACTTGATGGCTTCTGAATAATGTCATAAATAACATTTATTTTGAAAACTACTTAGCAAATGAAAAAGAAATTAATAGTCTTTAGTCATCGTGAGTCTCTCCATGGTTTCTTGTTCAACATGTGTCTCGAAGGTAACTTCTAGGTAACCTGAGATTGACAGCATCAGGCAGCAGCCAGCCAGTTCTGGTGCCAAGCTGCCTTAGATCTCATGTCTCGGATAAGAAAATGTGTGACAAAGACATGGAACTGTCGAGCACAATATTTTTGCCTCTTCCTTTGCCCTTCACCTTACGTGTTGTAGAGCTGTCGGTGAGAAGTGTCTGCTCAGCTGGGGACTACGCTTTCCAGGACCCCCTTGTAATTAGATGCAGCCATCGATTAGGTTTTAACAAATGTCAAGTGATTGGAAGTGATGCATATCACTTTTAAGTCTGACTCACAAAAGCCTTCTGTCACCCTCTTCTCCAGGCTCTTCTTTCCCTCCAGCTAGTTGCAAAGGTGGTAACCCCCAGGATGAATTTATAAACTCTGTGGCGAAGATGGCAGAATTTATGTAATTCTGAGTTACAGTGGCTTTGTGGAAGGGCTGCTTCTCCTGTTCTCCTGCTCAGTATTATTAGGTGGGCAAGAAAGGAATTTTAATTATGTTGGGTCTCTGAAATTGCTGGTTTTGTTTGTTACAGTATCTAGGGTTTCTCTAACTAATAAAGCATGTAAATCCATCCATACATATATAGGCCAAACCTAAAAACTGAATTAAAGGGAGGAGGGGAAGGTTGGCAGAGAGGGAGAGAGAGGTTATTTTGGATCCTAAATTGCTGGAGATACACTATGGAAGGAAAGTGTGTTTAATCCATTTCAATTCCAATATAAGAGAAACTATTTTAAACTAGCTTGAGAGTTGGGGCAAGTGTAGGATTCAAACATACTTATTCATTCATTCATTCATTCATTCAACAAATGCTTACTATGTGTAGACACTGTCCTAGGCAGCGGGGATAACTCAATAAAAGAGAGACCAAAAAATTGCAGGCTATTTAGGAACTCTACTGCTTCTCCTCATTAATTCTTGTTTTGTTTTTGGTTAATGAGGGAAATCATCATAACAGCTTCAGTTGCAGGTGTTATATAAGTCCCACTGTTGTTTGTTCTTATAATTTTAGTTCTTTATGAGTGTTAAGTGGTTTTAGTTAGGGTCCCTTCTGAAAGGGAAGGGAGTACTGTACCTGGATTTCTTTGGTCCTTTCTCCTGGCTCTTGCTTGGTTTGACAGCAGAATAAATAGGGATGTGTACGAGGCTGTGAAATAACTGCTGTTAAAATGTGCAGGGTTCAACATTTAAAAGGAATTGCATTTCAATACATGATAAAATTTCCAGATTATCTTGAGAATTGGCACTGCTACTGTCAGTTATATTGAAAGGAGTCCAGCATGCTAAATTACCTGACAAGTTGTGGTGTTTTATGTGCTGTATTGATATTGGAGTATTTGTTTTGCTTCAATGGGTACTTAATTATTTGTTTCTTCTTGACAGTGTACCAGAATTAATTCACAGCATTATGAAGCTGCATTAAACATCCCCTTGAAAGCAAAGGCTGGGTCTCGTAACCCTGGTGAATCATCTGAATGTTTAGGCCACAGTTTAAATATATCAAATTAGGGTCATGAATTACTTTTAAAAGGAGAGAAATTATAGCTTTTTCATCCTAAAGGAGATTTCAAGAATGCAAGATGAAAGGACACAAGTGTAGGAAATGGAGGCTATTATTAGAATCCAGTTTAAGATGGGCTCATGGGCACATGGGCATGAGCATGACACAACTTAAGGCACACTTCTTGCCCATAAGCAAATAAAAATTATTTTCTACACAAGTACAGCAAAAGTCTTGGCCATGGGTCCCTTATTGAAAAACAAAAAAGACAGAATGAGTCAATCCAAAGGTTTTCTAAATCCTTAGTATGTTAAATCTCCATTAGTAGTAGTCTGTGGCATAGGTGTGAATCAACACATTTATATGTCATATTAGTATATTAATAATTAAGTTTTTTAGCAAGTAAAAAAAAACCCAGAAAGTTAAATGTTAATGTCCTTTATTTAGTGCTGAAATGACAAAATTTTTTGTTTTTCTTTTATCTGGAAGGTAATTGGGAATATCAGGAAGGTAAAATAATTTCCTTTAGATGTTCATGCGAGTGTTTTTTTCTCTGAAGAAAATGAAGCTCTACAGATAGGGAAAATTTACTCCCACTTCCAGAGATGTGATCCTTTACTGAGTAAACAATATTTTCCAATCAAAACGACACAGATAGGTTAGATTTCATTGATAGGGCAGAAATTTGAAAGCCGAAGTGAAGGTCCATTCTTTCACAGAATTGTGTTAGCAATTTCAAAAGGTAATGGTGGTCTTACTAATTTATTTTTTGATAAACTCCTAAAATGCATAAATGTGATTCTAATAATATGCTCTTCTTTTACTAGGGATCTCAGCAGAGGCTGGTTTTGTGGGAAAATACCTGTATGAATAAGTCATCCTGTGGTTTTCTGAAGTGGGTATTCAGGAGACACTTATGGAAAGGAAATAAAAGGTACTCCTACATTCATTTGGGGCATGAGTGTTTTTTCCCTATTACAAGAGCAGCAGAAACAAGTCGGTTATAGGTCAAGAAGAATAACAGAAAAAAAGTTACAAAATTGAAGCCAAAATTCAGCCTTTTCTCTGGATTCTCTGTGTTCCTTAGTGGCGCTAGCATTCTATGTATTTTATGATGATAACAATAGTCACAACAATAATTATACAAAGAACTGTGACCGAAGATTGCCCATGTGTGCTCTGTCTTTCCAGCTTGTTCGTTTTGTGAAGTGAGTTTGAACAAAATGTTGACAGTCTCTAAACCTAGCCCCTGCTGTGTTTGGAGAAAGTGGTTTTATATTAGTTCTGTAGTTTTATGTATAGTTGGAAAAAAACATCTTCTGAAAATGGAGAGCCCATTCAGAAGTCTGGCTTCTGTATACTTTTTTTTGCCAAGAAGGGCTAACTGATGCTGTTTTCCTCAGTTAGAAAAAGGGAGAAAAGTAAAAGGAAGCACATAGGCAGGATATTTGAATCGACACCTCAAATTCACGGTACTAAGTTAGATGTTCTTTTTCAAGTTCAAGAGTTCTTATTACGGGGAAATTAACAAGACACTTGTCAAGTAATATAGTATTAAAATACAAAAAAGTAGTACTAAAGTGAAACTGGTAAGCATTTTAGACAAAGCACTATTTTAGTGAGACAAGTTATATTTTGCTTAGAGTTAATATAATTTTTTAAATGTTCATATAAAAACTGGTGACTTTTATATATTTCTCAATGGTACATTTGAGATGAAAAACAGAAGTCTGCTCTAGTATTCTGTAGAAATTAGTGAATGAGATTTTATTAAATGGAATAAGTAGTTCTTTATGACAAACTTTGAGAAAAAATTTTCAGATATTCTTTCAGTTTCAGATATTGTAAGAAAAGAAATAAGTATGGTGTAAAAATAGCCATTTGAGTCGTTTCTTGTACTGTTCTACTTGACAGTCAAGATAGAACTATTCTCAGAAGAATTGTCAATATACTGGAATTAATTATAATATGCACAATTTACGTATACCAAGTCCTTTTGTGTTGAAGAGAAAATAAGAATGTGGTATCATTCTTCTCAACGTAGTAAGTTCTATAATATAATCTTTTATTTTAATAAGGAATAATCTATAATAAGCAATCTTTTACTGTTTTGGCGATTAGATTATGGAAATTTCTTTTGGTTACAGACCTCTGTAAAAAATACTATTACGTTATAGCAAAGGAGCTTGGCTCATTTACAAGGTGGGATTGAGGTGGGCATATGAGTATATTTCTTTTATTGCACTGATGTACTTTTTCTGTGGATTATTCTCTTAGGAGCTGTGTAAACAGCTAGACAGTGAAAAATCTGTGAGTAATAACAAGGCAAACATTTACTTAGGTAATTCTTATGTCAAAAATGCCTGATGGCAAAAAGGGAAAAGCTTTATTGTAAGAGAAAAGTGTGATTAAAAGAAAGTTAAAATCAGCAACAGGCAAGTTATTATAGTGTCTTAAAATCTCATAGCAGCTGTTAGCATCCACCAATGAATTTTCTCCAGTATTACATGGTCTGTGTTGGACAAACTTTTCGTGTTGAAGAGCTCATGATTCACCTTCTAGTGTGAGCTGTTCACCTACCATTTTCTGCAGGTCATTTGTCCCTTTGTCCTTTCCCGACCCTATTATTGAACATCAACTCTGATTGGCAGCAAATACAGAGATAGAATAATCATTTCTTGTCTGAATTATCTTTCCAAAATGCATATTGGATCATGTCAGTCTTCAGTTTATAATTATTCAGAGGTTTCCTTGTTGTCCAAGGTTTGAATTCCCAAAGCTCTGCTCTAAATTTGCTGTGCTCTTGCTTATCAGTCTTCAAATGATCCTTGTTGCCTTTGGAATAGAATTTGAGTAGGAAATAAAGCTTGGAGCCAGGTTAAAGAGGACCTTGTTGCCAAACCAAAGATTTTATTTCATCCAACATGTCTTCACGTGAACTCCAGCCAAAATGAATTCATTGTCTTTTCCCCAGAGTTTCAGATTTTTTCTGCTTTCATGATTTTGTTCCTGGTAGTCTGTCCCAGTGGGTTACCTGGGTAAAAAAGATCTGTGCATTTTCAAATTCATTTGTTGTTGGTGCCATTGAGTCAATTCTTTTTTTTTTTGGTTTAGTTTTTTGTTTGTTTATTGCAGTAACATTGGTTTATAACATTGTATAAATTTCAGGTGTACATCGTTACACTTCTATTTCTGCGTGGATTACATCATGTTCTCATGTTCACCACCCACATACTAATTAAAATCCATAACCACACACATGTGCCTAATTATCACTTTCGCCCTCCTCCCCCACACCCTTCCCCTCTGGTAACCACCAGTCCAATCTCTGTCTCCATGTGTTTGTTTATTATTGTTATTATCTACTACTTAATGAGTGAGATCATACAGTATTTGACCTTCTCCCTCTGACTTATTTCACTTTGCATAATACCCTCAATGTCCATCCATGTTGTCACAAATGGCTGGATTTCATCATTTTTTATGGCTGAGTAGTATTCCATTGTGTATATATACCATATCTTCTTTATCAATTTGTACCTTGATGGGCACGTAGGTTGCTTCCACATCTTGGCTATTGTGAATAATGCTGCAATGAACACAGGGGTGCATGTATCTTTATGCATTGGTGTTTTCATGTTCTTTGGATAAATACCCAGCAGTGGAATAGCTGGATCATATGATAGTCCTATCCTTAATTTTTTGAGGAATCTCCATTCTGTTTTCCATAGTGGCTGCACCAGTTTGCACTCCCACCAGCAGTGGATGAGAGTTCCCTTCTCTCTACATCCTCTCTTTCCCTTCTTATTGTTTCCTGTCTTGTTAATTATAGCCATTCTGATGGGCGTGAGGTGATATCTCATTGTAGTTTTGATTTGCATTTCCCTGATAGTTAATGATTTTGAACATCTTTTCATGTGCCTGTTGGCCATCTGTATACCTTCTTTGGAGAAATGTCTGTTCAGGTCTTTTGCCCATTTTTTAATTGGTTTGTTAGTTTTTTTGTTGTTGAGATGCATGAGTTCTTTATATATTTTGGAGATTAACCCCTTATCAGAGGTATGGTTTGCAAATATCTTCTCCCAATTGTTAAGCTGTCTTTTCATTTTATTGATGGTTTCCTTTGCTGTGCAGAAGCTTTTTAGTTTGATGTAGTCCCATTTGTTATTTTTTCTATTGTTTTTCTTGCCCAGTCAGACATGGTGCTTGAAAATATGTTGCTAAGACTGATGTTGAAGAGTGTACTGCCTATGTTTTCTTCTAGAAGTTTCGTGGTTTCAGGTCTCACATTCAAGTCTTTAATCCATTTTGAGTTAATTTTTGTGTATGGTGTAAGGTAAGGGTCATTGAGTAGATTCTGATTCCTAGTGACCCTGTGTACAGCAAAGCGGAACCCTGCCTCGTCTTTTTGTGCCATCCTCTCACCTTCCGGCGCTCTATCAGACAACGTTCTGTTGCTATTCATAGGGTTTTCATGGCCAGTTTTTTCAGAAGGGGGTGGCGAGGTCCTTAGTCTGTCTTTGTCTGGAAGCTTTGCTGAAACCTGTCCATCATGAGTGACCCTGCTGGTGTTAGAAATACTGGTGGCAAAGCTTTCACTATCACAGCACCATGCAGCTGCCACAGTGTGATAACTGACAGTTGGACAGATGGGTGGCGTGGTTCCCTGACCAGAAAACAAACCCAGGCTGCAGTATTGAGACCACTGAATCCTAACCATTAGACCACCAGGGCTGGCTCTTAATATAGTTTATGATAACACTTGCTATATGGCAGAGTGACTTCCTTCTTCTTTTACTTCAAAATGGTCTTTTTGCTCTTAAATACAAATTTTAGAATCAGCTTGTCAAGATCCAAAACAAGACAACCCATTGGGATTGTGTTTGAAATTGTATTGAATTTATAGATATCTCTTTTCAAACTGCGGAAAAAATGGGCCTGATTGTACTTTATTTCCTACATACCCTCCCAGGAACAACTTTGCATCTTGCATCCAGAGAGCCCTACATCTACCCTATGAAGGCAAGCTGACTTCAGTGCATCAAAGGAGGTCTGCTCCATTAGAATGACAATGGGGCCTTTCCAGTCCTAACTCCTCTGTAACTAGCTCACAGGAGAAAAACCAAGCAAGTTTATTCTCTGGTGACTGCACCCTATTAGGAGATCAAAAGAAGTCTGAGAAAAAGAACAAATCAGCACAAATCAGTACAGAGGTACACAAATTAGGACAGAGGTGTTGTTGAGATTTCATTTACATTCTTTGTAAGCCTCCTTGCTTCCTATCTTTGCCACCATGTAACATCCTTTCCCATAGGAACAGGGAGGGAGAATTAAGAGAAACAGGACATAAGTTTAAGAAAGAAAGGGGTGAGGTAGGAAATTTACTTATAGAATATATTTAGTTGTAATTTTGTGCGTGTGTGTGAGGAAGATTGGCCTTGAGCTAAAATCTATGCCAATATCCCTCTATTTTTTGTATGTGGGACACCACCACAGTATGGCTTGGTGAGTGGTGTGTAGGTCCATGCCCAGGATCCAAACCCCAGAACCCTGGGTCTCCGAAGCGGAATGCACGAACTTAACCACTACGCCACCGGGCTGGCCCCAGTTTTAGTTGTAATTTAAAAAATTGTCTAATCTAATCCACTTATTTTATAGATGAGTAAACCCAGAGAGTTTAAGGAGCTTGTTTAAAGTGGCCTAACTAGTAAATGGAAGAGCCAGGATCATCAGATTATCTGGTTTGTTGTCCAATGTTCTTCAAATTGAAACATTTAAAAGGCTATAAAAAGTAATTAATTATTATAATTACTATTATTATTATATTTTAATTGGAATAATCTCTGCTCGTTACCTAAATTCACCATTTCTACTTGTTTCACCATTATTTCTAATGTCTTCATGTTTTCTGAACTTTGAATCTCTCATGGTGCAAAACAGTGCCCTGATAGCTGGCTCATTCTCTATCTATCTGTCTGTCTGTCTATCTATCTATCTATCTCTCTATCTATCTATCTGTCTATCTATCTATCTTCCATCTAGTCTGTTGTTGTATGAATAATACAAGAACAGCTATTACTTATTTCTTGTGTGTATTTTTCCATATTCCTTTTCCTGATTGGCCTTAAGTCTGCTGCTGTTAGTAAAGTATTCACAGGCATTTTTATTTATCACATACAAGTGATATAATGTGCTTTTTCATAAGCGTTTTAGTAAAGGATCATTTCTACTTACTTTTTTGTTTCCTGCTGAAAAAAATCTGAAAAATACCTTCTCTTTTTTATTATTGTTACTAGTTATTCAGACATGATTTTTAGCATGCAGAAAAATAATTTTGTGTCTCTATTTCAAACTGGTAGTATATTTTATTTAAATGTGCTTTAAAAATTGCTGTGTCAAGGTAAGATGGAATTATAATTGGAAATCATTTGGCCTACGAAAGTTGCATAAAATGGGAATTTGGGGCACATGCTAAGCAGGAGAAACAAAATAGCAAAGGAAGCTACACTTTTGTGGTGCAAAATTTGACACACAAAGAGTTTGCTCTTTTAGGGTAGAATCCTGGGTAAGGTTCCTTTTAAACCAGTTTTTTGAGTATGTGGCAGATCCATAACTTCTCCAGTCAGTTTCATGTGTCAATAAGTCCAGTCCCACTTGTCTAATTTAAAGTTTCTCCTTTTTCCAGGCTCAGAAACTTGCATTGGGGAGAGGGGCAGGTATCTTTGCCCCCCTGCCCTCCCCATTCATTCTGCTCTTTCTGGAACTTTCAGGTTCAGAGAAGGAGGAGCAGAAACTGGAGGAAAAGGACAAAACCTTATTCGATTGATGGTAGTGTGATCTGTCAAGGTGCCCTCTGTGAGCTGATGCCCCAAAGCTGGCTCTTTCTCTCCTGGGGTACTTCCTTGGGTTCTAGGGCGTGATAACACTGCGTTGTTCCCTGATTTAGCTTCCTCAAACCTTCTTGCGGTAGACCCTACCCAGTCTCTTGCTGTGGTGGACTCTGCACCTGGTAGGTAGATTTCTTTGTCAAGATCATTCAAGATGACTCATTCCTGGCCACCCTCTGCAGCAGTCATTTAGCTCATGAGTAAATTTGACTCCCATCCTCCACTAAATTCTGGAAATGCAGACCGTTTCCAATGCATCCCCCTCTCTTCACTCTGCTCTGGTTACCTGCTCACTTTGGACTTTTTCAGGCACCAGCCCTGTGTCTTTCAAATACTGGGGTTATGTGTCAATCTGTAAATAGTTCTCTTGGGGGAGTCATTTGTCTGGAGATAGCAGTGGGGGTGGGAGAAAGTGCCCAACATACAGCACTTCTACAACTCTCCATAAAGCATTCTTGACTCAACAGTCTTTGCTCACCCATCTCCTGGTGGCCTTTTCTTTATATAATCTGGAGTTGGGGAATGAGTTATAGGTTACATAGCCACCTTTGGGCCAGCTGTTAGCAAATCATGCATAGGTGTTTTGGTATAAGTGTTTTTGAATATCTCTTTAGAGTACTTTATAACTTTTATCCTTAGCTTTAGGGCTTCAGCTAAACCTCTGAGACAATAGGAAATGTTCCACTCTGTATACTGTTACATATGCCAAGATGCTTTCCTGGGTTATTTCAGTGTCCAGCATTGGAAGAAGTCAAGATTCATTTCTAGGACTAGAGTAGAGTCATCACTACATAGACAGCCTTTTGATGTTTAGGGTTTTTAGTCCTGGGGTATGTGTTTGTGTGTGTGTGTGGGATGCATGTGTGATGTTAGGAGAAGGGTAATGTATTAGTCAGAGTTCTCCAGAGAAACAGAACCCTGTTCTGGAATTGGCTCCTTGTAATTGTGAGGGGAGAGGGAGGAATTGGTTCATGTAATTGTGGGAGCTGCAAGTCCAGAATCCTTAGGGCAAGTCAGTAGGCTGGAAACTCAGGTAAGACTTGATACTGCAGTCTTGAGTCTGAAATCCTCAGGGCTGGCCAGTAGGCTAGAAACTCAGGCAGGATTTCTGTGTTGCAGTTTGGAGGCAGAATTTCTTCTTCTTTGGGAAACCTCAGTCTTTACTCTTAAGACCTTCAACCGATTGGATGAGGCTCAACCTGTCTAGGATAATCTGCTTTACTTAAAATCAACTGACTGTAAATGTTACTCACATGTAAAAAGTACCTTCACAGCAACATCTAGACCAGCATTTGACCAAACACTGGGCAGTGTAGCCTAGCCAAATCGACACACAGAATTAATCATCACAGGTAGGTAGTAATATTGGTTTCTTTTTCCTTCTTTATTCTGCTTCTCCACAATGACTGAGGCCAAGACATGCATTATATCCGAAGCACCTATTTTCCCTTTTTTCATAGACAAAGGGACGTCATATTACAGCCTGGAACTACACATTTATTAATGTGGCTCTTTAACATCTGTCTTCCCTACTAGACTATGAGCTATGTAAGAGCAGATAATGGATCTGCTTGTACTTGCTGTTGTATCTCCAGTGACAAAAGTTATTATTTTTGAAGAATAAATGAGGAGTAGTTGCAGTTGTCTAGCCCATTTCACTGGGGTAGGAAAGCAGACAGGGGCAGAAACCTAGGAAAAGACAAAGAATAGGCATTTGGTATAGAGTCCCTCATGTTTCATTCTCCAACACCAAGCAAGGCAGCTGGCAGTTAGATGGGGCAAAGATTTGTAGGGTGAGAGGGCCCTGAACAAGCATGTTGCTCTAGGACATTTTTTTCTTTGCCTGGTCACTATATGTTAAAAGAAGCAGGGAGAAATTATGATGAACAAACAAGGGACTATATTATAATTTATAAGCTGAGGATTAAAGTTCACTTGTTAAAACCTGAAGTGGAAGAATGTTTCAAAGGGCTTTTGAAGCTAAACTGTTTTGAAACCTAGAAGTCAAGGAATCAGGAAACATGGAGAAAGCATTGTGTATATGCCCTGAAGGGGTTAGTGGACTGATCCTAAGACTATTATGTGCTTTGTGGTCATTGCATGAGAGGAAATCATGAGATTATGGGAAACAAATCAAAGACTTTCCTGCCCTTTCTGTTTCTATATATCAATTCCTTGAGTCCTGTTCCATTATTCTTCTTTTAAACACGCTATTGCTGTCACCCAATGCAGAAACAATAATAAGTAGTGCAAGATAGAACATGAGTGACAAAATAGATTGGCTTGGGTTTTCTGGAATCAGTATTTTAGGGCCTCAGACTTAGCCCCAGGCCGCTCTTACCTCCTCCTTCTTCCAATGGCTTTCCTAGGCAGGCTGTGTACATGGAGAGTGAGCACAGTGTGGTTCCTATAGAGACTGTAGTTGAGTTCAAAGAGAGGTGATAGGAGGGAAGATCACACTCATTGTCTGCTGGGGACAGACAATATAGTGGATTGCTCTATTGTGTAACGTCTCATTTAAATCCATGAAAACTAGCTACTATTATTATTTAATTGAGAAAACTGAGGTTCAGAAAGGTTTAGTGATTTGTCAAGATTCTCAGCTAGAAAGTGATGGGATTCAGCATTGAAACCTATTTGATCTGATTTCAAAGTCTAGGTGTTTCTTGCTTCTCCACACTGGCTCCTGTCCATGACACAAGACAATACAAATTCCTTCTTAAATAAGGAATGCTGTCTCTCATTCCAAAGGACAAAGTTCCAGGAATCACATAGCTGTATCATATCTCTGAGGAAAAGACAATCGATTCTGTGATATAACAAGAAAGAGTATCAATGTCCCAAATAACATCTTTAGCCTTTAATCTATTGCTAGAACATGAAATTACACTTACACATATATACACACGTACTGCACACACTTCCACCGCCACCATATAATTTATTGAATGTGTTAAGCACTGTACATACTTTACAAGCATTCTCACCTGTAATCCTGCCAGCAATCCTGTAAGATAGGTAGTATCATAAATATCATAAATATTTATTGAGTGCCTTCTCTGTGCTTGCACTAGGCTAGCAAATGTGGATACAACAAAGAAAATTGCTTAGTTTCTGCCCTAAAGGAGTTCAGTCAGGTGGAGGAAACAGATACATAAATAGGCAATGATAATGACATTTGGTAAGGCAATGATAAATATATATGTTCAGGGCCGTCATACGCAGATATATGTGAGACCTGTACATATCTCCATCATGGTAGCTCAGCAGAATGACATCCAATTTGGCCTTTTTTTTGAGGAGGGGTGGGTGTTGAGGATTATGTTAGGGAAAGAGGCTTCTGAGAGGAGGTGATACTTTATGTAAATCTTAGTCAATGAGAAAGAATTTACCAGCTAGAGATAACTGAAAGGGAGAGAGCACTAAACATAGAAAGAATTGTGTGATCAAAAACACAGAAGAGAGACAAAGTATGATGTGTGGGGGAAAATGGAGCAGTTGATGGTTGACATTTTTCAAAGAGTAGTTTTCTGTGTGTCAGTTTTTTGGAGTTTCTTTAGCTCATCTCTAATTCTCCTCTCCCTGTTATGGAATATTAAGCCAATCTGAGTTATGAATTGATATCTGAGAGAAGAAGAATAAAGAAGACAGAAGGAAAGACACCACCATTTCTTTAGTGCCCACTGAGTACCAGAATTTTGCCAAATCTTGCCAAATTTTCTCTCACTGAATCTTCACAGTATATCTTCAAAGTAGAATTATCCTTATTTTATAGAAAAGGAAATTGAAGTAAAGCTGAAAGACCTTGTCCAATTTCATTCATCAAGTTAAAGGAAGAGCCAGGATGTGAACTCAGAATAATCTTTTGCTGAAGCCCTATTTCTTAGTCACTCAGTCTCTCTGGAATGAGAAGAATATGCAGTTATGCGCCACATAACATTTCGATCAACAATGGACTGCATGTACAATGGTGGTCCCATAAGATTAGTACCGCATAGCCTAGGTGTGTAGTAGGCTATAGCATCTAGGTTTGTGTAAGTACGGCTCTATGATCACACAACGAAATCGCCTAACGAAGCTTTTCTCAGAATGTATCCCTGTTGTTAAGCAACGCATGACTGTAATTGTTTATATGATATTTTCCTCTACTTTTACTTACCCAACTAAGGTGCTTACCAGAGAAAACCTCAGAATCACTATCACTAAATGCTTGTGTAAGAAAACAGATTTGTACTTTGTCCTCTGCATTTGGAGTTTTATTTACTGTACGAGTTTTACGTAAGTTCATAAAAGTCAATAAACTCAGTATTCCAGAAATCACTTGCAATTTAACATCTAGATAATTAGGGTAACAAAAAGGAAGCTAATTCAATATGGGTTTATGACGGTGATTAACTTAGTTCCATTTCTTTCCCTGAAGAGAGGAAGAATTCAGAAATAAAGTAATGCGAGTCTGCTGCATCCAGGGAGATAGATGCAAGAACAAAAGATTTGTTATGAAACCCTTAAAATCACAGTGCCCTTTTAGCTAATTATGGTAGCTTAATTAAAGTTATTTTAAGTAATAGTTAATTATGCTTAATTAAGGCAATTGTGGATTTAGCCAGGGGAATTTGAATGAACCATAACGCAGACATGTTTGGCCTCTGAAGATCAAGTATACTAGTTTGCATAGGTCCAAAAACATCTCTGTTTGTGCATATAGGAGAAAATATGAAATAAAGCCTAGATTATAGTTTTGATTACACAGAACTACTACTAACAACGAATAAAGTTATACACATGATGTTGCAGAGTATATTAGTATGTTTTAAAAAAGTATAACGTGAGATTGTAATGGATTTGATTTCTTTTAATGTAGGATTATTTTGGGAGGGCAAATGAGGATTAAAGGTCTAACGGTCAATGCTGTTTATGTTTTGAAAGTCTAAAGGATCCTTCTCTGTACATGCATTATTCAAATTTACCAGTTGCTTTAGAGACTCTGGCTGACTTCAGGAAAGGTCTAGCATTTTTTACTTGGCGATATAATTTAGACCGAAATATCTAGGTCTGGCATTGTTACCATCCTATTCTTGATTCAATAAAGATACAAGTTACATAGGCATATGTATTATCTTCCCTGTGCATTGGTAGTATTTGTTATAAACCTCCCTAGTGCCTCTTTGGCTTTGCCATGGCTGGAATATATTACTCTGTTTCTTGAGAGAATTCCCAGTGAATTATTATTATTAGGTCAATGGTTCTTAAAGTACAGTATCCTAGAATCTTCCAGGAGGTGTGTGTATAGGCTATTTTTAGTCTGTTTAGGTTAAGTAATTACTTTCCCCTAGATGAACCTCCCTGCTAGGTGATATAATCTCAAGAACATTTGTGCTGATCCAAGCTTCCATCTCGATTTTCAGGCTCCCCAAGTTGCTCATTAGGTTTTCTGCTGGGTAATTGTTACTCTTTCTCTTTAATAAGGAGTATTACGAAAAATCAGTGATCTCTGCCCATAACTGAATGTTAAGTGGACTGTGAAAGCTTAACTTTTTTTTTCTTTCTTGAGTGTAAATCACACTGGGATGGAGGAGAGGGACGAAGGCCTCAGAGAATCAAGCAGTGAAGACCTCATTGGGGTGCTCAGATCTCAGGCTCAGTTTGGTACAAGTGCTGTCATTCACCATCACCTCTCAGGGACTGCATTTGTCAGAGGTGGTCGCATTGGTAATTCCCAGTAGGAGAAGATCACAGCAATAGGGACTCCTCGTAAAGTCTTTTCCCTCCTCAGAGACCCTCAAACTGTTCATGAGACTCTGTGAGACCCCCTAGATGAGAAGTGCGAATCATTTATGAGCTTTTATAATGAATATTTTTCTCATTTAAAATATAATATTTATTTTATTTAATTATCACTTAATAAAAATATATTTCAAGAGTAATGCATGTTTATTGTAAAAGATCAGGAAAACCCAAAGAAGCACAAATAAAAATCAGCTGACAGAGTATACTATTCCACTGGCTGTAGAGATTGGTTCAGCGGTGGTCCTGCAAAGGTAGCCAAATAGAATCATTTATTGAATTGATATATGGATACCCAGAAAATGGAAATGCCTTCATCCACAGGGATGCTAGGTTGAAAGGGTGTGAATCTGGAGCTCTTGGTCAGTCATGTTCCATCACACATGGAAAGAGACTGTGCAGAATGAAATGAGCGCAAAGAAAGACGCAGAGTTGAGAGAAGAGAGTGAAAGAGCCTTAATGGTATTATTTGAACCCAAAGATTTGACAATTCCTAAACAAATCCACTATTGACCTTCCCAGTTATGTGAGCCAAAAAGTTCCCTTTTTTACTTAAGCTGGTTTGGGCTGGGCTTCTGTAACTTGCAGTTGAAAGAGTTTGGAGAATACTTGCATGCCTTTGCTCATTGTGAGGCACTTGAGCCTTCCATGAACCCCCTCTGACCAAGGGAATGACTGTTGTGAAGTCCTGGTTGAGCCTTAATGTAAAATGCACCTGGAAGTACAAGTGAAACAGAGGCAATTTCTTTTCTTTTTTTTTTTTGTGAGGAAGATCAGCCCTGAGCTAGCATCTGCCAATCCTCCTCTTTTTTTTTGCTGAAGAAGACTGGCCCTGGGCTAACATCCGTGCCCACCTTCCTCCACTTTATATGGGACGCCGCCACAGCATGGCTTGACAAGTGGTGCGTTGGTGTGCGCCCGGGATCTGAACCGGTGAATCCCGGGCCGCCGCAGCAGAGCGCGCACTCTTAACTGCTTGTACCACCAGGCCGGCCCCCAGAGGGAATTTCTAATAGGAGAAATAAAAAATAAGGGAGACCCAAACTAAATATGTATTAAATACAGAGGGGAAAATGGTAACTTCACAGTGGAGAAACCTGGATAACACCACTTTAACCAAGTGATCAAGGTTAACATCACAGTTAAGAATATCAACATCATGTACTCCTCAATATGAAGCACTGAGAAGGGCATGCCATCTCTCTGGTGTCATTTCCAATAAAGCATAACTGCAATCTAATTATGAGAAAACATCAGACAAACCCAAATTTAGGGACATACTATAAAATAATTGACTAGTACTCTTTAAATATTAAGGTGATGAAAGACAAGGAAAGACGGAGGAACTGCTGCAGATTAGAGGAGACTAAGGAGACATGACAACTAGAAGTAATATGAGCTGCAGTGGCAGTTATCTAATTTAATCATTTTAGTACACTATCAATTAGATCCTTAAGCAGAAAAAGGACATTAGTAGAAGAACTGGTGAATGAAGTCTGTAGTATAGTATTGTACCAATGCTAATTTCTTAGTTTTGATATTTGTGTTATGTAAGATATTAACTTAGGGGAAGCTGGTTGAAGAGTATATGGCAATTCTCTATACTATGTAACTCTTCTGTAGTTCTGAAATTATTTCAAGATAAAAAATTAAGAAAAACAGTGTACATAGCAAGAAAAAGAGTGAGGGAGATGATGAGGGTCATAGAAATGGCAGAGAAATGGCACTGGCCAACCTAGATGCCCCTGCATTGGGATAGAGTATTTCCCTACCTTTTGCAGAGAGGAAGAGCTCTCCAGTGGGGGTCATTGGATGGAACCTGTTCTTCTACCTCTCCTAGTCCTTTAAGGTCCTGCTTTATGCCTCATGACTTCATCATAGGTTTGGCTAATGTCTGGTAGATCACTGTTCAGTATTCTTAGTGTCTAGAACTATTGACTCTTCATTTCTCTTTGTCTATACATTAGTATTTAAATGGAAAATTGTGAGAAGGAAAGCCAGGCATTTATATTTTCTCATTTTCTTTATTTGGTAGGAATATCTTCAACATAATTCAAGCAGCCCTTTACATAGGTAATGATTTCATTGGGAGCAAGCAACTTGCATTAGTCTTTATAGTTCCCATGAATAGAATAGTACTCGGAACACTGTAGGTTCTCGATAAGTCCATAAACGCCACTAAAATATTTTTTTGATGTCAGCTACATGTTTGGAATCTTACTAAACATTTTTTACTAAATAAAAAGTGTAGTGAACTTTAGAAATTGTATCTTTTTATTAAGCATGTAATACGTGTGAGCCACTGTGCTACGTATCCACCTTCTCTTATTTAATAGTCACAACACCAATGGGGCAGATGTTATTGTTATCATTTTAAAGATGAGGAAAATAGGGCCCAAAGAGGTTAAATGACTTGCCTCAGTTCACAAAGTTGCTAAGTTGCCAGCCTAGGATTCTAACCCTTCTGTGTCTGACTCCCATCTTCAGCTTCCTGACTGTGACACTCTACTGCCTCTCTGAAAATATGTGATGCCTTCTCAACCAGTTTCGAGATTTATATATTAATAAACAATAATTATAGGGCTGGCCCCGTGGCTTAGCAGTTGGGTGCACGCGCTCCATTGCTGGCGGCCCGGGTTCGGATCCCGGGCACGCACCGATGCACCGCTTCTCTGGCCATGCTGAGGCCGTGTCCCACATACAGCAACTAGAAGGATGTGCAGCTATGACATACAACTATCTACTGGGGCTTTGGAGGGAAAATAAATAAATAAATAGAATCTTTAAAAAAAAATAATAATTATATAATTTTTGTTTAAAAATATAAGTGGGAGACTATCATATCCTGATTTTTAAATTACAGCCACTATATCAGTTTAGCAGACAAATGCTTTGCTGCCTTTATATTAGCTTCAAGTGCATTGGAACAAGGTATACCCCTTGTAACATGTCCAACATCTTAAGAATAAAATGACAGAGATAAAGTATATAACTCCTGTTCAGTCTTGGGTATGGTGCTAAGATTCTTAGCTCTACAACACACAAACGCACACACCACTAAATCGGGTATATTCAGGTTTTATGTAACATGCAATTATGTTTAAGTCAATTTTTGAATGCTCTTAAACACAGTTGGAAAACATAAAGTGTAGAGTCAAGGAAGGTTGCCACAAAACTCAAAAATAAGGTTAAAATGTCCTAGGGCTTTGTCTTGGTAGTTTGTTTTCTGTATGGCCTTTTTTATGTGTCATAAAATAAGCACTTAAGGAACCGAGTAGGGGTCCTTTTCCTGGCAATATGTTATTTCCTTCCTAATTGGTCAATGCAGGACAAACACATCATTAAACACACAGGAGCCTCACTATAGCATAAAATTTTGTGTAAGGCAGATCCATCTTGAGCAGTTTCTTCCTTTAAGTGCCAGAAGGACATTGCTGTAGCTTTGCTTCACCTATTACAGAGCCCCTCAGCAAGGGCAGCCTTATGGGACCTCTTCAGGATGCCAAATGATGAAAATGACGAGGAGAATTCCTTCAGCCTCTAGTAGTGTTACTCCTGAAGAATTGGATTTTCTGTGGCTCTAACAGGCTAGTATCCAATTAAAGAATTCTGTGGTCATTTTGAAATGAGAAATGAATTGTATTATTCAGGATCTCCCCGTTAAGAAGGCAGAATGCTTTGATGCCACTGGCATAAGAGCGGAAATAGCTAAAATGGAAAACAGCCAGCTCCTGGCTCAACATCATGAGGCTCAGAGTTATTTTGCAGAAAGTGAATTATTTCTTTCCCACGTGTGACTCTCTCTGTGAATGGAACATGGTGACAGGGAGGGAAAAGGAAATGCTCTATCGGGATTTGGCTGAGTGAGTTATGGGGCAGGTGTGTGTGCTTGGAAGACCTGAGATGGACGGATTGGGATAAAATATAACTACTGGTCCAAGCTGGTTCACAGCACTCCAAAGCCATCTTTTAGGGCTCAACCTAGCATGATTGTCAGTCTCCTGTAGGAGAAGACTTTGGATAGGAGTACAGAGTTGTAGGTGCATAGAAGGAGTTCAGGAAAAATGCCCACTTTCAAAAAAAGAAAATTAAATGAGCTAACCGCTGGTGTTTAACAAGTTAATATCAACACGGTCATCCACAAAGGGGCAGGTGAGCAATTTTTCACAACTAGACATTTTTCCAAAGAGGAAAATGACTTTGTTAGAATTATGTCTTCTATCATTTTCTATCATCTTATGGTGTGGACACTTGTTGAAATTAGGACCAAAGTTTCTCAGGTCAAATTGGATGCTCAGATTTACGTTAACACCAGATATTTTCTGCATGGGTTAGATCAGAGAGCTCAGGGCCCCTTGTGGCCCAGTCCAAGTGTCTGGAATGTGGACAGAGCACTCTCAAAGGCTAGTGTGTATTTTGGGGTGACATAGAAGATATAGTTTAAGCATTTTTGTTTGGTACTTAGAATTCTCAGTAAAGTAAGAGTATTCCAAATTGCCTCTTATGAGCTTTGTAAGTATAAAAATGTTACAGACCCTCTTTCCCTTTAAGCCACCTCATTAATTTTTTTATACTAACAGATTCCTTGGAAAAATTTTCTAACTATACACCTTACCACACCACTATAAACAGAGGACACAACTCTTTGCCCAGCCTGAGTCTCAATGACACCCTAGATGTCAACTAGTTGTCAGCAATGTCAACTAGGGACATTAGTTGAGTGTGTGAAAGAAGAATATGAACCCTGTGGATCTAGTGAGAAAAGGACAGGCACACGAGTGAAACCTAGAACTCTTACACTGTGTTCCTCCTCCCCCTTCTACCATGTAATCCTTTGCAACATATTTTGTAATTCAGTTAATCCTCTAATTCTCATTTTTAAATTTTCTCAGGTACAGCCTCTTCAGAGGATAAATTACTTTTGTTAGGATTTAGGAGTCCTTCGCTGGTGTTCATAGACTCTACCATTAATGGTCCCTGGAGATGAGACTGAAAGTCTGAGAGAGCCGGAAGTGAGCTGGGAGCTTGGTGCAGATGAGTTGGACTGTTGCCATGTATAGAAATTGACAGGCTCACAGACATCTTGAAACTGATTATGGCCATGTTTGAGGCAGGGTGGAAGAGAGGAGCAAGTCAGAATGTCAAAAGAAGTCGTGTCAAGAATGGGATGTGCTACAGAGTGCTTTCTATGGACTAACTTCAACAATTTGTAACTATTTCAGTTCTCCATATCTCACCTCATGGTTTAACTGTATTCAGCACTCTCAGGGCATAAAAAAACTCCACTTATATGATTCACGTATAAAAAAGGAAAAAGTAACAGCCTATGTCATCAGTTGTCCTTCTGCTTCCAGTTCTTTCACTAGAGAGGAATATTCTCATAGGTATAAATATACCCTGGGATAGATGAGGCTTATGGGAACTGTGGCTTTGATTGTACCTTCTGAACTATAGCTTAGCTGCGCAAGTGTCTCACATCATAGGAGGGCTGGAGGAGTAGAATTAGGATTCAGGGCTAGGATAAGCAATTGTGTCATTTTCCAGGATGTGGGGTTTTAGTATTAAAATTGAGACAGTGCTGGGCAAATTGTCCTGGTTTGTCTTAGATTGATGAGTTTGGGGATCAGCTGACTAGACTGGCATTGTCCCTTGTGCCCAGGGATATGACTTTACATAGACATTGTGTAAAAACTCCCCACTTCTCTTTTGTCCATCAAAACAGATCAGCTTCTCTCTAAGCCATCACCCCTGAGGCTGTTCTGTTGGACCATGTGGGGCTTATTCCATCCTAAGATCTTGGCAGAGGAAGCAGGATCCATATTACTGGCTTAACCACTTCATCTTATGCAGTGAAGTAACATTAATGCATTAGGACAAACATCTGGCTGGATTTCGTTTGCCAGTATAAAATTACTTTTTGATTCATGATACGTTTTGATCTAAGACACTCTCTATCTAAATTTTGATCAGTGCTATGGCCTCACTGTGAGTCTCTCAACAAAGGGAGAAAATATACCTGTGGAGGAAAATTCCCACACATCTGCTTCCCCTTGCCCATCCCAAATGCAAGTTTAGATAATCGCCAGTAGAACTTTAAGAAATATTCTCTAAGGTTGTCATGCAAACAGGAGTGAATTCAGAATCAGAAACAAGAATGCCAAGGCAGGAGCAAAGGTGAGGGAAGATTGAAAGTGGCAGTCAGAGCAAACCTGAATTGCCCACAGATTTTGCTGTGCATTGCTGCCTGTGTGCCAGGGTTGCCAACGCATTTTATTCCACTTGCTCCATGAGTGGCTCTAATGCCCTTGAAGAGCCTGCTGTGTGCAGAGTGGCTTTCTAGAAGCACTGGATATTTTCTTGTAGAATGCCATTATGGTTACCTTGGATTGCATCTTGAAATCCTTTCATGCACATTCTAAATTACAGTTTCAGTAAAGATTTTAAGTCATCACTAGCAGCAGAGAGAATAATCGGAATGTGGACATATCACAATTACAATTTGAGGCTATTACCTAATTTCTGCCTTTAGAATTTAATCGTGCTAATGACGAAGTCAGTCTTTCCCTCTGAAAACAGTTTGGGAAGTTTTTTCTTAGTTCATCAACTTTTTGAATTACCTTCAGAAGACCTTGTGGGGCAAAGACATTCTGTACTTAGATGTCACAATGTGGTTATGAGCTCCAGAGAGAATTTACCAGAGTTCTTTGTGTGCTAACTATGCAGTACTTTAGTACTTACTAGTCAAGGTGTGGTCTGAGGGAGGCAGCGCCAGCATCACCTGGGAGCTTATTAGAACTGCAACCTCAGGCCCAGCCTCAGCCCTATTTGAATCAGAATTTGCATGTTAACACGATCCCCAGGTAATTAGTAAGCACGTCAAAGTTTGAAAAGTAGTACTGTAGAGAATTTGGAGGAAAAATGAGGGGATGGCTCAAGCCATAATATAATGAGTCCAAGCAATCTGTCCTGCATAAGGCCCCTCCTCCTCGGAGTGTCCACCCAAGACTTGATGTATTCACAGTAGAACACAAATCCTATTACGGAAGAGAATTTCTCCAAGCCTCAATGTCTCATGTTTTATGAATGTTGGTGCCACTTTTATTGTTCTTGCAAACACATTACCACATTTGGAAGTTGACTTTTGGTCTACTCGAGAAAAATGACAGCTGCAATCCATTTTCCAAGCCTTCACTGCTTTGGGTAAAGTGCTTGTTTTCTTATGTTTGGAAGAGACATGTCATAAAGGAGCAGAGTTTGGAAAGGGACTGGGCTGCAGTTTTCTCAGGGGAGGTTTCAATAAATCTCTGGGAAGGAAATAGCAACCATTAGGTAGGTAATTAGGACCGATATAAGCTCTCAGCAGCAAAAGATGCAACGCCTTAGAAATATGCTGTTAGATACTGAATAAGGCAGCGGCAACTCTGCTGTAGTCTGAGATTATTGAGGAGAGAACTGTAAATGAGAGACCAGCTCCTTTTTTTCACGAAAGTTTTTTCTTTTAATTCATACGTAGGACATGCAGTAGTAAGTTTTTTTTTTTTTGGTGAGGAAGCTTTGCTTTTTTTTTTTGGTGAGGAAGCTTTGCTGTGAGCTAACATCTGTTGCCAATCTTCCTATTTCCTTCTTTTTTTTTTTTGGGCTTGAGGAAAATTAGCCCTGAGCTAACATCTGTGCCAGTCTTCCTCCACTTGGTGTGTGGGTTGCTGTCACAGCATGGCTTGATGAGTAATGCAGGTCTGCACCCAGGATCCGCACCTGTGAACCTGGGCTGCCGAAGCAGAGTGCGCTGGACTTAACCACTACACCACAGGGCTGGCCCAGTGGTAAGTTTTTGAAGTTACAAAGACTGAAGACTTGGTGGCATCAGCAAATTTTTCTCTATTGACTTTGTGTGTCTAGGGCCTTTGTGTATCTTCCAGAGCCACTGTGTCACATAACTCCAGGGAGTCCCATCCACAATGTATGAAGTTTATGTAAGTAGGGCCCCCAGAGCTGTGCCATGCCACAATTCTGTTTACATTTCCCCAATATAGACAGTAGGTAAAAAGTGTATAAGCAGAGCTATTTCTTTCATTCAACACCTATTTAATATAATTATTTTCAACTCATGCTGCATATCAAAATCATCCCTAGAGCTATAAGAAATAGAGCTGCTCAGGTCATACTCCTACAGATATTAATTCAATACGTCTGTGGCAGAACCTGGAAATTTATATTTTTATAAAACTCTAGGTAATTCTGATGTGCTGTCAACTTTGCATTTAGTACTAAGGCGGATATTTAAAAAATTAAGACAGTATCTATGCCTTCAAGGCATCTGTAGTTCTGTGGGAAATATGTGAATGTAAATGACATGATACTATAATATTTTAGGACTGTGATAGGGGCAAGTACAAGGAGTCTTGGAATGGTTGTGGCAGAGAATGGAGCCAGCCTTTTACCTAGGCACTTCTTTGCGTGTTTCTGTGTATGTGCATTTCTAAGCAAAATTGAGACCTCTGTGATAGCCTATGTTAGTGTCCCTCTTCTATGCCCTGTACTAACTTGTTGAACTCTGACCTTGTTCTATCCCTAGAAATGTCCGGGATCCTCTGGTTTACCTCTTTAAACCCTGTTGTTAAGAAATTATCTACTTGTTCACATGGAGGTGTCTATAGTTGATGATCCTATCGTGTTACTTTTCATGGAAATTTTTCACTTTAGTAGCCTGACCAAGACCATAATGGGACTTGAGGAGTGGCAGCCTGGGTTGGGAGGGGCGTGTGTGTGTGTGTGTGTGTGTGTAAGTAGGGAGTGGGAGTCCCAAGGCTCCTTGTAATCCCACCAGGTGGCCATCTCTTATCACTGTATTAGAGGCTGACTGCAAGATTTAGAATCAAGGTAGGAAATGAGGGGAGAGGGAGAAGTGTCAACTACTGTTAATAGCTTACAGTGGCCATTAGTTTGAAATGAAGCACTAATTCAGAGAAGTGCTGGGCAAGAGGAGAAAGGAGAATTAAGGGAAATGAAACTCCAGTGAACAGTTGATCATGTCTTAATGAGCCGTGAAAATCAATGAGGTGAAAAATGTCAGCTCTCTCAAAAAGATGTTTTCTTGTTTTTTAAAAATAATCAGTAGGGTGCCAAATTCATCCTCCATTTTAAATGATTAACATATTTATATTTTCCTTTCGTTTCCTCACCATCACAATGGTTTTCAAATAATTGTTTCCTTGAATTCTCTTTATGAAAACGACATTGCCTTACCATTTTTACTTTGTATGAATGAACTGAGGAAAGATTGTTGCTCCAAGGCAAACCAGATTCTTGATCATCAAATTCAGTTCATGGTTTTCTGGGTAGCAAAGCCAGAACTTCCACATCTTGGCCTCAGAGCTATCCAAAAATGGGCAAGCTGTAGTGCTGGGGAGGTTATTAATATCATTCTCCAGCAAGCTTACCTCAAGTAAATTGAGGTACAACAGTGGAGAGGTCAGCTCTTTTGTGTGGATTGTAACAAGTTATAGAACCCAGAATCCTTTTATTTTTAGATTTATGTTCATTTTGATAGATTGTTCGTCTTGTGTCTTTCCTATAGCTTCAGAGAGTGAAGCCAAAGAAACCTGGAAGTTTTCCTCTGAGGCTTCTCTCCTACCTGCTCTCATTGATGGGATGCTGAGGATGTTCACATCTGACCTTTTGAATTGCCTTAGCCTCACCACCCCACAAACAGCCGTGGGTTTCCAGGCCTTCAGCTTTGCTGATGACACTGGACAAGAGCACACAGGTATTCCAAAATGCTTCAAAACATATTCATCTCTGGTGTGAGATGAACATGGTCTTTGTCCTGAGATTTCATTTGCGGCGATTGTCATACTTTTCTTTCTTGGAGACACCACTGCGGGAGATGAAAAATACAATACACAGTTCACGAGCAATAATCACACATGCCCTAAATCATCTGTTTGAATTCTTCTAGATTTGAAATCATGGAACCTGCACAAGGACATTGGTAGGTCATAACATGTGTTGTTTTAGCCATCAGGAAGGTCAACCACAGTTTAAATATGAACCTGACTGGTACTGCTGGGGAAAGCACTACACGAACTTCTGATTTGTTTGTCAAACTTGTCTGAGATGACGTGCCTCTCTCTCTACTTTTATATGAGAGAATACAGCACAGCTGGAATTCAAAACACTAAGAAAAGTACTCAGGTGAGATATTTGTTGATAGATTTTTTTTCCTTTTGGTACTTCGAAATGAACAAAGCCGTCACTTAACGGTACTGTCAAGCTTTGAAAGTCCACAAATAGTAAGATAGAGGTGGTAGTGAGGAATGCCTATGAATGATATATTTAGCAGCAGCTAATTCATCTGAAGACCACTTTATGGGAAATACAGCAGGCCTGGACCTCTTTCACTCTCTTGTTCTTTCTCTCTCTCAGAATAAGGGCATGTCTTCAAAGTAAAAACTGTAACTCCAAATCCATGGCAAGTTTTGGGATTATACACATCTAGGCTTCATGAAGATAAGACCAGAGTAGTCTTATCTTCATAGATATGAAATCATTGATTTCATGAAATCAATCATTCAACAGTATCAACAACATACAAGAGTTTTGCAATCTGTCAATGAAAACTAATTAAGTATAATCTCGAGATTAGAGCATTGAAAATCAATAGTGTGTGCAACGCAACTTGGTAAGAGTACTGGAAAACTACCTCCTCACCATTTTCCAACAACCTGTAAAATTAAGCAAATGTTCTTTCATTGCTCGTGTGCTGGCCTGGAACACTAAATCTCATCGTTCATTAGTATGCATTGTTAGATGTTCCAGTTCCCAGACACGGTGGTGTCTGGGAGAAACAGCCTCATGAGTGGCAGGTAGATTATGATACTATGGATTTTGGAGTGTTTTCTAGTTAAAAGTAGCAAAGAAGTTATAATATGCCTTGATTTGCTTAAGCCCTTGTTAATAAAATTTCTAGAGTAACAGGAAGATACTTCAAGATTTTATTTATTTTATTTTTTCCCCCCAAAGCCCCAGTGGATAGTTGTATGTCGTAGCTGCACATCCTTCTAGCTGCTGTATGCGGGACTCGGCCTCAGGATGAACGGACTTCAGTACACTCTATGGTAAAGACTTTTTAGCACTAATTCCAACCATATCATTGCCCTACAATCAGGGGCCACTTGTAATTCCCTGCTAAGGTTTGGTATATGGGGAGGAATAAAACCCCTTATTCTAGAACAGGGTGAAATTAGCAGTTAGTTGTCAATTTCTATTTCATAGGAAGATTGAACATGATAATTGTGGATGGGGTGTCTGTCTTAATCCTTTCTCTTGACCATCTCAGGATCTCTGAAAAGGGAATGAGAATTGGACAAAATTGAAATAGGTGTGGAAGGAAAGGACTTAAAGCTGCATTCTGTCTTGACTGTTCAATGAGACCATTTTAATTTTGGAAAAGTGTCCATCCATAATTTCTTTGTAGTCACAGGAAGCCTTGTTTCTATTAATTCTGTTTCAGTAACAATAGTAAATATAATTTGTATAGTATCTACTGTGTATCAGACACATCTAAATGCTTCATTCACATTATTCTCTGATCTTGAAATCAAACTTATATTGTAATTCTTATTTTACTAAGGATAAAAGTGAATAGTTGACTGACTAGTTTGCCCAAGGTCATTGCCAATAAGTGGTAGAGCACTTTTAAACCCATATTAGCCTGACCCCAGAGCCCAGGCAATTCCAACTGCCATCCATTCCTCTCCACCCACCAATCTACCCAAGTTTAGGAACTAACAAAATGAGCAGGTATGTTCTTTCTGAGCCCATCTTAGTGCATAAAAGTTTGATTTTTTTGTGTGTGATAAAAAATGTCTTCCTATTTAAAATTCAATGTCATGCATTATTAGTTCTTAGAATAGATGACTCACTTATTTTAGTATTTTAAAACAGCCAGGCATACAAATGGCAGGACAAATGGTTTCTGCTCATGTAGTTATTCTTAATTTGTGCAAGGATATTTTACTACACTGGTTGTATTTATGGATACAAGAAAAAATACAAGACTAGATGTATTCAGTCTGAAATATGCTAATTATTTATTCTGTGAATATGCATCCACACTATACATAGTAACATTAAAGGAACTTTCACCACACAATCCATCAATATGTAGCTGTCAATCTGTCAGTTAATTGCAATTAATACAGTTGGCGAGGTGGCGCTCCAATGAATATTAACAATAGTTTGCATTCTCCAGTCATGGCATCTGAGCCATCATAGAGTGTGTGATGAATGCACATTAAAAATAACACCTTTTCAGCTAAATAATTTTAGCATAATGATGACATGTTTCTCCCTCTTTTTCTAAAGTGCTTATATCATTTCTCTCCTCCCTCATAGCCAAGTAAAGCAAAACAAAAAAGAAACAACTTTCAAAAGGACTAAGAAACTACTGACTTAATTTTCTTGTGCTGCATTGAATGGTGTTCTCAAAGCAGTCTGGGAAAAGTTTCTTGCCGATTGTATCAGGGCAAAGATTTTATTTTTGCCTGTAGTAGGCTGAAGTTCTTGTAAGGCAGGGAATTCTGGCAGAATTTTAAGACAGAAATGATGACAAAGATATGTTGTATATTGGCAAATGTTTGCCTCTGTAAGATTTTTTTTTTTCCTTTTGGTAATTGTATTCTCCTCAGCATGTAGAGATTTACTACATAACTATGTGCCATGGTGTTATCTGCAAACTGGTACAGACATAGACAAATGGGATTGTGAGAACCCATATTGGGGAAGTCTCAGAAACTTCCACAGTTGGTCTCAGAACCCTCCTTTACTTCAGTGACACAAAACCCTCCACAACATTCTTTTGGTCCTTTGTAAAACGGACTGAACCAAGTTCTGGAGCGTCTCAGGTGTTCTCAGCGCCTCAGAACTGAGCAGCTGTTCCTTCCTCAAGAAACCTTTGGGGCCGGCTCCGTGGCTTAGCGGTTAAGTGTGCGCTCTCTGATGCTGGCGGCCCGGGTTCGGATCCCGGGCACGCCCCAAGGCACCACTTCTCCGTCCAACGCGAGGCCAAGTCCCACGTACAGCAACTAGAAGGATGTGAACCTATGACGTACAACTATCTACTGGGGCTTTGGGGGGAAAAAAAATGAATAAATAAAATCTTTAAAAAAAAAAAAAAAAAGAAACCTTTGCTTGTGACTGCCTGACATCTCAGCTGCTTGAGTGCCTGCAGAGACCACGGCCAGGTGATATTCAAACCTCACGGCCCATTCTACCTTCTCCTCCATTTTTTTTTTTGTTGTTTCTGATTTGGACTTCCAAGTGGTTGTTTCTTGGAAGGAAGTTAGGAGAGGAGCAGTCAGTCTAATCTAGTTAACACTCTGAAAACTACCTGTTTTGTGGGTACCTGACATCCTCATGTTCGCATGCTTTCCTGCTCGTGCTCAGGGCAGTCAACAGCTGATTGTCAGTGAGCTGGATGTCATTACGTAGAAATGCTGCTGCTGTGTAATTGCTAGCTAAAGGTCCCCGGCAGCTTGGAGCCACTGGATCTTGTGCCACTGGAAGCCATTGTTGGGAAGTGTACTCCATGCCATTGAGCTGTCAATGTCTTAGTTACCTCCTCCAGAGCATGACAGGGCTCCCCTAAGCATCTTTCAACTGTTTTCTTGCATTCAAGGTAGAAAAGACCCTGACAGTAATGTTCTCTCTGCAAAAGGCTCAGCTTGCCAAAGCTCTCAGTTCCTATTCTCATGCTCTTTTCTCTCCTCACTCTCTTCATTCATTAATACATTTTCAGTAATATGTTGAGCATAAAAAGATAGTATAAATGTAGGGCTAATGATTAAAGCACTTTAAAACCTCTACTCATGGAAAAAAGGAAATTGCATGTTTGATCTGTCTCTTAGTCCAATGATTAAATCTTTTTTGAATTATTATAACAATGTACTCATAAGAATTATTCTCTTTTTTCCTATGTTAAGAACACTTTACAATTAAACCCACTGCATTACACCAACATTTCCTATCAAGAGATTTAACTTATTTTTCTGTCCTAGTCATAGCATATTTCAATATTTCTTCTGAGAATAAATTAATTTTGTTTCCATGTTTTTGAATGTTTTTGAAAGGACACATGTATGACAAAGTAGATTATTGTGATTCCTAACTATTAATAGTGAAAATATAATGGAAGAAAATATCTTTTTGTATAGTGACTAAGTTTGTGGGAAAAGCTTGGGTTTCTTAAGCAGAGAAAAATGCTATTAAATATCACTTATCTCCCTAAAAATGATATTGAGACTCTACTGAAACATCCTTCTAGGAAATTTTTATTTATAACACTTTGAACCATGATCCATGGAAATTATCCTTTTCGTTAATGATAATTTGTTGTTTGCTTGAATGTAAAGAACAATATTTTGGGACATAGATCCTGAAAAGAGACCTATGTGTATAATTCAAAGCATGTCAGATTTCCTTCAGTTGTGATTTGTCTGTGCCTTGCAGTAGAACGATATGTGTTGCATTGCATAGCATGAATTATGGTGATGCTCTGGGCCAGGTTACAACCCAGAAAGAGCATAGTTACTCACCACACAGGGGCATACATGTCCTTAATTTCTGCCTTAGTCATCTATTTTCACCTTTGATTTTTTTTTTAGTGAGAGTAAAATCAAAACTTGCACCTTCAGGACTTAATATTTTGATTTAGAACTATTTAGAAGTTTTCAAACTGTTAGATCACTATCCTTGGAGACCTCACGAATTTTCTCCATTTCAGTAGGAGTGGGAGTGAGAAAACCAATTCAGTAATGGAAAATTTGGCATTTTTCAAACAGGCAAGAAAAGGAAAACTAGCTGCTTTGATGCTGAAGGTCTATGTCAAATCTGTGTTTTTCCCATCTGTTTTTTTCTATAATGATCATTTAGAATGAAAAAAATTATCTTGTAGTTTGGAGAATGCCTATTTTAAACTCAATATACACCTACTTGGACAAAAACAGGCACTATAACATAAGGCTAGGGAACCCTGACGTCATCATGCTTCCAGTGCCTTTGAGAGTTTGGAGAGTGCTCAGATTCATTGTGCCTTGAAACAAATCATTTTTCTTTAAGGCATTTAGCAAATGGTTCTTTGTTCATTTCACTAGAGTGTTTCACAAACCCTAAATCTGGCTGGGAGGTGAGAGAAACAGGGGGGTCCATAGTTACCATTTAAAAATCCTTCAAGAAGATTTCATCAGTTTGGAAGATGAATTTTGTGCTGATATTTTTCCTTTCATTTGAGTGAAATACTTCTAGAAAGAAAGAAAGCAAAGCAAGCAAACAAGCTTTCTATAGAAGTTTTGTCTACATAGACTAGGAAGATAGAATAAAAGGATGGCCAATTTATTAACTTGGGGCATTTTATCGTTGGTAATGATAATCACTGAAGAATTCATTGCATAGCCCAGGGTGATTAACTATTAATTTCTCTGAAATGGGCAGATGGATTGCACTATGGATTCATCTTGCACAGGTAGATATGACCAAAATCCATTGGCTTCTTAGTATAATGCAAATGAAAATTAGGACTGGCATGAAAATCTGCATATATGACAAATCATTTCACTTTAGAGCTTTAATTGACATCACTGATCTGTGAGATGTTACTTTCTTTTAAACAACAATTATTTAATTTTTTGTTCATCTTTCTTTGCTGACTGCTTACTATGGGAATCATGGTGACACTGCATTAACATTCTTTTTTTTTTTGGTGAGGAGATCAGCCCTGTGCTAACATCTGCCAATCCTCCTCTTTTTTTGCTGAGGAAGACTGGCCCTGGGCTAACATCCGTGCCCATCTTCCTCTACTTTATATGGGATGCCTCCACAGCATGACTTGTCAAGCAGTACATCTGTGCGCGCCTGGGATCCGAACCAGCGAACCCCGGGCTGCCGCAGCAGAGTGTGCACACTTAACAGCTTGTGCCACCGGGCTGGCCCCTCTTTTTTATTTTTCTGATTCCTTCTTTATCATGATTTTTTTTTAAATAGTTTATTTTTTTGTTGCCGTAACATTGGTTTAAAACCATATATAAATTTTGGATGTAGATGATTATATTTCAATTTCTGTGTAGATTATATCATGTTCACCACCCGAAGATTAATTACAATCCACCACCATACACATGTGCCTAATCATCCCTTTTACCCTCCTCCTCCCACCCTTTCTCTCTGGTAACCGCCAACCCAATCTCTGACTCTATGTGTTTGTTGTTGTTTTTATGTTCTATTTATGAGTGAGATCATATGGTATTTTGACTTTCTTTCTCTGACTTATTTTGCTTAGCATGATACCCTCAAGGTCTATCCATGTCATCACAAATGGTGGGATTTATCTTTTTTTATGGCTGAATACTATTCCATTGTGTGTATATACCATATCTTCTTTATCCATTCATCCCATGATGGGCACCTAGTTTGCTTCCAAGTCTTGGTTATTGTGAATAATGCTGCAATGAACACAGGGGTGCATATGTCTGTATGTATCCATGTTTTCATATTCTTTGGATAAATACCCAGCAGTGGAATAGCTAGATCGTATGGTAGTCCTATTCTTAGTTTTTTGAGGAATATTCATACTGTTTTCCATAGAGGTTGCACTAGTTTGCACTCCCACCAGCAATGTATGAGAATTTCCTTTTCTCCACATCCTCTCCAACACACTTATTTCTTGTCTTGTTAATTACAGCCATTCTGATGGGTGTGAGGTGATAGCTCATTGTAGTTTTGATTTGCATTTCCCTGATAATTAGTGATGTTGAACATCTTTTCATATGCCTGTTGGCCATCTGTATATGTTACCTGGAAAAATGTCTGTTTAGGTCTTTTGCCCATTTTTTAATTGGGTTGTTAGCTTTTTCTGTTGTTGAGATGTATGAGTCCTTTATGTATTTTGGATATTAACTTCTTATCAGATATAACGTTTGCAAATATCTTCTCCCAATTGTTAGGTTGTCTTTTTGTTTTATTGATAGCTTCCTTTGCTGTGCAGAAGGTTTTCAGTTTGATGTAGTCCCATTTGTTTATTTTTTTCTATTGTTTCCCTTGCCGGGTCACACATGGTACTTGAAAATATGCTGCTAAACCATTGTTGAAGAGCATACTGCCTATGTTTTCTTCTAGAACTGTCATGGTTTCCAGTCTTATATTCAAGTCATTAATCCATTTTGAGTTAATTTTTGTGTATGGTGTAAGATAATGGTCTATTTTCATTCTTTTGCATGTGGCTGTTCAGTTTTCCCAGCACCATTTATTGAAGAGACTTTCCTTTTTCCATTGTATGTTCTTGGCTCCATTGTCAAAAATTAGCTGTCCATAGATGTGTGGGTTTATTTCTGGACTCTCGATTCTGTTCCATTGATCTCTGTGTCTGTTTTTGTGCCAGTACCTTGCTGTTTTGATTACTATAGCTTTGTAGTATATTTTGAAGTCAAGGAGTGTGATACCTCCAGCTTTGTTCTTTTTTCTCAGGCTTCCTTTGGCTATTCGGGGTCTTTTGTTGTTCCATATAAATTTTAGGATATTTTGTTCTGTTTCTGTGAAAAATGTCCTTGGAACTTTTATAGAGATTGCATTGAATCTGTAGATTGCTATAGGAAGTATGGACATTTTAACTATGTTAATTCTTCCCATCCAAGAGGATGGAATATCTTTCTATTTCTTTGTGTCTTCTGTTTCTTTCAACAATGTTTTATTGTTTTCAGTGTACAGATCTTTCATCTCTTTGGTTAAGTTTGTTCCTAGGTATTTTATTCTTTTTGTTGCAATTGTAAATGGGATTGTACTCTTAATTTCTCTTTCTGCTACTTCATTGTTAGTGTGTAGAAATGCAGCTGATTTTTGTATGTTGATTTTTTATCCTGCAACTTTGTCATATTCATTTATTATTTCTAAAACTTTTTGGTGGATTCTTTAGGGTTTTCTATATATAAAACCATGTCATTTACAAATGGTGACAGTTTCACTTCTTCCTTTCCAATTTGGATCTCTTTTATTTCTTTTTCTTGCTTGATTGCTCTGGCTAGGACTTTCAATACTATGTTAAATGGGAGTGGTGACAGTGGGCATCCTTGTCTGGTTCCTGTTCTTAGAAGAACAGGTTTCAGTTTTTCTCCATTGAGAATAATACTAGCTGTGGGTTTGTCATATGTGGCCTTTATTTTGTTGAGGTACTTTCCCTCTGTACCCATTTTATTCAGGGTTTTTATCAAAAATGTGTGCTGTATCTTGTCAAATGCTTTCTCTGCATCTATGGAGATGATCATGTGATTTTTATTCTTCATTTTGTTAATGTGGTGTGTCACGTTGATTGATTTGTAAGTGTTGAACCATCCCTGCATCCCTGGAATAAATCCCATTTGATCATGATGTATGATCTTTTTAATGTATTGTTGTATTTGATTTGCTGGCATTTTGTTGAGGATTTTTGCATTGATGTTCATCAGTGATATTGGCCTGTAATTTTCTTTTTTTGTGTTGTCCTTGTCTGGTTTTGGTATCAGGGTAATGTTGGCTTTGTGAATGCGTTAGGAAGCTTCCTCACCTCTTCAATTTTTGGAAGAGTTTGAGAAGGCTATGTATTAAGTATTCTTTGAACATTTGGTAGAATTCACCAGGGAAGCTGTCAGGTCTTGGACTTTTATTTTTTGTGAGCTTTTTGATTACCATTTTGATCTCCTTACTGATGATTGGTCTATTCAAACTCTCTATTTCTTCTTGACTCAGCTTTGGAAGGTTGTATGAGTCTAAGAATTTATCCATTTCTTCTAGATTATCCATTTTGTTGGCATATAGCTTTTCATAGTATTCTCTTATAATCTTTCACATTTCTGAGCTGTCCGTTGTAATTTCTCCTCTTTCATTTCTGATTTTTTTTATCTGATCCTTCTCTCTTTTTTTCTTGGTGAGTCTAGCTAAAGGCTTGTCAATTTTGTTTATCTTTTCAAGGAACCAGCTCTTAATTTCACTGATTTTTTCTATTGTTTTGTTAGTCTCTATTTCATTTATTTCTGCTCTGATTTTTATTATTTCCCTCCTTCTACTGATTTTGAATTTTGTTTGTTCTTCTTTTTCCAGTTCCTATAGGTGAACTGTTAGATTGTTTTTTGAGATTTTTCTTCTTTGTTGAAGTAGGCCTGTATTGCTATAAAATTCCCTCTTAGAACTGCTTTTGCTGCATCCCATAAATTCTGGCATGTCGTATTTTCATTTTCATTTGTCTCCAGGTACTTTTTGATTTCTCCTTTGATTTCTTCCTTGACTCAATCATTGTTCAGTAGCATTTTGCTTAATCGCCACATATTTGTGGCTTTTCCGTTTTTCTTCCTGTAGTTGATTTCTAGTTTCATACCATTCTGGTGAGAAAAGATGCTTGGTATTACTTCAGTCTTCTTAAATTTATGGAGACTTGTTTTGTGGCCTAATATGTCATCTATCCTGGAGAATATTCCATGTGCATTCAAAAAGAATGTTTATTCTGTGGTTTTGGGATGGAATGTTCTGTATATATCTATCTGGTCTAAGTCTATCTGGTCTAACGTGTCATTGAAGGCCAGTGTTTCCTTATTGATCTTCTGTTTGGATGATCTATCCATTGGTGTATGTGGAGTGTTAAAGTCCCCTACTATTATTGTGTTGCTGTCTATTTCTCCTTTTATGTCTGTTAATAATTGCTTTATATATTTAGGTGCTCCTATGTTGGGTGCATGGATATTTACAAATGTTATATCCTCTCATTGGATTGTTCCCTTAATCACGATGTAGTGACCTTCTTTGTCTCTTGTTACACTTTTTGTTTTAGAATCTGCTTTGTCTGAGATAAGTATTGCTACTCCAGCTTTCTTTTCATTGCCATTTACATGGAATATCTTCTTCCATCCCTTCCTCTGTCTCCTCATTTTTCCTCTTTTTCTGTGCTTATATCTATGTATTAGGTAGGTCAGCTACGTCTCCCAATCTTGGAGAGGCAGCCTTATGTAAGAGATGCCTTGTGAGGCCCAGCAGTGTGCTTCCCTCTAATCACCAGTTCCAAATGTTCCAGGAGTGTCCCTTGTGTGGGTTACATGTGTCCTTCTGTTGTGGCAGGGTTGCTCTTGCTGCAGGTGCCTGGGGAGACTAGGCTGTCCCCCTGGCCAGCTGGTTGTAATGTTCAGCTGCGTATTGCTACTATGGACCCTTCAGTCACTTTGTCAGACTTGGGAAGCCCCAGAACTGTTGGCTGTTTGAGAAGCACAAGTCTTCTGCACCTGACAAGCCCCACCACTCGCAGGGCCACACACTCTGTCGACGCAGTCATGCCTCATGCACGTGCCCTGACCAACTAAAATGTACCCAGTTTCCCCACTGCAGAGGTCTCACACACTCCACTAATGCAGGCCTGCTCCTCACACATGCCCTGCTCTGCAGTCGTAGACCCACTTGCCTGGCTGCAGAGGTTCCAGGCACCCCGCCAACTTATGTGGGCCCACCAGTTTGCCTGAGGGCTTGCTGTTGGGTGGGTCCAGTCCCCAGGGTGGGCTGGCTGCACTGGCTGAGCTGGATTAAATTGGTGCTCTAGTGGATGGGGTAGACCCCTGGGCTAACAGGCCAGGAGAAGAACTCCAATGGTGTCTGCCAGTGTCTGTGTCAGCATGCCTGTACTAGGTCACAGTAATGGCTGCTGCCAATGTCTTAGTCCCTGGAGAGGTCTCACTTCTCACCAAGATGCACCCAGAGCCTTTCAAGAGAGTCTCTTTTCACGAAAGGACTGTGCACCTTTCTTTCTGGTGATTTTAGGTTGTTTTCCAAAACAGGTGATTTTGTGCTTGGACCCTTTTGAGAAAGCTTTTCTTCCCCCTTATGTCTGACAGCTTTTCTGGGAGTATTGCCTGTTGTAGTTAACAGTCAACAAAGCCAGATATTATGATACTTGTCTCTGTTGTGCTGAGTCCAAAAGCTGCTTATTGTGGTACGGCTCCCTCGCCCTGATCTGCCACTCCTCCAGGGAAGGCTTTGTACCTTAAGATTGCTCCTGGCTAGCTGTGAATTGCCATGGCTTGAAGGTGGCTTTTCCCTCTCCAGAAAGGAATTTCTGCCACTTCCACCTCAGTCAGCAATGTCCCTTTTTGTGGGGGTTCTTTTTATCCAGTTTTCAGTTCTCTCTCATGGGTAATTGTTCCAAAAGTAGTTGTAAACTTGTTGTGTTCTTGGGAGGAGATGAGTTCAGAGTCTGCCTACACTGCCATCTTGACACCGTCCTCTTACATTAACTTTCAATATTTGCTTAGAACACTTGACCCTCAAACTTCCTGCAGATTAGCCCCAAGAAGCTTACCATCATTTTCATCACCATAGTCCACCAGAGGAGAATTAACATGACTTTGGTCCTTGGAAAAGTGACTATGAGTATAATTTTGTGTTATGATATTAGAAAACCACAGAAAGAAAGTCAGTGCAATTATCTTGAAGTCATACACAAGGAGAGGCAGCCACCAAGTGTGTGTAATGTCTGACCAAGCTATAAATCAGCAGAGCATGACAGGTCAATTCCTATTATCAAGAATCTCATGGAGCATTGCAGTTTCATTGTAGTGGACTTTTGTTATCTTCAGAACCTTGCTCAAAGTGTCTAGTTTTCAGGACTACAAATGACATCTGTGGCACTTGGTTTCTCTGGAGGTAACAAGGCAGTGGAAAAGACCTGCCTTCTTAGAAGTAATAAAAGAGTACAGCAAGGTTGTTTGGCACAAGATCAGCGTATCAAAATCAATTGCTTCCCTATATCCTGGCAATAACACATTAGAAAATGAAATAGAAAAAGAATTCCATTCAAAATTGCAACAAAACCTATATAATATCTGAGAATAAACATAACAAAGAGTGCAAGTTCCTTAAGAAGAATTGTTCACTGAAAAAGCAAACTGTAAATTAATACATTCAACATGATACATTTATATTCAGAATCATCCACAAAATATACTATTATATTTCAGTGTATTTTTGTAAAAGTATAAAAATGGTTTGGAAGGATATATACCAAACTCACAGAGTCTTAGAAATTAAGGTTGGGAGTGGTACTAGAGTGATGGTCAAGGGATACTTTGGTTTTATTTTTGGACTGAAAACAAGACTTTTAGTTTTATTTGTGATCGTCAAATTTTTTGCAGAGAATTTGTTCATATATTACTTGTATATTAAAAAAGTTTATATAGAGAGAAAATATTAGACTACTAGAAGCAAATAGATCAAAACACCTATTTTGTATGCTGAGAATATAGATGATTCTTACTTTCTTTTTACTTTTTTTTTTCTGTGTTTTGTCAATCTTATTTCCCATCATTTCAGGAAAAAGAAAAAAAGACCTGCTATAAATTTAGTCAGAGAATGCTAGGGGTTAAAAGCAGAATACCAAGCAGAGGAGAAAAGAGCCACGTGCACCATGATGTGGTAGAAAAAAAAAACAAAATAGAATCTGGACCAATCAGGCCAGGGTTCGAATTCAGTGTCATCACTCTGGAAATTGAGGCAAAATTTTGGTTAGATTTCCCCAGCTGTCAACTGGAGATAATAATACCCACTATGCAGGTTTTTGAAAGGATTAAGGATAATGAATTTAAAGAGCCTTATATAGGGCCTGTTACATATGAGATTTTCAAAAGATAGAAATCTGAGGATGAGAATCTAAAAAGGTAAGTGAAAACCAAGAATCGTAATCAAGTTAGCAACCTAAGGGGAAGCTGAATATCTGGGAATATCTTATAACCAAATTCAGGACTGTCCAGATGAAGAATTAACCAAAAATGGGTCATATCAAGATATATATTGTGGCATTAGGGTTACCGCAGGAAGAGAAGCAGGGCCAGCTGGAATTCCAGCCAGAGGCTGCTGGCCAATTAACAAAGGCCCTCAGACTCTCTGCTTCTCTCCATTAGGGAGAGCCTATTATTTGGTTTTGGCAGGTGAATAAAACCAGCCTCGTGATGGTGGTGGTGGAGGGGAACAAGCAGTTTTGGGGTTGACCATATTCCAGGTTCTGGCCCACATTGGATACTGAAACAACCATATCAGGTAGTAGTATTAACTACCTTTTAAAAGTGAGGGAACAAAGGTTCAGAGAGGTTCATTTGTCTAATTTCACAGATTTTGTGGTAAAGCTAGAATTTGAACCCATGCTGCATGCTAAAACCTCTGCTCTTTCTACCAGAACCTAGGAGTATGCATTGGAGTCTTTGAGGTGGGGCATTATTTTATATATATCTAATATGTAAATTTGCATGTATATAAATTTATCTATAGGATGGGTCACATTTACTGTACACCTATTGTGTGTCTCAGGCACTGGTCTAAGAGCTTTGTGTTCTTAGACCCTTACATTTATTCCTCACAATAATCTTATAAGATATTTACAGATGAGAAAACAAGCCCAGAGAGATAATGATGACCTATCCAAGGTCACAGAGCTAGTGAATGCCATCTACCCCATTACTGAGGTGATCCTGAGCAGTTGTCTCTGCCTGCAGTGTGGTAACCGCTGTCAGATGGCTCACTCCTGGAGAGGATCTCTACTCCATTTTGTTTCCCCAGCACAGTTAGTGATGATTAGGATGCCTCCCTTTCTACTGTTGAACTTCTTCTGGCAACTGGCAGACCAAGAAGGTGTCCTCTCTGAAAGTCTTCCTTCCAGCCACTGAGCACATTACCTGGCATAAGTTTGTACATTTATCGTTGCTTTTCTAGGTTAAATAATAATGGGCAAAAACCTTAGTTCCATTGATTCATGAGTACCTAACACTTAGCTGGGCTGCTTTTTCAAGTAGAATTCCATTTCTTTGTACCTGATGGAAAGCAGCATTATTATCCGGAGAATACTGAGACCATGAAAGGCCCAGCATGGAGGAGGCAAAAGCAGAGGGAGGGAGATGGAAAGGAAACACTGTAATTCGCTTGAGAAATGGCAGCAGGAGAACATAACTGTGGCTGGGCAGCCTTGAAAAGTACAATACGTTAAAAGAAGTTAGCAGTAATACTTTTTTTATTGGACAGCGTTATGTAGGCACCGAAGCAATTGGAATCTGGAGAAGGCAGAGATGAAGCCGAAATGCCCAGGGTGCAAAGCCTTTTATCTGGTTAGTCAAAATATTAATGGAACTATTTATGGCTCTGCAGCAAAAGTGGGTTTCATTTCCCCGACGCACCGTGTCTCCTGGGTTTGTCTCATCACCTTCTTTAACGTCTGCTCAGCATCCCTCTCTCTGGTGCTCACCACGGGTAACTGAGTCTTCAGCTTTTCCTTTGCTCTGGCTTCTGTGCTCTGCACCCAGAGCCTTGGAAACTCATTTAGAACATTCTACAAGTTGTCATTCCCAGCTAGTTTTAACTGTTTAACCTAGAGGGAAGGCCAAATGTGTTTAGAGAGAGATATCAGGGTGTTCAGCCATTTCACAATCAAAAGCTTTAGATATCACGTTGTAGATTACCTCAGTTAGAAAGAACGTATGCCTATGACAAGTAAGGGTAATAGTGATGCCCGCATCCCTCGTCTTCTCCTATCTGGGTGTGTTTTAAATATGAGATGGATAAATCCTTTCTATAAAGCACAGACATAAAAAAATCAATAACCAATATACTTTTACCTATGCTGCACAAGTAATAAAGCAGAAGAATTTCAGTTTTCTTCATAAAAGTTTTTCTTTTGCCCCAGATATAAACTTTCTCTCCAAAGCTTTTCTTTCAGTGCTATAGCAAGAAGTAAACCCAAATAGATGCTAATATGTTGTTAATTCTCACTGATCTCATTTTAACAAGTGGGGCTGGTTTGAGGAGCATCGTTACAGCAGCTTGCCTGGAGCTAGGGACCAGGGCCAGAGTGGCCCCAGTGGATGGAAGCAGATTGTCAGTCGTGAGGGTGAGCATTCAGAACTGTGAATATAGAGGGCTTCTATTTATCACTATTTATGAACCCCATGTTTATGGATTTGGTGCTCGCGCTTCAGAGAAAATAAAGGCTATTTCACAAGAGAACATTGCTCTAAAAATTCCAGGTAGGATGTACTTTTCATAATAGTAGTGAGAAGTAGGAGTTGTCTGGAAAATAAAGTCAGAATATGCAGAAAAAAGGTTTAACTGAAAATTCAGCAATGAATAAAATAATAAGCATAAAATATTTAATGAATTTTTCCAGAATTATCTGATTCTGATTTGGTCTTAGTCTCTCTGAGTTTGATAACTGGTTACCATTCCTATGCTATGTTGAGTAGAATTTCATTTGCTCAGCATCACTGGATAATGGCATGCTTTGTATGTGTGCATTTCTTAGGTAATTGAAGACTAACCTTTTGAGGATTCAAACTTCTAAAAAAAGTTTAGATAAAAATCTTTTCAGTTTAGGGCTGGCCCCGTGGCTTGGTGGTTGAGTGAGCGCGCTCCACTGCTGGCGACTCGGGTTCGGATCCCGGGCTCGCACCGACGCGCTGCTTCTCCGGCCATGCTGAGGCCGCGTCCCACATACAGCAACTAGCAGGATGTGCAGCTGTGACACACAGCTATCTACTGGGGCTTTGGGGGGAAAAAATAAATAAATAAAATCTTTAAAAAAAAAAAAATCTTTTCAGTTTATAGTCTTTTAAAATCGAGTCCATTGAACACCATTTAGCATTTTCTTGATAACTGAGATTCATCTTGAGAATAGCATTTATTGCTGAAATGCAATGATTTTTCTCTGAATGTGTTGTTTACAGAGGTTTGCATCCATATTAAATGATGCTGGATTATTCTGTTTGAGGTCTGCTGTTCCTTTTTTCCCTAGCTCTTCTCTTTTGTCAAATTATAATGTTATATTTACTATTCTTAGTATGTTCTCCCTTCTGGTTTGTTCCTTATAATTTTGCATGGAATGAGAAACCAGATAACCAAACATAATTGAAAAAGAAAATAGCAGGTAAAGGTAAATGGGTTCCAAGGATCTCTCTAATGAGTAAAGTTCACGAACTTTCATGGTATATATGTTGTGCAGTTTGTCTTCTGCCTTTTAGGACTAACCACGGTCCTAGAGGGATGACCTACATTTTCTACCTCTTACCAGTTTCTCATCCTCCTCAATCCACTGATTTTTCTCCCCTTCAGAAACTGAGACTACTCTTGCTTTGGTTATCAATAATGTTTTCCCTTTCAGTTGCCTGTTTTCAGTTCCCTTTGGTGCCTCTTCTTTCTCTTTCCTCTTATATAACATTTTACGCTCAGTCCTCACCTGTCCACACTGTCTTGGCGAGCCACCAGAGTGTGATGACTCAAGGTCCTTTGGGCATAATATGGGGAAAGAGGGTGGCTGGGGAAGCATTAATGGGCCTAAGAGGGAGCTAGAGCTCAAAAGACAGGCAGTGGATCAAACTGTGACCTTGGGGCAGAGAGTGGGTGGCATGGTCTGATAAATAACAGAATGGCAGAGAAAGGCTAATTCCAGCAGATGTAGAAGCTAGAGCTGGACTCAGTTCCCAGATTTAGGCACTGAATGTAATAGAGCAGGGAGAGGATGCTCAACAGCTGGCACAATGGGGATACTGGGCACCCACCACTCCTGAATGGGTCTTGGGAAGCTGCCTACGAACTGAGGGTGGAGAGAATACAGCTAACCTATCCATGTTCAAGCTCACAGCAGTGACTAGTGCACACTCTGATAGCCCTCTGGGGGCTACCCTGTTTCACTCTCATTGATTTTTGAGATAGGATCAATATAGGTTGTGTGTCTACATAGAAAATAGAGATTGAGGGAGGGAAAAGCAAGCATTAAGTATTTTCTTTATTGGGACAAGTGTTGTAAAATGAATGACATTCACTGCTACCTAGACACTGATGACTTTCAAATCAGTTCCAGCCCAGAGAGCTCTATATAATACTTGTGAAAGTTTTGATGCCTAAATCACAGTATTCCAAACTGACCTCCTTCTCTTCCTCAACTCAGTTGGTGGCACCACGATCCACACAAACCAAAAAGCTGGACGTCATTCTAGAATCCTCCTTTTCTTTCTTTCTCTATTTCCAAGTGGTCATTCAACCCAGCAGCTCTGACTCATAAATACTTTTTATTTCCTTTCTTATTATCCAACTGCCACTACTCTGTATCAGATTTACGTAATTTCTCATCCGTACCATTACCTTAACTTTTTAACTCATCTCTCTCTCTTTTTTTTTTTTTTGTGAGGAGTACCAGCCCTGAGCTAACATCCAATGCCAATCCTCCTCTTTTTTGCTGAGGAAGACTGGCCCTGGGCTAACATCCATGCCCATCTTCCTCCACTTTATATGGGACGCCGCCACAGCATGGCTTAACAAGCGGTGCGTCGGTGTGCACCCGGGATCCGAACCGGCGAACCCCGGGCCGCCACAGCGGAACGTGCGCACTTAACCGCTTGCGCCACCGGGCTGGCCCCTCATCTCTCTTTTTTGATTTATATTTTTATTGAGGTAACATTGGTTTATAACATTATATAAATTTCAGGTGTACATCATTATATTTCAACTTCTGTATAAACTGCATTGTGTTCACCACCAAAAGTCTAGTTGCCATCTGTCACTATACAAATGTGCCCTTTTACCCCTTTAGCCGTCCCCACACCTGCTTTCCCTCTGGTAAACACCAGTCTATTCTCTGTATCTATGTGTATGTTTGTTGTTGTTTTTTTATCTTCCACATACGAGTGAAATCATATGGTATTTGGCTTTCTCCATTTGTCTTATTTTGCTTAGCATTGTACCCTCAAGGTCCATCCATCTCTTTCTTTCATGATGACTTTGAAATGTGCCTTCTCTCACAGTATCTGGTCATGCTGATGCATTGTTGAAATATTTTTCAATAAGCTTGGATTAATGAAGTTATTAAATTAAATGAACACATACAATTAATCCTGAACTTATTAAAAGTGTGGATAATGCTCCTGTTAGTGGTCAAGTGTTAAGATTTACTATACGATAGACGTGTGTTTGGTGGGTCAATAAGTGTTATCACATAAATAAAGGCTAGCTAGTAGTATTAAGTACATAAATTTGAATGAGAGCTACTGAAAATTCTAGAATTATGAGTATTGGAATAGTAAATGTAATTGAAACCATTGAAGGACTAATTGATATTAGGACTAAGGTAGTTTTTCCAATCAGGTGAATTAATAGATGACCTGCTGCTGAATATTTGTTGAGTGTTACAAATATCAGTCAGTCAGTTGTGCAGCAAAATCTATTGATTAAATAAAAGCCTGATAGTTTCAATAATTACTAGTATAGGGATAAGTGGAGTTGGTGGTAAAAAGCATGCTAGTGAGACTATAGTTTTGTGGCAGAAGCCAGTAATTACTGTTCTTGCTTATAACGGAATGGCTATTCATAATTTTATTGCAAGTTCCTTTGCCTCAACCCATGGTCTAGGTTCCATATCGATGGATCGTCAGTAATTATATATGCCTGCTATGGGCCAGGCACTAGGCGGGGCATATTGTACATACAGTGATAGGTTAGCTGATAAGGTCTCTGTCCTCAAACTTAAGCCTTCTATAAAAAACGGGCTTTGAAAGAGTAACAACAACACAGTCCTACCTAACACAATACGACTGTTCTTCATGTAAAATCCTTTTCCCAAGAGATAAGACCTAAAATCCCATTAGTCACTATACCATCTCTGAGTGATAGTGTATTCCTCTTCTAGTCTAATCACAATCCTATCTTGATATATTTAACCTGATGATTAAATTGTAATTTAACCATCAACAACAAATTTATATGAATTATTAGGGGAAAAAGAGAAAAAGAAGAGAGAAAGTGGCTAATAAATATAATACAAGTATTGTATATATTAAGAGCAAAGAAGAAAAATATATAGCTCTCATAGTCTTTCTCTCTGCAACTAGTTGTGAGGCTATAATTGGTATTTTTATCTTCTTTACTAGCTATTTCATGTTTCCTTTTTCCCAAAGCCAGCACCTAAGTTAGTTTTTATTATTATTATTTTTTAAACCTGGGTTAATCAGGATGATGCCAAACCTCAGTTATGAGGCACTGGGGACCTTGGTAGTCCTGCTTGTACTGGGTTGTCCTAGTCTTCCACGAACTTTTACCACTGGATATGACATTACCAGGAAGGAGATGCACTTCTCCACTTTTTTTGTGTAGCACAAAATATTACTCCTTGATAATCAAGAGCAATTACTTCAAACACCACAATAACTCGCTCTCTCTTTTTCTATTTGTTTCATGACTTAAACTGCTTTCCCATTTGGATACTTTTAATTTCTTTTTCTTGCCTAATTGCTATGGCTAGGACTTCCAATATTGTGTTGAATAAGAGTGGTGAAAGTGGGCATCCTTGTCTGGTTCTTGTTCTTAGAAGGATAGCTTTCAGTTTTTCACCATTGAGTATGATGTTAATGGGTTTATCGTGTATGGTCTTTATTACATTGAGGTACTTTCCTTCTATACTCATTTTATTGAGAGTTTTTATCATAAATGGATATTGAATCTTGTCAAATGCTTTATCTGCATCTGTTAGGGTGATCATATGATTTTTATGCTTCCTTTTGCTAATGTGGTATATCACATTGAGTGATTTGCAAAAGTTGACACCAGACACATGAATTCTATCTCTAGAAGAAATTGCACAGTATAATGATTACTGATTCAGAGCATATACCACATCCAGTTCTCCAGGAGGAGTACACCCTGACTTTGCAAGGTGTTGCCTCCAAGCTGATGCTATAACTGAATCTTCAAGAAGCCAATATGTTGTTCTGTGGAGTGGCCTGCTTTTGCATGATGATACATAAAAATAACAGGAAATATCACAAGTGCCAGATGATTACCTCACTTTTTTTGATCATAAAATGCAGTCCTTGATCAAAAGCAAAGCTACTTGGAATAACATCAATACTGGAATAACAATAATGGAATAGCAATAAAGGCATTTCATTTACCTGTGGATAGCTGACAGAATGGTAGTCTTTATTGCAATGTAGACCAAGTGCTCTCCGTAATGAGAGGAGTTTAATACAATCATCTTGCCAGTAGATGGTGAATAGTTGTTCTAGAAGTCTCATCATTGTTCTCTATGGTTGGCAGATAGGGCACTGATGATACCAGATGAACAATGATGATAAGAAAACCATGTTGTTGATCTCATCTATTGCCTCTACTCATACCACCATGACCACTTTTACATGACCCCACTGACTAAAAACTGGAGTGGTAGTGGAAATGTGATGACTGACATCCACAGGATGGCTCACCCTGTCCATTTGCTTTGTAGTGAGCTCTGGTGAGTACTTATGTGCACACAAATACAGCATAAGTATTCTCATACTTTGTGTCCTTCTGCGAAGTCCATTTACATCCCTCTTCCCCAGGCCTTCTTGTCATTAATCTTCTATTCTTGTTCTTTCTAAGACCCTTGCCATCTAGCCAGCTCCTGCCCATCAGTCAGTGTGGCTCGACACTTCAGACCATCTCTCCTTCCAGAAAAAGTGGGTGATTGGATGGCTTTTTTCCCATTCTGATGGTTGCCCTTCATACTTACTTTCAGAGCCACTGAGAGTATGAGATTTGTATCTACATTGCTTTTATTCACATTGCCATTGTTTTTAAAGCCTGTTGGTTTGGTAACTATTGTAATTTGTTGTTTGTTTTAAATATTTCTATTGTTATATTAGTGGTTGAATAGGAAGGAATAGATGTTTTTAATTTGCTATCTTCTTACAAATTGTCATGTGTATCTGCGATATTAGGCAAATTTGTTTTGTATACATTGTGGTTAAAAGAAGAATGAAATACATTTATTTAATTTGGGAGAATCCATTGCATTTGCCTTATTTAAAGCAGAATTTGAGGAAAATTCAGTTTTCTTTTTTGAAGACTTCACAAAACGGGATTCTATTTTGGAATATCTCACAGACTGTCAGCAGAATAAGCACAGCAAAATGCTCTCCATTTTCTTCAAGGATAAGTCATATGTCAGGTAAAATGTCTGAGCATACAACAATGTCTTGTAGAAAGATTTTAACCTTCAGTGTGTGTAGCACTGTGGTCACAGGGATATGTTCTATTTGGTGTGATTTTTCTTGTTTGTTAACTGAATGACAGCTCCAAGTTATAAAACACATTGGTTAGACTCAGTTTTTAATATATGATATTACTTTAAAGATGCTGGGTTCATAAATTTCATTAAGATCAAAATGGGGTCTTTTCGTCTATAATACGGTAATCTTATACTAATAGTGTTTGTTTAACATTTATTGAGTTGTGTATGTAGCCTTCAGAAAACAACCCTGAACTTTTAAACAAAAAAAAAAAACAACTTAATGATAGTCTTCTCTTTTGATAAAGAGTTTTTACTTGGCTGTCATTTGCGAGACATCTTGATAAGCAAGATAGGTTTACAGTTGTTAGAGTATACATTTCTTTGATTGTACAAATAGTAGTAAGTTGAAGAGATACACTTTCACTAATGAAATAAAATTTCAGTAATGAAATAAGCTTGACAATTTCATTCAACTCAGAACTATAGTAAATTAAATGAACACTATATAATTTGCTCTGCTGAAATACATGTTTCTTTAATGTGGATTAGCTCATATGCAGTTGGTAAGTAGGAGGGTAATGTCAGCATAACATGGAGGGTGTGCTGTGTTATGTCCCAGCATGTTAATATTTTATAGCTATCAGATGTAAACTTTTCACAATTGAGAAAAAAGTAATTAGGAAGACCTTAAGAAAATAGCTGAAAAATACTACAGAAGTGATTTCCTTTCCTGCAAGAAAGTGCCTTTCTGGCACAGTGGCTTCAAGAAATGGGATGATTTCTACCATATGAAGCTGTCTTAGGAAGCTGCAAATGCAGAAGCAGTAGCTGAGAATACCTTGCTCCCGTGTTAAAAAAAATTAATGGAGAAGAATATCCCTGGATTGAATTTTTAATTTTCCTGTAATTGGCTTCTATTAGAAATGAATTCTGCAAGGATCTCCATCTCAAAGTAGGAATCACAAGCCCAAGGGTATAAGAGTGCAAAGGATGGACTGAAGATGATTTTAGGTGTAAATGCCAACAGAGGCTTAACTGTGCTAGTGGATTTATCAAGATTGTGATTTGTTTTTGTTTTGGGAGTCCCATAGGTTTTGGCTGGTCTGCCACAACCCTGTTTTTCCCATAAGCACATGAGGTCTTTCAGGCAGGCATATTTGGCCATAGCCCAGAAGTGCCTGAACTTGGACTAAGAGGACTGGAGTAAACCTCTCCTAGTGCAAGGTGCAGAGGTTTGTAAAGTGGCAGAGCATTGTAACCAGCTCATCTTATAGGCTATTGTGCAGATAAAATGAAATTGTGGGTCAATTTTAAATCATCTTATTTTCTTGTTAGGAAATCTCTCAAGAATAAGAGTCTCTATAAACCCTTCTTTGTCATTTTCCTATTCAACAAACCTTTAGAAAGTGCTACCTCTGTGAGAGGCACCGTGCTAGAGACTGAGGATAAAATGAGCAAAACTGTCACGGTCCTGGCCTTATGGAGCTTATAGTCCCATGGAGGGGATGGAGTTAAATAAGATAATCACAGAAATGATTGTTCAATTAAAATCTATGAAGGAAATGGGCTTGTGTATGAGAGTACATAGTAAAGCATTTTAATCTTGACTATGGTATTGAGGAAGCCTCCTCTGAGGAAGAGCTAAATGTGAATTGGATTAGTCTGAATAGGAGTTAATTAGGTGAGTGTGTACATATGCATGCATGCATGTGTGTGTGTTTATGTGTGTGTGTGCACACATGTCCAAGCTCATTCCAGACAGGAAAGCAGTGTGTACAGAGGTCCTATGGCAGAAAATAGGATTGATACTTGAGGATTTGAGAGAAGGCCAATGTGCCTGTTGTCCTGGGAAGGGAAGAGTATGACAGGCAGGGCCCTGACCTGGAAAAGCCTCATGGTTCATAGTAATGATGTTGGGCTTAAACCTAAGAACAGTGGAACTCACTGAAGAATTTTAAATCATAAAATCAGATCTGCATTATGAAAAGATATTTTTTGCTGCTGAAAAGAGCAGACTGTAAAGACACAAGAAAGGTCTTGTGGAGTCCAGTTAGAGTCTATTGTGATAATCCAGGAACTTTTCTTCAAGAGCACCGTGCTATCCTTGTCACTTTGGAATAGGGTGATGGCAGTGGAAATGCACAGATGTAGGAACTTAAGAGCTGAAATCAACTGGACAAGATACATTGGATATAAAGGGTGAGGGGAAGGCAATAAAGATTACGTCTAGGTTTATGCCTTGAGAAACTGAATGATAGTGGTGCCGTTCACTGAGTTAAGCACTGAATTTTAGGGAAAAGATAGTGAATTTGATCTTGGATGAGTTGTGTCAGAGGTATCTTGGAGATTTCCAAGTGAAGATGTTGAGTAGCACATTGGATATATTGGTCTATAGTTCAGAGGGAAGGCTTGGCCTGAGTTGGAGTATGAATTTGTGAAACACTTGCATTAATTGCTAATTGAATCCATGTGAACTGATGAGATTGCTGACTGAGAGAGTACAGACTGAAAAAAAATAAGAAGGTTGAGCTTCAAGGTACCACTAAGAAGGAAGGTATCACTAAGGAAGACGAGCCATCGGAGGAAAATTGGAATGAATAAAGAAATAGGAGGAATGTATGGCGTGACTAGAGCCAAGCAAAGTGAGTGTTTCAAGAGCACTCTTTCTCTCTTTTCATGCTAAATGGGAATGAATGTTTCAAGTAAGAGGGACAGAGAAGAGAATTTATGGTGTAGGTTTCCTGAGTCTTAGACTCTGTGGACAGAGATTGGCAATGTTTTAAATCATGTGAGCTCAATATAGACTTGGTTTCTGACACAAAAAGGAAATCTACATTTTAACACTTCTGTGAGAATCATGCTTAATAGGATGGCCTTCTGATAGATAGGATTGCTCTTTCAGGCGTTTTATATATAACAGGGCTACATTCTAGTTGTATGCCTCTCTGGATGATGTTTATTGTTTTCCTACGTTAGCTATAATTCTCATTTGATGTTTTGTAACTTAAAGATTGAATTATAAGGCTAACCACTATGAACACACATAACATTAGTCATAGAAAGGGGAAAAACAGTTAATAAATATAGATATATTCAGAAAGCAAGGAAGAAAATATGTATAGCCACATTTATCCTCGTGTCTAGAGCTGGTCATGTGCCTGTACTTGATAATTATGACTTCTTTCTTCCAATGTCCATTCCATGTTCTCTTTTTTTACACCAGTACCTCAGCTGGTTAGATTTCTTTACCTGGTAAAGTGACTCAGAACCTTAATTCTTGAAGGGTTGGTGCCAATATTTGTCCTTCTTGCATTGGGTTACTGGAGGGTCCCATTAACTTTTACTCATTGGACTTTTACTTTCTGGATTCCATATATACATCCCCCTCTCTTCATTATATAGAAGCAACACAGTTTCCCCTTAATAATCAGGATCGATTACCCTAGAAATACAGAAACTTCATTCTTTGCCAACTCAGTGGCATGAAGAATCAAACATGGCTGGGTAGGAGTCTCAGCCTCTAGTTAAAACGAAATCTTGTTCTGTTTCCTGGTGGTGGAAGTGTTCCTTCCTTGGGAACCAAGACAACCACAGCAGCAAAGCCTAAAGACGTTGGGATGTGGGAAGCAAACACTTTGCAAGTAGGTTATGAGGGATGATAGTGAAGAGAATCACCTCCACTTCCACCATCAATTCTCAGAAACCATGTGTTGTTTGCTGGTTCAAAGCACATGTTCCATTTTTAGGGCAGCACTTATGGTAGACACCGTGATGCATTATCCAGACCCCTTGTTGAGGAATAAAATACTCATTCTCCCAGCTGCTGGGAGTGCTATTGGCGGAGAGGGCTTAGCTTTCAGCCCCTTTCAGGATTGCCTCAGCTGAAGAGGGCTGCCTCTCCCAAGGTCACATCCCCTTCCCAGGGTGTACAGCACTGAATGACTGGTTAACATGGGAGTATAAAGGCTCAGTCCTGTTGCCTCAACTCTAGACAATCTCATCTTCAGCAGTCCCCACAGGGTTGGCTGAGGCTTCCGTTGGGCCTGCATTACAGCTCAACTTCTGTCTCTGTTCAGTCCTGTTTCCTTCCACCACTTCTAAGGCATTGATTCTAAGACTTCCTATGTGCTAATCACCTTGTCATAGTCAGCTTCCAGAGGAACCCGACCTGCAAGAGACTGCAGCCCACAAAGTAACCCAGCTCGCCGTGTAACTGAGTCTTCAGTGGACTAGTCCACTATTCCATCAGGCTGTTTGGGTTGTCATGGTAAGACCAATGAATCCTGTGAATGTGAGTTTATTTCCTTTCTCCTTTTGCTGAGGAATGTATTCCCTTGTCAGAAGCAACTGTATGTGGGATAACATGAAGGGGAATAAGACATTGCCTAGGTTCATATTTGTTGATGCTTGCAGAAGCATCGTGGGCAGGGAGGGCACGGTAATATACTGAATTGATAAATATTCCAGTAAGGACATATTAATGCCCCTTCCATAATGGAACAGATCCAATGTAAGCAGCCTGCTACCCAGAGTCTGGCTGGTTTCCCTAGAGAACAGAGCCTTATTGAGGGCACTGCATCTCATGGGAAAGATATATAATGCATTCCAGTTAAACTTACGTTGTTCAAAATATGTTCAGAATGCCTATTTGGAATTGTCTTCAGAGCTCTTGGAGGCGTGTATTTTTTCTTGTGCCCCAAACCATGTTACATACTATAGGATATAGTACCTACATCTGTAGATATGATATATAGTACCTTCTATACCTCTGATATAAATGTTCCTTTGGGTTTTAGATTATTTTGTCACTCAGCTTTAGCAATCTTTGGCGATCACCAACCACTTTTGGACATGCCTTAATTTTGATTGATCTCCATGTGACCAGAATGATGTAAAAATCTATGCACTGCCAAAAAAAGGAAATATGCCAAAATTATACACCAACATAGTGGATTTGTGAGATTTCCTTCTACTTTTCCAAATTTTCAAAATATCTAGCATGAGTAGATATCTCTTTTGTAGTGAGAAAAAGAAGATTGATTCCTCCACAAACAAAAGGAATCTGTTCTTTTTCTTTTTCTATTTAGGGGTATATTATGTTCTTAAAACATTTAAGTGATACTTTAAAAAGATGGTTTTCCTTTTTCTTTTTTTTATATGCTCCTGGTGGCAATTTACCATCTGTGTGTGCAGGTGTGGTTGGGAACAGTGCGGGAACAACAGTTCTTTCCACACTCTGCAGTAGTGACATTTGAATATTTTTGAAGTTTTTATTATGTTGCTGGCTATTCCTATCAGTTGCTAGAAGGTAAAATGCTTTTATTATATTTATTAATTACCTAGAGAATGATTTAAGAATATATTCATACCTTTTTCATTCTTTCCATGAAATGATACATAATTCTTATCTTGCCTTAGCACAAGGCAATTATCTTGTTGCTTTGTTACCACAATTACTGAAATTAATATTCATTTCCTTTATAATTTAATAAGTAGTAAAAGGGCTATATACTGGATCTACTCTACACACCCAGGTGTGTAATTTCAATATGACAGCTCGCTTTTTCCCACAATGGTTTTGTATCAATCAGTCATCAATGAGTGTTTATCGGGAGGCATTCCTAGGGAAGTGACAGGTTGAACTTTTCATAAATTTCAGTTTTATGTGACTAAAGCATGAGTTAAATGAATTTGCCGCAGTCTTAGACTTGGAGTATCTATTGCTTGAGCCTTAAGGCTGAGTAGGCTAAGGCTCCTTGCAAGATATCACTGGATTCTGAATAGTTCCACCAATTAATCAAGGATGAAAATTTCTTTCGTTGATCTTTAGAGTGGTTTTAATAACATAGGTAGTTCATTAAGCACATCTTATCTTTTTTTTTTTTTTTTTTTAAATCTAGTAGTTTAACTTGCACTGACCTCAAGTAATTCAGGAGATATTATAGAGATTTCTTTCAGCTTCCAAATGCCATGATTTGGGAAATTTTGATTGCCAACACAACCTTGCTGTGGAATCAAGGATTGCCTATTGTTACAAAAAAGAAAGTTCTTTTTGATCTATCCTATTCACTGCAGGGTACTTGATCTCTTTGACTGTTCTGTGTGGAATGTAGCTACCCTATCATATTTTTAAAACATACAATTGGCTAAACCCCTACTGTAGCAATTGTATTTTCCTTTTAAGGTACTGAAGCTTCTGGAACTTGATAAACTTTTGTAACAAAAAAATAAATGATTCCTCCAGCCCGATTTTCCTCTTATATAAAGTGAAATTTCATCAACTCCTCCTTGTTCTGTTGAGCTCTGCTGGCACAAAGACGCTTGAATCCCATCATCCAGCTGAAACTAGCGCTTTTGTCCTTGACTAGGGTAATGGGGTTGACGAACAGTTGTTTTGTTTCCAGAAAGAAGGAGAACTGCTTTGGTGAACTGGTGCACAGGGGCATACAATGCACTGCAACACTGCTTTTGGTGGGAAGGATTTATGTCGGTGGGAAGGATTTATGCCCAGTTCTAAAAGGGACTTATATCTGTTATTAACCTACATTCTTCATGAGGCCTTTAATCAAATTATACCAGGTCTACAGCAGAAATTTTAAGCAGTTTGCTTTTGAATGGGTATAAAGGATTTTAAATGCTAGATCAAGTAAGAGTTAGACTCAAGATAGGCTGTTCCAGATTTTTACCCAAATAGAACTCCTGGTATCAGCTTTACTGGCTTAAACTGGGCTTCTGTTGTTGGAAATGAAAAACAAATCAGAAGACATCAAATGTGATCCCATTTTTGGATATACCAACTCTCTATTGCTCTGCTATAGCAACCTGAGAGTCTGAAGAAATTATAAGTTAAAGTAGAGAAAATGTAATTATGTCTCTGTGGGCTTGTGAGCCTGTTAAGTTTAGTGAAATTTTGCTTTTCTAAAGTAAGCCTTCCTACAAGGCAGGCTTTTAGAAATTCTCACTCCAGCAAATTGCAGCAGAATGGTGTTCCTTTGAAAAATTATATCACTGCTTTTCTTCTCCCCCTTTTGAAAGGAAAGATTTTTCTTCAATTGGCTAGCAGACACAGGAGTTTTAGTTAACGTTCATTTTCATGATGTCTTTAAATTTTTGAACAATATCTTTTATCACAAGGTTATGAATAGCGGGAAGGCGATTAAATTGAGTGCTTCACTGACAATGCGCTAATAAATGTTGGTATTTAAAAAATGTAAAAGAATAAGGAGGCTTATTTTAGGACATATGCATGTGAAAGGGTAGTGCACTGCATAGTGTGTGCTAATTATAGTGGTCAATCCAACTAGACAATCACAGAGTTACAGACATTGTTTCTCAATAGGAAAGCACAGAATTTGACTCTGACTATTGCTCCCAAGTATGAACCACTGCAGTGATGTGGGGGTGGGGGCACTGGGAGGTGTCTTTGAGGAGCATGCAAAGTCATAAAGAAACCCAACAAGAGCTATTAATTTTCAAAAAGCTTTAAAAATGCCATATAATTCAACCTTGCTTTGTGCTATTAGATATCTACACAAAGAATACCTTAAAACAATTTGCATAGGTGAATGACAAAAGAGGAAAGATACAAAGAGAGAAAAAAAATGAGAAGTGGGTACAAAGGTTTTTGAATGAGATTTAAAAAATGAATGAAGAACCAGGCAGAAGGAACCTATCTCCACAGCAAAGCCTCGAGTTCACGTTTGACACAGGGGTACAGAAATGTTTTGGGTCTTGCACTGAAAAGGCTGACAAATGTGAAGCCACCCAGAAAGGCATGATAGCACTGTTGGCCACATCACCCTGACTGATTCACAATTGTGGAAATCTTAGTAGGTTTCATAAGGGCAGCCAAAAATCAATCTGAATATTATGCGAGCATTTTAGAAGGCTGTACTGGAGAAATGAAAATAGTTGACTAGATGGAATTGAAGATTATTTCCAAAGTTGTTTACAATGTCACATATGTAAACACAGAAAGATACAAGAAAACAAATATTGCCTAGCAAGTCAGATAAACATATATGTATATATAGAAATATATTTTTTAAACTGTATCCCTTTTATTTATTTATTTATTTATTTATTTTTTGTTTATTGCAGTAACATTGGTTTATGACATTGTAAAAATTTCAGGTGTACATCATTGTACTTCTATTTCTGCATAGATTACATCATGTTCACCACCAAAATACTAATTACAACCCATCACCACACACATGTACCGAATTATCCCTTTCACCCTCCTCCCTCCCCCCTTCCCCTCTGGTAACCACCAATCCAATCTCTGTCCCTATGTGTTTGTTTATTGTTGTTATTATCTACTACTTAATGAAGGAAATCATATGGTATTTGACCTTCTCCCTCTGACTTATTTCACTTTGCATTATACCCTCAATGTCCATCCACGTTGTCACAAATGGCTGGATTTCATCATTTCTTATGGCTGAGTAGTATTCCATCGTGTATATATACCACATCTTCTTTATCCATTCGTCCCTTGATGGGCACTTAGGTTGCTTCCAAGTCTTGGCTATTGTGAATAACGCTGCAATGAACACAGGGGTGCATGTACCTTTACAAATTGGTGTTTTCAAGTTCTTTGGATAAATACCCAACAGTGGAATAGCTGGATCATATGGTAGTTCTATCCTTGCTTTTTTGAGGAATCTCCATACTGTTTTCCATAGCGGCTGCACCAGTTTGCACTCCCACCAGCAGTGTATGAGAGTTCCCTTCTCTCCACATCCTCTCCAACACATGTTGTTTCCTGTCTTGTTAATTATAGCCATTCTGACGGGCGTGAGGTGATATCTCATTGTAGTTTTGATTTGCATTTCCCTCATAGTGATTTTGAACATCTTTTCATGTGTCTGTTGGCCATCTGCATATCTTCTTTGGAGAAATTTCTGTTCAGGTCTTTTGCCCATTTTTTAATTGGGTTAGGAGTTTTTTTCTTGTTGAGATGCATGAGTTCTTTATATATTTTGGAGATTAAGCCCTTATCAGGAGTATGGTTTGCAAATATCTTCTCCCAATTGTTAGGTTGTCTTTTCGTTTTGTTGATGGTTTCCTTTGCTGTGCAGAAACTTTTTAGTTTGATATAGTCCCATTTGTTTATTTTTTCTATTGTTTCTGTTGCCCAGACAGACGTGGTGTTTGAAAAGATGTTGCTAAGACCGATGTCGAAGAGCGTACTGCCTATGTTTTCTTCTAGAAGTTTCACAGTTTCAGGTCTTACATTCAAGTCTTTAATCCATTTGGAGTTAATTTTTGTGTATGGTGTAAGGTAAGGGTCTACTTTCATTTTTTTGCATATGGCTATCCAGTTTTCCCAACACCATTTGTTGAAGAGGCTTTCTTTTCCCCATTGTATGTTCTTGGCTCCTTTGTCAAAGATTAGCTGTCCATAGACGTGTGGGTTTATTTCTGGGCTTTCGATTCTATTCCATTGATCTGAGTGTCTGTTTTTGTGCCAGTACCATGCTGTTATGGTTACTATAGCTTTGTAGTATATTTTGAAGTCAGGGAGTGTGATACCTCCAGCTTTGTTCTTTTTTCTCAGGATTCCTTTAGTTATTCGGGGTCTTTTGTTGTTCCATATAAATTTTAGGATTCTTTGTTCTATTTCTGTGAAAAATGTTGTTGGAACTTTGATAGGGATTGCATTGAATCTATAGATGGCTTTAGGAAGTATGGACATCTTAACTATGTTAATTCTTCCAGTCCAAGAGCACAGAATATCTTTCCATTTCTTTGTGTCTTCTTCAATTTCTTTCAGAAATGTTTTATAGTTTTCAGTGTACAGATCTTTCACCTCTTTGGTTAAGTTTATTCCTAGGTATTTTATTCTTTTTGTTGCAATTGTAAATGGGATGGTATTCTCAATTTCTCTTTCTGCTACTTCGTTGTTAGTGTACAGAAATACAACTGATCTTTGTATGTTGATTTTGTATCCTGCCACTTTACCATATTCGTTTATTACTTCTAAAAGTTTTCTGGTGGATTCTTTAGGGTTTTCTATATATAAAATCATGCCATCTGCAAATAGTGACAGTTTCACTTCTTCCTTTCCAATTTGGATCCATTTTATTTCTTTTTCTTGCCTGATTGCTCTGGCTAGGACTTCCAGTACTATGTTAAATAGGAGTGGTGACAGTGGGCATCCTTGTCTGGTTCCTGTTCTTAGAGGGATGGCTTTCAGTTTTTCACCATTGAGGATGATATTAGCTGTGGGTTTCTCACATATGGTCTTTATTATGTTGAGATACTTTCCTTCTATACCCACTTTATTCAGAGTTTTTATCATAAATGGATGCTGTATCTTGTCAAATGCTTTCTCTGCATCTATTGAGATGATCATGTGATTTTTATTCTTCATTTTATTAATGTGGTGTATTATGTTGATTGATTTGCGAACATTAAACCATCCCTGCATCCCTGGAATAAAACCCACTTGATCATGGTGTACAATCTTTTTAACATATTGTTAAAATGCGATTTGCTAGTATTTTGTTGAGGATTTTTGCATCGATGTTCATCAGTGATATTGGCCTGTAATTTTCTTTTTTTGTGTTGTCCTTGTCTGGTTTTGGTATCAGGGTAATGTCAGCTTCGTAAAATGAGTTAGGGAGCTTCCCCCCCTCCTCAATTTTTTGGAAGAGTTTGAGAAGGATAGGTATTAAGTCTTCTTTGAATGTTTGGTAGAATTCACCAGGGAAGCCGTCTGGTCCTGGACTTTTATTTTTGGGGAGGTTTGTGATTACTGTTTCGATCTCCTTACTGGTGATTGGTCTATTCAAATTCTCTACTTCTTCTTGATCCAGTTTTGGAAGGTTGTATGATTCTAAGAATTTATCCATTTCTTCCAGATTGTCGAATTGGTTGGCATATAGCTTTTCATAGTATTCTCTTATAATCTTTTGTATTTCCGAGGTGTCTGTTGTAACCTCTCCTCTTTCGTTTCTGATTTTACTTATTTGTGCCTTCTCTCTTTTTTTCTTGGTGAGTCTAGCTAAAGGTTTGTCAATTTTGTTGATCTTTTCAAAGAACCAGCTCTTGGTTTTATTAATTTTTCTATTGTTTTTGGTCTCTATTTCATTTATTTCTGCTCTGATTTTTATTATTTCCCTTCTTCTACTGATTTTGGGCTTGGTTTGTTCTTCTTTTTCCAGTTCCTTTAGGTGCATTGTTAGATTGTTTGAAATTTTTCTTGTTTGCTGAGATAGGCCTGTATCGCTATAAACTTCCCTCTTAGAACCACTTTTGCTGTATCCCATAAATTCTGGCGTGTCGTATTTTCATTTTCATTTGTCTCCAGGTATTTTTTGATTTCTTCTTTGATTTCTTCGTTAACCCAGTCATTGTTCAGTAGCATTTTGTTTAATCTCCACATATTTGTGGCTTTTCTGATTTTCTTCCTATAGTTGATTTCTAGTTTCATACCATTGTGGTCAGAAAAGATGCTTGGTATTATTTCAATCTTCTTAAATTTATGGAGACTTGTTTTGTGGCCTCATATGTGATCAATCCTGGAGAATGTTCCATGTGCCTTTGAAAAGAACGTGTATTCTTCGGTTTTTGGATGGAATGCTCTGTATATATCTACTAGGTCCATCTGTTCTAGTGTGTCGTTTAAGGCCAATGTTTCCTTATTGATCTTCTGTTTGGATGATCTATCCGTTGGTGTAAGTGGAGTGTTAAAGTCCCCTACTATTATTGTGTTACTGTCTATTTCTGTTTTTATGTCTGTTAATAATTGCTTTATATATTTACGTGCACCTACATTGGGTGCGTAGATATTTACAAGTGTTATATCCTCTTGTTGGATTGTTCCCTTGATCATTATGTAATGCCCTTCTTTGTCTCTTTCTACAGTTTTTGTTTTAAAGTCTATTTTGTCTGATATGAGTACTGCTACCCCAGCTGTCTTTTCATTGCCATTTGCGTGGAGTATCTTTTTCCATCCCTTCACTTTCAGTTTGTGAGTGTCTTTAGGTCTGAAATGTGTCTCTTGTATGCAGCATATATATGGGTCTTGTTTTTTTATCCAGTCAGCCACCCTATGCCTTTTAATTGGAGCATTTAGTCCATTGACGTTTAAAGTAACTAATGATAAGTATGTACTTACTGCCATTTATTAACTTTTTTTTTTTCTCAGTGTTTTAGTAGTCCTTCTCTGTTCCTTTCTTCTTCTATACAGAATTGATGGTCACTTTAGTTTGACCTCTGTCTGAAAGCTGTACTCTTTAACTCCCCTCCTCCCTCCTTTTATGTTTTTGATATCATATCTAACCTCTTTTTTGTGTATTTGTATCCATTACGTTCTAATTGTAGAAATAGATAATTTTTCGTATTTGTGATCTTCTCTTTTCCCCTTAAATCAGTCCCTTTAACATTTCTTGTAGCACTGGTTTCTTGGTGACAAACTCCTTTAATTTTTGCTTATCTGGGAAAATTTTGATCTCTCCTTCCATTTTGAATGATAACCTTGCTGGGTAGAGTATTCTTGGCTGTAAGTTTTTTCCTTTTAGCACTTTAAATATATCATGCCATTCTCTTCTAGCCTGTAAGGTTTCTGCTGAGAAGTCAGCTGATAGCCTTATGGGGTTTCCTTTGTATGTAACTTGACATTCTCTTGCGGCTTTTAGGATTCTCTCTTTATCTTTAATTCTGGACATTTTGATTATGATGTGTCTTGGTGTGGGCCTCTTTGGGTTTATCTTGTTTGGGGCTCTCTGTGCTTCCTGTACCTAGATGTCTGTTTCCTTCCTTAGGTTAGGGAAGTTTTCATCTATTATTTCTTGAAATAGATTCTCTGCCCCCTTGTCTCGCTCTTCTCCTTCCGGGACACCTATAACACGGATGTTAGTGCGCTTGATGTTGTCCCAGAGGTCCCTTAGACTGTCCTCACTCTTTTTAATTCTTTTCTCTTTTACCTATTCAGCTTGGGTAATTTTTTCTAGTCTTTCGTCCAGCTCACAGATCCGTTCTTCTGTATCCTCTACTCTGCTTTTGAGTCCCTCTAATGAATTTTTCATTTCCAGTATTGTATTCTTCATTTCTGATTGGTTCCTTTTTATATCTTCCATTTCTTTGTTGACATTCTCACTGAGTTCATCTATTCTTCTCCCCAGATCAGTGAGCATCCTTAACACTCTTAGTTTGAACTCTCTGTCAGGTAGGTTGCTCATTTCTGTTTCACTTAGTTCCTTTTCTGGGGGTTTGTCCTGTTCCCTTACTTGGAATGTATTCTTTTGCCTCCTCATTTTGCCTCTTTCCCTGTGCTTGTGTCTACGTATTAGGTAGGTCAGCTACGTCTCCTGCTCTTGGATAGGTGACCTTATGTAAGTGATGCCTTAGGAGGCTTCCAGTGTGCTTCCCTCAGTTCTCAATGTTCCAGGGGTGACCCCTATGTGGGCTACGTGTGTCCTTCTGTTGTGGCCTGTTTGCTCTCCCTGTAGGTGCCCAGGGAGCCTGAGTTATGCTCCTGGCCAGCTGTTGTAATGCTCAGCTGCTTGTAGTTGTTGTGGGCCCTTCAGTCTCTTTATCAGGTGTGGGGAACCCCAGCACCGTTGGCTGCAAGTTCTAATACCACATTTGTGTTGCAGTATTTCTTTTAAGTGAGTAGGCCCCCAGTGTGGCAGGTTGTTAGGCTCAGGGCCTTACAATTGCTGTAAGCCTCTAGCCTATTAGGTCTCTTGTCAGCTCTCTGAGGATTGCAGCTAGGTGGGGCTGGCCTCAGGCACAGGAGCACCCAATCGTTTCAGGCTTTGGAAGGTGGGGCAAACCTCCTATGTGGGTCTTTGAGAAGCACAAGTCTTCTGCAGCTGACAAACCCTGCCACCGACAGGTCCACACACACAGTCAACACAGTCCTGCCCCGTGTGAGTGCCCCGACCTCCCCAAGCGGACCCAGTCTCTCCACGGCGGGAGCCCCACACACTCCGCCACCGCCCCACACTCTCCACCTGCTCCTTGTGCACACCCTGCCCTGCTCAAGTGGGCTCAGTTGCCAGGCTGCAGAGAATCCAGTCACCAATCTATGCAGGCCCACAAGTTGCCTGAGGGCTTGTTGTTGGGTGGGGCCAGTCTCTAGGGTGGGCTGCCTGCCCTGGCTGAGCTGGATTAAATCAGTGCTCTAGCGGGTGGGGCAGACCCTGGGCTAGCAGGCCTCAGGGAGAACTCCAATGGCATCTGTGTCAGCACGCCCACACCGGGCCACAACAATGGCCGCCGCCAATGTCCCAGTCCCTGGAGAGGTCTCACCCCTCACCGAGATGCACTCAGGGCCTATTAGGTGAGTCTCTTGTCACCAAAGCACTGTGCACCTTTCTTTCTGGTGATTTTAGGATGCTTTCTGAAACGGGTGAGTTTGTGTGCGGGCCCTTTAAGAGCCAGTTTTAGTTTTTTTGTGAACCGGGTTTTCTGGGGGTGCTCCCCAATGCTTTAGTAGCAGGCAAAGTCAGATGTTATGCCGCTGGTCTCGATTGTGCTGGGTCCACAAAATGCCCACAGCGGGGGCGCTCCCCGGCTCAGGGCCCCGTGCCTCCAGGGAGGCTGCGTACCTGTGAGCTGCTCCCGGCGGCCGTGAAGCTGGCGGCTTGTGAAGGCGGCGTTTTTCCTCTCCAGAAGGGAGTCTCTGCCTCTTCCACCTCAGTTAGGATTGTCCGTCGTTGTAGGAGTTCCTCTTATCCAGTTTTCAGTTCTGTCTCAGGGGTAATTTTTCCACGAGTAGTTGTAAATTGGCTGTGTCCACGGGAGGAGGTGAGTTCCGAGTTTGCTTACGCCGCCATCTTGACTTCTCTCTTTCCTGTATCCCTTTTAATAATTTCAGTATAGTGATCAGTGTATTAATTTAAGTTTTGGAAATAGAATTAAGCAAGCATGGCCCTGGGTCAGAATGACCCTTAGTGAAGATCTTTGCTGTCTAGTGTCCCTTTTCTGGTCATTTATCTTCCATGTTGGCTGTTGTTTTTAGGCACCCAGGATCCTCACAGTGTCTAGGTCAGCTCCAGCTCTCACTTGTAAGGCTTATGTATCTCTCCATCCTCCTTGTGTTTGAGCCTGTCTCTCTCTCTCATTTGTTCATTCGTTCATTTGTTCATTCAATTTTTTCACACATAAAATGAATATACATCTCTATATGTCCTTCCTTCTTTTTCTCTCATGCTCAAATGTACCAGTATTTTTTTCCCCCATTCTTTTTGCTTTATGTCAATTGGATGACCTGATACACTAATTTACCACAAGGCATTATTGCATGTTGTTAGATTAATGTTTTGTACCTCCTAGGGAATTCTTGAAGGTATGACCTTATTCTCTAATGCCAAAATGTTAACCTCTGCTTCAATAAAGGAGGAGGTGGTTTTGAGCAGGGAGACATACCATAATCAGCTTAAATCACATGTGTGGCAGCCAATCCTACCCAAATGTGACATAGCCTTAAGATTAGCTAAGGAGATTCTTATGAGAATCTAGATCTTGGAACTTTCTCATTGATTTTTTTTTCTTTCTATTGGATGTAGTAAAGGTAATTCCAAAGGTTCCCCTATGGTTATGGACTATGCCTGATCCTGGGTCTTATTCACTGTGAGCTATCTGGGTACAATTTGACCCATGCTTTTTAGCCTGGGAATTTCAGAAAATCTGAATAAGGAGTGGTGAGAAAAAATTAAATGGACAAAATAATCATATGGGACATGATAAGCAGGGTGGCATTGTGGGTGGAATGTTAGACATCAATAAACCTGAGTTGTGACTCTGGCTTACTTATGACAAATCTGGTCTATCCATTAACCTCTCTCAGTGAAATTTCTCAATTGTAAAATGAAGTGGTCACTGATGCTTCTCTGTTGGCCACCTGAGGTTCCATGAAACAGTTTTAAAATCACTGGATTAGATGACCTCTATCTTCTTCTGGCTGCTCCAAACCTCATAGGTTTTGATTATGCTTTCCTATTAGAAATTAAAACTGGGATTCAATAGGGCAACTCAATAGGGGATCTCAATGAGAGATTCTTTTGGATCATAGAAACCTTTGTTTACTGTGACACATTCTTTACTAGGAATCTTACGGTTGAACTCTGCCAGGATTTCTAGAATTTAAAATCTTTCAAGGTATTTGATGAATATTTAGTATTTTGTCTCTCCGAGGGACAAAATCCTTTCTCCCTGAATGTACATAAACAAGGGAAGTTGACATTCCTGTTTGCCTGAGGAGAGATTGTTCTGTAGAAAGCGAGATTGGGGCTGTCAGGAGTTAAGGCCCTTCTTAGCTGAAAACCTCAACTCTTGCTTCCTTAAGACAGTCCTGGGTGGGCCAAGTGGGCGTGTCTTTAGGGTTTCGCTTTATTTGGGGGCAGCTTCTAATGTCTTGGGGTTGTCATCGCCTCAAACTGTTCCACTCTTTCAGGTCCTTCCTCTGTGAGGAAGAGAGATGAGTCTCTCAGCTCTTGAAACTCTCTCTCGTTCCCTGTGACCTTCCCAGAGGACAGTTTATAGTGGGGTCCTAGCCACATCCTCTAAGATAACCTGCTTTTTTCATAGCTCTTTTGGGCTGCGGTTCTTCCAACTAACAGCTCTTTTAAGGACACTGTTCAGAGTCCTCTAGATTAGCTTTGGGGAAGCAAATCTGTATAAATACTCACTGTCATAGTCTTAACGGCCTTCTCAGCAACTTTCTATATTTCTCTGAGGCAGAGAAATGGTCTGTTGATTTCTCCTCTGGTTCAGAGTGTGTTCTCAGATACCCAAAGGATTCTGGGATGCTACGATTCTCTCTTTGTGGTGGATAATTCAGGAATCTAGGGAGCTTGGCAAAATCCTCCAATTTATATTTACTTCCTTAGGCAAAGCAATACACAACGAATTGAGACTCAGAAAGAGCTCTGGGCTTATCATAGTTCCCTGAGGTAATTATGCAAAGTAAACTCTAATAAAGATCATGGGTTATACACATAAGAGCAGCTTAAATCCATGCTTCATTTAAGCTCATTGTGATGAGCGGATATTTGGTTGTTTGTTGCTTTTTCCCTGTGGGTGAAAAGATTAGCATTTATTTCGGGGTAGCATAATTTGTTCTTCAAGGGGAGACAGTTAAATGATGAAGAAAATCACATCCTGAGGGATGACAGGTGACTTGGACCTTGGACTTTTTGAGTATATGTGTGTGTGTGTGTGTGTGTGTCTAGGTTTCATTGTCTAATCCTTCAAATCTGAGAGATGGGAGGGATTCTAATTAGGGACACCTCTATAAAAAGGGACCATGTATACCATGGATGGGTGTCTCCTCCATCTTTGGTGCATGGCTAGGACTTTTCTCAAGTCATCAGACCACTACCTAATTTTCCTTGAAAGCAAGAATAATTCAAATGCATAGCACTGATGAAAAGATTAGGAAATTGTCTTAGTTAATGTGGACTGCTATAACAAAATATCAAGGACTGGGTGGCTTATAACAACAGAAATTTATTTCACACAGTTCTGGAGGTTGGGATGTCCAAGATCAAGGCATGGACAGATTCGATGTCTGGTGAGGGCCCACTTCCTGGTTCATAGACAGAGGTTTTTTTTGCTGTAACCTCACCTGGTAGAAGGGGCAAGGGATCTCTCTGGGGTTTCTTTTAAAAAGGCACTAAACTCACTTATGAGGGCTCTGCCCTTGTGACCTAATCACCTCCCAAAGGCTCACCGCCTAATACCATCACCTTGCAGGTTAGAATTTCAACATATGAGTTTGGGGACATTCATATTCAGTCCATTGCAGAAACAATACAATTTGATGTAATTTTGCTGATTTTATGAGCACATTAACTGTATTGTTAAAGGACTTCAAATTCTTGTCCTTGAAGGCCCGCTAATGTCAGGCATTGCCTCCCTAATTCCACTCATTTGCAGGCCCCAGTGTCTGTGAGGTTCAGGTCAGTTCTATCCAATGTCTGTGTTAGTCCTCAGTAAGGCAGGAACTGGGCATCGGAAGCCTTATCTGAGCCAGCAGATGGAATCTGGAACCCAGCCACTTATACATGAGGGTGCGGAATAGACTCAGCTTCTGACATGCCACAAAACAGCTCTGAGCTATGACATCTGATTGGCGCCCCACCTCCTAATCTCTCACAGGTGTCAGGCAATGTCAGTTAGGATCTGGGTTTTTTTATTCTAATACTTCAGAGATTTGGAATTCACTATCATTTCTGATAGCCAGCCTTAAGGTTAAAAAAAGATAGTGATATTGATGATGGCTCAGCTTTTATCACATTCATTTAGCACTGTGTGGAATGCACTTTTTCAAGCATTTTATGTGGATTATCTCATTTTATTCTCACAGCAATCCTATGAAATATTTTTATCCTCCTTTTACAGTTCAGAAAATGAAAGTTTTGAAAGGTTAGTTAACTTGCTTGAGTTTACACAGCCAAAGTTGCAGAGCCAGTATTTGAAGCCAGGCTTCCTGACTCTAGAACATACATTTTAACCAATCCTCTATTTGTCCATTATACCACAGGCTTCCCTTTATGAGGACCCAGGTAATAAGCTCTTAAAACCAGATAAATCTTGTTCTGGCATCTGGTTGGTTTACATCTGATAAAAACACTACCAACCTTAGGCACTTATTTTTGTGTACTAACATTAAATTTTGGCTTTATACATTTTCCTTTGCCCTGATTTTCTCATTTCCAATTTTGATTGGGTGGTATATGTTTCAGTGTATTGATTAGAATGATACTTGCACCTGTTACATCTCTCACTGGTTTACACAGTAGAAGTTCATATTTTGCTCACATAATTGTTCAGTGCTGGTGTTCCTGGCTGGTGGGCTGCCTTCAGGGACCTAGGCTTCCTTTATCATGTGGCGGGTTCAGTGGCAAATGGAGAATGAGAGAATGAAGTAGGTGCACTTGCTTCCTAAACAGCATGGCTGGAAGTGACATGCATCAGTCAGCTTGGCAAAAACTATTCACATGAGACCACTTGAGGCAAGAGGACTAAGGAATGTGATCCTTGGCTTGGCAACAGCTATAAAAATGTGTGTGTGTGTGTGTGTGTGTGTGTATAAAGATTTTGGGAGAACCAGAATCTTTGGTGGACAACCAGTCACCCTTGCCATGTTTGGTAACATGCGGATGTCTTTTTGTAAACAGGTTGGGTATAAGTAAATGGTAAAGTAAAGGGTCTGGAAGTAGCTTAGCAGCTGCAAACCTGGAACCAGTCTGGCTACATGAGTCCTGGAATACTTTGTGCCTGTTGGGCAAAAGTCTCTGAATGCATTTGCACAGTTTATGTGACTGGGCTTCTGTCTTCCTATGTAATTAAGTTAAGTGACAAGCTGGGTTGTGCCAGACAATCTGACTGTCACTTGATGCCCCATACCTGGGGTGCCAGACCACTGTCTCTGTCCTTACATCTGCTGGCTGGGATCCTCTCCAAAGCTGGTGGAGCTCTCAGAACCATAAAGCTGACACTCACCTGGCTTTGAGCACAGCCAGTGCCTGGAGACTTGATGCCAAGAAACTCCTCTATTGATTGTTTCCTTTGGTAGCCCCTAGTTTCCAGTGAGTTCTTACTAGTTGGTTTTCTAAGGCTTTGGCTCCAACCCAAAACAGTGGGGATGCCTCTTTCATGTCTTAAACTGACTAGTAGGTTGCTGTCTGCATCTAGTTTGGCAGATGGTCACCAGTAAGGTGCAGCTTCATTTCGTATGCTCTTCCTCCTCTCTGAATATTCTGATCTACCCCTGCCTTACTGAGTGTCCAGTCCCAAATAGAGACCATATATAATCCTGACTCAGTTATTTTCCATTTCATGTGTTCTTTCCCTCATTATTAATGCTTCGTCAGATTCCCTTTACCCCCAGCTAATCATGAAACTGTCACCTCACTAACGCCAGGGCTTCTCCATTCTTGTGAATGGAGACTTTGGTTTCTGTCTTACTAAAATCCAGGCAGATATTGATAGATCAGAGGAGAGACACACATGTTAAGTCAGATCATTCAGTACAGGGAGGTGGCCCAGGTCCATCTGAGGAATGTGGCTTCAATTTCATCTTCCTAGCAACTCAGTATTGCCAACATGACAGTCCTAGAGAGTAGATGAGTCAAGTTCATTTATCCTTTTCACGTATCTAAACTCCCAGTTAGGTGCCATTAATAGTCATACATGGCTGGACACATGATTTTTACTTCTCCCACCTCACAAACGAGGAGACAAAAATGAATGAGAGAACCTAAACCATCTTATACAAATTTCTTTTAGGCAGAATGATTGAGCCAGCAAACAAAAAATTCATGCTTTAATTAAAGTGTATAAAGGAAATATCCACTAAAGAGGACTTTCCTGCTTGGAGTCTCATCCTGCGGTGCAGGGCATAGCTTGGGAAGTATTCATGTCTCTGGGTAGGGGACAGTTTGGTAGAGCTGCTCCTTTGTATTGATTGTGCTTCATTTTTCACTGTTTTATCTTTTCTGCATGTAGAGTGATGTCACAAAAGGGAATGTTATTGCTCATAGAAGCAGGATCATGCTCTTTGGTTCACCACAGACCTCCCCATTCTACAGAGGCATTTCACGCTTTTCCAGGACATGGGTGCATTTTATTTTCTAATCTTTCATTTAAGGGGTTTGAATAAAATGGGTGTTTCCTTGAACACTGTGCTTCATAATACCTTGAAATGTCATTTAAAGAGGGGAAGAGATAATGGAATTAATATGTATCGGGCAGCTACTTTCTGCCAGGTACTTTATTTGTATATTATTTCAATTAATACCCACAGAAATTTTTGGGGTAAGGCAGTGCCATCCGTTTTAAAAATGAGTAGACTAATATTGTGTAAGTAGCTCCTGTATATTTAGCAGAACAGTGTATAGAGGACAGGTTCTGAATCCCATTTCTAGAACTTTCCTCCCTTCAGCCGCTGGCTCCCAAGGTTTCTAGGGACTACAGGCAGTAGCATGCCTATGCTTGTTTAACAAAACCCGACAATAAATATTAGTAATGCGAGGAATAAAAAATTCATTTTGAAACTAGGGTACATGACTAGGTGCCTTTCCTTCTTTCCTTGAACAAAACACCCACTGATTTCAAGGGCACTTTCGTGTCGATAAAAAATCTTGAGGTAATCCTCTAGTCCTTGATTACTAGTTATATATACATATGTGTATGTGTATGTGAAATCATATTTTCTATGTACCTGCAGTATAATAGAAGTAGGTGGTAATTTTGCTGTTTAATATGGTCATGTTTAAGCAATGCATAGAATGCATGCTGAGTTTTGCAGTTGAAAACAACTAAGGCAGACGTAAACACTAGAAACATGGATATTTACCTGCTGTTGTACTACCAATACTGCCTTTTCCATCTTGCACAAAAAAGGTATTTGTATATACATATCTCTCTCTATATATACCTATCTATATATCTATACTTTTATACCTGACATGTATTCCATCCATCACTTATACTATGTAAGAAGTTATGAAAGTAGTAATACCACACAATAGAACCACTGTCATCATAAGATATAAAAAAGCCCAGCAAGAGATAAATGGTCTTGTTATTGACTGAAGTAAAGTAGAATGACCCTGTGATTCAGATCTGATTGACTTAATGACTTCAATGCATATGGACAGTGTCAGAAGGCTATTGTGAAACAATTATTTGCCTTAAGAATGTTGTTACTTTTTAAAGGCATGACTCCAACCTTATCAGAATGTCAGAGCAGCAGCCCTGGCACCTGCATTTGTTGACTGGCAGGAAACCCATCTGTAAGCCAGTGATATGGGGATCTGGCTTCTGTGGAATGTGATTTTATTTTACCGAGAATAAAGCAGCTGTATCCTTGGAAATGATGAGTGCTGAATTTCTCTGTTAGGGGATGGCAGCTGTTGTGCCTTTTCTCTTAATCAATTTCTACCAGAACTAAGAAGGGACCTAATCTGTTCCCTATAATTCAGATGAAGAGAAGTGGGGGCTGGAGTCTGACAAAAAATTCTTAACCTTTTTGATACCATAGACCCCTTTGCAGGCAGTTGATGCTTGTGGATGTCTTCTCAGGGTGTTTTTTTTTTTTTCAAATTTTTAATATTTTATTGAGGTCACATTGGTTTATAACTGTGTAAATTTCAGGTGTACATTATTATATTTCAGCTTCTGTATAGACTGCATTTTTTTTTTTTTTTTTGCTGAGGAAGACTGGCCCTGAGCTAACATCTGCCAATCCTCCTCTTTTTTTTGCTGAGGAAGACTGGCCCTGGGCTAACATCCATGCCCATCTTCCTCTACTTTATATGAGATGCTGCCACAGCGTGGCTTGACAAGCAGTGTGTCAGTGCGTGCCCGGGATCTGAACCGGCGAACCCTGGGCTGCCGCAGCAGAGCGCGCTCACTTAACTGCTTGTGCCACCGGGCTGGCCCCTGCATTGTTCTTTAAATGCATAAAATAAAACATATAAGTTTATAAGGGAAACCAATTATATTGAAATACAATTATAAAAAGATATAAAAAACTAAATTTATGCTGAAGAAATATATGTGGTCTTTGATTAATGAAGCATTGATGAGTATAAGCACTATTTTTAAGATCTGCAAGAACAGTAATATAGAAATATAAGTGATTTCTATTAGTGACAAACTCATAGGTAATGCTGATACTACTGTGATTTGTTATCTAAGTTCATAATTAAGGGTAATTCTAAATTTCAGTTCAAGGTTATAACAAATCTAATTTTTTTTTTTTTTTTCCCTGTGAGGAAGACCAGCCCCGAGCTAACATCCATGCTAATCCTCCTCTCCCCGCTGAGGAAGACCGGCTCTGAGCCAACATCCACCGCCAATCCTCCTCCCCTTCCTCCCCAAAGCCCCAGTAGATAGTCGTATGTCATAGCTGCACATCCCTCCAGCCGCTGCATGTGGGACGTGGCCTCAGCATGGCGGAGAAGTGGTGCGTCGCTGCGCGCCCGGGATCTGAACCCGGGCCGCCAGGAGCGTAGCGCGAGCACCCAACCGCTAAGCCACGGGGCGGGCCCTAAAAAATTTAATTTTTTTCTTACACATTGACAAACCCCTGATTTCTATTCTTTGGGGAGTCTGTGGATACCAGGTTACGGAAATCTGCTTCAGAAAGGCAAGGAGGGAGTAAAGGGATGAAGCTGTCACAATTAGGTTCGTTGGGGGATATTTGAAGATAAAACAGAGATGACCCACTTGTGTACATTGGAAACATTTATAAAATAAGGACAGAGGCTTCACTGTTATTAATGATCTTTAGAGGCATCTTTTAGGATCTAATATTGATCATTATAAAGAAATATTTAACAGAAGTTGAGCAAATTCTTGTTGTTTCATTTTCAGTTTCTTAAGTAGGTTGAATTCAACAAAATGTAATTTGGATCATTTTTATTAAACACTATATCTGACAAAATTCTAATGTAAAATGCTCCTGCTATTTATTGACCTGTTTGTATATCCGTTTATCTGCATGCATACATAGAGAAGAATCTGGAATAATGTTCACCAATAGCTGGCAATGATTATTGCTTAGTGGAGATTTGGACATTTATTTTTGTTTTCTAGCGTGAGTGAATTAACTCTATTATTATTTAAATATATGGTATTGGAAGGAAGGAGGTAGACGACAATAGCTTTAGAATGAAAAGAGGAGACGGAAGTATATTCAGGTACAGAGGAAAAGAAGCAATGGAGGGAGAGAAGTTGGAATTATAAGGAAAGAAAAGATGAGTGGTGAATAAATGTTGACAGTGGGCAGAGTAATGTTATCAAGAGAGTGAGTGCTAAAGGAGAGAAAACAGTTATTTCTTGAGATGAGATCTAAGGCAGTATTGCCCTTGTACTCAGGAAACAGAAGCCCCTGCCTTGCGCCCCATGCTTGCGGGTTCTATTTTGGTTTTCCTCATGCTACACCTCTTTGCCTAGGGCCAGGAGTTCATTGGATCAAGGGGACATGCCACTGAGCCCATGCCTATGGCTATTTGACCATGCTCCACTTTCCTAGGACCTAGAAATGTTCTGAGATGAGCCTTCCATGGACTTCTGGCCCAGGTCCGTCATCATAAGGTGGGTCTCATCGCTGGTCTGTACATGTCTAGGCCTGAGAGGTGGCCAAAGGATTTTGTTTTGGAGGTGTGTGGATGAACACGGAGATTGGGTGTCTGGAAGTGCACAGACAAGGCTACTTGAAGTGCAGGATGGAGCTGGGAGTGAAGAGCAGAACAGGGCAGGCTAAGGGCTAGGATTGGGTGCCTGGGGGCTCTGGGCTACTCCTGATGCCATTTTCCATTATAAAACTTGGAGGAGGCCACATCTTCTAAGTTTCAACTCGGCCTGTCGAATCATTAGGAATGTACAATTGTCAAGATAAGATGATAGAACATATTTATTTTAGTAGTTGGTTAGATACATAGATACCTTTTGAATATTTAAAATATGGAACATAAGTTTCCACTTCTGCTTTTGCCACAGGCCCCGCAAACGTGGGCCTGGTCTAGGCAAAGTGTGGAAGACAAAGGCTCTGAAGAGAGAATGTGAAGAATTCACGTTGGATTGCCTCAATGAGCTCAGTAATTCTGGAATCAAGCTCTTCTGGGGATGGTGAGAGGGGTGAGGTGGGGGGGTGAAGAGAACAAGCTAAGGGGAATTCACTAGGAACTGGCATGGCAGTATTCAAGGATCAGGAAGGAGCAGTGAAGGCATATAATGTGAGACAATATGGACTTCCTTGTGACCTTCTCTGGAATGGTCAGGGGCTAAGGAGTAGGGGCGCAATGCTGTTACCTAGACTCATTCATTTATCTACCCATTCAACACGTTTATGGGGACCTACGGCATGATAGACACTGTTCTGTCTACTGGGGATACTGTGATGAACACGTTTAACGAAAGCTTGCTCTCCTGAGGCTAAAGTTTGCCTTTTTCAGAATTACTATAAACAATACAACTTTTTTCAATGGGGTACATAGTGACAGAAATCAAAACACATGTACCTGTGACTCAGTAAATAATCACCCTATGTAAAAATTACATTCCAATAACAGTGTTACTCGTGACTAACACTGCTTAGCAGTACAGAGGTATAGTCACCATTTATTGTCTCTTTTGAAAAAGCATTTACCCAAGCTGTTTTTCAGCATTTTGCTTCTCACAATTTTCTTCTTTTTCTCTTTCTAAATTGACAGAGAAGCAAGTTAAAGAATATCCTCCTACACGTTTTCCACTACTGGCTTAATGACTAACACTCATCTCAAAATTTGACTGTCTAAGTGCCTGGGTGCACAGCACTGCTTGTTCACTTGTAAAAAGGAAAGCTTATAGCTGGCCTTTTTTCTCCTTTGATGTTAATTACTCACATCCCACAAATACGAGAGAAACCCAAGGCCACAGAATCCCCTGATGCAATTCCCGCTGTGGTCTAACCGGGGTGGCTTGTCTTGACTTGTTTGTATCATGGTGTCATGATGATGATGATGATGTTGAGTTAGTATAGTACACTGATTTCTTAGGTGGGGCTTTTTAAACAGCGTGTATTATCAGGTACAATTAAACCAAAGAGTGACAGGAAGAGGTTTTTCTTTTTTTTAAAATTAATTTTAAATTTTAAAGTGTTCTAGAAAGACACTGAGCTTTCACACTAGTTATGTCATTTCAGTGTCTCAATTTCCTCATTTGTAAAATGGGGATAATAATATCTATGCCATAGAGTTTTTATAAAGATTAAAATAATTGATGTGTTTCAAGTACCTGGTATGTGGCTACACTGGTGTTGCTTGATAAATTATATATGTTATAGTTAGCACTGCTATTATTGAGCCAACATATTTCATTGAGCATTTACTATGTGACAGCTACTGTGGTATATCTGACATATAACAGTAGACAAGGGCACTCAATCTCTTTGAACTTAAGTGTAACAATTACATGTAACAATTCTAGTGTTACTGTTTTTCACCTGATGATGGGATGATATTTTCCAGGGTTCCTATTTGTAAATTGTCTGCCCCTAATATAAACATTGAAAGGTATTATCAGGGTACCTCCCATATAATAGATCTATAGTAAATGTTTTTCAAATTTGCAGCCATAGTGTGAATTTTAAAAAGCCAGAAAGTAAAATAGTTACCTATATTGGGGAGGACAGAAGTATTGATTAGTATAGATCTCAATGAATGCTTCAATGGCAGTTGTTTTCAGAGTACTGTCATGAAAGGCTGTGGTAGGAAATACAGGGTGAGGCGATGCTAGTTGGTGTAAAAGAAGGCAGATCTGGAGTTCTACTTATTTTTGAGCTAATGGTGGCAGTTCTTCTGAGTCATTTAAAAAATTTTATTTATTTATTTTCTCAGCTTTATTGAGAAATAATTTACATATAACATTGCATAAGTTTAAGGTGTACAACCTGTTGATTTGATACACTTATATTATGCAAAATGATTACCACCATAGCACTAACTAACACCTTCATCACCTCACATAATTACCATTTCTTTTTTGTGGTGAGAACATTTAAGATCTACTCTCTTAACAACTTTCAAGTTTATACTGCGTTATTGTTAACTATAATCACAGTGTTGTGCATTAGATACCCAGAACTTATTAATCTTAGAACTGAAAGTTTGTACCCTTTGACCAACATCTTCCCCACCCCCTAGCCCCTGGTAGTCACCATTCTATTCTCTGTTTCTATGCATTTGGCTATTTTAGATTCCATATATAATTGATATACAGTATTTGTATTTCTCTATTTGATTTATTTCACTTAGCACAGTGTCCTCAAGGTCCATCCGTGTTGTCACAAATGGCAGGAACTCCTTCTTTCTCTTGGCTGAATAATATTCCCTTGTACATATATACCACATCTTCTTTATTCATTCTTCTGTTGCTGGACACTTAGATTGTTTCCATATCTTACCTATTGTGAAAAATGCTGCAATGAACATGAGGATGCAGATATCTCTTCGAGATCCTGTTTTCATTTCCTTTGGCTATATACCCAGAAGTGGCATTGCTGGATCATATGGTGGTTCTATTTTTAATTTTTTGAGGAACCTCCATACTGTTTCCTGTAGTGGCTTCACCAATTTAATCCTCACCAACAGTGCACAGGAGATCCCTTTTATCTTCATTCTTGCCAATACTTATTTCTTATCTTTTTAATGATGGCCATTCTAACAGGTATGAGGTAATATCTTGTGGTTTTGATTTGCATTTTCCTGATGATTAGTGATGTTAAGCACCTTTTCATGTACCTCTTGGCCATTTATATGACTTCTTTGGAAAAATGTCTATTCAGATCCTCTGCCTTTCTCCACTGAACTGTCTTTGCATTGTTTTCAAAAGCCAGTTACCCTTATTTGTATGGGTCCATTTCTGGACTCTATTTTATTAATCTATATGCCTATCAGTATATCCATACCACACTGTTATAATAAGTCTTGAAATCAGGAATATTAGCCCTGTAAAATTGTTCTGCGTTTTACAAAGTGATTTAGGATATTTTAAGTCCTTCACCTTTTCATATGAATTTAAAATTAATTACCAATTTATTAAAAACTGGTGGATTTTGGAAGATATTGCAGTGAATCTATTGATCTATTTAGGGAGAATTAATATCTTAACAATATTGATTATTTAGACCCATAAACAAGGCATCTATCCCTATTTATTTAGGTCTTTAATTTTTCTCAGCAATGTTTTGTAGTTTTTAGTGTGCCAGTTGGCATATCTTTTGTCAGATTTATCCCTAAATATTTCATAATTTTGGTGCTATTGTAAGTGGTTTTGGTTTTTAAATTTCATTTTCTGATTGTTCTTTGATAGTATATAGCAATACAATTGATTTTTGTATATTGATCTTATATTCTGCAAACTCACTTAATAGTTATAGTAACTTTTTTATATATTGCATGATAGCTCCTACATGGACAACCATATTGTCTGTGAAAAAGATAGTTTTACCTTCTTTATAATCTGGGTGTCTTTTGTTTTGTTTTCTTGCCTTATTGCATTGGCTAGAACCTCCAACATAATGTTGAATAGAAGTTCAGATAGCAGACATCTTTGTTGTATTTCTGGTCTCAGCAGGGTCAAGCAATTAGTCTTTCACAATTAAGTTTGATATTACCTGTAGGTTTTTTATAGATGCTCTTTATGAGGATGATGATCTACTCTATTCCAAATTTTCCAAGTTTTGGTCAAGAATGAATGTTTTTGTCAAATGCTTTTTCTGCATATATTGAGGTGATCATACATATTTTTTCTTTTCTCTTTTTTGTTAGTTTGATGAATTACATCAATTGATTTTTGCAATTTAAGCCAAGCTTGCAGTCTGGGATAAACTATACTTGTTTATGACGTGTTATCCTTTTAAATACATTGTTAGATTCAATTTGCTAAAATTTTCTTTAGAATTTTTACATCTATGTTCATGAGTTAAATTGGCCATTTTTTGGTAATATCTTTATCTGATTAGGGTATCTGGGTAATGTTGGTCTCATAGAATGAGGGAGGAAGAACTCCTTTGTCTTAAGTTTTCCAGAAGAGTATATATATATTTCTTCCTTACATGTTTGGTAGAAATCATCAGTGAGGCCGTCTGGATAGAGAGTTTTCTTAGTGGGACAGATTTTAAGTACAAATTCAGTTTCTTTAATAGATATAAAGCTACTTTGATCATCTTTTTCCTCTTGAGATTTAGTAGTTTGTGTCTTTCAAGAAATTTGTCCATTTCATCAAAAGTGTCAATATCAGCATAAAATTATTAATATTATTCCCTTATTATCCTTTTAATACCAGTAAAATCTATAGTGATGTCACTTCTGTCATTCCTGTTATTGGCAATTTGTATCTTCACTCTTATTTATTGATCAGCCTGGCTAGAGATTTATCCATTTTATTGATGTTCTCAATATAGTCCTAACTTTTTCTTTCATTGATTTTCTCTATTGTTTTACAGTTTCACTGATTGACACTCTGATCTTTGTTATTTCCTTGTTCTTACTTTGAGTTTGATTTGCTCTTTTTCTAGTTTCTTAAGATAAATGTTGAGGTCATTGATTTGAGACTTTTTATCTTTTCTAATATGGACATTTAAAGCTATACATTTCCCTCTAATTACTGTTTCATCAGCATCCCTTAAATTTTGATATGTTGTTTTTAAAATTTTCGTTCACTTCAAACCACTTTCCTTTTTTAAAATCTTCTTTTACTCATGATCATTTAAAAGTGTACTCTTTGGTTCCCAAATATTTGTGGGTTTCCAGATATCTTTGTTATTGATTTATAATTTAATTTCTTTGTGGTCAGGACACAGCTTTTGTATGACTTGAATCCTTTTACATATATTGAAATTTGTTTTATGCCCCAGACTATGTTTTATTTTGGTAAACATTCTATGTGTACTTGAAAAGAATGTGTATTCTGCTGTTTTTGGATGGTGTGTTCTATAAAAGTGAATTAAGTTGATTAATAGTATATTTCAAATCTTCTCTGTCCTTACTATATTTTGTCAATTTTATTTTTATCAGTTTTTTGAGAGGTCATTAAAATCTGACTATTATTGTGACTTTGTCTCTTCTTGGTGTTATATCATGTATTTTGCAGCTTTATTATTAGGTACATAAATGTTTAGAATTTTTATGCCCTTTTAAATAATTTATCATCATGAAGTGACATTCTTTATTCTTGCCAATATTTTTTGCTTTGAAATGTGCTTTGTTTGACATTGATGTAGTCACTCCAGTTTTTGTTTTGTACTAGTGTTATCATAGTATAAGTTTTTCTATCCTTTTACTATTAAGCTATTTGTATTTTTATAATAAAGTAAGTTTCCTGTAGGCAATACAGAGATGGGTTACTGCTTTTTTATTCAATCTGGAAATCTCTGCCTTTTATTTAAGGTGTTTAGATCACTTAAATTTAATATGATAATTGATACAGTTAGTTTAAATTTATCAACTTGCTATTTCTTTTCTGTTAACATCAGTTCTTTGTTCCTTTCTCTTTTTCTGCATTCTCTTTTATGAATTGAATATTTTTTTAGTCATTCTATTTTATCTCCTTTGTTAACTTATTAGCTAAAAGTCGTTGTGTTATTTTAGTTGTTGCTTTAAGGTTTATAGACTACACCTTAAACTTATCTACCTTCAAGTAATATTATACCACTTCTTGAATGGTGTAAGAACCTTATAGCATACTCCTCATTTCTCTCCCCTTGGCCTTTGGGCTTTTATTGTCATATATTTTAAATATATGTTATAAACCACAAAATAGATTATTATTACTTTTGTTTAAACAGTCAGTTATCTTTTAAAGAGATTTAAATAATATGAAAAATCTTATATATTTACTTATGTAATTACAATACCAGTTCTTCTTTTTGCTTTGTGTATATCCGTATTTCTGAACAGTGGTTGATTTTGCCCACCAGTTGACATTTGCTAATGTCTGGAAACATTTTTGATTGTCACACTAGGGGTGGTGGTGAAGCTATTGGTATCCGGTGGGTCAAGGTCAGGAATATTGATAAACATCTTATAGTGAACAGGACAGACCCACCCCCATCCCCATCACACCCCAACAAAGAATTATCCTGTCCAAATATCAGTAGTGCTGGAGTTGAGAAATCTTAGTATAATAGATCCATATTTGCATCTGGTATCATGTTTCTTCAGCCTGAAGATCTTCCTTTAACATTTCTTTTAGTTCAGTTCTGTTGGTAATGAATTCTTTTAACTTTTGTATACCCAAAGAAGTCTTTATTTTGCCTATGTTTTTTTCCCCAGGAACTTTATTGAGATAATAATGGTTTATAACATTGTGAAAATTCGGGTGTCCATTATTGTTTATTGTTTTCTGAGCAGACTTCATCGTGGTCACCCCAAGTAGTCTAATTATTGTCCATGACCACACATAAGTGTCCCTTTACCACTTTCACCCACCTGCAACCCCCTTTCCCCTCTGGTAACCACTAATTTGTTCTCTTAATCTATGTATTTGTTATATTCCACACATGAGTGAAATCATGCAATATTTGTCTTTCTCTGGCTTATTTCACTTAACATCATACCCTCAAGGTCCATCCATGTTGTTGCAAATGGGACGATTTTGTCTTTTTTTATGTATTTTGCCTATATTTTTGAAAGATATTGTTTTGCTGAGTATAGAACTCTAGGTCAACACTTTTTTTCTCAGGGGTTAAGAAATGTTGCACCATTGTCTTCTTGCTTGCGTTGCTTTCCAAAGTGAAATCTACTGTCATCCTATTTCTTTGTTCTTAAGTATGTAACTGTTTCTTCCTCTCCCACAGCTCTTTTAAATATTTACTCTTTATCTCTGATTTTTGGCAACTTGATTATGCAGATATCCAGAGTTCTGTCTGTAAAGGTCCCTCCTACCCACTACTTTGTCCTGTAATCTCTTGCCCTATTGCTGGACCCCTAGTTCTGTTTCTTCAACTGGTGTAACCTCCTTGTTATGTGACCTGGAAACTCTCTCAAGGCTGTAAGCTGGGGTAATCATAGGGCTCACCAGATTTAAATTTTGTCTCTCAGAGACCATGGTCTTTCATTGCCTGATGTACAGTGTCTTGAAAAGTGTTGTTTTATGTATTTTTCTTATTATTTTTACGGTGCTAGGATAAATCTAGTTACTGATGCTACATCTTCACGTGGAAGTCTATCCATCTATGACATTTTGTAATCAGCTGGAAGATTTGAAAAGCTGCAATTTTTTCAGGGATGTTGTCTTCTCTTGAACAGAAAGACTTTATTGAGGAGAAAAATTTCTAAAGTTCAGACTTCTATGGTACACTGAGGCCCACTGAGGACTGACAAATCTGGGAATTATAGAAAAATCTTGGGACAAAGATTGATACTTTTTAAACCCCAAAAATGAATTTTTAAGGATGAAAGTAAATGGAGGCCCTGATTTGCATTGTATTTCATAACAAGTATTGCCATAAATTATTCTGAAACATACTTCCTAGAATGTATACATTTATATTTCATTGTTTACTTCCAAATTGTTCATGGTAACTAATTCCAACAATACTCCTATTGCTATATTCCCAAAGCATACTTGAAGTTACCCTTGTGGATTTACCTTAAGTTTTCAGAAAGGCAAGAATATCTATCTCACTACTCTCTAGCTTATTGCCTACTTGAAAGTAGATAGTTTTCATGAAACTACCTTAAAATCATGGTATAACCATATTTAGTTTTATTTATTTTTTCATAGTTCTCTGTAATATTTCATATTTAGCTATTTCATTTTAATTACTTAATATTTAGAGAATACCTAGCTATTACAGGATCTAAGGATTTTATGTCTTCATAATGACAAACAATACAGCCCCCTTTATTTTTTGTTTTGAAAGTTAATTTGCTGTATTCACACTAAGACCAACACCTGAGACTGTTATAATGAGTTTTGCTTACATGTGTCTCCAAGATTACTGAAGCCTACTCTTTCAAATGCTGATATTTATTTTTAAGAGATTTGTGGGGGCATAAATCTAGTGTAGATTTCCTTTTCTTCATTAACAGACCTATACTGAATCCAGTTAATGAGAACGTTGACTAAAGTTATCATGCCAGTAACAACTTTACAAATTTGTAATACAGTGATGCTCCCAGGAGCTATTGAGATGTGTAAGATTGTTTGTCCCAACACAAAGTCGCTCAAGATTTCTATGTTTTTTATAGTTTTCTACTTTTAAAAGTGTAGTTTCCTCTCTTCTACTTGACAGATATAACAAGCATATCTCAAGATTACAGTGAAAGTGTCTTTGGAAATACTTTAGGAAACACTCTTCTAATTGCTGATGTGTTAGAGATTTTACCTTTATTATTTTATTATATTTTGATTTTAACTTCTTGATATTAATCAAGATATTTATCCATATTTATTTAATTAATTTTCCCAGAAGAATCTTTAAACATTCATTCAAATGATTGATATAAATGCCATTTCTAGCGAAAATAATCTTTTCCAGTTTTATGCATGAGAAAATTTAGGGTTACAGGTATACTATGGAAGCTTCATCTCTTTTACTACTTCTAGAGTAGCTGGTGGAGAAAATTTCAGTAATTTTCTGTAATGCAGTTAAATTACGTTGTTGCTTCAGTACGATTTTATATATTAGGACACTTAAAGAAATACAGTTACAGGCATACCTTGGAGATATTGCAGGGTCAGTTCCAGACCCCCATTTGCAATAAAGCAAATATTGCAATTGAGTTGCATGAATTTTTTGGTTTCCAGGGCATATCAAAGTTATATTTACACTATACTGTAATCCACCAAGTGTGCAATAGCATTATGTCTAAAAAGCAATGTACATATCTTAATTAAAGAATACTTTATTGATACAAAGTGCCAAGCATCATCTGAGCCTTCGGCAAATCATAATCTTTTTGCTGATGGAGGTCTTGTGAAAAACACATCTGTGAAGCACAATAGAGTGAAGTGCACTAAAATGAAGTGTGCCTGTATTTCTCTTTCCTAGTCACTTTCTGTTTCTGTTACAAATGGATTTGAAAGTCTCACTGTAGAGGATTTTAAAGAATGACTAGAAAAATTGGCCAGGCTACCTGGTACAGATAAAGGATACTTAGATATGCTTTTTTTTTCTCTCTCTTTTTTTTTTAATAATTGTCTCGCAGTTGAATATCATCTTTAAGGAATGAAATAAAACGTTTTTATTAGCTGAAAATTTACCTGAGCGGTAAATTAAAATAGTTTATTTGGAAAAAAATCACTATTTAAAAGAAAAAAAATCCTATTGTTTCAGAACATGTTATGGAAAATCAAAGTTCTTAGTGCTAGCTTTACAGAAGTTGTTGCTTTAACAAACACCCACTTCAGAGATATTCTGACATCAGAGATGCTGACTGCAAGTAAAGACAGTTTGTCATGCAAAGGTGCCATGTGTTATAAGTTGTTAAGCAGAAATAAACTTGTTGGCTTCAGCTCCACTCAAATAACTAGAAAATGATGCAATATTCTTTGCATAAAAACTATTTATTAACTTTATTTAAGACTAGGTTTAGCCAAAACAAAATTAATATGCTTTAGAAATTGGTGATAATAAAGACCCTACTTTTTGGCTCCTTTGTTGGTCTAATAATTTGTTTAATGGAGGTGTCAGGACCTTTCTTCTCAAGGTTAAACGTTTTGTCTTGGTAACCTTTCTAATAAGAATTCAATTTAATTAGACCTGCTATATTGTTTGATTTTCAACTGAAAATGTTTTTTAAATTATGGATATCTGAACATATTCCATTACAGGTTTAAAAATCTTTACTGTGCTTCATTCATTCACGAAGTCCCTCTTGAGTACTTGGTAAATGTCAAGTATTGGGCTAGGCACTTTTCAAGTGACTAAAGAAGTGTAAGTTGTATTTCTTGCCCTTGAAGACCTTACTGTCTAATGGGTGGGAGGAGGAGGAGTGACATGGAACAGTTAGAGAACAACATGAGGCAGAAGATAATTAAGTGTTCAAATTCCTCACATAGAAGATAGGTGATGTGGGTGGTCAGGAAGAAGGCAATGGTACAGGCATACCTCATCTTATTGTGCTTTGTTTTATTGCTCTTCACAGATACTGCATTTTTTACAAGTTGAAGATTTGTGGCAACCCTGTGTCAAGCAAGTCTATCTGTGCCACTTTTCCAACAGCATTTCTTCACTTCGTGTCTTTGTGTCATCTTTTGGTAATTCTCACAATATTTCAAACTTTTTCATTATTATTATATTTTTTATGGTGCTTTGTGGTCAATGACCTTTGATGTTACTATTGTAATTATTTTGGGGCACCACGAAACATATAAAACGGCATATAAAATGGCAAACTTCATCAATAAATGTTGTGTGTGTTCTGACTGCTCCACTGACTGGCTGTTCTCCCCATTTCTCTCCCTCTCCTCGGGTCTCCCTATTCCCTAAGACACAAAAATATTGAAATTAGGCCAATTAATAACCCTACAGTGGCCTTTAAGTGTTCAAGTTAAGAGTCACGTGTCTGTCACTTTAAATCAAAAGATAGAAATGATTAAGCTTAGTGAGGAAGGCATGTCAAATGCCAAGACATGCCAAAAGGTAGGCCTCTTATGCCAAACAGTTAGTCAAGTTGTGAATGCAAAAGAAAAGTTCTGGAAGGAAATTAAAAGTGCTACTCCAGTGAACGCATGAATGTAAAGCAAAATAGCCTTATTGCTGATATGGAGAAAGTTTTAGTGGTCTGGATAGAAGATCAAACCAGCCACAACATTCCTTTAAGCCAAAACCTAATCCAGAGCAAGGCTCTAACTTTCTTCAATTCTATGAAGGCTGAGAGATGTGAGGAAGCTGAAGGAAAGTTTGAAGCTAGCAGAGGTTGATTCATGAGGTTTAAGAAAAGAAGCCATCTCCATTACATAAAAGTGCAAGGTGAAGCAGCAAGTGCTAATGTAGAAGCTGCAGCAAGTTATCCAGAGGATCTAGCTAAGATAATTAATGAAGGTGGTTATACTAAACAACAGATTTTCAATGCAGATGAAACAGACTTACACTGGAGGAAGATGCCATCTAGGTCTTTTATAGCTGGAAAGGAGAAGTTCATTTACCATTCTGAAAATGCTAGGGCCCTTAAGAATCATGCTTAATCTACACTGCTTGTGCTTTATGAATAGAATAACAAAGGCTGGATGACAGCGCATCTATTTACAACATGGTTTACTGAATATTCTAAGCCCACTGTTGAGACCTACTGCTCAGAAAAAAAGATTCCTTTCAAAATATTACTGCTCATTGACATTGCACCTGGTCACCTAGGAGCTCTGATGGAGATACACGAGATGAATATTTTCATGCCTGCCAACGCAACATCCATTCTGCAGCCCATGGATCAAGGAATGATTTCGACTTTCAAGTCTTATTACTTAAGAAACACATTTTGTAAGGCTATAGCCGCCATAGATAGTGATTCCTCTGATGGATGTGGGCAAAGTAAGTTGAAAACCTCTGGAAAGGATTCACCGTTCTAGATGCCATTAAGAACATTTGTGATTTGTGGGAAGAGCTCAAAATATCAACATTAACAGGCATTTGGAAGAAGTTGATTCCAACCTTCACAGATGAATTTAAGGGGTTCAAGACTTCAGTGGAGGAAGTAACTGCAGATGTGGTGGAAAGAGCAAGAAAACTAGAATTAGAAGTGGAGCCTGAAGACGTGACTGAATTGCTGCAATCTCATGATAAAACTTTACTGGATGAGGAGTTGCTTCTTGTGGATGATCAAAGAAAGTGGTTTCTTGAGATGGAATCTACTGGTGAAGATGCTGTGAAGATTGTTGAAATGACAACAAAGGATTTTAGAATATTATGTAAACGTAGTTGATAAAGCAGTGGCAGGGTTTGAGAGGACTGACTCCTGTTTTGAAAGAAGTTCTACTGTGGGTAAAATGCTATCAAATAGCATCACATGCTACAGAGAAATCATTTGTGTAAGGAAGAGTCAATTAATGCGGCAAACTTCATTGTTGTCTTATTTTCAGAAATTGCCACAGCACCCCAGCCTCAGCAACCATGACTCTGATCAGTCAATAGCCATCAACATCGAGGCAAGACCCTCCACCAGCAAAAAAGTGATGACTTGCTGAAGGCTCAGATGATGGTTAGCATTTTGTAGCAATAAAGTATTTTTTAATTAAGGTATGTACATTGTTTTTTAGACACAATGCTATTGCATACTTAATAGACTATGGTATAGTGTAAACATAACTTTTACATGTGGTGGGAAACCAAAAAATTCATGTGACTCACTTTTTTGTGGTGGTCTGGAACCGAACCAGCAATGTCTCCAAGGTATGCCTGTATATCCATTACAGAACATTTTGTGAAATCTTTATGAAGTTATATGACTTGACATAGGTCTTGAAGATTGAATAGGAACTGAATATACATATAACCTCAGCTAGTAAAAGTGCATGCTTCTGCTACTTTGAAGTCATTTGAGGTTACTATAGTAGTGCAGTGGAGAGTACTTTGAATCAGGATGCATGAGGCTGTGTATGTCAAGATTCTATAGTAAGTAAGCTATGGAACCAAATCAGCCTTTCTGGCTTCTGCAAAATCCACTGCACTCGACTAGCAGCATGGTATTGGGTTCAGATTGACGACCAGACTCACAAGATACCATAGGCTTTACCCATACCCATCACCACATTTGCTTAGCTTTAAGAAAGGATACAGAATAGGCAACGATCCAACATTCATGGCAACAATGTAGTGGAGGGCTTTTAATCTTCAAGGCCCAGCTTGCAAATATCCCAGGCACTCCACACTTGGGATGCCTGTGGTCACAAAAGAGAAGACTGGGTGAGTGAAGACCATGTCAGTTCAGGGAAGCCCCAGTTCTGAAAGTCCCTTCAGCAAGGAAGATTCAATCAAGGATCATTTCCTCAGGTGTCCTTGAGTCAAGGACAAAGACTACAAATCAGCTGTTGACGTTTTTCTTCCAGCTGCATCTTCCTTACCTATAAATTAGGGGACCGATTTATGTAAGACTTTATAAAAAATGCTTAGTTCAAATTCTAGCACCATCATTTACTAGTTGTGTGAATTTGGACAAATTATTTAGCCTTTCTGGCTATCCATTCCTTTTTTTTTTTGCTGAGGAAGATTCGCCCTGAGCTAACATTCATTGCCAGTCTTCCTCTTTTTTTGCTTGAGGAAGATTAGCCCTGAGCTAACGTCTGTGCCAGTCTTCCTCTATTTTGTGTGTGGATCACTGCCACAGCATGGCTGATGAGTGGTGTAGGTCCACACCCGGGATCCAAATCCTTGAACCTGGGCTGCCAAAGCAGAGTGTGCCAAACTTATCCACTAGGCCATGGGGCTGGCCCATGAATATCCATTTCTTTGATGGCAAAGTAAGTATAAAAACATCTATCACTTTTTTTTAATTTAATTAATTAATTAATTATTTTATTGCAGTAACACTGGTTTATAACATTGTATAAATTTCAGGCGTATATCATTGTACTTCTATTTCTGCATAGATTACATCATATTCACCACCCAAATACTAATTACAATCCATCATCACCCACATGTGCCTAATCATCCCTTTCACCCTCCTTCCTCCCCCCTTTCCCTCTGGTAACCACTAATCCAATCTCTGTCTCTATGTGTTTGTTTCTTGTTGTTTTTATCTTCTACTTCTGAGTATCACTTTGTTTTGTTATATGGTTTAAGTGGCCTAAAATACCTTTGACAGGATATAGAGAGTTGGACTATTTTAATATTGACCTTAAATTTTCTATTTTTCGGGCTGGCCCTGTGTCTTGGCAGTTAAGTGCGTGAGCTCCGCTACTGGCGGCCGGGGTTCGGATCCCAGGCGCGCACCGATGCACCGCTTCTCCAGCCGTGCTGAAGCCACGTCCCACATACAGCAATTAGAAGGATGTGCAACTATGACATACAACTATCTACTGGGGCTTTGGGGAAAAAAAGGAGGAGGATTGGCAATGGATGTTAGCTCAGAGCTGGTCTTCCTCAGCAAAAAGAGGAGGATTAGCATGGATGTTAGCTTAGGGCTGATCTTCTTCACAAAAAAAAAAAAATTTTTTTTCTATTTTTCCTCTTTCTTGGAAGCACTGGAAAGATTATTCTTGGCTTCATTCCTGCACTGGATCTAATGGATCATTAGGGTCTATTGTCAAAAAAATTAGAAGGGCAATGGGTCTTTAAGATAAGCTAGAGAAAATGAGTGTCTTTGGAGAATGGGCAGATTTCTTTGAGAAAAAAAAGAGGTCAGAGGAAGTGGAGAGTGAGGACAAATATAGATTGCTAGACTCCATAAGAGTGTGGGTGTTGATGTTGGGAAAGTGGTCTGAGGAGGTGGGCACTCATGATCTGCAAAGAGCTGAGTGATATCCATCAGTCTCCCAAGACTTGGCTTGGTCCATGTCTGGTAAACTGTTGGGAAAGCCTGTATGCAGTGTCCCAGGAAAAGAGCTGAGTCCTGGATCCCTATACTTGGGAGACCTGGTACATGGTAGAGACAGAGTAGTCCTTCTTTCTTTGATTTTTCTAGCCCCAGGAGATTGTGATCAATCTATGATCTGGCCACTTCAGTTACCTTGACATTCAATACTTTTTTTCTACCACTGAATTTATTATAGAGAGTTTCCCACTGATTATGAATTGTCTAAAATGACTAAATTGACCATTTTAGATGCATCAACTCAGTAACTTATTAGATTTTCTTGAGGTGAAGAAGTGCTCAGTAACTTATTAGAGGTAAGGACTACTTTCTATCTTTATCCCTCCATCAAAACATCTGCCATCATAATTTCTATAGAAACAATTAAAATATATTTTCTATAGTAAACTGTAATATTTTCCATCAAAAAACTTTCCTGAAGAAATCAGGAAAAGTTGACTAGTTTTAAGAAAACCATTTGCTTCTCAGTAAGAGGTTTTCTAGCAGGATAGATTCTAGTGTTTTCAGCCAACACTTATTTGTGGCCTGACTAGAGAACCTGGAGAGTTTTTGGTTTTGTTTCTTCCTCTTTTGGTTTTCTTTCACATTTTAACCTATTTCTCCTATTGAGAGAAATATGTAAAATAAAAAGATGTAAACAATTTAATGGACTATTTGGGCTCTTAGGTAGTCTAGTCAGACAATATGAAGATCATTTCTGTCTCATTCACTTGCTGTGTGGAACTATATACCTTTTGAACTTGGGTATCCTACTGTGCTGAGGCACAGTACTGTGGCAATAAAGCTGTATAACAACTTTAAAAAAGCTTACAAGCTGTTAGCAGTTTACAACAATAGACATTTATTTTTGTGGCTCAGGAGTCTATGGGTTGGCTAGGCTGCTGCTGAATTTGGCTCTGGGTTGTAGGTTGGCTTTGGTTCTGCCCTACATGACTCCTTTCTGGGATGAGTAACTACTAGGGGCATGCTTTTCTTATCATGATGGCAGTTATGCTAGGAGCCAAACCAAGTTATGCAAGCATGTTTAAAGCCTCTGCTCACATTACATTTACTAATATTTCATTGGCTAAAGCAAATCACATGACCAAGTCGTATTGGCTGACTCTAATGGGAGGTTAAGCAAAGTCCTACGGCAAAGAGAACATTAAGTATTATCCTCTAGCAAAGAGGGAGTGAAGAATTGGAAACAATAATCCTCTCTCTCACTTTTGGGATAAAGGAGTATGCGTACTAGTGCTCCCTAAGGAGCTGTCGGCTAAACCTAGTCATTGTGGACTGAACTGGATACTGCCTGGGGTGGACTGAGAAAGAACTTGATGTTCTTTTCCCCAGATTGAGGCAAATCTTTTTCTAATACTCAGTGTGTGTATGTGCGAGCACGTGCATGTGAGGGCACACACACACACACGCTAGCACAGGCCATTTTAAATGCCTAGGCTAATAATCTGATTTTATAATTAGGAAAATGACCCTGGTTCTCAATCCAAAGAGATTTCTTGGAAATATATCAGCAAACCACAAAGAACAGAGGTGCCCTGTTTCCCCAAAATGCTTCTACTTGCAGGTTCTTAACTTCTTAACTTCTGGTATCCCATGTCTGATTGTGAATCTGTACAATGTTTCAATGGTAACAGCTTGTCCCAGACTGAATCTCAGCCAGCAGCAGCCTCTATCAGCCATCTCTTAGTTTTCTCTTGGTTGGAGGAACAATTATATTACATGCTTAGACTAACCAATGAATAAATAGCCTGGAGTCATTTTGAGTGTCATCATTTTATTTCTATAAAAACAATAAAATTGATCAAGTGAACTCTTGGAGCTGTGTGAGTCAGGGAATATAGATGCCTGTTATTTCACCATTAAAGCACCAGTCTCTGAAATCTTTTATTTTGGCTGCATCCTTAGGATTGAATGCTGAACCCAATAATGACTGTGAATAAATGATTAGTTTTTTGGATTAAAAATTTACTGATATTTACAATCTAAAGCCACCACAAGCTGGGACCCACCTCTGCTGATGCATTTAGTATTTCTGTTATAGAAATAGTCCTTTGGTTAAAGATAATAAATCTCTTCCTGTTTATATGACAGGTGTTTGAGATTATTTTAGATTTTGACATCCTCCTAACTTGCATGGCCTGCAGAGGAGGGAGTAAGTGAAATCCTTAGATTTAGACCTATTCTCTCTTCATCCAGGCCTAAAGGAGACATATTTCCTGCAGTGATGAGCAGGAGCTGGGAACTCAGTAAAAGAGGTGGGTGTTTGTGAATCCCAAGTCTCAAGTCTAGTGCAGTTCAAGAATACATTAGCATTGTTTGTGTCACTGTGTCACCACCATGCTGATACTGTTCTGGATATATTAGGCCAATGGTATAACAGACTTTGGCTTTTAGAGATGTTGCCCATTGCCAGAAAGACTTCAGAGAGCCAAGGGTTGCAATGGAGCATGTACTGGCTTGGTTGTCATTCCTTTGTGCTTCTAGGCCTTGTCTCTGAATGTGTTTTCTGGAACTCTATGGCATTTAGTCTCCTTGCTATCCATCTCTTAAACATAGGGTCCATTAGAGAACTGGATTATTTTGAATAAAAAGTTTGCTTCCAAAGTGAGCCTGAATTAACTGATCTCATTTGCCAAACCCAGGCTTGACCCCAAACGTTTTTTATTCAATTGGAAGATAAGCCAAGGCTGGCTGTCAGAGGCTTCAGAGGGCAGAGCTTTATTATTTCCTTCTTATTTATTTCCTCCCTTTATTATTTCTTCTCTATCTGCAAGATGCATTTGAAGCAGATTGGAAAAATCATACCAGGGAGAAAAAATTATAGACAGGAAGATTTGAGTTTAGTATAAATTTTTTTCCCTAACCTCTGAAACATCCTAACAATTAGATTGTTGAGAGCAATTGGCTACTTATTTCAATTTTCCATAAATGTACTATTAGACTATTTTCCATACTGATCTGAACTATATTATTCATTGAGTTTGAATCTTAAACTAATTTTGGCTGAGAATTTCCCCATGAGGAGGAAAAACCACATTGTAAAACTTAGGGCACAAACCTTCAGAGCAATGTCTTTTCAGCTGACAGAAGCACAGCCTCTGGCCAGGTTGCTGGGACACTGGGTCTGTTGGAGTTCCTCTTTTCAGGACAGTCTGCTCAGGATTCCAGGCCTCTCAGCCGCTTAGTGACTGCTGCGGCTCTACCTTCATTCTAGGGCGTTTATTCCAGGATGGTGCAGTGGAGGGCACTGGGCTGCCAGGTTAGATCTGAGATTTAGTTCTAACTCTGCCATTTAATAGAACATGAGCAAAACATGCAGCCTCTCTATACAGTCCAAAGGAGGGTTCCCTTAAGGTCACTTCTCACTCTGACAATCTCTGATCTATCTGAAAAGGGTTGAAAATGACTTAAAGAAAGCAAGAATAGTTTTTAGTCTCTCTATTTATTTTTCCCATTCCATCTTTTCTGTTTTCCTACAGTGATAACATTCAAAAGAATAAAGGATATTAAGACAGAAGACCTAGTTTTCTTTCTTGGATACAACAGTCTCTTAAATGGTTTCCCTAACTCTCATCTTTGCCTTCCTAGTCTCTTTTCCTACAGTTTTTAGAAGGATCCTCCAACAATGGAAATCTGTCTTTGATTCTCTGCTTAAACGCTTTAATAGTTTTCAGTGCCTTTAAGACTAAGTCCAAATTTCTTATCACAATTTACAAGACTACCAAGAATCTCATCCTATCCACTATTACTTTTGTTCACCTCCTCTTTCTACATTCTTTGCTAAAATATACTAAATTTTTGTCAACTTCTTGAACAATTGTATTCTTTCTCAACTCTGGGGCCTCTTACTTAGCTCTCCCCTGTCCTAAAGTATTCTAACTCCACCCCTTCATCTGTCTAAATCCCACTCTTCATTTAGATTTCAGCTTCAAGTCACTTTCTTTAAAAGCCTTGCTTGGCTTCTAGGAATACAGCACCATGTATTTCTCTTATTATAATACACTGCTGTTTTTCCAGGTATATTTCCCGGTGTACTGTAAGCTCCATGAGGTAAGGCCTATATGTACCTTGCATACTGCTGTATTGCCAGGTGTAGCACAGTACCTGGCACATTGAATGAATAAATGATGACCTGAGTTTGAATCCCGGTTCTAAGATTTGTTACCTATATGACCATGGGAAAATTATTTGACCTTTCTAAATATCATTATCCTTATCTTTAAAAATTATTCTTGGGCTAAGTGATGTTTAATTCTATTTTTTCTCTAAAATTCTATATTAGTATATTTATGTAGCATTTACATATTTAGCATGCCACAAACTTGGTGTGGGAAAAGCATACTATTTAAAATTAGTTTCTATCTTCAGCACCCATTCCGTCTGATGCAGAATACAAATAACAATAATAATTTATATATATGGCATTTATAATAGGTGCTTTTCTAAGCACATTATGTATGTCAACTCATTTAATCTTCACAATAGTATAAATAGTATAAGTAAATCACTATTATTTTTCAATTTGTAGATGAGGAAACAGAGGTGCAGAGAGATAATGTGACTTGCCTAATATCAAAAATCCTAGGCAAAGCTAGGATTTGAACCCAGTGGATCTGGTTCTAGAGTTGGTGCTCTTAACAATATGTGACAGCACATTCACTGTAGTTAAGAAAACTTCATTTAGTCAATTTCAGGTAAACTCAGTGGAATAATTTCATCAATCATTTAAGTTTAAACTCAATCAAGGTGGAGAGGGAGAAAATGTGCAAATTTATCATCTTAGGGAGGAGAAAGTATCTTCTTTTTGATCTTGATCTAAGTCATATGATAAGATGTAGTTCATTCTGTGTGGTCCTCTTCTATTATGCCATTTTATATAGTGTCTTCCTTCTTCTGACCTCTGACAGGAGGGTCCATATTATATCATCCAATGCTTAGTCTATGAGACCTCCTCTGGACCTGAGGATTCTGTCTTGAAGCCAACTTTCAGACCCTTTTGGGGAGTCCCAGGAGACTTTCAAATACTCTCCTATTCCACTGTGGTGCCACAGGAATCTCAGGAGGTTTTCTCTTGCTCTCCAATTCTTAGACCAACCAGCCATGCTACCATTTCTGTTCTACTTCTGCCATACTGTGAGGGCTTGAGTGCCTTCCACAGAAAACATGCAACATCCCTGGGATTGACCTAGGAAGTGAGGTACAGTCCGCCTTACTTTCAGATTCTCAACATTAAAGAAAGCTTAGTGGTTCCACCCCGTGTATGACTTGGCCTGAGATTGTGAGTTCCCCAGGCACAGCCTTTCAGACTCCACTCACTTCCTTTCTAATCTCTCTTCTTTCTGTCTTTAACTAACCCTTAGTTTGGAGGAGATGGCCATGGAAACTATTTTGGCCTGATTACAAGTTCTCCCCAACATTTTTGTCTAGCACTTGTACTGTGGTTTTGGAACTTGAAGCCAAGACTATAATATCTTGAAAATCAAGACTGAATCCCTCCACCTACTTAGGATAGCCTTTGGTTTATTACATTTACAGTTGAGATTCAGAATTGGAAAAAAAATAGATGGATTTTTAAGCCAAATCTGGGATATATTATCCCTGGATTCCTGTACTTGCAAAGTCAATCTTAGTATCTGGTGAAGATGTTTATTTTCCTTATCATGCAGAAGCCACTCTATCTGTATCAGTCAAAAAGCATTTTTGAGCACTTGCTGTGGATTCTGCTAGGATAACAGAGCAAGAGTATATCCTTAGCCCCAGCCCTGAACCCCCTTCCGGTGCTTCTTAGATGTTAAAGCCTACGCTAATACTGTAAAATCCAACTACTGGATTGAAGCGCATTGCCAATTCCATGCAATATTTAAAGTAAGGTCTAAAATATATTTTAAGCATAAAAGTAAATAGATTACACAAAGCAGAGTAGTTCATGTTCGGGGAGGCCTGAGGCTGAAAAGAGCTAAATATCTGATCTCTGAAATGATATAATCTGATGTGTTTGGGAATGATTCCAGTCTATGAAAGATAGAATCGTGAAAACAAATGAGAAAGTTAGTTACAAATCAATATGCAAGATAGCAAGTGCATCAGTCAGAGGGCTGGGTAACTTAGTGCTCTAGGAAAAAAAGTCACACATTGGAGATAAGTAATGCAAATGAAAAAGTGATGCTTATTTGCCTAATCTGCTGATCTTAAGACAAGAGAATTGAAGCCCAAAGCTTTATAAAGGCAGTCAAGCTTCAGAATATACAACAACCTAAAAGGAAAAAATATATGTACAATCATGCGCCACATCTTGACATTTTGGTCAACGGCAGACTGCATACATGATGGTGGTCTCATAAGATTAGTACCATATAGCCTAGATGTGTAGTAGGCTGTACCATCTAGGTTTGTGTAAGTACACTCTAGGATGTTCACACAATAGCAAAATTGCCCGATGATGTATTTCTTAGAACGTATTCCCTTCGTTATGTGACGCTTGACTATATATATATATATAGTGTGTCTGTGTGTGAACACAAGGCAAACATTTTTCAAGCCAAAAAGAATGCCAAACAGTAATAACTTTGTTTTTGAAACATTAAGGCCAAGTAATTTGCATTCATCCATTGTGAAATGAAAATAGAATTTGTCAACTATTCACGAATAGGACATAAATCTTTATGCCACCTATGTGGCAGTAATATACAATGCCATGTCAAGTAATAACATCTGGTGGTGGGCAGATGTAAATAGAAAACTAGACAAGGCAGAAGAGAAATCCTTATGGGCTTCTAAGTTTAAAACTTGGAAAACGGAATATGGGCTATGAGCTTTACTGTTATATGACCAATATTCTATTTAGTATATTGCAAAATATAATTTGGAATAATGGTTTGCAACCATGCATAGAATCAAGAATATTGAATTATTTCTTCAGAAGAGAAGCAACATTTTTTCTGAAGAGATCAGAAAAGAGAAACAAACTATATTCAAACTTATTTTTAAAAAGCCCACACCAGCTAGTGAAAGCATCTGAATAGCAGTGTTTCATTCCTGATAAATATTTTGGAAATAAATACTAAGATTATATAGCTGCCAAAACACTTGTGGGCATATTATCTATATCCCTGTAGAGAAAAACTGTGATTCTCAAATGTCAAAACATCCTGTGTATTTCACTGAAGTACAGATTTCCTGAAATATTCCCTGTTTTTGACAGAGAAAAATAAAGTCTATATATCCTGGAATAAGTTATTACTGCTCACCTGCTTCACAATATGTGTGAATAGCAGCCAGACCACACCATTATTTAATTTCCCCAGCCAGAGGACACCTGCTGGCAAGGAGGAAACTGATTTGAACAGATTAAAATAGACAAAGAATATTAAGGTCAGTCCGATCTTGTCATCTTCACATTTATTTTGCTTTCTGCATGGGAACTAAATGTGGACAAATTGTCTTGTGAGAATGGGTAACTTGTTCTATTTTTTTGGTCACAGACATTGGGGATTCTCACAACCACTTTGTCTTCTGAGGTGAGCTGCTTCATGCTACAGAGTTGGTTTCCTTTTCCATTAGCCACTCTGAAAGGAGGCTTGTCCAACTGTATCAATCCACTGGTATAGTTGGAGCTTGAAAACTGTGGTCTAAGGCCATGCATATGAGGCCAGGCAATGTCGCTTACTAGTCACTTAGCATCTCAGAGCTGCATTTCCCTCAAATTAAAATTATATTTACATTATTAGGTTTTCATGTGATTCAAACTTTCTATTGTGTGTTAAAATGTTAGTTATTGCTGCTGCTTTGAAAGCTCTCAAATGACCTTGAGTTTTAGTTAGCTTTGTATTATTTCCACATTATGTTCCTTTAGACTCCAGTGACCTTCTTTCAAGTTGATCTTGAGAGCTGAGTTTCCTGCTCTCTGAATTTGGTGGAGTACTTTTAAGACTATTCTTTTCCTGGCCTCTATTAAGAGCAGTAGGTTAGGATCTTCGCAGTTCTACTGAGTTTAAACCCGATGGTCTTTACTATATTTTATGGCACTGCTAAAGATTATATTCATGGCCTCTGATAAGCTGGACTTTACAGAACTTTTATGGACATATCAAAGTCTGACATTTATTACATTCTTTCCTCCCTCAGTTTTCTATGAAATAATTTAGGAACCAATTCATGAAACACAAATCCATTATATTATACTCACTATTGGAAAAGGGGAAGTCAAAAAGATATGTTTAAATCTACATATCTCTTTGGAAAAAATATTGTGTGCAATCTGGCGCTGTCAGGCAAGCTCACCAGACTAGAACCTGTGGGCATTAGTGCATTATTTTCTGGATGTTGGTTGTCTATTTCTGTTTCTTTCTTGTCTCTCTGATTCTCTGTTTTTCTCTAAGTCTCTTTCTTAAACAAGTATAATGCCAAAATCCACAAATGGAAAAATATTGAAATTTTTGAAGTAATGCTCTCCTTGAATTTATCCCTGGTTGGAAACTTTTTAAAGTAAATCTTAAACTAAGGACCACAGATGAGACTTCATAGGATCTAGACATTGTATGCAAAATTGTATTTGCTGTGTGTTTGTGTGGGTATATCTAGTCATATTTCTTGTATAGAGTTTATTTATTCTTTCATTCCAAAATATTTATTGAATATCTATTACATGTAAACTACTGCCCCAGGCACTGGGAATAGAGCGCTGATCAAGATACAGTTCTTCCAATGTCATTTCATGATAGGGTTTGCATTCCAGTGGAGGATATGGCTTCCATCAGATAATCAAAGGGGTTTGTGACCCACCCCCAAACAAGGTAAATACTATGGTTTTATAGTATTATGCCCATTCCAACCTTAGAAAGAGTAAAGAATGGTTAGCAGAACAATTCTTTGGAATTTTTGCCATTCACATATGATAATTTTAGGCTGAGAGAAAGTGCACTCAATAATCCAAGGCATGTTTTCAGTTACTTTATAAATGTTTCAGATATTTTATCTGCATCAAATATTTAAGGCATGTTTCAGATATTTTATAAAATAACTCAGAGAGATTACAAATTGAACATGTCTGAAATTGAGTTCATCCTGTTCACCTTACTATATTAGTCAGAGCTCTCCAGAGAAACCGAACCAAGAGGATATATCTATATCTGTGTCTGTGTCTATATCTATCTGTAGATATCTATTACATATATATTATAGTAATAAGGAATTGGCTTATGCAATTATGGAGGCTGGAAACTCAAAATTTGCAGAGCTGATGTTCCAGTTTGAGTCTGAAGGCCCACAGGCTGCTGTAGAACCAAGAAGAGTTGATGTCCCAGTGCAAAGGCTGAAAACCAGGAAAATTCTCTCTTAGTTGGGGAGAAGGTCAGTCTTTGGTCTATTCATGCCTTCAACTGGTTTGATGAGGCCTACCCACATTATGAAGGGCAAACTGCTTTACTCAGTCTATCAATTTAAATGTTAATTTCATCGAAAAACACCTTCACAGAAACACCTAGAATAATTTTTGACCAAATATCTGGGCACCCCATGGCCTAGTGAAGCTGACACACAAAATTAACCATCACACCTATAAATCTGGTTTTCAAGGGTAGATTCAGGTTTTGTGAGGCTTAGGTTTATACAATTGTTGGGAACCCTCTTTAAGAAAAATAATACAACATTAGGTATGAAATTGAATATTTATTTAGAATGAGGAAAAGAAATCTCAACAAATTACAAATAGTCATACAATTCAATTTGTGCTCATTGGTGCTTCTTTAGATGACAATGATTTTGCTATATCATTTTTGATAGAAAGATTAGAAAGATAATTCATCTTTCATTTTTCATGGGTGAATGACCATTGTTTTATTATTGATCACTTTTAAAATTTTGATTGGTTTCAACTGGATTTGGGAATGTTGTGAGTGTTTAAGATTTTTGACAAATTTGAAAACCTCTCTCAAATTCGTTGTTATGTAAATTGTAAGATTTCAGAACATTTCAAGTTTTGTTATGCAGTGATTAATCTTATATGCTCTTGAATTGGTGATATGCATTAGTTGGTTTGTTGTCAATATCTGCATTGTGGAATATTTGTAGTGTTGAATCACGGGTTTTATATTATTTTGCTGATAGTTGAATATGTTGTGTCAAATTAGCAGAAATTTGAATCCTTTTCCAATGTGTTTATATGATTCACTTCTTTTCATTAATTTGTTTATCAAGTAAGGCCTATTTATTATTTCTATTTGCATTTGTCTTTTCCTCTTATGAACTTATGCTTTGTATATGATCCTTTGTTTTTTGTCAGAAGTCACTTTTCAACATCAGAATAATATACATTATCTGTTGATTTTGTTAATAACTTTATCACTTCTGTTTCATATTCCATTATCATTTACCTAAATTAAAAACATTAAAGATGGAAGAGTAGGTAAAGTTCATATAAATCCAAATCAGGAGTTTTGTTAATCTTCACTTATTGAAATCTTCCAAAATTTATTTTCAAGTTGCAAATACTGGCATATTCCAAACTCAGTTTCCTCCTATCAGGGTCCCAGAAATGCTCACATCTATACAATGACGCACAAAAAAAGTGACATAAGGGAAGATATAGTGGAAAGAAACTGGAAACTGTTCTTACTGATTACAGTTAAAATATCTTATTTTTGCAAAGTTTTAAAAAACATGTGATTATATGAACACTTTGCTAAGTCTGTAGGCCTTGGAAGGGACTGAAGAAGTGAGGGACCCTGAAGCTGCAAATTTGTTGGCTTCACAGTTAATCTGCCTTTGCACCATCCCTTCTCTTATTCTCTGTCTCAATGGACAGCATCATCCCAAGACATGTGGAGCCACTTCAGACGCTTCGTTTCTCTTTGTCTTTCCACGTCTAGTTATGAGGTTATATTAACTCACTAGTTCTCATGTGGATTGCTGCAATGACCTCCTTATTTTGTTCTTACTGTCAAAGAAAAATTGCACTGGACAAATCAAGCAAGGAAGACTTTATTGAAGACTATTGCAATATGAGTGAGAGTTTGAACTCAACTCTGTTAAAACAAAAGGCAGGAGAGTTATAAAGCACTGAAGTGAGCTAGTGGGAAGGTAATGGAGGACACTAGCGGGAGGTGATCAATGTAATTAGGCCATCTGTGTTTGCTAATTGGCACCCATCAAGTTAGGCTCCTACCCTCCCACAGAGACGGGGAGATAGGGGCACTGTCTTTCTTTATGATTAAATTTCAAAGAGGTGGCTCCAGGTCTGTGAGAAAGACATTCCTGGGTTGTAAAAATGGTAAGAGGCTGGGAGAAATTTACATCTCAAAGGGGCAAAGAAATAATTTATAATTGCGAGTTTTCTAAAGTAAATGCTCTTAGAAAAGGGAGGTCAGGGGCCTAGAGTTAAGAAGAAATCTTCTAAAGTTTAGCCACGCTGAGGGGAATGTTAAGGTCCTTTTGGTCATCACCTCCTGAATCCTGCCTATAAAACTAACCGTATTCCTTGGATTCCCATACAGGCTGCTTTATGACAGACTTTGGCTACCTCTTCCTTCCTTCCTTCCTTCCTTCCTTCCTTCCTTCCTTCCTTCCTTCCTTCCTTCCTTCCTTCCTTCCTTCCTTCCTTCCTTCCTTCCTCCCTCCCTCCCCACCTCCCTCCCCTTTCCTTTTTCTTGGAAGATCACCCCTGAGCTAACATCCATGCTAATCCTCCTCTTTTTGCTGAGGAAGACCAGCCCTGAGCTAACATCTATTGGCAATCCTCCTCCTTTTTTCCCCCCCTTTTCTTCCCAAAGCCGCAATAGATAGTTGTATGTCATAGTTGCACATCCTTCTAGTTGCTGTATGTGGGACGTGGCCTCGGCATGGCCGGACAAGCAGTGCGTTGGTGCGCGCCCAGGATCAAACCCAGGCTGCCAGTAGCAGAGCGCGCACACTTAACTGCTAAGCCACGGGGCTGGCCCCCTGCCTACCTCTTTAAATGATCTCTTGTTATCATCTTGTCAGTCATACTGATCCAGACACACTCTCACTTCCATTTCTTTCTTCTTAACAATCCTTCTGTTTAGAATGATCATCACTCCGTTTCATTCTGGCTGAATTTGACTTGTTCTATAAAATTACCTTAGTTGCTGCATTAGTCAGGATACATTAAGTATGCATCGGTAGCAAACAACCCTGAATTTCAGGAGCTTAAAGTAACAAAGGTGCATTTCCAGTTCATGCTACATGTTCATTGAGTGGATATGTTGGGGATTGGGGCTCTAATCCCATCCTTTACTGGCTTTTAAATTCTTTCACCACTTTCACATCACCTCTGCTTACTTTTACTGGCCAAAAAAAATCACATGGTTATGTTTTGCCTCAAAAGAGGTGGGAAATACAATCCTACTGTGTACTTGGAAGAAGGAAAACCAGAATATTACATGAACAGCATTAAAGACTGTCACAGAAAGTCTTCAGTGATCATCCATGGACTAGGCTAGTGGTCCTTAAGTATGATCACCTCTAAGAATGGTTCTTTTTTCTGAAGCTAATATTTAATTTTTGTGGACCAGAAAAACCATGCTAGTCATAAAATATTGAAATATTTTTGTATCAGTTGTAAAATAGCCAGTGCCTTGACCTGCTGATTTACTCCTTCTGTTCCCAGGCCATCGTTGCCCCTTTCCTACACTCCTTACATCTCTCCACGATGTTATAATTGCAGGGTTAAGAGAGGGTCCTCCAGTACCCTCTTCTGCTTCCACAGTAGGTCTCTATTTTGTTGGATTGGTGTCCATGCTGTAACGGTTAAATATTTTGGACATTATCCAGCATCTATTGTAACAAACATTATTGTACTGTCTGCATGTCTGTCTTTCTCTCTAGACTTCAAATTTCTTGAGGATTAGGACTATATCCTTCATTTCTATATCTTTGATGCTTAATAAATTGCCTGAACATAGGAGTTGTTCAATAAATGATTACTGAATTGAATTAAAAATGAATATCCTTGGAGCCGCCTGGTGGCGCAAGCAGTTAAGTGTGCTCTCTCCGCTCTGGTGGCCGGGGGTTTGCAGGTTCGAATCCTGGGCGCACACCGATGCACCGCTTGTCAGGCCATGCTGAGGCGGTGTCCCACATACAGTAGAGGAAGATGGGCACAGATGTTAGCTCAGGGCCAGTCTTCCTCAGCAAAAAAAGAGGAGGATAGGCATTAGATGTTAGCTCAGGGCTGAGCTTCCTCACACATACACACAAAATGAATATCCATCTGAAATATCTCTTCATTGAGTAAAAAACAGAAGAGGTTTAGTTAGAATATGAGACTCTACAGATCAGAATGCATTTGTCAACACCAAAGATTGTTAACATTTGGGGTAACTGAAGGAGATTGTGGAATCTCCGCTTTTGTGGGCCTTTATTAAGAAGAAGCAACAGTTATTTCTCTGGGATGGTTTCACTTTGTGGCCAGGAAATTGCCTGTTATGGACCTTTGAGATTTTTTCCAGGCCAATGCAGGAATGGCCTGTTATGGACCTTTGAGATTTTTTCCAGGCCAATGCAAGAATATAGAAACAATTTTGTAGCATTGAAATTTTGATTTCTTTTAGAAGCATATTTTGTGAAGCAATTGGAAGCCTAGAAACAAAAATGGATTCATTATAACCCGTTCTGAATTGCTGTTGAGGTGAAGGAAAAAAACCAGGAAATAACATTAAATCATTTTGGGATTGCTTACAAGGACCGCAAAGCTCTAAAGCCCTTATGGGTTTATTGACGAAAGACAGTACAATTTCTCACACAAAAGCGAAAACTTTAGAGAAACCAGAGGATTTGAGGCTTTACATGAAGTAGTCATGGAAATAAATGTTCTCTTTCTTTCAGTCCAAGTAAACTGAGTGAGAAAGAGAGAAATATATATTAATGCTTCTCAAATCCTCTCAGAGTTTCAGCTACTCTAACTTCTTCAAGGACCTTCGGGAAACAAGGAAATTCCCCATCTTGTCGTTGTTACTTTGGCAGCAGTTGAGGGTGAAGAATTTGTCCTGAATATGGTCTAGAGAGAAAAGAGCCTCCTATTGAGGATGGGTGCAGCAATGCTGTCAGGAATCAGGTACTATTATATGGGAAATACCATAAGGAAGAAAATCTCATGAGAACAATATTCAGTATTCAGGATCTGAGGGTGTGTCAGGTCTGTAATGGGAAGATCAACCTGAGCAGAGGTGCGCTGTGGACCATGGCATTCAGTGGTAAATGGTCATAGAGGTCCTGAAAACCACTCCAAGATGAACAGAAGTTCAAGGAACAAAGCTTGGTGGGGAAATTTTCAGGGTGGAAATTGTGTTTGGGGGTTGGGAAGACAAGTATCCATGATGAGGGAAAAAAAAAGATCAGGCTCAAGAAATTTCCAGTGTATTCCAGGTAAATGTTTACTTCTAGTTTTACCTTATACTGATGTTCCTCTTTATAATGCCCCAGCTTTGGGTGCTCAAAAATACCCTATATAGTGTCAGTTACAAGAATTCTCTTGGAATTTGATTTATTTTTGAAGCTTGCTCACTATATAATATTATTTCCTGCTGAAGTCTGCACTCTTGCATGAGAAAATGCATGGTAACCCCCCACCCCTAAAATATAAGTATTTGAAAAGAAAACCAAAAAAATTTGTACCTATTGAATAACAAATGTAAAAGGCCATTTCTACTTTTTGTCTCAACCATCTCTAAACATTGCATTTCATACTTATTTTTGTCTCCTTCGTCTGCCTCCCATTACTTCTCTGTCTTGGCTGCTCAGTGGAGGGTCTGGTGTGGGCTGGGTTTTCAGGCTGACTGAGGCAGTTGTTAGATTGGGATGAACCTGATAGCAGGTGATGGGGTAGTTGTGGCATAAGTGAGAGTTGAAGCAGAGATGAAAGATCAATAGAAATCAAACTGGACAGACCTTAGCCATGAAAGCTGGCTGAAAGCACAATTTTAAAGTAAGCGCTGTTGACGGTTCTGAAAGAAGCTTAATGTTCCTACACTGATTTGAAGTAAGTGAGTCTACTTTTTGCTCTACCTGCCAGGCTTGGATTATCTGGGTCAAGTCATTTCTAAAATAGAGCTCACTTGCTCTTAAAAAGCTGTGCTTAACATATCATTTAACTGTTTTCTAGTATCAGTGTGTCCAGGGTCACAGCATAGAGCTATGCAAGATGCGCATTGTCCAACTCCAGGGGTTGCCATTTGCAATGATCACAACGTGAATGGCGCCCCTTGGGGTTATGCACTTTGGCTGCCCAGAGTGTGACTTTCCCACTCAGGATCCCTTGCTAGTCATGTCTGTGGACTATGGGTATGGCAGTGTTTGCCTTACAGCCCTGTTTCCCTAACAGGGATTATAACCAGAACTTGATAAATATGGGATTACTCTGAATATTTATTAAAATTTGTGTTTTGTTGATAGAACACTACCTTAAAATGTCTGCATTTAATTTCACTGGCACCCCCGCCACTCTGGATTCCTTTGACAGTCAGCAGGGTGGTAAGGCTGAATTAAGTGCTGCTCCATGGTACCCTGCTCCATGTCTTCTTGCTTATCTTTTTTCCCATTCCTTCCTCCCAGAGTAAGTTTAAGAAGAAAATTTCTCTTTAAGTGTTATCTTTTTGAAAAGAGAAGTGGCTTATTAGGAATCAATATCAATATTAGTAAGATTTAGGCAAAATATATGGAACCCCATCTAGCTTTTAATTTCAAAGCATATTTGCTTTTTAGAAACTTTAAAATTGATATTATTGTCATGATAATGACCATTTACTAAACTCTTATAATTCACTACTAAAACAAAGCATTGTGAGCGGTTAACCTCTTAGTAGGATTATTGTATAAATACAGTTTTCAAACTGACACAAGACAAAGGCTGTATTCTCCAGTCTTTCCATTCTGGGATATATAAGTTTTTTTATGTTAACAATTAACATTTTGATTAATCTAAATTCTGATGTGAGTTAAACTCCTTCCCTACAAAACCAGACTGCTTTGGCTCCAACTGTTATTGTTGTCTTGGTACTTCTAACAAATGTTTTTGAATAATTCCCTTTGGCACTATAGGGATATGCTCTCTGATAGCTTTATTCAGAATTATTCACATTTCTACTGAAGTGCTCCCTGTAGGTTATAGACTGAAGAGCCAAAAACAATTGTCTTTGGGGACTACGATGAGTTACTGACCTCATTTGGTCAGTCTTGGAGGATCTCATTTGGCTTTCAGTGTGCTATACTGTTATGTACAGACATGAGATATACAAAGAGAACTTTCCAATACTTTCCAGTACTGCATTCTTCTTGCTATGTCCAGAGAGTTAGCAGTTGCTCTAACTAACAGAATTAAGACCCCAAATCTCAAAGGCCTTTAACAGGCTGGGGAGCATTCTCCCGGGCTAATGTTATGCTGATCACTTTAGGTCTCCTCTGATTGGAGTGGGGTCAGAAGAAGTCTTAGTGCTTTGTACTTGTTATTTTTCCATATGTTCTGCATTTGTTTCTCTATGTTGTTGGGTAATTGGGTGGTCCCCTAGCTTTGTGAACACACATAGCCTGCGAATTATTGAAGTTCAGACAAGCTTTTGTTCTTCTCAATTTGGGAACACATGCTAGATGCACACTATTTAGGGAGAAGGAAAGACATTTTCAGAAGTCAAACACTGAATTTTTATATTATAGCTCTGACTCTGCAACTCCTGTTGACTTTTTAAAGATTTTTATTTATTTATTTTTTTCCCCCAAAGCCCCAGTAGATAGTTGTATGTCATAGTTGCACATCCTTCTAGTTGCTGTATGTGGGACACAGCCTCAGCATGGCCGGAGAAGCGGTGCGTTGATGTGCGCCCGGGATCCGAACCCGGGCCACCAGCAGCGGAGTGTGCGCACTTAACCACTAAGCCACGGGGCTGGCCCCCTGTTGACTTTTATTTCCTCTTGTCTCTATGAGTAGGCAGGTATGGGGCAGAGTGTAAGACTGTGAGTTTAAGTTCAAATAGACATAGGCTCCAACCACACCCCTCCACTTACTAACTTTGTGACCTTAGAAAATGTACTTACTGAGCCTAAATTTCCTAATGTGTACAACTAGGAGTTATTAATGCATACTTAATAGAGTAAAAGTGAGGATTAATTATGATGATATAAATAAGATTCTTAACCCAAGGCCTCTAATCATTATATTTGCTGTTGTTGGTGCCGTCAAATCGATTCCGACTCCTGTGTACAGCAGCAACCCTGTGTACAGCAAAGCGGAGCCCTGCTCAGTCTTTTTGCACCATCCTCTCACCTTCTGGTGCTATATCAGACAGTGCTCTGCTGCTGTTCATAGGGTTGTCATGGCCAATTTTTTTTCAGAAATGGGTGGCCAGGTCCTTCTCCCTAGTCTGTCTTAGTCTAGAAGTTCCACTGAAACCTGTCCAACGTGGGTGATCCTGCTGGTATTCGAAATACCGGTAGCATATATTTAAGCATCACAATACGCAATCGCCACAGCAGAACAACAGACAGATGGGTGGTGTAGTTCCCTGACTGGGAAGCAAACCCAGACCGTGATGATGAGAGCGCCAAATCTTAATCACTAGACCGTGAGGGCTGGCCCTTATATGAGCACTCATTAAATGATTGTTCTTATTATTGTCTTCCAGAGCCTTAATAAAAGGGGAATCTGGGTCAAAATCTGCCTTTGAAGATAGAAAGTCTATACCTGGCAGATGTACTCCATTATCCTTCCTTCTCAAGTGTTCAGTTCAACCTCGTTGGCTTTCTTCCATTTCCTTTTCTCATTTTATTTATTTTGACACTTTTCCATTGGCTCTGTCCTGTGATCTATATGTGTCTGTTGGGCTCTCTTGCTGCAGATGACAGAGTCTGGACTAGGGTGAGGTGAGTGATGTAGGAGCAAAATTAAAGGGGGTGCCAAAAAACTCAGCAATCGAAGCAATCTTTAAATGTAATATGTTAACAAATCAAACAATGCAAAAAAGATCCAAGTTGAACACAATATGAAGATTTTGAATAAAGAGAGAAACCAACCCTGCACTTACAGGACTCAGCCTTGTCTTAATCCTGGCCCTGGCAGATAATTAATATTTAAGCCCATGTTTTCATAATTCAACATATGAAAAGATTTCCTTAGGCTGTGTTGGCTTGTACTCACAGTCAGAATGCAAATTATAAGCACTACCGTTATTTTCTTCTTAACCCTGTAACAGCTGGGACTGTGGCCCCTCCAGTTTCCTCTCTGTGATAAGAGTGAGTGAGTGTTCCTGAGATGCACTGTTACTAACACTCAGGTTACAATCCTTGGCACCTCTGTGAAATTCCACCAGAAAAATCCACTTGTCACCTAAATACCATATTTCTCCACTACTGCACCTGTGTCCTACTAGAGACAGAGGACTGTAGTGGGGATATGAGCGGTGGACAGAAGCTATAAAAAGCTGGTATTACTCTAAGAAACATATATACATCAGGATATGTACACACGTTCTCTATGCTTGGTATCTTTATCACATACTTCCAGATGGCATGCTTTTGCTTTGAGGCCATCTTGCTGGAGGAGTAGGTTGCCTACCCCTTTTCCTGGTTTGAGTTTCTCCTGACTTCTTTCTTTCTCTAGCTATAGGGTCTGTAGTGATATCCCTTCTTTCTTCTCTAAGTCTAGAGAAATAAAATGGATTTTGTATGCTTGTCTTGTATCCTACGACCTTACTGAATTCACTTATTACTTCTGGGAGGTTTCTGTAGATTCCTTGGGATTTCCTATGTAGACAATCACATCATCTGCAAATAGGGACAATTTTATTTCTTTCTTTCTAATCTATATACATTTTATTTCTTTTACTTGCCTTATTGTGCTGACTAGAACTTCTAGCACTATATTGAATAAGAATAGTGAGAGCAGACATCCTTCCTTTCCCTGTTTTTGATCATAGGGGAAAAGCATTCCAGTCTTTCACCATTAAAGATGTCAGCTGTAGGTTTTTTGTAAATGCTCATTATCAAGTTAAGGAAGTTCCCCTTTATTGTTATTTTTTTCTCAGAGTTTTTATGATGAAGAAAATTCTAATGTTGTAAAATACTTTTTATGCATCAACTGATACAATCATGTGATTTTTCTTCTTTTGCCTATTCATGTGACAGGTTACATTTATTGATTTTTGAATGTTGAACCAGCCTTGCATCCCTGAAATAAACCCCACTTGGACATGGTGTCAGATTCTTTTTACATATTGCTGTATTTTATTTGCTAATATTTTAAGAATTTTTATGTCTATATTCATGAGGAATAATGGTCTGAAGTTTTCTTATTTTGTACTATCTTTTTATAGTTTTCATATCAGAGTAATACTTAGCTTTATGAAATGAATTGGGAAGTGTTTCTTCCTCTTTTATTTTCTGGAAAAAATTATGTAGAATTGGGATTAATTTTTTTTTTTTTTTTGGTGAGGAAGGTTGGCCCAGAGCGAACATCTGTTGCCAGTCTTCCTCTTTCTGCTTGAGGAAGATTGTCCTTGAGCTAACATCTGTGCCAGTCTTCCTCCACTTTGTATGTAGGACGCTGCCACAGCATGGCTTGATGAGCGGTGCATAGGTCCATGCCCAGGATCCAAACCAGCGAACCCTGGGCCACTGAAGTGGAGTGTGTGGGCTTAACCACTATGCCACTGGGCCAGCCCTCTGTTAATTTTTCTTTATGTATTTGGTTGAATTCATCAGTGAAATAATCTGTGTCAAGAGAGTTCTTTTTTGCAAGTTTTTAAATTATGAGTTCAATTTCTTTAATAGTTATAGGGCTATTCAAATTATGTGTTTCATATTGTGTGTGTGGTTGGTGGTTTGTATTTTTTGAGAAATTGACCCATTTCATGTAAGTTCTCATAATGATGTGTGTAGTTTTCCTTATTATCATTTTGATGTCTGTAGGATCTGTGTGATATCCCCTGTTTCAATCCTGTTATTGGTAATGTGTGCCTTCTCTCTCTTCTTCTTTGTCAGTCTTGCTGGAATTTTATCAATATTGACAATCTTTTCAAAGGACCAACTCTTTGTTTCCTGAATTTTTTCTATTGTCTTTTGTTTTCAATTTCAATTTCTTTCCTTTCTCTTCCTTTAGGTTTATCTTGTTCTTCTTTTTCTAGGTTTTTTAGGTGGGAGCTTATATTGTTGATTTGAGACTGCCTCTTCTCTAATATAAGCATTTAGTTCTTTAAATTTCCCTCTCAGAACTGGTTTAGCTGTGTCACACAAACTTTGGTATGTTGTATTTTCACTTTCATTCATTTAGCCTAAATTTTTCATTTCCTTTGAGACTTCCTCTTTGAATAAAGTAATGGGTGTGCCCCATTACTGTTCCCCACTTGGCTTCCACTGATACCATGGGATTTATGGCCGCTTTATAGCTGGGAGATAATGAAAGTTAACTCTCCACTAGATCTTCTCTGACACCACCCTAGCAGGGAGGTGGAGGGAATCCCTGTTACTGCCAAGTGGGAGTGGAAGCCCATGCTCCCCGTGTGGTCTCCACTGATACTTCCGACAGGAGGGGAAGCTTGTTCCTGCCTGATGGGGTGAATGTCCTGGCTCCTATCCAGCCTTCTCTCACACCATCCTGGAAGGGTGGGGTGGAATGCCTCTTTACAGCCAGGTGAGTGCGAAAGTCTAGGCTCCCCACTCGGCCTTTGTTGGTACTAGTAGGGACGGGGCCACAGTTTTTTCTCTGTGTGCTGTGCATTAGTGCCTTTGTCTAAATGTTTTCTGTCTTGCTAGGCTGCCTCCTTCCTGATCCTTTGGCTAGAGAGAGCTTTTGTTGTGCCTTTTTTGTTTTCACACATTCATGCTTCAGAATTAACTAGATTCTCCATCTGTAAGTGTGAGATACATTGAAACAAAAAGGAAACTCAGAGGACTCACCACAGTGTTGTTCTTTGGGTCACAAGGTCCCTCGCTGGGCTGCCTTCTTCTCTCATATTTTCAGAGTCTTATTACATTTGTTATATATATAATGTCCAAGTTTTTTAGTTTTACTTAGTGGGAAGAATAGGTAAAAGTATGTCAACTCCATCTTTCTAAAAGCAGAAGTCTTCCTTTGATGATTTTTGATGCCCTCTTTATTATATATTGATGTCTTATACATGATAAGGTCTACTAGTTCTGAACTATGATATTTGATACTAATATAATGAAACTACAAGTTTAAATTTTGTGACAGATCTTCACCATTTAATTGGTTTAGCTTTATAATATATTTTAATATCTGGTTAGATTAATCCTTTTCAACTTCCTGATGAACTTTAGAGTCAAAATGCCAACAAAAGTTTGGACATCATCAAGAACAATATTGGGAAACAAATCTTTCTATTACCTCTCTTTAAAACTACAATGCATCTACAGTGTGTGCAGCTACAGTAGCAGCTGTTGCACTGCCCTTGAGGGATGTCACAGAACAGATAGCCCAACTAGTTGAAGCTTGGATAATGTAGGCACAAATTTACTCGGTAAGTCCCCAAAGACTTGGATAAGGGATAGCCTTTGATACTCTAGAGATTTGAAGACAATTAGCAGAACTTTTCACAGCTAGTGTAAAATATTGGAGCTCTGTCTGATGCCTCAATAAACAGCTCGTTTTCCATTTGGAGGAATTGGGATTAGTACACATAACACACACCCTCTCAGGACAGTGACACCTAATTATGTCTTTCCAGGACTGGCCTTTTCCATCCTTTAAAAATGTTGGCCAATTTTTCTATACTGGTGTGAGTACAGTGATGCAGGTTAATTGATGTCCAGTAACTCCCTTCCATTGTGGAATTTCTTGTTTAGAAATAATGTAAGCCACTTTTTCTCTTCCCAGCTCCTTGTCCCAATCAGCTGCTTTCCTGTTATATATTTCTGGGATCAAATTGACAAATCCCTTTCAAGTGCTCATTTTGCCTTAGCATTCAATTTACCTCTGGCCCCTTAAACGTTTTGCTGGTTATTCACTTGGCAAATCATTCAGCAATTTCCCCATGTAACTGATCTGGCAGCATGGTGGAGCTCAAAGGCATAACTAACTACAAATGAGACTCTTAGTATGCCAGAGACTGTATGTCTGTTTCACTTACTTGTTTTAAAAAGATAGGAGTTGAACTTTGCTTTGAAATAAAATGATAAAATTACACATTCAGCATTTTTTTCCTCATTCTAGTGAAGATTTCAGAATACTATTGCTGAATTAGAAATGTATGTTAATATATGCTGTTTCAATCATGATTTTAAATAAAAGTATTCAAGAAGCCAAGCAATTAACTCTTTAATATAGAAATGAGTATCTTTATGTTTATGTGGGATGAATCGGTTTTTAATAAACAGTTTAATAAAAGCTGGAAATTGACAATAATATTTTTGCTTTATACAATGTTAATGTGGCTAAATAGTTTTCATGAAGATTAAGTTACAGTGATTCAAATTTTGGGATTAAGTTTGTATTTTTTTTTGTTTATCTTCCATTGCATCTGGAGAATTTAGATCAAACAGTTAGAATTTATATGAAATTGATTAAAGTCTTCAATTTTTCCTTCCATGAAATATGAGAATTTTGAATTATAAGATATTGTATAATTAAAGAGCACAGTTAATAATTTGGCATTTTTGTGCTTTTGGGAAGTCTACTTGGGAATCTTTTGGAAATCTACTCATATAAAAAAAACATTTCAGAGCTTTTACAATGATTGACAACATTCTTCTTTATTAATATCCTTTTCATTTACATAGCTGGCAAGTTTGCGTTTCATTTGTTTGTTGACTCAGAAAGTAAATTTCCTAAGCATGTAACACTCCTGTAAATTGAATGGCTTACCTTCATTGTCATTTGAAGTATGATAGTAATTTCTAGTAACTATTAAGTGACTTGTATTTCTTTATTTCTTATCATATTTATCCAGGCAAATAATTAACCTGTTAGCCTCAATTATATATTTTCCTTTAATTTATAATTGATTGGAAAAACTGAATTCTATTTTGCTTTCTTTGCCACAACCCAACATAATTTCACTAATATAGAGACTAGCAGGAACATGAGTAATTCTGGCAGTCATTTTATTTAAATTAATGCTCATGGAAGTGGTTTGCAAAATTGGGGGTAGAGGAGGGAGCAGATAATGGCAAACCCTACAAACACATGGCGGAAAGAAGACACAATTAAGATGAGAAAGTGAAGTCCCTCAATGAAGGAGAGAACACTGGAAAATGTGAATGTTCATATAAAACTAGGTGGTCTAATGAATACAGAAGCACTGAAAGAATGTGCCTGTCCTGAGGGGATTAAGTTCATTGTGTTGCTGATCCCAGGAAACAACATTTTATCTAGACATAATGAAAAGATAAAATTTTAAAAATGTAACTGAACCTATACAGATAATGTGACTCCCCAAACTCATACCTAAATTGAGAATGAGACCAAGAAAGATGCCTTGTTCATGATTTTAAATCAGGCCTTTGAAAGTAAAGTGATTATTTCAGAACATTGATTAAACATTTGTGTATCAAGGAAATAGCCATTAAGAAGCCATGGTTTGGGCCTTGTTTTTATCCTCATCAAGCCAGGGAGGGCACAATTTGAAAGCAGGGCTATGATTAAAGGAACATACACTGCCCTGCATAATAAAATAAAATAGAAATTCTATAATGAGACTGGCAGTCATACAAATCACCAGACAATTAGAGACATGGTTATCTTTTTCCTCATGGATCTGGACTGTGCTGTCTCTGAAGAATAATCATCTTTACCCTGGAGATGAATGTGTGTGTGTGTGTGTGTGTGTGTTGTGGTGGGTGTGGTGATTAATATAACAGTTACCTGCTTGACAACTGAAAGAACAAGTAGGCCTGTCTGAGGCCACACTGGTGAAGAGATGTTGAGCGGGCCTGGGCTCAAAAATACATTCACATCCTGGCTGTTCTGTAGAACCTGATCACCAAAGCCATCTTGGCCTTTCTCTTGCTGACCCTACAGAAGTTCTCTCAGGCCTGGGGAGATGAGATGCTACAATAAAGTCAACAGTTGTGTTTTGTGGGGAAACTTCCTCAAAGAGGACAGAGATTAAAAGGAGGAAAGACTAATACTTTTGGAATAGGGAGAGTATTAGTGAGGGTAGACGTGAGCACAGGGAAGCAAGTTTAGAAACTGGGAATATTCATAGGGAGTAAAGAAAGATTTTGTAAAGATTTTTACTTAGATGCTGTTCTCTTTGACTACAGGAAAAGTAATGTTTTCCAGAGAATTTAATTTTTTTCTCTTTCAGTATTCCCTATATCTATTCCCAAGGCTTCACTAAAATCTGATAGGCACTTAAAAACTTGTGTGTGTGCTGTAAAGAATAAAGTGACAGAGTAATAAAGGAAAATATGAGCTGCCTCATTCATTCCTGTTCACACTTACTATACCAATGGAACCATTCAAAAAGAGTGGAGATCTAGTAAAGAGAACGTATGAAAGACCAGAAAAAAATTAAGCAGAGGCCCATGGCAGTGCTGGGAATGATGGAGAGAAACACATATATTGGAGGAGTGACTTTTGTGTCATTTTCTGGAAGGTGTTCTGGGAGTAAGATGGGGAAGAGATTGATGTGGGTTACACAGCTAACTAAATATCAATGAAAATTTTCCTCAGCCTTTATCTTGGTTCTTTCCAGTGGTGCTTGACTTGTTGGCTAGAAATGGTTCTACTTATACTAAGCAAATGTAATTCTATTGTATCCTAAAGGAATCACTTCTTATGATAATTTCTTTTCTAAAATACTCTTTTACTCTAGATATAATTTGAAATGAATCCTTAATGATTAAAGTCTTTAGAATTTAACCTTTATGGAAGGTTATAATTATGACTTGCTTATTTGTAGCATCTTTTCTAAAAACCGGAAGAATTAAACCTTCACAGGCTAATTTCTATCTATGATTCATGTTCCTTAGCTTTGCTCTTGGTATTATTAAAAGGTGTTGTCTCGGTCTCTTGATTGATATCAGCATACATTCTATTTTGTTGTTAAAAAACCACATTTGGAAAGTTTATTTTCTAAGTCATTTCCCTCATATCCAGTCTAAGAACCTTACGTAACTTTGCTGTAGAGGATTTCGGTATAGCTACGTAACAAAAGTCTTTCTTTTTTATATCCTGTGGCTATGTGTCCATCCTGTGATAGGTATATGTTCTAAACAAAAGTCATATTGTCATGTAAGGTCTGGTAGAGAGATATTAACAGTAACTCCCAGTAGCATCAACAGTGTTGTCAATATAAATGTGAATAATACATAATCTTGGCTAAAGACTCTTTGCATGACATCTTTACCAATTATAGACAAATGACAATAATAAGGAACTTTGTACACTTGTGGCCATTGATATCTACAAATAGATTAACTAGAGTCTTTCTATAGATCATCTGAATATGGTCACTCAAGATTACCGGATATCAGGTAATATAAACTGCCATGAGAGTTTTATGGAATTATTTACCTGGTTCATTCCCTCTCTGAGTGATGCTTCTTTTGTGTAATCTGCAAATTACTTCCTTGACTTTACAAGCAGCACAATGATGCAACTTTTTATAGTAGAAAAGGCCAGCAGAGTGTATGGGAGTGGTGTCATCAGCTTGCCCAGCAGGTGTGAGTCTGTTGTCAGTCCAGATTGAAGATCAATTATATATTTAAAAATTAGACCTTGATTTTTGAAATACACTTTCTGGATAAGACCTTTACCTGGACCATTAAAGGTCTAGTTTGGTTTAGCCAAAGGGCATTGAAAGAGTTGTCTTATAAGACAAATTTGCTATGATGCCTACTTACAGCCTCTTTCATTCAAGACATTTTCACATTTGAAGAATTGAAATAAATGGGTCTTTATTTATGAGCAGTCTGCAGGAAACGTTTCTGATCACTCCTAATCCTACTTCAATATAGTTTATGATCCCCTTACATGTACCCACCCATCTCTCCCCATCCCACCATGAGATGCTTACCTCTGATATAGTATAGAAGATTATATTATGCCACACTATTTAATTTTTTATCTTTCTGACAAGACTATAATCTCTCTGAGAGTAGGAATTAATGATTTACCAACCTGTCTATTCCTTCACCTAGTATTCTGTAGTTATTTGATAAGTATTTGTTGTTGAATATAATGAGGTGACTCTGTGATGTGAACAGCAACATATTCATCCCATTTTCAATTTTATTTATAAAATTAATTTTGAATTTCATTATAATTTGTTAATGACATGAAACAACTTAGTTTTAGATGAGGTAGTTTTACCGATGTCCATGAGCATAACATAAAGGTTTCCTATCATTTTTGGTTTCATGACAAAATGAAATCATCATAGCTGTGAATCTTAGATTTTAGGCTGGCTAATATTAAACTTATCAATTTTTTTCCCAATAATCTTTTGCGGTTTCTAGGTGAAGGCAAAAATACTTGGGAACATTGAAGAACAAATTAATAAATTTTATTTTAGGGAAGAAAGGGTGATATGTTTCTATTTACATTTCTGCTAGTATTTTTGGCCTTTGATTTTCCCCCTTCCTGTCACCCCTGGCTGGCAAGACGTCACACACTGACAGTGGGCCCTCACATGCTCTCATCTGAGAGACCCTGCCGCTTCCTTTGAGAGTGTCAAATTTTTTGAAAAGTAGTGATAGGAGTAACCAAAATAACAGCAGCCTTCAATTAAACTCAACATTTATTAACAGACATCTACATTCTAGATACTGTGTTTATGAATTCACATATGATTAAATCATACTACCTCAGATGATGTAGTTATCATTAAGATACTCAGAGATACTTGATATAATTATCATCAAGATACTCAGAGATTAATGGGGAAGAAAAATATGGCTGCAACAATTTGAGTTGCTTTATTTGAATTACTATATTGATTCTTTCTTCTTCTATCCTGTTTTACTTTTGATACAGCATTACTTCTCTCTTTTTTTTTCCTGTCACTCCAGTTTGGCCTCTTTCTTCCTTTTGTATTGCTTTGTCTTCTTTAGAGGCACTCACACCTACAAGCCCATTTCTTTGTTGTATGAGATGTGTAATATTAAATTATGCAGATAATCAGACAATTAGAGATCTGATCTCCACCCCCCCCGCCCCGCCCCTTGGGAATAAGGAAAATGGCTAAGCTGGCTGCTGCCCAGATGTTATCACTTGATGGACTGTGTGCTTACCCAGTTCGGACAGATTCATGGTTTACTGCTGCCAGCCCAGCTATGGATTGATTTAAAAGTGACCACAATTGTCTTAAATGTGATTCTGAGTTTTTTCTAGGAAACCATTCAGGAGGCTAAGAGGCTTGTCCTAAAAATAGGGTTACAGGAAAACATGACTTGTTACTTCAAGGCTGTTTTCATGTTGGTAGAGATGCTCTGTAGGGTTTTTATAAGCGTATTATCCATTTGGTTTAAGACAGCAGGTGCGTAGCACATCATCCATTACAACTTTCTGGATCCAGTTCTTCAAAATGAGCAAAGGTGGCCTGGGAGGGCAAAGGGATTTAGGACCTTCTTTAGAAGCACGGAATGTTTGATATGAGGGAAAACTTTGGGAGAATTTCCATTCACCGAGACATTAAAGATGGCAACCCTAATTTTAAAAAAGGAGAAAATCATAAATAAGAAATAGCAAGTGGGAATTTCTATAGATGAAAAACTGAATGGAGAGTGAAAACGTATGGAATAGAATTTGATGTTAGAAGAGAAGTCTTTATGGTCATGGTACTTAATGACAAAATGTATATTTTTCCAGAAGAGTATTATGAAATTCTTTTCCTTGAATAATAGAACTTTAGAGCTGAGAAGAGTTCTAAGATATTATTTTTTCCAACATTTGTGTTATATACAAGTGGAAACTGAGACTCAACCAGCTCCCTGACCAATTATAGAATCATGGAGTTTGAGGGGCTCAAGGTCCTGAAAGCTAATCCATCTGAGGCTTGAATCAGCTCTTCACTGAGAACTAGAGTTTGGGACTAGAAAGGACACTGTGTGGCTTCTTTGCTGTCCTTTGATCCAATGTGTGAACCCTTTCCATGATGTCATTCTGAAGAGATCATCAAATTGCTGTTGAACAGTTCTTTCGTGGTAGTTATGTTTCATACCTTGAACACTGAATTAGTGACTATTGAATCATTGGCCCTTGGGGAACTACAGGGTTAGGTTCCTGCCAGCCTCTGGTTGCAACATTTTTGTCAACCAGTCAATACATAACAGTCTTTTATGTGTGTTTCTGTTTAAAGACACCTTATTTAATATGTACTGTTGGTTCATTAACATTGAACTTCTGACCAAAAGCACTATAACCCTGCCTCAAGGAAGCTTATTTAATATGTGTATTTTCTTTGTGAGGCACATCACAGCCTTCCTCTGCTTAGGAACACTAGACAGCACTTCAGCACTATGCTTGGGAGCCATTTTAAATAGCAAAATCACCAACAAAAGCACAAAAATGTGAAAAATGTGGCACTAAATAGACCGCTAAAAGAGTACGTATCTACAGTATGAGAGCTGAAACAAGTAGGCAGCAGGTTGCCTTGTTCCACCTCAGCTGGGAACATGTGAGACAGACGACTCAAATTTTTCACAGCTCTGTGCATGTGCTTGCCCATGAATGGCCATGACTGTGAAAGCACTGTGAGTATGGATTTGGGGCTTGCAAATAAATTTTAGTGAGTAGGTAAGTTCACAACTACTAAATCTGTGAATAATGACTTGTACTTTCAGTGGCAGGAAATAAACTAAATTGAAGATAAACTGACTGTTCAGATCCACCTGTGGATATCTCCACTTTCCTATGAAGTCTGTCTCTGGCTTCTCTATCCCTTGGTACCACATAAGTAGGTTTAACATCTTCATCTCCTATAACCCATTCAAACATTTGCAGAGAGCCACCCCCAGTCTCTTTTTGTAAAGTATTTCTATCATTTAATCAACTGCATCTCAATAGCAACAAGGTTTATAATTTCCTCACGGGTTCGATGGGACCCTAGGAAACTACTGACTCTGGGTTGATCCATTGCCTTGAATCCTATGCTCTGTCCTACCCCAACCCATGCAGACTCACTCTCTGTAACAAACCTCCAAGTAGCAATTACCCAGTAAATATAGAGAAAACTTCAAATTATAGAGAATAAGTCACTTTTCCCTATTCATTTTGTCTTGGAGAGTCAAACCCCACTTGTTCATTCCGGATGGCAACACAGCGGAGCCAGGCCTAGAATTTCTATCCTTTAAATCCTAGTTATGTGTACTTCCTACCACATCAAGCTCCCAGCAAAATAGTTCTGTAAAATAATATTTGGTTTCTAGTTGAAAGTTAAGAATAACCTCAAAAGGTTAGCCCACTACAAGCGTGTTACTTGTGAACGAGAAATCTTTATGGTCATGGTACTTAATGACAAAATGTATATTTTTCTTTTAATTTAAAATTTAGTTTTAGGTCAAACAAAAAGAAACTCTCTTTTCGTTGGTGGTTTCTTTTGGTATCTGAGAAAGGGCTATAACTTGAGAGTGGAGGGGATCAACCATAATAGCCCCGAAACTGTTAACTTGGTCTTCAGGCCAATCTGTCCAGCAGATGTGTTTTTTTGGACCCACAAATTGTTGCCATTCACAAGGTTTAAGTTATTATTACTTTTTTGAATTAGCAGGTAGCATTAAAAATCAAGCAATTTCACATAAATTTTTAGATTTCTGCCTTCTCTTGAAAAATTAGATGACTGCACTGGTTTACTTCTCTGTAAAGGAACACTTGTTGGAGTTTTGTGGTAGCTGTGCCTCTAGGTGGGATGTATACTTTTTTTGATTTGTAATAGTCTCCAATGCTTGGTATTGTCTCCCCAACTCTGAGGTTCCCCTTATCTTATTCCTACAGTTACGTTTATGACTCTTATTTTACCAGCTAAAAGAATTGGATTTTTTCATATCAAAATGCTTTAAAATATTTTCTCTCTATAAAACATATCATAGTATTGAAAATGTGTAATATAAATTGGATGCAGTATTTGGGAATCTTGTTGCATATTATAGGTGGATCATAGTATTCTTAGTAATATTAAGCTGGAAGGAAAGCTCTAATTAGGTTACTAAAAGTCGTTCTCTTTTATGCTTCCTATTCTTGGCAGCTTTTGTATTCCTCATCGTCAGTTCTTCCCTGTAGGTAAGCTTTTGGAGGCAAGCTTCAACACCTACCACCTCCTCAGGTGTCTTATATGAGCAATATTGAAATCATTTTGCATATTTAAAGGTATGCCTTTTAGCCACTGTGCACAATGCTCAAGGCACGTTGTTGAGTTTTGGGGGGCATAAAATCCAAAGTCTAAAAGTCATTGCTGCTTTACTTTTTATTCACTATCTTCAAAGCATAGCCTCTGTCCAACCACAGCAAAAAGCCTCCAGACAATGGGCAGTGACTCAATGAAGCAGCGAGTAGAGGAGAAAGATCTGGACCTAAAACAACAACAGTAGTAGAAGCAGCAGCAGCAGCAATAGCCACATCTGCAACAGCAGTAGCACAATCGCAGAAATCAGCCCTTTTCCCCTCAATATTAACAAGACGAGAGGGTGGGACTGCCTTCCTGGCCTCCATAATTGTATTCTGTGGGAAGTTGAGGAAATTTTTCTTTTTTAAGACAGACTTGATGTTCAGGTAGTCATAATTTTACTTTTACTCAAATGTTACAGGTGGGGAGCCCAAGCATTCCTTGTGATATAACCCATAGCCCTGCCTTCTCTGGGCCAGATATTCACTACCTTGGTTTTGACATGCACATATGTGGATCTTGTTTATTACAAGTTTAAACTTAGCTCTGGGGATGGGTTGTAAGGATTAGTTTTGTGGTTGCGCTTTAGAAATATGTAATGATGCATATTCAATGGTTTTGTGATGTAGCTATTTCAAATAAGTCATGTTTGTTCATGGATACTAGCCCTTTACACTATATGATTATTAAATACATGGCTGTGATGTCAAGGGCTCATTTATTTTCTTCTTTGTGTCCTATTGGAAATCTACCATTTCTTATGGAAGAATTGTAACTTAACATTTCTCCAGATTGGAGCACGGATTACGTCCCACCATTTCATTATTAAATGGCTTTTTTTTTTTTTCAAGTGAATGATTGCTTTCTCTTCTGGGCTCATCTAGTACCATGTGGAATTCTTTTTCTTGCAGCTGTTCTCAGATATAAAATTCAGCGCCTATCACATTCATTCTAAACCACACATGAACACAGAATGATCTTTGTATTATCCTATGGTGAGAGCAGTTTATTGAACTATAGTAATCAAATTATCTAATAGTACTGTTAGTTGGGTCACTCTATTAGGAATAGTGGTCACCAGTCATTTTTCTTTGGCCTCACCTGTATCATTCAGCTTAGGCTGTTAAACTCCAGTAACATCCAACCTCACAATCACAATTACAGTAGTCTACAACACCACCAAAGCTTCACTGCTTGCTCGTGTTACGTGTCGGTCATGGGTCTTAGCCTATGGCTCAATTTCACAATGTTTTTACTCTGGGCACTAAGCTGACAAAGCAGCCCCTATGTGGAGCATTGCTGGGCTTGTGGCAGAGAGAAAAAAGAGAGTTGCTAGATTTGCAATGGCTCCTAAAGCTTTTCCTCAGAAGTGGCATATTTTAGTTGCACTCACATTTTACTGTCCAAGCAAGTCACACGACCAAGCCTGACATCCACAGGGCAGGGGAGTACAGTTACTCCACAAGGAGGGGCATAAAATATTTTTAAACAATAATAAACTCTACCTTAGTCCACTACTTGGTCACAAAAATTCACTTATTTCTCTTTTGCACCCAAAATATATGAAATGTTAGAGTTTTCGTCCAACAGAAACAACCTAAAAGTCCCATCCAATCAGGCTTCAAGTCCAGGATTGTATGAGAGACTCCACATCAGGGGCAGATGTGGTCTCTCTTGAGTTGGAGGCTTATTAAAAAAAAACAAACAACAAGTCACTCCTTCATCCCGCATATTCTCCTACATATTCAATAGAAGAATAAGGGACTGGATAACCGTGACAAATACTCCATTTGAAAAAGAAAAGAATGGCAGGCACAAGAAGTCCTTGATCTCAGTTCTGAAATCATTGATGTGTTGTGAGGGCCCCTAACATGAAGGTGGGGAATAATTGTCAATCAGACCCCAGTCCATTGCTTTCTATGACTTTGGGACTCTTGGAGGTTCTTCCATTTCCGTTTATCTTCTTTGGCCATAGCTAAAGAAGAAACTGGAGAGTATGCTCTGCTTGGGAACTGAGCAGCTTTCTTATTCTGCTTCCTGCTCATTGAAATCAAAGAGACAGAGAAAAAAGAACAAAGCTGGAGGTGTCACACTCCCTGATTTCAAAATACACTACAAAGCTATAGTAACCAAAACAGCATGGTACTGGCACAAAAACAGACACACAGATCAATGGAATAGAATCGAAAGCCCAGAAATAAACCCACACATCTATGGACAGCTAATCTTCAAAAAGGAGCCAAGAACATACAATGGAGAAAAGAAAGTCTCTTCAACAAATGGTGTTGGGAAAACTGGATAGCCACATGAAATCAAAGAGACATTTCAATTCTCAAATAGTCACAGTCTCTCTTAGTCTAGACTCATGGCTCTTTTGATATTACAACTCTTTCAAGACTGAGTCAGCTTTTTATTAATTTGATTGATAAAATCAGTATTGATCAATATCTATATCTGCAATTCCTTTTAAGAAATTGTCTTTCTAGACTTATTAATGGCTATGGTATTAGTTTTCCATTGCTACTATAATGAATTACTACAAACTTAATGTTAAAAAATATCCTTAACAATAGTTAGCAATAGTCTTAAAACAATACAAATTTATTCTTGTACACTTCTAGAGTCAGAAGTCCAAAATGGGTCTCATTGGGCTAAAAGCAAGCTGTTGGGGTGGCTGTGTTCCTTTTGTAAGCTCTAGGGGAAAATCTGTTTCCTTGCATTTTCCAGCTTCAAGAGGCTCCTTGCATTCCTTGGCTTATGGCCTCCTTCCATCTTCCAAGCCAGCATTTGCCTCACTCTGACTTCTGCTTCCCTCGTCACATTTCATTTTCCGACTCTTATCTCCTCCCTCCCTCTTTCTCTTATAAGGATGTATGTGATTACCTTGGGCCCATCTAGATAATCCAGGATAATCTCCCCATCTCAAAATCTTTAATTTAACCACATTGCCATGAAAGGTTATATATATTCACTGGGGTGAGGAAGGACATGGACATCTTTTGGGGGAAATTATTCTGCCTACAACAGGTACCTTGTGGTTGTCAGATGTTCATGGGAGAGCTATACTTTTAGATCTCTTTTCTTTGAACCATTTTGTAAAACTGAAGAGATCAGTTCACCATCTTAATTAAATGATGAAACGGGCATGTTCTCAGTTTTCCACAAAAAGCTTCTTTAATCTGGTCTTTAAAATGAAGCTGAGTTTTGTGGCCAGCCCAGTGGCATAGTGGTTAAGTTCGCATGCTCCACTTCGGTGGCCCAGGGTTTGTGGGTTTGGATCCTGGGCACAGACCTACACACCACTCATCAAGCCATGCTGCGGTGGCGTTCCACATACAAAATAGAGGAAGATTGGCACAGATGTTAGCTCAGGGACAATTAGCTTAGGGCCAATCTTCCTCATAAAAAAAAAAAAAAAGAAAGCTGAGTTTTAATCAGTCTTTGTTTTCAGATTTATTACTTACCATTTAGAAACAAAGACCAGTTGCATCTTTTACCTCTGTAAGTCCTGGAATTTCTGAACTGTCTTCTAGGTTTTTACTGCCAATACTCTTACAAATTGGCCAATTTCTTTCTATATTTATCTCGTCTTAGAGCATCTTGCCAAAACAGCCAACAGAAACCAATTCATGCTAGCAATATTCTTTTTCCCCCTTCTTTGTTTGAAGTCACAAGATCATCAGGTATATTATCTGCTATTCAATTTATCGTAGGGGACAGTTTTACCAAATATTTGCTACTGCATAACAAGAGGTTGTTTCTTTCTCCAATAAAAATTTTCCTTGCTGGTAGCCCCAGATCAGGCACTATATATTTTAGGGTAGTGTTCTGGCTGCACTCTACTCTTTCTAACAATTTCTGTGTCTGGTTAGCTTAAACTAAATATATTATGATAATTTGAAAATCTTAGTGGCTTTAACAGAGATTTATTTCTCATTTATGGTACCTATATATCATGTTTATTGACTGCACTTCTTATCTATATCTTCTTCACTAAGGGTGCTAGTTGATGAAAAAGCGCTATCTGGGACAATACCGGGCTTGTGGCAGAAGGAACCATTCAAAGGCCCTTTGCACTTCTGCTAAGAGATGGCTTGTGCCAATTCTAATGACATTTTTTTGGTCAAAATGTCACATGGCCAAGCCTTATATTAAGCAATGATAGATCTGAATCATAGTCCTTTCCCTTACTAACTCTGTCACTCTAGGCCATTTTCTTAACTTTTCTGAGATTCTGGTTCCTTATGTTTAAAATGCGGTTAAGAATGTCTGCCTTGAAATTGAGTTAACATGACATTGTATATTATATAATTACTAGTCTAGTGTAAGACTCTGAAATATATGGCCTGATAATTTGAGAAACGTGAAGAATTTTACTCGGGGTATACTTCTCAAATTTTTAATGGTGAAGAGGAATTTAGACTGATTGAAAAGAGGAAAGAAGGCATTCAGATGGAGAAAAAGCATTTGCAATGACAGGAGGTGTAGAAAAAAATAATTTCTGTACAGTACTGCCTTTTAATATGCATTTTTTAAAGTACTAGAGAGGAAGCAGGGAGGGACAGAGGAATGAGTTTCATTAGATGAACTTAGTATGTGATGAGTGTTTAGTATCTATGTTTATTTGTATTGTCCTGAGAGTAGATATGATATTTCCAAGGCAGAGTCAGATTAATTGTTTCTTAACTGGGCCTGTTCCCCATGCCTTACTTTCCTTTTTTGAGGGTAATGTGATGAGGACCAGGTGTCATCCTACATATCCTGGGATCTGTACTCTAGATGAGGAAGCCTGAAATTAAGAATCTGGGAACTTATAAAGAAGAGAAACAGCTGTCCCGCCTGCCTTCCTGGGAGATAGAAACCATTGCTCCCTAGTGTAAACAAATTCTCCTTAAGAAGGATCTTGAGTTTTTATCCTTTGGAATGTAAATAGATGTCTCTAGTGGGGAGAAAAGACTAGTATCTCTGACATTTCATCCCAGGATTTGTTTAGGGTTTTATTCCCTCTTGAAAAGTATACACATAACTCCTTGGAGGTAAATCTCTCCAAGTTCTCACAATTATAACCGTTCAGTTATAATTTAGCTTTGTCTTTTGGCCCAGGTAAGTTTCAGCAAAATTTGCTCAGAAATTTACACTAAAAGTACTAACTTTGCAAAAACATTAAAATATTCTCTTCAGAGCCCCACAGTATGATGCGAGATGGTGCTGGGGCTGAAAGGTAGTGGAGGGAATATTTGCTATGGCAACAGCAACAAAATGCAGATTCTCGTGTCAGAGAAATTTCGTGGTAAAATGTAATTTGAGTTACATTGCTTTAGCATCTGTGGAAGAAGGGAGACTGGAGACAGAGATAAATTTTGAAGCTGTGTAGGGGTCTGGGTTTAAAACAGTAGACCAGGGTAACGCAAAGGACATAGAAAAGGAAGGCAAGGAGCCAAATTCATTCCCTTTACTGTTAGAAGGAAATGGTGAGTGGGATGAGCACAGCTGGAAAGCTTTCAGTGAGTGGTAAGGTCGCTAGAATGGTGGGAGATAGAATGAACAGGTTATAAATACATTAAAAAGAATTTTTTTTTCATAATAATGTGAATACAGTCATGTGCTACGTAACGACATTTTGGTCAACAACCAACTGCATATACGACAATGGTCTCGTAAGATTAGTAGCATATAGCCTAGATGTGTAGTAGGCTATACCATTTCAGTTTGTGTAACTACACTCTATAATGTTTGCACAATGATGCAATTGACTAATGACGCATTTCTCAGAACACGTCTCTGTGGTTAAGCAACACATAACTGTATTGAGGAGGACACATAATACGTAACTCCTTTTGAGGAGGACAGAACGAAGGAAATGAGGAAGTGAAATGGGCATGTTCTTAAGGGTTTGAAATTGGGTTAGTGCATGTATTTAGGTCAGATGTGGATCTAGATCCTGGAGAACGAGGGTGAGGAAAACAGTGTCTTGGAAGGCATGTTTGAGAACTCACAGGCACCTGAGCTGAAGTAATGAGAGGAGAAGGAAGAACGTCATATACAAGGTTCTACTGCTCATAAAGAAGCAAGGCCCAGTAATGGAAAGGTAAATGCTAGGGGATTGGGAAGGGATATAAAAGAGAAAAAAAATACAATGACACACGAACATTTACAAAGTGATTAGAGGGGCCGGCCCGGTGGCACAGCAGTTAAATGCTTGCGCTCTGCTGCGGCGGCCCTGGGTTCGCCAGTTCGGATCCTGGGCGTGCATTGATGCACCACTTGTCAAGCCATGCTGTGGTGGCGTCCCAGATAACGTGGAGGAAGATGGGCACGGATGTTAGCCCAGAGCCAGTCTTCCTCAGCAAAAAGAGGAGGATTGGCAGATGTTAGCTCAGGGCCGATCTTCCTCACAAAAAAAAAAAATAAAAAAATATATAAAAATATAGTGATTAGAGGAAGAAACGTAGATGCTAAAACTGGAGTGAAAACACTTGGGTTTTAGGACTTAAAGCTACACAGAAAAACACAAACACAGTGTTAAGATTTTGTATTCTTTCTTTTTGAAATAGCATTTTTATCTCATTACCAAAGTAATACATGTTAGTGGAAGGAAATATGTTAAAGGAAGAAATTTAAAGAAGAAAAAAATTACTTGTAATCCCGCTACCTAGAGATGACAACTACTAATATTTCCATATTTTTATCTAATATATATGTTTACAAAATGACATCATATTATACCTACATACTTGTAAACTTCTCCTCCGTTTTGTCATTCAAAAATAAATAATATATTTCCTCTTGCAAGGTAATGGAGCCAAAATAAAATCCATATTCTCTTTCTTAAAATTCCATTCTTGTTCTTTTACTCCCTAAAGGAATAAAAATAAAGGATTATTATTAAAATAGTCTGAATCCCATCTATAAAACTGGAAGGATTGCAAATGTCAAGGACCTAGTAGTAACTCACCTATTAACAGAGTAATTAAAGCAGCTGGTAAAAATGGAGAGAAAACAACAATTGTGGAAGCCAAATTTGGAGGTCAAGTTTCTATTTGGCACATTTGCTAGATAATTGCCTGATGTTCTCACCATTTTGCCCTAAAATATGTTTCCTGCCACTGATAACGGGCGTCATGGTGGTGTACGAGGGGGCTGGAAGGAAGTGTCACGCTGTCTCAGGGCCTAAGCTTGCTACTGACCTTGATATGGCTTCCCATTCCCTACACTGGTAGGGCTGAAGACCTTCATACAAGTTGTCTTGGGAGTTGCCAGGGACATTGAGAAAATACAGAAACAACATCTATTAGAACCATAAGGAACCTTAGACCTGGCAAGTGATGTCTTGATTTTAGGTGCTGGCATTATGGCAAAATTAAATTTAGCATCATAAAACCAAAGGAAATGCTAATGAGAAGTTATTACCTGATAATATTTGCAAAGCCTTGACAGGTATTGAAGGGAAAGTGAAGGTGGACACGATCCCTGTTCAGGGCATAATAGCTGTAAGAGGGCTAGTAGAGCATGCTCTTGAGAGAAAATTGCGTATCAGTATGAGGTTAATTACCTCTTTGAGGACACTGACAGAAGTGACATTGACAAGAATAGAAAAGCAGAGGGCCTTGAAAATCATGCTTTTTAGCTGTTCGGAGGAAGAAATAAAGGGAGATGTAAAATGAAATCACCTTGCCACGCTGCATACACCCCTCCTCCCTCTGCTTCTGTCCATTTCTAAGACTGAAATGAGAACCATTCTGAACTGGGTATGGTTCAATCACATTTCAGAATCTTTCAATGTTTATCCTGGATTTGAAGACAGCAGGAGCCTCAGAAATAATTCACTAAAAAGCAGGATCCAGTCCAGTACATCCAACGTGGAGTGTTTTAGAATCTTTCCAGATTGACATTGGATAGAGTATGGCCATTTATTACTCTTTATTATGGAAGGCAGTAGTCTGTGAGGACCATCCTGACTAAAATAGGTTCTTTTTTTTTTCTTTTAAAAGAATGCCAAATAGAATTGGCAGTGCTCCTTGAAAATTAATTCAAAGTGTACATAACTATTTTAAGGGCTGAATTTATATTAGATATTCTTTCTGAACAAGATGGCATTAGACCACGTAATAATGCTGCAGTAATAAAAATGTACTTTATGTTTAGTATAATAGCACACATTTGTGGAACACTACTTTGAGCCAGGTACCGTTTTAACCTTTAACAAGTACTAACTCATTTTATTCTTATAACAACCCTTTGAGGTGGGCACTATTATTATTACTCCTCTTTTATAAATGATAAAAGTAAGGCACAGAGATGCTAAGATTGCCCAAAATTGCACAACAGTTATGCACTAGAGGCCAGGATAGAGCACAGGCAATCTGATTCCAGGACTTAAACCCTTAGCCTCCATGCCGTATTGCCTATCTGGACTCAGATGATCTTAGCTATTTACCTGTATGCAATTTACAGCATTAATTTTCCCATTGTAATAGATTACTTGACCATTGGATTTCCCATTTTACAGTCAAGTAATTGTAATTGCAGTACTGCTTATTCTATTGTTTTTCTTCCCTGGAAGATAAATTCATTTCAGAGTATATCATAATGAAATGTACATATAGGAAATATGGCGGGAACATACTAGGAAACTAGCGGTTTTGAAGTCAATCATGTAAGGCTTCAAATACGACACACATAATTGTTGTAGTTCCTAATCTTATTCATTATTGTTAGCCACCAGAGTCTCTTTGCTGTCAATCTTCTCACTCAGGCAGTATTATCTTTCAGATGCTCAAATGTGATACTCAAACATTTCAACTCTGCTTTTAGTTAAATCATTGATATGCATCTTTGAGGATGTACATAGAACACAGTTCTCATAGCTTTGTTGATTAGTTAGCTGGGGAGTCTAGCACAGCAGGAAAATCTTAGGCTCAGGAATCAGTTTCCATCCTAGGTAGAGCATTTACGACAATTCAGTGTTTGACAATTATTTAATCTCATTGCATTGCCCCTTGCCCGTCTGTAAAATGGAGATATTTCTGACCTCTTCACATACTGTTTGTGACAATAACAACATTAATATTATTATTATTAGGACAGATTCTTCAAGTGGGCATGCTGCCTTCATTGCTAGTGCATCTGTTTATGGATAGTCAAATGATATTGATAACATTTGAGGTTTTATTTTATAATAAAACAAACCAATTGGTAAAAGAGCTTGATTTGAGTTCAGAAGAACATGTAAAAAATCTTTTTGAAACTCCTCTTAATCTCTCTGTGCATAGTTTAGATTCCTGATCAGTAATGCTATACATGATCAGTACATTCTTTTATTATAAAACATATCACTCTACGTTGTATTTAATTTCTTCACATGTAGGTCTACTGGATATGACTGTGAACTGTTGGAGGGAAAGGACCAACACTCATCAATCTTCATAGCTACACCATCTGGCACACTGTTTGCTACGGAGTAGATGCTTATTAAATGATTGTGTAGTAAATAAACTAACAAACTAATCTTAAGTACTCAACGTAGGCGTCAGTTGAAACACTGCATTATATTAGAAAACTTCAATATCAGCTCAATGATAGCACATTTAATTAATCATACTTAACTGAAGTGAAAAATGCTTTGGCTTGGGCCGGCCTGGTGGCTTAGCGGTTAAGTGTGCGCGCTCCGCTACTGGCGGCCCGGGTTGTGCCGGCCGCGCAAGGACGCATCGCTTCTCTGGCCATGCTGAGGCCGCGTCCCACATACAGCAACTAGAAGGATGTGCAACTATGACATACAACTATCTACTGGGGCCTTGGGGAGAAAAGGGGAAAAAGAGGAGGATTGGCAATAGATGTTAGCTCAGGGCTGGTCTTCCTCAGCAAAAAGAGGAGGATTAGCATGGATGTTAGCTCAGGGCTGATCTTCCTCACACACACACCCAAAAAATGCTTTGGCTATTCTCATTTTCCTGTATACTTCATGAAAGCTAGGTTCTTTGGGGACATTCATGCCCAGATAACATGGTTATGTCTTTTTGCTAATAAATGCATATGTTTTCTATGGAATCATATTAATAGAGTAAGTGATTCAGCTGACAAAAGCAGTATATAATGATCCAAGGATTAAACTAAAGAAAAGTTTCTGGAAAAAAAAGCACATTGTTCCATTATTTAAATTAAGTTGCCATTGTAATTTTCTCAAAAGTTGAATCAGTGATAATCCTATTTGTAGTACAGATAGTTGATGATTAAAATGCTTGGCAACTGAGTTATAACCCAAAAGGCAAAACTTGTGTACTTTATCTGGTGTAAGTAAAGCTATAATAAAAGAAAATAACATTTTTTATGATTCTGATCTGACTTGCCTGTGAGGACAGTGGAGTGTATGATGGCTCATGTATATTTTTGCTATCCTAAAATTAGGAGTTAGGGGGAAATAGGATCTTTAGTATCGTTATCCTCTTCAAGAGCCAGCTCTCAATTAGTGAGATGGGATCCATTATATTTTCCCTGCTTCTCTCCTGTGGTCCATTACCTTTGCTCTACTTGAACTGAAGAGAACATTCAGGACTTGTGGCAATCTACTGAAATTTTTATAACTTGAATTGACGTTTCAGGTTCAGCCAGCAACACCCAGGATATTAAACTGACACTTCTGAATTTCCCAGGGCTCCTAGCACATATCTGCTATTCATTTCTACACAACGTATAGAGTGGCTATTTTCTAAGTCACAGGGGTCTGCAGAAAGTTGTTGCTGACAGGATTTCTGAAAAGAAGAGAACAAGTGTGACACACACCACAAGATTGTCCCAGGTCCTTGGTAATGTTGGCAATCAGGTTATTGGAACATTCTTCACCATCGCTGTCAGGCTGGGTTTCAATCTGTCTTCAGTGATGCCGGACAATTCAAATAGGAGAGGCAAGATGACCAAAGAAATGACAGGAGTGGAGGTGGTGTGGCTTTAGGAATGATCTTGAAGGAATTGTTTGGAATGAAGCAGAGCAGTGAGTGCAGGATTGTGTTATGGTCCAAATGTCTGTTTCCACAAGGGATGTAGCCCTTGTGGGTACACACTTTTACACTGGGAAGATTCTGAAGATGACGTTAGTTTCTCAGACTAGACCTCAAAGTTCATTTAAAGCTATAATTAAAACTGTGTGGTTGAAATGAAAAAACAGTAGAAAATATTACCATTACCGTACTCATGAATAGGGAAGCTGTATGGAACAGTAGTTAAAAGCTTGAGATTTGTTTTTTACTAGTTATATGACCTTGGGCACATTACTTAATCTTAGTAGATTTCAGTTTTCCCATCTATAAAGTGATAATGAGAATAGTACCTATCTTAGAGATTAGTTTTGAGGATTAAATAAACCAATGCAATAAAGCACACTGAGCATTTCCTGAAACTTATCAAACACCCAAGAAATTTTAGTTATTACTTCATAATAAATATAAGATTATGATTGTGTCTAAAGAGAGAAGAGCTGTCTGTACAGTTGTTTGCTGTTTTTAGATGAGTTAAAAGGAGAGAATGTAAACAATCACTGAGTTTATACAGTTGCTCAAAGAACAGAAAAAGAGCTCACGCTGTATGTGAGGAATCCATTAAGAAAGTCCAATTTTATTTCACTCAGTAATGGACTTATTAATATTAACAGACCTTTTAAAGTGGTATTCTGTTTGGTACTAAGAAATCCCAACAGTTCAGTTTGTTTTCTAAGATTCTAAATAGATAGTACTTTGGGGTTACATTACCTTGAAGATGCTATCAACTTTAGGGGAAAACGTCTCACCACTTTCAGTTGACAAATGTCTGACAAACACTCAAGACTCTTTCAGAGAATCGACAAGGTCAAAAGTATTTTAATGCTAATACAAGATATTATTTGCCTTTTCCCCTTTCATTTTCTCATAATTACACAGTGGGATTTTCCAGAGGCTACGTGATGCGTGATATTGCAACAATATGAATGTAGAAGGAGAATCCAGTTCTCTTTTATTAAGACATATATTGAAGAGATGTGCAAAGATGTTAAACAATGCCACTCTTCTCACTAATTTTTTTTTGTTTTGGAAACATAAATTAATTTTTTAAATAAAAATATGCTTCTTATGTTACATGTAATGAGTTGTTATTTTTTAAATAATTAAATATTTTAAAAGTTCTTGGTTGAAATATCTAATAAGAGAAATATTGATTTTACCTAAATCCACATAAACAAAAGCTCTTTGGGGTTCTCAATAATTTTTAAAAGCATAAAGTGGTCCTGGACTGAAGAATTTGAGAACTGCTCTTGTAATGAAATGTCTATGGTTGCAGGGACATTCACACAGTTTTGGAAGCTTCTCAACAGGACAGAGAGCAAAGAACTGTCTGCCATCAGAGGGCACACTTTTGTTTTGTTACATTCATATTGAACAAACCTTTACTGAATCTTTGTGTGTGAGAGATACACAAATGACTAATTTACTCCTCACATCAGCCCATGTGCTAAAATAGCTAAATAGCTGTCTTCCTCCTGGTGCCTCCATGTGTTTGGTGCTATCATGGACCCTAGAACCTACCTGTTTCTGTGGGTACATGTGTTACTCAATTACTTCGTTTAAAAAGCAATGGCTAGTCACTTTGCCACTTCCTGGGCTAAAAGAGGTAAAAAAAAAAAAAAAAAAAAAAAGAGGTATGGTTTTTGTCTTCATGGAGCTTACACTCTAGAGCAGGAGACAGTTATTAAAAAATAAGTGCATAAATAAATATATAGTTGAAAATAATTATAAATGCTAAGATTAGGGTGTTTATGTGAGCCAAGCGAACATCATAAAAAATGTTCTTCACTTTCCTTTCTCCTTTAAGTTACTTAGTCTAGATCCAAAGTTCTGGGCAGCCCTGTCTGTTTGGTCTAATATGATAGATTGTTACAGTAATGTCCCCAGTGAATCCCTCCTCCCCTTATTATACCCTTGTGTAGTCTGTCCCACAACGACTCCTAGCTTGGCCATGACACTTGATTTGGCCAATGGGATACACAAGCACAGGCTTGAAAAATGCTTGTGACTGGGGCTTGCCCTTTCTTGCTGCTAGGAACTTTTCTACTGTGTGTAAAGTAGCTGGGGCTGGGCTGCTCACATGTGCCTAGGTGTCAGCCAGACCTAATTGTCAGAAGTAAGAAGGCCTTCTTAGTCTGTCCAGCCCTAGACAAGTAGCCAGATGATGGCAGCTGCATGTGAGATGCCAGCGGAGACCAGCCCAAATTGCTGATCCAGAGCATTGTGAGCAAACACCCTTCTTAAAACTGGTGAATTATATAATGCATGACTCTTGATGGAAGGCAAGGACCACCTTTTACCCTGAAGCTGGAGTATTGACTATGACCTAGGCTGGGTAATAGTTACCTACTTGACATAAAACAAATCACCCAAAAACTTAGTGGCTCCAAACAACAACCTTTTTATTTGTTCACATAAACTCATTATCTGGTGACTGGTGCCTTTCAATTATGGGCAATTATTGTCATCATTTCTTCCTCTCTTTTTTCTTTCTAGAATTGCTATTTGTTTGTGTGTTGGATATGCTAGATAGATTCCCTAATTTTCTCTTTTTCCCTCTATTTTTCCATTTCTGTTTTCTAAACTATTTCTTTCACTCCCTCTTCCAATCCATAATAAGAATTTTTTTTTTTTGGTGAGGAAGATTAGCCCTGAGCTAGCATCTGTTGCCAATCCTCCTCTTTCTGCTGAGGAAGATTTGCCCTGAGCTAACCTCCACTTTGTACGTGGGATGCCTGCCACAGCATGGCTTGATAAGCGGTGCATAGGTCTGCGCCTGGGATCTGCGCCTGCGAACCTCGCGCCGCTGAAGCAGAGCACGCAAACCCAACTGCTATGCCACCGGGCTGGCCCCTGGCTCTCTTATTTTTAATTTTTCTAAGAGCTATTTTTCCTTTTCTTTCACAATATCCTATTTTTATTTTTTGGATGTAATATCTGATCTTTACATTATAGTATATTTGAGGATATCAATTATAGTATATTTGAAGATTTCTTCTCATCCTTGCTTTAACTGTATTTCTTTTAAGTTGCTTTGTATGTCTGTCCGTATATTTTATGTTGAAGGCTTTCCTAAGATGTCTGGTTATCATTGGTGTCTATACCTACTTAAGAGTAAACATTGAAAAGATGATTGGAGGTTCTGAGTATTTGGGCAAGGCTTGTTTGAAAGGTTGGCTTTGCTCTAGAATGGCAGGGTGTCCAGGCTTTTCACTGGAGACATTCTTATCAAGATCTGCAAGTATTTTCTCCAAGGACGCTACCTTTCTCTAGAAAAGTGCCATCCAACAACCTATCTAGTCACCTCCTTGTGGGTATTTGGATAGGTATAAGTGGTGGTATAAGTTTGTTCTGTAGCAGGGCAGTGAAAGGGATCTGGAATGTCTCATCATTCATATTTTTCATGATCATGTGATACTTTTGCTTCTTCCTTGCTCTTCTGCATTTGTGGGGTCCCAAAGTCAGGAATTTCTCAGGTTCAAATTCTCCAGGATACATACCTCTCTTTTTCTGTGTTTGAGGGATAGTGGCCAAACCTTGTGGAGGTTTGGAAGCTTTTTAATATGCTTTTTATACAGACTACCTATCTTCAGTTCTTCACCTACTTGGCTGACTTCTGAGTGCCTAGTTCCCTCAAATCCTCAGCATCTCTTGTGTTCCTCACAGTGAACCAGCCTACTTCTTGTCAATATGCTCCTCTGCTAGCAGTTTGGTTAGACCTTCCTCTGCTATGCAAATTTATCTGCCATTCCTCTATGAGTTCAGTCTTTATGTATTGTGGTTTGGTACCACAAATGTTTCTGGTTTCACTGAAGAAGGAGTAGTATTTTTGTTCCTTGCTCTTATTCTTTTGGGATAATTTTTGAGAAGAGCATGGGTGAAATATTATTAATTGTTTCTTATTGCCTATTGGATAAGTCCCTGAGCATGACATACCGGCCCTTCATAATCCGGTACTCTCCCACCTGCCCAGCCTTCAGAGCTTATGTATTTTTTATAGGCAACTTAGTCACATGTAGCCTGAATACCAGATTTACTATTAACATTTGTCTGAACAATTCATGTGCATTCCTGGCTTGTTTTCTTATTCTTCTGCACCTTTATTAGTCCATCTGCCTAGAATGCCCATGAGACCAATTCATGTGTTATCTCTTTTATGAACAGGGATAGGCAGTCTCTCTTCTGTGTGCTCACAGGAGATAACCAGTTTAACAATTACTGATTTTGAAATTATCTCTTTTCTTGTATGTCTCCCCAACTAGGTTCTGAAATCCTTGAAGGCAGAGAGGTAACTGATCATATTTATATTCCCAATACCTGGCATATGGTTTTAATATTTGTCAAATAAATGGATGCATTAAGTAAAACTTTGAAAGTTTATCCTGATCATTTTCCCCTGGAGGATGAAGTTCTGCAATGGTGTGGAGTTTGATGATCATTCATCAAGTTAACAGTGATTATCAGGAATTTCTATAGAATTATGGAATTTGAGAATTGGGTCAACAATAAAAACAGCACCTGCAGCTGCCATAGATTACAGTCTACCAGGCACAGGACTGAGCAGTTTACGTGCATTGTTTCTTGCAGTATTTAACTTAAATGACATTCTGGCCAACTTTCAACTAGTCTCATTATATTTTAGACTGTGAGTAAAAATTTTAGTAAGGCTACTTCATTTTATTGTGGTATTATAACATGAATTTTAAAATGAAGTACAGGGGGCCGGCCTGGTGGCATAGTGGTTAAGTTCGCATGCTCTGCTTCAGTGCTCTGGGGTTCGTGGCTTCGGATCCCAGGCACGGACCTACACACTGCTCATTGAGCCATTCTGTGGCAGCATCCCACATACAAAGTAGAGGAAGATTGGCACAGATGTTAGCTCAGGACAATCTGCCTCAAGCAAAAAGAGGAAGATTGGCAACAGATGTTAGCTCAGGACCAATATTCCTCATCAAAAAAAAAAAATATGAAGTATAATTATCAAATCTTGGAATTACAGGTCCTTATTTTCTAATTGTTCATAGGCTTAATTATTATTGGTTTTAATAGACTGAAAGTTCATAAGGACATATATTACAGCGTTAAATCTTCATTACCTATTACTGTGTTTCCAGTACAGACTAGGGCCTCAATAAATATGTGTTGAATGAATAAATGAATGATATAGAATATAGCCTTCCTATAACTCAGAGCCCAGGCTCACAGTGTTATATAATCTCAGGGCTGAAGTGGTTGGGAAAAGCCCATGGAGAAGATGGGACTTGAGATGATGTTTAAAGATCATAGGGGTTGGAGAGGTAAAGAGAGAGAGTAGAGACTTACACTCAGGATCCCTGAAGCTGATCTAACTTGAACACTGAAAGACTTCTCATCCCCAAATATCTCATTTGCTGATATGACAGAGGGCTTAATTTCCCACCTAAAGCAATTCTTGCACTTAAGGAATTGTGTCTTTAAATTACAAGTAAATTCTTTGGGAGGAGTGACAAATTTGCACATTAAAAGTTATTACCTCATATATGTTAGCTAAGGGCCAGTCTTCCTTAGGGAAAAAAAAGAGGAGGATTGGCATGGATGTTAGCTCAGGGCTGATCTTCCTCATACACACACAAAAAAGTTATTTACTCATTAGTACAGACGGTATGTTCTGACCTAAGCAGGCAACTCAAATCCATCTGTATTAATATGACTTGTGGTGGGGAAGGTGGAAGATCCCTATGAGGGGCCAAGCTGGGGAGGACTGGGTAGGCTTCCCTGAGGCACCTCTGCTTTAGTGAACACAGTGGGGGTCACTGAGGAGGCCAAGGAAAGTACAGAAGTAGAGAGGTGGGACAGCGAAGACTAGCACTTTTTTACAGAGGACTAGTTCTCAGACCTATAACTTCCTTTAAAAAAGACAGTAGTGATTTATTCCTTTAATAAAAATGCAAACAATTGAAGTTTGGGGATTATTTGGACATGAGAATTTTTGAGGGGTCATTCATTTCTGAAGGTCAGTGGATAGTTCTTATATTTCTACAAATATATTTCTTTTGGAAATGTATTTATTTCTAGGTAATGAAACAAAACAAAAATTTCAAGCTAATTAGCATGGAAACCATGTTAAGTTTGACTCATCCTTTAAAATGTAGCCGATAGTGTAAAGTAGATTCCATGGTTAATTTATCTTTGTTTCTCCAAGTGTTTAGTTCAGTGGATGACATATTGTAAGCCCTAAAAAATATTTATAAATGAATGAAAAGAATTGTATCCACAGTGAGAGTCTCTAGTATAATGAATATCTCATTTTGTGAATTTGAATAATTTAATGTGTTTGTGAGTGACTTGGAATTCTAAAGCATTTCTTGAGTCTGCTCCTAATGTGGAAACATATAGCAAAGACTACAGACTCATTTGGTAGAAATGGAAGCCAATGGGAATATTACAGTAAACTACAGAGAAATTCAAAACAAGAAATTCATCGATTAGAAAATGTGGTAATTCCAATAAGCAAACTGTGAAATAGAAAATATATTATCTATTACATTGGTCTATAAACATGCCAGTGTATATATATAATTGCCTCTGCCCCTAGTTCCTGGCACAGAGCTCCTAACCTTTGTAATTTTCTAAGTGATAAGAGCACTAGGAGCATCTTTTACTTTATTATCTGTTCCTGACACAGAACTCCTAAATCCCTTGGAATTCCCTGGGTGACAGGAATGTCTTTTTTTCTAATGAGGTGACTCTTATTGGGCTCCTGCATAGCTTCAGGATGGACGCTGGTTTCCAGAAAGACCAAGCTATGATTAGAAGCTTGGAACTTTCAGCCTTACCTCCGCATCCTCTGGGAAGGGGAGAGGGGCTGGAGATTGAGTTAATGATCCATCATGCCTATGTGATGAAGCCTCCATAAAAATTCCAAAAGTGTGGGGTTTGGAGAGATTCCTGGTTGGTGAACACATCAATGTGGTGGGAGAGTGACCCACCCCAACTCCACGGGGACAGAAGCTCCTGCACTCGGGACCCTTCCACATCTTGCCCTATGTATCAATTCATCTGGCAGTTCATCTGTATCCTTTATCAGATCCTTTTTATATAATAAACTGGTAAACATAAGTAAGTGTTTCTCTCAGTTCTGTGAGCTGTTCTTACAAATGATCGAATCCACAGAGGAGATCGTGGGAACCTCCAATTTGTAGCCAAGTCAGACAGAAGTTGTAGGTCACCTGAAGGTCTACTACTTGCGTTTGGCATCTGAAGTGGGGGGGCTGTTTCATGGGACTGAGCCTTAACCTGTGGGGTCTGCGCTAACTCCAGTTAGTATCAGAATTAAATTAAATTGTACGACACTCAGCTGATGTTGCAGAGAATTGCTTGGTATAGGAAAAAACCCCACACACCTGGTGTCAGAAGTATTGTATATGAGTAAAGGAGAAACAGTGTTTTTCCTATACACAAACAAGCAAAATACAAAGACCTAGGTATATAGTTAGGGGATGGTGTATTTTTTAAAGCTAGCCTAGTCTACCATTGGTCCGAGGTTTTTCTCTTAATGGCTTTCCTTTCTATGTTATCGATAACTTTTAACAAATTAAGCAACAACAACCCCACATTATGTGAGTAATTCACTGAGCATGATAATATAGGCTGCCACTATTAGTTCTTAATATTGTATAAAAGTGTGGTAACAAATGCTGTTCCCAGAATGAATTGCCATGTACTGTTCCTGTGAAATGAGCCTGTGTCTGGCCCGTAGGTCTGGGAAGGAAAGTCCCTGAACTTGAGGACTTTCTGAGTGTCTGAGGCCAGAGCTGTTGGCCTACCAACAGGAAGTCTTTTCCTAAATTATTTCTTTTAGTTTGTGATTAGATATTATTTCATCTCTGGAAACTGGTATGATGTATCTGGAGAGAGAGAGAAAGAGTATATGCCCTTGAAGACCTGAAAATAAATGGATTTGAGGAAATAAAACAGAAAAAGGGATCATTAGGAAAGCAGCAAGCTGTAGAGAAAACTGGGAGCCAGACAGTGTCATAAAAACTTGAAATGCTGCAGCAAATGTGAGTTTTTTTTCTTTCTTTCTTTCTTTTTTTTTTAAATTTTATAGCTCTCTTCATTCTGAAAGGTCATGGCAATAAGGGAGATTAAGGATTATTCTTTATGATCTCTAGTAATTTAAAATACTGTAAACAAATAAATCCTGGGGATGAGGAAATGTTTATTAGCCTTAGGAGACCTAGTGAGAGTTTAGTTAATGTATTGATACACCAAGTGGTTAAAATTGGAAGACAAAGATCGGTCCTCAGGAAACATTAATATCTTTCACAGAACACTAAGCATGCATTCTTATGATGATAGTACACGGCATCTTCTTAAGAATAAGAAGTACTATCTTTCAAACATAGATGCCTGACCAACATACGAAATAATCAGACAGTGAACATGAAATACCTGGACACAGACACAGGAATTTCAGGAGCCTAGAGAAGCAGTTGGCAAATCTGGAAAGAGGAACTGGCATAGGGCAGTTCTTATCAGGCGTCCCCGTTTCAGGTATACTTTTGACTTGAGTGACAATCTCTAATTGTATAAGTAACATTTTCCTTGAACAAGTGGAAGGATACATTCTCCTTGTTCTTGAGCAAATTTATGATAGACATACAAACTCTACTTCCTTTGAGATCTGCATTGGAAATGTACTCCTGAGCATATGTGGGAATCCTTATGGAACACTGGAGAGGCTCTTGGTATGCTGACACTCAATGAGGAAAAATTTTCCTCTTCCCCCTAAAAAAGGGAACAAGTGATTTTAGATTAGATAAGCACCCAAAGAGAGTAACAGGGTTGTTGACCACACTGGACCTGGGAATCAAGATGGGATAAAGGCTCAAACCAGACAACCCAAAGATCTAGGTGTTCCAAATTGCCTCAACACATTGAAATTCCCACACATGCCAAGGTTCTAACTGTTATACCTTCATTGTATATAGGTTTTCTAGATGGGTTGTGTCAAGTGGAAATGGAAAAAATCTAAGAAAGGGGAAATGTTATCTTTACTCTTTGATTCTATAGGGAAGTTAAAATAGGCTCATTTTGAATAAATCCATAATAGACACGATATTTGGGGCAATTATCAGAATTTTAGATTCTCAGTGAAGCAATTCTCTAGTTTCAGTTGAAGAATAAAGTGCTCAGAGGTGTGGTTTTCCATTTGTATGTCCAGACCCTAAGGCTCTAAAATGCACTGGGATCCAGAAAACCAACAATGGTTTCTCTATATTGTGGCCCTAGAGGCTTGACTGCTATGGTAGTCAATGAGGGGGAAATTAGGAACAGGAGAACTTACTGGCTTTTGTACAAGAAATTACTATGTCTAGGTCTGATTAACTTGGTTAATTACAGAACCTAAGGCCTCATTTTCCTCACCTGGGAAACAAGAGCGGGGGTAAGTCAATGGTTCTGGAACTTTGGGATGTATCAGATTCACCTGGAGAGCTTGTTAAAGCAGAGATCTGTGGATCTCACTCCCTAGTTTCTGATTCAGTAGGTTGGTGGAGGCCCAAGAATTTGCATTTGTAACAGGTTCCCAGGCCATAGTAATGCTGCTAATATGGAGACACACTTTGAGAAGCACCGGGGTAGATGATGTTTATGATTTCCTTCACACTTACATGCTATGAGCATAATGAGGCAAAATAAACTCTGTAGTTTTGCTGGAACAGAGGTTCTGCAAAAACCATTTATCTGCCTGGAGGATATTTGTGTGCAGAGAATTTCTGAGCAATGTTTAAGGTTGTCATCTAATGGCAGCTATTGTGTCTGTTTATATGTCAGAGATGCATAAATTTGGGTTGAACTTTAGAAGGTTTGTCTATGTGCAAGTCATTTAGAAGAAATATTCACCTGAATGGAATTGTAGGAAGGAAGTAATCCTTGGGATCAAACTCCTGTTAAACTAGCAAACATTTTCTTCAGCAAGACAAAATAGTATTATTGTTAATAATAATTACTATTTACATTTATCTGAATCTAAATATCTAATTTGAATATCTAAAAAGTGTCATGAAATGAACTCAGTGTTTTACCCAACAGTCTATGAGGTTGGCTAAGCAGCAAACAATGTGATGCATATTTTTTTCCTGGCAATACTTAGGGACAGGTAGATTTGTTTTGGGTAACTCTGTAATCAGGGGTATAAGTGAGGTCCTATCTTGCTGCCTGCTTCCTGCTGTGGGTCTGTCCAATTTATCAAAGAAATATATGGCTTGAATAGCTTGAATTTGGGGAAATTTTGTCACTTTTATAATGCAGTATTCATGCAACCATTTTTATGATAGGTAAATTATAGACGATGCTTTTATTTTCTAACCTATCTGGTGACTTTCAGTGTAGCAGTGAGAGCTTGGGTTCAAGATGGTCAGATTGAGGGTCTAGTCCTAGTTCTTCCCTAGTTATTAGCTGTGACCCTTTTTCCATGAGTCAATTTTATTACCTGGGAAACAGGACTAATGATAATCTACCTTGTAAACTTTCTTTGACAATTAAATGGGATAATGCTGATCACGCCTGGTATATGAAATGAGTTCATTAAATGTTGGCTATGATAATGTCTATCCTGTTTGAAGAACTTCACATACTTTTTCTCTTTTACAAGACATATTATCATTTTAATACTCCTATAAGGAAATATGCATACCCATAGAACATCATTTCTTCTGTACCTTTGTATCAGATTTTGGGTCACAAGTCTGATCTCTAGTTATAAATAACTAGATATATTCTACCAGGAAGTCAGACATTCCACCTTTTTTTCCTTCCTTCATCCACTCAATTAATAAACATCTTTCTTATCTTCTATTTGCTATGTCCTGTAGACACAGATCTCAAGGAACTCACTTTCTAGTAGGAAGAGATAACTAGAGAAACAAATAATTAAAACCCGGTTTGTTAAATACTATCATTGAACAAAGTTGTGAGAATACAGAAGAGGGAATAACGTGTTCTGCCTGGGGATGAAGAAATACTTCAGGAAAAAGTGAGAATTCCCACTAAGTTTTGGAAGGTGTTTGCCAGGTGTGCAAAGTGGGGCTGGGAAAAGAACAATTTCTCAAGTAATAAATGCTTTAAAAGCTACTGAAGATGAGGTAGAATTTGCAATGTTAAAAATCTGTAAATGAATGTGTGGGTAGGGAGGGGGATTGGAGGAAGAGAAGGACAGAGGTGAGAGATGATGCTAGATATTCAGAGACCAAAATATGATGGTGCTAGTTCATGCAGAAGAACCAGACTTTGTTTTGAGAGTAGAAGGAGAGATATTGAAGAGTTTTAAGAAAGGTATTGGCATGATCTGATGTGTGTTTTACAAAGATATACAGAAAAATACAATCTAATCCATATGCTTAAAACAGCAATCAGCTAAGTGTATGACCCTTTAAAGTTTTTGAAGAGACATGTTTATCAGAATTTTTTTTTTTGCCAAGAGTTAAAGTAATTCCTTTTTTCAGTTGTGAAAGGGAATGATAATTTGTTAGAACACCAAGAATTAAGGTTCTTCCTTGTAAGATGCTAAAATGATGCTGTTCTTCATTTAATTAGACATTACATATTGCCTTTAGAAGTGTAAAAATATGTTGGATATCTGCTGAAAAAAAAAAGCAGGAGTAAAATGTTGACTATCATGGCAAATGCTGTGAAATTCTTTTGTAAACAAAGCTTTTTTCCTGAAAGAATTTATTTGCTACCTGTACTTATAGTTCACTTGAAGTCATAATGGTCCTTTATAACATCAGATTTTGTTCCCATGTAAACAAAGTGCTACAAGTTTGAGTAAAGGACAATGAGGAACAGATGAAGTCTTAAAAATGCAGATTCTGTTTTTATGTAAATATCTCTGGTTTTAAAATATTCAAAGAAAAATACAAAAATTTGCCCATTAAAAGTGCTGTACAAGCAGAAATGTCTTAACAGAATGAATTTTCAAGTTTTCACTAGGCATCTGAAAGCTGTCATAAATGTAAACTTCTCCAATTTGAAAAACTTAAAAAAGATTTCTTAGAAGATTTGAAATATCAATTTTTGTTTTATGAAAATGACTTTTGTAGGTTTATCATAAAAAAATAATATTACATTTATACTCCTATCTCAAAATTACTATTAACAAATCTATGAAAAAGAAATTAAAAATAAAAGTCTTTGGTGGGTGGGAAATGTAAACCAAATATAAGAAAGTTTTGCTTACCTGTCTCCTCAAACAACTGAGTGTCTAAAAACCTAACAGTGGTATTTAGAAAGTTTTCTTTGAGAAAATACCTTTCCTTTGGCCTTGAGGTGTGTTCTGTTGTGTTTTTTTTTTTCCAATCCCTTCCTACACAAATCCTCAGGGTCTCTTAGGTCTATTTTAAAACTTGAGAATGAAATACTACATTATTTTGATGTATGTGATAGAGATAATCTGCTGTGTTCTCTTTACAGGAAATTACTTTCGATGCCTTCTGCAAGTTGAGGCAAATTGGAGCCCTGAATATTTCAGAATGACTGTAGTGGAAAAAATTAGAGAAGATGCGATCAGATTTTTATCACATCCTTAGACGCTTCCAATTTTATAGTAAGAAACAAATCATCACAGCTCTGAATGTGAAATTTGCTTTCTTTCTTTTATATCAAGGCTATTGATAGTGAAATAAAGTGCTCATCCAATAATAATTTGGTCTGTTAATAAAGCCTGATAATTTTGTTATGTAGTAGAACTGTTTAATTATCAGCCATTTTAACCTAGGTAAGCTAGTATATTATCAGAGATGTTTTAGTTGTAATTAAAAGATACCAAATAACATCGGGCATTTTAGAATTATTCTTCTAGGTCTATACGATCACAGACTGTCCCACACCTACACCAAATCAGAAAGACTCCAGAGACATGGTCAGGGTGGGTTATGGAGTCAGAAGGCAAAAGTTCAAGGCCTATTTTGCCACTTATTAGAGGATGAGTTTGGGCCTGTCTCTAACTTTTCTGCTATCCACTTATTCATCTTTAAAATTGAAATTATAATAATCAAATTCAGAGAGTTACCTCTGAGAATTAAAAATAGGTCATTTATGTGAAATTTCTCTGTAAACTCTAAAACCCTATATAAATGTAAGGTACTATTGTAATTATCACTTTATTATTACTGCTACAATCCCTTTTCTTTAAGCAGTCATCTCCGAGGATATCAATTTTTGTGTGAAGTCTGGTTGTCCATCCCTGCTGGTTCAGAAGCTTAGGAGGTAGTCTTACAGAATTATTGGTCTTGGCTGATAAACCATCCAGACTTAGGAATCAGATAATCAAGAACATCATTATCTGAGGATCTGAGGTAAGTTTATATTAGTTTTGTATTGCCACACCACAAAATATGTATTAGTTATCTGTTGCTGCGTTACAAATTAGCCCAAAACTTAACAACTTAAAACAACAAACATTTACTATCTTATAGTTTCTGTGGATCAGGAATATTATGGGGGAAGCTTAGCTGGGTGCCTCTGGCTCAAGGTCTCTCATTAGGTTGCAGTTAAACTGTTGGCTGGGGCAGTGGTCTCATCCTAAGGCTCAAATTGGAGGGGCGTGATCTCTTTCCAAGCTCACTCACATGGTTATTGGTGGGCCTTGGTCCCTCAACAGGCAATTTGAGAGAGAGAGAGAGAGAAAGAAAGACAAAGACAGAGGGACAGAGAGAGATACAATTAGAGAGAGAGAGAGAACCAACCCAAGATGGAAACCGCAGTTGTTTTAAAACCTAATCTTGGCAGTGACAGTCCATCACTTCTACCGTATTCTGTTAATCAAGAGAGTCACTAAGTCCAGCCTATACTCAAGGGGATTACAGAGGGGCACTAAAAAGTAGGTGGCTGCCTACCATAGTTCATCCTCTGTCCCCCAGGACTCGTCCCTCCCACAGGCAAAATACACTCACCCCCTCCAAAGGCCCTGTCTCATTCTTTTATAGCATTGGCTTAAAGCCCAGTATCTTGTCTCTAAACCAGGACCAGGTGTAAATAAGGCTTCCTGGTGTAGTTCCTTAAGTAAGCCTGGCCAAGTACGGTTCCTCCTGATCTGTAGACGTGTGAAACCAAACTGGGAAGTTATCTTCCCCTCACACCCCCAACACATAATGGTGGGGCAGCCATAGTATAAATGCTATAGATTCTTGTTCAAAAGGGATCAAATGGGAGCCTCAAAGCAGTCTCTGGTCCATAACAATTCTGAAATCCAGCAGGCAAATGTTGGAAGTTCCTCCATTAAGTCTCAAAGCCTGGGAATAATTCTCCATGGCTCCCCGCTCCATTCTCTGGGTTCTTGTTTCCACCTCCTGAGCCATATTTCACTTTTTACAAAAGGTAGCATATGTGTGTAGCTGAGCATCTCTTTCAGCCTGCTTCCTGCAGGTAAGGTTCTGGGGGTCCAACAGCCTCCCCTGGTTTTATACTATCATCTCTATCCTCCTGAGGCCAAGCTAGTGACATTGCTGCATATATAACTCTTAAGAGCTCTATATGTCTTCTATATACTTTCCTGGGGTTCATTTCATTTAATAACAGCTATACCACAAGTCTCTTCAAGATAACCTCCTTTGGGCCCCTGCTGGACACCTGAGGGACAATGCCCTTAAGGTTTATAGAAGCCCTACTATTTGATTGAGAAGGGCTGTGTGGCAGACACTTAATCTATTTTTATTTCATTTATACAAAGTTCAAAATAGTCCAAACTCAGCTATATTATTTAGAGATTCCCACACAAATATTATAAACACACAGAAAAAAAGAAGCAATTAACAAAAATATTAGGATAGTAGCTACTCCTGGGAAGAGGGAGAAGGATGTGGGAAGAATCACAAGAGGGGCTTCAAAGTTGTTTTTAATTTTTCGTATATTATGCTGGATGATGGATACACTGGTGTTTGTTTTATAGTTTTTATTAAGATGTAAATAAATATATGCATATATGTACATGATATGCTCTTTTGCCTACATGACTCATACAAAACAAAAAAGAAAAAACTATAGTCACTAAAATGCAGTAGAGTGGTTTCTGAAACCCAAAGAAGGCATAGGAGTGTGGTGTTTTAAAATTGAGGGTAGAAAGAATGTCAAGGGCTGAAGTTGTGATGCCATTAAAAGCTTGATTTGTATGCAGGTGTTAGGTGATTGAACTGAGTTATATTAACGTGCTTTGACTTTTGGCATGTTTGATTAGCTATTTAATAGTGTTTTTCTAAAAAGTAAAACATTCCAGGAGAACAACATTAAACATAATAATATTTCCATTCATCACGTCCAAAGCAGCAGTTTTCTCATTCTATTCGTTTTTGTGTTCTATTTCTGCTTTGTGAAGCCAAAGGAAAAAGATGAAGAAAGGAGTTTGGGGGCAAGAAGCAAACTTCTTTTACTACAGAATTGTGAGAAAATATCCTTTTCAAGGCCAATTATTTTTATTATTATTATTATTATTTTTTTTGGTGAGGAGGATTAGCCCTGAGCTAACATCTGTTGTCAATCCTCCTTTTTTTACTGAGGAAGATTGGCCCTGGGCTAACATCCATCCCTATCTTCCTCTACTTTATATGGGACGCTGCCACAGCATGGCTTGACAAGTGGTGCGTTGGTCCACGCCCAGGATCTGAACCTGTGAACCCTGGGCCGCTGAAGTGGAGTGCGCGCACTTAACCGCTAAGCCACTGGGCTGGCCCCTGAGGCCAATTATTTTTAATCATTGGTGAAGTTCTACAGACTGGATAAGGGAAAGAGGGAGAGAGGCTTGCTGCTTTCCATGTTCAGATAGGGAACTTGGTTAGATGGTGATATTATAAAGGTGGGAAGTGATATATAATCAAAGTTATCTTCCTGAAACACAGTTCTGGTTGTCACTCTTGATTAAAATGCCTCAGTCCTGCAGTGGCTCCTTGTTTGCTCAGGATAAAAAGCATACGTTTGTGAGGCAACACATGCTTTCCTCTCCAGCCCTACTTCTGGTCATTCCCACCCCACTCCCAGCACAATCGGGCTCTGCAAGCCACCAGCCCATTGCTTTTCAGGAATATGCTAAGCTCTCTCTCTGTTCGTGCTCATGGACATGTTCTTCTTTCTGCCCCAAAGACCTTTCACTGGCTAACTTTTGGTCACCCTTCAGGTGCGAGAGAGATTAAATACAGAGAGAAAATATTCTTGTCTCCCCCAAGGCTTGGGAGTAGGAAGCTGTTTTCTCTGATGGAATTGTATTGACCTTGCCTTCTAAGTTATCTGTTTCCCAAACTTGACTTTAAATTTCTTGGAGGGCAGGGGCAGTGTCTTTACAGGTTTATTTTTATGACCTTACGGTGCCTTGTTCCTGGTAAGCACATAGGAAATATTTGCTGGCTAAACAGATGGATGCTTTTGGTGGATGACTGGAATAGTTCAGAGAATACTCCAATGATAAAGGTACAGAAAAATAGGTAGATAGTTTAATGGAGTGGTTCGGTATGTGGGCTCTGGAACCTGACTGCCTGGGATGGAATACTATCTCTACCACTTACTGACTTGGATTCTTGGGCAAGGTATATACATTTTCTTGTTTCAGCTCTCTCATTTATTAAAGGCGATAGTAATAATACTAGCTACATTGGGTTGTTGGAATGATTGAATGAAGTAATATATGTTAAGTGCTTCAGACAGTCCTGAGACCTAGTAACTTAATACACTTAATATTGTTCTAGATGGCAGACCACTGTATTCAATTAAGACTCATAAGGACCAAGGAAAGGTGGATTCAGAAAAGACAAAAGTCTTAAAAATTACAAACTAAGCTGAAAACTCAGATATGACAACAACCATCTCTTAATAGTAATTAATTGTACCTGGAAATTCTTTCATCCTGAAGTCAAGTTTAAATGTGCCCTTTATCTGTGTGTGTGACTAGATGTGAGATAAAGTAGGAATGGGAACACCAGAGGTGAAGTCAATGAGGGAGTAAGGGTAAGAAACTGAAACCAGGAGCAAGGTCTCACTTACATGGGAATGACAGTGGTGTCGACAGGGGGAAGCCTAAATGCATCAGTGGATGGGCCTTGGAGCATCAGGTATTGTGCAGTACACGTAACCCCCACAGCCTCACATTTCATTACAAGAGTCAAGAGAAAGTAAAATATGAGGAAAAAGATGAGTGGGCTTAGGGAGATAAGGCAGTGAATTAACAGCTCACTGTTTGGAAAGCATCATATATAACAGCTCAGGACACAAATTTATTTGATAAATGGTATCTTCAGGGAATTTTCAAACAAAATAAAAGTTTTTCAATTAGTTTCCTTCAGATAATGTCACTTTCCCTCATGAACACACTGTGGTTTGTTTCATTTTTCATGTGTAGGTTTGCTGCAGATTTAGACAAAGGTGAGCACACTGAACTCTACTCTCAGGATCCATATTTCAAAATGGTGTATTGGCTCTTAGACAGGTACCTTCCACCAGCCAGCCCTCAAGGTGAATAAGAAACACCTTGTTGGCTCTTTGGAACCCTAACTCTTTCAGGACGTTACATTTCATCTCCAGTACACTAATTGGCAATTTGGGAGCCTGAAGCAGTAATGTGTCTCCTAGAAGAGTTGTTACCTCACACCTAGGGAGTAGTTTACTGACCTGGTGGAGTCATAGAATAACAGAGTCTGAAGGAGTTTTGAGCAGTCATCTCTACAGGCCTTGGCCAGAAGTGCCCGGGAGAGACAGGCATATTCCATGCTGCTCCATTCCCAGAGGCAGCCCTGCAGTCTTGGGATCATCTTAAATTCATTCCCTCCCTCTGTTTGACCAGGAAAGAAATTCCAGGCCAATTCTGGATGGGAGCCATCAAGTCACAATAAGACATTTTCTTGTTAAGTGAGTGGGCTTTGTGACATTTTCCTTAATGTCAACAGACAGGTGATGTGATTCAGACCTTGTTCGTTTTAGGGGAGAGCTTTCAGAAGGATTTTGTTTAAGCAAATCTATTTAATTTAAAATTTCTTGCCAGAGTGGATACATATTTACAATGTGTAACAAGCTCTAGCCTCAGGTATTCTTCCTAAATTACTAAAGCTATGTCTTAAATTTATTATGTCCTGTTGTGCTCAGGTATCACTGTAGTATGTTCATTATGAATTGATTTCTGAAGCCAGATGGTGAGAGGATTGAATCCAGCTCTAGTGCATGGCTTGGGGAAGGTTTTATAGCTTCTTCAAGATTCACTGTCCTCCTCTGTAACATGGGATAATAATAATGACAATTTACCTCAGATGTCGGTTGTGAGGATTAAGTAAGATAATGCTTGTAAAGCTTTCACTACAGTACATGACACATTGTAAATCCTAGATAAATCTTGGCTGTTATCATCATCATTATTACCATTGCACAGAATAGTCAGGATTGAAGGTTACTTCGTGTTATAAGACTTTCTTTAAAAAATTAGTAATATGTTGGGGCTGGCCCCGTGGCGTAGTGGTTAAGTACGCGCACTCTGCTGCTGGCAACCCGGGTTCGGATGCCGGGCGCGCACTGATGCACCGCTTGTCAAGCCATGCTGTGGCGGGTCCCACATAAAGTGGAGGAAGATGGGCACAGATGTTAGCCCAGGGCCAGTCTTCCTCAGCAAAAAGACGAGGATTGGCATGGATGTTAGCTCAGGGCTGATCTCCCTCACAAAAAAAAAAGAAAAAGAGAAAAAAATTAGTAATATGTCATCCCTGCCTCCACTCTAGCCCCTGGCAACTACAGATCTTTTTACTGTCTCCATAGTTTTGCCTTTTCCAGAGTGTCATATGTTGGAATCACACAGTAGCTATCATTTCTGATTGGCTTCTTTCACTTAGTCATATGCATTTAAGTTTCCTCCATGTCTTTTCATGGCTTGATAGCTCATTTCTTTTTAGCATTGAATAATATTCCATTGTCTGGATGGGCCACAGCTTGTTTTTCCATTCGCTTATTGAAGGACATCTTGGTGGCTTCCAAGTTTTAGCAGTTATGAATAAAGCTGCTATAAACAGAAAAAAGAATTAGTAATGTAAAGAAAATTCTAAGGGAAGAGTTCTTTATTTTCATAAACTTAAGACTGTATAAATAGTTGATATTTTTTATCAATTATAAATTGATAAATTATAATTTTAAATGTAGCCATAAAAGTATAATTTAATAACTTACTTGTTAATGTTACCATATGTATAGTAGTCCCCCTTTATCTGCAGTTTTGCTTTCCACAGTTTCAGTTACCTGTGGTCAACCGTGGTTTGAAAATATTACATGGAAAAGTCCAGAAATAAACAATTCATAAGTTTTAAAATGCACATCGTTCAGAGTAGTGTGATGAAATCTCGTACCATCCTGCTCCATCCTGCCTGGGATGTGAATCATCCCTTTGTCCAGCATATCCATGCTATATATGCTATACACCTGTTAGTCACTTAGTCGTCGTCTCAGTTATCAGATCAACTGTTGCGGTATCAAAGTGCTTGTGTTCAAATAACCCTTATTTTACTTAATAATGGCCCCAAAGTGCAAGAGTAGTGATGCTGGCGGTTCAGATATGCCAAACAGAGGCCATAAAGTGCTTCCTTTAAGTGAAAAGGTGAAAGTTCTTGACTAAATAAGGAAATAAATTGTATGCTGAGGTTGCTAAGATCTACAGTGACTTTTATTATAGTATATTGTTATAATTGTTCTATTTTATTATTAGATATTGTTAATCTCTTGCTGTGCCTAATTTATAAATTTAACCTTATCATAGGTGCGTATGTATAGGAAAAAACATAGTATATATAGAGCTGGGTGCTATCTGTGGTTTCAGGCATCCACTGGGGGCCTTGGAACATATCTCCCTAGTATAAGGGGGGACTACTGTACTAGAAATAGTAGGAAACAAAATAGTACTTAAAATAGTATTTCTTTGAAAGTGTCTGTTAATTTTGATTTCCCACTGATTTAAACTAACTTTTAACTCATAACATATGAGCAATCTTTCCCATAGTTTGTCGTTCACGTGTCTTTCTTCCGTGCTAACAATCCTAAATCGCAGAATTTTAATACAGGGATAAAAATATTGGTTTGGTTATTATATGACAAAATTTAAATCCTTAACTCTGGTAGTTTATAGCTGTGTTCCCTGAGCAAATGTTTGATCTCTCTGGACCCTGTTTGCTTTTATGTCAAATAGAAATAACAATACCTCATAGAATTAAAAAGAAAATAATTACGTTCAGTTAGTTTTACAAAAAGCTATTAGGAGCTATTTTAATGTAAAGCCAGTTACTCTTCTGAAGTCCAAATTGCTCCTTGGGTGAAGATGAAGCTAGGCCCAGGAGGTTAAGCTCTGCCCAAGGTCACAGGTCTGGCTTTGGCAGAGTCCAGACATATCCTGGGCCTGTTACACCAGAGCTAATCACAATATTCTCTGATGAGCATTTTCTCTGTGAGATGCTCCTTGGGAGAGGGTTGTATGGGCAAATAAGTTGGAGAATGTTGCCCATTACAACTCCCCCACCCCCTTGTAGATTCACAGTGCTCATTAATTAAACACTAAGAATTCCTTCAGCAAAGAAATTTAATTTAACTTTGTATAACAGTGTTTCTGAAACATATTTGACCTTGGAACCCATTGCTGTTGCTCAGAAGAAAGTATTTGCTAGAGAGAGCTGATGGCCTATCTGAGGTTGGAAATGATTAAATTATTGTGATACCAATTCATGCTATTTCCTAAGTAGAGCTCAGATGCCTGTATATGTATATATATTTCGACCCATAGAAAGAGTTCAGCTACGGACCTAGTTTATCCAGGGATTGGGTTTTCTAGGGAGGCCAGTCACAAAGATAGAGAACATGAGAAGGGAAGCATGATTGGGGAGCAGATGACTTCTCTTTTGGACTTTGTGAGTTTTAGCTATCTGAGACAGCTGAGTGAGGATATATGACCGAAAGTTGGGTGCACAGGTGTGAATCTCAAGAGAGAGCTCTGTGATGCAAATATAGTTGGTTTTCATGAATCGATTCATTTAATCAATGGAAACTTTGGCAGTAGATGTAATTGTCCACAGAGAGTGTGTTTTACATTAAAAAGAGAATGGGATCATGACAGACACACAAGAATCACTAATATTTAAAGAAGAGCCAAAGGAAGAGAAATCATCAATTGCCAACTCTTTAATGGATGGTTCTATTGTATTTTTTCACATTATTGCTATTGATTACTCTACCAATACTTTTTCTTTGAATGAGCAGCAAAAACTCAGGAAGGTTGTCATATGTCTGGAATCAAGTAGCTAATGAATGGCAGATTTGGATCTCCAACACAGGCCTCTTGGCTCATGTGGACTTAGCTCTTTTCACACGATATGCTGTTAACATTCTCTTATGCACACACCCCTTTATTAGATTGTTGCCTTTATGGAACTGATAGCGAGGATATAGAATACTGTAAATATCAGTGTGTGGTATGGGTTATAAATCCTGTAGGAGTTGGGAAAAGGTTATTAATGGGTGTTTTCCTTCCTGTTATAGAGCCAATAAAATTAGTAAGGGTCTTATCTAAGCTGAGTATAATGGGCCTGTTACTTTGAACTATCATAAGAGGTTAGGAGAAGAAATTAATATTTTGGTAAAGTAAGAACTAATTGCATAATATGACAATCTTTTTCCCTTTGCTTTTTGATTAATTTTTAAATTCATTATTATAGCACAAGGTATTGAATTTTAATGTTTGTTTTTTTGTTTGTGTGTGTGTGAGGAAGATTAGCCCTGAGCTAACATCTGTTGCCAATCCTTCTCTTTTTGCTGACGAAGATTGGCCCTGGGCTAACATCAGTGCCCATCTTCCTCTACTTTATATGTGGGACGCCTGCCATAGCATGGCTTGATAAGCAGTGCATAGGTCCGCGCCCGGGATCTGAACGTGGGAACCCCGAGCCTCCAAAGCGGAGTGCGTGAACTTAACCACTATGTCACCCGGCTCAGCCCCGAATTTTAATGTTTTAAATAAGAAATTAAACAGAGAGAAATCATATCTGCAATATATATTTCCAACATATATATTTACACATGTATATACTCATACATGTTTATATCACAATAATAGAAATAAAATTCAATAGTCAATCTAAGAACCAAACTATTGCAGGATTTTATCTTTATCACTTACATTCACACTATCTGTGCTTAGGTTTTGTTTTTGACTGTTTCCAGAATAGTTCTTTTCCATCTGCAATAAAATGGAAATGTTTGCATTTGCTGAAAAATGTTAAAGATGTTTGTGCTGAATGAAGTGTGTATCTCTACAATGGAAAACATCACATCAAAAACAATTGTTTGGGTGTTTTGAACTGTCTTAGACAAAATGCATGCTGATCTAATTTACAGCACAAAAGACATTTTTTAAAAGGAAAAATAGCTAGGCTGGTTGTTGCACACTGTCACATATTAATAACTAGACAATTAATTTTGAAGAAAAGGAAAATGTATCACTAATTGTCTGTCATTGATAAACATTGTGCCAAGCAATCCCAACTAATTAGAGACTGCAGTATTTAATGATATTTTGTATGTCACTCACCTCTTGCATAGTGTTCCTTCAACCACTGTAAACCTTCTTAGAACACTATTATCCCCATTCCCAACTGTATTAGTTTCATATGGCTGCTATAATAAGGTACCAAACGCTGTGGATTAAAACAACAAAAATTGATGGTCTCACGGTTTTGGAGGCTTGAAATCTGAAAGCAAGCTGTTGGTAGGACCACGTTCTCTCTGACTGCTTTAGCGGAGAGTCTTTCCTTGCCTCTTCTAGCTTCTGGAGTTTGCTGGCTATCCTTGGTGTTCTTTGGCTTGTAGGTGCATCACTCAGTCACATGGTCATCTTTTCTCTGTGTGTCTTCACAACCGTTTCCCTCTGTGCATGTCTTTGTGTCCAAATTTCCCCTTTTTATAAGGACACCAGTCATTTGGGTTAGGGCCTACCCTGACAACCTCATTTTAACTTGACTCTCTGTAGATACTCTATTTCCAAATAAGGTCACATTCTGAGGTACTGGGGCTTAGGACTTGAATGTGTCTTTTTGGGGAGACATAATTCAACCCTTTACACCAGTCTTTGGAAATTTGCTGATAGAGGTAATTGGATCTTCTTCCTTTGTTTCCCAGATCTTCCTCCTAACTGAAGAAAGGTGGGCATATCACCTGGCTTTCCCACTTAGCTCTTCTCTCATTTCAGTAAGAGACTAGAGATTTCCTTTAGCTTTTTCACATGAGTTGTTACTTCCTTGTTGGGCTGGTGATTGTCAACCCTGCGTATTGGAATCTCCTTGAGAATGTATGTAATCATTCTGGGCTGCAATCTGGGCATGGGATTTTAAAAATGTTTCTAGGTGATTCTATTATAGAAATATTACTGAAAGCATCTACATTAGGGGTAACCTTAAATTTATGATTTATTGACTTCATGTTCTTTGAATACTTTTCTCTAAGATTACTATTTCCTCCTACAGGTTTTTTTCTCTTATATTCTAGAGCCTTATGAAATGCTATGGCATATGTGTTTTAGAAGACTATGAAGAGCCTAGGTAGATAACACAGGGAAGAGAAGATAATCAGGCATGCAAGAGGAATCATATTGGCTATGGGAGAAATGCTTTAGTTCTAATTACAAGGAGGCCAAAGCCAGTTAATCATTTGTCTCTTGGCTTTAGTAGTGGACTTCTTTGAGACAAAGATAAGAACACACATAAAATCAGGCCTTGAAGAGTACTAGAGATGTCAGAGATCAGCAGGCCCAGAGATAGTCCCATGAATCTGGCAATGAGAGGGGAAAATAAAAAAGAAAGATTCATGTCCCTTTATAGTACAATGTGAATACTGAGGCTGAGAGGGTTATTCTTTTCAAATCTGTTTTAAATTTATCTTGGCTTAAATAATAAAAACACTAAAACAATCATTTGAGAAATAAATGAGCTTATTATGCATGAGAGGTTTTATTGGAGTAACACTCTGTACATTGTTTTCCATATTTGTTTCCATTTATTTGCTCCTTTGAATGAGAATGTGTGTGTGTGTGTGTGTGTGTGTGTGTTTCAACACCCTACAACTATCATTGGCCATATTCCAACATTGTCTTAACTTTCTGTCCTTTTCTATGCTATTGACAAGGAGTTAATATATAGGACCAAATAATACCATTATGTTGAAGTATTTGTCCAAGGCCATGAACATTACATTCTCTATTTAAGCAGTGATTAAGGAGAAGGTAGCTCTGAAGATGTAGGGTCAAAGCAGGACAAAACTCATCTCAAAACAGTGGCTGAAGCCTAGTGTAATTTGATTGATGAGCTAGAGTATTGGTTTAGATTCTCTCACATTTTTTCACACTTCTATCCAATGGTATATAACATGTTTATGTCAAATCTAGTCATAGTTCCCAAAACTATTAGGTTATTTAAAAATAAAATACTACAGACATTTAAGTTCTGATTTATTTAAAGATGCCCGTGCCCTTTGCACAATAAAGTATATTTTATTTCGTTTGGTTAGTTCTGAATTATTTTTAAGCTAATTTTATTGCAATGGAGGTTGCATTGGAAAGTATTTTGATTAGACTCTAGGAAAAAAAAAAAAATGAAAAGATAACAGGCAAGCACCCAGAAGAGGCATATTAATAAAATGTTGGAAAAGCTCTGAAGGATTATATTCTCTAGAGAGACAGACCATCTATTGGACATATTAGACTTTCAAGTCACTTTATTTTTAAGTTTAAATAGAGATCTATGAGAAATGCTGTTTTGAATCCCAGAATTCAAATACAACCTTTTATACTGTTAATCTTTCTTGAAGTATAAAGCGATGGGAATAAAGAGAAAATTATTTCATCTTAAATTTAGCCCTGTGTACTTTTTTTTTTCTTTTTAACTCACCTGCCTTTTATGGATACTGCCTATGAACTAGGTATTATAGAGAATACAAAATAACTGTCTGACGTAATTCTTATATGTAGGAGTCTGTAGTATTTATGAAGCGACTATGATTGTAAAACATTATGTTTAGCAAAATACTGCAGAGACAGCATGCCATTAATCTTAAATGAAGAATATTAACTCCACAAAAGCAGGAATTGTGTTTACCTTGCTTATTTCTATATCTGCAGCACTTAACATGGTGCCTTATGCATTGTGGGTATCCAATATATATTTGTGGAATGAATGAATGAATGAGAGGCAAAATTGGGATGAGGAGATTATAGATGTCCTGGGAAGGAGGATTGCAATTTGAATTGGAATGAACTGGAAAGCCTGCTAAAAGCAACCTGGAAAAACTGAAAATTGAGGTGGACCTTGAGAATGCATACGATTTGGACAAAAAGGCTATGGAATGTGTATGGGTGTATATATGTGGATGTATGGGTGCTGATATGCGTGTGTAGAAACAATCTGAAAAAATCAAAGTGGCAGGTATGGACATGTTGAGGATAGAGAGAAAATAACCATGCATCAGTGGAAGATCTTTTTGGGAGTTAAATAGGAAATAAAACTGAATAGGTTGAATGAAACCAACCTATTGGCAAGAGTGATCTTCTCTTTTAGAAGTTTGAGCTTTACACTAAAACCAATGAAGAACCCACTCCCCCAAGCAAATATATATTTTACCATTATCTGTTTTATGAAGAAGTATTTATATTCTTAACATATTTGAAATTTGGGTTGCCCATAAGCAGAAAATAGTGTAAAAGAAAGTTTGGCAAATATACTTAAACTTTGACTGCCTTGATTATGTAAGATTCATAGTGTTTGTTTTTTCCCAATGACATAGTTATATTTAATATTCTGTTGTGTATATATATATCATCCAATAAATAGAAATTTTAATTATATGTAATATAATATATATTTATTATATATATATTTTTTTCTTTTTATCATCAAGTAATTTATAAGATGAACTTGAAGGGATCCAGACTGAGACAAAATGACCAATAAGGGGGGCTTTTGTAGTAATGCTGATGCATCTAGTAAAAATTCGGCCAGGTAATGCAGAGGAAGTGGGAAAACAGAAAGAATGAATCAGCATAGTTTAATAACTAGAAGAATATGAGTGGGAAGGATAGGAAGAAGCAAAACATTACTCCAAGTTTTGATGTTGGATGCTGAGAAATTGATGGCTTCATACTTTCTCATGTTATCATCATTTCCCAAATCTCTTTCCTCTCTACTTGGATGATTTGGTCAGTATTTCCTGTCTGACTTTCTCTTACTCTTCCTAAAGTTTCCTCTCTGGGCTTGGTGTCCCTCTTACATAATTTGACAGTATCCTTTGCAGGCCAACGTTGTAATACTCATCATACTAATCATAATTATTTTTTCACACCTGTATCTCTTACTACACTGGGTTCCTTCAGTGTAAGGACTAAATACTTCTAGTTCCTAGTATAATGTTTGGCATGTGGTAGGTATAAGTTTGATAACTATAAGTTGGGTTAATGAACTTCTTTTTCTTTACAATAATTTCTATGCTAGGACTTGGATATGCAGTACCTGGTAAGTCAGTTCCAGAAAGTTCTACCATGGTGGAGAAAATTTCCAACCTCTTCAGTTTTTTGATATAACCTGTGTAACACTGTTCCAGCTTTGGATAAAATATTAGATTAAGAGTAGAGTGAGAGGAAGTTTTAAAGTTCTTTATTTTATTGTTCTCTGTGGGGTTCTAGTAAATCTCAGAACAAAGAAATGCTGAAGGAGATGGCTGCCAGCACATTTCTAGATTTTCAAAGGTCACTTTGGCCATTTATTCTGAGCTATCTGGCAAATTCAGATGTGGCCCCCAACATGCTGAATATTTACACTCTAGGAAGCACTGGTGAAAGTTAGATGTGGAATCATGAACTAAGAAACTCAAATCACCCTTCATATTTAAAGATCTGAATTTATATATTAAAGATTTTTAAAAAGTCATGTCTCTTCCCTTGAATTCTTAAATAATAAATACTTTATTTGCCCAAGCCTCAGCTAAAAATGAGGATAAAAGCTGTTGTATTAAGGCGTTTAAAATGCTATATGTTAAATCTCTGTGTGTATGACATTTATGTTGCTAAACTAATTTGAGAGCTCTTCTTTCTGAAATAAATTGCTAAAATGGATTGTATTATGAGTAACAAAACCAAAACATTACAGAGACAGATTTGAGGGACAGTATTGTTGACTTTAGAAGGAGTACGTGATACCAGATTTGCCACCAACTAGTTTTTGACCTTGAAGATCATGTTTTTTTCTGTCTCTGCATCTCAAGTTTCCATCTCTGAATGGATATGTAATTAATTTTGTTGTTTGTTTGTTTCCAAACAGGGACATTAAAAAGCTTTTTAATATAGCCCATGAAAAATGTGAATTTCCTCAAGAGGAAATGTTTACCATTATAAGTTTTATGAAGAAGTATTTATATTCTTAACATATTTGAAATTTGGGTTGCCCATAAACAGAAAATACTGTAAAAGAAAGTTTAGTAAATATCCTTAAAATTTCCACTGCCTTTAATTATATAAGATTCATAGTCTTTATTTTCTTCCAATGACGTAGTTATAGTTACTATTTTGTTGTCTATATCATCCAATAAGTGGAAATATGGCATCTTACTTTTTATACTTTAAGTCAATTTTTGAAAGACTCTATTAGACTAGTCTCTTTTATTCTGCCACAGACTACAAATCCTGAGAACAGTTTTTGTTTTTGTCAACGTGCATTATCTCTAATGTTAAACAACTCATTACTTCAGGGACATTATTTATTTTCTGATAAAGTAACATTCATCCACCCAGAATTATTTATGGAATGCCTACTAGGGATTTTTCTAGCTTCTGGAGATACAGTCATTGAGCTCCTTCTGGAGCTTACATTCCAGTGAGAAGACAGTTTAAAAAAAAGAAAAGAAAAGATTTTGAAACTTAGATAGTGATAGATTCATAGAGGCAATTAAACAGTTAAGGATGTTATTGCAATTTTAAAACAAGTAGTCATCAAAAACATCATTAGAAAGGTGGAAGGAGTTAAAGGAGTGAGGTCTGCAGATATTTAGAGAAAGAACATTTGAGGTATAAACCTCAACAAAGGCAAAGACCCTTAGGCAGATGCACGCCTGGTGTGCTCCAGGAAGATCAAGGAGATCCTTTTGGGAGAATAGTAAGAAATAATTTTGAGAAGAATTGTGGGAGGGTGAACCATGTGAGAACTTAAAGCCAAAGACTTTGGCTTTAATTTGAAGTGAGATGGGAAGCCATTCGATAGTTTTGAGCAGAACAATGACATGCTCTGTCTTGAATTTTGCTGGGATTATTGTGGCTTCCTTGTTGAGAAAGGACTGCACAGGGGTAAGGGTAGAAGAGGAGACACCAGCTAGGAGGCTAATGCAATAATCTAGGCATGAAGGATGGTGCTTGGACTAGATTGGCAGCTGTGGAGGTGGTGGGAAGTGGGAGCATTCTAGATGGATTTAGAAGGTGGAGTCAATTGGATTTGATGGACTCAATTCAGTGGAGCAGAAGAAGAGAAGAGCTAAAGATGACTAAGATTTTTGCCTCAAATAACTGGAAGAATAGAACTGTCAGTCATTGAAGGGCGGAAAATGGAGGGAGAAGAAATTTTGGGGGGAAGATCCAGAGCTCATTTTTGGATATATTAATTTTGACATGTCTGTTAGACTAATCTAGATGGAATTAATTCAATAGGAATTTGGATAGTACAGGCTGGTGATACAAATTTGGCAGTTGTAAGTATAGCAATGATATTGAAAGTTTGAGATCGGATAGGATCACCAAAGAAATGAGAGTATTAGAAAAGAAAAGAGAAGAGGTTCAAGGACTGACTTTCAAGGTCTACTAACTTTGAGAATTAGAGAAAATGAGAAAGAATCTACAAAGGAGAAAGAATGAGTGGCCAAGAAAATGAAAGGTCCTGGAAGCTAATTGTAGAATTGTGTGTTTTAAGGATGTTAAATGCTGCTGCTAGGTCAGGTAAGATAAGACCTGAGAATTAGCCATTGGAATTAGAACAGAGAAATCAGTGTGGTAGAGTGATGAGGAGCAGGGTGGGGGGGCGGGGGGCGAGGCAGAAGTGTAGTAGTATGGTTGCGGTGGGTTTAAGAAGGAATAGGAGATGAATTGAAGGCAATGAGTATAAATAACTCTCTCAAGGAAATTATTGGCTAATTTCTGATTATAATATGTGCAATGTTTACCTTCAAATGAATGTTGCAATCTGCAAAGCAATCATTTTAGGGAACTTTACTTCCTTTCCAAGGATGCTTCTACTAACAAAAATGATTTCGAAAAAAAATTTTTTTTGGCATTTTTAGAACAAAAGAATCTTTAAGATAGAAAGGGTCTTAGAGATCATTTCTACAAACTCATTCAGTAAGGTTTTTTTCCTCTACTTTCTGATACCTATTTACATGGCATTCATAATTATTGAGGAAGTATTCTGGGGCTCAGATAATTAAAAAAATTTATATGTTAATGCAGATGAGTGAGTAAAAGAGAGTTTAGAGTGTCTTAATTCCCAATTCCATTCTCATCCTCACAAATGCTTCTTAGGATGTGGCCGTTAACATGTTAGAGTCCACAACAAAATTTTCCAGGTAACCCACAAATAAATGACCCAAAGGACATTATGAACATCTAGAAATGTGGTGAGAGCCATCCCCTTCAGTACTGCTCTGTTCTCAGATTTCCAAGAACCCAACAGGGAATAGTAGAATAAGGAAGTCTAAATATCCACAGACATTTTGGTACTATGTACATACAAACTGGTGACAGAAAGTGGGTAAGAAAATATAAAAATATCTATTTATTCAGCATAACTATGTGGAAACAAAATTAGTAATAATTTTGTTATAAGATTGTCTAGTTTTAGTATATATAAAATTAACATCTTCTTGTTTATCCAGCCTATTAAATTGCAATGATATGACGTGGCTTTAAATTAAGAAACATGCTGATAAAATAATATTTGTAAGATGAATATATGCATCCTGTTCTTTCCCTTCTCACCTCCCTCAGCCATTCTATTTTAGAACAGAATGTGTTATCTATCCTTTGATTTTATTAATTCTTATATATTGATGTTCTGGATTGTAATATGCATTTTGAAACTAAATTGTGATTTGTTAAAAATAGCATTTTAATATCTTTTGCAGTTCCTTAAACATCTGTCAGATGCCTTGTCATACACAGATATTGTGTCAGATCCATTTATAATGTTGCTTTTGATTGACATGAAAGATTTTTGTACCTGATATGAGATCATTTTATTACTATATTCATGCATTTTAAAAGCCTAGGATTAAATGAATAGTTTTACATCTAGTTTTAATATTCGTCACACTTTTTTTTGTGTATTAGCTGAGGACTAATGTTTGCATGTAATGTAAAAACTTTGTTAACATGCTCTACAATTTTACTTTGTGTTTTACCATATATCTGAGACGTTGGGGGCTGATTCTAGCTAATACCTCTTCCCAGAGACTTCTCAAAGCCATGGAAAGAGAAATGGAAATTCTTCCAATTATTATAGGAAACTTTTGAAAAGGACAATCTAGCTGGATAGGTAGTGGTACGATAGGATTTCTTGACACCTGTTTAGGGTTAAATGTAGCTGGAAGACTTTACTCTGCCACAATGGAGCAACTTGTGCCAGACTCACCCTCCTGCCTGTAACTGTAAGACTAGGGAAAATTATGAGGCAGGTGTTTTCAAGATCTGCAAGATAAGGGAAAACTATGAGGTGAGTGTATGTTTGCAAAGACTGATTGGGTCACGTTTCCTACTACAGCACAGGAAGCTGGAGCCCAGGCAAAGCCTGCTGGTCTCATTGAGCAGAAGAGGCAGATATTAGAGTTTGGGGCTGCTGAAATAGCTAGTGTTGGTAAGGCAGGGTGCTAGAAAAGAGGGAGTTGTGCAGAGGAGAGCATCAGAAGTCTGTGAGGGGAGTACTACAAGCTCTAGGCAAACGCTAGGGTGCCCAAGTACAGGGTAAGCCTCCATGGGTCCTAACCAAGAGTAGTGGCTGGTGGCCTGAAAGCAGAACTGAGATCCACTGGTTGCTGGAGTTTCAAACCAGCCAGAGTGGAGAGACCTTGCAGAGCTCCCCAGGCTTTTAGTTGAGACCCCAGAAATGCCAGATGGAATAAGGACAGCACACTACAGTATGGAGAGGACTAAGGACAAACCTAGGATAGTTTCAAAGAATAAAACCAAGTCTAACATGATCAAAAAGAGCTACCAACAACAACAATCTCAACAGCCTTTAAAGGAGTCAACATAACCCATCCCATATTCCTTACAATGTCTGACATATTATAAGAAATAACTTGACCTGCCTAGAAAATTCAGTTAAAAGAAAAACTCAACTAAAAATGGGCAAAAGACTTGAACAGACACTTTACAAAAGAGTGTGCTTGAATGGCCAATCAGCACTCAGATATATGCTTAACATAACTAGTCATCAGGAAAATGCAAAATAAAATCATAATGAAATACCATTTTTATACCAGTTAGAATAGCTAAAATTAAAAAGACAAAATATTAAATTTGGAGGAAACTGGATTGCTCATACCTTGCTGGTGGGAATGTAAAATGGTATAACTATATTGAAGAATTGCTGTGTAGTTTCTTATGAAGCTAATCATACACCTCTTCTATAAAACAGCAATTCTACTTATAGGCAAATATCCAGGAGAAATGGAAATGTATCTCCATACAAATATTGATTCACAAATGCTTGTAAAAGCGTTAGCCCAGTAGCTAATATCTGTAAACAACTAAAACATTTATCAACTGGAGAATGGATGAACAAATTGGTATATTGAAACAATGGAATACTACTCAGCAATTAAAAAGAAGGAACACAAAAACATGGATGAATCTCAAACACAATATTAGGCAAATCTGCTTCCGTTCATGAGGGAGTAAGAGGCTACAGAATTACCCTCTCAGGGTAAACAATTAGAAACAGCTCTTCTCCCACATTGTGGCATTCCTGAGAGAAGAGATATGAAAGAGGTAAATTTGACTCAGCTATCTACCCGGAGGCAATTTTCATTCTTTGGTTCAGGGAGTGAAAAACCAAACTGAGTTTAGCAGTTTTGCTGAGTTGAGGAGATAACTGTCAGAATTTGTTGAGGCCAAGATGGCTAAAATTTGTGGGATTAAATACTGGACAGAAGGAAGCTGCAGAAAGAAAGGGGTCTAGAAATCTACAGAAGTGTCCCCTTAAATGTTTGACTGAAACTATGCATGCCTACAGTAAAGCCCCAGAGGCCAGGAAAAGAGTAACTTCCAGAAAAGACTGATTTCTGAGGGAAGGAGGCATATAAACTGAAAAACTTCACTGAAGGGGATTAAGTGTAGATTAGCCTCTGCAGATGAAAAGATCTGTAACGAAATCTGTCAACCTAGAATTCTAAACCCAGAGAAGTATTTTTCAAAAATGAAAGTGAAATATAAATTTTTTTTCAAAGAAAAATAAAGCTGCGAGAATTCACTGGCTGCCGACATACACTACAAGAAATGTTAAAAAAAAAAAAAAGTTCTTCAAGCAAAAGGAAAATAATACCTTATAGAAAGGTGAATCTGCACAAAGGCCAGAAGAGAATGGAAATGGTAAATATGTGGATAAATAAAAGAGACTTTTGCATTATTGTAAAAATATCTTAAAAATAGTTGATAGTTAAAAGCATAAGTAATAGCGTATTATGGGTTTCCTAATATATTGTTGGGTTTTTAGTATTCCTCTTTATTAATTTTCTCCTGAATGTGCACACAGGTTACTTTGGCCCAGAGATACAGTTCTTATTAATGACTGCACAGTAAATAATAAGGGTGTTGCTACCCACTCTATCCAGGTAGGATACAATTACCTCTGGAATGACACAATGAAAGTGGGGTCAAATGTCCTACAAGAGTAGCTAGATGCTCTATAGATGAGGGATGAAGAAAAATGGTTTTTCTCTGCTAATAAAGAGGAAAACAGATTACTTTAATTAATGCCCTGTTAGGAGATGGGGTGTTGGTATGGACAAATCCTCTGTATAATAACCCTGTGTGGAACTGTACACATAAGATTTATGCATTTCACTACATGCAAATTTTATCTTAAAAAAGTAGCTAGAACACAAAAGAAAGCTTTATTTCATATTTATTTTCAAGTAAATAAGTAATAGGGAGCTTTCTATCTAATGGTTCATAAGGAGAATTTGCAGAATTATATAGGAAATTTTTCTTTTACTAGGTAATAAAAGACATTATTATGTATTTCCCATTTCTATTATTGATTCTAACTCCTTGATTGGCATTTTAAATATTTGCAAGAATTATGGTGTCTCTAACAGTATGGAAAATCATAGATGTTGCACTTGAGCATGACAGAAATGGTCATTGAAATATCAAGTACAATCACAACAACAAAAGTCAACCTTTTAGTCACTTTGAGGAATAGTTTTCTATTAAAGACATGGTGGGGCAATGAGAAGAGTGGGGTTTGGAGTCTTGGATTTGATTTTGGCTTCATTATTTTCTAGCAATATGTCACTGGGTGAGGCACTTCTCCAGATCTCATTTTCTTATCAGTAAAATTGGGGTTATAATACTAAGCTCATAAAGCTGTTGTGAAAAATTTCTGAAAGTACAAATACATATATGTAAAGCAGAATCAAAATATGACATATATAAATCAGATTGGAACTCACTGAAATATATAATGGACATTTTATATAGACAGATGTTTGTTGAATCTGTGTCTTTCTGTTGAAATTTAGGCCTTCATCACACCCTCTTTACTGTTTAAGTAATTAACTAACTGATTTCTTTGTCCCTAGTCTTCTCCCATGTTCTGTTTTTCATCACGCTTTCAGATAGGCAAAAAAAGTCTTTGTATAAAATACATATTTAAAATATACAGTTGCAACCATGTCATATCAATGGTAAAAGATTCTTTCCCGATGACTTCTCACTATGCTCTGGATAAAGTCTAAATTCTCTACTTCTGGGCCGGCCCCGTGGCTTAGCGGTTAAGTGCGTGCTCTCCGCTGCCGGCGGCCCGGGTTCGGATCCCGGGTGCGCACCGAGGCACCACTCCTCCAGCCATGCTGAGGCCGCGTCCCACATACAGCAACTAGAAGGATGTGCAGCTATGACAGACAACTATGTACTGGGGCTTTGGGGGAAAAATAAATAAATAAAATCTTTAAATTCTCTACTTCTCCTGGTAAATAGGAGCTCAATTCTGCCTACTTTCCTAGCCTTCCCTTCTACCATTCCCACCCCTCCATTGAACTGCTTCATGGCATGCTAGTTTTTTCCTCTATGCTTTTTCATAAGCTGCTTTTTAAAAAAATTTAAATGGTTACCCAGTTTCTCGTCCACTTGACAAATCGTAAATATGTTTCAATACTCAGAAAAAAGGTCATTTCATTGAAGAATTACCTAATCCTCTCTTGATCTAGGTAAAAAGTTAAGCATGCTTTCATCTATGCCCATTGTAATGTCTTGCACATATCTCTACTAATCACCTAGTGTTTTGTATCAAACTTTGCTTATTTATCTGTCCCCAAGTTGAGCACTGCGTACCGTGAGAATGAGTCTTTGTTATATTCTTTGTTTCAGTATCATCTATATAATGTCACACATCGAGTATGTTCTCAGTAAACCTTTGATGAATGAATGAATGAATGGATAAACAGCTAGAAAATGTATTTATCAGATTTTCATTTCATTTAGATGGTTTATTTCTGGTTAGGGAACTAACTATTTCTGTTAAAAACATACGCTTTTTAAAACATACCTTAGAAGGAATGAGAAATTTATTTATCAGACCCTGAACTAGAGAAAATCTTTGAAAATGTACTGTTTTGAAAGAGAGAGACGTTTGCTGAGATTAAGGAATAAAGGAAGATTATTGTTTTAAGTTACTGTATGCTTTTCTTTCCTCAAAATCACATTTGTTGAAATTATTCAGCTAAATTGTGTCGGGAGGCCAATGAGGTAGATGTCAACAGCCAGTGCTCACCTCAGCCAGGGCAGCTGTTATTTTAGAGAATAGAAGCAAAAGCCAAGTTACCTAGGAAGAGAGTCCCTGTTGCTGGGTGATAACAAATTGCTCTTCTTATCTCATGGCCTTTAAGTATGCAAAGTTACTGATTTCTTTAAGAAAGATCTTTGACTCCTTAAAATCTCCTTATGCTATGGTTTCAATGAGAAACCAGGCTGAGTGGTTCAAAACATCATTCCTGCATTTAACAAAGTTTTAACTCAATGATTGTGAAAGATTTTCATTTTAGGACCTCCTTTAAAGTTTCTAGTGACCCCTCAGTCCCTTTGGTCTTACTTTAAAAACCTCATACATCTTAAAGTTTAGAAGGGACAAATGCGGTAGGCTTAAATCGGGAAAGTCTAATTCAAGGATGGCTAATATGTGTATATAGAGCACAATTTACCCCACTTGTGCCCTTGTCAGACATCTCTGGTCAATCTCAGTACAACTTCCTGTTGGGTGCAGACTCGTATTCAAAATTCTTCATAATACAGACCTCCAAGCAGCTACCATCAATCATTCTCCAGTGGAAAATAGGAGGAAACCCCTTTGTCATCCAGGGAAATTATAGAGAAACTAATTATTTCTTTTCTATAGCATCGAATTATATAACTCAGTTTGTAGTCACTAGAGTCATGGTGTGGGCAGCATAAACTATACTGATTGCTGACTCTGAATTAGGGCTACTGGTTTCAAATCTAGCCTTTGATTTATGAGTTGTGTGACCTTGAGATTACTTAACTTCATCTGCAAATCTGGGAATAATAATAATACCTACCTCATAGGATTGCTGAGGAGATTTTGTGAATTAATATTTCTAAATAGAAGAGAGTTATTTCTCATAGTAAGCACTGAATAAGTGTTTGTTAAATAAGACTAACAGTTCTAGCTTTTAAGACCTCTCTAAGTCGTGACTTTCCTGAAGATAACTGCCCTTGGATTGAAAAAACAAGACAAGGAGATGGATTTTTTTTGTATTATAGAGCTCATGTAAATATATGTCTTATGAATATATGTTAAGATCTTTTTGAAAATTTAATTCCAGAGAAATGTCATCAGTTGGCAGGAATCCAGATATTTCAGTAAAAATGATTAAAGGACTGAAGAGACTAATATTTAAAAATGACACTTGAAAGCTAAATATTTTTGCAAAAGAGCTGCATTCAGTGGGTAAATGGACAGAGAAAATGTGGTGAATCAAGCTAAGGGAAAATGTCAAATGTCAGGAAAGAAGTACAACTGAGTAATTCATTGGGCTATATGGTTGCACCCACTCTTCAAGCAAGACAGAATTTTCTAGCATTTAGGTATGTTGTTATGCTGACGATATGGGAGTAATTCAGAAAAAATACACTTTTCTTTTCGTTATAATGTATTCCTCATATTAGGGGCTCAATAAGTATTTGAATGATTAGTGACTATTTTGGGGTGGGGTATCTGAATTCATATATGGCCTTTGAACAAAAGTAGAGTGACTGAATGAACTTGGCAGAGAGAGCAATTTGAGAAGGAATTAAAATTAATTTTTTAATTCGATTTGGTTAAATTTTGATCTCTTAGAATTTAGGTGTCTGAGGGAGTTACATAATAGTTATAAGAATTACAAGTGTATATTTTAAAATTCAAAATAAGAATGGAGGCAATATGGAAAGAACAACTAAGAAAATGAGTTGTAGACCTGCTTTATATCGGCAGCTTTCAAGGAATCTGAGAAAATGTTTAAATAAACTAGCATGGGAACCCTTTTCAGTAACAGAAATTTTAGGTTTTTGGTCCATAGATGGGATGCAAATGTGAATGTTTTTTTAGTGCCAGTTTAGAGTGCCAGAGCCTATTTAACTGCTAATATACTATTAAAGATTTAGAACCTGTAGTCTTAACGCCATTATAGATTTATTGATCTACATTGTGGCCTTTTTGGGGCAGTTTTTTTTTTTTGTGAGGAAGATCGGCCCTGAGCTAACATCTGCCAATCCTCCTCTTTTTGCTGAGGAAGACTGGCTCTGGACTAACATCCATGCCCATCTTCCTCCACTTTATATGGGACGCCGCCGCAGCATGGCCTGACAAGCAGTGTGTCAGTGCGCGCCCAGGATCTGAACCACCACTGCGGCAGAGCGTGCGCACTTAACCGCTTGCGCCACTGGGCCGGCCCCCTGGGGGCACTTGTTTTAATAAATAAACACATACTTCAGAAAGTACATTTTCTGATTGATTTTAAGACATAGGCCAAATGGCCTTGACCAAGGATTATCTTGAATTCCAAACATTCATTTCCACATGCATGTCATTATTTTCACTAATTCACTAAAGGCATTAACCTTTGTAAAAGGGCTATTTTAATATAGTCTCTTAATGTTAGGACTTTAATGTTCTTAAATCTATTGGCTGTACTTCTACCTGTGAGTGAGTGAAGGTCTTCTTTCAGAAGAGAATTGACTTTTCAGCCTGCTTTAGAATGTTAAGGCAGTGTTATTGCCTTAATTGAGTATAAGAACCTGGATCCCTGTGTTAGTCCAGATCCTTTGAGAAACAGATGCAAAGACAATATTGGACCTGTAAGAGATTTCTTAGGGGAAATGGGGAGAAAATGGGGAGGGAGCTAGGAGAGGCTGGGAGACCATTAGACTGTGATGTGGATGTGACCCTATGAAGGAGAGAAGAAGGAAGGTTGGATGCTTGAGTCTTAGACTGCAGTACTGTTCTAACAAAGTTCAGCAAGGCTTATGGGGAGTCCACAAGCCAAAACCTCCCACTGGAAGAGTTGCCCATCTCTCAGGAGTCTGTCTGTCTTAGTAGGCTTGCCTTGTTCCTTCATTAACTGGGAGCATCACTGGGAAGGTAGCCTCAGTGCAAAAGAGGTAATGGGTTCAGAGCATAGCAGCTGGAGCTGAAGGTCGAGTATGCTGCCCATAGGGGAGATCTGAGAGGCATGTTTTCATGGTCACCATCATCTTCGAGGGTGAAATATCTTCTCTCTATTGCTAGGGAGAATTAGACTTATTATTTATGTCTATTTCCACCTTATCCTTATGAAATCGAGACAACTAACATTTATTAATCAATTACTGTTTATCACGTACATTTGTATATTTAATCCTCGTTCACCTCCACGGCTGATACAAATATGCCCATACCAATAATAAAAAATTGAAGCGTGAGGGTACTAAATAATATGACCCAGAACACATGGTTAATAATGGGAAGGGGACTTAAGTCCAGATTTCTTAGACTCTAAATTGCCAACTTTTGCTATGAAATTATACTGCCCAGATTATCATTTGAAGAGGTGCTGGGATGTAGAGATGTTAAATGACAGGTCAGAAATAACACATGTGGTTGATTTATTAAAGTAATGGTGAAAACAGTATTTATACTGCCTTGTCCTATTGAGGCCTGCCCTCTTTGGATAATACCTCTGGTTCTTACCTTTCATTTTTCATTAAAACTTTTCTGAGAATGGTGTTTCTGAGAATATTGCCCTCGCCTGTTATCAATGAAATGATCTCTGCTAATGTGACAATAGGTGCTAATGGGCACACTCCATTTCCTGAGAAAAGGTTCTTTTATGTCTGAAAGGCTTTTGTACATGGAGAGACACATCCATAATTATTTGTTCTTTGTTTAGTGCTCAGTATATTAAACAAAGAAGTGTAATAAACAAAACATTTAAAACCATTTTTAGCTTTTAAAAATGGATTACATATTTTAAATTCTATTAAAAAAATTAAACTATAATTATGAAATTATTATGACTGATTCATATACCTTAAATAGAAGGCAAAGGACACACAAACACAGTTACCACTAAACTAATTATTCACACACAAACCAATTCTGTGATTTAATCAATTTTTATTAGTTCTCTGTTTGCATATCTTTCAAGTATCATAGCTACAGTTATTTTGATATCTTTTAAAGGTTTTAATGATATTACTTTGATATATTTCCAGAGTTGTAGTTATCTTACTTGACTCAGAAGAAGAAAGAGTACGTTCTCTAAACAGTCAGGTTTTGGATTCATGATTGGGTTGGGACCTGGATCTGCCTTGCTTCTCCCAAGGTGATTCAAAATTGAACCATTGATCTTCAAACTGAATTTCTTTTTGTACTGTTAAATTTTCACAGTTAGGCCAATAATGCTCTTCTTTTTTTTAAGTTCATACCTATGACATAGGTTTTAGTTGTTCACAACTTGCTACCTCCTTTGTTTCATTGTTATGATATGCTGACTTTATCAAAAAAATATATGTGGTTTATCAATTGTTGTGCCATTTAGTTTCTGTTATATTTCATAGGGTATTAAGGATTGAGTCAGTTGACTTAGCCCTTGTTTATAGTACATTTATTTTATTAATCACCTTAGAACATACAGTTGAAGTTCTACTTTGTCATTGGCCTAATTGTGTTGAACGTCCTTTTTTTTTTTTTTCAGCTTCCTGTTAACATATGACCAACAGAACTGATCAGTCTTTTTTGTTCTTGGTAACTTCCTACCCTTTCCGAGACTATTTGATTTATTCACTATTACTTTTTCTTTCCTGCTTATGCAAAGAGAAGCAAGTACAAGTCTATATTGTAGAAACATATAATTAACAGAACAAATATATCAGACGTGCACACACACACACGGCCTTCCTCTATTAAAATAATGTCAGTGTCTTTTTTCTACAACCATTTATATGTACAATTTATATTAACTTTTCTCATTTGAGCATCACCATGTACTAATGTCCTTTTGCAGATTCATCTTGTTCCAGAACTTATACCAGAGGTATAAATGGTCATTACTTGGCCAGAAGAATTACTTTTAGGTTGACTCTATTTCCTTTATAACCATGACTCATTCAATTCACTAGCATCACTAGGATATTCTAAACTTGTCATGGAATCAATAACCCTCCACAAAATTCTGGTTTCTTTTAATGGAAAACACTATTAGAGAACAAATCCACAAAGGAAGGAGTACACATGAGAATTAATGAGAACCAAAAGTAATGCTGCTACTATTGAGCCAATTTCAGTGACAGAGCTTTAAAAAGTATCTCTATTTGTGGTTATGAGGTTTATCGATCTTTTCAATTTAACTTATCACACCCTGATTTTTTCCCAGTATTTCTGTTCACACTTGTTTCTTGTCGTCTTGGGTAAGGTAGCTGCATTTTGTCATGGCCTTCTGCCTTAAAATGAAGGCAGAAATCTGATGTTAGGAATTTCAACAATAGTGCTTCCCATACTTCTCATGAGTTAAATACCAACATCATTCAACCCTAGATAGTAATTTCAGTATCACTGCAACTTAGTGCATAGGAAGGAATAGCAGCTTCTTATTCCTCCAGATCATGCCAGGTTGGTAGCTGTCTACCCCACTGATAACTACCCCATACTATAAAGCCAGCACAGTAGGGATGGCAAATATACAGAGATTTCAAAATTTCCTGCAATGTAAGGAGGAGACATTCTTCTTTTTGGGAGTCTTGGAAATTGTCAATGCTTTCACATTGACTTATCTTCTCCTTCTGATTAGTTTTGTTTCTTGGTGAACAATGCAGGATGGAAATACAAGATAAAGTATGTGAGGATGTGGAGACATCTATGTCTAGAACCTATCAAAGGATACTACAGAGATGAAAGGAGTGAATCCTAATTGTAGATGATGGATTAGTAAGGGACTAAATGAATGGAGAAGAACTGGAAAGAAAGAATTAAAGATTAGGTAGACAGATTCAGAAAGAATAAAATAGCAATGTGGCTGTATGGGTTCTCAAAGCTGAATCACAAAGTTGTAATGAATAAATAGCTGAAATGATTGAAGTTGGCCAAAAAAGCCAAACGGTTTCTGTAAATACTTTTTCCAGCGTTGGAGTTAAAACCTACGTAATCAGTTGCCATCAATTTCCTCTCAAATGCAATTACACATACAAGCAGCCCTTGACATTCAGAGATTTGACTTTCTTAAAACCCATATTTTTATACATCAAGCATGAAACCTCTTTTGTGTGCTGAATTTGGACATTTATATGGCAGCTGGAAAAAGAACATTTAGTGATATTGTGAGGTACCACTGTTGCCAATCAAATGTTTTTAGTCTTTAAGAATCATTATTATCTTGTCCAAATAGTAGTGTTTGCACAATTGTTTGAATTTAAAATTGTGTTTACCTTACTTTATATTGGAAAAAGGAAGAAATAAAATTGGTAGTGCTAGTGCTCATAAGAATAGGCCTCATATATCTACTATAAATAGGAGAAGGCAGGAAGTCATCAGCCATGTTGAGAGCAGCAAATGTTTAGCCTCCCTAAAAGCTCATTGGACCTAAATTAAGAAAGATGAGGATGATGTAAAAACATGAACAAAATGCCAGAAATATATTGTGAAATACTGGGAATAAAAGCAATATTTAGTTAAGAATTTCATAAAATGTTTTAGTTCTTTGGGACTGGAATCTTTCTTTTAACATGTAACCTGATTAGACTTTCCCTCCCAGTTTTATTGAGATATAATTGACATACAGCACTGTATAAGTTTAAGGTGTACAGAATAATGATTTGACTTACGTATGTTGTGAAATGATTTCCACAATAAGTTTAGTCAACATCCATCATCTCAATTAGATACAAAAAAAAAAAAGAAAGAGAAAAAAATTTTTTCCCTTGTGATGAAAACTCTTAGGATTTACTATCTTAACAACTTTCGTATATACCATACAGCAGCGTTAACTATAGTTATGTAGTACATTATATCCCTGGTACTTATTTATCTTATAACCGAAAGTCTGTACCTTTTGACCACCTTCATGCAACTCCCCCTCCCCCTACTTCCTTCTGCTGATAACCACAAATCTGATCTCTTTTTCTGTGAGTTTGCTTTTTTTTAGGTTCCATAGGTAAGTGAGAACATACAATATTTGTCTTTCTCTGTCTGACTTGTTTCACTTAGCATAATGCCCTCAAGATCCATCTGTTTTGTTGCCATGGGCAGATTTCCTCCTTTTTGTGGCTGAATAACATTCCATTGTATATATATACCACATCTTCTTTATCCATTCATCTGTCAATGGACACTTAGGTTGTTCCCATGTCTTGGCTATTGTAAATAATGCTGATATGAATATGGGGGTGCAGATAGAAGATTGAATTTTTATGCGCCTCTTCAGGGAGGCTTTTAGTATATTAACTTCTAAAAGCAGAGAATTGCTCATACCTAAAAGGGAACTTATAAGCTAGTGGTCCCAAGAGAATAAACATTTTATCACATTTTGTGGCACATAGAATGTGCTCAGTTAATATTTGTTGGAAAAATAAGTGAATGAAGTTGCCCCATAATTTCTCCTACTAAATACTACAAGTTAAAATCAAATAACCGGCTGAATTGGGACTGTAGTTTCTTGTGATCTTGTTACCGAACCAAGTGGGCTCACCTCCTGGTGAGTTAAATAAGACTCTACACCAGTGGAAGTTGTCTCACAATGTGTATTTGCAGCAAATAGGCCATGAGAAATCATTTCCAAAGTCATGGCATCCCTGAACAAAAGGAAGCAGGAGCTTTTATTTCAGTTGGGGAATGAATATTCAAAGGGAGAGGCAGGTATTCGCTTGCACAGGCTTAGCTGGAGAATATGCTTCCACATAATGAGGCCTAAGCTCCTCCTGGATAGATCTTTGCGTTAAAAATAAGGCAAAGGTCATGTGCGTAGCTCTTGTGGTGAGGCTTGGTCAGTTTCAGAATGGTTGGTGGTTACATCTCCTTAACATAAAAAAGGAAAAGAAACAACTTGGAAAAACAGTTAATTGATTCCAAATCCACCTTTGAGTTTCTCGAGGCGCCTAGTTGGTAACAATCTAACCCAGAGATTCTGAGCCTAGTGTCTAACGGTGTTAATAGTTTTAGTCTGACTCATCAAATTGTAGGGCCTCAGCCCTCCTCTTAACTGTTATTTGTCAGGACAGCTGCAGTCATGGCTACATCTTTCCCTATATTGATTCTCATCATGTATTTGGTTTGCATTAGAAAAAATATAAACAGTGACATAAACAACCAGACATTTCTCCCCATTAGGTGAGAATCTGAACAAGCCTCTAACCTTGTCATTTTAGCCATGAGTTAGGAGACCGTATTCCTTTAAGATATAAATCATCTGTTAGTTAACACAGTTTGAGGTAAATAACCAGAGGCCATAGGAAACAATTTTAGAAAGATGAGGTTCTTAGGGAGTCCTGCTCCTTGGAGGACTCTGAGAAGAGGAAAAAAGCTATTCTTACCATTTTTCTTTTCCTTATTTTTTTAGAAAATTTTACATATTTGGATTAGTAATGCTCAGAGATGAAATATACACCTGATTATTTATTAACACCAGGGGTGGAAACATATCTTATTAAACTTTTGGATTTTAACAGTGGCAACAAAATTAAGCAATGTTCGTTATTCATAGAGGGGTGGTAATTTAACAGAATTGCATTCGTGTTTGTTTCCAGTGAGAAGTTATTTTCACTTCTCCATTTCTTTGTTTTTTCCAAGGTTTAGTTTTATATATACCAAGGTATTAACAAGTCCATCTACTCTGCAATCTTTTAAACCCTGTATTAGCTAAAGATAAATCCTTCCTGATGAGAGCTGGAAGAGAGAAATTACTTAGTGCATTAGGAGAAACTTAGGAGTAATTGAACTATGTGGTGATTGCAACGATCTGGTAAGAAACATGACTCAATTTCTAGACATGTTATAAAGATAGTTTCACTTATTTGCTTGATCTATTATAAACTATTTCTTATCTGGTTGAATCACCAACCTATCTACTTATTCATTTTTGTAGAATATTAAAACTGGATTGTTTACTTCAAGCATCCTATTTTACAGATGAAAAATAAGAACAAATTAAGGAACAAAAACTGGCTCAGAGGGGTTAAGTGATTTGTCTAAAGACACACGGAAATGTCATGGCTGACTTCAGTTTAGTTGACTCTCAGGCTGACCCATTATATAATATCACACTACAGAAGGCAGTGTCACAATAAAGTGCAGTAGGGTAAAAGGAAGAATAACATCTCATGCTTTACGTGTTGGATTCACTAGGAACGTCTCCTCAAGGCAAAACAGAAGAACCATAAAGAGGATGGGCTTTGGAGATGGACAGACCCTGGCTAGAATTTTAGTCTTTGGATGCTGTACTCCATTTTACAACCTGGTGAAATAATTTCTTTATGAAATTTTTGTAGAGCTTTGCTCCACAGTTTATTTATTCAACAAATCTATATGAGCACCTACTTTTTGCAAGACATCCCATCAGTATTGCAAAATGAGTATCCTAAGTATGAGTGAGACACAATCTCTGTGCAGAATCACCACACGTTTTGAACTTTTTTGTTTTTCACATTTAAATCCATATTTAACTAGTTGCCCATAAAGATATTAGTAAAAGGAATAGCAGATTTGGAGCCAGCAAATGTATTTGAGATAAAGAAAGAGAAATTAGAATGGAATACAGAAACTAGTAATGAAAGTTTTAAATTATATGAAACAAATATTAAACAGATTAAAAATGCACTGAGTGCCTTTATATTTGATCATGCAAAATTTGACGTGTCGAAACCAGAATGTTATATCTCATCGGCAATCTAGATTATGTTTATTGAGTGGAGTCTAAATAGGCAAGTAAAAGGAATCATTTGAAAATTAATGCATTTAATGCCCAAGGAAATGTTTTTATAAAAAGCAGTATTGTTATGATGTTAAGTATAAGGTTTCCACAGAAGTAGAGTTTGCAATGAATGTTTTTGTGTGTAGGTTCAGCGCACCAAGCTATTACAAGTGAAAATCACTTACTTATTTTAGAGCTTCTTACTTCATTAAAATGTGTCATTATTAAAGTCTCTTGGTACATATTCAAATATTAAAAGGAAAAAATAATCTGCAGCACACCTGGTTGTATATAATTGTCCTTGATTCTAATGGCAAAATTAGCAGAATTGCTCTTTAGTTAAAAATGTTCACATTAGAGTCACTGATCTTCTTGCTATTAATAGTTTTAAGAACTTATATACCATTTTTATGGTAGCCTAATTAAAAATATATATTTAAAAGTTGCATATTTTTTATATTATGAAATAGGAGAGATTTGTAGAACTAGACACTCATCTCTGTCCTCTCTAAGTCTTGGCATCAGTACATACCGTACAAAGCCTCTTTCCTCTATAAAGCTATAGCAAGCTCTGGGGCAAATATACTTTTGTTTGGGTCAAAGTAAATGTTTAAGGGCATGCTGGAAATAATGCAATTAAGATTCTTATATATTTTCACTTCTCTCTAGGAAAAAAGTTTTATTTTGGTCAAGATGGTACTTCCACACACCTCCCAATAGCTGGCCAGTTTTCTCATGTCTGTTTTACCTGTGGGTTGAATTATGGTAATGTGAGGTTGAGGTGGGGTAGGAGCAGGATGGGTAATGAGTTATGAGGTGAAGCAAGTGTGCCAGCCAGAGTACCTCTACATAAAGTAGGGGTGAGGAGTAGGGAACATCTGGTGTCACCTCTTGATTTGTCCACAGGACCCTGACAGCGATATGTTACCACAGCACTCATTTTTTTTTAAATTGTGATATAACACTCTGTAAGTTTAAGGTGTACAATGTGTTGATTTGATACACATATATATTGTGAATTGATTGCCATGGTAACTAACACCTCCATCACATCACATAATTACCATTTTGTTTTTGTGGTGAGAAAATTTAAGATTTACTCTTTTAGTATCTTTCAAGTATATAATACAGTATTATTAACTATAATCACCATGCTGTACATTAGATCCCCAAAACTTATTTATCTTCTAACTGGAAGTTTGTATCATTTGATCAAAACCTCTCCACTTCCCACACCTCCTAGTCTCTGCTAACCACCACTCTACTCTCTGTTTCTGAGTTCAGCTTTTTAAGACTTCACATATAAGTGATATTATACAGTATTTGTCCTTCTCTTTCTGACTTATTTCACTTAGCTTAATGACCTCAAGTTTTCTCCATGTTGCCACAAATGACAGAATTTCCTTCTTTCTCATGGCTGAATAATATTCCATTGTGTGTATTAATCCATTAATCCATTGATGGACACTTAGGTTGTTTCTATGTCTTAGCTGTTGTGAACAGTGCTGCAGTGAACACAGGAGTGCAGACATCTCTTCCAGATAGTGATTTCATTTCCTTTGGATATATGCCCAGAAGTGGGATTGCTATTAAAATGTCCATACTACTCAAAGCCATCTATGTATAGATTTAATGCAATCCCTATCAAAATTCCATGGCATTTTTCTCAGAAGCAGAAAAAAAAACTGTCCTAAAATTTGTATGGAACTGCAAAAGATCCCAAATAGCCACAGCAATCCTGAGAAAGAAGAATAAAGCTAGAGGCATCACACTCCCTGATTTCAAACTATACTACAAAGCTATAGTAATCAAAACGGTATGGTAGTGGCATAAAAATAAACACATAGACCAATGGAACAGAATCAAGAGCCCAGAAATAAACTCTAGCATATACGGTCAACTAACATTTGACGAGGGAGCCAAGATAGTCTCTTCGCTAAATTGTGCTAGGAAAACTGGCTAACCTATCTTACACTACTCACAAAAGTTAACTTGAAATAGATTAAAGACTTAAACATAAGACCTGAAAACATAAAACACCTAGAAGACATAGGAGAAAAACTTGACATTGCTCTTGGCAATGATTTTTGGGATTTTACCAGAAGCACAAGCAATAAAGGCAAACATTAATTAGTGGAACTACATTAAACTAAAAAGCTTCTGCACAGCAAAGGAAACCATCAACAAACTGAAAAGGTAATCTATGGAATGGGAGAAAATATTTGCAAACCATATATCTGATAAGGAGTTAATATCCAAAATATATAAAGAACTCATACAACTCAATAGCAGAAAAGGGAAAAAAACTGATTTAGAAATGGGCAGAAGAACTGAATAGACATTTTTCCAAAGAAGACATACTCGTGAATAAAAGGTACATGAAAAGGTGCTCAACATCACAAATCATCAGGGAAATGCAAATCAAAGCCACGATGAGGTATCACCTTACATCTGTTAGAATGGCTCTCATCAAAAAGGCAAGAAATAGCAAGTGTTGGCCAGGATGTAGAGAAAAAGGAACCCTTATGCACTGTTAGTGGGAGTGTAAATTGTTGTAGCTACTATGGAAAACTGTACAGAAGTAACTCAAAAAAATTTTAAAAAGCACTTAGTTTTAATTGCTATGAAAAGAACAGTAATTTGTCAATATCATTTTATTCTTTAAAAATTTTGCCCTTTAACTTGAATAGCTCTTAAACTATTTCGTGAACAGTTCAGATTAAAATTTTCTTGACAGTTGGATATGGAGCAGTGAACTCAATGAACTGGAAGATAACTGTAGGAATCAGAGGGCTATCTGGTTATCTTTATTTCAACTAACTTATTTGTTATTTGACAGTTCAGTTCACCGACGAGACTTGGGTTCTAACGATCCATTTGTCCATTTACTAGGTTTATGGACAGGAGAAAGTCATTCAGCTTCTTTCAGCAGTAGTTTTCTCTTCTGTTAAATGATATTTCTGTATTTTAGCTCAAAAGTTCTTTAAAATGTCCTCAAGATCTCACGTTATATGAATGCTTTTTCTCCATGCAAATTTCCAAGAATCTTCTGCCATTAGCCTCAAGTAGTTAGAGACTGTTGCTGGGTTAGTAGCGTTGGGATCTTCAGTGCCTCTTTTTTAAAATACAGAATTCCAGAGATTCTTAACGATTAGGTCTAGAGTTGGGCTATTTTAAATAGCCGCACTGTATTAAGAGCTATTTTGAAAGAGCTCTTCAGGTGAGTGTGAGATGTAGCCATATTTGGGAAGCAACTGAATTGTTATAAATTACATACCACTTATTTAGCAGACTCAGATGATGTCACAGCAATCTCTCTCCACTAATAGGGCTGTAGAGAATGTTCTGGAAGGTTATGTGAAATCAGTTCAGCTTATCCTAGGGCCCTCAATATTCAACTAGTAAATTCATATTATATCATTTTTAAAAAGGAAAGTATATTCCCCACATGACTGAACTAGTTTAAATATCCATCCAAGCTTGAAAAAGGAATCAATTATATGACCCTAGCTTTAAGGATGGGGAAATAGAGTGGTAGCTGGTAATTTAACATCTGAGGAGACTGAATGGGTTAGAGCTGATTTAAAATCGGTAAAGACAGCAGGGACAGATGGTTTCAGCATCACATTTTATGTGTTTTTAAAGGGAAAAAAATGTTCTATATCTACATGAGACATTTTTATTCTCTTTTCAAAATGCAGAGCTACTTCTTACAATAATGACCCATTCCAGAACAGCATACACACGTTAATCCCCAAGAAATGAAATTAGTTATTTATCTGTAGGACAAATACAAGCCCTGCAGCCACAAGTCAAACTTTCCCCGAAGCCTCATTAATGTCCTTCAAAACCAACTCGAAGGAGAGAAAGGGCATTTCACTTTCATGACAATTTAAATGCAACTTCACTTCTAGAATGATCAGCAGAACGATGTGAGGAAGCATTTGTGTGTGTGTGTGTGAGTACGATGAGTCTTTCCAAGATTTACTTGGAAATGCACAGATCTCCCCTCCAGGGGTCACTGCCTTAATGATGATAAACTGGAAGGTCCTGACTAGCTTTAGAGGGTATTGGCTCTCCTAGAGATTTGCCCAAACACCAAATCTCCCTTCCTTGGCTACAATTTGTATTCTATTTTATCATGTCACCTCTATTCCAAAGAATGAATCCTTATGTTTTTGAGCAGTGTCAAAAATGAGGCGTTTTATTATCTTAGAATTTGTGTTAAGAGGATTCATTTGGCAGTGTTCAGATCTTAAGCCAAATTAGTGCAATTTATTTCAATGCACCAATTTCATGGTTCGTGAATGCGTCGTCATTATTGCTAACTTTCACTCTAATTTTGCCTTGAAAATGAACAGTAAGTAATATCTGACAAAAACTGCATAGTAACTGAAAACCCCATAGGATGAATGTAGAAATATATATACCTAAAGAAAATGGACAAACAGTGAGTTTATAAAATAAGGAAGGTTTTTAATTAGGACAAAATTAAACACTTTCATAAATGAAAAGGTAATTCTAATTGGCAGCACTGAGCCAGTTGCTTATGGTAGAAAATTGGTTCATCTTGTGATGTCAATTTCAGCATAGAGTCTGGGGAACGAATTTTAAACCTGCTTTCCGTCTATTTGTAACATTAACTTATCTTTAAAAGAGATATTTACATTAAAAAATTCAACTACTTCGGTTGCAGCTATCTGAACTAAAATGCTCACATGAATCTAATTAATTACTACTACATATCGTCCTGCAATTGATATTTTGCAATTATATATATATTTTATCATTGGCATTACTCTGCCTCAACTTTTCTAGGAGTAGATAGATCTGCTTTTTAAAAGTATCTTGTGTTATGATAAGTTGACAAAAAAAAGAAAAAAGAAACATGGTTATGCAAAATAGAAATTTCCAAAATGAATTTATTTAAGGAATTTAAAACATCCCAATTTTTACTAATACAATTATATTTAAAATGTGTTTTAAGAAATATTTGCTATTTTAGTGAAATTTTGAAAAGAAAACTTTCATATTAAATGCTCCTGTCTAGCCCTTATTTTCTTCTTCTGAGTCCAAACGTTTTCAAGTATTCCTTTAACAATGTTCTCTGTCTTCAACTCTTTCTCTCCCTTTATTTAATTCACCAGTGGCCCCTTAATTCAAATGTCAAATGGATGCTCTGCGTTCTCATGTTGTGTGGCCTGTCCCAGTATTCAACGATGCCAACCAAGCCTTTGTTCTTAAAAGTTTCTTCTCCCTTAACTTCCATGACATTTCTTCAATGACTCTTTCCATTCTTCTCTGAATGAACTTCTTCAATTTCATTTGTTTCTTTCTCTCTATTCGTTCCTTAGAGCTGACCTCTCCTAAGTTCTGACTTACAGATTCTCACATTCTATAATCTCCCTAGGCAATCTTACCTGCCCTGATAGTTTCAAACATAGCCTGTAAGTAGAAAATTCTCAAGTCAGTGTTATGGGCTCCAGAGCACCTTTGTTTCCTGATTGTATACTGGAAGATTCCACATAGAAATCCTACATTACTTCATCCTTCACATGCCTGAAAGCAAAATTGTTTCTTTCCCGTAAATCTGGTTCTCGTCTTTATTCTGTATTTTTGCCAATGGAACCACCATCCTCTTAGCCCACTCCCCAGTCTTCCCCATCTTACCACGGCATCATTATCCAACAAGCTGCTGGAGCCCAAAATTAAGGCAGCATTCTTTCTTTTCTTTCTTTTCTTTCCTCAGTTCAGTTAATCAGTAAGGACTACCTTGAGAAAATAATCTAAGTATTTCTATTTCTCCTCACTTTCACAACTACCACCTGTGGAACTGAAAAATCTAGCATTTAGAACCAAATGAGACATAATATAGAGGAGATAATCAAATAGAGATCAAAATATCTTTATTACTGCTAAATCAGATGAAAATCTTGGCTTAGACATAGAGAAAAATTAATGTCTCTCCCATTTCCCCAAGTTTAGACTTTGGCACAATTTAAATTTAAGTCTCTTTCTCACATCTTTCTCCCACGTCCAAAGGAGGGAATAGAGAAAGAGAGACCTAGAGTATGCACACATAGCTTTTTGTAACATTATCTCAACTCCTTCTCCACAAGGGCAGAAGTCAGTGTTTCTTATTCAGCATGGCATTTCTAGCATCTTAAACAATGCCTGTGTATATTGATATCTGATAAATATATGTGGTATGAATAGAAAAGAATGTATAAAATCTTCTACATTTCTTTCCTGGGACCTAACTGTTTGCTAATCTTGATGCTTTCATTACATTTCTTTTCTTCTTCTTCTTTTTTTTTTTTTGTGAAGAAGATTAGCCCTGAGCTAACATCCATTGCCAATCCTCCTCTTTTTGCTGAGGAAGATTGGCCCTGGGCTAACATCTGTGCCCATGTTCCTCTACTTTATATGGAATGCCGCCACAGCATGGCTTGACAAGCGGTGCGTCAGTCTGCACCCGGGATCTGAACCTGTGAACCCCAGGCTGCTGAAGCAGAGTGCATGAACTTAACTGCTACGCCACCAGGCTGACCCTCTCATTACATTTCTTTTGTATCACTATTAAAATATTTTTCTTTCTATATAACCATAATTTCCTTTTTACATTTCTGTTTCTCTAACTGTTATGGATTCAATGTTTGTGTCTCCCCAAACACATATATTGAAGCCCTAACCCCCAATGTGTTCATATTAGGAGATGTGGACTTTAAGAAGTAATTAGGTTAGATGGAGTCATGAGGGTGGGGCCCTCATGAGGCAATTAGTGCCCTTATAAGAATAGACCAGAGAGCTTGCTTTCTCTCTTTCTTTGCCATATGAGGATACGGCAAACTGGGCAGAGGTCTCTCACCAGACACCAAATCTGCTGGCGCCTAGATCTTGAACTTACCAGCCTCCAGAACTGTGAGAAATAAGTGTTTGCTGTTTAAGCCACCTAGTCTATGGTATTTTGGTATAGTAGGCTGACTAGACTAAGACACTAATTAAACTGTAAGCTATGAGGGCAGAATCAATGTCATTCATCTTGCTGTGCTGGAAGCCTAGCTCAGGTCCTGGCCTTCATTCATTCTTTCACTTATCTCTTGGTCTTTCAAAAAGCATTTATTAAGTGCCTGCTCTGTTACAGGCACTACTTTAGGCACTGGAATACAAAAAAACAGCTAAATCACAATCTCTGCTTTTGGCCAGCTTATAGAATAATAGAGGAATTAGTCTGTAAATAAAAAAGTGCAGTAAAGTATTCTGCTATGAGAGAAGATTGTATATGGTACTGCAAAATAGAGAATGTGTTGAATTTGTGTTTGTTGGGTAATAGAATGAATAAATAGCATTGCTAAATATTTTGCTTTCATTATCAGCTTGTTTTCATAACAAAAATGTGTATCTTATCTCAATTTTACTTTTGAAAATATATTGGGTAACTGCATGTAAGTCTGTAGATTTACTAGTTCTAACTTCTGCCCAGGTTAAGCACTATAATTCAGATATGTAACCCTTTTACCTTAACTCTTTGCAATGAAATAAAAAGTAATAATTTAACGTTGTATGTCTTATTCTGTGTCCCATGTTGTTGTACTATCTTCTCCATAGCCCTTATTTTACTTGAAAAAAGAAGCCATATCTTGGCAAAAAAAGTCCTAAAATTACAAGTGGGTTTAAGATAGTTTAGTTAATTTCATCCATAGAATTATTTAAGATTCAAAATGTCTTTGAACTAGAAACCTGTTAGTGTTCTTCCAAATCTGAGATTCTATGACTCTGGGATATACAAAGAAACTTTTAAACTAGCTTGATAATAGTAGGAATTAGTACACAGATGTTTTTCAGTATTTTTCTATTTTACAATTACTTTGCCCCCTTGATATTGGCTTCTTTCCAGTTGAAATAAAGCCTGCCTGTTCAACATGATCCTATCAAAAATGTACACATTATGTTTTCCATTATGTTCTCCCAGCTGTAGAAACATGTAGATCCCCTGTGTGGCGAATGTTGCTGCCAGTGCACTGTAAATGCTCTTTAAGCCAGGCCGTGGTCACCTTCTTTGGGCTATCTCTCAAGAAGGTTATCAGCATTGGTTCTAACCTGGATCCATAGGAGTGTTATTTTCGCTGATGATTGCACAGACATTTTTGAGCCTGCTTTCAGATGAACGAGGGTGAGGAACAGGGTTGGAGGCCTGTTTGACGTTATAGGGGATGAGACTAAAACTCTATTGGGCATTGTTGCTGCTGGGAATAGTGGCTCCTGATCATCAGAAGCCAGTGGGACACTGTGATCGTTGTGTTCATCACCCAGGCTAAGAGCCTGGCAGTTGTTAACTCTCTGGTTCCAGGCTGAGCAATTCCATAATTGTTTCTCTCCATCCCCTGTGGCACAGAGCTACAAAACTCTCCAGATTTGGGATTTTTATTAGACCACCTAAGTTAGAATGAGGGTTAGTTATGAACCACTGGGACCATCAGTCATCTCACTTTTTTACCATGTCTAATGATCATTTTATATTTTCTTCCTGTAGCAGGCCTTATAAATCTTAATTAAAGGCTTTCTCAGACACTGAATTTAAGCTGTCACCCATTATAGCTTCGTTGAAATGTCCATGTCCATGAAAACCTTATCAAAATGCAGCATCTATTACCTTTGTAGCTCATGTTGCGTTTATCTCTACAAGCGTCGTTAATGCAGGGAGGGTGAATATATGCTGTCAGCCTAAAGTTCCCTGACAGGTGGTGGTAAGCAGCAACGTCTGGCTTTTCTCTCTCCATGTCCTTAGTTGTATCTTAAAAAATCCTGGGACTGTGGTTTGCTAGATACAGGATGTCTAGAATAGATCAAAAAAAGTCAACCTTTAATTCTCATTCCAAGTCGTGAAGGTGAAAATACTCATGATATTTTTATGAGATCACTCGTGTTTTAAGAAGCAGCCTAGGGCTGGCCTGTAGCTTAGCGGTTGAGTGCGTGTGCTCCACTGCTGGCGGCCTGGGTTCAGATCCCAGGCGCACACCAACCCACTGCTTCTCCGGCCATGCTGAGGCTGCATCCCACATGCAGCAACTAGAAGGATGTGCAGCTATGACATACAACTATCTACTGGGGCTTTCGGGGGGAAAAGAAAAGAGGAGGAGGATTGGCAATAGATGTTAGCTCAGAGCCAGTCTTCCTCAGCAAAAAGAGGAGGATTAGCACTGATGTTAGCTCAGGGCTGATCTTCCTCACAAAAAAAAAAAAAAGAAGAAGAAGCAGCCTAGAATAATCAGTTAAATTTGTTGGCATGACCCAATTGAGTATTTGCAAATTTAAGAAAAAAATACATACTTAAGTTCATGAACAAAAGGAATGAATGTTCATTCTAAATTACCCTTGTGGTATTTCCTCGTAGAAGTGGATGTAACAAATCCAATATGTCTGCCTTGGCTTTATTGAATGGTGTTTTCGGCATTTGCTTTCTATAACTGGATTGACTAGGAAATGAACTTGAGAAGGTGAGAATTTCAGATGAAGATCTAAAAGGATGACTAAGTGAGAGATTTAAAAGTAGAGAGCTGAAAATTATGTAAAATAGACCTTCAGAATACTGCAGCATCAAATATTTTCACTGCAGTGACACCAATCAAAAATATTGTTGAGTTCTTCAGTCACGGGGAATAAAAGAATCAAATAGGGTACTCAGATGTAAGTCAGTAACATGTTCCAGCACTAAACAATTTAGATACTATTCAAGTTTCACAGTCACTGCCAGGGAGGTCACGATAAGGGTTAAAATACTTACCAGTTGTGACACTCTTTCTTGATAACCTTATTAATCCTTCAGAGGCACTAGAGGAAATAGCTAACAACTGAGAACAAGTTATAACTAATATGGATGTGTTTCATCCAGTTGTAATCCCTTCTCAATTATTCAAGGAGCTTTTTCAACTAAAACCTTTCAGATCCTCTTGTGTATCATTCATCTGTAAGAGTGTTGGCAGTATTTCTGCTGATTCCTAAGGGGCAGCTGGTCAATATCAATTTCTCCTCTCATTTTCTGTCCAACTGTAATCGGAAGCCCTTCCAGGGCAGGACTTTCTTGTTTGCTTGCTTCACCTACATCCCTAATACCTGGCATAGGGCTCTACATAGAGGAGTTTGAAAATGCAATTGATGATGATGGTGGAAATATTTCTGAGGACACATTTTGTGAGTGAGAGAGTGAGCAGGAAGACATTTTCTTTTTCATTCTTTGGAAAGACTATGATCCTAAGGCTTAAATATGCGTTACCTAGTCTAATATGTCTTTCTCTTAGCAATGTTTTTAACAGAAAGCAAGCCACCATATTTTTCTGTAGTCATATTTTTTATGCATGTAGAAAAGACTAAAATTATATAGTTTTTCTTAAATTTCAGAGAAATGACTGTATTTTAATAGATATTTTACTGTTTTCAAATATTTTTTAGAGGGATCTTTACCTAATTCTAAGAGAGATGTTTATACAGAGGTGGTAAACACATACAGTGTATTATACCGTCTTTAAGTAGTGAAGCTGCTTGAGGTTTATTTGAAGAATAATTGCTACATAAAAATCACTGTTACCTCATTCATTCATTCATTTATTCATTCTTTTATTCATTCAACAGGCATTTATAATGCTGGGTATAGCAGTGAATAGAAGTGTTCCTTGCCCTCATGGAGCTAATATGCTAGTGGGGATGAAACATAATACCCAAAATAAATAAAATATATAGAACATAAATTATGGTAATTTCTGTGGAAAGATATAAAGCAAGTAAGGGTGATAGGCAGCTTCAGGTTGCGGTGCTGTAATTTTAAATAGGGTGGTCAAAGTGGCTTTATTGAGAAGGTGACATTTGATGCAAGACCTGAAGGAGGTGAGGAAGCTCACCATTCAGCTCTCTGAGGGATGAGCATCCTGGGCAGTAGAACAGAAAGTGCTCAGAGGTAAGAGCTGTTTGACAGCCAGCTGGGAGGCCAGTGTGTGGCTGGAGCTGAGCGAGAAGGGGGAGAGTAGACGCAGGTGAGGTCAGAAAGGTAAGGAGGGTGATTGTGTAAGGCCTCCTTGGCCATTTCAAGGACTTTTTCTTTTTCTTTCTTTTTTTTTTTTTTTGAGGAAGATCAGCCCTGAGCTAACATCCATGCTAATCCTCCTCTTTTTGCTGAGGAAGACCGGCTCTGAGCTAACATCTCTTGCCAATCCTCCTCCTCTTGTTCCCCAAAGCCCCAGTAGATAGTTGTACGTCATAGTTGCACATCCTTCTAGTTGCTGTATGTGGGACGCGGCCTCAGCATGGCCGGAGAATCAGTGCGTCGGTGCACGCCCGGGATCTGAAGCCGGGCAGCCAGTAGCGAAGCACGCGCACTTAACCGCTAAGCCACGGGGCCGGCCCTTTTTCTTTTATTTCAAGTGAGTTAGGAAGCCACTGGAGGGTTTTGAACATAGGTTATATAGAATGAAAATATAGTAAGTTTTAAGAATTTAGAATATCTAAATATAATGGCTTATCAAAGAAATCAACTGGGTTATTAAAGAAGGGAGGGATGTTTAGAATCATATTCCTAATTCTTTGGAATGATGCTTCATTATAAGCTTCCCCTGGTATTGCTATCAGAAATAGATTATATAGAACCTCTTATATTTTACGCAAAACTTAGATGTAATAAAGTTTTAAAGGATTGCCATATTCAGATAATCTTAAAATAGCATTGTTTCTTTATTTTAACAGGCATGATGAGGATTAAAATGTGGAGAATCCTAAATGGTGTGAGACAGACTATATCTCTACAGCAGGTGACCTCACAGTCTCAAGTGGAAGCACATTTTCTTCCCAAGTGGCTGCATAAATATTGGCACCAACAGCCCCTTTTAGGAAGGATCGCTAATGCTTTGATAAGATGAATGGCACAGTGTGGGCAAGTCACACCCGAATTTTTCCCTTTTGGAGGAAAGAACTTTGGAATCATAGAAACCTATATTCTCATTTAGGAATCTATATTCTTCTATTCACTAAGTCTGTGACAATGAGTGAGTTCCTTAACTTCCTTGAACTATAGTTTTCTTCTGTCTGAAATGGAAATAATAATTTATCTCATTATGTTGTGAAGATTCGATAAAAGAATGTAAATGGAAGCTCCCTACACAGTGCTGGCACTGTTAAGCATACAACAGATTTCAGTTTATTTTCTCTTCTCATTCTGACAGCTTTTTAAAAAATTTTATTTTATTCTTGTGATAGGGGCATCATTATCCCTTTTTGTTCTTCCAGCTTTATTAAGATATAATTGATGTATAACATGTGTAAGTTTAACAATTACCACGATAAGGTGAGCTAACAGTCTATCACCTCACATAGTTACAACTTTTTTTGTGTGGTGAGAACTTTTAAAATCTACTCTTTTATCAACTTTAACATATACAATACAGTGTTTCTAACTATAGTCACCATGCCGTACATTACATCCCCAGAACATATTCATCTTATAACAGAAAGTTTGTACCCTTTGACCATCTTCACCCGTTTGGCCCATCCCCCTCACCCCCTGCCCTTGGCAACCACCAATCTGTTCTCTGTTTCTGTGAGTTTAGTTTTTTAAGATTTCACATACAAGTGAGATCATACAGTATTTGTTTTTCTCTGTCTGACATTTTTCACTTAGCATGATACCATCAAGGTCCATCCATATTGTTGTAAATGGCAAGACTTCCTTTTTTTATGACTGAATAATATTTTATTGTGTGTGTGTGTATATATATATATATATATATATATATATATATATATATATACACATTTCCTCTATCCATTCATCTGTCGATGAACATTTAGGTTGTTTCCATGTTTTGGCTATTGTAAATAATGCTGAAGTGAACATAGGGGTGCAGATATCACTCCCAGATAGTGATTTCATTTCCATTGGATATATACCGAGAGGTGAGATTGCTTCTATTTTTAATTTTTTGAGGAACCTCCATATTGTTTTCCACAGTGGCTGTACCACTTTACATTCCTACCAACAGTTGCACAAGCGTTCCTTTTCCTCCACATCCTGACCAACACTTATCTCTTGTCTTTTTGATAATAGCCATTCTAACATGTGTGAGGTGATATCTCATTGTGGTTTTGATTTGCATTTCCCTGATGAATAGTGATGTTGGGCACATTTCATGTACCTGTTAGCTATTTGAATATCTTCTTTGGAAAAATATCTATTCTGTTCCTTTGCTAATTTTTTAATTGGATTATTTGTTTGCTATTGAGTTGTTTGAGTTCCTTACATATTATGTATATTAACCCCTTATCAGATATGTGGTTTGCAAATATTTTCTCCGGTTCTGTTCATGCTGACCGCCTTGATTCTTCCCCTTTCATATCCTGTTTGGACATCATGGCATTATGTCTAGAAGAACCGGGAGAGTCTTCTATTCCACCAATCCATTTGAAGGTTAGCTGCCAACTAAACACAAATTGTAGCTTTGTTGGTTTTGAGCAACACCAGAGATTGGGAACTTAACTACTTTCATGATATTATCCATCTCACTTTTGGAAAATTGAGACAGACCACTGTGCATTAACTTTGCATTTATTAAGCCAAAGTCTATCTTCTGGGGCCTGTCAGAAAAAAATCTAATATCTCTTGGATGTGATGGCCTTACAAATTTTGAAGGCATCTAAGATATTTGCATAATTTTCTCTTCTGGCAAACATCTTTTGTTCCTTTAGCTAATCTTTGTACAACATGGCTTTGATGCTCCTCATCTTCTTGGTGACTCTCCTTTGAATGTACTCCTGTTTACCTCTCTTCTTGAAGTGTGTGGCTCAGATGTGGTTTGATATAGAGGCATAATAGAATGGAATTATTATTTCCCTTGATCTGGACAAAATATTCTATTAATGCAGCCAAGAATTGCATTAGCTTTTTTGGCACCCACTACTCAGTGTTGTTTTATATCAAGCTCCCTGTCAATTAATCCTATCGGTACTTTTTTATTTATACTCTTGCTAAGCTATGCCTCTGACATCCATATAAGTTTAGTTTCTGTTTGGAATAAAGGAAAGGATTTTACATTTTTTTCTAATTAAATTTCATCTTCTAAGTTCATTGTTCCACCTTTTGGGATCTTTTTGGATCCTGATTCTATCATCTTTCAGGAATTAATAGCTTTAGAACTGGGCTCAAATAGGCTAGTAATGTCTTTTGAGGACTGTTATTTCAGAGTGCCTTCTGAAAATATCAAGGAACTTGAAGAGAGAGTTCATCATAGAGTTGAAAGAACAGATCTGGGTAGCAGCCAGACCTGATTTCAAGCCCTAGCTCTGCCACTTTCTAGCTGAATTCATTCACTTAGTTAACAGAGTGAATTATGTGACACACCATCTTAGACACTTAGGACACATCAGTAAATGAAACAGCAAAAGTACTTGTCCTTTAGAAGCTCATAGTCTAGCAAAAGAAGAAACCTTGGAAAAGTAATATACACTTGCCAAACCTAAGTTTTCTCAACTGAAAAATGAGGCTAAATGTACTACTTTACAAAATGGTTTATTTGTCAAGGTTCTCCAGAGAAACAGAACCAATAGGATGTATATATACTCTTCAGAGTATATATATTTGTATGATTTATTATAAAGAATTGGCTCATGCAATTATGGAGGCTGACAAGTCCCAAGATCTGTAGTCAGCAAGCTGGAGACCCAGAAGAGCTGATAATCTAGTTCCAGTCTGAAGGCTGACAGTCTCAAAACCCAGGAAAAGCCAATGTTGCAATTCAAATCCCAAGTCATTAAAAGGCTAATGTCCCAATTTGAAGGCAGTCAAGCAGAAGGAATTCTCTCTTACTTGGGGAAGAGTCAGTCTTTTTGTTCTATTTAGGCTTTCAGCTAGTTTGGTTGGGCCCACCCACATTAGAGAGAGCAATCTGCTTTATTCAGTCTGTCAATTTAAATGTTAATATCATCCAAACACTCCGTCATGGAAACATCTAGAATAATGTTTGAGTAAAATATCTGGGCACTGGTGGTCCAGTCAAGTTGACATATAAAATTAACCTCACAAATGGTGAAGAAGATTATAGGAGTTATTATACATAAAGCGTTTAACATAGTTAGCTCTCAAGAAGGGATAGCTATTTGCATAAGGCAGTTTTTCAAACTACCTCTTCAGTGTTAAGAATGGAATTATAGCTCCCTAATGCTGACACAGGAGTTTTGGCACTCTACTTGAGTGAGACTCCGTTTGCTGTTTGGTCTTGGGAAGCAATCAAGTTCATGTAGTGTATGGCTAGCTAATAGTTATTTCTCTGCTAATGCCTATTTCAAGGCTCTATGAAAACTTACTCTCTGCCTCACGTGTATGAGGCAGGGGAATCAACTACAGGCACCTTCCTGCCTTCTGGACAAGCCTATAGTGATGAAATAGTTATGAAGGTGTCTGGTTCTTTTCATATTTTTTGGCAGTGCTTCCCTTTTAAAGAAAATATTATAAGATTTGGAAAGGTTTAAGAAAGACTGAAAGGTCGATTTTTTTTTTTTTACCTTTCCTCTGAACTCACTGCAGGAGTAGTTCACTTTACTTAGGTCTAACTCTAAAATAATTAACTCTCATTTCGGAGTAAGACTGACTCATAATACTGCCAAATAATTCATACATGTAAAAATGGCAGTTATCTCCTTTACTTGTTACACCGACACTTATCAACCTCAGCAACAGCTTTCAGCTCTGTTAAATGTTGTCTCAATGTGAGGGATCGAAAATGAAATTGAAGCACCTTGCATTTGATAATAAATCAAATATGAATTTAATACTCTACTCAAAGACAGCAGAGTTAGTAAGGCTTAAAAGCAAAAATGACAGATTTTATGCTTTGACTGTGGTGAGGGTTTGATTGGGATTCTGATTCACTTTTAAAGTTTGAGATCTAATTATTTTTAAGAATTACATCTGAGGAAAATATTTTGGAGTAAATTATATTAAATTGTATTAAAAATGATGAAAATATTTCAAAAGAAAATTATTTTCTAGAGGAAAACAAACATTATCAAATCATAAACTTTATATTTTGTGTTACTTTTTATTATGAAAAATTCAACTATACTAAAGGTAGAAAGAATGTAACACCCATATTTCTATCACCTATATTAAAATGTATTAATATTTGGGAATATTTGCTACATCTACTTTTTTGAACTTCAATTTTAACTTCTGTCTGTATATTTAAGGCATCATTTTACTTAGATATAAAGACATCATAACCGGGGCCAGCCCAGTGGCGTAGTGGTTAAGTGTGCGTGCTCCACTGTGGCGGCCCGGGGTTCGCCAGTTCGGATCCCGGGCACGCACCAACGCACTGCTTATCAAGCCATGCTGTGGCCATATCTCATATAAAGTAGAGGAAGATGGGCATGAATGTTAACCCAGGGCCAGTCTTCCTCAGCAAAAAGAGGAGGATTGGCATCAGATGTTAACTCAGGGCTGATCTTCCTCACAAAAAAAAAAAAAAAAAGAAATCATTACTTTTCCCAATGGACTGCTTTAAATATGGAACATTTAAAGACAGAAAATATTTTACCTTTTTTTTCCTAGAAGGGAGTAAAAGCTCACCAAAGTTGAGCAATAAATGGAAATTGGTAGACTTTACCATCATTCTTTAATGATTAGTGAAGAACTAGACTACTTCTAGAGTTTTCTCTGGTTGTTTTCCCAAATCACCTTCCCACAAACATACATTCTTCCCAAATAGGTGAAGGTGATGAGTCTCAATAAGCAGAAACAAGGTACATTGCTATTCTAAGACAGCCCTTGGAAAAGGAACTCCAACATTCCTGTGTACAAAAGGGAAGTGAAGGCTAACTCATTGTGTAGTCTGGTGGATTTATGGCCTCAAGTGGAGGACAACACGGCAGCATTAGGGCCCCATGGATGAGGAATGAATCCTGGATCTGTTTGTTACTTGTCATGTGCCTACGGGCAAGTTTAATGATATGGGCTTTAGTCTTCTTCACATTTTTGCCAGTATTGATAAAGACATAAAGGACAGGCATATCAAACTTGAAAGGAGCTAAATTTAGACTCAAAAGTTCTCTGTAGGCTAGAACTATAGGTTAAAATAAACAAAATAAAATTTATAGAAGGAAAATTGGTCAACATAGTAGTTTTTACTGACTCTAATTTTCTTATGAGACAACCCTGTGACTGACTAATAAAAAATAACTTATTCTATTTTAGGTTCATTAATTCAGATGTGAAGCATAGACTAAGGAATATACAGGTTCTACTGTATTCAAATTGGTCAGACCACATCTGGAATTTTGTGTTTTTACCTAGATTTCACATTTTATGAAGGACATCAAAAAGCTAGGCAGGGTTTCTCAACTTTGGTACTATCGATATTTTGGATCAGATAATAATTTGTTGAGGAGGGGAGTGTCATCCTGTGCATTGTAGCTTTCCTGGCCTCTATCCAATAGACGCCAATAGAATCTCCACCCCACCCCGCAACCCAGCAGGACAACAAAAATATCTGCAGACATTGCCAAGTGGCCTCTGGGTTGAGGACCGCTGTCTGGAGGATATTGAAAGGAAGGTCCTAAGGAAATTAAAGGGTTGAGAAGATATAATCATGAGGAATGATAAAGCCATATGCCCTTCATTCCTAGGACTGTACCAATTCCATAATTTTATTTTATTTCATATTTCTATGTCTTTTAAGATCTGTCTTGCCATTAAACTGATCTTTTGGCAGTCAGAGATTGTGTTTCCTTGTTAAATTTTTTTTTAACATGCAGAATAGCTCTGGGTACACTGTGGATTCTCAATGTTTTATAAAATAAAGTGAACTAAACTGGAAAGAAAGGACTTGATGTGGGCAGTTACTAAAGAGACATTTTTAGGTACTACTTGACAAGCTGCCAGAAGGAAGATTATATCAGATTATTCTATGGAAGAGAGATGGAATGCTTCTTCAGAGGGCAGAACTAATAGTGATGGGTAAAAGTTACGGAGGCATGTATTTCACTTCATTTGAAGGTCAAACTTTTAAAAGATATCTTACTTATTTAACACCAAGAATTTTTGAAATAATCTTGTTTAACATTGAAATGAGAGTATTATATAATAGAAATGTAGCTACAATACTATTAGGATTCTGAGATATGTTATGTTAATGTGTAAGACATATAAAAATATTGATCAAATACAAAATTTCTGATTTTCCCTACTTAAAACTGTCTAAATTTATACTAGCAACTATTAAATTGTAAATAAAGCATGCAGATGGAGGCATAAGAAAGAAATAAAACTAAAGAAAAGAGAGAGAGAAAAGAATATTTCCTTTTTGTATATGTTTTTGGTAACTTTTTTTGATTGTGTAGTGAAAATGATAGGAAACATGTATTGAATGCTTACTGTGTTACAGTCATTGTGCTGTGCTTTAAAAATACATTCTCAGTTAATCCCTACAATGCCCCAATGAAATAGGTACTTTTACTTTTCCTATTTACATATAAAGACAAAATAATTGTAATTACAAAAGATAAGGCTTTTGAAAAAACTAGTAGCATTTATAAATAAAGTGTGTATCACTTTCAAAGTCATCACTTTTGGAAGGAGGTATTGAACTTTGTATTTATTTGGATAATATTGTCAGTCCTATTAATAATTTTGGAATTGTCTTCAGTGTCATTTTTGCAGAGTTAAATGTTCAATCTGTGTATCTGAATACATATCCAGCTAAAGTATTAGGCACATGACTCATCTATGAAGACTTTAATTCTTCAATTACTATATAATTCATAAAACAACACTCTTTGCCTCATTTATCTGACAAGGATTTTGTTTTCTTTCTTTTTTTAAATTTATTTATTTTTTAATTGAGGTAACATTGGTTTATAACATTATATAAATTTCAGGTTTACATCACTGTACTTTGACTTCTGTGTAGACTACATCATATTCAACACCCAAAGGCTAATTACCATCCATCACAGTACACACGTACTCAGTCACCCCTTTCGCCCTCCTCCCTCCCCGCTTCCCCTCTGGAAACCACCAATCTAATTTCTGTATCTATGTATTTGTTTGTTGTTATTGTTATTTTTATCTTCTATTTATGAGTGAGATCATGTGATATTTGTCTTTCTCTGTCTGACTTATTTTGCCTAGGTCCTTCAAGGTCCATCCATGTTGTCACAAATGGCAATATTTCATCTTTTTTTTTTAATGGCTGAGTAGTATTCCATTGTGTGTATATACGACATCTTCTTTATCCATTCAGCCTTTGATGGGCACCTGGGTTGTTTCTGAGTCTTCGCTATTGTGAATAAAGCTGTGATGAACACAGGGGTGCATATATCTTTATGCATTCATTTTTTCAAGTTCTTTGGATAAATACCCAGCAGTGGAATAGCTGGATCATATGGTAGTTCTATTCTTAATTTTTTGAAGAATCTCCATACTGTTTTCCATAGTGGCTGCACCAGTTTACATCCCCACAAGGAGTGTGTGAGAGTTCCCTTTTCCCCACCATCCTCTCTAACAAGTTATTTCTTGTCTGACAAGGATTTTCATTTTCTGGTCAGTATGAGAAAAAATTAAAAAACACTTACAGTTTCCCAAAACATCTTCAAAAATTGCACAGGAACTCAGATTTATGAGATTATTCTCAAATTATATTTGATATTGACTTTAGGTCTTCCTTAGCATCTTACCTGTGGCCAGACCTCAAAGCTAAAGTATCTTGATCTGTAGGGAAGGGGCTTTGTATGTGGAGCAAAGTTAGTTCTATCAAAGCGTTGGGAGACATTCCTGGAGCGAACACTAAAGCAATGGAGATTATTTTATTCAGAGAAAAGTAGCCTGAGAAGAAGGCCTTAATAATGTTCAAATCTAGAAGGCCATATATTAATGAGAGCCATTTCCCATTCAATTAAGGAAAGGACAGGAGGGTTAAACTCAAGTAGGAGGGTTTGGGTAACAAATTTTGAAGGGCGTCTTCACTGTCAAGGCTGTGAGAGGCTAGAATACATTACCGAGGGAAGTCCAGTGTGACTAAGTTACTTTTCGTCAATATGACAATCTATTGGCATATGTTTCAAGTCATCATGGTGTCTGCTACCAAAGTTATCTTTGAATGAGAAGCATTCTTTCATGCCATATCCCTCCTATACAGAATTAAAAAAAATTGGAGGATTAATTTGAAATCCATACTGTTTAATCAAGGGTGAATAAAAATTCAATTCTAAAATATTTATTAATACAAGGATCATGGGGCTAATTACCTAGGGAAATCAGAGGAGGCCTGAGGAGATCCATGTGGATATTTATGATTTATTTTTGGGACTTAGGGATATGCCTTTACTCTCCATTTTTTAAATACAGTTGCCAGATTTAATAAATGAAAAAACAGGATGTCCAGTTAAATATGAATTTCATTTAAACAATGAATCATTTTTTAGTATAAATACATCCCAAAGATTGTACATGTATACTAAAAAAATATTTTTTGTTTATCTGACATTCAAATTTAACTGGGCATCCTGTATTTTATCTGACAACCTGACTTATAAGGGGAGCATAGGCGGATTAATCCTGAAGCTATTGAAGCTTAAGTTTTCAGGGTTCCTTACTTGCAGGAGCATTTTTTATCTAATGTTGTATTTGTAACTTTACAGTCTTTTCTTTAAAGATCCTTCTCCCCAATTATAGAAACTATAGGTTCCACAAAACCTGGATCTGTCCCTGCAGGAGAGTAATATGAGGAGAGGGAGTAGACAAGGTGAAGGAGGAAGTCAATTTAGCAGCCTCGAGAGGACTGTTGATGCCCTTGTCACATCCAGAAATTATTTTCCAGGAGATAATTAAATAATCACTGGGCCTTGAGGCATCTTTGTGGTTGAAACTTCACTGTCATTACGTAGGCAGGAGACAGAGGAATATGTTTCACACTGCGTTGGTATAGCCTCAGAGTGAGTAATCTAAATGCTCTGAGAAATTTAGTAAAACTTATTTTCCATGGATACAGTCAGCAAATGAAGAATTAACAGTTTCTTTTCCAGTCAACAAAATAATTCAGCTCTTCAGAGATTGTAGATTTTAATGCCTAAAGGAAATTCTAAAATACAAATGAGAAAAGCACAGGAGGATGGCCCCTGGAGGGGCAGATCTGGCTCGGTGCTAAGGTCCATCCATGGGAAACGCGAAGCTAGATTTTTTCCCTTTTTTTTATGCAATGTGCTGCTTTGTATAATAAATCACAGAAGAAATGACTAAACTCTCGTGCATTTAATAGAGACCACGAGGGTGATAATCTTCTTTTTAATCGCTCCAGATACTATGTGGTTCTCAGAGCCCACAGTTTTGGGACACTGAAGTGCTATGGACTAGGTTTTTTCAGGTCAGATCTTTTGTGGCTTCAGGAAGGACATAAACTGTGTAGACAAGTCCCTGCTCAGTGTCTGATGTGCATTAAGGGATCGTAATAGGAAGTTCTGAACTCTTTCTTATTGAAAAAATCAATTCAGCACATATTGGTGTGTGTCTCCTACATGCCAGACACTGTGCTAGGAATGGGATTGCTTTGAGTTTCCAGTATTCAATGGTGAATTTTTTAAGTTTATGCATTTAAAGCACTTAGGCTTTTAGACTTTATAAGTGAACAACACATATTTGGCAAAATAGAGCTTTTCCTACACTATGCATAATATGATAAAAATTTTCCCAATTTTTCACTCCTTTGCCCTGTGCCATTGTTATGCCTCTCACTGGTATGTGTGAGACATGTGCCACTGCCCCATTGACTGGGCTTGACTGTGTGACCTACTATGGCCACTGGAGTGTCAGTGGGCATGATGTAGCAGAGGCTTCAAATGTGTTTGTGGTTTGGCTTGCCTTCGTGTACTACTGTGATCCACCATGAGAACACGCACCTGGTAGCTTCTAGTCATAGGAGAATGATGAAAACACACAAAGCAGAAAAATCAGTGGTTGTGGTTGTAAGCCACTGAGATTTGGGGTTATGTTTTATGCAGCATTATGATGGCAATAGATGATTAATATAGGCAGTAAGACAAATACACAGATAAACACAACATAAAGTAGATTAAGATGTGTTTTTTAAAGAGATACAGAATGCAACATGATTTTCAGTGGCAGGAAAGCACACTTTTGGCTGTGGTATCAGCAAATATTTGAGAGAAGCTATGTATGTTTGAGCTACACTTTTCAGGCAAAATGTTGTGGGTATGAACAAATTGTCCAAGTAATCTGAACCTTTGTGGGTGGTACAGAATTGGCTCATCTATCAAAAACCTTTTTGTCCTGGGAAACTAGAAGTGGTGTTGACTTCCTAGGGACGCTGTAAAGTATACCCGAGTGTGTTATGAGTGCCATACTTGACTCAAGCCTCCGAGGCCATCCCAGAGTCGCTCAAAAATCTTCCTTTTGTTCGTCGATGGGGACTCCATGTAGGAGGCACTGAGAGCCCAACACAATTTGCTCATATACTCCAGCATTCTGCAGCCCACCAACAAAACAACCAAATGCTTCCAGGGCCCATTCTGCTTTATGTGGAGAACCATACAGGTCTCTTTAGATTTAAAAATTACTTATTCCATGCTTCTGTCGTGTAGTCTCTTCTTCATTTATTTTCTCCCTTAATCTGCACAGGAACATTTCAACTTCAGTGTTATCACCCCCATTTTAGTAGTGATGAAATTGAAGACCAGAGAGGTTAAATGACATGCTCAGGTTACATGCAGACTAAATGACTGGGCTAGGATTTTGACCTTGTTTCTTTACACCAGATCATTATGTACCTGGTCTTTAATAGGAACCTGGTCTTATTCAAGGTCCTTGCGGAACTTGCCTAGAAACTCCAAAGTATACAGGATGTGTTCAAGCACTTTTATACATAAAAATAATAATTTTAAAAACTAGATTTGTTAGGCAAACCTAGATTTTATAGGGGAAGCTCCAGAAAGATGTGGAGTAAGATTATCCTGAGCTAATCTATGCTCACTGATTTTGCTTCTAGAATTTCTAGCCCACTTAGGCCTCAATTCACCTATTAAATTACTGGAACTTGGCTTAAGATTTGATTAGTTTGCGAATCATTTTTATAATTAGAGAGTAAAGAAAATTATTCAGTGATTGATCTGACAAATCATTTTGTTCCTGAGGTCTTCAGTCTGCTCCATTTGTTTGCTCCAAGGTACAGTGCAAGAGTTTCATTCATTATATTCCATAAGGTTTCATTATTCTTCACCTCGCAAATAATATCTCTCCCTATGCAGGCTGCTGTAAGCATTATCTGTTAAAGCATACCGCTAGGGACCTTAAAATCGGAATTCAGAGCCTGGAAGCCGGGGCTCCTTTATAGATAGCCTAGGACTTTGAAATTAGTTTTTCCTTATGATTCAACAGGCCTTGAATCTTGTGACCTTGATTTAATATTTATTGAGCTCCCACAAAGTGCTAAGCCTTCCGGATGCAGGACAAATTCCATTTTTTGGATTAAGTTTTTACCTGATTTAATTTATCTTGTTTATGTTTATTAAAGTACCAGCAATATTGTTACAGATGTATTCACAGATCCATTTCACATGCAGCATGGTCAAGTAATCAGGAAAAAGAAAAACTCACACCCACATGCACATAAACTGTGAATGTTCTGTAGAAGCATTAATACGCTATTGATTCCATATAACCTATGACTCACCTTTTTCTTTGCACGAGGGAAACTACAGAGACTGACAATGCTTTGGTTTCCAATTTTATTCTACAAGGTTAATAATGATAGTTGAGACTATGCAGCCTTCCTATTATTATGCTAATAAACAAACTATTTCAGGTCTATTTTGAAAATGATCCTTCTTCTCCATTACAAAAAAAAAATAATAACCTCAATTTTCCCACTCAAATTTATCATCTTAATGCTGAATCATAACAACTTCTAATTTGAAGACAAATTATAAAAGGATTAATAAATAGCAATTATTGTCTTCTTAAAGTTCTTTCTCTTTAGAGATAAGTTATAACCATTTACCATTAGCAGCTCTTCTGTTAGAGTGTCTTGGGGGTCCCAGGCCTGCATTTAATGTCAGAGAAACAACAGGCAACATTCAAAGTCAATAGAACTGAACATCTCTGGTTCAACAATGTGGAACTGAAGATCATTAACAGATTGAAAAATTGCAAAATAAAGTTTCTAAGGATATTTGGAACACTGAGCATTCTGCATAATAATCCATTACAGGACTAGTGGTCAGTGTTCCATAGAATATCTACTTTGAAATTAACTGGTGGTAGTTTATTTTTAGAACCTGATTCTTTGTTCATTGTGGTTTGGGACAGGCCAGATGTTAGTCCAGTTTCTAGTTCTTTGTCATTAAAGCTGTAGATGAAATAAAAAGAGAACTCCTTAGCCTGAAGAAAAGAATGGACTCATTAAAATGGCCCTATGTACATTATAAGATATAAAGAATGTAGAAATATTATCAGGATAAAGATAAAAGTTAAAGTTCCAATATTTTTCTCCAGCATTAGGATTCTTCCCAGCTTCTCAGTGTATCATCTTGAAAATCCCTGAGGTAAATGAAACCCATTTTAGAGGCTGCTGCTTTAGATCCACTAGCTCAACTTTGTGGCATTTTAGATGGTCTGGAGAGATCCCAGAACTTGTATTTGTTATTACTATATGGCTAAGCTCAGGTCTGTAATCATTGTTTTTTGTTTCCAGAAGACGGCTGTTATAGAAACAAATATAAACACTTAAAAGTAAAAAAAATTTTAATATATGCCTCTATCTCCCCCTTGGTGACTGGAGAAGCAGAGGAAGCCAGTTTGCAGAAAGAAAACAAGCAAGAGAGAGAAAACTTCAGCAGACAAGAAAATGGACCAGAGTCAAGAGATAGGCAGCCAGCCCAACTCCTTGGTTCTAGTTGTTTCTGAGGTCCAGATATGTTCCATTCTTAGGTTGTATAATAAAATCCTGTACCCTTTACACCTAATTTCCACTTTTGAGTCTAAGCTAGTTTGAATGGGCTTCCAGTACTTCTAACCAAAGAGCGTCGGGGAGGACACCGAGCAGCTTCCGCAGTTTAAGGCACTTTGGAGATTGGAGCAGGTCACTCACTCTGGGCCCTGGCATTGTGAAGAGGAGAAATTTAACAACGGCAGAAGTGACCCTGCTCTGGAAAGCCCACAGTCAATAATTTCAGTTCTTCAGTTGTGTAAGTAAAGAAAAGAATTGGTTATACCTTCACATATATAAGATTTTTTGAATTCTTGCTTCTATAAGACGAGATTTATTTAATAAAAGGTTTGCTGTAAGCAAAATCATCTGAACATAATTTTCATTGGCATAATAGCTCTGTCTGTTGAAAAACGTTAAGCGCTTCTTGCTTACCAAAGCACCAGTGGCCCTGGAAGTGGACTTCCTTAGTAAAATACCCAGCTGACTCGCTTTTCCATCTGGCGGTCGCTCCTTTGGGGACAGGACTCAACAGGCCTAGTGAGAAGGCTCAAGCAGCTTTTTCTTAGTCCTAATTTGTTTGATTAGATCCAAACAGTAGAATAAAAAGTTTATATAATTGGTATTTTAATTTGATTCTTAACCTTTATTTATTTCCAGCCTAAGGGTTTTCTTAAATCTTCTCTTTCAATGGAAGAGACAAATAGAAATGGCAGTGGTCACAGTGGTCAGGCTTTTCCTGTTCCCACTCTGCCCAGCACTGCAGGTGGCTGGTCCATGCTGGGCGTTCTGGCCAAAGGCAGCTTCTAGGGCTTCCCTGAGCCTCACCTGCTTCCTCTGCACTGAGATCAAACGAAGTGTCACGACACCTTCACTCCCTAGCAGACTCAGAGCAGAGGGCGCCTGACATCTTGTCTAGATGCCCCTTTCCCCCAACATTTCCCCAGCACTAGCAGAGGAACTTTAACCTTTCAGAGGAATGAGATCAGCTGTTGAATGCTTTCATTAGAGAAGGAGAGGGAAAAGTAAAATCAGAGCAAAAGCAAAAGGTTTTTAAAAGAGAGAAAAAATAATTTCCCTGGCTAAGCCATTTTCAGCACATTCCAGAAAGAGAGCTTCAATGTTCTTACTTAGATGCTTCACAAGAATTGGAGGAGGAGGTAAGGGGCATTTCTTGCTATTTTATGAGGGAGACTAAGCCCACCTCTTGATTCAGGGTCGTCTTCTAAATTACCTGTGGCAGGTAATCACCTCTCAAAAAAATGGTCACAATTGTATTTCTGAAAATCAGAAGCAAACAAAGGCTATCATAGGGACTATTGAAAATTCACAAAAAAAGCAGAGAGGAGATATTGGGAGCACTCCAGCTAGAGCAGAATTAGCAGGTACTGAGTTGATACAAGTGAAAAAGGAGCTCTGAGCTAGTAGGGCTGCCATTTTCAAAACCAAGGAAGGAAGTGCAGCCAGCCATGAACCAAGAGTCGTTCAAGATGTGGGTGAACTTCTCTGGAGAGGGACTACCCCATGAGGAGCTCGTTTTTAATTTTTTTTAAAATTATTCAGAGAAGGTCCCTGATTCTAGTGCAGTTTCCAATAGGAAGATTGCCACCCCCCTTCCTGCTGATTATATCAAAATCATTAAGATGACTTGATTGTAGGACAAGGCACTCCATTATTTTATGGACTAACGAGAAAGAGTGATGCATGCTAATTATGCAATGACACAATGTTTTATTTTAAAAATTACAATTTTGTTGTTTATTCATTGAAAGAGACTTTTTAGACTTATTTGGTCATAGACTTTAAAAAAGATATCACTCTTGTACACACCTAAAACCAAAAATGTTTATAAATAAAGAAAATTGGTAAGTATTCCTAAAACTTCTTTACATTTAGAGGCCAACCCTTTTTATCACTTTTCAACTCAGCAATGTCCTTCGTATTTTGCACATGGTATTATAACCTATGCTATTTAAGATCGTTGTAGCATTTCTTAAAAGCACTTTGAAGTTTTCTTCCAGGTTGCTAACTTACAACTTTTGAGGCTGATGTTTTTCTATTTGACTAATTTATAGTTTTTATCTTCACTGAATCATGCATCACTAGATATTAAACAGCTTCTGTTCAAAATCAGCATTGAATTTCTGACAAACTGATGTTTTCTGTCTTAATGATAGTTTTACATGATTGATAGATATATCAGCCATACCAGCCCGTGGTTGTTTTGAAATATCTTTCATTAATTTTGAGGAATTTTGTATTTCCTTGCCTTCAGTTGTATTGCTTGGCATACAGTACCAACAATACACAGTTCATTTGAGTGTATGGTAATATCTGGCTACTGTGACCACATGCATAGACAATGGCAATTTGTAGTGACTTCCACCTGGTCCACACAATCATAAACTCCATTAGTTTCAGAAATGTTAAAATGTGAAAAACTGCATCTTTCAATCAATGCAACATGTATCTGCTGCTGCTGTTGTGGTTCCCTTTACATAGGAAAAGTTCTACATGAAACAACATATTTATTGCTTTATAATGACATTATTGCTTATTTACCAAGCGTGTGTTAGCTAATTTCTGTTATAGAAACATAGCAAAGCAGAATGTGCTGACTTTCCCAGCTTTCCTTACAGCCAGGGAGTGGCCACATGGGGAGTTCTGCCAATGAGATGTAAATGAATTTCTGCTAGAGTTTTCTAGGAGTTTTTGCGTTTCAAAGTGATATGTGAAGCTGGTATAACACTTACCCCACTTATTTGGCTTTGAATGTAGACATGTTGTCTGGAGCTGTACTGTCATCTTGCAACCATTAGGCAACGTGTATGTGAATGAGAGCCAACGTAGGATGGCAGAACAGGATGAGAACACACTAGCTTAAGGGTAGTTTCAATGAACAGACAAAGTAATTCCAGTAACTGCCCATCTCTAGATTTTTTATGTGAAGAAAAGAAACTCTTATTTGTTTAAGCCTCTATTAGTTGAGGTACCTGTTTTCTGCAGCTAAACGTTTTGCTAATACAACTTCTTGTTTGACATGTTCAAAGGACTAGGTTTCTACCTTGGTTTCCACTCATAAATATAACCATGTGCTATACGTTGTTTCTTCTTCCTCCTGGGACCTGTTCTTCCTGAAGTACTCTTATCAATCCTTCTCTTTGGGAGGTTATCCCATACGAACTTACTGTTCTTAGATTCTCCAGGTCTTGCCTGCCCCAGTTACCCAATTCCTGAGGATTGACTGCCAACACAATTCCCTGTCACACTGATCCATTCACCTGATTGGAAGCATTGGGATTAACCATGTCTAGAGTTGTTCTGTGCCTCTTAAATTCATTGCTTATTGTTTGCTTACTTGCAAGGAATAATCTCTCATGAAATTTGTTTCAACTGACCAATACCAGTACATGCAAGAATCTAACTAATCCTTGTTGCCTTCTCTAGGATACTGAGTGACTGAAATCTCCCCAAACAAGATTTTAGTGGGGAGTCTGAGATTCAATCAGAAAAGAATTTCTTCAGGTAGGGTTGAGATGAAAGTCTCCAAGGTAGAACACTTGGGTGGCTATTCCAAGGGGAAGCACCAGCAAGCAGAGGAGATCGAGTTTCTGGTATAGGCAAAATAAATTTCATTGGTCAGAGCAGATCAAATATTTATGGTGACCTTCATTTTTTTTCCATGGCGTAGGGACAAATTCTTGGTGTGTAACTCTTTCAGTCAAAGACCTCAGGCAATAGATAAAGGCACAATGATATCTGCTTAAATTTGCTGACTAAAATTGGAATTTTGCAGGTTTAAATTTACTTTCACAAAACTTATGTTGAAATATTTATCCCAGTTTCCTGACTATGAATATCAAAATTTCTCTGACATTTTTCTAATTATCTTCCATTACAGAGGAGGAAAAACTGAGAAGATAATCTAAGAATTATTTTATTTGCATTTATATCTAAATAGATCTAGATTATAGAAAGCAATAATAATAAAGTTTTAAGAACTTAAATTTCTCTACAAATTTTTGAAAATCAGAAGTAAAATGGAAAAATAATACTAAATTTGGACCTTAGCTCAACTTGCCAAAATGGAAAAGCTCTGAGTTGCTAGAATATCTGAGCAATGCATATATATTTAAGATATTAAGAGTCCTGAGGTTTCTTCAGTTGCATGGCTTCTTGAGAAACTCTGGAATTCTGGAATGACCAATGGGAATCCTATTTGATCAGAGACCTCTTAGGTGAGAGAATGAAGAGAACCATGGGACTCTTCATTGGGTTTTGGGACACAGAGATTAACATACTTGAATCACAGGGAGGAATGATGGCTGTCTGACATCTAAAGAGAGCCTCACTGAGCCTATCCTGACTGAGGAGAGGAGAGAGTGGAAATGTCTAGGCTCTGTTCAGAGAACCAAGTTTGTAATTAGCAGAGTGGGACACTAAGTGCCAATCAACTCTACTCTCACCCAGCTCCAGGCCATCCCAGATCAATTATTTAATATAAGTAGCTATAAAACAACTGAAATATTGAGACTATCCTTGGGTCCCTAGCTCTATGGGTAATGCACTCTTTCTGATCTTACTTAGTAGAAAGAAGTCAGTGTTAGCAATGATGGAAGCAGCAGGTGAAAAATTACCAAGAATATAGAATATAAGCCAATAGGCTCCCTCCCAGGGAAAAGACGGGCACTTGTGAAGCTTGAAAGGATTTACTTGGATTGGAGCAAGAAATCAAACATAGTTCAAACTAAGGGCATTCTTGCTTCATCTTCACGTTGCCTGGGAAATTATAAACAGTTTTTAACTGTTTACTACAGTGAAGTGTATTTCTAAAAGAACATTTATCTCTCTTTTTAGAAAATATTTCTGTTTCTTGCCTATATGTTAAATATATTTATATTACTATTTTAATAATATCAGCCAATAATTTTTTTTTTTTTCTTTTTAAAGAGAGAAAAAGATCCCAGTTTAGGAGAGGGAGTCCAGGTAGGAGCCTGCTTTTCAAAGGCAGCTTTTGCCCCTGAAGAGGCCCTTTTAGCCTCTAAAGCACATCACCTGTGACAGTATTAGATTGGCCCAAGAAAATAACCACAGGGGTATTGTTTTGAGAAGTAAACACAAAGATCCCCCCACTCAACCTTACTCTCAGAATTTATTGACATTTGATTGAAAGGAAAAGTTGAATTTTAAGGAGTAGATGCCCCATTTTCTAGAGCTCTACCTCCTTATTCAGTTTTTCAGCAATGCAATTTTGATAAAGGCAAAGATAGACTAACCTCATTAATATCTTAATATCAAAGGATCAACTTCTGATCTACTCTATATGCATAGTAAAAATGTATTTCTGTTAATATTTAGCTTCTTGACAATGTAAACTAGGTATCTTACTGTATATATATCTCTTACAAAAGTCAATTTTAGTCCTTCAATTTGATGGCACCAATTTGAAAGCATTCAGCAGTTTTTTGTTTTAGTATCTGACTTAATAATAACTGACTTAATAATATAGGGGACTTGAATATTCATAGTATACTTCTTACAAAGTTTATTCATAATAAATGTGGGCTCAAGACATTCTTTCCATAGGGGTTATTTCTCTGGAACACTCTTTGAACCAAAAGAAAAAATATCTACTCTCTTATCACAACATAATAATATTAAATAAAAAGATATGAGTAAAGCCTAAGGAAATTATACTTAAATAGCCAACTAGAAAATCATAAGATAAATATTGTAGACTAAATGTAAGGAGTCCATTCCAATCTTCAATTTAATTTGTCCCTCAATATTAATTTGCCGGGGTTTGATTATCCATGTAAGTGAAAAATGTAATTTTATGAATATAAAGTTAAATTGAAATGTCTCTTGAATTCTGTAAATGATTTAATTATGTGTACATTTTATCATACTCCAATTATTGCACTTTCCGGGAAATGTTCTAGTAGAACATTAATAGACTGTAGTCTGGCTTTACGTCTTCTCTATTTAAAGAGCCCAGAAGACTACATGTTCTGTCTCTTGCTTCTGTAAAGTGGATTAGAAAAGTAAAGCAGTGTAAAATTATTCCAACACCACCTCTTTTTTTAAAGCAGGAATTCTAATGAATCCATTGAGAGGCTGTAGAATAGTCAATGATGAATAGAGGTCTGGAGACATTTTTCCTGCTTGTTTTGTACTGTTTGTACAAAAGATACCAAATTAGTCTATACTGATGACTGGCAACTTGCTTACTCATCTTTGTAAGTCTTTAAAAATTTCTCTACATTTTTTAGATATTAAAGTTTTCTCTCCCTAGCTTTTTAATGCTGTAATGCTGTTTATTCGTAAACACCTGAAAAATCATACCAGACTTAAAAAATGTTATAAAATATTCTTAATATTGATCTGAGTAGTGAGCACAAATACTTGTAAACTCACACAGTTAATTCCACGGAGAGTTTCTGTGGCTGAGCTCTAGGCACTGGTTATCCCATATTTAAAAAGGAAAGTCTGTCTCTCCAAATTTCAGCCTACTGTTTTTTGGACCAACAATTCTCAAACCTTATTTGTACACCCCTGATAAGAATTTTGAAAAACTATATATTCACACATATAATATTAAGTTGTCATTTAAGATGTGATTTTTAGCATGTTGCAATTTTGACATTTTAAAACAAAACTGTCACATTACCTTTTTAAAAGTATCCAATGGAAAATAAATGCAATAGCAATTTGATACTCATCGTCTGTTTAAAAAATATAACACGAGTTTTCTTTAAAAGTCAGAAATTTTACTTTATTTATTTTTCCCTGTGATCTTATTTTTATTCCTCTTATAAAATTTTATCTTACTGTACAACGTGTTTATGCTTGATAGATCACAAATATATTATTTTAAGTGATAAAATTATATATATAAATTAAAATTTTATTTCTTATGATCAGTAAGGTTCTAAGTGGCTAAAATCTTCTTGATTATCATTACAATTATTACAAGTTCAAAATAGTCAAAAGAACATAAAATTTTAAATTTTTGGTAATAATCAAAATCCATTTAAATGATAAATTGGACATTTTTTCAATTAATTTGTGTATCCCTAGATGAATATTAATTTATCATTAGAATGAGACGGTTCAGCACCAGTTCTATTCTATTTTTCTTTTTTATTAATGTGAAGTGGTGAGACACCACATAAAAAATGGATGTGAATAAGAAAGTTACTTTGAACTCTTTGTTCCTTATCTGCTAAAGATTACAGAGTGAGCTATCATCAAAAATTATTTTTAATGATTAGCAGTTGACTGCTTTAGGCCATTTTTTTCAATTTTGTTTTAAGCAAATAATCATTAGCTACCAGTTTTGGAAGTGGATTTATTTCCATTAATATTTTTTCACTTTCTCAGCATCCTTTTTTGGAATTGTCCCTTGGCTGCTTTGGTGGTTCTTAAAACTTGGGACACTTCACCAGAGCAAGGCTCTAGATGCGTGAGATGTATGCCCTTCTTTTGTAAAGTGAGGAAAGGGCAGTTGGGAAAGGAGAACCAGCATGATACATTCTTAGGCTGATGAAGTTTCGAAAAATATAAAAGACAGTTGAAACGCTGGAAATTGATTTTCTTAAAATTTTCTGGTATTACAGAGCCCTTGAAAAGTCTTTAGTTATGGGCTGAAGAACCCCCATTTGATATCACTACTTTGGAAACCCTCTTGAAGCTCTATACCGTCTTTTTCAATATATTTAAGAGTGAGTTTCTTATTCTGCTGGGATGCAAAAGGAGCAAATAAACATCCTCATCTCATCAAGACTATTGATTAAGCAGGAAAAGGCTGGTGGCAGGGAATGAGGTAGGAAAGGAATGTGGATAATTAAGATTTCATTGTCTGCTTTGGTCGAAGCCATTTAGGTTTAATTTTCTTACGAAAAAGGTGTATACCATCTCAGTGAACCAGAATTCTTTGTTTTGAAATTCTAATAATCAGTTAAAATTAATAAAATGCTCCTTTCCTTTCCTTTTTGATTGCTCTGTGTGCATATGTTTCCTTCAGGCAGTTCATGGAGAACAGCAGCAGTGAACTGAGGCAGAATTCAAATTTTCCTGTGTCTGTTGGCCATAATAACATCAAATGGTACAACAGATGTCACAGTTTTTAACCGGTGGGAGATACTTACGAACTCCAGAATATTAGTAAGAAATTTAATACTGCCATAGTTTTTGCTAAACCTACACTGAGGTTGATTTGTATTTTATCATAAAGTATGGAGTTGTAGGTTTTTTAGAGATACCTTTTTTAGATAGATGAGTTTCTCTTCTACCGATAGCTTGCTGAAAGTTTGTTTTTCTGTCACGGATGAGTGTTGAATTTTGCCAAATGCTTTTCCTGTGTCCATTGAGATGAACATATTTTTAAAAAGTTTGTTATAATATGGTGAATTACATTGATTTTTGAATGTTAAATTAACTTTGCATCCCTAGGATAAAGCTCACTTGCTCATGATGTATTATCATTTTTGTATATTGATGGGTTCAATTTGTTAAATGTTTTGTTAAGGGCTTGTATGTCTGTGTTTGTGAGGGATATGGGTCAGTAAATTTCTCTTCTTGTAATGTCTTTGTCATGTTTCGGTATCAGGATTACATTGACCTCATAACATAAGTTATATTTTCTGAAAGAGTTTCTGTAAGATTAGTGCTATTTCTTATTTAAATGTTTGATAGAAGCAATCAGTGAAACCAACTGGACCGGGATGTTTATTTGTGGAAATTTTTAAAAAATTGTTTTTATTCAATTTCAAACTTACAGAAAATTTGAAAGAATAGTGTGAGGGTTTCCCATACAGCCTTTACCCAGCTTCACTAATTGTTTACATTTTGTTTCACTTTCTCATATATATTTATATATATGCAGATTGTTTTATATGAACCATGTGAAAATATGTTATAGGCATACTGCCTTTATTCCCAAACACTGTAGTGTGTATTTGCTGAGAACAATGACATTTTCTTACAAAACAATGGTACAATTATCAAAATCAGAAAATTAACAGTGATACAATACTATTATCTAATCCATAATCCATACTCAAATTTTGTCAATTGTACCAATAATGTTCTTTATTCCTTTTTTTTTTTCTATTCCAGAATCCATTCACGCATGCATTTAGTTTTCACATCCCTTTAGTGCTCATTAATTGGGAACAGTTCTTCATCCCTTTCTTTGCTTACTTCACCTTGATGTTTTTGTTGAGTACCAGTTATTTTGTATACTGGCCCCAGTTAGGTTTGTTTGATGTTTTCTCATAATTAGAGTCAGGTATGGGTTTTTGGCAGAAATACCAGTAAAAAGACATTATGTTGTTCTCCATGTGTATCAGAAGGTGCATGATGTTGGTTTGTCCCAATATTTGTGATGTCAACTTTGATCACATAATTAAGGTGAACTTGGGCTGGTTCTCCACTGCAAAGTTAGTAATACGTTAGCAGGGGGAACGTGTGGGATATACTTTGAGACCATGTAAATATGCTCTTCCTCACCAAACATTTACCTATGAACTTTGATGATGATTATCTAACATCGTCAATCTTTCTATACTTATTAGTTAGCATTTTACTATAAAAAAGCACTTTGCCATTAAGTAATGTCTCTACGGACTCACAATTTTTATTTTATTCCATAAATTGGCACCCATTATGTCATTATTTATCTTGATGCTAAAATTATCCTAGATTTGCCCTACATTTGAAAATAATCAAGAGAGTAGTTACTTTTTCCAGGGATGAGATAAAGGAATGGTTATGACAATTGAATAAGAATAATTATTAAAAAGTAGGCTTCCTCATGACCCTAGAACTTCCAACTTTCCTAAAGCCAATGACAACCCGTTAAGAACACTTTAGCATGTATGGGAAAATCCCTGCAGAGTCATACTTCTTAGGCCTCAGTAGTTTACATATTCATGGTCATTAAGTCTTACATGAGTCAACACTTAAGTAAGATGTTTTCTTTTACATTTTTCCTTTACCAAAGTATTCTAAGTTCTTTTATGTTAAAGCTTTTTTTTTTTTTTAATGAATCTTAGGGAATATAATCCTGCAGGAGTTGCAGGTCCTCAATAAACTCCTCATGGATGATTTTGTACATAGGGATTGACCTTCATATTGAGAAACATGATATTACGAGACATACAGGGGCTGGCCTGGTGGCATAGCAGTTAAGTTTGTGTGCTCCGCTTCAGTGGCCCAGGGTTCGTGGGTTCAGATGGACACAGACCTATGCACCACTCATCAAGCCATGCCGTGGCAGGTGTCCCACATGTAAAGTAGAGGAAGGTGGGCATGGATGTTAGCTTAGGGCTAATCTTCCTTAGCAAGAAGAGGAAGATTGGCAACAGATGTTAGCTCAGGGCCGATCTTCCTTACCAAAAAAACAAAAAGAGAGAGAGAGAGAGACATACAAAATTATTTTTACACTTGCGTTTGGATATGCCTGAAAAGATACATACTGTGTATGTATACAGATTATATTTGACTAATGATTGTAGCTGCTTTCAGTAGAAGAGTCAACCTTTGATAGGTAAGTGGAAAAAATGATGGTTTCAGTAGCAAACATCGAAGTGGTTCTGGAATGTTAAAAAAGTTCATCCTCGTTTTTAACACTATGCCTCCTGAAATTTAACAGTTAGACTTTGGTTAAGTTGTTTGAGTGCTTTAAAAATGCAAATACTCTTGAGTGGAATAATCTTTAATTTTTTTTCCCGAGCCATTAGCATTTTGGAGTGGATGTATTATGGAACTACTTTCATGTGTAGATAATTGAAATTAAAGAATGCAAGATTGGGGTTAGGAGATAATTTTTTTGATAGGTGTTAGGAGATAATTTTGATATACCTTCAATTTTCCAGGTGGAAAAGATGAAGTGGAATGAGGGTGAGAGTGGACCTGGGGCTATCAGAGGAAACCAGATGTACACATTAGGATTGATTGCCTAAAGCAGAAATAAGGTTGGGTCAAAACATCAGGAGAAAGAACTGAGGTATGGAAGGCTGAACAGGAAGAAAACTTGATCTACCAGATTCTTTTGCCTGGGGCTGATCTCATTCCTTTCATGTTTACCCCTTGCCTTCATGATTTGCTTGAAGCCTTTGCTTCAGTAGAGCTACTCTATCTCTGATTGCTGTGTGCAAGGCTGTTGGCCTGGGCTATTGCTCCTGATCTGTCTACTGCTATGATAAATGGCCCAAGTTGTGATTAACTGAGTCCTTAAATCATTCCTTACCAGTTGTTCCACTTCAGTTACTGGTGTATCCCATATTTCAACCATACTCTTACAATACATGTCCTCTCTAAAGAAAATGTATTGTTGATAATACTGTATTATATATTTGAAAGTTGCGAAGAGAGTAGATCTGAAAAGTTCTCATCACACACACAAAAGTTTGTAACTATGTATGGTGATGAATGTTTACTAGACTTAACTGTGGTTATCATTTCACAATATATACAAATATAGAATCATCATGTTGTACACCTGAAACTTACATAAAGTCATATATCAGTTATAGCTCAAGAAAAAGGAAATATATTATCAGGGATGTTAGACTAGTTATATTTTAGGGGCTCAGTCATCATCCTCAATTTTTAAGAAAAATGTTAATATGACTTACCAGCACAGTAAGAATGAATAACTGTCCAAGCTAAGACCATTAAAGATAATTTCAAGTAGATTCTTACTTGATCTTCACAGATTATGAAGTGAAAATGCCTTAACTAAGTGGAATAGATTTTTGAGACAGTCAATGTATGCAATCAGAAGATGACTCGCCGTCCAGGACCATTGTTTAATAAATGGGATCCTTCGGTCACTGTGATTTTGTAATCCCTTTCCCAGCTTGCTGCCAAGTGCTCACTAGTTGTTTACTGAGGAGAAAAATAAAAGAATTAATACAAGAGTAGGGCAGCTTTTAGCTTTAGTCACTGTGAAGAAAAATGATTACTATTTTAAAGATATTATGATGATTTAAAACAACACATTAAGGAATATAAATTGAGTACAAATAAAATGCTGGTGGTTTAGCAACAGAAAGGGATAAAACTTTTGTTTGAAATTAATTTTGCTTTGTGATAACTGTAAAAGTAGCTACTTTTCAGTTATATACATTATAATTATTTTCATATTTTGATGAATTTGGAAGGAAACAAATTTAACAATATGCAAGTAGATTTTTGTCTTTGGAAATTGCAATTTTTGCTGAAAAGTGAAGCACTGAAATGATTTGTTAGAAGTTGGGCAAAATACTACACAGTTACTAGGATTTTAATATTTCTTAGAACAAGGCTATGTTCATATTTTTTATTATTTTCATTGCATGTTGTAAATAAAATCAAGCAAGTCAGCTATTCCTTTCAATTATATATCCTATTGATATTTTGGTGAATTTACTTGCATTTAATAAGACCAGAATTTTATATTTTTCTTGTAAATCATGCAACATTGACAAAGATGATATTTATAATATGCTATTTTCTTACATGATGTTAGGATTTTTATTGGGTTGTATATGACAAAATTGTTAAGCTGAATAATTTAAATAGTGTAACTCTGAGATAGATTTCTTGAATGATCTATAGAGAACAAAATTCCCTTCAATTCTACTCCATCTCATTTCTGTATAGACAGAATCACAGCATTAAAACTAAAAAGCAACAATCTTTTAGGCATTTATTCAGTCAAACATTTGTTGAAAGCCTTCCAAGAGCTAGCCACCTTAGTCATATTTTCACTCTATGCTGGTCTTGTTTATGCCTCATGTATACTATAGCATATTGCTATTTTTAATTTGAGTATTGTGGTCCTCCAACCCCACCCCAAGAGTGCAGTACGATTTTGGTGATCAGAATATCTGAGGCTTGATTGTAGATAGACTCTAATGTATTTGAGAACCTATATCCTTTGCATCCTAATATGCCACCTTCTGGATATTTCACATGACAATTAAGATAAAACATTTTTTCCTGTGCTTAACCATCCTCTGTGTGTATGATGCCCTGATTCTCCCCTTTTTCAGAGCATATAGCAATGGTGAATGAAGCATAAGTGTTCACTACTTGGCCGTTGCATCAGGTTCTATGGAGAATTCCAAAGGATGCACATAGCATTAGTGATGGGCAAGGGAGGCAGAATAAACACAAGTGAACAGATAAATACATCTCTGTAAACCCAGTACATACATGCAACAATTGCAGCTATATAGAGATGATATTCCTGAATCCCAAAGGATTTTTGGAGTGCTTAATATAGGTGATCTTGAGGCTTGTTAGGGTATATTAAGAAAATTTTCATGAAAGAGATAAATACTTCAATAGAGATGTGAATTAAAGGGACTGAGAATAATAATGGATGAACTCAGCACATAAATCAATACATATTGTTAAATCAATTAATGATACAGATTTGCTTGACAATAGTGGAGACTATAAAATCTACATAAACACATTCAGGTAAGAGCAGGACACGTTGGGGAAAGCGTAATTTACCAGTAAATGATGATTGAAAACTAAGCTTCATTTCTACTATGGGAAATGAGCATATCAAGAATACTTAGAGAAACTGACTTTTGTCATTGGTTTATTTATGCTTGGAAAAGAGTCTGGAAACATAGAGGGCAGTTAATTTGGATACATGAGGGACTATGGATTAGACAGACCTTGGTTCAAATCCCAGCCAGGCCACTTACTAGCTAAAGACTCTGTTGGGGGAGGGACAACAACTTCCATGTGTTCAGTATCTTAATCTGTTAAATGGAGGATAATGTCTACTTTTTAGGATGAGATTTGTAACTTGACACGTATTTGATGCTCATTGAATGGTAGCTATTTTATTATTAAAAGCAGGTTGAGGGCTGACCCAGTGGCATAGTGGTTAAGTTCACACATTCCACGTTAGTGGCCTGGGGTTCGCAGGTTTGGATCCCAGGTGTGGACCTACACACCACTCATCAAACCATGCTGTAGTGGCATCCCACGTAAAATGTAGAGGAAGATTGGCACAGATGTTAGCTCAGGGCCAATCTTCCTCACCAAAAAAAAAAAAAAAAATGCAGGTTGGCTCACGATTTATTTTGTGGCTTTGGAAATGATAGAAAGGTAAAAATTTGAGAAACTTATGAACAATGAAAGAAATGGAAAAAAATTGATATGATGCTAGTATTTTTCTGTGTAAATAGAGTAAATCTGTGGCAGTAAGCTTATCAGGCAAGTTAGAACAAATGGTTTGATGATAAAACAATGGTTTATGTTCTCTAGACTATGGCCTGCATATACCAGGAAATATGAGACTGGATATATATAGATTTAGAAATCATTTAATTGATATGTAAGATGGAAACATAGTTGCTCCTGGAGGCCTCCTAAAGAAAGAATGTGTGTAGTGGAATCATTGAGAGATCAGGAATGAATAAATCCATTATGTTTGAACATCTCCAAATCTCTTTCAATTTTCAAATCTAATTCAAAGAGTCTCTATATGAGTTTCTATATTAATTATTTTTATTTTGCATTTATGTGATACTTTAGATATATTAGATCTATGAGTGACGAAGAGTTTGTATAATTAACTTGAGTTTTATTTTATGCACTCTTAACTGTTGAGTATTTTCCTGAATTCTCTTGCCCAAAAGAATTTCTGTTTAGGTTGCAGGTGTGCTGTGCTCTTTTTTGTTTTGCTGATTCAATGGGTTGCCTTATCTCTTCTGCTCAGAGTAAAAATCAGTACCCATAGATGTCATTGAACTGTTGCACATTCTCAAAGCTCAAAACCAGGGAAATTCTTAATGAATGAAAGTGACTAATGGGATTAGATATCTAATTCACCACCACCAACGGATGTAAGTATCTCCACACTAGCAGAAATAATAAACATGTTATATGAGATACATTTGCATTGTGGAATTTTAAAAATTAAAATATAGTAAAAGGCATAATTAATTAAAAATTTTAAATCTTATTTAGAAAAATACATAAGAAAAATGGCCAAAACTTTTCTAAAAGAAGAAAAATTGAAAGGGAATTTATTGGGGACTGGCCCGGTGGCGCAAGCGGTTAAATGCGCTTGCTCCACTTCAGCAGCCTGTGGTTCACAGGTTCTGATCCCAGTCACGCTTGTCAAGCCATGTTGTGATGGCTTCCCATATAAAGTGGAGGAAGGTGGGCACAGATATTAGCTCAGGGCCAATCTTCCTCAGTAAAAAAAAAAAAAAAGAGGAGGATGGGCATCAGACAGCTCAGGGCTGATCTTCCTCACAAAAAAAAAAAGGAAAGGTAATTTATTTTACCTTATATGAAAATAAAACTTTTAAAAGATAAAATAAATGCAATACTGCAGTGTTGACACAAGAACAAATAGATTAATGAAACATAATAAAAAAATTAGAAACAGACTTGAGCAAGTAATTACTAGTAATGAGTATATTTTCGTGTGTTAATTGCGCATTTGAATTTTTTCTGTGCACTGCTTATATTTCATTAGATTGTTTTATCTTCCTAACTGATCTCCTTCTCCCCTTCTCTCTCTTTCTCTCTTTTCCTTCTCTCTTTCTTCATGTTTAAAAATGTTAATGAGAATGAATGATTCAAGTAAGAGGGAGAAAGAAAAGAATTTATAGTGTAGTGTTTCTGTGTCTTAGAGTCTATAGACAGACAATGTTCATAGTTAAATAGTATGAACTTAATATAGACTTTTGGTTATTGACACATATAAGAAATCTGTATCTTATCACTTTTGTAAGAATTATGGTCAATAGGATAGCCTCTGACAAATAAGATCATATGTAGCATATGATTTGATAAAATCCAACATCTATTCCTGATGAAAAACTCTGAGCAAATTAGAAGCAGAAGGGAGTTTCTAATGTGATAAATAGCATCTAGGAAAAACATATAGCTAACATCATAGGTAATCATGAAAGACTGAATGCTTTCCCTGTACGATCAGGAACAAAATAAGGATGTCCACTTACAGCACTTCTACTTAATATTGGGGGTTTTAGAAAATAAGGTAAATGCAATAAGGTAAGAAATAGAAATAATTGCATTCAGATTGGAAAGGAAGAGGTTTTATGGGATTTATTTGCTGATGATATGGTAATCTATGTAGAAAATCTGAGAATTTACAAAAAAACTGCTAGGACTAATAAGTAATTTTAGCAAGATTTCAGGTACAAGATCAATGTGTAAAAGTTAATTATATTTCTATATACAACTAATGAACAATCAAAAATTGTAAACAAATAATAACCTTTCCAATGGCATCAAAGTTTTGAAATACTTTGAGATAAGTCTGACAACAGCTGTGCAAGACATGTATACTGAAACTACAAAACCTTGCTGAGAGAAATTAAAGTAGGTCTAAATTAGTGTAGTGATATCTCTTGTGGTTGACTGGGGAGAGGGGTATTTTGGGGCAGAGCGTGAAGAATCTTCTGTGGGTGATGGATATATTCACTATTTTATTATAGTGATGGTTTCATGGGTTTGTACATATGTCAAAACATCAAACTGTATATTTCTAATATATGTAGTTTATCTTATGCCAGTTATAATTTAATAGCATTGTTATTTTATTACAATCAGATCTCTTCATTGAAAGACTTGCCTTTAATCACTGAAAATCAGACTTTAAAACGCTATAAATGTCCACCTTTCACTGCCAACTTGTGACACTACTGAGACTCAAAGTAATATTTTCCTTTAGTGCTGTAAAGAAGTAGTAAACTCAGCTTTGCACGACTGACAGCTTATTCTGGTAGTCATTTTGAATAATAATATTTTGTCTGTTATGTACATTGCAAATATTTTCTCCTAAACCAGGGGTTAGGAAATATTTTAGGGATTGTGGGCTATATGGGCTTGCTCACAATACTCAAGTCTGCCCCTGTAGCAGAAAAGCAGCCATAGACAATATGTAAATGATTGGGCATGGCTGTGTTCCAAAAAAACTTTATTTACAAAAACTGGCAAGTTTGCCAACTTGTCCTAGAATATTGCTTATCTATTTTTTTTTTTTTTTTTTTGAGAAAGATTAGCTCTGAGCTAACATCTGTTGCCAATCCTCCTCTTTTTTTGTGAGGACAATTGGCCCTGGCTTAACATCCATGCCCATCTTCCTCTACTTTATATGTGGGACACCTGCCACAGCATGGCTTGATGAGTGGTGCGTAGGTCCGCACCCGGGATCCGAACCTGCGAACCCCGGGCCGCTGAAGCAGAGGGTGTGAAATTAACTGCTGCACCACTGGGCTGGTCCCCTAATATTGCTTATCTTTCAACTTTATTTATGGTGCATTTTATCATATAGTTGTTTAAAATATTGTCGTCAAATCTGTTCATTTTTTTGATTATTCTTAGGTTTTATATCTTTTCCTCTATAAAATTATACAAATATTTTTCTATAATTTTTCAGTATACTTTTTTACATCGAAATTTTTTGTATGGCTATAGTTTACTTGAGTACATAATGTGAAATAAAGCTTTAGTTTATTTTTTCCCAAATGATCCAACACTGTTGATTAACCACATATCCCCAAATCGATTTGAAATTTCACTTTTTTATGTAATATATTCTCCTATATATGTGGATTTAATTCTGGAATCGCTATTCTATTTTATTGTCTATATATCTATTTGTAGCTGATAAAATACTCTTTTGCTTACTTGAGTTTTATGAAATATTTTACTTCTAGTAGAAAAAAGACTCTATTACTATTTTCCCTCTTCTTGAAAGAATTATTTTTCATTATTTGTGGATTTTCATTGCTTTTGTGGGTGTTTTTTCTCATTATATATTCTTTTATTGGTTATTCTTTGTATATAGGAAACTATTGAACATTTTCTGTCAGTTTTGTGTCTTACCAATGTACTAAACTATCTTGCTAGTTATAATAGTTTTCCAGATGATTCCTTTCGGTTTTATTAAATTTTTTTTTCATATTTTTGTTAAGGATATTGCAAACAATTTTATGTGTGAAGTTATGATGTTATTTTGTGATTGATTTTTTTCATATATTCTAATGGGATATTTGAGGTTTATCAAACACCTACTGTTTTTTACATTTTTTTAAATGTTTATGCCTAGTAAACTCTCTTATATGTTTCATCAGTTACTTAATCATTTTGTGGGATTTTTTTTTGGTTGGGGTTTTTTTTAGGTGGACAATAGTATCATCTACAAATAATGAGAATTTTGTCTTCTGTTTGGATAGTTATAACTTCTATCACATCTTCTTTTTTTTATATATTACTTTGCTTAGAATATTTTCAATAATAGTGGTAATAGCAATCATGCTTTGTTCTACTTGTTATAATTCCCTTAATATTTTTTTATTAAGACTACTATTGGATTTTAGCCAGACATGTATCATAATAATTTTAAGGAAATTTTCTTCTCTTTCTGTCCTATTAAGGATTTAAAAAATAGCTAAGGTTGCTATTAAGCCTTAACAGTTTATTAAAATATTTATTTATTTAATAACATTTATTGAGATAATTATGTATTTTTTAAAACTTTTGACCTATTGATAACATGCGTTCTCTGAATTGATTTCCTAATTTTGAGGCATCTGTCTATCTTTTTAAATCTTTTATATTTGTTATGGTGTGTTATCTACTTAATAAACTGTCAGATTAGATTTGTATGATATTTTATCAGGTACTTGTGTCTATATTTTTTAATGAAATTGCTTCACAGTTTTCCTTTTTGTGCTACATTTGCCAAGTTTGGGTATCAAAGTTATGTTAATTTTATAACATGATTTGGGAAGTTTTCCACTTTTTATTGAGCAAAGTATCTTTAATATATCATTCGTAGATTCTGTCTCTGGGTAACGTGTGTACATCAGAGGCAGCTTATTTTATTTTTGTTTTTTCCTCAGGCTAAAGACTTACTGAAATGTAAAGCCTATTTGACTTGGAGAATTCCCAAAGGGTTAACATTTTGCCTGGAATTTTGTTTTTCACTTTTATTCTATTATAATTTTAGTCCTTGAGAAATAACAGCCATGTCTCTTGATAGTGAGGGTAATTTCAGTAGTTAAGAGTCAGGTGACATGTTGAATATTCATGGAAATATCTTTCACTAGCCCGTGGGAATCCTTAGTTAAAATGAATGCTTACACAGGTGTTGGTTAAGGTAGACTCTATCATTTTACTTAAGCCACTTTAAAATGTTGATATTTAGACCCACTTCAGAGATAGAGGGCCTTGTGTTCTGTTTGGAATTGGCATTACCCATCTCCTGGAAGGTCTAAATATACCATACATGTTATATTTAAATGTGTTTTCATCCTTTGACCCACGTGGTTAAGTTATGTTTGGGGAGGTACATTTCAGACTTGCAAACCTTCTAGATTACCTCACGAGAAAAAAACAAAGTGTTAACTGTGAGATAATATTGTGAGATATGTTATGAATTATGAGAATTAAATTTATAAAATACAAGTTTCACTATACATATAAAATAATTAAAGAAATATTACGTGAAAATAATATAAAGGGATCTATATCCATTCTTCCCTATTATAAATTCTATATATGTAAGAAGTAATGCGAGTTTCTCTATCAAAGGATAAACTTTAGATATCATCAGACTTTCAAAAGAAACTTTATTCATGATTTTAAAGGTTCATGTATCAATATTTGCAAAATAAATAAAATATTGCTTTAAGTACAAAAAATTAATAAAATATTGCTTGAAATACAAAATAGTTTGGGCTGGCCCCGTGGCTTAGCGGTTAAGTGCGCGCTCCGCTACTGGCGGCCTGGGTTTGGATCCTGGGTGCGCACTGACGCACCAGTTCTCTGGCCATGCTGAGGCCACGTCCCACATACAGCAACTAGAAGGATGTGCAACTATGACATACAACTATCTACTGGGCTTTGGGGAAAAAATAAAGGAGGAGGATTGGCAATAGATGTTAGCTCAGAGCTGGTCTTCAAAAAAGAGGAGAGCAAAAAAAAGAGGAGGATTAGCACAGATGTTAGCTCAGGGCTGATCTTCCTCACACACACACAAAAAAGATACAAAATAGTTTGAAGAGCAACCATCTTAGTATACTTCTGTGGCTTCTTTTACTTTGTTGTGGTTCCTGAAAAGAAACCAGCGGGAGCTCACCCAGGTCTTATATTTTTAGATATGAATTTTGTCACAGAGTTGTTGATCTTCAGTATTTATTGTTGCATTTGTGCTGTACTTGAAAAATATTTCAGAATAAAATAGCCTTTTCCCAAAGGAGCTCAAAGTCTCTGTTTCAGTGCCAATTCCCAGTCTTATCTCTGATGATTGCCAACATATAAATAGCTGCAAAAAATCAGCATTGGATGCTAACTTCTCTGCTACACAGTAACTCTGTCATCATTTACAATAGCAACTGGCAAATGATCCATAACTGTCAGAGAGAAAGTTTTTAAATCATTTCTTAACTACATTTACTGAGAATTTTGAAGGTAATCAGTGGAGATATATTTTGTCTAGTATGTTTATTTCTTAATCTATGGTCTTTAGGGATTTACCAATTATAACTTATCCACTACCTGTTTTGAAACCTGGATAACAAGATAATACAAGTAATTAGCAAGGTTTGCACACTACAGAAAGATATTATGTTTCCTGACACATTTAAGCTAACAGAGTGGAGTTACACTGATACCATTCTATTTCTATTTCATCCCTAGGGACAATAAGTATTCCTTTCTGATCCTGTTTAGATCAGGATGAAGTTCACAGATTTATTCCAGGCATTTATATATACAAATGAAATGGAGCTTAGTTTGGATTAGCTCTCCAAAGATCCAGAGTTTAGGATCATGTAGACAAGAGCTTTGTGAGAACATCTCCATCTGTCTACAAAATCTTTTCCTTGTCTGCCCACTTTTTTTTTCAGTATAATTCCTTTTTCTTTCTGTTCCTCAATCCAACCAGAACAAAATTAATAAGGTTTTACTTTCTCTTATCCAGTGTTCGGACTAAAACAAGATTGAATTTGTACCTTATAGACTTTGTAGGACCATAAGTGAATTTTGCCGTTTTCTCTTTTTCATGAATCTGAATCTAGAATAGATTTTTATTCATCTTAAGATAAAGAATAGCTAGTTTTTAAAGACAAAGAGAAGCAATATCAAAAGTTTTTGAATAAACAGAATTTAGACAATCAAAATAGTCTTTAAGATGATTCTACACTTCAGTGTAATTAGAGTGAGGAGCAATGTCAGAATAAATTTTGGTACGGAGGGAACTTGGTTGCTTTGTAGCCGTTCAAGATGGTGGGTGGGGTCAATGTTTTCCCTTCCGGTGTAGGTTTAATGTAATTTCCCTCTGAGACTAATATAACATCATCAGTGGATTTTGTTTGTCTTCCCCTTCACACAATTGGAATAAAAAAAGCAAAACTATAAAAGACAACTTGCTAATGAGTTTTTCACCCTCTTAGGTTCTCTAAGGAGATTCTTATTCTTGCAAATAAATGGTGCCCAGTAGTACACTTTGTCCCCTTGCCAGTGTGTCCTCACATAAGGAGGGAAGAAAAAAAGATTTTTTAAAATTAGAAAATAAGCCAACCACACAAACATCTTAAAATTAAACTAATTTACATCTTTAACACTTTTGGATTATTATATATATTCTATTTCAGCATTTTCTTCACTAAGCTTTCTTCCTTTTTAATTTTTTATGGAGATTTTGACTTTGCTTTCTACATTCTCTACTTAAATAATGTAGGCTTCCTTCTACTCATAGATTTAACAAGGGTTTATAAGGTCAATGTTTTAACCTTGGTAATTAGCATCTTATCAACTATTTTCAAGTGAACATGGCTGCCTTTTTCTTCCTGGGCAAAAAAAATTAGTGTATTAGACTTTCTGGCAATACATCATTTGAGTGAACTCAACATGTGCTTTCAAAGAAAAAAGTCACCTTGTGAAAAGTTATTTCTCTATAAATACAACTAATGTTAATATCTAGGATTTCAAAAGCTTCTTTATTCATATTTAAAGCTGGCTCAATCCTCAATTACTGTGTGCTTGTGAAGTTGATGTGATGGTTTCTATATGAATTGACAAAACTCAAGAGAGATTTAGTTGAGTTTTACGAATGCATGCTGCATGAATTTCTGTTCTATTTATTACCAGTGTAGGGGAGAAAAATTACATTCTCGCTGTCCTTCTAGGTTCTTGGCTAAGACCCCCCTCTAATAAAAAGACATATTAACAGGAGAAAAACAAACAGAAATTTAATAATGTGTATACCTCCTGTTTACATGGGAGATATCCAGGAAAAGTGAGTAACTCCCTGAAATGGCCCAAGCCATCACCTTGAATACCATCTCCAGCTAGAGATAAAAAAGATGTTGGGGGAAGGGGAGGCCAGTTAAAGAAAGTTACCAGGAACACCACAGTAAAAGGGGTAAGGTTGTTATGTAGATTTAAGTCATTGACTTCTCCATTGATAAGATTTTCTAGAGATTTAAAGTCATCCTCCTCTTCCTGGTACAGAGAGGGAGACACCCTTACAAATGGAGATTTCCCTTATAAAGGTAAATGTCTCTTACAAAAGGGTAACTTCTGCTTGGTTTTTAGAGCTTCTCTGTCTGTGTCTGCTGTTTTTCATTTTGTTTTTTTAAATAACCAGCTCAAAATAATCTTTACGCCAAAGAGATGTATTTTGGGATGGCAAATTCTGCTCCCCTTCACCAGTGTATTTGACAGAGCTGATACATGTGAACAAAGGCTCTAGTTTTCTTGATTTGAGCATAAAAAAGAAACAGTTTCTCAAATGAGAATCAGAGGCACAGATTTATCTGTTTAGTAAACCCAAACCCAGTCTAAAAAATTTGATCCATGAGATAAAGAATCTTACTTGATTTAGTAAATGTTGGCAAGATGTCACTAGGATAAACTGTTAAAAAAAATCGCTGTTAATATCTGTTTACGAACACTTTTTTCCTTCCAAAGGTAAATTGTTTTATATACACACACTCATGCAAACATAGACTTATTTTATTATTTGTTATATTATTATTTTTGTATTATTATCATAAGTCAGTAATCTTATATTTTGGTTAATTACTATGCTTTGAAATTCCTCTGTGTGGGAAGACTTTGAAGAAAAATCAACATTGAATGGAACTTGTAGGGGAGGAAGATAATTCCTGTACCAGACCTTCTAGGTCCTTCTGGCTGGTCTAAGAATTAAATTGACATGAGATAGAATAACAGGAGAAAAACAAAGTTTAATACCATGTATATAAGGGAGAAACCCAGGAAAGCTGAGTAACTCAGCCAGAATGGCAAAAGCCACTGCCTTAAATGCCATCCTTAGCTAAAGACAAAGGAGGATGTTGGGAGTAGTGGTGTGGGACAAGGAGGAGGAAGGCAATTTTCGTGGAGATGGAGAAGCAAATGTTTGTTAAACAAGTGTTTGCTGGGCCAACCCAAGAGACACATTTTACACTACATCACATTTTATGGTATTAGCTCCTTCCTGGAACAGGCCATTCTGTTTTAAATTCTTTTAGGCAGTTAGGGGGAAAGTCAAAGTTTCTTTCAGAATCTTGTTTTTAAAAATAATCAAACCAAGGAGACACATTTTGTGGTGGCCAATTCTGATCCCTCGCAAACTAAAATTGAAATCTCCATATGGTAAGACACTGTGAGGTAGAGAATAAATGAGGATGACCTGGAAGGATCTGAAAGGGTCAATGATTTCATTTCTATGTTGTCAGTTAAAGAGGGCAGGTGGTTAAAGGATGATAATAGGAGCTGACTGAGAATGCCTTAACATTCCCTTCAGCTTAACTAAACTGTAGACAGGCCCCTGACCTCCCTTTCTTAGGGCATTTACTATAGAAAACTTGTAATAGTAAATTTTTTCCATGGGTCTCTTAGATATATGTAAATCTTCTTAATAGACTCTTGCTAATTTTACAACACAGGAATGTCTTTCTCAAGGACCTGGGAGCCATCCCTTTAAAATGTAATCATCAAGGAAGACAGAGCCCGTATCTCCGGTCTAACTTCAGTGGGAGCCAAATAGCAAACACAGATGCCCTAATCCCCGAGAAAACCTGAGTCTGCAAACTCAGGAATATCTCAATGTATTCAGCACATCCCTTTGATCAACCTCTGGCTCCTAACATCCTCCAGTACTTTTCTGCTAACCAAACTGGTGCTTAAAAACCCTCTCACCTTTTGTTTTAGTGGAGTTAAACTCAGGCTGAGTTCTGGCCTTTTTCCTCTACTGCAATAGCCTTGGGTCTTAGTCAGCTCATGCCATCATAACAAAATACCGTAGACTGAGTGGATTACACAATAGAAACTTATTTCTCATGGTTCTGGGGGCTAGGAAGTCCAAGGTCAGGGTGCCAGCATGAGGGCTCTTGTCCTGGCTTACGGATGACTGCCTTCTCACTGTGTCCTCACATGACAGAGAGAGAGAGAGAAAGTAAGCTCTCTGATGTCTCTTCTTATAAAGGACTAATCTCATCGTTAGGGCTCCAGCCTCAGGAGTTTATCTAAACCTAATTACCTCCCAAAGGACCTATCTCCTAACATCGTCATGTTGGAGATTAGAGCTTCAACATGTGATTTTGGAGGGACACAATTCAGTTCATAGCACCTTGAATAAAATATTCCTTATCTGTGTAATTTTGTCCAGCGCAATTTTTGTGTTGATACACCCAACTGGCAGGAAAGAGTGATTTCGTGGGTCTTTCCTTGCTGTTCTTGGTGTCACATTGGGATAGAATAGGCAAAGGAAAAAAATGCACAGTACTTTACTCAGGCATTTTATATTTCCAATAGGTAGGGCAATTCTTGAGTGAAATTACGATGAAATTTTCTTTGGTTCCCATCCATCTCTCTTTCATTCTATTCTTTTCTTGTATTCACTCCAGGAGGAGGGAGGTGAGAAGTCAGAGAAAGCCTCTTGGAAATAAGGACATTTGAGTATAATAACGGTGGGAGAACGGGATACATCATGTGTGCAGTAGTTAGGAGGAAAGAAACAGCTGATGTAAGGAAGAGGAGTGAGCTAATAATGATAACAGCAACAACAAATAGTTATAATATTTATTTAATTTCTACTATGTGCCAACCTCTGTTCTAAACACTTAATGTGCATTAATTTATTTAGTTGTCATAGTAACCCTATGAAGTAGATACTATAATTATTCCCATTTTACACATAAAGATATTAAGGGGCAGGGAAGTTAACAAATTTGCTCGAGGTCAGAAAGCTAACAAATGATAGAGCTAGGATTTAAATCCAGGCATTATTGTCTCAGTACCCATGCATTGAATCTCAAAACAGCACCGTCACTAAATATATGTCATCTCTCTAGAGATATACATGTTTTAACCAGGTAATGACGTCTAATGACCATGAGTTGACCATGAGTTCAAGTTAATAAGGAAAAGTTGTTTGGGGCAGGAGAGGGGATTGGAGCAGTCTTTCAAAAACACTTCTCAAATTATAGAATATTGTAACTACTTGTTAATTTTGAAAGAAAGACTGTTATCAGTACTGATAACAAAGTTCATAATAAAATATATACCATTTACATAGTGTTTTACAGCTTACAAAATGCTTTAACCTGTATATTTTCCTTAATATTTTATCAATGACTGTAAAGAAAGGTTGAGGAAGTTACCATGACTTTCAAAGAAGTTGTGTTACTTTCCAAAGATATGACAGGTAATTAGGGGGTGATTCAAGATTCAAACATAGATTGCCTGATATCTAATTCCTTAAACCTTTCACTAACTCATTTCAAAGAGATTAGATATAAAATGTGATTTGAAAACTGGGACTTGAAGGTTAGAAGAAAGTGGTTAAAGATACGCAAATATATATGCCTAATATCTTTGAAAACAAGTATTACTACTGAATTACTGCCGTAATTGAGAGTCATCGAAGTATTTTTTTGGAAAATTCCAGTCAATAAATTAATTTTGTAAATTGGGAAAAAACACAAGTGTAGTTACTAATCAAAAGATACTCTGGGGAAAGACCCAGCCACTTGTAATTTAATTAGGGACAGTCAGCATGAAATCAGAGAAAAGAGATCATAGCTAATATTTGAAGAAAACACATTTAGGAAGTAAGAAAATAGTCATAACTGACTCCTATATTTTCAAAGCTCCATGGAGACTGCTGGCTGAACTGATATCCCTTGATACTGATGAAGTCTTTTCTAGTTAAAACTCTGTTTCTTTCTTTGAAAATTTAGAGATTAGAAATACCTAAATTGAAACATTCAATTATAGGAAGCAAATTATAGTGGGCAGACTTTTTGATTACTATTGTAGGGGAGGAAAGAATTATCCTCTACCCTTCTAGATTCTTCTGACTGGTCTAAGAATTAAATTGACGTGAGATAGAATAACAGGAGAAAATCAAACAAAGTTTAATGCCATGTATACATGGGAGACTGAGTAACTCACCAAAATGGCTGAAGCTACCACCTTAAATACTATCTTCAGCTAAAGACAAAAGAGGATGTTGGGGATAGTGGTTTGGGACTTCAAAGGAGAGGAAGGAAATTCACATGGAGATGGAAAAGCACATGCTTGGTAAACAAATATTTGCCGTGTCTTGTAAAGGCAATGGGACATGGAGAGGACTTTGATCAAATGAGCCTTGCTAGGTTCCTCCCTGTCTACCGTGCCTAGTTCATATTATACTGTAGTTATTTATGGTGATAGCTCTTTCCTGGAACAGGTATTCTATCTTAAATTCTCTTAGAAATTTAGGGGGAAGGTCAAAGTTTCTAGCTGAGTCCTTTGTTCTTAAAAATAATCAAGCCAAAGAGACACATTTTGAGCAAATCTTGTTCCCCTACACTATAAATAGAAAAATGAGACTAGAGGGTAGAATTAAATATTTAGCTAGAGTGAGAGGACGCCACAGCTGAGATATGTGAGGCAGAAGAAACTTTTTTCCTCCACTTTGCGTATTAAAGACCTGAAGGAAAGAATGTGCTGTTTATTGATAAAGTGTTTAGGACAAAGTAGTTAAACTCAAAACAAGTAGCCCAAAGTAGTTTTGAAAAGTATGACTGAGAACATTTTGGATTTCGAAAAGGTATACAAGTTGACAAAATACAGTTTAGTGACAGGAAGAGAAGAATCTGCAGACTCCACAAGATCACATTTGGGGCAAAAATGTACAAATGTTTAACAGAAAGCAAACACGACACATTCAAAGATTCTGGAAACTTTTAGCATTCTGACTGATTTTTATTCTGTTAGACTATAGAATATGGAAATAACAGAACACATAGAGAAACACAGCAAGGCAATTTCTCTGTCTCTCTCTTTTTTTGTTTTTCTCTCTCATGTTCTTCTTTGCTTACTCCCTTGATTTTCTCAAGTCCCTGAAAGAGAAGAGAATATCAGGTAATCTTTCCTAGACCAGAAATAAAGAGGGCTTTGGTGTGTTTGTTGCCAGGGAGGGAAGAGGGACTTTGAGAGAATGATATAACCCAGTGAAGTCAGTGTGTGTGTGTGTGTTTATGTGTGTCTATGGGAAAATTTCTCTCTCTCTACTTTCCTATAGAGTAATGGCTCTCAAACCTGGCTGCACTAGAATCAAAGGGGAACTTAAAAAAATTCCCAGTCCATGCTCCAGGCTAGTTCTATCAGAATCTGTGGAGGTGGAAATCAAGCATCCCATGATCCCCATAAGCAGCTAAGATTGAGAAACACTGCTATAGAGAAGCCAAATCCAATAATACTCCACCCATCACCCTCTAAGAATTTACCAGGGAGAGAGAGCATGGAGGGGGAGGAGGTTCATACAGTTCCCCTCTTAACAGGATGTAGTCTTTTGATAAGCAGCAGGGAAGACCCTTGCATTTATTCTTCTGTGTGGTTACTGGGAACCTATATCTTCCCTCTAGAAAAGTTTTCAGTGACAAAATACCAACTGTATATTGACTTTAACTATAATTGTCTCCTTTAAAAGACTCTTCTTTTATGCTTACATAGTATCATACTCTAAACTTACCATATTGCCCTTCTGTAGCTTCCTTTATTAGCAAAGCCATTTATAGTCTCATGTGTTTGCTTCAAAGTTTTGCTTATCATTCAACCTTCATTTCCCCATAAAAGCACAGAATTATATTATCTTTCTCTTTAAAGTTTAGTTGAGTATATAGTTATGTCATTACTTCAGAGAATAATCACAAAAGACTATAATAAGTAGGTAAAAACCATGCTTAATTTATAAATGTTGACAAAGCCAATGGATAGGTATTCTAACACTTGCATACATTTTTTATTATATATTAATCTTTTTGAAACTATGGTTGGGATATCTATAGCCTGTCATGTTACATATGTGCCATCTCTTTTAATGTTAAATATGGAGTATAAAAGCATTTATAAGTAAAACGTATATTTCTCAGTATTTATTTCCTCAAAGAATTTAATGTGTTTTTGAGTATTTACTTATCTAGCAAAAGTTTGATAGTAGTATAAAGTATAAAATTTGCTGAACCAGGTATAAGTATTTGGAGAAATCATTGAAGAATATACAAGTGAAATCAAGAGGAGAAATTAAATGGATTATAACAGTATTATGGAACACAAAGATAGTGAAAGGATCTTGAAAAAGAGATTGATTAGAAATGGAAAAAAGAATGAAATATCTTAATACTACTCAAATAGAAGTATACTATGTGAACAATCAACAAGCTGCAATAAATTTGGTAATGCATGACCTAAGAAATATATGTTACAACTGTTAGCACTGCACATAGAATAAATATTTTATTAATAAAACTATTAATGTATGCTAGAATGAAGTATGTCTCATCAGGTACAGGTTGCTTTGTATGAGTTCATTACACTATACTCCTTATCTTTTCTTCAAGAGTTACTGACTTTGTGATGTGAAGTTGTGGGTATTCTTTCTGTTCTAACATGAACACCATCTTGCTTTTTGATTGTTCTTTGTTATGCCTATTTTCTACCCTCCTGACCTCTGTTAGCCACTGTGTTTTTTATCCCTTGTTGTTGTTTTCCTTCTCTTTGGGCAAAGCTTATAACGTTATTATAGTTTGCTTCAAATTGTGGCATTTGACTGTAGTTCTAAATTCTCAAATGGTTTCTAGAGAGAAGTGTCCAACCAGAGAGATAGTTCTCCTTTCCTTTTTATGAGAAAACCTCTGGCAATTCTAGACACTCCCCTGTTGGGTACAGACAATACCAACTTTGTGGAAAAAATCAAATCAGCATTCTCTTATTGGGTATACATTATGCTAAGCAGAGTTCTGACTATATATGGGGATGAGGGAGAGAATTACGGGTAGAGGGAGCTACAAATATGGCTGTAGCTAGTTTTAGCCTACCAGTAGATCAGAAAGCATTCAATGCTGTTCTCACAATATTTTCTCCACTAGTTATCTTTGAAAATTATAATATCATGTGAAAGAATTTGGAAGGAAAGCCAATGTTATTTTTCAAAGTAATGAATAAATTAGTGTTTACTTCCTGCTCCTGGTGAAGTGAGACTATCTCAGAGAAAATACAGACAACCTCGATTGTTAAAAACAGCATTATATGAACATAAGATTTAGGAAGGATAGGTATTTATGGAGTTAAGGCATGTTTTATATTTACAAGGATTAATGCATTCAAACTATCAAAAGCAAAAATAACACTTTAATGTTGAAAACAGTATTGCTACATTCCTTTAAGTTGTGAAATAAAATGTTTTTTTAAAACTTGATTTTTATTTATGTAAGTTTCCAACTGTCTATTGCCACCTCAGTTAGGCCATAGAACAAGTCTCATTAAATTTAAAAGGATTGAAGTCATATAAAGTATGTTTTTCAACTATAATGGAGTGAAATTAGAAATCAATTACAGAAGGAAATTTGGTAAATTTAGAAATTTGTGGAAATTAAATTAGATACTCTTACATAACCACTGAGTCAAAAAAGAAAATCACCAGGGAAATTAGAAAATACCTTGAGATAAATTAAAACAAAACACAATATATCACAACTTATGGAGTGTGGTGAAAGCAATGCTGAGAGGGAAATTTATTGTTATAAATGCCAATGTTAAAAAAAGAAGAAAATCTCAAATCAATAACTTTACCTTGTACATAAGAAACTAGAAGAAGAGCAAACTAAACTCAAGCAAGTAGAAGGAAAGAAATAATAAAGACTAGAGAAGAAATAAATGAAATAGAGAATATAAAATTAGAGAAAATCAACAAAATCAAAAGTTGTTTGAAAAGATCAACAATATCGACAAACTTTTGGCTAAATTGGCCAAGATGATAAGAGAGATGACTCAAATGACCCAAATCAGCATGAGGAGACATCACTACTGGCCTTACAGAAATAAAATGATCTATAAGGGAATACTATGAATAACTATATGCCAATAAATTAGATAACTTAGATAAAATGGACAAATTTCTAGAAAAACACAGATTACCAAGACTAACTCAAGAAGAGATCATTTTATAAGGTCATTATTACCTGACAGCAAAACCAGGCAAAGTCATCAGAAGAAAAGAAAACCACAGATCAACATCCCTTATGAATATAGACACAAAAATATTCAACAAAATACTAGCCAACTTAATCCAGCAACATATAAAAATGATAATACACCACGAACAGGTGAGATTTATCCCAGAAATACGAGACTGGTTTAACATCTGGCAACCAATCAATGTAATACACCGTATTAATAGAAAAAATGGACAAAAACCACGTGATCATCTCAATACATGCAGAACAGTCGTTTGACAAAATCCAACATCCTTTCATGAAAAAAATACACAAAAACTAGAAATAGTGGGAAATTTCCTCAATATGATAAACAGTATCTACAAAAACCCACAGCTAACATCATACCTAACGGTGAAAGACTGGGTGCTTTCCTCCCAAGATCAGGTACAAGACAAGGGTATCTTCTCTAACCACTTATATTCAACATTGTACTGGAGGTTCTAACCAAGGCAGTTAGGTAAGACAGAAATCAAAGGCATCCAGATAGTAAAGGAAGAAATAAAATTATCTCCCTTCACAGATGACATAATTTTTTATATAGAAAATCATAAGGAATTCACTAAAACCAGTGAGAACTAATAAACAAGTTCAGCATGTTGCAGGACACAAGATGAATATGCAAAAATCAATTGTATTTCTATATGCTAGCAATGAACAATTTGAAAATGAAATTAAGGATATAATTTTATTTACAATAAGCTTCAATAATAACAAAATATTTAGGAACAAATGTAACAAAAGAGGCACAAGGCTTATACGTGGAAAACTACATTGTTGAAAGAAATCAAAAAAGTTCTAAATAGACTTACTTCCCATGATCATGGATCAGAAGACTTAATATTGTTAAGATAGCAATAGTCCCAAATTGGTCTAGAGATTCAACAGCATCTCTATCAAAATCCTAGCTACCTTCTTTTTTTGCAGAAATTGACAAGCTTATCCTAAAATTCATATGGAAATTTAGGGACCCACAATACCCAGAATAAATTTGGAAAAAAAGAACAAAGTTGAAATACTTACAATTCCTGACTTAAAACTTACTGCAAAGCTACAGTAATTAATACAGTCATGTGGTAATGGAATAAGGATAAGCATATAGATCAGTGGAATAGAATTGAAAGTATAGAAATTAATCTTTACATTTATGGTCAATTGATTTTTGACAAGAGTGCCAAAACTATCCCATGGAGAATGAAATCTTTTTAACAAGTGGTGCCAGAAAACTGGATATCAGCATGCAAAAAATGAAGCTGGACCCCTTCCTTATACCAAACAGAACAAAAACTCAAAATATGTAGTAGACCTAATATAAGAGCTGAACTATTAAACTCTTAGAAGAAAACATGGGAGTAAATCTTTGCGACCTGGGATTAGACAGTGGTTTCTTAGATATGACACCAAAAGTACAGCAACATAGGAAAAAATAGATAAATTGGCCTACATCAAAATTAAAAGCTTTTGTGCTGCAAATGATACCATCAAGAAAGTAAATAGACAACCCACAGAATGAGAGAAAATATTTGCAAATCATGTATCTGATAAGTAACTAGTGTTCAGAATGTATAAAGAACTCTTAAAACTAAGTAGTGAGACAACCCAATTTAAAGAATGGGCCAAGGACCTGAATATACATTTCTCCAAAGAAGACATGTAAGTGACCAATATGAACATAAAAAGACATCATCATTAGTCATTACAGAAATGCAAATAAAAACTATGAGATACAACTTCACACCCATAGCTATAACCAAAAAGACAGACCATAGCAAGTAGGTGAAGAAATTGAAATTTCCACACATTGCTAGAGGGAATATAAAATGGCACAGTCGCTTTGGAAAACAGTGTCGGTTGCTGAAAAGGTTAATCATAGAGTTCATTATATGCCCAGCAATTCCTCTCTTAAATACATAGCAAATTCAATAAAAACATATATTCACACAAAATTTGTACTTGAGTGTTAATAGGAGCACTATTCGTAATAAGCAGGATGTGGAAACAACCCAAATGACCATCAACTGATGAATGGATAAAAACTATTTTATACCTATACAAAGGAATATTATTCAGCAATAAAAGGAATGAATTACTGATACAGGTTACATAATGGGTGAACCTTGAAAACATGCTAAATGAAAGAAGCCAATCACAAAAAAATCACATATTGTATGATTCTATTTATATGAAATGCCCAGATTAGGCAAATTCATAGAGACAGAAAGTAAATATAGCGCCCAGGGCTGGGCAGGTATGGAGAGTGACTGCAATGGAAACAGGGTAATCGGGTGATGAAAATGTTCTAAATTTAGATTTTGGTGGTGGTTGCACTCTGTTAATATACTAAAATTATTGAATTGTACACTTTAAATAGGTGAATTTTATGAGTTATTTCTCAATAAAGATGATAAAAATGTACCTACTTTATAAATTCCTTAATATTGAAATGTTCATCCCGCTTAATCTCAAGAAAAGGCTATTCTTCCAAAACATTTTTTTCTTTTTTTCCGGTTTTATGAAGATATAATTGACATACATCACTGTATAAGTTTAAGGTGTGCAGCATAATGATTTGACTTACGTATATCATGAAATGATTACCACAAAAAGTTCAGTTAACATTCATCATCTTACATAGATACAAAAGAGAAGAAAGAAAAATCATTTTTCTCCTTGTGATGAGAACTCTTAGGATTTACTCTCTTAACTTTCCTATATAGCATACAGCAGTGTTAGCTGTAGTCATCACGTTATACATTACATCCCTAGTACTTACTTATCTTATAATTGGAAATTTGTACCTTTTGATCACTTTCCTCCGATTCCACTCCCCCCACCTCCATGCCTCTGGTACCCACAAATCTGATCTCTTTTTCTACGAGGTTTTTTTTTCCCAAAACTATTTTTAAATGATTTTACTATAAGAAAAATTTAAAGGTAGTATTCTGGCATAGTCAACTTGCAATGTGTAACTACTTTAGATTATATATTTTTCTTCAAACATCTTTATGTCTGATGAATTTTTCAGTTTTTGCTAGTTCAGTAGGAGGGATTTGGCAATGCAAATATATCATTGGTGAGAGTTATGGAAATGACTACTTTGAAATATAGCAAAAAAACAACTTTTACAGGATGCTATTCAGATTCAAATTCATTTTCATGCATAAATATCTTTCTGATAGCTTCCGTACATAGCTTCTTTTTTTGTTCAGACCAGCAAATCTGAACCAAATGATGTCTACATTTTAAAATTATAGGATAAATTTTTTTAAAAAAACAAGTTTTTTGACAACATATAATGAAAGCTCTATTTATATCCCATAATTAATATAGTTATGTCAGTCTTGTAGCTCCATTAAAGCATGTCAATAAAGGTATCTTTTCCCTTTTCTTAATTACTAATCATTGAAGCAAATGAGTTTAATGAGAAAATTAAGATGAAGAAAAGAAGTTTGGGAAGTTTTATGATAAAAGTGTCAAGTTAAAAGTTTAATTCCTCATTCACAGAAATGACAACAAGTGAAGATGCAAATGAAAATTAATTTGTGCATCTTTGGGAAACACTTAAAATTACAGGGCTAAACATAAAAGAAAAATGACAGCTGAAAGAATGTGTGACAAGGAAGAGATCAGCAAAGATATTGAAGGTTGATAAATATAATTGGAAGGTTAAATTGTGCAGATAAAGGAAGGTAAGGTTTAAGGATGGATTTCATTTAATTTTGAAAAACGTTATCATCAGTGAAATTACGGTTTAGAAATATGCTGATCAGATTTCTTAGCAGAACAACCACAGTCCTCTACGACTCGATCCCTGCTCACCTCTTCAACTTTATCTCCTCTTCTCTCTGTACTAACAGGAACAACAATCATGATGACAATGTTGACCACAACAGCTGTTTGCAATTATAGGGTATTTTCCATGTGCCAGGAACTATGGCGACTCTATAAAAAGCCATATTTTATTCAATCTTTTAAAAAAAAAAACCCTGAGGTGAAAACTATTATTCTCATTTTTCAAATGAGTAAAACTGAAATGTTGATAGGTTAAGTGACTTGACCTAAGTTACACAGGTAATAAATGTTAGAGCTAAGTTCAAATCCAGCTTTTCCGACACCAAAATCTGTGGCTTCTGGGACTCTCCAAGTATGTGGAACTATGTACAGTTCCCTGAACAAGCCTCATTATTTCATTCCTTGCACAAACTTTCATTCTGCCTGTAATGTTTTTCCTTTTTGTTCCCCTGATAGACTCTAAGACTTTCATCCTGCAAGACCAAATTTCATGAGTGTTCTCTTCTGTTAAGCTTTCCCTTACTCGACCAAGCAGAATTGATGGCACTCTCCTTTTTACACCCCTTGCTCCTGGTCCAAACTGCTAATCTGCCCTTAACTCACTACAGTGCAATTGTTTATATACGTACCTGTCTGGAACATAATGAGCATACAACATATGTTGTTAAATGAATGAAGGGGTGAATGAATGAATGCCCTGCAACCATAAAACATCATGCTACTGTGACTGGAAACATGAAATTACCACAACACTCGATAAAAACTTGCTGATTTTAATTTAACTATAAGGCTTTAGGGCAGATAAAAAAGGATCACAGAAAGGATTTATTCACATTAGTAGGGGGTTAACTTATTAGCATAATTTTCTTTTGCTGTGTTTTATTATCAGTACTCTCTCTGTCACCTTGTCTGACTTCTTCCCTCTCTTTTGGAAATTAGTTCCTTTTGATCAGCTTAGCATCAGTTATTAACTAGGAACATAGATTAAAGACAAGAACATTTTAAAATGGAAGAAACAAAAGAACATAACAAGCTTTTACGCATTTGTGCATGGTAAAAAGAAGTTTTCAGTTGGAGACTAAACTTTGCCAATTTAGGATTAATACATGTGTGAGCTTGACTAGAAGATGTGTGAGCTGGCTAAAAGAGAGCCTTCTTGGAATATAAAAAAATCACCCTAAGGGAAGAAAGGATGAGACCTGGTCACATGACAGTTCCTTTAATTACAGTGTTCAATATTCAGAAGAGGGATGATTATGATAACAGAACACTAGCACTCAGATTGATCACAATAGGCCCCCTGTTGTCTTATATGTGAGTCCTGGGGAGAGTGAGGGTGGTAAATACAATCTGAAAAGGCTGTTTCACTAAAACACTCTGATTAGTATTTGATGTACATGGCAGACATTTAATGAGAGCCAAGTGATACAGTAACATAAAGGTGAGAGAGAAAGAGAGAGAGGTTGATTCCCTCCTCTTTGGTAGAAAGCACAACAGTTTGTGTGTGTGTGATTGTTTCTGACATTTCAAGGATTCCTAACACAATCACACTGTGCTGGAGTAGCCAGGTGTTATCATAAGGATACCCCATACCCTCAGTGCAGGAGGTAACAGCAGCCTTCGCGGACTTGAGTGGACATAGTGGACCTCAAGACCTTAATGGGATTCAAGCTTTCACTGTTTGTGAGAGTAAAAGCCAGTAGGAGTGCATGAAATTCTAGCTTCATTTGGAGGGGGTGACCAGACCCCTGGATCTTTGAAAATGGTGGGCATTAATAAAGAGAGTGCAAGGGGCCGGCCTGGTGGCGCAAGCGGTTAAGTGCGTGCGCTCCGCTGCGGCAGCCTGGGGTTCGCTGGTGTGGATCCCGGGCGGGCACCGATGCACCGCTTGGCAAGCCATGCTGTGGGGGTGTCCCATATAAAGTGGAGGAAGATGGGCATGGATGTTAGCCCAGGGCCAGTCTTCCTCAGCAAAAAGAGGAGGATTGGCAGATGTTAGCTCAGGGCCGATCTTCCTCACACACACACACAAAATAAATAAATAAAGAGAGTTCAAGCCAAAAAGGGGAAAATGATGTGATTTGACGCTCCCTTTTTTGAGGGAGTTCCTCTTAAGAAAAAGCATAAAGAAGACAGGATGCCATGTGGAAGTAGAGTGGATCTGTTTATGTGGACAAAGGGACACCCAAAGTAATTGTGTGAGGGATGGAGGCGAGCTGAAAGCCACAAGTCGAGTGATTTAGTTATTCCGACCAGCGGCAGATGACTATTGATGATACCATTAATCGTGGTAACACGAATGTGGGCTGAAGAAACACCAAGAAGGTTGCCCTTCTCCTATTCTGTATGTACTATTTATTAATTTCAGAAAGAGGTCATATGTCTAGTTATTTTAGTGCAACTTGAAAAGTCAAAAGACCACAGATGGGTTTACTGATATAATAATAATAATAATAATAATAATAAAAAATAAACTTTGCCATGATTAACATCTATTTTACATGTATTAATTGTGTCAATGGCTTTCTTTTTGAAAGAATTTTATCTAAGCTCCCCTTCCTCCCATATTTTCTCCCTCCATGCATTCCTTTTCTGTGCTGGAATGAAGTGAAGTGTTAGGATTATGATGTGACAAGTTCGAGTACCAGCTTTAGGAGGTAGTCAGCTACTTCACCACACCATTTCATTCCAGTGACTGAGTTCTGCTTTGGTGGTACATTAAGTTCTAACTGAAGCATTAGTATGTCTTAGGCCTCAGGATCCTAACTCTGCTGAATTTGTTGTTTACTTAAGGTTAATAATAGAATCAAGTAATAAATATAGATGAGAGGAGAGAAGCATCTTAAAATATTTCCTTCTTATCTTTTTAGGCAATCAGATATCTAGTAGTAAAACAGGTAAAAGAAAAATAAATGGCACATCACATTCTTAAGAGATTATATTGAAGATCAAGGGCTTCCAAGTTACTAAAGCCTAATGATTCATTCAGTGGTTCATTCTGACTTGAAAGCATCTCAAATTAGTAAATACTGTATTCACATCTTGGATTATCTGCTCTTCCAAAGGCACTCTCAAAAAGGAATGGTAATGTTAGGTGAGTAGGAATTTCTGTAACATGGTAATGTTGATTTTCAGTATCAGGAGCCAGATTTAACTAATACCTAAAATACTAGTGATTGTAACCCCTCGACAAGGATAGAAATCAAGTGCGTTATTTTTTTATTGCCTTTGGATTATGTATCCGTGTCTTGACTGCTCATATTCTTCATCTTCCTATGTCAAATTTTGTATGTGTTAAAAGTCAGTTCAGAAACATTGTTGATTAAAAGGCAGGCTGAAAAAATATGAAAGCACAATATTTATTTCATTTATATAATGTTTTATTGTGTTTTCGGTTCTCTTTTTCAAATAAACAGAAATCTACTTTTCACAACATAAGTTCTAGATGATTTGGTACTTTTCAAAAAACAGTCTCAAACTTAGAGAAAAGTTAAATGTATGTGCAAATAACATTATTTTCCTGAACCATTTGAAAGCTAGTTGCTGAAATGATTCCCTATCATCCTGAATCGGCGAGGCATATTTCCTAACAACAAGAACATTCTTCTACATGACCCCAATACAACCAACAAATCAGGAAATTAACAGTGATATGTTACTATATTCAATGTTCACCACTTGTGTCAGTAATATCCTTTATAGCAAAAAGAACAAGTTCATGTTCACGTGTTGTATTTAGTTGTCATGTCTCCTTAGTCTCCTTCAATCTGGAGCAGTTCTTTGATCTTTTCTTGCTTTTCATGACATTGACACTTTTGAAGATTTTACGCCAATTATTTTGTATAATGACCTTCGATTTGGGATTGTCTGGTGCTTCCTCATGATGCACTTCAGCAGGTAATGCATTTTTGGCAAGAATATCACAGAAGTAACGTTGTGTTCTTCTCTTTGCATCCTATTACATGGTGCATGATTTGTTTCATTACTGGCAACGTTAACATTGTTCACTTGATAAAGGTGGCTCTGCCAGACTTCTTTTCCCTTGGTAATTAATAAGCATTTTAAGGGGAGATACTTGAGACTATGTAAATAGTCCATTGCTCATTCAACATTCAATATATTCATCTATTTATTTCTATCAGTATGTACTGTCAGATTCCTATTTTATTCAATGAGTTATAATCCATTACCATGATTGTCTCTACTGATACTCAAAATTTCCCAGATTTGGTCAGTTCTTTAAGATGTCTTTTTTTGTCCTTTTGACATTTCCCATCATTCTCTGAGCACTTTCTTATTTTCAGGCACAGTAATTTGTTCCCGGTTCATCTTATATACTTTTTGCCCTAACCCTGAAATTCAGCCATCTTTTCAATGAGTCCTCATTTGCCATTGTGGATTACATTAAGCTCCTTCCCTGATATGCATACTCACATCATTCTGTCTAGGCTCTGAAACCCTGTTCTGGACTGTCCCCACCCTGCCTGTGATGAAGCTATCCTTACTTTTGTTGGGGTTCAACATCCTGCAGAGGGCCACTCTGTCCCCCTTGTGCAGATGTTCTCTTTGTCCCTCTTGGAGTCTGACACTCCATGCCAAGACTGCACCCTGTATGAGTATCCTCTTCACCATTGTGGGCTCAAATATCCCACTCAGGGCCACTGCTACCATTGGCGTCTACACTAGACACCCTCCTTACTCCTCTTGGGCTCCGACACCTGCTCTGGGCCAATGAGCTCCCTAGCCTCCACCCTCTGTGCCGCAGGTGTTCCTTGCCTGGCTCTACCTAATGGTGTTTAGAGTGAGTTGAAGAAGAAGAGAGTTAGCTTTTTAAACATTAAACTTAAGTTAAATAAGCAGTACTTGAATAATAAATATAAGATTTATAAATTGTCTATCAGAGACCAAAGTTATGGGAAAAAAAACCCTACCTGTTGATCATCAGCTAGAACACAAAACACAGAAGATTCCTCCAAATTCCTATTTGTACACAGATGACTGCCAAATGTATATTGCCATCCCAGATCGCCTCCCTTTTGAGCTAGACACCCACATAAATAATTGCCTACCTGGAGTCTCCACCTGGATGTCTTAAGGGCATGACAGATTTCAAATTCTGGTCTGGTCCTCTCCAATGTCCCGTATCTCATAGTCTCAGTTGATGATACTTCTGTTGACCTGTTAATGAAATCCAGAAACCTATTGATCAACCTTGCATTTTGCTTCCTCCCATCCACATCCAGTCTGTATATTCTGCCCCTTACAAGGATAATTAAATTATATACATTAATTATGTATACAAACTATATACATCTAAGATCTAAGGGGCAAAATTTTTTCTCCTTCCCTTTCTCCAGGGCTCTACCCCTGAAGCTTTCTCTTCAGTGTGCTGCTGCTTTACTGCTTGTCAGTACCAGAGCTTCTCAAGGCTGCTCTCTTTTGTAACGTCTTTCAAGGATTGAAGTACTCTGCCTCTGCCTCTTTTGAATTTGTAAAATTTGCCAAAGATAAAAAGAGAAGGTCATGGGAAAATTAATAAAGATAAATGGTATAACGTTTTAAATGAATATTACTTACCATCATCCCATCTTCAGTATCTTAATTGTAAAATGATAGTAAGAGGCAGAGTCTAACATCAATATAACAGTGAAAAACATCAATCTAACAATGCGGCCAACACTCTTCATTCAGCATAGGGAGAGAAAGGGTAGTTAAAATAATTGATCAGAGAAAACAGCTCTTCAACTTTCTTTTATTTTCATTTGGCAAGGATGTTCAAGATGCAAATAATTCCTTGTAACCTCCCAGTACGATCTGCCAGTCTTAAGGCAGCAAATAATTGAATGGACTGTGATTAGCTTAGCAAGACCTCAGGATAAAACTTATGGATGTCACAGTTTGACAATTTGTGACTCTTTTTGTCTGTTGGGATGTTTGTTTTTGCTGACAAGTCTATTATCTCAATATTGCTTGATATTTGTTGAGAGATTGTGTGGGTGTGATGTGTCTTGGGGCCTAGACTGGGCTGGGGGTTATTTTACTCTGCATTTTGTGTGGGTGGTTGTCATTTTACTCTAGAATGAGCTTTACATATCTGAGAGCATATTTCAGTTTACTTGATAATTTATTCATTCTCCATAATCTCTAAATGCAAAGGGTATAATCTCAACTCAGCATGAGAAACTCTGAGCACAAAAGAGTCCTTAAATCAGAGAGAATCAAAGTATTTTGCCTTGAGATAAGAGCAACCATGTCTCAATATGTTTCATTGGCTTTGTTTCTGCTACATGAGAAACATACGTATTGCCACATTTTGTTATAAAATACTAGCGATAAATATAACCGATATGATGCTGTTGTTTTACGCACAAACTATTTTGGCTAATGTAACCTGATGTTATGTAAGGGACATGTAGAATCAGTTTGCTATTGCTACAATATGGTTACAAAAAACAACAAAATCTCATTAGCATGCAAGCATAGGGATTTATTTAGCTTATACAACTCTTGATTGGCTGGAGGTCAGCTAATCTAGGCTGGGCATGGCTGAGAGGGTCTGCTGCTCTTGGCTGGGTCTCCTCAAGCATTTGTGGATTGATTCTGCTCCCTGTGTTTCTTATCTTCCTCCAGGAATCAGAGGCTTTCCCTGGACTTGGTCTTTTCACAGAGATGGCAGAAGTGTAAGAGAGCTAGACCAACTACTTGAATGGTTCTCAAGCCTTTGGTTCCATTACACTTGCTAACACTCCATTGGTCAAGGTAAGTCACATGGGTGAAACCAAAGTCAAGAGTGGTGAAATATACCCTTTCACTTTAGTAGGGGAAACTGAAAGGCACATAACATAGGGCATGGATACAGACAATGTTAAAGAATTGGGGTAGTTAGGACACTCACATGGCTCCAGTGGCAACAACACAAATCTTTCTGGTCTTGTCTCCTCTTATAGCTTCATTTCCACTCAACTCAACCTGCCCTCCTTCCATATGCACTCTTTGTAATTGCCTCTATAACCTCTTACATTTTACCATGTGGACCATCTTGTCGTATTAACAGTTGCTTACAGCCTTCAACCAATTCTTCCTACATGGTTTTTTTTAACTGAAACTTGGCTTTCTCCTTTGTTGCAAATTCCTTTCTAACTGTTTCAGGTTCTTCCTTTGAACTCATTTGATGACAAGTTCTGGCAGTATATTCTCTATATTGTCCGTAAGTTTTTTTCAGGATAATTATTCTCTCTCTATGGCTCAATAGCTTTTTATGAGTTGACATTTTCCATTTCAACTGAGTGAAGAGTTTATCTCTTTTGAACTTAGCATCTCAAATTTGCCTTGTTCTCTGCCAGTTGCAGAGTTCCAAATACACTCCCTTGCTTTCTGGCACTTTGGCACGTTTCTTAGAACTCCTTTCTAGGCTTCTGTAATTGGGCATTATTCTATTTTTTTCCCCACTTCTCAAGTTCCTCTTTTGCCTCATGTATGGGAAATTTTCTTCCTCTCACCCCATAAATATAGGCATTCTTTAAAGTTTCGTCCTTAGCATCCAACTCATTATTTTCCCCTTGGTAATCTAATTTGTTCCCACTGGTTAAATGATCATCTCTAGTGGATGAGTCTCAACTTTGTGTTTTCCACGTTGGCTTCCTTCCCAAGACACAATGCTGAACTTCAACAGCCTGCTGACTTCTTTACTGTCTACAACTGATCTGCATCTGTTTTGATTACCCCTATTTTCTTTATTGCTATCTCAATCCTCCCAGATGTAGTATTGAAATTTCCTATATTCAATTTATTTTAATGTATTTAGTCTTTCTATTCTAATCTAATTAAACCTTTCCTCACTCCTGTGTACGACAGGGACCTCAAACCAATCTAATGAGCATCTGTTAACTGCCTCCTTTATGCCAATCTTGCAAGGCCCAGTAAATAAAAATATGAATGAGATATGGTCCTAGTCTTGGAGGAACCCTATTTGAGGAGGCACACAATAAATATTTGGCCATAAAAGGGAAGTAAGGGCCATTCTAGCGGCATAAACAAAATGCTATGGGAAGACTAAGAAGAGAGAAATTAATTTTGATATGGGGATCTGTCAGAGTAGCCTTCACAGAGGAGGTGACATTTGAGCTGTCTTTCAAAGATGCGTCAGACGTATAGCATCCTTGACAATTAAAGGTTTATAGCCTACAACATGTCTGACCTGTATCCATGTCTATAACAGTTGCTTGCTTGACCATGGGAACCTCAGTAACACTCTGTAAAAGGTTCCTCCTCCAGTGCACCAGTGTCTTAGGAAAACTTGTCTGGTTCTGCCTTCTGAGTATACCTCTTCTTTGTTCTGAGTCTTGATATCAACCTGCAGATATGGTGCTTTGGACATTTTCTTTCTTCTTGTGCCCACTCTCACTAAATAGATTTCAATTCCCTTTTGCTTCATGTTCTAAAGCTGCTGACAAGAACTGGCTCCTGGAAATCCAGCCACTTGCAGAATCTGAGACTCCTTCTCACTTTAGTTGGATATTTAGATAATTCTGGGAATAAGACAGATAGGTAAATAACTATAATATGAAACAATATTGCAAATGTCTTTAAAGAGTTTCACAGTGTCTTGGGGATTTAAAAGTAGAATTCCTCACAGGTATGCCAAGTTCTTCCCAGAAAACTCTAGACAGTCCCATCCTGATAGATTACTTTTTTTTCTTTTTTTTTGCACAAATATTATCTCTTTCTTGCCTCCTTCTTTGGGTTTCCTAGAAGAGACTCATGTGGGCGTATGACTGAGGATGTCTATATGTTTATCTATGAAAATTTGCAAGTCTATCTTTATTTTAATCTGTCTGTCTTTTGAACAAGGTGTGTGGCCAGAGGTAATGATAGCTTACCTCAGATTTCCTGGGCCCTGGAACACTGTGCATGAGTCAGTCCTTATATGAGCTGCAGCACTATGCACACAGCTATGTGAGTCAGCAATTCTCTGAGGCCTGAGTGCATGCAGGATGCTCCTGCTTCTATGACTGGACTGGGGTAGTCTGAATCTGAGCTTGCTTCTGTCTGTAAGTGGATTTGGTCAGATGCTAAAAGAAGGAGAGTAATGACTACCTCAGGTCAAAGGAGCCTGTAATGGAAAATAAAACAAAATCAAACCTGGTCCCATGGTAAGAAATAGTGCACATTGGTGAAATGGTTGAGCAGGATTGCCTAGAATGGCGTTGAGTTCATACCAGGATGAACTGGATGATGGAATTCTCTGTTGTTCAGGAGCCAAAAGCAACAGAGCTAGGCTGGGGTTGACATGAAGAATTATTTTTTTCTGCATTACAAGTTTTTTTTATGGACTCAGTATTAAAACAAGTAATTAGATTTTCTGGTTAGATCTCAAAATGAATTGCTTTGAATTGAATTTGCTAACGTGTTGTTTTCTATAAATGCATTTTCCATTGCTATTTGGTAGTAAGACTACATTTGAATCATCTATGAGTGTATATTTTATCCAGAAATTACAATGGTAAGTGCCTAGTCAAAATACATATTAAAAGTTTGTGGGTCCAAATATAGTATGCAAAGTGTAAAAAGAACTGGGCTAATTTATAAAGAATATTGACAATAATCTATGACCATGAGGGCTTTGTAAGTAATAAGGATAAAGGAGAAACATAAATATCATTACATAAATCACAAAAATGAAAAATTTATAAAACATAAACCACAGCTCTCCAGAAATATGATACTAGAGTAATTAGAATTCCTGGAGCCAAGTCTGTTCTGTTTGTTGAAAGTAGTCCTGACATAATCTTCAAAGCTTTGAATGTGCATCTCAATCTCAATATTTTTACGAATTTAAAAGGGCAGCAGGTTCACAAAATGCTACACACCAAGGACAATTTTCTCTATTTAATTTTTTAATTAATTATGAGCCATTTAGAGAGAGAGGCATTTTTGGAATATAATTAGTAGGACAATAGTCACAAGGAGGATATGGCAAAACACAGATGGAGTTCACATACGCCAAAATGTGTGAGAAAATGTAGTTCTCCTTAATGAAGCAATTTCATACAGTAATGGAATTATTTAACAAAAGAAATTTTAATTGCATGCATTACCATAATTCTTCATATTTATTAGAGAAATAAAAATATTAAACCTCTGTTTAACAAATAAAATTAACATTTTCTTTCATTCCTCAGTGTGTTTTAAGAATCTGAGACGGTAGATGTTAAAAATTTTAAAACCTATGTAAATAGCTAAAGAGTTTGCAGGATTACTTCCTGGTATACGTATTTATTCAGCACTAGGCATGCTTTTCTAAGAGTATGAGGCTTAATTTTGAACTTCTGGGAGGCAATAAATTGTAATTGAACATGAGCAGCTTTGGAATTGAACATCATAACTTGGTTTGAGCTGTGAGCCTTTGGCAAATTATAACACCCGCCCAAGTCCCCACTTCTTCACCTACAAAATGGGGAAACTAATATCTAATTCTTGGTGTTAAGGTGTTCCATATGATATCAAATGTTAAGTGTCCAGTACACAAAGTGCTCAATAAATCATTTGTTCCAATTTTTTCTCCTGTAAATAAAGCAAAAATATAATTTAGTGGAAGCATTATTACTACTTCTAATACTACTATTAGCAATAATTTTTGTTTATTGAGCATTTCTTATATAATCTGTATCAGGACAGTGGCTTTACGTACAGTTATTGAACATCTTCTATGTGTCTGAGCTATTTTACTGAGCTAGCTACTTTATATTATATTCTCTAGATATAATTTTTTTTGTGTGTGTGTGAGGAAGATCAGCCCCGAGCTAACATTCATGCCAATCCTCCTCTTTTTGCTGAGGAAGAGCAGCCCTGAGCTAACATCTATTGCCAATCCTCCTTCTTTTTTTCCCTTTTTCTCCCCAAAGCCCCAGTAGATAGTTGTGTGTCACAGTTGCACATCCTTCTAGTTGCTGTATGTGGGACGCCGCCTCAGCATGGCCCGACAAGCAGTGCATTGGTGCGTGCCCGGGATCCGAACCCGGGCTGCCAGTAGCAGAGTGTGTGCACCCAACCACTAAGCCACGGGGCCGGCCCCTCTAGATATAATTTTAAAATTATCGTTGTCAGGAAAAAATTTTTAATGTAATTATGTAGATGAGAAATCCATATTTGGCTGGAATAGCACTGGTTTCTATGCTGAAAGACTAAAAGTGTTGTAGACCTTAAGAAGCTTTATCACTTCCACCATCTCGTTTGAAATCACATTTCTTTGTAATAAAAGAGATTTCAGTAGCCCCAGGTAGCAGCTGAGACAACAAAGTTTCAATTAAATTGTGACTTCTCCAGGTTCTCTTAGTAACTGTTGGAGCTAGACTTAAATTCAGCTTTTTTTACCTTAAATTCCAATTTTCTTTGCCTTATACCATACATTCTCTCTGTGTTGATGATAACTAGATACATTAGTAACTGTAGCAATGTGTTTTAAGGGTAATGCTAACTAATTTTTCTCTGGTTTTCTGGAGGTCAGGACAAGGGGGTATGTCTATAAACAAGTAGAGAAGGATTTTAGTTTGGGAAAAAATTTTGCTTTTACTAGCTGTGAAACATCATAATGGAACTATTGAAGGTTATTTTCTGAAGATTTAAAAATATGGAAAAAATATAACAATGTTTGGAGGAAGATGTGATGAAAATAAGCTGAATGATTCATCTAAGATGTTCTCCTGGCTTAAAATTATAAGATTTTCCATCATGTATATTAACCACTATCCCATAAACTTCTCTCCATACCCAGGAAAACAGAGTTTGTTTGCTCTCTTTCCGCCATGTGTACACCACCCAAACTCACGCACCTGCACACTGTACCGCAGACACACAAACAGAGCCCTGTTTTTAGAAGGATAATGGTAAACCATAGCAGCTCCCCAGTTGCTGGTCCTGGGTTAGTGGTGTTTGCCCATTACTCAGAATAGTGCTCTCTGATGAAAAGATGATAAAGCAGATGGTCAAGGTGGGCAGAAATAAATTGGATTGCTCAGGTATTTAGAGAACAAACTTAATAAGCCTATACTTTTACTGTGATTCTGCAGACTACACTATCAGCTCAAGCAGGAGTTGGCCACTTTGCTTTTCTCTTCAATACAATGAGGTAGAGATTTTAACTTCTTGGCACACACATACTAGGTAATTGAACCACTTAAGATTGTCACAGGTGAAATGGGATGGAAGCTTCTATCAATGTCATCCTTAGGTTGTCTTTTTCTCTCCATCCTGTGGACTGAAGCCAATAATTTTCTAAAAGAGTAGCTAGTAAAGCTGTTACTCTCTTGATAACTTGTCTTATCTCTGGAATCAGTTATCAGTTTACCTGCCTTAAGTGTGATCATTAAATATTTCCTATACTGATCAATTTATTTGGAAGATATCATTTGGGAGTTTGGAAAGGGCTGTGGGAATTTTAAAGGTATTGTTATTGTTTGATTACCTAGAAAAACTTTCATTTTTGGCATGATAGCGTATTTATAATAACAAGTGAAACTATAAAATGTGAAAGGGAATAATTATTCTGGCAATATTGTATGTTAAATGTTATTTTCTGTTCAGATGGCCGTTAGTGATAATCCGGGGTCGTAGTATTCTCAGTACCTATAGGACCTGCTCAGATTCTCTACGGAGTATAAATTTTTGACATTTAACTACTGCATTTCAAAAAGAACTTTTCCAAAAGTAAAAACTGAAAATCTGTGTTTCATAGATGTGTCTGTTCTTGAGCTGTGACTTTTCACCAGAGGGGATGTTCTCATTACCTTTAGTTAATTCTATCTTTGAAATTTACTTGTAATTCAAGACACAATGCTTCTGGCAGTGATTATGCCCAGAGTTTCCTGGAGCTTAATATGATTTAAAAAATGCTCCCTCCTACTCTTAATCTGAAGTATTTAATTGATTGCTCCTCCCTCCTTGTCAAACCTGATATAAGTCCTATCTGATAGAGAGCAATCTGCATAATGATGGTCTCAGTAGACATTAAAGAATACAAACATCTCCTCTTTCTAGTTATTTTTTACCTGGTAATATCTGCTCTGTTCGTTATGATTTCAATGTGACAATTACTTTCTTTTTATTATTATGTTCTGTTGAGCTAAATGTATACATTTGCCCCTTCTGTGTTTGTTCTCTTAGTTTTATTTTGTTTTCTATTGCTTTTTTTTTTTTTATTGAACATTTAATGAAGTACAGGTCAACATGACTTATTTGCTTTCTGTATTTTTGAGCCTGATAGGGTCTATACCTATTTGAGGGACACAATTTATTAAAAGATATTGAGAGATTCTAACTTACTCAGAGAAGACTTTAGATGACTTGAACAGACAAGGCTCCCAGCTAGCATAAATGACTTCAGTTGAAGTCAACCTTAATTCACCAAATCAGTGCTGAATTTAATTCAAGACATAGTTAGATTCTATTTGATCCCTTAGACAGAGTCTATTATATTTAAATTTTTTAAAAAAGAATAACTGTCTTTAGATTAGATACCATTCTTTTAAGAATTCTAACGTATTACCAAAGAGCCTCCATCATTCAGAAATTATTCACCCTGTGGTGTTTTACCAAAATCATACGTCTGTGTCATATAGGTAACTTGGCATAAAACTGACAACACTGCAGTTATCGCTGTGTGTATGTATGCAGAGTGAACATAACCAGGAAATATGCACTCTAAGCAATGTGCTCAAATGCAGAACTAAGAAATATTCTCCTTCAAGCTTCTCAGTGGTGTGCCGGATGCAGTCTCATTTTTCTAATTTATGCTGCTGGTCTATAGCTTACATTGGAGTTGACAGTATATATTTGAGAGAATACAACATAAAACAGTAAGCTCTTTCTCTTTACAGTAACAATTTTACTCTGACTCTTTAGGTGGCGTAAGTCACAAAAATCAAAGTTCTAGGCAGGACCAGGACAGAGGTGCAAATAGCCACAATGTGAAGAACTCTGAAGAATCTGAGATTTTACCACACCAGTAAGCTAACAAGTTAGCCTACCACAGTTTCATGGGTACTGGCAGAAGACATGAGACTCCTTGGCCAGAGACAAAGGACTTTATTACTCACAGTAATAGCAGTAGCCAGAATGTCAGCATTTTTTTGTGCCAGTTCCCCCAGCCCCAATTTCCATCAGGAGATATGAAGAGGGCCAGGTGACACCTGTACTACAGTGTTTCGTGTTATAGGAGAGAAAACCTGAACTGAGGGAACTAAAATATCTTATAATTGCCAGGAAGCATGCCTGCCATTTGCTATGGAGAGAGAGACTCTTTCTACTATCCAAGGCTTTTTGCTATACAAACACCCTTGAAAATGTCTGGAACATAGGGCAATCAATGTTTCTGCTTTTAAGTCATATAGAAATGCGAGAGATTGTGGAGAATTGATACCTTCAAAGATTAGACTAAGAGTTCTTGTCCAGAAGAGTATCTACTTCTTGCCTAGGTTTATATTTATCAGTTCCAGTATCTTGTCTGGGAAAAATCTCTCTTCCTCTAAAGAGCACCTGGTTGAAGAACTCACCCTTATTTCCCCACTTCCAGCTCACTCTTTAACCCATTTCTGTCCAGAACTGATTTCACCTACACCAGAACTTACTTACCTTTTTGAGAGCTGACATATGCAGTCCTCATCTTTCTTGGTCCTTCAGTAGCAATTGATAGTACCAACTACTTCTTCCTTTTTGAAACGAAGTCTTGACTTGGCTTCTGTAAAACTACACCGCCCCCTCCATCACTACCTCTCAATTGCCTCTGTGGTTATCTCTTCCCTTAAAAACATTGATATCTTTTAGAGTTCTGTTCTTTTGTCTACACATTCTCCTTATGTGACATCACAACCTTGATGGTGCTGATTGCTCTCACATTTATATCCCAAGCCTAGACCCTTTTCTAGACTCCAGATTCATATGTACCACTTGCTTGTTGGAAACCTCTATTTAGAAGTCTTACTGGCATCTTCATTCACCAAGTTTAAAACATAATTTACCATCTTTCTTGGTCTCCCAAACCTATATCTCCTTTTGTACTACTTCTCCCAGTTTTCCAGTTTAGGTAGGTGCCGTCCTTGACTGCTTCTCTTGTATCTTGTGCATGCGTATTTGTCCATGTCCTGCTGATTTTGCCATCCAGTTACCTCTCCATATATTTCTATCATCCTCACCGTAACTACTTCAGCTCAAGCCACCCTCATTTACTTATGCTAACTAAACATCTTAAGGTTCCTCACACCTGATCTCTTTTACTCTAGGGTCACCTTCTTCAAATTTACTCTCTAACCACAACCAGAGGGATAAGATGCCAATCTGATCTTGTCATTCACTTGATTAGAACACTTTCTTGAGTCCACTAGCCCTTGAGATAAAATTCGAACCCCACATCATGAGATAAAAGGACTTCAAATTTGGCCCTGCTGATTTGTTCTCCCTCTTTCGTGACCACTTTTTAGAACAGCCATATCTACATTCTCTCTCTGTTCCTGGAAGTCACTTTCTCTGTTTTACCTTAGGACTTTCCCACATGCTGTCCCCTTTGCTGGAAATTGTCCCACTTGCCTGTTGAACCAGATATCAAATCCACAGGGAAATATTTTCAGATTCATCTTCACTGGCCTACGTGCCCCATAGCACCCTTTTCTTCCTCTCTCTGAGCACTCATCCTCATGAATAGCAGTTGCTGGTTTAAATCCTGACTATCCCTTTGCGCTGTTGTTCCCTCCATGAAAGCAGGGACTGTTTCTTGTCTTGCATATTGCATTCTCTAGGACCATGTGCCACTCTGGGCTGATCAAATGTTCTCAATAACTATTTCTGAATGTATGAATTCATGAAAGTAAGATCTAGCTCTCTTCACAGTGAATTATATCTTTATCCTGACAGGCCCAGATATCTCTATTTTTAATATAATAGAATAATGATACCATTTATATAACAGGAATTACACATGTATAATAATGGAGGGCATTTTTTTCACAGGATTTTATATGTTTGTATGTATATGTGTCTTACTCAGAGCTGAACAATACCAGTAATATGTTCTGACATTCTGGGAAATGGAAGGCTCTCAATAAATATTATAATTTTTAATGAATGAATGAAAATGAGAACTAGCTCTTGTCACAGTGAATTATGTCTTTTTCATGACAGACCCAATTGTATCTACTTCTTACATAATATAATAATGCTAGCACTTCTAGGATAGGAATTACACATATATAGCAATGGGGGCCATTTTCTCACAGGGATTTTTTTATGTGTGAGAGCAACATAGTGCCAGGAATAGAATTAGGAATCATATAGGTGATAAATGGATATTATCCATTGTATACAGTTCTGAAAACATATAACCCCTTCTCTTTGAGGACATTCGTATACATCCTTAGTGGAGATTCGTTTCTTTAGGATAAGGTTCTGCTAGTGTAGGTACATTCCTAAATATAAGCCACATTTTGGTCTTTGAATATATCTCGGTTCCTCATGGAATGGAGTGTAAGTCAGAGGAGTTAGGGGTCTTACATTACTGCCACTGCTGCCTTCTCCCTCTGATGACTCTGTGGCTCTTGCAGCCTTCTTAGGAGTAGGGTAGAGGCATAATAGGCCTCGATTGAAACTAATTAATACTCTTTTTCTTCCTCATTGGTAGAGAGTAGCTGTAGCTGGATAGTACAATAGAGGAGAGGCAGTGGGACAGCAGAACCTATGGGGGTGGGAAGTGAAGTGTTTCCCTGAGAGGCAACTCTGAAGCTCATAAGAAATTGCACTACAGTAAATAAAGTACTGATATAGCAAGTTATTATGTCCATAGCACTGTGGAGGAGAAGTCCTTTGAAATTATATCAATTAAGTGAGCCTTTCGCTAGCCTCGGTGATTGGAATACATGTGATCTCTTTGTCATATTTTCTTGTGTACGTTGTATATTTGAGTGTTGTGTATTTCGTGGGAAGTGTGCCTTGCAATTTCAGAGGAGTTGTTTGTTTGATGCTATTCCACAGCACATGGTGTGCTTTCCTTCCTAGAGACAGTGGCAGTGCTTGTTACATTTGATTATTATTGCTTTGGAGGTATGCTTGGTTCAAGCTCTAAAAAAAATATATGCTATTATTGCCTCCCAACTCTATTTTTAGCTTCTTAAAAATGTGCCTGCATCTTGCCTAAAGCCACCTTTCAGTACACAGGTTTATATAATGTTAAAAAGGCTCATAAAGCCAAAAAGCTCCTCATAATATTCTGAGAGGAATATACCTGCTATTAAAAGAATATAACTGCTATTAAAAGACTCAAGTGTCTTTTGATAATGTGCATAGCAGAAAATCTATTGATGATCTGAGTGACTCTGTCACAAGTAAAGTTTCTAATATCATTAAACAAATTTGTTGACATTATATAAATAAAAATACTTTTCTTCATCCTTAGAACAGTTCTTGCTCCTTTTTCAATAAAAATTGTTTTATCAAAAAAAATTCTTTACACATTAAATTTTACTTTTTATTTTTTTGCACTCGGACCTATCTTTTCTTGGCTTCAAACTAACTTTGTAGCTTGAAATTACTTGCTACTGTCCCTTTAGATTAGAGATCATTTATTTTGGCCTTAGAACCTGCATTAGACTAGCACAAAGGACTGATTTTGTCTCTCCATAGCTTCAGTATGGAATCCCTTCTGTAGATTGTTTTTGTGGGAGGATGTTGACTTAAATTTTTATTTATTTTCAAAGGAGCAGAAAAGACCAACATTTATTAAGAAGCAATTTCTTTCTCATTTTGTTTTTTCTCTGCATTTTATTGAACTGTATAATTTATAAGGAGCTTGCCTCTGGAGCTGTGGTTTGCAAGTATACTTATTCAGCATGATATCCTCCAGAGTAGCAGCGGGTAGTCAGACAGCTGTTTCTAATGGCAAGTGAGAAGAGTGAAGGAATAGTAAACAAGTAGTAATATTAATAATAGCAATACTTACCATGTCATATTTCCTGGGTTACATATATTATCTCAAACTTAAAAAGACAAGTATTACCTTCCCTTTACAGACAAAGACACTGAGGCTCAGTGAAGTTAAATAACTCTCATAAGTGCACAGAGCTAGTGAGTGGTGTTATGAAGGATGGTGAAGATAATAGCTAAAATATTACACTGCTCAGTAAAGCAGGAGCTTGTCCACAGTTTAATGATAGTCTAGTTTCTTTCTAGAAAGCAGAAATTACATATTATTTGTCTTAGCAAAAAAAAAAAAAAAGAACACGTTAACAGCAAAACTTTTAGTTATTTAGTTAATAAAGATAAGTATGACCAGTTGTAATTAGTGCCATAGCAAAATATCTTTGAATGATAGTGATACAACTAAAGCATAAAGCAATCTTTTTGGGGGCAACTATTTCAGTATTATAGAAGTTCAAAATTTTAATGTGACATACTGGCATTACTATATAAAGCTCAAAGCATCTTTCAGTTTGCCTTATACACTCAAATATGAATTAATATGTTTAACCCTCACACGTGTTTTCAGCCATACCATTCTCTATTCATTATTAGCTTATCTATCACCCTTATGCTTCAGTTCATCCTTGTCCTTCACCACTCCCTCGTCTTTCTTTCCCTTTCATTTACTTTGGGAACAAAAGGCCAGTTCACGAAACACTGCCTGACATCTAGCACTAACCTTCATTTCTTTCCTTCATGCATCATGGAACAATTTTGACTCTGGGGGAAAAACCCACAATAACAAAGCTAGTTTGGGTACCTCGTACTTACTTATTACAATCATGCTTGTGATGAATTGGAAGACATCTTTACTAATAAAATAAAGGAAACTTGTGGAAAAATACTCTTGCAAATTTTGGCTTTTTAAATAACTGGAAAAAGAGGGGATTAGAAGGTTGTTGTTACACCGGAGAGCTAATGTATTAGCTATTAGAGTGACTGGATAGTCAATTCTTTTTTTTTTTTTTTAATTTTTTGTTTATTGCAGTAACATTGGTTTATAACATTGTAAAAATTTCAGGTGTACATCATTGTACTTCTATTTCTGCATAGATTACATCATGTTCACCACCAAAATACTAATTACAACCCATCACCACACACATGTACCCAATTATCCCTTTCACCCTCCTCCCTCCCCCCTTCCCCTCTGGTAACCACCAATCCAATCTCTGTCCCTATGTGTTTGTTTATTGTTGTTATTATCTACTACTTAATGAAGGAAATCATACGGTATTTGACCTTCTCCCTCTGACTTATTTCACTTTGCATCATGCCCTCAATGTCCATCCATGTTGTCACAAATGGCTGGATTTCATCGTTTCTTATGGCTGAGTAGTATTCCATTGTGTATATATACCACAGCTTTTTTATCCATTCGTCCCTTGATGGGCACTTAGGTTGCTTCCAAGTCTTGGCTATCGTGAATAAGGCTGCAATGAACACAGGGGTGCATGTACCTTTGCAAATTGGTGTTTTCAAGTTCTTTGGATAAATACCCAACAGTGGAATAGCTGGATCATATGGTAGTTCTATCGTTGAATTTTTGAGGAATCTCCATACTGTTTTCCATAGTGGCTGCACCAGTTTGCACTCCCACCAGCAGTGTATGAGAGTTCCCTTCTCTCCACAACCTCTCCAACACATGTTGTTTCCTGTCTTGTTAATTATAGCCATTCTGACGGGCGTGAGGTGATATCTCATTGTAGTTTTGATTTGCATTTCCCTGATAGTTAGTGATTTTGAACATCTTTTCATGTGTCTGTTGGCCATCTGTATATCTTCTTTGGAGAAATGTCTGTTCAGGTCTTTTGCCCAATTTTAATTGGGTTGGTAGTTTTTTTGTTGTTGAGATGCATGAGTTCTTTATATATTTTGGAGATTAAGCCCTTATCAGATGTATGGTTTGCAAATATCTTCTCCCAATTGTTAGGTTGTCTTTTCGTTTTGTTGATGGTTTCCTTTGCTGTGCAGAAGCTTTTTAGTTTGATGTAGTCCCATTTGTTTATTTTTTCTATTGTTTCTCTTGCCCGGTCAGATGTGGTGTTTGAAAAGATGTTGCTAAGACTGATGTCGAAGAGCGTACTGCCTATGTTTTCTTCTAGAACTTTCACAGTTTCAGGTCTTACATTCAAGTCTTTAATCCATTTGGAGTTAATTTTTGTGTATGGTGTAAGGTAAGAGTCTACTTTCATTTTTTTGCATATGGCTATCCAGTTTTCCCAACACCATTTGTTGAAGAGACTTTCTTTTCCCCATTGTATGTTCTTGGCTCCTTTGTCAAAGATTAGCTGTCCATAGATGTGTGGGTTTATTTCTGGGCTTTCGATTCTATTCCATTGATCTGTGTGTCTGTTTTTGTGCCAGTACCATGCTGTTTTGGTTACTATAGCTTTGTAGTATATTTTGAAATCAGGGAGTGTGATACCTCCAGCTTTGTTCTTTTTTCTCAGGATTCCTTTAGCTATTCGGGGTCTTTTGTTGTTCCATATAAATTTTAGGATTCTTTGTTCTATTTCTGTGAAAAATGTTGTTGGAACTTTGATAGGGATTGCATTGAATCTATAGATGGCTTTAGGAAGTATGGACATCTTAACTATGTTAATTCTTCCAATCCAAGAGCACGGAATATCTTTCCATTTCTTTGTGTCTTCTTCAATTTCTTTCAGAAATGTTTCATAGTTTTCGGTGTACAGATCTTTCACCTCTTTGGTTAAGTTTATTCCTAGGTATTTTATTCTTTTTGTTGCAATTGTAAATGGGATGGTATTCTTAATTTCTCTTTCTGCTACTTCGTTGTTAGTGTACAGAAATGCATGGATAGTCAATTCTGATGGTAAGTGGTTAGAGTAACAATGTTTGATTAAAAAATAACATAAATACTTGCATTCAACTGATTAAATAGATTAATTCTGGAGAGTTGTAAATCTAGCTATAGAAAGAAGGATAGAAAAATACCTAATATCATATCTTACATAATATTTTAGCCATATGTGCATATATTTTATCTCCCTAAGTGACTCATAACCCCCTTGAAGACAGGAATCACTATATTTCAGTATATCAAATATAGATCTTTCATACAATATTCTCCCAATACATGTGCACTGAATAAATGAATTCATAAATCTAGCCAGAAAGCCTTCTTCAACTGCAAAGCTGTTGTAATGACAGGATTAATCCTAAAGGATTCTGTTTAAAAAGATTTATCATGTACCTAATAAGCACCAGGCATAATATTAGGTACAGATAGGCTTTTCCATTTATTATCTTCTTTGTATCTCATAATAATCCTACAATGAAAGCACTATTATCACCGTTTTATATATTGGAACTTTGAGGCTCAGTGAGGTTAAAAAGTATGCCCAGGGCCAACAATTGAAAGAGGAAAAGCTGACATTTTTCCATAGGCTTTGACTCCAAATCTCTGTCTTTTCAGTTACACTACTAATGAGTGAAAAGAAAATACCACTAACAATCTGTGATGCTTAAGCCCTTTAGAGGGGTTGTGTGTGTGTGTTTGTGTGTGTGTGTGTTTCTAATAAATGCTAACGACAAATTCACTTTGGCAGGTCAACAAAATCTAATTTACTAGAGTCAATCAGGTATTATTGTCACTTGCTAATTAACAACTCCTTTGCTTTCTAGACAGCAGAGCCAGACCAATGACTAGAAAGTTATTGGTCTAGAATAGACCTAGATGTGGCTGTCAACAGCCTCTACTTTGAACACAAAGGACAATCATGGTGAATTCGTCCCTATCTAATTAACAAAGTTTTACAAAATGCAACCCTCTCAGTATTGCAGCATTAACAATCACTTCACTAAAGAATTAAAGTATTTCAAGCACATTTTAAAAATTCTTAATAAGTAAACAAGATTTTATTTTTAACTTTCTGCCTTAGGTATTCATTTGTTGTTAGGTATTCGTTCATTTATTCATTGATTTATTCAGCAGATATTATCGCGTGCTTACTAAATATGTGTTCGGTCTGCTCCTCATTTCTTCAGAGAGTTGATTAAAAAAAGAAAGCAAATAAGGTACAATAGTGAGACAGATATACTAAAAATTGCTTCTCTAGAAAGGACTATGATACTTTTATGAGGATTACTAACTCTATAACAGAATTGGAGGAGGCTGAGCAGTCATCAATCTTTTCATGATTTTAATTTGTTCTATATGAGTTCATTCCTGCTTGCTGACACACACACACACACACACACACACACACACACACGCCCATGCTTACAATTTGAAATTCTGATTCAAGGCTATTTTTATATTGTCGTTCTTTTCTTCCCTTCCCCTTTCCTTCCTTTTCTCCCTCTGTGCCTCCTTTTCTCCCTTCCCTCACATTACTAATATTTATTAAGTGCTACTATTTCCTAGGCACAGTGGTAAGTATTAGGGCTACACAAATGAATAATAATGCTCCTTGTTATCAAAGAGTTTAAAATACCGTTGGGGAGACTGACAGGTGAGCAGATAATTACAATGTAATGAGGAAAGTAAGTAATAGTGATATGAAAAGATATGAATAGTTTTCTGTGGAAGAACAGAGAAGGAGATACCTACTCTACTTTGGGGAGATGGAAACCAAAGGGATGATGCTTATGATGGATTTTGAAGCTCAGTGATAATTTTTTAGGAAAAGAAAGATGATAATGTCAATCTGCACTAAGAAGAAAGATGTACCATCAGAAAATAAGCCTATCATTAAAAAGCTTATTTTGTCCTTATCATTAGTAATTACAGTAATTTCTTAAGGAGAGGTTTAAAATTCTGTTCCTAGGTCAATCCATTCCCTATCGTGCTTCACAAATAAAGGGTGGTAAGAAGCAATGACACCTCATCTACTGTAAAATTTTTTTTTCACAGATCAAATCAAAATGAGTCTTCTAATTTTCGTGGATAATAATGTGCTTGTAGAAGCTCTTGAATAAAGACACAACATCGTGTTCTAACTGACATGTGTGTTTATGAGAGAACAAATCCATTAACTGAAATCTTATCTCAACAGGATAACAATTCCAAGCATAAGAAATAACATCTAGATTTCAGGTTAAAACAGAGTTAGACTAGGCATTCTCAGTGCAGTCTCTCCAAGCTGTATTAAGACCCCCTGAAAACTGATAAAAAAAAAAGATTAGGGCCGGCCCCGTGGCTTAGCGGTTAAGTGCGCGCGCTCTGATGCTGGCGGCCCGGGTTCGGATCCCGGGAGCGCCCCGAGGCACCACTTCTCCGTCCAACGCGAGGCCGAGTCCCACGTACAGCAACTAGAAGGATGTGAACCTATGACGTACAACTATCTACTGGGGCTTTGGGGGGAAAAACTGAATAAATAAAATCTTTAAAAAAAAAAAAAAAAAAAAAAAAAGATTAAAAACTTGCAACAATAACATACTGTAATAGGTTACTGATTGCCAGTCTTGGAAGGTTTATAAACTAGAGAATATAAATATAGAGAGCAACAAAACAACACATTGTCATCAGCAAAACACACACACAGAGAAAACAAGCAAAGAATAGTATCAATCCATGATCTATGCACAGTCTGCCCTGTGAAATGAAACAGCACACCCAGTCAGAGGTGGTAGGAGGCACTCCAACCGTCTGCTTCCTTCCCTTAGCTTGTAGGAACCGAGCAGAAGAAGAACAATGCTAGTATCTGTCACTTAAGTCTAACAGTGACTTTTTCCTCGGGTCAATCTCTTGGGGGTATTGACTATCAACCACAGCAATTTTGGTCACTCTCTACCTTCCTGCTCTCACTCTATTACCACCCCCTGGACGTTTCTCTTACTTATTTCCTTCCCAAAATAAAAATGTGGTTAGGTTCTGGGAATCAGTGATGAACAAAGCAGACATCCTGATTGTGATTTTTATAGAGCTAATGGCATAGCGGGGGAGACATAATAAACAAGTGAGCACACTAAGAAATATGTAATTACTAACGGTGGTAAATGCTCTGAAGTAAAAACACTTGGTGAAAGGAAATGGGAGTGGCTGTTTTTGATCTCAATAAGGAGTTGACCTGTAATACTCCTGAAATACTTACAGAAATGATCAATAGAAGTTATATTGGCCATATTTTATAAGAATGCAATAAAACTAGAGATTAATGAACATTAAATTGGCAAGATCTAAAATTTAAAAATACATTCTCAAATCAACACGTATGATCAGATATACAGTAAACATTGACATGAAAACAAAGTACCTGCTAGCCAAAGCACTTCTTAAAAGTAAATTATTTGTTAGAATGACAGAAAATTCATAACGGTGACTTTCAAACCAGGGGTTTAGAAAAGGAACAACCATAGACGACTCAAAGATAAAAAGGAAGAATGAAACTATAAAATTAGAGCTGAAATGAATGAATTAGAAAACAGGAAAAAGAGTAAGTAGAATAAATATATCTCAGACCAGATTCTCTGGAGGATTAATCAGATAGAGACATATTAATGATATGAAAATGAAAAATCATTTCTCACCAAGAGTAATTAAATAGATTTAAGATTATAGAATGAGATACCACGTTCAATCACCAAATCAGCAAAACATAAATGAGGAAATGCATAAAGTTGATGATGTTTGGTAGATGGGTGTTTTGTACATTCCCAATGAAAGTGTTCAATGGTACCCAGGCTTTCCAGAACACAAGTTTAAAATATGTAACAAAAGACTTACAAAGGTGAAAATATTTAGTTGATTGGTTTATTAATTCCATGCCATTAATTAATACTAAAGACAAAATCAGAAAAGAGGACCATTTTCTATATTTAAGATGTTCACTGCAGTTTTATTTACACAAATGAAAAATTATGAACTTGATGTTCAATAATAATGAAAGAACTAAGTAAAATATAGTATATCAATACATTGGAATATGATGATGGCGTTCATATTATATTTATAGGAAAGTTTAATAATCTGAAAAATATATTTGTAGTGAAAAATATAGAAAAGCAAACAAACTGATTTCAAGTATATGCAGTAGTCTTAAAAGAAAGCCATATGGAATAATTTCTTATTGGTGAGATTATTAATGATGACTTTTTAAAATTCTTTTAGACAACCCAATTAAAAAATGGGCAAAAAATCTGAAACAGACATATCTCCAAAGAAGATACGCAGATGGCTTACAGGCACATGAAAAGATGTTCAACATCATTAACTATCAGGGAAATCAAAACTATAATGAGATATCACCTCACTCCCGTCAGAATGGCTATAATTAACAAGACAGGAAAAAATAAGTGTTGGAGAGGATGTGGAGAGAAGGGAACTCTCATATGCTGCTGATGGGAGTGCAAACCATTGCAGCCACTATGGAAAACAGTATGGAGATTCCTCAAAATATTAAGAATAGAACTACCATATGATCCAGCTATTCCACTGCTGGGTATTTATCCAAAGAACATGAAAACATGAATGCGTCATGATACATACACCCCTATGTTCACTACAGCATTGTTTATAATAACCAAGACTTGGAAGCAACCTAGATGCCCATCAAGGGACGAATGGATAAGAAGATGTGGTATATATACACAATGGAATACTAGTCAGCCATAAGAAACAATGAAATCCAGCCATTTGTAACAACATGGGTGAATCTTGAGGGTATTAAGCTAAGCGAAATAAGTCAGAGGAAGAAAGTCAAATACCATGTGATCTCACTCCTAAGTAGGAGATAAAAACAACAACAAACAATCACATAGAGTCAGAGATTGGATGGGTGGTTACCAGAAGGGAAGGAGGGAGGGAGGAGGGTGAAAAGGATGATTAGGCACGTGTGTGTGGTGATGGATTGTAATTAGTCTTTGGGTAGTGAACATGATGTAATCTATACAGAAATCGACATATAATGATGTACACCTGAAATTTATATAATGTTATAAACCAATGTTACCACAATAATAAAAATAAATAAATAAATAAGTAAAAAATAAAAAGGCGATGAATGCAAAAAAAAAATAAAAAATATTCTTTTCACTTTTCAGTATTTTAAAAAATTTTCATTAAGAATTATTAACAGCTTTCTTTATTGTGAGGGAGTAATATTCAATGAGTTTGCATCTCCTTAAAATATTTTAAAATGCAGAGAGAATCTAAAGTTTTACTCCATGTGGATAAGAACCTAGCAAATGCCAGGTGTTTAATATATCAGATCCTGTGATCATAAGGTCAGAAGCGGTGGTCCAGGCTGAGTCTGAGCAGTGGTCACACCATGAGTACTGTTAAATAGTCTTGTCTGCAGAAGAGCTGGAAAGGGCCCTACCAAGAATCCATTTGGCACTAATAAGCCTTCTGGAGAATAAATGAGGCAAGTAGTTTTAAAACAGTAGGGCAAAATGATGTGTCAGGCTGGAATATTCCATCTGCCACTCTGTCTTCTGTCCTGGACTGGGTAACTTAGTCCTATAATGAAGAGCCTACAATTAAAGTGAAAAAAATGGAGAAAGTTTTAATTTTTTAAAAAATCTTCATGGAGCAGGAAGATCAAGTTGACAGGATGGACTTCAGTGACGACACTGACAGTAGAATTTGTGGTGGTGACAGCATCATTGGCTAATGCAACATGGTTGTTTAATTTCTGTCAATTCTTTGTACTATTTTATTATACTGCTTCATAGTTCTGTTTTTTACTCTATGCTAGCAATGTGAATTTAGATGCATTATTTTCCTGAAAAGGTATGTGCACTTGAGATAGAAAAAATATAGTATTCCATGTTTTGCTGTTTTGATAATGATACTACTAAGGAATAACACTAAGATTTTGTAGTTAATCTATGACTAAACAGTCCGTAGGTTCGAGGGCTTCAAATTGATATTTGTTGTTGTGTATTAACATAGCAAGTGAAAATATTGCCATTACTGAGAAGGTGGCCTGATTGATTGTTTCTTTTTCTTTAGATGTTTTCCTTTTTTTTTTGTGAGGAAGATCAGCTCTGAGCTAACATCCATGCTAATCCTCCTCTTTTTGCTGAGGAAGACCGGCTCTGAGCTAACATCTATTGCCAATCCTCCTCCTCTTTTTTTTTTTTTTGCCCCCAAAGCCCCAGTAGATAGTTGTATGTCATAGCTGCACATCCTTCTAGTTGCTGTATGTGGGACACGGCCTCAGCATGGCCGGAGAAGCGGTGCCTCGGGTGCGCGCCTGGAATCTGAACCCGGGCCGCTAGTAGCGGAGCACGTGCACTTAACCGCTAAGCCACGGGCGGCCCCTAGATGTTTTTCTTTTAAAGCAGATTTCCTAAAATATCTGCAACCCAATTTGTGTTGGTGATAAGTATTAAATATTAATTTTGCAAAGTTCAGAATTATTAACTTCTATAAATGTTCATCTTTCTCTTTCATTTTTTAGAAATTAACGGTCTTAATATTTTAGAGACAGTATTGCATATGGTTTAGGATCACAAACTTTGGAGCTGAATTGCCTAGGTTTAAACTCAGATGCCACCAATAGCTTACTGTGGAACTTGAACAAGCCACTTAACCAATCTGTTCCTTAGGTCCCTGTTCTGTATAAAGAGAATTTAGTTCCTTATACTACAGACTTGTTATAAGGATTATATATGTTAAGCTATGAAGAGCATCTAGAAGACTGTCGTGTATTCATGTTAACTATTATTATTGTAGTTACTGTTATCATACAGTGAAATAAGTTGATTAAATCATTGTGCTGCTGAGCTAATTTTTAAATTTATACCGTCTAAACTTTGGTGATTTTTTCTAAATAACATATGTTCTCTGCTTTCCTGACAAACGTGTTTGAAATTCACGTGCTCTTTCTATTCCCCTTATACCTGTGAAATTCGCAAAAATCGTGGGAGTATCAGATGGATTTGAATATTCATTCACAGGAGCTTTGGCCTTGCCTTTAATCTAACAGCTTCTCTGTGTTGATCTACTAAGTTGGCTGTCCCTGATCAAACTACACCCTTCCCAGTGGAGCCACTTGTTTGTGTGTGCTCTATCCAGATCTCCAGCCACTAAACTTTCATGTGATGCATGTAGACCCTGCTTTCTGGTGAGTAGATGCTCATATGGGACCACACGCCTCTATAATCGTATCATTAATGCTAGTCATAATGCTTCAATGAACAAAGAATAACTCAAAAAGTCAAGTCCTTTCAGTGGGAGTAGGAATTGAAGATGGAGAAAAAGTCATACAAAACTCTTTTAATAAGATTCCTGATTCTTTATGAATAACAGTTTACGTGTCAAGAAAATCTGCACTGAGCTGTTATGTAGGAAGTAAACTTTTATTTATTTACTGTAATTTGGGTGTTTGCTACAGCAGCTGGCACTACTCTAAATTGTGACCCACAGTATTTAGAGCCATGAGGTTGGATGTACACACGTACAGAATGAGTGTAGGTAGACAAGAAAAGAGGTCTAAGGACTGAGTCTGGGGAACTCCAGCTTTAGGAAATAGGGAAAAGAAAGAAGATCCAACAGAGGGGGCCAAGAAGGAGCTGCTGGTACCTGAAAGTAAGTGTCTTAGGTGACATGGAAGTCAAGTGAAGACAGGGTTCCGAGGATGAGGAAATGGTCACCTCCAATAAATCCTGCTTAACAGTCAAGAAAGAGGAGGAGAGGGAAGTGTCCATTAGGTTTGACAAGATGGTAGTCACTGGTGACATGAACAAGAGAAGTGATGGGGATAGAACCCCCACTGGAGTGGACTAAAGAGAAAACAAGAAATAAGGAAGCAGAAAAAAGTGAGCAAAGAAGTAGACTGATCAATGGAGGGATGTGAGAGCAAGGGAATCTTTTTTTAAACACGTGGTTTATAATTTATCATATTGGGATGCTGATGGAAATAATAGAGAGAGAAAAACTGATGCAGGAGAGAGCACCAAAAATAGTTCTGATAGTAGAGGCTACACTGCTGTGGAGTCACATGGGTTTTTTGATGGGGAAAGCATTGAATAACACTATTAATATTCCAGAGTCAGCTTAACTAAAGGGAAATATATCCATGTGTGGTACCGTGTTTTTCCAAATGTCTTCTCTAATTTAAAACAAAAGCATATAAAGCAAAAAACTCTATCTGACTTCTCTAGATTCCCAATATTACTTTTCAAAGGTAACTGCTGTTGACAATTTATTGTGTATCGCCTTGTTTTTTATCTATGCATGTATTTCATTTATATACTTATGTATGCACACACGCAGACCCATGAAATTTAAAAAATAACTTCAATCTTTTATACAATGTGTTCTATGGCTTGCTATATTGCATACACTATGAGCATCTTTCTGCATTAGTACATATAAATTTGACATTTTTTAATTGATAGAGTAATATTCCATATTATGCATATTCTGTGTTAATTTGAGCATTTACCTACTGAGAGATTATTTGTACTTTTGAACCAGTGCTTTCTATTGATATAAGTATATTTTCCCATTGTTCATTTTTTCTTTCTTTTTTGTTTTTTTGTGAGGAAGATCAGCCCTGAGCTAACATCCATGCTAATCCTCCTCTTTTTGCTGAGGAAGACTGGCTCTGAGCTAACATCTATTGCCAATCCTCCTCTTTTTTTTTTCCCCAAAGCCCCAGTAGATAGTTGTATGTCATAGTTGCACATCCTGCTAGTTGCTGTATGTAGGACGCGGCCTCAGCCTGGCCGGACAAGCGGTGTGTCGGTGTGCGCCTGGGATCTGAACCCGGGCCGCCAGTCGCGGAATGCGCGCACTTAACCGCTAAGCCACGGGGCCGGCCCTGTTCATTTTTTCTTTACAACACTATTTTTCTCAAATCCAAAACCAAGATAACTGTGAGCTTCAGAGATGAATATATTATTTTAGTAATTTTGAATTTTGAAGATTTTTTTCTGTTCTTCTGCTATTAGAAATTATTGAGTGGTATCATAGTGTGATAAATCCTCTAGTTCATTGTTACCTATGTAACGAGACACTTCATTTTATTCACCATCTTTGCCCAACATATCTCTTCAATGGGTTACTTTTCTAGTGTTATATCTTTGTGAACCTCAGGTTGAATTTCCTGACATGGGTACATGAGATATAGTAGACAGAGACCCTCCTGTTGGGAGAAGGTGGAGTTATAGGAGACTCAGAACAAGGCAGTGTACTCGAGGAGAGGAAAAATGAAGATATGGACTCAGCAAAGACTCAGTAGAAGCTTAGCAGCTACTGTGCCTTCTCAACTGGGAGCACTTTTTTCCTAGTCACCCTCAAGAGGAGAGGTACCAGAAATACTAGGATGATAAATGTTTTGAAGTGTTAATGGCACTTTGCTTGATTAGCACCAAAGATAGGAGTTGGGGTTGTCCACATTAGATCATGGAGAGGAGGAGTTTTCCAGTCCCAGGGCCTGATATATGTTGCCCAGGGAGAACAGTGTACAAGATGAATAAACATGTCGTTGGGGTTATGTATTATTGTCCATAAAAGTTTATGCTGGTAAAAAGTTCAAAGAGATGGGTCTGAAATCAGACTAGATTAGGATCTTCAGGAACTTGGAGATAGTCATTTATTTTTTGTAATACACAGAGATCAGTGATTGAGTTGCTTGCTTTCTTTATTATGCTATTAATTTCCATGATCCCAAGGAGTGCACCTGAGATAAATGGGGGTCTCATGTCTAGGAGATGTGGTTTCCTTCCTCTCAGCTTCACTGATACTGCAAACATGGCCCTCTGCACTTGGGCCATGTCCTCTGGAGAATTACAAAGATGAAGAAAAGGACTGAGGGGGGCTTTCCTTGCCTCTCACCAGTTTGTAGAGGAAATACTTCCATCAGTTTGTCAACCAGTATTAATTGAGCTCCTACCACATGCAAGGGGTAGTTTCAATCAGGCAAACCAAAGAGGCACACGATGCCGTCTGTTCCTACTTTCAGTGGCTTGTAGGAGCGTAAGGCACAAACATCAAGAAATAGAGCATGCAGACCCCAAGACGGTCCACATGAGTTTATAGATTTGTGCTTAGGGGTTCTAAGAGTGGTAAGATCCGTGACAACTGAGCAGACATGGACAGTTTTTAGAGGAGATAGAATCGGTGTTAGGCTTGAAGGCTGGGTCAGTTTCTTTAGGTGGAAAACATGTTTCTGGAACAGCATTTACTTAAACTTCTTTCTTTTTTGGTATCTATATATTTTGAAACTTCCAAAGGTAATACACACACATTTTAAAAAACTAAATAACACAGAAGTATATATAGCAAAAAGGGAAACCTACATTCACCCCACACTTTCCTAAGGAAACCGTTAACAGTTGAGAGTGTAGTCTTCCAAAAATTTCTGTATGTGTATAAAAGAATATGAAGTCTCTCTCTCCTTCTCTCCTTCCCTCTCCCTCTCTCACATACACACGTATACCGTGCTTTTTAGAAACAATACGCTTGAGGTTAAGAGGAGAATTTTTACACTCATCTGCTCTTCAGTCCAGTTCTATTCGAGAACTAAAGGAGAAAAATTAGCACAACTTGTCTCCACAGGCTCTGTCCCTTCTTGAACCAGCTCTCTTAGAGCCTTCAACTTTCCACATAAACTAACTTTACTGAACTAGTGATAGGCAGAAAACCAGGAGAAAGAAAACCTGGCTAAGTTTGAGCCAGGCACATAGAGAGAGTAAAATGCTTTTCAGTTAGAAACTGACCCCACTAGCTGGTGATGAAGTCCAGCAAAATGAAGGCTTTCCCCGTCTCTCTAGACAGTCACGCATTTTCTAAAGAAGTGCAGCAAGGATAGAAGGGAGAGAGCAGAGGAAGTGTTCACTCCCATATTGCTCCCTCGAGAGTGGAAAGAAGTTTCTTGTCCTCTATGTAGGATGTAGGAGGAGGCTAGAGAATGTAAGTTTCATCATAACCCTGCTGGGGAGGACAAGCGAAGGCAGCTGGCCTGTGAACTATTTACTCCCTTCTCTTGGGGAGTGATGATCTTAGGGGAAGGAAAAGAAACAGGTGACGTGGTTTAACCTACTTGTCAACTGGACCTCCAGGTAAATAGATTGATATATTTGCTAGGAGGAAAAGACCTTATCTACAGAGTGCTCTCAGCAGGATGTCTCTGGCTAAAGGATTTCTTATAGTTAATAAATCTAGAACGTTGGGGTTTGTGAGACATAGTTCCCTGGAGAATCTTGTGTAAGCTACATAACTCTCTGAGTATAAAATGGAGGTGTTTTATAATTTAAATGCTTTCAACAGAGAAGTAATAACCCACAAATCCCCTCTTACAGGACTCTCAAAAAAAAAAAAAAAAAAAGGACTTATTTATTATTCTGGTCCAGACAGCATGAGTTCAATGTGGCAAAGAAGGACTTAGGGAGTCATAAGGTATGTCCCCGACCTTGGTCTGCTTTTTTCACTTGTGTATTTTTGGAATTATTAGTAAAGCTTGACACTAGGAAGTATCTCTGATTCCTGATTTGACAATCTTATCCTGTGGATTTCACCTGGACATATACTTCTGCAACTTTCATCTTTAGTCTTGCTACTTAAATGTGTAGACCTGTATCACGGATTTCGATGGGGAACTTCTTAGTCATACACAATCTCAGAGCTACAGAATCATAATCTGAATTGTAACGAGAGTCCCAGGTGATTTGTATGCGTATTAAAGTATAAATGGCAGTATGCACTGGCACAGTAAATCTCACCCTTGTGCTGTTCATGTTTCAGTAGCAAAACTTCTCGGCAGTATTACTTACACTATTGCTGTCTAACCACTTTCTTATCTTCCATTTCCTTTCCAGCACACTACAGTCTGACCTTGGTTTCTTCTTATCGAAATCGTCTAGCCCAAAGTTTTAGCCTAATTTGACCCAGTTGATTGCCTTTCCTTTGTGAACCACTTTCTTCTCTTGTTTTTTGTGACATTTCATTTGTCTGCTTTTCCTCCTTTTTTGTTTCCTTTTCTCTCACTTTTTTTTTATCTGCGAGCTATATAAATGTTGCAGTGCCTTTAGGATTAGGCTTAGATCCCCTTCTCTATTTTCCCTCTGTATCTCTTCTGGGTGATTATATTTTGCTATTTAGCTTCACAAACTACTTAAATATTGATTTTTTCAAATTCATATTTCTAGCCTAGATCTGTCCTCTGAATGCTAGACAATTTCCTCAACTGTCGAACTTGACGTCTCCACTTGGATTTCTAATTGGCATCTCAGTCTAGTACACCCAAAATGAATCTCTAAATTATGCCCCTCATCACCCTCACCTACATTCATTTAGTCCAGTCTTCTTTATCCCACTTAGTGGCAACAATGTCATCAACCCAGTTAGTTGTTCATTGTATCATTGAAACCGCCTTTATCTGACCTCCTCCACTCATTTTACTAACAGCTTTGGTCAGCTACACTTCCAAAATATATCTAAAATCTGTCTACTTTTCTCCATTATTTCAGCCACCATCCAATAAGGCCACCACAGCTCTCACATGAGCAACCACAAGAAGCTTCCTAAGCGGTTTCCCTGATTCCAGAACAATAGTTTATTACTTGCCCAGGAGTCATGGTAATATTCTAAAAGTGTAAATTGGATATGTCACTTTCCTGCTAATAATTCATCAGAGGCTTCACTTTGAATAAGGTCCAGACTTCTTTCATACCTTACAAGATTCTACATGACCTGGCCTCTGTCTGCCTCTCAGACTCCATGTTCTACTAATTTCCCTGGATCAGTCACCTCCAACTTCCCAGAGCCCTCTCTGTTCTCCAGGAATACCAAGTTTTCTCCTATCCAAGACCTTCGAGTTTCTTGTTTTTTCTTGCAGGGAATGTTTCCTACTCCCTCTGTCTACCAACACACACACACACACACACACGCGCACACACACACATAATCACAGAGACACATATATATCTATATATGCACATATGTACATGTATGCAGGCACACATGTATACAGAGACACATATAGGTACAGACAGACACAGACACACAAAGACACATACACAGACTCACACACACTCAGACGCGCACACACACACACACGCACACACCCCTAGTCTTTGTAGAATCACCTTCTTACTCTTCAGGTCTCATTTCCAATGTCAAATCCTTGGAGATGTTATCTTTGACAGCCTAGTTCTAACAATTTTTCAGTTATTTTGCTTGGCTTTTCTAGGGAGAAAATGATTCATCAACAAATAAGAACAACTTTGTCTTTTTTTCCAATATTCATATTGCATTTCATTTCTTTTTCTTTTTTTTTTTTTTGAGGGAGATTGGCCATGAGCTAACATCTGTTGCCAATCTTCCTCTTTTGCTGAGGAAGGTTGGCCCTGGGCTAACTTCTGTGTCCATCTTCCTCCACTTTGTATGTGGAACACCTGCCACAGCATGGCTTGATAAGTGGTGCATAGGTCAGTGCCCAGGATTCGAACCTGCGAACTCTGGGCCGCCAAAGCTGAGTGCACGAACTTAACCACTTTACCACCGGGCCAGCCCCTGCATTTCTTTTTTAAAGTCTAAATCCTCTAGCTGAGATCTCCAGAAAAATATTGAACAATGGTGGTGATAATATATCTCTGTTCCTGATTTTAAAGGAAATGTCTCTACTATTTTTGCAAAATATGATGTTTTGCTGTTGCTTTCTGATAGATACACGTTTTCAAGTCCAGACAGCTTTCTTTTAGTGTTATCTTACAAAGGGTTTTATTTGAAATAAAAATTGAGTTTTATTAAACACTTTGGGGACATTTATGGAGGTTACTGTAAAGTTTTCCCTCTTTTTAACGTGTTTCCTAATTTTAGAACATCTTTACATTCTTGAAGTGCATTCTGGATTCTGTTGGTAATATTCTCTTCAGGATTTTTTCATCTATATTTATTAGTGAGATTAGATTTCATTACTACTGCTACCTCTATTGCTATTACTAAAGCCATTGCTCTTCTTTTGTAGTTAAGGTTCAGACAATTTTGTAGGATTAAAGGGGAATCCTATCAATGTTTGCCATACACTGGGGCAGATTACATTCCTTGAGATTTTCTAGATTGCCTTTGGAATTTTTTTGTGATGGGTTTTTAACTATCTTTTCAATTTCTTCCATTGTTACCAAGCTATTGATATCTTTCATTTCTTTGTGTTAATATTGATCATTTTTCCTGAAGATTATCCACTATATCTATATTTCTGCATTTGTTGAAATAAAGTTGTACAGAGCATTTCTCTAAAATGTGTTATGCTCCTTTATGTCTATGATTATGTTCCCATTTTCATCCCTATTGTCTGTTCTGTTGTATTTTCACTAATTTTCTTTATCAGACTTGCCAGAATGTTGCATTTTTTGTTGGTCTTTTTAGAGAACTTGCTTTTAGTTTTATTTATTGAGTCACTTGGTTTTGTTCTCTATTTTGTTAATTTCTGAATTTATCTCAATTCCTTCATCCATTTGCTTCCTTTATGTTTACTCTATTGTTCTTTAGCTTTTATGGGTTGAATTCTAACTTCATTTATATTAATTCTTGTTTTTTAACAAACAAAATGCTATAACATTTATATTGGGCATTCTTTTGGCTGAATCCTGTAAGTTTTGTTATGAAATATTCTTCTTTTTATTTTTGAGTGTTCTATAATTTCAATTTTTGGTAAAGAGACAATTTGTTATTGCTACATCATCCAATTTATTAAGTGAGTTGCTTATTCTCCAAGGTAATATTTGTCAATTGACCTAAATCCCCAATAAATCTCCCACTTCTTAAATGGTAAACTCAACTGTGGCCTGGGATGAGGACACAGCTGCCAGTCACTGGGCAAGACTATCTTGTGCAGGACGTCTTTCACGAGCTACCTATGACTTGCTCAGGTCTTATTTCTGTTCTCAGATCCTGCTGTCTCTGATTCCTTATTGTATTTTGGGGAAATTAGTACTCATTTCGTCACCCATATTGGGTTGTGGGATCCTCAAATCTACCTTATTTCACCATCTGCTTTAGATGTTTTAGGGATTTAGGATGTTTCTATCATATTTACTTAAATTTCCCAGTTTATAAGAATTGTCATCTTTCACTCTCCTGTTTTCTATCTCTTCTTGTCTTTTTTCTCTCTTTCAGTCAGAGTACTTCTCCTTTTGCATTTTTTCCTTGATATGTTTTATTTGAAAATATTGAAAAATATGAAAAGTAAAAATTACCTGTAAGGAAGAAGTAAAACTACCCATTCTATGCCTCCAAGCCAACTTTCTAAAAATAATCATTACTAATATATCGGTTTGTATCTTTTCCAATTTTGCCCTATATGTGTTGTCATTTATATATATGAATAGCTTTATGTAGGATTTTTTCAAAAAATAATACCAGGTTATCCTATACATGTTCATCGGTACTTTCCTCTTTTCACTTAATGAATCACTAACACTGGTTTTACATTTGATTTTATCTTTCTTTTGTCATTTGTGATTTGGGCAGCAAGTGGAAATACAACCATGAGCTCACTCACTACCCTGAATGAGAATCTCTCTTCTTCACTTCCCTCAAGACTATTTGTGTCTCTTATTGGGGTTAAAATATTTTCCAAGACCTTCCAAAAATTGCTAAATACAATCACATAAATCTATGCCCAAAAGTCTTTCAATCTGAAAATAAAACATAACTTGTATGTGATCAGGAGTAAAGAGCTGAAGACAAAAGGCTTTTTATTGTCCCTCAGAGCTAGAGACTGACATTGCATTTCATATGCTTGGGAATTCTTTAAAGTGAGATTTCAGAAAATAAGTACCTTGATCGTTTTATCTTATGATGAATCTTTCCTTAGAGAAACCTGTTGAGCTTTCGAAGTGAAAAGTTAATTTAGGATTTTTGCATCTAATAGCATAAGTAAGATTAACTTAAACATTTTTTCCAAATTTTTGTCTTGTTTTTGTCTTTAATAGGAATCCGGGTTAAAATGACCTATAAAATCAGTTGGAGGGGCTTATTTTTCTAGTTTCTAGAGTACTTTGTAAAATTTATGCGTTCTTTTTTACTTTGGAGATTGTTAAAAGTCAACCATAAAACCATTGAGCTTAGCTCTTTTGTGGGGATGGGGGATTTCTGACTTGCATGTCCATTTATTAAATAATCTCTTACCTATTTAGGTTTTTTATATTCAGAGTCTTTCCATTTATATCTTTAAATTTCATTATAAAATTGTTTAAAGTACTTTAGAATTAAAAAAAAAAACTTCACTGTGTCCATAGTCTATGCCTTTTTCATTGCTAGTATTGCTTATCCTTGACTTCCCTCTTAATCAGTCTTACCTGAAGCCTGTTATATTTTATTACTCTTTCCAGAGAAACAGCCTTTGGTTTTAGTTGATCATCTTTATTATTTTATACTTCACTAATTTTTTTATTTCTTCATTAATCTTTATTGCTTTTTAATTTCTTGCTATTTTTTCGGCTTTTCAAACCAAATTGCTGGGTATATTCTTTTAAATATTAAAAATTCTTATTTGGGCTATCACTTTTACTTGTTAGCTATATTCCATCTTTTAATACGTGGTATTTTCATTGTAATTATTGATCAGACCTATATTTATAATTTCCACTTCTAAATGCATAGTTTTCTTTTAGCTGTATTTTTGTTACTGACTTTTAATTGTATTACATTGTCATCAGAGAATATGGAGTTTGTTGAGACTTCCTTTGTGGCTTAACACATAGAACATTTTTATAAATATTCTTATATATATTTCAAAAATGTGTGTTCTTTTTATTGATTATAAGTTTTACTATTTAGTTATTAGATTGACCTCACGGGTTTTTTTTTTTTCCCTTTTTTTTTAATTTCAGTATAATTGAATATAACATTGAATTAGTTTTAGATGTTCAACATAATGATTTGGTATATGTATATATTGTGTCATGTTTTTTAAAAATCGATCTTTTATATCCTTATTTAGTCTGCTTTTATGATTTATAAATTTCAAAATCTCCCACAGTGATAATCAATTTCTCCCTATATTTACATTTTAGCTTTTTATATGTAATATGATGTTATAATTTAAATGTTGACTAGGCACAAAAGCGGTTGTAAAATTTTAACTCTAAATTTCAGTATAAGGATTTTGAAAGAGAGAGTTTGAGAACCTGTTCTGGGAAGTTTGAACCTCCTTATGCACTTCTAGGATTTAAGAGGGCTGAGAAAGTGGAGGAGAGGAGATTTTTCTGAGCAGATTCATTTGGAAAAAGCTCAGAGTCCCCTCCTACCTCTGACGTTGCTGACGGGGGTGGGGTGGAGAGTTTCTTATCCCCTTATCTGAAGTCTGGTGGGGGCTTCCCATGGCCCCACTCAGTAATTTTGTACCACGTTCTCAGCTGCTGAGTGATAGTGAAGACAGATGCCTAAGGAAGCTCAAGTGGACTGTTGGGCTGAGCCCTGTCTCCTGTCCCGAAAATTTAGAGGTTGGGAGGGTGATGTCTAGCTGCTTGCTGGCAAGGCCAGGAGAATAATGTCATGTATAGGATTGGCCAGCTCTCCCAGGGGATGCTGGGGAGATTTATTAAGAACCAACATGGCAAGATGAAAAAGTGCCTGAGTTGGGGAGGAGGATGTCCACCAGGTCCAATAAACCCCCATGGAAGTGAGATGAGGTGCCAGACACCCGGGGGCTGGCAGCCCAGTCAGAACTTTTTCATGCCTGTAACTCACTTCCTTCCTTAGACCTCCAGAGTGTAGCCTTTGTTGGAAGTGACAGTAGCTGCTAGAAAAAGAGGAAAAATTGAACAAATCAGTGATGAATGGCAACAGATTAGTCAGTGTTAAATAATTATTTGCAAAGTCATATAGCAGAGAGAATAGTAAGACTCTGAAAACACTTCAGAGGTAAGAGGAAGAAGATCAATATGAAGGAGGAAGGAGGAGGAAAAGGAGCTAATATTTATTAAAACCTAAGTACATTAAACAGACCAAATATTGTTTTACCCGTATTCTTCATTTAATAGTCACTTTTGCTATCCCTATCATTATAGAGAGCAAACTGAGGCTTACAAACTTTGGAAACATTGGAAACTTGCCTAAGGCTAGCTATATAATTTATTGTGAAATAACCCAGGGATGTGCACGGTAGAAAGAAAAAAATATGCAAGAGATTGAGGAAGGGAATTTACAAATATACCCCAAATAAGTTTCAAAGGGGGACTGGAAGAGAGCTGTTCTATTTTTGTCTTTATTCTTAATTTTACCACAAGTATAGAATTGAGTTAACTATGCCGCTCAATCATCACCCTCTAGGACATCATTTCTCATTTCTCCAGGCATGATCTATGTTATATGTTTTGTTTGTTTAATTTTCACATTCATCTCTCAAGCCCGACTCCCTTCACTCTTCCCCTTCCCATAGGCATCACTGTTAGGTTTTAAGTTAATCTTTCCAACTCCCCTTTCACACAATTATTTGCATTTGTGTCTATCTGTGAAAATTTTATAGTGTTAAGTGTGTTTTAAAAATAAGTTAATGGCATTGTGCTATCAATCTCATTCTGTTTCTTGCAGTTTTGATAGCCAAGACTAATTTTGGAGGTCTACCCACATTGCTCTAGAAATATCACATTCAGTCCTTCTGACTGCCACAATAATAGTTTAAACCTCCATCATATTTTTGTTTCCATTTGAGAAGTGATGGATACCTAGGCTGCTTTGCCTCCACCAACCTATTCTTTATTGGTCCCTGAATATATTTTCTAGGGTATCTCTGCATCTCTTTCCAGGACTAGAATTGATCATAGGTCACAGGCCATAGGTCACACTATATACACATATTGAATTTTACTAAATACTTTCAGATTTCTCTCTACAATGGCTACAATAGTTTATTCACTGACTCCCAGATCATAAGGGATCCAGTTTCCCCACATCCTTACCTGCTCTTTACATGACCTAAATTTCTAGTTTTTTCAATCTGATACATGTAAAGTTGTATTTTGTTTTAATTGACATTACTTAATTATTAGTGAGGTTGAACATTTATTGTTATATTGTCATTTCCTCTTATGATATTTGCCTAATTATATTTTTTATTCATTTTTCTACTGGATTGCTTGTCTTTTTCTTGTTGGTTGTCAGAATTTCCTTGTGGTTTTAGATATTAATCAGAGGATATGATATTTACAATGAGCTTCCAAATCTCTCCTCTAGATAACCTCAAAGTGACACGAGTCACTACCTAATTTTGTTTTGTTCTAATATAATACTATTGAGCACTTCATTTCTCCATATATTTTCTAAAGTTTCCCTTTGGCTCACTAGTCATTATCTTGTCATGATTAACTTTTCTCAGATGTACCACGGGACAGATTTTTTGGGTGTACAATTACTCTAAACTTAGCACCACAAACCTAATCTCTGAGTGTTCATATTTTTGAAATAGTCCTTTCCAGGGACGTTGATCTAAAGAGAAAATATGAAAAAGGAGGATCTGCTCTGCTCCAAAGTCCTTATCTTGTTTTACTTTCCCCAATATCTTGCTAGAACAAAGTCAGTTCACAGTCCTACAGCCGTACCATGTCCTTTCCAAGCCTTCATTCTGTCTCTTGCTAATGCGCTTCAACTAGAGTCCCCCAAAGCAATTTTTAGTTTTTGTTCCTAAACATACTAAGATCCACCTCCATCTGGCATTGCTGCCACCTGTGAGGTATGTGGTCCCCAGGCTCCCTCTTGCTAACCAGAAGCCACTATACTTCCAGTCTTGCTGCTTCAAAGGCATGCACTTTGCAGCTGGAGTTCCAGGTCCCTTCTGTAGAGGCCTTGATATGTGTGGTTTTCTCTCTCCTCCCGTAGATGATTTGGAAAAACTTGGTATAGAGCTTCTAGTTCTTATGATGCTTCAGCAGAGTGGACAGCTAATCCAGAATTTCAGTTTTTTCAGTTAGAATTTGCTTCTAGTAAATTTGAAAATATGATCTTTTCACAATGCAGTTTGCTTTGCTTTGGGTTTTATATCCTGTACTTTACATCTTACTGCTCCATAAAATGTGTATGATGAATTAAAATTCTTGAAAATAGACATTATTTTCTAATGACTCTCATATGTTCGTATAAACCATATGAAGTATCTCTCATGTATTAGATCATCTCATATAGTAGATGAACCATATGAAATTGCCACTTTGGGGTCAAACAATATATAAGCAATTCCATTCCATATGGTTCCACTTAAAATGTAAAATAAATGCATTATATTAGGCTATATGTGGGTTACAGGGCTTGAAGGCTTACTTATTTGTGTCCACTCAGTTAATAGTGAGCAAGCACTTGCTTGATACCAAGTTTCTGATTCAAGTGCAAAACAAGAGAACCTCAGCACAACTGTAGTTAGAATTAATTAGTAGAATTATTTAAAACAGCCTAGGGCCGGCCCCGTGGCTTAGCGGTTAAGTGCGTGCGCTCCGCTGCCGGCGGCCCGGGTTCGGATCCCGGGTGCGCACTGAGGCACCACTCCTCCAGCCATGCTGAGGCCGCGTCCCACATACAGCAACTAGAAGGATGTGCAGCTATGACAGACAACTATGTACTGGGGCTTTGGGGGAAAAATAAATAAATAAAAAAAAAAAAAACCTTTAAAAAAAAAAAAAAAAAAAAAAACAGCCTAAACTTAGTTTATAACTACAAGCGTGGGATGTTGAGGTGCTTAGCTATACATAATTATTAATTTATGCTGTTTTGAGATAAATAATATATGATACGTTGAGAGAGACAAATTTTCTGCTGCTATGGCATAGGAGAAAATACAACTAACTCTTTAATTTAGAATTTATATTTAAATTATGCTCTTCTTTTGAAGAAGCTTTTCCAATAAAGATAACCAAATTTTAATTACTATTTGTAAAAAGTTCGTATCACTGCCTGGCATTCTAGATAGAAGACGACACAATTGGAGGATTAATTCCAAGTTAATGAGCTCATTTTCTTTTCTTAATTTACAGAAAAGAGCAATAAATAACAGCTCTGTAATAGAAATAGGGAAACTGCTTTTCCCATAGACTTTTAGAATTGCAAGGGAGCTTCAAAGATTATCTAGGTCAGTTGTACCATTTCTCAGATGAGAAAACTGAGGTTTAACGAACAGTCAAGGCCAGCCCAGCAGAAGCAGGTCAGGAACAACTAGTCGGGATACTGAATTTCCCATTGTTCCTGTTCTGAATGAGAATAAAATCCCCGTTACATGTTGCATTCTTTAAATGGCTCATCTCTGAATGAGAAACATTGGGGGAAACATGGGGGAAGCAGGCATCCTCCCAACCCCTTATATCAGGGCTTCATCATTTTCCTCCTCACTAGTTACAACAATAGCTTCTATCTATTTCCCTTGCTTCCAATCTTGCCCCGCTTCAATCCATTTTCCACATTACCAAGAGAATAATCTTATTAAGACATGTATTTCATACACCGTTTCGCTGTTTAAACATCTTCAATAGCTTTCAAGAGAAAACACAGACTCCTTAGTGTGATACCAAGGTCCTTTCTGAACTGACTTCTGCCTTTTGCCATCGTTTCCTCACTGCTTGGTGTGTTCGCCTCAGGTATCATGCAGACCCGGGTACTGACAGTTCACAAATGTACCAACCTCTTCCATGTCTCTGTGCCTTTGCAAAGCCTATTACCCCTGTCGGACGTACTGCCCCTACCTCATTTTCATCAACACCATCCTCATCTTTCCCTTCTCAGGACCACTCTTCTGGCCAGGACAGGTGTGCACTGAACTTCAACACTCAGTCACAACGTTACCTCTTCCACAATGCCTTCCCTGAATTGTCCTCCACTTTCCTACTGCTTCCCAAACACCCTGGCTTACCTCGATTCCAGCAATTGTGATACTTATAATTCTGCACCTTTGACCATCTCCTTTGGAGCTGGGACAGTGTCTTTCACAACTGATTCCAATGGCCAGTACAATGTTTTGCAGGCTCAGAGAGCACCATTTGCCATCAAGCATATTACACTTAAATTTCAGGCCCCCTCATTTGCACAGGCCCTAGGGAGAAGCTCTAGACATGTGTTCATGTGGTCATATGTTTTTGTTAAACTTCAAAAAGTAAGCTATTTTTGTATTTTTTAAAGGAACCCCTCACCCCCAATTTTGTATGCTTCAGGCCCCACAAAACCTGGAACAGCCAAGTAAGACACTCAATAAATGTCTGTGGAATTAATGAATAAATATGCTTTAAACAATATATTATCTCCACATTTCTCAAATGTGTAGCTTTATGCTAATATACTTTTTGGATTTGTTGCCTCATCTGTTAAAATAAGAGAATGATATTTAGTCTCTGTCATATTGCAAGCCAATTATGATAATAAAACTTTTAAGTACAAGAGTGGAATGAGTGTAGAGTTCAGTCTAATCTTGTCTGGAGAACTGTGGGGTGGAGTCCTGGCTTAACAAGTGATTGTCACTGCAATGTGATTTTAAAGCACTTCCCTTGGAGTCATTGTGGCTGGTCCCTTTGTAAGGGAAGAAGGAACTGTAGAGAAGGCAGACAACTGACTTGCATGTATTCATTTGCTCATTTATCATATATCGTGTATATATCATGTATTTATTATATATCATATATATCTGTTACTGTATGTCAATTACTAGAGACTTGAAACCTAAATTCAAATAAGGGGACCAAAATAAATAGTTAATCAAGTGGTCTCAGGTTGAGGTATCAGAAGAAATGGGAGAAATAAATAGAAATGACATCATTCAGGGCACTGATGGTCGTAGTTAGGAGAATGTTTTTATTCAGGTTGCAGTAGAAGACCACTGGAGGATTTCAGTCAGAGGACTGACAAGATGTGATTTATTTTTTAAAACCTAAATTTTTCTACTCTGATGAGAATGATTTTACTGTGGACGAGAGTAAAGTATGTAAGACTAATTTCCTGCTAATGTTGAATTCTTAGTGAAACAATGAGATCTTGGACTAGGGTGGTGGTGATGGAGATGGAGAAAAGAAAATAGATTTGAGATATATTTTAAAGTAGAACTTACAGACTTTAGTAATGAATTAGATATGAGGATTGATGTAAAGACAGAAATCAATGGTGACTTTTCTTTTTTTTTACTTGAAGGATGATAATGCCATTTACTGAGATAAGGAAGCAACAGAGAGGAGAAATATCAAAGACTTCTGTGAGAGTAAAACAGGTAATGCCTTATACCAAGTTTAATTCAAGCTGGCAAACTTTCAAAATGTTTTATTAAGCCAGAAATCATGATAGCTCTTCCAATTTGCTCTCAATTGAGCCTACTCCTCACATACCACATGAAATATCCTGGAGGGTGGTTTTTAATGATTCTGTCTTCCATCCTCATCATTGTCTTTTTTTACATTAAGTGATATTCTCTGCTACAATTCAGCGGCAATGTTTAACCATCCCCTGATCTCTTGCATTTGCTCCTTTCCATAATTTAAATCCAACATTGTGTTTTGCTGATCCCAAGTTGCCTATAATTTATGCATGAGATAAGTAAAATTGGATTCCTATAACAGGCCAGGAATACTGTTGATAGGGAAAACAAGAGATGCATTCTAAAACAATCAGCTGGGTACCAAGGAAAGACATGTTAAAAAGCCAATATATTTATCTTTGGGTTATAGCTAACTCTTCATACCAAATATTAGTTAGCACATAGAGAATTCAAAAACTTCTGCCCCTCACTTTAAGTAGGGATATTTTTAGTGCAACATATTTATAAACACACTTGTAGCTATTTATGTCATTCAGTGCAATACTACTCTGATACTCAGGTATTGTACATGTATAAAAGTCTATAAATACTACAAAAATATTAAATTACTACATGTTATAAAGTATTATGATGATGATAAAGGTCTATGATATGTTAATGATGATGTTGCTACTGCTGATTCAACAAAACATCCAGTTTCCCTGATCATACATTACTACTAAAGGTTTAACACTCTTTGAAAACTCCCTTGCTGCCAATAACATTAATGTTGACATAGAGAAGACAAAGAAGATGAGAAAGGCAATAGGAAAAAAAGAAGAAAGAGAAAAAAGGAATGCAAGATTAATTTGATATCTTTTTGACACTGAAATATGATGTGATAGATTAGGGTCTTCCAGAAAGTGTCAGGTTGTCTTCCCATTTTATGACTTCTCCCTTATTCCTTCAGAAGATTCTGTCTGTCCATATTTCTCTTGGGTCTTTAAGACATTCAAATTTATTTATGCAGGATATTACAAAAGAGGCATAAGGTTGAAAACAGATTTGTAGTAGAATGTAGATGATTTCAATATTTTCTGCTAGCCTCACCACTTAGATTTGAGTCTGACCATACATGTAATTTAAGTGGAAAGCCTAGCCTTTTGCTCTGTTCTATCAGTCTAGCACACTGTTGTCTCCTAGCAATTATTTGGGTTATCTTAGTCTAATAAACAAGTTAGTGGTTTCCTTGGAAAGATTCCTGCAATTTTTCCCCATGCATTTGTAAGTATTTAATCTAATCTAAAACCAGACAAATCTCTGGTTTCCAGAACTTTGAATTCTATTTTATCTGAATACTGGAGCAGCAAAGGTGCAGATAATTAAGTCACCCTTAGCCAACTTGCAGTGTTTCCTCTTTTAACCAAACTTGCCACAGCTATTAACTTGTTTACTTACTTTGTACTTATTTTAGGGAGATCTTAGAAACTCAGGAATGAAGTTGGCATGTTGAACTGGAATTATACTTTTGATTTGCAACTTATTTTAAATATGGGGAAATAACTTTAATTCTATAAATTGTTCCTAAATTTCTCCCCTAGAATATAAAGGAAAAGTATATTTTAAAAATGTACAACATGTTTGGAGAGCATAGTGCCATTTAGCTCTTTTATCTTTTTCCCCTGATATCTGATATCCACTATCCTGTTTTTCCTTTACTTTCTCTCAGGCAGCTTACATGAGGTCAGGCTTTTTCTTGCTATAAGGGAGTCAACGCTGAAACCAAAGAAACCAGATTCCATTGTTCTTGCATTAGTTTTTGTACAAATTTTCTGTGCCTTAAAGGTAAAGCCATCCACTTGTGACTCACTCTTTCTTAGTAATCCACCTTTTAACAATGTCCTTATCAAATAAAGCATAAGCAGTTTTGGTGATGACTGCCAGAAAGCTCTGAAGAGAGTAAAAATAGATTATGCCCTTCTCCAAAAGAAAGTAGGTTGTGTAATTATAGGACCATGTTCCTATTTGTGAAATTTAATTCTAAAGAATATTGTTCAACTATATATTTAAATAGGATGTTTCATCTAATACTATCTTTATATATATATTCTATATATTTTTATTTCCATTTTTATATGCATTGAAATGGAAATAAATAGATCATGTTTTTGAAGATCTCTGCTTTTATGTAGTGTTACTATTTAGATTTCACTGGGATCTGTGGTGTCTGTATAGTATTTAAAGGAAATGATCTACTATCAATGAGAAAACCAACAATTGACTTCAGAAACATTGCAAATCAGCCAAATAATGCAGTATTATTGCAGAAAGAGATGAAACAGTAAATTACTGCTTCTTTCTTAAAAAAAAATCTTCCAAATCTTAACTATTATTCCTTGGCATCTCTGCTTAATAAACAAGAAATTTTTTAAAAACCATTTGGCTCCACACTGTTTGGAGATACTGTTGGAACACATTTTTCAGCTTCATTTATTCTTCTTATAGTTCATAATGTTGGTGTTTGAATGCCAATGACTTCCCCCATTCTTCACTCCTTTACTGGCCAAATGTTTCTGCAAGGTTCAACTTGACGTTTAAATTTTTTAATCAAACATAGAAGAATCAAGCAATTCACTTAGTTCAATAACTACCTAGCCTGGCTTACTATTAAAGGAATATACGTTATTTATTTTTCATTAAAAATGAAAAGCCAAGAATGACTGAAGCAAAAGAGATAATTTTATATGCGTGAGAGAAGGCTATTAGCAACATTGGCTTTTGTTCAGGAGACGCTAGTGAGTAGAGGTAAGATTGTGTGGCTCTACTCAGCCCCAGCTAACCCTAGTGAGCTGTGGGATTAATGTTAGCCCTGAACGTACGGAAGAGACCAGATGGCATACAGATTCAAGGTTTTTGTTTTAACCTGGACAATGCCAACTGTTTTTGGTAGCCATAAGACCAACAGTCACTGGGCATTCATTCTAGTATTGTCTCCTCTGCCTCTTAGTTCATACCACACCAGAGAATTAAAAGATTGATGACAGAGGGTGGACTTAAATAAGCTAAGGTAAAATTGAACACCAGGAATACGAAAAAAATTTCTTCAGTACTTGGTAAATACAGAATTGAAAGCCAGAAGGGGACTTGTCAGCTGCCTCTTCAGTCTCCTAGGCATTCTGCTATGATTCTTGAAGAATTAGAGTAGGAAAATAATGTTCTATTTACTGGGTTGGGTGGATGAGTCTTGTCTTGATAGAAATGAGTCTTGCCACTGTGTTGATCAAGGGAAAATAGATGTGACGTAATAGATTCTCGGTTATATCCAAGAGTAGATTTGTGTTCCTGGTATTGCATGTGATGATTATCTCTCATAAGGCTTGCATGGTTGATTTATAAGTGGTAAAGTTTAGGATCATTTTAGGAGACGCAGCACTGATGGAAAATTAACCTCACTCTTGGGCTCAATTTGAAGTTCAAGAATCTATGAGAAACTCCTATTACTCTAAGAAGTATCTCTGATCCCACACAGAAAACTTAAATATTATCTACATTTAAAATCATGGCAATAATGATTATTTTACATTTATACAGTGTCATATAATATATAAAATACCTCTATGTTTTATCATTTCCTCAACTATATGTTATGAAGGAAGTAAATTATATTAAAAATTTAAAAGTTACTACCTTAGAGACAGGCACCTCCACGCCCTAAGGATTCCTGGTATAGGAGGGAACGTTTATCAATCCTGACTGACTCTATTCATGAAAGACCCACCCTAAATTGTTCGGGGAAGAATTGAGAACAAGAGAGTGCTCCAGAGGGATAAGTTTGGGAGGGTCGGGGTGGAGGGGGTCCAGATGGGGACGCGTGTGTGTAACCTGATAATCGCTTCGCGCCATAGCAATTCGCGCCATAAAATGTAACTGTTTAAATGTTTTAAATTAGCCAATCATGTAAGACCGCGCCAACCTTTTCCCGCTTTATGCTTCCGAATCCTATAAAAGAGCTTGCCCTTTAAGGTTCGGGGTCGACTCCTCTGTCTCCTGCGAGAGACACGTGTCGACCCGGAGCTCCGCTTAATAAACCTCTTACCTCTTGCGTTTGCATCAAGCTCGGTCTTCTGTGTCTGTGGGTCCGCGCCTTCCCGAGGCTGGAGTTGGGGTTCCCTTTTTGGGATCCTACATTTGGGGGCTCGTCCGGGATCTGCGCGGTCACCCCAGACTCCGAAGACCCCTTGGAGGTAAGCCTGAGTGACTGGGTGTGTGAGTGTGTGCGGCGCCGCGAAGCATTGTTTTGGTTTCCGTATCTGGGCAGCCGCCGCTTCGGGCCGTGAGGGCCGAGCGGCTGCAGTGGCAGACGTGCTGGGAACTGCAGGCTGCAACCCTGGGGGACACCCCAAGGGACAAGGGGAGTCAGGAAAGCCTGACCACCCCCCTTCAGGTGGAAAAAGAAACGGCACTCTTTTTCCCAGGGAGGACACGATATTTTGGTGTGTCTTTGGTGTTCGTTGTTCTGTTTTTGTTCGTCACGTGGACCTCATTTGACGGGATGGGATCCTACAGCTGGAAGACCTGCCTTCTCCCTGGACTACTGCAGATGGTGAGATACGGGAACGCCTGACAAAAGCCGGCAAAAAGGTAAGATTTCTTACCACGTCAGCCTCCCGGAATCTCTATCTGCGGAGTCCGGCGGAAGGAAATGGTGAAAATTTTTTTCTCTTTCTAAATTTAGATTGGCAGGAAAAAATATTTGGGAAACTAGTTTCTTGGGCTTTTAGTGACTCTTGGTTTAAATTTGGTAGAGTACTCTTGGTTTTTGATCTTGATCCCTTTTCCTCCCAAAGGTAGTCTCTGTTTTTCTTTTGTCTGTGTCTTTTGTCATAAAAAAAAAAATACCATAGGGTAGGACGCAGGCATAGGCCCTATTAGCCTGCTGTCCGGGCCGGCCCCACAGACTGGTGAGTTTGCGGGTCTCACCAGACCGGCGTCTACAAACTTTGCTGTGGGTTATTATGCACATGAAGTGAAGGTCATTGCCGAGGGCATCTTGGAAGCCAAAAAGGCCGCAAATTTAAGTGGGCGCGGGTCGAGCAGTTAAGAGCCATTAGGGCGCTCGCCACTGTCAGAAGACTCCCGTGACAGGATAAGTTGGGTCACGGAACGGGTAGATGACACAGGTCCCCGCCAACTGCAAGAAAATGTCCGTGCAACGACGAGGTACTCTGTAAAAGCACACAGTCCCCGACCCCGCGGCACCTCCCCCCCAGGTATTATTCTGGCTCCAAGAGACCTAAGGCGTGGCTAAAGCTGTCATTGTGCACATAAGAAAAAAAAAAAAAAAAAAAACCGGATGAGGTTTTTCCTTCTGTCTTGTTCTGTGTCCTGAGAAAACTTGGCTTTGTGACCAGTGAGAATATTCTCCTTGGTCTCCACCATACGGAAGGTGCATTTACCGGGGTGCACCTTGGTGGCCAGTCGAGTACACTGGGGTTCCGAACTGTCTCTGTCTGGCTGTGCCAAGCTCTTAGGGGAGTCTAAATATCTTTGGGAGTGAATTCTGTGGATCATGGGGGCTACATCATCTGCGCCCTCACCAGGGACGCCTCTTGCATCCATGAGAAAGATTTATTCTAAGCGTGGAAAGTTACCTCCGGGTCTTTCCTTAAAAAGGCTTATTGGTTCGAGTCACTATTAGAATAAATATACAAATGAAGATCCTACTCGTCAATGGCCAGACGACGGATCCTTTGAATTGGAAAAACTTCTAAATTGGGAAAAAAAAAATGTTTTGAGAACTCTCACATAATTGCTTAATTGGTACCTAAAAATTAAGGCTAGAAAAAGGAAGGGAAAGATTTGACTAGTCTTAAGACCTTGACTCAGGTTACAATTGAATTGAGAACATGTAAAAGTGTAAGTGTTGATAAGATTATAAAGGTTGGAATGTTTGAGCTAATTTTATATAAAGAGGTTACATCAACCTTGCCTGAATATGTTTTAAAATATCTGACTGGGAATGCTCCCCTGGTCCAAGATTATAAGACCAAGACCTATTGATAAAAATCTTAGTGATAACTATGTTTAAAGGTATAAAAAATGATAAAAACTGCATAGAATTTTGTAGGAAACAACTGATGTTATTTCTATTACAGAACTGGTTAACAAAAATAGTAATTTAAATGATGGCTAATTTTATCTGAAGTCTTATAAAGTCTTGTAGGCAATCTAAATAATTATTGGAAATAAGTAACTAAATAATTGTGAAAAAGATAAACGTTAGATAAACTTTACACAATAATTATGTATTATGGTGGTTACAGCTTCCAAACTCTTTCTGGTAACTTAAAACTTTAGAGTTTTGCTAAATTTTATGATAAAAATTCTCTGAGTATCATCATTTCCAAATAAAATAAGATATTAGACATTAATTGCTAAATGTACATTTGTCTACTTTTGGCTTTTCATTACAGGAAAACTAAAAGGTGTTTTAGGTCTATTGGTAAACATGTATTTTATTAAAAGATTGTACTATAAAGTAACATATTTCTAAAAGTTATGAAATGTTCATAAATTTTCCAATCCACAAAATGCTAATGTAAAAAAGTTTATAACTGCTTACTTAGTTTTTACTTAAAAGTCAAAGTCTATAAGGGTTAAAATTTCTAATTAATATATGTAATTAAAGCTACTAAAAAATTAAAAAAAATATGTCTATGTACAAGAAAAGTAAAATGTATAAAGAAGAAACAAAAAATAAAAATATTTTATTTGGTCGATTAAAAAAGATAAATTTGTCCTCAAGTACTAAAAGGAAAAAAAAAGACATGGGACAGATTCTGAATATAAAAAAAAAGTTATGAGTTTGTAAAAGAGGAATTCTGGAAAAAGAGTTTTTACATGGTCAAGTTGGCTAAGATTAAAATAAATTTAATTAAATAAATGAGTTTTAATATCAAAAGTAAGCTGGTACAAAATTATAATTTGGTCTTATTTCTCTTAAAAAGATAATTTTCTTAAACTTGATAAAGAGGTTACAAAAGATTTTTCTTTACCTTTGAGTAAGTCTACCTAAAAGACAAAAAAATCTATGTTTTGTTAAAATAATTTCCTGTGTTCAAAAGACTGAGGTCTCTCTATTAAGGCTTTTTAGACTGTTAATGCTATGTTTGCTTTGACTGTTTATATTTTTGACAAGCTCCCCCAAAATTCATATCTTAAAGTCTTTTTTTACTTTTTTCTTTGGGAATTTTCAAAGGGCCCTGGAACTTCTCAAAGAAATTTGCTCTCTTCCTATAAGGGAAAAGATACTAAACTTATTAGGCTGATTCAGTATGTTAAATTACATAAAAAGGATTGTCAGACAAATGATAATAAGTCTGCTTAGGTGCTATTATGTGGGTAAATGTTATTGATATAGATGTTTTAAAATTGTACATTACTGAAATGCTGATCTGTCCTGATTATCAGTCATAATTCTGGTTATTATTATTTTAAAGTGTTGTATGTCACAAAATTAACCAAATTTCTCTGTCAATTGCCATTTTGAGGTCTTGTTCTTTACAGACATTTCTTTGCTCTAATGCTTTTGCAAAATGTTTCAACTTCAGAAAAATTCATAAAAAGGACTCTGACATTTACACTAAAGTACAGGCTTCTGATAAACTTTCTGATCATAAAACTGAACTTGATAAAAAATTACAGAAATCTGTTGGAGAGACTGATAACTTCATGAAGCTGCTAACAAAAAGATTGGGATCAAAAATGAATTACACAGGACTGAATGAACTGATTATAATTTTTATGATTTTTCATTTAAAATATTGCTGAATTTTTAATGTTTTGTTTTTTCAGATTTAAGGAAAACTTTTTCTCTTTTCTCCTGAGCTAGCTATGACTTATAGCAATTTGGTAAATAATACTTTTGTAAGTAAAATTGAAATATTTGTCTTTTTCTCTCTATCTGATCCCTCGAATTTGGAAACTCTTAGTGAGTATTGTTTTCATGGCAATATAGTTATTTGCATAAGTTCAATAAAAATCTGTTCTCCTTGTAACAGGACACAATTGGAAACACTGGTTATATTACCAAGGTTATGACTGGAACATCATATTTGCGATATAACCATACAGCTTTTGAAAAATAAAGATTGGACTTTATAAAATAAAGCCACGTGAAAATATTGGCCTGGTACCTTGTGTTCCAAGCAGCACTTACCAGGATAAGTAAAGAATGTCACTTATCTGGCAGGTACAAGGAACCTTGAAATATTTTGGGGAAACCTCAGAATAGAGAAATTCACCCAAATTTATAGGTATTGCAGGCAAAGTCTGGTGACAAAATCCTTGGCTTGGCTTTCCTGGCCTCGAGAGGCCTTTAAAGTTCAATATGAGATTCCTTATAAAAAGTTCCAGCAAAGCAGATTTAAAAGAGCCTATATGATCAATTGCTATTCTTGCTGTACTTATGTTAATAATTGGGCCAACTCTATCTTAATAAAAATGAGGATAATTTAAAAAAAAAAATTATATTTCAGTAAAAACTATAGTATACATTTGCAGATATTAGATCCTAGTTTTGTTAATTGTCTTTTGAGGTTTTTATTTTATATCTGTTGACTAGACTGGATCCTGATTTCTTCCAGTCTCCTGAAATATCTGGCTACAGATCTCCAAACTAACGTTTTTGATTTTTTCCATCATTTTCATTTGGAATCACTGAGAACTGAACCTGCCCTTTTTCCTGAAGCCTTACAAACTGAAGCTGATGGACTTGATACCATAATATAGGCGTAACCTTGAGAGCCCACCTGCATCACCACCTTCCAAAAGAAACTCAATTGAACTGATCTATCATCAGGACTATGAAATGTATTCAGTGAGATAAAACAATCTACCAACTCAGCTTCTGGACTATAAAACTTCTTTAAGTTTCAAAAGAACTGTGAAACTTTTAGTTTCAAAGGCGGGACTGTGGGAGATCAAGATTTGGCCACCCTGAAATATATCTCTTTACCTTGATTGTTTTCTCTGAAGGACATTTGACCTCCCGCAGTACCTACTGGGCAAAGATGGCACAGACTGTTTAACTTAGTACGGGGAGCTTACTACGCCTTAAATGGCTCCAACCCTGAAATGACTGAAGCATGCTGGCTATGCCTAGCGGTCAGCCCCCCCCTTATTATAAAAGAATTGCCACCATGGGGGTCTATAATAACACCACGGACCACACGACTTGTCTTTGGGGCAAAGAAGGGCGGATAACCCTAACGGATGTATCGGGGACCGGTTCAGAACTATGCTTAGAAAAAATTCCCCCGGGCTACCAGGCTCTATGTAATAAGACTGAAGTCAGCCTTCCGACCACTCCTGGTTATTTTTTGATACCAGGGCCCAATAGGTGATGGGCTTGCTCCACAGGCCTGACCCCCTGCATCTCAACTGGCGTATTCAATTCGTCACAAGATTTTTGCATGCTTGTGCAGTTGGTGCCTAAAATTTATTATCATACTGCCAATAGTTTCGAGGATAAATTTGACCAGAGATCCAGATTATAAAAAAGAAAACCAGTATCCCTCACCCTGGCTGTACTCCTGGGACTGGGAGTTGCCACGGGCATAGGGACTGGCACTACGGCCTTAGTCACAGGAAAAAGGGGATTAACTGCCTTGAGCAATGCTATAGATGAAGACCTCAGGACTTTAGAACAGTCCATCTCTAAATTAGAGGAGTCCCTCACCTCCCTGTCTGAAGTAGTGCTCCAGAATAGAAGAGGATTAGACCTGCTGTTTTTAAGAGAGGGAGGACTTTGTGCGGCCCTTAAAGAAGACTGCTGTTTCTATGCAGATCACACAGGGGTAGTCCGAGATTCAATGCAAAGATTAAAGAAAAGATTAGACATGAGGCAGCAAAGCAGGGAGGCGCAACAGAGCTGGTTTGAATCCTGGTTCACTAAGTCCCCCTGGATGACGACCTTACTATCCTCCCTAGCAGGACCCTTGCTGATTCTTTGTCTACTTTTAGTTTTCGGACCGTGTGTTTTCAATAGAATTACTGCTTTCATAAGAAAAAGGGTCAATGCAGTGCATGCTATGATGCTCCAACGCCATTACCAAGCTCTCCCACGCAATGAGCCACGGATAGTAGACACCGAAAACTAAGTTCTAAGATTAGAACCAGGGACAAAAGAAGAAGTGGGGAATGAAGGAAGTAAAATTGTATTAAAAATTAAAAAGTTACTACCTTAGAGACAGGCACCTCCACACCCTAAGGATTCCTGGTATAAGGGGGAACGTTTATCGATCCTGACTGACTCTATTCATAGAAGACTCGCCCTAAACTGTTCGGGGAAAATTGAGAACAAGAGAGTGCTCCAGAGGGATAAGTTTGGGAGGGTCGGGGTGGAGGGGGTCCAGATGGGGACGCGTGTGTGTAACCTGATAATCGCTTCGCGCCATAGCAATTCGCGCCATAAAATGTAACTGTTTAAATGTTTTAAATTAGCCAATCATGTAAGACCACGCCAACCTTTTCCCGCTTTATGCTTCCGAATCCTATAAAAGAGCTTGCCCTTTAAGGTTCGGGGTCGACTCCTCTGTCTCCTGCGAGAGACACGTGTCGACCCGGAGCTCCGCTTAATAAACCTCTTACCTCTTGCGTTTGCATCAAGCTCGGTCTTCTGTGTCTGTGGGTCCGCGCCTTCCCGAGGCTGGAGTTGGGGTTCCCTTTTTGGGATCTTACAGTTACATACAAAGGAATATTTCCTCATGGTTCTGCTTTTAACTATTATAAAGCTGTGTGAAAAAAAAGCATTATTGTTCTGATGGGGAAAATAGGGCATAGAAAAATGGTAATTAACTTGCCTCCGGTTACAGAGACCGATAACTCATTTGGTTTTTTTTTTTTTTAAAGATTTATTTATTTATTTTCCCCCCAAAGCCCCAGTAGATAGTTGTATGTCATAGTTGCACAGCCTTCCAGTTGCCGTATGTGGGACGTGACCACAGCATGGCCGGTGGGACGTGACCACAGCATGGCCGGAGAAGCGGTGCGTCGGTGCGCGCCCGGGATCCGAACCCGGGCCGCCAGCATCAGCGAGCACGCACTTAACCACTAAGCCACGGGGCCGGCCCCAACTCATTTGGTTTTGATTCTGGGTACTGTTCTGATTTCATGATCCTAACTACCTGTCTAAGATCTCCAAAGCAGGCAGTCATCATTTTATTATTCATTGTTTGGTAATCATCTGTCTAATGTGTTGACTTGCATGCTTATTCAAATGACGGGAGAAGATAGTTTCCATTCTTTATTCTTTACCCCTAAGGAATCTTTTCCACCCAGTGCTTTGCGCTCTTAACTGAATCCTCACCTCCCTTAAAGAACTGGTGTCTTTGTTGTTGGGGGGTGGGGGGCAATTACCAAGTGCCCTCTAGGAATTAAAGTCTTACTGCGACTGGGCAGAGATTAATGACAAAGGAGGATTTTATCAGCACAACAAAGCAAAATAAAATAAGACCAAACTCTTTTCTTCATTCAAGGGCTCTAAATTGTCATAAAAAGAAATAGAGATTCCCTCTCTGCAAATCTATAAGCATAAATAGAAAATATTTCTTAATGATGGACAGAAACTGTTATATTCCTTTTTATCACACAAGGTTGGCTATTTGCCCTGTTTTGATTTTCCATGGAAATCACTTTTTGAACTGTTTGCTGGGAGAGGTCTCACTAACAGCTGCTGGACAAACCAGTTTTCAGTTATTTGGTATCTAGAGCATTAAAATGTGACAGCTGGAAATTATGATGTCAGGAGCCAGTGGAAGCTTTAGTGCTTTTCTTTTTCAATTCAATGTTCTGTTATGTTTGGCTACAATTTGTCTTCATTGCTAGATTTGAGATTGGTTGAGATTTAATGGAGAGTAGATTTTTAGGCTTCTCATTGGTATGATTTCTCATGCAATTGATGTTCTATGCTGAGTCAATGAACTATATTATGCTTTAACAAGTAATTCATGTTGCTCATACTCAGTAAAAATTATTCTAGTAATCAATCTCTAACAAAACTATCAAGTACTTCAAAATTTGAGAGTTTAGGTTATCAAATTTATTTGGAGTTATAAGGTTTGGAAAGTTGTTGCAATTTCCTTTTATATATATATATATATATATATATATATATATATATATATACACACACACACATGTATGTATGTATTTAATTAAATTAATTAATTTTGGTGAGGAAGATTAGCCCTGAGCTAACAGCTGTTGACAATCTTCCCCTTTTTGTTTGAGGATTATTGTCCCTGAACTAATATCCGTGCCAGCCTTCCTCTATTTTGTATGTGGGACGTCGCCACAGCATGACTTGATGAGTGGTGGGTAGGTCTGCACCAGGGATCCAAACCTTCAAACCCCAGGCCACAGAAGCAGAGAGCGCAAACTTAACCACTACACCACTGGGCTGGCCCCACATTTACCTTTTATTTTCATTGCAAATTATAGATTTATTTTAGTGTTTGCAAATAACAGTGATTATTTCAATCTTGTCTTTTTAGAGATAATAAAGCTCAGAGAGATATTAAGTGTCACCTTAAAGTTAAATAACTAGTTGATAGCAGAGCCAAACCTAGGGCTTAGCATATCAATTATACAAGCATTGCTTTCTCAAATACATTGTATATAGGGTGATGTCTTATCATACATGCATAAGGGAGAGTCGTTTCCCATATTCTCTGAATGTCTTCAAGGCAGAGATTGTCTTGTTAAATTCTGTACATCCTATGCACAAACTTGTGCTGCCACATAATAGATGATTACCTAATATTTATTGAATGAATTAATAAATTTCGAATATATATTTATGCCCTCTTGACATCTTTGAACATTATTAATTAAAATATATGTTTTTTAGGTTGGCAGTTTCTTATAAAGTTTAATATACACCTACCATATAATTCAGCAATTCCTCTCTTAAGTATTTATCAAAAAGAAATGGAAAAAAAAGTCCACAGAAAGACTTGGACATAAACGTTCATCATAGCTTTGATCATAATAACCCCAAGCTGAAAATGATCCGAATGCTTATCAACAGATGGATGGAAAAACAAATAGTACCTTCATGCATTCTATATCTTCATTGAGGCAGTTGTTTCATGTTGTATACATTTGCTAAAACTCATTGAACTGTACATTTAAAAAATGGAGGCATTTTATGGTATGCATGTTGAATATCAATAAAGTTGAATTAAAAATTTGAAATGTAATTTCCCATATCTGTTTTCAACAAGTGTAAAATTACAGAGAGTAATAGATATCCATCTATTAATATCTTCTATTTATATCTTAATCTGTAGTTAAGTGTGTGAAATCTATTAACTCAAACCAATGAAGACAGGATCTTTTAGAAATATTCTTTCCAATAAGCTTAGTTACACCTAATAAGCACATCAGCTGATACATATGAATGAGGTATCAGTGTAATGTTTATTTTAAAATATTACTCATTGAATCATATGCATAGAATTCCTTCTAGTGTGTTCTTGCTTTGATGATTTGCTCAGTTGTTAACTACAGGTAAAGATAGTCACGCTTTCCTTACCTAGGAGATTATTATCTGAAAACTTCAAAGCTTCCTATTTCTATCTTTTTCAATGCAGGCCCATTATCTATGTCATGTGTAGTACCTCAAATTTCACTACATAGTGAATATAACACTTTTCATTTTGATAATGTTAATCCTTCAGATTTGGAAGGCAAGGAACAAGCTAATGATATATATTTTTTCTTTTCTAAACTCTATGAGATATTGCAGGTTATTAAAAGCAAAATTCAAAATGTATTTATCAGTTATATTTAACAGAGCACACAAACTAGGAATTGACAAGCTGGGTGAGAACCGATGACCCACTTAGAGAAGTGTTATGTTGACAACAAATGCCTCAAGAGACAGGTCATGAGAGGACACAATTTTTCTTTTTAATGTGAATTTTAAAGGTTAACTACATTCAGTTTGTCTTAGTAAAAATTCAAGACTCTGTTATTCATAAATATAACCAACTCTTTAAAAATGAAATCCAGGAGCCAGCCCAGTGGCGTAGTGGTTAAGTTCACACACTCTGCTTCGGCAGCCCAGGGTTCACATGTTCAGATCCCAGGTGCGGACCTATGCACTGCTTATCAAGCTATGCTGTGGCAGGTGTCCCACATATAAAACACAGGAAGATGGGCACGGATGTTAGCTCAAGGCTAATCTTCCTCACCAAATAAATAAATAAATAAATAAATCCATTCTTATTTCCTGTCTCTATCATCATATCTCTGGATAATGAGCTTGAAAACTTAATCACCTGCTTTGTAAACTAATACTTTATATTAATTGTTAAAAAAAATTAAAAACCGGGGCTGTTAGGGTGGCGCAAGCAGTTAAGTGCGCGTGCTCCGCTGCGGCGGCCCAGGGTTCACCGGTTCGGATCCTGGGCACGCACTGACGCACCGCTTGTTAAGCCATGCTGTGGCGGCGTCCCGTATAAAGTAGAGGAAGATGCGCACGGATGTTAGTCCAGGGCCAGTCTTCCTCAATAAAAAAGAGGAGGACTGGCGCGGGATGTTAGCTCAGGGCTGGTCTTCCCCACAAAAAAAAAAAAAAAATTAAAAACCTATTTTGGATTTAAAGTTTACCTTTTTCCCCAAAATATGAAATTACCATGAAGCATTTTGTTTGTTCTAAAAAGGCAGTGGAGTTTTAATATGTAGCTTATATTTATAAATAAAAGAAGTGGAAGAGGAGGTAGAGAAGAGGAAGAAGAGGAGGAAGAGGAAGAGGAAGAAGAAGAAAGCTTTGAATTATTCTGGAACTCAGCAGGTTGGCAGGGCCTGATAGCAGATTCAGGACATTATCTGTAATACATAGAACAGGTTAAGCAATTTTCCTCATTAATGCCTGGCTTCACCTCCTGTGTGCAAATGGGTTTATTCTTGAAGCAAGGTCAAGTGAAATCTTAAAACCAGCAGTGTTCATCTTTTTCTCTGCTTCAGTTCGCTCCAGTCTTGAGTGCCTATGATATGCTCAGCACCGCGAGAGGCCCCGGGATACAACAGTGGACAAGACATGATTTCTAACCTCAGGCCTCTAAAGAACTCACAACCTGTGTTGGAAAAAAAGATACTTATACAACCATCAATGTGATAGATATGATGCCGACATAAACAGAGTTAGCTATGAGTGCAGAGGAAGAAATATTTCATTTGAGGAAGACATCATAGAGCCTTGAAAAGATGAGAAGTTATTCACCCAGGTGGTTCAGTCCATTCAGTTAATCATTCAACAAAAAATGCTGAACCTCTACTCTGTGATGGCTCCTGTATTAGGCACTAGGCCTGCAATGGTGATCAAAGACTAGCATCATCCTTTCCTGCCAGGGTTTACAATCACACAAACAACTGTACAATTGCACACTGTGGCAGGTGCTATGTGTGAAAGGTTCAGGGTGTAATGTGAGTATATAGGGGACCTGATTCTTTTGGAGGAACCTGGGGGGAGCAGGTCAGGGAAGACTTTCTGAGGAAGTGACTTTGGCACTGAGATCCAAAGATAAATTGGAGTTAATTTAGGCAATGGCAGGAAATGGGGAAGAGTGCACCAGGCACAGGGAGCAGCCCATACAAAGGCATGGCAGGAGGGTGCGTGTTGTATTCATGCAGTAGAAACAATGCAGTGTGGCTGGAGAACAGAATGCAGGGGGAGAAATGTGAGAGGCCAGAGATGGCCACAGGGAACAGATCACTCAGGGCCCTCTAAGCCAGGTTAGAGATGTCGAATCTCTCCTTAAGAGATTTAGGAAGAGAAAATACGTGGACAGATTGCTTTAAAATAATGCTTTTGCTACAGTTTGGAGAATAAATTTCAGGAAGCCCCAGGCAGGAAGCTATAGCATTATGTCCACACGAGAGGCATAGTAACTTGGACTAGGTAAAGAGAGAGAGAAATGAGGAATGGATAGATTTAAACTTATAAGGTAAAATCAAGACAACAGTGATGTATTGGCTATGGAGAAGGAGAGAGCGAGCCAAGGATGACACTTAGGGTTCTGGCTTGAAGAACTGGATGGATGAGAGTGCTGTTCAATAGGGAAAAATGGAAGGAGAGCAGACTGGGGAGATGCTCAGGAGTTGGGCTTTGAACTGGCTGTTTAGAGTATCTCTGGAGCTACGAGTGAAGACAATGTGAATCGGGTATATCAACCCGGAGCTGAGAGGCCTGGACTAGAGGTTTCTATGTAAAAGTCACAAAAATATGGCTGGTGACTGAAGACCGTAGGATGAGTGAAACTGCACAAGGAGGGTAGAGAGTGAAAGGGAAAGGACTTAAGGAATGTGTTGAGAAAACTGAGTCAGCAAAGAAGAAAAAGAAGGAGCAGCCAGAAAAATAGGAGACCCCCCAGGAGAACGTGATATCATAGAAGTGGGAAAGAATGATCAAATAAACACAGATGGAGTGGTCAAATGGATTTGGTATTATTGAAACTTAAGTAGGATCAAGGCTAAAGATGCCCATCGACTTAAATCAGTTAGAAGTCACAGGTGACCTGATGGGGAATTGTCACAGTAGAGCCACGGGTTGCAAGCCAGGTAGGAGTGGGTCGAGGAAATTGGTAAAGTAAGTGTTAACTAATCTCTAAGAGGATTGGAGTGGGAAGGGATTAGTGTAAATAGGGAGTAAAGGAGAGCTTTTGTAAATTGCTGAGATGAATTTGGGGCCATACTGTGAAAGTTAATTGACCAATAATACCTAATAATAGCTAAAATTTTATGGTCCTTTATAGTTTATGAAATAGATTTACATGTTGCTTCTACTCCTATAATCTATCCAATTTCAACTTGGTTTTGGCATTTTGGTACCTTCTCTCTATTCCTCTCAATTCATTTTACTTGTCATACTGTAATGAATCCTTGCCATTGTGTTGCCTATGACTCTGTCCCTTGGTTCCAGCTTAATTGGTCTTTTTTATTTGGTTGCAGTATTGTCTGCATCTTGTACCTTTGTGTAGCCATTCTCAGTTTGACCTACTTTTGCTTCTGTTTTTGAAGCCTTGATTGACTGAACTCATCAATCATGCACAGTGACCTCCAAGTTTTCCTTGGTCTTCTGAGCTTTGGTGCAGGAGCCATGGCAGTTGAGACCTGTAAGTGTATAATTAGACTGGTGCTAATGTTTGACATTCCACAGTGTTTAATAACTCTAGGTAAGCAATTGTTCCCTTCCAAAAAATCAAATATCTCTTCATGTGGTAATATATTAAGCTTTTCGAGAATCTTCATGTTAATGCAGCTTCATTTCCCCTTTTCAAATGAAAGCTAGCCAACTGTATCTTCCTTTAGGAGTCAACATTCAGAAATCAAATTTTTATCAAGGGAGAAGTTGGAGAGGGTTCTGAGACTTAAATCGCTCCTTTCTCTGATACCTCAATATCCTTATTGGTAAAACAAAGAAAAGAATTATTCCACATGCTTTTAAGAAGATTAATTGAGATAAAATTAAACCATAATTAATTAATAATTATTATCTGAAAGTTGAATGGAATTGGATATTTTTGGTTGGGTATGGCAATTCATGTCATGTTGATATTATGTTTTCTTTGCTTCCAAAGCTTCTAAATGGACACCACAGTCTACTTTGTTCACAATTTCTTTGCCAATCAGTGTATCTTGCCATATTATGCCATATAAGTGGTATATAAGTGGCATAAGGTGAATATAATGAAAGTGGCAACCTACTTACTTTTCCTGAAAGTGTTAAGTCATGTGACAACTTTCCTAGTAAGTAAAATAGAAAGAGATCTTGTTCTTCTTGTGCTGACTTTTATAATAATCCATGAAAATAATAGCTTGCTTATATAGCAAGATACTTAATATAAACAGTCTCACATGCATTATAAACATCTCATTGTCAAAATGACCATTTGAGATTAATATGACTTCATAAATGTGTACATGAAAGACTCAATTTGGCTATATAATTTGCCTGAAATCATACTACAAGCAAAGTGAGAAATAAAACCAAGGTTTCCCTCGTTCAATTTCTCTCTCTGTGGAATGTTTTCTCACATGGATGAGTAAAGAGTGGTGTCATATGTGCACATCAATCACCTGTGAATTAGTGAGGCACTCCTTATCTGGTGGCTGGGAAGATATGCTCTGTTCTGACTCAAGCATTCAGAGGCCAGCTTGCAAGTTTTCTTTAATTCCAGACATGATTTAGCCAAATAGATGAAATAATAGAGGGCTTGCTATTTAATTCTCCTTTACTCTATTTTGCAAGACAAAAACATGTGGTAGAACACTTCCACATCAGTGTTCTCAGATGCTGCTGACAGAGAACACTCATGTTCGGCAAGCAGACTGAGTTACACTGCCAAAAGACAATAATGGCAGTCTCTTTCCAGTTTTCAAGAAAGTTAATTTTGGGGCCGGCCTGGTGGCGTAGCAGTTGAGTTTGCGTGTTCTGCTTTCATGGCCCAGGGTTCACCAGCTCAGATCCTGGGCACAGACATGCTCACAGCTCATCACGCCATGCTGAGGCAGCGTCCCACATAGATGAACTAGAAGGACCTACAACTACAATATACAACTATGTACTGGGGTTTTGGGGAGAAAAAAAGAAAAAAACAAAAAAGAGGAAGATGGGCAGCACATGTTAGCCCAGGGCCAATCTTCCCTAAAAAAAAAAAAAAAAGGTAGCTTTCCCATTAAAAAAAAAAAAAGGTTAATTTTCTTAGTTATAAGAAGTTATTCCTTACTTACGAGTTTACAGATATAAAGTGTTAATTTTCCAAGTTTTGTTTTTATGTCAATATTTTCTGTAAACTTTTGACTACAGCTTATCTGCTAATGCATGTTAATGAATGGCAAAAACCAAATGAAAACAAATAAGAAAGGAACATTAATATTAACAATTTAGGAACAGTTGATTAGTTCCCAAACTACTCTTTTTCTTTGATGGACTAGATAGCTTGTGGTTGTGATTTTGTATTTCATATTAATAACAAATTTCCTGTTGGGAAAATTGCTCCTTTTTCTTACGAAAATATTTTATCATCTCATGGTACTTGTTAAAGGATATGATGGTCCGTGGAAAGTAACATTATTTCAGGAACTTCACCATCTCAGCCTTGGACCATAGTTTTTATGCATCAAAGTAGAATAAGCTTATAACATTGGGAAATATCTCAGGGCAGTTAGTTGTTTTACAACTGGCTTTGGATGCCTTAGGAAAATGATTTAAATGGCTTCTATTATTAATTGCTGCTGCATAACAAATAGCCCCCAAATTTAGTTGCATAAAACAAAAGTTATTTTATTATTGTAGGGGGTTTAGGGGTTTTGAGGGCTGATCAAGGAATAAGATATGAACATGAGGTGATGGTGGCCTATGCATGCTTTATCGGGCTGTGCTTGGACAGGTTTGCATGTGGGGGAAATCCAGAGTCTGTCCAGAGGCTCCTGAGAGGGTTGGTTTATGTGTCTGGGGTATCTAGGTGATGTTGTTCAGCAGCACAGTGGAAAGTCTTTGAGTCAGAAAGCTCTGAAGAACAGTTGCAGCTTGGAGTCTTTTAACCACAGGCTAATCTTATCTATAGCTGGCAGATGTTGGGTGAGGTTTCTCAGGATATGCAAAGCAGGCAGCTCTAAATGGCTAAAAATCTGCTTATTTGAGCTATTTTTAAAACAATGCGATGTGTAAAAATTTGAGTTTGGCACTGGAGGGGTGTTGAGCTAACAGGTCTCAGTCTGCAACGAAGAATAAACAACGTTAGGGGCCAAAACACAGAGGCCATCTTTTTGGCTGATTTATATAATAATTATGCTTATAATTTGGTGGGTCAGGATTAAATCAGAATAGGGTGAGAATGGCTCATGTCTGCTATTTGTTGTCTGAGGTCTCATCTGGGATAACTTGGGTTCGCATGGTTAATGATGGTTAAATGAGTCAACTGGAGGCAGATATCTGGAGCTTTAGTTCTGGCTGTCAGCCTGCTTCCTGGATTCTTCCCTCCATGACATGTCCTAAGGCTTCTTCACGCATGTGTCTGGTGCTTGGACTTGGATGGCTTAAATAACTAGGGGCTAGCCAAGCATCTCTCTCTCACTCTCTCTCTCCATGTTGTTATTTTGGGTTCTTCACAGCTTCTGGTGACTTTGGGTTCCTGGTGGCCTCAAGGTAGTAGGGCTTCTTACAGTGTGGCTGGCTTCTCCTAGAGCAAGCATTTCAAGAGATCTAGGTGTAAGCTACAAGGCTTCTTATGATCTACTCTTGGAAATAACACAGAGACACTTACACTGCCTTTGATGGGTCAAAAGCAAGTTGCTGTGTCAGGCCATACTCAAGTATACTAGGCTATATAAGGGAATGAATAGTGGTAGTCATGGCTCATTGGGGGGCCACAGTTGGAGACTGCTGTCACAAAGATAAATTTCTTCTTGGTACAATTAACATGTTTCCATAAATTTAATGACAGTAACTTATACCTTGTTTTTTCCTTTTTCAAAAGTAGATGATTAGTATATGATTTTCTAACTCTAATAATGTACATGGAAAATATTTAATCTTTACGAAGACACACCATTTAGTATGAGCTGGATTGAAAATTTAGTTTGATCTGAAATTGAATCGGATACATTCATACCAGCAGTGTAAATGTATAGTTAAGAAAAATATCTGAATATTCAAATAGCTAGGCACTGTAATTAAGGTTTGTTTTCTTAATTTTCAGTTCTATTTGTGCAATGACCACAACTGCCTTCAAAGAATAGGGAAAACATAATATACTGTACTAATAACCAGAATATCCCAAAGGTATCCCTATATATATTGGAAATTGTACTGCTGGCTGAATGAAAATAAAATGAAATTGAGGAAATCATTATGAATTCTTTAGAATAGAAATTATTTGGAATTGGGTGTTGATTGTTTATACTGTATTTGATATTATTAATTCATTTTATATCTATTTCCAATTATTTTCTCCCTGGGTTTTCTTATTTCTGTGAAGGTTTCATTAAATGAAAAACTATTAAATAGAAGAATATTAATATTGATTTATTAGAATTCCAAAAATTTTCTTTCACCTCAATATGCATAGAAATGCTCACTGCAGGCACATAAAAGGGAATAAAGTGAACTAGCATGAATTAGAAGTAAATCCAAATGAATTATAGGAAAAGGAAATGAGAAATTTTGTGAATATTTGTTATATTTAAATAAACTCTAACTTGCCTTTTAGATATTTATACATCAATTTACCATGTGTTGTGTTTGTGCTATGAAAATAAACTGGATAGTTTTTAAAATTAAAAAAACAACATTCAAAATAAAACAAGCTATGCAATAGGGAGTGTTCAGGCATGTATGAAGAGATGTGGCATGACATTTCTAAAAAAAAACAGTAGACTTAGAATTAACTTTACTTTGCAGAATGATCAATAATATTTTCTTATTAACTTCCCTTGCTAATTTGGGCAAGTGTGACTGAGAATAATCTGCATAAAAAGTAGAATTTAACGCTGACTCTCAGAATAGTGGGTGAAACCAAAGAAGACTCTATTCTTTCATATTTAGTTGTCTGGAGATGTGCAGCTGGCATTAGAATCTGAAAATGTCAACTTGCATGAATGTGTTTATTTAAAAACTGGTTACCTGTGACATGGATTTTGGCCAGGATTACCCAAAAGTGTATACATGTGTGTGTGTTTACACTTTCAAAAAACATAATGAACAAAATAAGTATTGAAAGAAATAGGATTAAATTACATGAGAAGAAGCTGTGATATGGGAGAAACTTAGACTGAATGACTTAGATTTGAGTATATGGTCTACCACTTGCTGACATGTGTTCTTGGATATGGTATAAAACTCCAACTTTTAGTTTCTCTATCTCTAAAATGGGGATAACAATCCATCACAGAGTTGTGATAAGGATTCAAGGGATAAAGAAAGAGAAAATTCTTTAAAACCTCTGAAGCACTAATCAAAATTTCTGGCACAAGACTCAATTTAAACTTTCATCCACCATATAGGACAGTGGTGATGTTTATAGCAGAAATTGCTAAGAAACTGAGTTTGCATTAATATGTTAACACAAGAAACATCAGTGTATCAGCCAATTTTCTCCCATTACTGAGAGTTTATAATGCTGGTTTCTCTTAGAGAATACCATTTCAAAGCTGAAGGAAATGCTTTTCTTTTCTATATGTATATAGCTGTTATCTTAATAAAGTTGTTATTGCATTGGGTTATTTGCATTGATTCAGGTTGCCTAGAATTCCCATTATGTAAATTTAGTCCTTACCCGAAATACTTTGTATGGCAATTGCTTTCTCAATTTAAAAGTTTGTCTCTTTTTTTTTTTTTAAAGATTTTATTTATTTTTTTATTTTTTGCCCCCAAAGCCCCAGCAGACAGCTGTATGTCATAGCTGCACACCCTTCCAGTTGCTGCATGTGGGACTCGGCCCCAGGATGGACAGAGAAGTGGTGCCTCGCTGCGCACCCGGGACCCGAACCCAGGCCGCCAGCATCGCAGCGCGCGCACTTAACCACCAAGCCACAGGGCTGGCCCAAAAGTTTGTCTCATTTTAATAACCCTCCCCAAGCTTTGATTCTTTTTTTTTCTTTTATTAACTTTACTCATTTGCAGTTTGTTACTTAAAAACAACTGGGATTAGAATGACATATATGAGTGATTCAGATGTTCTTTTGATCTGGACAAGAGATATATCACCAAATTCCTCTAGAAACTTGGCAAATTTCTTAAAGTTCAGCTTATGAAGTTACTTGGCTAATATATCTTCACAAAAAGACAATCAAGTAGGTTAATATTGAACTCAAAGTCTAGAAATTTCTTTCTCTTAGACAAAAGAGAAAGAAAACTCATGCAATTTGCTCTTCCCAAGAGCAAGGAAATGCATTACCTTCTAAACCTGTTTCCAGTGAATCTCTAATTGCTTTATTTTCTTATTGAATATGGATTAGTAAAAATAATCTTCACTCACTTCTAGATGAAGAAGGGTAAAATGAATAGGAGTCACAGAATTTTTAGAGAGAACTTTAGAAAACCAATGTTTTTCAGACTTACTTTGAACTTCAGAACCCTTTCCTCCAATGGAATCTTGTACTGGACATATGGAAACAGGTGCTCTATCAGTGCTGCTTGAACTTTAATGAAATCACCTGAGTATCTTATAAAAATGCTGATTATGGCCTGGAGTGGGGCCCTAGATTCTGCCTTTCTAACCAGCTCCCAGTGGTTGCTGCTGCTGCAGGTCCATGGATCACATGTAAGCAGCAAGGCTGTAGTTGATTGGTTCTAAATTTGGCTGAACATTGCACCTGTTGGGGAATTTTAGAAAATATTGATGCCTGGTCCTTCCCCTCCCCACAACTGGGATTCTGATTGAATTGATTTGGATGTATCTTGGGTATTAGGATTTGAAGAGCTTCCTAGGATATTCTAATGTGCAGCCAAGTTTGAGAACAAGTGCTCTAGTAAAAAATGTGTGTGTGTGTGTATGTGTGGGTGTGGGAGGAGCAATAATTATAGATCTTGTTTATCTTTCATAGTATCTCTCTCTTATACTATGAAAAAAACACACTTAAAATCAGATTGTGACTAAAATTATTCAGTGACTTTTTGTTGAATGTAACATAATATAAATACATTTAAAAACACATTGTGAGTAGAATTTTTGTTCTGTATTTCATTTGATTTAACAATACACCACGGGTGAACAAGCACAGAATAGCACCATCATTTTTAATGACTGTGAAATATGAATGTTCTATGGTTTACTTTACTAATCCTATAATATTAGGCATTTAGGATGGTTCTTTTCTTTTAATATTAAAATGGATAGGGTGATGAGTATTATTAATCAAATATTTTTGTACACTTTTCTTATTTCCTTGGAACAGTAGAGTACCAAGGTTAGGCAGTAGAGGCAGTTCCACTTGGTGAGGAGGAGTATTTAAATCATGGATATTGTTTCAAATTGCCTGTGCATGGTGATAATAAAAGCAAACTGGCTTTTAGTCAGCTTTATTGTTGTTGTAAATTCTCTACACACAATGCTGCCCTTATTGCCTGCATCCTGGGCATACTGTTCCCACCACCATGCCTTTGGAATGAATTCTAAGCCACTGCTTCATAATGAATTTTCACAATCGCTGGGTGGAAAGATATGAGCTTTCCTAGGGTTATTGATGTTTATCACTATATTTTATGCAGAAGGTTATACAACGAACATCTCCAATAGCAAAATCTAAAAATACATATGAAAATGTTTATTTCAAACATTGAGTGTTAGTTACTTTTAATATTTGAAAATTTGGCAAAATTTCTATATCTTTTTCTACTGGAGAGACTGAATGTTATTTCTGTTAACCATTTGTATTTCTTCTTTTGTGATGCCTGGTTATGTACTTTGTCTGTTTTTTTTTACTAGTGTCTATATTTTCTTATTGATTTGGAAAAATAATTGAGTAAAGCTATCATTTGTTTTCTGTCAAGTATGTTAGAAGTAATTTCTCCCAGATTGTCATTTTAATTTGTTTATGAAGTTATTTTTTTTAAATACGGAGGTTTAAATTTTTATGTAGTTTGATCCATCAATCTTTTCCTTATGGTTTCTTCTGGAGGTGTTAAGGCCTCTCCCACACCAAGTATATATAATTAGCCACCTAAATTTTTATCCAGAACTCTTAAGGTTTATGTTTTCCTTTAGCTCTTTAATTCATCTGAAATAATTTTGTTGATTGGCATTATGTAGAGAAGTAATGCATTATTTTGTTCCCAAATGTTTAGTTGGGAAAATAGCCATTTACTGCTTTGTTCATCCCTTACCCAATTGTCTGATATCACTTTATTACCTAATACATTAAAATGTATATTTTCCTGAATTATCTATTCTGTTCTCTGTTTTCATCAATTTCTTGTGCCAATATTATGAGTTTCAATTATTTTAGCTGTAGAATACCCTTTAATATTTAGCAACAAAATTCTTCTTTTTAAGATAATTTTTGTTTTTCTGTGACTATTTTTTCAGAAAAATGTAGAATACTTTTTTCAGTTTAAATAATATTGTTTTGTGATTTTTATTTATAATCACTGCATTTATAAGTTAATATATGTGAGAATTGGCAGCTATACTCCAGAAGGCTTTCCATCCAAGAATATTTTGTGCATATTTGTTTATTTAAGAATTATATTCTGATATTTAGGAGAATCAGTTTATTGGTCTTTTTTTTACATTTATGCCTATGTATTCTTAATTATATATGTAAGATTGTATGTATATAAGTATTTGATATTTGTGTGTGTATGTGTGTGTGTGTGCACGTGTGTGTGTGGTGTTGTTATCTGGTCTATGCTGGTCTTCTAAAAAGAAATTGAGACCCTTCCTTTTTTCTTTTCTTTTTTTTTTATTTCCCTGGAGCTCTTCTAATAGCCTGGTCCCAAACCCTATATAAGACAATGAAAAATAAAAATCAAATGATTTTAGGAACAGATATGCATGCTGTAGAGGTGAGGAAATTGAGGTCCAGAGAGGCTATCTTGCTTAAAATCATAACTTTGGTAAGTATCAAAACTAGGAATAGAATTAAAGTCAATGGGCTGAACCATACTAACTTCAAAGAACTTGTAATCTAGTAGAGGGCATAAAATGCACACAAATGAAAGATTCAGACAAAAACCTAAAACAGTGTATGGTTAAAGATAACCAGATATTGTAGAAATTTAGAATCATTGAACTTAGAAATATATATCAATATATTAGTTAACATTTACTAAATAAGTGTGTTGTCCAGAGTTCATGATAATAATAAGCAGAACCATGAGGACGTGTTGGCTGGTTCAGTTTTGTGACAGAGTGCTGAGGTCCATTTTCATCAAAAAGGAGTGATAGACAGCTGCCTAATAGCCCGGTTTAATGCACTCTATTTTATTCAGCGATGCTTGGGATTACAAATAGAAACCTGAAGCCGATCTCCTAGAAACTCTTCCAGCTCAGCAATCTGTGAACAACATCAAAGGACCTTGAAACAAGTATTCAATAACTTTGTACTCAAGAAAGATAATTTAACTTAATATTTTACTGAATTTTTTTCCAGTCTTATCTCTGTGTGTACTCGGACACACACAGACCACCACCACCACCAGCACAGACAATCCAAAAATCACACAGGTTCAGGATCATTCAATATTAAGTTTTGTATTCTGTTTTTTTTATTTCCATAACATTCATGTTTTTTCTTACTTTTGGTATCTTAAACCTTGTTTTCATAGTTTTTTGTTATTTTCATCTTTTTATATGGAATATTTTTTTACTTATAGGATATTCTGTTTTTACTTTATCTTTGCTAATTATTTAGAAGATTTACATCCTCTTTTTTAGTACTACTAATAATTTTTTTCAAGTATAAAAATAAACTTTTATCCTAAAATAGTGAAATAGAATGAGGGTCCAACAGAAATTGGTTCAAAGACAACATCGGACTGTGATCCCTGAGAAAAGGGAAACAAATGATGTAAGTCCCACAACCTTCTTAGTAAATGAATCCCAAGGAGAACCTAGTGGTCTAGCTGGATTGAGGGAATGGATATCAAAGTCTGCGGAGGCCAAGGGGGTTAAAATTTGGGACACAATACTTGAAAGGAGGGAGATACGCAGAGAAAGAGCTCTAGAAGTCAACACTGGGTTCTTCTTGTGTTTCTGACTGTATACCAATCTATGCGTGAATAGGGTGAAACTTTGTGCAGCTGAGGAAAAATTTTGGAGAGGAAAAAGTTATAAGGGAATTGTAAGGTGAAAATTTCCAGAGCTTACTCAGGGCTATTTGCTTGAGTTTCTGTGAGTCAGAGTGACGAGATATCAGTGAAAACATGAGACATGCAATGAAGATTCCAGAATCTTCTATCATTCTTTAGTAGTGGGGCTAAAATAGCACTATAGGAAAGACTATTCAAGGCTCATCTTTTAAAAGCTAAAGAAATCAGGATTTTAAAGGATTAAACTGATTCAAAAGTAACTTAATTGCCAGCCGGAATAAACTCCAATACTCCATAAAAATAAAGCAATATGTAGCACTCAACAATGTAAAATTTAAAATATTTGCAATCCACTAAAGAATTATTAATATGTGAAGAAACAGGAACTTGTGATCTATAACCAGGAAAAAAATCAGCTAATAGAGAGAGAAATGACAGAGATGATAAAATTAGCAGACAAGGACATTAAGTGAACTGTTAAAATATGTTCAATATGCTCAGGATTTATAGAAAAATATAAACCAAAAGGAAATTCTAAAAATCAAACAAAAAATTTCTGGGGCCTGCCCGGTGGCACAGCAAAGTGCACGTACTCTGCTTTGGTGGCCTGGAGTCGCAGGTTCAGATCCCCGGTGCGCACCGATGCACTGCTTGTCAAGCCATGCTGTGGTGGCGTCCCATATAAAGTAGAGGAAGATGGGCACAGATGTTAGCCCAGGGCCAATCTTCCTCATCAAAAAAGAAAAAAAAGGAGGAGGATTGGCATCAGATGTTGGCTCAGGGCTGATCTTCCTCACCAAAAAAAAAAAAAAAAATCTGAAATGAAAATTTCACTGTATTGGTTTAATAGCTGATTAAACATTGAAGAGTAAAATATAAGAATAAAAATCAACGAACTGGAAGAAATAGCAACAGAATTATACAAAATGAAGCACAGAGAAAAATAAAGACTCAGTGATTTATGGGACTATATCAAGCACTTTATATATGAATAATTGGAGTCCCAGAGGAAGAAAGTGCAGAAAAAATATTTGGAAATAGTGGTTGAGATTTTTCCAAATTTGAGAAAATCAGAAGCCCATAGATCCAAGAGATTTAATGAACCTGAAGTGGGATGTTAACAAGGAAGGCTACACCAAGCACATCATGATCAAATTTCTGAAAACCCGTGAAAGCAGAAAATCTTAAAATGAGCCAGGTAGATCAAAGATAATTACCATAGACTTCCCGTCAGAAACTGAAAGCCAGAAGACAAAAGTGACAACTTTAAATTGTCAAATGATAAGAAAGGAAAATCTGTCAATAAAGTATTCTGTATCAGCAAAATTATCTTTTAAAAATTAAGGTAAAAACAAGAATTGTTTTTTCAGACAAAAAAAGTATGAGAGAAGGAAAATGATTTTAGATCTAAGCCAAGAAATGAAAAGTATTGAAAATAGTAAATATGCAGACAATTATTTTTTAGAAATTTTGACTCATCCCTTAATTTTATTCAAAGGCACTTGACCAGTTAAAGCAAAAATAGAATAATATATTGTGGAGTTTATAACGTGTCAAAACAAAACAAAGTCACTAAAGACAGAAAGAGGGATATGAATGGATAATGTAAGTTCCTTATACTGTAAATAAATTGGTATAATGTAATTGAAGGTAGACCTTGATCATTATAAACGGGTATTACAAACCCTAGAGAAATCAATAAGAAATAAAAGAGGCATAGCTAATAAGCCAACAGTGTTCCTAATATAGAGTCATTAAAACTTCACAGTTAATCTGAAAAGTTCCAAGGAGGAGAAAAAAGGAATAAAAACCATATGAGACCATTAGGAAGCAAAGATGAAGATGTTAGATTTAAATCAATCATATAAACAATTACATTAAATGTAAATGGTTTGAATATTCCCATTAAAAAACAGAAATTAGTGTTTTAGATTAAAAAGAAAAACTGAACTATATGCTTTCTACAAAAAATGAATACAAATAAAGGGGCCAGCCCAGTGGCATAATGGTTAGGTTCGCATGGTTTGCTTCAGCGTCCCAGGGTTCATGGGTGTGGATCCTGGGTGTGGACCTATGCACCACTCATCAGGCCGTGCTGTGGTAGCATCCCACATACAAAAAGTAGAGGAAGATTGGTATGGGTGTTAGTTGAGGGACAGTCTTTCTCAAGCAAAAAGAGGAAGATTGGCAACAGATGTTAGCTCAGGGTCAATCTTCCTCACCAAAAAGAAAATGAATGAAGACACAGATAATTGAAAGAAAAGAGTGGGAAAATTTATTCCATAGAATTTATAATCTTTATAACAAAGCTGGCATGGCTATATTAAATATCAGACAAAGTAAATGACAGGATGATGAATATTACCAGGAATAAAGATGATCATTTCATAATGATAAAGGGGTCATTTCATAAGGAAAGCATAACAGTCTAAAATATGTATGCATCCCATAGTAGAGCTTCAAAGTACATTAAGCAAAAATTGACCTAACTGAAAAGAAGAAATAGACAAATCCACAATTGTAATTGAAAATTTCAATACTCATCTCTTGATGTTCATAGGACAAGAGATAGAAAATTAATGGGGATAACAAAAAATTAAACAGTACATTCAATTTAACTTGATTTAATTCACATTTATACAGCATTCCTACCCAACAACTGCAGACTATGCAGAAAAAGAAGATCAAATTGAATCCAAAGTAAATAAAAGCAAAGAAACAATGAAGGGAAAGTAATCAGTAGATCATGAAGTGCTTTACAAAATTAGTACAGAAACACCTACTCATTGAAGACACCTGAGATTGTACAACCACTAATATACTAAACTTATAGATGCCAAAAATCTTAATCAAGAAAATCCTTTCAGGCAAGAACGATGTTATTTTTATCTTTCAATCTCTCACAGCACCTGGAATGGTGCTGTGTACATAGTGGCAGCTCAATAATGTCTGTTAAATTGAACTGTATTGCATCATTATGCGTGTTTTACTAATGCCATCTCTGAATCCATCAGTTTTGGAAACACACTCACCGTGGAACTTCTGCTGGTTTAAGAATTAAAATGTCAAATACCTGATAGTGTGCTATCAACACTAGTAAGCTTTCAAACTTAAAACTTCTAATATTAGAGTTTCTGAAATGTTCTATCAGCTATATGTGTGCCAAAAATGATTTAAAATATACACAGAGAAAAATCAACTATGTGATCATGAAGACTCATCCTTAAAGCTGCCGTGACTAATTCTCATCTTTATGGAAAAGGACATAAGTGAAGGGTGGTTGGCAGGTTGTTAATCAATAGCTTCTTGCCCATAATCTGAAAAGAGGCGGTTATTTGAAACAGACTGGGTTCATTTATCTTCTGATTGTAGCTACTCCAGTGAAGAACGATGAGTCATTTTGAGTGTTCTCCAACTACAAATTCTTGTAGCTTTGTCCATTGGGGAGCATGGGGCTGTCAGATGGGATTAGTGAATGGGAGGAAAGAAAGAAGCTTGAATTGGAGATATTTTCCTTCTGGTCATCAAATTTTTGGTAGATGATACTATTTTGCTGGGTGGTGGCAAAACTCCCTCATGGTTCTTCAGTTTAAGTATCGTTTCCTGAATTAGAGTCTTCTCCAATTTTCAGGCTAATTTTGCTCCTCTGTCATATAGTTATATAGATCTCTGTTCTTTTCCTCGACATTCACTGGACTTCTAATAATTTGTTCAATGTCTGTCTTCTTTTTATGTTTTTTCTAGATTGTAAATTCCCTGAAGGCAGAGATCATACTTGTTCTGTTAGCTGCTCTATCCCTAGAACCTCTTCCAGTATCTGGAAAATAGTATGTGGTCATTAAATGTTGAATGAGTGAGTGAATGATTAGGATTAAGCAATAGTGTTAGTAGATTTCTTGGGTGAGTTCCATCTTGGAGATCTTCTTTTCATATTTAAATCTGGCTTTGACCTTTTTGGTCTGTCTTTATAATTTTAGATTTTGAAGTGTATTTTGAGGACCCAGAGTTGGAAGTATTAATAGCAGTGATTCAGTTATGTTCTACAAATCTTAGGCATAGCAAAAACTATTTTTTCAAATGTCTACCCTATGGCAATCACAATCAAGTAGTTACGATAACTGAATAGAATTTATAATCCACATAATTTTTACGTTTGAATTTTGTCTATATTGTAAGTTACTGTCCTCAAAGCTTTCTAGCACTTTAAACCTCTTCCTCATATTCACAGCAATTACACTGACAGAACAACAGTCATGTATAAAGCAATGTCTTCAGGCAATTATAATGTATTAAGCTCTTAGTATTAGTAAGTCCATTTATAAATTCTTTAAAAGAGGACTTTATTAAGCACAAATTTGGAAATCTCTGATCATATCAAAGAAAAAAATAACTTTTTGGCAATCATGGAGAGATTAGCTAAAAAAGGCCTTAATCATTTCAGAGTTTCTGCAACATTTTCCTATTTATTCTTAATATTCCCACAGTAACACCCTGCATGACTTTACAAGAGATTCTTTTTAGGGTAGAGAATTGTTGGGAATAGAAAATATCCTGTGGTTGAGGAACGTGAAGAATTTCACAGGGTTGGCTCTTTGACACATCTTAGTTCTTGAGTAGTTAATAGCCCTTTTACAGATTGAAAGCCTGGTATCTCCCTCTTGCCATGAGTGTAGGGGCTATCTCTTTAGTCCTTGCACTCTACTTCTCCAAAGAGCAGTGGGGGCATTTGCACAATTCATAGAATAAGTCCCATTTCTTCGGGACACACAAGATATCTTCTAGAAGATTTTTGCGGCTGATATTACAGATCCGCTTCATGAGCTATATAATATGCTCAAAGGAGAGACAGAGCAGACACCTAATTTCAATATATGCTTAGTTGCAGGTCAAATAGCAGACAGGTAGTTTAGAGTAGACCTCGGCTTCTGATATATTTTTCTGTCATTTTTACCAGCCAAAATACTTATTACGTTACTATTGTTTGGGATTCCCCCTTACTCAAGTGTTGGATATGCAGAATATTTTTTAGAGACTCTCAGAAGTGTAGCCTTACACATTGCAACACAGACTTGACTTCAGGGGAGCAAAACATTTCATATTTGTGGTGTTTTTTGTTTTGTTTTTTAGCCATCCTGGACTAGCTATAGTACAATTAAGGACTCTAAAGTCACACCTCAAGAAATACAACAGAGGGATAGAGCTGGAAGCAAGAAATACGTTTAGGTCTTTTGAGGCTGGTGCTGGAGGCCCTTTCCTACTGGATAGTTTTGGTGCTCTGGAATATACATGGACACAAGGACAATGTTAAATTCAGCCCACTGATTTCTCCAAGGCAGGATTTAAGTGTTTCCCCACTGTAATTAGCATATACCTCTAGAGTCTCTAGATGTCCTGAAATTTTATTGAAAAATTCAGTGATAAAATTTTAATGTCATTATGAAGGAAAAAAACTAATTTTTATTAATACTCTGTGCTGGGCACTGTGTTAGATATGCTCAAATGTATTGTTCCTTCTGATGCTTACAGCAACTCTAATACAGGTGTAATTGTACCTTTTCAGAACAAGATGAGGCTCAGAGAGGTTTGTAACTGCTCTCTGCAGTTAATAACCTCAGAAAAGTATGCACCCTCTTTTATCTTACTTCAAAATGCAAATTTTTTCTTATACAACCTTGCTGCTCAGGAATTATACAGAAGTGGTTGATAAGCTCTTGCATGGTTTTATCTAAAAGGATCATAAACGACTGCATTAAAGATTTAGGAAATTTCCTAAGCAGTAGCCTTTTAAACATTAGCTGCTAAAGAAGGTTGTGGCATCTCTCCTCTGAGGATCTTCGTAAGTTAAGTGAAATGTACTGCCCTTTATGTTCTTGTTGCCTAATAAAAGGAAGACATGAACTTCGAGGATTTTTTTAAAGCAGTGCTGTATTTTCCCACTTTTATTCATAGTCTTCTCCTTTGCTTTATCACAAGAATCTATTTGAGAGACAGCTGTTTTGTCCGGGTGTGTAGACTACAATTATGAGACTATTTCTCTGTGTATAAAGCAGATGTAGAGAGATCATCCTCACAGCATTGGCTTCAGCACTTACCTGAGACCACAATTATTCTTATTCTTAGACACCAAAATTTTATTTCATCCTTTTTAATATAATACACCTCTGTATTCCCACTTCAAGGTAACTGAAATCACAATTAGTTACTGTGAGGGGGCACCATTTAATTTGAGTCCAGCTCATTTCTTAATAGGGACTTCTCAGCTGGTAAGCTTTCCAATAAGCCCGTTAAAATTAAGTGTCCTATTGGGCTGTGTTGCATGAGTTATTAAGTGTTTGTGTTCTCACCCTAGGTACATGTAATTCAGTGTCGTATTTGTTTTTACGGCTAAATTGCATGTTTCTATCTCACTCTTTACTTGGTTAATTTAAACCAAGCCTTACAGGATTTGAAAACTGCTTCTTGTCTACTTATGCAATTAAATTTTAATAGAACACAGTGGTGTCTCTCTGGATAAGACCATAATAATTTATCAAATCATTTATAATGGCTATGTCATTAGAATAAGAATGATGGTTTCAAACTCTCCAAGTCAAAATGAGTTATTGAACTTCATAGTGTCTGTATAGTGCTGTGTCTTTCCACCTTAGCAAAGAAAGTGTCTTTACAGCTAAAGGTGGCATTAAATCTAGAATTGAAATAGGAAGTAAAGGATTGACTTGGCAACTAATAACTGATAACTAAAGCTGATAACTCTACATTTTAGCACAACATCTAGAAAGAGGACAAGCATTACTACATTATATTCACTATATTTTTCCTTGGCCAAACCTTGGATTGTGAACCCCCAAATGAAAAATGTATGATATAAAAATTATCCCTAATTTAGAATCAGATTGTGTTCAAAAGTTTGCTCTGTTGATTTGAAAATTGAAAAGAATTTGCCATTAGAAAACTTGGAGAGTATACCTCAATGTATGATTTTTATTAAAACAATGGTTGCTAGTGTCTCATGCACATTTAGCCTGGGGCTAGACATGGGTTTTTATTTAGGAGCACATCTACACGTGTGTACAGTATCCTCATACTTAGGAGTGTCGTTCCTATAATTATTTGAGCTAATGAATAACTTTTTAATAACTCAAAGTCTATTTAGTTCTTCATTTTCAACTACAGGTAAGGAAACAGAGTCCCATTTAGGCACTGTGATAAGTTATAGGACAGAAACTCATTGATATATCAGCATAGTCTGTTCAATTTTTAATTTGGAAGTAGCCTTTGATACCCAAGTCTTCCAAGATTTCTGAAATAGCTCTTTGAATCAAGAGTGGTGATGCAGTAAGAGGCATGAACACAGATTTCAAATCTAGGAGTTGTTCCTTTCTATGACCATTGATTCTACACATCTAATCCATAGTCACTCAGGGAGGATATGCAAAGATTTAACCTCTTTCTCAAAGGGTCTGCTCTAAATTACATTATTAGTGTGTTAGCACTATGGTAGGCTATACATTATCTAGAAGAATATGTACTGCATTGTTATAGCCCATGAGGTACATGTGGGTTTATCTACTTTAAAGTTGCTTGAATTTAGAATAGCTAGGTTCTTTGCATATTAATCTGTTCATTCATCAGAAAATTCTTTTATTAAAAACACTTATTGAATGGTTTTGGTAATTAGAATATATTAATATACAAAGTACCATGGGAAAATGAAAAAATAAAGCAGGTTATGAAAATTGGGATTGCTGCAATTTTAGATAAGGTGACAATTGATGAAAACAATTAATTGAAGGAAGAGAGAGAGTTAACTGTGTATAAATCTGGAGGAAGAACATTTTAGGCAGAAAGGAACAGCCAGTGCAAAACTCTAACCTGAAAGTGTGTCTGGTATTGTCAAGAAACAGCAAGAAGAGGCCAGTGCAGCTGAAAGAGAGTGAGAATAAGTAGGAGATGGAATCAACATGTTATGGGGTACAAGATCATATGGGACCTTCTAGGCCACTATATGAACTATGAGTATTAGTTTGAGTGCCCTTGAGGTGGACAAGACTGTGGTGGATTATTGAACGAAAACTTTTGTTGGATTCAAGGACAAAAGAGAGATTAGAGATAGAGAGAAAGTGATTAGGAAATTCAGAAAGAGAATGTGTTATGTCTACACCATCAGAATAGAAAGGGCCAAGGAGATCTGGCACTATGGTTGAATGGTTCTTTGCATGTAACAGGCCTTCTAATAATGCCTCAAGTTTTTATTATGTACATCTGTTTTAACTTTTCTTGTCTATAGCTCCCTTTGCAATTATACTCCTTCCTCAGGTGATCTCATTCATTTCCATAGCTTAGATTAACATTTCGATGCTGATGATGCTCTAATTTATGATTCCCATCCACTGGTGTCTTCTGAGGGCCAGATCCATAATATCAAATGACTACTTAGCCTACTTCAGAAGAAATTTGACATGGACACATTTCACTGAATCAATTATTAATCATCTTTCAAGTCTTTGTTTAAACCTTGCTTCTTTCTGGAAGCCTTTGACTTCCATTATATGTTACTATGACAGCCCTCAATATACTTATAGTCATTTGATTAATGTTTTCTTCACAAAACTACAGGTTCCAGGACAGTAGGAACTACTTCTATCTCACTTATCATTTTATCACTGGTGCTCAGTGTATATATTTTTTTGACTAACAGTCTTACTTTCCCATGTGGTTGATATTTTACACATTTAACCATTGACTAGATACTGTTTTTTAGGTAATAGTAACTCAAAATATGAAAATTAATCAAGGATGGCAAATTTTATTTAAGTGCTCAGATCAGTCAACATAATATAATCCAAGTTGCATTATTCCAACTGTGTTATAGTTTTAGCATATGTGTAAGCCTGACCTGGAAAACTAACATCATTGCAAAGGAGAGTCATGAAGTCACCACAAAATGAAGCTGAATTAAGAGCCTGTCTTACCTTCATTTATTCTCACTTTTCTATAAACATGTTAGGAATGGTCCTGCCATGCTTAAAAAAGTTTAAAAAGGGAAGTACCTTGAATATTACTTTTCTGTATGATCTCAGTTCTAATGATTGAACTTCCAAGAGAGAAGGACAGATGAGCTGAGAGATTGTTTTCTCATTTTCTAGGGCATTAAGAGCGAGAAGAGCTAAAATACATTATAAAGAATGCAAGGCCTAGGTTCTGATTGTGGGTTGAGATGAAAAATTAGCAATAGAAGTGTCAATGCAACTCCCAGGTTTCAGTTCAATGGGGAAAAGGACAAAACATAATCTTAGAGATTTCTGGGTATATTAGATGCATGAGGTTGGGTAGAGAGGGAGGGATTAGAGGAAACAAGAAATTAGGATTGGTGTAGACTTGGAAATTATGCATACCTTGGCAGTAAAGGAGTGGTGATTTTACTCTATACGTGGAAAAGTGAGGAATAAAGAGAGAAATCATAGGAGGCATGTAGTGTTCGAACTCCCTGTCAACATTGACTGATGCTATCACGACACTGTTCTCCTTCTTAGGTGGAGCCAGTCCAGAATAGAGTCTGTTACTGTTCAGTCATGCCTTGAATTTCCGCTGGTCTCCCTTCTGCAATTAGTGACTGTAAAGGAGCCATTGGGATAATTAGCAAGTATTAACTGCAGTTGTACCTGAACATAGTGTATTAGTTCAGTCATGTTTACTTCTCTTAAATATGAATACGACACAAAAGCTGCTTTTGAAGTTTGAAATTACATTAGGAAATTTAATAAGCAGGTGTCATATTTTAGCCCATTACCCTCTGATTAAATAGTAGTTGTCTGTGTTATGACATGAGATTTATAACATTTTTAGCAAGATTGGAAATATTGAATGGTTTGATATGTTGATAATTAAAATTTAGTGAGTTGAAGGTGATTAGTAACTTCTCAGACAGGTCTATTCAAATACTCAAATAACTTTTAGAATGAGAAACACTCCTCCCTAGGAGGTATAATGCATTTTATAGTGGTCTGAAATTCCATGGCCTGTGGATTAACAGTCTATAATTTCTAGCCTGGAGTTAAGTGATGTGCATTTGGTATGGCTATTCATCTATTAATTAATACATTGGTACCCTTCTCTTGTCTTTTGCCACTGTCTGAAGGGATATCTCATTATGTTCTCATTAGCTCCAATTCTGACTTCACGACATATTTTATGGAGCTAACAAAGACTCTAGAAGCATAAAATGGCATTTAAATTTCAAAAATGCATTGACCTTATTTGGTGTGTGCAAAAGATATTATTGGAAACATAAAGAATGTATATTCAGTAACATTTAAAAAATATCAGAATCAGTTTACCTTCACCCCTACTATTTAATTAATAGTAAAATAGTTGATACTGGCCAAGATAACCTTAATGAGTTTCCCTCAGCTTGACTAAACTTTAGATATGTTTCTTTCTGATTTCCCTTTTCTTAGAGCATTTACTTTAGAAAACTTGCAATTGTAAATTCTTTCTCTGCCTCTTTGAGATGTCGTCTTCTACAACCCAGGAATGCCTTTCTCAAGGATCTGGGAGCAATCCTTTGGACATGTAATCATCAAAAAAGATAGTGCCCCTGTCTTCCATCTCTGTGGGAAGGTAGGAACCTAACTCAATATGCACCAATTAGCAAACACAGATGGCCTTATCACGTGTGACCCCTAATGTACCCAGTACTTTTTCAACTAGTTCACCCCAGTACTTAAAAACTCTTCTGCCTTTTGTTTCACTGGAGTTGAGTTCAGTCTCTCTCCTCTATTGCAATAGTCTCCTCTATTGCAGTCATCTTGAATAAAGTCTTCCTTACCTTTTTAACTGGTCTGCTGCAATTTTTCTTTTACAATACATATTACTAATAAAGTACTTAGGAAATGTCAGCCATATTTCTAAGTGCCTTCATATATTAATTAATTTAAATTCATGAAAACTCTATGAGATAGGCACTATTATCATTATCCACATTTTATTGCATCACATAGAGGTGAAGTAACTTTCTCAGGGGACACTAGGAAGGAAACAAAGATTTATTCTGTCCCTCTCTTACTTTCAGCCCCCAGAGACACTCAATCCTAAAAATCCAGTCATTCTTTTCTCTTTCAACTAATGCCCAGTGTTAATTTTTACAGATATTGTTATTCATTCACTTGGTCAGTATACCAAGTATTGACAATACACCAATGTATTGACCTCTGCTGTGGCTAGGGATAAAATATCAGATCAGACATGGCTCCTTGTCTCATAGAACTTAGTCAATGAGGACATGGACAAGTAAGCAGACAACTTGAAGGCCTTTTGATCGAGGTGGTAAATGCTGCTTTGCAGCATATAGACTGGGCACCAACATGTAACTTGGTGAGACTGGGAAAGACTTCCAGGGAAAGTGACCCCTAAACTGAGAACTAAATCAAAGAAGACTGAAATAGAGGTGAGTGTTCTAGGCTGAGAAAATATCATATTCAAAGAAAATATCATATTCAGTGCCTAGAGGCGTGGGAGAGCTGGAAACATAAAGGATATTAAAACAATAATGTATGACTAAAACAAAGACTTATGTGGTGAAGGAGAGAGTAAAGATGTAGTGGTAAGTGAAGGTACTTTTATGACAGAAAATGTAAGGTCATATTATAGATTAGGGGCTTGATGATCAGAGCAATAGGGAGCAATTTGAAGAATTTTATGCAAGGCAGTCAAGACCATATTGGTGATTTTTGAAAACTCTCTGTGTAGGTATAGATAAATGAAAAAATATATATATAACAAAATTTACATACATATTGCATAATAGCTAAATTCTTTTATTCAAGAAAAGAACTTTTAAATAGAAAAGAAAAATAACTATTTTAAATGAATTTCCTAAAGTTTTATTTTACACATTGGCTGTACCTTTGCAAAGAATATTCAAAAGGCATCTTGTTAAATAATGCCTGGAAAAATGTGTGTCTAGGTACTGGCTCAAATCATTCCTAGTGTATACAATTGCCTGTTACCATTTGCAATTCAGGCAGTTAAGCTACAACAAGCTCCAAGCAGGTGTGTACATTTCTATAGTACTCTTTCAACACAGGGGCCTTTGGCAAACTAAGTGTTCTGTTCATGTTAAAATAGACCATAAAGTGAAATGGTACTGTTTTACATTTAAGATGATTTTCCTTCTGCTTCTAATTATCTTGCTACTGAATAAACACTGTTCTTTTGCAGTGTTTTTTCATAGGTATAGTGTAGTTACTTTGGATCTAATCAATTTAAAAAAGCTGAGTATCAAAAAATGTCTCAAAACATCTTTAACATTCTAAATGGTTTCCATTTGGCTACACCCCAACTAGAACTGAAATAGGAAAAAAAAAGGGGGTTGAAGTTTTAATATTCTTTTGTTTGTGTTTCGTTAGATTGCAGTTCGCCTAATCCTTTTCATGCTAGTTTTCAATTGATGTAAATGAAATTGGCTGAGTGACACAGTGCTGAACCGAAGTGTTGGGAATGAAAGCTCTGATGCCAAATCAACTATAATATTTTTAATCAGAGTTAATTGATGCCAGCTGTGTGGTCTTTGTTCTATTTTGCGTTTATGGGTGAAGAAAGGTGTGGTTACTGTTATTTCAATTTAGAAGCTGAAACTGGCTGCCAGTCATTAAGAATCTATGGATAGGCGTGCTTGGTGTTTATTGTACAGAGAAAAGACTTAAGTGGTTCAAGTGGTACAGCGTAACTTGGATTATTAGTGTGAGACAGTTTAGTGGTTTCATAATTGCATAGGAGCAAATAACAGACCTGCTATCTAGTTTTGTGGCTGGCTTGAGAAAAATGTAATAGGTCTCCTTGATGATGTCATTTATTAATCTATTCAGCATTAAATCTAAACTGTTCTTAAGAATCCTAGTCCATCACCACTTCTTCTCTAAACCTTACTTCTGAAGATTAACTAGTATAATTATAATTAAACTTGTTCCGATTTAAATTGGCATAAATCTGGGCTGACCCCAAAATGATTTCTTAAAATACACACATACACAATACACTCGTATGTACACACACAATATATACATGCGGTATTCACATGCACTTAATACTCATACATATGCACATAGCACACACACATTCACACTCAAGAGAATCCCCAGATCAGTTAAAAAATATTACAGTGGTTGTAAAGTTCTTTGATCACATATTCAAACAGATTTTTAATTGTCGACTTTGATTTACTTGCAGAGACGTAACAGGTATAAATTTTCCACTGTCTTTCACGTGGGTTCATTCCTAGGTCTGACTCTGTTAATCTCTCTGTTGCTTTAAGAAAAGAAAATGGGTCATGCAATTATCATAAGACCATTATTAATTGCATTGTTTTGAAACTGTTGTAATATGATAAATCCATACATGAACTGTTTTAAACATATTGTCCAATATAGACTAAAAACTGCAACAATAATAGACTCACCATTTAGTTGAGCACCTGCTCGAAACCCTTTGTCAAGTAATCATGTTTAAAGGGGAGATGCTCGTCTTATGTTGAATAAACAAATCTAATCTTTAGGTAATCCTGATTGTTAGGATATTTATTTTTAATATTAAGCCTTAAATCTTTGGACTTGTGGCTACTAAGTGGTGCCACTCTTTTCATTTTTCTGCTTACAAACCCAAATGAAATCCACCCTAAGCACCTGAGAAATTGGTGAAGAAAAAAGAACAAAGAGATTTAGTTCCCAATTAGGAACGCGAGACCAGCTCAGATATTCAGGATCTCTCTTGTCCCTTTCTGCTTCCGATTTAGAAAACAAATATCAGAAAAAATAGAGGATACTATATGAGTATATAAAGTATTACTATCGATTATTTCAACTTATCTGTCCACCAATTTTTACTTTATGGCTAATTTATTGTCGGTGGTTTTTAAATGATGAAATATTTTATTTAATAGTCAAAATTACCTATCTGGTACAAGGCAAAGGGTGAATCCTAATGTAGATTATGGGCTTTATTTAATAACAATGTATCAATATTGGCTCATTAAATATACCACATTAATGCAAAAGGTTAATAATAGGGGAAACTGTGTGTGGGGTGGGGAAAAAGTTGATATATGTGGGAACTCTGTACTTGCTCAATTTTTCTGTAAACCTTAAAATGCTCTAAAAATAAAGTCTATTAATTTAAAAAAATTCAGTTAGAAATTCAGGAAAATAGAGAGACAATTTTTTTTCTCAAGCCTCCCCCCCCCCCCATACTCTATTACTTATTATTTTCAGAGGGACTTTAGTAGTTGTTAAAGTCTGAAGATGTTTGGGGTTACAAATTTTGGTTTCTAAAGTGTTTATTTAATGTACCCAAATGCAGAATGACATTTTGTTATCTCTGTCCTAAACTTTTAACACATCCAGAAAATTCCCTTTAGTAATCATGTGTCTTTGATATAATTATTTTATAAAGAGATGATTGTTCCCTAAAGAAAAGCTTATCATATATATAATTATTTTTAATTGAAAATGTTGTAGTGTGGCAACTTCTACTATAATACCATTTGGCCCTTCTTTTCAGGTATAAAATTTTAAGATTAAAAGTAGCATGAAATATGAGAGTTTGTATCCAGGATTTGTGAGAATATTTTAATTTTTCTCTCCTATTTATATGTAGAATGAATGAAATATTAATTTTTGAATCTACTCTTCCAACCCATCCAACTTTTCTCTTTTTACATTTTTCAATAGAAGGAAGATTTAGATATTTTCCAATTCAAATCATTCCACTTGTAAATCTTTAACATAATGCAGATAAGAAAAATATAACTCAACTATTCAGTGCAAAGACTTTGCTTGTCAATTTGCATTAAAACATTTTTCAGGACTATTAGGTGTAGGATGAATTTGTTTTGGGAAAAACATTGGGGTTTTTTTATACTCTTTGTTATTTCAATTAAAATGCAAAACACTAAAATGGTTTGTTTCAAATGTTAAATCTTATAAATAGATCCGTTTCCTTTCAAGGTAACCATAGAAAGAGAGAGAGAGAGAATGTAGAAACTCTGTATGGTTGCCCTCTTAAGTCATCTTTTTAAATAAACTCATCACTTGATTGAACTTTTTCTCTTGTATTGAGTTGCTCCCCATGAAGGTAGATATACAATAAGCTTAAGGCAAAAAAAGACCTTCCTCTCTTTTGATTCATTTTTAGAGTCTTGTTAAAGAAAAACTTATTCTGACACATGTTAAAACGGCAAGGAAGACTATCAGGACTATTACTATGGTGGAGAGAGTTGGGATCAACTCTGAATACAGAAAAGAACAAGTGGGGATTTGTAGCCAAGAAATAAGTTGGGAGGTCGGTGGGTGGAAAATTTACTAAGAGGGGATACGAAGGGTAGGGTGGATTCTTGCTAAACTGGCCTAACAGAATTCTTGCTGAAAGCAGGCCAGGGTGATCAGATGTCAAGAGTGGGGGATTCTCTTTAAATTGACTTAGCAGGATTCTCGTTAAAACTGAGCTATGCAGAGCTGGCAACGAAGGTGCAGGAGAGTCTTTTGTCAATCTTCAGATGACGATGTTGATAATAAATTAAAAACACTCTAGGAAAATATGAATCTTTCGCTTCTCTCTGTAACTGAAGATAAACAAAATTTTTTTTTTCAGAAAAGTCTTATTGCCTTTTTGTTATATCTCTTAATTGAAAATGAAAGACAATTGTATTTAGTTCTGTGGTGAAGGAACGTTGGTAGATTAAAGCTTTGAGTTTCTTATTGATCTTCTATATTGATATATGAAAGGTAAAAAATCATCTGAATTTATTTAAAATTAATTTTTGGGGGCCAGCACCGTGGCATAGTGGTTAAGTTCAGTATGCTCTGCTTCAGGAGGCCCAGGTTTGTGGGTTTGGATACTGGGTGCAGACCTACACCACTCATCAGCCATGCTGAGGTGGTGACGCACATACAAAATAGAGGAGAATTGGCACAGATATTAGCTCAGGGCTAATCTTCTTCAAGCAAAAAAAGAGAGATTGGCAATGTATGTTAGCTCAGGGTGAATCTTCCTCAGCAAAAAAAAAAGAAAAATTAATTTTTTGCAAAAGCCTTAAAAAATAGTCCAACTGGAAAATCAAGCACATATTATAAGATACCAGATTACTCTCTATTTGAACACAATGGCTGATTGTTAACCTCTTGCAAATGTGAATCAATCACACCCTCATTTCCACTTCTACTACTATCTCTGCTGAAAGTTAAAATGTTTTTTTACATTTGTTGTTTAAAAACATCTATTTAGAATCCAAGTTGATTATTGAATATGCTCAGATGGAACTTGATATATTAATCAAGCAAAATGTGAATGAGTGCCTAATCCAAATTTATATGATATTTAAGATATATGTATATGATATTATATATATCATTTTGTTTCAGTGAAAATAAAAGTAACACAATATTTAAATAAAGAAAATTCCTGACTCAAGAAATATATATATGTTAGACAAGAGAACCAAGGAGGAAGTACTCTGCTTCAATTTCTCAGTATTTACTCTTTCTTGAGTGAGTAATTTGTACTTTTCTTTATTTAAGTATTGTATTACTTTGTTTAAATTGAATGGGAAATTGGAGCCAACTGGAAAATATTTATTACAGATATATTTGATAAGAAAATAGTAAATCTATTTTAATCAAAGCATATTTTATAAGTATGGCATAATAATAATAGCAAGTATTTATTGAACTATATATTAAACATTGTGCCAAATGTTTTATTACTGTTACATTTTTAATCCTATCAACAATTCTGTGAGTTAGGCACTATTATTTTGCATTTTACACATTTTACATAGAGTAAATAAGTGACTTGGCCCAAAAGTCACACAAATTTAGTAAAGTGGCACAGATAGTATCCATTCATTCAATGTTTCTCTATCAGTCAGAGTTCAACCATAGAAGTAGAACCAGTAAGGGGAGTTTCTTTTCCCTCTTGGGGAATCCCAGCCCTGCTTTTAAGGAATTCCAACTGATTATCCAAGATAAGCTCCCGTGCTTCAAGTCAACTGATTAGGGCTTTAATTGCAGCTGCAAAATATCTTCACAGCAACACTTTCATTCATGACTTTTGAATTAAATTAGGCTAAAATTGTAGCCTAGCTATGTTGACATCTTAAAAACACCATCATACAGTCAGTCATTCATTCTTTCACCAATTTATTGAGTGCCTATTACATACTTGGTATTATACTACATTCTGAATACAGAGTGGTGAACCAACAAACACTGTCCCTACTCTTAGAAACTTATTAAACAAGCAAACAATAAACTGTCCCTGTAGGATACAATTACTAAATTGATTAGTACTATGAAATAAAAGTCCATATTTCCACAAAAAATATTATAGAATTTCCTAATTTATATTGAGTCATCTCAGGGAAAGTGATTATTTTAAGGTAAGATCTAAAGGAAGAGTGGCATTAGTAAGAGAAGAGTCAAGGAAGAGAGTTTCAGGCAGAAGAGCAAGGGAAGAGCCTATGGGATCCTGAAGAACTGAAAGAAGGCTGGGCATGGGCAATTAGTATAGGGACTTGAGGACTATGTTAAAGGTAATGGATTTCTCCCCCAACCCCAACTCCTGCTGCAGTGTATTGTAAAGTCATGAAAAGTTCTAAGTAGGGTGACATGAGTTTATTTAAGTTTTAAATTGATCACTCTGCTCCTGTATGGGAAATGGCTTGGAAAAGAGCAATAGTGGAAATGGGGAGAATGATTAGGAGGATATTGCAGTGGTTCAGGAGAAAGATGCTGGGTCTTGGGCTTGTCTTATTGTAATGGAGAAAGAGAAAAGCAGAAAGATTTCAAATTGATTTTAGAAGTAGAGTTAGCAACACCTGATGATAGATTAAATGTAGCATGTAAAAGAGAGGGAAGGTATCAGAGATGATTAGCAGGTTTCTACCTTGAGATGGGGAAGATCAGATCCTGTGTCTTTGTTATTAGGGAGCTCTTAGCAAGTGCTTCAGAGTAACTATACCAAACCAATCATTTTCAAGCATGAGGGGAGTTGTTACTCACTTAGAGGGCACACATTATAATCATCTATAGGATCTTTTCTAATTAGTCCACTATCAGAAACTTTAATATCTCCCCAGAACGGGGATGCATCCCACCCACTGGAGATTCAGTGCCATAGTGAGCCTCTGGTTTTAATGGGGATGCGTTGGAAGTTTCCCAGATGCAGAGAGACTGGAAAAACTTATGTAGAAACTTGTAACCTAAGTCATTCAGTATGGAAATGGCATCAGGGTTTGTGATGGAAGTCAGTGACTCTTACACTCTTCAGACGGAGAAAAGGCTTCACATGTTATACCACAATGTGGTAGTACATATTCTCATAAGAGGAGTGGCCAAATTGCATTAAACACAATAGTGTAATCAACATTTTACGTTAGTATCTCATAGCTCAATTCCGTGAAATCAAATATGCCATGTGAGGAATATTTTCAAGCCCTTTTTAATATTGAACCCATTCTATCCATTAATCAGCCCACTCAACACACACATTTACCAGCTTACGAGAAAGAAAAGTTGGGGACATTTAGACTATCTCCATGCGGTTTATGTCCCTATATACTTCTAATGTTTATCCAGTCCAATTCTCCCACATGTACTCAAACGAGCCCTGTTTAAGGCTCTCAGATATTTTGAAAAGTATGTTGAAAGCCGCCCGGTGGCTTAGCGGTTAAGTGCACGCGCTCCACTACTGGCAGCCTGGGTCGGGATCCCGGGAGCGCACCGACGCACCGCTTCTCCGGCCATGCTGAGGCCTCGTCCCACATACAGCAGCTAGAAGGATGTGCAACTATGACATACAACTATCTATTGGGGCTTTGAGGGGGAAAAAAAAAAGGAGGAGGATTGGCAATAGATGTTAGCTCAGAGCCGGTCTTCCTCAGCAAAAAGAGGAGGATTGGCATGGATGTTAGCTCAGGGCTGATCTTCCTCACCAAAAAAAAAAAAAAAAAAGTATATTGATTGTGTAAGTAAGTCTATGATTCAGAGAAGCACAGTGTCTCATTATTTTAACAACAACTAAAACAAACAAAACAAAGCAACTTTTTCTTGTGACCAGAAAGTTCCCTTCTATGAAAACCCAAACTAAATATGAAGTTTAATTTACATTATTGATACTTGGCCCAGTAACATCTGTACTCCTCAGCTGTTCTCAGAGTCATTAGGATACTCCTTTTTTTTTTTTTTTAGAAATTAAAGTGGGGAGAAGTCAACTCTGGGAACACTCACTACCCCATAGCTCAGTAATACTATTACATTGTCACAGATGATGTTCTATTGATTTGAAGTGTTGAACCCTGGCTTATTTACTGAGTCCCAGCGTTTTTGCCACAAAGCACACATCACAATTTTCAGAGCTTCCAGTTACCCAGATATTCACTCAATCTACGGACACTTATTCTGACTTTATTTTCATCATGAATAAAAATGCATATGTTCTCCTATTTTTCTGTTGTTTTTCTTTTAATTGTTCATTGCTACTAACAGGATTTATCTTCTTAGTTGCCTGACTAGTCGTGCTGTAAAACTCAGATCTGCATATAAATAAATACATTCGTATTCAATGGTAACATTTTCTACAGCAATGACCTGAGAAATTATTTTGTGGTCCTAAATCAATCTTAACTCATAGAACAGGAACAAGATTTGGCAATTCCCTTTTTTTCTTTTCTTTTTTTGTTGCTTTTTCTCTTGATCTACTAAATGTCATTGCCACCTTACTAGTTCTGGATAATCTCCCTCTTTTCCTTCAACAACTGAAGACCTGTAAGCACTAGTTAAATTGTCTTATAATGACTGTGTCACAGCAGGGTCATTTATTCTGAGCCATTTGTAAAGAACACACAGCACAATGTTCCAATCAATGTGTACAGATAGGGTCAGGCTAATACAGAAGTGTATTAAAATGGAAGGATGCCAATTTAGTTCATCTTTTGTGAAATGCTGAGTCATTTTCTTGCCACAAAGATCAAGATGAAGCCTTTGAAGAATATTTCTTTCATTTCTCTCATTTTATTTCATACCTTTAGGAAGAATATTCTGGAAACTTAAAAAAAACCTACCAGACCAAGTAGTCCATATATACTTTATTAGGGAAACTATTATTAAACCGACTGTAGAATGATTGAAATTTAATTGTTTGGTAGCCAAAACGATTACATTACTAATGATTTAGGGTAAAACATTTAGCTAAAGCTTCAGGCAGTTTCTTGTGTATTATAAGCATAGAAACACAATTAATCACCCAGCCAAAATAATTATGATTGATCTATAAGAGAAATGGGAGTTTAATTTTCAAGATTTAATTTAGCAGATATGTGAATTTAAACAGTAATTGTACAACGCATAATTAAACAGTGCCTTAGGTTAAAAACCGAACTGTTACTTTTTGTTTTGTAGTCCAAGAACTAACACTTATATTGAGTTTCAGTTACAAAAAATAAAAAAAATTTACTGGAAAACTACTTGTATTCTGACATTCTTTTTTCTTTTTCAAGTTATGAAGCGTGGCAAGATATTGCATGTAAATTAACAATATATCTAGATATTTAAGGAAACAATAATCTACCACATCAGATATTTAGAGCAAGGAGGTTGTGAATAATAACACGACACTAATTCGATTTTTAAATCCAGCCCACTGGTATCACAGTTTGTATATACTCCACCTAGGTTCTGGTACATGATCAATTGCTACCCACATTTTTCTGTGCTGTTGGATGTGTGCATTTCCATATGTATCCAAATTGCTATTTCAATGAAAATTTAGAGGAGGATAGAGAGAACTTGAGAAAGGTGGGGACAGTCTGAAATGGGGGCAGTGCACATTATACACACGTTTACATTGAAGAGATTTCAGGGGAATTCCTCCTGTGTTTTTTTCTGAAGAGCTAGACATATATACCTGGTTTAGAAGCTGGAAAATTTCCTTTGAAAAGAATCTGACATACATTTCTAGACTTAAATAATGTGAAAAATTTACTCATTCAGTTCTTTGTTTAAGACTATAAATTCCCATATTAGAGATTAATAAAATTTTAAAAACTATAGAGTTTAAAATATTGATCTTGATAAATTAGGGTATAAATGACTTCAAAAGGAAAATGTGTATACATCAAATTCACTCAACACTGTGGAGAAATGTTATAAAGGTGGTTAGTTTTCAGAAATCCATTTTCCCCTTCTGCTAGGAAGGTGAAGCTTCTCATATTGTTGGATAGGAGATATTTTGCAATTTTAAGATGCTTCAGGCCAGCACAAACTGCACAGTTGACATTTTAGAAAATGGGCTTTTTCTCTCACTCATCTCTAAAAATCAGTACCTGCAAGGATTACACTTAACATATTAGAACAGTGATTTTTATGGGTTTTTTGGCCCTTCTGTCTTTCAAACACCTAAGAGTAGGTCTAGCTGTAATGTGGTGGGTCAGTGTGATATCCTTGCTAAATAAAACAAAAACCAAGATTTTTTTTTTTTTACTGCTACCATTATACCCGGAAAATAACAGATTTTTTTTGGTCAAGAACTTTAGGTTCAATATATTTTCTTTGCTTAAGCAATAAAGTGCTTCATGGACTTCAGGAGTAATCTCAAGAGTAACCAACCACTTCTGAGAAAATTTCCCAGACCTGATGGGCTAGTTGAGAAGTCTGTTCTTTCCTTTGCTTTCATAGCATGTGGGCATACTTTTATGAGAGCAGTAACAAATGACATTGTAATCATTGGTTGTTTACTTCTTTCCCCATAGACTACGAGTTCAATGAGATCAGGAACTATGTTGTTCATTTCTGCACTCTGAGCACAAAATATAATGTCTGGTACATAGGAGATGATTTCAAGTATTTTTTTGAATGAATGATTAATTGAAGGGAAAGTTCTGAGGTGTAGGTTAGCAATTAACCTACTAAAAGCTGAATGTATAAGTGGGTAGAAGAATAGGGTTATCATAAGACCATGCAGTTCTACAGCAGGGGCAGCATACAGCTTTTCTTCTTAGTTTGTTGACAACTTGGTAATACTAAGCCTACTGCTTCTTTCCCTCCCTTACCACATCTTAATGAATCTTAAAATCTTACAGTATATAAAAGGAATTAAGCCACTAAAACATGATAAATCAGCAAGTATGGAAATAAGCTCACTATAGTAAAACAGTAATTCACAAATTGGAAACTCTCAGAGTGTGCAAAAATTGATGCAGTATCTAAGAGGACCTAATATACTAATATGCTTGAAGAGAGTATTCATGCTTTGGGGCAGCTCTGATTCAGTAAAATTTGATTACTGATGATAATGGTTATGGAAAAAGAGACCATAGTCAGAGAAAGCTTAAAATGTTTATTAAAATCAATGCTTAATAAATGGTAGGTTTACCTGTTTTTCTATCTCACTAGAATGTCTCTCCCTCTTTTTCTCTCTCTCTTCCTCTGTCTAATATATGTGCATATATATCAATCTAAAAAAAGAGAACAATGGATGTTTTATGTGTATTTGAGTAGACAGAACATCTTTATTAAATTGATTTTCTTGGAGTAAATATTTTCTTCTTCCCCCACTACATGTTTTATTTCTTGCCTAAGTTTCTATTGCTCTACAGCTGGAATTAAGTGTTTATTTATTGATATTGTCCATCCACCTTACATTCTCAGTGTTGTCACCCCATTTTATGACATAACCTACCTCATAACATGGCTTACTAGAACTCATTTAGATATATCATCTTTATATTTAAAATAGCATATGGAGGTGCTTACAGGTTATTACAGTAATTAAAAATAACGTCATATCTCATTAGTTATGCCTAGCTAATTAGAAATTTATGATAATTTGAATAGGAATGATGCTAAAATTTACTTTTATGCTTAAAGAAAAATGTTGTGTTAAAAAAATTTCTAGTGTACGTAAAAATTTAGGAGGATTGTGAAAATATCTTTCAATTCCTTAGCAGTGTCACTTTGATGGTAATAATCAATGAGTCAATTAAAATTATTTTACTTTATAAATTTTATTTTACTATGTGTTATGTTACTTTATCTAGACTTCTCTTTGTATGATTTTATTTAGAATTAGTCATGATTTTATGTTAGATATGATTTAATTAATAAATTGAATTTTAAATATTACCTAATTAGGAATTTTCTCATGTTTAAATAAATTGTGTTTTTCTCAATTCTTTTCAGTTAATGAGATTTCTCTACATAACTAGAATAGAACAAGTGCCAAAAATTGGTTGGCTATTATATCAAGATACATTAATATTTAAATGCTTCAATTAAAACTGATTACATTCTAGTCACTTACTACGTCGCAGAAAGAAATAGCTAATTTAAAGTTCATTGTTTTTTTCAATAGTGACCACATGTTAAGAAAGTCAATATGTGGATGTCCTAAAATTATTTATTGTTATAAATTATGGTGGGTCAAGAAAGGCCACTCAAACTTAAATCAACTGCTGTGTATCTTTATCTCTACCTTCCTGCCCTGACACCAAAATAAGTTTGTAATGTTAAGATGTTTGGTACTAACAGTCTAAGTTCAAAATCCAACTCTGCCACTTATGAGCTCTGTGATCATGGCCATTATTTCATTTCCCTAAACTCTAGTTTGTTTATTTGTAAAAAGTGGATAATAGTAGCTGCTTTATAAGTTTTTCATGAGGATTAAATGAGATTATGAGTAAAATGTTCTCAGCATGGTGTCTGGCATATAGTATTCAATGAACAGTACATAAATTAAATGATTTTAATACAACTAAATATAAACAGTACATAATAGTATAATCAACTACTTTCAGTCTCAATTATAATTACTAAATAAGTCACATTTTCCTGATCCTTAAAAACAGGCATTTAAAAAACATCATTAGTGGGAAGTTGGGTACTTACACTGGCTCATGTATTGCATGTATTAAATACTTTTAAAAAATCGCTGAAAGTCTTTGCAGGTTATACTCCCAGGATTAGTAGGTGGTGTTGCTATTAAAGCATAACCTGTATTTAATTTTACTGATTCACTTTATGAATTAATTTTTAATTTATTTTATTTACCCTATTTCATTACCTACAACACACTACAACACACTATATGTATCTCTGGACGCATTTAATAGTGGAGTTCTCTTCAAATTTTTATCCCTTAAATGTTGACTTTACTCACTGCTCTGTCCTCGGCTCTCTTCTCTTCTCATCTATCGCTCTTAAGATGATTTTATCTGCTCCACGGGCTTCAGTTACTATCATTTGCTAATAAGTCCCACATATATTTCTCCAGCATATAGCTCTTTAGATCACAAAATCCAATACCCTATTGGTCGTCTCCATCTTGATTCCCTCAGGCATTTTAAATGCATTATGCTCCAAACTGAAGTCAACATCTGTCTGTAAACTATTTTTCCTCTTATGGTTTTTATTGCAATAAAAGCTACTACCATCAACCTAGTTGTGAAAACTGAAAACTTGGGTATTATCTTTGACTTATCACTTCATCTCAGCCCCCACAGCAATCAAACACCAAGTTCTATCAAATTATCCCCATTCCCGCTGTCACCACCCAGGACTAGACTATATCAACTCTTTCCAGGAATATTTCAACAGATTGTTAATACTGTGCTTTTTGCCAGTCCTTTGTGCCTCCATTCCAATTTCTGCAACATGGAGTGATCTTTTAAAACACAAAGGTAATAATCTAGCCCAGTCCCGAAATTTGTGGAGCTCAGGCAAGAGTATAAATGGAGGTACATGGCTCTTCCCCTTCTCTACCTTCATGCTCCATCCATTACTGCCAGGACACATATATAAGTGCCTTTACATGCACTTATATAGAGACACTCCAACCTGTATATCCGATCATTGTACACAGCCATGCTCCCCTTAACAGCTGTTCAGGGTCCTTCCCTCAGGCCTAGAGGTATGCCCACAGGCCAGATCTGCCCTTAGAGGACAGACCTGGTGAAGAGGCCGCATAGGCCAGAGAAGCAGCTTGAGATCATCCGGGTATGGAATTCTGTTTGAATGTATACATACAGCATGCTCTAGAAGAATGGGCACGGATGCCTGGTGGGTTCATGTCTTTGGCCTTTTGGACTCCTTGCTTTGTGGGCAGAGGCATGGCCAGAGGAAGCCATGGAAAAAGATCCATTTTTCTGGGTCTAAGTGTGATACTGTAATATTATTACTCCCATATTTAAAATACTTAATGACTCCTTATTTTCCTCAGGATCAAGTCTAATCTCTTTAGTATAAATTAGAGGGCCTTTTATGGTCTGACTCTTGTATATTCCTCTGTTTTATTTCTCAACACACTGTATCTTCTATGCTATAATCTAGTAAGTCAGAAGTCGTTTTAGCTCCTTGAATATGGAATGTTCTCTCTTTCACCTGGGCTTTTGCGTAAATCATTTTCTTTGCTTTCAGCACTCTTCATCTCCCCTCCACGTGGATATTTTCTTTTTGTATTTCAGATCTCGACTAGATGATATTTTCTTCAAGGAAATTTCTTTTCCACTTATCCACGATAGACCTCTATGCCTCTCCACCACTAAAGGTTCACACATCCCAGGTATCACGCCCTTAATGTTTTATTTACACAAATACTAAACATCCATTCTATGAAACTGAGTGGAGTCCTATGGAGATGTTGTAATGAATCCTACCTGGCTTTGGAACATGATCCATATTCAATGCCATAATCCATAGGGTAGTGTTTTCTGCTGTTCTTTGCTCCTACCTCCTGCTGTTTTGATTCCTCTCCTATCCTGTTGCAAGATTTGGGCTTCTTCCCTAATTTCTGGAAAAAAAAACATTTATACCAATCTATGATAGAATTTTATTGAGGGTAATTTAATGGAAAATTCCAGGGATCATCAGGAAGAGTCAAAATCACATGGCACTACATTTCAACTGAAAACTCCTTACATGTTTCTCCTTTGAAATTTATCCTTGGCTCTCTCTTTCTTCTTTTCTTCCTTACTCTTTCTCTACCCAGCCTCAAAGCTCAAAGTCTTTTTTGTCCTTAATTTCCTTCAGAGAATCCTCAATAGCAACCCCTCTTAATTTGCAGATTTTTCAGCTGTGCCATAGTTTCTATCCATCAGAAATCTTATTGAAATATATTCCAAATAAAGCCAATATGTCTCTCCCCAAAATGTTTTCATATCAGCTCCTAAAAGGGAAAAAAATAGTCTGTGTTTACAGTATGGTCAGATGTGCTGAAGTTGGGTCCAGCTTACTGCCCACTGCTTGAGATCTATCAGGAAGCTGAAGTAGAACAATTATTGCAGTGCTTATGTCTTACGTGAGTAAATCCTTAGTATTATGTGTCTGTCTCATCAAAGCAGGCTGTACTTCAGTAACAAAAAAATAGGAGTTAACCTAATAAGATTGTGACCCATAAAAGATAAGTGAAAATTGTTTTAATGTGTAACTCATTGCCATTAGCAACATTTTTTTCATAGAACAGATGTCTGTCTGCTCTCCATAGTGTTGTATCCATGAAGTTTGCCATCTCCAGAAATGAATCTTTGATTTATTATAGCCCCAGGCTAATTAAAGAAAATGTTAAGTCGCAGCTTTGTGATTCGTGCATATTGACTATGTGGTCAGTGAAGGAGAAAGAAACCAGAGATTTTATGGAACAAGGGCCATCTGTGTCTTATTTTAAAACTGATTAAATGTGGCACAATCTGTGGCAAAATGATAGCATAGACTTCAGTATCTGAGGAGTATAGGAGCCACATTTAAAAGTTGGGAACTGACTACTAATTATTTTCCAAGTGGTATTATACCTCAACTTAATTTCCACAGACGTCTTTTGACCATGGCCATGCTACTGGATGAAGGCAATATTGAAAGGGAAAGGCACTTTTGATTATCTCTACATTGAAAATGCTTGCACAAATGCTTACCTTTTATCTGAAACTGCTGTTAAATGATCTCTTTCCTTTTTTTTTTTTTTCGGAATACAAATTCACTTTAATACAGTACAATAATGTAAGTACAAGATCAGGTGTTATGCTGAATTTATTATATGCAGCAGATAGTGCTATTTATTTAGTCAACTAGCCTTACAAAAGAAAATCTAATTTTGGATATTATAAATGACATGTCATAAATCTACTTCTTAAAAAGTTAGGATAAATTGATAAATTAGAGAGAGTCAGTCACAATGTGGCAAATATCAGTGCAAACATTTTCCCTTGGTTCCATTATTGATCCGTAAGTATTACATAATATCTCTTATGGAATGGAACTTCTTAAACTCATCATTTTTCTATTTTTTTATGTTTATAGCAAGGAAAATATAATATGAAACTGGAAAGATCTCAGCAGTTCACTCATTTAGAACTCATCTTCAACCAACCAACCACAATACTAAAGATTCTGCACACAACCTATTATGGCTTTTATGAGGATATGATTAAGAGGGTAATAAGTGAACTGACAGTGAAGTGCTTTCTTTAAAATATTATTTGACTTCCAAAAATTTAGGGCTAGGAAAGACCTTAGAAACTACATAGCCCAGATCTCTCATTCTGTAGCTGTAGACTTGGAGACCCAGAGAGGTGAATAACTTCTTCAGGATTATGTAGAGAATTAGCTACAGAGCTGGAATCTCCTCACTTTCACTCTTTCTATTACATCAAATAATAGTGATAGGCAGCATGTAATTAGTGCGAGGTGTAGTTCTAAGCACTTTACATATATTCATTCATTTAATCTTCACAACAACAACATAAGGTAGGTACTATTATTATTTCTGCTTTATTGATGATCAAACTGAGGTCCAAGCAGGTCAAGTGATTCATCCAAGATCACACAGCAAGTAAAGAGAGGAACTGAGTCTCAAATACAGGCAATTTGGCTCCACAGTCTGTGACTGTAAGCACTGCCCTGTATTGTTCCCTTAGCTGATTATTTAAATCTACAATTGTTCAGCATAGTCATTGTTTAGAAATTCTAATAGATGATTTAACTAAATTGACGAGTATATATATTTGGATACTATTTATATTTTATTCTTAGTTCCTTTTTTTAATCTCCTAAACTCCTAGTAAACAGAGAGTAATGCACATTTCCCGCACATGTTCAAGAAGTACCAAGTTGCAAAATTCCTAGTCAAATCATCCCAGATATGCTCTTTTTTTGCAAAAGTGAGGAAGGAAGAGGTAAGTAGGATGAATAGATATCGAGATTGCTGTTTTTCTTTCCAAATTTGAGCAATTTCCAATTGCTCATAATGATCCTCTATCCTTAAATAATTCACATTTCTCAAATTAGTACTAAGAAAAAATAAAGTGGCTTGACAAAGACAAAACCAAAAAAGATAAGAAAGAATTGAACTACATAGATTTATACGCAGTACATAGGCATTTATATGATTAGTTCTTGTCATTTTAAAGGGATGTGGTTGATACTTTTGAAAAAACATGAAATTCAAGAAAATTAATGCATTTATACAGGCCCTCAACTTATTCCTGAATCACATTTCTGTGAAGAGTCATTTGTTTCTTGTGCCATGTTAACCCTCTTTCACATTTCATTGACGTTTATCTTTCACTTGATGACTGTTTTTCACAAAGAAATACAGATTTTGGCACTTTACTATATTTTCTGCAAAGATAATTATGAGGCAAGAACAAAACCACATTGAAATGCAGATGCTGGGCAGCTCGATAAACCCAATAGCTAGTTAAATAGCATGTGTACTCAACCATCCTTGAAGTTATTCAGATTTGTGTCTCAGCAAATATACAAACTACTACACATAATGAATCTTTAGTATTCTTGGGGAAAAAAAACACAAGTGTTAAATCTGTGAATGCTAAATGACTACATTTTACAGAAAGAAGCTTAAGATAAATTTTAATTAAGATAGAACTGAGTTCGTATTTTATAAGATTTAGGATTCTTTTGGTGGTAGGACATAACACTTGGATAGATGAAAGGCAGAATTCTTTGTCTTACAAATAAGAGAAGCCTGCTAGGCAGGGTCACACAGGGAGTTTCACATGAGGTCAGGGTAACAGCAAGCTGGAGCTGTAGGCACCTTATGTACAAGAGGAGTGGCATTATCTAGGTTTCTTGGACTCTTTGTGAATTGGCTAATTTGAATAATTCCATGAGTTTTGTTCCTAGCATCTTGTACCTGGCCTCAGGGTGGTTAGGGCAGGCACTTAGTGGCCTGGTGTGTGAGAGCCCAATAAGGGAAGTGGTTGGAGTGTGGTGTTAACCTGCTACTCCAGAAGGGAAACTGACTGGCCTCTAGTGAGGGCCTCAAAACAGGGTCAAGCCAGCATTAAAAAAAACAAAAACCCAAAACACTATATTATAATTTGCTATCAAAGAAACCTCAAAATTCCAGACTTAACCCAATATAAGTTTATTTTTGGCTCATGTAACAGTTCAGTCAATGCAGATGATTCTGGTATATGGGCAACCTTCTCCATAGAGATTAAGAGACTTGTGTTTTGTCCATCTTAGGACCATGGAGTTCTGGATCTTCTGGATTCTGTTGGCAGATGGGGTGGGGGCAGTGTAGAGAAAGTGCACTTGTTCTTAACCAAAGCATCTCTTATGCTCACATTCCATCAGCTAGAAGTAGTCTTCACATCTCACCAGGGAAGAGAAGGGTTGAGGGGCTAGTAAATATAGTCCTTGGCTGAGCAGCCACTTCCTAGCAATAGCTCTCACTATGGAAAGGGAGTGTGATTTTTTGGTGGACACATAGGTATTTTGCCACAGGAAAGTTTTAGAATATGTATCTGTACATACATGTATACATACAAATATGTACATATCTATATACACACAAGTGCCCACATATAGTATGTATACGTGTATGTATATGCACATAGGCTTTATAACAAGGGATAATTACTATATTAAAGACCTTTAGGTAAAAATGAATTTATCTCTTTGTAGAAAATTTCAACTTTGATATGTGTTGACTCCTATAGACCCTTGAGATTCTTAGTTTCCTCTAGCAGATTTCTTTTTCCATGGCCTGAAATGTTGTGAATTTGGCCTGGAAGGATTTATTGTGGATTTTCAATTACTTTGTACAAATGGAATCTTACAAACATAATATTGAATGAGCGAAGCCAGATACATAAGAGTGTGTTGTTCTCTCGTTGAAGGTCTCATTTCTGAGATTTGTTCATGTTGTGGCACATAGTTGTAGAAGGTTCATTCTCATTGCTGTATAGTATTTAACTGGGTGAATACCTACAGTTTATTTATCCATTCTGCTGCTGATGGGTATTTGAATAGTTTCCAGTTTGGAGTTATTATGAATAGTGCTACCAAGATTATTTCAGAACACGTCTTTTGATTAACCTATACATACATTTATATTGGGTATATGCCTAGAAGGGAAATTTCTGGCCTATAGAGTATGAATATGTTCAGTTTATATACTCATAATTTTCTAACCTTCTTTTACTAGCTATTGTAATTGATCATAAATAAGACACTTTCCCTATACTCTCCTTATTTTATTTTGTTGCACAAAACTTTATGTAACGAATAAAAAACATATAAAAGAAATTTAGGGGAAAAGTCCTGCTAATTCCACTAACTAACATATGAACTGTTTTATTTTTATTTCCATCTAGACCTTATCAATCTTAAGTAATTAAATATAGGCTTTGTATTAAGCTTATTTACTTAACATTATTTTATGAATATTTATACATATTTCTGTGCTTTTTATAATTATGAATTTATATGACTCCACTGAATTCATTCTACTTCCACCAGAAATAGCAATTTCCTATTATAGACTATTTAAAGTATTTTCAATTTTCACGAATTCTTTTTGAAACAACTTATATTTTTAAACTGTACTGTACCTTTGGTACACAGTTTCTTGGGTTTGCTATCTACTGGGGAAAAGAAGGTGACACGTTTTCTGTCTCTGACGTTTAACAAGCTTAGAGAAAAGTATAACTTTTCATGACAGTACATCAACATACTTACCTTCACATTAACTTTACACTCACGCTGCCTCAAGCCTGAATGACATTACATTTCTTTCCAGGTGGTTAAATTGGTGAGGTCTTGACAACCAAATTTTTGGCTGAAAATTAGGCATTGGGATTTACCACGATTTCTTACTTGTTTTTCACAAAACTCAACATGTCTGATACAGAAGTAAGAGAAAGTTTTTTCTCTTTATCCTCAAGCTTAGCAGGTTGCACTGTGCATCTTAATGTCTGTCTCCCTGTACTCCACTCCCTACACTCACACTTTCCTGGAGCCTTTAAAGTCCACAATAACTAAAATTTAATGACATGTGAGCAGACAAAAGCAAATAATAACTTTAGTAAGGAAATGTCACAAGCAAAAACACTTCCTTAATTCTGAACTTAATGGTGTGACCAAGAACTTCTTCAATCCATTAATTTTTGTTTTGATTCCAAAATAATGTCTATTCAAGAATGTTAGGACTCAAGTATTCACAATGGCTATATAAGTTAAAGCAGGAACTGTGTTTTTTTTTTTTTTTTTAAGAAGTTTCTTTTTTTTCTTGAGGTAACATTAGTTTGTAACATTATGTAAATTTCAAGTGTACATCATTATATTACAGTTTCTGTGTAGACTACATCATGTTCACTACCCAAAGACTAATTACCATCCATCACCGTACACATAGGAGGAACTGTGTTTTTTAATGACAGATCTAAATGCAGAATATGGATAGCTAGGACCCCATTGAGTAATCCCAGTGAGGATGTGGTGTCAAAGTAAGGTAATTAAACATGAGGCACAAAGGGGTAAATTCAATCAGTGCTTACAGCCAATTACATTTTGGCAGAGTGTCACTACTATTTCTAAAAACCATTTGATTTGCATTTAAGTGACTAAGAGAAAAAGTTACAAGGTAATTGGGGTATCCTAATTTCACTAATCATTTTTTTTTTCCCCTCAATACTTCATTTGAAAATTGTCAAGAAGGATATAGTGTTTAAAAGTGACAAGAAAAGTTTGGAAATCTTAAAGAAATGAAAATTACCTTTTCTGGAAGAATGAACAAATTTCATAGTCAAATAATAAATTGTTTATTTTTTAATTAAGTAGCTGTGTGTAGCTAGATATTCTGAGCTCAATACTTTCATATGGGCAATCTACATTACAGAAATTATATGATTATTTTTAACTATATAATTTTTTAGCAAACCCCAGAAAATAAGAAATTGCTTCTCTTGGTCACAAGTACAACAATATTCCTTAAAAGCTTAGTGAAATTCTGGAATGATGACGCCTAATAACAAGCTTTGAGACATACAATATTCAGCATTTCTTTTTTTTTTAAAACCACTTTGTTGAGGTATGATTCACCTGTGAAAGGTTTACATATTTAATGTCTACAACTTGATGAGTTTGGTGAGAAATACAGACCCATGAAACCATCACCACAATCTATGCCATAAATATATCCATCACCTCCAAAAGTTTCCTCCCAACCTCTTTATTTATTGTTATTATTTTAGTTAACACTACTGTATTGTCTAATTAAAAATGTACTGAGATCTTATGTTAACTGTTATTATCACAAAAATATTAAGTAAATATCCCAGCATTTCTGTGCTTGTTTGTAAGGCTTACACAGTTTTACATTCTGCCACTAGAATGACCAATTTGAGTTTAATAAGCAAAATTAATAGAGCAGAGTAAATTTGTCAATGTGATAATCTCCTCTTAAAATTTATTTCCCTGTGAAAAACAAAATATACACTGCTACTTACTAGATGTAAAAACATTTTTTTTTTTCTGAGAAAGTTCTGATGAACACAGATGTCTCTACTTTTTTCAAGGATAATCTGTTAAACATGAATATTGTTTAACGTAGAAGATAATATTTCCCCTGGATCTCACTAAAGAAGGGATATAAAGAGTTAATTGTACAATACAATCAAAGGTTACCACAATAAGGATATACTGGTATTCTCTGCTAAGATATATTTTCGCTGATTATTAAAGTTTTGCCTTAGCGCCTGAATAGACAGTTATTGACAGACAATCCTTTGTACTTTACAAGCATAAAATTACAATAAAAGACTGACTTGCAGAGATGTCTAAAATGTCCTTGAAATGAAAAGAGAAAATGGCTCAGACCGTATTTCAAAAGTTAATATATGTTTCTCATCACAGGAAAAAATGAATTAACTTTGTATTCATTAGACAGTCTTTGAAATAATCTTCAATTAAACAGACAATAGATTGCCAAGTCTTACAAAGATAAAACCTTAATCTTACATAGAACATTTTCTACCATTTACTTACTTGTCATGCTTTAATTTTTTCTGCTTCTATTTGAGCTCATGCTAACAAATACTTGCTGGAAAAAGGAGAGGTAATGAAATAAGTTTTTGAATTCCTGAAGAATCTATCATAACATTATTTCATATGAACATTAGATATGCCAATCTTTGTTGATTAAGGAGTACAGAGATATGAGAAAATCTCTTTTCTTTTAGAAGTATTCCTTAAACAAAACTGAATCATTTATTCTCAAATGAAGTTGGCAAATATAGCACATTAATTACAATAATCTAAAATATTTATAGCTGTGAAACTCTGTAATAACCATTTTACATGGATTATCTAATTTAAACCTTATAACAACCCTTTGAGTTGGGTATTATTATTGAGCCTCACTTTGCAGGTGAGAAAACTGTTGCTAAGAAGTCATAAGTTCTCAAGCTTACATAGCTGTAAGGGACAGAGTCAGGATTTATATACAGTTCTCTCTGCCTGTAAAACACACACTCTCTTACGTGTTACATTGCACCAACATCCAAGGTATTGCAGTGTCACTTCTCTAGTGCTGTGTTTTCAGTAGTGCTGCACTTAGGGATGATAAGAGAATGTTTGGAGATGCACCTCCCTTAACCTTTTCGAATTTGCAACCACATATCATTATTGAGAGCCACATGTGGGAAATAAATAAAAAACTATGATGTGGTATATTTTTCTTCCATTTACCCATGCATTCGCTTCTCCATATATATACTACGTGTGGACACCAGTTATTTCATCAAGACTTTGTAGGATTATAGCACAATGTGATTTACAGCCTACAACTCTTTTGCCACAGTGTTTTAACAAAAGTAAATGGCTGTTTTTTACTTTTCTGACACAGCAGAGCTTGAGTGTTTTAGCATATGGCACACGTAAGATTTTTTCCTAAAAGGTTGATAACATAAGTAACAACTTGGAAAATGTGTCTATCCCCACATGTTTTTGGTTAGATATTGTTTTCCTGAAATTATATTGCCAAAATGAATGATATTGTTATTTTTTTTAATAAAATCATTTGCAGGCAATCTTTTAAAACTAATTATTAAGGGAGTTGTAATCTTTTTAGCTATTCAAGCCAGGGAAAGATGATAATCACTGAAGAGAGATGGAATAGATGAGCAGAGGGAAGGAGATGTGGCTACGGAAGCCTCCTGAACAGGAATTAGGATCAAATGATGATTCTTGGTAACAAATTGAGCTGTTCCTTGTCCCTGTGGCTAAGTCCGGGGAGCAAAGAGAAGGCTCTGGACTTCGATGTGTAAAGAGCTTGAACAAGAAGGCTAATGGAATGAGATCTCTAGAGTCTAGGAGATGTCTAATTAGTTGGACTATCCAGGCATCTGTTCTTTCATTTAACAAATATTTCTCAATCTCTACTTTGTGCAAGTCAGTGAGTAAAGTGCGACAGATATAACAATGACCAAATTAAACATGGCCTCAAATATCGTGAGCTTTTAATTCACTAGAGGCTAAAAACTAATAAAAAGGCCATTTTGATGTAATTTTAAATGTCAATGTAGTAAGAATTATAATGGAGATTTGATTGGATAGCATATTCTGTCATTTTCAGTTCTAAAGACTGAGGGACCAGTGAAGTTGTGGATGGAGTTTCTTTCTAGAAATGGGTTTGCTACCTCATAGCAGGAACTTAGTATTTGTAAATGTTCTTGGCGACAAGGTTTGGAGCCCTAGGAGGAGTTGGAAAATAGAATCCGTATAGGCCATAGACACTGGGGTAGAAAAGATGAAGAAGACTACAGTAGTCTCCCATTATTCCCAGTTTCTCTTTGCATGGTTTTGCTTTCCGAGGTTTCAGTTACCTGTGGTCAACTGTCACCTGAAAATATGGAATGGAAAAATCCAGATATAAACAATACATAAGTTTTAAATTGCACACCATTCTCAGTAGCATGATGAAATCTCACGCCATCCTGCTCAATCCTTTCTGGGACGTAAATCATCCCTTTGTCCAGTGTATCCACGCTGTGTACACTACCTGCCTGTTAGTCACTTAGTAGCTGTCTAGTTTATCAGATTGACTGTTGTGGTATTGCAGTGCTTGTGTTCAAGTAACTCTAATTTTACTTAAAAATGACCCCAAAATGCAAGAGTAGTGGTGTTGGTGATTCAGATGGCGATTCAGATATCTGAAGCTGTAAAGTGCTTCCTTTAAATAAAAAGATGCAAGTTCTTGACTTAATAAGGAAGGAAAAGAAATTGTACACTAAGATTGCTAAGATCGATGGTAACTTTTATTATGGTATGTTGTTATAATTGTTCTATTTTATTAGTTATTTTCAATCTCTTACGGTGCCTAATTTGTAAAGTAAACTTTATCATAGATATATATGTATAACATAAAACATAGTGTATATAGAGTTTGGTGCTATCTGTGGTTTCAGGCATCCCCTGGGGTCTTGGAACATATCTCTCGCAGATAAGGGGGGACTACTGTATCAGACACTGAGCTGAAGGGTCTGAGGAAGAATATTGAGCAAAAGGGAGTCATGGGAGGACACCTCATGGAGTCCTCTCCATGAGGGGAGACATGGAATCTCTGGAAACTCATGGAATATCCTCTGAGGAGGGCATCAGTTGTGTCCACAGAGTGAATGCTCAACATTTATACAAATAACATAACAAGAGACATGGAACTTGTGGAGGGACCTTGGAAGCTGGTAGTGTATATGCAAGAGTGTTGGGATCAGGGAAGCGAGACCTGTGTGCTATGCACCATTTACTTAAAGGAGAGTCAGCAGCTAACTGAGTGACAGTGGCAGTATAATGGCACAGGAACAAGGCTCTGCAGAGACCTAATGGCATATAATTCATGCAGAAGTGCATCTGGGAACATAAGTCTTTTACATGCTGTATGAGGTAAGTAAATAGAAGCAATATTTAACTGAAGCAAATAGAGGAGGATCAGATGTGAAACAAGAAGGGTCAGGTAGCCTTGACTCCAAGGTCAGATGGGATACTTTCTGGGGCATCCTTATATCAATTATAATGTAATACTAGAATTATAAGTACCTGATGTGATGGTGGATTTATACCTTTGTGGGGCTGTCTTAGATGTTAGCTAGCAAGAGTTAAGAAATCTATTATTTTAAAGGGGGAATGAGGTTGGTGATAGAGGGCTGCCTATTAGGGGCCTATCAGAACATTGTCCATACTGTATTCTATTTGTCTTCTTCTTATCCAACACAAAAACTGTGATGATCATTTATCTCTGTATCCTCAGGGTCTAGTTAAATCCTTGGTACATAGTAGGTGCCAGTAAATTTTTGAAAATAACTACATGACTGAATGAAAGGCAATCCAAGGCCAAAATTATCACAAATGTAAAGATTTCAGTTGGTACATTCAATTCAATGGCTTTCATGGGGTTTATTCTTCCTTCTGTTTCAGATACTCACAGCTCTGGCAGTCTATCCTTTTGTATTCAACAAAGCCTGGTACAGGAACATCGCTTGCTAGTCATAACTTAAAAATACGGCTCAAAGCCAGGGGGCTGAATCTCCTGGGGGCAATCTTCTCTTATGTGTCTTTAACTATCAGATGACAGATGTTATTCCTCAAGTATTAGTGATTGAGTAGAGGAGGTATTTTGAAGTCAGAGAGCCTTTCAGTGGCTCTGAAGCCATGGCACAGTGATCCTAGTGGATCCTGGAGGTTCTAGCATAGTAGAATAGTGACCCTAGAGTAGCTACAGTCTCTCTGGATAGTCAGGAGACTTAAATCAGCTTTAAAATTTGTTGGGAAACTATCACTGTGTTCTCGACCTGCAAATGCCTAGCAAAGTATGGATTTCAAGAGACACACAGAAACAAAGTAGTAGATTGTAACCACTCTAAATAGAAATGTAGGCAATCTTATCTTGCATTTCTAATCATAAAATTAATGACTCTTTTAGTTTCCTTTTCTCTTCTCACTCCAATCTTTATTTCATCTTCCCATGACAGTACCTATCTAGTTGCAAATCAAATTATGCTACTTACTTGATTAAAACCCTTCAATTAAAAATAAAACATAGCCATCAATTTCAAAAGTATTTAGAACATGTTATTACTAAACTAAACAATGAAGATATGAAGATTATTAACAAAAGAGTTGTGTCCTACTGGGAGAGAAAGACAAGTGAAAAAATGAAAAAAAAAATGACAAATCTGTAATAGAAGTACATATAAGATGTTAAGTAGCATGCAGGGGGGCTAGCAATGTCAATCAAGGGAAAGGTTGGAGGCAGTAATAACGAAAGAGCATATCACAGAGTGAAGTTTGAATTGTGTCTTGAATAAATGAATTGGAATTTACTGAGATGAAGATTACTGAGATGAAGATGATGATTGAGATGGAGAATTCATGGAATAGGATGAGCAAAAGTGCAGAGGCACATAAAAACATTGTAAACCAGGGAAGCAATTAGCTTGGTGTGACTAGATGTCAGGTTGCAAGTAAAGGTAATGAGAGAGCTGAAGTTGGACTGTACGCGTGGATCAATAATGAAAGTTGACATGCTTTCCTGAAAAAGAGGCTACTCTCCTCCAATGTCTAATGCGTCCCAGGATCAGTTTTTGTGAGTTATAGAAAACCATTGAGGTGTTTGAAGTAATGAAAATACATAATCTAATGTGTGCTTTGAAAGAACATTCTGGTCACAGTATAGTGGATGAAATAAAGGAGAGTAGAAGAGACGCAGAAGAACCAGATGAAAACTAATGAAAAATTTGCCTCTCACTGCTTACCAGGTGTACCAGTGCGTATTTATTCACGGAAGAGACGCTAACAATAAAGTGTTGATTATAGGACTCAGGCTTGCATTAATGTTGGAGGAGCCAGGGGAGTAAAGATCTGGAAAGCTGTAGCAGAAATAGTTATGAGTGACTTCTCCAAGCAGGTGGAGAAGCTGGAGTTTGTAGGGAAGTCTGAAAAATCATTATTGGGTGCTGCTATTGTGAGGTGTAAGCTCAGGGTGAGATTTGTTAAGCTGTTGGGGCTGACCTATGTGATTTCCTGGGAATAATGGCTTCCAGTTTACTTCACTTTCTAGATCTTGCTTGAGTTTTGTGCATTGGCAAATGTTAACCCAGAACTTTAAAGCAAATGGTTGTGAATTCAAGTTGACAACAGATAATCCAACACATTAGGTAAAGTACAAGACCCTTGACTATCAAAACTCGAGCCTACCTTTCATCTTTATGTCCCTGAATTTGATTCTTACACTGTCTTCTCAAAAGCTGTGCTTTGAATTCACACTGCTGTTCTCTCTGCTTTGTTCAAATTTCCTTCCCCTCTCTGTTTCTGAGCTCCTATACTTCTTCCAAGGTCCTGCCCAAAGTTTTCATCTGAGGAACCTTCCCTAAATGTCCCAAGCAGAATTGGCTTACCCTCTCTTCTCTGTTGCATCACTTAGGATTGGACTCAGCTGTGTGTAACAGAACAGCCTACCTAGTAGCTGAAATAGGTAAGGGTTGTTTATATCTTACAAACCAGAGATTCAGGAATAGTAGTTAAGTGTTGTCAAGGGAAATCAATGTATGTTCTGACATTCTTGGCATGTGGCTTTTGTCCTCTTGGTTGCAACTCAGATGGCCCAAAACCAGACATCACATCCACATTCCAGGTAGGAGGAAGGAGAAAAGGGAAGAAGAGCAGATGTCTGCTTACGGTTCATCGACCAGAATTGAATAGCAAAGCAATCCCTGGCTGCAATGAGTGTAGTGAAACAGTTTTTAGCTTAATAATTGGTTCATGGGTTAAAAATCTCTATAGAAGAAATTACTAAGGGAGAAGGAGAAAGCATGGTTGTGGGGTAAGTTAACATACAGTATCTTCCACACTGTATTTCTCAAAGCACTTTGGATACAATACTTTCCACAAGTATCATAACTATTTATATTCTTATCTGTCTCGCTAAGTAGGATGTCAGAATCACAAGGGCAGCAGCAATGTCTCATGCATCTTTCCATCCCAAACATTTAGAATATTATAGAATAAATTAATGAACACCATGTAGGAATACACTGAGATTTTAATGAAATAGATCTAAGTATAGTTGAGTAAGTAGATTCAACTAGAATATGAAAATCTCGACCTCCCAAAAGATATGATATTATGATGTTAAGTGATTGTGTTCATGGTTGGCAGTACAGATGGTACAGAGTTAAATAAAGTAGAAATAAGTATTATAACCACCCTTGACCAGTTGGGCTCTGAGCGTATGAATTATATTTCCAGATCAAATAGTACCTGCATAGTTTGTTGGTAATCCTGTCATTTTGATTCAGAGCTTAAGTGATGATGCCATTAACACTGTATGCTTTTTTAAATGCCATATTCCTCAATCCATTCTGGCACTGTTGGGTTTATTTATTAAAGATATTAAACAAGCTAAAACCATATCCTGTACTTTCCTCGTTCAATAATTTTTAATTCTGGATCACATCACACCATATTATTTATCTCTGTGAATCTCTATGAGAATGAGGTTTTCTCTGAATAAAATATGATTTGACAACCCAAACACACCATTTTATTTGCAACAAAAAGGAAGAGAATAGATTTCAGTAATAACAAGCATTTTTCTGAATGGCTGAATAATTTGAGATTATGACAGATTCAGGGACTTTCGAATCAGTTCTTTTCAATTCACTTAATAATATACATAATTTGTAGCCTGCACAAAACACTTTCTATTTCTCTCAAAATCTAATTTCAAGGCATCCTCACAGAAAGCCATATCAATTTACTATTTGTGTTTTGGCTTTGGTTGTGTTCTTCCCTGACACTGTCTCCAATTCTTTCCTGTTTCTTCATCCCCCATTGCCATTGTGTAAGAATGTATCATATAGGGCAGTGTGTCTCTTATAACTGTTGCTGTCCCACAATAAATACAACTGTGTGTTCTTGCTGGTTCAAAGAAAAAAAAAAACTAACTGCAGTTATTGGAAGATCATTTATTCTCCTCAAAGGAAAATAGTCAATAGTTCTTAGCTGATTGTTCTTTGTAATTAGTAATCAAATTAGCCTTGGGAATATTGCATTAAATCCTTTAATTAATAAGTTACTGTATTATTATAAATAGCATTGATGTTCCTAGGAAAAAGGATAGATGGAGTTGCACATTATGAAATAGGAGATTTTTAGTATGTTCCAGTATGTATGGTCTGTATAGAATTTTAAGTACTTATTTGTGCTTTACACACTTTCATTTTAAAGATTCAAAAACACATACTTCACACCCTTTCTTTAATATAGAGTGTTACTCAGATCTGATTTTTCTCAAATTAATAAAGCCTTCCTTGCTTTGATAAATTGTCAATTAGCCTCAACAGTATGGAAAAAAAAACAAGAAAAGTATTACTATTGGCACTAGGTCACTACTAAAAAATTATAAAAGTTCATCCATTTAAGCAATTTGCCAATTTATTATTGATTAATTGTTGATGTTAAACTATTCACATTTAATTCGGGGTATTAAAGGCATATTTTAGTGACTTTGTCACCATTTAAAATAAAAATGAGGTGTTAATGACTGCATTTGACAGAAGATGACCTTTTATGAGGACTATTCAGAAATGAAAGAGTATTTGCTGTCATCCAACAGATAAATCCTCACATGGACATACCCTTAGTGTATTGTTCTGCTTTTGTTTAAGTCTAATATTTATGAGTGTGTCTCTGTCCTTCACCATCTCTTCACCTTAGAATCCTTTCAAACCTATCTCTCTCTCTATTATACACCATTTCTTCTGCATGTAGATAGCTGAATTTGAATGAAAGGAACACTGCACTGGCTCTTAGGACAGTTCTTGTTTAAATCTGGACTGTATCCTCGTTTTGGAACTTTAAAAGTCGTCTGGACTTTCAATTTCTCAGTTTCTTTGTTAGTAACATAGAAGGATTACGTTAGTTGTTTTATTCCTGAAACTAGAATGTCAGCCACACCAGAGTAAAAACTTAATCTGGCTCATGTACTACTTATCCCAACACTCAAAACAGTACTTTGTATGCAGAAAGTTCTCAATAAATATTTGTTGAATTAATTAGTAAATTACAGTTACTCAAATTTAAATCTCAATTTTTATTATAAAGAGATAAAGCAATATTTCCAAGGTATGTGAAGGGAGGCATAAAGAGTACACAACGCAATCATCTCTAATCCCACCACACAACAGAAGCAAGGAAACACAACCAATTTCTTAGAACTTTGCTGTGTGCTTGTGCCTTCTCCCAGTCCTTCTTGATTTCCTCACGGGGAGCCATTCTCCAGATTTTGTATCTCTTATTCTTTTTTACTTTACAGTTTTATCATATGTGAATATACTCCTAAAGTATGTGTCACTCATTTTTATTTAATTTTGAACCTTATGTAAATGGAATAATGATGTTTCTTTGATGATATGATTTATGCTCAACATCACATTTGTAATATTCATCCATGTTGATGCATGGAACTACATTTTATGCATTTTCACTCTAATTTGAGTTTTCCATTCTGTTTTCCTGCTTTTGTGCTTATAGACAGTATCTTAATTATAATATCATTTTAATATAAAAAGATTTAGCAGTTCTCGATATCTGGTTTGGTAAGTCTCCTCCCTTGTTCTTTTCCAGGTATGTCTCCATCCTTCTTGCATGTTTCTTCATACAAAAACACATTAGATTCTGCTTAATTAGGTTCCAAAATTTCTCTGTATGTTTATTGGAATGCCACTGAATCTGCAGATCACTTGGGGAGGATTGAATAATTATTTTATTATTCTTCCTTCCCATGAAGTAAGAACATGAAGTATAGTCTTTTAGTCTTTTAAAAAATCTTTTAATACGTCTTTTATATTTTTATCTCTTTGCAATATGGATACCTTTTATAAATCAATCTTTTATTTCGCTAATTGTGTCCTTACCTATGTCTCATCTGCTCTTTAACTCATCCATGTAGTTCATTTCAATTATTAGTTGAAATGATTTCATTATTAAAAGTTATATTTGTTTAAAAATTTTTCCTTATTTAAAAAATATTTTGTTCCTTGATCATATTTTCAAGTTTCTCTTTTATTTTATTTTTTTCTTTATGTCTTTGTTGGGGAAGATTTACCCTGAGCTCACATCTGTTGCCAGTCTTCCTCTCTTTTGCTGAGGAAGATTCGTCCTGAGCTAACATATGTGCCAATCTTCCTCTATTTTGTATGTGATCTGCCACCACAGCATAGCCACTGACCAGTGGTGTAGGTCTGCACCAGGGAACCAAACCTGGGCCACGGATGTAGAGCGCACCAAACTTAACCACTAAGCAACTGGGCTGGCCCTCTCTTTTATTTTTTTTAAATGTGTTAATGTACTTGTTATATATTCCACATCAAATAATTTCAGTATCTAAAAACTTTCCACATTTGATTCTTTGGATTTTATGGTACATTATTTGTGTGGCTCATGATTTTGTGTTATACGTTCCTAGAAATTTTTTCAGGGATGGTGTTTTGAGAACTCAGTTGATTCATAAAGGATTTGTGTTTGCTTCTTCTAGGTACCCGAGAATGCTACTAACCAACAGTCACTTTATAATTAAGGTTTTCCTTTGAGGATTTTTGAACCATCCAAGTACTGTGATTTGGGGGCACAAATTTGAGGAGGGCCAGCTTATGGTTAGAAATTATGTGGAGACAATATATTTGCTCCTCTACTCAGTAATGAGGTGGAGAATGGAGAATTCCCTTACTGCCCTTCCCTCCTGCACAGCAGATTTATTTCAAGTTCATCCTTACACTGAGTATGTTCTACTTGAGGTTTCCAGCATTCTTCAGTGGTCTCTTGTCAGACTCATTGTCTTGGGAAGAGTGAACACTCCCAGCCCCCACCTTACCTGTGACACATTGTACACTCTGCAGACATTAAAATGGAACCTCAAACTCACCAGGGTTCTCCTTTGCCCTTACTTTTGTCGTTGCAGATTTCCAAATCTCTTGTCAATCCAGTAATGAATTTAAAACGATGTTTTTCACATTTTATGCAGCATTTTTAATTATTTTCAATGATGGAGTTATTAAAGAAGTATAATCCACCATAATGCTGAAAACACAAATCTCTCTGAAGTTTTTTTTTTTTAAGAACAATCAAAATCTAAAGTGATTGCAAACTTACAGTTATTATCCCTCTATTTATAGAGTTCATCATATATGTCACATACTAAGCCAGGCATCAGGGACACAAAGAATAGGATAGGATCTGCCTTCCTAGAGCTCACAATATCCAGGCATGGAGAGTCTTGGAAAATGACAATGTGAAAATCTTGAAGTCTAGTCAGTTTCCATAGAGAACTGTTCTATGGGAACTTAGTGGACTATTTTTAATTGGCCATGGGACTCTGAGGAGAGCTTAACTGAAGAGGAGGTAGATGAGGTGGTTCTTGATGGCTCAGCAGAAAACTGGCAAAAAAGTGGGTTTAGGGAGATATTGCAGGAAGAAGCAATTTTGGAAGTTCTGTAAAGAGTTAGGAGTGTTGAGGATGGTGAGGAATCGAATGTGACAGGGATTTGGGGTAAACTTTGTCAGGGGAATGACAATATTGTAAAGGTAGATTTTGAACGATTGCTAGTTTACGCATTGGAAAGTTTTGTGGTATTGAAAATATCCCGTAAGCTTGAAATTTAATAAGGAAATGAATGAGGATATTAGAAGATAGTTTTGATACATTTGCTCTTTGAAGAAATTGCACAACAATTGGACAGCTTCCTACTTGAATAGAGATTTGTTCATTTTACTTTATTACTGGTTAAAACTAGTGATGAAGGTAATTTAGACTTTTTCTGAAATTAATGATGTTTTATGGAAAATGGTTATACACATATACATATATAGTACTTCCCTAAGCCCCCACATTTTTGCCAATTTTCTGCTAAGTCATCAAGAACTAGTGTGTGTGTATACATTCACATACTCAAAATTCAAAACCAAAACACTCAAAAAATGTAACCCTAGTTTTCTCACAGTAGATTCTTTAATAGAGAATTTCCCCATCTTTAGGATCTGAGACATATTTTCTTACACACACAGGAAGAATGAGAAGAACTGCATGCAATTGTACAACAAAAGAAGAACAAATGCATATAAAGCCTTAGAAGATGAAATACCTGATTAAGATATTTTCTGAATCACTATCTGGCTGAAAAGATAGGACATTTGTCACAACAGGTAAATTTGCCAAAGCAGTGTGAGAACAAGTGACTGAGGAGAGCGTAATGAGCTTGCCAGGGCAATCAAGTACAACAGATTTGTAGCAGCTGCTGGGGTCCAAGGAACCTTAGGGAATCCACTCAAGATGCTGAGCCAATTTATCTACTAGCATCACTGCTAGGGATGTGTGAAGAACTTGAGAAGCCAGCCGTGTACAGCAAGAACATAAAATATCATAGGAGTCACTGTGGAGAATATGAGATCCCAACATCTTAAAGGAAGACAAAACCTAAGGTGAGTACACAGTGCTATTTGCTCCTTCAATAAATAAACCTTTTGACTATCTGCTGAGGGCAGATTAATGTGCTGATGTGCAAAAGAAGGAAAGAAGAGAGTTCCAGCTTTTAGTTGCTTACTATCTAGGGAACATGATACATGCAGATATATGTTCATGGTACTGTGAAAAGAGATAAAGTGTCAAAATGAGCAGGAAAAATAAGTGCTATCTAAGTTTTTAAAATACATTCATCAGAGTGAGCTATAATAGATGGATGGGCAAGGCTCAATAGAAAAGGTTGTACTTGATGAGAGTTTTGCAAGTTGAGTATATCTGGATCAGGGAAGGCACAGATCTTGCATGTGGGAGTCGCTTCCTTCTCCTTCAGCCACGGCAGACATCACTAATCAGTCCTGTTTCCACTGAACCTGGAAGCAGTATTAATCATTCTCAGGATAGCATTGCAGGAAGAGCCTATGTTTCATTACAGATATCATTAAAGTTGAAAAAGGTTTACCATTCCTATTTGTACAGAGAATTAAGGAAAAAGCATTCCAGGCATAGGGTAGAACATGTACAAAAGATTGGCTTTGGAATTTGTGTTCTAGGTAAAACAAGTCAAGATTTACTCTGAGTAATAGGATAAGGGGGGCCGGCCCGGTGGCGTAGTGGTTAAGTTCGTTCCCTCCACTTTGGCGGCCCAGGGTTCATGGGTTCGGACCCTGGGCACGGATCTATGCACCACTCATCAAGCCATGCTGTGGCAGCATCCCACATACAAAATAGAGGAAGATTGGCACAGATGTTAGCTCAGGGCCAATCTTCCTCACCAAAAACATTAGAAATAAAATAGAGTAACGGAAGTTGTGTTGTTATAGTGTGGCCTAATAATAAAGGGTCATAGGTTCCCAGTTTAGGATATTAGTCTCACTCTGTTACTGAGAGCCAGTGGGGTTTTTTAAATCACTTTATTGAGGTATGGTGGACATACAAAAAGCTGCACATTTTTAGTGTATACAACTTGATGAGTTTGGAGATAAGTATATACCTGTGAAACCACAATCTATGCTATGAACATATCCATCACCTCCTGGGGGATCCACCTTCTTTATTTATAATTATTATTATTATTTATTCTTATTATTTCTTTTTCATGTGTGATAAAAACACTTAACATAAGATTTGCCCTCTAAGCAAATTTTTAAGTATGCAATAGATTGTTGTTAACTATAGGCAATACACTGTACAGTAGATTTCTAGGACTCATTCATCTTGTATAACTGAAACTCTGTACCCTTTGACTTTACTTCGTGTTTCCCCCTCCTACCCCTGGCAACCACTATTCTACTCTGTGCTTCTGTGAGTTTGACTATTTTTGTGGTAATATTTGTCCTTCTGTGTCTAGCTTATGTCACATAGCATAATATCCTCCAGGTTGTTGCAGCCAATGGATTTTTGAAAGCAAGAGCATGACAAGGTAATGGAAGCAATGTTATATTTTTATGTAAGATTGATAGGAAAGGGAACTTATGTGGGGATTTGTCATTATTTTAGAGCTCAGCATCTGAAACACTTCCCAATAATTTCGGAATTTTCTAGCTTATGTGGCAGAACTCATCTCTCACTATAGAGTGCAAAAATACTCATTGTCTTAGGGTCTTTTGCAGCTAGAGAATGGGCACATGTTCTACAAGGCTACCCATGAGGAAGTCGGGTCCACACTGGATTCAGTCTGGGGATGGGTGGCAGTCAGTAGTATCAGCAGCAGCATTAGTAGCAGAAGGAGCTACTTCTTGTCTCCAGAGAAAGCAGAGGCAGCAATATGCCAGGATAAGGGTCAGTAGAATTGGCGGGGCAAAGAGTAGTGTCTGTGCCTAACAAAGGCAAGAATATCAGCAATTCTTACAACGTTATGCTGTAGCTCCTGGCTGTTTAGCCTCCAACCACAATTTTGGGCTCTCCCAGTGATATTTTGACTACCCTTTCAACAAATGCCACTTTTGCGTAAGTTGACAGACTTGGTTTCTATTGCATGCAGATCTGATCTAAGGGCATTCTATTGAGGAGAATATTAACATAATTTAGCCATGTGTAGGTGGCTCCTGAACAAGTATGGTAGGACAAGTAATTTTCAAGGATAAATGGAAAGTTTTGATATCTGAATCTCTATAAGAATAAAGAGTGGGAAGGTTTTTAAGGTCTGGGTGAGCTAGTGGGAAAATACTGGAGGACATCAGTGGGGAGGTTGAAAATGGGGTATGTTGAGCGCATTGAGTTATTCCTGAGTTTGCAAATGTTTTCCTCTACCATTAGGCCATCTGTGCTTGCTAATTGTCTCCCATTGAAGTTAAGCTCTTATTCTCTTACAGAGACCAGGAGATAGGGGTGTTATCATCCTTGATTTAAAAGAGAGGCTCCCAAGTCCTTCAGAAAGACGTTCCTGGATGTAAAACTGACAAGAAGCTTTTAAAAAGATTTACATCTCAAAGGGACAGAGAAAGAATTTACAAGTTTTCTAAAGTAAATGTTCTAATAAAAGGGAGAAAAGGAGCCTAGAGTCAGAAGCACGTCTAATGTTTAGTGAAGATGAGAGTCACCCCTAAATTTCTAATCAATTTCCTGGTCAATTCCAGGAGGAGGAAGGAGAAACATAGGAAAACCTGAAGTTATTTTTGTTTCCCATTAGACTGATGGAATGGATTTACAGAGTCAAAAATAATATTTGTCGATGCAAATAATCCATAATCAATCTATAAGTCAAAATTAGTGTAAGTTTATTATGAGCCAATTTGAGGACTATAACCTGGGAGAACTTTTCCACCAAAGAAGGAAGCTCTCCAAAGAAGTGGGGTGTACAGAGTGGTTATACACCATCTTGAAACAAAGAGCATCCAGCACATATGACAGGAAGATCTCTTTTACTACCATCATGAGATGCTTTGCTGGCACAGCAGGTCAGTGGTCACAAGGTGAGCACAGCAAGTCAGTGGGCAGCAGGTCAGTGGTCACAAGGTGAATTGAAGCAGGTTAATTAATCCTTCGTTTCTGGGAAGAAATGCTTATCCCTAAAGAAATGCTAATATGGGGGAGGCAACATTCCTATCTTTAAGGGCATCATTCTTGGCTTTGGGACATTGTAAATTTTTAAAGCAGATGTATAATGCCTGCTCAACAGACCATGTCAGGCCTTTCTGGAAAAACAAGGTCAGGCTGAATTAGTTTTAAACCAAATGGCTTCCTCATATACTTCGGTATATGCTATTGCTTTTCATTTATTCATCATATTGTTAGACAAAAATATAGAACTCTTGCTTCTTGCACACTGGTCAGGCTACTGAGATTCATTAATACACATCAGAAGATTAATTCTTTATTCCCATTTACATAGTCCTTAGAGAACTTTTAAAAGACTTACTATTTATTGTCCTTCCAACCTACAACCAGAGTCACAAACTAATAATCATTCATCACTAACACCAAAGTTGTACCAGTATTTTTTTAATTCAAATCTGTGAACATGTGGTAAAAACCAACAGGACATTAGCATCTTTTTCATTATGTGTAGGAAAATCAGTAAAGAGCAGTAAATGACTGTAAACTCGATAACCAATTGTAAGGAAGGCAATCATTTAATAATTATTAACATGTATAATAAGAGAGAATGCAAAATCTATGATGAATTTTAAATTGATGTAAATATATTGTATGGCATGGTTAATGTTAGAATAGACAATTGTATATGCATATAAATGGAATATACATTTAGATGTGTTAGGATATAAATATCAAAAAAGATTCACAAAATCACAAAATGACAGATAAGTAAAAACATAGCAATAAATCTCAATAAAATTGCTCCCAAATTACATTTATATCCTATTTCCTAAATGATTTCCATATTAATCCCAATGTTAGTAGATCTATAAATTGATATTTTATACTATTACTTTCATCAGAAGTTGAGGGAATTTTAATTATGAGGTTAAAGTTCTTTTAAATAACCAAAGGAAAAAAAAGTTGAAGCTAAACAAACTGATTAGATGTTTTTTAATGTACTGCAAGTTGATTTCCATTGGACACAATTTTCTTCACTCTAATTCTTTTTCGTGTTAGTCCTTTAATTGGAGGGTTTTTTCCCATAGAGAAGATTGTCAGTCCCTTAAAAAAACAGTATATAATATAACATTCTTAGGTAAACCTAAAGTCTAAAGCAAGAGAATTGAAATATTCATGGAATATGTTCACTGAATTTTAGTTTCAATAGACACATTTTTCTTTTTCTATTTGATTTGAATGTGGCTTATTGTCCTTGTCTTTTTTCACCTCCTCCTATTCTCCTATTGAATTATTGATGGGGGAACCCTTAAAAAAAGCTCTTCTTTCTTTTTTCTATAGTGGACTTGTGCTCAAAAAAAGAGGATAAAGGTCATATTGCTTTCTTTTCATGGCAAATGTCCTTGGTTAGTGCATTGACTAATAAAGAGTATTTATGTTCAGGTATAGCTTTATTTCTGCAGTGAATGATTTTGAAGTTGTATATAAGTTTAATTTTTAAGACATCAAACCTTATGTTAAATATGTGTAGGAGTGGCTGTGTATAAATTGTTGTCCAGTCTCTAAGAAATATTCTCACCTAGTTCTGGTCACCTCTACCTTGGTCAAGGAGAAAAGTTACACCTTCACTCTTTCATTCCTTTATCCTCTGCTTACGAGTTTACAGCAACCTGTTGTATGGCAAAAGGCAAAAAAAAACTCAAAAATCTGTTTCCGCATAAATGATCCCCTTATTTAAGGGTTTATTTGTGTCTTTGTTTCTGCTCATTGTGGGTATCTGTGAGATTTGAAAACAAATGGATTGCTCCACTGAGAATTCGCTTACTATTTTAGAAATGGGGTATAAATTTTGTAGAATAAATGAGAAGATATAGGAAGGAAATTAATATTAAATGAGTGTTTCATCTAATAATACTCATCTTTCTGCAGGAAAGTGTTGCTATAACTCATGTTATGGGTGAAGAAACTGAGGTTTAGAGAAATCTGGGATTTGGCCAAGATAGTGCAGAATGAGGTGTGATTTCTAAATACATAAATTTAGATTTATCTTACAGTAAGCTACCTCCTATAATGATAATGGCTCACATTTATTAAGCACTTACCATGTGCCAGAAATTCTTCGAAGTGTTTTAAAAGTGTCAGTGCTCTCCAACCACGCTTGTGGTTGAATAATTTGGGATTATGACTCATTGTACTGAGGAAGAGCTCACATCATGGAGAACCATGGGGCATCTCAGTGAGAGAGTATTAACAAGATTTATAGGATTTGGGCTTATCATCCTGATTTGTGTAATTTTTCAGGAGGATTTAAGAAAGTAGGGCTTTGCTCTGGATTAGATGCTGTCAGGAAGTCGGGGTACTTTATGAATGGTTATGCTAATCTTATCTAGAAGGAGGGAGAGTTAGAATGAGGCCAAAGCTGTAATTGATAAAGAAACGGCAGTCACTCATTAGGTAGGATAGGGGAATGTTTCGATCTTTTTGTTGTTTGGACAATATTCAGACTTTTGTCTGTGTTTAGGCATGATTATAGAGTGGACTTGTTTTGGTCTTGATCCAGCATAGTTGTATGGTGACATGTGGCCTTTTATGATATTGTTGTTCTATAATATTGTTTCTGTTCAACAGGAGAAAACCAAAGCCTATTTAATAGTACCAGACCAGTTCCCAGATGTCGGGGCCACTTATCTCTTTCTTGGTCCCCACTTTTGGCCCAGGGCAGATGAAATCAGACCACAAGACATTAATCCATGACATCCAGAGTTTCATTGTTGTTGGGATTTTGTTGATCAGGAGTTTCTTTAGAGGTTGTAGTCTGTGGTTGTGCTAGAGTAAGTGTTTCCTAATCCTTTTGTTGAAGGATGAGTTGAATTCTCTGAGGCGACAATGGCTGCACAGTCACATTTAAGACCCTGAACAGGATACATTGGCTAAATATATTACAAGCAATGATCAGAGACAAAATGATTATTAGTCCTTGAAACAAGTTTTGAAATCAGGAGCCTAGATTATAAAACCCAAGCAAATATATCTGCTGGGTCTGAAAAAGAGTCACTGTAGCCTTATGTATTATATTAAAATATTGAGGGAAACATCCATTAATATCTATAAATAGGTGTTAAATTATAGTGCATTTATAAAATGCAACACGGTTCATCTAGTTTAAAATAGCATTGTAGATAAATATCCATTGGCAGATGGATATTTATGAGAGAGATGTTTATGATGTATAGTTAAGTGAAAAATTGAGGTTCCTAAGCAGAATATTGCCATTTAATATATATGCATAGAAAAATGTGTGGAAATAGGTTATGAAAGTGTTAACAGTAGTTATCTCTGAGAGGTGTGCTTGTGGGAGATTTTAAATTTATTTTGCCTTTTGACTTATCTGTAGGTTCTTATTTTTCTGTGCTCAAAATGTATTGCTTTTGTAATGAGTAAAAAAAGATAAACAAATGTTTTTTTGCATAATGGAATCATGGTTGATTTTTACATCCTTTTTTCTGTATTTTGTGATTTTTAAATTATCCTAAAATAAACTGTTATCAATATTATTAACTAAAAATAAGAACACAAAAGTAAGTTAACATTTAAAAAGTCCCAATTTATTTAAAATTGTGAAACTAATAAGTTTAGGAATGACTGCCAATTCAAATGCAAAGTAGTATATACAATGCAGTGACTTTATTTTATTTTAGCTTTATATTAAGTTTTAGCATCTGGCTGGGTGTTGATTCTGATTGCCATTCATTTTCGACTGCTTTAAACTTATTTCTTTAATTACTAGTTCAAAAAATGTTAAATTGATATTTTGAATTTTGATTAAATTCACAATTAATTTTTGTTGCTTCTACAATTATGTGATCCTATTATCTCAAAGTAATACAAAAATTTTCTTCTTTTCAATATATAAACCTCTTTTTTGGTAATTGCTTTCTAGATTTTAAATAATTTTGACTAAATGAAGTGATAGTTAGAATCCTTGTCCTATTCATGACCTCAATAGAAAATTTCTAACAATTTCTTCTTTAGTTGTTCAGTCATTTACTAACTCACATGTATTCTAACTGCATGGTATCTATCTTAGAACATGCTAAAAAAGGTATTATACATTTTATATTAATATTTTAAGTAAGTAATGCCAAATTCATAATGATTTTGGGGGTATTATTAATATGATTACACCAAATATAATCCTACTCTAGTCCCATCCTTATATTCCCAGAATACACAAGACTTAAATACAATGTATTGTTTTGTGATAGGAATGGAAGTAATCTGAATTCCGTATGTGATTTTTATTTAGGATTTTTGCACCTTTATACATGAGTTTGTTTGTAGAAGTTTTCTTTCTTTAGTCTCAATGTCTGATTTACATATTAGATTTATGCTAGATTTATTCAAGGAATTGAGATGTTTTCCATATTGTTTTGTTAAGAAATGCAAAGGTTCTGAGATTTTTACCTTACTTGCAAGTTAACAAGTTAGCTTGCCACAGTTTAACAGATACTAGCAGAACAGAGGAGACTCTTGGGTAGGTGACAAAAGACAATGTATTACTTACATCAATAGCAGTAGCCAGAGTAACATTGTTGTGCTGCTTCCCTGGCGCCCCAGTTCCCACAGGGCAATAAGATGAGGGCCAGGTGATACCTGCACACACTATGGAGTGTGTTACAGAACCTTGAGTTTAGGAAGTCTGATTCTGTGGAGGGACCTGCTAGCACACCGTGTAAGCACAACTGCTCCAGAAGAAGAACTTATTTTTATTATATTAGACAAATAAATCTCCTCCAGTGGTAGATCACGTCTCTGTCTTCCAAAGCTGCTTGCTATACAAACATCTTTGAAAAGATAGTCTGAAGCAAGTTAGATGTCACGGAACAATTGCAACTTTTTCTATGGATTATAAAGATTGCTTTGCATGGTTTCAGCATGAGTAATCATTTTTAGGTTCCTGCACTAACATGTAAAGTGATGACTGCATTAACACACACACACACACACACACACACTAAATCTTAGAATTTAAATCCTGTTTTAAAATATGACTTAAAATCTATACATATTTTTATTATAGATGATTATATTGTGTCCTGACAGTTTTTTATATTGTACTTCCCCATTCTTGAGCTCATAAATTTGCTTCATCTCATATTTATGTGTAGTACAATCTTCAAGTCAAAATTTCATTAATAATATTTAGTTTATTCTTATTTTCCCTATCCTTGAATGACTTAGAATGGATTTCTATTTATTTCTTTCATGCAATAAACTTGGCTAAGTATATAATTTTGTGATATTAACTTTACCCCAGAACTGTTCGTAGACACTACCCTTGTTATACTGGGAAAGTCTGGGACAAACTTGGTTTTAATACCTTTTATAGAATCTGAAATAATGGAATTCTGTACTTCTCAAAGGAATGCACTTTTACCAATGAGGACACATGATAATGTCCCAAGCATTATAAGTCTAGAGGACAAATAGAGGACTACTCTTTTTCTTGAGAGTAAATTTTACACAAAAGTGTTTTTTTCCTGGGGGCGTGGGGGTGATAAAAAAACACATTGTTTTTAATACTAAAATGTTCACACATATATTATGATTCAGAGTAGGAAATCTTCATGAAATTTTAAGATAAAACAAGAAATTTGAAAATTCATGTGTGTCACAGGAAATTTAGACTATATTCTTTAACTTCACTGGGGATATTTATCCCTTTCCACTGTCATTAATGACTCTCTGTTAAAAATATTTGAGAATCACTCAGAGAAAATCTATATTCCAGTTACCAGATTTCTTTCTTTTTCTTCCCACATCTTTGTTACAATTTTTGGAATTACGTGCCTCAGAATTCATCATATCACAGTCTTCCTCTTACTGCCAAGCTGTTTTATGCTAGGGTAGAGTTTGGGCAAGAAGGGTTGAGAGGATTACTATACCAAGCAAGACAGAGCTGCATCAGAATTAAAGAAATATCTCATTCCGTTTTCTAATTGAAAGGATGGGTCATTTTGAAAGTATAAAAATGTTTTCCTAATTGCATATATATCTGTGCAGAATGCATGCACATCTATGCATTCACATGCATTCACAAACCCAACTGGGATAAAATCTAATACTTATTAAGTGCTTACTATGTGTTGGCATTCTTCTGAGCACTACATTTATTTATTCATTTCACTCCAGCATATGAAAAAAATTGTCCTCTATTTTTATCTTAAATGTATTTTTAGCATTTCATCTATCATTAAATATTCATTTAAATTATTGTTTTAATCTGCATAGTATTCCACATAGAATATTTTTAACAATTTCTCTATCCTTGCATTTTTAGGTTATTTCTAGCTTTTAATTATTATAAACATCATTCAATATCTACAATATTAGCATCATATATAAATCTTTCTGCTCAACTCTGCTTTTTTCCTTAACACAAATTATTAGAAATGAATTACTGGGTCAACATATGTGATTATTTTTAATGCTAATGATGCATTTTTTTTTCTTCCAAGAAACTAGTACAAATTTACAACTGGAAATATTTTGTTAGAATCGTTGTTTCTCTAGACCCTAATTAACTGCATTCTAGCCCTTTAAAACATCTTTGCCAATTTCAAAAGCTAATGTACTAGACATACTGGGCAATTCCAAAGCCACTTCCCCATAAGAGGCAACTGGCTTCTCCTGAGCTCAGAAGAGGAAGCCCTACATATCACATGGTCTTTGCAACTCTGGATATTGGTAAAGGGAGTAGGGAGTGTGAGGCAACTTTCTCAATATAAGTTGTGTTAATCATATTTTCTTCTAGAAAGTAAAATTGAGACACAAGATTGGGTGACTTAATTGGAAAGTCTAAGCTAGATATCATTATAGACCAAGAATTAATATTATCATTTTAGGAAAGTCATGATTGGCCATATGCACTTAGATATGTGAGTGGAGAAGCGGATCTTCAGAAAAGCAATGAAGTAGATGCACTTAGAGAAAGAGGAAAAGAGAATGTGAGGTTCCAGGAGGATAAAGAAAGACAAAGGGAGTGGCAGACTGATGCTTTACTACTTCTCTGGATCCTGGATATTCTTCCTAATATTAGGTTCCATGAAATTATTCTGTCCTTTTTAATTGAGCTTATGAGTAGCTTATTTTTAACCTTGGTCATAGTGGGATTCTTTAAGACATATTTTAATAGATAAAGTAGGGAACAATCAGAACTTATTTGTCCCTGAATTTCTGAATCAGTATCATCAACAATCATCTTATCTATGTGAGGCAATACAACCATTTGCTGGGCAATCTCGGATTTCCTAGGTGGACATATAGGAGTTGCTGTGATCACTATCCCAGAGAGTCAGAAGGATCTGGGTAAAGTCCCTTGTAGGAAAGGTGATGCTACTGAAATGCTATGGATGGAGTGGTAGAGAGATCGGGGTCAAGCTGTTCAGATATCTTAAAAAGAAAGAATGGAGAGATGAGCTAGCTAATATAAATTAGGAAATCCCCATTGTAACAGAAATAGAAATATGAGTTGTTTCATATTTCCGTATCAGTGTAACAGTTTCTGGAGATTATGACGATAAATTGTCCTTTGAGAGATATCTCCACTCTTCTTCAGTCTGTTGCTCATCGGAAAATCATAGGATGTCAAGAAGCCTAGGATCTGTTTTTTCGTTTCTCTATATCCGTATGTATTTTGTTAAATCAGTAAACATTTTTATAAATTATTTTCTTCCTTTAGTTTTTTGGGGAAAGATATCTGATCTCCCTATGTCACAAATTCATTAACTGGAGAAAAGGAAATAAAGGATCTCAAAATATTCTAAAAAATTAAGGTACTATTTATATGTTATATGGGGGAGACCCTCTTGTTAAAAACTGTCCACTATTACTAGATGGTCAAGTTAACACTGGAGTTCACAGTAAGTCCTACGCAATTCAGTCTGAAAAGGTTAGCAGCATACTGATGAGTGCTTATTGTTAAGCTTACTGTTGGCAGTTAATAACACACTAAAACCTACTATTAACACTCCAAAAACTGCAAAAATGAATACTTGGCAATAGGTTCTGGCCAGTTGACATTCAGTTATTTTTGGCTGGCTGAACATGGCTAAATTTTCAATTTAGTATTTTTGGAGGAAGATTAAAAGGCTTTTTCAATGTTTTTAATTCAGATCATAGTTAGACTTTTATTTCAACTAGTCTAATTAGCTAATGGAGCATGCTCTAGCTGTAGGCTGAATGATCAGATAACAAAATTACAAGGAGGTAAAAATATATTTTCTAGTAATTATTCCATTGGATATTTTAGCCCTCACCAGATACTTTCAGACATTCACATCTGAAGGACTATTTTAAATCAATAATCACTTCATTTTTATATACCTTAACACTAAGTTGACTGTTTATATTTGAAGATGATTTACATTATGTCTGGATGACAGTGCATCTGGTTCAAGGTATATTAGTGCTAGTCTGACCTTACAATTTCTATAAAATATAATATAATATCATGATCTGGTATTGAATTGGGATATATTTTTGATTGATAAAAGAATTCCAATAACAATTATGTGAAGGTGAAAAGGTTTAATTCTTCAAGGATCTTATTTATAAATGCTAATGAAGATGGCTGTAGCCAAATTCTTGCTTCAAGACCTGTATAGCAGTATTAAGTCATAGTTAGAAATTTCAAATAATGTTTGTAGTGATAAGCATGTAATTAGTTTCATACATTGTAAATTTTATTCTAATAATAAAAATCACTTAAATAATTTATCCATGTAGAGTCCCTTCTTCTGAATATAGTTTCGAATGTCATTTCATATAATCTCCCACTACATTTTACTGTTAAATTGTTATACTCTGATGTTTAATTTTGAAATAGTTTTTTAAGTTTTTTCTAGAAGTACAATTAGTTCTGCATGAGAGTACCTAGATTCTTTTCTGTAGTGCTCTTATAAAGGTCCTTCTATTATTTATGATTAATATCAAAATTATAGTCATTTCCTATTACCTTTTTAGTCAACATTATCCATAATATGAGAAAAGTAAGATCTAATTTTGCAGTTAAAATTCTCAGTTTAGTTGGAAGCCTGCGTCTGGCCATTAACTTAAGTAGATGTGGAATAAAAAAATTAACATAAAATTAATTACTGACAGGAGTGAAAATATTTTAACTTGAAAATTTCACAAATCCATGTGAATTTCAGTGCTTCCCTCCTCCTCCACATCTAGCAAAAATTCAAAAAGTGAATCATGAAGACAACTAAAACATCAGGCTAAATCATTACAAAAGAAATGATTTTTTTCCTCAATGACAGTAAAATTATTAATAATATTTGCATTTTAATGATATAATATTCAGTTTTATTCTTTGGAATTTTTTGTCAAATAAACAAATATTAAACATGGACTAGATGATTATAGATATTCTGGGAAATTGTTTACATGTACTAATGTTGGATAGTTATTCAGAATGCAATGGAAACTCTATTGAAAATTTCTCCTCAGGGGAATTACTTTATAAGTTTCATGATTTTACAAGATGGTTCTGGCCAGTGGTGAGAAGGGTGGTTTGGTTAGGGAAGAATTTGAAGAGAAGGAAACACACTAGGTGACCTCAAAACTCTAGGCAAGAAATAGTAAGGCTTAAATCTAATATGGTTGTGATAATTGAAATTGATAGTAGACAATGCACAAGAAAATGTAACAGGACTTGGCTATCAATTGGTTTGGTAGAGTAAATAGTGAGATAATATTTTTCTTCCGTGATACTAGAAGGCTAGCCAAAGTACAAACTGAGATAAGTAAAAGAAGCTTGAGAGCAGATCAAGGGGGAGGAAAGCATTATTTAGTTGGCTAAAAATGGAATTGGAGGCATTGCCAGCATTCAAGATAATAAATAATAGTGTTTGAAGCCATGGTATCAAATAAATTAGGGATGGAATAGAGAGGAAAAGTAAGAAGGCCTAAAACTGTCCCGAGTTAGGATAAAATTGTATGTAGCACGTAGAAATATTGCAGGGGGAGGACCTCTGAAGATTACCTTGCTTTTGGAGAAAAAAGGATGGAAAATTGAAGAAAGGTAATGTGATTTGTTTAGAGGTTGGCTGAACTTAAAGTTATTTTAGTGGATGTTTGAGGATTTGGTAGAAAAACGTTGTATTGGCAAAGTGAAGAAGAAAAGAGATGATAAGAAAATAGAAGCAAAAGTAATAGATTACTTCCCTGAAGAGTTTGGAAGAAAGGAGAAAAAACCCTTTAAGATGTATTGCACTTTTTGCTTCTTCATTCTTTCTGGGTTGAGGTGAGGGTATGCTCCTGCAGAAAGGACAAACCCATGAGGAGGAAGCACTGATGATGTGCAGAGTGGAGAGTGGGATGTACAGAGAATGTGTAGTATTCAGGGCACAAGGGAAGTCTCAAGAAGGGCTTCAATAGCAAAGCCTCTGCCAGATTTAGATATTGTTTCAAATTAGTCAGAGGTGGGTCACAAACTACAGAGGGAACAGAATGAGAAGATGTGCTGCTTGTCTTCTTTCTATGCTTTCAAATCTACTCTCCTTCATCTGTAATCTTACTGTTGGGGGAGAGCAGGGAGGGAGGGATTATTTTTATGAATTGCCTCTGTGGGTCAGTGGGAGGCACCAGCAGGAGATGTCAGGAGGTTGGGAGAAGTGAGGTGGGCTGTTTATTCCCTGATTCCCTGCTTGCTAGGGTACAGCCAGTTGACTGAATCGCCCTAAGACCGGCTGTGGTCTGGCTACCCTCCTCAGGCATTTAACTCTCTGGGTTCTGGTAACTGCTCCCTCCCTTTGTGCTCTAAGGTCTAGAGGCTGTGGCGGCTTAGCGGAGTTAAGAGCTATACAGCACATGCACCAGCCCTCCTGCTTGCATCTCTTTAGGTAAATAGCTCTCCTATTAATCTTTGCTCAAGGTTTCCAATTTTAAATGTGTCACCTGTTTCATGCCAATATCATAATTAATAAAGACAGTGTTCAAGACTAGAAGAAACTAAATAAGAGAGGGACAAACCTACAAAAACTATTGAGTAGAGTGAGCCAGAGTATGGATTCTGGATGAAAAGAATAATTATGAAAGGGCGGGAAGTTTTATTTGGGGAAACTTGTCAGAGACCAGGTCTTTTTGGCTGTATCTTGGCATTTCTTCATAAAAATTCTTGTAGCCTTTACATACATTCACATACTTCTTGACTTGGAACTTGTTGGTTTTGAGTCTTACATGATCATACGTAGTTTAAAAAAAACCACAATAACAAACCTCCCCTGGTTTGCACAGCCCTGATAGAAAGGAATTATAAAATTTAAATAAAATAAAACATTCCTTTCCAACCTAAAAACCATCTCCTCCTGCCATAGAGATTTTTGCTCTGATGTGAATTTTGACCAAATTATCATAAATTGCATCACCTTGGAATCGAGCTATAATTATAATATTCAGTCATTAAGCAAATATTTATCAAGTGCTGTTGTGGCACTGGAGACAATGGAAAATACGAAAATGTCCCTACACCTGTGGACCTTTTAGTCCACTAAGAGAAGCAGAGAACAAATAGTAAATGGATAAATAAGGTAATTTTAGCTAGTGTTGAATTCTATGAACCAAAAAACCCTAGGCAATGTGGTGGTTAAGGAAGATTTCTCTAACATTAGAGACGAGGTTTAAAGGAAAATAAAGGATGAGCCATGCACGGATCCTGTGCTCCAAGAAAAGAGAAGAGCTAGTGCCAAGTGCTATGGCAAGAAGACCTTGGTGTGCTAGAGGAGCAGGAAGAAGGCCAGTGTGGCCAGAGCACTAAGCATTAGGAGATGAGGCCAGAAAGACAGTCTGGGGACAGGTCACTATGACCTTTTAGGTCTTGGTAAGGGGTTTAGAATTTATTCTAAATGTACAGGAAGCTTCTGGAGAGTTCAATCACAGTGGTGACATTATTTGTTTTATTTTTTAAAAAATTCCCCCTTCTGTTGTGGGAAGCATAGATTGGAGGTGGGCAAGAGTAGAAGCAGAGACTACTCAAGCTATTTGCAATAGTATCAGTAATAATGATGTTGGAGTTTACCATTGCAAAGCATGGCATTCTCATTTAACCTCAAAACAGCCTATGCGTAGGTACTATTATTAGTCACAGTTTAGAGATGAAGCGGTGGAGGCACAGAGGAATTAAGCCAGTTGTTCTAGGTCACGTAGTTAGCATGTGGTGGAGCCCGAGCAAACCCAGCACTCTGACACCACAGCCTTCTTCACCACCACACTGTGCTCATAAAACTGGGAATTGACACTCATCAGAGTTGGCTCTAACCCAACGAGCAATATTAAAATCTTCGAAAATAATCTTATCGTGTGAAAACCAGTGTCAGTGGAAAATGCAGAAGATAGAAAATACTAACACATTTACAGCAATGAAGGATAAGATGAGACAGTGAGTAATCAAAACTTAAAAATTTCAGGACAAACTGTTCTCTTACAAAAACTTTCCCTTGTCTCTATTTAAGGCAGCATTTATATATCTCACCTCTATTTTCCCTGCAAACATCTATTTTAAGCCATTTATGGATTCAGAATGTTGGATTATTTGAAAAATTTGTTAATATAGAAATGTCAGTGATCTCATCTTGAAAGCTTAGAGAATTCAATATAGATGTTCCGCATACATAAAGATTAAAATATATCTACTCCAATGACTCTTCGGCCGAGAATTTTCCTTTTTAAAGCACTTCCAAAAATAAAACAAAATCTGGATGAGGCTTACAAAGCATACTTGTTCTGGTAACATAAATGGCAAATGGGAAAGGACTGGCGAATGACTCACACAAGTTTATTAAAGATGACAATAAGCAGATTGGTCACCTCTGGCCAGGAAATACGCCTCCATACAAAGTGGGAATGTCCCACGAATAGCTGAGTGCTCAAAAGCCTGAGGCTACATCTACACAAGTTAACTAAATGACCAAAAACCTGTCCATTTGTTTTCGCCCTTTTAAACCCAATAATGTGGATCTGTGCTGCACAAGTGATTTGAACCTGGTGAATAGTAACAATTATGGAGATGACTAGGTAAGATTGATCCTAACCGCCCAGCCCCTATCTAGGAAATAGATGCTGATGAATTTCTCTGAAATATTGCCTGAAGAGAGTCACCGAGCTTTTTTCTGAAACGTATTAGAAAAAAAGGACATCCAAACGTTAAACATAGTTATACCTGAAGATTGGATACAATGCCATCTTTAACGTACAGAAAAAGTGAAGATTTTTGTCTGTATCTCTTATAAATAATTATTCATTTAAAATGGTAGCAATGTAACTAAAGAATTTTTAACTAATATTGATTTATTTTTCTTACAAAGCTTAAAGCAGTGTGTGATTTCATACAACAGTTGTACCTATTTTATTGACTAAGTCCTAGAAATTTATATTGGCCTTTTACAAACTAACTTCTAGCAATTCTTCATGCCTTTTGACAGATAGTTCCTATTTCCCTCTCTTATGCCTCCCCTCTAGAAGCCACAAGACAATTACAAAATGTCATGAAGATTGAAGAGCAAGATATATTCTTTTACTCTGTTTGAAAGGTCTACTATCCATCTGACTTCTGAAATTTTTGTGGTTTTCAAATTGGGAACCTAGAAAATCCTTTGTTGAATTATTCTAAAAAAAAGCAATGCATTCAGTAAATTAAGTGATAATTAAGGATGCTGCTGATTTTTAAAAATTTCATTAAAATATTAGTACTTTGAAACAAGTTTTAAATAGTGAGTAAAGAAATAGAAAAATAATAGAAGTGAAAGATTATGTGATATTTTAAAATGCATTATTTTTCTTAAAAGCAGTATTTATGAGTAACTAAAATTTAAAAATAGCATTGTTCATCTTTCTCCCTAATGGGGCCAATATATATCTGTGACTATTTTTAAAGCAGAGAAAATGAAATTGTCTTTATCAAAACTACAGTGTAAAATTATTTGACCATTTAGAGTTATTAAACAGAAAAAAAAAATGGACTTTTAAAAAAAGCTCTCTAAATATGGACTAAATGCTGTTGGAATAAAGTACAAGTCAAAATATTTAAATCACATATTTTATATGAAAGAATGTTCCACAGCTTTAAGGAAAAGACCAGGAAACTAAGTGAACATCATATTGGGATTTAAGAAAATAAAATTTTATTTTGAACGACAGTAAATAGTCCAATTTAAAATAGAGACAAGTTTAATTCTGATATGCAAGTAAGAATATTCTTTTTTAAAAAAATCCATTTTAATCAGAACCACAATGAGACATCCCCTCAACTCTGTCAGAATGGCTATTATCAAAAAGACAAGAAATAACAAGTGTTGGTGAGGATGTAGTAAAAGGGAAATCCTTGTGCGCTATTGGTGGGAATGTAAATTTGTGTAGCCACTATGGGAAACAGTATGGCGATTCCTCAAAATATTAAAAGTAGAACTAACATAGGATCCAGCCATTCCACTTCTGGGTATTTATCTGAAGAAAACAAAACCACTAACATGAAAAGATATATACAACCCCATGTTCATTGCAGGATTATTTATAATAGCCAAGGAATGGAAACAACCTAAGTGTCCATCAATGGATAAATGGATAAAGGAATTGTGATATATGTATATGCGATGGAATATTATTCAACCATAAAAGAGAATGAAATCTTGCCTTTTGTGACAACATAGATGGACCGTAAGGACATTATGCTAAGTGAAATAAGTCAGATAGAGAAAGGCAAATACCGTACAATCTAAAAGTAAGAAACAAATTCGTAGATACAGACGGTTGACGGTTGCGGAGGTGGGGGGTGTGGGATGGGTGAAGTGGGTCAAAAGGTACCAACTTCCAGTTATAAAATAAATAAGTCATGGTGATGTAATATACAGCATGGTGGCTATAGTTAATGGCACTGTATTACGTATTTGAAAGTTGCTACGGGAGTAGATCTTAAAAGTTCTTACCATAAGGAATAAAATTTTATAACTATGTATGATGATGGATGTTAACTAAGCTTATTGTGGTGATCATTTCACAATACATGCAAATATCAAATAATTATATTGTACACTTGAAACTAATATAGTGTTATATATCAGTTATACCTCAATATAAAAAAATATCCATTTTACCTTCATTGTTTCTTTTTCTATTACTATTTTCTGTCACATAGGCCTCAGTATAACTCAAGACAACATTTGTAAGGAAGTTCACATGGGAAGAGATAAAACTTTTTTGGAATGACTACACTTCTCTTGAAAAACTTTTATTTTATTGTAAAGTTTAATCTAAAATTGCAGTGAAATTCCAAACTTCTTGAGGCACATATCATATTGCTGTTTCAGATGCTCAGTGGACTTGGTGATGGAAAACCTGGTAAGATTGTGGCAGGAAAGAACAAAGACCTTTGGAACTAGACCTGTGTTTAATCCTGGAGCAAAAGTAACAACTGCCACAGTATTTTTTTTTTTAAGAGCAAAATTAAATTAATATATTGGTAGTTTTTTGATAAGTTATGTAAGTCATAATGACTCCAGAAAAGCTGCTACTTTTTATCAGCAATTCACTAAATACTTTTACTTGCAAAATGGAGTTATAATTTGACATGTAGTTAAAAAAATGATATCCAGGAAAAGTTTGAAAACAGTGAGAAAGAAAATTGCATCCTTCTCTAGATTATGAAGACCATCACTCCAAATCTCTATTATATTTGGTCCAAAATGCACAAATTCAGGCATTGTTTAAATCTCAGAACTCATCTTCAATTAGAGAAGAAAATGCTATTGTGATAAAAGTGCCTCTCTATCCGTATGTTGAATAGATCATTTTGCTGTGAACCCTAGTATATTAAATATTTTATCAATTTTTAGTCCTTCATTTCTTCCTTCCTTAATTCATTTGCTCATTAAATAAATATTTATTTTATACTTAGTGTGGTCCAGATCTGTGCTAGATGCTGGCCAGATATGCCAGATATGCTGGCATATCTGGCCAGCATCTAGTTGGGTGGTTGACATATTAAAGGTGCATAAGAAATAACATGACAAGGATTTTAGCTGAAAAAAAAAAATGCTAGGGAAAACAAGTATTTATTCTTACTGGGCAAGAGCATTCAGACAAATTTGTTTTCCATCATTTATTCAGCCACTCATCCATTCAGTCAACAAACATTTTTTGAGCATTTAGTATATGTTAACATAGTGCTAGATACTTGAGTCAAGTCTTTGATTGTCTTTTACTACCTCATCTATGGCTTTTTGCCTCACTTATTACATCTTGGGTTTACCTTATTTTGAGTAAAAATTCTTACATGAATTTTGATGATGGAAAATTGTCTATTTTGTCCTCTTTGCCCAACTTTTTTTTTAAAATAAATAACCTGCCAAGCCCCTTATGTTTTTGAAGCCCTGCTTTGTGATTTAGGGTCTCCCCAAAAGGAATTCTACTTCTCAAGCTCAACCCTGTGGTCAGGGTTCCCACCATCCAAAGACAGATTTCCATCATGCCTGCCTGCATCTATAAATTGTCTTTTCTAAAATTCCTTTTCAGAAGTCCTAAAAGAAAAATATAAATGGCCAATATGCAAAATGTTCTACATCTTTAAAATTCATTTAAATAAAATTGAGACGAAATACCACTTTTTTGCCCATCAACTGGGCAAAGTTAAAAACAATACTGTCTGTAATCTGTAAAACTTTAATAACACTGGCATGTTTATAAACTGATGGCAAAAATTGTCAACAATAATAATTTAATAAGCTCAATTTGGTAAGACATTCTAGATTGACAGGTGTTTTTTTAAATTGTGCTTTTAGATGTTGTTTCTCTTTCTTCTTTCTTTTCTTTTGTTGTCTTCAATTAAACATCTTTCGTTATCATTATTTTTGTTCCTCTGTACATAACGTGTTTTTTCTCTGGTTGTGTTTAAGATTTTTCTTTGTCACTGGTTTGAACATTTTATTATGTTCTGACTTGGGGTAGTTTTCTTTTTTTCTTGTGCTTGGTATTTGTTAAGCCTCTTGCATCAGTGCGTTTATAATTTAATCAAGTTTGGAAAACCTACAGTCATTATTTCCTCAAATATTTTTTCTGCCTTATACTTCCCCTCTTTCAGGGACTCTGATTACCATCATTCTAGGCCATTTGAATTTGTTCCACGGCTCACTGATCCATTCTCTTTTTATCTTTTAATAATTCTTTTTTTCTCTCTGCTTCATTATCAATAGTTTCTATTGCAATATCTTCAAGTCCACTAACCTTTTCTTCCACAAATTCTGTCTGATATTAATCTCATCTCATGTAATTTTCATTTCAGATGTTGTAGATTTCATCTCTAGAAGTTTGAGGGGCTTTTTTATATCTTACATGTCCCTACCCAAATTTTCAAACATCTGGATTAGTTGTAATAACTATGTTAATGTCTTTTTCTATAATCCTTACATCTGTGTCACTTCTGGTTCCATTTATTAATTGATTTTTTTCCCTTACTATGAGACGTGTTTTCCTGCCTCTTTGTGTGCCTTGTAATCTTTGATTGAATGCCAAGCATTATGAATTTTAACTTGTTGAGTTCTACATGTATTTGTAGTTCTACAAATCATCTTGGGCTTTTTTCTGGGATACAGTCAAGTTTCTTGGAAACCATTTGATCTTTTTTGATTTGTTAGGCTGAATCAGAGCAATATTTAGTCTTGGGCTAATTATTCCCATTACTAGGGCAAGACACTTCTGACTACTCCATCCAATGCCCCATGATCATAAAGTTTTCAAGTCTGGCTGTTGGAAAGAGGAATTATTCCTGGCCTTCTTTGAGCACTGGTGACTGCCCCCAATAATCATTTAGGATGGTTCTTTCCCCAGCTTTGTGTACTTTCTTCACACACATGTGCTGATCAGTACCCTGCTGAATATTTGAGGTGGGCCCTGTGCAGATCTCCTGAGTTTTCTCTATTGCGTAGCTTTTTCTTCTTTGGTACTCTGCCCTGTGAACTCTTGCCCTCTTGGTGTCCTCACGCTCTCAGCTCTGGCTCCTCAACTCAGGAAGTACACTGAGCCCCACCGGGCTCCACCTCTCTGTGCTGCTTCCTGGAAAATCTCAAAGCAGTAAACTGGGATAACCCTATGGCAACAGCTACCTCGTAAAGGCACTCAGAGAGGCTCCTGCAAGTTAGGGTGCATAAAGCTGGAGCTTCACTAGGTTTCACACTAAATCCTATTTTGAGAATGGTTTCCCAGAGTTGGAAAGGATATGTGAATTTTGGAGATGTCTAGGAAAAAATTTCATCTGATCTTATCTATCTATATCTATCTATCTATCTATCTATCTATCTAATCATCTATCTATACAATAGTTATATACATGGATATATAGAGTAAAACATAAATATTTATGAGTGTAAAAGTCATATAGATCATAAAAATTCATGGAATAGTAAAATAGTTTGCATTTAAGATTAAAGTGTTCTGAGCAGTTCTTAAATATATAATAAACTATTAAAAATAATAATGACCAATTTGTATTTCATTGAAATTGTATTTCAGAATGAAAGAAATGAAATTGAGTTTTATATTGAATTGTAGATACCAGGTTCTTCTGTATCACCATATACTGAATCCACAGTCAAAGAGGAAATTGCTAAATCATTTTGGATACTTTTTTCTGCAAATTATAAAATCACTGTGGATAGATGAGGACATGCAAACAGATGACTGGAAATGGACATCTTTAGGGAGAGCAGTCTTTTATGAGGGTCTCTGTGGATCTCACAGAGGACCAGTCATTTAAATTTTTTGAAGTTTTCGTTTAACCTCTTTAGCTAAATTCTAGAATCAAAATTCTGTTGTTTTCTTGACTGCATTTAGTGAAAAAGTAATCATAGCCACCAGGTAGAAAGTGTTTGTGTGTGTGTGTGTGTGTGTGTGTGTGTATTTTGTATGTGACTAACAATCACCATGCCACCAGATAATTTTTCTTTTTTTAAAGATTTTTTATTCATTTATTTATTTTCCCCCAAAGCCCCAGTAGATAGTTGTATGTCATAGCTGCACATCCTTCTAGTTGCTGTATGTGGGACGCAGCCTCAGCATGGCTGGAGAAGCAGTGTGTCAGTGTGCGCCCGGGATCCGAACCCAGGCCGCCAGCAGCTCAGCGCGCTCACTTAACCGCTAAGCCATGGGGCTGGCCCGCCACCAGATAATTTTTTCATGAGTTACTCACATTGCATTTTAAGTAGATTATGTTGAATTATAATTTAATTATAAGATGCTCCTATTTTCAGTATAATGTTATATGAATTTTGATAAATTTATGCACCTGTGTAAGCACAACCATAGTCAAGATGTAGAAATTTCCATCATGACGCATTCCCCCATGTGCTTTTGCAGTTAACTCTCCCACTCTTGGACCCAGTCAAATGTTGACTTATTTCTATAACTATACATTAATTTTGACTATTTTAAACTTTTACCTAAATGGAATTATACTATTTGTGCTTGGAAAGTACAGACTTCATGCTTTTTATTAAAATGATCTATATTCATTTCAAGTAAACTCAAACAATATAAAGGAGGAGGAAATAATATTTCAACATATCATTCCAAACTGCACCACCCAGATTTATCCATTTTAATGTTTGATGACTATATTTATTTCTTGGTAAATCTAGATAGATTTTTATCATTTAAAATTCTTTTAGTGCTTACTTTTTTCCCTGAATTAATTCATGTTTTCCATGTTTGCCTGTTTTCATCCAAATTGAAGGAGAATTTGTCTATGTATGTTATTGAGTCAAAACGCCTTTCTTAGAAATTTTTTCTAAATTACTCCATGTCTTCTGTCATTGATTGTTGCTGTGGTGAGGTCTGAGATCAGTCTAGATTTAATTTTTCTCTCTTGAGAGTGATTTACTTTTTGTACCTGAATGTCAAAAGTCTTCCTTTATCTTTATTATTTCAATAGGTTAACTGTAATTTACCTTGATGTCTTGTGTTTATCATTTTTTTCTGTGAGATATCATACGTTTTCAATATGCCTAGTCATGTCTTCCTACATTTCAGATCCATTTTCCTGTATTATATTTCTGAATAATTTTATGCTTCATATCTTGTATTCTTTATCTCAGAGACACTGTCTGTATATTAAATCATTTTGTCTCTTCTACTTAATTTTCACCTCCTCACTAATTGTTTCTATTCTTACCTTTTTATACTCATTATGATTGTGTCAAATCTTTTCTTAGTCATCCACATCTATTCTGTTCCCTACTATTTTTATTGGTGAGGAAGGTTAGCCCTGAGCTAACATCTGTTGCCAATCCTCCCCTTTTTGCTGAGGAAGATTGGCCCAGGGCTAATATCCATGCCCATCTTCCTCTACTTTATACATGGGATGCCTGGCCCAGCATGGCTGCTTGATAAGTGGTGCGTGTGTCTGCCCCTGGTATCAGAACTTGTGAACCCCGGGCTGCTGAAGCAGAGCATGTGATCTTAACCAGTATGCCGCCAGGCTGGCCCCTTGTTTTTCAACCTAAGCAATATATCTGTAATAGAATTATTTATTTCTACATTTGTTCCCTTTACTTTGCAGTATGTTTTGTTCTCATTCTGATTTTTTAATTTTCCAATTTTGAGTGCTTTTTACGTTATGTTAATTTATGTTCTTCTGTAGCACTTGCGTAGTGCGTTTTATTCCTTAGATGATATTTTCTCCCATGCTGAGTCCTTGTCTCCCTTCTGCACACCTCATTTGTTATTTTTCTTCCTTTGTTCATTCCTCCCTTCAAACATGTTTATAGTATGTTTGCAAAATTGCCATGCCTTTATGTTTCATTTCTCTCTCAGATATAGGAATCTTTGTCCAAACTTTGTGTTTGCTCTGATGAAATGTGAGAGATGTCCCTTTGATACTCATCTTATCTGGGACTAATTTTCCTTTCCTTCCCCAAGTTACCACTTCTTTCTATTCATTTTCCTGAGGCCTGGGATTTCTGGGGCATAGAAGGAGAGCTGGGATAAGGCTGGGTTCATCTGAGGAGTTCAGTTTTTCTTCTAAGACTTATTGCACTTCTGTTAGCAGAGCCCACTCCATCCAGACAGGAGTATAAACCCAGTCGAGAAGGGTGTTTAGTCTTCAATTCTCTAGCTTTTGTCAACAGGACATTTTCCCTAAACAGACCTGACTACCACCTTTCCCCACCACCTTTGGAAATGAGAATAGCTGGAATGAGTTTTGCTTGGTGTTTGAGCCAAGGAAGTATGCACACATGGCTAAGCTATTCTTTCCTCTGGGGAACCAAGGTACCTATAAGAAGCATGGTCTCTGGTCTGCTCTTGGATTCTATTCACTTTTACAAGGTGGGCCTTCACATAGGAAGGTCTGCAGATTTCCAGCCCTGGTTGTTAATGCATGGACAAGTCAGTCTAATGCTGTGATTTAGTATTAGGAAGCCCACTTTCTTGCAGGTATATGCTATCTCCTCTTATGTAGTTTTACCAGTGGTAAGAACAATTTTTTGTCACCATATGCTGATTCTTTTGTCTTATTTTTTCACCGGTTCAGAGACTGATTAAGAAAAAGAAAGGTGTTATTCATTGGCCCCTTTACAACCTCCATCTTCTCCTTCCCTGGTAGCAGAGTGTCCCGGAGAGTAGGAAGCCCTGGAGACCCCTCTTGTGTCTGCTGTAGTTCACAAAGTGATAGGTCAGAGCTTCTACTCATGAAATCTTACCCCTTGACCTTTGTCATTACTGACAATTTATCCCTGAATTCAGAAAATTGAAAGATATTAATGAGATATTGCTCACTTACCCTTTTTCCTCATTCTATTTAAGCAGGGATGGGAACAATGGAAGGAGCTGAGCACTATGCAAACACAGAACCTTCCGTTTCTTGTTTAGGCTATTATATATCACAAATAAGGTGTAAGTTATAACTCCTTCCTCTTTTAAACTGCTGCTGCTATATTTTTACTGGATCTTTATTTATTTTGTGCATTTTATTAACTACAGGCATGCATCTCTTAACGACAGTGATATGTTCTGAGAAATGAGTCGTTAGGCGATTTCGTTTTCGTGCAAAAATCACAGAGTGTACTTACACAAACCTAGGTGGTATAGCCTACTACACACCTAAGCCAAATGGTACCAATCTTATGGGACCACCATCATATATATGTGGTCTGTTGCTGATAGAAATGTCATTATGTGGTGCATGACTCTAGTGGATTCAGGGGATTCTGAAAGCTTACCATGCTCTTCCAAATTTTCCCAGATATGACAAAGAATACAGAAGTTTAAAGTAAGCAGATGTCCATAAAAGTAGTTTGGATATAACTGCCCACGTCTTGTGAGCTTTAACACGTCATGAACTTCAGTGAATGAATTATGCTACAGAACTAGAGATAGGTATTTCATGTTCTGAATCATCCGAGCAAGATTCTTGGCTTTTCCTTCCTTTCCTTCCCTAGAAACACATTTGTTTCCAGAAAGCATAGAAGCTCATCTCAAAAAGACCTCTTCTAACTTACCTTAATATTTTTAGATGTTGAAATAAGACGATGATTAAAGATTATGTTAAATAATTGGCAAGTAGTAGCTAGAGAATAAATTAGACTCTCTAATTAGACTCTTGTGGAAGCTTAATCGGTGCCAGACTCACCTAGGAATCCTATTACCCAAAAGGTAACTTATTAATGCTAATTATGATTTATTTTTACCTAATGGCAGGGCCTTTGATAACAATAGAGCAACATTAAGCAAATAGGACACAGGAAGTGTAGCATGACAAATAAACGAAGGTCCCCAATCACCTTTGTTTGACCTCCTGTGTTTGTTGCTGTCCTTTTGGTTCCCAGTTTTATCGTTAGTGTTGGGAAATACAAAGGTGTTGTCCCTGAGTGTCTAAGAGAACTGTATTTCTTGTTAATTTTCCAAGGTAATTTAGAACAAGAAGCATGTGAAGGCACCACAGGGTTCTAAAAATCTCACTATATAATACAGAATATTTAGCAGGAAACAAAGCAGCAACAATTTAACTGTATGTTACCAGAATGTGAGGATCAAGAAAATGATGACAATATGGGTAATTTCATCACAGTGACCACTAAGCAAGTTAGCTAGCAATCAAGCCATCACAGAAGGCTGCAAGGGGAAAAATTGCTTTTTGTGTTCAACCTTTGCTGTTTGAAGTGTGAATGTGTCCCGGTGGGTGGATAAATGGCTGAATATTAATCATCCTTGCCTGCCTGGGAAGCTTCCTGGCTTTTTTGGCTGTGACTGGCACAGTGGTTAGCTTGTTTTCTAGACTGGCAGCTGCCCATCCCCTGGAGAAGTACTCATGCATCTCTTTCCCTGCCTAATGGAAAGTTTTGCTTTTCCAGGTTTCATCTCATACACTTAAATCAGTGAAAGTAAAGCCCACTCACTAATCCCTTGTGTTTCCATCTCATTCATCAGGCTTCGGCCTGACATCTTGGGCTGCCTCAGTATAGTTTATTATTCTCATTCTTGGCCTGAGTGGTCCCAAGCAAAATCTAGCCAAAAGCTTAATAACACTTCCAGCCAGCTTCTCAGTATTCTATCACTTATTTTTAAATATTGGTTATGTTTATCACTACAGCACAGTGTCTTGCACATAGTGGACATTCAGAAATGTTTTTTTCAGTGAATGATAAGAGAAATTAGTATAGATTTTTCATGGTCATTTTTTTTTCCTGAGGAAGATTTGCCCTGAGCTAACATCTGTGCCAAGTTTCCTCTATTTTATATGTGGGTTGCTGCCACAGCATGGCCGCTGCCAAGTGGTATATGTCTGTGCCTGGGAACCAGACCCAGGCCACCAAAGCAGAGCGTGCCAAACTTAACCACTAGACCATGGAGCTGGCCCCTTCATGGTCATTTTTATATAAGATAATATAGAGTTTACAAACAAAATCTTTCTTGCATTATGTTCTGAGAAACAGAGTATGTTTTCGGGTACAGAAGGATATTTATTTGAATTCTAGAAAATTAATAAGAAAGTTCTTGCTTTCCCAATTGTGCTTTAGGAACTGTGGAAATGTAAGAGTGTTTCTTGATTTGATAATATTTCCAAATAAAGTAGGAGTTATAAGATTCATCTGAATCATTGTCTTTATCATCTGGTCTCATTTTAGCTTCTGTTATGCACTGAAGATTTTTTTTTGAGAAAATAAATTGAAACAAATCAAATCAATGTGAAGAAACTGCATTTAGTTCAGTAGCCATAGACACCATTTAGAATTTTCTACATTTAAATAGTATTACAGAAATTAAATTTATTTTACCAAAGTGAGATAACTACTTGAGAGTACTTTCAAAATCTAGACAACTAACAACCACAATTTGAAATTTTGAACCAAAAGAGTAATGGTTCTTTATCAGAAGCAGTCAATAAAAAAATATCAAGCTTTGATTTCATGCCCCAATCAAGAAGAGCAGCAAAAGTGAGATTAGGAAGGGACGTGTCTAAAGTGAAATAGTCTTCTGTGATCACAGAGCAGTGTATGACTTTTTCAAGTAATGTCCAAGAAAAAGTACAAAAGTATATGAATATTTAACAATGTGATGGAGAAAAGGGAATCCTTATGTAATGTTTGTGGGAATGTAAATTGGTTCAGCCACTATGGAAAATAGTATGGAGGTTCCTCGGAAAATTAAAAATAGAAATACCATATGATCCAGCAATTCTACTTCTGAATATATATCCAAAGAAAATGAAAACACTATCTTGAAGACATATCTGCACCCTATGTTCATTGCAAGATTATTCACAATAGTCAAGACATGGAAAGAACATAAGTGTCCATTTACTGATGAACAGATAAAGAAAATGTGGTGTATATATCTACAGTGGAATATTTTTCAGTCATAAAAAAGAAGGAAATTCTACCATTTGCAACAATATTGATGAACCTAGAGGGCATTATGCTAAGTGAAATAAGCCAGACAGAAAAAGACAAACGCTGTATGATCTCACTTATTTGTGGAATCTAAAAAAGCTGAACTTGCAGAAACAGACAGTAGATTGGTAGTTACCAGCATCTAGGGGGTAGGAGAAATAGGGAGAAGTTGATCAAAGGGTGTACATTTTCAGTTATGAGATGAATAATTTCTGGAGATGTAATGTACAGCATGGTAACTATAGTTAATAATACTGTATTGTATACATAGAAGTTGCTAAGACAATAGATCTTAAATGTCACCATGAAAAAAAATGATAACTATAAAAGGTGATGGATGTGTTAACTAATCTTATTGTGGTAACTATTTTGAATATATACCGAATCAAATCTTCACATTGTACATTTTAAACGTAAACAACGTTATATGTCAATTATATCTCAATAAAGCTAGGAGAGAAATGAAGTTGATCTTTCTGAAAAATTAACTGAGGGAAAATCAAATTGCTATTAGAAAATGCCTGCAGTAGTCTAAGAAAAAAAAAAGGAATATGAATATTTTTCTCATCATTATCAGCATGATCTTCCCCATCAGCAACAGAAAATATTTGTGGAACACCTGTAGTTTCAATGAAATGAAAACATTAGTTCCATATTTAATCCACTATGAAAAGGAATATATGCATACATAGGCACACACTTGCATGCAAACCCATATATTTAGTTGCATAAAAAACAAATATATGTAGATTTTATTTAGTTAAATACCAAGGCAAAGTATTTAGTTAGATAACCTTTTATGATTTTCTAAAGTTCTTGGTTGCTATGAAATCTGGGCATTATTTGACGTATTCTCCACTTCACTCATACACCCAACCTAGTTGAAAGGTTTTTCCTGATTTTTATCTCTTTGAAGAAGTACTATGGCTCTGCTGATCCTAGAGTGGGCTACACCTGGAAGTAAAAGCAAATATAATGCTGACATTTTCAGATCAAAATCTTCTATTTCCAACCTACTGTGGTCTGTGAAATTAAGGCTCCCTCATTTTCCAGAGTACTAAGTCAAATTCTTTTTTTAAGGACATATACACTCATTAATACAAACACTTTTCCTTCAGAAATATCTGACAAATTGGATATTTTTATTTTAACTAATAATATGGGTATATATTAATTTCCTATTGCTAGTGTAACAAAATACCACAAACTCAGTGGCTTAAAACAACACAAGTTTATTTTCTTATGGTTCTGGGTGTCAGAAGTTCAAAATGGGTTCACTGGGCTAAAACTAACACGTGAATAGGGCAGTGTTTCTTCTGAAGTTTCTAGTAACTTCATAGTGGACGAATCTGGTAGACACAGTATTGACCAAGAGCTCAAATTTAACATTATTAGTAATGAGATGTACTCTCATTTATTTATTTATTTCCTAATACATGCTCTGAGAAAGATATAACATCACTTTTGTGGTATTCTTGCCAAAAAAAGAGTGACCTCAATATAAGCATAAGAAAACATGAGACAAACCAAAATTAAGGGATATTTTCAAGGGAGACAATAGCTGACATGCTCTTCAAATGTGTAAGGTCATGAAAGACAAAGAAAGACTAAGGAACTGTGACAGATTGGAGGCTATTAAGAAGACAAGACAGCCAAGTGCAATGTAGGATCCTGGTCCAGAAAAAGAATAAAGAGAAAGCTAATGAGATACAGATAATGTCTCTAGTTTAATAGTATGGAGCTGATATTAATTATTCATATAAGTATTTATAATTATATGAAATGTTAACATAACATTTAGGGCACACTGGCTGAAATGCAACTTTTCTGTACATTTAAAATTATTTCAAAATTAAAAAAAAATTTTTTGAATACCTTCTTTAATGCTATCAAGATATCAAAGCAGTCTAGTGTTAACCCCCTGCCCCAGACCTTATTTTCCATGGTTATTACGTGGATGTGTTCAGTGTCTTTTTGGACAATTTTCTTATCACAATACTCTCCTTACTGCTACTTTGTGACCTGGTATCAGGTCAACATGTTGGGAGCTATTTTGTTTCTCTTGCATGCTTGTGTCCCACCATTAAATTAACTTGCACTGTGGCAAGATGATTACCGCCATGTGGTCTAAACCAGCAGATTACCCATAGATGTGGTTTCACCTTGAGAATAAAATATTACTATAAAATTAATAATTTTTAGTATTAATTAAAACCTCTAATAATAAACATTAAAACCAGCATTAATTTAAACAGGCTACTAGATTAAGCAGTTTATTTTAACACCAACAATCCTTCTGTTCTTCATTTTTGTTTAGTCTTAGCATTGTCTATATCTAGGCTTGAGTGGCTATACTGGATATTACTCTTCTAGAATCTACCATGTCTGTAACTCTGGGATACAATATAATAAGCCATTATGGATCATTATCCTGTTTTGGAAGTTTTTTGTGGCATACTCACAAAATAGGAGTTGTTTTTCTGTTCATCCTTCTTAGTCTGTTAGCTAGAGAAATGACATGGGTTTACTTTTTTGACATTCCTAGTTTCAAAGATCAGCTAGTAGATTTCTTGTATGTTCTACCTAACTTATTTACTCTTCCTATTAGAAAAATGGAAGAAATAATTAAACTCTTTTTCTAATCATGAATTTTCTGATACATAGCTTTGCTGTAGAAACTAAAGCTTGGGTCACTAAAGATTTTTATAGGCAAGGTTTATGCATGCAACTTTTCTCTCCTTGTTCTCTTAACAATAAGGTTAGCTGGCTCTTTAGCTCATAGCCAAACCAGGTTCTGATTCAAGCTACCATCAGTTGTAATTTAACCTCGTTAAAATATAACTTTTAAATCACATTTAAGCTGACAATAGCAAGTTTTTAAATAAGGATTAAAGTTATTTGTCACGGTAGTCTTGAAAAATCAGTGAGGTTTTCTGGGCCTTTAGTTCCTTGCTACAAAATGAAGCTAGTAATTCTCTCAGTTAATTACCAGAGTTCTGTGAAGAGCAAATAAGTAGTCGTTTGTAGAGGATGTGATGTAAGAGAGTATTAGCACTGAATAGTGATGAATAACCAGACACCTCTGATTAAGTGCCTGGAAATTTTAATGTCACTTGATGGAAATTTGTGGCTCTTCTAACTGTGTCACCTAACATTCCTAAAAATGAGAAGTAGTTTTAGGGGGATGGATTTAAATTTAATGGCCTTTAAACATGTCCTCAAGACGCAGGGCAGAGCTGGGGCACAGTACTCTGCAAAGAGCCCCGAGGAGGTTATTTGTCTAATATGCCTAGGTGTCATATCTTTTAATTTCCTCACCATTTTTCCTCTCTTGTGGTGCTAATTTACTCTGCAATGTGTTTTAGTAGTTTGGATCCCTCTTTATAGACTGCAAACTCTTTTGAGAAGGGAATCTTCCTCATTCATCTTTAGAACTTTTTTAATGTGTAGCACACTGCCCTACATATAATAAGTGTTTAGTAAATATTGGTTAAATTAAAATAAGGAAATATAATCTTTAAGTTTTAACACTTCTCTTAAAAAAATCATTTAATCTGAAAGAAAAGCTTCTGTGTGTGTGCGTGCACGCACACGTGTGTGTATCTGCAGAAGACCAAGCCAGGAAGAGGGAACAGTATGTGCAAAGGCTCTGCGAGGAGACTGTGCCATGTGTTATTCCAGGCAGTACTGTGTAGGGCAGTGGTTCTCACCTGGGGGTGATCTAGCTCCCCCAGGGGACATTTGGCAATATGTGGGGACATTTTTATTGTCATGACTTGTTGGTGGAGGCACTGCTACTGACATAGAGAAGGTAGAGACCAGGGATGCTGCTAAATATTCTAGAATGCACAAGACAAATAATTGTCTGGCCCAAAATATCAGTAGTGACAAGGTTGAGAAACCCTGGTATGGACAAAAACCAAGTTGTGGTCAGTGTAGTAGACAGGGTTTTCATTAGGACTTCTCTCTTCTCCAAATACAGGCATACCACGTGTTATTGCGTTTTGCTTTATTGTACTTCTCAGATATCGCATTTTATACAAGAGCTTCTACCAGCAAAAAGATTATGACTTGTTGAAGGCTTACGTGATGTTAGCATTTTTTAGCAAAAAAGTATTTTTTAATTAAAGTATGTACATTGTTTTTTTAGACATAATGCTATTGCACACTTAATAGACTATACAGCATAGTATAAACATAACTTTTACGTGTACATGGAAGCCAAAAATTGTGTAACTCGCTTTATTACAATATTTGCTTTATTGTGGTGGTCTGGAACCAAACCCGCAATATCTCTGACGTATGCCTGTAAATATAACATGATTTTTATTATGTACCTGCTTCTTTTTTAAAGTGTTTATTTTTTCTCTTACTCTCCTATTCCATGCAGTCATTTTGTAGTGAAAATGAAAATGGTTGTCTTGAAAGTTAGAATAGAAGCAGGACTTGGATTAGCCTTCTTTCAAGGCCTTTCTTATTCTGGCAACCTGAATTTTTTTCTCCTTCTCTCCGATCTTACTGGAGAGACTGCTAGACAGTCTCATACCTGAGACGGATTAACAGTTTCTGACTCTTGGGGAGGCAAATTTACTTCTTCAACAACTTTTCCTTCTCTGCTTTTTTTTTTTTTTTAAATCAATTAATGAGTGTATCTTTACCAAGATTGCAGGATAAAAGTTGAGAGAACAAAAGTGAAGTTTGAAAAGAGGAAACAACAACCAAAACACAATTACAAAGGTGGAAATTAGGAATAACACTCACTTGAGCAATGTGGCCACATGCAACTTGAATTAGGGATTTCAGTTATTCTGTATGATACATTATTTTGAATTTGTGGAGCATTCACTTAAATGGATTTAACAAATGTTTAGAGCAATTGGAATTACTTATGATGTCATAGATTTGGCGATCATGTGGCTCCAAAGATCATGGCACAATTTGGCTGAGGAGTCCGGTCTGGAGCCTGGGAGCCCTGAGTTAGTCTAGTCAATGTCTTGGTTTTCCTCATACTCTGGATCTAGGATGACCCAGGACAGAGTCAAACTTCTTGAACTGTTTGCAAGCGCAAATCTTGAGATCTTCCTCAGCCAGTCAACCAACCAATAATCAGCTCAAGGTCATCTTTGTACCATGGATAGAACAAGTTGTCAATATTTAAGGCATAAAATTCATTTTGGTGAAATGCCCCAGGCCATTTGACATTACTCGTAGATAATAATCTACTGTATTTGTTGACACGTTACAGCCCTCTGTGCTCCGAGTTCTGACTCTAACCTATAATACAAGGTTGTTTACATTAGTTTCTTCAATAATATGAACAATTTGCCTATGAGGTGAAATGTGAAGTATGAAAATCATTATTATAAATCTACCCTTACTGCAAGCCCAATTCATGGTTATTAATGTGAACAACTTACCTACTTCTTTTTGCTTTCCTCTCCTTAATTTTTATTGTCTGTATTTTTCCTGTGGTAAAGGAGTTTCATGTCTCAGCAAAGTCTTAGAACTTTTTTATAAACAGACTCTAAAAGGAGTTGGATCTAGCTCTAAGACAGCAAGCAAGTGACCCAGGCCTTGTTATTTTTCTTGTCACTTTCTGTGTAGCTAAGGCAAGGGCTCCTTCTTGGCCTCTACTCAGCGATATGCAAAAACCTAAAGCTTTTAAAGTGGGAGAGGAAACAGAGAAGGTAAGCTTTTGTTTCACAGAGAAATCCCAGCAAGTTACCTAGAGATACATTATTAATCAGTTCTCTTGTTGATAGTACAGGATTAGTTTGTTGATATTCATCCTGTTGGTGGTAAAAAAAAAGTAGCGGTGGGAGGGGATTGAATAGCATCAGTATTCTTACAATCGTTCTCTGTTTCTGCTTTACGCTTGGAAATTTTAATCCGGTACATGGCTGTTTCAGTAGTTGTGTACAAAAAATATCTGTGGAGGATGGTTTAACCTTTGTCTCCGCAAACCCCATAGCAAATAACTTGTGTCATCAACTCTCTAATAACTCTTAGAGATGGCCTCTAACTACCAAGCACACAGCAGGGGAATGATGTATAATTTATATCTTGATATAGAAAGAAAAAAATGAAAGAAATTTGACCTGCTGGGAGTTTCTCATTAACTATCTAGAGCTGTAGCAGTTATTTCCTGGTTTGGTCAGGGAAGTCTTTGTTTAACATGTGCTTTGAGTCTATAAACATTCTGTCCCACTAATGATACAAAAAAAATCCATACTGCAATCTAATGATCTATATCTTGTCCCTTGTAGAATTTCCAAAACATGGATAGAGATGCTTTGAGTGTAGATCTGCTCTTTATTATCAAGAGGCTTAGTTCTATTAAATTGCCTCTATAAAGATTTCATTATCTGGGACAATCCTGGCTATATAATTTGCCAGGTACAGTGGCAAGTGACAATGAGAGGCTCCTTGTTTAAAAATTATTAAGATGGCAGCAGCAGAGCATTAAACCGAGCATGGACTCCTCTGTGACTGCACAGGTTACACAACCACGAAGCATGTCTACGAAACTGGCATGCCTAAGAGGACACGTGCCCTGATCACTTGGAAATGATACTCGTTAAAAAGCATTCTGTACAGGGAAATCCCTGTACATATCATTTTTTATTAAAATATTCTTCAGATTACTTTATAGTGCTTCTGATGGTATTTCTCTTTGTGTATTGAATAATGCTTGAAAAGCCCAATTTGTACAATTTTTTGTACTTTTAATTTGGCATAGTTGAAGTAAACAAAACTCACATATTTAAAGTGTAAAACTTGGTAATTTTCAACATGTGCATCCACCCAAAAAACCATCGCCACAATAAAGGTAACAAATATTTTTATCATCCTCAAAAGTTTCCTTGTGCCCTTTTGTAATTCATTCTTCCTTCTCTCGACTCTGTCCCCTGGCAACCACTGATAGGTTTTCTGTCACTCTAGATTAGTTTGAATTTTCTGCAGGCATAGAATATGTACATTTGCCTGGCCTTTTTCATTCAGCATAATGATTTTGAAGGTCATTCATATTGCTGTGTGTATCAATATTCCACTCCTTTATATTGCTGATCAGTTTTCCTTTGGATAAACTGTTATCCATCATATGTTGATAGACATTCGAGTTCTTTCTGGTGTTTGGCTTTTATGTGTAAGGCTGTTAGGAATACCCATCCTTGGATGGAATGGTTGAGTTACATAGTAATTATATGTTTAATTTTTGAGAAAGTACCAAATTGTTTTCTAAAGTGGTTGTACCATTTTACATTCTCACCAGCAATGTATGAAGGTTCTAACAGTTCCATATACTCAAAAACACTTGATATGGTCAGAGAAAACAAATTCATGAAATATTTAATTCTCTTATAATATTTTCTTAAATATATTTGGAGAGAATTTCCCATAGAATTCTGATTTTTATTTCCAAAATTTTATTATGAAAAATTTTAAACAGACAGAAAACTTGAAAAACTTGTACAGTGAACACTCATATATATACCACTTAAATTCAATAATTTTTATTTTGCTATATTTGCATTATCACATATCTACACACCTATCCCTCCCTCTATTCCAGTCACCACCTAATTTTAAAGGATAAAGGAATATATATATATAGGAGAATAACATAGACCTCAGGCACAGATTGTCACCCAATTTTCTTCTAGGATTTTTTTTTGTTTATATCTGATATCTTTGTTAGATATTAAAAAATTAAATCTAGAAGAGAATTTGGAGATCATGTAGTTTTCAACATCCTCATTTTATTCATTACATATATGAGGAAACTATGGCCAAGTAAAATAATTTGCTCAAGGTAAACAGAAGGTTAATCATGAACCAGATTTCATGATTTCTAGCTCAACATTCTGTGCACAAATCCACATTTCCTCACAATATTAATGATTTATATTTAAAATGAATAAAGTATGTTCTTACAACTAAATAATGAAAAGTTATTTTGCAGTCATTTATAGAGATTCAATTCTGTATTATAATCATATACTAAATCACACACTTTTAAAATTGGAAGGAATCTTCGTATCATCTAGATTTTAGTTCAACTCTAGTGCTCATTTGAAACCTGCCTCTAAGGTAAGCGAATCAGTACTTTTAAATAACATTTAAGACTATTCAGTTATTTTTCCTAATTTTATTTATTTAGAGTGAAACATCAAGTATGTAAATGATCCGTTTTTCTTGATCCCTTCTTGCCCCCTCTTACCAATCTTTGGAACATTTATCTTCAAGCCAGTAACTCCATCAGGCGATTTCTCAGATGAAGGAAGAGGAAATGGAACCGAGAGAAATTCATTTTATTTGTTAATAAGAAGGAGGTTGAAAGTAATGGTTAAAATTGGATTTTTAAACTATCAATGGATGTAATTTATTCCATCATGCCCATTCTCCATTTGCCTCCTCTTTCTTGCAGGTAATTGAGAATTAGTCATGTTTGTTATGTTTTGAGCTCCCTGGTTTTGTCTGGAAATGGATATGAAATTACAAAAACAGATAAAGAAAAACTATCAAAGATGTTTTAAAGAATCACTATTCCTGATTCAGTTAGCCAGGAAATATTAGGAGATTTGGAAAAGGATTGTTTTAAGATAAAAACTAGATAGGTTTTGTTTGAGTTGATTATTCAGTTTCATTTAAACAACCAAGATTGAGCCAACTCACTGAAAAGATCTCCTTGCCATACATCCTGAAGTAAGTGTGCTGGTACTAAGAAGAGTGCAGGGGACATTTATTTCATTTATTTTACTGCCAGTGCTTGATTCTGAGGAAGTGAATTTTTGAAGCTTTGGAATAGCACTTTTTACTTATTTCTTCGCTTTTAACCCTGAAATTTTCCCATTAACACAAACTGTGTTTTTCATTAAAAAATGTTCTAGATGCATTTAAAAATTTGATGGTCAGTAGGCTAAGTTTATTCTGGAAAAAAAAAAGACAGATTTATATTCTTAGGTACTCTCAAAATAGAAAGTAGAGCTTCTAATGCCATTTCTTTGTAAGAATTTAAATTCATAATCAGGCTGTTAATTTGAAGGGCATTTGAAGTTTGAATTATAATGCGTCAGTCATCCTTGAAAACCCAGGCAATTAATATACACAAATACAAAATTCCCTAAACAATATTTTTGTCCACACTTCATTTATAGATGCTTATAGGAATTACTCATGCTAAACTGCAATTTATCAAATCCCTGGTAACAAAGCAAATCACCTTGTCATTTTATACTTAAAGATGTCAATGTTTAACACTTTCTTCAAAATACAAGTATGGCATTTAATTGCAAATACTTAGTGATACCAGAGTTCTCATCTCAATAGTGAGAAGGAAAAATGTTCTGTTTTAAGAAATCACTATGGCAGTTAACTATCCACATAATAAATTACTGTTTCCTATGTTAAAAAGACCTTCCGACATCCTGGAAAATTTAACACATCTCCCAAGTGAAAGTTATTCCTATATCACCATAGAGATTAGAATCACCACTTATTAATAGGTATACTTAAAATAATGGCAACACCCTGTGCCCTGTTATAGGTCTCATTCACTTTTTTTTTTTTTAAAGATTTTTATTTATTTATTTTTCCCCCAAAGCCCCAGTAGATAGTTGTCTGTCATAGCTGCACATCCTTCTACTTGCTGTATGTGGGACGCGGCCTCAGCATGGCCGGAGAAGCGGTGCTTCGGTGCGATCCCGGGATCCGAACCTGGGCCGCCAGCAGTGGAGCGCGCGCACTTAACCACTAAGCCACGGGGCCGGCCCCTCATTCACTTTTAACACAAATGAATTAACCATGTGCCAATGCTCCAGCATCGAAAATAGGTAGAAATAACTTCTGAAAAAATAACTTTGAAGAGCAATATCTATTACACACAGGTATTCACAAGTGATTTGGCAACGTACTTGGGGGAACTAAATGCCAATATTTTGTTCATTCTACTTTTGAATTTTTATTTTAAAACCAAAAAATTGTGGGTTTTTTTATCTTCCTAATTTTTTCTTTCAGCATATTTATTCAGCCCCTTCAGAGCAGGCAGAAATTCTTAAGAATTCAAATGGAAAGTTATTCATTTGGATAAGAAACATGGAAAATAATCTGATCATATTAATGATTTAAAAATGTTCAAATTTAATGATTGACAATGCTAAAAAGTTAATGTTTATAATTAATTTGCTAAAGAAATTACCGGGGGTTATAGAAGCCTAGGAATGAGATTGGAGGAGGTGAGGGGTATTTACCATGAATGAATTATAATGGAGCAGAGAACCAGAGATTTTAAATTTGGAGATGTTTTACTTGCCCTTGAAAATATCAACAAAAAGTCATCTTCCTTACCTTAATCCATGACTTTTATTTCTACTATATCCGAGCTTCAGCTTTTCCTATCATTCACTGTGGGATTCACTCAAATAACCAAATTAGTATAGAAAGATTGGGCATATTTATTGGGCATATTGGACCTGTGATTTTCAGGAGTAGGAGCTGGTTATAACTTCTCTCCCCAAAATAAAAAGTGTATTCCCACTCGTGAATATTAGACTCCTTTTTATAGGAAAAGTTTTACAAGCTCTAACTCAGACAAATGTTCTGACAGATACCAGTTTGCCTCTGAAGAAAATAGGACAGCATATTTGAAATGGTTATGTTTTTCAAAGTTGCAAGACAATCACAAACTCCTGGATTTGGAACTCGTCTTAACCCCCTTCCCCATGACTCCAGGGCCTACAAATGTTTCAATTATTTCTTTGATTTCAGCCACATTTTTCCCTTTGATCCTTGAGCCCCTGTGAACTTTCAAGGGGTATTTGATTACTGTTTTTTCTACTTTGAAATTTTGATATTTCTTTCCACAGAAACTTGAAATTTTCCGTTCGATTGGAACTCACTCGGCACTTTTCATTGGAAATCACAGGACTCATTTCTGTCTGAAGAATCACCAAGGTCATAAAAGTGTCATATTTCTATGATGCAGGTAAAATTATGGCAACTGCTGCCGTGCTAATAAGCAGATCCTGTGGCCTCTTCTGGTTCCTTCTTACTTTTTTCTCTTCTATGATTCTAGGGAGAAACATCATGTCTTGGACTCCAAGATTGAGACAAAACTCTCCTAAGAAGTGCTTAATTTTACACAGCACAGTAATTATTTCTTTTCCCTGGAATATCAGGGATTTTCTTGTCACTCAGGCCTTGGTGTAGAATCACTTCTTCCGGGAGCGCTCCCAAACTGTCTGGTCTAAATGACTCCCAGGCCCTTTCTATCCTCTCATCCTTATTGCTACCACTGCCTGTGTTTTATTACTCCTTATTTGTGAATTTGTTTATTTACCTTCTTCCTCCACTAGAACACAAAAATCCATGACCTGAGAGACTAGCTCTCTCTTGTTCACTACCACCAAAGAACAGTGCCTGGCATAGAGAAGACTCTTGGGAAATGTCGATTGAATGACAGACTAGATATTGATAAATGAAGGTCTCTCTAAAATTACTGATGCTAGACATCTGTAAATGTAAAACAGTAACAATTAAAATATTACCTTAATTTCATTTAACTGAAAATGCGGAATTAAAATGCTCTAAATCATTTTAGAAAGAATATTAAATATTAAAAACATCTACTCTTAACAATATTCTAGATATAGCTAATTTGTTCAAAAATATTATTATTAATGGTGTAATTGATTTTGAATATTTTATTTTGAACGTGATTAGTATGCCTACAGGCTGATGAAAATGAAAACTTTTTTATACTTTTAATGGTGTTTTAATTTAAAGGTACATACATTCTTTGATGACCTTGGAGATAACTTTTTCAATCATGGTGGTTAGTCATTACGTCTGAAGGTTTCATTTCTCTTTTTCTGCTGCTGCTACTAGGCTGCGCCCTTGACTCTGCACTCTTTCTGAACTGATACTTTTGTTCCTGTCCAGAAATCAGAAATATGTGACCATTACATCATAGATAATTTTTCCACCAAAACACTTGAGAATAACTTGGGTTCATTTATGAGAGTTTTATTTTCCCAAATCTTGCAGTACTCCAGAGTTCTGCAGTAACTAACTTTATGCCAAATGCCAGAGAACATGCACTAAGCTCTTATTTAAAATCTGTTCACGATGCATTTTAAATATTCAGTAGAGACTTCTTAACATGCAGCCTTAGTTTATTGAAAATGGACTTCCTAAAACCAGGAGATTGGATATTAATATCAATCGTTTGTCTAAAGACAGGTTTTGTTAACCTACTGTAAAGAGGACCGATGATGATGATTATGGATTGATTACTAGCCCACTTAAATTTTTCTGTACCAGTAATTGCTGCAGCCCACCTGTTTAGTTCTATTACTTTGTTTTCATTTTAACATGTTTAATCACTTAAAAACTGATGCTTCCATAGCACTTAACAAATTACAGAAATCTTTCTCATTAATTATCTCTTGAATTCTTATAAAATCTGACTAGTATATATCACAATTATAATTGATGACATTTTTATTTTTTTCATTTTGCTTATGAAGAAATTGAGACGAAGATCATTCAAATAACATTAGTGATCACATTAATCACAAATGGTCTTCTTGCTTTTTTCTCTTCCTTCTTCTACTTTTTCCTTCTCATCCCTCCTTATCTTACAGACTAAGACAAAGAGTTGGGAGGAAGGGGAAGGGTTATAAATGTAATCAGAGTGTAAGGTTTGCAGAGTCCAGTGATTGAAATAATAACAACAACCTCTCTCCACTAATCACCTCCTTTCCCTTCCAGTGCTCCTCACTGCCACCTCTACACAAACCAATCAACAACTGTACTCTCATTGTACTCAAGAAAAGAAATGACATGCCGACATCCTAAGCATTTTTGAAGGAAAACAAATGTAATTATTTATTTATTTATTTATTTATTTATTTATTTTTTGCTGAGGAAGATTTGCCCCGAGCTAACATCTGTACATCTGTGCCAATCTTCCTTGACTTTGTATGTGGGACTCGCCACAGCATGGCTGACAAGTGGTGTAGGTCTGCACCCAAGATCTGAACCCGTGAACCCGGGCCACGGAGGTAGAATGTGCTGAACTTAACTACTGTGCTGTGGGGCTGGCCCCAAAACAAATGTGATTTTTTTTTCCAGCATAGATCCATGCTAACTTGCAAGGTGGCTGTATATTGTATATTCATGGTCTTGATGTCACTTTTTTGATCCTTGAGAGTTTTTAGCCATTTTGTTAGTTTTACTTTAGTCTATTTCAATTTATAGTATTCTCTGTGAAAATTCCAATCAAACTGCACCTAAATTGGTATCTCTAGGTCTAATTTTAAGAAGAAAATGTATTAAGAAGCTTCAGACATTTGGAACATATTCCTCACATTATATGGTTGATAATATAGTAGTCTAGCCCTTTCCTCAAAATGTCCCATTGTGAGGTCAGGACTCACAATAATTTCACTTCATGGGAGTTTTTAAAGGTACTTTAACATGTTTCTGGCTTTCTGTTGTTTCTATCGTCATCTGTGTAGCTGTAATGTTGCGTCCGTCCACTGTGCCATGTCTTTATTCCCATCTTGTAACTTCTGATAAAAAGGCCAAGGTTTAAGGGCAGCAATTCATTATATCAATGTAAATTTAATGAAACACATTGACGTTGTTGACAGGTGGCAGGTCATCAATAAAAATAACTGCTTCTGACAATACTAAGTGTCTCTTTTATGACATTTTGTCCTAGCCAATTTTTACTTATCATTCTGTTATTTATGGAATTGTTTCTCATAGGAGTAATGAATATGGATATCCCATTTTCTTTCCTTTTTTTTTTAGATTTTTTTTATATTGAGGTATAATTGACATACAACATTACATTAGTTTCAGGTGTACAATATAATGATTCAATATTTGTATATATTGCGAAATGATCACCACAACAAGTCTAGTTAACATATGTCACCATACATAGTTACAGATTTTTTTTTTCTTGTGATAAGAACTTTTAAGATTTACTGTTTTAGTAACTTTCAAATATGAAACTATAATATTATTAAGTATAGCCACCATGCTGTACATTACATCAGCATGATTTATTTATTTTATAACTGGAAGTTTGTACCTTTTGAGTCCCTTCACCCATTTCACCCACCTCCCAACCCCACCTCTGGCAACCACCAATCTGTTCTCTGTATCTATGAGCTTCTGTTGTTTTTTTAAGATTCCACATATAAGTGAGATCATATGATATTTGTCACTCTCTGACTTGTTTTACTTAGCATAATGCCCTCAAGGTCCATTCATGTTATTGCAAATGGCAGGATTTCATTCTTTTTTTTTTTATGGCTGAATAATATTGCATTTTATATATATTATATATATATATAAAATATATGTATAAAGAAAATGTGATATATATTTTCTTTATTCATTCACCCATCGATGGACACTTAGGCTGTTTCCATATCTCAGTTATTGTAAAGAATGCTGCAGTGAACATGGGGATGTATATATCTCTTTGAGTTAGTGATTTTGTTTTCTTTGGATAAATACCCAGAAGTGGAATTGCTGGATCATATGGTAGTTCTATTTTTAATTTTTTGATGAAATGTCCATACTGTTTTCCATAGAGGCTGCACTAATTTACATTCCCACCAACAGTACGCAAGGGTTCCCTTTTCTCCACATCCTCGCCAACACTTATTTCTTGTCTTTTTGATAATAGGCATTCTAAAAGTGTGAGATGACATCTCACCGTGGTTTTAGTTTGGATTTCCCTGATGATTAGTGATGTTGAGCACCTTTTCACATACCTGTTGGCTATCTGTATGTCTTCTTTGGAAAAATGTCTATTCAGATTCTCTGCCCATTTTTTTAATCAGATTGATTTTTTGCTATTGAGATGTATGTTTTCTTTATATATTTTAGATATTAATCCTTTATCAACTATATGATTTGCAAATATTTTCTCCTGTTCAATAGGTTTCCTTTTCATTTTGTTGATGGTTTCCTTTGCTATGCAGAAGTTTTTTAGTTTGATGTAGTCCCACTTGTTTATTTTTGCTTTTGTTGCTTTAACTTTTGGTGTCAAATCAAAAAAATAATCACCAAGAATGATGTCAAGGACCTTAGCAGCTATGTTTTCTTTTAAGAGTTTTATCATTTCAGGTCTTACATTCAAGTTTTTAATCCATTTTGAGTTAATTTTTGTGTATGGTCTAAGTTTCAGTGTTTTGCATGTTGCTATCCAGTTTTCTCAACATCATTTATTGAAGAGACTATCCTTTCCCCCATTGTATATTCTTGGCTCCTTTGCCATAGGTTAATTGACCATATATGCATGGGTTTATTTCTGAACTCTCTTTTGTGTTCAATTGATTTATGTGACTGTTTTTATGCCAGTCTGATACTGTTTCGAATACTATAGCTTTGTAGTATAGTTTGAAATTAGGGAGCGTGATGTCTCCCGCTGTCTTCTTTCTTAAGATTGCTTTGGCTATTTGGGGTCTTTTCTGGTTCCACATAAGTTTTGGGATTGTTCTACTTCTGTGAAAAGTGTCATTGGAATTTATATAGGGATTGCATTGACTCAGTAGATCACTTTGGATAGTATGGACATTTTAACAATTTTAATTCTTCCAATCCATGAGCACAGAATATCTTTCCATTTATTTGTTTCTTCTTTAATTTCTTTCCTTAATGTTTTATAGTTTTCAGTATACAGGTCTTTCACTTCCTTGGTCAAATTTGTTCCCTAGTATTTCTATTTATTTTTTAACTTAAGTTAGATTCATGTTTCTGATTGAATGAAGATTGTTAATTAATATAGAAACTGCTGGCATTTCTTTTGTATCTTTCCAAAATAATGTATTTATATAAGATGTATTTAAAAATTCTGAAACTCCTGAAATTAAAAGTTTAAGGATACTAGTGCTTGTCTGCCTTTGGTATTATAGCCATCCTTTTCGTACTGCTGCATAAAAAAAGATTTATTTTGACATTTTTGTGAACCAGTGGGAATTTTGCCACTCAGGAGACATTTGGCAATGTCTGGAGATATTTTTGATGTTACAAGGGGGCGTGGTAATGGCATCTAGTGAGAAGCCAGGGATGTACTCAACATCCTATAACACACAGAACAGCCATCTGCAATTAAGAGTTATCCAGTCCAAAATGTAAATAGTGCTGAGATTGAGCTGGTTTACGCAAATGGAGTTTTAAAAATTAGTTTACTTTTAAAACTGTAGATAAACGGGATGTTTATTTCATGTATTTAAAGTTCTCCAAAAAGACTATGGTTTTTAAAAATGCCTTCTCCTTGGAGGAAAAGATGAATAGTGGGGATAATAAGCAATGAAGTCATAGGTAATGGGAGAAGAGATTGTGCATACCTTTGTAGGCCATTCTAAGAAATTTGACTTTTACTTTGCATGAAATAAGAACCCATTATATGGTACAGAGCAAAGGAGAGGCCTAATCTACTTTACATTTTAATAAGGTCCTTTGGCTGTTATGGTAGACAGAATTCTAAAGATATTTTCCAAGGGTCCCTTCCCCTGGTTATTCAATTTAACGCTAATCTGGGTACTTCTATGAAGGGACTTTGCAAATATAATTAAGATCATGGGCCTTGAGATAGTAAGATCATCATGGATTATCTGCACAAGTCCAATCTAATCCCTTGAGACCTTAAAGCAGAGAAATTTCTCCTTCTGCTGTTGATCAGAGGGATGTTGGCAGGAGAGAGAGGCAGAAGAGACTTTCAAAGTGTTAGAAAGATGCCACCTGCCACTGCTAGCTTTAAAGATGAAGAAGGGGGCCACAAGTAAAAAAACGTGAGCAGCTTCTATAAACTGGGAACAACACTCAACCACAAGCCAGCAAGAAAATGGGAACCTCAGACCTACACTGCATAGAACTGAATTCTGCCAACAACCTGAATGATCTTGGAAGTATGTTTTTTCCCAGCGCCTCCAGAAAAGAACACAGCCCTGCTGACACCTTGATTTGGCTTATATAGAGAACCAGCTGAGCCATACTATGCCTGCCACTTCAGCCCCGTTGAAACTGTGTGATAAAGCCACTAATTTTGTGATAATTTGTTTCAACTGCAATAGCAAACTAATACAGTTGCTGTGTTGAGAATTACACACTCTAGGAAAGCAAGGGTAGAAACGGTGGAAACGGCTGAGAAGTCCTTTCAATAACCTGGACAAGAGATGATGGTAGCTGGGAACAAGGTGGTGGTGGTGGGAATGATGAGTAGTGGTTTGATTCTGAATATATTTTGAAGATAGAGCCAATAGGATTTTCTAAGGGATTGGATAGGCAGTGTGAGAGAAATAGAGAGCACAAGGACAATACCGAAAGTTTCTCCTGAGCAACTGGGCGGGTGGGTTGTCAGGAACTGAGCAAACTGGGTAAGACTGAGAATATTTTGAGGGAAAGATTAGGATGTTGGTTTTGGATAAGTTAAGTTTATGCTTCTTTTTAGTCATCGAATTGCAGATACTAAGTAAGCAGTTGGAATCTGGAGTTCAAGGGGGAATTCTTGACTAAAGGTATGTCTTTATCAGTATATAGATGGTATATAAGCCATGATATAACCAAGGAGGTGGGTATAAGTAGAAAAAAGGAGATGTCTAAGGAATGAGCTTTGGAGCTCACCAATATTTAAAGGTCAGGGAGATGAAGAGGAACCAAAACCACCACTGTGCTGAGAGAAACACACACACATAAAACAAGAGGATACAGCTCATGAAGATGGTGTCATGATAATTACAAAAACATTTGTAAGTAATTTTAAATTTTTCTCTGAATACTTGTATATATAGATTTGAAACAAATAGAAATAAATACAATAATACTTAGTGAGAATCTTTTATCCCCAAGTAGACAAACAAAGCACAAAGTTTATTTTTTTATAACTTGAGGAAAGCTCATTTTTATGAATTTTTTCTCATTTCTAGTCATTTGACCTTGTGAGCATTTGAAACATTGCTTAGGCCACTGAAATTGTTTTTAAAAGTTTCAAAATCTAATGAGCTTCAAAAAATCATCTAATTTCTTCTTTCTTTCAATAATCCAACATAAGTCCTGTTTTGTCTCCATTAATGTGAAATCCTGACACCCTGCCAAGTCAGAACAAAGGTACTAGATATTAGCAAAGGAAACCATAAGACTTGGGACAAATGCTAGGCTTTTCTCTCAAAAACGGGGGGAAGAGTACTCATCATTCTCTCCCTGCCTATTTCTGTTAACTATGGTTACCATGTTAAGAGTGATTATTGTATTTCCTGGTGAAGTAAAGATATTATTTCAAAGTGTTCAGCACCAGGGAGAGTAAATATTTGACACATACCTCCTCAACCTTTGCCACTGTCACGGCTCATAGATCTTTTCACACTTTTCAGCTGATTCAGGTCGTTACATCAGAATCCTTCTTAGCTCAGAAATCAAGGCAGCACTAACAAAGGAGAGATATCATGATTCAAGATGAAACCGTTTGTCATCTCGGTTGTTCTAGTGTCTCCTGAATCACATACCAGTTGTGTAAAACGTGAACACTTCTGCCTGTGTATTGTCCAATAATTTAGCAATAGTGTCAATATGCTGCATTTATGATGGAAGTTTGTATTTCTAAATTATAGAGTTCTTCAGTGATTATGAACAATTTATTTCGATATTACGTATTTCATCTCCTCCCACACTTCTCTAGTCCAAATATATATTTCTTTTCCTCTTGATTAAAAAAAACACTTTAAGTGGCATTGTGTACAGAGTTTCAGGAAGCATTAGTAACTCATCCTTTTTATAGTCATACAGACATTTGTCTTTATCTTTGTTTAGCTTGTTGTGATCATGCAGAGGACTGAGTTTGAGGCTTCATGGAGATGAACACTCACGTATTTATTCCTAAAATAAACATGCAAGTTAGAATTAGTGAGATGATATCAAGAGATATTTTTGGGAAAGCATCAGGCTGGGAGATGTTCAGTGAGGATGGTTTCTCCAGTCTTATTGATCAATTCATAGGAGAAGTGCTTGGGTTGGTGGCCACTCTGTTCTGGTTGAGGTAAGTTGTGAATGACGCTTTACTCACAGCTATGCCAGGCTGAAAATACCACTTCTTGTGGTTGAAAAACTGCATTTAGCCAGCCATACCTCCTGGATCCAATACTGTCTATTTCCTAGGTACAGTTTCATACTCCCCACCTATGCTGCTTAGGACCACTGTGCACATATTATATGATTAATGGATGACACTTGGTCACATTGCAACTGGGCAGCAGTGACCAATCTATAGGCACGCACTTTTGGTTGTCTACAAGGCCAAGTGGGCACAGTGCCTGGAAGGCCTGGCCAGGACCATCACAAAATTCTATTGGTGGTGAAATAGTCACCCTGTCACAGTCCAGTGGTCACTGGCATACCTGTGCATTCATATACTGGGGCATACTGACACACAAAATGCCCACAGGTACACACACACACACACATACATACACACGTACACATGTACACACATGGCTACTTATGTCCTCCTGCATATGCCATTTGGTCTTTTACCCGATGTCTCCTTACCTTGATGCTCTTGAAATGCCCTGTTTGATTTCCCATCCCCTTTCATCCAAATGACAAAAATAACACTGTGCCTTTAGGGGTGGGGGGCCAGCAGGACTATTTCTCCTTCATGAATTTGAGTCAGACTGGTTATTCCCAGCAGAACTGAACGCCATGATCCTCTTCTCAGGAAAGCTCTCCTTCCTCTCCTGGCCTGTGAGAATCCCAGCGTCATCTGAGCTTTCACCACAGTCTCTTCATGCCTTATGGACTTTTCAATTATCTGTGTTGTTTTGGTAGTTTTGACATCTAGAGAATATGCTCCTGAACGGCAGGAGACATGGAACAATATCTAGCTAATGGTGCTTAATAAGTATTCCCTGAATGAATCAAGCTATTAAATAAGCAATGCCTTTTTATTAGGATAGGATAATGGCAAAGAATCAAAGACCCGTTAATTTTCTCTCAACTGAAGCCCCAAACCTCTACGGCACATTGGTTGATTTCTGATGAATCTGAGTGCAATAGATATATAATGAGCTTTTAAGGCTGGCTTTGCTAATAATGTAGGAAAACTAGAAGGTTTCGGAAATAAGAGAAATCTTGTCTTCCGTAGAAATTTTATAAAATACATTTTGCAATACAAGATTCTCATTTTGGCTATTATAAAGACCAAGCAATCTCTCTATAAATCAAGCTAGGCAAAACCTTGTTTAATTTGGTACGCTTGGAAGTTAACCAAACTAATTTATAACTGTCACTCATCCTTTTGTTAATTCATTTCACTGACATGCTTTGAAAAGAATGTAGAGACGTTTCAACATCGGGTCACTGGTGGGCCATACTTAGCACTAATTGGAAAGACGGCTCTCCACAGTGACATGTTAGAGAAGAGCCTCTCATTTCAAGATATTCTTATTTATTTCTTTTAACCATGCCATGCTGACACATCATTACGTGTCCTTCAGTACTACCATTTTGCTGTTTAGTGTAGAAGTCAATGGAATCAAAACATCAGCTGCTATCAAAGTAAACAGCAGCCTCAGTTTCACATGGATTTCCCTTGTATCATTTCAGAAGAATGGAATGTAGATAATTACTGATAAAACTCGAAATGAAACAGAGATCATTATACATAGAAAAGCAGAGTGCAGAAGTTGTGGACAGCTTTATGATGACTATTTACTAGTTTGAAGATAATGAAAGTTTTCCTCAACTAAAGACTGAATAATTTTAGAGTCTATGCACAAACCTTTAATAAACTACATTAGTGGATGTGGGATATATTTGACCATTGACTCTTCTAGTCATGATTCACTTTGCTGGTTTATTTGGATGAAAATGAAGTGTGCCCGGAAAGAATCTCTCTGGGTAATAGTGTTTTTGCAAAATATTCGTTGCTTTAATCAAAATAGCTATATATCTTCTGGGTTCATTTACAAAAAATTGCATGAGTATTCAAAGCTGTCAGGATAGCTGGCTTGATTCATTCACTCAGTTGGAAATACTTATGTACGCCTACTATGTGCTCCTGTTCTAAGCATGAGGACTATAGAAGACAAATAACTCTATCCTCTTGGAGTGTGTATACATTGTAGTCTGTAAAGATGGGAAATCAATTAAAAGAAATAAGTAAATTTGTGAAGTGCTAGACGGTGATAAATACTGTGGAAAAAAATAAAGCAGAGAATGAGACAGGGAGTGATGGAATATATGCTTTTTAATTAGAATGGTCAGGGAATGTTTCATTGAGAAGTTTACATTTAAGTAAATATCTTGCAGTCGGTAACTGAGTGACATTTGGGTAAAGAGCGCAGCAATCAGAGTACAAAGGCCCTCTGTGTTTTTGACAATTCCTCAACTCAATTTTATTAGTGACTACTATCCTGTATCTAACATGCTGCCTAAGAAAGATATAAAAGCATTACTGAAAGCACTATTGGGAGCAATTTGCCAAAACTCTCAGGGGCATGATGGGTTTTGCTAATAGCTATTTTCTGGAGCTATATTTTATAATTATTAGATCCAAATTGACTCTATGTTTTCTCAGAGTCATATGGATATTCATATATGAAGTAGTGGAGTTACGTGAAAATTCGGCTTACCAAATATTAGTGAAATAAAAATTTTTTAGCATAATAATGGGGGGGATTTTTGTAACTCTTGTGGAGAAAATGAATTCTTGATTTCCATGGAGGCTAATTTCCACAATAACCATATTTATGATATTTGCATTGCTCTCATAAAGCACTATAGAAAGGTGATTTGGTTTATGAACTATTTTTCCTTATGCTTATTGAAATAGTCATTATTCACAGTGACTGAACTCTCACTTTTTTTCTCTTCTCCAATTCCAAATTTCCACCTCCAGTCTTTTATATCTCAGGAAATGACTGCCGCCACTCAACTGCTCAAGCAAGAAATGTGGAAGTCATCTTTATTTCCTCCACCTCCCTCAAATCAATCTATCAATAAAGTGTTCAAATTTCATGTCCTAGGTCTGTCCATCTTTGTCCATTTTCAATACTACCATCCTTTCCCGAACTCCATCCTCTCTTAGCTGGACTGCATCACGAAAGTGATAGCTACTACAGTCTCGTTGGTTTTCCTTCTTCCTCTACCCACCACTCAAACAAAACAAAACAAACAGAAAACCCCCACAAAAGAATCTTTTCTCTACTTATTGGCTTTGGAACAGAGGGGTTAACCTGAATAAGATAATTGTTCCGAACTTCTTAGCACTGTTTGGTGCATTCTCATTTGAGGCTTTTTTACTTTGTATTTAAAGCTTCTTTCCAATGCTCTTAATGTAGAACTTTCTGAAGAACTCCATCTCCTGTGCTATAAGTACCAGTTATGCCACATAGTATCAATTTAAGACTCAAAGTAAAAACAGCTCCAGTCAGTATGAGCTCTAGATGAGACAGTGCCTAAAGAGCGATCACATAGATTTCTGGAAAGAACTAAGTTCCGTTTTAATGTTCAGAAGTGGATCCATTTGTTTCTATAGCTTGATTTTTATGTGACCTTCTTTGAGCTCCTTTTTGCTACAGCATTCAAGCATATAGAGACTTTATTAATGTTAATTAATTTCCCCAGTGATGTGGAGGTGTTGATAGGAAAATACCGGTTGGAGAAAGAATGCATTGTGAGTAGGAGTGAAGCCAGGTCCACACGTCAGAGAGAGCCTTGTGCACTTGGGAGCCGTAAGTCATCGTGTATGGCTGGGACAATGGTTTTGTTCAGGGGAGGGAGGAACTGAGTGTTTCTGAGTCATAAAGGGAGAGCTTTCTTGCCATACTAAGGAGTTGGGATTTTATCTTGAAGGCTATGGGGAGACATTGAAGAGTTTTATTACGTCTACTGTTGATTTTCAAAGTCTGGTGGGTTCGATTTTTCTTCCAAGTTTGAAAACAAAACTCTCTAAAGCTCCTCTTGAAAATACAAATCAAATCCAGTAGGTTTAAATCAGTAGAGAGGAAACATGCCTTCAAACTTGTCGAAGTTAAATAAGGATGCAGTTTGGTCAGAACGCTTCCTCAGATTGCTTCTCTCACACGCTCAAAGTCATCATGGAGTTCAGGCTGTGGCAAATGTGGAGTAAAACTTGCAGCGATTTTCAGACCAAAGGTTAGGAGAAAGAAGTATATTCTCAGAAATAGATAATTGTACTGCCAATTAAAATTATTGATCAGCAATATCTTAATTTATAAATCTAATATGATATGGAAACAGAATTCAGGGAAAAGGATATATTTTCACCAAACTTATAACTTAGATTTCTCCTCACCTCCTATGTATGCATCTTCCAAATAGTAAAAGGCATTAGTGAAATTAAATATATTTTAAACTAGGCATTATTTTTAAAATACAACTGAAGGATTTACAATTAGAGCCATCTATTATATTTATTAAATTAAATGCATGTTTCCAAAGCATCAAAATAAAATAAAATGATAATCTCAAAATACACTGAATGGTAGAAATATATAAAGTGAAAAATTAGAAAATGCACATCAAACATCAAATTCCTCCCCCAAATAATATATTTCTCAACTTTTAAAGTAGAATCCAGAGCTTTTCTTTAAACTGCAACAAGAAAATTGGAGGAGTAACTAACAGTCATCTCTGAAAGCTCTTTGAATCTCCTTACCTTTTAAAAGATATGTTGAAAAAATGTATTATGAAAAAAATGGAAAAATAGCTTTGAATATTTGAAATTATTGCACTAAAGTATGCTGATTGTAATAAAGCAAGGAGAACTATTAGAATCCTGAGGGACCAGATGTATTTGAATGACCCAAAGGGTCTGAGAAGCAACTAAACCCCAGTCCTCTCCCTCTGGCGGCGCACACGGTGGTAGGTCTCTTGAGCTCTGCATTTGTGAGTATCACTTGGGAAATAGGTTAAATAGCTAACAATCACAGCCAGGGTGATTTTCTCAAATATAAGAAACAATGTAATCACAACTTTGCATGATCAAGGAGCTGAAGCCAAGAGGGAATGGAGAGAGAGAGTGTTGTACTGCAGGAGAGGTTAAAAGAAATTTCTGAACTGCTCCAAGATTCACGCATATAGAGTCATGGGAAATGCTGGGATGCTGCATACAGAAATGAGAGCAACCCATTTTCATTTATGATAAAGACCAATATGCCAATTATTGGGCATGAGGTGAATGGGGTTTGCAAACTCAGTATAGTTCCCTGGAAAAAGATGACGGACTTGGATTTGAATCCTGACTCACCTTGTTAACTGTTTTATATCAGGTAATTGCTTAAATTTTATGTTGCTCCTTATGTTTATTTGTCACATTAGGATATTAATGCCTCCCTTACATGGTGGTTGTAAAGAGATTAAAGGAGATAACATCTCATTGGTATAGTACTAGAAATATAGTAGTTGCAGAACAAAGTAACAATAAGCAATTATATATTTTGTTGACTTTATATAGAGTATCCATTTAAAGCCTGACATTTGTGTATATAATAGATTTTGTTACTTAAAGGTCTTAACATGTCCTGAATTTCCATGTACCTAGGAGATCTCTGACAGTAGAGCGGCTGATCTGGTGGGTGTGTAATGAGCCACTCAGAATTCTTACATAAAACTTAGTTAACCGAGGGAAGAAGTACTGGATGGCTATATTAGTTATTGTACTACATTATTTTAGAAACATATAAGTCTCTGTTCAAAACTGAATAGGATAGGACAGAAAACCAATACATGTTCAAAGATCATTTTACTTAAAATGCAGAAGACGTAGTTCTCAATCCTCCCTCAACTGACTGTATGAAAGAAAAAGCACATAAACTATTTGAGCCTCAAAATTTTATCTGAACTGTGAGAATGGTTTAGGTGAATAATTTGCACCCATTTTTTTCTGGCCTATATAATTTTTCCCTTGCTTTATTTGATTCTTTTAATTTTTTTACCGTATGATCTCTGGGTTTTTAAATCTTTCTTTTTTAATGTACAACTCTCTTCAAAAAGTACTTTTAATTTTAAAGTTAATATTTGCCAAAATTTCTGTACCTCTTTGAAATTAAGCAAAGCAGATATTAAAAAATATACAAAATTTATATAAGTTCAATTAAGAAAAAAACATTAATAATATAGGTTCAAATATATTAACCTCAAGGCTAAATAAGGTAACCTTTACTCACACAGCATATATTATGCATTAAAAGGTTAATAAAAAAAAGTGTTATCCGTGCCAGCAATATTTTAGAATATGCATTGTTGATGACAATTTCTGTCAGTCTATTAGTATATTTCAAGCTTCAAGTAAGTTCAGTGGAAGAAGTACTGGGTTTAGGGGTTAGAATATTTGAGTTCCAATTGTACTTTTGCCAATAATTTTAGAAAAATTATTTCTAACTCTTATATTCCATTTTTTCAGCTTTATTGAGGTATAATTGACAAATAAAATTGCAAGATATGTAAAGTGCACAGTGTGATGATTTGATGTATGTCTACATTGTGAAAGGATTACCTCCATCAAGTTAATACATCCATCACCTCAAATGTTTACCCCCTTTTTTGGTGTGAACATTTAAGTTCTATTCTCTCAGCAAATTTTGGTTATACCATACAGTGCTATCAACTACAGTCATCATTTTATACACTACCTTATTTGTCCTATAACTGAAAGTTGTACCCTTTTACCAACCTCTCCCAATTTTCCCCAAACCTCAGCCCCTGGCAACCACTTTTCCACTCTGTGTTTCTATGAGTCTGAATTTTTTTTTAAGATTCTGTATGTAAGTGATACCACACAGTATATTTCAGTTTAATGATCAAACAATGTTAATAACACATGCCCTATTTAACCCTATAATTTAATGAGGTTCAAGTTAACCTATCTATGTGAATCAGTTTTAAGGAGTTTTAAGGAGTGAGCATTATTTGTGTTAAAAAAACTTATGGGCTATAGAGTCAAATGAAACTTGTTTAGAATTTTCCTCCTCTACTTCATGGATACAAATCCCATTGCAAGTTACTTGACATCTCTGAATCTCAATGCCATCATCAGCAAAGTGGAGGTAGTAATGCATAGCCTGGAGGTTTAATATGAAATTAAAGTGAAATAACACATCCAAAAATAACTACAACGATGTCTGGCCATTAAAATCTTAATAAATAATAATTTTCCTTTCTACTATACTTTACATTACAAATATATTTGATATAGTTAGTCCTGACACATCTTACAAAAGTAAAAGACAAAACAAAGATTATATTTTTGATAAAGTTTTTAATACATCAAAATATATAATAAAGTTTCCCAAAGCAATAAGTAAATGAAAGAGAAAAACCCTGTGGGAAACAGGCTATTGAAGGAATAAGAAACTGGGATGGCCAATAAATTGAAGGATTTTCAGTTTTCTCATTTGAGTGGCCAATAAATAATACTGATATACCATTTCATATCCACAGTGGCAAACATTTTCAATTTGGGTAATTATTTTTATCATTACTGAGTATAAACAGAAATTCTCATATACTTTAGATCTACTCTGAATGACCATTTTTACTGCCTAATAAAGTTGAATGTGTATACCCTCTAGTTCAACAATTCCATTAGTAGGTATATACCTAGAGTATCTCTATTAAATGTGCAAGATAAGACTGTACTGAGATGAAGTGAAAAAATATAGTGGGAAAAAAATTCTATCTCAGTAGAGGAATGGTTAAATAAGCTTTGATTTTTTTAGTAAATTAAATATTGCAAAGCAGCAAAAAATAATGAACTATATTTACATGTATCACATGAATAATCTCAAAAGCATAATGCTAAATCTGAAATTTAAGTTACAAAATTATATATAGTGTAATAGCTTGAGTTTCCAAAACAATTTCATATATTTTAAATTACATTGATGTCTTTTTAAAATGTAAAAGCATGGAAAGATTTACTCCAACCTGAGAATCATGGATACTTCTGGGGAGAGAGTCAGAGAAATGAGATGGTGTAGGCTTATATATGTACAAAAATTAAGTTACAAAATGAAATATTTAGTATAGTAGTATTTTTGTTTGTTTGTTTTAGCCTAAGTGCTATTTACTCAAAAGAACAGAGAAGATAGAGTACAAGCCCCAAGGGACAAGATGGAACAAAACAAGCAATGCAAATCTGTCTCCTGCTCAGTATACTCTTCTTCCCCCCTGGGCCATCTTGCTGTTTATAGTCATCTTGAAAAAGTGGTCAGACTGCATGTAGGCAGAAATTTCCTCCAAAGCCTCAAAACAGCACATGAAAGCCTCAGGTGTGGAAATTCATCCATGCACTTGGGCTCTAATGTACAGTTCTGATCTCAGATATGATAAGTGAGGAAATCCACAAAGGTGAACTTTTCCCCTGCAAACCATGAGAATTTCTCCAGGAACAAGAATTGTTTCAGTTGTCCACGTAGCTTTTCCAGGTACTGAGGCTTCAGTTTTTCATGGTCAGGGTTGTAGCAGTCATATCAGTTGCATCTAGAAACCCAATATTTGGTTCTCCATGATGGCCACTCGAGTCTTTTCTTCTCCAGTCTCACAATGGATGCATAGATAGATAGATAGATAGATGGATAGATAGAGACAGAGATAGAAATAGAGATATCAGGAATAATGTATATTCTGCATGCTACTGTGGGTATTATTAATGTATGTAACAATTCTTGTGACTGCCAAAATATTCTGGCTTATTTGCCTTAAGTAAACCCAATAATTTACTCTGTGTTATTATTATTATTGTTATTTATTTATTTATTTATTTATTTATTTATTTTTTTTTTTTAAAGATTTTATTTATTTTTCCCCCAAAGCCCCAGTACATAGTTGTCTGCCATAGCTGCACATCCTTCCAGTTGCTGTATGTGGGACGCGGCCCCAGCATGGCCGGAGGAGCGGTGCCTCGGTGCGCACCCGGGATCCGAACCCGGGCCGCCAGCAGCGGAGAGCACGCACTCAACCGCTAAGCCACGGGGCCGGCCCTATTATTGTTATTTAATGAACAACCAAGTTCATGAAGGTTCAAGTAGCTGATGGACTCCATTTTGAGAAGCACTGATTTATCATAATGAAATTCAGACTTAAATTATAAGCCATGATTCTTTCCTATGTGATTCTTAAAATACCTTATTTTACCCAAATAAAAGTTCTTTTAGGTTTAGTCTAATTTTTCTTGTGCCCTCTGTTAAATTACTTCCTCTTTTAGGTTGCCTGTATTTTCCATAAGAACTTTAGCTACTGTTTATATGTAGATGCTAGAACACATCTTGTGTAAAATCTCTATTCTGACTCTTAGAGTCTCTATAATCTAAAACAATTTGTACTTCATCATTTGTAAAATTGGCATGACAATATTACTAATCTCAGAAGATGCTGTGAGGATTAAATGAGATGATATATGTAAAACCATAGGAAGTACAAATGCTCTATATTATTATTAGCAACTTCATCAACATCATCATTATTATACATCAGGCCATTAAGCAGTTTAGAAGCAGTTACCGTCTTTCTGGTTATTAGCTTTTCAAATCAGCACTTTTTTGCATGGTTTTGAAAGTCCTCTGTAATTTCTTTGCACTTTCCCACGCGTTAAGCTGATCTCCTTGCCTCACTGTATTTTAAATCAGCCGTGTGCTTACCTGAGCCACCACTTTTGCTGTGCCATCATCTCTGCCTACAGTGTCCTTTTCTCTCCATTTGTCTATTCTAATCCTATTCATCTTCCAAAGCTTGCCTCAAACCTTCCCTCTCTATGCTTTCACTGAATTGATTTCAACCTTCTCAATCAGTATTTATACTGCCCGTATAAGGTAATTTAGTGATTAATTATGTTTTGTCTTATATTCTTCACTGATGTTTCATATTCTCATTGTCACCACAAAATAAACTGTTCGAAGCTATGGGCTTCATCTGTGATTTCTTTCATCACTCTCAGAGAGCTTTACAGAATCATGAGTGAGTAGCAGATATTTAATACATTTTGATTGTAATAAAAAAATAATCCACTACGTTTCTCTTAATGTTTGATTGTGGCTATCACTCGTCAATTGAAGTAAAATCTCTCTGCTATAAATCACAGTTTTAAATAAAATTTATTTCACTTAATTTAATTCATGTTGCAAATGGTAATAGTTTATCTTTTTTGTCTAAGGTAAGCAATCCCAGGAGAAAATCTTTAAGATCTTTAAAATTTCATTATAAACATCTTTTGAATTTTTATAAATAATAATTATTAACATAATTAAGTGTGTTCAAGTAGGACAATAGAATAAGAACAGTTATTCATAAAGGTATGGAAAAATTGAGAGCTTCAGCAAAATAGAGCTGCTGTTGCTTATTATTTTTGCTTCTATTAGACCAGTTTATCCTAGATAGAACCTCAGATTTAAAGAGAAAAAAAAAGAGTCGAATACTTCTCCTGACAAGAAGCCAGGTTAAAATAAAGAGCCCCGAGCCCTACTTCTTCAGGGACAGTGGAGCTCCACACTGTAGTACTGATATTACAGTGGGCCGCTGTGGCAATTAGACATCCTACAAGACAATCTTAAGAATATTTGAGATTGTTCTGGTCAAATCCTCCATCACTCATAGGATGAGAATTTAGTTAAGAGCAAAAAAAAAAAAATTCATATCAGATTATAATTTATAACACTGCTTAAAATATAGAGTCCAATAGCTATTTTAGGTTTAAAATATGTTTTAATAATTACCCTTCTGAACTTCTAGAAGCCATCAAATATTACTGAAACTTTGTTCTCTTTGAGGTTTAGAGAATCATGGTTAAGTTATAAAAAATTAAAATATTCTTTTTTATCAATGCCTAGTAGTGAAACCATAATTCTAAAAATATATTTCATTTATAATGGATATATTTTTATACATTTCTCAAACTCCTTTACACATGCAAATATTTTTAGTCCTTTCTAAGTTTCATCAGCAATTTCTCCAAAGCATTGTCAGAAAGGTGACTCAGAATATCCCTCGTACTTGATTTCATTGCACTATTGGAAACCAAGTGATGAAGTTGTGAACAATGTATTCAAAAGAATAGCTTTCCTAGAATGTCTCATAGAATAGAGGCAAATGACAAGCAAAACCTAGTAACATGTTTTCAAATACACAGTCCAAAAAACACCATATAACGGAAATCTGTTTCTCAACTAATTAATAATTAGTTTATCACTTCTGATCAATGAACTCATCTGTGTTCTAACTTTGAGGTTTAAAGTTTAGATATTTCTACCTCCTAGCTTATAATCTGTATTCATTTATTGTTTATTCATCAACCATTTATTGATGAAATCAGACAATAGAACACAAAAATGATTAAGACGCAGCTTGTGCCTTTAGAGGTTCATAGTTTATCATAGAGACAGAGAGAGAGAAAGACATTACAAATATAATTATAGGAGATCTCAATTTATGTTTTGAACCCCTATTCCATCAGGAAGGAAAAAGGTAATCTTGGTCAGTTTTGTGCTGTTTTCCTTCCTTTCCCTAGGAGCATATATAGATCCAAGGTTATGAGTGTGTTGGGCAGGGGAAGATCTTTTCCTCTTAGGTGTTCATTGAGACATGTAGGCTGTCAATACTTCATATTGATGAGCCCAAACATTCACTCAACCACTCCTCCAGCAGTGTTATTGTCTCCCTGGGTCTCTAGCCCAGCAGGATAGTATAGACTCCTTTGTTCTCCGACTCCACATCTCCGATGTGTCCCCAGGCGCTCAAACAGGGAAGCATGATGCAGCACCTCACAAATCCCATCTGATTCTCTATTCTCATTATTTGCTTATTGATCAAGATTTTCCCTCAGAGACAATTTCTCTGTTCCAAAGTTTTTGCCTCAGATATAACTAGCATAATCTCCCTAATGGGTATAAACTTCTGGAAATATAAATCTGGAGACTAACAGATGCTTTCTGTTTTCTGCTCTGTCATGCCCCTATCTCCTTAAGAGAATGAACCCCAAAGTACTATCTCCTTTCTGGAGGATGAGGGCTATGCACAGAAATAGGGAAATATTTTTAAAATATTATATACCATAATTTAATTAATATCTACAGTAGAAACAATGCTGAAAGACTATCTAAATATAATACTAAAGGAACAAGAGGGACTCATAAAATAGGCTGTATTTTTCCTGGTATTTGAAGGAAAAGTATGTCTACCCATGGAAGAAATGGGAGAAAATTTTATTCAAGAAGAACGTTGCATGCAGCTCACAAAGGAGAAATGCAGTAACTTCTGGCCCTTTCCGTAAGTAATGTGTAACAACAATGGTATGAAATAAAATTCTGATACACTGATTACACAGGAAGAGGAGGGAGAAGAGCAAGACGAGGAAACCGTGTCCAGCAGATGGTGACTTGGACTCAGTAGTGGAGGTGAACAAGGCCAGAATGGAATGAAAACATGAGTTGACATCATGGATATCATTTAGGAATTCCAGAGAAAAGGGAATGTTCATGACGATGAGGCACCAACCCAGCAAGCCATATGCTAAATGACCACAGCTCGTTCTAGAAGGCCAGAAATCCTGAAAAATCTCTTCTAATCTAAGGATGATTCACTTCCTCCATTCAACCATGAGGAGTCCAAGAAATCTGTGACGTTGTTAAGTCATTGGATCCAGCCATTTGATTAACCAACGCGATTTTCTGTAAAACGTAAATTCTTTTAAAGAAATAGTGATAGAAAATTAAACTGCCCGGCCCCATTCCTGCTTTATTCTGAGTTTCATGACCTTCAATCTTCCTGGTACCTGAATTTGGCCATGACAATTCTCATCTCCTCTTCCATTTCATTTCTGGGAAATCTGGACTTTGTATTTTATGTTTTTCTCAAACTTCTAAACAATATCATGGTATTTTAGATGTCTAGAGTTTATAATATAAATTCTATCCAGCCCTCATGGGATTGAGGGTTGAAACATAAAATTGCCTGTAAAATTTCAATAGTTCATGGAGAAAATGCATTTGCAAACTGATGCCTTAATTGTTCACAGCTAGAAGGGAGATATAGGGGATTAAGAATTCATTTTTAATCCTGCCATTTTCACACTATCCAATCAAGTACATATTAGTACTAAACGATGTCACAAAAGGTGGACACTCTATAGAAGATAAAATAAGTTGCTTTCCTTGCGTTCCACCTATTGGATGATTCAGACCGTAGAATTTGGTAGTGTTAAAATAATATTTTTCTCACTGATTTTACACTTTCTTTTTACCCTATAGACACTTCCAAACTAGTTTATTTCAATGCTTTGCAGTTACTAACGGGGATAATAATTGAATACTTGTTCTACCACCTTTACGGTTGTAAACTTGAATGCTCAGTAGTACATGGATGCTGTCTATGATACCGTACTAGTTTAGTCCAATAATATTAAGATACAATTTTCACTGATAGCTGAAAACAAGATTAGATGCTGACTAACTAAAGTCCATACACCACAGTGATGGTGAGCACTGGCTTTTTGTTGGGCATTGCTGGAGGAATCTTGGCTCTGCTTCTCAGTTTTGTCTCAAGTTTCTTAGCATATCGAAAGCCTCAGTTCCTGCTTATGTGAAAATTAAATAATACAATGAATGCAAAAGGCTTTCTCAGTATCTAGTACATAGTAGAGGGATACTATCTTAAAATTTGGGAATCAAAAGATCAATATTTTATAAGTGTTTTACAAAGGAGAATAGTTAGCTTTAAAGTATGGTGATTTTTAAATTTTTTCCCAGATCTGTGGCTGACTTTTGTGCTTGTTTGTTTTTCTTGCAGGCTTCGTGGTATGGATGATGCTGATCAGGGATGCCCAAGTCATGGTGTGAACGAAGGGTGCTTGGTAATTGTTTTGCAAAAGCCATTATTCCTCCTCCACACATAAATTTCTACCTGGTTTATTTTCATGCTGATATCATTTGGTGTTGATAAATTTAGACTAATAAGCCCTGCGGAAGCAGAAATCTTTATACATTAATTATATTCAATTATATCCACATATATTTCAGAAAAGCAACTCAAGATATTGACAATTTACTGCACAAAGAAGCTCTTTGTTGCCATAATCCTATAATAGTCAGAAATTAATTCGGGGTCATTTATACCAGAGAAATATATAACAAAGTAATACGTTATAATATTACTTGATCTTTAAAATCTAAGAAATTATCTATGCATCTCATAATTTTATCTCACAGTAGTGAAATTCCTAGTGTCTAGTTTACATCCTCCCATTACACATCTGTGTTCTTAGCACAGAATAAGCAAATGTAGCTTGTTCCATTGGATCTTCATAGCAATCTAATGAGGTTGTGTTTCCATCCTCATGTAACAGGCCAGGAAATAGCTTGAGAGGCAAGATGCACTGGTCAGGGTCACAAGGCAAGCACATCCCACAATCAAACTCAGAATTCTGAGAATCAGAATCTGGCAAATTCTGTTCTGATTCCTTTTACAGTTATCTTGACACCATCCTATTTGTTTTCACATAAAATAATTTAATATTTTTTAAATATAAATTGAAAACCACATAAGAACATTTACATTAGATTTGGCAGTGCTTTGGCTCCTGGAATTTCATCCAAATCTGTGTCACACTCTGGGTGTTTCAGATCAGTGATTGCCAAGAAAATTTCATAGCCTTGATTTAATAACTGCACTTTCCTATGTGACTTTCAAAGTTTAGAAGGGACTCTAAGAGACTATTCATAGGAATAACTGGTGCATTTGGAGGATGGGGCCGGCAAAACAAAAGGGCGTCTGGTGAACTGGAGTAGGGAAGTAAGACAATGTAAGTCACTGCGATTAACGGCATAATTATTTTAGTCAAGAAACACACTGACTCTAAATTTGTATTTATACAAAATATAATGAAATAATCTCTAACTTTTAAAATTATCTTCTAAAACAAAAGACCACTCTGATAATCTTTAAATCATTTTTTTCATGAATGTGTTGGGGGTGCAAGGAAGTATAAATGTGTTGCTCCATAGACACACGATTCCATTCATCTTTACAATTAACAAATTTTTATTAGCTCCCATTATAAATTATAATTGTTAGCTCCCATTCTTGCTCCATTTACTAAATATGATGATCTTAAAAACAACAAAGATTAAGGACAATTTAATTAGAAAAATAAATTAGTAAATTGTCACTAGATTTTTTTTACTCCTTCTAAACTATTAAATCAAAATGTACTCTAAGCGTTTTATTTATTTAGAAATAGGATTATCCACTATAAAGTATAAGAATGACAGCATTTCAGACTTTGTAAATTAAATTGTGTGATTCGTGCATTTTCTGAGAATCTGAATGACTTTCCAATGAGACAGGTACTTTATGTCTCTAATCCTTCTTAGAAAATAAATGGAAGAAATATGCTGATTCTTCTCTTTTCATTAATACTTCCACACAAAAGCCTTTTAAATATATGCTCCAATCATTTCTTTAATTAGATTGCATTATTTCCTAGTTCCTTCACAATCACAATTTGGTAAAAGGTATTTAAAATGATCTTTCTTTTCAGAGGTAGTGTGAAAGTTTCAAATCATAGAGCAACTCACAATCAATGTGATAAAAGATTCACTGATGTAAAATAATTTATACTAATAAAGTGTTCGTTGATAAGGATGTACTTCTAGAATCTGCGAAGAGCAGCTGAAGAAAATCCCTGTGTGCTACTTATCATTGAAATATAATAGTGTTAGGGTTGATTATTTGCATTTGTCAATTTTCATTCTGCCTATCAATATTTAAATTATTCAGATATAAAGACATGGAAATGGCCATGTACTCTTTCAGGGGATATAGAGTTTCCACGGAAATACATCAAATAAAATACCCATGAAAAAGAATGAGATTAATCCTTTTGTGTAAAGAGTGAATTTTTATATAAAAATTATCATTTGACCTAAATGTCATGAAGAGCAGTCCTCTGCTCAAAACTGGAACTTCAGGTCAGTTTGTCACCTGCGCGTGAGAGAGGATTTTGCATGGGAGATCTTCAATAAGAGGATTGCTTGGCCGTTTTCATCTCAACCAAAAATACACTTTCATGTGACAGTTTATATTAATGTCAGCTTTGAAAGAGCAAAAATTCAGAGCAGGGGACTTGTCTACTTATTTCTTTGGATTTTAAGTAACCACTCACAACTTTATAATCCTAAGAAAGAGACTTTTTGAAAATATGAATATTCAGAAGAAAAAATGAAAAGGTCTAAAGCAGGTGGCTCACTTTAGTTATGTAAAAAGACAATGTCTCAGAAAGCACTTTGACATCTACAAAGTGGCATGCAAATATAGGCATTATCATGATTAAAATTTATTTGGAATGTCTATAAATTTTCATATAAACAATTCTTTTTTTCCCCTGCTACTTTCTTTGTGTAAGTGCTTATGAATTAAATGATAGTCACTTGAAGGCAAATTTTTAACCCTTTGTTTATTTACCTATATTTCTTATACCTGTCCCAGACTTGAAAGTTCTGAATATAAAACTCAGTGCTATGGACTGAATTGCGTTGCTCTCAAATTCCATAAAGTGAAGCTCTAACCACCAAGGTGGTAGTATTTAAAGATGGCACCTTTAGGAAATAATTAGGTTTAGATGAGATCATGAAGGTGGAGGCCCCATAATGTGATTAATGACCTTATAAGAAGAGGAAGAGACACCAGATCTCTCTCTCTTCCTTGTGAAGATAGAGCTGAAGGCATTGTCTGCAAGCCAGGAAGAGAGTTCTCAATAGAACCTGACCATGCTGGCACCCTAGTCTCAGACTTCCAGCCTCCAGACTGTGAGAAAATAAATTTCTGTTGTTTAAGCTACCTAGTCTGTGGAATTTTGTTAGGGCAGCCCAAACTGACTAATACACTCCTATAATTTGATTAATGGGATGAAAGTCCCGTATAACTTAATTTTAGTGGTTTAAAAGAATTGAAAATGAACTTGTTCCTTTAAAAACTATTTGTTGTTGTTAGTGCCATGGAGTTGGTTCCGACTCCTAGCAACTGAGTACAGCAGAGCAGAACCCTGCTCAGTCTTTTTGTGCCGTCCTCTCACCTTCCAGCACTATATCAGACAATGCTATGCTGCTATGCGTAGGGTTTTCATGGTCAATATTTTTGGACGTGGGTGGCCAGGTCCTTCTTCCTAGTCTGTCTTAATCTGGAAGCTCTCAAACCTGTCCACCATGAGTGACCCTGCTGGTATTTGAAATACTGGTGGCATAGCTTTCAGCATCACAGCAACCTGCAGTCACCACAGTATGACAACTGACAGGCAAGTGGTATGGCTCCCTGACTGGAAATAAACCTGGGTGGTGAGAGCTCCGAATCTTAACGACTAGACTACCAGGGCTGGCCTTAAAAACTATATTAACCACTAAAAACATTAATATGCTTCAAATTTATATAAAATAAATGTATTAAACCTCAGGGAAACATGAAGTTTATTAAATCAGTGCATGAAATTTGATTATTTTTATTATAGAATATAGAAGCATACTACATATAATTCTAAAAGAGATGGTAATTTTACAGTCAAATAGTATGTTCGAAGAAGAGTTTAAATAGCACTCTCTCTGTTTAGGTAAAATGTCTCCCCTAGAATAAAGGGAATTGAAAGAAATAAAATACACATAATACTATAGAAAAGTTTCTACAGACTAAATCTTGCATTGTAACTTTTTAAAAAGAAATTTACAACTATAGACGAAATTTTATTTTGTACTTCTTTATATTAATTCTGTCTTTATATTTGAAATGGGTCGCAATGCACAATGACAGAAAGACTTTAACCTGCCATTCTAAGCCAATTATTTGAAATTATTAAATGGAATAATGGACCCATCTGATTTTTTTTTTTTATTTTTTTTTTATTTTTTGTTTATTGCAGTAACATTGGTTTATAACATTGTAAAAATTTCAGGTGTACATCATTGTACTTCTATTTCTGCATGGACCACATCATGTTCACCACCAAAATACTAATTACAACCCATCACCACACACATGCACCGAATTATCCCTTTCATCCTCCTCCCCCCCTCCCCTCTGGCAACCACCAATCCAATCTCTGTCCCTATGTATCCGTCCATTGTTGTCACTATCTACTACTTAATGAAGGAAATCATACGGTATTTGACCCTCTCCCTCTGACTTATTTCACTTTGCATTATACCCTCAATGTCCATCCATGTTGTCACAAATGGCTGGATTTCGTCATTTCTTATGGCTGAGTAGTATTCCATTGTGTATATATACCACAGCTTCTTTATCCATTCGTCCCTTGATGGGCACTTAGGTTGCTTCCAAGTCTTGGCTATCGTGAATAAGGCTGCAATGAACACAGGGGTGCATGTACCTTTGCAAATTGGTGTTTTCAAGTTCTTTGGATAAATACCCAACAGTGGAATAGCTGGATCATATGGTAGTTCTATCGTTGATTTTTTGAGGAATCTCCATACTGTTTTGCATAGTGGCTGCACCAGTTTGCACTCCCACCAGCAGTGTATGAGAGTTCCCTTCTCTCCACATCCTCTCCAACACTTGTTGTTTCCTGTCTTGTTAATTATAGCCATTCTGACGGGCTTGAGGTGATATCTCATTGTAGTTTTGATTTGCATTTCCCTGATAATTAGTGATTTTGAACATCTTTTCATGTGTCTGTTGGCCATCTGTATATCTTCTTTGGAGAAATGTCTGTTCAGGTTTTTTGCCCATTTTTTAATTGGGTTGGTAGTTTTTTTGTTGTTGAGATGCATGAGTTCTTTATATATTTTGGAGATTAAGCCCTTATCAGATGTATGGTTTGCAAATATCTTCTCCCAATTGTTAGGTTGTCTTTTCGTTTTGTTGATGGTTTCCTTTGCTGTGCAGAAGCTTTTTAGTTTGATGTAGTCCCATTTGTTTATTTTTTCTATTGTTTCTCTTGCCCGGTCAGACGTGGTGTTTGAAAAGATGTTGCTAAGACCGATGTCAAAGAGCGTACTGCCTATGTTTTCTTCTAGAACTTTCACAGTTTCAGGTCTTACATTCAAGTCTTTAATCCATTTGAAGTTAATTTTTGTGTATGGCGTAAGGTAAGGATCTACTTTCATTTTTCTGCATATGGCTATCCAGTTTTCCCAACACCATTTGTTGAAGAGACTTTCTTTTCCCCATTGTATGTTCTTGGCTCCTTTGTCAAAGATTAGCTGTCCATAGAAGTGTGGGTTTATTTCTGGGCTTTCGATTCTATTCCACTGATCTGTGTGTCTGTTTTTGTGCCAGTACCATGCTGTTTTGGTTACTATAGCTTTGTAGTATATTTCGAAGTCAGGGAGTGTGATACCTCCAGCTTTGTTCTTTTTTCTCAGGATTCCTTTAGCTATTCGGGGTCTTTTGTTGTTCCATATAAATTTTAGAATTCTTTGTTCTATTTCTGTGAAAAATGTTGTTGGAACTTTGATAGGGATTGCATTGAATCTATAGATGGCTTTAGGAAGTACGGACATCTTAACTATGTTAATTCTTCCAATCCAAGAGCATGGAATATCTTTCCATTTCTTTGTGTCTTCTTCAATTTCTTTCAGCAATGTTTTATAGTTTTCGGTGTACAGATCTTTCACCTCTTTGGTTAAGTTTATTCCTAGGTATTTAATTCTTTTTGTTGCAATTGTAAATGGGATGGTATTCTTAATTTCTCTTTCTGCTACTTCGTTGTTAGTGTACAGAAATGCAACTGATTTTTGTATGTTGATTTTGTATCCTGCAACTTTACCATATTCGTTTATTACTTCTAAAAGTTTTCTGGTGGATTCTTTAGGGTTTTCTATATATAAAATCATGCCATCTGCAAATAGTGACAGTTTCACTTCTTCCTTTCCAATTTGGATCCCTTTTATTTCTTTCTCTTGCCTGATTCCTCTGGCTAGGACTTCCAATACTATGTTAAATAGGAGTGGTGACAGTGGGCATCCTTGTCTGGTTCCTGTTCTTAGAGGGATAGCTTTCAGTTTTTCACCATTGAGGATAATATTAGCTGTGGGTTTCTCATATATGGTCTTTATTATGTTGAGGTACTTTCGTTCTATACCCATTTTATTCAGAGTTTTTATCATAAATGGATGCTGTATCTTGTGAAATGCTTTCTCTGCATCTATTGAGATGATCATGTGATTTTTGTTCTTCATTTTATTAATGTGGTGTATTACGTTGATTGATTTGCGAATGTTAAACCATCCTTGCATCCCTGGAATAAATCCCACTTGATCATGGTGTATAATCTTTTTAACGTATTGTTGTATGCGATTTGCTAGTATTTTGTTGAGGATTTTCGCATCGATGTTCATCAGTGATATTGGCCTGTAATTTTCTTTTTTTTGTGTGTTGTCCTTGTCTGGTTTTGGTATCAGGGTAATGTCAGCTTCGTAGAATGAGTTAGGGAGCTTCCCCCCATCCTCAATTTTTTGGAAGAGTTTGAGAAGGATAGGTATTAAGTCTTCTTTGAATGTTTGGTAGGATTCACCAGGGAAGCCGTCTGGTCCTGGACTTTTATTTTTGGGGAGGTTTGTGATTACTGTTTCGATCTCCTTACTGGTGATTGGTCTATTCAAATTCTCTACTTCTTCTTGATCCAGTTTTGGAAGGTTGTATGATTCTAAGAATTTATCCATTTCTTCCAGATTGTCGAATTTGTTGGCATATAGTTTTTCATAGTATTCTCTTATAATCTTTTGTATTTCTGAGGTGTCTGTTGTAATTTCTCCTCTTTCATTTCTGATTTTACTTATTTGTGCCTTCTCTTTTTTTCTTGGTGAGTCTAGCTAAAGGTTTGTCTATTTTGTTGATCTTTTCAAAGAACCAGCTCTTGGTTTTATTAATTTTTTCTATTGTTTTTTTGGTCTCCATTTCATTTATTTCTGCTCTGATTTTTATTATTTCCCTTCTTCTACTGATTTTGGGCTTTGTTTGTTCTTCTTTTTCCAATTCCTTTAGGTGCATTGTTAGATTGTTTATTTGAGATTTTTCTTGTTTGTTGAGATAGGCCTGTATTGCTATATACTTCCCTCTTAGAACTGCTTTTGCTGTATCCCATAAATTCTGGCATGTCGTATTTTCATTTGTCTCCAGGTATTTTTTGATTTCTTCTTTGATTTCTTCGTTAACCCAGTCGTTATTCAGTAGCATTTTGCTTAATTTCCACGTATTTGTGGCTTTTCTGATTTTCTTCCTATAGTTGATTTCTAGTTTCATACCGTTGTGGTCAGAAAAGATGCTTGGTATTATTTCAATCTTCTTAAATTTATGGAGACTTGTTTTGTGGCCTAATATGTGATCAATCCTGGAGAACGTTCCGTGTGCGTTTGAAAAGAACGTGTATTCTTCGGTTTTTGGATGGAATGCTCTGTATATATCTACTAGGTCCATCTGTTCTAGTGTGTCGTTTAAGGCCAATGTTTCCTTATTGATCTTCTGTTTGGATGATCTATCCGTTGGTGTAAGTGGAGTGTTAAAGTCCCCTACTATTATTGTGTTACTGTCTATTTCTGTTTTTATGTCTGTTAATAATTGCTTTATATATTTAGGTGCACCTACATTGGGTGCGTAGATATTTACAAGTGTTATATCCTCTTGTTGGATTGTTCCCTTGATCATTATGTAATGCCCTTCTTTGTCTCTTTTTACAGTTTTTGTTTTAAGGTCTATTTTGTCTATATGAGTACTGCTACCCCAGCTTTCTTTTCATTGCCATTTGCGTGGAGTATCTTTTTCCATCCTTTCACTTTCAGTTTGTGAGTGTCTTTAGGTCTGAAGTGTGTCTCTTGTATGCAGCATATATATGGGTCTTGTTTTTTTATCCAGTCAGCCACCTTATGCCTTTTAATTGGAGCATTTAGTCCATTGACGTTTAAAGTAGCTATTGATAAGTATGTACTTACTGCCATTTTTTAACTTTTTTTTTTTTTTTCCCTCAGTGTTTTAGTAGTCCTTCTCTGTTCCTTACTTCTTCTATACAGAATTGATGGTCACTTTAGTTTGACCTCTGTCTGAAAGCTGTACTCTTTAACTACCCTCCTCCCTCCTTTTATGTTTTTTATATCATATCTAACCTCTTTTTTGTGCATTTGTATCCATTACATTCTAATCGTGGAAATAGATAATTTTTCCTATTTGTGGTCTTCTCTTTTCCCCTTAAATCAGTCCCTTTAACATTTCTTGTAGCACTGGTTTCTTGGTGACAAACTCCTTTAATTTTTGCTTATCTGGGAAAATTTTGATCTCTCCTTCCATTTTGAACGATAACCTTGCTGGGTAGAGTATTCTTGGCTGTAAGTTTTTTCCTTTTAGCACTTTAAATATATCATGCCATTCTCTTCTAGGCTGTAAGGTTTCTGCTGAGAAGTCAGCTGATAGCCTTATGGGGTTTCCTTTCTATGTAACTTGACATTCTCTTGCGGCTTTTAGGATTCTCTCTTTATCTTTAATTCTGGACATTTTGATTATGATGTGTCTTGGTGTAGGCCTCTTTGGGTTTATCTTGTTTGCGGCTCTCTGTGCCTCCTGTACCTGGATGTCTGTTTCCTTCCTTAGGTTAGGGAAGTTTTCATCTATTACTTCTTGAAATAGAGTCTCTGCCCCGTTGTCTCGCTCTTCTCCTTCCGGGACACCTATAACACGGATGTTAGTGCGCTTGATGTTGTCCCAGACGTCCCTTAGACTGTCCTCACTCTTTTTAATTCTTTTCTCTTTTACCTGTTCACCTTGGGTAATTTCTTCTAGTCTTTCGTCCAGCTCACAGATCCGTTCTTCTGTATCCTCTACTCTGCTTTTGAGTCCCTCTAATGAATTTTTCATTTCCAGTATTGTATTCTTCATTTCTGATTGGTTCCTTTTTATTTCTTCCATTTCTTTGTTGACATTCTCACTGAGTTCATCTATTCTTCTCCCCAGATCAGTGAGCATCCTTAACACTCTTAGTTTGAACTCTCTGTCGGGTAGGTTGCTCATTTCTGTTTCACTTAGTTCGTTTTCTGGGGTTTTGTCCTGTTCCCTTACTTGGAATGTATTCTTTTGCCTCCTCATTTTGCCTCTTTCCCTGTGCTTGTGTCTACGTATTAGGTAGGTCAGCTACGTCTCCTGCTCTTGGACAGGTGACCTTATGTAAGTGATGCCTTAGGAGGCTTCCAGTGTGCTTCCCTCAGTTCTCAATGTTCCAGGGGTGACCCCTATGTGGGCTACGTGTGTCCTTCTATTGTGGCCTATTAGCTCTCCCTATAGGTGCCCAGGGAGGCTGAGTTATGCTCCTGGCCAGCTGTTGTAATGCTCAGCTGCTTGTAGTTGTTGTGGGCCCTTCAGTCTCTTTATCAGGTGTGGGGAGCCCCAGCACAGTTGGCTGCAAGTTCTAATACCACATTTGTGTTGCAGTATTTCTTTTAAGTGAGTAGGCCCCCAGTGTGGCAAGTTTTTAGGCTCAGGGCCTTACAATTGCTGTAAACCTCTAGCCTATTAGGTCTCTTGTCAGCTCTCTGGGGATTGCAGCTGGGTGGGGCTGCCCTCAGGCACAGGAGCACCCAATTGTTTCAGGCTTTGGAAGGTGGGGCAAACCCCCTATGTGGGTCTTTGAGAAGCACAAGTCTTCTGCAGCTGACAAGCCCTGCCGCCCACAGGTCCACACACACAGTCAACACAGTCCTGCCCCGTGTGAGCGCCCCGACCTCCCCAAGTGGACCCAGTCTCTCCATGGTGGGAGCCCCACACACTCCGCCACCACCCCACACTCTCCACCCGCTCCTTGTGCACACCCTGCCCCACTCAAGTCAGCTCAGTTGCCAGGCTGCAGAGAATCCAGTCACCAATCTATGCAGGCCCACAAGTTGCCTGAGGGCTTGTTGTTGGGTGGGGCCAGTCTCTAGGGTGGGCTGCCTGCCCTGGCTGAGCTGGATTAAATCAGTGCTCTAGCGGGTGGGGCAGACCCTGGGCTAGCAGGTCTCAGGGAGAACTCCAATGGCGTCTGTGTCAGCACGCTCACATCAGGCCACAACAATGGCCGCCGCCAATGTCCCAGTCCCTGGAGAGGTCTCACCCCTCACCGTGATGCACTCAGGGCCTATTAGGTGAGTCTCTTGTCACCGAAGCACTGTGTACCTTTCTTTCTGGTGATTTTAGGATGCTTTCTGGAACGGGTGAGTTTGTGCACGGGCCCTTTAAGAGCCAGTTTTAGTTTCTTTGTGAACCGGGTTTTCTGGGGGTGCTACCCAATGCTTTAGTAGCAGGCAAAGTCAGATATTATGCCACTGGTGTCGATTGTGCTGGGTCCACATAATGCCCACAGCGGGGGCGCTCCCCGGCTCAGGACCCCGCGCCTCCAGGGAGGGCTGCGTACCTGTGAGCTGCTCCCGGCGGCCGTGACCCTGGCGGCTTGTGAAGGCGGCGTTTTTCCTCTCCAGAAGGGAGTCTCTGCCTCTTCTACCCCAGTTAGGATTGTCCGTTGTTGCAGGAGTTCCTCTTATCCAGTTTTCAGTTCTGTCTCAGGGGTAATTTTTCCACGAGTAGTTGTAAATTGGCTGTGTCCACGGGAGGAGGTGAGTTCAGAGTCTGCCTACGCCGCCATCTTGACTCCGCCTCTGATTTTTTTGTTGTAATAATAGTAATTACACATATTGAATGCTTGTTTTTAACTGGAATTTTATACACATATTCTCATTTTTTCGTCACATCAATTTTGCAAGAAACACACTATCATGATTTTACAGATGAGGAAAAAGAAGTGGAGAGATATGGAAGCCTGGCATTCCAACTCAGCTGCCTGACTAATGCCCAGGCTCCTCCCAACATACCTCCTAGACATTTCATTAAATCTTCAATTTTTCAAGTCTTCTTAAAATTTTTGAGTGAAAATGTCTTCAAAATTTTGACATATATATGATCATTATATATGAGTTTATAATCATTTAATGCATATAATTATACCAACACAGTAAGGAAAAAACATTCTAGAACAACATGGAACTGGCTAGAGCCTCAACATCAATAAGAAACGTTTTATTTGGTTTTCAGGAGCTATCTATAACTGGTAGCAACACTCACAGAGCATTTGGGAACATTTTTTTGCCCATAATAAGGTTAGAATTTATTGTCTTTATTCAATTTGGTGTCCTCACTATAACCTCAACATGTTTATTCCTATTCCAAGATTCTACTCATGCTCTAACACTTTTTACTCCTCCTTCATTTATTCTTTCTCCTCACATATGTTAACTGTTGACTACTAAAAATGCAGATGTGCTCTATACCATCATGGAGCTAACGATAAGTATTTTTAGAATAAGTGAATAAACGAATGCATCAGAATTCTCAGCTCTTCTAATCTACCATAATCTATTCTGCAAGTCCTCTCCTCAGGCAGTTTTCCTCTCTTTAACCTATTCCTCCCAACTGCACTTGGCCATCGTTTATAAGGCCGTTCCTTGCTGCCTCATCAGATAACAAAGCAGTTTCCTTGTCCTGGTATGTTCTTCCTATTCCCTTTATCTAGTTACCTCTGAAATAAAACATCAGTTGCTTCTCTCAGGAAAGAATTAGTGAATGCTAACAGATTAATTTATTTGGCCCTAATTCCATGCACTCATATCATACTATATTCCTCCTTTACAGCACATTTGCATGATTAGTTAATTGAGTGGCTACTGTTTTAATGTCTGTCTTACTCAATTGTAAACTTCATGTGGATAGGACCATGCGTTGTGATCATTGTGTGTCTCCAGGGCTCAACACAATGTGGCAAATTTCCAAAGACTGAAGAAGGACTCGTTGATGACTGTAGGAGAAAACTGTTATTTACAGTGAGATGGTAACTGGAAAAATGCAAACGTGGTTATTAGATATATTAAACTTCAGAGGATAACACCATGAGCTTTAGATAAATAATGATGCGATAATGGGGACTTCCAAAGACAAATATAAGCTTTGTTTCAGACCCGATGAAAGATGTGATGCAAAGATGTGTGAGGTTGATCTATGTGTACGTTAACTACACTTTTGTACGGCAAGCAAAGGTTAGTTGCCACTGGCCGTAGATCATTTTGTCCATAACATATGATGAAGTCCAATTCACAGCTGGTTTGCATTGAAATCAATTATCTGGGGCCGTTGCAGGTAACCAAAAGATGTGGTCAGACTGATCTTCATCATTTTTCTGCTACTAAGTGAGTGATTCATCTATTATGTTTGCGTCTTCCACCTCCCTCTTTTGTTTATAACATTACTGATCATTGCATTTGTTGCATGTAAAATGCATGCAAATGTATGTGTATCAACTCTCTACAAATATTTCATATTATTTAAAATTTTGTCTCAGTATGTTTTTGTCCTGTTAAGACTGATTAGAATGATTTTTTTCACTGCATTGGTTTTTGATTACATGAATCAATCAGTGCAGTCACACACGCTCAAACTGACTGCGCATGAAAATGTCATCTTTCTCTCTCTAATGTAGCACACACATTTCCAGCTTAGGGAAACTACGGCATTTTGACTTGTTATTTTAATTAGAAAGAGAGCATACAACTTTCAACTGGTTTATCTAGATACTCTGCTTTTCTGTTTCTTGATAATGGGTTCCATTAAAGTTAATTAGCTCATTTTAGTCTTATATACTACTGAAAATAAGATGTATCTTTAAATAACACAAGAAAATCAGCATTATTAAAGCTTGCAGTTGCAAAGAGAAGTGGAATATGTTGTAAAATATGAACCCAATTGCTATTATATCGCATTGAAATTACATAATAGTCCAAGTGTTGTTTATGCTACTTAGGCTCAGATGATACAAGCCTCAGCAATGTGCATCTTTTCAGAGTATTACATGACTAATTAAATTCACAATTTAAGAGTTTACCCAAAGATGCGTGAGGATAAAATATATTTTTTCAATTGCATTAAAGTATTATTTCATAGTTATTTTTTTTTGAAAAAAGGCTCTGATGATTTTTTTGGAGGAGACTTGGGTGTGTTCGGTTATCATTCTGTTATTCTGAAAACAGAAACTGTCAGGGACCAATCAAGGTCAGAGATTATTTAAATATATTCACTGGAAAAATTAATTTTGATGGATTTAAACGTAATTTCAGGGACTTGATTTTTACTTATCTGTTGGTATCTTGCCAACTCTAGAAGGTCGCCAAAGTATTTCTTACTTTTTATATGTCATAATTTATTAATATATTGATGAGATAGTAATACTACTTATGGTGATTCATGTAAACTAGTAATAGTAATTAAGAAAAGTGGGTAGAATAGCTAAGTTGACTATCTTCCCTGTCTTTGGTATATTTCTGTATTACCAAAACCCTAGGCTATATTTTGCAGGTGTCATATAATAACTCATCATCACTAATAAAGTATCCACATGGATGTGACGCCTATCTGCTGCCTAATGTTATATTGTAGATTAACAGTAATTATAGCTAGAGGATATATCTGACTGTAAAGAATTTGTATCTTTAATTATGTTTGTAGTGAGATATTATCCTTTAAAAATAGATTTGCCTTTCCTGTTTTCACCTTTTTCCTATCTTTCTATTTTTATTTCTTGCTATGAATAGGGTTTTTATTTAATTTATCACTAGGGAGAATGTAATGTAACTAAGTAACACATCTAGACCAGTAAAAATTTTTTAAAACAGCAGACAGATTAATATAGAGAACAATATTGCAACCTCTGAATTTTCTTTCTCTTCATTATATTTCTCTTCTTTTACTTACATCCTTCCTTTTCTCATCCTTTGGAGGCATTTACCCTGTACTATCTTTAGGCTAAGTCAACTTGAATCTGAATCCAGTCTTTTTATCTCTCACTAGTTGTAAGGCCTCAAGAAAATTTGTTAAATCTCTCCAGTTAGTTCCCAAGTACTGAGTTAATAAAAGTCAGGGAATTAGCATTTGCTAGGTACTCAATAAATTTAGTATTATTCATTTTCTTCTTTTCTTACTCTATCACACACGTCAGGTCAAAATACCCCATTATCTTCATCATAAACACCATTCTTATCATAACTCACAAATATAAATTTCTGAACAAAGATAAAATATCTAAAACTTTGCACTCAAAATTATATTGGGATAGAATCATTGTCTTACATATATTTGGGGTTTCTTTGTCCAAAGAATTGATATCTTGTTAATATTTACTATGTATTATTTTAAAAATCATTAGATTTATTTGTAAATTTTAAGAACAATGCATAGGTTTCTGTAATGTTAGAGATTTATGAGTTTTCACTTGTGTTCAGAATGGCCTGGAACTCTAAATACATATTTTTATGAATTAACTCTTTGTGAAATATAAATGTTATATATTATTGTAAATGTTATAAATGTTCTAACTAACATTCAGTAGTTGTTTTAATGAGGGCTAAAAAATATATTGTTGAGGATTGATGGGGAGATAATGATCAGGAATTTAATTTCTCTGGCTTTCTAAAAGTAAATAAAATTCTTTTGGTTTTCTAGTAGCCTATATTGAAAATCTAATTTGTACCAGAGCATTTTACTTTGTTACACTTTTTAATGGACTTATGTATTAATGTACTCATTTAGTGATTAAACATATAGTTATTTGAAGCCTTATATATGATGGATAGCATACTTGGTGTTTTATTTATTTATTTATTTAATTTTTTGTTTATTGCAATAACATTGGTTTATAACAGTGTAAAAATTTCAGGTGTACATCATCGTACTTCTATTTCTGCATAGATTACATCATGTTCACCACCAAAATACTAATTACAACCCGTCACCACACACATGTACCGAATTATCCCTTTCACCCTCCTCCCTCCCCCCTTCCCCTCTGGTAACCACCAATCCAATCTCTGTCCCTATGTGTTTGTTTATTGTTGTTATTATCTACTACTTAATGAAGGAAATCATACGGTATTTGACCCTCTCCCTCTGACTTATTTCACTTTGCATTATACCCTCAATGTCCATCCATCTTGTCACAAATGGCTGGATTTCATCGTTTCTTATGGCTGAGTAGTATTCCATTGTGTATATATACCACAGCTTCTTTATCCATTCGTCCCTTGATGGGCACTTAGGTTGCTTCCAAGTCTTGGCTATTGTGAATAACGCTGCAATGAACACAGGGGTGCATGTACCTTTACAAATTGGTGTTTTCAAGTTCTTTGGATAAATACCCAACAGTGGAATAGCTGGATCATATGGTAGTTCTATCGTTGATTTTTTGAGGAATCTCCATACTGTTTTGCATAGTGGCTGCACCAGTTTGCACTGCCACCAGCAGTGTATGAGAGTTCCCTTCTCTCCACATCCTCTCCAACACATGTTGTTTCCTGTCTTGTTAATTACAGCCGTTCTGATGGGCATGAGGTGATATCTCATTGTAGTTTTGATTTGCATTTCCCTGATAGTTAGTGATTTTGAACATCTTTTCATGTGTCTGTTGGCCATCTGTGTATCTTCTTTGGAGAAATGTCTGTTCAGGTTTTTTGCCCATTTTTTAATTGGATTGGTAGTTTTTTTGTTGGTGAGATGCATGAGTTCTTTATATATTTTGGAGATTAAGCCCTTATCAAAAGTATAGTTTGCAAATATCTTCTCCCAATTGTTAGGTTGTCTTTTCGTTTTGTTGATGGTTTCCTTTGCTGTGTAGAAGCTTCTTAGTTTGATGTAGTCCCATTTGTTTATTTTTTCTATTGTTTCTCTTGCCCGGTCAGACGTGGTGTTTGAAAAGATGTTGCTAAGACTGATGTCGAAGAGCGTACTGCCTATGTTTTCTTCTAGAACTTTCACAGTTTCAGGTCTTACATTCAAGTCTTTAATCCATTTGGAGTTAATTTTTGTGTATGGTGTAAGGTAAGGGTCTACTTTCATTTTTTTGCATATGGCTATCCAGTTTTCCCAACACCATTTGTTGAAGAGACTTTCTTTTCCCCATTGTATGTTCTTGGCTCCTTTGTCAAAGATAAGCTGTCCATAGAAGTGTGGGTTTATTTCTGGACTTTCGATTCTATTCCATTGATCTGTGTGTCTGTTTTTGTGCCAGGACCATGCTGTTTTGGTTACTATAGCTTCGTAGTATATTTTGAAATCAGGGAGTGTGATACCTCCAGCTTTGTTCTTTTTTCTCAGGATTCCTTTAGCTATTTGGGGTCTTTTGTTGTTCCATATAAATTTTAGGATTCTTTGTTCTAGTTCTGTGAAAAATGTTGCTGGAACTTTGATAGGGATTGCATTGAATCTATAGATGGCTTTAGGAAGTATGGACATGTTAACTATGTTAATTCTTCCAATCCAAGAGCATGGAATATCTTTCCATTTCTTTGTGTCTTCTTCGATTTCTTTCAGAAATGTTTTATAGTTTTCGGTGTACAGATCTTTCACCTCTTTGGTTAAGTTTATTCCTAGGTATTTTATTCTTTTCGTTGCAATTGTAAATGGGATGGTATTCTTAATTTCTCTTTCTGCTACTTCGTTGTTAGTGTACAGAAATGCAACTGATTTTTGTATGTTGATTTTGTATCCTGCAACTTTACCGTATTCGTTTATTACTTCTAAAAGTTTTCTGGTGGATTCTTTAGGGCTTTCTATATATAAAATCATGTCATCTGCAAATAGTGACAGTTTCACTTCTTCCTTCCCAATTTGGATCCCTTTTATTTCTTTCTCTTGCCTGATTGCTCTGGCTAGGACTTCCAGTACTATGTTAAATAGGAGTGGTGACAGTGGGCATCCTTGTCTGGTTCCTGTTCTTAGAGGGATAGCTTTCAGTTTTTCACCATTGAGGATGATATTAGCTGTGGGTTTCTCATATATGGTCTTTATTATGTTGAGGTACTTTCCTTCTATACCCATTTTATTCAGAGTTTTTATCATAAATGGATGCTGTATCTTGTGAAATGCTTTCTCTGCATCTATTGAGATGATCATGTGATTTTTATTCTTCATTTTATTAATGTGGTGTATTACGTTGATTGATTTGCGAATGTTAAACCATCCTTGCATCCCTGGAATAAATCCCACTTGATCATGGTGTATAATCTTTTTAATGTATTGTTGTATGCGATTTGCTAGTATTTTGTTGAGGATTTTCGCATCGATGTTCATCAGTGATATTGGCCTGTAATTTTCTTTTTTTGTGTTGTCCTTGTCTGGTTTTGGTATCAGGGTAATGTCAGCTTTGTAGAATGAGTTAGGGAGCTTCCCCCCCTCCTCAATTTTTTGGAAGAGTTTGAGAAGGATAGGTATTATGTCTTCTTTGAAGGTTTGGTAGAATTCACCAGGGAAGCCGTCTGGTCCTTGACTTTTATTTTTGGGGAGGTTTTTGATTACTGTTTCGATCTCCTTACTGGTGATTGGTCTATTCAAATTCTCTACTTCTTCTTTATCCAGTTTTGGAAGGTTGTATGAATCTAAGAATTTATCCATTTCTTCCAGATTGTCGAATTTGTTGGCATATAGCTTTTCATAGTATTCTCTTATAATCTTTTGTATTTCTGAGGTGTCTGTTGTAACCTCTCCTCTTTCATTTCTGATTTTACTTATTTGTGCCTTCTTTCTTTTTTCCTTGGTGAGTCTAGCTAAAGGTTTGTCAATTTTGTTGATCTTTTCAAAGAACCAGCTCTTGGTTTTATTAATTTTTTCTATTGTTTTTTTGGTCTCTATTTCATTTACTTCTGCTCTGATTTTTATTATTTCCCTTCTTCTACTGATTTTGGGCTTTGTTTGTTCTTGTTTTTCCAGTTCCTTTAGGTGCATTGTTAGATTGTTTATTTGAGATTTTTCTTGTTTGTTGAGATAGGCCTGTATTGCTATAAACTTCCCTCTTAGAACTGCTTTTGCTGTATCCCATAAATTCTGGCATGTCGTATTTTCATTTTCGTTTGTCTCCAGGTATTTTTTGATTTCTTCTTTGATTTCTTCGTTAACCCAGTCATTGTTCAATAGCATTTTGTTTAATCTCCACGTATTTGTGGCTTTTCTGATTTTCTTCCTATAGTTGATTTCTAGTTTCATACCGTTGTGGTCAGAAAAGATGCTTGGTATTATTTCAATCTTCTTAAATTTATGGAGACTTGTTTTGTGGCCTAATATGTGATCAATCCTGGAGAATGTTCCATGTGCGTTTGAAAAGAACATGTATTCTTCGGTTTTTGGATGAAATGCTCTGTATATATCTACTAGGTCCATCTGTTCTAGTGTGTCGTTTAAGGCCAATGTTTCCTTATTGATCTTCTGTTTGGATGATCTATCCGTTGGTGTAAGTGGAGTGTTAAAGTCCCCTACTATTATTGTGTTACTGTCTATTTCTGTTTTTATGTCTGTTAATAATTGCTTTATATATTTAGGTGCACCTACATTGGGTTCATAGAGATTTACAAGTGTTATATCCTCTTGTTGGATTGTTCCCTTGATCATTATGTAATGCCCTTCTTTGTCTCTTTTTACAGTTTTTGTTTTAAGGTCTATTTTGTCTATATGAGTACTGCTACCCCAGCTTTCTTTTCATTGCCATATGCATGGAGTATCTTTTTCCATCCCTTCACTTTCAGTTTGTGAGTGTCTTTAGGTCTGAAGTGTTTCTCTTGTATGGAGCATATATATGGGTCTTGTTGTTTTATCCAGTCAGCCACCCTATGCCTTTTAATTGGAGCATTTAGTCCATTGACGTTTAAAGTAGCTATTGATAAGTATGTACTTACTGCCATTTTTTATCTTTTTTTTTTTTTTTTCACTCAGTGTTTTAGTAGTCCTTCTCTGTTCCTTACTTCTTCTATACAGAATTGATGGTCACTTTAGTTTGACCTCTGTCTGAAAGCTGTACTCTTTAACTACCCTCCTCCCTCCTTTTATGTTTTTTATATCATATCTAACCTCTTTTTTGTGCATTTGTATCCATTACATTCTAATCGTGGAAATAGATAATTTTTCCTATTTGTGGTCTTCTCTTTTCCCCTTAAATCAGTCCCTTTAACATTTCTTGTAGCACTGGTTTCTTGGTGACAAACTCCTTTAATTTTTGCTTGTCTGGGAAATTTTTGATCTCTCCTTCCATTTTGAATGATAACCTTGCTGGGTAGAGTATTCTTGGCTGTAAGTTTTTTCCTTTTAGCACTTTAAATATATTGTGCCATTCTCTTCTAGCCTGTAAGGTTTCTGTTGAGAAGTCAGCTGATAGCCTTATGGGGTTTCCTTTCTATGTAACTTGACGTTCTCTTGCGGCTTTTAGGATTCTCTCTTTATCTTTAATTCTGGACATTTTGATTATGATGTGTCTTGGTGTGGGCCTATTTGGGTTTATCTTGTTTGGGGCTCTCTGTGCTTCCTGTACCTGGATGTCTGTTTCCTTCCTTAGGTTAGGGAAGTTTTCATCTATTATTTCTTGAAATAGAGTCTCTGCCCCCTTGTCTCACTCTACCCCTCCGGCACACCTATAACACGGATGTTAGTGCGCTTGATGTTGTCCCAGAGGTCCCTTAGACTGTTTTCACTCTTTTTAATTCTTTTCTCTTTTACCTGTTCAGCTTGGGTAATTTCTTCTAGTCTTTCGTCCAGCTCACAGATCCGTTCTTCTGTATCCTCTACTCTGCTTTTGAGTCCCTCTAATGAATTTTTCATTTCCAGTACTGTATTCTTCATTTCTGATTGGTTCTTTTTTATATCTTCCATTTCTTTGTTGACATTCTCACTGAGTTCATCTATTCGTCTCCCCACATCAGTGAGCATCCTTAACACTCTTAGTTTGAACTCTCTGTCAGGTAGGTTGCTCATTTCTGTTTCACTTAGTTCGTTTTCTGGGGTTTTGTCCTGTTCCCTTACTTGGAATGTATTCCTTTGCCTCCTCATTTTGCCTCTTTCCCTGTGCTTGTGTCTACGTATTAGGTAGGTCAGCTACGTCTCCTGCTCTTGGATAGGTGACCTTATGTAAGTGATGCCTTAGGAGGCTTCCAGTGTGCTTCTGTCAGTTCTCAATGTTCCAGTGGTGGCCCCTATGTGGGCTACGTATGTCCTTCTGTTGTGGCCTATTTGCTCTCCCTGTAGGCGCCCAGGGAGGCTGAGTTATGCTCCTGGCCAGCTGTTGTAATGCTCAGCTGCTTGTAGTTGTTGTGGGCCCTTCAGTCTCTTTATCAGGTGTGGGGAGCCCCAGCACTGTTGGCTGCAAGTCTAATACCACATTTGTGTTGCAGTATTTCTTTTAAGTGAGTAGGCCCCCAGCATGGCTGGTTGTTAGGCTCAGGGCTTTACAATTGCTGTAAGCCTCTAGCCTATTAGGTCTCTTGTCAGCTCTCTGAGGATTACAGCTGGGTGGGGCTGGCCTCAGGCACAGGAGCACCCAATTGTTTCAGGCTTTGGAAGGTGGGGCAAACCCCCTATGTGGGTCTTTGAGAAGCACAAGTCTTCTGCAGCTGACAAGCCCTGCCGCCCACAGGTCCACACACACAGTCAACACAGTCCTGCCCCGTGTGAGTGCCGCGACCTCCCCAAGCAGACCCAGTCTCTCCACGACGGGAGCCCCACACACTCCACCACCACCCCACACTCTCCACCATGCTGTGGTGGCGTCCAACATACACAAAAGAGGAAGATTGGCACAGATGTTAGCTCAGGGCTAATCTTCTTCAAGCAAAAAAGGAGGAAGATTGCCAATGGATGTTAGCTCACGGCGAATCTTCCTCACCAAAAAAAATAAATAAAATAAAATAAAAATGAAGTTGAGAAGACAGGATATTTTATAGAGGGAATGTATTAGAATATATGAAACACATATAAGTTTTTCATAAATATTATTTTTTCTTGAGGGTCTTTATGGCAAATGGCAATTTTTATTATATAATATTACAGAGGCAGTGGAAGATGTGAGGGAACCTGAACTATGACCGGAATATATGATAGAATTTTCTTTTACTTTTGTATTTTTACTTAAATCTTGCTTTTAGTTTTCGCTTTTCTCTGTGCAATTTAAACACAGAATTATTATGATAGGGTTTGAGATTGTCAAATTTTGGCTCACTGAACTTAAAATACAGGTTTATTTCCAAAGTGATATGTCTTTAAAATGAATATTACCATATGAAATATCATGTGCACATTGAATATCATTGTAAAAGTTCTTTAGAAAAGTGTTATGAGAGATAATAAAGAATGCAAATAAATTGAAAGAGGTCACCATGTAATAAGATTAATAAAATGAACTGATAAAATTGATCAAAAAAAATAGAGAAATATTAGAAACAACTGAGTGGATTAAACAATGGAAAAAATTAGAAAACTAACAAGAGGCTATGGTAAAAAAATTTGCCAGTAAATTTGATATTTTATATAAATTAGAAACACCTGAAACAAATTCTCAAAATGGATTCAAGGAGAAATAATGATAGTTACAACAAAACAAAACAAAACCCACCTGACTAACCTACATGATTCTTGAAAGGCAGTTTGATGTACATATGAAGAGCACAGGCTTTGGAGCTAAGCTCCATAGGATCAAATTCTGGCTCCATCATTTGACAGCCATGTAGCTTTGGATCTTCGAGTAACGCCTGACACACTATTAGTACCATAAAATATTGTTAGCTATAGCCGTTTAAAAAATCAATCAACAGTCAAAAATCTTTACATACATACATACATACATACACACACATGCATACACTCATACACACACCAAGGCTGAGTGGCTTCACAGGCAAAATCTATGGAGTATAAAATATTCAAAATCTACCAAGTATTCAGATGCTTCCAATTTTATATAAACTATCTCAGAGAGTAAGAAAAAGGGAACAGTCTTTATCTAATTTTATAAGACTAAAAGAATCTTGACATCAAAATCCAACAAGGAAGCTATGAGTAAAGAATACTATAGGTCAATCTCAGTCGTTAACAAATGTTACACAAAAATAGTGGATAACTGATTCCAGCATTTTATACAAAGTATATTTCAATATGATAGAGTTGGGCTTAATCTCAGGAATGCATATATAATTTAATATTAGAAAATAAATTATTCTATCACTTACATTATAGGAGAAAATCTTATAATCAATTTTTAAATCATTTCAAGAGTTGTAGAAAAAAGATTTGATAAAAGTAAATGTTAATTTGTGATTTGAAATGCTTAATCTAATAATAAAAGAAAACTTCCTTAGCTCAAAAAAGGGTATTTATAAAATAAATACAGAAAGCGTACTACTTAGAAGTGAAACGTTGAAAGTTTTCCCTTTGACCTGGAGAATAAGGTAGGGAAGTCCACTGTCACAAATTCATATTTGTACTGGAGGTTCTAGATAGTAGAGGAAAGAAAGAGAGAGAGAGCGAGAGAGAGAGAGAGTGAGCACAAGAGAGAGAGAACAAAAGAGGGAAGAAAAGAACTCTCATAATTCATAGATATTATGATTATGTACATAGAAAATCCAAAATGTCATCTAAAAATCAAGTTCTATAATTAATGAATTAACAGTGTTGCAGAATATAATCTCAATATGTAAAAATTAATTATATTTAAGTATACCAATAATAAACAAAAGAAAAAATTAAACAAACGCATAGAAAATATAAATTACCTAGGAATACCTAATAAAAGACGTACAAGAACTCACGAAGTAAATTATAAAACTTTAGTGATAGATATTAAAATAAACATTAGTAAATTGAGAACTATATCCTGTTCATGGATTTGAGAACTCAATATTGTATGCATATAGAGTTTCCTCAAATTAAACCATAAATTAATACAATTCTAAACAAAATATTCAACATGCTTTTCGGAACTGACAAGCAGATTGCAAATTTATTTGATAATTCTTATGTCCAAGAATAACACAGAAAATCTTGAAGAAGACGAAGAGGAAGAGGAAGAAGAAGAAGAGGAGAAGGAGGAGGAAATAGTGAGAAGGAAGGAAATCTTCATAACATGTGAAGACATGCTATAAATGAATAGTAATTAAGAGAGTGTTTTATTGGCATAGGGTAGAAAATTACACTCAGAACAGAATAGAATGCTCAGGATATGGGCACTTGACATATGGCAGAGGTGGCCCTCCAGGTCAGAGAGGTATTGTGTACTTTTAAAAATAAATATTGCTGGGGCAGTTGTCTACCTCAAATCACTCCAATTGGATTAAAGACCCAAATGTGAATGGAAAAACTACAAGACTACTGAAAGTTTCTATTACAAATTACTTCACCATCTTGTGGCGGGGTAGGCTTCCTCAAATAAGATGCAAAGGCACTAATCATAAAGAAAAAATATGTTCCAAATTTGAAAACATTAAAATTCCAGCCTTCTGTCAATCAAAGGACACCTGAAAGAGAATGAAAAGACAAGTCACAGAGAGAATATAATTGCAATACATAAAATCGGTAAACAAATTCTGCTTCTCGCCGAGATGGAGTAACAGGGACTGAGTTTTTTCTCCTGCCTTAAACAATTGAAAAAAAAGAAAAGAACAGAATTTATGCAACAATGGTTTTCATACTTTGGACAATAAGTAGCTCAGGTCAGTAATTTCTAGAAAAACAAATGATATGAGGCCTATAATTGCCCCAATTTACTGCCTGGATTTTCTGGGATGCAGTGCAAAGATGGTGAACTCAAACCAAGTCTAGTGAGCTCCTTGAATTGAGAAAATAGAGCTAGGAGTAAGGGGAGGCTAACTTTATTAGTTTTTTTTTTTTTTATTACTGCACAACAAATTACAACAAACTTGATGGCTTAAAACAATACCTATTTATTATCTCACTGTTTCTCTGGGTCAGCAATTTGGGCACGGCTTAGTTTCGTCCTTGTTCAAGGTCTCACAAGACTGCAATCAAGGTGTCACCTGGGCTGCATTCTGATTTGGAGGCTCAACTAGAGAAGGATCTGCTTCCAAGCTCATTCAGGTTGTTTGCATAATTCATTTCCCTGTGGCCCTGACTTCTTGTTGGCTATTGGCTAGAGGCTGCCCTCAGGTGGTAGAGTCAGTTTGCAGCTTCTTGGCATGTGGCGCCCTTCACAGGCTGTTTTCAACGTGGCTGTTTGCTTCTTTAAGACCAGCAGGAGAATCTCTCCAGTCTGCTAAAATTGAGTCACATATAACATAATCTAATCCAGGAAGTGACATTCCATCATCTTTGCACATTCTACTTGTTAAAAGCATGTCACAGTTTCTGCCAGGGCTGTGGGAGAGGGGATTTTACAAGTGTGTAACTCGTTGGGGATCATCTTGCAGTGTGTCTTCTACAACAAGGCAGCTGGAATTTTCAGAGAGAGCACAGAAGGAAAAAGCTGTACAAAGAGGAGACAACTGTACAGGAGAGCTGGTTCTCCAGCTGGTTATTGATCAGTGTATGCATGGGAAGAAAGTACTTGAGGCCAAAGAAAGAACACCCTGAAAAGAAAAGAGAGTACAATACCCGGAACTCAAACAGGGTCAGGAGTATTTTATGTTCCTATGAGTTGAAGTGAAAAAACCTGGCAATGAATGGGTAGAGTACTCAGAAGGTATTGATTCAGTAGAAGGGCAAAATTAGTTCTAAATTAAAGGTGCTCTGGTACCGCTTAATAAATCTTAAAAGCAAGCCTGGAAACACATCAACTGTTTCCACATAACCGCATCCCAGAGTGAAGGCCAAAGACATTTAGAGGGATACAGAAACATTCAGCTCCCAACAAGGTAAAATTCGTAATATCTGGCACCCAATAAAAAATTACAAAGCATACAAAGAAGCAGGAAAATATAATACATAATGGAGAGAGAAATGAATCTATAGAAACAAACCCGGAAACAATTTAATGCTCATTTCAAGTAAAAAAGTTAAATAGTGATATATTCATGCCTTGGAATAGCAGATAGCAATGGCTTCCAAAGAGCTGTCCATGCACCTGTGAAAGTGTCCTTGAGACACTTTCAGAGAGTCTGCAAGGTCAAAATTATTTCCATTATAATACTGACATGTTTTGTTTTTTCATCGTGTTGACATTTGCAATGACCACGCAAAGCAATGGTAAATAAGGTCTTGGTGCCCTAACAAATCACGGCAGTGGCACCAAACTGTCCTAGTAGTCATTGTATTCTTTAATGCCATGTACTTGCAGGAAAAAGGTTTCAATTAAGAATGTCTTCAAAAGAGCAGTAACAAAATTTAATGTCATTAAACCTCACCCCTTGAGTACATGTGTTTTTAATATTCTGTAGGAGGAGAAGGGAATATATAAAGCATTTCTGCTAAATACTAACGTATGATGGTTGTATCAGGGAAAAGCAGTTGTGTGATTTTTTTTCAGGTGCAAGTGAATTAGCTTTTTTTATTTGAAAGAACAACTGATAAGCAAATTATGGATATTCAGACTTAAGTGTTTGGTACACATTTCCTCAAAAATAACAAAGGAAGCCCGTCACTTCAAGGAAAACAACTTTCGGTATTTGTTGCCAATGATAAAATTTGAACCTGAAATGCTAGAATTTTAGGAAACTTGTATCCAACATTGGGAGTTTGACAGCTATTTAAAGCCTTCTGATGAGATTAGTGATGATATTGATAAATAAAGTTCTTGATATTTTTTAATGCAATGTGTTGACATTTGGAAGATCTTCATAACTCAGAGAACTGAATTTTCCAAATGACTAATGCATGATGTTTCAGAATGATGCATGGGTAATGATCATTCAAAGTTGATGATAGACCAATGGATTTTAAAGTAACAGAGTAAACTGTTTCCTGATATGATTTCAAATTCACATTACAACTTAATTTTGAAAAACTACAATGTTTTTCAAACTACAAAATAACATACAGGGGCCGGCCCCGTGGCGTAGTGGTTAAGTGCGCTTGCTCTGTTGCTGGTGGCCCGGGTTTGGATCCCGGGCACACACCAAGACACTGCTTGTCAGGCCACGCTGTGGTGGCGTCCTATATAAAGTGGAGGAAGATGGGCACAGATGTTAGCCCCGGGCCAGTCTTCCTCAGCGGAAAGAGGAGGATTGACATGGATGTTAGCTCAGGGATGATCGTCCTCACAAAAAAAAAAAAAAAAAGAACATACACAATTATCTAAAATAGCTACTAAAATTCTCCTCTGTTTTCAATTACATATCTGAGTGAAGCTGGATTTCTTTATATATTCCCACACTTTATATACTTCTGTATATCTATTCAAACAGATTAAATGGAGAAGCAGATATTAGAATCCAGCTATCTCCTCTTAAGCCAGACATTAAAGAGATTTGAAAATATATAAAACAATGCTATGCCTCTCACTAAAATTTTCAAAATGTAATTTTTTAATGAAATTGTCATTTATAGTGCCATGTAATGAGATTTTTTATAATAAACAAATTTTTTTTGTAATAGATATGTAAAAATTTACAAAATATTTCAATTTTCATTTCTAACATAATTTGGTAGAACACACATGAACCAAAATTCTCTGTGGTTCTCAAAAATTTTTAAGAGTGTAAAGGGGACAGGCCATCAAAAAGTCTGATTACTTCTTTTATACAGAATAAATGAAAATAAATGAATAAATAAAAATAAATTAAGTAAATAAATGAGCTACAGATACACACAACAACCTGTGTGCATCTCACAACCACAATGATTACAAAAGAAGCAAGTTGCCTACAAATACAAATATATGCCTATCAGGCATATAGACTATGTAGTTTAGAAGTCAGTTGTAAGTGGTAAAATCAAAAATAATTCCAAGAACATTGTACTCACAAAATCAGGATATTGGTTATCTCTAGGAAGGGGAGAAGGAGTAGGTGATTACGGAAGAATACACGTGGCAATCAGGCAACATTCTAAAACCAGGCTCTGCTCTATCACTTGATCACCATGTAATTATTCCTAAAGTTGTTCCGATATATCTTATGCACTATTCTGAAGTTATATCTCACAATTAAAAGAAAGTTAGAAATTGATCCTGGAAAATATTTAAAACTAAAGAAAATAAACAGAATACTGCAAACATTAGGCCAAAGAAAAATTTTACATAAAGAAAAACAATCATTTTTAATCCTAACACCAAAGAACAAGCATAAATTTTAAATGGTAAATAGCTTGATCATTCTGCGCTGCACAAATGTAAACTTTCTTTGCTTTCTCATCCAGTTTATATTCCACAGGAGATCATTTCAATAATACTTCCCCATATCCTAAACACTCTTGACCCCACAATATTTCATTCCACCTGTATGGCAATACCCTAGTCGTGGGCAACCCCTAACTATTTAATTTCCTATGTTTTCTGCTGGAAAACCAAGCAGTTCTGGAGAAATTAACATTGAAGCTGATCAGATCTTGAATACAATGTTCACCAACCTCAAAAGCAATTGAAATCCCATTTCATTATATTTCTGTTTGCAACCCACTCTCACTCTTCCACAAAAGCTATTTCAAAGCTTCTCTACATTCCTTTAACCTCCACCAACCTCAAGCCTCCTACCCTCAACGGATGGCATTCCTATTAATAGTAGTAATAAAATAGAAGAAATTGGAAAGGAACAACCACATCTTCCAGATATCAAACAAGCAATCTGTCTCTATCTGATCACATTATATTCTTCTCTGCCATTAGAATGGGAAGTTATCCCTCTTTCATTTAAGACTAATCTTTTCACATAGTTTTTGGGTCTCGTCTGTGTTCGTAAGCAAGAATGGTTAAATAATAAATATAAGTAAAATAATCTTGGATTTTGACATTTTGGAGATTTGTGTTCTGAACTAACTTTTATTATATTGTGTCAATATTTTGAAATTTTCAGTTGGAAACATTTACAATGTATATTTTATGTATTTCAAGATTGAGGATGTTTAGTCATCACAGAGGAAAAAAAACCAGTGAAGACATGTATGTTATTTTTTGGTGTTAAAATCCAGGAGTATGTAGACAGCACACATGATAAAGCAATACGTGGCTTGGAAACATGTTGAGAAATTGCAATACTTAAGATCTTTTCACTAATGCTCTATCTTAATTATGTAAATTACCATTATACTTAAATGAAAAACAAAAGAATATCAAGAGGACCTTTTTAAATAAAATGATTACATAACTCATATTTAAGATATACTTTGCATTTTAATTTAGTGTAATACAAAATACAGGATAAATATGTTCTTTACAGAAACATTGATATTGGTGAATTCGGGAATGGGAGATAAACACTAAAATATATTAGTAAACATTCAAGACAATGTTCAAATTGTCACTCTTTTGATCTTGGAGCTAAGATTTTAAAAATAATATCTTAACAAAAAGATACTATTTAGTTTTCAGCTATATAAACTGTCACTGGGACTGTGTCAGTCTATTGCTCTATTTTATTAGCACTCTAAATGATAAATTATATATTAAAACCAACAAAAATCTCTTTCTATTTATTTATAATATAAAAGAGGCTAAACTATTTCCTAATACTTGTCTATTCATTCTCTACTGAGAATCTTGCAGCTGAAAAAGCTTAAAATTTTCTTTCATTTCTATCGCATCAAAGATTTCAAACTCCAATATTAAAAGATGGATTGTTTCCCTTTGCTTTTACTGATAATATCTCCAATTGAGATTTGAAGATAATTTTATAGATAATCTCTACTAGTTCATACAGCATTAATCTTTTTAAAGCCAAATTACAAAACAAATTCACATAACTGCATTTTTCATATTAGAGGAGGGGGCACTGGGTTACCTCTCAGAGATCATCCGCTTTAGATATTTTGCCTAGGGGCAGCCACTAATCTTCTTTCTCTATAGATCTGCTTACTCTGGACTTTTCACATAAATGTAATCATATGATATTTGGTATTTTGTGTCTGACTTCTTTGACTTAGCACAATGTTTTCAAGGTCCATCCATGTTGTAGCATGAATGAGTAATTCATTCATTTTTATTGCCAAATAACATTCTATGGTATCAATATAACACATTTGACTTATCCATTTATTAGTTGATGAGCATTTGGGCTGTTTCCACATTGGAGCTGCAACCCCTAGGTGGGGTGTGGGGAAGGGGGAGGACTGACTATTAGTGAGTATGGGGTTTCTATTAGGGTGAATAAAAATGTTCTAAAATTGACTGTGGCGATGGTTGCATTATATATATTTAAATATTCATCATCACATTTTCCTGAAATACAATGTGTGGCTTCAAATTACAGTTTCAGAGGTTCTTTTCTCCTCTTTACTTCAAAAAAATTTTCTTGTGTTATTTAATAAGCCTACTTCCATTTGTTGACTTTTCTACTTCATTGACATGAGTTATCTTTATATTGGATCATCTTTATTCATCACCCAAATGAATTAGTTTCTCTCCAATCCTTTCATAACATCCTAATTTTAATCTGTATCAGAGTGATAATCTAAAGACACTCTTTCACTTGGGTACTATGGTTTTCATTGGTTTCTATTCCTTGCTGATTCTGATATGTTTATTTGTTGTGCAATAATCTTGGTTGGGCCTTCACCTTTTTTTTACATTTATTTGAGCTGTGATTTAAATTTTCTTAACACACGTGCACACATGCACACACACACCCTTATATTCTATAGGGTCTATAGAATAGGCTAATGTTAAGAAAATTCCTTCTGTTCCTTTAGATTTAATTTCTTCAAATTCAGTCTTTGCCTTTTGATATTATATACTTGTAGCTCATATGTTTACTGTATTATATTTGCATAGCTGCTTACATTTTTGTTTGTTTTCTTTCCCGTAAGGAGTGGCTCTGTTTAGAATTTGCTCTGATAAGATGTAGGGATGTCTCAGGTTCTTTCCAACATATCAGAGAAGAGTTTCTTTATCCTCAGAGCAGTATTTGTGTCCACTCACTTTTTTGTGGCCTGACAGATTGGTGAGGGTGAGGGAAGATGGAGAGTTCAGCTGAGATGTGGAGTGTCTCTGTTAGAATACTTGTTCTACACTCTTGTAAACATCTACTGCTGTTCACTCTACCACATTGGGGGACTTAGTCCATCCTCATCTGGGGATTAACTCAATCCTTCTGTTATTTTGCTAGTTCAGTGTGAAATCCTGCTCCTTTCACTTCTCTCTTTTTGCCATTACACCCTTTTCTTACCATTCTATCCCTTTTTAGTCTCATAACTGCCCAGTTTGTTTTTCTGTAGAATTTGGGTTACTATCTATGGTTTTTACCAATTCATCAGTATCCCTTGGAGGAAGTGACTTGCCAGTCCATCAGGAGGTCAATGGTCTGATCTTTTCTTTAAAATCTATCATTTTCTTCTGAAATTTTTTATGTTACCACAAGTTTTTCCAGCTATGGTGTTAGATGATCTCTTTTCCATTTATTTGGTTTCTGTGGATGAATATTTTTGTAGAATTTTACTCTCTTTTGCTCATTTGGAGGAAAATTTGATCAAAATTTTCCTGATGCTATTATGATCACGTCTCACCCAGGAAATCAACCCACGATATGTCATTTAAAGTATTTTATTGGTTAGATATGCACCACAAGCCTAGTGTGTAATGCATGCAAAGTAAACCCTTGTTTAATGATTGAATAATTTATGTATAAATGATTAGTTCTAAATCTCATAATGATGACATATATTTGTATTCTACTTTTAATTTTTCAAAGTGCCTTCACATGATTCATTTATTTTATCATGATTAAAATTCTGTACATTTGGTAATGCAGATGTTTTCTGCTCATTTTATCTATGGGAAAAGTGAGGCTCAGAGAAGCTTAGGAAATCATTTAAAATATACAGCAATTAGTCAGGAGTAGTCCAGCAGTTGAATATGCAGGATTTTGAACTCTTAGCATCATAATTACCAAGCCATGTTGGTCAAATATTTTAATATTTTTCCTTGCAGTAACTTATTCAAGAACATTAAAATATTAAAATGTCAATTTTACTATAACTGTTTATTTGACTAAAATTTTGGATAATAATTTCTAGCAAAATAGTCAACCATAGAGCAAATAAAATGATATAAATAATCCATATATCATATACTGTCTTATTTAGAATTAAAGAATTATATATTTGCATTAATAAGAAATGTTTACCAGAATATAATGAAATGGTGTTTATATTACTCATATTATAACCATCTAAATTATTCCTGTAAAATCTACCTTCAGAATAAAATTCTTAGAGGAGGAAAGTGCTAGTAAGTAAAGAAGCAATATATATACACCACTATATATACAATATATATACACCATCTTAGACTAAGATGGTATGGTTTTTCTAAAGCAAACTAGGTAAAAGAAAAAGTACAGAATTTATTGAAACAACTTCTTAAAAAATTTCTACTTTAATTATCTACAAATGTTACTACCAAGCCTCAATTTTACCTTTTAAGCAAAAGCTGCCTGGTTAGAAGATCTTTAAGTTACCTATGTTCCCAAACTATAATTATGTCCATTAATGGCATATGCAAAAAGAAAAGACAGAAGGAAAAATCAGAAATTGTTCCCTGAGTTATAGTTTTAAGGAAAATTGTCTTATAGAGAATAGTAGAAATGGTTTGGATCAAATGAATAAATGTTTATTAAAAATCTGCTTTGTAACAAGAATTATGACATGATATATAGTACAAAACAAAAACCAAAAAGTATACAAATCTACTTTGTATCAAGAATTATGACATGATATATAGTACAAAACAAAAACCAAAAAGTATCTGCCTTTCTGAAGAAGACCACATAGTAGGAAAAAAGCAAGATAAGGACCCATAGCTGTCAAATAAGGTGGCGAAAAGAAATAGACTACCGTGGCTGTTTAGTTCAGTAGCAATGAGATGAGGAAATCAACAAAAGCCATGAGGAGGAAAAGGCTTTTGAGATAGGTCTTAAAAATAGGGTAGAATTTTCTTAGGGCAGTTGAAAAGAAGGTTGCATTTTCAGTAAAGAAAATGACATGGATAAATCCAGGAACGGTGGAAAATCAAACAGCGCATATAAGAAGCATTGTAAGTTTTTGGAACATAGTGGAACATGGTACATAAGTTGGAGATACAAATGAAAATCTAGGATCAACAATTTACTTTACTTATTAAGCACGTACTCTTTGGTATACACTGTACTAGATGCTGCTTGAAATTGAAAGTCAAATTTCCTCTTCTCAAGATATGTATAACTATTGACGGAGACAGAAACGTAAATTGAAATTTTCAAAAAATGAATTAAGCAAGTGATAGAATCATGCCCCAGGTTCTAAAAGATTCCAGAGGAGGGGCCCCTAGCTTGAGTAGGGGTAGGATGACAGGATTCTGAGATTTTCTAGAGAATATTGCCCTTGAGTTGAGTTTTAAAAGGTGAATAGGAAGATTATTCAGCTAAATATAGGAAAGATGAGAGTCAAAGTTGATTCCAGACACAGGAAACTGCATGGACAATGAGGCATGAAACAGCAGGTGAATGTGAGGAACTACCAGAAGATTAACAGAACCAGATGATAAAGGATCCTGATGACAGGAAATAGGAGTAGATGAAGCTACAGAGGTAGGCATTGAGTGATTGGTGGAGGACTTTGTATGCTTTGTTAAGGAACACAGACCTTACCCTATAGATAAATAATAGCAATTTAAAGATTTTAAGTAAATTAAGTTTTAGCCAGTTCAGTCTGGAGGCTACATGAAAGATGGATTTGATGAAGCTGCAAAATTGGAGGCAGGGAAACTGGTTAAAAAGCCAGCACAGAAATCATGAATGCTTGAGCAAGGACAATTGAGTAGAGGAGGAGTGAAATTTAAAAACTTTCATAGGAGGTAAAAAAATGCCAACAAAAATTATTACTGAACACAAACTACATTTCATGGATCCATAAATGAGTGAAACAAAGTTCTTGAGGTCTAAAAACTCATGGCTTGGTGGGGGAATACCAGGAAAGTAATCACAATACAAAATGTGGAGGGAATGTAGAACACTTGATTATGTAGTTTGAAGCCAAGTGTGAGTGGTTTAGAAAACCATGAGAAGGAGTCTAGGTTCTTTATAAGTCTTGAAGCCTCACTGAAATTTTGTGAACAGAGAACCAATATTGGCAGATCTGATTTAGAAAGGCAATTCTGGGACCCCAAAAAAGGAAGGACTTGAGTGGAACAGAACTGAAGGACAATTTAAGGAGACATATCAGTTTAGGAAAGAGATAATGCTGTCTGAGACTACGGTGACAGGGTAAAGAAGGCAGATAGTAAGTAAAGACATTTAGAAAATAAAATAGGCTGAACTTGGTGACTAATTTAGTGTGGGATGTGAAAAGAAAGGAGTCAAGAATATCTAAGAGATTTCTATTTGTGAAGTGGTTGTATGATGATACCTTAAACTAAGAGAAAATATAGGAGAAATGTCAGCTGTGTGGAAAAAGCTGAAAAAAAATTGCTTTGGACATTTTGAGCTTGAAACCTCTTTCAGAAATAGAAAAATGATTCACATTTTCAAGGTAAAATTCCTAAATTATAAGTCCTTAAATAAATAAATCATAAATCCTTTTTTTTTCCTACTTCTAGCTTCACAAAATATTGTCATAATTAGAATTCCTCCTATAGGCACTGTCATCATTGCTACATTTAATATGATCTTATAATCCTCTGTGGATATTTTCCTTTAACTAGTTTTCCTTTAAACAAAGATAATTTGAAATAGGTGTAATATTTAAAAATAGAAAAATAAAAGCAAATTATCTTAAAGTATGCTTAACTTCTATGTAAAATTTTGTTCAGAAGAGATAATATTGACTACTTTTCTATTTTGTTGGGCATTGTTAAGAATATACAAAAATAGCAAGTGCTCTTGGAAGCATTCAGCTATTAATAATAACAACCACTACTTCTGATGAAATAATGTCAGAAAGAGACAAAGAAGGTTATTATATAATAATAAAGAGTTCAATTCATTAAGAGGGTATAACAATTGTAAATACTTATGCACTCAACATTGGAACACCTAAATATATAAAGCAAATATTAAAAAATCTGAAAGGAGAAATAGACAGCAATACAATAATAGTACAGGACTTCAGTACTCCACTTTCAATGATGGATAGATCATCCAGATAGAAAATAAATAAGAAAACATTGGGCTTAAAAATATACATTAGACCAGATGGACCTAACAATGTATATAGAATATTTCATCCAACAGTGGCAGAATATACATTCTCAAACACACAAGGAATATTCTCCAGGATAGATGATGTTAGGCCACAAAGCAAGTTGACAAATTTAAGAATGAAAACTTATCAAGCTTCTTTTCTGACCACACAGGTATGAAACTAGAAATCAATTACAACAGTAAAACTGGAAAATTCACAATCTAGAGATTAAACAACATGCTCATGAACAAGCAATGAGTCAAAGAAGAAATCAAAAGAGAAATCACAAAATATCTTGAGACAAATGAAAATGTAGATACAATATACCAAAAATTATGGATGCAGCAACAGCAGTTCTAGGAGGGAAGTTTATAGAATAAACGCCTACATCAAGAAAAAGGAGACATCTCAAATAAACAACCTAACTTTACACCTTAAAACTAGAAAGAAGAACAAGCTAAGCCCAAAGTTAGTGGAAGAAAGGAAATAACAAATATCAGAGTGGAAATAATTGAAATAGAGGCTAAAAAGACAATAGAAAACATCAATGAAACTAAGATCTGGTTCTATTAAAAGATAAACAAAACTGACATACCTTTAGCTAAAGAAAAAAAGAGGGAGGGCTCAAATAAGTAAAATCAGAAATGAAAGAGAAGATATTACAACTGATACCACATAAACACAAAGAATCATGAGGCTACTGTGAACAATTATACTGCAACAAAGTGGACAATCTAGAAGAAATGGATAAATTCCTAGAAACATACAACCTACCAAGACTGAATTGTGAAGAAACAGAAACTCTGAACCAACCAATTACTAGTAAAGAGCTTGAATCAGTAATTGAAAACCTCCCAAAAAAGAAAAATCCAGAATCAGATGGCTTCACTGGTAAATTCTACCAAAGATCTAAAGAAGAATTAATACCAATCCTTCTCAAACTCTTCCAAAAAATATAAGAGTAGGGAACACTTCCAAACTTATTTTATGAGGCCAGCACTACACTTATACCAAAGCCCTAGAAGGATACTACAAGAAAAGTAAATTATAGGCCAATATCCCTGATGAACATAGATGCAGAAATCTTCAGCAAAATATAGGCAAACCTAATTCAACAATACATTAAAAGGATCATCCACCGTGATTAAGTGGGATTTATTCCGGGGATGCAAAGATGGTTTGACATCCACAAATCAATAAATGTGATACAGCACATTAACAAAATGAAGGATAAAAATCGTATGATCATCTCAATAAATGGAGAAGAAACATTTGAGAAAACTCAATATCCTTTCATGATAAAAACTCTCAAAAATTATGTATAGATGGAACATACCTCAATATAATAAAAGCCATGTATGACAAGCTCACAGCTAACATCATAGTCAATTAGGAAAAGCTGAGAGCTTTTCATCTAAGATCAGGAACAAGACAAGGATGCCTACTCTCACCACTTTAATCAACATAGTACTGGAAGTTTTAGCCAGAGCAATTAAGCAAGCAAAAGAAATGAAAAGCATCCAAATCAGAAAGGAAGAAGTAAAATTGTCTCTGTTTGCTAATGACATGATATTCTTTGTAGAAGACCCTAAAGACTCTACCAGAAAACTGTTAGAACTAATAAATGAATTCAGTAAAGTTGCATTATACAAAATCAGCTGTGTTTCTATACACTAATAATGAACTATTGGAAAGAGAAATTAAGAAAACAGTCTCCTTTACAATAGCATCAAAAGCAATAAAATACTTAGGAATAAATTTAACCAAGGAGGTGAAAGATCTGTGCCCTGAAAACTTAAACAATGAAAGAAATTGAAGATATTCTATGTTTATGGATTGGAAGAAATAATATTGTTTAAATATTCACACTACCCAATACAATCTACAGATTCAATGCAATCCCTATAAAAATTTGAGCAGCATTTTTCACAGAAATAGGACAAAAAATCCTAAAATTCGTATGGAACCACAAAAGACTCTGAATAGCCAAAGCAATCTTGAGAAAGAAGAAGAAAGCTGGAGGCATCACATTTCCTAATTTCAAACTACATTACAAAGTTATAGTAATCAAAACAGTATGGGATTGACATAAAAACAGACACATAGATCAATAGAACACGATAGAGAGCCCAGAAATAAACTCATGCATATATGGTCAATTAATTTTTGATACAGGAGTCAAGAATGTACAATGGGGAAAGGATAGTCTCTTCAATAAATGGTGTTGGAGGGCCGGCCCTGTGGCTTGGTGGTTAAGTGCGCGCACTGCAATGCTGGTGGCCCGGGTTCGGATCCTGGGTGCGCATAGAGGCACCACTTCTCCGTCCATCCTGAGGCCGAGTCCCACATACAGCAACTAGAAGGATGTGCAGCTATGACATACAACTATCTACTGGGGCTTTGGGGGGAAAAAATTAAATAAATAAAATCTTTAAAAAAAAAAAAAAATAAATGGTGTTGGAAAACCTGGACAGTCACATGCAAAAGAATGAAACTCAACCCCTATCTTATCCCACACACAAAAATCAACTCAAAATGGATTAAAAACTTGAACATAAGACTTGCAACCGTGAAACTCCTAGAAGAAAACATAGAGGGTAACATCCTTGCCATTGGTCTTGGCAATGATTTTTTGGATTTGACACTAAAAACAAAGGCAAAAAAAGCAAAAATAAGTAAGTGGGACTACATCAAACTACAAAGCTTCTCCACAGCAAGGAAACCATGAAAAAAATGAAAAGGCAACCTATGGAATGAGAGAAAATATTTGCAAACCACATATCCAATAAGGGGTTAAGATCTAAAATTTATAAAGAGCACATACAACTCAATAGCAAAAATATAAACAATCTGATTAAAAAGTGGGCAGAGGATCTGAATACACATTTTTCCAAAGAAGACATACTGATGGCCAACAGGTACATAAAAAGATTCTCAACATCACTGATAATCAGGGAAATGCAAATCAACACCACAATGAGATATAATCTCACATATGTTAGAATGGCTATTATGAAAAAGACAAGAAATAACAAGTGTTGGCAAGGATGTAGAGAAAAGGGAACCCTTGTGCACTGTTGGTGGGAATGTAAATTAGTGCAACCACTATGGAAAACAGTATGGAGGTTCCTCAAAAAATTAAAAATAGAACTACCATATGATCCAGCAATTCTGCTTCTGGGTATTTATCCAAAGAAAACAAAAACACTAACTTGAAGAGATATGTGCACTCCCATGATCATTGCAGCATTATTTGCAATAGCCAAGATGTGGAAACAACCTAAGTGTACATGAATGGATGAATGAATAAAGAAAATCTGGTATATATACACAATGGAATATTATTCAGCTATAAAAAAGAATGAAATCTTGCCATTTGCAATAAAATGGATGGACTTGGAGGGTATTATGCTAAGTGAAATAAGTCAGATAGAGACAGACAAATACCGTATGATCTCTCCTATATGTGTAATCAAAAGAAAAGCAAACAAACACAACAACAAAACCAGCTCCTAGCTACAGAGAACAGATTGGTGGTTGTCAGAAGCAGAGTGTGGGAGGGTGGACAAAATAGGTGAAGAGGGTCAAAGGGTACAAACTTCCGGTTATAAAATAAATGTCATGAGGATATAATGTACAGCACGGTGACTATAGTTAATAATACTATGTTGCATATTTTAAAGTTGCTAAGAGAGTAGATATTAAAAGTTCTCATCACAAGAAAAAAACTGTAATTATATATGGTGACATGTTAACTAGACTTATTGGTTATCATTTTGCAATATATACAAATATCGAATCATTATGTTGTACACTTGATATTAACATAGTGATACATGTCAATTATACTTCATTTAAAAACAATGGAAGAAATTGGATTTTTACCATATAAAACATACAAATATAAACCTTTCATTAAGGTGAGGGGAGGTAGAGGGTAAGGCAAGAATAAGTAGATGTCCTTAACTTTCATGAATAGATTCTTTCTCAGTATGTAGGTTTTAACCTTTTGACTTACACTATTAAAATGAAAGTACAATCTCATGGAAAACAAATATAGGGGATTAAATGGACTTTTTTTGATGAGTAAAAGAGAAAGATGATGCCAAAGCTGTTGTGTGTTCCATGCTCTTGGCAACAGATTTCTCAGCCTTTCAGACCTCTTCGTGTAACTATGATTTTCTATAAAATTAAGCCAAAGTACCATCTAAGCCAGTGGATATACATGGATGTGTGATATAACCCCAGATCAAAAATTCCTGAAGTTTAAGAAACTAGACCTTATAAAATAAAGGTGTTTTCCTTTTTTAGTTTTGAAACACTAATGATATTAATGTGTTTATTAAAATGAGTATAGACTTTATTTCAAAATGGCCACCACATGATTGGCCAAATTCATTCTTCATTTAATGACAAAAAATTTAGTGTTAAATATTAAGCCAGCAACGACACCACCTTCAACTATTTTGCAATTTGCCATTGCTTTCATGGAATTTATTATTAATTTATATATTAAATAAATTTTGTAAACTTATTAAATAAAATATATTTCTGTATCAGTTAAGAGTTTTGGGGCCAAGTGTTTAAAAGCTCAGTTATATTTATTTAGGCAAAAACCAGAATCTTGTTGGCTCCCATTACTGAATAGTTGAAGTATTATGGCCTCAGGCTCAGCTCTCTTGGTACCTACATTCTCTGACTGCCCGACTGCTCGTGCATTTATCACTACATTAATAAATTATCTAATAGATATTGTGTACCTACTAGATTCATGGCATTGTTCTAAGATCTTTATGTGTAATAACTAATTCCTACAACAATCTTCTAAGGTAGGTTTCTTGTTAGTGGATGAGCTAGCATTTCAAGTAAAGCTGTCTGGTTCCATAGCTTATGTTCATAAATATATCAGCACTTTGCCTCACCAAAAATATAAACAAATAAATAATCAAAAACAATTCTTGGAAAGTATTTCTATATATGTCAGCCACATAGAGAACACATAGTGAAGGTTGGTGTTCTCATATAGGAATATGTATCTTCTTTTTGCTTAGAAGTTCTCTTCTGCAAGGGAGTTATTATCTTTGCCACTACTTACAATAGACTGAAAACTTGTCCAGTCGTCTAGATCTGTATCCTTCCCCCAAGAGACTATATTCCGTGTTTTTAGGTCCTGTCTGGGTATCACTCATTTCCCATAAATATTAACATTTAATCACTAGATTGATGAGGAGAGAAATGAGAGACCTTCTAGGATCCTCATGGTAGCAGCATCATTTACCCCATGTAAGACTGTGTTCTGGTTAAATTTGAATTTCAGATAATCAACAAATATTGCTCTTTTAGTATAAATATATCCCATAAACTATTTGGAACATAATTATACTAAAAAATATTCAATTCTTATGTGAAATTCAAATTCAGGTGGGTGTCCTGTATTTTATCTGGCAATGCTAGTACAAGCAACATCTTAGTAGTGCATCCTTATGCATCCTTTTAAGACTTGTTCACCAGTCTCTTGAAGAGAAAGCATAGGGATGGGTTGATGGTGCTCTTTTTTTTTAAAGATTTTATTTATTTATTTTCTTTCCCCCAAAGCCCCAGTAGATAGTTGTATGTCATAGCTGCACATCCTTCCAGTTGCTGTATGTTGGACGCGGCCTCAGCATGGCCGGAGAAGCAGTGTGTCGACGTGCGCCCGGGATCCGAACCCGGGCCGCCAGCAGTGGAGCGCGCGCACTCAACCACTAAGCCACGGGGCCTGATGGTGCTCTTGATCTTCCATTATTTTTCTCCAGCTAATTTGGATGACCCAATAATTATCCTAAAAAGACTCAGAGCACCATCAAATCATTCTTCAAGTTTCATACAGCGTTATCTCCTTAAAATAAATACTTTTTCTGTGTGTGTGTGAGGAAGATGAGCTCTGAGCTAACATCTGTTGCCAATCCTCCTCTTTTTGCTAAGGAAGATTGGCCCTGGGCTAACATCCATGCCCTTCTTCCTCTACTTTATATGTGGGACGCCTGCCACAGGACAGCTTGATAAACCTTGCGTATGTCCGCGCCCGGCATCCGAACCTGTGAACCCTGGTCTGCTGAAGTGGAGCTCGCGAGCTTAATCCCTATGCCACTGGGCTGGCCCCAAAATAGATACTTTTAAATGCATGAGCTCTACTTTGCTTAAAATCATCCAAAGACTATCTATTGCCTAGAGAAGAGTCCTTAATCTGGCATGTAACTGCCTTCACAATCTGTACCTTGCATACATCACTCACCTTATTTCTCAGCTTTCCCTTTCATGCTGCATGAGTTCCAGCTCTGTGAAATTATTTTATATTTCCTAAACACAACATTTGACCCATATTTTGCCATATTCTCTCTGCCTTAAATGTCCATCTCCCCATTATGCACAATCCTTTTATCCTTCATGAATTTTTATGTGTGCAAACCTTGTGGTCTACACTCATCTGTTTTAGATATTTTATTATACAACTTCTACTTTCATGTTCTACAACTAGATTGTGAACCCCTCAAGATCAGGTACCATATCTTCATGTTATTTATATTCTCTAGAGCATAGAACATAAGCTCCCAGATGCTAAGCATTCAACGAATGAATAAATTAAAGAAAAATTGAATTGTCTCATTCTGCCAAGAAACATCTGGCTACATTAGGAAGTAGAAAACATTTCTTCCATTTCTTAAATCTTACTATTGTTTCCAGACATTTTGTTCATAATTCAAAATGAAAGTGGAAGTTATAGTGATATATACGCTGTTTAATTGTCATATACATTCTTTCGATGATACAAATTGCCCTTTTTTGAGAAACAAGCAAAGTAGAGTGTATTTTTAGTATGACAGAAAGCAAATATGAGAAACGTCAATGTTGCATCATCTTGATCGCCTGTTCTGTATTGTGCAGACAGGACTTTATCTGCTGAAAAGCTTTCTAGCTGTATGGAGTATTTAATAAATGCATACTAAATAAAGACTTTGGCATATGGCATATAATTCAGAATGATCCAGTCCCCCTTGCTAGTCTGCAAGTATTGCCCTGCCCCCAGTTATGAACTTAGTAGGCGGGGTTTTGTTTTTTTTTTTTTTTTGGTGAGGAAGATTAGCCCTGAGTTAATGTCTGTTGCCAAACCTCCTCTTTTTGCTGAGGAAGATTGGCCCTGGGCTAACATCCATGCCCATCTTCTTCTACTTCATATGTGGGACACCTGCCACAGCATAGCTTGATAAGTGATGTGTAGGTCTGCTCCCAGGATCTGAACCCATGAACCCCAGGCCACTGAAGCAGAGAGTGTGAATTTAACCACTACCCCACCAGGCTGGCCCCAGTAGGCAGGTTTTTAATGGACAATAAACACAATTGTGCAGAAATTTTTTAAAAATCTTGTTGAACTAGCAATACCAATAATCTCATTAAATGGACTGGATCATGAGCTACAGTTACAATCTGTACATTAAAATGTCATGGGGGAACTGTGCAACAAAAGACGGTAGAAAGGACTGACTTCTGGATAACTTTTGCAATACTTTAATAGAAAATAGAGAGAACCATCAATTTAAAATATCAAGGAAAAAGAAATTATATTGTGTATCTTGTCTTTAGTATTGTTTATGTAAAAATTGAAACTATTACAGTAAAGCTCTCATGAATCATTTTCCCATTTAATGAAAGGGTAGAAAGATAAAATGGCAGAAAGGGTAAAACCGTGCTTAAAGCAAGAGATTTTTTTTTTTATTTGAAAAATCAAAGACTAATTGGCACCAAATATAACCAGAAACTGAATAATTAATTTTGAGACAGAGTCTAAAGTTATTTTTGCTGCTTTGAAGTCAAGATTAGTGGAAATAAATATAAATTTTAGACGTAAAATGATCAAATCACATTACACATGTTTTTATTATGCGTTTTAAAGAAATGTTATGTCAAATTAGAAGTGTTATGTCAGATTAAATTCAATATTTTATTTTTTAAAAATAGACTTTACTAGTCTCTTCAATAAATGGTGCTGGTGGGAAAACCGGACAGCCGCATGCAAAAGATTGAAAGTAGACCATTATGTCTCATCATACACAAAAATTAACTCAAAATGGATCCAAGACTTGAAAGTAAGACCTGAAACTATAAAACTCTTGGAAGAAAATATAGGCAGCATACTCTGACATTGGTCATAAAGGGATCTTTTTGAATCTCATGTCTACTCGGATAAGAGAAACAAAAGAAACAGTAAACAAGTGGGACTTCATCAGACAAAAGAGCTTCTCCAAGGCAAACGAAACCAGGATCAAAATGAAAAGACAACCCACCAGCTGGGAGAAGATATTTGCAAATCATATATCCAACAAAGGGTTAATCGCCATAATATATAAAGAACTCACACAACTGAACAACAAAAAAACAAATAACCTGATCAAAAAATGGGCAGAGGATATGAACAGATATTTTTCGAAGGAAGATATACAGATGGCCAATAGACACATGAAAAGATGCTCAACATCACTAATCATCAGGGAAATGCAAATCAAAACTAAACTATCACCTCACACCCACGAGAATGGCTACAACCACCAAAACAAAAAATAACAAATGTTAGAGAGGATGTAGAGAAAAAGGAATCCTCATTCACTGCTGGTGGAAATGCAAACTGGTGCAGCCTCTGTAGAAAACAGTATGGAGATTCCACAAAAAATTAAAAATAGAAATACCTTATGATCCAGCTATCCCACTTCCAGGTATTTATCCAAAGAACTTGAAATCAACAATCCAAAGAGGCTTATGCACCCCTATGTTCATTGCAGCATTATTCACTATAGCCAAGATGTGGAAGCAAGCCAAGTGTCCATCGACAGATGATTGGATAAAGAAGATGTGGTGTATATATACAATAGAATACTACTCAGCCATGAAAAAGACAAAATCGTCCCATTTGCAACAACATGGATAGACATGGAGGGTATTATGTTAAGTGAAACAAGCCAGACAGAGAAAGATGCACACTGTGTGACTTCACTCATATGTGGAATATAAACTAACACATGGACAGAGAGAACAATTTCGTGGTTAGGGGGGTTATGCCTTTAAGTTTCCTCCATGTCTTTTCGTGGCTTGATAGCTCATTTCTTTTTGGTGCTGAATCATATTCTATTGTCTGGATGTACAATTTATTTATACTTTCATATACTGAAGGACATCCTGGTGGCTTCCTTGGCAATTATGAGTAAAGCTGCTATAAACATCAATGTGCAGGTTTTTGTGTGTACATAAGTTTTCAGCTCCTTTGGGTAAATACCAAGGAGTGTGATTGCTGGATCATATGGTAAAAGTATGCTTAGTTTGGTAAGAAACTACCAAACTGTCTTCCAAATTGGCTGCACGATTTTGCAATCCCGCCAGCAATGCACTAGAGCTCTCACTGCTCCGCATCCTCATCAGCATTTCGTTTTAGTGTTTGGACTTTGGCTGTTTCGCTGTGTGATAGCATCTCATTGTTGCTTTCATTTACAATTCTCTAATGACCTATGACATTATGTATCTTTTCATATGCTTATTTACCATTTGTGTATTTTCTTTGGTGAGGTGTCTCTTCAGATCTTTTGCCCATTTTTTAATCTGGTTGTGCCTTTTCTTAGTGTTGAGTTTGAAGAGTTTTTTGTGCATTTTGGGTAATAATTATTTGCCAGATGTGTCTTTTGCAAATATATCCTCCCAGTCCATTGCTTGTCTTCTCATTCTTTTGACAATGTCTTTCACAGAGCAGAGATGTTTAAGTTTAACGAAGTCTAATTTATCAAGTATTTCTGTCGTGCATTTTGCCTTTAGTTTTGTATCTAAAAAGTAATTGTCAAACCCAAGGTCATCTAGAATTTTTCACCTTGTTATATTCTAGGAGCTTTATATCTTTTTCATTTTACATTTAGGTCTGTAATCCATTTGGATTAATTTTTGTGATGAATATAAAGTTTGTGTTTAGATTCAGTTTTTTTGCATGTATATGTCCAGTTCCATTACTTCATCCTTTTTCACCCTCCATCGCTGCTGTAATCTGGCCTTGAATTCCTGACTCATTCCTCTCAAAATTACTTGGCTGCCATTATAATTATTTATGACATATTCATTCCCTTTCTACCTCTCTCTCTTTGTTGTATTTATTTGGCAAAACCCAAACTCTGGCTGAACTCAACTTGATGGCTTTTTATATGTTTGCCCCAGGAGCTAAATAGTTTTGGAGAATATTTCAAACAGGGCTAAATATTTTTACTTTAAATTCAAATCTCAAATTTCAAACAATTAAACCACAATGGCCTGCTGTCCAACTATGTTTCCTTAGCAATTTCACTTACTCAAAAATGTGTGCCTTTCTCTCTCTTCTCAAACTTCATATTTTTTCCAAATTCCATATTAGCTGACTTGGGGAAAAAATAGGAGATATTACAGGGAAACTCCTTGATTTTCCCACCAAAATTTCTGCAAGTTTGCTGAAACCATTCTTTCCAATCATATTTATTGACCGTCTAGTCTATGCAGGCATCAGGGGCTTGGGATAAAAAGTTATACCTTCAGGAAACTCACATTTTGTGGGAGAGACTGACAACAAACAATTCACACAAAAGGTAAATTATATAATATGTACAAGTTGATAATTGCTATGAAAAAAAATGTAGAGTAGGGAGAGGAGTGTCAAAATTATAGGTATTGGGGGTAGCTTATAATTTTAAATACAGTAATCACAAGAGGTCTCATCAAAAAGAAGACTTAAAAAATTCTATCACCTTTGTTGGGAAATGCGAGTTTGCCATGTAGCTATTTGGAGGAAGAGCACTTCAGGCTGAGAGAATAGCGAGGGAAAAGACCCCAAGACAGGAACATGCAGGCGTGTTACCTGAGCAGCAAAGAGCCCATGTGGCAGGAGGTAAGTGAGAGGGATATGGAAGGTAGGGCAGATGAGTAACAAACGCCAGATCATGTAGGGCCACTGTAAGAAATTTGCCTTTTGCTGTGAGTGATGTACAGCCATTGAATGCTTTTGCACGTTTGGGTTTTTTTTTTGTTGTTTGTTTTATTTTTTGATGAGGAAGATTGGCTCTGAGCTAACATCTGTTGCCAATCTTCCTCTTTTTTGCTTGAGGAAGATTGTCCCTGAGTTAACATCTGTGCCAATCTTCCTCTATTTTGTAAATGGGATGCCGCTACAGCATGGCTTGATTGGTGTGTAGGTCCAAGCCTGGGATCCGAACCTGCGAACCCTGGGCCACCAAAGTGGAGTGAGTGAACTTAACTACTATGCCCCTGAGCTGGCCCCTTTTGAGTGTTTTTTAATCTGTCATTTAAACTATCTTCAGAGTCTTTAATTCATTTCATATTTCACTTATAGAAATTTTCTATAGTTTTTTTGTTGGATATATTTGGTTTTCTTTATAGTTTTGTGTTCCCTGATTGCATTTCAAGTTTATCATTTATTTCTTTAAATTTGTATAATTTATTTATTTTCGATTTTACATAAAAAATTCCAGTATTTGAAGTCTTTGGGGATGTGTTTCTCCTGTTTACTGTTTATTTTGTTTCTCACTCATAGTTCCAACTCAATTCCTTGCATTTTTGAGATTGGGGCTCAGTGCTCTTTATATTTCTTGGAAATTTCCTTAGGTTGAATTTGAGTTCCTCCAGAAAGGACCTGTGTGTGTGTGTGTGTGTGTGTGTGTGTGTGTCAGACATTCTCGCTACCGACCTGGAGCAACATTAAATTAAATTTTCTGCTGGAGGTTTTTCAGACCACAAAACTAACTTGTAGAATTTATGGTAATGAAATCAAGGAAATTTCCTCTATGTCTTCTATTTTCTTTTTCTTTTTCTTTCTTTTTTGATTTCTCTGGGGGATATTTTTTCTTCTCTTTCCCTGAGTACCAAGGTGGAAATGGGCAAATTTTCCTCAACGTTTTTCACTGTGAGAAGTTTTACTTCTTGGAGGCTATAGACTTTTTAGGTCTCTGCTTTAGCTGTTTTCTTGTTTCTGGAAATTCCTCCCCTTGGTGAGGTGTCAGACATTACTTCCAGAACCTTCCCATCCCTTGTGGCCATAAATAGGCCTTCTCAAGGACTCCAGGGTCCAGAGAAACTTTAAAGCAAAATCTGTCTTCATCCTCAGTTGCCTTCTTGTTTCTGCTTTCCATTTGTTGTGGAGACCTACAGACTCCTTCCTTTCATGCCAGTTCAACTCAAGATTAAATGTCTCACCTACCAAATCATTATTTCATTTATTGGTGCTGTTAAGGACATTTAATGTGTCATCTTTCTGGAAATGGAATTCTCTCACAGTTTATCTTTATAACATCATAATCTACAATTATATCTACTTTTTATTTTAGTTGCTATTGGCCTTTGCCCACATCCTATGCAATTAGGTTAGCAACCTTTCTGTTTCATGCACCATAGTATTTCTAGAAGATAGCCCTGTGCATTGTACTTAGTAAATATAGAATATATTTTATTCAATGATTGAAGATATAATTTTATGAACTTCTTTTTCACTTTATAATTATTTTTCCTACTAATAAAAAATTCTTCATTAGAGCAATTTTCATTGCTACATAAAAAGTATACCAGAATAGTTAATCCATTCTCATATTGTCAAAGAATTAAGTTGTTTTTCAGTTTTTAGTATTCTAAATATTCCTGAGGTGAAAATTATGGCTTATAATGATTTTTTTCTTATTTTGTTAGTTTTTAAAATATTTCCCCATAAGTACAATTATCAAGTCAAAATACTCAAAATTGTTTTCAAAGCTCTTTAAATGTATTGTAAAATTGCATTCCAGAAATAATTGCAACTCCTATTAACAGGATGTGTGTGACAGATATAATAGTATCTGTTTCATCATTTTTTCATTAGCATTTTAGACTTCATTGTGTAAACCTCATATTGTGTTGTAGTAATTGAAGTTTCCTTTACTTATAGGAGGTGGAGGTGGGGGTCTAGAAATGTTAATGAGGGCTGAGGCTATGTAGCTCAAGGGTTAGAGCACTGGTCTTGTAGAAATGCTAATGAGGAAAATATTCCCCAAAATTTGAAAACAGAGAAAACATACATGATCTTATATTCCATACATTTAACAAACACTTGACTTATTGCGTTCACCATTTTAGGCATGTTGTAGAAGTATTCTATTTTAAGGAAAAAAAAACAGAAGAAAGGGTATTAATCATGTACAAAATAATAACACTTTATATTTGTTGAACATTTACTATGTTCTAAGTGCTTTTCATTCATTTTCTAATTTAAAACTCTGCTCCTTTAAAATGCCGGGGTAAGGGACACTGCTTTCCCACTCCTAACATTTCTTTCCTTGCAGATAGACATCTATATCTGTAATTCTCCTCATCTTTCTTGCTCTTTTATTCTTTTGTCACCAGGGAGGATAGAGTGACTTCTCTATATGGTAAAGTTGGGCATGCTTGGGTTGGACAATTCTTTCTTCCGAGTGAGGTCCGACTAGCAAGCAATATATGATATACTGTGTTCATCGCCGTACACTTTAAAAGGTCAGACGTGCATGATGGGTAAATCTGTCTAATCCTGTGGTTTCATGTGAGGATGTCCATTCACTTGCTTATAGACCTAAATCACAATCATGAAGATGTTTTGTCAATAATAGGGGAGATATTTTGGTCTCCATATCCCAACTTCTTTTATTTCTCTATTGATTGAGAGATCAGGTGGGAAAATGTGTATTGTTTATTGGGCTCTTCTCACTCCACCAAAAGTAAGTTCTAATTTTAGCCTTGTTTTATAGTTTTAAAAAATCTAGCTTATTGTGGCTCAACACCTGAGAAATCAGGTAATCGATGAGACCAAAGTTTGCAGCCAGGTTTTTCCTAATCAGAAAGACTACGTTTGTAACCAGTTCACTATACTATCTCTTGTAAAAGTGTAGAGTTTAACGAGCAGGTTAGACTCACAGACTAGACAAGTAAATGGAATGAACAATGTCTGTCTTAATGGCCTTGAATCATGGATATTTCTAGGCTTTTTGGAATAAAAATCTTGTTCAGCTTAGAAACATTGGAGTATATTTTAAGAATTACAAATTCTTTACATTCATGAAAGTCCCTAATGCATATTTGAAGAGAAATACAGATTTTTTTAATCATCAACCTTTAAAGCAGCTACTATGACACAGGTCAGAAAAGTTATATCTATGGCGATGTGACAGCATTCGGTCAGTGCTTAGGTGTTTGCTTGGTTTGTTTTGAGCTGAGAGGCAGTTCTCTCTTAGGGTAAAGAGCAAGTTTGTCTTGGGACTATTACATTGTTCAGGACATTGGGAAATGACTTCCTCTTACTGTTTAGAGTGAACATGTTTATTTTTTATGGGGCTATTGACTGCAATGTACTATGCTAAATAGCACTATCATACCTACTCATCTATTTAATTATGCATATAGATATAAAAGAGGTTTTCTCTGGTCCCTTCCAGCTCAAAAACTCTATAAGTCTTTGATGGTCTTAGACTTAGGCTGAACACAATTTTATTTCTACTTTTAGAAATGTTTCCTTTTACCTAGGCACATTTCCTTGATCTACCACAGGAAGCATTCTTTGGAAGATATACTTTTACTATGCAAGACTGGATATGTGTATTTTTAATAAAACATTGACATTAGTACATGTAATTTGAGGTTTCATCATTTCAAATTTTCATTTTAGTTACTATCTAGTTACTATTTTTCCTACTCTTAATTCATTAATCCTCTCAATTCTTTAATTACAAAGTTAGTTTATGAACAGGCCAAAGTTTCCAAACCAATGTTTGGTTTTATTTTAATTTTAAGGTGAACATTATCTTTGGCATGTTTCTGACAAGTTCTGTTACACAAACGTTACATGTAGCTGGACAATATATCCGTTATTAGACTGAATTTCTTTTTTGTGAGGATGATTAACCCTGAGCTAACATCCGTTGCCGGTCCTACTCTTTTTGCTGAGGAAGATTGGCCCTGGGCTAACATCCGTGCCCATCTTCCTCTACCTTATATGGGACACCACCACAGCACGGCTTGACAAGCCATGCCTCGGACTCCTGGGATCTGAACCTGCGAACCCCGGGCTGCCAAAGTCGAGCGCACGAACTTAACCCCTATGGCACTGGGCCGCCCCTAGACTAAATTTTATACCTTCTGCTGAAGAATTTTCTTTGGAAAGCATTTATATGCCACGCCTATCCCATAATGTGAAAAAAAAAATGTAAAATAATTTTCACAGCTTAGTACAACTTCATGAAGCAGCCTGGTATAGTAGAAAATATGTGGGCTCTGTAGTCAGGGACATCTAGGTTCAAATTCCACACTTGTTAGATGTGTGATCTTGGAAAAATTGCTTAACTTTGTTAATCTGCAGCTTTACCACTCTTAGAGTAGTGATGATTGTACCTCATTTGCAAAACTATTGAAAGGACTTTTAGACACTCTGTGTCAAATGTTTGGCATTTACTTGTTGTTCAACAAATTAAAGCTATCCTTATTGATGAATTCTTATTTGGATAGAATTATGAAATAATATAGACATATCCTTTAATAGCCTTGAGATGTCATATATTCAGTACCTCTAGGCAGGCGTGTATCTGAGGCAAGAGGAAGTGACAGAGGAGCTCATTAACACCTCAGCTCTCTTTCTTCACTAATCTAAAGTCCTCTACTGGTGTATGATTTTACTTATCTCTGGGGTGTTGAAGTTTTTCTCTGAAAGGAATGATGTTTACATCATTTAGATGAATGCATTCAGGTTCCGTAAGCTAATCCATTCTTCCTCTTTTGTGCTTTCTCTTTACTAACAATATTAGACAGTTTTCCACTTGACAATGATTTATGCATCTCAGTTTTTCAGATTTCCTGCTGCCGGTGATTGTACATCCTTAGGCACTTGTACATAATTTACTCCAATCTCAGCAAATACGTGTGGACAAAAGGTGTATTCTTACTAATAGAGATAGGCTTAGACTAAAGGAAGAAACTTTTTTTTTTTTCCTTCTAAATGCATTGAAGTGCTACAATTGTACGTTTTCCAAAAAGAAATTGTAGAGAAAGTAAATGATCTTCCTACGAGGTATTTGAAACTTCTCTATTGGTGTAAGAAGTTACACTTCATTTGCAATAGCCTGAATATGATGCTTTCTTCAGAATATTTTTGATATCTAGGCTTGTTAGCATCTAAAACATGATATGATATATTTAGTTTAACATTTTCTTTTTAATTTCTGTGTGGGTAAACAGTTCACTTTAATGAAGTTAATAAATAATGCAGTTGTTTGACATTCCATTATCCATTTGAATTATTTTAACCTGTTCCTCTTCTTTCTCTCCTGTTGTTTAAACTGTCCGTTGTCATGGATTCTCATTCTTCATTCCCACATGCAATTCACTATCATAAATGCCACAATTTACTTAATTTCTAAAGTTCTTCTGTTACAAAATACTATAAATTATTTATTCAAAAAAACAAACGATCTGATTTTATACAAATGTAAAAAGGACTCCATATTGTTATTTTTAATTCTACGGACGTATTTTTCATTTTAATGAATTTGATTTATTATCACTTTCTTAGAATTGTTTTTATTAAATATTGAATTGATACATTAAAAAGTTTATAAAATATGTAGAAGGAACAGAGAATTGACACAGATTGCTGTGAGCCTTGAAATCTCCTGCAAACACCTCCCATTTTTCTCCCCTCTATTCAATAGCACAAACCTATCTTGAACTTTGTATTTATTAACTTTCTCTACTTTTTAATTTTAACACGAATCTTTAATTTCTCCAATATATTTTTTATTGATTTTGAACATTACGTTAAAGAAGTCAAATTATATATATTCCTTTACAATTGATTTTTCTTTCCTCAGTAATACTTTCCTAAGAGTTATCCATGTTGTGGCATGTAGTTTATTCAATTCTTCTGTGCAGAGGTGACTTCTAGCAGACAATAGCCACTGATTTTGACTGTGACAATAAGTTCCACTATATGAATATACTACAACTTATTTACACATTCTACTGTGACAATCATCTAAATTGTTTTCCATTTTGATTTGTTTGTTTTTGTGATTACAATCAATGCCGTTATGAACATTCACCATATGATATGACTTATACAAGGCTGTACATTCCATATCTGCCTCTTACTTACTGTACTAACATCTTTATTCCTTGTTTCTCCATCTGTATAATGGGAAAAAATAGTACTTGATTCAAGGGCTGCTATGGGGATTAAATGAGTTTAATAGTTTATTAAATGCTGTAGTATTGATGATCACGATGATGTTTTCTGGATCATACGTACAAGAGGACATATATTTTGGAGCGGAATTTCTGGGTTATAATGTTTAAAGGCACCACAAACTATACTATGGCCAGTTGTGAGTAGCCTATTATGTATTCTCCCTTCTGCCCACAGTGATGTCATTTTAGCCAAGAACATGACTATCTAACTGAGGGCTCTGTATCATAGTCTCTCTGCAACTGTGTAAGATCTATGTGACTAAGTTCTTGCCTGTGGAATGTTATAGGAAATAATAGATACCTTCCTTCTTCTTTTCCTTAAAAAGATTGATATATATTTTTTGTACCTTCCCCCTTTCCATTTGTGGGAAATGGTTAAAATTACAACAAATACTTTGGAGCTGTGGAAATGAAAGCCACACATTGAAGGTGTCAGAATTACTTTACCAGCTGTGAGAGAAACATACTTTTCGTCTGATTTCAGGTACTAATTTTGGGGTATCATTTTTTCAGCAGCTAAGCCTGTAGTGTAACTAATCAATATGAAGTCGACAAAAGGAGAAAATAATCAAGCCTTATTTTCAGATGTTTATGTAGCATTTGTTGGCACAGTCAGGAGCAGCATTAGAGCCCCGTTTAGGGTGGCTGTATAGGACAGTGGGGAAGGAAATCCTTCTAAGTTGGCAGACCATCTAGTAGTAAAGCCGCATGTAAACTTTGCTTAGAAGGAGAGATAATCAGAGGTAAGCCTCTGCTCCAATTAATGACCATTAGTTAACAATTTGGTCAAATTTTTTCAAACATAAAAGTAAAAATATTGGAGAATTCATACAAGGTGGTTAGGGGTAAGAAGTATGTGCACGGATCTTTGGAACGCACTCAAATTATGACAATAGTTGTCACCCACAAAATGCTCACCAAAAGGCGTTCAGTGCAGAGGATGATATCAGTGATCAGGTGGACAAAGTGACTCATTATGCAAATATCAGGCAACTTGTCCCCAGTCACCCTAGTGCTTGCTCAATAGTCTCTTAAGCAAAGTGGCTATGCTATTAGGATGGAGGTGATGCGTAGATTCAGCAACATAAGTTTTCCCTTACAGAGGCTGGTCTGGCTACTACTATTACTGAGACCTCCAGATCAGCAAAGACAAAACTGAGCCCCAATTATGGCACCATATCCTGGGAGGACCACCCAACTGCTTGGTGAAAGATTGATTTCATTTTACTCCTTCTATAATGGAAGAGGCAATGATTTATTTTCCCTGAAATAGATACTTACTGTGGTTATGAACTTGCTTTCTCTGCCAGTCCTGCTTCTGCCAGAATCACTATGGCTAAACTTTCTGAATTCCATGTTTACTGAAAAAGAGTCCCTCACAAAGCTCCTCTCACCACAGACCCTAAATTACAGTGAAAGCAGTAAGGCAATGGGATTCAGTGTTCTTCTTGTGTGCCTTGGTGCCCACAAGCAGCTGAACTGGTCCAAAAGTGGGAGTCCTTCTGAAACTTCAGTTACACTGCCAGCTGGGAAAGATCACATTTTTTAATATCATAAATGCATGCTGAATTTTATCTAATACTTTGGATTTTATTTAATTTTATCTAATTCTTTTTTAGCATCTATTGAGAAATCCATATTATTTTATCTTTCATCTTTTAATCAATTGCACTACTATCATTGATTTTTCTAAAGGGAAACCAACATTTTTCCCTGTATGAACCCAATATCATTATACATTATTTCATTATTTGATTTATTCATTATACTATCTTCATTATACATCACTAGTTTCAATTTGCTAATTATTTCTTTTTGAATTAGGAAGATTTGAGGGGAATAGGACAAAAAGGATATTCTCCAAATGCTTCAGGCCAAAAAAAATCAAAATTAAGAGATGAATTGGAGAGATATAAAAGAGGCAGGAACATAAATTTTGGTGAACAGTTGGATGTGGGCGACAAGTAAGAGTGAATACTTAGTCAGGGATGATTTGGGTAATTGGGTAAATTTCATTGTCAGCAACAACAAGTTCAATAAGAATGAATTTTGTTGGAAAGATAATGGATTCTATTATGTACATACTGATTTTGGTGTGTCTGTGGGATATCCAGGTAGTGAATTCCAACAAGCAAATGGATGATCTGATGTGGTCACGAGAGATGTTTTGGCTGATATATAGATTTGGGAACCAGTAGACTATATATGGAAATAAAAACTCTGATAATGGATAAAGTATTAAAAGAGAATAAAACACTGGAAAATAAAATGACAAAGCACTCACAAGTTCAAGAAAAAAGGAGAAATAAATACTTTGCAATAACCAGCTGATTTTGCCACACACAGTGAATAGAGAGGATTTATTCTCATGCAGTTTTTGCTCTGTTTTAAAATGATAGAAAATTTATATTATTTATGTATCGAAGAGAAATACTTGGGAGAGAGAGAAAATTTGAAAGCATGAGAGCAATAATATAATTCAGAAACAGAGTCTCTGAGAAGAGAGTAAAACAGATCTAGAGAAGTACTATAGGAAACAGCCTTAAACAGGAGAGAAAACCTTTGTTTACACTGCTGAGAAGGAGGAAATGATGCTATAAATATATATAAGTTTTTTGAGGGAGAAGTGATAATTTGATATTTTCAGTTTTCTCTCTGAGGTAAAATGTCGGGTCATTTACTGAGCTAGAACAAGATATGGTGTGATAGGGATACCAGAAACCTTTGAATTTTAGCATTCAACATAATTGTGTAAATATTTTTCAGCAACTGATCGGCTAAAATGCAGAGGGGTATAATATATCTTCCATTTTCTTAACATAATCTGATTTTTAGACAAGTAGCATGTAGAATAAACAATTTATCAACATGTTAAGTTGACCAGAGTTGCTGTATGAGAGCAAAGGGGAACAAATCATCCCAGTTTCACAGGGACACACAATTTGTGATTTTTAATAAATCTCCTCCCATGGTTTGAGTTCTTTGTAATGTGAGAACCACAGTCATGAGAACCGAAAAGCGTTGAATAAACAGAATATTCTTACTTAGGCATTCAGTTCAGTTTCAATTAGAATCAAGTGAGGAGTTGATTGGGTTGGAAAGAGATGTGTTGGGCAGCCTCTGCTCAGCTTGAACAAAGGATGCCTATACATATGAAGTTCATCACAGTTGTCTAGGTGATTGAATTAATCAGTAAATGCTAATATTCAGCTACTGCACTAGGGTCATAATAGTTTTGAAGGGAAGATGCTTCTGAAGAATTTTCACCAGAGAGACTATTTTCTGATCGAAAGACAATCAAAGAATTTTTTCAGAGGTAGATGATAGTATGATAATGGGTGCCAAAGAAAGCTATCTGCAATTTTTTTAAAGATAACTACAATTTTCAAAAATTCTTCCATGTATTTCAAAAATGAGTTGTGTTAAATAATCAGAGCTCAAAACATATATAAATCCAGATAATTAACCACAATTCATTTGTACAGGCTAGTGAAGATATGTGATTTCAAACTCAGAAACCCCTGACTCTGGAGGGCTATCACCTAATATTATCCTGAAATGCATAAATAACTAAGGTTCTAATTTGCATACAAGATACAACGTCAAAGATTCATTTTCATGAGAGAGAGTGAGAATTGAAAATTGACAGAAGAATTGGAAAACAAGGAAACATAGATGTGTAGGATTGAGAAATGAATGAGAAAAAGACTGTTTGTTACAAGTCAGTATGGCATAATGGAAGGAATATTTGACTTGGAATTCGAAAGCATAAATTCACATCCTATTTCTAGCTAACTGACTAACTATTTCACCGTTTTGAACTTGCATTTTATTATTTGTATATTAGAGTAAATAATATTTGTCCTGTTTTCCTCAAAGGACAGGTGCTAGGATCGTGGATCAGTAATGAATGGATGATAAACTTTCTCATCACTCTGTGTGGTCTCTAGAACTTTCCAAGAACTTCCAGTCAAACCAAGCAACTTGTTTCATTTGCACATCTGCAGAATCTAAAGGATCTTTGACCTATATAAGAACAGCAATCTAATCAATTTGAGTAAGATTTCTTCAGATAGTTCTGATTATATATAGAAAGAATCTGAAGTCCTTGATCAGAAAGAACAACTCTTTTCTCTCCCACGGTTGTTCTATGGTTAGATGCTTCCTGAGACCAGACTTATATTTACTAAGTCACAATAAATAAATCAATCCTTAAAATAAGTTTCTTCCTCATGCTCATAGAAGCTCTACTTTCTTTGAGCACATAGCAACCGTTTGGGTTTTCATTTTCTTTGCACACCTAGCTGTGAACACTGCTTCTTGTTTGTTTGGCTTTGTTACATCTGTTGATAAGGCAACTGTGCTCAAGACCCTGCTATCCTAAAATCTATCTCCTGGCCCTCTTGCCCTATCAAGATACTTTACCTGTTTCTTTTATTTTGTAGAACATCCAGTAAATGCAAGCACTGACTTAGACATGCTTTTATAGAAGAAAGCCTGACTCTGGTATCAAGAAGTCTAACAGAAATATCAATCCTTACATAAATAGCCCACTACATATATAGTAAACAGTGCAGTGTAAACTTGGGGGAAATAATTGAGGTCTCCTGACAATCTATTACTAAGTATTATATTTATTCCTAAATCAGAGATCAAAAGAGGGGAAAAAAGTTCACAGTTGACATTTTTCATTTCAATTCTCTGTTCCTAGTCATTATATATATATACATATATATACACACACACACGTTTATGTGTGCATATTATATACATGCATATGTATATAGCACATATATACATATAGTATATATGCTATTATAGCATAGTATATATACACATATGTATATATGCTATTGTTGACCATATTATTTTTAAGTCAACAGTGCATACAATGTTTGAATGTTCTTTGAACTTACCACTACATTTGATAGTAATTTCAAGAATCAGCTCATGCAACATTTATATCTCGAAGAATATTTACCTGACTATACTGAAAAGATCTGTTTTCAGTAGACATTTACTTTTTGCAGTAGCCTTCACCAGTATCAGCAGTCTTCAGCTTCTCTGCTTGTTCCAAGCTTCTCCGCATGGCCAAGCAGCTAGGTAGGTCATTTGTCACAGAACATAAAGGAAAGAATTCACCACTTCTGAAGTGGGGAATCCAAACCTACCAGCCTGTCAGTAATTCTTGCTATAATTCCATTTTTATATAATCAGAGAGATTAGCTGCCAGCAGTCTGCTCATGTGAACAAGTACAGCAACATCTTGGAGTTAGTTTTCCATGCACGTGCATAAATGTTTATGAGGGGTATATGTTCTGATCAGCAAAACACATTTAAAAAATAAATAAGTATTCCCTTTTAAAAAGGAACAACATATTTTCCTTTTTAACAAAAACACAGTGCTAGCAAGAGACTATTATTCTGAAGGACATCTTTTTAGTGAAGGATTTTATTCCAATTCGAGGCCATGTTCTGGATTTTAAAAGAGCTGGCACTGGAAGATCCCAGTGCAGATGTTCTATGGCGTCCATTTGACCTCCTAGTCAACCAAACTCAAAAAGTACATAAAAGCAGTTTACTGCGTTTAACACTTGATGCTGCAGTTGAATTTATTTGATATAAACAAGCTTTGCTTTCAAAATGATTTCAGCATACATAAAACCTAATTAAACATGCCTACTTTAAAACAATTTTTTTTTGTTCATGCTTTTTAATGGAAGATATATAGTAAAACTAAGGAAAGTCCTTGGAGAAATCTGAAATAAATAACAGTATGATACCATCAATTTTTTAGAAATAATATACAGTCTATGATTACTTTTTAAATCTCAGTGCCAAATGCCATACATAACCTCTCAGCTGTAATGCAGTTCATAGAAATCAATCATATCAATCAACTGAAAAATAGATTCAACACACAAAACTGATCGGAATTGCTTACAATAAAAGCATCAGGCTTTTAACAAATAAATTTTTGAAATAATCTGCATTTCTACTTTTATTGAAGCTACTTATAGTGGACACTTAATTTAACAAAGAAAGTCTCCATGAACTCAAGTTCTCCAATATATTTTTTAAGCCAAAAATTAAAATGTTTCTGAAATGCAACAAAAAGTTCATTTTAAAATAAAAATGAAGGGAATGAGAGTTACCACTTTTAATTTTTATTCCTCCTCAAATAAATTTATCATGACTTTTGAAAGTTTTTTTTGTTTTGTTTTTATGACTCCTGGCCATAAAGACTATGCAGACAAATGAGGTCAACTTGACTTTTGTGTTTGCGTTTTAATGGTTCCATCCCTATCTGCTCATACAGGAACTTTGTGAAACCCAACAAAGAATCAGCATTTCAGAGACATTCCCAAGAGAACAGCCTATATGAATGTATAATAGTCTGCCATTTGCTGTATCTACATGGAAACCCCATTTTCCTCCTGTCCTGCTCAGTATCCTATTCCTACAGACTCATTACTGGAAACTTTGCCACTGCCAAAAATGGTCCCCAACAGGACAAGTCAATGTCTTTGTCACAGGTGTCATCTTCCACTGTTTCCAAAGCCACAAATCCTCCATGAGCCAGAGCTGCGCTCGATACTGTACTGGGCTGGAAGAATAGCCTTCATATTTGGCCGACTGCTTGTCCCCAGAGTTTCACAAAGTCTTTTATAAAAATAGAGTTCCATTAGCTTCTGGAAATACTCCTAGCTCGGAATTTGACAGTGCCTTATGAAAAAAAATATTGTCAGATTTTGGCACTGACCCTCTATCCATATGGGGGTTAAATCCACAACAAGGAAATCAAACCCAGTTCTAAATACAGGCTGAGTAGAATATGGATATCCACCCCTTCCATCATCTTCTCATCTTCTCCAGTGGCTTTTGATGGAAATAAGTATGCATACATAGTGAAATATGCAAACAGATAGTATGAAAGAGGAGAACAACTGTGGCTAGAGAAAATAACGTTACGTGTATGAAAAGAAATTTCTTTGTATACTTAAATTAAAAAATTAAAGCCTAATAAGGCAGGTGATTATTTTCCAGAAACAGCAGTCCTTGATTAAGCATGTGATTACTATATTGTATAAAGAACTATAATACCATATTATATTGCTATTTAGTCATAAATAATTGCCCATAATAATTTCTCCTTACCATGTTAATTTGACTGAAAAATCAGGGATTTCTCATGACTATCTTATTAAAAGTAAGAATGATTTCTCTATAGAAGACCCAGATAGGTTTCTTGTACCATTCTATTTTGCCAGAGATCTAGTTGCTATCCTTTATAATTGTAGGTTTGTGAAGTCAATTAACCAGAGTTTATCATATCTGAAACTGCCTCTTATGGCAGAGGGTTTAGGAAAGAGTGTCAACTCTCTCTTACCTGAGATTGAAAAACAAATAAGTCAGCTGAGAAGGTAGTGGGACACCCAACCAAAATGCAGCTGTGGAAAACCAGAATATGGAGCTCAGGGGCAGAAGAAGAGAAAGACAAGAGCTGGGAGTGGCAGAGAGCATTCCTAGGCCAACACAGAAAATTAGGCTTGTTGCCTACTAGCTATCTGTGCTTAAAGCACCAGAGAAAGGGCAAACTTCCTCATTTCAAACTCAGGGTGGAATCAGGCCAGGCTTTCTTGCCTCCACTGGGGAGTAGTACTGAGGTATTGTATCATTTTCCTAGGAGGGAAGAGGGTTTCATGATCATTCTCTTATCTTGTACACTTAACTAAGTTGTTGAAAAATGAGTCTAGTGTTTCCTCAAAGACATTTTGAAGCTCTATACCCTCTATTGAATTGATGTGGCAGGTCACTGGAATATGGGGTTCTGGTTGGCACACCTTGTAAGCATTTGTATATTAAAACAAATTTAAACTTTTCTAATATTTCTGAGGTAGTGTGGGTATTAAAGAATCACAGTGTTGTTTATCCATTCAAAAATTATAAATGTGGCCTTGTATATCCTAACCCTGTGTCTTTCCAACATACACACAATTGCAGGCATCATCTGACTATTAGCTCGATGTGTTTCCTTCACCTTTTGTTTTGTACCTTGTTTTGATTCAGGGTCTTTTTCACCCTTTTTCTTTGCTTCCTGCTTTTGATCCTTCGACTGTCCTTTCAATAAGACTGTAAAATCCTGACCCAAAGGTGGACTACACTAAATCAAGTTTAAATTCCACAACTTGGCTGGTATGCTATAAAAGAAGGTGTCCAAATTTTTAGGGGAAATTGGAATGATACAATGATTTTATCATGTAAGACCTGGTCAGTCAATCCCAAACTCTGTTCATAGGATGATCCAGAGGACACTCTCCTCACTAAGGGTATGAGAAATATATTTGTGAAGGGAGCTCTAGCCTTTGTGAAGAGCTCTGGGATGGATATTTTTTTGTAGGCAGTTGATGAAGATGGAATTGCTGCCATTGAACTTGGCTCTCTGAATTCCACGTGGAAGAAAGAATCCTGTAGTGTTGGGGCCAAGTGGCAGCGTTTAATCATAAAGACAAGGTGGGAAAGGTTAACATAATAGGCTGAAAAGTCAAAGCAGCAATCAGATGGAAAAATTTCAGTAAAATTTGGCATTAGCTAGTTGGTCATGGTGTCCCTAGAACTGAAATAGATGAGCAACCTACTAAATAGAGTCTGACTTGATTTGTATAATTGGAAAGCTCTAATTCAGTTGAACAGAAGTCTGACTTGAATCACCACAATAAAGAGCCATTGCTCCTCAGCAAAATTTGGGCTACTTCGTAGATCCAGAGTCCCTTACTTGAAGAGGACAGGCCCCCAATTTTATATCTTTCTTTTTATATCTTTTAAATCTTTCTCTTTGCCTTTCCCAAAGGGACATGTGGATACTACCATCATAACTGTCTATCGGGGACAGTAATCAGACTTTTTGGTATTATCGCACACTAGCTCTGAACTGACAGTACCTGCCAAATATCCAAAAAGATGCTGTGACCCACCGTTCAAAGCAGAACAGTAGGAGGTCGGGTAATCAATGACGTCTTGGCTCAGGTCTATCTCACGGTGAGCCCCCAAAGACACCTTATGATATTTCCCCAGTATCACAATGCAAAGTTGGAATAAACATACTTAGTGGCTAGAAGAATCCCCATATCGGCCCCTTGACCCAAGAAATGGGGCTATTATGGTAGGAAGGGCCAAAAGGAAGTCAGAAGAAATGCCTCTATCTATCAAAACAGTAAACAGAAAGCAATAGCACAATCTTGGAGGAATTTCAGTGATTAGTACCATCACCAAGACCTTGAAAAAGGCAGAAATGGTAACTCTGAACACATTCCCATTCAATTTGCCTGTTAAATCTGTGCAGAAGGCAGCTAGATCACATAGAATGATAGTGGATTATCTCAATTGGATGTGACTACAATTGTAGATGCTGTTCCAAAGATTGGTGTGCCGTTGGAGCAAATCAATCAACCTTCTGGCACATGATATGCAGCTCTTGGTCTAGTGAGTTATTCTGATCTATACCTGCTGGTAAAGCATTTTGTTTTCAGCTGAGAAGGACAATAGTGTCCTTTTGCTCTCCTACCTCTAGGTATATCAACTCTCCAGCCTTATGTCATATATAATTTGCAGGGAACTTGATAGCCTATTTATTCCACAGATTATCATGCAGATTCATTTCATTGATGAAATTATGCTTGTTGTCAAAAACTATGCAGAGTCTGAGATTTTGCCCAATTTAATAGATATAGTTAGTCTGTGACTATTTCATGGATGCTAGAAGAAGACATGAGACTCTTAGGCCAGAGACAAAGGACTTTATTACTCACAGCAAAAGCGGTAACCAAAGCTCCATTTTGGTTTGTGTCAATTCTTCATCTTCCCTGAAATCCCATGGAGGTAACACAGGGCCCACAGGCTGTATTGCAAGAGGAAAACCTTAAGCTTGGGGAATTCACCACCTTTAAAGCAAGCGGGAGCAAGCCTGCTCTTTGTATGTAGTGAGACACTACCTCTTCCTTCAAGGTGGTTCACCGCAAAAACAACTCCAAGAAATAATCTGGATAGACAGCAATCAGGGTCATGCATTCTTGGCATACCCAGCAAGAATATGCAGGGACACTCAAGGCCCATGGTGGATTCCCTCTCCCAACACCGATTAGATCTGGTGATCAGGAAGAAGCAGCAACTATAGACAGCTTGGTAAAACACATGCGTGCCAGAGTTAGGAAATGATTCCCACAAAAATTCAGGGGCCTACCACCTATATGAAATTCCTATGGATCCAGGGCTCTGGGATAGGCCATTATGATTTTATAGCAAAGCTAGATTGTCCTCTGTAGATAACTTTTCTCCTTTAGAGAAACATCTTTGGCTTACTACTGGGACAGAGTAGAAAATGAACACTTGACAATTGACTAACAAGTTGCCATTTGACCCACTCTGCCCATCATAAATCGTGGGGGTTATCTGACATAAAACCATAAAGTTCAATTGTATGCACAATAGCATTGCATCAATAAATGACCTGGTATATAAAAACCAGGTTCAAGTATGTCCTGAAGGCATAAAAAAGTTGTATAACTATTTAGCTCAGATGCCCACGTCTCCTACTCCTGCTACACTGCCTCTTCCCTCTCAATCTGGCCCTATGACCTCATAGGGAGTTCCCTATGAAAATTTGACTAAGAACACAAAATGAGCCTGGTTTACTGATGATCCTATATGATGATGCTGGAACTACCTGGAAATAGATGAATACAAAAATACAGCCCCACTCCAGGTTGTCCTTGAAGGATAGCGGTGAAGAAAATTCTTTTAGTGGGCAGAACATTGAGCAATGCATATAGTTGTTTATTTTGCGAATGCTCACCAAAATGTAACCTCAGATTAGGGATATTTTCATAGTTTTGTGGATAAGATAACTGTTTTTGTAGATGTTATTTAGCCTTTCTCCTCACACACCAAGTGGCCATGTTGGCAGGGGTATTGTTCATGGGATCAACAGTATGAAATTATACTCCTAACATCTTATCTGGCAATAGCCACTGACAAGTGACCAATCCACTCTGAAATAGCACTTCCTTGAGGATCAATCTACCACCTCGTGGCAGGTTGATTATCCCTCATGGGAGGGACAGTGCTTTATTATCACTGGATAAGCACTTACTCTGGATACGGATTTTCATTCCCTGTCCACAGTGCAGAACCATATCCATATACTTATAGGATGCCTTAACCATGATAGTATACTACACAGCATTGCTTTTAACCAAACAACTCATTTTATGGCAAATGAACTGTGACAATTGGATCACTCTCATGGAATTCACTTGTCTTACCATGTTTCCTAGCATCCTGAAGCAGTTGGCCTGATAAAATAGTGGAATGACATTTTGAAGACTTAGGTATGAGCACCCTTGTTTGGCAATATCTTGAGAGATTGGATAATTTCCCTGGGATGTATTGTGTGCACTCAATCAGTGATCAATATGTGGTGGTGTTCCTTCCTAGCCAGTATTCACAGGTCTGGGAATCAAGATAGAAATGGGAGTGGTTTCTCTCTTTTATGCTTCAGTAATCTGCTAGCAAAATTTTGCTTCAAATAATTGTGAATTTGGGCTCTTCTGATCTAAAGTTCACGAGGGAGGGGTCACATCATTGGTTCCATTAAATTTGAAGTCAAAGTTGCCATTTAGCCACTTTGGGTTCCTCGTGCTAGTGAATCAATGGAAAAAGAAGGGGACCATTGTACTGACTGTGGTGAATAATTCTAACTATCCTGGAGAAATTGAGTTACTACTAAATAATGTGGTTAAGGAGGAGCATGTCTGCAGTGGAGATGATTGCCTAGAGGGCTGCTCAGTACTTCTATGACAAGTGATAAAAGGCATTGGAAAACTGCAACTCCATTCAGACAGGACTGCTAATGGACCAGATCATTCAGCAAAGAAAGTTTGTGTTACCCTACCAGGCAAGAAATTATGACCAGCAAAGTGCTTGCTGAGAGGAAAGGCTATGTAGAATGGGTATACTATGAAGATAGTTATAAATAGCAGTTATGAACACATGAGCAGTTGCAGAACTGAGAATTATAATAGTTATAAATATTTCTTCCTATTCTGATATGAACCTATTTGCAAATACATTAACTAATTATCGTCTTCCCCTCTCCCATTCCCCTGTTATCTAAAATAAAATGTGTTAAACTCATGTCTCAGTATTAAAGTTACAAATTATCAAAGAGTCAGTGTGATTCAGCTAGAAATGAACATCACAAAGTTGGATAGAGAAACTATCCAACTTGGTGATTATTCACCAAGGTGATTATTATTATTTCTAGCTGAATATATCCTTTTGAAAAGAGAGTATATTTTTGGTTGTGTAGAGGCTACTTGTATAATTTTAGGTGGAAGCATGACTCTGCTATAATTTTTACTGAGAAGTTAAGCATAGTTAAAAGAGATGTATATGGATGCCAGCTTGACAAGGGGTAGATTTTGGTGGCTTTCTATTATGCCAATATAGCCAAGTTGGACCTTACCTTCCTTTTGCAGGTCCAGATTAAGCGTGGTCACAATAGAAATCTGTGCAAGATTTGGAAGGGAGAAGGGAATGAGAAGCCATTTTTATGCCCTGAGTTTGGCGCAGGGTGCCTAAGATATGGCAGATCACACACGCTGTCTCTGTTGTGGTAATTCAGAAACTGGCTTGGGACAGTATCCAGGCCTGCCACTCTACCAGCTCCCAGGATATCTCCTCTTTCACCTTCTCTATACCATGGGCTAAGTGTGTGTTTACTTCTGTGGTGAATGATGAATGATGTTAGCTTCTTCTGTAGGTCTTTCACATTATCAAGTTTGACTGTGGTGAAAGAGAGAGGTAGGTTTTATTTTGTCCTTGTGCATTCCACTTTATCCTTTCTCTGCTCCAAATTATATGTAGCTCTCCTTCCTTTCTGTGGGCTAGGTTGACCTATCATGCCTTCAGGTCCAACACTAGACAAAAAGGAACAGCCTTGTGTTGACTCATTAATCAGCTCTCCTAATTATGTTAGGTCTAATCCCTATAACAATTTCCTTTTGCTGTCTCACTCCTCGAGTTCTGCTTCTCTGATCAAACCCTGATACAGATAGAGACCTTATAGTTTTTATATTTATGTATCTAATGCCTAATAGCATGCCCAGAATTAATAAGTCTTTAATAAATCTGGCTGACTGGTGATGATGATGGTACTTGATGTCTCTCACTAAACTCATCCTTCTCAAGGCCTTGATTTACATTTTCTCCTCTACTTTTCTTACTCTTTTTTAGCCTCTTGTTCCCCAGAAATTGACCTTATCCCTAAATGGGCCTGTCATAGCTACCTCTACCTCCAGAGAGAGGAATCAAAAAAAAATCTACAGGGCCCGGCCCGGTGGCACAAGCAGTTAAGTGCGTGCGCTCCGCTGCAGCAGCCCGCTGTTTGCCCGTTTGGATCCCGGGAGCGCACCGACGCACTGCTTGGCAGGCCATGCTGTGACGGCGTCCCATATAAAGTGGAAGAAGATGGGCACGGATGTTAGCCCAGGGCCAGTCTTCCTCAGCAAAAAAAGAGGAGTATTGGCAAATGTTAGCACAAGGCTGATCGCCTCACAAAAAAAAAAAAAAAATCTATGATCCTGACAGAGAGGGGTACACAATATATATGTAAATGAGTGATTCAGAAGTTCATCTAGAATTATAAGTTTCTTCAAAATTAAAAGATGTGATATAACTTAATAGGCGAAACAATAGGATTGAGAGGTCAAGTTAAAAGCAAAATTATGAAAACCTATGGATACCACCTTAAAAGTAAAAACTATTACCATATACATATTATACATCTGAAATTTGTTCACTCAATTTCCAATTTTCAGGGTCTTTCACAAGTTTTGTTTTTTTTAGCCTATTAAAGGAATTTTAACCATGTTTCTTTCTTGTTAGAAACCTTTGTTTTTCAACTCTGTTGCCGTACAATTATACCTTATGTATGTGTTTTAACAGGTCTTATTATTAGTTACGTATGGTAAGGCCAATGGATCAGGAGACAATAGTCACAGTTCCCAAGAAGAAAGGTCCACATGGGGAAACATCAGGGCTGGTCAAGAGGGCTCTGGGGCATAGTTGTCTGCCACCTGGACCAGGAGTGATAAGGGCAGGTGGTAGTGGCTTGGAGTGTGAGATTCTGATAATGGAGGTGTTGCGGGTGTGGACTCTGGATTGGTTGGTTTGCATTTGAAAAGCAATCTCCTGGGTGAGTTGTTTACTATCTCTAGGAATTGGCTAACCCTGGCAGGGGCAATCTCTCCAGGGTCAGAAAGGCCCCAGAAAGCAAAGTGTCAGAATATAGAAAAAAATATATAGTTAATACAGTATTGACAGTAAAAGTGGCTGACAAAACAGTTGTCTTCCCAATGATAGGAGAACAGACATATTTTCAACTCAGGAATATCACAGTTTAAGAATTAGGCTGTTCTATTATGTGTGATGAAAAACTATTTTATATTGCCAACATAAATTCAAGTTGTGGAAAAACTGAGTATAGACTAGCGCCTAGGTCTTTTCATTTTATTTTAAAAGAAGATCATACTGAAGAGATTATATTCAGTATTATTCTCATGTGTTTTGAGTTGGGTAATTGTAGATGTGAAGTGACTGTCAGAAAAGGCCTTGTAGTCTTTGTACTTTTAAATGCTTGTGAATTTCACTGTAAGGTAAGGTCATGTAAACAGAGAAAAAACTCACAGTTTTGAAATTGCCAAGCTAGTCATTAAAGAAACATTGTTGGGACCCAATTTTTCAGTTGGTGTGGGAGGTAGGTAAGCCATTCAGAAGCTCTGCACTGCAAAAAAGTCCAGGTCTCATTCTCCCTGCCTTCCTCATCACAGCTATTTAAAGATTTTTTTTTGATCATTCAAAGCAGGAACTCGAACGTCATTTACAAAATGGAAAATTAGTAAAGTGTTAAGATGAAGGAGGATACCTCATGTGAATATGTTTAAGCTTGGTTTGTTAAACCCAATTGACCACTAGCAACGAATAGTACTTTCATTATTATTTGAATAGAAAAGAACATTCCACTTCTTACCAAGAGTACTGTGAAACAAAACTGAGAAAACGCTGGTGTTTTGGAAGCCATTCATTTATTTAGTCATTTATTAATTTATTCCACAAATATTCACTGATTGCCTACTGTGAGGCAGACACTGCTCTATTTGCTGAGAATTTAATACTGAAGATGACAAGCTGGGTCCCTGTCATAATGGAATTTATAATTTTGTGAGAGTAGATGGAGATAAACAAGCAAAGAAACAATTAAGCAAAATATTTTCAGGCTAGTGATAAAAGCTATAAAGGAAGTAAACAGGGTGATAAATAGAGAGTAATTGAAGGAAAAGATGGGTTTAGATTGAGTGGAAAGGTAAAGCTTCTAAGAGGAGGTAACATTTGCGCTGAGGCCTGAAGTATGAGACAGTGGTTCCTTAAACCTGAGGCCGAATTAATTGAAGAGTTAGGCAGGATCCTTGGTTAAAAAAGTGTATTATAAGTGCAAGAATATTCCATTTACTGCTTTTAACCAGGAAGTAAAATAATCTGACCTTCTGACAAATTAAGAAAAAAATAGTATTTTGGTATCCTGTAACTCAAGATATCATTATACCTATTTTTCTAAATAATTTTAATTAACTACAACATTGTACTTACATTAAACTATTGGGTTAGGGATATACATGTAGTACAATTTTTATTTGAGTTTCTTTTTCTTCAATGCAGACTAAAATGGTGGTAGGGAAAAGACTTTATTATGCAGTTTATACTATATTCACATTTTAGAGAAGATATTCATCCTAAAATCCAGCTTATGTTTTATTAACCAAATTATATATCTTACATCAATTAGGATGCTCTCAAATACAAGTACTGGAAAGAATGCTTTAAACCAACTGTAGGAGTAGGGAAACACATCACCACCCAACAAGAGTTAGGATAGGCTCCAGGAGCAGGGTAGTCAAGTCTCAGGCTCTGTTTCTCTATGGATTTTCTTGACTGGCCTCCCTATGTCAGTGTGGTCTTTAGATTGACTTCTCTTGTGGTAACAATATGGCAGCCAGCAGTCATAGGGGCAACAAGCTTCCTTGTTCATGCCCAATAAGAGAAGGAGAAAAATCTACCCTCTAAATATGAAAGAAAATTCCTGTCCTATTATCTGATTGTGTCACTCACCAATGGATAAATAATAGTCATTTTGGCATGTAATAATTAACATTTGGATTGCTGAAATAATTACAGAAAAAAAGGTAATGGCATTTTTTGTTATTGAGGTCATATTGGCTTCTAACATAAATTTCAGGTGTACATTCTTATATTTTGACTTCTGTATAGACTGCATTGTGTTCACCACCAAAAGTCTAGTTGCCGTCTGTCACCATACAAATGTACCCCTTTACCTCTTTTGCCTTCCTCCTGCCCCCTTCCCCTCTGGTAACCACCAGTCTAGTCTCTCTATCTATGTGTTTGTTTGTTTATCTTCCACATATGAGTGAAGTCATATGGTAATTGTCTTTCTCCATCAGACTTTTTTTACTTGGCATAATACCCTCAAGGTCTATCTGTGTTGTCACAAATGGCAAAATTGCATCTTTTTTATGGCTGAGTCGTATTCCTTTGTATATATATACCACATCTTTTTTATCCATTCATCCATTGATTGGCACTTAGGTTGCTTCCAATCTTGGCTATTGTGCATAATGTTACAATGAACATAGGGGAGCATATATCTTTTCGAATTAGTGTTTTTGTGTTCTTTGGATAAATACCCAGTTGAAGTGGAATAGCTGGATCATATGGTATTTCTATTTTTAATTTTTTGAAAAATCTCCATACTGTTTTCCATAGTGGCTGCACCAATTCACATTCCCACCAGCAGTGTATGAGGGTTCCTTTTTCTACACATCCTCTCCAACACTTGCTACTTCTTGTCTTTTCAATAATAGCCAGTCTGATGGATGTGAAGTGATTTGCATTTCCCTAATAATTAGTGATGCTGAACATCTTTTCATGTGCCTGTTGACCATCTGTATATCTTCTCTGGGAAAATATCTGTTCAGATCCTCTACCCACTTTTTGAAGAGGTTTTTTTTTGTTGTTGAGTTGTATGAATTCTTTATATATTTTGGATATTAACCTCTTATCAAATATATGATTTGCAAATATTTTCTCCCAGTTGGTAAGTTGTCTTTTTGTTTTGTTGATGGTTTCCTTTGCCATGCAGAAGCTTTTTATTTTGATGTAGTCCCATTTGTTTATTTTTTTCTTTTGTTTCCCTTGTCTGAGGAGACATGATTTTCAGAAAAATACTGCTCAGACTAATGTCAAAAAGCATACTGACTTTGATGGTTTTAGGAGTTTGATGGTTTCAGGTCTTTCACTCAAGTCTTTAATCCAATTCGAGTTAATTTTTGTGTGTGGTGTAAGATAATGGTCTACTTTCATTCTTTTTCGTGTGGCTGTCCCGTTTTCCCAACACCATTTATTGAAGAGACTTTTCTTTCTCCATTGTATGTTCTTGGCTCCTTTGTTGAAAATTATACTGTCCATAGATGTGTGGGCTCTCAATTCTGTTCCATTGATCTGTGTTTCTTTTTTTCTGCCAGTACCATGCTGTTTTGATTATAGTAGCTTTGTAGTATATTTTGAAATCAGGAAATATAAGACCTCCAGCTTTGTTCTTTTTTCTCAGGATTACATTGGCTATTCAGGGACTTTTGTTATTCCATGAGTTTTAGGAGTCTGTGTTCTATTTCTGTGAATAATGTCACTGGGATTCTGATTGGGTTTGCATTGACTTTGTAGATTGCTTTAAAAAATATGTACATTTTAGCTCATTAATTCTTCCAATCCAAGAGCACTGAATATCTTTTGATTTCTTTACATCTTCTTCAATTTCTTTCAACAATGCTTTATAGTTTTCAGTATACAGATCTTTCACCTCTTCGGTTAAATTTTTTCTTAGGTATTTTATTCTTTTTGTAGCAATTGTAAATGGGATTGTATTCTTGATTATTTCTATCTGATAGTTTGTTGTTAATGTATAGAAATACAACTGATTTTTATGTGTTGATTTTGTACCCTGCGACTTCACTGTGTTCGTTCATTATTTCTACTAGTTTTTTGGTGGATTCTTTAGGGTTTTTTATATATAAAATCACATCACCCTAAAATAGTGAAAGTTTTACTTCTTCCCTTCCAATTTGGATATATTTTATTTCCTTTACTTGCCTAATTGCTCTGGCTAGGACTTCTGATACTATGTTGAATAAGAGTGGTGAGAGTGGGCATCCTTGTCTGGTTCCTGTTCTTAGAGGAATAGCTTTCAGTTTTTCACCATGGAGTATGATGTTGGTTGTGGGTTTGTCATATCTGACCTTTATCATGTTGAGGCACTTTCCTTCTATGCCCATTTTATTGAGAGTTTTTGTCATAAATGGATGTTGAATCTTGCTTTCTCTGCATCTATTGAGATGATCATGTAATTTTTATTCTTCATTTTGTTGATGTGCTGTATTACATTGATTGATTTGCAGATGTTGAACCATCCCTCCCTCCGAGGAAGATCAGCCCTGAGCTAACATCTGATGCCAATCCTCCTCTTTTTTGCTGAGGAAGACTGGCCCTGGGCTAACATTCATGCCCATCTTCCTCTACTTTATATAGGACGCTGCCACAGCATGGCTTAACAAGTGGTGCATCAGTGCGCACCCGGGATCTGAACTGGCGAACCCCATGCCGCTGCAGTGGAGCGCACGCACTTAACCAACCGCTTGCGCCACCGGACCGGCCCCCAGATTCTCTATTTTTTATTGATTCAGTTTTGGGAGGTTGTGTGAGTCTAAGAATTTACCCATTTCTTCTAGGTTATCCAATTTGTTGGTGTATGGCTTTTCATAGTATTCTCTTGTAATCCTTTGCATTTCTGTGGTATCCATTATGATTTCTCCTCTTTCATTTCTGATTTCATTTATATGAGACTTCTCTCTTTTTTTCTTAGTGAGTCTGGCTAAGTGTTTGTCAATTTTGTTTATCTTTTCAAAGAACTATCTCCTAGTTTCATTGATCCTTTGTATTTTTATTTTTTTAGTCTCTATTTCATTTATTTCTGCTCTGATTTTTATTATTTCCTTCCTTCTACTGATTTGCGGCTTTATTGGTTCTTCTTTTTATGGTTCTTTTAGGTGTAGTGTTAGATTGTTTATTTGAGATTTTTTCTTGTTTCTTGAGATGAGCTTGTATTGCTATGAAGTTCCCTCTTAGTACTGCTTTTGCTGCATCCTGTAAGTTTTGGTATTTTGTTTTCATTTGTCTCCAGGTATTTTTTGATTTCTCCTTTGATTTCTTCATTGATCCAATAGCAGTTCAGTAGCACATTGTTTAGTCTCCACATATCTGTGACTTTACCAGCTTTGTTCTTGTAGTTGATTTCTAGTTTCATATCATTGTGGTTGGAAAAGATGCTTGATATGATTTCGATCTTCTTAAATTTATTGAGGCTTGCTTTGTGTCCCAACATATGGTCTATCTTTGAGAATTTTCCATGAGTACCTGCAAAGAATGTGTATTCTGCCTTTGGATGGAATGGTCTATATATATCTATTAAATTCATCTGGTCTAGTGTTTCTTTTAAGGCCAATGTTTCCTAGTTGCCTCTCTGTCTGAATGACCTAGCCATTGATGTTAGTGGGGTATTAAAGTCCTCTACTATTATTGTGTTGCCATCAATTTCTCCCTTTAAGTCTGTTATTAGTTGCTTTATATACTTTGATGCTCCTACGTTAGGTGCATATATATTCATAAAAGTTATGTCTTCTTGGTGGAATGCTTCTTTTATCATTATATAATGTCCATCTTTGTCTCTTTTTGTCTTTTTTGACTTAAAGTCTATTTTGTCTGATAGTATAACTACACCCACTTTCACTCGGTTGCCATTTTCTTGGGGTATCATCTTCCATCCCTTCACTCTGAGCCAATGTTTGTCTTTAGAGTTGAGATGTGTCTCCTGGAGGCAGCATGTTGTTGGGTCTTGTTTATCAATCCATCCAGCCACTCTATGTCTTTTGATTGGTGAAGTCAGTCCATTTACATTTAGGGTGATTATTGATATATGAGGGCTTAATACTGCCATTTTATCTTTTGTTTTCTGGCTGTTCTATGTTTCCATTGTTTCTTTTTTCTTGTGTTTTTGTCTGCCATTTCATTTGGTGGTTTTCTGTGATGTGTTTCTCAGTTTCCTCTTTTTTTGTTTTGTGACTCTGCTCTAAATTTTTGTTTTGTGGTTACCATGGGGTTTGTATAAAAGATCTCATAGATGAGATAGTCTTTTTTCTGCTGATAGCATTTTATCTCCATTTGCCTATGCAGGTTCCATAGGCAGGTTCCATTTTCCTCTTCCCCTTCCATGTTTTTGTTGTCACAAATTATCCCTTTCTGTATTGTGAGTTTGTTACCCAATTGAAATGATTATAGTTACTTTTGATGCTTTCTTTCTCTTTAGCCTTTATGTTATAATTAAGTGTTTACTAACCTATTCTGATATAAAGTTGAAATTTTCTGAGTCTGTCTGTCTATTTATCACCTTGTTCAAAGCTTTGTATACCTTTGCTTTTTTGTTTCAGGTAGAAGAGCTCCTTTCAACATTTCTTGTAAGGCAGATCTAGTGGTGATAAACTCCTTCAGTTTTTTTTGTCTGGGAAAGCCTTTATTTATCCTTAATCTCTGAAGGATAACTTTGTAGGATAGAGTATTCTTGGCTGATAGTTTTTATCTTTCAATATTTTGAATATATCATTACGCTCTGTCCTAGTCTGTAGAGTTTCTGCTGAGAAATCTGTTGACAGCCTAATGGGGATTCCTTTGTAAGTTATTTTCTTCTCTCTGTTCACCCTTAATATTCTTTCTTTGTCATTAACTTTTGACAGTTTTAATATAATGTGCCTTGGACAAGGTCTTTTTATGTTGAGATAATTAGGAGTTCTATTAAATCAGGTACCTATATATCTAGTTCCTTAGCCAGATTTGGAAAGTTCTCAGTTATTATTTCTTTAAATAAGCTCTCTGCTCCTTTCCTCTTCTGGGATACCTGTTATCCTTATTTGTTTTTCCTGAGTCAGATATTTCTCATAGAATTTCTCCATTTAAAAAAAATCTTAGTTCTCTCTCCTCTTCTACCTGACTCATTTCTAGATTTCTATCTTCAAGGTTGCTAATTCTCTTCCATGTGGTCTGTTCTATTTCCAATGTTTTCTACTTTATTTTTCATCTCATTGATTGTGTTCTTCAGTTCCAGAATTTCTGTTTGGTTCTGTTTAGAGTTTCAATCTCTTTGATGAATTACTCCTTCTGTTCACTAATTTTATTCCTGAGATCTTTGAACTGTCTTTCTGAGTTTTCTTGTAACTCCCTGAGTTTTTTCATGACAGCTATTTTGAATTCTCTGACAGTTAGATCACAATCTTCTGTGACTTCAAGTTTGGTTTCTGGAGAGTTGTCATTTTCTTTCTGTGCTACCATGTTACTGTAGTTCTTCATGGTGCTTGATGAATTGTTTCTCTGCCAGCACATTTGTGGTAATGAACACCTTTGTTATTTGGGTAAGGCTTTGGTTACTTTGAATCTGAGCTGCTTCTGGTTGTATTTGAGAGCCTTCACTTTCCACTCTCCACTGCCTCTGCCAGAGGCATCGTCAGTGCCCTCCTTGTGCTGCATGTGTCTTTGAGGTTGCTGGTGCCTTGCTGCTTATACTGCCATTGCAGTCATGGGTATCACCACTGGGGACACCAGGCTGTGAGCACTTTCTGTTGCCTGGGTCTCATGTTCCCCCACTGCAGCAGTGTGGGGAGAGAGTAGGGTCATGGGCACCTCCACCACCTCTGGGTTTATTGGGTCTGCAGGCACTGCTGCTACAGGTGGGGGGGCCAAACTTGTGGACACTTCTGCAGCTGGGCAGGACCAGGGTCGTGGGCTCTGCTGTTGCTGTTACCCGGCTCTTCACCGGCTCAGGTGCTACTGCTGTATGCACCACCTGCACTGCTGCTTCTGGGTTATCTGAGGGTGCAGGTAGTACTTCTGGGGGTTCTTGGTTCATGGGTGTCATCACTGCTGCAAGGGGCCCAGGGTCTTGTATGCAGCCTTTACTGCTGGTAGGTCTGGTGTTGGGGGTGCCATTGCTGAGGGCTGGGTCATGCGTACTGCTGTGGCTCCTGAAGCCTCAGGTTGCAGGCACCATCTGCCACTACTGGGGGAGTAGGAGGGGCTAAGGCTTGAGTGAGCTGCAGCTCGTGCAGCCAGTGATCTTGGGCACCTACTCAATTCTGGGAGTCTCAGGTCATGGGCACCACCACCACTGCTGGGGGTATCAGGGTCTTGTAAGCAGCCCCTGCTGCTGGAAGGCCCAGTGTCAGAGGTGCCACCCCTTGGGGAAGGGTATGGGGCTGGGTCACAGGCACTGCTGTGTTTCCAGAAGCCTCAGGTTGCAAGTGCCATCTGCCACTATTGGGGGAGGAGTAGGGACTAAGTTGCAAGTGCCACTGCTGCTCCTGCAGCCTCTAGTCTCCAGTGCTGGTGGGCTTTTTTGAAACCTCAGGTCATGGGCACCGCCACCACTGCTGGGGGTAACTGTGTCTTAGATGCAGTCTTCGCTGCTGGAAGGGCCAGTGTTGGAGGCGCTGCCACAGGGGGAGGAGGAGAAGGTGGGTCACTGGTATCTCATGGGTCCTGGAGTTTCCAGTAACGGGCCCCTGGTGATTCTTGGCACCTCCGGGAATGGGGCCTGCCTAGATTCCTAGGGCCTCTTTTCACAGGTGTGGCCACAGATCCTGGAATCTCTGGTCTCAGGAGCTGCCACCACTGTTCCCCTAGTTCCACTGCCTCCAGGAGGTACAGACCACCCACCTTTAGATGTATAGATGTATGGATCTCTCAGGCATTCTGGTGTGCTGTGCAGAGAGTCCTTTTTTGGTCAATCTGTGTCCTACTGGTTGTAACTTAGAGGGGAGAGACAAAGGAATCAACTCCTCTACGATGCCGATGTCACTCTATGGTAGTGGTATGTTAATGATTGGTTTAATCTAATTTAAAAGATGCCTCGCTGGAGCTGGAGATACCATAAGTTTCCTTGCATGAGGAAGAGGTGAATTCCACCACCCCCTCCCCTGCAAAATCAGTGTTCCAAAAGGAAGTAAAAAGGGACATAAATTCTGGTTAGGCAACGAAAAGAATTTAGTATTTAGTTATAAGGAAAAGTTTTTAAGCTATGCATGAATTTGACATCCATAGATTGTAAGCCTAAGTATGTACAAGGTGCAGTACAGGCTGGCCAAAGTATAAAGATAAATGAAGCAAAGTCTAGTAGAAAAGTGCAGCTTTTAAAGTGATAGTTGTTGACATCTGAACATGCTAGCAATACAACTGTGATTCATCTCCCTTTTGGCCACTTTGCCCAAATATAACTGAAGGTGTGGGGAAATTTGCACCTTGTTAGAAAAAACCACCTTATTTTTCTTTCACAAGTATTTTTCTGAAGATATTAGTGTGAATCTGGGAGTTTCATTTCTTTTTCTTCAGTAATATTTATGGAATATTGCATTAAAAATGTGGACTTTAAAGTCAAATAATACTGGTTCAAAAATTCATTCTACCTACCGTTGAAGAATTCTGCTACCTTGGTTAAGTAAATTACTTAGCCTCTCAGCCTCTGCTGAGGTAAGTGTTCATAAAATTCCTACTTTTAATATAAACAAAATGTATTCTTGTTGTATGGGTTATCTTATATAATACTGGATTTCTTTTACAGCTTGATATACTGTGATAACATTTCTCACAATATCTGATTCTGAGACAGCTGGATATTTGAGGATGATTTTTTCTTTCCTTTCAAAGGTGCATCATTAATAAGTGATTTTGAAGACAGAACTATGTCAAAATGTACTGTTCTATTTATGTATTTTCTGGTTGCCCATAGATACGTTAGATTATGCTTGATTCACTGATGATTCTGCAAAGGCCTGTAACACCTTTGGATAAGTTCAGTTTCTGGAAACAGATGGTTCAATTTGCCTGCCACTGTTTTAAAGGGTTGTTGTCACGACTTTTAAGTGTCTCTGGGCTTTCTGGTGCTAATGCTATTTGTCCGTTGCAATTGTTTTTAGACTTTTTGTTGTTCCCACATTGTGCTTTCTTAATTTTTTTTTTTGGTGATGAGAGTTAATTCTGTTCTGTTAATTACACTTCAAGGCCTGAGGCTCTCATGACACACAAGGCTTCTGATTTTAATAATAAATAGCTTTGTGTTTCTTAACCACTGAAATTTTTAAGACAGCACATTTAAACAGAATATTGTTTAAAAACTTTTATTAATACTAAACTGCTAACAATTTTTGCAACATCTTCCTGAGGCTTCCCAGTATTGGGATTCACTAAAAGCAACCCCACTGTGCCAGCGCAGCAGTATGCTCAGCTAACCATAAGCATCAAGAAGATTTTGAAATTCTCCTTTCCAGAATTTATTCCTTTTGTTTGTTTTAATGAGTCATTATCAATGTCCTTGCCAATACTGATTTTTAGTGCTTGATGATCTAGGAATCGATATTATGAATACTGAAGCTTATTTTCTCTTGCACATTCAGGTAGATGAGAGAACATGTTCTAGACATTTAAATTTTTTCATATATTTAATTGGCTTCTAGAAAGCCATTTAGAGAATGACTGCAAGTCTCTATCCATATAAACAATCTGTCATTTTCTGCATTGAGTAATATTTTCATAATGAAAATACAGTCATGTGTCACTTAATGATAGGAATACGTTCTAAGAAATGCGTTGTTAGGCGATTTGGTTTTTGTGTGAACATCATAGAGTGTACTTACACAAACCTAGTTGGCATAGCCTATTACACACCTAGGCTATATGGTACTAATCTTATGGGACCACCATCATATACGCAGTCCATCATTGAACAAAACATCATTATGCAGCGTATAATTATAGCAGAGACATAATAGAGATCTAAGAGTGCTCTCTCTGTATTCTATAGGTATCTGTCATTGGGAATCACAATTATTGAAGAAGGGTGTGGGTAACTCCTATCTATGAATAAAAGAGAACTAATTATTTGTGGTCACAGTTTACTTAGAGAAGATTGTTACCTATTTCTTGCCTTCAGAGTAATTCAACCAGTAATTATGGTGATTGGTATTAAAATTTGCCTTGATATCTCATTTATTCATTCACTCACTCAGCAAATATTTATTGAGTTTTTTCCCAACATACAGGCAGATTGCTAGGGACTCATGACAAAATGATGAACAAAATATGGTCTTTACATAGAGCTTATAAGCTAATGGTGGTAGGGGCTAAATATAAAGGAACTATGAATTTGATAGTGGATAAATTGACCTGGTTCACTTATTTAAACAAGTGATGATCAAGCTAATGGGGTACGGATTAGTTTAAGAGGGAAGGAAAGAGCCTTCCAGGAAGGAGAAATGGTTTATATAGAGGGCCTTAGATGCAAGAGAGTCTGAGGGACTGAAGACAAGCTGTGGGGCTGGAGGAGAGGGTATGAACCTGAGAAGCAGGGTAGAGACGAGGTTATAGAATTAGGTGGGAGCCAGGCCATGCATAGCCTTCAGTTTCACGTTAATACATTTTGTATCTTTTGTAAGAAGAAAGACAGACCACTAAAGAATTCCATAAGAGGAAGTGACATACCAGATTCACATTTTGAAGGGGCCACTCTGGCTGTGTTTCTGAACTATGGATATTCATCTAAATCTAAATGCTACGTTTTTCATATATTTTTATTTGTTTCATTTTCTTTTCCATTGTTTCACTTTTTCCTCAGCTTTATAAATGTATCTGTTTTCTTCCTTGATTTTTTTTTTAGCAGATTAAATTGACTTGCCATTTGGTCAAAGCCTCTACTTTGAAAATTAGAAGGTCACGTATTTTAGTCTTGAGATGATGAAGCTTGACTCAGTCACAAAGAACCACATGTACTTTTCTAGGGACAGAACTGGCTCTACATGATGTTGCTTTGACATTTGATTAAATGCCTTTTTTTTCCCTTTTGGCTGTCACTGATATTTGAAACATTTTACAGATTTGCTCTTTGTAATAACATCCTGTCCATCAGCTAGTTTCAATGCCGAGATTTGTGTGTGCAACTCCTGCTGAAATCAATGGCAGCTCTGGGAACCAATCCAAGAGCAGACTTGGCTCAGAGTCTACAGTGGTCTATAGAGGTGACTTCATTTACCCTTTCAATTTGATAGATACAGACTATTCTTAGAGTTTATTTACTGACAATATCAATATGCCTAAAATCTAATGAAAAGAGTATTTTGTTATGTTTTCATGTCCACCACATACAGGATGTTAAATTCTTACAATCTTTACCCCAATATAAATCTTTATCCATATGAATTTTTTCATTCATATATATATCATGAGATATTTCAGAAAAGGGACCTAGAATGCCCTATTTGAGATTTCTTCTATTTACTGAGATCCTATCACCTGTCAAAATCCATGTCGAACACACTTTACTTCATTGAAGTTGGTTGAAGACCATCATTCTTTCCTTTCTATACCTGGTGCATTTCTGTCATTTTTTAATAACCATACAGAATAACACCTATTTGCTTGCAAGATTGTGTCCTCTATGAGACTGTTTTCTTCTTCTTGATTTATGAGAATATTTTTTTCCTTCATATTTGTGTCTCCAGCCTTCAATACACATTAAGCTTTCAATGAGTGCCTGTTGAATGCGTGGAGGGAGGTTGGAATATTAATAAGGGAAAAAGAGCATAGTGGGTCTTTCAGAAATTAGTGTGCCCATATTAATGTTATTCTAACCCAAAAATAAGTTTTAAAAAATAAGGATTCTTCAATAGTGAGCAGTTGGTGGCATTAAAATGTGATTCCCTGATTTGAGTTTCTGGTAAGATGTGTTAAACATGACAAACATATTTTCACAACTAGCCACTTAAAAAAAAAAAAAAAACCACAAACCAAAAACAAATCCCAAACTCAGACACTTTAAAATAAATAATTAGATTTGGAAATAGAAAGGCAAATAAGAATAAGTCTAAATCTCTGATCTTAAAATGACAAGTTTCCCTGAACTCTATGTCACTCGTCTTTCAGTCATCTTGCTGCTTCCTTTTTTGACAAATGTCTCACAAGAATTACACTTGTTTTACCTGTTCTCACTTCCTTCAATTCCACTCTTTTTCCAAACCCCAGAATGATAAGCAAAATGTCAGAGTACTAATTCATTTTTTGTCCACAGCGTATTTGTATATTTTGTACAGTTGGTTTCAGGATTTGGGTTCACTTAGGTGGAGTCCAAGGGATAGCCTGGTAGGGTGGGCAGAAGCCTTCCTGGACCAGAGGCACTTCTTTAAATTAATCTGGAACCTTAAAGGGCTACCCTCCCTTGAGTAGGGGTCGACCAGAATTAACCCCAACCACCATCCTCAACCTTGAGAAAGGCTGCTTTGGGGTTGAGCAAAATAACGAAAGAAAACAGGAAAGGGAAACGCTGTCTATCCTTATAAATATTGTGGCACAGTTAGGTCTTCCTATGGTTTTACACCCCCATATGCAAGGACTATTTGGCCAAGGAACTTGGCAATAAAATTGGTTTGAAGTGTTGCTTGATATGCTCCAAAGCACAATAAAGCCAAGAATAAAAAGACAACTAGAAAAATCTTCACATGTTTGGAAATTAAGAAATAAAGTTCTAGGTATTTCTAGGGAGTCATTTCCTACCTTTGTGCTCTTGGATTGTGGGGTCTGATTGGTTAGGGAAAAGGGCAGGAGGGAAAACTCCCTGTGGGAAATAGAGCTGGGGATGAATTCAGCTAGTGGCAACAGCTAGGAGGATGACTTATTGGGGATGGACTAGTCTCATCCACAGATCTTCCTGACGGGATGAACAGCAGCACTGCCAGCAGGAAGCCAACTAAGTATGAGATCACAGAGTTGCTGAGGCAGAACCAAGTGGACCACCAGCAGCAGGAGTTGGGCCTTGTAAATCAAGATGTGTTCTATAAGGTCCTGTTGTGGATCACAAGGCTAAGGCCTTGAAGGGACAGCACAATTTCAAATACCCGAATGCTTCTGATACAGATTTGATGCACTGTGAAGGGCAAAACCATTGTGATCCTATCCTATGATGTCCTGCCCACTCAAGGTTACTAGAGTCACCTGTGGTTTATCCTGTGCATGTTGGTCTGGTTGAGGGTATTTTGGTATTGCATGGCCAAGAGATCCAGGACATGTTTCACCTGCACCTCTTTGACACTGACTCCCCTGTCAGGTTGTCTTGAGCGTTTTCCAGGATGTGCATCTTGGGAAGATTTGGGTTCAAATAGGACTTGGGTCTAGTACAATACACTACCTTTATCAAACCATCCTTCAAGGGGTTATGTGTGTCGATAAGAAGTTTGCTGTTGTGAGAATCTCTCCAGGGGTTGACTGTATTGTTGCTATTACCTTGATTGTGCTACATACCCAGGACCTTTTGAATAGTGACATCAGCAAATGGCATTGAGAAAGGTCCCATTGGTAGAGCAACAAAAGGGTATTTTCTGACTGGGAGATGATCTTGGTATTGGTATGGCATACTGACTTTTGGAAAATAATCCCTCTTTGACTCCACAGCAGACCCCATTAGACAGGTCCCAATAATGATGCGTGTATACAATAACTGGGTCTGGAGGTGCCTATCCTGATCCTAAGAATACAACCACAATATCCTTCCAGTATCTGTTACAAGGGGGCATCAGGATAAAGTTGTTACTCATATATGAATGGAAACCTGTGTATTTTATTAAAACTCAAATATATAGGCTACTGAAATTGCATTCCTAATATTTTTACCTGTTTCTTGTTATTCTAGGAGTTTTAAAAATCTCTCTAGTGAGAAAAGCCATAAAATGAATGATAAAGTTTTTTATGCTTGTTCCCAGAAGGAATGAAAGTTATATACTTTTTGGAAAAGTCAGGAAACAGTATGGGCTCTGTTACTGTGGCTAGGATGATCTAATCCAGCTTCTTAGACTTTTATGACAGTGAATGCAAAGTAAGATCATTTGTACCATGATCTGATTCACACTCAGATACAAAAACAAAAGTTTGAAGAAATAATAGTTTCCCTTATTGACTGTTACATTCTCTAATATTTTCTGTTTTATTATATTCATAACAAAATACTAGCTATAACCCATACAGCTGATTTCCTTACCCAGTAATGGGTTGTGTTGTCCTGTCAGAGAATAGTGATCTAACATGAACAATAAAGAAATGACACTTCGTCTCTGTTGTCTTGGTTAGATTTTCCTCCCTCATAATGGCTTTCCAAAAAAGCAATCCCTTTGCATTCCCTTAAGCAAAACTGCATGGTCACTTGTGTTTTCCTTCTTTCTGATACAAATCACTGTAGTTATACAAGATATGATGTTATCTGGGCTCCTCTAGCTGGTTTCTAAAATACAGCTATGTACAAGTTTACTTATATTTGTTCATGCTCTTTTCTCAGAGAGAATCAATAAACAGCCATCTAACACTTAGAAAGAAAAGAAAGAAAAACTTACCTTCAAACAATTAAATATGGTGCATTATCTAGAAAAAAGGTAGTGGTAGAGGACATTATTGGGATAAGTGGCAAATTTCAAATCCTGAATGTAAATTATATAACAGTATTATATCCAGCTTAAATTTCCTGATTATGATAATTGTATACGAGAATGTCCTTGTTCTTGGAAAATACATATTGAGGTATTTCAGAATAAAGGTATATTATATCTGCAACTTCCTCTCAAATGGCAAATGATTCAGACAAAAAAGTATGTATGAGGATGTGTGCATGTAGGAAAAGAGAATCATGAAATTATAAATAAGGCAAAAGTTAACACTTGTTGAATCTGGTTGAAGGGTATATTAGAGTTCTTTATACAATTCACTCGATGGCATATATTCTTGAAATATAAAATTTAATTCTCAGACCAGCTAGAAGAAACTAGAAGGGTAGAGGAAAATTTCTTCCCCCCCTACAGTGATATATAATTTTGTGTATAGAAGTGTGCTATTGAAATGGTAAAGAATATTTTATATGTATAAGCATATACAACATAGTGTTTGGGAAGCTGTTATTTCTCAAGACCTATCATAGTTTTAATGGATCATAGTATTAAGTAAATACAGTATTTATATAGTATGTCTACTTTACTTTCCCTCTATTCAAAATGTGAAAAAAAAAAAGCACTAGAGAAGAGAATTGTTGCTGAAGTTCATATCCCTGTATTTTCAGATTGTTAATATAATGAAGTAGTCAAGTGTTTTTCAAGTGCCATTCATTCCTTAGGAGCTATTTAAAACCCTAGGCATATCCATTTTTTGTTTTGTGAGCTTTGGGTACAATGATGGCAGTCTGTAAATAATAAATGACAAATAATTACAGCATCATAAATTCAGCAGTGAGGACTGAGCCTTACTGGATCACACTGAAATAGTAGTGTTTTCACATAAAAGGAAAAAAAAGAAAATTCTGTAAAACGCATCAGAGGAGAAGTCTTTTTTGTTTTAGTTTTTTTAAAGAAAAGTCCTTTCTTAACATATTTTAAAGCCTCCTTCACAAGTTTTAAATAAATAGATATTTCAGTATTGTTGAGTGAGCATAGCATCTGCTTGGTATTAAGTGATACTTAGTGTCCACTGAGATGGTGCAAAATGGGAAATCAAGCCACTGGACGAGAACTTAGGTCAGAACTGAAACTTACAGATATATTTTATCTAATTATTTATAAATATAGCTTACTAGCATAAGAGGGGGAATAATTTTTGTTTCTTATGCTTTGATAACATGAATTGGGACTTCGGAACACACAAAGAGAACCACAGTATGAAAGCACGGTCCATACTATTCATTGCTGATTTTGTGTGGAGTACCAGGCTTTAACTCAGAAAAGGAGCCAGGGCTTACATTGTAGATGTGAACATAGAATTTTGTATGTCTTTTACAACACTGACCACATTTTGTCTTTAATGATACTAAAGGTTCTCAGTGCACTCAGAATAAAAGCCAATGTCCTTGCCAAGGCCTATGATTGAAATCTTCAAAATGGGCCATGTGAACCAGGAAGGTAAAGACTTGCATACTGAAAACTACAAAACATTGCTGAAAGAAATTAAAGAAGACACAAATAAATGGAAAGACATCATGTGTTCATGGATTGGAAAACTTAATATTGTTAAGATGTTAATACTACCCAAAGTGAGATACAGATTCAATGCAATGGATGGAGATTATATATATATAATATATATATGTATATACCTACCCATACATTCAATGGAATACTATTAAGTCTTAAAAAGGAAGGAAATTCTGATATATGCTACAAAATGGATAAATCTTGAAGACATGCTGCGTGAAATAAGTCAGACACAAAAGGACAAATATCGGATGTTTCCACTTATATGAGATACCTATAGTAGTCAAATTCATAGAGACAGAAAGTAGAATGATGGTTGCCAGAGACTGGGAGCAGGGGTGGAATGGAGAGTTATTGATTAATAAGTATGGAGTTTCAGTTTGGGAAGATGAAAAAAGTTCTGGTGATGGATGGTGGTGATGGTTGCGAGACTATGTGAATGTACTTAATAGCACTGAAATGTACACTTAAAAATGTAAATTTTATTTATATTTATAAATGGTAAATTTTATTACATAAAATAAATAAAATGGTAAATTTTATTATGTATACTTTGCCACAATAAAAAAAAGTTTTAGAAATGGGGCATATGTCCTCCTGGGGGCACACAAAATTTTTCTAAGGGGTACATTGTACCAGATATATTTAAGGGAATGGAATTTTTGGTCTTAACTTCTATGTATTCTCTTTTCTAGAACTGGTCTGCCTTGGAGCATTCCTGCAAATAGGCTATTCTGCCTTCCTACCTCTAGCGCCACAATTACTCTGTTCCCACATTAGGGAGAAGACATCTTTCACCTGTCCTGAATATTGTCATGGTACATTGCCCCAAGGTGTAAAAACCCCAAGGTCACCAAACCAAAGTAAAATTCAACATATTGGTGTAATATACACTCCTTAAATCACAGCATAATAAGCCCTCAGCAGGGATTATCGTCTTTCCATTTCTAAGATATTTCTTTAGAAAGGAGTACAAAGTTTCAGTTATGCAAGATGAAGTAGTCCTAGAGACCTACTGTACAATATAGTGCCTATACTTGAAATTTTGCTAAGGCCTCCACCTTTCGCCATTTTCTATCCTGTCTTGCTTTATCTTTATATCAATTATCACTGACAAAAATAATTTTAAACACACACACACACACACACACACACACACAATCTGTCTCATTGCAGTAGAACATAAGCTGTTTGCTCATTGCTTTCTCTCTAGCACCTGTTATATGGTAGCTGCACAAAACACATGTGTTAACAATGGATAAGGGAAAGAGAGAGAGAGAGAGAGAAAGAAAGGGGAGGGAGGGTGGGGGTGAAGGAAGTAAAGAAAAGTTAAAAGAGAGAGAAAGAAAAGTAAAAAACAGAGGAAGAAATGAGGAAAATGAATTTACTTTTCCTTTAAATATAAACTCTGAAAGATATGAAAACATATCTTATACCTTCAGTTCAATGTTCCATACTTTCTAGAAGTTCTGAGGTTCACTTTTACTTTTGTCCAGCTGTACAAATGTGTGGTCATGTTGCAGAATTCATAATCACACGGCACTATTTCACATCTGAAATATCTAATTCACTTTTCCCTATCTCATTCTTTTTTCTTTTTCAGTACAAAGTCTGCTCTCTGCTCCCACTGAAACTTTCAGTCCTGAAGGCCTGTGTGCATCGTTCCTCCTGGAACTGTTCAAAACCTCCAAGAATCCTACTGATTACTACAGCTCTCAGTGATCACTCCTCGCTCTATCTCCCACAGCACATACAGTCTGTACCTTTTCAACTATTACTGCCTTCTGTTCTGTTCTTAATGGTTGTTTGCTAACTGTTTCAGGTAAGCTGTTCTTAATTCCTTAAATATTTTGAGAGTGAGAGCTGGGCAGAAACCTAGCCTTCCATTGCTCTACTGCGGGCACATAACAAAATAAACTAAAGACATTACATGTTTTATTCCTGCATTCAAAGTGAACTTACTACAACACTTCTCATTCCGATGTCCAACATTTTCAGTTTCACCTTGTTCACTGAATAATATCTTTTGTCCTCAATTTCAGTATTGCTTGACACAGCCCATCAATCCCTCCCTGTATCTCTCTCAATTGGTTTTCTTATGGTTGCATTGATATGATTTATATTTGATTTATCCAGATGCTCTATCCAGTGCCTACATTGTTTCTTCTTCTTTCTACTCACCAATACACCTTGAGTATATGGTGAAATAATGAATCCCTCAGTTCACCAACTTTATTCATGATTATTATATTTGTGTCTCTTACTCTAGCTACTCTTACTCTTCAAAACATATTTATTAACTATTCACTATGTCTAAGACTCCATACTCAGTATCTCATTCACTGGTGTACCTTCAGTTTGAGAAAAACGGGTTTATTTATATACTGAATAGTAGTTCCCCAATAAATATCATTGCATAGAAGATATTGAGAAACCTCAGAATGACTGCTAAAATGAAAGATGTTGATAGCTGAAAACATTTCTGGGGTGTAGGGGCACCTTCTGCAAGGCTCGAAATCAAGTGGCCATAATAGTTCTGCTCTCCTAACTTGGCCCCAGGTCTTGCTCTCCCCAAGTTTAGATAAGCACATTTCCATAAAACCAAAGGAATTGTTGAAGGCAGGAGTCACAGAGAGTACAGAGTTTATGGTAACAGGATAATTCCTCATCCCACCCTCAGACATACTGCCTAGGGAGCAGGCAAGAAGAAACTGGCATCTCGTTCCTCATTTGGACGTCCTCTGTCCTCTTATGCAGTTGGCTAACTGCTCTTAATTGGTTATTTCCTTAAGTAGGTGGAGAAGCAAAGGGAAAGAGTCAGTAACTACACGGAATTGAAGTTTTTGGTTGGACTAGACTCGTTTGGACTTTTAAGTAGCTGAAAGTGACCTGAAACCAACGAGATTTTCTCACTATAGTATTACAAAGGGAAAAAAAAAAAAAAAGATTAAGCATAACATAGTTTAAGACAGTGGTTAGAAAGAAATTTTTAAAAATTTTATTTTTTGCATACTACGGAGTTGGAAATGTTCAATACATCAGCTCGTTTAAATGAATGAAGAAATGCGGAAGATCAAATTCAATGCAAAACACATCCCATTCAACATGAAGTAATAGAAAGTTCACAGACTTTAGAATCAGGGACATTAGAATTTGAAATTTGAATGATGACTCTTCCTGTCACTAGTTGTATGACCTTGGGCAAGCCACTCATCAGTTCAGTTGTTTTTAATCCATAAATTGATATGCTAAAATATATCAAATTAGGATTAAATGAAACAACAGGCCTGTTCAGATCCCCACACATAGCAGCCTCTCAAAACTTTGTAGCTCCTTTCCTTATTCTTTTTCCTCATTCCCCCAAGAATCAACACCTGACATAAAAGATTATATATACAACATACAAGAAAAGAAAAAATATGACAATAACATTTGATTCCAAAAATAAATAGTGCAAAAATTCAAAATATAACATATGACTTCCAGTGAGGACTTCTGGCATTCATCTAGAATTTGCAGAACAGATCAAGTTTTGATAGGCTCATATTTTGGAGGGGAAGAGATCTAGACAGAGGTATGATTTGAGAGGAGAACAACTTTTATTTGAGCAAATTGGTCACGTGGCTAGCAGTGGAGGATAAATAATTAGGTCATGTGCAAGACGGGTGGGGCCTCACAGAACTCTCCTCTCAGAGTGGGAAGATATTGCCATAAATTTGTTTCAATACAGCAGATGTTAATGATTGCTAATCATTAACCTCAAACTTCACTTATAACAAGCAATAGCTATATAAGCTATATCTGCTAAATTAATTGCATCAAGTGAGTTTTAAGAATGTTGATAGTTTGTTCCAGAAGCTTTCGACAAACAATATATTCCACTGAATAAACACATAACAACAGTACTTACCTACTGTGACACTTGAAAAATCTGTCTTCTAAATCTTTTATTCCATTTCACTAAGCCAATTCCCTTAGTTTTAATTCTATTTTCTTTTTTTTTATAATTTTATTTGTTTATTTTCCACCCCCAAATCTGCAGTATATAGTTGTATGTCATAGCTGCACATCCTTCTAGTTGCTGTATGTGGGACGTGGCCTCAGCATGGCAGGAGAAGCAGTGCGTTGGTGCGCACCCGGGATCCGAACCCGAGCTGCCAGTAGTGGAGCGCGTGCACTTAACCGCTAAGCCACGGGGCCGGCCCTAATAATTCTATTTTCTTACACTCAAAATGATGGCTAAAGGGCCGGCCTGGTGGTGTAGTGGTTAAGCTCGCACACTCAGGTTTGGAGGGTGGCCCGGGGTACTCGGATTTGGATCCCAGGCACGAACCGCTCATCAAGCCATGCTGTGGCAGGCATCCCACATGTAAAGTAGAGGAAGATGGGCACGATGTTGGCCCAGGGCCAATCTTTCTCGGCAAAAAGAGGAGGATTGGCAGTGGATGTTGGCTCAGGGCTAATCTTCCTCATCAAAAAAAAAAAAAATGACTAAAATCTCTGTAATTTATTATACTTACTAGTATAATAAAAAAATGTGGCTGACAAATTGCTTTTCTTTTGGTAGAAAAAAACTACTCATAGCTAAGTTACTATATAAGTACTAAGTAATTGCCTACTATATAAGTAATTGCTCATTCAAGAAATATTAAAATTCTGCTCCATTCCAAATTAACTAATCAGGAATTATTAAAATAATAGAAAGAACATGGAAGGAGAAAACTGACTAAACATTCTTATTTACCAATAGGTAATTTAACTTGGGCTTTGTTTAAATACATAGATTTGCTTCTCATCCTTCACTTTAAGGAGTTCATTTGCCATTTCCTTTAAAGCAGTGGCTCTTAACACTAGGTGCATGTTATAATACCCTGAATAGATTTTAAAACTTATCAATGCTGAGGACCCACCTGGAGAGATTCTGCTTTAATTTGCCTGGGCTGGAGCATGAGTATCATTTGCTTTGAGAGCTTCCCAGGTGATGTTAATGTGGAGTTAGGCTTGAGACCCATTTCTCTAAAGCTTCCTTCAGCTCTTTCAGAAATGATGAGTTGCTGTGTTCTTTGGGGGCTCATAAACCTATTCATAATTCAGATAGCATTTGTCATGCAGTATTGTAATATATCTATTTATGCATCGGTCTCCTGAACCTGGGAATGTCACAAAAGTGGAAACTGCTTATTGGATATCCAGGATCTACCAGAGCGTCTTGACTATTGCGGGCACTCAGTATGTTGAGGAGGCTGTAGCTGCCGTAGTAAATTAAGAATACGTATATTATGAGCTGCTGAACGAGGAGGCACAAGCCACTCAGATGGGATCTGCAGGTAGCTTCCTCAGCATTGGAGCTCCTGATTTGGGGAAGTGAAAACCCTGGAGTCATTTTGATTGAAGGCTCAGTTTCAATACACTCACACAAAGGAAATAAAGTCATCAGATTTTTTACTTACAAATCCCAGAATTGGGGGTCGGGGGTGGGGGGAGGGCTCAATGACCTGGAGGAAGGACAGTCCTCTGTCCCAGGTCACCAGTGAGCAGGAGATAGAGAGCAGGGTAGCAAGCACCTATTACTTATAAGGTGGTTGGGGCGGAGGTCACTAACTGCTCGTGGGCTCAACTCTAAGTGATTATTTTAAAAGGTGCCCCAGGAAAAGTAAAGCTGGAAAAACAGGAACTTGGGGTGGGAATCCTAAACTTGGGTTCTGATCTAAACATTCAGACTCTGAGTGTGAGCAGGGTTATCATACTGTAAAACGCCTAGGCAGCGACTCAAAATAGCTGTTTTCTCATCACACTTGTCCATGAATGAGGATCAAAAGACGTGATATGTGGATGCTCATGTAAGGTAATCTATAAGGACTGGTGCAAATGTTAAGGGAATAATAGCACGGAAAATGGCCATGGGAGAAGATAATTTTAAGTAGAAAGTATTTGATTATAACTCCTTCAACGCTTTTTTTAAAATTATTATTCCAGTTTGCCACACAGGTATAAGGACATTAGTCTTACAGTTCATTTTCTTTATTAAAGTAAGAAGGAGATTATATCACTAAATTAAATATTCTCTTTATTTAAGGAAGAAATAATATGCATTCAGATTCCTGGTTAGTTTTCCCTTCTCAATTAACTGCTATTATTGGAAAGTTAATCTCATGTAAGTATTAGTTGATAGGTTTTAAACACTTATCTATGCTAAGGATAAATGCAATTTAATTGAAGACCAACAGCATTTTAAAACAAATATAGAATTTGTGCACATTTTAGAAAACTCAGAAAATACATATAGTTATCCTAAAAATGAGTGGACAAGGCTTCTCATTGCTTCTCATGGAAGACTGACAAAAGCTCAGTGGTCCCAGTCCACGTGGAAGAAGGCTATGGTTGCTCAGAACGGACTAGAAATGAGGATCAGAGTTCTTCTCCTGAGTTACTGAAGAAGAGGTGACCTGAAGACTCAAACTCCACCATTTTATCATATGAGAAATTTCATGCCATGCCTCAGGTACCTGCTTTGGCAATCTATTTCTCACTGTTCAATCTATTTCTTACTGTGTCTTAACATGCTACGAGATATAAATGGAGCATCAAAAGAAATCAATATTGCTATAAAGAATTCTCGCTTATAATTTCATATTTTATAAAGACACGTTGTGAAAATGGAGAAAAGAATATGTAATCAATCCAATACACTACATATTCCTTACAGGTTCAGTGTGTGCAAGGTTCTATTTACTGAGAGGTAAAAGATAAAATAAAACACAGTCCTCGAGTAATAATATCATTCGGGGAATCTCAGAACAAGGGAATGATCTGCAAGATTCAGCAGGAAACTTCAATATAACCCTGGAAAAACATGTTTTAGAAAATCAGAGACACCCGAATGGACCCTACAGTATCTCCAGTATAGCTGTGCACATTTTCTGAGCTCTACAAATTGTGGGATGATAAGACAGGTGCTGAATGACACAGACGCCTCACTTCTCTCTGACATGGATATCAGTGGGCAAGACCCTCTCCAATACAAACAGAACCATGCTTTTAAATTCTGGAACAGAACAACCTGCATTTGAATCATCTGAGGTGCTCATTAACATGAAGAATCATGGACCTTACACATTGAAATAGAATCTCCAGCAGCAGAGCTCTGGAGTGTGCATTTTAACAGCTCCCAGGGAGATTCTTCTGTATATTAAATTTGAGAACTATTCTCCTAGTGTGAGGTGCCAGATATGACTTTGGAACAGGAACTAGGAGATCTGGATTATAATATCAGTTCGTCTACTAACTAAATCTCCGGCAACGCCAATTCTGCCTCATATTTGTCTTCGTATTCCCATTATTGCTTGCAAAAAGTGCATTCAGTAGTTTGTTGGGCTCAAGTTAATCAAACGGTTAAATCACTTAATGTTTAGCTCTCAGTTTCTTCATCTATTATTTGGCTATTCTGGACTAGATGATTTTAATGCATCTTCTAGCTCTAAAATTCCATGATTCTAGGTCTTTCTGTAGAGAAGGGGTATATTCAGCTTCAGATAAACAGCTACTTCCTGTTTCTGACAGTGTCAGTCTCTGGGCTGCTATAACAAAATGCCAGAGGCCAAGTGGCTTATAAACAACAGAAATTTATTTCTGGAGACTGGAAGTCCAAGATAAGGGTGCCAGCATGGTCACCTTATAATGAAGGCCTTCTTCCAGGTTGCAGACTGTCAACATTTTGCTGTGTCCTCACATGGTGGAAGGGGCAAAGGAGCTCTCTGGGGTCTCATATTTTTTAAGGGCACTAATCCCATTCATGAGGGATCTCATTATCTGATTTATGTGCCCTCATGACCTAACTGCTTCCTAAAATCCCCACTTCCTAATACCATCATCTTAGGGGTTAGATTTCAACATATGAATTTTGAGGGGACACAAACATTCAGACCATAGCACACAGCTTTGAGAACCCTGAACATTTGCTTCTGCTGATATGTGTTCTCTGGAGTTTGGGGAACTCAGGATTTTTGTTGGACTCACAGTTGAGAAATCTAGAGTAAGAGAACATGACCGGTTAGCTGGCTTAGGAGCAGCAAATAGATGTTTGCTGCATTGGGGGTGGAGCTCACCTACACACACAGTTTATAGTGACGGAAAGAATGCCTGAGAGTTTCTATGTGGATTGTGTCAGCTGCTATCTAAACAGATCACCTAGGAGTACAAGTAGTCATTAGCAGGAAAAAGCTGGGGATAGAACAGTGATTTACTACAAGAAAAACAAATCAGCTTTAAATGCCTGCCAAGCAAAGAGTCACCGAAGCACCAAACCACCTGCCAAGCAAAGTTAAATCACTCCTATAGTACACAGCAAGTAAGATTCACCCAGCCCTTCTCATCTCTTCAACTCAGGAAGCACCTGAGGTAGGCTAGTGATGGGAGAGACAGAAGAACCACCCATGCCCCTCTGTTTCACTTCAAGAACCAGTCTAAAGTGGTCCCTGGCCAGAGGAGGGGAGCAGATTTAACTCCACAAGAAGCTGGAAATTTTAACTATTACGTTGAAATAGATGTTGTAGTTACTGATGTTAGATTCTTTTAGGGATTAGAGACCAGAGGATTTATCCTGGATTTCAAACAAGTATAAAGGGGGAAAAAGTAGCCTTACAGAGTGGGTTTGAATAAGTCAAGAAAGAAAACAATAAGATTGGGTTGTGGGTGTTTTTTCCAGTTTTATTGAAAAATAATTGACCTACATCACTGTAAGTTTAAGGCATACAGCATAATGTTTGATTTACATATATTGTGAAATGATTGCCACAATAGGTTCAGCTGATGTCCCTCTTCTCATATAGATGCAATAAAAAGAAAAGAAGAAAAGAAAATAGGAAAAATATTTCTCCTTGTGATGAGCTTACTCTCTTAACAACTTTCCTATATATTGTACAGCAGTGTTAACTATAGTCATCACGTTGTACCTTACATCCCTAGTACTTATTTATCTTATAACTAGAAGTTTGTACATTTTGACCACTTTCCTTCCCCCACCCTCTGCCTCTGGTAACCACAAGTCTGATCTCTTTTTCTATGAGTTTGTTTGTTTTTAGATTCCACACATAAGTGAAACTGTACAGTATTTGTTTTTTTCTGTCTGACTTATTTCACTTAGCATAATGCCCTCAAAGTCCATCCACGTTGTCAAAAGTGGTAGGATTTTATCATTTTTTATGGCTGAATAATATTCCATTGTACGTATATTCCACAACTTCTTTGTCCATTCATCCATCAACGGACATTTAGGTTGTTTTCTTGTCTTGACTATTGTAAATAATGCTTCTATGAGCGTGGATGTGCAGATATCTTTTCAAGTTAGTGTTTTCATTTCCTTTGGTTGTATTCCCAGAAGTGGAATAGCTGGATCATATAGTAGTTCTATTTTTAATTTTTTGAGGATTCTCCATACTATTTTCCATAGTAGCTGTACCCATTTACAATCCCACCAACAGTGAACAAGAGTTCCCTTTTCTCCATATCCATGCCAGCATTTGTTATCTCTTGTCTTTTTCATCATGGCCATTCTAACAAGTGTGAAGTGTTATCTCATTGTGGTTTTAATTTACATTTGTCTAATGACTAGTGATGTTGAGCATCTTTTCATATACGTGTTGGCCTTTTGTATATATGTCTTCTTTGGAGAAATATCAATTCAGGTCTGTTGCCCATTTTGTAATTGGGTTATTTGTTCTTTTGCTCTTGAGTTGTATGAGTTCTTTATATATTTTGGATATTAACTCCTTATCAGATGTATGGTTTGCAAATATTTTTTCCCATTCCATAGGTAATCTTTTCACTTGTTGATGGTTCCTTTTATTGTGCTGAAGATTTATAGTTTTATGTAGTCACACTGGTTTATTTTTTATTTTATTATCTGTGCTTTAGGTGTCATATCCAAAAAATAATCACCAAGACCCATGTCAAGGAGCTTTATTCCTATGTTTTATTCTAGGAGTTTTATGGTTTCTATTCTTACATTTAAGTCTTTTTTTTTTTTTTTTTTGGTGAGGAAGATTGACCCTGAGCTAAAATCTGCTGTCAATCTTCCTCTTTTTGCTTGAGGAAGATTGTTCCTGAGCTAACATCTGTGCCAAGCTTCCTCTATTTTGCATATGGGACACCACCACAGCATGGCTTGACAAGCGGTGTGTAGGTCCACACCCAGGATCTGAACCTGTGAACCCCAGGCCGCCGAAGCGGAGTGCATGAACTTAACCACTACACCACCAGACTGGCTCCACATTTAAGTCTTTAATCCATTTCAAGTTAATTTTGTGAGTGGTGTAAGATATGGGTCAAGTTTTATTCTTTTACATGTTGATATCCAATTATCCCGGCACTAATTATTGAGGAGACTGCCTCTGCTCCATTGAGTATTCTTGGCTCCCTTGTCAAATATTAGTTAACCATATATGCTTAGGTTTATTTCTGGGCTCTCAATTCTGTTCCATTGGTCTATTTGTCTGTTTTTATGCCGGTATCATTCTATTTTGTTGTCTATAGCTTTATAGTATAGCTTGAAATCAGGAATTGTGATGCTTTCTGCTTTGTTCTTCTTTCTCAGGATTTCTTTGTCTATTTGGGGTCTTTTATGGTTCCATATAAATTTTAGAAGTATTTTTTCTACTTCTGTAAAAAAATGCCCTTGGAATCTTGACAGGGGTTGCATTGAATCTATAGATGACTTTTGATAGGTAGTGATATTTTAACAATATTAATTCTTCCAATCCATGAACATGGGATACCTTTCTGTTCATACGTGTCTTCTCAATTTCTTTCATCAATGTCTTGTAGTTTTCAGCTACAAGTAGGGATCTTTCACCTCCCTAGTTAAATTTATTCCTTAGTATTGTATTGTTTTTGATGTTATTGTAAATGGAATCAATTTCTTTATTTCTTTTAAGATTGGATTTTTAAAATATATATTATAATATGGTTCCAAATTCTTGTATTTTATTCTAACAATTAACCTACAAAGATATGTTGATTATTTACTATGTGAAGAGAATTCTTCCTAGTCTTTTGGGTGATAGAAAGATGTGCATGACATTGCCCATGAGGTCAGTGAGATTCTATTCTATCTGGAGGAAGATATGTCAATAACTATACTTCAAGGCATAATAACATAAATATAATTAATGTAAAGCAAAGTTATGAGTTGTGACTGGAAAGATCTGGCAAATTTTCATACAACAAGGGCATTATCAAGGTTTCTTGGAGAATAGGTTTTTTTTTTTTTTTAAACAGGGAAGCAAAAAAATAACAGCTTGATGAGAATGGCAGAGTAGTGAAAATATAGGGTGTTTAGACAGAGAGGATAGGATAGCGTGGAATTAGAGCATGGTAGATAGAGGAATGTCAAAAGCAATATCTTGGGAAGGTGTTTAACAAGAACATAAAGATTTTTTAAAAAAATTTGTACTAAACATTTTGAAAGTATGTCACTTGGGAGATTAAGTGAGAGAAGGTATGATTTTATGAGGTTGTGGGTATTTGCATTTTATAAAAATGCAGAATATGCACTTTATAAACAAAATCTATACTGTATTTATAGATTCTAAGCTATTAATTGAATTCTAAAACATTAGATTAAAGTATTCTCATGTTTACTCTAAATGAATGCCAATGAAATGCTGGTCCCTTTTGGAAAAAGCATTATAAATGAAAGGGAAGACATAAATTGTTTTTGGAACCAAATTACCAACCATCTATATAAGGAGAATTCTGAGTCTGAAAGTTGTGTTTCAAGAAAAGCTTTATGAAACTGGAGAAGAGTTATAAAAGTAAAAACAGCATATTTCAGGTACGATAGTGTATCATAGCGAGAGAGACTAAATAGATTAGAAACTTTTAGTATGGAAATTTAAAAAGTAAATGAGAGAAGTTATGAATACCATCTCCAAAAACAGGAGAACAGAAGAAGTATTCTTCACCAAAACTCACTATGAATGAACCCTTGCGCGGAATCTCTCAGTTATATATGGATGAATACAAGTTAAAATGAACATTGAAATGGATAAAGGGGATGAAAGTTTTGCAAAATCTTGTCATTCAAATGGTTACGGGTATATGTCTTTAGTACCATGTGGTGTAGGTGTAAAATAGGGTTTATGGGGAAATACTTATTAGCAGATAAGTAGAACACACCCAGTTCTCTGAGCCTCACGTAGTCAGGGCCGAGATCAGCTGCATGCACCGTGGCTGCAGTCCCAGTAGAGGGGGCTCTGGCCCATAACAATCTATGCATTTATAGGTACAGCCGACAGGCGCATCTGTCTGGTCTGGGAAGCGGCCTTTTAGAAAAAGAGAGCTCCAGAGATAACAGCCTAACCTTCCCCTGAGCTAACTCAGACCTGCCGAGCAAGCTCTCAGCTAAACTGCCTAAAAAAGGAAGGAAATGACCCTCCAGATTTAGCAAATAAAAATACGGGATTCAATTGCATTTGAATTTTGGCTAAAAAAAAACTAATACATTTTGAGTATGTCTGTGGAATATCTAGGATGCACCTACTAAAACATAATTGTGGCTTACTTGGAGTTCAAACTTAACCGAGTGTTTGTATTTAACCTGGCAATCCTACGCCAGATTTGTCTCTGTGTTAGCAAACGGCCCCCTCGGTGGATGGGAGCAGACACACGAGGCAGGCAGCTGCACAGATTGTTCTACATGAGTGTCTCAAGACAATGCTGACACAGCCTTTTCTGCTACGTCATTCTCTCTTTTCTCTTGTTAAGTCTTCTTGAAATCAATCTACATAATCTCAGGATTCCCAAAGTGGAGTCAAAAGTAGAGTGATTGAGAGCATATTCCTTGAAACTGGACAGCTTTGGGCTCTATCTTCATTTTGCTATCATTGCTTCACCTTCCTCAAGCTCCATTTTCTTATCTGTAAAGTAGGTTTGAATAATATCTGACACAGATGCTGTTCAAGTATGATACAATGTATATAAAATGCATGGCACTGGTGAACACTCACTACATGAAAGATTTTATTAATATGACATGTCCTAGAAATATATTTTCCCACTTTATAAACACTAGGGGACACTTTATAAAGCTTGAAATATGTAAATGTAAAAACAAATGTGAAACAAAAAATATTTCACATACTAGGTGGAATAAGATGAAAATGTAGTTCCCCAAAATTGAATAGGTTGACAGAGAAGTGATTCATAATGGAATCATAATGAAATAACCAAAACAAAAAAAAAAGATTCCACAAGTCTCCATGCTTAAATATTAAACATATTGTAGTCTTCTGGAGCGCATCCTTTCTATAGCACCATGTAACAGAAAATACTAAACTGTTTGTCTTTTCACATTTTTGTAAATATAATCAAAAGTAAGATTACACAAAAATTAACACTACTTAAATGAAAAAGTTAGTCATTCCTCCTCTTGTTATTCCCCCCACCTTCAACCCTAATAATCACTTTAGGTAGATTTTGATAAACATTTATCTCAATCAAATTTTTTATTATAGCTTTAAAGACCCTACACTGAATTATTATATTTGCACAAAAATCTTTCCTCTCATGAGGCAGATACTAAAATGTAGTGTTGAGGTTTCAGGTATGATACTGAAATTCGCTAAGATTTACATAAATGTTTTCATTCTGTAGCAGTAATGGGCTTCCCATTGAAGGTATGCATGCACTTGGGGATTCCTGCCATAGTTCATAAACCACTCAAGTGCTGTGGCCATCTTCTGAATTATGGTATTATAGTCATTTGACGATCATCTATTATCCTATATATCATAATCTTCCATTTCTAGGCTCTGAGTGTGTAATTGAAATATGTTGGTGTTATATTATTAGAAATATGAATCTATAAGTTATCTCGTCTTGCAGAGTTTAGAGAAAATTTATTAGCATACGTCTCACTAAATTGATGGAATTCATAAATACAGCTTACATAAATATCATTTTTAAAGCTATGCATTTTTTTAGTACAGCTTCCCCAACTCATTTTTATCATTTGATTTTGAGGAAATGTCTTTTTCTCAAGGATTAAATAACTGAGCTGTGAAATTAGTTGTTGTTGACTATATATATCAGATGAAAGTAGAATGGGAGGGGAGCAAGTGAAAGTAACTCTTCCTCGCGACTTCAGTGAGCCAAGTTCCTGGGAAATGCTTAGTGAAAAACAATAAATTAAACTGAGTTGAAGGAAGTGCCTTTTATGCAACTCATAATTAGCCCTTGTAACCCAGCCATGATATTTTATGAAGGCAAATAACCTAGCAAGATTCAACAAGAAATTAGATACTATATCTGAATCAGAATGTCACTTGCAGTTAATCTGCCTCCAGTGAAAATTATAGAGGTTATCAATGATTGTGCATGTATTGTAAATGATCACAAACTAAGGCCAGAGGAATAATGGTCTCTACAATACAGCACCCTAGGCTGAGCTAAGTGTTTGGAGGTTGGATAGATCATGGTCTTACCAAGTTTTTAGTTCTCACAAATTTTATTCTTCTGAAGTATATGGTAGTGCTGTAAAAACATATACCACATTAAGTGTTATATATATTTTTTCTTTCCAGATATAAATATTAGATTTTTCTTTCACCCTTTCCTTACCCCTATGCTCACTCATATTTTTTATTACAATGCCAATATTTTCACTGTGCCTCTCAGTTCTGTATAGTGATGACAGTAAATGGAGAGGATTGGAAGATTCTCTGAATTGTTTTGATGTTGAATTGAATGGTCAGCATATCATCATCTCAGATGTTGTATTAGACAGTGGGCAAGAGTCTTTTTTACTTGGCTAGATAGGTCTATTATCATGGATGTTTCCATGCTGTCCCTTCTAAGGAGATTAAATTGTTCTGGAAGAATGAGCTATGCAAGAACTCCACAAAATAATGTAGGTCATGATTTTTTTTAAGGATTAAATTCAATCAGAACTTACAAAAATTTGAAATTAGACATTCCTTTGAGATGTGGGTCTGAAGAATATCTGAGCATTTTATATTATCCAAAAAGACAAAAAAGGAATTTTGCACTGACTGCCTTTTTTTCTGCCATATCTGGTCTACCCTAGTGGTATTGGCTCTTATTTTCATATTCATTTCAGCGTGTGACTTGCCTTGTGATTTTACTTATACCATGACAAGAAAGAGAAGGCGATGATGTAGAAAAAATCAAAACAGCATGGAAGTGGGAAAATGAGAAACTGTCACTTTGTATCATTTGAATACCATGTCTCCAATTTTGAATCAGTTTCACCTATATCATCCTGGCCATTTTTTTCCTTAGTTAGTCAGAAAAAAATCACATTTTTACTTATTATTAAGCTCATTCTTGTTTATTCTCCTTAAAGAAATTAACTATGAAAAAGTAAGATTTTTTTTTTTGCCAGCATTATTTTGGTATCAAGTATGAACAAATATTATCAACTGCATTTTTAAAAAGTTAGTATTTGGAAGATCACTTTTTTAAAAAATTGTGCCACCTTTTTTGTTGTATTTGTCTGAAGACTTCTGCTCATAAAATGTAACACAAAAGACTGCTGGGAGTAACTAATAGCAAGTGAAGCTTCCTTCCATGAAGCCATAAGTTAGATCATTGTAGTAATAATTTGGAATATTTTACAGTACAATCCTCAGTGTTTTTATTTTAGCTAGAATAGCTAAAATCATCTCAACTGTTAATCTTCTGAAAGATAGTACAATTGTAACATTCTGTATATGAGCAGATCAATTTGGTCTCATATTTAATTTGCAGAGTTGTTAATATTATCAACCTTAAAAAAAAAAAAAGGAACCAGTTTAAGAGACAAAGCACTTTTTTGGGATCAAAGAATTGCAATTTGAGGAGCACAGATTTAGGTAGAACCCCAAATAGTGTCCTGCTTACAGGTTGAAAACAAAGAGTTTTTAATGAGATAGGGAAGGGGATAATTACATGAAAAGAAGAGGAAAAAGAAAAAAAATTCTACAGATGTTAATAAGTTAATTTGTCCTTGGCTATACATAATTGATTACTGATTCTATCTTGAAATAGAAAGTCTGTAATCTTCAGTATTGTGAACAGGATGTCCATTTCTCTGTTAACATCTCAAATAAGTAGTTGTAAAACAATGGTAGTTTTAGCCCAGTCCAAAGGTTTGGTCCAGTCCAAGGTTCAAGACAGCAAAGCAGTTTCTCTGGAAAGGTAGCTCCAACTCCATTTTTAAATGGCTCCACTAAAGTCAATTTTGGCAATATTGTAGGGGAGCAAGAATATTCCTCTACCCTCTAGGTTCTTCTGGCTGGTCTAAGAATTAAATTGACATGAGACAGAATAAAAGGGAAAATCAAGCAAACTTTAGTAATATGCATTTGTGGGAGAAACCCAGGAAAACTGAGTAACTCTCCAAAATGACCAAAGCCACCTTAAACACTATCTTAAGCTAAATACAAAAGAGGATATTGCGGGTAGTGGTTTGGGACTTCAAAGGGAAGAAAAGAAATTCACATGGAGATGAAAAAGCAAATGTTTGGTAAACGAATGTTTGCTAGGCCATGGCCTTGCTTGGTGTCTTCCTGTCTACCACACCTAGAGTTATCTATGGTGATAGCTCCTTCCTGGGACAGGCCTTCTATCTTAAATTCTTTGAGTCAGTTAGGAAGGAAGATCAGTTTCTTTCTGAGTCTTTTATTCTTAAAAATAATCAAACCAAAGAGATACATTTTGGAGTGACAAATTCTGATCCCCCACAATACCAATACGTTGTGTATATAACTTACTTGAAAGCTTAAATTCTAACCTGTTCCAGTGATCACAGCTAGAGTAAAATCTACTTTCTGACTACATAGCTCATTATGAAACTTAAATTCCAGTTACCTTATTTTCGTGAAAAAGTACACTGATATATTATTAATATATTAATGCATATATAATATAAATGTATTGATACAGAAACTATCAACAGCCACATTTTTCTTCATTATAAATTTTCAATTTAGAAAAAACCTGCCATCTTTTCCCTAGGTATGAGGGCAATTATTGGCAATTTGGTGGTACACAAATGCTTTAGTATTAGAGAAAAGTAATACTTACTAAAACCACTGGAGTGATCTCAGAATTTTCATGTGTACTTAGCAAGTTTACTATGAACCACATTTTGTTTCTTTATCCCTATTTGGAAATTTTCAAAGTAGACATTTTTTAATTAAAGAAGAAAAGACTAGGACGGCTGTAGTATCAGCACCTGATAGTTTTTTTTTTTTAAATGTAATGTAATGTAAGTGCCCACCTTAAGCTTTTGAGTGCTAAGACATTCACTTCAAAGATGGCTATCTTGAATAAACACGTTGCCAACCACAAGACTAGATAAAGAGCCAGACTGCCTCACCCCTGAAGTTTCCTTTGTTTTAGAAACTTCTGGTTGACTTAGATAACTGACCTTTTGACAGCTTGTTTTTCCCTTCCCCTCCCTTTAATCCCCACTCATGTTTTAAATTCACCAGTAAAGAGTCAACCTGAGAAACACTAGGCCCCCTCCCTCGAACCCAATAAAAGCAGGAACCCCAGGCCTGCACTCTCTCTCTCTCTCTACCAGCAACCTTTCTGTGTGGCCCCAGGCATACTGCTTATCCTCCACAACTTGTGAGTAATAAACTTTGTCTTTCAAAGTTTCCTGATGTTTATTGCTGAGGGCATCTTGCAATCATAATAAGAATCACAAGGGCTGTCCAACCACAACACTGGTGTAGTAGTTAAGTTTGCATGCTCCACTTCAGCCACCTGGGGTTTGCAAGTTCAGATCCCAGGTGCTGACCTACACCTCGATTATCAAACCATGCTGTGGCAGCATCCCACATACAAAATAGAGGAAGATGGGCACAGATGTTAGCTCAGGGACAATCTTCCTCAGCAAAAAACAAAACCCAAAAAATAAAACAGCATTGGTTTTGAAAGGGGAGATGTCTGTGAAGAGCTTGCTATGCCCTGGTGAGTGCCCGCAGGCATTTCTAGCAGATAACATAACTGTTGATAGGCTGAGACCTACGTAAAACAACAACACACCTCTTTAAATCAGTTGGGTTCAAACGTATGAGTCTTGCTTAGAGAGCATTTGAGATATAGGAACAAAGCAGGAAGGCATGGAGTGAAAGATAGCTTGACTATTATGGGCAAGAAATGTTTCTAGATATTTTATCTTCATGTGTTTGTACATTTAAGGTTCACACAAAGTGTTGATACCTTCATTTACTTCATCTGTAAAATTGAGATATTGAGTTGCATCTTAAGTTATAGGGAGGAATTTTCTGATACACACAGAGAAGTTATCTTTTCCTTACTAAGATGCCTGGAGGTTCACTTGGTGGTTGTCAATGCAAATAATCCATAATCAATCTATAAATCAAAAATGGGGTGAGTTTATTATGAGCCAAATTTGAGGACCATATAGCCCAGAACCTTCCTTCCCCAAGGAAGGAAGGGCACCAAAGAAGTGGGGTGTACAGAATGGTTATATACTGTCAAAGAGCATGTATCACATATGATTGCAATGTCCCTTTTACATGAGATTGCCCTGTTGGCACAGCTATTAATGGACACAGCAGGTATCGGGTCTGTTGTCTCGATTTGGGTGGTCACAGGATGAGTGCAGCAGTCAAATCCTAGCCTAGGGAGAAATGCTTATCCTTAAGGAAATGCCAATGGGAGGGAAATTTCATCCTTATCTTAAGGGCATTTGTTCTTGTCTTTGGGACATGTTAAAGCAGATATACAATGCATGTTCAAACCCCTTTGGAAAAACAAGGTCAGGCTGAATTAGTTTTACACCAAATGGCTTCCTCATTGCTCCAATATATCCTGTTGCTTGCCATTTATTTATCACAATTCAGAGCCCATCTTATGGTGTCACACTCACTGAGCTTACTGAATCCTAGTTTTGACCTTCACCAGCTATGTATATGATCTTGGGCAAACACTAGACTTTTTTAAGCCTCTGATTTTTCAGTTATAAAAAAGAGAGTAATAACAAAACCTGCCTCATTCCACATGATGATTGCTACGGGAATAAATGAGATAATATATAAAGCACCGAACACATTTCTTGGCACATTACATCCTAGATTCTTATCAAAATTTGTGACTATCATTTAAGTTTATAAGTGTTTAAATAAATCATTGCTCAAATATATCATTTCTCTAATCCCAGGCCTATAATCATATTATAGTAATTACTAGAGTTAGAATTCAAGCCAGAGCTTTCACTTATTTTTCTCTTTTCTCTCTGTTTTTATTTTTTAGAGTATGAAATGTTTCAAAACAAAGTGAAATGTAAAAAAAAAAAATATGATTAAACCTGGTGCAACTGCTGTCAATATTCAGTGAATAACATGTTTCACTTTTTTGAATATTTTACAAGAATTTTATAATCCTTTGGACGCAATTATTTAAGCCTCCCTTATGCCCCATTTCTACACAGACACTCCATCCCATTCCCTGTTTTGCTTCCTAGAATTAATCACTACTCTGCAGCTTGTGTGGATCTTTTCCATTTATGTTTTTAAAAATTCACCATATGTGTATGTATTCAAAAATAATATAATGGCATTGTTTTATGTGTTTTAAATTTTTGTATAAATGATACCATGTCATTTGTATTGTTGAATAAATAATCTGTAATCAATCTATAAATAAAAATTGGAGTGAGTTTATGATGAGCCAGGCCTGAGGACTATAGCTTGGGGGCTTCCTTCCCCAAAGAAGGAAGCACACCAAAGAAGTGGGGTGTACAGAGTGGTTATATACCATCTTGGAACAAAGAACATACATCACATATGACAGGGATATCCCTTGTATAACAGTCATGAGATTGCCTTGCTAGCGCAGCACATCAGTGGTCACAAATTGAACATAGCAAGTCAGTAATTACTCCTTAGTTTCTAGGAGCTTATCCTTAAAGAAATGCTGATATGGGGGTGAAGCTACATCCCTATCTTTAAGGGCATCATTCTTGTCTTTGGGACATTGTAAATGTTTAAAGGAGATATACAGTGCCTGCTCAACAGGCCATGTTAGGCCTTTTGGAAAAACAAGGTCAACTTGAATTAGTTTTAAACCAAATGGCTTCCTCATATACTCTGATATCCTATTGCTTGTTATTATTCATCAGTATCAATCTGCAAATTGCTTTTGCCTTCAATATTGTATTTTTGAAATTTATTTATGGTGAATTATAAAGATATGTTTGGTTTATTTTAACTGTTGTAGAACATAACCTCTGTGACTATATCCATTCCCCTATTAATAACACTTAAGTTGTTTCCAATTTTCTCTATTACAAAAAATGCAGCAATGAACAGCCTTACTTATATTTAATTGCGCAAGAGTTTCTCAAGAGCTTATATTTAGTAGTAGAATTGCTGGCTAATAGGATATGTGCCATTCCAACTCTATTAGTGTTTTCTATTGATTCTGTAACAAATTATCACAAACGGAGTGGCTTAAAACAACACATATTTATTATCTTACAGTTCTGTAGATCATAAGTCTGACACAGGTCTCACTGAGATAAAATCAGTGTGTCAGCAGGGCTGTGCTCCTTTCTAGAGGCTGAAAGGTGTCCACACAAAATAACCATTCTATAGATGAGAGAAAGATAAGGTAAATTTAATTTGAGACAGGGTGAGGATTATAATCCAGGAAGGCAGTTTCCACAAAGGAAGAAAGCTTTCTGGAGAAGCATGGTTTTCAGTATAGTCTTATACCTTTTTAGAACAAAGAACATACATTAAACACCCACAGGATACATATTCATCAAAGTTTCAAAGAGGTATTCAGTTGCAAATTAGCAGGTCATCATGACCCTAATGTCTGGAAAGGGACTAACCCATAGGGCATCACCCATACTGGTGTAGGAGGTGAAGTATACATCTTATCTTAAGAGAGTGCATTCTTTACTTTAATAGTTAAAGAAGATGTACAATGTATATTTGACAGGCTGTAAGTCAGGCTTCTTTAGTTCAAGTCAAATCAGTTTTGAGCCAGAATAGTTACCCCATATACCTCAATATGTGAAAATCTCTTGTCAAAGGTGAATCTGTTTCCTTGCCTTTTCTTGGTTCTAAAGGCTGCCCACATCTTTGGCTTATGGCTCCCTTTCTCCATCTTCAAAGCCAGCAATGGCTATTTGAACCCTTCTCACCTTTCATCCCTCTAACCCCTTTCATGGTTATATCTCCCTCTGAGTAAAACTGGGAAAAGTTATCCACACTTAAAGACTCACATTGTGATATTGGATCCAGCTAGATAATCCAGAATAATCTCCCTATTTTAAGATCAGCTGATGGTAACCTTAATTCTAAGAATTAAATTGACATGAGACAGATTAACAGGAGAAAAGCAAATTTAATTTTGCATGTACAGGAACGCCACATACATGAGAGAGTCAGAGACCCCACATAAATAAGAGGTTCAGAGACAAAAAGGTAAAATGAAGTTTATATGTCATCTTGAGCTAAGGATTGGGATAGGGGCCTAAGGCTTCAGAAGGGAGGAGGCTAATTCATAGGACAATAAGAAGAGAAGATTTTCAGTAATTAGAAGTTTACCCTGCCATACAGTAGGTCACAAAAATTTATTTCTAGTAATAACTCTGATTGGGAAAGGACTCCAATTTCAATTGTTTGAGGGAGAAATAAAAGTTCCTCTTGAGCCTGCAAGGGTCTTGATTGCCTTTAGCTCAAAATATTTCACATGCCAAAGTGGCACATCTTGGGGAGGCCTGCTCTGAACCCCTTCAATGGATCATCAGTTTCTCCTCTGCTTCTGCCCCATATGTTTTTTCATTTCTGAATCCAAGCTAAAGCAGGAGAAACTCCCCTCTTGGAAGTGCCATTAACATGACACAGGAAAAAGAGGAAGAGAGTTGGTGGAATTATGCAATGGCTCTCAAAGTCTCTGCTTGGATGTGGACTGCATCATATCCCCTTACTTCCGTTTGCCGAAGCAAGTCACATGGCTAAGCCCTGTGTTAATGGAGCAGGACAGTAGTCTCCTCCAACAGGAGACTCTGCAAGTCAGATCACAAAGAACAAAAGATATAAGATTCTCTTTCAGGATGGGAGACTGAATAATTGGAACAAATTAATCAATCTGCCAGAACGAGTATGATTTTGTCACTTATATTTGTTAATTGTACATGTTTTAGATATACATATTTGATATATTTTACATTAAAAAGTGAATTAATAATCTGTACATCCAGGTCAAGGACTCTTACTGAATGGGGTAACAAACAGACAGAAAATAGGAAAGAAAACTTTAAGAAAGACAAGCAGATTACATTCAGAATATCCAATGGAGCTAATGGTGACACGGTGATATGAAGTTTAAAGATAAAATAAAGGATATTTTCTAGAAGTAAAGAATGTTTAGTGTACAAATTAAAGGAGCTCACAGAATGCCAATGAAGATAAATAAAGAACAAAGTAGAGGAGGATTTTTATATAAAGGAGAAATTGACTGAACCTGTTATTGACGGATGTTAATGAAGCTTGGAATTTAAGGCTAAAGATGTAACATATTAGATTTGTCTGTGATTCATCCTGAATTCATTTTCATAGATTGTACCGGTTTTCTCTCATTTGCTCTTGAGATCTTCACTTACTGTTCCAGTCTTACTGAACTTTTCATCATTTCCCTAAACAGCCATGCTCTTTCATTCTTTCCCATGTTGTTCTCACTGCCTGAGTTTTTCCTTGCCTTTCACTGTGCAGTTAGTCATCTCATCCTCTGTGCTTCATTGACCTTTATCCATACCTTTGTTATAGCGCTTATCACTCAAGTGTGTTGTGTTTCTGAATTTTCGCTTACCCACTAGTATCTGTAAGATTCTTTCGTATAGGAGGAACTTACAGACTGTGTGATTAGTGAGTGAATAGTGTCCTCAATTTTTTTAGTACCTTCCTCCAACTTTTCTGCTGAGACTTATCTTTGTTGTTCAATCCAGTAGTTTTCAGTGGCGGTATCATACCATTCAGGTGGTGGTAACAGAGAGGAATAAAAACAATGTGAGAAAGTGCCACTTCAGAGGAACTTTTGGCCTAAAGTCATAAGTTCTGTCTGAAATGGTGACAGTCTGAGTAGTTATTATTTTCCAAGTCTTTTCTATCAAAAAAATCAGTCAAACTCTCTAATTAACTTAAAAGTACTGGAAGGAAAATTGAGGTATCCATTCAATTTTATCATTTCTGTGAAAATAGCTTATTATTATAATGACTGTAAGCATAAGCAATGAACTAATGCAACTAATGATGACTCAATTAATGATAAAGTGTTTACAAATTGTGGAGAATTTTATTGCCTTTAATTATAAAATATAAATTTCAATAATATTTCCTCATGATATTTCCCTAGGCTGTGAACTCAGACCATATTTTTACTATGATAAAAACAAAAAATGAGAGCCAGCTCTGATTGCCTAGTGGTTAAAATCTGGCATGCTCCGCTTCAGCAGCCCAGGTTCAGTTCCTAGGCATGGAACCACACCACTCATCTGTCAGTAGCCATGCTGTGGTGGTGGCTCACATACAAGAACTAGAAGGACTTATAACTTGAACGTACAACTATGTACTGGGGCTTTGGGGAGGAAAAAAAAAGAAAAGAGAGAGGAAGATTGGCAACAGATGTTAGGTCATGGTGAATCTTTCCCAGCACAAAAACAAATAAAAAAATTAAAAATGAGTTACTGAAGTGCTTTTATGAGCTTCAAGTGAGACAAATATTGTGTTACAAATACTAGAGAGGTAGACAATGATAACCATCAAAGGTATTTTATAATTCCCAATGGAAAATAGTGTTGTAACAAGAATGTCAATTCAATGCAATTTAGGCTTATAAAATACCAACCAGGTTATAGGATAGAGCAAGGTAGAACTTAGGAATATCACAGATTTTTTTTTGAAGGTACCTAATTATTTAACTGATTTATTTTAGGCATCTTATTTAGAGTACTCAATAAAATGTGATTTTTTTGAATTTGATATTTGATTTTGAAGGCTGCTTGTATAAATCAGGTAGCTGAATGAATTTGGGGGATGGACACCTTAGGCTACTACATATTTGGACATTTATATGTTTATCTTTGAGGAATTTAGAAAAAATTAAATATATTTATTCTTGTAGTGGTGAGGATGCTTATAGGCAATAAAACCCAAGGAAGAAAAGCAAACCAGAGGTTGTAAAGAGAATACCAACATAAAGAAGCAAGACAATGTACAGATATGTTGCATGTATTTACACTATGTAAACTGACAAGAAGTGGTAAAACTTGTGTTTTATATATTTATGTTTATAAACATAAATTGTTTATAAAGTACTAGTATTCATAGACATTTTGCTGGACTTTTTTACATCAGTTCACTTCTTTTTTTCTGTTTTCTCTTCTTCTATTAATATACTAATTAATTTCTTTTTGGCTGCCCAACATCTAAACCCATTCCAACGTAAGAGAAATTTTATATATATCTTTGTGGGAGGTCAAGTCCATGATTTTCCCCATGGAAGTTGAGTAGAGTCAGCCATTCTATCTCTTCAAATGACTCATAGCTTTGTGGTTCATAGAATTGTGTGCTAGGGTCACCTCAAAGATTTTGAGCATAAATTTCTATGACTTAAAAAATCAGTAAAGAAATTATTAAATGGCTAGAGATTATCATTATATTTAATAGAATCAGTTAGCAGTCAGTTTGGGGCCGTCTCTGTGAAGATCTGTGAATGGTCTGAGATTTACCTACTAGCAAGCTAACAAGTTAACTTGCCATAGTTTCATGGATGTTATTAGAAGACACAAAACTTCTGGATCAGAGACAAATGACAGTTTATCACTCATAGCAACAGGGCAGTTTATTGGTGACAGCAATAGCAGCAGCCAGAGTACTAGCATTTTTGTACCAATTTCCTGAGTCCCAATTTTTACAGGGCTATATGAAGAAAGTCAGATGACATATGCACTTTCAGTGAGATGCATGAGAGTATATGGGCTTTGGGGTTCTGAATCTTTTATGGGCAATAAGCATTCCTGCTCTTTGCTTCAGAGGGAGGTGCTATCCAGCTCTATCTTCTAAGGTGATTCGCTATACAAACATCCTTGAACAAAGGGCAGTCTGCACTTTGCTCACAAGACCTACAGAAATGTGATAGACTCATGGAAAGTTTTTTTGCTTCCCAACATTTGTGGACCATGAGTCATTACATGTTACAGGATCCATGCCTCAGAATATTGCAGTCCTAGGATATAACAAAAGAAAACTTTAATCTGGAATGATTTTGAATTTATGCTACTATTCTTAAATAGAAAATAGTTATCTCACATAAATAATATCAAATTTAAATCCCACTTACAGATCTATTATCAGGATGAAAAATTGTAAAGTGCTCTGAGTATGAAGTTTTATACCTCTTGAACAAGATTATCACATATATATTTTACAGTTGCTATTAAAGCTAAAGACAATGACAATGAAAGGACAAATCGAACTTCAGTTTCAAAAACTAATCATTGACTAACTTATGCCTTGTGATTTAGTAAGAGTATTTTTTTTCAACATGAGAATGTTCACTGGTGTTTAATGCTAGGCTTATAACAAACAAACATACTTGTTGAAAATTAATTTTTAAGATTTTTTTCTCCATATACATTGGACATCTTGTTTTACAATATATCCATTCGGTTTAAATGGAGACACAGAATTATTTCTTAAATTTCTTTTTTTCCCTTGATGATACCATTTCTATGCCATTAGCAACTGAACATAATTTTTGTGTTTTTTTTTTTTCCATTTTCATGAATGATTCTGACAATGGCATTAGTACCAGATATACAAGTGGGTCTGAAAATACGTAATCTGACCTTTACCTCTAATGTGATGAGCATGGGCTGCCACCTTTCACGGTGTAACATAGCTCTTTTTATAGCTGACTGCAATCAATCATTTGTGCTTGCCTGACTCAGCAGAGCTGAATTGCTTTGAGACTTTCTCTCAGAGAGGACTGATTTTACTCTGGGAATTGGTGGGTAATGCTTGTCTTACTTTATATGACTTTTGAGGGACTCTGATGAAATTGTGAATAAAGCACAATGACAATGTATGTGCAAGCCTAATTTAAATAAATATATGTTGAAAACTATGTTGTGAACCAAAATTAAATTTTCAGTTGGGTATTAGAAATTTAGAATGAATGTCCTAGGCATCAAAATTAAAAAAGAAAATCTAGGGCTGGCCCTGTGGCTTAGCAGTTAAGTGCGTGCGCTCCACTACTGGCGGCCAGGGTTCGGATCCCGGGCGCACACCGACACACCGCTTCTCTGGCCATGCTGAGGCCGCGTCCCACATACAGCAACTGGAAGGATGTGCAACTATGACATACAACTATCTACTGGGGCTTTGGGGGGAAAAAAAAAAAGAGGAGGATTGGCAATGGATGTTAGCTCAGAGTCGGTCTTCCTCAGCAAAAAGAGGAGGATTAGCATGGATGTTAGCTCAGGGCCGATCTTCCTCACACACACACAAAAAATCTAATGTCATTTTACATACTTGTTAGGTTCCAATATTCGTCTTGTTAAACTCATAATAAAACTGAATAACAGTAGAAAGCAATGTTTTCAAAACAAAATTAAAGCAAAGGTAGAAAAACTGAACAAAAAATGCCATTTCATTTAATTTTACTTTTGTTACTTGGGGAAAATGTTTTAGAGAACTATGAGAATCTGAGAGATTATTATGTCCATGCCCATTGTTTTGTGGATTTGAAAACTAAAGGATAGAGGTGTTGTGACGTTTCCAACATCAGTGGTGGTATTATAGTAGAGTCTATAGTCAGTAACTGATCAGAAAAGAGATGTGGCAGAAGCCCACTCATAGAGCTAAGAAAAGATGGGTGACAGCCTAGAAGAGCCAGCTTTCCTTCGAAGCAGAAGTATACAAATATTGTACTCACCACTAGGTGGAGCTTTAAGTGACTTACCTGTCCAATACTGCTTTATTTATGACTGCTGGTATCTCTATTTACACTGTCCAATCAGAACATAGTGATGTCTTTGTGGTGCCAGTACAACTATAAATTCACAATACTCCCATAACAGTTTATTTCACCTTGATTTTTTGCAATAATATTTTAAACTGTTTGTCATCTTATAACTAAGTATGCTTTTAAAAAGCTGAATAGGGGAATTATTTTTAAAATGTTGAATAGGGAAATTTTAGCTAATGTCTTTTTTTCTTCCTCTCAGCAATTTTCCTTATAGAAAGTACATGCATTTAAAATCATTTCTTTGACCTTAAGTCTACTCAAAGCACGGTGGCAACTGATCAATACTTTTATGTCACTGATGATATAATGATGTTAGTGTTACTTCAGCTGAAAAGTCAATTATTTAGCTACTCTATCACAAGGCAAAGCGTATTCCCCCAGCTCAGCTGAAACAGTTCATTAATTATTTCTTCATATATCTAGACTCTTGACATCTTATTTGATATTACTTTCACCTGCAAAGCCCCATGTACGTGCCAATGTACATGGAAAAAATACAAGCAAATGGATTTATATGCATATTCCATGGCATTGATATGAATGGAGACTATTACTCCTGTTGGTCTAGATTAATAAATAAGGTAAAAGAATAAAGTAATGGTTTGCTGTGAAGTTATACATGTACACATTACACACACACAATTACATCTGATAATATGTTACTTCATGTCCTTATGTTTATACCTATTTATTTATTCCCCCCCCACTTATGCTTTGAGAACATAGACCACATCTTCTAATACTTTGTATCCCCTTAAAAGTTCCTTCTCAACATTGTACTCCATATACAATGAACAATTTATAAATTATGTTGACTTTTACTACAAAATACATGACAGCACCTGTTTCTCTCAAATATGCTTATATAAACTAACTTGTACTTTAGCAAGCTACTGAAGAAAAAGTTTACTTAAATCTTTGCATTTGTTTTGACAGTTAGTAAGCATCTGGTTTAGAATACACTAAATATTATTTTCTGCTCTCTCCTCTATCCCACTCCATTTTTAAAATTACTAAATTTAACATCCTATTTCACAAAGAAAAAGGTGCATTTAATTAGAATTATGCATTTTTTAGAATTGGGAGGAATCCCTTTTCACCGACAAGCAACCTGGGATTTCTGCTGACTTTTTTTAAAAGTTTTAAGTATTTATTTCATTGTTTTTTTTTAATTTTCCAGATTGATTGAGATATAATTGACATATAACATTGTGTAAGTTTAAGGTTTACAATGTGATGATCTGATATATGCATATATCGAGAAATCATTGCAACAATAATGTTGATTAACACATCCATCACTTCAAATAGTTATCATTTTTTGTGTGGGTGTGGTAATAACTTTTAAGATCTACTCTCTTAGCAACTTTCAAGTATACGATACAGTATTGTTAGCTATAGTCACCATGTTGTACATTATATCCCCAGAACTTATTCATATTATAAATAAAAATTTGTAACCATTTGACCACCTTCACCTGTTTCCTCTCCTCTGGCCCCCTGGCAACCACCAATCTACTCTCTGTAGAATTTACTAGTGAAACCATCTGGTTCTGGGCTTTTCTCTGTTGGCAAGTTTTTGATTGAACTGGTTGTTCATCGGTGTGTTGTTTAATTTTCATGTATTTGTGAATTTTTCAATTTTCCTCCTGTTATTGATTTCATACCATTGTGGTTGGAAAAGATACTTGATATAGTTTCTACCCTTTTTGAATTTGTTGAAACTTGTTTTGTGGGCTAACATATGATCTAACCTGGAAAATGTTGTGTGTGTGCTTTAGAAGAATGTGTATACTGCTGTTGTTGGGTGGAATGTTCTGTATATATCTATTAGGTCAATTTGGTGTATATTGTTGTAAAATCTGCTGTTTCCATATTGATTTTCTGTCTGGATGATCTATCCATTGTTGAGAGTGGAGTATTAAAGCCCCATCTATTATTATATTGCTGTTTATTTCTTCTTTTAGTTCTATTAGTATTTGCTTTATACATCTAGGTGCTCCAATGTTAGATGCATAAATATTTACAATTGTTTTAGCTTTTGATTAATTGATCCCTTTATCATTATATAATGACCTTTTTTGTCTCTTGTGTGTATTTTTATGTTAAAATATATTTTTCTCATATAAGTATAGTTACCAGTGATATTTTTTGGTTACTACTGCTTGTGATATCTTTTTCCATCCATTTACACTCATCCAATGTGTGTCTTTGAAGCTAAAGTGAGTCCCTTTAGGCAGCATATTATTGGATCTTGTTTTTTCATCCCTTGAGCTATTTTGTGCCTTTTGATTGGAGAATTTAACCCATTTACATTTAAAGTAATTATCGATAGATAAGGACTCACTATTGCCATTTTGTTAATTGTTTTCTGACTGTTTTGTGGATATATTGTTCTTCGCTTCCTCTCTTGCTGTCTTCCTTTGTGATTTGATGACTTCTTTGGCTGTATGCTTTGATTCCTTCATCATAATCTCTTGTGTATCTACTACGTGCTTTTCCTTTCTGGTTACCATGAGGCGTACATAAAATATATTTGTAACATTCTATTTTAAGCTGATAACAACTTAACTTGGGTAACATACAGAAACTTTATACTTTTACTTCTTCCTCCTCATAGTTTAGGCTTTTGGTGTTACACTTTACATCTATTTCATATTGTGTATCCAATAACACATTATTTTAGTGATAGTTATTTTTAATATATTTGTTTTTTAACTTTTAATGTAGAGTTGTGATTGATACACCACAATTATAATATTAGAGAATTTGACTTTGACTCTATATTTACCTTTACTAATAAGTTTTACATATTCATGTTTTTATGATGTTCATTAACATCTTTTCATTTCAGCTTGAAGTTCACCCTTGCATTTCTTGTAAGACATGTCTAGTTGTGAAGAATTCCTTCAGTTTTTGTTTGTCTGGGAAAGTCTTTATCTCTCCTTCATTTCTTAAGGACAGCTTTGGTAGTATAGCATTCTTGGCCAATAGTTTTTTTCTTTCAGTATATTGAATATATCATCTCACTCTCTCCTGGTTTGCAAAGCCTGTGCTGAGAAATTTGCTTATAGTTTTATGGGAGTTCTCTTGTATGTGCTAAGTCACCTTTTTCTTGCTGCTTTCAAAATTCTCTGTCTTTTGACAACTTATTCATAATGTGTCTCATAACACTTTTTGGGTTCAACCTATTTGGGTGCTTTTGGTCCTCCTGTATCTGAATGTCCATTTCTTTCCCCAAGTTTTTGGAAATTTTGAACCATTATTGCTATAAATAGACTTTTTGCACCTTTGTCTTTTTTCTTCTCCTTCCAGGATTCTCATAATGCATATGTTCTTTCTTTCAATCCTGTCTCATACTCCTGTAGACATTCTTCACTCTATTTTATTCTTTTTTTATTTTGCTCCTCTGACTAGATAATTTCAAATTATCTGTCTTTTAATTCATTGATTCTTTCTTCTGTTTGGTTGAGTCTGATATTGAAGCTCTCTATTGAATTCTTCAGTTCAGTCATTTTATTCTTCAGCTCTAGGATTTCTGCTTTTATTTTTTCTTTTGATGGCTTCTATTTCTTTGTTGAACCTCTTATTTTGTTCATGCATAGTTTTCCTTATTTCATTTATTAGTCTATCTGTGTTCTTGTAGTACACTGAAATTATTTAATAGGTTTACTCTGAATTCTTTGTCATACAGTTTATAGATCCCCATTTCTTCAGGGTCATTTATTAGAGCTTTATTAGTGTCCTTTGATGGTGTAATGTTTACCTGATTCTTCATAATTTTTTTATCCTTATGTTAGTATCTGTGCATTTGAGTAAGTCTTCTAGACTTTACAGCTTCTCTTTGTCAGGGAAAGATCTTCATCAGTCAGTTCAGCTTGGGATACTGGATGGGTCAGCTATTAGTTTCCGTGGGCAGGTAGGGCTTGCTATCAGGATCTCCAGTTTTCTAAGGCCAATGCCCAGGCTCTGAGTTCAGGGAGCGTGCCATTTGCTGGGCTCCATGGCTGGGTAAGCTTGCTGGCTGTGTTCCATGTTCTAGTGGGTCATTATGTGGTTTCCCTGGTAGGGCAGGCATGCTGGCTATGTTTCACAGTCAAGTGGGGCCACTTAGTTGGGCTCTGTAATCACCTCTGGCCAGGTGGGTTCATAGGCTGCGTTTCCTAGCAGGGCAGTACTACTCGTTGCATTTTGCAACTGGGCAGGGCTGCAGGCTGTGCTCTGCAATTGTTCCTGCTCAGCAGGGCCTCAGGCTATGCTTACAAAATGGATGGTGCCACTGGCTGGACTCCATGTTCAGGCAGGGTTGTGGGCTGTGCTTCATGGTCAGATGGTCAGCACAGCACTTAGGCTGTGCTCTGCAATCAGGCAGAGCCACAGGCTGTGCCCTGGAGTTAGGTAGGGCTACAGGCTGTGCTTCCCAATCAGATAGGCCATTGGCTATGCTCCAATGTTGGGCATTGGACCTTGTTGTGAAGGTTATTGGCTGTGTGCTCTCATCAGGTGGGCTCCCAGCTTACCCCAAAGATGGGTGGAGTTGGAGACTGTGCTCCACAGTTGGGCTGGGTCACTGTCCAGGCTTTCCTGTTGAGAGGAGCTACAGGCTATGTTCCACAATTGGGCAGGATTACAGCTGGGATCTCTGCCTGGGTAAGGCTACAGGCTCTGTTCAACAATCAGGTAGGACCATAGGGTGGGCTCTCCTGTTGGGTGAGGTTGTAGGCCGGGCTCTGCAGCTGGGCAGTACTGTAGGCTGGGCTCTGAGGCTGCTCCGAGTCACTGTTCAAGCTCCTTGGTATGCGTTCATGTCCAGAGGCTATGCACTCAAAAGTTGGGCAAGGCTGCTGGCTTGGCTCTCTTCATGGGCAGGCCATAGGATATGCTCCACAGCTGCCAGGCATCTATGGCCACGCTTCCTGTGAGGTGGCACTGAAGGCTATGCTTAGCAGTTGGGCAGGGCTGCTAGTTTGCTCCCTGCCCAGGTGAGGCCATAGTCTCCATGTCTGGTATGGCCCATTGGCTGGGAACCCAAATTAGGCAGAACTGCCAACCGAGCTTCCTGGCCAGATAGGGCCACGGGCTTAGCTCTGCAGATAGACAGAGCCATTGGTTGGGATGTCTCCTTGGGTGCTGCTGTAAGCAGGAATGCAGTTCACCAAAATCTGAGCACTGGTTGCTGTAAGCTCTGCCCCTCTTCTTTGTTTCTATCTGATCCCCAGTGTTCGAGCTCCACAGTTTCTCCCAGTGACCCCTGTGAGATAAGACCCATGTGGGCCTCTTATGAAAACTTCTGCAATACTGGGGAAGTAGATATCCACCTTGGGTTCTTTTTTTTACCACCAGCGAAACTGTAGGCCTACGGGGCTCTCTTGGTGCAGCACTGTACATCCTGTGGAAGGCGCAGTACGATCAAAGCAAAGCTGCTCCTCTTACTTTCCTAATGTGGTCCTTCTCAGTCTTGGCGGTCCAGGGGAGTGCTTCAGCCTCATCCCTGGGTTCTGGGATTTTCACAGTGGTGTCTTGTCTATGGATAGTTGCTAACTGGTCTTCTTGTGGGGGTAACTGAAGTCAGGAACAACCTATGTCAACATCTTGATGATGTCACTCATCCACTGACCCATTTTAAAGCTTGAGGCCATAGAGCTACTTCAGAAGCATAACCAGAACTATGGATGCTAAGTTTAGGCCAACAGAGCTTTTTCAAGATGCTATACTGATTTTCAAAAATTATTGTGTTTTGTTGGCCAGGGATTATATCCCTTTTCCCTGCTCACTACTACATCTCTATACCAAATTTGCTTCTAAGGTCAGTTTCAGTTATTTTCCTTTTGAACCTGAAATCCTGGCTAATTTCTGTTATTTGTCAAGATCAAAATGATTCTGTGCATTTCATAGCTTTTGTTGTAATATAACCTTAGGGGCTGTCAGTGAAGAAACAAATTAGAATTTTCCTGCTTATCAAACCCCCAGGGTAAAATGAATTGCTTCAGTGCATTCTCTGGAAAGAGAAGGCAAAGGGGGCAATTTATTTGTATTCAGTTTAACCTCTTCAGGCTGTTGACATTGGAACTGGCTAATGACAAACTGATAAGAACTATTAAGTTCTCATTAGTGATGCCCCTGGATTAGAGCCATGTGGTACAGGACGTCATTTAATAGTAAATATTAAAGCATATTTATGAAAAGAAGAGAAAGGCATGTCTGCATTATTTAGAAGAAGAAAATAGAAGAGTAGAACTTAATTGGTATCAAAACCGGGTCAGAGACTAATTATGATTTCAGTTCCATGTAACTTTACCTTCTCATTTCTTGACCTCGTAATTGTTTCTGGCAATGCCATGGCTAGAAGAATACAGTGCTTTCAGAAATGTGAGCAGCTCAGAATCATTATTAACCTCAGGCTGTCTAAACAATTAATAATTCAATGTAATTTTATCTATACTGGTTTTCAAAATGGTTTGTTATGAGATAAGGTAATATTAATCCATCTGCCAGGGAGCAATCTCTAAAAAAGAATACAACTCATAGATCAATTAATTTATTCTTGGTTCGGAAGTCTGTGTGTGGACTGCAATGTGGCATGCTAATTGTTAGTAACTTAAATTTGAATGAGTTCTTATATATCATTGACATATTAAGGTGCAGCAAAGAAACACAGCAGCACAAACTGGCATGTTCATGGCCTTGAAAATATCTGTTAAAAACATGTATACAAAAGCTAGACGTATTTCAGGGAGTCAAAAGAAAAGCTTTGAGTCACATCTTAAGAAAACCATCATGACTCATTAGTGAGCTTTACGTATATGATTGTAAAATTTCTTATTATGAATACGTTATTTAATTATATAGTCAAAGTAGCGTACATCATATAAAAACACTAAGTGGCCATTTTATTTAGGTTCCGGTCTCCTAAATTTTATTAGCTCTCCTTTCTTAAGTATTCACCTAGAGGCCAAATATCAGCCTGTTTTAAACAAATTAGATTTATTATTTTTGAAATCTGAGCATTTATTTTTATATTTGCTTTAAGATTGTTTATTGTTTTTCTCCATATCTAGACTGTTTTATCTGACCTGTGAGGGAAAAATAACTAACATATAACTTCGAAGAGCCAAAAAATATTATAATTAGGAAGGCAGAACTTTAAATTAGGAATAATGCAAGCTCCTAGAATTCAAATTTATACAAAAACAGTATATCACTGAAAGACAGAAATTCAGTAAACCTAATGTCTTATTTAGCTTCTGCTTTTATCTTACTGTGTGAACACATGCACATCAGTGTGCCTGTTTATTTTAATTTCCTCATCTGTGATGTACAGTTAATAAATTCCACTTAGTTCATTGGTTTGTAGTGAGAATGTACAAGCAAAGTATAGCGTTATTTTGCAAAGGCCCCAGCTTTGGTGTTAATGGCAGATTCAAATCCCGTTAACATTGTGAGAGTCATTTAATCTCTCTGAATCTCTGTTTCTTCATCTGCAAAATGTTATGCGAATTAGAGATAAAATATGTAAAATACCTGACACACAGTAGGTATTTAGTCAGTGGATCTATTTTCTAATCTTACTGTACAAGACTTTGTAGGGAAATTGATAACCTCAGTGCCTCAAAGTGCAGTTTCCCACTAAGATTGAGGCAAGGACAATATTATGCAAATAACAATGATATACATATTTGTATGAAACCACAAATTTGATATGTACATTCAATCAAACTGTTATAACAAATTTAACTCCATGATGAAAGATAATTTTGTCAAACATTTAGCTATTTATCAATCAGAGTCTCCATTTTAATTATGAATTTTATCCTACAGGTATCTTTTGGATACTGGAAATTCATAATATTTTTTTCATAAAAAGTTTTAGGATTCCCAAGTCAAAGCCTATTTCCTGCCTTATTAATGTTAATAGGAGTTTTGGATCTCTCTTACCTATAAGAATTAGTTTGGTAACACTAATTCCAAATAAATCTTTTGAAGGTCTTTGAGTCCTGAGTATTAAGCCCTCCAACCCTGCGTGGTCCTAATGCTGAGTCAAGAGGGAATGGAGCTTGGAGGGATTGAGGATAGTGGTGACTTTAGCAGCATGGAAATTTAAAAAGTGAAGAGACATTTCCTTTGAAGGTAAAAGGGTGGGTCAATGACGGGAAAGTTCTCTAGCAGCAGAGAGGCAGGATAAAAAGTAAAAACTCACACATGTAGCTCATTGAAGGTTGATGATTAACTGAGAATGTCTGCCATATGGTTTACTACTACATACACATTATGCTGGATGTGGTGGGGACACAATGCGTCGCATTCTTCATATATTCATCTATGGTATAAGTCATAGAATCTCATCTTTGGAGGAGACATTAGTGGTTATTTACTTTCACCCATGCGCAATTTCCAATCTCATAAACTCAATTTACAAAGTCTTCCTTGGATTAAATGAGGACTTCAGTACCAGTATTTATTTTTATTTGTCTGTTTTATTTCATATCTTTTTTGCTTGGATAAGAATATATGTGACTTAGACTATGCGTCATTTAATTTAATTTAAATTGGCAGCTTATAAGGGCGGGAGCCTTGTAGGCAGCCTGGTAGCTGACTGTTGGCAACAGCAAAATGAATGCTTGGCAACCTTGACTCTGCTTATAGCTAAAAAAGAAAGTAAATTGAATAATAATAATAAAAATAATAAAGATTCTGTAGCAACGTATTTCTGGTTACTTTATATCCACTTAATATTTAGCTGCTTCGGAAAATGAAAAAACAAAAACCTCTTGAACACTCTAGGGCATTTATGTGGATCAAATCTAGAAAAACATATAATATTTGTCTCGGAGGGTCACTGGAGACTTTTATCCAAAGCTGGAAGTGACAGCTGGCAGATTTTATTCTATTATTTGCTATAAAGAGAAAGGGATAAATTTTGTCTCCTCTATGTGTGGCATTTACTTTGCCAAAGTAAACAATAGTACTTGCCAAATGGATTTAAAATATATATATAATAATTCCCATTATTTTAAAAAAACTGCTTTGAGCCTATTCAAATATTATGAAAAGCAACACAATATACTTGAAATTATAAATTTCTTAATTGTCTGTGATAAGATATACAGATAAGAAGGTAGTAGTCCCCCCACCTCTCATTTTTCCTACATTTACATTAAAAAACAACAATAGAGTTTTGGTTTAGGCTTTATTTGTTTGTTTTCTCTTTTATTTTTGACTTACAAATTTTAGGTATTTTCAAAGACTTGAATTATCAGAAATGGAAAATTCTTAGCCAAAAATATAGGATAATAGAACAAATTCCTTTAGGTGAACTTAACTCCCATGAAAAGATAAAGATATATCATGTTATGGCCTGAGGCATTATATCTAGCCTTGTGAATATCCACATACTATGGAATTTTTATATCTTGGGAAATTATAAAATAAGAACAGTTGTTGGTATAGGGTATGTATAAAGTATGAGTGCTGAAGAATTAGGAGAGAGAAAAAGAGGAAAATTTGGAGGAACCCAATGTTAATTTCCATTTGATTTAGTTTTAAGAACTTCAAAGTTTTGATATTAGAATCCTAATATCTTAACTTTATAAGCATAGACATGTCTTGATTTTCACTGCAATGTCATTCACACTTCAGAGAAGTCTGCATTTTTCATGCTCTTTCACTTTTGTGCATTTCTCCATACTCTAGATCTATGCCTGGGTTGGCTAATCAACAACTGACTCATTCTTCTATGTTAGTTTTCATTCTAGTGATGATATAAAGTTTTACTATTCAACCCTGATCTCTCTAGGTTTAGTTAGGCCTCTCTGAGCTCTCCCTAGATAAGGCAAGAATAGAGACTTTTCCTTATTGGTTATTCCCAGCCACTTTCAATGTTGTAAATACATACATTACTCTGAGGAAATTTGCCAAGAGATTGTAGCATACAAAGAGCTCTTACTCAAGTTTGCAGAAATTTTTTGCATGTCATGGCAAGGAAAGTGACAGAATAAATTCTCTAAGAGAGTTAAGGAAATTGTGTATGCATTTAATAGGAAATTTTAAAAATAAATATTTCACAACCAAATTGACTTAAATTTTAAGCAAGAGTGAAAATATATTAGGTATGTTTCTGTGAGCTATAGACTATTCCATTAGTATATAAGGTCACAATTGTATTTAATTAATTTTACATGTTTATGTTGTTTCTTTTAATCCTAGCTGTGTGAGAAAGTACAAATAACATTGATGGACAATAGGTGAAGACTTTTCAAATATGCCAAGCTGTAAAGTCTATTGCAAATGGAACCATTAACAAAAAACTTCACTTAAAATTTTCAGTTCAAAATTGGTAGTATGTATTTACCAATAAAGAAACATGAATAACTCCAGGATAAAAAATGTAACTGCTGGTTTTAAATGAATTCATAAACTCTTTGAGAATTGCTAAAGTGTAAAACTTGATTCATGACCCAAGAGAGAAGTCTACTGAATATAGAAGTTACAATTTTGCTTTTGTTTGATTGCTTTCCATGTGACCAGTCATCTTCTAAAATGTTCTCTCAACAAGGTGCTATTCCATATTTTCCACGGATTTTATATTTAGTAAATGTCTATCTGTATGTGTGGGTGTATGGATATATGGGATAGATATATCCCATACATTCATATATCCACATGGATCTATGGGGTAGATAGATAGATAGATCTATATATATAGATATAGAGATATATCTATAAACAATGATATAGATAGATAGATAGATAGATAGATAGATAGATAGATAATGTAACCACAAGGGAAACAGTTTAATCATCATTAATAGTCTTGAGCTGTTGATTTCAACAATAAAGAACACAAGTGTTTTAGTTTGTCCTGCATGATCATACATGAGGTGAAGAGTCTGGATTGTGGTTTAGCAAAAAGTTTTAGTTTTATTGATAGTAGCCACAAATCCCTCGATCACATACAACTCCATAATTAGCAACTCTTTAGTCTAGATTGGAACATCAGGACACACTCCAAAATCTTTCCTTTGGGGAAAAGTTGACACTAAAGTACCCCTTTTACCTGATGGAGCACGTATTCTCAACCAAACCAGAACTGGAAAATTTTCAAAGTAAGAAGAAAGATTCATCTTGTGAAAACAATAGTTTTGTCCTGTAAAGCAACTTAAAATACTTTAAACCTATTACACAATTTTATACATATATATTTTATGCATATATATGTCTAATTTTAAGAGTTATGTTTTTGCTATCTATTGTTGTGTAACAAACATGAACCATAATAAAATGTAGTAGCTTAATAACAACATTTTGTTATTTTTATGTAACATTCTGTGGCTTGACTAGGCTCACTTAGGTGGTTCTCTCTTGGGATCTCTCGCGTGATTGTAGTCAGATAGGGCCTAGAGATACCTGGAGATTCAACTGGACCAGATGTTCAAGATGGCGTATTCACATGGATGACAGTTTGTGCGAGTTGTCATCTGAGAGCTCAGATGTGGCTGCCTACAGCACCCCACGCACATAGTCTCTCCATATGTCTTAGTCTCCTCACGACAAGACAGTTGAGTTCCAAGAGTGAGTCATTCAAGAGGCAGGAAATGGAGACTGCCATTCTCTTAAGGCCTGGGAATAGAAACTGTTGCATCACTGCTTTCACTATGGTCTATTGGTCAAAGCAGACACAGATCCTGCTCACATTCAAGGGGAGAGGATATTAACCTCACTTGTCCATCATAGGAGTTCAAAGAATTTGTGGCCAGTTTTAGTTCCCCATAATATTTTGTTTTATAAATAATTTCAGTAATATACTACAGCCTTGTTTTTTGTTGGAAATGAGAAAAGTGCTATCTGTTTTTCCCAGTTTAGTTCTGTTCCCTTGATAAATCATTTTATATTGACAACTTAATTTGTATAACTTAAATGAAATTTTCCTCAATGAAATACTTTTCCATGAGAAAGACTTAGGGAATACTTACATTCTGTAAATAACAAACAGTTAATTATCAATCTAAATCTAATCATCAATCTCTGATCTAAATTAAACTGTTAAATGTTTTGGGATGATTGAGCCAATCATATTAGTATAAATATGTTGTCTTATGACTCTCTTGTAGATCCATATAGATTAGCAGAGTAGTTTACAAGAAGTTTCAACTTAAATGCTTAGTGACTTTGTAATTATTTTGATCTCATTGGCTTTGTGACTATTCACTATGTTTTTTTTTCAGTAAAAGTAAGGACAATTTCAGTTATTCTTTTAATATTTAAAAATTGTCACACTAAATGTCCATGGATTAATAGATTCTGAAGAGTACTAATTTGAGAATGGGCCAAGAATAAAATCAAAAGCCACCAACATTTCAGAATAGATGATTTCTGAAAATCAGCATTTTTTTCCCTCTCTTATTATTTTCTATTGCAATTCTCTTTGCACACTATCATTTTACCTCCTTAACTATCTATCTACTTCATTGATGCAGGAATTGAAATATATCATTATAATATAAATGTTTGCATAATGAATATAATGATAGATTATTTTAGCAGAAAATATTGAAAAAGGAAATTATTATAACATTATTTCACCTTTCCCAAAGATAAGAATTTACAGATTTGGGGTGATTTGCCTTTTATAAATATATATAGATACAGCTTTGTATTTAAAATGAATACAATATGTATAAAAGCAATGATAATTAACTTTAATATCCAAAAATCTTCTTTTTAGACATTATATCCATCAAAACAAATGTAAAACAAAGCAGCGATAATTTCAGATGCCTAGAGTGAGCCATACTTCTTTTCTTGTTAAATAACCCTATATGTAGCAAATTAGTTAATATATTTTTTAACTGACCCCAAATTATAGAATGGCATAGTACGTGAGCTAACTTGGAGTTTCCTTGGGCAATTTCCCTGAAGTGATGATTATCAGAGACCACAGGTTAAATCTAACGATAGCTTCTGTAAGAGGAACATGTGCTAATTCTAGGCTGCCATGCTATTCATATAGTGCTTGTATTTTTTTACTTTATTATCTTGGTATATCAATGGTGGCCTCATCTCAAATTCATATTTTCTCTAGGGCTAGAATGAATCTTAGACTTCCTCTAGAATAAATCCTTGTTCCAGACATAATTAAATTCTAATTATTACAAAAAGAATGTCATAACCTCCTTCCTTAAAAAGTTTTACAAATGAAACCTTCCAAACATCTTTTTGGAACCATATCTTTTCAAGCTATGATTTTAATTGCCTAATTTAGGTGCAAATTTCTTTGTGGGTGAGACATTTTCATATTATTTGAGAAAAAGATTTTGCTTGTTGTAGAAAGAAGAATCTCGTAAAAAGTTATAAGCATAAAACATTACTATAAATCACATCAAATCATTGTAAAAAAAATTAAAATTTCAACAACTGTGAAAATTCAAAAAATTTACCCTACTTGCAAGCTAACAAATTAGCCTGTCACAGTTTCTTGGATGGTGATAAAAGACATAAGACTCCTGGGTCAAAGATAAAGGACAGGTTATTGCTTTCAGCAATAGTGAGAGACAGAGTAATATCATTTCATGCCGTTTTCTGAAGCTCCAATCCTCATAAAGAAAGATTAAGAGAGCCAGATGACACATGCACACACCATAGTTTCATTATAGGAGAGGAACTCTGAACATAAGGGACTCTAAGCATGCCTACTCTTTGCCCTGGAGTGGGAGATACCGAAAAGTAGGGATGTGTTACCTTTGCTCTGGAGGGACATTATGTCTATCTTTCAAGGCTTTAGGCAAGCCTGTCTTTTCATGCTCTCTGTTGTACATACATCCTTAAAAAGATAATGTGTGGATCAAAGAGTAGTCAATATCTCGCTTTGCTAGATTAGTACAAATATAAGAAACCCAGGGAGAATTCTTTCTCAACAGTAAAATGCAAAATATCGGTTCCCTAAAACAAATAGAAGATAGAAATAAATATTAGCGGTATAACATCGTGACTGTTCATTCATAATGCCTCAATTGAATGTCAAGTTGAGTAGCAATTTTTTGAGTTTCTTATTTATACAGGATATTCAAATAGTAAGCTTTAGGAAAATATTACAGTCCTTTCAACTTTTTCCACAAAATCTAAAAAGTGAACAAACGGTACCTAGTTGTTGCAAATTTTTGCTAGGCATTATGGTAGCACCAAAAAATTACATTCTCTAAACTGGTTTATAATTTCTTTGGGGAGACATAATGTCCATATATGAAATAAACTAGAGAACAACTTATTATGGTATGTATCAAAATACTAGATTGTGGATATAGAATTCATATCCTATTGATTTAATTTATAGACCATTTTAACACATATTGCCTCATTTTATATCCATGCCTCATTTGTATTGTGATATTTTATTGATTTTGCAATTTAAAATTTTTATCATCTCTGAAATAACCATGGATCGTGTACTTGATGGCATCTTACTAATAAGATCACAGTATTTTCTGAGTAGTACAGACAATAACGGTGCATTTTTCATCATTTGAAATGCATCATTTCCGTTTGGAGAAGAAAGCAAAGCTCAAAAATATTAAGTTATTTTCCCAAGATAACACAGCCAATAGATGTTAACACATAATTTGAACCTAGGTCTTTTTATTCTAACACTTTTTAATCCAACAAGAAGTCTTTTCTGCCTCAAGTCCTTTAACATCTCACATTATTTCATTATTGATGGCATTGAGAGTTTCAAATGAAGTAATGGTTGCTCAGATTAGCTTAATACCAAACAGATGTTTTTTTTCAGTCCCAGTGAAAATCTCTTCAAAGAGTTAAAAGGTTAAATGAAACACAGCTAACAGGAAAATCAAACAAAATACTATCTTTTTGCCTGTGACTATTTTGAGTTGTGTTTGTCTCTCTTTTCAATGTATAGGTCTTTTTTTGGTATTAGTAACATAAAAACTTTGTCTATGTATTTTAAATATTTTTCCAGTTTCTAGTTTGCCTTTTAGTTTTATGTTCTGTCTTTTGCTGTAAACAGAATAGTCTATATTTCAGGTTTTAAAATGTATATTCATAACTTTTTAGATAAAAGTTTCTGTATTTATTATGCTTTCTTTCAGATCTGTGGTTTGTTTTTATTTTCATTATGATGTTGATATTTTTACTTTTGTTATTTGTTTGCTTGTTTGTTCATTTTAATTGATCAGGCTTTTTTGTTTCTTTCACAATTCTTAGATGATTTGTGAATCTAGATAAGGTAGGATAGATCACAAAGTGGTCCAGTTTTAAGGACTGGCGATATTACAGGGACTTAGCCAAGGCAACTTTCACAAAATTCATAAATAAGCATTGTAAATTCTCCAAATGTTTCCATATGAAACAAATGAGGGTCAGGATACTTGATGGATGCCAAAACCTGTGCCTCCCTCCTTCCTCTTGTAGATATACCAACAGTTTGGTATTAACTGTGGATGCAGATTCAGGAATAGTTTGAAGGAAATTTCTCACTGACATAAGTACTTTCTTGTGGGAATTGGGGCACGATGGTAACCCATGTTGCCTGAACCTAATGTACAAATTCCAAGTTTTTGCCGGTGCACAGCTATATATTCTAGTTATATAATGCTTACGAACACATTATTTTCATATTTTATTGAGATTTCATCTCCACAGGCTCGGTTATGGTCTATCACAGTAGGATGCTGGGGAGAAGTTAATTATAGGCCTTGAGAGAAAGTCTATGAGTATAAACAAGCCAAAGACATGTGGCCTATTTTGGGATTTCCTGGGGATTGATGACTCATAGGAGTATGGGACATGCTATTTGTCTTGTGGTCTCCCAGGTAACTCACACTATTTTATGCTCTTTTCTTAATTGGTAGAAAGTAATAGAAATTCTCCCTCTCTTGCTGCCTTGAGAAATGGGACTTTTTAATTTTTCTTTTTTCTCTCTTTCCTTTTTATTTTATTTTTTATATTTATTTATTTATCTTTTGCCAGTACCACAGAAGCCACATCATATCATCTCCTAATTACTACTCTCAAAAGTAAACACCATCTTGACTTTTATTACCATCACTTCCTTGCAAAATTTTCTGGAAAGAGAGAGTTCATGGCTTCTTATTCTTAAAGGGTTCTATACCCCCTCAAAATTAGCTAACATTTCTCTGAAAGTATAATCATTATGATACTAAAGGGAGTTGTTGAAAGAAAGGAATGTGAAAAAGCTTCAACTCATATATAATATTTGGTAATGCAAACTATTATAATGAAGCAAACAGGAGGATGAGGATCTAGAGAAATAAAATTTATTGATTACCTCCTAGGTGTCAGGCATTATATTTATGTCATTTCTAGTTTAGTGATCAATCAATAATTCACAAAAGGAATCTACTAAAATTATATATTTTCACATTTTATGGAGTTTTTTTCTGAGTAATTTGATAAATTACAGCTTTTACTATTTTGATGCATTTCAAAATCTTGAGACAGTATTTTAGAGACATGTGGAAGGGAGATAGCAATTAGGGGCATCTGGATTGCCCTAAGCATGATTCAAATATTTTTATCTGACCTCTCCTTTTTAATGTTAGTAATATCTAATCCTGACTGCCCAAGTAAGAACTTTATCAAGAACAGTAACAAAACTACAAAGTATAATTGCTATATCTTTTTACAACTGAAATTCATTATCACTGTTGAAATTTCTTACTTTTTCTATTTATGCAACATGCAGAGAATTTGTTTTAGAAGATGGGCTTATTGCCTTACAATAATTTAGTAATTTCCTCCAGGATTCTTCAACTTGGGTTCATAGACTTCAAGGGGAAAAAGCCTATAAATATGTGGACCTCAGGATCCATGATCACCTTCTTGCTTTTATTTATAGTTTAAGAAACTAAGCATGTGTCCCTAAACACTCTAGTTTGGTTTTTCCTGTTTTCTTTTTGTATTATACCTAAAGATAATCATTCAGTATACATTATTTTTTGCGTCAGGCTTAATATTGTATTGTGAGATTTTTCCACATTGTTAGTCTTTTTAAATTCGTACATTCAGGTGAGTGCTTAGTAGTACCTCATGATTCTAATTAGCATTTCCTAGAATTATTTTCCATTAGGATAATCTTCATATCAGTCAGTTTATTGCGAACTATGCTATTGCTAATGAAAGAAAGAAAAGGAAAGGAAATAAGCAAAATGAAAAAAGAAAAAGAATGGGAAAGAAGAAAAAGAGAAAAGGAAAGGAAAAAAAGAAAACTCAGTGACTTACAATGACAAAAGTATAATTTTCATACATGGTACTTGGTCATCTTGGGTTGGCCTGGGTCTCCTCCACAGGTTCTATACTATGAGACCTAAGCTGATGAAGAACCCCCTTTCTGGACGTTGCTTATCTCATGCCAAATGGAAAGGAGAATGTGGCAGGTACACCCCTTGGATTAAAGCTTTTGGTCAGAGGTGGCCCATGTCACTTTCACTCAAATTTCATTGACCAAAGCAAATTGCATGCTGAAGCCTTTTATCAATTGGGCAGAGAAGAGTGTGAAAATTTTGTAAAATAATATAATCTATCACATCCTCTTTTGTGAGTTTCAGATCACTTATTCATTTTTCTCCATGATCAGCTTTTCCACCCCAACATGTTAATGTTTTTATTTTGGTTTTGTTGATCTTCCTCTATTTTGTTTATTTTCTATTTTATTATTTCCTTTTATCTGTATTATTTATTTATTATAATATTTAATTTTATATGTCCTTCTTATACTGACTTCTTGTGATACATGATTATCAACAATGTCATTTTTAGTATATACATTTTGATGGTATATTTCCTTCTAATTTAAGTTGTATCCCATAAGTTTTTTTTTACATAGTTTATTTTATTTTATTTTTTTAAAATTTTTTGTTTATTGCAGTAACATTGGTTTATAACATAGTATAAGTTTCAAGTGTACATCATTATACTTCTATTTCGGCATAGATTACATCATGTTCACCACCCAAATACTAATTACAACCCATCACCACACACATGTGCCGAATTATCCCTTTCGCCCTCCTCCCTCCCCCTTCCCCTCTGGTAACCACCAATCCAATCTCTGTCTCTATGTGTTTGTTTATTGTTGTTATAATCTAATACTTAATGAAGGAAATTATACGGTATTTGACCTTCTCCCTCTGACTTATTTCACTTTGCATAATACCCTCAATGTCCATCCATGTTGTCACAAATGGCTGGATTTCATCGTTTCTTATGGCTGAGTAGTATTCCATTGTGTATATATACCACATCTTCTTTATCCATTCGTCCCTTGATGGGCACTTAGGTTGCTTCCAAGTCTTGGCTATTGTGAATAACGCTGCAATGAACACAAGGGTTCATGTATCTTTATGCATTGGCGTTTTCAAGTTCTTTGGATAAATACCCAGCAGTTGAATAGCTGGATCATATGGTAGTTCTATCTTTGATTTTTTGACGAATCTCCATACTGTTTTCCATAGTGTGGCTGCACCAGTTTGCACTCCCACCAGCAGTGTATGAGAGTTCCCTTCTCTCCACATCCTCTCCAACACATGTTGTTTCCAGTCTTGCTAATTATAGCCATTCTGACGGGCGTGAGATGATATCTCATTGTAGTTTTGATTTGCATTGCCCTGATAGTTAATGATTTTGAACATCTTTTCATGTGTCTGTTGGCCATCTGTATATCTTCTTTGGAGAAATGTCTGTTCAGGTCTTTTGCCCATTTTTTAATTGGGTTGTTAGTTTTTTTGTGGTTGAGATGCATGAGTTCTTTATCTATTTTGGAAATTAAGCCCTTATCAGATGTATGGTTTACAAATATCTTCTCCCAATTGTTAGGTTGTCTTTTCGTTTTGTTGATGGTTTCCTTTGCTGTGCAGAAGCATTTTAGTTTGATGTAGTCCCATTTGTTTATTTTTTCTATTGTTTCTCTTGCCCGGTCAGACATGGTGCTTGAAAATATGTTGCTAAGACCGATGTCGAAGAGCGTACTGCCTATGTTTTCTTCTAGAAGTTTCATAGTTTCAGGTCTTACATTCAAGTCTTTAATCCATTTGGAGTTAATTTTTGTGTATGGTGTAAGGTAAGGGTCTATTTTCATTTTTTTGCATGTGGCTATCCAGTTTTCCCAACACCATTTGTTGAAGAGACTTTCTTTTCTCCATTGTATGTTCTTGGCTCCTTTGTCGAGGATTAGCTGTCCATAGATGTGTGGGTTTATTTCTGGGCTTTCGATTCTATTCCATTGATCTCTGTGTCTGTTTTTGTGCCAGTACCATGCTGTTTTGGTTACTATAGCTTTGTAGCATATTTTGAAATCAGGGAGTGTGATACCTCCAGCTTTGTTCTTTTTTCTCAGGATTCCTTTAGCTATTCGGGGTCTTTTGTTGTTCCATATAAACTTTAGGATTCTTTGTTCTATTTCTGTGAAAAATGTTGTTGGAACTTTGATAGGCATTGCATTGAATCTATAGATGGTTTTAGGAAGTATGGACATGTTAACTATGTTAATTCTTCCAATCCAAGAGCATGGAATATCTTTCCATTTCTTTGTGTCTTCTTCAATTTCTTTCAGAAATGTTTTATAGTTTTCCATGTACAGATCTTTCACCTCTTTGGTTAAGTTTATTACTAGGTATTTTACTCTTTTTACTGCAATTGTAAATGGGATGGTATTCTTAAGTTCTCTTTCTGCTACTTCGTTGTTAGTGTATAGAAATGCAACTGATTTTTGTATGTTGATTTTATATCCTGCCACTTTACCATATTCGTTTATTACTTCTAAAAGTTTTCTGGTGGATTCTTCAGGGTTTTCTATATATAAAATCATGTCATCTGCAAATAGTGACAGTTTCACTTCTTCCTTTCCAATTTGGATCCATTTTATTTCTTTCTCTTGCCTAATTGCTCTAGCTAGGACTTCCAGTGTTATGTTAAATAGGAGTGGTGAGAGTGGGCATCCTTGTCTGGTTCCTGTTCTTCGAGGGACAGCTTTCAGTTTTTCACCATTGAGGATGATATTAGCTGTGGGTTTCTCATATATGGTTTTTATTATGTTGAGGTACTTTCCTTCTATACCCATTTTATTCAGAGTTTTTATCATAAATGGATGCTGTATCTTGTCAAATGCTTTCTCTACATCTATTGAGATGATCAGAGAAAATCATAAAATAATGAAGATTTTTATTCTTCATTTTATTAATGTGGTGTATCACGTTGATTGATTTGTGAATGTTAAACCATCCTTGTGTACCTGGAATAAATCCCACTTGATCATGGAGTATACTCTTTTTAACATATTGTTGTAGGCTATTTGCCAGTATTTTGTTGAGGATTTTTGCTTCGATGTTCATCAGTGATATTGGCCTGTAATTTTCTTTTTTTGTGTTGTTTTGTCTGGTTTTGGTATCAGGGTAATGTCGGCTTCGTAGAGTGAGTTAGGGAGCTTCCCCCCTCCTCAATGTTTTGGAAGAGTTTGAGAAGGATAGGTATTAAGTCTTCTTTGAATGTTTGGTAGAATTCACCAGGGAAGCCGTCTGGTCCTGGATTTTTATTTTTGGGGAGGTTTGTGATTACTGTTTCGATCTCCTTACTGGTGATTGGTATATTCAAATTCTCTACTTCTTCTTAATCCAGTTTTAGAAGGTTGTATGAGTCTAAGAATTTATCCATTTCTTCCAGAGTGTCGAATTGGTTGGCATATAGCTTTGCATAGTATTCTCTTATAATCTTTTGTATTTCTGAGGTGTCTGTTGTAATTTCTCCTCTTTCATTTCTGATTTTACTTATTTGTGCCTTCTCTCATTTGTTCTTGGTGAGTCTAGCTAAAGGTTTGTCAATTTTTTTTATCTTTTCAAAGAACCAGCTCTTGGTTTTATTAATTTTTTCTATTTTCTTTTGGTCTCTATTTCATTTATTTCTGCTCTGATATTATTTCCCTTCTTCTACTGATTTTGGGCATTGTTTGTTCTTCTTTTTCCAGTTCCTTTAGGTGCATTGTTAGATTGTTTATTCGAGATTTTTCTTGTTTGTTGAAATAGGCCTGTATTACTATAAACTTCCCTCTTAGAACAGCTTTTGCTGTATCCCATAAATTCTGGCATGTCGTATTTTCATTTTCATTTGTCTCCAGGTATTTTTTGAGATCTTCTCTTATTTCTTCGTTGACCCAGTCATTGTTCAGTAGCATTTTCTTTAATCTCCATGTATTTGTGGCTTTTCTGATTTTCTTTCTATAGTTGATTTCTAGTTTCATACTGTTGTGGTCAGAAAAGTTGCTTGGTATTATTTCAATCTTCTTAAATTTATGGAGACTTGTTTTGTGGCCTAATATGTGATCAATCCTGGAGAATGTTCCATGTGCATTTGAAAAGAACATGTATTCTTCGGTTTTTGGATGGAATGCTCGGTATAAATCTACTAGGTCCATCTGTTCTAGTGTGTCATTTAAGGCCAATGTTTCCTTGTTGATCTTCTGTTTGGATGATCTATCCGTTGGTGTAAGTGGAGTGTTAAAGTCCCCTACTATTATTGTGTTACTGTCTATCTCTCTTTTTATGTCTGTTAATAAGTGCTTTATATATTTAGGTGCACCTACATTGGGTGCATAGATATTTACAAGTGTTATATCCTCTTGTTGGATTGTTCCCTTGATCATTATGTAATGCCCTTCTTTGTCTCTTTTTACAATTTTTTTGTAAAGTCTATTTTGTCTTATATGAGTACTGCTACCCCAGCTTTCTTTTCATTGCCATTTGCGTGGAGTATCTTTTTCCATCCCTTCACTTTCAGTTTGTGAGTGTCTTTAGGTCTGAAATGTGTCTCTTATATGCAGCATATATATGGGTCTTGTTTTTTTATCCAATCAGCCACTCTATGCCTTTTAATTGGAGCGTTTAGTCCATTGACGTTTAAAGTAGCTATTGATAAGTATGTACTTACTGCCATTTTTTAACTTTTTTTTCTCAATATATTAGTAGTCCTTCTCTGTTCCTTTCTTCTTCTATACAGAATTGATGGTCTCTTTAGTTTGACCTCTGTCTGAAAGTTCTACTCTTTAACTCTCCTCCTCCCTCCTTTTATGTTTTTGATATCATCTCTAACCTCTTTTTTGTGCATTTGTATCCATTACCCTCTTATCATGGAAATGGATAATTTTCCCTATTTGTGGTCTTCTCTTTTCCCCTCACATCAGTCCCTTTAACATTTTTTGTAGCACTTGTTTCTTGGTGACAAACTCCTTCAATTTTTGTTTGTCTGGGAAATTTTTGATCTCTCCTTCTATTTTGAATGATAACTTTGATGGATAGAGTATTCTCGGCTGTAAGTTTTTTCCTTTTAGCACTTTAAATATATCATGCCATTCTCTTCTAGCCTGTAAGGTTTCTGTTGAGAAGTCAGCTGATAGCCTTATGGGGTTTCCTTTGTATTTAACTTGAGTTTCTCTTGTGGCTTTTAGGATTCTCTCTTTATCTTTAATTCTGGACATTTTGATTATGATGTGTCTTGGTGTGGGCCTCTTTGGGTTTATCTTGTTTGGGGCTCTCTGTGCTTCCTGTACCTGGATGTCTGTTTCCTTCCTTAGGTTAGGGAAGTTTTCATCTATTATTTCTTGAAATAGATTGTCTTCCCCTTTGTCTCGCTCTTCTCCTTCCGGGACACCTATAACACGGATGTTAGTGTGCTTGATGTTGTCCCAGAGGTCCCTCAGACTCTCCTCACCCTTTTAATTCTTTCCTCTTTTACCTGTTCAGCTTGGGTAATTTCTTCTAGTCTTTCGTCCAGCTCACAGATCCATTCTTCTGTATCCTCTACTCTGCTTTTGAGTCCCTCTAATCAATTTTTCATTTCCAGTATTGTATTCTTCATTTCTGATTGGTTCTTTTTTATATCGTCCATTTCTTTGTTGACATTCTCACTGAGTTCATCTATTCTTCTCCCCAGATCAGTGAGTATCCTTAACACTCTTTGTTTGAACTCTCTGTTGGGTAGGTTGCTCATTTCTGTTTCACTTAGTTCCTTTTCTGGGGTTTTGTCCTGTTCCCTTACTTGGAATGTATTCCTTTGCCTCCTCACTTTGCTTCTTTCCCTGTGCTTGTGTCTACGTATTAGGTAGGTCAGCTACGTCTCCTGCTCTTGGATAGGTGACCTTATGTAAGTGATGGCTTAGGAGGCCTGCAGTGTGCTTCCCTCAGTTCTCAATATTCCAGGGGTGACCCCTATGTGGGCTACGTGAGTCCTTCTCTTGTGGCCTATTTGCTCTCCCTGTAGGCACCCAGGGAGGCCGAGTTATGCTCCTGGCCAGCTGTTGTAATGCTCAGCTGCTTGTAGTTGTTGTGGGCCCTTCAGTCTCTTTATCAGGTGTGGGGAGCCCCAGCACTGTTGGCTGCAAGTTCTAATACCACATTTGTGTTGCAGTATTTCTTTTAAGTGAGTAGGCCCCCAGTGTGGCAGGTTGTTAAGCTCAGGGGCTTACAATTGCTATAAGCCTCCAGCCTTTAGGTCTCTTGTCAGCTCTCTGAGGATTGCAGCTGGGTGGGGCTGGCCTCAGGCACGGGAGCACCCAATTGTTTAAGGCTTTGGAAGGTGGGGAAAATCCCCTATGTGGGTCTTTGAGAAGCACAAGTCTTCTGCAGCTGACAAGCCCTGCCGTGCACAGGTCCACACACATAGTCAACACAGTCCTGCCCCGTGTGCGTGCCCCGACCTCCCTAAGCAGACCCAGTTTCTCCACGGCCAGAGCCCCACACACTCCACCATCTCCCCACACTCTCTACCCGTTCCTTGTGCATGCCCTGCCCCACTGAAGTGGGCTCAGTTGCCAGGCTGCAGAGAATCCAGTCACCAATCTATGCAGGCCCACAAGTTGCCTGAGGGCTTGTTGTTGGGTGGGGCCAGTCTCTAGGGTGGGCTGCCTGCCCTGGCTGAGCTGGATTAAATTGGTGCTCTAGCAGGTGGGGCAGACGCTGGGCTAGCACACCCCAGGGAGAACTCCAATGTCGTTTGTTTCAGCACACCCACACCAGGCCACAGCAGTGGCCACCGCCAATGTCCCAGTCCCTGGAGAGGTCTCACCTCTCACCAAGATGCACACAGGGCCTATCCGGTGAGTGAGTCTCTTTTCACCAAAGCACTGTGCACCTTTCTTTCTGGTGATTTTAGGTTGCTTTCTGAAACGGGTGAGTTTGCGCGTGGGCTCTTTAAGAACCAGTTTTAATTTCTTTGTGAACCGGGTTTTCTGGGGTACTCCCCAGTGTTTTAGTAGCAGGCAAAGTCAGATATTCTGCCACTCGTCTCGATTGTGCTGGGCCTACAAAATGCCCACAGCGGGGGCACTCCCTGGCTCAGGGCCCCGCTCCTCCAGGGAGGCTACATACCTGTGAGCTGCTCCCAGGCGGCCGTGAGGCGCCGTGGCTGGTGAAGGCGCTGTTTTTCCTCTCTAGAAGGGAGTTTCTGCCTCTTCCACCTCAGTTAAGATTGTCCGTTGTTGCAGGAGTTCCTCTTATCCAGTTTTCAGTTCTGTCTCAGGGGTAATTTTTCCACAAGTAGTTGTAAATTGGCGGTGTCTGTGGGAGGAGGTGAGTTCAGAGTCTGCCTACGCCGCCATCTTGACTTCCTCTCCCCATAAGTTTTAATAAGTATTGTTTTCATTAAAATTCATTTAAAATACTTTTTAAAAAATTTACAGGGCCAGCCCCAGTGGCCTAGTGGTTAAGTTTAGCATGCTCTGCTTCAGTGGCCTGGGTTTGGTTCCCAGGCACAGACCTATACCACTCTGTTAGTGGCCATGCCATGCTGGCAGCCCACATACTAGAAAATAGAGGAAGACTGGAACAGATGTTAGCTCAGGGCAAATCCTCTTCAGCAAAAAAAAAAAAAAAAAAAAAAAAAAAAATTACATCATGATTTTTTTCTTTAGTCAATGAGTTATCTGAGAGTTTCCAAACACATTGAGACTTCCTAATTATCCGTTATCATTCATTTCTAGCTTAATTATGATCGCAGAAATACTTTGTGTGATTTCCATCTCTTCAACTTTATTGCCAAGCATAGGTAAGTCATTATATTAAATGTTCTCTATGTAGAAAGAGAGGTATTTTAGTCAGTAGTAGGGACAATAACCTGCAGGTACTTATTAGATCAATTTGCTAATCTTTTTGGTCCAGTCTGATATATCAAGTGGTATGGGAAAACTCAAGTTGACTTTCCTGAGCCTATTGTGCCCATCTTTTCCCCATGTAGGATAAGTGATGCAATGTTGGGAGCTTGAAATCAGCCATGGTGGGGGAATTTACACCACAGAAATCAACAAATACTACAAACCAGGACTTTTATTCTTTGGAACCAGTTATTAGACATTTACCAGTACACCGTTGTCTCTATCCTTATGTGTATGTTTGTGCGTGCACACTACTTGTCACTGAGAATAGGTGTGTTAAAATTTCACACCAAGATCATGTCTATCTCTATTTTTTCCTGGTAGGTTTGTCAATTTTCATATTATATATTTTGAAGTTATATTATTCTAAACTTAGGATTGTTACATTTTATTGCTGAATTGAACCTTTTATGACAATGAACTGTCCCTCTTTATCTCTAGTGATGTGTTTTGCCTTATAGTCTACTTTGATTTTAATGGCGATATCAGGGTTGTTTTTGTTAAATTTTCCATGGAATATATCTTTCTATCATTCTGAATCCTTATGTTTAGATACGTCTCTTGTAAACAGAACATAATTGAGGTTTTATTTTTTATCCAATCTGACACTCTCATCTTATAAATGGAGCATTTAGTAGATTTACATTTAATATTGTTACTCACATATTACAATTTCAATTTCCCATTTTATTAAGTGATTTCTCTTTGCTTCATCTGTGCTATATGTCTTGCCTCTTTTGGAAATGATTATGTATATTTTGTTGATTCATTTTTCCTTTTCTTCCAACTTAGAAATATTCTTTAAAATTTACTTTCAAGTGAATGTATATACGTATATATATTCAGAAAATAAAAAATGAGAATATTGTCTATACCTAAATTAATGTAGACAGAGAGAGAGAGGATGTATTATAATAGTTAGGAAACATTTAATTTTCAAGCTAATAAAAAGAAAGATGAAATAACAAAATGCACACAATCATTCCCAAAAGAGACAGGAAGGACGAGAAAAAAAGACAGCATAGATGAAGGAAAGAGAAATCACTTAATAAAATGGTAATTTTAAGCCAAAACATTTGAGTAACTATTAAATGTAGGTAAGCTAAATGTTCCATCTATAAGACAAGATCGTCATACTGGATTTAAAAAAACCACACACACACAAACTCAATTTTATTGTTTCCAACAGGTTTTATAGTTAATTTTTTTGAAGTCGGTGACTGATAACTCCAATACCTGTAGTGCCCATAGGTCTGTTTCTATTATCTGTTGTTTCTCTTGGGTTGTTAATTTGTCTCATTTACCCGGGTTTCTGATTATTTTAATAATCTGTTAGACATTGAATTTGCAATATTGTTTATAGGAATATTTTGATACCTAGCATGATATTATTCCTCTAAGGAGGCTTTCCATTTGTTTCTGCCAGTCAGCTGTAGGCAGTAACCATCCAGAAACTCAGTCATTTAAACTGAGTTGAAGTCCTAGTGGTTTTCTATTATTTCTTGTTTGGATTTATGCCTAAAATGCAGTCTTTTGGTAACTCAACCTTAAGCAAGACAGTTCATCAAGGACCTTTTAAAGGATCCTTTGATTCCAGCCCTATACTCCTAAGCACACTAGTCTATTAAATTGTCCCTCAGCCTCTCAGCATCTCAAATCTCTCAGTTGTCTCTCTTTTCACTTTGCAGGGGTAATGGAGCTCCAATTTCATGGCTTACTTCTCTGGGCCTCTGTCTTTCTCCTTATCAATTCTTACCAATTCTTTACTTGATGATTCTTTTTTTTAGTTATCTTATACACTTGAGAACTTAAAAATTTTTTCCAGCGGAATGATTGATCCAATTAAGTAGTCTATCATTACCTAGAAGTAAAGCCCTTAATAGTATGAGAATTTATTTCAATTGCATAATGACAAAAATACATCATCTTTAAATTCATTTTTTCTTTTAAACAAACTGTTTCAGTCTTTATCTTTATGAAATCCCTTCCAAGTAGAGTAGGGAAAGGAATTGTCTCCATTTTACACGTTAAATAATTCAGACATAGGATCTGAGGCATGAAAATATTTGTTTACTGTATATTGCACTAACATGGACCACTGGGGATAAAGTTTGAGTACTTAACTTTTTTCTAAATTTTATTAATGCTCAGGACACAAAAATTTTGTAAACTTTAAATTACACTAATTAATTAGACTTCGATTTTCCATATTTATTACTATATAACCAAGTAAAATGTTACAACTAAAGTTGAAAACATGGCAACTAATCACAAAATTTTTTCCCTTCTTGCTAACTTGCTGACTGTTGTTTAGGTTCTGCATCTCAATATGTCCACCTTGGCTATATTTTCATTTTGTTTTTACATTTTTAATAACTATTTACATAAATGAAGTATCAGAACAAACATCCAGTAACTTTTCATAATACAATTAAAGATAGTCAATGACCTTAGTCATTACCTTTCTATAAACTTTGTCTGATAAGTAACAATTTTTAAATGATTTTTGTAAGTGGAAAAACTATGTTCAAAAGCACAACATTAAGTTTTCTAGAAGATCCATCTGTGTATTTAAGGAACAACTCCTCTTAGAGTTACAACCTAGTGGAGAACATAGGTATATAATATAAAATGAAGATGGTGAACTGGAGGCGAGAGTGGTGTGAGCAAAAGTGAGAGGAGGGCTTGCTGTGGAGTGAATAAGCATCTATGTTTTCTCAAAATTGGGAATACCAATTAGAGGGACTATTTCTCTTTACTCCATTTAAGTAGCTTCAACAATGATATATAATCCTGCAACTAAAGTGGGAGAAAAGTCCGTATTAAGATTTCTCCTTTTCATTATACCCACCAAATGGTGGACCTTAAGAATAATATAGCTTCCTTAGGCATATGTCTTATTTAGGTGAAAAGTGCTTGGCATATCATAAATTCTCAACAAACTTGTTAAAATGGATGTGATTCAGTTGCAGTAGATCTTATTATTTAAAAAAGCATGAATAACCTTTATCCCTTCTAGCATTGTTTTATTGAAACTGAAATTCTTTAAGATCTTTCCTTTTTGCACATTAATGATGTTTCCTAATATCATATTCTATAAGAATCATCAGTTGGATTTCTAGTTACATAACATACAATACTTTCCATGTGGAACATAAATATATGAAATCATGGGCCAGCCTGGTGGAGTAATGGTTAAATTCACATGCTTTGCTTCAGTGGCCCGGGCTTCACAGGTTCAGATCCCGGGTGCAGACCTATGCACCACTTGTAAAGCCATCCTGTGGCAGGCATCCCATATAAAGTAGAGGAAGATGGGCGTGGATGTTAGCCCAGTGCCAATCTTCCTCAGCGAAAAAAAGAGGAGGATTGGCAACAGACGTTAGCTCAGGGCTAATCTTCCTCACCAAAAATAAGAAATCATCTGCATGTCCATTTATCTGTGGCAACACATTTCACTTGGATATATGTGACAGAGAGTGATATTTTAATATGGTTGAGGTTAAGATTTATTTTGAAAGAAGAAGAAAAAGCATTTCACAATTTTATAACCTACTCATGAGATCCTGTTTGATGTGTTACTCACCATAGGTCTCTCTTCACTCATTACAGCTTGCATTCTCAGAGCTATAGAATAGGGTACTGCTCATATTTATTTAGACACCGTTCATCTGGATGAAATCAGAAAAGAGATTTTTTTTCAAAAATTACATAGTGACTAAACCTAGTCTGGGGAATTTACAACTTCTGTATATCCAGAAAATTTACTTCTTCCACTAGATTTGGTAAAATGAGATGAAAACCTATAATAATGAAGTCAATATAGGAATTATTATACATGATTATACCATCAGGAGGGAACCGGATATAAAAAAAACCAGATGCATACTCTAGTTCTTCATGAGGCTCTTCTATCTTCTAGGACATGGAAAAATACTGGTAATGTGATTGGTGGCATCAGTTCACATGAGTTTTCTCTGTCATATTAAATTTGACAAAATTCTGTATTAAAACTAGTCCAGAAAAGAGTATAGGAGAAGTGAGAAGTCATCTTATGATTTGTTTCTCTTACTCTCTGATCTGTTCTTCCTTTCCTTAAAGGGAATATGACAGGGTTGTCAGAGAGATATAAAAATTACAAGTAGCAGTCCAACAGTAGGGAAAAATTAGTAATTTACTATTTATGTAGTATGAATGAAGCAAGGGATATTGCTACTTTTTTATCTAATTCTTGAAAGGAAGGTAATCGCTACTTCTGAGTGCTGCGCGATTATAGAAATGTCAGTACAGTTTTAAGGTTTTATATATCCCACGGGTTTTTAACTTAAATTAGGTAAGAATAGAAAAGATTTAAAGACAAGCCAGGAAATAGTCATTTAGTGTGGTAATCAAGCAGAATTCTTCTAAAACTAGAAGTAGCACGAGTAGCGTGAAAAATATTTGTCATTTCCAGTTTAATGACTAACCAATAATTGACAAAAGGAACCTACTTAAATTAGATATTGTCCAAATTTTATCCAGGTTTTTCTGAATAATCTGATAGATGGTAGCTTTTACTGTTCACGCTGCATTTTAGATTCCAAGGCAGTATTTCAGAGATTTTTATGGGAAGGAGGCAGCAATTAGGGACATCTGGATTGCTCTGAGCATGACCCAAACACTTTTTACTTGTCCCCACCTTTTTAATGAGAATAATGATATCTAACTTTGACTGCCTAGGTAAGACCTTTCCCAAGAACAGTAATGAAATTACAAAGTGTCTTTTTACAATTAAAATTCAATATCACTGTGGAAATTTCTTTACACCTATTTATGCAACATGTTGAGAATTTAGAAGATGGGCTTATTGCCTTATAATAAACTTATAATTTCTTCCAGTGTGGAATTCCTTAATCAGAATCCCTGGATTATGAGGGGGTTTATAAATGGATGGACCTCAGGAACCATAAGCACAATTTTCCAGAGTTCATGGCTATTTCAAATTCTCAAAGGATTCCTTGTTCCCCAAAACTAACACTCTTTTGGAAGTGTGATCCTTATATTACTATATGGCATTTTGAAAGAAAGGAATGTGAAGAAGAACCATATCCCAGGATGATATATTTTTAGCTAGCACAGGTGATTCCACTGTGCAGAGAGTGTTGAGAACAACACTCAACTATTTAAATGAACAATACCTAATTATATCATTCAAGCAGTAAGTGCATTCAAGTACAATTTTACTTAATTTATTCTGACAAACCCATAATTTGTTCATTCATTATTCATTAAATATACATTTATAGAATGCCTGCTGACAGGTAAGCACTTTGTAAGATGTTGACAATTAGCGATAACTGTTTGGGTTTTATTCTGTAAAGGACTTTACAGACATAAAAGTCAAACGATTATTCTATTTCGGCTTGAATTACCATTCATAGAAAGTTGCACAAGTAGTTACGAGAGAAAAGTTGTTTTAAAAAGTTCCTCGTGGTTTTGAGATCATCAGGTTTTTCAAATAGCCATCAGACATTTTTTTGTAATTTTCATTGTCCATTTTATCCAACTGTAAAAAATTTAGCGCAATTTTTTAATACTTCCTACACAGGCAACTGAACTCAAATGGTGTAAAATACTTCACCTTGTTAACTCTTTTATCACTAAATGCATGACCCCAAAATCTTATTTGAACACTCAGTAGAATCCAGCAATCCTACTATATTTCACTGTAAACTAGCTTTTAAAATTCTCTTACAGGTTGGAACTAATAAATGAGTTTGGCCAAAGTCAAAAAACCAATATTCAAAACCCAATTATACTCTATACAATAGCAAGAAACAATATGAAAAATGAAATTTAGAAAACAATCCCACTTAAAATAGCATCAAAATGAATAAAATATTTAGGTTTAAATTTAACAAAGTGTAAAATTGGACTCTGAAAACTACAAAAAATTATTGAAATTAAAGAAGATCTAAATAAATGAAAAGATATCACATGTTTATGGATCAGAACACTTAATATTGTTAAGATGGCAATACTCCCCAAATTGATCTATAAATTCAACACAATTCCTGTCAAATCCCAGCTAGATTCTTTGTAGACGTTGACAAATTGATCGTATAGAAATTTATAAAGAATTCATATAGAAATTTAAGGGACCCAGAATGACCAAACAATCTTGAAAAAGAAGAAGAAAGTTGAAGGACTCACACATCCCAATTTCAAAACACACTGGAAAGCTGTAGTAGTCAAAACAATGTGCATCTCGTTAAGCTTATACATACAGACCAAAGGAATAGAATTGACAGTCCAGAAATAAACCTCCACATTTTGGTCAATTGATTTTTGACAGTGGTGCCAAGACAATTCAATAGGAAATAGTTTTCTTAATAAATAGCACTGGAACAACTAGACATCCACATGCAAAGAATGAAGTTGAACCTCTTCTTCATACCATATATGAAAATTTACTCAAAATAAATCATAGACAAAAATGTAAGTGCTAAAATTATAAACTCTTAAAGAAAATATAGGAATAGATCTCTGTGACCTTGGATTATGCAAAACCTTTCTAGATATGACCCCAAAATCACAAGTGACAAAAGAAAAAAATAGATAAAATTTGGACTTTATCCAAATTAAGGTCTTTTGTGCTTCAAAGGACACCATCAAGAAAGTGAAAAGACAACCAACAGAATGGGAGAAAATATTTGCAAATCATGTATCTGATAAAGTAATTGTATCCAGAATATATAAAGAACCTCTTACAATTCAACAACAAAAAGACAAACAACCAATTAAAAAATGGGCAAAGGACTTGAGTAGATATTTCTCCAAAGAAGATATACAATTGGTTAATAAGCACATGAAAAGATGCTCAACATCATTAGTCATTAGGGAAATGCAAATCAAAACCACAATAAGATACAAAAAAACCCCCCACAAAACCCAGAAAATAACAAATGTTGGTGAGGATGTGGGGAAAGTAGAACCCTCATACATAGCTGGTGAGAATGTAAAATGGTGCAACCACTGTGGAAAAAACGTCTGGCAGTTCCTCAAAAGGTTAAACACATAGTTACTGTAGGATCCATTAATTTCTCTCCTAAGTATATTCTCAAGAGAAATGAAAACATATGTCCACACAAAAACTTGTACGTGAATGTTCATAGCAGTGTTGCTTACAATAGCCAAAAAATGGAAACAACCCAAATGCCCATCAATTGAAAATGGGGAAATAAAATGTGGTATACTCATACAATGGAATATAATTCAGCAATAAAAACGGATGAAGTACTGATGTCTGCTACAACATGGATGAAAACTGAAAATATTATGATAAGTCAAAGTATCCAGCTATAAAAGACCATATATTGTATAATTCAATTTATATGAAATGTTCAGAAGAGGTAAATCCCTAGAGACAGAAAATAGATTAGTGTCTGCCTAAGGCTGGAGGTGGGAGGGAGTGGAATGGTCTTGGGTTTCTTTGTGAGGTTATGAAAATGTTCTAAAGTTGATTGTGATGATGGTTCTGAAATTCTTTTAATATAATAAGAAAACAATTGAATTGTACACTTAAGATAGTTGAATTGTATGGTATGTGAATTATATTTTAATAATGCCATTAAAAAATTCCCTTATACGACTATCACACGTCATCTCTTTTCCTCACAACACCACCTCTATAGACTTCATTTTCAGCTCACTCTGGCCTCTTATTTCTGAGGAAAAGAAACACTCAGGAGAGATAAATATGTACCCCTTATTTTCTATCCTCAACCCCATCTCCTATTGACTCCTCAGTGTCCTTTGTTGGTTTCTTCCTCCCCTGACCTCTCCGTATTGGAGTGTCCTAGGTTCAGTCCATGGAACTCTGTATATACCAAATTCCTGGGCAATCACAACCAGTCTCATGGCAATTAATGCTATCTGTATACCAATGAATTCTATGTATGTCTCTAGCTTAGGGCTCATCTTAAACTCTAGAGCTGTCTGTTTACATCCGCCGACTCAACATCTAAAACTTCATTTCCAATGCTTGACTCCTCTTCCAAATCCTTTGTCTTCCGACACACTCTTCCCTGTCTCAGCAAATGGCAACTATATTTTTCTATGTGTTTAGGTCAAAAACTGTGGAATTCTTCTTGATTTCTTTCTCTTACTAAATCTTGCGGATGACTTCTTGTTTCCTGTGCTGCTATCTTCCTAGTCTAAGCCACCATGGTATTATTAAGCTCCACTCTGGTGCTCTAGGTGTCAAGTGGGGAAAGGGAGCTTGGGATTTTTAACATTTGGGATGTGTTTTTCACTTAATCTCTCCTATTTCAGTGCAGCGTCTCTATTCTTAGTGTGTCATGAATTCCCTATTTCATAATCCCTCTCATGCAACCGTACTGGAAAGTAATCTTCTAGTCTTCTGTGTTGGAGAAGTAGTTTTCCACCTGGGCAGAGATGGGCAGAGATGGGGAGGAAATTTGGGGATCTATTTGCCTTTTATGTGTTATTTCAACCAATATTTCTGTGCTCAATCCAACCAGTTCAACCACTTTCAAAAACACCTGGTACTGTTTCGTACATGTATTATGTGAAGGTTTTTTCCGTGGTTAGCTGACTTTTCTGTTTTCTCAGGTCTGCTCATTCAGTTGCTGCTTTTTTACATTTTCCCAATATCTAAAATTCTGCATCTGTTATTTCCTCTCATACTTTCTTTGTCCTTTGATTTTTTCCCTTTTTAAAAAATCTTTATTCTGTCATCGGAGTGGAGTCTCTGGAGAACCAGCAATGAACAGAGTTTTCCAAACTAATGTTTTCTCATATACCTGTTATCTTCTTAATTCATTGCAGTTAAGCTTTCTTCTTTACCAGTCCACTTAAATTGCTCTTTCCATGGCCAAAAATATTTCAATTTGCCCGTCCAGTGGTCAACATCCCAGCAACTTTTAACAAAATTGTTTATCCATCTAGTCTTGAAATACCTTTAACACTTGGTTTTCAGAACACCATTTATTCCAATTATTTATGGTTTTTCTTCTACTTCAATGGACACTCCATCCATATCAGTCTCCTTTGCCGGCTCCTACTTTTCTTCTAGGCCTTGTTGTATTCGTGAACCCAAGGGTTCTGATCTTAGACTTCTCCTTTTTTCTATCTACATTTTCTTTACATAAGTTAATTTATTTACCATGGATTTAAAAATTATTTAAATGAATAACTCCCAGATTTATACACCGCTCTGATCTCTTCCTTGTGATCCAGACCTGATCGTATACTTATCTTCTGATGATTCCGCTTAGCTGTCTGAAAGGCATTCTCACTTCAACATATTCAAAACTCAAGTCTTGCTTTCTCAACTCTTCAAACATCGCACAGGTTCTTTCTTTCCAGTGTAGTTAATGACATCATATCCTATTAATCCTTTGCTTAAATACCTCCTATTGCTTCTCACCATGCCTGTAATAAAAACTAATGTCTTACCATGACCTGCATGTACCTTGTTCGTCCAGACACTCCATTCCTTTCTTAATCTCATGCCATTCTATTCCCCATTCATCTCACCTTCATTATTTCCTCAGAGATTCTTAGTCCAGCTGCCATAGGGCCCTAATGCCTTAGGGCCTTTCCAGTTTTTACTCCTCCTAAATGGAACATTCAAATCATCTTCTCATTGCCAACTCTTTATTTTAACTCCTGTGTTAGCACAACAGTTACTTCCTTGGTTATCCCTCTTTATTCCCAATCTTTTTTTACCCTTTTGGATTTTCCTCATACCATACCTCATTTTCTCATACTTGTTTTTCATCCCAGAATAGTTTTCTTCATTATCTTGCTCGTTTATTTGCTTTCTTTTAAAATTTCTGTCTCTTGTCCCTACAACGTATGGTTGAATGAAAGAATTAATGAATATATCGTACAATGAATGAGGAAAAACCTGGTGCTTAAGGGAATGCTGTTTGACGTTGAGTCACCTAGGCAGCCTGGCGTTAACATTAAGCTAGTTGCTTAACCTAAGATGTTTCATTTTCCTCAAAATTTAACAGGAACATGGTAAATGTAGTTAATAAGAAGTGATCAAGGAGTTAGTAATAAATCTGAGAGTATGATGTCATAGAAATCAAGAGAAGAGATTTTCTAAAAGAGGATATGTTCAACAAGTGTCAGTTTGACAAGATATCAAGTTAGATATGGAATTAGAAGGGTCCCCTGGACAACACAAGGGACAAAAAGAGAATAACTGAGTATATTTATTTTCTTGGATTTTTCTGTGTGAAAAAATGTAGAAAGACGGTGAGATGTTGGTTGTGAGAGGGTAGTGCTCTGTTTAATTCAAGTGATACTGGAAGAACAGTCACCTTTTGGGGATAGAGGAACAGCCACTTTGTTTCTTCAATGGGACAAACCTTGGTCTCTTAAGCACAGTGATAAACATTATGGAATTATATGATGTCTTCCTACTAAACTTTTAGGTAGCCTCCATTTCATGTGTTCAAAACTGGTTTTTTGATGATCCAAATTCCTTTATTTTTTTTTAATTCAGTTCTATTTGCCTTCTATTTATTGGCTAAGCGTCTCTTATTTTGGTATTTGGTTGTTCTTTATATTTAGTTTTTGGTATTATATATTTTGACCCTTTTTCGATATATGCATAGGCATTTCAGTAGGAAGGCTCCACAGAAGGTGATATTCAGAAGCCATGTTAATGCAGAAATCTATAAAGACTCTCTTAAGGTATTTTGTATTTTCTATTTCTGAATTTCTATTTTTCCTATTTCAGTTAAATCGTAAAAAATTCTGTTTGTGCCATACATATTTTCTTCTTACAAAAATAAAACTTTATCTTCCATATTTTTTGAGAGTTGATGTAAGAGATATCCATTTGATAACGTTTCCTCTGGCTTTGGCAAAGTATTTGATAAATACATTGGCAAATATGACGTAATCTACTTACAGTAAAGCACGATAACAGGAGAAGAATATTTTTAATAGGCTTCAGGATTGGCCTGTTTCTGATCTTAGAACGTTTTTCATCCAGCTAATGTGTATTGCTCTGGAGAAGAATTCCAATTTATGTGCTGTAAACCAAAGAACTTTATGGAGCTCTTTCTCTTAGATATGATGAATAAACTGTCTCACCTCCTCTCAGTTAGGAAATAACAGCACATATCAGAATTGTAAACATATAACAATATATATGGCCAGGGGCAATCTTAAGGTACAAATCGTTCCCTAGAGTAGCGGGGGATCTGAAAGGGAGAGCTTTGCCACAATAAGCAGCTTTTGGACTCAGCACGACTGAGACAAGTGTCATAATATCTGGCTTTGCTGGCTACTAACAACAATAAGGAATACCTCCAGAAAAGCTATCAAACATAAGGGAAAGAAAAAGCCTGCTCTTAAAGGTCCCACACACAAATTAACCTGTTTTGAAAAACAACCTAAAATCACCAGAAAGAAAGGTACACAGTACTTTGGGGAAAAGAGATTCACTTGCTAGGCTCTGGGCACATCTCAACGAGAGGCAAGACCTCCTCAGGCTGGGACCACCTCCCCAGGGACTGAGACATTTGTGGCAGCCATTATCGTGACCTCATATAGGCGTGGTGACAAAGATGCTGGCAGACACCATTGGAGTTCTCCCCCTGGCCTGTTAGCAGAGGGGTCTGCCCCACCCACTAGAGCACGGATTTAATCCAGCTCAGCCGACGTAGGCAGCATGCCTTAGGGACTGGCCCCATGCCACAGCACGCCCCTGGGCAACTTGTGGGCCTGTGTAGGTGGAGTGTGTGGGACCTCTGCAGCAGGGTCCACTTCAGGGGGTCAGGCAAGCATACAGGAATGTGTTGAAAGGGTGTGTTGGCCTGCAGGAGGAGCAGCTTGTCAGCTGTACCAGACTTGTATTTCTCAAACAGCCACATAGCCCCACCTTCCAACACCTGAAACAATTGTGTGCTGCCACACCTGTGGCTGCCCCCCTCCCCCAGCTGCACTGCTGAGAGAGCTGACAACAGCCTTGCAGGCCTGAGGCCTACAGCAATTGTAAGCCCCTGAGCATAGCAACCAGCCATGCTGGGGGTCTACTCACTTAACAAAAAAACTGCAACAGGAATGTGCTATTAGACCTTGCAGCCAACTGTGCTGGGGCTCCCCACACCCAATAAAGTGACTGAAGGCTCCATAGCAGCCATGCATAGGTGAGCATTACAACCAGCCAGCCAGGGGGACAGCCTAGCCTCCTCATGCACCTGCAGCAAGAGCAATCCTGTCACAACAGAAGGACACATGTAGCCCACACATAGGACTCCTGGAACATTTGGAACTGGTGATGAGCGGGAAGCACATTGCTGGACCTCATAAGTCCTCTGTTACATAAGGCCACCTCTCCAAGATTGGGAGACATAGCTTATCTACCTAATACATAGATTAAGCACAGAGAAAGAAGCAAAATGACAAGACAAAAGAATACATTCCAAATAAGGTAACAGGACAAATCCTCAGATAAAGAACTAAATGAAACAGAGATAAACAATATACCTGATAAAAAGTGCAAACTAATAGTTATATGGATGCTCACCAATCTTGGGAGAAGAATGGATGAATTCAGTGAGAAATCAGCAAAGAATTGGAAAATATAAAATAAGAACCAATCAGAAATGAAGAATACAATACTGGAAATGAAAAACTCACTAGAGGGACTCAATAGCGGAGTAGATGATACAGAAGAACAGATCAGTGAGCTAATGAAAGACTAGAGGAAATCACCCAAGCTGAACAATAAAAGAAAAAAGAATTAGAAAAGAACAAGGACAGTCTAAGGGACATCTGGGACAACAGCAAGCACACTAACATCCATATTATATCTGTCCCAGGAGGAGAAGAGAGAGACAAAGGGGCAGAGAATCTATTTGAAGAAATAATAGCTGAAAACTTTCCTAAGGAAGGAGACAGACATCCAAGTACAGGAAGCACAGAGAGCACCAAACAAGATGAATTTAAAGAGGCCCACACCAAGACACATTATAATTAAAATGTCAAGAATTAAAGATAAAGAGAGAATCCTAAAAGCCACAAGAGAAAGACAACACGTTATATAAAACGGAAACCCCATAAGGCTATCAGCTGACTTCTCAGCAGAAACATGCAGGCTAGAAGGGAGTGGCACGATATATTTAAAGTGCTGAAAGGGAAAAAACCTACAACCAAGAATACTCTACCCAGCAAGGAAATCATTCATGATAGAAGGAGAGAGAAAGAGTTTACCAGACAAGCAAACATTAAAGGAGTTTATCACCAAGGAACCAGCCTTACTAGAAACGCTAATGGGACTTATTTAAATGGAAAACTATACACCACAAATAAGAATAAGAAAATTACCAACAACAACAAAAAAGTAACCAATAAAATCAGTGGTAAAGGCAAATATACAATAAAGGTAACAGATCAACCACCTATGAAGCTAATGTGAAGGTCAAAAGAGAAAAGTACAAAAATTATCTATTTCCATAATAAGACAGTAATGCATACCCACTCACAAAAAAGAGGTTAAATATGATATCAAAAACATAAAATATGGGAGGAGTGGAGTAAAGGAGTAGAGCTTTTAGCAAGGAGTCCAACTAAAGAGACCATCAACATAATATAGATTGCTATATACATAGGTTATTATATATGAACCTCATGGTAATCACAATCTAGAAACCAATAATAAATACACAAAACATTAAGAGAAAGGAACCCAAATGTAATACTAAAGAAAGCCATCAAAACACAAAGGAAGAGAGCAAGAGAAGAAGAAAGGAACAAAGAAGAACTACTAAAACACCCAGGAAAAAAGTAGCAAAATGACAATAAGTTAATACTTATCAATACTTTGAACTTCGATGGACTAAATGCTCCAATCGAAAGGCATAGGGTGACCAATTGGATGAAAAAACAAGACCCATATATATGCTGCATACAAGAGACATACTTCAGACCTAAAGACATTCACAAACTGAGAGTGAAGGGATGCAAAAAGATACTCCATGCAAATGGCAATGAAAAGAAAGCTAGAGTAGCAACACTTATATCAGACAAAATAGACTTTAAAACAGAAACTGTAACAAGAGACAAAGAAGGGCACTACATAATGATCAAGGGAACAATCCAACAAGAACATATAACACTCGTAAATATCTATGCACCCACCATAGGAGCACCTAAATATATAAAGCAATTATTAACAGAAATAAAAGCAGAAATAGACAGTAACACAATAATAGTAAGGGACTTTAACATTCCACTTACATCAGTGAATAGATCATCCAAACAGAAGATCAATAAGAAAACATTGGCTTTAAATGACCCATTAGACCAGATGGACTTAGTAGATATATACAGAACATTCCATCCAAAAAACACAGAATACACATCCTTTTCAAATGCACATGGAATATTCTCCAGGATAGATCACAGATTAGGCCACAAAACAGGTCTCAATAAATTTAAGAAGATTGAACTAATACTAAGCATCTCTTCTGACCACAACGGTATGAAACTAGGAATCCACTACAGGAAGAAGATTGGAAGAGCCACAAATACGGGAAGATTAAAAACAATTCTACGGAACAACCATTGGGTCAATGAAGAAATCAAAGGAGAAATCAACATATACCTGGAGACAAATGAAAATGAGAATACAACATGCCAAAATTTATGGGCTACAACAAAAGTGCTTCTAGGAGGGAAGTTTATAGCAGTACAGGCCTCTCACAACAAACAAGAAAAATCTCAAATAAACAATTGAATAGTGCATCTAAAGGAACTGGAAAAAGAACAAACAAAGCCCCAAATTAGTAGAAGGAAGGAAATAATAAAAATCAGAGCAGAAATAAGTGAAGGAGAGACTGAAAAATCAATGAAACGAAGAGCTGGTTCTTTGAAAAGATAAATAAAATTGACAAACTTTAGCTAGAATCACCAAGAAAAAAAAAAGAGAAGTCTCAAGTAAAATCAGAAATGAAAGAAGAGAAATTACAATGGACACCTCTGAAATACAAAAGATTATAAGAGAATACTACAAAAAGCTATACGCTAACAAATTGGATAATCTAGAAGGAATGGGTAAATTCTTAGAGTCATACAACCTTCCAAAACTGAATCAAGAAGAAATAGACAATTTGAATAGACCAATCGCCAGTATAGAGATTGAAACAGTAATCAAAAACGTCCAAAAAAATAAAAGTCCAGGACCAGACGGCTTCCTTGGTGAATTCTACCAAACATTCAAAGAAGACTTAATGCCTATCCTTCTCAGACTCTCCCCCAAAATTGAAAAGGAGTGGAAGCTTCCTAACTCATTCTACAGGACCAACATTACCCTGATACAAAACCAGACAAGGACAACATGAAAAAAGAAAATTACAGGCCAATATCAATGACGAACATCAATGCAAAAATCCTTAACAAAATACTAGCAAATTGAATACAATACGTTAAAAAGATCATCTACGGGGCTAGCCCCGTGGCCTAATGGTTAAGTACACGCGCTCTACTCCGGCAGCCCCTGAGGGTTCACAGGTTCAGATCCTGAGCGTGCACCAATGCACCACTTGTCAAGCCATGCTGTGGCGGTGTCCCATATAAAGTAGAGGAAGATGGGCACAGATGTTAGCCCAGGGCCAATCTTCCTTGGCAAAAAGAGGGGGATTGACATTGGATGTTAGCTCAGGGCTGATCTTCCTCACAAAAAAAATAAAAATGAAAAAGATCATCTACCATGACCAAGTGGGATTTATTCCAGGGATTCAGGGATGGTTCAACATCCACAAATCAATCAACATGATACACCACAGTTAACAAAATGAAGACTAAAAATCACTTGATCATCTCAACAGATGCAAAGAAAGTATTTGACAAGATACAGCATCCATTTGTGATAAAAAAAAAAAAACTCTGAATAAAATGGGTATAGAAGGAAAGTACCTCAACATAACAAAGGCCATATATGACAAACCCACAGCTAATATCATTCTCAATGGTGAAAAACTGAAAGCTCTCTCTCTAAGAACAGGAATCAGAAAAGGTTGCCCACTTTCACTACTCCTATTTAACATAGTATTGGAAATCCTAGCCAGAGCAGTCAGGCAAGAAAAAGAAATACAAAGGATACAAATTGGAAAGGAAGAAGTAAAACTGTCACTGTTTGCAGATGACATTGTGTTATATATAGAAAATCCTAAAGAAGTCACCAAAAAACTTCTAGAAATAATAAATGAATACAATAAATTTGCAGGATACAAAATCAACATACAAAAATCAGTTGCATTTCTATATGCTAACAATGAAGTAGCAGAAAAAGAAATTAAGAACACACAACCATTTACAATTGCAACTAAAAGAATAAAATACCTAGGAATAAATTTAACCAAAGAGGTGAAAGATCTCTACACTGAAAACCATAAAACATTGTTGAAAGAAATTGAAGAAAACACGAAGAAATGGAAAGATATTCCATGTTCTTGGATTGGAAGAATTAATAAAGCTAAAATGTCCATACTTCCTAAATCAATCTACAGATTCAATGCAATCCATAGCAAAGTTCCAATGACTTTTTTTCACAGAAATAGAACAAAGAATCCTAAAATTTATATGGAACAACAAAAGACCCCAAAGAGCCAAAGTAATCAGGGGGAAAAAAACAAAGCTGGAGGTATCACACTCCCTGATTTCAAAATATACTACAGAGCTATAGTAACCAATCAGCATGGTACTGACACAAAAACAGACACACAGATCAATGGAACAGAATTGAGAGCCCAGAAATAAAACCACACATCGATGGACAGCTAATTTTTGACAAGGGAGCCAGGAACATACAATGGAGAAAGTCTCTTCAATAAATGGTGCTGGGAAAACTGAACAGCTACATGCAAAAGAAGGAAAGTAGACAATTATCCTACATGCTACACAAAAATTAACTCAAAATGGATTAAAGAATTGAATGTAAGACCTGAAACCATAACATTTCTAGAAGAAAATATATGCACTATGCTCTTCGACATCTGTCTTAACAGCATATTTTCAAATACCATGTGTGACCAGGCAAGGGAAACAATAGAAAAAACAAACAAGTGGGACTACATCCAACTAAAAAGCTTCTGCACAGTGTAGGAAACCATCAACAAAATGAAAAGACAACCTAACAATTGGGAGAAGATATTTGCAAACCATATATCTGATAAGGGGTTAATATCCAAAATATGTAAAGAACTCATATATCTCAACAACAAAAGATCTAACCATCAATTATAAGATGGGCAAAAGATCTGAACAGACATTTTTCCAAAGAAGATACACGGATGGCCAACAGGCAAATGAAAAGATGTTCAACATCATTAATTATTAGGGAAATGCAAATAAAACTACAATGATGTATCACCTCACACTTGTCAGAAAGGCTATAATTAACAAGACAAGAAATAACAAGTGTTGGAGAGGATGTGGAGAAAAGGGAACTCTCATACACTGCTGGTGGGAGTGCAAATTGGTGCAGCCACACTATGGAAAACAGTATGGAGATTCCTCAAAAAATTAAGGATAGAACTACCATATGATCCAGCTATTCCACTGCTGAGTATTTATCCAAAGAACATGAAAACACGAATGCATAAAGATATAGGCATCCCTATGTTCATTGCAGCATTATTCACAATAGCTAGGACTTGGAAACAACCTAGGTGCCCATCAAGGGATGAAAGGATAAAGAAGATGTGGTATATATACACAATGGAATACTACTCAGCCATAAAAATGACAAAATCTTGCCATTTGCGACAACATGGATGGACCTTGAGGGTATTATGCAAAGTGAAATAAGTCAGAGGCAGAAAGTCAAATACTGTTAGGATCTCACTTATAAATAGAAGATAAGGAAAAACAACAACAAACAAACACATAGATACAGAGATTAGATTGGTAGTTACCAGAGGGGAAGCAGGGAGGAAGGAGGGAGAAAGGGGTGATTAGACACATGTGTATGGTGATGGATTGTAATTAGTCTTTGGGTGGTGAGCATGATGTAATGTACACAGAAATCAAAATATAATGATGCATACCTGAAATTTACATAATGTTATAAATCAATGTTACCTCAAAAAAAAAAAAAGCACTAATAAATGAATTCAGTAAAGTTGCAAGATACAGTCAACATAAAAATCACTTGCAATCCTATACACTAACAACAAACTATCTGAAAAAGAAATAAAGAAAATAATGCCATTTATAATAGCATCAAAATTAATAAAATACTTAGGAATAAATTTAGCTAAGGAGGTGAGAGATCTGTACACTTAAAATTATAAGACACTGATGAAAGACATTGAGGAAGACACAATTAAAATGAAAGATACCCCATGTTCATGGATCAGAATGAATATTGTTAAAATTTCTATACTACCCAAATCCATCTATAGATTCAATGTAATCTCTATCAAAATTCTAATGGCAACTTTCACAGGAATAGAAACAATAATCCTAAAATTTGTGTGTAACCACAAATAGCGGAAATAATCCTGAGAATGAAGAACAAAGCTGGGGCATAACACGTCCTGATTTCAAAATATATTACAAAACAATAATAATCAAAACAGTGTGGTACTGGCATTTAAACTGACACATGGACCAAGAGAACAGAATTGAGAGCTCAGAAATAAATCCTCAAATATTGAGTCAACTAATATTTGACAAGGGAGCTAAGACTGTTCAGCGGGGAAGAGATAGTCTCTTCAATAAATGGTGGTGGGATAACTGGATATTCACATATAAAAGAATGAAACTGAACTCCTATCTTACTCCACTCACAAAATTACCTGCAAATGGATTAAAGACATAAATGTTAAACCTGAAACCATAAAACTCTTAGAAAACCCACATAAAACGTTCCGTGGCATTAAGTCTTAGCAATGATATTTTGGATATGACACCAAAAGCAAAAGCAACAAAAGCAAAAATAAATAAGTGGGCCTACATCAAACTAAAAACCTTCTGCACAGCAATGGAAATGATTCAACAAAATAAAATGAAACATAAGAAATGAGATAAAAGATTTGAAAATCATATATATGACAAGGAATTAATATTCAAAATACATAAGGAACTCATTCAAATTAATAGCAAAAAACAAGGCAATTTAAAAATGGCCAGAGGCCCTGAATAGACATTTTCCAAAGAAGACATACGAAGGCCCAAGTACATGAAAAGATCTCAACATCACTAATTATCAGAGAAAAGCAAATTAAAACCACAATGAGATATCATCTCACATCTGTTAGAAGGACTATTATTAAAAAGGCAAGAGATAACAAATATTGATAAGGAAGTGGTGAAAAAGGAATTCCTTTGTACTGCTGGTGGGAATGTAAATTGGTGTATCTACTACGGAAAACAGTATTGAGTTTCCTCAAAAAATTAAAAATAGAAATACCATTTGACCTAGCAATCCCACTTCTGGGTGTATATCCAAAGGAAATGAAGTCACTATGTTGAAAAGATAATCTACACCACCATATTCATTGCAGTATTATTCACAATAGCCAAAACATGGAAACAACCTAAGTTTTTGCTGATGGATGAATAGATAAAGAAAACGTGGCATTTACATATAGTGGAATATTATTTAATCATAAAAAAGATGGAAATCCTGCCTTTGCTTCAACATGTATGGACCTTGAGGGCATTATGTTAAGTGAAACATGTCAGAGATAGTCAAATACTGTACGATATCACTTACATATGGAATCTAAAAAAGCCCAACTCATAGAAATACAGTGTAGAATGGTGGTTGACAGAGATTGGGGGGTAGGAGAAATGGGGAGATGTTGGTCAAAGTGAATAAATTTCCAGTTATAAGATGAATAATTTCTGGGGATATAACATAGAGTATGGTGATTATAATTAACAATACTGTATTACACTCCAAAGTTGTTAAGTGAGTAGGTCTTAAATGTTCTCACCACAAAAATACTAATTATGTGAGGTGATAGATGTATTAACTAACTTTATTGTGGTAGTCATTTCACACATATATGCACATATCAAATCATCACATTGTACACCTTAAACGTATACAATGTTATGTCAATTATATTTCAATAAAGCTGGAAAAAAAACAGTATGTGTTTGTTCAAAGATTGACTTGGATTTTTTTAAAAGCAATTCTAAGGATGAAGAAATAAGCCTTAAGTCCATTAAGTCATAGTACCAAGAAAGAAGGAATAAAACTGAAACAGCAATTTCAGAAATTATTACAAAAATGGAATCATCCAAAGAGTAAATTATTGAAAAATTATTTAAAGAGATAGAAGATAGATTATTATAAATGATCTAGATTATTGATGGGATCAGAGCTGAATGCAGCTCCATGATATAAGTACCTGCTATAAGATCATAAGATATAAGTACTGGGGGGTAATATTTCAAATATACTTGCTGTATCTATTATGAATAAACTTAAATATGAAGTAAAAAAATGTGTCAGAGAAAAAATATTCTAAACCATCAAAATATTAGAAAGTAGCACAATTATTTTACTATGAGTCATAACACACTGAAGAGGTTTCTCAATAGAACTGAATAATTTCTTACTTTGAATAGAAGTTACTGCCTTTTTGGAAAATTTTCATTTTCCTTTTAGGAAAATTTGCTTAAATTTTTTATTAAAAAATGTCAGCTAAACACTTGCCTGAAATTGTGTTTATGATCTAAAACTTTAACCTCCTACCTCTCTTCCTAAGTTCTGTGGAAGGTTCTTTTAGTAAAGGCTAAAGTAAATGACCAGTTACCCTGAGGAGTAAGGGTGACTGACATTAAAATAATTAGAAGTCAGATTTCTAAAGTGCTGTTATTAAATATTAAGCATCATTATAATAATAGTTTAATAAAAAGGCACCAGTTCTATTTCATGTGAAATTAGAAAAATGATTTATTTTTGATGTATAAAAAGGCAAAAAGGAGCAATATTTTAATCTAGACTCCATGTCATTTATTTAATTTATGGTAATTATAAAATTATTACAGACACATTTCAAGTGATCTTTTGTAAAAGAAATATTAATGCTCATGAAAAGACAGAAACTCAAGTGATTGTCGATAGTGTGCCATATATGCTATTTAAGAGACAGGTAAAGAAATATACAATTACCTGAGTTTGTTCTAAATTCAGTTGCAAAGAGAGTGAAATATGGGAGACTCATCATTAAGGTCCATTTGTGTCAGAGAGGTATTGGGACTTGCCATAAATATGAGTCAGTCTTGTCTCTATTCCTGGTTCAAATGGAGGCCAGATCTCCCAATTGGCCACCTGCCAGTGCTGGTACATCTTTATGTAAGTGTATGTGTGTATTCTGTATCTTCTATAGAACAGTCCCTTTTAATCCAGACCGAAGACTTACTGAGAAAAATTTTGTTAGAGAATCACATCAATCTTTCACAGAACACAGCCTACCTTGCACATTGCTGTAACACTGAACAAGCGTAGATTTCCTCCAAAAAACATGAACCACAGAAAGCATACCCCTACAAAAACATGCTGCTGTTAACACGCATGCGGCAACTAGGTCTCTGGAGAGTCAGAGATACCGCCATCCTTCAAAATAGATTTAAACTTACAAACAGAAAACACTGTAAATTCTATTCTCCATGGGAATTGAGAAGACACTGTACTTGTAAATAGAATATCTAGGGAGCGGTCCTAGGAACAGTTTGCATGTTTTTAACAGACTCTTCTATAGCTTTTATTTTGTGTCAGGCTTTTTTTTTTTTTTTTTTTTTTGTAGTTATGTACTGTTTAATCTGAGAACAAATATAGAAAGAAGTTATTTTTACTGTATTTTACAGATGAAGTATATAGAGTAATTTTTAACAGTGGTTATTATGGTGGTCATGAGAATGCACTGTATATTCTACTGCTACAGCGAGTGTAATTGAACACGGGTCCTAGGTGCTGTGCTTTGAAATCCTTCACCACATTTTTTGCCAAGGCTGTGGCTCACACAAGCTGCCTCAGAACAGTGACTTAGCTGGTGAGATTCTAAGGCAGACAGGTTCTTGGAAGACACGTGACCCCTAGGTGGATGACTTTGGCCAACTGTCCCTCAGACTGCCCCGTGAACAGCAGTCCAGGATGCTTCCTCTCAACGTTCTCTAAGTTCAATCCTATCTCAACCGTTCCAAAGGATAAAATGTATGGAATGTTTTATTTCATGATTTTAGCATGTTCCTGAAATTGTGATAATTTTAAAAGAATACAATAAATAAAGAGAAAACAAAAAAAAAACCCCAAAAATATAGGATAAGAAATTAATCTCCATTGTGTTTGACTTCACTTACAAATCTAAGTGCAAAATTCTAATTAATATGCCTGGAAATAATTCAACACCGTAGTCAAGAAAAATCAGAAATGAATATCAATAGATTTTTAAAAAATATGGTGGCAAGGGCTGGCCCAGTGGCATAGTGGTTAAGTTCACACACTCAGCTTTGGCAGCCCAGGGTTCATAAGTTTGGATCCTGGGCGCGGACCTATGCATTGCTAATCAAGCCATGTTGTGGCGGCGTTCCACATGCAAAATAGAGGAAGATGGGAACAGATGTTAGCTCAGGGCCCATCTTCCTCAGCAAAAAGAGGAAGATTGGAAATGGATGTTAGCTCATGGCCAAGTTTCCTCACCCACAAAAAAAAAAAAAAAATGGTGGCAAAACATTTATTTGCTAATATTCAAAATCCATTCTTCAAAAATAAACATTAAATTGGAAATACGAGGTTACTTTCTTAAGATAATGAAACTATCTCATACTGTAGTAGGATTTAGTGTCTTCCTTATAAGTTTGTAAATGGGACCAATCACTTTTCAAAGATCATTTAGAAATAACTGCTAAAATTACGAGACTCATAAATATAAGTTTTGTAAAATTAATGTAAACACTGAAGGAAAATCGAATTTTTTAAAGTCTTTAAGGTAAAGGTATTGGATGCTAGTTTAGTTTTTGAATTGAAGAAAGGACTTCTAAATAATCTTTAGGGCACAAAAAAATTTACCCCCGAGTCATCAAAAGTGTAAAATTTTAAGACCATTCCATCAAGGCACCTAACCTTATCTGATGAGTTTCTACAAATTCTAAGTGCTCTTCTTTTCTGTTAAGAAGAAAAAACAAGCAATGTTTTTAAAATTGAAACAAAAATCTGAATCTTTAAAATGATAACAAAAATCACAATTCAATTGATAATTCAAAATACAAAAAACAGTTATTAAGTTTTATTATGTGTCGTTACTCTACAGTTCATATCAGAATTTGTAATGTAAAATGTACAAATGAATAATATTATTTTGTCATTTTATGCTAACTTTTAAAAAGTCTCTAAAATTGTAGAATATTTTAGGTGAAATATAGTGCTCATAATAAAAAAAATTAGGCTTGAGGCTTACATTATTCTATTTATCATAAATAAGATTGTAATGCAGTCAAGGTCTTGTGCATGAGTCAATTAACTGACTTATAGCTGCATTCCAAGCCACATGTAGCCTTTTGCAAACACATTCTGTTCAATTGTGTCTTCATACTGGATTATAGATGATTCAAGTACAAAGCCAAGGCTTATTCACTTTTGCATTTCAATAGGAAGAGAGCCAGATATAAAACTGTGGTTTCTTCAGTGAAAATCTGTGTAATACATATTGTATTTTATTGAAACTTAGACATCATTAATTATAACATGCAGCACTAAGACAGCAAAAACAATACCAATTGCAAGTGTAAAATCCATCTTTATTTCAGAGATGGTACATGTGCAAAATTTTGCATCTTAGAATTCATGAAATATGATATGTCCATCTCTATGGTCGACCTCTGGATCCTCTATGAAGCTTTAAAATTAAATACCTATGGTCTTGAGCCTTTATGTTCTTAAGGTCTTGAGTACAGCCAAACCAGAATTAGTACCTTTCAGAGAGACTGGAGTAAAAATATTCACAGACTCCAACCCCTTATGTAACTTATTCTTCCTACGATAAACTAGGTGTCCTGAGTATCTCCTTCTCCCAAGTTCCCACCTCCCATTTTCTATGGGACCATCAGGAGTCATTTTTTTTAACCTTTTATCTACCACTCCATATTTTCCAGGTCTCCATTGAAGATGTATGCCTCTTCAGTCATCTATTCAACCCACATTGTCCTTTCTTTTGAGCCAGTTTCCCACTTATCTCTCTCCTAGTTTTTGAACTTGCCTGACTCAAAATCTATTCTGTTTGCAGTAGATACATGTTTTACCGTTTATATACTCAAGTGTGCAAAATGTAACTGTATTTTCCTATAATTCAAAGTAACGTTTATTTTAAACCTCATTTCACTCTGTAATGGAAAACTCAATCTCGCCAGTTCAAAGTAAATTCAGTCAAATTTGTTATTTTTGTTTAATATGGGCTTATAAATCAAGCATGCTAAGATGTAAATGTACTTCTGAGATTTTCTCCTTGCCCTTCCATAATGAAGTTACTTAAATTATAAATTTTGCCAGGCACAACTGTTGCTAGAGGGTCAGTGTAGAGATGGGGCTCTCTAGATTCTTTGGAATATAAGATATCTGAAATCTTATGCATGGGCACAAGAAGGGTGAGCTGCATAATTTGAAATATATTATTCCATTTCCATTTTGCCTTCTGGTGTCAATGACCCACTAATACATGAGCTATGTCTTCACAAGACTGGCAGTGGGGATAGTCCAGACTGTATTGGGCAAGCCATCTCATAGTAGACCCAATAGCTTCCTCTCAGTTAACTTCTGTACCTTATTTGGAGACAAGGAGAGCTTCCAGATACCACTCCAATCTACAGACTCAGATGACATGGGTGATCTCTAGGCATCACAAGCCCTCAAATGTCACACATCTCCATAAAGAGATTTCTACTCTTCAGTTCTAGGTTTTTGTGTCTGCTTCAATTGAACTCAGGTATAGAAGCACAACTTATCCCTCCCCTTGGATTCCAAACTTGAAGGTAGATTCCAGGCTGGGAGGTGGAGGAAATGAATTTATACTCCCACTCCACCCCCTTCCACCACCGCCCCCGCCCCCACACACAAATTGCTTCTAACACATTGGTTTTCCTTTCCAAAACTCTCTCTCTCTTTTTTTTTTTTTTTACAAATTCTAAGTGTTTTCTAGTTCAGAGATTTCAAGGAAGAACTTCTTTGGCCAGTACATGTGGACCTTCTGTCTCACATCTGAAACCTAGGCTTTTGCACCTAGATACAGAATATATGGGTTCCTTTCTCTCTGACTTTAATTTGACTATTTCTCTCTTTAGTGAAAGGTATTCCTGGGTCCTGCACTATGAATTTCAGTGGCCGTGGAGTAGCAGAAAAAAGATTCTACAATTAATGTCTCGGATTATTATTCTGCCACACTTGGTTAACATCTTCACTCTCTTCTTTGACTCTTTCATTTCCTGAACTAAGCAGAACCAGCTTTTTCCAGAGAGCACTGCTGCCATAAAGCCCACTTAATTCTCTGTATTCCCATACTTCATGTGACTCAGGGTCAAGAGATGCCAAGTGTCTTCTTTGTTCCGTAATTCTGGGAACAACTGTCATCCCTCCAACCTGGTGTGGAAACTCCTGCTACTGAAAGATGCAAGAGATTCATATAATAGAATTTTAAAGCAGACGTTGATGTAATGAGATACAACTGATATCACTTTTCAAATTGTGATAACAAATATGGGAATTTTCAAACAATTGAGATAAAACCAGTTACAAGGTTTTGCATGCTCATTTAATTTACTGATATAGAAGAGTTGAGACTGAAAGGATTCATTAAAAAGGATTTTGGTTTGGGGGCTGGCCAGGTGGCGCAAGCGGTTAAGTGCACGTGTTCCGCTGGGGCGGCCCTGGGTTCGCTGGTTTGGATCCCGGGCACGCACCAACGCACTGCTTGTCAAGCCATGCTGTAGCAGCGTCCCACATAAAGTGGAGGAAGATGGGCATGGATGTTAGCCCAGAACCAGTCTTCCTCAGCAAAAAGAGGATTAGCAGATGTTAGCTCAGGGCCGACCTTCCTCACAAAAAAAAAAAAAAAAAAAGGATTTTGGTTTGAAAGGGTGTTTTGATATTTAGAGTTGACAAATGGTGTTTTTTAAATTTTTAATTTTTTAAAAATTAATTTATGATTCACCAGACAAGTCATAAGGCCTGTGTGATTTTTAATTTGGGGACAGTGAGTAAACGAATAAATGTTAAGGAACAGTGGGAAATAAAAAGATGTTTTATGTTTTCATACCATAAGCAGTATTTCAGAATTAAACATTTATATTCTGATAAACTTTTCTTCGTCACCTCAAAGTTCTTTGTCCTTCCTACTCATTCACTGAAGATACGGCAAATTCCTCACCATCTTTCCTGCTTCCTCCAATCCTGCCACTCTTATAGGTTACTTCACCATCCATGTAGTTAATCCAGCCAATATTGTAGTGTTTCACTATCTTATCTCCAGTGACTCTCTCACCTGTACTGTTTAAATTTCCCTCCTCCACAGTCATACTTTGGACCATGTGGTCAGCCAGAACTACTCCCTCTCTAAAATAATAAATAAATTGTTTTGTCTGACCAAAACCTTCTCTGTTAATTTAAATAAATCAATTCCTCCACCTTACAATATATTTTTAATCAATGTAATCCTCTAATTTCTTCATAGCAACTCTCTCATCAGAATTTTTTTACATCTTCCCTAAGTTTCAATGTTTTGTCCGCTTCAACCACCCTCTTTCTAGTATCTTCATCTTATTTGTTCTGTTTTCTTTTCTTCACTCGTGTCTAGCAAATCTCAGCCTTGGTTGGGAGTCATATATCACCTTTCTCCATGTATGCATCTGTGCATATGAGCAGTGATTTACAAGATGACAAAATCATGCAAATTCACATTCAAAGCATCCATTGGTGTCCTTTCCTTAATCAGGTCCTTTTCCTTTTCCTTGAAAGTAGCTATTTCAAACATCCTCAACTGTCCACAAATTTCTAACTCTCTCATCTCCCCTTAATTCTCAATAGATGATTTCATCTTTCTACTTTAAGGGAAGAATAGGTAATCACTCTTTTAAGTTCCTTTAACCAACTCTACAATTTCACCCATCTACAACTGCAGCCGTCTTTGGCTTCTTCCTCATGACAATGAAGCATCTTTCGCTGTGACTACGGCCATGACCTCTACCTCTTCTTTGGATAACATGCTCTTCTGAATTATCTTCAACTTGAGCTATTGATTCTTCTCTATTTTCTCCCTTCAAATCTCCTTTCCTATTGATTCTGCTGCATCCAATATTTTTTTATGGGAGGCAGGAGGAAAGAAAACCTCTTCCAACCATGCATCCCTCAACTTTGCCCTATATATTTTCTCTCTCTCAAAGCCAAATATCCTACAGGGAATTAGCTGTCCTTATTCAGATTCTACTGACTCTAAATTCTACTGCAACTTTGCCTTCACACCCACTAATCCACTGAAACTCCTCTTGTCGAGGCCACAGTGACCTCTTTGATGCTAGATCAACCTGGCACTTTAGAATGTACAAATCATTTTCACTTACCTTCTTTTCTTTTGGTAATTTTTCAACCTTTTATTATTATTCATATTTTCTGGAAAAAAACTGATATTCTGAAAGCTAATTTGGTCAAGATCACAAATTGTGGGGCCGGCCCCATCGCTTAGCGATTAAGTGCATGAGCTCCGCTACTGGCTGCCCGGGTTCGGATCCCAGGCTCGCACTGACGCACCACTTGTCCGGCCATGCTGTGGCGGTGTCCCACATACAACAACTAGAAGGATGTGCAACTATGACATACACCTATCTACTGGGGCTTTGGGGAGAAAAAAGAAGGAGGATTGGCAATAGATGTTAGCTCAAGGCTGGTCTTCCTCAGCAAAAAAAAAAGGAGAATTGGCATGGATGTTAGTTCAGGGCTGATCTTCCTCACACACACACACACAAAGATCACAAATTAGAACAATAGGTGTCAAGAGTTGATCTTGAATCGAGGGCTTCTGACTCAGGGTCCCATATTTTGCTATAGTAAAATAAGGTGAATCACATATCTTCTCATAATCATTACTCCATGGATATTTACAATTTATTTTTTACTTAAAATCATAGATTCTCATGGCCTACATTGATAGCGGAGGCCACAGTGTCTGAAGTTATTTTAATAATTTCAAATGACCCAGAAATTTTGGGGTAAAGGGGAAGCAAATGAGAAAAGTTTTGTGTCATGAATTTCAGAGAAAAAAATAAGGACATTAAACATGTTAGAGACTGACTATTCCTTCTAATTAACGTAAATTGACTCATGCAAAAGTATAAAGGGAAAGATTAAAAGAGTAAAATCTCATTCATTTTTAGGAATTAGCTTGATTGGCCTAAAAAGCCAAATATTGCATTATCGATCTCTGATCTATCTCTGATCTGATTTGGAAAAAAAAATCCAACTTTTTCTCTTTTCCTTCATTGAGGAACTTACATTTTGGTGATAAGAAAATCATGCAGAAGAATAGTTGTAATCTACAAAATTTTTCAGTTCATTGCTATGGTATAGATACATGCAAAATGCCCTGGAAGCAGAAGAAAATAAGCTTCAAGTGTGGGCTTTTGAGAAGAAATGGCATTTAATGATGTTAATGGATCATTAATGGAAAAGCATCTATGGATGCTTTTCAGGTGGACAAGGGAGGAAAGAGCAGCTAAGTGGAGGGACCAGCATGTGCAAAATGCAGAGACGTAGATATTCTGGTGTGTTTAGAGAACTACAATCAGTTGTTCCAATGAAGTATTAGTCAAGACTTTAAAAAATATAATTACCAGGCTGACAATTCAAAGTAGTTTGGAGGAACAAAAACGGCAGAGAGGACTTATTGTTCACACAATGGAAAATCTCCAGAGTGGCTGGTTTCATGCGCAGATGGATCAGAGGATTTAAAAGATGCCGTCAGTTCTCTGTTTTGTTTTTCTCTCTGTTTCTTTCTTTCTCCTCTTTCCTTTCTCTCCTCCCTCTCCTGCCTTTCTCCTTCATCATCTGTGTTAGCCTGATCCTCAGACAGGCTCTTACAACAGAGAAACCAAAATAGCCACCAGAAACACTAAGCTGAAATCATCCCCATAGTACTGGATCACAAAGTGTGTATTCATTTTATGACTAATCTCCTGCGCTTGAATCCAAAATTCTTGATAATATGTCCCCTGTTGCCCTGTCCCACTTCATTTTCTGTTTTCTACCCATATTTCAGTTGTACGCATACCAGGTTAAGAAACTCTGCTCTAGATGAATGGGGAGTCTTTGTCAGGAGTGTAATAAATCAATATGTGAGAAAACCAAGATAGCTCTAGTAATTACAGGGATAATCCAGGGAGACGAAAAAGTGCTATTGAGTTTGTGATGCTTCAGACATATACTATATAGTCTTTACCTTGTTTATGTTATAATTTATTTAACCAATTATATATTAATGTAAATGTAGGGTTTTTATTTCCATTACTATTAAACTCTGCAACAAGTATGCTGTACACACAAGTTTGAAGCCATTTTCTTTGGTTATATTTTTAGAAGAGGAAGTGCAAAGGAAAAGAATAATGTACATTTTAAAATATATACATATTGGCCAAGAGCCCTCCAGAAAAACTTTCCCAGTTTTTACTTGCATCAGCATTCTACTTATTTCAATTTTCCAGCAGCATAGACTCCCTGAAACTATGCATCTTTGTATTGTTAATATGATAATACAATTCTATTGGAAGAGATTTCTTTGTGTATATTTTTACAACACAGGATTTATCCGTAATTGTCTTCTGTGTCCATTCATCGTTTGGTTAGTAAAGGGTGGCAAAGGTGGTTGTCTCAGCATGTTTGCTGTCTTGTAATTTAATTTCTAATCGTAAAATGTATCGGTTTGTCTACAGGCGTGAGAGATAATTGACAAATCCTACATTTTTACAAAAACAATAGGTTAGCAGCACAGATTAGAAAGAAAGGAGCCAAATGAAGATGGCGTATATTACTGGCATCATGTCTCAGATGGAAGGGCCAGGAAAACAAATGAGAGGACCATTTGGATGCAATTAGGGAGCGGGAGGCAGGGAAAAGAACGAAAAAGTCTGTAAACTAAGGAACAGCTGATGCATCTATAGCCCAAGCTCCCCAAATTTTTCAGCTTGCCTCTCGTGCTCGTTCTGCTGTAACAATATGTGTGGACACTCACTGAATGTACTCAGCCTTGCGATTATTAATAATTTTGAAATTGAAACCAGCTGCCTACAAAATACTGTACACCAAATGCTTGAATTGATTCTCTTGGTTTTGTTCATCCTCTATTAAGACATTTATCTCATTAAATTGCAGTTTGATTTTCAGTGTCCTTAACTAAACTCTGAGCTCCAAAGAATAATTCCCATTGCACGTTTTTAAAATATCTCCGTACATGCTACATACTTGATGCTTAAGAAGAATTTTTAATAAGTTAATGTATGAATCACTTTTTGCATGGCTTTATGTGCTTCTCTCCCACCCCCTATTCAAAGCAATTGAAATGCAAAATAATACCCACTACCTTTATTATTTGTTCATTCTACAAACATTTAGTGCTAGGTCCTGAGGACACAAAAATTAGCCCTGAAAATTTCTATGCCCCTGACGTGTCGCACTTTAAATAAAGTGGGGCAGGCAAAAGGGAAGTGAGAAGAAAGGCGATATCTGACCATTGACTACCATGTACAAGGCATCATGCCACCGACTTTACACACATTATCTCTGATCCTCAGAACAACTGCAGGGTCATCCCCCTGTGCACATCTGGGGAAAATGAGGCTCATATATATTCATGAAGTTTCCTCAAGGTTTTAACACCCGTAGTGAGAAGATCCAGGATGTAAACATGTGTTTTCTTCATCTTATTGGATGTTGCAATATGCAATTGCACTTCACTTCATCAAGCGAGGCAATATTTTCCTGTTTCTTTTCAATCATGTGAAATGGAAGGATAAGTAGTGAGATCCTCATCAGCACATCTTTCATTCCTAACCATTAACATTACTAATAATTCTCTTTTCTTTACCTCAGATTTTCAGGCCTTGAATATAATTTTCTATGTTTTCCTCCTTCTGTATTTTATAATCTTCCTCTTTACTAGACAATTCTCTTATTGGTAGTTGAAACAGGATTTATAGCTCCAGGAAAAGAAAACCTCCTGAGTGATTACATCTTTTGCCCCGGTGGCCATACGTTATCCTCCCGCTGCCCACTCCCTCACTTGTGCCCCCTCTCACTACCCTCTACCAGAACACTAAGGGTATGTAAGATGATGGGGCAGATTATTCCTGTTCTCACTGCAGACCCTCCTTGGAGCACTACTCCTGGGCTCGGCTCTAAGCCTCTGCTACATTGCCTTTTGAAGTCAAGACATAATGGTTTTCTTCTGAAGCACATAACTACTCTAATTTATGTGTTAGGACTACCTGCCATTCACGCATGCATGTATTCATTCATTCCACAAATATTTTTATGGAGTCTCTGCTATGTACCAGACATTATTCTAGGTTCTAGAACTACAGCCTAAAAGAGAAAAGAAGACAAGGTTGCTGTGATCATCAGGCTTATATTCCAGTAATTGTCCTAGACTAAAATTTCCAGAAGGTAGACATGCTGGTACCATTCTAATTACTTTGTCTGCTTTTGATGAGGAGGAGGACAATGTTCTGATGATGATGGGAGTAAAAAATGATCAGATTCATGCTAATTTATGAGTTCAGTCTTTAGGTGGTGTTGGATATAGTGTCTTATTTTATAGTAGGTTGGAAGGGATGCCAGTGATGAGAAAAATCCTGAATAGGCTGGGTGTTAGAGTACCAAGTAAAAATGGCAAATTATAGGAATAATGGGACTCTAAACTGATGATTCTCAAACTTTGCTGCACATTCAAATCACCTTGGGAACTTTAAAAATTCTGACTTCCATCCTATACCCCATATTAATTAAATCAGAAAGTCAGGGGGTAGGACTCAGGTATCAGTATTTTTTTTTTTTAACTCCCTAGGTTGTTTCATCATGCAGACAAGCTTGAGAGCCAATGATCCAAACACATTTCTATCAACCTTTAATAGACATACAAATCAACTGGGGATGTTATTAAACACAGATGCTGGTTTAATAGATCTGTGGTAGGCCCTAGATTCTTCACATCTAAAAAGCAACCAGATGCTGCTGCTGTTGCTGATCTGCATAACACGCCTTGAGTGGAAAGGCTGTAAACAACATTTCTCACCTTATCAGGACTGTAAAAGCTCTCTAGCCAGCTGCCAGCCCTTTTCTGAGCAGTGGTTACCTCAAACCCCATTCAGGATAGTGGAGGCACGTCAGTGTTCCACAATAGGGACTGCTCAAAAAACATTCAGGGAGGATCTGGCCTGGTGGTGTAGTGGTTAAGTTCATGTGTGCTGCTTCCGTGGCCTGGGGTTCACAGATTTGAATCCAGGGCACGGACTGACACATCACTCATCAAGCCGTGCTATGGCAGTGTCCCACATACAAAATAGGGGAAGATGATCACAGATGTTAGCTCAGAGCCAATCTTCCTCACCAAAAAAATAAATATATAAATAAAAAACAGGGAAGACACTCTCTGATGTTGTAGGTTTTTCTGACAAGTTCAAAAAAACTTCCCATCCCAATCTAAGCATGATGTACACCTGGAGATGCTGATCTCCTTCAAGGTCTTCAGGGGGGACCATCAACAGCACTTGGCTCCTGTTTAACCAACAACTAAACCTATGGGAAGAGAAGAAAAAGCCAGGCTTTTTATGTCTATAGGAAACTCCAGTTTTGTAGATTCTTCACATCCTAAATGTGTTTCATAAGTGAATAACTTGAGTTCAAATTATTCTATGACCTAGTGGGTGGTTAGACAAATGACAAGAAAGACAACAGGAATAATGGGACTCTAAACTGATGATTCCCAAACTTTCTTTTTGTGAAAGTGTAGCTAGAATGGGGCAACATTTAGAAATGAGATATCTAGTTCCATGAGTGTTCATCCCAATTTCTTTCTAAAATGTGTTCTAAATGATCACTTATGATCCCGTCTCTCTACCCCAATTGTTTCTTGATTAACTATGTGAAAATTTTATTCTTGGAATATGTTTTTCATGTTTGGATTTTAGATGTACTTGAACCAGTTTCCCCAGTTTTTTTCTTAGATTAGAATTTGGAACAAAAACCCTACAATCATCAAAAATGACTGACATACAAAGCAAAAGAGAAATGTACACATTTAAGAAAGAAACCTGTCTTTTTGCAAAATAAGGAAAAACATGACTTTGTATTTTATCCTTTCAGTCACAGGAGTTCTGATATGAATCCGAAACATTTGAATGCACTTGCAAAACGATATCATTTTACCAGTACAAAATGTATTCTATAATACAGTCCTATGTATTATGTATTGGATATGCCAATAGTAAATGCCCAATAAAGTCAGTGCATACTAAATCAATGATTCTGATGAACTTCATCTTCTACTGTGAATTTATTGTCTATAGTGAAGCAGTTTTTGAATAGGAAGTAGAGTTGGTAGAAAAGTGGAATAAGAATGTATTTAAAAAGAAAAAAAGCTTCCCAAAGTGCTTGTTTTCAGAGAATTAGAGATTACAAGTCACTGTAAATGATCCATTGATTGAAGAAACTCATCCATTAGAAAGGCTATTTTGTCTGCAATAACAAAAAAAAGAATACGTTTTAACATGCATCTTTTTCATCACAGCAACCCTCTACATATGCAATCACAACACATCCACCCACAGTATATCCCCATTACAAATATCAGTCATTCAGCTCATCTCATCACAAATTGGGTCTGAGATGAATTCAACAATTCAGCACTATTCATTCCAGCTCTAGTCAAGTGAAAAAGTCTTTTATGAAAATAAAAACAACTCTGGTTTTCTGTTTATTTCTGTAACTTACTAAAAGTAAAATGAACATAGAGTCTAACTGGTAGGGTCACACTGCTTGGAACACACTCGGCTCACATTACATGATTTTATTTTCCATTTATATTTATATTGATTATTCTAAGATTTTTTTCTTTACTTAACAAATTATAATTAGATATGTACTTAACACTCTTGTTTTGTAAAGAAAATTTCAAACATCTGTTGTAAAATTTACCTGAATAAAACAATGTTTTGTTATAATGAGTCAACTAAACTCGGCCTTTAATGGACGTGTAATGTATTTTTCAAGATATTGTAGTAGTTTTCTACTACTGCTTTAACAAATTATCACAAAATTAGCAGCTTAAAATAACACCCATTTGTTAATAACAACCATTCCTGTAGTCAGAGGTCTGGGTACTGAGTGGCTCAGCTGGCCCTCTGCTTAGAGTTTTGCAATGCAGAAATCAAGGTGTCAGCAGGGCTGTATTGCTGTCTGGAAGCTTTGTGGATGAATCCACTTCCAAGCTCATTCAGGTTGTTGGTGAATTCAGTTCCATGTGGTTATAGGACTGAAGTCATTTCCTTGCTGACTGGTCAAGCACCTTTCTATTCTGTCAAGGCTGGATATCTCCCTATTTTAAGGTCTATAACATCAATTACATTCACAAGGGCCCTTTTGCCACATAACAGAACATATTTATAGGTTCCCTGCATTAAGGCATGGACATTTTTTGGGGGCGGGGCTGGGCGGCTATTCTGCCTACCATAGATAGGCTAATAAATGAATTCAGAGAATATTGAGCTTCTCTAATGAAAGACCAACAGGATGATTGAGTATGACCAAGGAAGCTCAAAGGGGAAGAAAATAAACATTGATGTCTTGAGATTCCTCCTAGCTCCTAGTTATAAAACATCTGTCTCATGGATATTTTACAGATATTTTACCTTTTTTTCCAACATGTACGTTCACCACTAAGGTCTTTTAGAAATCATCTCCAATTCAGCTAACTGCCATTCCCCACCAAATGGTTTGATTGGGAATGTTGGTATGTCATGGTGCTTCAAACACTGTGTCCTGAGTCAAGCATGAAGCACAAAAAAGGAATCAATGTGATTCACTTCAGTTGTATTAAATCTCTTATTTCAAAGACTTTTATAAGGCAACTTATTCTCACTTATTATTCACAGAAATCTGTACATTCAATTGCTAAATACATTTGTAAATGAGATGGGAAAAATGATATGTTCTATAGTGCTTTTTGCAGGAAAAAATCCTTTGTAGGAGTAGATTGAGAAATCAAACATATGCATGATAGTTGGCTTTGCTAAATTTGAACACTTAGATGATTCAATGTAAGTAATTTAAGGATAAGCTAAATACCTGTTATTGAAATTCTTCTCCTTGCAGAGAATTTTAACCGCTACTTACAAGAAAATCTGTAAATCAAATGGAACTTTTTGCTGTTGAAAAAATGATCGAAAGGAGCATAAATGGAAAGCTGTCTCAACATACAGCAATAGTGGTTTTTAGCACCTGGTTTATGGTTAGCATTGCTCACACTCATTTGACTTTGAAAATATTTGGAGTTTTATAATTTAACTACAAAAATGTGAGGGATGGGGCCGGCCCCGTGGCTTAGCGGTTAAGTGCGTGTGCTCCTCTACTGGGGGCCTGGGTTCAGATACGGGCATGCACCACTGCACCACTTCTCCAGCCATGCTGAGGCGGCGTCCCACATACAGCAACTACAAGGATGTTCAACTATGACATACAACTATCTACTGGGGCTTTGGGGAAAAAAAAGGAGGAGGATTGACAATAGATGTTAGCTCAGAGCCGGTCTTCCTCAGCAAAAAGAGGAGGATTAGCATGGATGTTAGCTCAGGGCTGATCTTCCTCACACACACACACAAAAAATGTGAGGGAAACTAGTTTTCCAGTTTCATAAGGCAATGGGGGTGGTGAGGCAGGAAGTTGGAAGGATGATGCTTTTCAAAAGGAAAAATTTTAAAAGAATTTTAAAATTGTTCCTCAGTTATTTTTCTTCCTTTGCCCATTTCACTCTACCTTTACAGTACGTTTTTTTTTTTTCACTATGCATTTTCTAGAGTTCCCTTCTCTGGAGTACATTTTTCTTCATAATGAAATGGAGGATTCAGAATGTATGTCCAGTAACTTTTATATATTAACATTAAAATGTCTTCTGATCATTCATTTCACCAGATCTCATAACTTTTAAAAATACTGTTACATAGTATTATTTGAAAGATTTACATAACAATTCCCAAAGTACATTTTATACTCCCTTAAATCAAACTTCATGTTGCCAGGAAAGCCCCTTAAGAAAGCTTATCAACACAAAACTATGAATTTGAAATGATATAAAGTACACTTACCAGATAAAAATCAGTGCTATTTTTGACATACAGTGGAAGGGTTACTTGTGCATATGTAGAGTCAATGAATATCATAATTACATTTTAACTATACTGAAATGTAAATTTATGATCTTTCTGAGGGGAGTAGCTGGTTCACAGCACCCAGTGCATTTATTTCTGTAATCTTTTAAGTAAAAAATTTGCACTTGAGAGTTACAGGGAATTCCAATTTTCAAAATAAGTAAATGAAATATGTTATAAGCCTTTAAATTTACCCATTCTATCCACAGAAAACACTGAATCCCTATTTCGTAATTCATATACATTGCAAAGATTATATTCCCCCAATAATTTTGAAATTCTCCTTATTAGCTTCCAGTATGTGGTACAGACCTCTAGGTAGCACTTTCATCTGCCATCAGGATCCTTGTCTTGCTCTAGTAGAGGTGCACGTGTAAGAGGCACAGGTGATGAGCTGATGGAAGGAGGAACATATTTATCCCTATATATGTGTGGTTTACATTAGTTTTCCCAAACCGAAGAGTAATCTTTTTGAGGATGGAAGAAAATTTACCCTTGTGCCAAGCACAATGTCTTACTTGTAATAGGCATAGGCTAATAGTAAATATGTTTAGTAAATAAATAGTTGAGGATAATAGTTTTTATCTTTGTTGAAGCTTCAAGGTATTGTACCCAAAACCGTAAGGAGACGACAACAATCCAGTGTTCCTTTGAGGTTGTAAAGTTTGTGATTTAGTGAGTTCCTAACATTCAGTCATTCTGGATTTAACTTCATTTAACTTACTGTACATAACCCTGGTCACCTTCACTTTCAAATCAATCGTATCCCTTGCATACACACTTGAACCTGCCTTTTCTATATCTAATATACACATGAATTTTGCATAAGTAAATGTTTATTCCCATATTATAAATCAAGTTTATTCCTTCCATTTTTCTGTGAAGCTCCTATAATTGTCCTTGATTATTCTCACCTATTCTCTAATCTCCTAAAGTTTTGTGTTTTCTTGGAATTATTATATTTGTCAAATACATAATTTTACAAATTTTTATATTTTTCTCTTCGTGAGGTACAAGCAACTTTATTTTTTAAATTGTATCTATTTTTTTCTCCAAGTGTATGCAGGGAAGATATATGATTTTTAATAATTCATTTTAGTAATTAGTTTTCATGACCTCATTTTTAGATGAAATTTCATCTCAGAGAATTTTTTTTAACACTTGATATATTGTCTTTATAACACTTTGGTTAACTTTTCAATGAAAGTAAAATTAAACTATGTATTTTAAGGGAAATATTTGAAGGAAAATAAGTCTGCAGTTTTCAGTAAGATTTTAATTATTTTTCACATTCATGATTGCTGTTTTCTCTTTTAATCTCCTCAGTTGTCCAATCCTTTTCTTGATATTCTATGTCTTAGCTGCCTTAACTGTAAAACGAGGAGGTTGGACTGAATTATCTCTGAAGTGCCATGGTCTGAAGATGTAAACCATAGTCCTGGCCCTCACGAGATTTCCAAATGAAAAAGGATGCATGAAGTCATCGTGAGAAAAAAGGAAAAGAAAAGTCAAAGCACCTAAGAAATGAATAACGAGGATAAATATATCAGAGTGCTTTGAGCCTGTAGGCTTCAATCTAAAACAGTATCAATTCTTCTCTTTTGCAGGCGAAGATTCGCTCTAAGCTAACATCTGTTGCCAATCTTCCTCAATTTTTTAAATTTCTTTCCCTCCCACTGAAGCCCCAATACATAGTTGTGTATAGTTGTAAGTTCTGGCTCTTCTACGTGAGCTGCCACCACAGCATGGCTACTGACAGATGAGTGGTGTGGTTCCCTGTCTGGGAACCAAACATAGGCTACCGACACAGAGCACACCAAACTTTAACCACTAGGCCATCAGGACTGGCTCTAAAACAGTATCAATTTTATGAATTTTTGTTGTAGAATAAAAACATTGGTTGAATGAATTTGGTGGAAGAATGAGTGAAAAAACTGCTATGACAGCCTCATGGCACACTATTTAATTCCAACAGCAATATAATAGTTAATATTTGTGGAGCACTTCACATGTGTGAAATATTTTGCATAAATTAATTTATTTGATTTTTCAAAATTATAACGTGATAGAGTAAGCTTATAATTTCCATACAGATAGTCTTAGGAGGGGCAATTTTTTGGAAGAGAGGACAAATGACTTTTCTTGAAGCTAGGACTACATACAATACTGTTTTTACTGTATGTTTATTTAGCCTGGATTTGAAACTTCCACCATTGGGTACTAGATACTATTAAATTCTTCATATACACAAGATAAACTGAGGCAGAAGATTTATTAAATGACTTATTTCATCCAAAAGTGATGTTAAACCTCAAGGCCTGTGTACTTCTTGGCCCTAACTATCTATTTCACCTGCTCATATTTCTTGGATCTTGTTTAGAATTGCCTGCAACCGACATATCATTCTTTATGGATAGTCACACAACACGTGGAATTATATTTACATCTTACGTTGTACACTTGGCATTTTGTCTTTTTTCTTAAATTTTTAACATGACTCTTCTACATGTGGAGATTTTTAGCACAACTACAAGCAAAATATTGCAAATGTCTTAGTGAAAATATTCTTGATGAGGTCAACCTCACGTTGGAATAGCTACCACATGGGCACACAATAATGTTTCTTAAATTGAATAGAAAAGGCAGTCATAAATATGAAATAAACTGGGTAAATTAGTGTCTTTATAATTCCATCTGTGTTATAAAACCCAGCATTAGAAAGGGGTTATGGCTCCAGTGCTGTGATTGCTGATTTAATGTTTAGTAAATGAGTTCCCTATCCTTTTCAAATTTGTAAAATAGGCTTGAGAGCAAATTATGAAAATTATGAACTTTCTGGTCTATCACATGTGGATTAATTCCTCTTGGTATCACAAGTTTCTTTATCAGCTATAAATTATTTACCTACTATATTCCATACTATATCTCTTTTATATTCCCTGATTTAAGACTCCATATTCCACTCAAATTGTCACTACTACCTTCTAACCAGTCCCCATAATCTTATTTAACACAAACTCCACACATGGCCAAAGTGATCTTTTTAAAACACAAATTCTCTGGTCAAAATCCTTAAAATTCCCATCAGCTTTGGGATAGAATTGCCACTTCCAAGTATGACACATGAGTCCCTTCATTATCTGCAGTGCACTTACATCTCCAAGCTCTTTGTTAATAATATCTTTCATTCCCTCCATCCTTTCAGCCAAGAAGAATGATAATATTTCTGGTTCTTCCATCATGGACATACTTTCACATGTGTGCCTTGCACACAATTCCTTTTTCCTCAAATATTCTTCTCTCTCCTCCCCACTTTCCCCTGGCTAAATTTTCCTTTTTTATACTCAACTTAGACATTGCCTCCTCTGAAAAGGCCCAAATTAGAAATCATCTTCTTTGGAAAGCTTTCTCCAACACTTGCCAAGATTGGGTTAAGTCCTGTTCACATGGCATCCTGGGAATACACATTTATCCCACACAGTATTTTGAGATTGAAGGTTTTCTTATTGGCCTTCCACACCATAATCTAAATTCATAAAGGGACTCTGTCTTGTTCTCAGTTAAATCCCTGGTAATTAAGAGTACTAAAACAAATATGAATGGAATGAATGACTGAGTGATTTCTTTTTTAATTATCATAGTGTTCTTAATTCTTGACATTGGTGGGTTTAGTCTTAAAGTTCACCCAATTTTGTTTTATACTCTTAAAAGAATACATTCCCAGTTTAGGGAAATGTATAATAGCAGAAAAAATAGCAGAATAAATAGAAAAAATTAGCAGAAAAAATTCTGCTATTTTAAGAACAAATATATACAATGATGGACATTCAAAAATGATTATAGACTGTATGTATGTATATGTTATCTGAAAAACATACGTGATCTTTTTTTTATCAGAAGTAGAAATTACTAGAAAAAATATTATGGCGGGGTTTTTTTTTTGGTCAGGAATTACCAATTTCTTTAATTGATATTTTTTTCCTGTTTTGAGTACATTTGCCTGACTGTCAACTCTCTTCCTTTCAAAAATATTTATTGACAGCTCACACTGTAAAGGCACATTGCTAGGCAGAGATTGCACAAGTCAGCAAAATGGTATTTTGCAGCAATTAACTGCTTTCTTGCAGTGAGCAATTTACCTTAGAGGGAAGAAAAGGCTTAGGTATCTATGTCTCTGGCCTCTATGAGTGGAGGCTGCCCAATGGAGTTGAAGAACCTCATATGCTCAGAGCTGTCCTTTAGTTACATTCTCCATTGTCTGTCGAAGGCCAGGACCCACAGCGTCCTCACCTCCCCGAAGAGAGATTGAAACCTGAGTCTCCAGAGGAGAGGCTTGCGTGATTCCTCCTTTGACAATTGTTAATTGAGACATTTTCTGGGAGCGCAAATTAGAAACCTTATGAGAGATCTTAGTGCAATCAAGTCAACTTCATACCCCAGCCCTTATATTGCTTCAGTGATGTTATTTCATAGCAAGATCATGCCTGGTGTTTTCATAAAACACATGCAGAGCTCCCCAAACACAAAGGATTTAGAATTTTTTAAAAATACTCTAAGACTACAAAATCATTTTAAAAGAAGCATTTGTTTTTCCTTTTCCTTTTTAACCACCACTGATAGAAGCATAACTGCCAAGAAAACTTTTTTTTTTAATAGGGTCAGGGAATCTACTCTAAAGAGTTAAGTAACGTAAATTGTTTTTTCCTCTGTAGCTGAAATTGCTATGTTGGTTTTAAATTTCCCAATGCAAATTAATGAACAATTTTCTCTATAGTATAAGAATGGATTTGGCAGTGCTAAGATCAGAGCAATCTCTTCTTCATTAAATTGGGCAAAGAGAACTTGCTGGTTCTCAAACTGTTAAATGGATATTAGGGTTTTTAATGAATGGAACATTTATTTTTGTGCCAGCTCAACTAACAACATTGACATGATTAGCATACATTTTGGCAACTGTTCTAGCACAAGGTGTTAGTAAAAAGGGGCTTTTATCTCTGAGCTTAATTTACTTTAACTTTCCTTGTTTTAAATGTTTTTAATGTGAATGAGATGTTTTTGTAAAGGAATTCCTGCCACAAGAAGTTATTCAGAAATACGTCTTTATATTAATGTTACAGGGGTAACATTAATATAAAAACGTTGGAGATGAAGTCCATACCCCAAAACACATGAACCTTCTCCAAATTTAGAAATGAATAGAATATTTTGTTATTCATACTGACGGTTAAAACATTGCACTTATAGAGAATTTTTTTTTAATTAATGATGCTACTTGTTTCATATGAAGTTGCTTCCTTTAAAAAAGAAAAATAAGATATAAAAAATGACAGGTAAAGAATGGTTTCCTCCATTGCTATACATCAACTATGAATGAAAAGTTTTAGGAGTTAAATGATCTTAGCTCAAGTGCCTCTCATACAAAAGGAATTTCCAATAAAAATATATTTCCTTTTTGTAACAAACACTACTGCCTCATATGCTTATTATTTTATTTATTCAAATTGTCAAATTGAAGAAAACAAGAAAAATGAGTTAATACAAATTCAAAAGGTCTTGGTTGTGTGCATTCAATTCTTTCTTTTTGCAATGTATTTTTATTTTAAAATATATTGAAAGCTATTGTAACACAGCTAACAGAGGATTTGTTATAAGTATATAGTAAAATGAATGTTTATAATTGATACTAAATCAATAATAAATTAATATGCATGTGCACATGCATGAGTATAAATTTTCATATGAACTTCTATCAAACGTATAGGCATACTCTCTTTCTATTATACATATGTCTATAACTGCACACATATTTAATAATTTACCCAATGTTCAACTGAGTTATGAATTAGTTTAATATAAACTTTAGCATAACAGAATATCTACAGTTTACCCACATATGTCTAAAAGCAAATGAATGCCAATAACAGGCACCTCAGTGAAAGAACAAGCCCATGTTCAAATATAAAATGGTAAAAATGAGAAAGAAATTATGAAAATATATACCTTTAATTTGCAGACATATAAACACTTTTGGTACAGTACAGACGGATGATGCCAAAAACTAGAATGATCCAGTTTAAGCTAACACTTACATTTCTTGTTTACACAGATAATTTTGCTATAGCTCTCACGTAGAATAAACTAGCCAGCTTACACAATGAAGTGAAAGTGATCAATCACTGATGAACCAGCGTGGTCCGTTACAAAGGATTCAGTAAAAGCTAAATTATCAAAGAAATCTGCTACTGGGCTTACAAATAAACTCTTGGACCTAATCCAAAGCCAGAGAAAGGAAGCCAGAAATGGTAGCCAACGAACCTAAACAACAACAAAAAGATAAGTACAACTTTCATATAAAACGCCCAACTAAAACGACCAGTAGTGTACATTAGCTTCTAGAATAATTCTGTTTTAATATAATTTTTTTTCTTATGTGATGGATGAGTTTAAGCATAGAAAAATCTAATACATAACCCAAGTAGAAAGTACTACTGACAAGTTGAGAAAGCACCAAAATGTCGTGAACACCTATGAAGCAACTAAGGATTGAAACATTTCTTTGCTTCTGGCTGTTTTTCTTGGACACAATTTCTAGTTACATTTTCTGTAAGGAAGAATATCTATATTTTCCCCTATAATCATAGCAAGTGCAGTGGTAAAGCAAAGAGAAAGCAATTTGAGTACACAGGAAGTAAAATACTCTTCAGCAGGTCAAATCTTTAACACATGGCAATGTTTTTATCCTTGCTAAAAAGGAATTGCGCTTCTTTGTAATGCCTTCTCTTTCAAACTATACATGATGTACTCGTGAGGTAATCAACATTCTGTTTACAAATGCATTTCTTCTTTTATCATACATTTAAATGGGGTGAAATTCAATTTACTTTCAGTTCATATTTGTTAAATGTTAAAAACAATATATTTAAAATATACTCTTTCATTAATTTCATGTACAACAACTGTCATGTACAATACCTCAAAACACTTCCCTGCAAAGGAGCAGCTGATGCCCTCTTGTGGTTAAAGGGCTTTTTAGACAAAAAATGCAATGTACTATTTTCTTACCTTTCTCCCAGGTTTTATCAATCTGCTTGGCGTATGAAAGCTGCAAATCGTGTCCAAGCTTTTTAATAACAGTTCTATAGCTGTTAGTAATAATTTTCATTAAAAAATGCTGTACACATTTTATAACCTCTGAATTTGAATTTAAAAACCTGTAAACAGCTATTTACAATATAGTACAAGTTATAAATTAGTCATCCTTCATTGGAATTGCCATCCACACACTCTTGTTTAGGTGGTGAAGACCACCTAAAGTCAGTTAAAACATCTCTGTGTCATTCCACAATGAAATATCAAATATTAGAAATATCCACCGGTTTCCTCTCTCCCATATGCAAGTCAATTTTTCCTTTTAGTGGAATTTGCACTTCCAGATTTTCATCTTCCCTGTGATGCTTTTTCCCCCTCCTTAAACAGATGTATATGCCCATCCCTGAGACAAGTGTGATAGACCCCAAGCTTATTACAGACAGAGCTACTAAGGTAGGAATACAGGACACAGATTCGACCTTCCTATGAGTCGGTTCTATTGAGATCTGTGGTTCTTTCTCCTCTATATTAATTTCTGGTTCCTTTCTTAAAAGACTCTCGATGTAGCTCTCGTTACTGACAGTATCATTAACAAATAGGTTCACCATCACCGTGGAATGGAGAGGTTCAGGATAACCATGATCACTCACTTTCACCAGTAAACGATGGAGTCCATAATCTGTCTGCAGCAATGCCTCTTCCAAAGTAATGTTACCAGTTTTAGAGTCAATCCTAAAGGACTCAGGCCTAGGACCTCTTCTCCCTATGATGCTGTAAGCTATGACAGCATTCATGCCTGTGTCTTTGTCAACAGCATAGACTTCTGTAACTGGGGAGCCAGGGAGCGTAGAAGGTAGTACCAACAGGTAAGACATGTTAGACTGAGGAAATAAAACAAGAGGAGGGTTGTCATTGATATCTAGAAGGAGAATGGTGATTTTTGCAGTAGAGGAGAGGGCAGGCTCACCCCCATCAACAGCTTCAACCCACAAAGTATAGGAGCTTTGCTGCTCTCTGTCCAAAGAGACTTTAGCTCTCAGCATGCCCTTTCCTGTATCTATGACAAAAATATCACTCTGGTTCAGCACTGAGAGGGCGACCCATCCATTTCGCCCAGCATCAGCATCTGTTACACTAATTATTCCAATTTCACCATATCCGGGAAAGTTTTCTGGCACAAAAAAGCTGAAGTCCTTGTTGATGAACCTAGGGCTGTTGTCATTTTTATCCAACACTGTGAGAGCCACAGTGGCTACTGATTCTCTGGGTGGCTTCCCAGAGTCCACAGCTCTGACCGTGTACCTGTACTTTTCTTTCTCTTCTCGGTCCAGCTGAGTAGAAACCGTCAGAATTCCTGTGACACTGTCTAAGGAAAAATATGATGGAGCATCAGGTCCCAAAAAGTAGGAAACTTGGCCTCTCTCTCCACTGTCAGCATCTGTAGCATACAGCTTAGTCAAAAAGGCATTGGGTGTATTATTTTCTTCAATGGTTAGTTCGATCAAGGGTTGAAGGAAAACAGGAGCATTATCATTGTCATCTAAAAGTTGCACTTTAATAATTTTTTTGACGTGAAATCCCTCAGAGTTCCAGGCCACCACGGCTATTTCATAGAACTGTTGTAGTTCATAGTCCATAGGTTTTGTGGTTTCTAGCAAATATTCATTATTGTATGGTTTGTAGGGTGATAACCTAAATGGTCCTTCACCATCCAGGTAGCAGTTCACCTTGTATTTACCTTCTGGATCTCTTATGGTGAAGAAGGCAATTGGAGTGTTAACAGGTTCCAGTTCTTTCAGGTAAACAATACCATCTATCTCATTTGCTATATAACGAGGAACAATTTCAGGTGGTCTGAAAATGACTTTGATGATAGACACCAAGGCAGTGATCACAGCAGGGATGCAGCCTGGTCCATTAGCAAGGATGGTGAGCTTGTGCGTTTGCAAAACAGTTCCCCCAATCTTACTGAAAAGCTTAATGACGCCGGTGGTTTCATCCAGATGGAATAAATCCTTGGATGCTTGTGGAACTTTCTGGCTGTAAGAGTAGGTGATCTGAGCATTGGTTCCCACGTCCCTATCCACAGCCTGGACAGCTGCAATCGGTGTGCCCACTGTAGCATTCCCATACACAGTGACATTGATTTGTGATTCTGTGAAGAAAGGACAATTGTCATTAATATCACTTATGCCAATGGTGAGGGTGGCGCTGCCCAACAGTGGTGGAGAGCCACCATCCTCAGCTATGATGATGCTCACATACTGGTCCTGGGTCTCCCTGTCCAGCAGTCCCATGACAATTAGGTAGGGGGTGCGCTCCCCATTCTCATTCTCCTCCACGTCCAGGGTGAACATACTGTGGTAGTCCAATAGGCGGTAGGTCTGCACCCCATTCGTGCCTATATCTGGGTCCATGGCAGGATGCTCTATGGCCAGCCGCGTGTTTACAGGTGCATTTTCCGGGACCCAAACCGTGATTTGGGAAACCGGGAACTGTGGGGCATTGTCATTGATGTCCCGGATAGCGATTTTCACCTTCACAAACCTAAAGTATTCCTGAGGCAGGACCAGCACATCCAGGAGCAAAAGACAAGAGTCCGAGGAAGGCGAGGAGGAGATGGAAATGCTGCCGCCCCAGGCAGCCCCTCCACCTCCTTCAAGACACAGGGCCTCGCGGTCGATCTCCTGGGTAGAAGTGTGCAGCTCCCCGGAGCGGTTGTCTAGGGTCACGTACTGTCCACTCAGTCCCCGGGAGGCCAGGCTGAAGGAGAGGGGGGGCTTCTGCTCAGCGCCGGGGCGCTCTGGCGACTGCCGGTCCTGCCTCCCCGCGGCCCGGGGCACCAGCCGTAGGTCCTCGGCCAGGCTGCCGATGAGCACCCCGGCGGGCAGTCCCTCGTTCAGGCTGTACAGAAGCTCCGTGGCCCGGCTGTAACTCGCCAGGCAGTCGAAGGGTCCCACGAAGAGAAAAAACAGAAACAGATGCTGGAAAGGGGTGGGGGTGGGGGTGGGGGGAGAAAGCTCGTTACACACACCGGGAAACACAGCGATTGGAGTCAGAAACCAGTGGCCAGGGGTCACGGCTGTTCTATCCCCATTCCCAGAGTCAAACCCTCTAGTCAAAGCGGGGCGAAGAAGAAACTTGCTGCAAAGAAGAGATCTATGGGGCAACATTGTCTCCAAAACTTAATTTTTCTCTTCACTTTCTACTCCCCGCGCTCTCCATCACCACCCTCATCCAGTTAACATTCGGAATCCCCAACCGTAAAGCACCCCCGGAAACACACGCTGGAGTGGAGAGGACTCTAACTCAGGGAGTGCGCAACGCGACAGGAAACCACCCGGGTAGGTTGCGGAGAGGGAGGGAGTCGACAGCGGAGGGGCTGAGAAGTGGGCAATTTATCATTTTATTTCCCATTGAAATATTTCTACCACTAAGGTCCCCGGAACCCGAAATGTGTTAACATCTCTTATTACGAGACCAATAACAATAAAAACAATATCAATAATAATAACAATATGGAAAACATAGTAACACTTTCCCCTCGGACTCCCCCCTCCACCTCATTAAAGAAACACTTTAGGTCAGAAGAAGTGATATTCATTTCAGCATGCATCTAAAAGCAAAGCGAAAGGATCTGGATCTCCACCACCTATCAAGCCTTCACTAATCCCCCTCCCCTAGGGGAAAAGAAGTAAACGCGGAAAATGGTTATGCAAAAACAATTTGTCAATTGCAGTAGACAGTCGTAGCCAGATGCCGGCAGCAAGAAACAATTTCCAAATCCCTGAATCTAAAACGGATTGAGCCCCCTCCCCACCTCATCTACCTACATTTCTGCTTCAGAAACTTCATCTCACGCCCCAAGGACTTGACTATTCCTTGCTAAAATGAAGACACATTATCCCAAACTCCATTTCCCTCCCCTCAACCTTCCCGTGAAGTTTGCATTAAGGTAAAAGGTTTGAAAAACCGTCAAGGAGTAGGAACTGCCTTATAGTACTGCAACTTGTCAGGGCTGCGGGGCTCCTGGACCCCAAACCTTACCGGTAGGTTTCTGTGGCTGGTGCTGCTCCTGGGACGACTTAGACGCCCCATATCCAAGCGCGGGTGCCAGGTCGCCGGGCGCCAGCTCAGTGCCAGGGCCCGCGGGCTGCGCGCTTTCCCTCGGCCTCGCATTCCCAGGGAGGCTGCAGTGAGCGCGCTCCTGACCGGAGGGCGGCAGAAGACACTCCCTCTCTGTTCATGCAAATCGCTGGGGAACTTCAGCCAATAGTCACTGGCTCGTCAATTAAGGACGGGAGCTGAAGGCGGGCAGAAAGGCGAGGGGCAGAAGGGCACGGTCATGGTTTCCTGCCCCGCACGCGGGTAAGTCCAGACCCCGCCGGAGGAGCCGGAGTGGGGGACCTGCCTCTGAAGACTGCGACGAGGCGCCACCCGGTCGGGCACCGGAGCGTGTGCCCACCAGCCTCCCTCCTCGCCGCACCAGTCAGAAGGCGAGTCCACAGGTTGCGAGCCTGAGAGAGAGAATTAGAATAAACAAATAAGCCTGCATTTATGTCTGAATCGAGAGAGGAAGTCGGCGCTACAGAGCAATCAGAGGCGCGATCCCAAAACGCCTGCTTTGCCTCCGTTCTTCCGAGACCCTTGGATCCAGCGGTGTTGGCACAGTGAGGGAAAATCCACTTTTCTCTGTGGAAGGAAGGGATTTAAAATTCTTTCTAAGGCCATCTGAACCGCAAAAGCAAATATATGAATTCGGTGAAGGTTTTGACATGCTCTAATTTCAAAGCTTCGCTGTTGGTGGTGGCAAGAGCTTCTGCTAGTTTCCTAGTTGCGGGACCAAGTGTCTCTGGGTGTCTGCCTTGTGGTCTTACTTTAGAGGCAGGGAAGGCTTCTGGCCAAGGGAAAGAGCCAAGGGGGAAAATGGAAACAACTGTGCAATTTTAACATATTTCTCTAAGGGATGATTTTTTTTTTTTTTTTTTTTGAGGGCACTCACTGAAGCCTAGGTAAATTACTTTTCAAGTTATTTTTTTTTTTTTTCTTGGAATGCTTACTAGGAAAGTGGTCCTTTAGAAAGGAATCCTGGAGGGATGTGCTGCAAAATGCTTGGATATTCTCTCTGGCTCTGACACTAAATAGCCATATGAGCTGTTTCCTCATTTATGACATCAGAACTGGCGAGAGACTCCAGTGCATTAAGTCTGTGAAACACTTTTTGATCTGCAGGGTGCCATGTTAGTAACGGAAAAGACCATTGGCCTTTCCCTGAGTAGACATTTCTCATCACTAGGTTTCCAGATATCCTGTGCACTGCCCTGAACATAAAACCCTCTGGGCTGAATAACTAGTGACTGCACCTAGAATAGAAAAAGTCTTCCTTTTGGTCAAAGAAAGATCTGACATCCCTGTGTTTTCAATAGGAACCACTTTAATTTTCTTCTTCCACCATGTACTAGCTAGAATATAAATTGCTTGGCTGACCTAATTGTTTTGCTTCTAACCCTTCCTATTTTCTCCTCATCTCCACTAATCCTAGAGATGCAGAGTCCTAAATATTGACAATACACTACATCAAAACACCTGGTGTGTCTAACAGCTTCTTACTGCATAAATGGGACTATACATGGAGTTCACAAAACTCCCTATAATACAAATCTGGAATATAACGTAAATCTGCTTATAAAATTAGCTCCGTTAAGTTCTTTAGAGTGAAATTGGAGTGCTGATGAAGGGGTAAACACACACACACGAACATGTACACATGGGTATATAGCCGGTAAACAAAACCCAGTCAGGTAAGTATGAGTTGCCTCTCCTTGCTGCTTCAGCTGCTGGTTCTGCCCTATAGCTGAACTTCTACCATAATTGGCAAATATTTACTTTGGGATCTGTAGTTGAAACATATCTGACTCCAAACCTCAGTATGTACCAAGCTGCTTCTGAAATGTGTTTAATTCATGTCTTCACACAATACCCACAGCTTCTGGAACTTTGGGGCACATGGCCAGAATTAGGCAATCCATCAGTGGTCAGAGTACATGCAGGCTGGACCCACGATGTGAATTGATTCTACATCTATACAGAAAGCAACAGCAGTTGGCTGTATATCTCCTCACAGCTCATGCCCTCTCCAACAGGTTACGATCACTTGCCTTTTATTTAAGTGAAAATATAGAGATCTCTTTGTTTAGTTTTTCCTTTGTTTACAGGGACACTACACAGGAACCTCTTGTTTATGAAGACAGTCCAATTGAAGTGACATCACTTCTTTGTAATTATTTTCTCAACTGTATTTAATTTTCCCTGGACTCTTAAGCTCTGTCTTGCTCTACTTTGCAGTGGATGCTTTGGCACAGGTGCCCTTTTCAAGTGTCCTCATACCCCATCCCAGCAGAATCTTGGTCTTCTGGACATATCATCCAGCTCCTCCCTATAGAAAGTGTTTTTACTCCTCCTCCCCTTGGTTAAGTTGGCAAGAAATTAAATCTGCCTATTGAGCAGTAATTTTTCTAGAGTGTTTCTAAAAAGCACGAACATATGAACTATGATGTAAGTTGAAATACAGGCATTAAATATCTTCTGGCGATAATGTTTGACATGACAATAATAATATCCTTTGCTTTAAGTTACTGTGTTGATTGCAGAGTCCCTGCATGGAAGTTTGTCATCAAGACTGGGAGACCTTGGCACAATTTTGGGTAATACCTTTCATGTCACATTCTAAACTGTTAACTGAACTACTTGTTATCTTTCCTCTTTGAAGATCCAAGCAGGTTTCATGCAAGTTTGCATTGTAATTGGGCTTTAAAAAAAAAAAAAAGAAAAAGAAAAAGACCGAATACCCTTCTTTCATCTCCTGTACCTTCTTTCTGGGCACTGTGAAAGCATTCCCAAACTCCTATTCCTTATGACACCAGCCCTGTGACCTACCATCTGGTGTCACGTATTTCTTTCTAAAGATGACTTAGAGAGCTTCTATGCTATTAGTCCCTTGAAAATAATACTTATGAACTTTTCAGATGTCTCAGTTGCTCTGGGCCTGCTTCCCAGGTGTTTTGTAAAAATTGATCTAGAAGAATAGTTAGATTATATGTCTCCCAAGCCTATTTTTTCTATAGACAAGGAAAACAACTTGATACAATAGATGGTGTACTGAGCCAAGCCAGGAGATTTGCATTTCATTCTCTGGGTTATTGCTTAGTTACTGTGCGACTTTAAACAAGTCATCACACCTCTCTGTTTCAATTTACCATAAAAACATCCACACACACTACATGGACATATATGCATGAAATGGCTTGTGTAATATCTGTCATTACAGATACCATAAGATGGTATACAGGTTACTTTGATTATTATTTACTGCATTATATCACTGAAGGTTAAAAATATTTTTAATTTACTGCAAGCTTTTTGTCCTCATAGTTTTTATCTCTTTATAAAGCTGTAAGAATGCTTATAAATGTCTACCAGGATACCATCTTCAAACTTTGCACATTTAGCACACATACCCTAAAACCTTTAAATTATTGAAGTACTGTGTTTTCCAGGTAGCTTTTATTTGTATTTTTCAATTAATTCTGATTGTACCATTTAAAGTATTTTAATAACAGTATGGTATCCACAAACTTTCATGTAACTAATATCTACATAGAAATTTAAACCTATTTTGAATCATAATCCTATAGATATTCTAGTTAATTCAATATTGCAAATAAATATAAATTTAGAATATTATTTTAGTAGTCTATTTTAAGACTACTTCACTTTTTTCTTGTTAAGATATGAAATTAGCAATCCTTTTAGATGACTTAGAATATGTGTATGTGTATATATAATACTTATATTATATATGTACATAAATAAATGTAACTAGTACAAAATATAGGACATATAATATTAATATAATATAATATATAATAATTATAAATATATAATTAAAAGAATATATTCTTTTATAAATATATAATTTATAAATATAAATATACTATATCTTTATAATATAGCTATAAAATATATATTTATAAATGTGTATATATACATTCTTTTTCTGATCTGATAATCAAGGTTAAGGGATGATCACATTTGTAAAACCAATACAATATGTCAAAAATGATTAAATTGACCATTTATTGAGTATCAGTTATGTTCTAAACATGTTACTGGGTACTTTACATATTTATTTAATCCTCATAACAATTTTATAATATAGATATTATTATACCAATTTTACAACCATGAATTACAAGTTTGTCAGTGTATATGATGACTGGGCCCCATCTGTGGTCTCCAAAGTGCATGATCTTTCTGCTCTGGCACACCCATCTCACCTGAAAGGATGGATCTAGGGCCTGTATACATTTAAATGTATTTCAAGTCAACAAACACTTATCACTCACCGACAATAAGAAAAACATTATTGTAGGAATAGATTTGCTATATGATGCATTTTGGAGTAAAAACTTCTGTAGTCAATTTCTATTTCCTAAACAGATATACACACACAGACACAAACTCACCTGTGTTCGGCTAGCTTAGGTCTTCTCCCAACGTGTAGATTTAAAATATTTTATGTGTATATATTTAAAAGTAAAGTTCTAAGTAATTCTATAGATCACCTAGTTAGCCCTCATTTTACTTACTAGTTGAGTTCAAAAGAGATGGCCTGTAGTGAATACAAATTCTCAAAATACTCCTATTTCTTAGATTAGTAGTAGATTTTGGCCTCAGGATTGTCTCTGATATTAAAGGCTAACTTAGAAAAACAGCGTTTATTTTTTTACAATCTATTATTTCCAAAAGCCTTGATCTTAAATATTACCATAAGTACCAGTTAATTTTATATTATTTTATTAATTTTTCAAATTTACAAGTATTTTTAAGAAACAGTATTAATTTGGGTAGATTATTGTTCAAGTATATCAGACAAACTCAAAAAAAGCCTATTGCATTTTCTCTACAAAACTCAGAAATTAATTGTGAGACTAAGAAAATGAGCATATTGGTTCTTTTGCTAAAAAAGCTGGATAGTTACTTTAGTAAATATACATTTACATTACTTTTATGAAAAGGGTGTAAATAAGCTAATTTACTATAATACAAATTTGTATTCTAAAACATTTACCACTGTATTGTGCAATTTATGTGACTTTTGTAAGCATGAGTCTATCCTAACTAGTACTTTCTTTTTGTTTTAGAAAACTTTGTCTAAAGATTTCACATCTCTGCTCTTTCCCCATATAGCCCAAGAGGAAGAGATATGATAGGGTTGAACAGTCCTTTTATTTTCAGAACTCAATTAGCATCACTTTAACAGGGATAAGTATAGCGGGGTGAAGTCACCAGAAAACCTCAGGCCTAATTTTAGCTCACATTTTCAACTTTCTCTCCTTATCCTCAAAATAAACTTTAAAAGTCATTTTCAACTCATTTAAGTTTCACATTCTTCCTTCTCACTTCTGGTAGAGGTGATAATGAGCAGTGAAATCATCAAAAGAAAGGTAGTAGGATTGAGGAGGAGATGAAATGAAGGGTGTGGAAAATCCACAAAGTGGATCAGCAGTCGCTGAATAATGAACAGTTAACTGAATGCAGTTTATTGATGATATATATGCCTTGCTCCCAGAGTCAGTTCCTGGGAGACTTGAAAGAAGGGAGAGGTATGCACTGTGCAGAGAATAAAGCAATCACAGACCCTATAAATTAGCATAGAAATTAGGTCAGGGGCAAAACAAATCCATTGAAGAAGAGAAATCATTTTAAATTTCATTTTAGGGCACTGATCCTGTGCCCTGTATCCTTCACATACCTATTCTTCACTCTCACAAACTGAAGTGTTACATTTGGAAAGGCTTAATGAAAATTTGCGCTCAGGTAATGTTTTTACACAGATCGGCAGATCTTTGCCTGGCTTTATAAAATCTCTTTTTATCTGATTCTTTGAATCTGAAGTGAAATTGTTAAAAACTGCATGACTGTTTTGATCTCAGCGTGTATGGTATATAAAAGCACTGAACTAGTATTATAGGGTCAATGAATGGCTCTGTCAATAATGTGAAAAGTCAACATTTCCGTGGTGGTAGAGCTAAGATCACTAGCTGCTTCTTTCTGGTTATCTTTTTAGAAAGAGGGTGGAGGTTGCTGACCTCAGTGTCATTTACTGCTAACAGCTACCAATTACTGAGCACCTAACTTTTGCCAGGTGCATGGTGAGCATTATCTCTAATCTTCACAAGGACCCCGGAAGTTAATGATGACCCCATTTTAAAGATGAAGCATCTGAGACTTTCAGAGGGTAAGTAGGTTGCCTGAGGTCACACAGCTGGGAAGTGGCCAAGTTGGGATTGAATAAGGAAAATTTGAGGTAGTTTATTTTAATGTTTGTGAATCTTCATTCTCCATATGGGGGGTATTCTAATATTCACTGAAATAGGTACGGATGTTGAATATTGAGTATGTACACTTTACAAACAATGCGTAGAATCTGACAGCAACAGAATTGTTTAAAAAAAATACCAACCTTGTAGGAAAATTGAATAGTTATGACCTTAAATAAAAAGTAAATGTCATATTTAAGAAATAAATGTTTTCTTATTTCCTTATTTAGATTATCAAGAAAAGGAAGGATTTTACAAATGAATTTTCATTAATGGTTTGGAATTATATGACAGTAAAACATTTATTTGGTGAAAGCAATGTACTTCTTGATAATGAAATCATAAATATCCTAAAGGCTCACCAATTCTTAATCGTAGATACTATTTAAATCTGGTCAAGTTGATATCAACTTCATTTAGAATACAATGATAATAATTATAGTTTTTCGTGGATTTCTGCTCTTTATGGATCAATAAATTCTTCATTAACTAGATTTAAGTGGAGCATCACTAATGATTGGCTTTTAATGACAAAATTGTAGAACTAATTTTAAAATTCGTATGTTTTTTTAGGATTTAAAATAAGTGAAATGAATGTAGATAAGATGAACATTACTAAACTAATATTTGTCATTACCCAAAATTTACATTTTATGAAGTTTAACACTTGCAGACAGAGGAGAAAAGAAAGCTAGAAAGAAAAAAGAGATTGAGCGATTTATGTGGAAAGTAAATGCTTTTACAGTATTTTTCTCTAAATGAAAAGGATTAAAAATTCCTTGAATGTGCCATAAGCATGACGTATAGTCTCTCTTGAAGCAATTTTCCTTATTCTAAACATGGAAATACATGGTATGCTTTCTTGAAAAAAGAAAAAAAAAACATTAAAACACGGTTACTGCCACTTCCCTATTCCAATACCTCTTTTAAAAAAAATCCTGAATCTATTAGAGCTTGTTAAACTATTCAGTAATGATCATAAGAGACATTTTACACACAACGTACGCTAGTCGTAAAGCTGAGAAACCCCAGATATCCTTGCTAGCTGTGAGCATGAATATTTTAGCATTTCTGTGGGATTTCTGGATAACGATTGATTCCAGGTGCCATCTCCACATATCCATTTTTATGTAAGAGAAGCTCTTCTAGGCTGGGCATGGATCCTTTGAATCTGCATCACTGTCAAAGGCTCTCAGAGGTGTTACACCACAGCCTACAGTTAAGCTACTTGATACCATAATCAAAGCAGCAGGGACCTTTTTTTGGAAAAAGGACAGGTTTTCACTTACCACTTATCAGCTATCAAAAAAATATTAGAAATCTTGAGTCACCTTATATTTTCCCTCCAACAGATTTTGGCAAGTAAATGGCGTATTCCTTAGAAGTTATCAGACACTGAAGAATGGCAGAAACAATATAGAAAGTGCTAGACTCTTATTATTGTGGTTGTTGTGACTTTCCTCATAAGTCCTTTACATGTTCCTAGTCCACTTTTTGTGACTCTGTGACACTACACTTAAATGTATTTTGTACCTTATATCTCTGACCTATTTTGTCTTTGCTGCATTTTCTTGTTCTTCTCACCTTTTAACTATATAGGTTCCTCCCAAGTTCTCTTCTGTTTCCTTCTAATCACTACCTGAAAAGTCCTTTCATTATAATTCTAGCCATTCTTTTCTATATTTAGGTGTCCCAATTTCACTCCTAAAGTCCTCAAATTCTACACATCCAGATTTTTTCCTGTCACTAGGAGAATTCATCTGAGGTTGAAAATGCCTTTCTCCCAGATGACACTTTAAAGTCCTACCCGTAAGCACATTTGCTCCTTCTTTTTCAAAATGGCCTATTCTAGGTCAAATCATCTAACATATTACAATGCTTCTAGCATAAAACAGAAATGTCCATACTTATAAACATATTAACTACTGAATTGTAGTTCATAAATATCATGAAACCAATAACTACTATTGCCATCTATTGAAGGAAGGCAGAACTGAGGTATGTAGTTTTGTTTTCACCATATTAATGCATAGGAGATTGACTATTCTTGGAACCATATTAATACATAGGAGATTGACTGTTCTTGGAACATAAGATATAGAAGTTTGAAGAAATCACGTGGCAGTAGAGAGCACTATTGCCTGAGAAAAGTCAGCTGCCTGCCTCACCGGAGGCCTCAGAATGTTGTATGAGAATAGTGAGAAAATAATAACAGCTACTGGTTTTTGAGCATTCACTGATCTGATATACATGTATATATATGTATTCATATACATAGACATACAAACACGTATGTGTATATGTGTATGTTGTATATAAATTCTCACAATAGCTGTATCAGGTAGAAATTATTATTTCCAATTTAAAAATAGAGAAATTACAGCTCAAAACATTATGTATATTATCCAAGATCACAGAGCCATAATTTAAACCTTCTAAGCATTACCTTAATACAGTCACTGTTATTCCAAGTGTACTAGCTTATATAGTCATACAGGCTGAAAAACTCTAATTTTGGGAAGGAGAGGAGATAGAATATTTTTAAATCTCAGGCCTTAACTCATATTGACCCAGCCTGACTGTATGTCCCAATTTCCCCAGGACAGTCTGTTTTCAGCCTTTTCTCCCAGGGCATTGATAGCGCCCTCTTTCACTCTTAAAATAATGTGGTTTAGATAATGCAATACGAGGCCAACTTAAATTAACCACATTTATAAGATTAGTGCAGAAAATCAATTGTAGTGAAAATATAACTGTTATGAAGACTTTCGTACTCCTGTGACATGGTCAGTGCATTCTTTTCTGAAGACAGATCTAAGTGGGAAGCAAAAGAACTAGGAGAAACAGATTGTAAAATACATCAAATGTTTATTTACAACAGGCCTCACCTGGGACTGTCCTGCCCGTGGAAATGGAATACCCAGAGCCATCTGGCTTCGATCCCCTCCCCACTGCTCATGCTTCAGTGCAGACTTCCTCTGGGATGCCCCTTTTTATTTGTTTCCAAAGCTAACCAATCTCTCTGCCAAAGAACACATGACTTCTTTAAAACCATAGATACCTTTCTTAGGGTATGGAGAAGCCTGAGGTCTGGGCGCCGTTCTTTCATTGAAGAGCACTTGCACGCTCCTGCTCCGTGTATTAAATCAGGGGAGAGGGCGTTTTTCCTTATTGCCAAGGTATGGAAGGGCATTTCACTGAAGCCTGTGGGTATGGACCAGGGGGCAGCATTGTGCCTACAAGCCTACACTTTGTGGTCAGACAGACCTGGCTTCAATTCCCCATTCTGCAAATTACTAGTGGTGTTACCTCGAGCTTTGCTTAGAATTTTGAAGACTCAATTTTTCCATTTAATAAAAAGAGCTTAAAATTTTCAGCACTTACGATTTGCCAAGTATTGTCATAAGAACATTGCCTATATTAAATCATTTAATCTTCATAACAATCATATGAGCTAGGTACTGTTACTATCGTTATTAGTAGTAGTAGTATTTTTGGTGAGGAAGATTGGCCCTACGCTAATATCTGTTGCCGATCTTCCTCTTTTTTATTTTTGCTTTGAGGAAGATTGTCCCTGTGCTAACATCTGTGCCAATCTTCCTCTATTTCATATGTGGGATGCCGCCACAGCATGGCTTTATGAGTGGTGTGTAGGTCTGCACCCCGGATCCGAACCTGCAAACCCCGGGCCACCACGGAAGTGGAGCACGCAAACAACCACTACACCACCGGCTGGCCCCACTATTGTTATTTTAATACGAAGCTTAAAGAGCCTCTGTAATCTGCCCAAGTCACACAGCCAGTAGCGGAGGAACTGAGAGAGGAAGCGAGGCAGTGTGCTTCTAGAACCTGCTCTCACCTACTACCCTGAACTTTGTCCTGTAAACATGCTAATGGCAAGTATTTAAGTAAGAGAATGCATTTAAAGTGTTTATCACAGTTCTTGGCACAGAGTAAGGTTCAATAAATGTTAGCGATAAAAATGTAAAAATATTAATTCCATTCTCTCCTTTCTTTCTCCTTCTCATCACTCATTTTCACTCAAGCTAGACCATGGCTCTTTTTATTTCCAGCACACTGCATAATTATGGCTATTTCTGTGCCTTTGCCAATGCATTTTTGTTCAATTAGAAATTCCAGTATTGACTGCTAAGTTTTTCAAAACGTGCTTATTTTTCACAGTCCAGTGTATGTGACTTTCTTCATTCCATTTTTTGTTTCTTCATCTACATCAATTTTGATTCCTATGAGTTTTACTGAACTTAGAGATTTTTCAAATCATTTCATTTATGTTTTGTAATAAATTATGAACATTTTGCCTATCTTTACATATTCTTCTGTATCATTTTTGGACAGAATAGAATTTTGGACAGAATACTCACATGGGTTTGCCATGTAGATATAAATGTTTTACTTATTTAAATATTTCATATAAATATGTTTTCAGTGAAGCTTTCTTTATCTACACCTTTGTAAACATTAATGATTATTTAGTATAAGTTACTATATGTTGAATATGTGTTTAAAATGGGGTGTAAAAATTTAAGGTTTTCTGGTATGGAATATGATATATTCCATATAAATATAAGTATAAAATATCTCAAGATATTGTTATACTAATAATACATAAATATAATAAATATGTAATATAGCTCAGTAAATGTAATATATCTCAAAAACCAATAAATATATCTCAAGAATTTTTTAGTAATTTGCAATAGCAGTGTATGAGGATACTCATTGCTTTACATTATCATTACTAGGTAATATATACTTTTTATTTATTTCTAATATGGTAGGCCTGAATAGCATTTAGCATTGTTTTTACTAAAATAGTAATAATTTTGGAAAATGGAAAATTTCTTTTATGTTTTTCATATTTGGAGGAAATGGAGAGTTTTACTTATTGCTTTACAAAGTTTGTTATACAAGAAGGGTAGGAGTGCCATGTTTTCTTTCAAATGTTTGGTACATTTTTTAATTATTTACTCTACTTTGACTTATATTTCCCCAACTAAATAACAAGCTCTTTATGGATAATGGTTAACACAGACTGGGCAGATAGTCAATGTTCAATTAATAATTTTTAAATGGCTGAAAGCATTAACCTCTTAGATTTTAATTGTTTATTAAATATTCTAAAATGCCTTTAAGTTTCACTAGCAGCATAGATGATATATTTCTAGATACTGGAGATTCTGCCTATTTATGAAGTATTTGCCATAACACTATTTATTTTTAATGACTATAACAATGTGTCTTAACATAAATGTTCTTTGACTGTAATATGTTATATAGTTCTCTAATGTGAGCATAAACAGTTTAATTAATATTTCTTTACCCAGAGTTAAAATATAATGGGGCTAACTTTATTGAAGAAATATGAAACTCTTTTTCTCCAAATCAAATATATTTGAAACATCATATTCTCATTTTCATCTCTGCTGGATGGACCTCCTGGTATCTAGAGACTGTTGGAGCCATGACATCTGCTAATCCATTTGTTTCTTTCCTTGGTCAATAAATTCTTCCCTAGAGTTCAGCAAAATGACAAAAATATAAAAACACTTTGCTCCTCCAGGGAAAATATTTCTTTTTCTTTGCTTTGAGAAACTGTTCTTTTCATTTTTGGCTCTAGTTTAAAACATGAGAAAGAGCAATAAATGAACAACTTAGTGGAAATGAAGACCTTAGAGTTGATTTCCCCATAGAGTAAATGCCTTTGGGTAAGGAGTGAATCTCTTTTATTCTTCCTGTGGTCTACGGTATATTTTTCTTCTTTGCAAAGTACAGGAAGTAACACCTTTCTCTGATGTCATGCGGATTAAGTAAAAAGTGTCTCTGTAAAGAGCTTACCTTTCTGAAGCAAAAAAGAAAGTTCTTATTTCACTCCTAGGGTTGGAGATGAATTCAAGTCGTCTTCAATTCCAAAAGTTGATAGATCAAGTCGTAATTAGAGCATTACAGAACAATCCTGTGGTAATCTTTTAAAGATTTTATTTATTCATTTTTTCCCCCCAAAGCCCCAGCAGATAGTTGTATGTCATAGGTTCACATCCTTCTAGTTGCTGTACGTGGGACTCGGCCTCACGCTGGACGGAGAAGTGGTGCCTTGGGGCGCGCCTCCTGTGGTAATCTTTTATACTCCAATGTCTACCACTCTTCGCTCTTGTCTCTCTGTACCCTCCCCCACTTCTTCCTGTTACCTAGCTAATGTTTCCTTTTGTATAATAGAAAATAATGTATTGTTTCTAAAAATCAAGGTATAATTAATGTCAGCAACTGGGATATTTCTGTCAATATGCAAATATTTCACATGACAAAAATATTATATATCCTAGAAGAGCTATTTTATATTAAAGCAGAATTTGAGACATTATTTTTTCATTTGAGATGGCAGACATTGTAGAAATGTGAACTCACTGCTGGTTAAATCTAGGCTCTCTTAGAATTTAAAATCTATTAAGTGGAGGGGTATATAAACTACTACTATTATTAGGAATTACAAAACTGTATTGATCTCTTGCTTCAATAAAATCTTACTAACAACCACAAAAATAGTTAGGTACTGTTATTATCCCAGTTATAGATGAGGAAACTGAGACACAGTGACTATATTAGCCGTATTAGGCAGAGTTATGCTGCAATAACAGATTAATCCCAAGCCCTCAGCAGCTTAACACAACCAAAGTTTACGTCTTGCTTATTTTACTTGTCCATTGTTGGTCTCCATGTACTCACACTTAAGGGCCAGGTTGATGGAGGTTCCATTGTTTGTGACTCCTCTATCCCACCTCTTAACTTTCAGAGTCACTATAGTGGGAAGGAGAAAACATGGAGAACTCAAACCAATCTTGGCCCAGCAGTACACGTCTTTTTCATCCATAGTTCCTTGTCCAGAATTTATCACATCTCTTGCCCATCTGTAAGACATAGAGAAATATAGTCCTCCCTTGTGCTTAGGGAGGAGAAGGGAATCAGATTTGAACACGTAGAATAATTTCAACAGAAAGTTTAAGTAGCTTGTCCGTGGTACCATAGCTGGTAAACAGTGGAACTGGGATTTAAATCCAGACAAATTGGCTCCAGGGCCAGCACTCCTGACAACCTCACTATCGTTAATATGGATAAAGTAACACCTGATGTCATTTTATGACTTCCACTTCTTGTTCCAAATTATAAACTCATTACTTGATTTTGGAATCACTTATTCAAAATATCCATTGCATTAAAAACCAATAAAGGAATGGCTTCTTAAAAGATCATAGCTTTACTGTCATCTAATAAACATACCATGAGTATAGCTGTTGAGCATGTTCTCAGTAAATATTATAGATATATATTTTAAATATAAATATCATATATAATTAGCATATAAATATATACACTATTTATAACAAATTACTATAACTGAGACGGGTCCAATGTCTGTCTGATTCACCTGATTTTTTAAAGGAGCACATCTTAATTGCTCATTCTCTTCAGATTCTTAAATCTCACACTATATCTGTTACTTTATAAGGTTACTAATCAAGAAGGAGAACAAAGCATTCAGAATATTCTACCCATATCCTGGAGCTGTAGAAATTCCTTTTCCTCAGCCTACAAAGAAAACTTAATATTGCGGTAACTGTAAACATGGACAAATTCTTTGTCGAGTCCTAAGTAAACAGCAGAAGGATTTCAGGTTTTCTACATTATAATTTACATACACTCTTCAAAAGCTATAAATGCAGAAATTTGATTTTCCTATCCATATCTTCAGGGAAAACAAAAAACCAAAACACACATTAGATTTCAGAATATCATCTTGTTGTTGCCTGCTCAAAAGCAAATAATATGAGGATCATAAAATCTTGAAGAAGATGCTGAATTTCTTCTGGGAATGGATGGAAGTGCTCTCTGGTGTGTTAAACTCATTCCAAAGAGTGCTTACTAGGGAAAGCAAGATGTTTTATTGCCAAAGGAATTTCAGGTGTACTAAGGTTACAAATTTGTACGGACCTGCTATAAAAAGTATCTGCAACAATGAAATGAATAAATTAGGCTATTGAAGGTCCTGTTTTTTTGTGCTTAGAGATTGGTGTCTTTCCTTTGATTTGGATTAAACTTGAATTCATTTTAATCAATTATTTATTACACTGAGAAAAAATATTGAAACCATTGACAATAATGTAATGCCATATATTAAGAGTTTAATAAAACCCCTTAAGGAGTCAAAGTAGAATTAACATAGGTAAACTCAGATTTGGTTGGCTTGCACTATTTGTAAAATTGGAATTAGCTAATAGACTTACACATGTTTAGAGTAGTAAGATGCTTTAAGGTACAATTCATGTTATAAACCTCTCATTTTATATATGGGGAAAGTGGGCTTAGAGAAGTGAAAGTCAGGCCACTAAATGTCTAACTAGGTAAATAGGACAAATTAACTCTACTTACTGTTATCTTATAATGCTACATATTTCTTTTTAATTTTTCATTGAATTACGGTTAGATAAACTTTCAATTTTGGATATTGTGATCTGTTTATAATTAAAGATGGAGATGCCTCCTATAAATGCCTTAAATTGCGTGGAATAAGCAACAACAGCTTTGAAGCAATGCAAAAGTAAACTTATAGAGGCATGTAATGAATTAGGCACTGATTAGTTTGACACTATGATGAATTTAGTTGTAACTTTAGAAGACTCAATTGGCTTCTCACCTTCTTATTCCACTTATTTTAGTCATCTCAAAGAAGAAATATTTCCTTCTTGTGGGGTCTACATGATTATGACAAAGAATTACATAAAATAACTTTTTATTGCAAAGCTATATTGTAATTATAAGCTTGTACTTTTTTTGTAACAAAGCAATTTTTAATAGCAGATCTAGAGTTCTTGTTTTTTTAAATATTTATTCTAATATCTGCTAGTACAACATTCCTTCAGAGAAATTATTAGTATTGTTCCAAAGCAACGCTCTATAGGTGGAAGTCTTTTTACTTTTATCAGTCAACAATTAATATATCACAATATCTAAAAATAGATCTAAAATATTAATGTCATATTGAACTTTACCTCTACCTACTCACAGATTTCTAATCTTTCTCTGAGTCTGTTATAAGCTATTCTCAGTTTAGGCTGACATAGAATCCTGAATTAATACAAAGAACATGCAGATTCTAACTCGGATTCTCTCTAACCATTTCTATGATCTTGATCAGATCATTTGACTTTCTTCTGTGCCTCAATTTTATAATTTATTTAAAAATATATTGGATTGGGTAATCGCTAACTTTCATTACTTATCTTGAAAATTCTGAATCTGAGAGTCTATATAACACCTCTTTTATGATGTAAATGTTGCACAACAGTGAAAAATAGAGTAGCTTTGTTTTATGAATCTATTCCTTTTTCCTTATATTCCACTGGTTAAAGGACAATTGATTCTCAAATTATCATAGCCTTTGGAATTATTTGGCCAAACTAATCCCATCATATTGTACCAAAGCATAATCTTGTGTTGGAAACCCACATTAGGTAGCAAGAAGCAGCAGGCAGAACATATCAGTTCTCGTTTTAATCAAAGGGAGAAAAAAGAAATAGAATAAATTTTATTAATAATTAGGGAAATTAAAATTAAGACTTTATTGAGGCATGTTTATACTTGCTGAACTGGTAAAAATTAAGAAGTCTAACACACCAGGAGTGGCTGAACATGCGAGTCAGTAGGAATTTTCATATACTGCTGGTCTGCTGGTGATAGATCAATTGATCCCACTGCTTTGGAAAACAATTTAGCACTGTTTAAGGATATTTACATATGTAAAAGAGCTATACTTTTTTAGAAAAGAAGGGAATTATAAACATACAATTCAGACTAGCAGTTACATCTCAGAGGAAGGCAGGGGATGGCAAGGGAAGGAGCAAAGCGAGATTCAAGAATAGGCGTTTTTAGTCTAGTTCTTAAGTTGAGTGGTGGATTAATTTATTGTTTTTATTCAGAATTTATTTATATGTGACATATTCTTTTGTTTGTTTCAAGCATTATACAATGTAGGCATTAACAAGTAATTGTAGCAAATATGTCTTTTTATAGACTGACTCTTAACTTTTTGCCAAATTTTTTTCTAGAAACAATATTATAAGAAATCTTTATGAGTGAATTTATTTTTTCCCAAAGGAAAAAAATATTATAACCAGGGGATAAACTAATAGTCAATGACTCAGTATTAAAGAACTTCGAGATCTAGTTGCATTCAAAAGTGAATAATGTTCAGACTTCTTTTCTGAAAGCAGATGGACATCAAAATGATTATGACACCATGTCATGTGAGAAGCATTTGCAGAGTGTTAATGGAAGCACATAAAAGAAATTCATTAAGTCCTGGGGGGTTTATGGAGGAAAATAAAAAAGAGCATTTCAAGTTAAGAATATTACAAAGGAATTTACTAGACGGAAAGAGAAGTAGAGCAAACAGCATGATTAAAGATGCCCAGGGGCCGGCCCCGTGGCTTAGCCGTTAAATGCGTGTGCCTCGCTACTGGTGGCCCGGGTTCGGATCCCGGGCGAGCACCGACGCACTGCTTCTCCGGCCGTGCTGAGGTCGCATCCCACATATAGCAACTAGAAGGATGTGCAACTATGACGTACAACTATCTACTGGGGCTTTGGGGAGAAAAAGGGGGGAAAAAAAAGGAGGAGGATTGGCAATAGATGTTAGCTCAGAGCCGGTCTTCCTCAGCAAAAAGAGGAGGATTAGCATGGATGTTAGCTCAGGGCTGATCTTCCTCACAAAAAAAAAAAAAAAAAGATGCCCAGGAATAGTTAAGCAAAACACTTTGGGGAGGACAAGTTGCCCAGTGAGGGTGATATTTTGAGGCCATGAAGTAGAATGGTAAGAATGGGTTAACAGCGGAAAAGAAAACCAAGATGTGAGGAGTGTGTCTTCCATATTAATATTTTTGGATGGTAATTGGTAAGGAATTGAGAAAATTTCTGGATGACTATGATTTCTATCTTTGATAACTGGGAGGATATTTTTATGGGGGAAAGGTGACAAGTAACCTATTGTACTTGCTGGATTTCATATTCCTTATTTGAGAAAGAATTACAAGAATACTTAGACATACAGGCTAATTTCTGGAGAGAGGTGAGAATTACAGATGTAATTATGTTTTAAAAAAATCAGCTTGGGAGTAGCAGATGAAGCCATGAACTTGGTAAAATCATCTAGAATTAATGGTTAGAGGGATGAGAAAAAGAACCAAAGGCAGAAATCCAGATTATAATAATCAAGAGACAGTTGTAAGAGACTGAGAAAGAGAAATCAGAGAGCTAGGGCTTTAAAACCGGGAGAGAGAAGAAAAGGAAGTAAATATTTCAATAGGGAATAAAAGGTCCCTTTGTTAGAGCACTTCAGTGTTAGATGCCATACTGAGCTCTTTACATACTTTATCTCACATCATCCTCCCCACAGTCTTATGAAGTCGTATCTTATTTTCCTAATTTTATAAATGAGGTGAATGTAGCAGAGCATAGTTAAATTTGCTTAATGTGACACACATCTAGTAAGTATTAGAGGTGAAGTTCAAACTCTGGTCTGTGACTGCAGCTCACACTCTTAGATGCCCCTCTGTACCAGAATAGAGTTGATAGTGCCCAAAGCTAGAAGGTAATCAAGTGGAAATTAATTAGAAAACAAAATTGAAAAAGAGGTCTTTAGATTTAGCAGTTAGTAAGAGAAAGTTTGGTATATTAAAATGAGAAATCAAATCTTGGGGAATTTATGGGAAAATATTTTTTTAAATGTAACTCGAAGGTAAGAAGATTACAAGGGAATTTATAAGGCAAAGATGATAGGCAGCAATGATCTGTATAGTTAGATAAACTTTGAACAGTAATAAAGTTAATTTTTCATTGTCAGTTTTCTCCTCTCTGAAATGCAAATAATCCTCAAATTATTTTTGATGGATAAGTTCAGTAATATACACAAAGTCTCCTGTTGCTATGTAGTGTATAATAGAAGTTCAAATAAGAATAATATTTGCTATCTGCTAATGTATGAGATTGCTCAGTTGAACTTTCAAAGAGTGAGAAGAATAGAAACTAGGCTGCAATAAGTTGAGGAGTAGATGAGAAATCTGGTAGCGGAGATAACTAATGGAGAATAATTTCCTAAAAGTTTGACAGTGAAAAGAATTGCACTAGGGATGTAGTTGAATGGGATGATGGGAATTAAAGAAGGAAAAGTGTTTGTGGAATATATAGAGAGATAAATTGAAGATGCAAAAGTTGATGGAGCAATGCCTCGAAGGAGGCCTGGTGAAGGACAAAGTTGAATCATATCCCTGAAAAGAACTGGATTTGAGTGATTCCCATGATAATTTGTTTCTTTCCCTTCTTTTTAACCTCTTTGAAGAACAGATGTTGGGTCATCTTGCAGTAGAAGTGATAGAGCAATTTTCAGAATATCTGAGCCAGGGTCTGTACTTTCTGCCACTAACTAGCAGTGTGACTTTGGGCAAATCACTGTGTTTGCTGTGGACTGAATGTTTGTGTCTCCCCAAAATTCATATGTTGACACTCAGCCTCCAGTGTGATGATGTATGGAGGTGGGGGCCTTTGGGAGGTAATTAGGATTAAATTAGGTCATGTGACTGGGGCCCTCATGGTGGGATTAGTGCCCTCATAAAAAAAAGACTTTTTTCACAGAAAAAGTCTGATTTTTCATAGAAATCTAATTTCTGGTGAAGGATTTAAGTCAATATTTTGTATTGTGTGATCATGATTACATCAAAACAGAACTTAATAAACAGAAGATTTTTTAATTATTCAGAATTTAGGCATAAATGTTAATAGCTAAATTCATACAGAATTGATTTTTAAGATCTGATTTCCATAGTATTCAGTTTTTCAATGGACTGTCCATGTCAACAGAATCTTTGACTTGGCATACAAAGCCTTTCCCTATATGGCCAAAATGTACTATTCTGTGGCAACCTCTCCCCTTATCCCCTTCATACCCACCACTAGGCCATTTTATGGCTTGTATGAATATACTGAGTTACTGATTTCTACTTAAATCTACCATCCTGGCTCATGCTTCTGTGACATTGCACATACTTTCCCACTTACCTAAAATGACCTAGTCCACCTCATCTACACAGTTAACAGCTACTCTTAAAGACTCTGCCCAAACATTATTTCTTCTATTTTTTCATTTATTCAAAAGCGTACTGCCCATCTCGTATGTGCCAGGTGGTGTTTAGGCGATGGAGAGATGATGGAGAACATTAGGGGAGCTCACATCTAGGAGAAGCAACACAATAAACAAGTGCATAAGTAAACGAGATAATTATAAGTTGTGAAAATGTCCGTGCAGGGAGCAAATGAGTGATGTGAGAGAATGAAGTGTGGGGAAGCGTAACTCTAGATAGGCGGTGAGGGAAGGACTCTCTGCAGAATTGACATTCCAACTGAGATATGAAGATGAGGAGGGACCAGGTATGTGAATCCCTGGGACTAGAATGACCTTGACCTGTTCAGAAATTAAAAGGAGGCCAATGTGACTGGAGCATAAAACCATGAGCCAAGGTGGTAGGAGAAGAGCTTTCACTCCCAAACGTCTCGATTCCATCCTCTTGAAGTCAGTCCATCAGCAGTGTCTTTCCTAACAACCCGTGTTATGATGTTATAATTGTCTGCCTCCAACTCAACTTTGAGCTCTTTGAGGGCAATTATCATAAATTATATATCTTTATATCACCACCACCTATCAGGGCCAACTACATAGTATATATTCAACAAATATTTGTTCACCTTTAATGTCTGTACCTAGATTCTGGATCCTAACCCCTTCTGATGCCTGCAAGGACTCATTTCATCATTTCCCACATTTATTCACACCTTTACCCTCTCTGTTCACTCAATGCATAAATAACCTCAAATCTTTCCAATTAAAAAAATATCTGCCTTCAGCCTACCTCCCCTCCGGCCAGGACGTCTCCAGGGCACTTCATGAAAATTCCTTGAGAGAGGTATTCACTCATTGTTTCGACTTCCTCGTCTCCCCAGTCCTTCCTCAGCTCACTGCGAGTTCGCTTTACTCTTTAGTTTTTTGATTCTTCAGCACTGCTAGAGCTGGTTGTTATGGATCTGAACTCGGGAGTCAAACTGTGTGGATTTGAGTATTTCTTTTGTTTTATAATGTGGGGCCGATGACTTACCCTCTCTGTGCCTCAGCAGCCCCATCTGTAACATGGAGATAATAAGAACGTCCTGCCCATAGCTTTGCTATGAGGATTAAATGAGCTTTTACGTGTAAAGTGTCTGGCAAAATTAGTTCACTTGTTGTCTTCCCCTTTACCTTCACAGTGATTTACTCATCACACTGACCTTTCTGCAGCTCTTTTTGGTCTCGAAATTATTTCTTCCCATGGCTTCCCTATCACCTGTCTCTTCATTTCCCTTCTCACTTGCTAGCCATTATTCTCAATTTCATGAATCATTTTCCTCCTAAATGTCAGTGTCTACCAGAGCTCTCTCCTCTTTTCACTCTATATACTTCATCCAAAGAGAGAGGACCCCTCTCTGTGCACACACCAAGGAAATGCCATGTGAGGACATAACCAGGAAAAGAGCCCTCACCAAGAACCTGACCGTGCTACCACCTTGCTCTCAGACTTCCAGCCTCCAGAACTACGAGAAATAAGTTTTTGTCATTTAAGCCATGGTATCCATTAATAGCAGCTCGAACTGGCTGAAACAGTGTCTCAGGTGTCTTAGTTTATCCTTTTGTATAATAAGGCAGTTGGACTAGAGAATTCCTGAAATCCTTTCCTGTTCTTCTGACTTTAGTTCTGACAATGTCTAAAACAGGTTCTTCTTCAATTTGCTGCTTGTTGTCTTTTTCTTTGTTCTTAACCTAACCCTAATCCCAAACTTTGGGAAATAAAAAGATAATCACACAAGGCAGCCTGAGAGTATGTGAATGTGGTTGGGGGGGAACTTGCAATGCTTTGCTCAGGTAAGCCCAGACATTTACAGGCTAATTATGTACATGTCAGAATCAGAGCTTTCCTTCTCCTTTTCTTTCTTCTCTCCTTCTCTTTCTCTCTCTCTTTCCTTGCTTCCTTTCTTTCTGCTTTCCTGCCTTCCTGCCTTTCTTCTAAATCAACAAGAAAAGCTATTTCCTTTTTGACTGCTCTTGTTCTCTCCATTACTCACTGTGTAAATGGGAATTTGATTCAATACAAATAACATAGAAAATTTTTCAAATAGAAAATAATGTAAATGATATTGGATGAAGTACATTTAGCAAATGCAAAGCACTGAAAACTAGGCACATCATCAACTTTCATGTTTTGATGATTTGCAAACCTAAGATTTCTTTTTTAAAAAAAGCAGAAAAGTATCTAAATTATCTTAATATTCACCTTTTAAAATAAAATATTTTACCTTTTAAAATCAACTGTAACACCCAGAATTATGTAATTTAAAAATCTGCCAAACGTCTTTGCAATCTGTATATAACAATGTCTAGGCAAACTGGTTCAACAAACTGGATTTAGGCTTCAGTTCCAGGAGACTATACCATCAGGTCAGTTTTCAATGTTTAATCATTATTAATTCATAAAACATTTCCTGTGTCTATTACTAGCAAGGTTCTAAGATTGACACTGAAGATAAAAGCATAAAAATGATGCTAAATATGCATTCGATCCAGTTAAGATGTAGGCAAAACCCTATGGAGAGCTCTACTATAATCTTGACCAAGGCAGTCAATAAGTAATTAAATGAAGTCTGTGTCTTTAACACTGTCTTTCTAATTACAGAAGACATATCTAAAACTTCATCTATGTCTGCAAATTCTGAGTAAACATAATTTATTTTCTTCCAAAATGAAATAAGTAAATATAAAAAGGATTCTTTTTATTCTATATTTTCAAATGAGGTAGCTGAACCATTTATGGGTGAAACATTTTAGATAATTTTGCTTACGGATATTAAATGTTGATTTACTAATGAATTTTTATTTTAAAATTAGTCCATTTTTCTAAAAAATAGGAATTCTACAATACATATATGGACATGTATATTTCTTTATAAGTCATTTGGAAAATTTGAAGGTCAACACCTTACCTCTTTCCAGTTCCAATTCTATGGGTTCCACTTGCTCTATAAGCACACATACACATACCTGCAACATACCATACAGACCTTCACACATATGCAGTCAAACACACACACACACACACACACACACACACTGCAAACACATCCACATGCACATACACCCACATTTCTGCCAATAGACAATGATAAGAATAAGGAGTAATAAAATTTTTCTAACAAAATTATTTTATTCCTTTTCCAGAGGATACTGTAAACCAAATATTTTCAGACATATTTTGATTTGGGGAAGAGTTTTAAAGATATACTTTTTTTTTTTTAAAGACAAAAGTTGAAATCACAATGCATTTTAGATCTCCTATCCCATTAGTTCTTTTTCCAATTATTTCTTAGAAAGAAAGTCTTAACATAATAATGACTTCTGTATTGTGCTGGGGAAAAGTAAGGTCTATGATACAGTGCTAATATGATACAGCTGAAATGCTTAATAGCATAAGTCTTTCATACCATTTCTTATCACATTAACACAGGGACAGCATTCCTTTCCTGGCCAGCTTAGCCTCCCCATTGCCTGCAACTATTGGAGATTCATGAATATTTAAAACTTTTGAAAATAAGCTCTTGTTGACTGTGCTACAGCTCAAGAGCTGAAGTTGGCTTTTTTTTTTCCCCAAAAAGTTAGATTTTCTCAAGAAAGATTCTATCACCTGTAGTGGAGCACACCTGAGAGAAAGGGGTAGGCCTTGGCAGGTACTTCTCAGAACACAAGAGTGAAGATTCTGATATTGTTCTCTGTCATCTGGTTGACTAGACAGGGCCAATGGGCTGCAGGCAGCAACTCCACCACATTGGCCTCAAAAGGAGAGGTATGTACGTTCAGAGAGTTTTCCGTTTCTTCATTGCCAAGCTTCTTACTGACCTTCTTGCAGTTGTGCATGTAGCAATTGAGCAGTTTACTGTTTTTTTTTTTTTTTTTTTTTTAAAGATTTTATTTATTTTTTTTATTTTTTCCCCCCAAAGCCCCAGTGGATAGTTGTATGTCGTAGCTGCACATCCTTCTAGTTGCTGTATGCGGGACTCGGCCTCAGGATGAACGGAGAAGCGGTGCCTCGATGCGCACCCGGGATCCGAACCCGGGCCACCAGCATCGCAGCGCGCACACTTAACCACCAAGCCACAGGGCCGGCCTGAGCAGTTTACTGTTGATCCCTCTAAAGCTGATAGTTTTGCATAAGTACTTTGCATACGCACTAGGCCATCTCATGGATTTGCCTGTGTGATTCTGTGTTATACCTGATTCCTTTTCACTGAAAGAAAGAAAATAGCAGTGAATAAATCTGGATTCCACTGTGACTTCTAGTTTGTAAGTTTTTCTTTTTGCAAAGTGGACAGGTAAGACATTCACTCAATACATTTAAATGGTGCTGGTAGTCATCTAAAAGTAGAGATATAATTTCTTATGAAAATGCATTTTCTTTTTGAATAATCTCTTTTGGCTTTAATATGATTAGATAAAATTATTATGTATTAGGTATAAGTAGATTCAGCATAGCAATGGTCATTCAATCAATTCACATTTATTCAGTGATCACAGGCTTTGGACATTGTCTTAAACACTGAGCACAATAAAGTCATTAAACTGTATTAGTTTAGATCTTTCCATTTTGGATATATAAAAACTCATATATGCTATCCTTACTGAAAAAACTTTAAAACTTTGGTATAATATTGTCCTTATAATTTTCACAGCTTGAATCTTCAGTGAATCTAAACTTAGTACTTAAGGAGTAAGAAGTAGGGCCCGCCTGGTGGCATAGGGGTTAAGCTTGCGTGATTTGCTTCCGTGGCCCGGGGTTCGCTGGTTCGGATCCTGGGCACGGATCTACTCACCACTCATCAAGCCATGCTGAAGCGGCATCCCCCATAGAAGAGCTACAACTCTACAACTATGATACACAACTATGTACTGAGGCTTTGGGGAGAAAAAAAGAAAAAGAGGAAGATTGGAAACAGATCTTAGCACAGGGCCGCTGTTCCTCAAAAAAAAAAAAAAGTAAGAATTACTTCAATTTCTAATGTTGTTTATTATATGTTATGGGTCAACAGTAATTTAATATTTATTATGTGATCTTAAAACACAAGATAATCATGAACGAATGTAAGTGTGCATAACAAAATTCTCAATCAAGGTGACTTAAACATTTATGACATATATTATCTCATATAATAGGAGGCCTAGAGATAAGGTGGATTCTAGACATGCCATCATCAGGGCTCTGGTTCCATTCCTCCTTAATTTTCTTGTATGTACTCTCGTCCTTACATCAACACATTTGTCCCCAGCCTAGCAGACCTAATGATTATGTTAAAGCAAAATTTGCACTAAACAAAGTTAAACAGGCAAGGAAGACTTTATTTAAAGCTATTGCAATAGGGGAGACAGGCCAGAACTGAGTCTGAACTCAACTATGGTTAAAGGAAGGAGGATTTTTAAGAGGTAGGGTGAGGTGTATCATAGGCCTTCTGTGTTTGCTAATTGGCTTTACCAAAAGGAGAACTATGCCTTCTTACACCTCCATGACAGGAAGTAGTTTTACAACTTGGAGTAGTTTTACAAGGGGACTTTGTATATTAGGCTCCTACTCTTGCATGGAAATTGGGAGAGAGGGGCGCTATTTTCCTTGATTACATTTCAAAAAGATGGCTCCTGAGTCTTTGAGAAAGACAGTCCTTGTTTGTACAACTTGCAAGAGTCTTTTTAAAAGATTTACATCTCAAAAGGGCAGAGAAAAAATTTACGGTTACAGATATTCTAAAGTAAATATTCTAAGAAAAGAGAATTCAAGGGCCAAGAGTCAGGCAGAAACCTGTCTAAAGTTTAATCAAGCTGAGACAAACATTAAGGCTGTCTTGATCAGTTATAATGTGGTTTCCAGTAGCAATCAAGGCAACCTGTTTCTTTCTTGAAGTTTAGTTGAAGAAAGAAAACCTATCTTCCAACTATGGTTTATAAATTCTTCCTTTCAGTCTTGAGTAAACTCAGTCCTAAAGAGCAATACTGATTAATAGGAGAATGTCAAATGGTGATTGGCCTAAGCCCAGGTTTCTGCGTCAATCATTGGAAAAAGAGGTTTTATTATTCATTAGTATTTAGCCTGGTGTTGGTAATGGAGAGACTACTTTAGTTAAATTTGGGTTTTGTTGAGGAAAAAGAAGAGAGAAATGGATTCTTGGTAGGCAAAAACCATTGTCTCTTGGTCTTACTTTAAATATTTTCTTCATTTATATATGTATTTTACTTGGGAGGGGGACATGGGTAGTTGTCCTTTAATGGGTATTAGAGTTTCAGTTTTACAAGATGAAAAAGTTCTGGAGATTGGTTGTACAATAATGTGAATATACTTAACACTACTGAATTATACATTTAGAAATGGTTAAGATGGTAGATTTTATGTCATGCGTTTTTAATACAATAAAAAAGGCATTTTTTGATAAAAAATGAAAAAATATATTCATAAAAATATTGGAGTATTTTAAAATAACTTAAACTAGTCAACCATTTTCTATAATTCTAATTCTGTTTGTGAAATTTTGTTTTTAATTCATGTGTATATATTTTACTCTTAAGGATTTTAGTTCTCATAACAATATGTCTCATAATAATATGAATTATTGCAAACACTGCTACATTAAATACGATTTACTCTTCTCTGGAAATATTTATTACATTAGTCTGTTAAACATATTGGATTTAACTAATTTATCTTCATTACAAAAGTCAGAAAAATGGATGCAGGAATATAGGGCAGTAGGGTGACACACTTTAAACCCACAAATCATTTAGAAAGCGGTAAACTTACTCCCTTTATACATCTAAAACTACCTTTATGCATCCCCCACAAGAATACACACAACTCTCAGCTGTGCTATAAGAGAATGACTGGCTTTTGCTTCTGAAAATTATGACATGGAAAAGATTTGATTGTATTAAAAAAGTGATAAAAAATGAGGAAGAATATAAAGAAAGATACAATTTTGTGACATAAAAATATCTTATGGATATATAATATTTCAGGGCAAAGTTTCAGAGGTTAATGTCCCATTAGAAAGTTATTTTAGAACAAAATAAAGCATAGAACTTTTCTAGTCATGATAAGTCTGCTAACATAAATGGGAACTATTTCTTCATTGAGATAAGATTTATGAGTTCTGATTTATGAGTCATTAGCACATAAATATGCTTCTTGAATTAAGAAGGACATATGCCAGCTTGTTAAGAATTAATAAAATTGGATAATGACCATAATTGTTACTTAAATTGTTTTTCTAAAATATAAACTTACAAGTTTATTAACTTTCTGAATATAAACTTACAAGTTTATTAACTTTCTGAATATAAACTTACAAGTTTATTAACTTTCTAGATATAAACTTTACAAGTTTATTTCAAGACTATTCAGAATATTCAGACATATCCAATATAACTCAATTCAAATAAGAGACGTATAATTTTACCAGTAATAAGTTGATCCTTAACAATTTAATTGGATGGTTTATTTCCTATAATCATCATTTGCCTAACGAGTAATTAAATGTTAAAAAATGAAAGCTGAGTTATATATTTTGAGTCCCCCTTAATTATCAATCTCACTCAAATAACCACGTACTTTTAAATATCTGAAACTCAGGAGATAGCCAAGGCAGGGAGGAGTGGGGGGAAGAGAGCGAACTCAAAACCACCTGGATATACTATGTTAAATGCATTTGGTAAAATGGTGAAGTTAACTCGTTTTTTTGTTTGTTTGGTTTTTTTTTTGGTGAGGAAGATTGGCCCTGAGCTAACGTCTGTGCCAATCTTCCTCTATTTTGTATGTGGGATGCCACCACAGCATGGCTTGGTGAGTGGTGTGTAGGTCCACACCTGGGATCCGGAAGTTAACTCATTCTTAATCCTTCACATATTTCTTCAGGGAAAACAATTACTTATTTTAAGGAAGAGATTATATACCTGTAGGTATTAACAGTTTTTTACAAATCTAAAGTTTGCTATATAAAAAAGTTTAGTCATAATTTTCTATTTAGTCTCAGATAGAGTTATTAGCAGTCAAGTTGTGAATTTGTTTACTTTGTTCATTTTTAGAACTGAATTAATAGTGATTGTTTATTTGGGGTCGCTTGGCTTTTCTATGTGTAAAATGACTTATAAATGGGGAATTTTGTCACTCTTCTTGCAATTAGTTTATTCTTATGTTTTGCTTTAAATAAAACAGCAGCAATATAATTTCATCAGACAAGAATTACCAAGAGAAACGATATAAAAAACCAAAAGTTACATGGACATCAATGTTTTCCATTTCTCTTTGTATAAAAATTCTATAAGCTATATAGCCATTACTTTTTTAAAAAAACTTCAGAAAAGCAACAGATTGCTAACAAAATATCAGTATTAAATCATCAAAATTCTAGGAAAAGATAAGGACTCATATATTTAAACCCAGCACTACAACTGCCTTTACCATGTGGGCATTTGCCTATATAAAGCAAACACCTATGAAACTGAGTGGTGTTTTGGCAACATCAAAGAAAACAGAGATAAGAGCTAAAACTCAGGTTTTGCACAAGGTAGACAATCTGATAACCTTTCCCACCTTAAGCTGGGACCCTGATCAGCTACAACTTCATGGTAAAAGTAACTGTAATTATCAGGACCTCACCAATAATTGTAGTGCAGTGTTCTGTCACTTGGATGGTTCAGTGAACTTCACGTGTTATAATTTGACTCAGTGTTTCCTGGAAATGTAGTGCCCATAGGGTTTTAAATGAAGCTAATGAAATTCTTCTCCGGGAAAAAGTTGTTTTAACCTAGGCCTCAAGTTATCCCATAAATTAATTTTTCTGCAATGTCCAAACTACAGCCTAAAATAACCAGACATAGAAGGAAATAAGACACAATCAATGAAAACCAGAAAAAAAATAGCCCAGATAAAACAAATAGCACAGAAACTGGAGATATTAAAATTATCAGACATAGGCTATGAAATAACTAGACTTTCAAAGAGATGGGGAAAATCTTGAAAATGTTTACAAAGAGCAAGAAACTATAAAAAAGTGAAATACCAATTTAGAAAATAATCAAATAGACATTCTAGAAATAGAATATACAAAAATGGAAATTAAAAACTATAGATTACACATAACTAAATGAGATTTATTGAGGAGAATTATTGAAGAATACAGAGAGAAAAATATGGAAAATACAGAATAGAAAATAAGAGACATAGAGGATACTATGAAAAGTTGTATATATTTATTACTATCTTATATAATGTATTTTTTCAGAAGACAATAGAATGAGAACTTTGATTTAAAAAAAGATCTGTCCTGGAATACTATGCCCAATTAATTATATACTTCAAAATCATTTTCAAACAAACATAAACATACAGTTCACCACCCAGAGAACTACACTAAAGGAAACTGTAAAGGACATATATCAGTGTAAAGGAAAGTGATTCCAAATAAAAAGTTTGAGGGGTAAGAAGGAATGAAGAGCCAAAACAACGAGATAAATATATGGGCAAAAAATCTCTAACAAATAAACATTGACTGTATAAAACTACCCAAAAGATAAGCAAACAAACATTTTGGATTATAAAATAGAGAATTAAAATACAGAAATAGTGCATAAATTGACAGAGAATAAACTATTTCAGTATTTTAAAGTAATTATTTTATTGAGTAGGTGAACAAAGGTTTTGATTAAAGTTAGACTTTAATAAATAGTAGATGCATGTTGAAATCCAGATGAGCCAATACAAAAGATCTAATTTTCAAATCAAGCTCATACCCCTTATCAAGCTTTACTATTAATTTCAAGAATACAGGTGATCAAGAGGCTCTGACAAAGTAGAAAAATATCTGGGCATTGAGGTAGCTCCTCAAGTCTTCTCTTATAGGGCACCCAATCTCTGGCCCATATTGGAAGATGTCCCTAAGTGAAGTACATGGATTATGACCTCACACAGCTGGGGGCATTCTTTCTTTGAAATATATCCATTTCATACTCCAGCTTGCATGATGTATTTTTAGAGAATAACGCTTCATAAATCCATAAATTCTAAAAGGTTTATTACTATAAGTAATTCTCTAGCCTGGAGTTGCTGTTTAAAACATTCCGTAGATAAAGACATACCCCCTAGAAAATATCATTAGTCTATTTACCTATAGCTCCAGTTATCATGTTGATAAGGAAATTAGATTAGGTCACCAGCCTTGTTTTCCTTCCCCAAGGGGCATCCTTCCAGTAATCTGGGAAGGAATGAATTAGAGGTTAGCTGTTTAACTCCTTCCTTTTCACTAGGGTGAGCCATGGGAGAATAAAAGAAAATATGTAACTTCCATATCAGTAGAAAAGACAAAATGGAATTGTAACAAAATAATCATTCAATCCTACAGAAGGCAAGAAAGGAGAAAAACAGAGAGGATAAATAGAAAGCACAAAATAAGATGATAGAATTAAATTTAAATATTGCAGTAATCATATTAAATGTTAATTACAGCATGTTCAATAGATAACAATTATTTGATAAAACAATAAAATCCAGTCATATATTGTTTATGAGAAATCTGAAGTAGAGTAGTATAAAAAAATTTAGTAACATTTACAATCAGACATGTAAATATTAACCAAAAGAGAACAGTTTTAAGTACATTGATGACATTCAAAATGCACTTTATTGCAAAAAGCATTACTAGAAATGAGTTATTTCAAAATGATAAAAAGATTCGATTCACCAATAAAGTATACTATTTTAATTTATGTCTCAATAATGTTCTTAAATTACATAAAACAACTGAAATAATTAAATCCATAATCGTAGTGGTTGATTTTGTTCTTTAATTTTTGTCATCTATTCTAGGTTAGACATTCATTCATTCATTCAATAAAATGTTGTTCAGTGCCTGCTGTGTACCAAGAACCATTTTTTTTCCAGCTTTATTGAGGTATAATTGACAAATAAAATTGTAATATATTTAAAGTGTACATTGTGATGATTTGGTATACATATACATCATGAAATGATTATCCCAATCAAGCCAATTAACATATACATCACCTTACATAGTTACCTTTTTTTTGTGTGGTGAGAATACTTAATATCTACTTTCTTAGCAAATTTCAAATATGCAATATATTGTTATTAACTATAGTCACCATGCTGTATATTAGGTCTCCAGAACTTATTCATCTTAAAACTGAAAGTTTGTACTTTTTGTCCAACATATCCCCTTTTCTCTCATCTCCCAGCCTGTGGCAACCACCATTCTACTCTCTGTTTCTGTCAGTTCAACAGTTTTTTAATAGATGCCCCATATAAGTGATACCATACAGTATTTGTGTTTCTCTATCTGACTTATTTCACTTAGCATAATGCCCTCCAGGTTAATCTATTAACCTGCTGCCAATGGCAAGCTTCCCTTCTTTTTTTTGGATGAATAATATTTCATTGTACATGTATGCCACATTTTCTTTATCCATTTATCCATTGAAGGACACCTGGGTTCTTTCTATATCTTGGCTATTGTGAATAATGCTGCAGTGAACATGGGCCTGCTAATAATTTGAGATAGCGATTTCATTTCCTTTAGATAAAATCCTTCAGAAGTGGGATTGCTGAATCATATAGTATTTCTATTTTTAATTTTTTGAGGAACCTCCATATTGTTTCTACAGTGGCTGCACCAATTTACAATCCCACCAACAGTGCACAAGGGTTCCCTTTTCTCCATCCTCACCAACATTTGTTATCTCTCGTCTTTTTTGACAGTAGCCATTCTAACAGGTATGAGGTAATATCTCATTCCTGGTGATTAGTGATGTTGACCATCCCTTCATATACCTGTTGGCCATTTGCATATCTTTGGAAAATTGTCTATTCAGGTTCTTTGCCCATTTTTCAATTGGGGTATTTGGGGTTTTTTGCTGTTGAGTTGTAAGAGTTCCTTATATATTTTGGATATTAACTGCTTATTGGATATATGGGTTTCAAATATTTTCTTTCATTTCATAGGTTGCCATTTTATTTTGTTGATTGTTTCCTTTGCTGTGCATAAGCTTTTTAGTTTGATGTAGTCTACTTATTTATTTTTGCTTTTATTGTCTGTGCCTTTAGTGTCAGACCCCAAAAATCGTTGCCAAGACCAATGTCAAGGAAGTTTTTCCCCATGTTTTCTCCTAGGAGTTTTACGGTTTCAGGTTTTATGCTTAAGTCTTTAATGTATTTTGAATTGATTTTTGTGTATAGTGTAAGATAAGGGTCCAATTTCATTCTTTTGCTTGTGTATATCTAGTTTTCCCATTACCACTTATTGAAGAGACTATCCTTTCTCCATTGTGTATTCTTGGTGCCTCTGTCAAAAATTAGTGGATGGTTCTGTGTGGGTTTATTTCTGGGCTCTGTATTCTGTTCCATTGACTTATGTGTCTGTTTTTATGACAACACTATAACATTTTGAATACTACAGCTTTGTAATATAGTTTGAAATCAGGAAATGTGATGTCTCCAGTAATGCTCTTGCTCAGAATTGCTTTAGCTGTTAGGGGTCTTTTGTGGTTCCATATGAATTTTAGGACTGTTTTACTTCTTTTTAAACTCATCTCTATTAGTAACTGGTGAAACAAGCCAAAAAAATAGTAAGTATGTAGAAGATCTAAGAAACATTTTAGCAATTTTGACCTAAGGGCATGTATAGAATATTTCACCCAACAGCTGTTTTTCCCCTAACCCAATTATTTTGAGCACATATAGCACAATTACAAATATTAACCATGTGCTAGTCCATAAATCAAGTCTCAGTTAACTTCAAATGATTCAAATCATACTGAGTATATTCTTTGACAACAGTACCTTAGTCTAGACATCAGTAAGACAAAATAGTTAAAAATCCTCATTTATGTGGGCATTAAGACATGTAAATATATATGACCCACCTAAAAGCTAAATACTAAAATCTAAAAGCTCCTGGGTTTGGGTTGATGGGGTAGATGTAGGGGAGAAAAAAAATAACGAAAGAAAATTCAGTTACATGTAAAAAGAAAAACTGAGAGCCAAAAGAGTGCAGATTGATTTTCAACTCATTAATTTATTTCCAGCAAAACTATGAAGTGAATGTAAAGGCAGAGTAAGGTTTTTATTAGCAGGAAAAAATTCATAAAATTTATCACCCATGCAGGCTTTATCAGTAAGATACTGAAGAATTTGCTCCATAAAAATAAGTTATTAAACCAGTTTAGGTAAAAAGCTGAGATATAAGAAACAACATAACTGATTGAAGAGAGTAGCAACAAAGAGTCCTGGGATGGACTATAAATCTACAGATGAGAGCAGATTGGAAGTAGAAGATTCCAGGAGAAGAAGTCCAAGAAAACAAACAGACACACAGAGCAAGTTAATAAATAAATAAATTATAATTAAGAAAATAACCTTACTGTACCAGATTAATGGTTATCAACCCTGATCACCTATCACATTAGCATAGTCTGGAGAGCTTTAAAATGGTAGCAAGGGCTGGACATCACTAAAGAGTTTTTGATCTGAGTCCAGGTGAGGTAAGTGGTGGATATGGTAGGTTTTAGGGGGAAGACTGAAGGGCCGAGTTCATCATACACCTCATTTCATGGCCATTTTTGTCACTGGTCCTTGCAAGATGCTACTCTTAATTTTTTTATTTCCTTTTATTCCTATGCCACACTTCATTTCTTCTCCTACCATAGGAAAACATTTTAATGTATCTATTATGCATTTTTTTTCCTGTAATAGCTATGTAAAATGAATATTGCTTTGAATACGTGTATTTAATTAATGGAAATATCAATGAGTGATATACCTCATTCTACCTTTTTTTCCCATTGAGTACTAGGTTTTAAGGTTGCTCCATGTTGTTCTGTGTATCTTAGCTCCATTGGTTCTGTGGGTTGCACAATTTACACGAAGCAGTAATGAGTTATTCTTTCTTTTGATTCTAAGGCAGTTCTTCTGCTGGTCATGCATGGTCTTACTTATGTCCTTACATTTGAATGTAAAGTCTTTTAATGGCTGGGGCAGCTGGGGTGGCTTGGCCTCTCTCTCCTTGTGGTCTTTTATTTGGGCTTCTTTGCATCATGTTTCATGGTTCCCAGAGAGCAACAGCAGAAACTGCAATGACTCTCAAGACTTAGTCTAGGAAGTAGAACAATATCATTTCTTTCACATTCCATTCATCAAAGGAAGTCAAAGTCCAGCCTGATTCCAGAGGTGGGGAAATAGACTCTGCCTTATAATGGGAGGAATAGCTAAGTCATGTCTCAACTGGCATGGACAAAAAGAGGCATGCTTCATTGGGACTATCAGTGTAACCATCAGCCATTGCAAGTAAAACAAACAAACAAAAAACCAAAAAAAAATCATAAATGAAGGAAAAATAAGAAAATGTAAAGTAACAAGTAATCATAGACCACTACTTGGCTCTGAACAATATTTACATTATCATCATAATAGTGTGAATACTATTTATCAATTTGGGTAAAGAGAATGTGATAACTCTGGGAAGGCTACATGCTCTTCTAGAACCACAAAATTTCAACAGATAATTTCTAAAATCAATAAATTAAGGAAAAGTAGCATAGTATATTATTTTTTTAAATTAGAGTAAATACTCAAAGAATTGAAAATTGTTACCAGTGAAGTGTGGCTTGTGGACTGGAAAAATCAGGAATTCCTGCTTTTCGTTATCAGCCTTTTATCAATTTTGTAATATGTGCGCAAGAGTTATTATGACTAAATTTTTAAGAGAAATCAAAACCAAATGAAACTCAAATACATAAAAAAATAATTATTTGGGTGATTTTCTGCTTAAAATACCACTTGATTAGCCTCTTTAGAACAAATTCTTCCAACACCTAACTAGCACATCTGAGAAGACACAGAATAAGATGAAACTTCTCTACACACCATAAACTAGGATTCAAAATCAGCCTCTTGCCAGACTCCAGGAGGAAGTTCTTTTAATCACAAGGTTGAGGAGACTGCTCTTTTAAAAAAGGCACATACTCTGTCTTTTCACCCCAAATAAATCTTCTTTGTGAACATCTGCTCTCTGGCTCAGAAATTCGAGTGCACTCAGAAATTCAACCTGAAACCTGGGCAGATATGCCTTCTGACACGATAGCTATACACCATACCAGAATATCCAGAGTAAGAGCCCATGGATTGACAATCTTCCTGAATCCATTCCTAGACTGCAACAACAAGAGTTTGGCAAGAAATCTTTGTGGTTGTGAGTGAAGTGTGGGCTGGGGAAAGTGATGATCATCAGCAGTGCATTACGTTTTGCAAAAGAGTCCCAATAAGCAAAGTGCTTTAGATATGGCCAAGCCAGGAAAGAAGCCCTAGTAACAGTCCAAATGGCTTTGCATTTTTGTATTGTATTTTGCATTTAGTTTGTATAGAATTGTATAATACAATTTTGTTTCTTGTGAACCCCTTTTCTTTTGAATATCAGAAAACCTAGCATGCAGGAAAAGAATATCCTATTTCAATTCAGGAAAACAGTAGTGAAAAAAAGCCTGTTTGATACAAGGATTTGAGATGGAAGCTATGCATATGAACATGGCTGCAAGCTGTAAAATGAATGGGTAATTTCAGTAGAAACTATTTTTGCATAGAGTGAAAGTCAAATAATATATTCAATTTTACATATTATTTTTATCACATTTATGGCAAATACACATAGCAAAAAGAATATAAGAATATGCTATATCATGTTAAAGATGACTGTATCTGGGCTGTAGGATTCTGGATTTCTTTTTTTATCTCTAATTATTTTTATTTTCCATAGGGACTATAAACTACTTTTCTGATAGGAAATATCCATATTAATTTTAAAAAGACTTAATAAGACAGTGAACATTCTTGTGGAAAAATAGGAAAAGAAGCACTAAAAAAATTTCTGGACACAATCAACTCAGGAGAAAGATTGTATTTGATAGCAAAAATAACAAAAGTCAATAGTTGCACAGAGTGGGCAACTGTCAATTGGTTGTTTTTTCAGCTCCTTCCTCTTTTCATAATCCTGGCGTTCTTGCTCACCACGATTATAACTCCATCCACATTTTTTCTTGATTCTATCTCTAACTTCTATAGTTGGGTCTCCCCTTCGTCTAAGATGGTTAGTGAATTTGAAATACTTTCATATGCTCTTTAATTCCTAATAGCACTCTGACGATGTAAACAAAATCTTGAAGGCTAGGTGGCTTGACCTCATTATATGGTATGAACTTATTTGTTTAACAGAACTTAAACCTCATAGGCATCAAATGCCTAAATATAGTATAACTCATAATAAAAATGCATACCTAAAAGGTAATATAATCCTTTTGCTGTAGTAGTCTTCCACACTTTCCCTCTCATTAAAGGTACAGTGTATTTCCCTGCTTGTTGGCTTTGGTCTTGGCCATTTGATTTATTTTGGCCAATGAAATATTAGCAGATATAAAGAAAGCAGAAGCTTAAATTGTGCTTGTATAGTTGGGCTTGTTCTTATGTTTCAGCCATTGCCATAAAAGGAATTTAGTAAGGCTATCCAACTGGTCCAGGGAGGATGAGAGATGTATGGGGCAGAGCTGCCCCCAGATGAGCTCTGCTTCGATTAGTCAACCACCTAGGCATGTGAGCAATAATTAATTATTGTTATTTTAAGTCACTGAGTTTGGAAATGCATTGTTATACTGATACAGAAATTGATACTAAGTGGGATGTTGCAATTATGTATGTATATATTGTATATACATATTTATATATAATCACGCTTTGCTTGACAACGGGGATTCATTCTGAAAAACGCATCATTAGGTGGTTTCATTGTCGTGTAAACATCATAGACTGTATTTACACAAACCTAGATGGTATAGCCTACTACATACCTAAACTATATGGTACTAATCTTATGGGATCACCATAGTATATATATCATTGACTGAAACATCATTATGTAGCATATGACTGTATGTGTGTGTGGGTGTGTGGGGGTGTGCTTTAGGATTGGGAAGTGATAGGTGAGAAACTTGTTAAAAGAAGTAAGGAGATTGTTATAGGATGCTTTAAAATTTGCAAACCATGTTATGTGTTATGTAGTAGAAGGGTGACTAACTATCACAGTTTGCCTGGAGTGGAGAGGTTTTTAGGAATGTGGGACTTACAGTGCAAAAGCTGGGAAAGTCCTGGGCAAATCGTGATGAGTTGAGCACCCTATGAAAGGTTGAAACACTTGATAGGGTTTAACATGCAATATAGTAAATGTGCCTTAAGAACTTGTCCACTTGGGTAAGATGGTAGCCAGGCAGATATTGAAATTGTGTGTTTGATGTTTTGAGCCACATACTCTACAGTTCTGTAACACAAAGAGCTCAGGAAAGAATTGTCCAGTTTGCAGCAGAATTGGTTGCTTGGAAACTAAAAGTTTTTCTCATCTTCAGCCTTGTTAGCCAGCAAAGTTTCAAAAACAGGATGTGGACAGTAAGAGATAGCCTCAAAGTAAAAACCAAGTCAAAGATATGGCCCTAAGATCCCTTTGTTAAATTCTCTAGAAGTGATGAGGTGGTCTCTAGTGGACACTTTCAGCCAGGCGAGAGGTCCCTTAGAAAACATATGGGCCAGATATGCCCAAAACACAAATAGATTAAATCTGGAGAGAAAGATTTTTACCCCCAAGAATTTTGGTGTCAAATACATAGAATGCCCAAAAGATATTTGAAAGAGCTGTCTTAGCAAAAGTGCCATAAGTCTTACTAAAAGGTACGGATGCTGTTTTAAATAGTAAAAACAAAAGCAAAAACAAAACAAAAAATGCTTCTGAGCCCCCAACCATCTACATACAGAAAGCAGATTGGGCTGCTCTATTGCTAAAAAGGATTCATTTTATAACACCCTCTTCAGGTGTAATGGAGGAGGATGAGAAACACGTGGAGCAGCACCGGACCCGCTGAGCTCTAGCCAGGGGCAGATCCATGCCTATTCACAGATCCATGAGAATAAATATTTGCTGCTGTAAGCCACTGGGAAATGGGGTGGTTTGTTACAGTCAGCAATAGCTGGCTGACACAAAGGCCTTTGCATATATGCTCAGAAACAGATGTGGGGCTCCATCCCACTTTGAGAGAAATTTAAAGTTGGTAAAAGTCACAGACACCTGCCTCCAGGCACTGCAAATATTCCCCCTTGTAATTACAAAATGAATACTAATACATATTAACTGACTTGATATACAGCCTAGGGCTGCCAGAATTTTGCAACGTGGAGTAGACATGTTATGGGAATATCTGGGGAATGTGGTCCATTCCTTGTATGGCCCATGCTAAAAAATAAAGAGGGAATTTGGGAGTAGTAAAACATGTGTGATGTAAATCAAAATATTCTTCTATGGTTAACCACATGGCATAATAGCTTACAATTTTGATATGATATTTAGTTATGTTTTTGCAACAGAAAGAATGCATCGCTACAGTCATGCATCGCTTAACGACGGGGATATATTCTGAGAAACGCGTCCTTAGGCAATTTCGTCATTGAAGGAACAGCATAGAGTGTACTTACACAAACCTAAACGGTATAGCCTATTACACACCTAGGCTCTATGGTACTAATCTTATGGGATCACCATCCTATACACAGTCCGTTGTTGATAAAAACGTTGTTATGTGGCACATGGCTGTAATAATGTGTAAAGCTCCAAATATTATGAAAAACATAAATGTTACAGATAGACTCAAATTAATGATAAAATATAGAAAAATTAGAGTTTACTAAGTGAAAGGCAAAATAAATACATAAAAATAATCAGATGATTGAACGAAATAAGTTTGCTATGTTTTGGAAAATCAATTATATATGTGAATCTGCATCGATAAAACAATACTAATAATTATTTTATTATTTTAATTAATGTTTATGGTTTATTTTATTTCAGCTACTTTAAAGTAAAACGTTCCAAATAGCATATGATCTCACTCATAAGTAAAAGACTAAAACAACGGCAAACATTCACACAGAGACAGAGATTGGACTGGTGGTTACCAGAGGGGAAGGGAGGAGGGAGGAGGGCGAAAAGGACGATTAGGCACATGTGTGTGGTGATGGATTGTAATTAGTCTTTGGGTGGTGAATATGATGTAATCTATACAGAAATTGAAATATAATGATGTACACCTAAAATTTATGTAATGTTATGAACCAATGTTACTGCAATAAAAAATAAAATAAAACTTTCTATTTTACATTTCTAAAAATTGCATCTCTGCAGTTTTTATAGCAGAATCATTGAACCAAGGATAAGAGACAACACTTAGTTGATATGCCAAAAAGGAATCAATGAAGTTAAGTTTTCTCTTTAGCAAGAAGGAATTTCCCACTATCTACTATGATAATACGCAATGGGCATCGGTCAAAACCATTTATTGAGCCTTACTTGGGGCAAAGCATTGGGGAAATATGTGAATGTTTCCTTATCTCTTTAAATGTCATTTAAATAAAAGAAGCAGGGGAAAAAAGGAGTGAAAATTGAAACACCAAATATTAGAAGTGTATTCTACAAATATAAATTTTATTTTTTTATTTTTATTTTTTTGCAGGGAAAGATTTGCCCTGAGCTAACATCTGTTGCCAATCTTCCTCTTTATTTTTTTCCTCCCCAAAACCCCAATGCATGGTTGTATATCCTAGTTGTAAGTCCTTCTAATACTTCTATGTGAGCTGCTGCCAGAGCACACCAACTGACAGACGGGTGGTGTGATTCTGCAACCGGGAAGCGAACCTGGGCCGAAGGGGTAAGAGCGCTCAACTTTAACCTTTAGGCCATTAGGGCTGGCTCTAAACTTTATTTTTGAAAACTCATTAAAAGATCTAAAGTGTAAATGGAGTGAATAGAATTCAAGAAAACTTCCTGAGGTTCTCAGAAAATAACTTTGGTTTATCAAAAGTAAACGCATTGCTGATTTATGCTTCTCTCTTTTCCTAAATGTCTAACATATAATTACCTCCATTCCCAGGAAATAAATTTTAACTTCAGTCTTTAAAAGCAGGACTCAGAGCTGACTGTTTAATTATGTGATTCAATCAGGAAATACCAACATTCTTACCAACTTTCTCAGCAATTCACTTCTATCGCACAGTCTGAGGAGCCATCACTCCTCCTATGGAGGGCAGTCTTGTTTTACAATAGCGAGAACTTTACTCTGAGAAATGAGACTGGGGCTACGTTGGTCTAGAGATATTGTCCAGAGAAACTTGCATTATTGCCTCTCATGTACCTGTTCATTGCACAAACCTTCGCTTTGGCAATGGAGAAGGTAAAAATAGCCAAATACCCACAGAAAACTAATACTCTTCCAACGTCATACTCCATTTGTCATCAAGTGAAATGATCTTGTCATTACTTTATTAGGAAAAAAAAAAAAGAGAACACAGTTTAAATTTAACACGCCCAGGCTCTACTCTGCCTCCTCTTCTCTTCACCTCCAACTGAAAAACTCTTCCTCTGATTTTTTTTTTCTCTCAGTAAATAGCATCATTATCTGCCCCACTGCCTAAACTGAGTAAATCGCTATCATCTTTGCTCTTCTCTTACATATCCAGCTTCAAATAACTTCCAAATTATCTTTCTTTATGTTTTCAGCTTCCATTTCCATTGCACCGGGCACATCATATGTGTTGAATAAATGAGAATTGTTAGTGTTCACTCCTTAGCAAGTCCACTTTCCTAATCTCATCTTGAGCTGTGTCTTCTCATGCCCACTGGACTATACAATATTTCCTAAACATGCACTTTCAAATAGTGATTTTGCAGAGACTAGGAGCTCTATTTGGACTGTCCTCCCCCAATTTTTCTACCAGGTAAACTAACTCCTACTCCACATGAAATTCCAGTCTACATAAATTTCCCTGACTAGCACTCATATTTAACTAACAACTCCTGGATCATGTTCCCATTCAGCTTTCTAGCTACGTTTAATATTTCACTTACCTTGAATTTTAGATGTTTGTCCTTGTTTCCTACGGTGGGATCCGGAGAGTAGGAGTCATTTCTCATTTATCTTTGAATTTCCACAGAATGGCAGAGTACTTGAAATATTGAAGGTGCTCAATAGTTTTTTATATTTTCTTTTTCTGTTCTTTGTACAAACATCATAAGAATCTTATGACTTATGAAAGACTTAAATGTAATAATGGTCTCTGTGCCATGCCAGGTGTAGAAGTAGTCATCATTTGGAACCACAAATGGTGGGAAGTTTTCATGAGGCCACTGAGAGTGCTATAGATGCAGAAAAGTCTGCTAGATTTAGCAAATAAAAATATAGGAACTCCAGTTAAATTTGAAGGTCAGGTAGACAATGAACAAGTTTTAATATTGCATGGAATATACTTATACTAAAGAATTATTTATTATCTATCTGACATTCAAATTTAACTGTGCATCCTGTATTTTATCTGGCAATCCTATAGGTCCTTCCTTTACAATGCACAGATAAGCAATAATTAGGAAGATAAGCAATAATTAGGATGGCTATAAGCCCTGGATTGCCCCGAAGAGGACTAGTTTACATTTACTGTCTTCATGTAACCAATGATAGGTCCCACTTTGACCTTCAAATATTGGACACAAATTGTATGATCTGGACATGAATTGAACATGAATTTGCACATGAATTGTATGATCACAGCATATATCAATAGTAGCCCAAATCATTATTTAACAATAGTGAAATGACAAGTATAATTTGCAATCAGTTCTAGCAATACATTTTTAAAGTTACGAGAATCAAAATTTACAACTTTGACAACAGAGGAAGCCAATTGGAATAGTGAAGCTCCTAGACTGTGTGAAGGATAATAGATGGAACTGGAGATACTTGTTCAGCTGAGAGGTGAGAGATGGAGATGGTAACTCCTCAAGTATATTGTAGTGTAGAATAGGGAGTAAATGTACTGAGTGTCACTTTAGGGAGGAAATAGCAGCAAATTTAGAAGATAGGACCTTTAGGGCCCTAGTTGGGTGTGACCTTTTTTACCTCTCTGGTTTTCCCTCGCAGCATTTTCCCTCTTGTGCAAATTGCTTCAGTCACTTTGTCCCTTTTGGTTTCTTGAATGCAGCTACCTGTCTCCCTCCTCAGCGCCTATGCATCTCATTTTCCTGACTGACCTCTGCAGTGAAACCAATCTTTCCTCTCCTCCTCTCCTCTGGGCACCCTCCATTCTTGTCTCCCCAATTTCCATTTAACCTTTTCTAATGACTTTTTTCCCCTTCTCTGCACTTATTTCAATTTATGATAATATATTTGTGTTATTACTTGGTTATTCTATGTCTTTTCTATTGTGATTTCAATTTTTCATATCTGGCATTAAATAAATATTTGTAGCAAGCATGCGTGAATATAGGGAAATACTTTAATAGAAGTAAAGTTTAATAAAGACTCCAGCTGTCCAGATGCAAAATAGACTGCCTTTAAATTACTGAGCCTGTGATCATTTGAGATTTTTAACCAGAGGATGAATGACCATCTGTCAGTGATAAGGATGTTCAGGTGGGTTTACACAAACAATGGAGTGGGAAGTTGATGGCCTCTAAGGTCTTTTCTGACCTTTATATTCTATGAGTTGCAAATGAACTTTATAATACAAGTTGCTTGCAAGTTAGAACTGCCTTGTATTTTACAAATAATCTTAATCATTCTGCAATTCTACAGGATGAGACCCACTGATTATTGCACATTAAATTCGTGATCAATAATTGATTAAAGTAGTGAGATTGAGAGGTAATTTTATTTTCCAGATAACCATTTGAAGACGCGTATTAATTCAATGAGGTGTCAAATGGAAGTCTGTGGTAGATTGAGATTTAGAACTCAAGTTTAAAGAAGCCTCCTTTGCAGGTTGCATGGTGAGTTTCTGAACTTTTGAATTTCTTAAAACGTAAGGCTCTATTTCTGTAATAAATTTGACAAATAGTCTCAGACATATTTGTGAGCATGTGTGTATGCATCATGGACTATACATATGTACAGTACATACATGTCTGATATATATGTGATATGATTGTGTATATGGAGAGAGAGAGAGAGATATATATCCACTTAAAATGGCTACAAGTATTTATAAAATTCATACACCTTGCCTGACTTCAAAAATAGAAGGTAGTAACCTTATGTCAAGTAACTATTCTGTGAGGGCTTGTATGCTGTTTTATTCATCTTCACAACTATGTTTCCCAGGCACAGTAAAAACTCTGAAAATTCTTTCTGAATGAAGGCTGATGTTATAAGCTATTTCTTTATTGTTCTCTATCCAAACAGACCCATTGTTTGCATGTGTGTATGTGTTTCTTTTTAATAGGGTGCTTAGATTCTTATGACCAGAAATTAGTGGACGTAAAGGGCATTAATAGAGATCTACTAATGTGTAACGTTAAAAGCAAAATAAAGGTTGCATATCCAACTCAGTTTGCTTTTAAAAGAAATGACTGTCAGATTTTGTAATTTAAAGTTAATTAAGACATCAGAGACATAAGAGAGTTGTGGCCATCATTTTGCTCTTTTTTCTTTTGTTCCAATGTATTTATCCCTATGATAAATGTTAGAGATTTTTTTTTTGTCTAATCACATCGGTCTTGTTCCTACTCTTTGAAGGAATAGGACAAACTACATTAATTGAAATTATGTTAAATAGCATCTTAAAACCAAAAACATCATAATACATTATTATTTTCATACAAACATTTTTAACTGAAATGCAAGAAGAGTTTATTTTACCACAAAAATCAAAAGAGATTTTCTGTAATTAAAATAACATGATTTTGGGGCCAGCCCCAGTGGCCTAGTGGTTAAGTTTGGTGCACTCCACTTTGGCGGCCCAGGTTCGGTTCCCAGGCACAGATCTACACCACTCATCAGTGGGCAGGCTGTGGTGGTAGCTCACATACAAAATAGAGGAAGATTGGCAACAGATGTTAGCTCAGGGCAAATCTTCCTCAACAAAAACAAAAAAACCCACAAAAACATGATTTTTTGAAGTAGGAACATTTATTCTATTTGAATACATGTCAAAAAGTTAAAAATGGTCTCCAAATAGGAGACTGAAGTTTTTACAAACCCACATAACTGATTGTGGGTAAATCAAGAAAGTTCTTAGGAACACACACATAAATACACACACAGGTACACACAAAATTTGTTTTTATATCGTTAGCCTATAAGCAACCCCAAACACCAATAATGAACGAGATATAGCAGTTTTAAAAGATAATTCAAAAATTTATAGTTATGGAAATAATTCATACAGTTTATGATTTATCTTCCAGAAAATTTATTTTATCCTTCTCTAATTATTCTTTTTTTTTTAATAATTTTATTTATTTATTTTTCCCCCAAAGCCCCAGTAGATAGTTGTATGTCATAGCTGCACATCCTTCTAGTTGCTGTATGTGGGACGTGGCCTCAGCATGGCGGGACAAGCGGTGCGTTGGTGCACGCCCGGGTCCGAACCCGGGCCCCCGGTAGTGGAGCGTAATTATTCTTTTTTGTGTGTGTGTGAGGGAGATCAGCCCTGAGCTAACATCTGTTGCCAATCCTCCTCTTTTTTTATTTTTTTGCTGAGGAAGATTGGCCCTGAGCTAATATCTGTGCCCATCTTCCTCTTCTTTACGTGGGACACCACCACAGCATGGCTTGACAAGCAGCGTGTTGGTGTGCACCTGGGATCCGAACCTGTGAATCCCAGGACACTGAAGCGGAGCGCATGCACTTAACCACTTGTGCCACCAGGCTGGCCCCTAATTATTCTTTTATTAATAATTTATAACAGATAATCATGACCCTATAAGTTGTACATATATATTATTAATCAGCACTCAAATACCCATGATAAGTATGTTAGATTCTTGATGAAAGAAAATTATTTTTTCGGTATCAGTAAATATTTTATGAAGAGTTTTCATATCTAAGGAATTCCTTATCCCACAGATGGTATATTGCTTATACCTATATTTTTTAAACAATAATTTGGAAGCAATGCCTATGTGTCATGTCATTTGTACATACCTTACAAAGTCTGTGACTAGGATTACAAAAATATATATCACATAACCTTAAAACAGTTCAGTTGTTAATGTGTTGTTGGCGAGAATAGAGCTCAGTGTGAATAGACACTTATCCAAAAGAAAAGCTTTCTTTTCTTCCCTTTTTCTTTCTGTCTCTTTAAGTATTAATATTCTTTGGGAGTCCCTACTATTGGTTAGCATCTTCTTTTTTTCATTTTTTTTCCATGCAAACCTACCTAGTCTCTGCATGCTGTCACGTTTTATTGTAATTTATTTTTCTTAAAGCACAAACCAAACCATGTCACTCCACTGTTTAGAATCCTTCAGCGGTTCCTCAGGGCCCAAAGGATAACAACTCTATTGCTTTGCATGACGTAAAAGGCTTTCTTCAATCCCGTCCTGTCTGTCTTTCTAGCCTTATCTTTCAACATTTGTTCATCGTATTTGCATTTCAGTCACATTGGGCTACTAGTGGGTCCCCATGAAGCCATGCAATTTCACGTTTCCATGTCTTGCACCTTGTAATCTTATAAAACTCTTTTACTCTTCAAGATTCAGCTCAAAATGCTGTTGTTTGTTTTCTTCCTCTATTCTACAGATATCTATATGTGTAGCTCAGTTGGCATCAACTTACCTTTATTTTATTAATAGTGTGTAAATATCTGATCCACATTAACTGGAAATGTCTGTGAATCTTTGCACCTCCAGCTTCTTACAATAATGCTGCACTCAGTCAGTGTAAAAATATAGAATGACTGACATTGGGGTAAATAAACTAAGTATTTATCTCTTAGCATGATTGCCACTGGTAAGTCTGGACGTGATTGATTTAGAATATGGGACATTTGCTTACACCTCTATTTAATCTCCTACATATAGGAAGATTCTCTTTAGACTGGCCCTAGTGCTTCATATTTATGTTTGCAAGCTTATACATTTTCAAATATGTAACTATCCCTCTGATTTCCTAACAATTGTGTATTTAGGCTCAAGTTCACTAAGTCAAGAGCAACAGGATGAGATGGTCATATATATAACATGCTATAAATATAAAATGTCTATTATAATATATACACAATACATGTCTATGTATAATATATACACATATCACACATGCAAACACACATATGTGTATTGTGCATTGTACATGTATGTATATACATATGAGTTTGTATATTTATATTTATATTTACATATACTTGTCTTTCTAATAAACTTATGAGGACTAGCTATATTCAAATGAATAAGCTATACAAAAATAATATTCTGGGGGCCGGACCCATAGCCTAGTGGTTGAAGTTCCACACACTCTGCTTTGGCAGCCCAGGTTTGCAAGTTCAAATCCCGGAGCAGACCTACACCACTTGTCAGCCATGCTGTGGTGCCAACCCACTTATATAGTAGAGGAAGACTGGCACAGATGTTAGCTCAGGGCCAGTGCTCCTCATGCAAAAAAAAAGAAGAGGAAGATTGGCAGTAGATGTTGGCTCAGGACGAATCTTCCTCAGCAAAAATAATAATAATTATAATATTCTGGATATAATAACATAGAGACTATAAATGTGGAAATTGACAAACTAATTGAACCATAATGGAGGCAGTGCTTAATAGATTCCGAAGACAAAAATAGAAGCAGATCAATAGACATATAGAATTTTTCATAAAGAAAACATAACACTTTTTCATAATTGTTACACATTAAAATACATCATATTGTGAAAATGTTACTAAATAATCCCTTAAAGATACTTATACTATAGTTCGTAACTATTGTCATGTATGATACTGTCTCTTTAATTATTTTAATCCAAGCATTCCTCCTCAATATTCAGAATTTTCTGTTGGGCTCACATTTTGAAAGTCGATGTAAATAACTTCTATCTTGACCAATAGCATAAAGTTGCTTTGAGCTAATTATGTAAAACATTCTCAATTTTATTTAAATCAGTAGTTTCCAAACGGAGGTGGTTTTACTCTTAAGCAGACATTTAACAATGTATGCTTTCCTTGTCACAACTTGGGGAGGGGCTGCTACTGACATCTAGTGGGTAGAAGCCAAGAGTGCTGCTAAACATTCTGCAATGCACAGGACAGCCCCCCCATAACAATTATTCCTCCCAAAATGTTAATATTGCCAAGTTGAGACACCCCACTTTAAGCAAGTTGTGTTCAGTCCCTACATTTAGAGACTCACTTAAGATCATTAAAAGAAGTAGCCCAAATTCCCTGGTGACCTAAGTAGCATTAAATAAATCAGGTTCTGTCATTATTTTGTATTTCAAAACCATTGGAAAAAGACTTTCAAGGTATCCACCGAGGTAATGATATTTTCCATTTCTTTATAATTTGTTTATTTTTGGTGTCTAATGATATTTTAGTAATTCTTTACATTGGGACCAAGTCCTTTTGATCCGGACCATGATGGCTGCATAATATGATAAATAGGCATGCTGCATCCAACAGGACAGGTTTCCACAGATGACCAGAGCCTATATATTGTAATCTACTCTCTCCAGAAAAGCATCTTGTACAAAGGGGTGACTAGAACTTGGGGAGATAATCTTGCCCCTCTGACATCTCTAGGCAACATTCTAACTAAATTAGGTCATGCAGACATAAAAAGTTAAGATATTCTTGAAAAAAACATTTCCAACCTTCTGCAGCGTCTAGTTCACCTCGACTGAAATGAATGAGGAAGTATATAAGTACAAAGTAAACCAGGATCATTGACATCCTTCATTTGTTTTCAAAATAAGATGCGGGTTGAAAGGTATTAAACTAAATGGTTTGTTACTATGACACCAAAGTTTTCTGAATAAACTCGGAAGAAGTTGCTCTATCGAAGTTCATTACAAGTTATGTTCTATTTGGAATTAAAAATTCTGTTCTGAGTCTCATTGTCAGTACATTTAAGATTAACTTCTTAATCAATTTATTAAATGTGACACTGGCGACATTTTTAATTCCCTTTGAGATCTATTTCTGTGAAGAATTTCACAAATAGTCTCTGATTTATATTTGTAAACGTGTGTGTGTATCAAGGACTATGTATATATTGTATATATATGGTACATATATGTCTGATATGTATTTGATATGTATGTGTGTGTGTATATATATATGTGTGTGTATCTTCCCTTAAAATGGCTGCAAATATTTGTAAACTTTACATAAAGAGTAAGCATACAATAAGCGATGTTGAGCACTTGTGTTATACTTATTGATTCCTTTGTGAGAAACCATATTCTAAATTAGCAGGGAGGTAAGCTTGGTGGCACGTATTGAGTTACAGTTTTATTTGTTGATTCACACATTTTAACTAAAAAAAGAAAATATAGAAATTATTTTAAGATGCTACTACAAAAAACCCTAATCTTCGTTAAATGAGAGATGGTTGTATTTCAGTGAAAACAAATATGTTTAGTCCACATTACTTGCCTTCAAAGAAGATATAATTTGTTGCAGTATATTGTCAACAAACTTATTTTAATACAAGGCAGAATAAAGCACATCTTATAATAGAGTTAGTGATCATATCTGGTTGAGTTTAAAACACTCATCAAGAAGACAGTTTTTGAACTAGGTTTTGAAGAATTAGGAAGATTTCTATAAGTAAAGAATAAAGTTATCAAGATGCAGTTTCAGGCTTTCTTATAGTCAATTAAATTTAACTTCTGATAAACTTTCAATAAAAATATGAGATCATGGTTTATCATAATCTGATCATATGATATGAGGGTAAATTCAGATAAATTGTCATAACTCCTTTAGTTTAATTTTTAGAATATATGCCATTTCTTTACTTAAGTTAGCTTATAGTAAAATAATGACAATTATAATAATTTCTAAAAGTAGATATTTTTGATTTTAGTTTCCCTTAGCCTAAGCATTTATTTTTTGCTGGGGTGTTGTTAGTAAATTATTTCTCTCTCTTTGCCTCCTTATGGTCTCTAAGCACATGCAAAAGAGTATAACAGTCTCTTTTCAGTTTATATATATGCATGTGGCAGTGCAAAATAAGGGTGGAGTGGTAAATAGAGGTCAGATCACGCAGGGTTGTATAATTAAGTTAAAAAATCTAAAGTTAATGCTAAGTGAGAGTGGGTTATATTGAGAGCAGGGAGACCAAATAGGGTGATGCTGGCAGGTAAAAGATGGAGTAGGTAAGACAGAGATAACTGTACAGAATATACATAGGAACTATAGTGAATATACGTTATGATCGTATGAGCATAGAGAAGTAGGAAAGCAAAAGTTATGGATGATTCCTTGTTCTGAGTTTTAGAAACTGAATTGCAGCTGCTGCCCTTCTGAAGATAGTGAAAGGAGCAGGGAAGAGGCAGGGAAATCCTGAGTTCTATTTCCGACATTTTGAGGGTGAGGTATCTCTGGACAGTCAGTAAACACAGAAATATTCAAGTTCAGGGAAAAAAATCTGGGCTTGAAATATAGAGACACACATCATAAGCATACAGGTGACATTTGAAGTGCCAGGAAAGGATGTGAATGCAAAGGAAAGATGGCTGGTAGGAGAAGAGAAGAGAGCCTGGTTGGGATTCCTAAAAACTACAAACAATTAGGAGCTTTCCTTCCGAGTCTCTCTTTCTGTCACTTGTTATTTCTTCCCAGGCACACCTTCTCCCCAGGATGCTCAGGGTCTACAGAATATTGCTTTATTAGCACTAAGCTCCTCTTTCATTTACAAGCACATACTTCCCATGTCTCCCAAAAGAACAACAAATGACATTAGGCTGCTTCTACTAATCCTTACTAAATTGTTCTAGTTTATTCGAACCTTCCCTGGTAACAAAAATGCTTTAATTCAATTAATTATGCACCAAGGCATGTCTACTGTTGGGTATTTTATTCTCTGGAGGATGGACAAAGAGCATAATTCTGCTCATAACTCCTATTAACAACCCTCAAATTATACTGTGATGAAGTCTGGCTCCTCTGCCAGGCAACATTTCCCAAGCATCAGGAAATATTCCAGCCTAACCACTTGCAAAATTGCAATGAAGGCAGAGACGAGCATTATAACGGACATTTGGTTGCTACTTTATTTGCATTCATCCTTCTTTTTACTCTACTCAGAACACCCACCCCCTCTTCCAATTTTCCTCCCACCTCACTGGCCACATCATTTCAGTAACCCTGCCTGGCATCTCTTTCCCTTCCCAAATGGTTATTCCTCTCCTGTGGCTATGAGTACTCTCTGACTATGTGATATGCTGTATCCCCATGACTTTAAATATCCTCCATATGGTGATGACTTCCAAATATACAGCCCATGCCTCTGCCACCTCCCTTCAACACACACCACTCCTCCAAGTTCCAGACTCCTATAGCCAACTTCTTTCTTAACATCACTACGTGACTATCTAGTAGGCACCTCAAATTAAATATGTCCAATACCTACCTCTTGATTCTACCACCCTCCACCAAATTTCTCCAATATCAATAATAGCCTCACCATTTACCCTGTAGCTCAAGCCAACATACTGACAACATCCTTGTTTCTTTTCCTGTCAGCCTACGTGGAACTGATCTACCTTTATTATTGCCTCAACATTCAAACTGTAGTCTCAATTTAACTACTTATTACCATTTCCACTGCTACAACCCTAATCCTTCATCTCTTGCATGGAATTGATGATAGCCTTCTAATGGGTATCACTTCATCTCCTTTCTGCCTACCTCCTGTTAACATAACCCAGTTCATTTTCTCTTCAGGGTCTCTGACTTTGCCGTTCTATCTGTGTGATGTGTTTCTTCCTCACGTCTTTCCATGGCTCATGCTCTCTTTTAATTCAGATCTCTGCTTAAATGATACCACTTCAGAAGTGGCTCGAATGATTGCCCTTTGTAAATTATCCCCCACCCTAATCACTTGTTATCTGCTGCCTCTGCTTTATTTTTCATCACAGTACTGACATCTTATTATATATTTTTAATATTTTTATTTGTTTATCACCTGCCTCTCTCACTAGTATTTAAGTGCCATGACGGCAGGAACTTTTCCTTCCCCACTTCTGTAGCCCAAGAACTTAAAGTACTACTTGGCTATAAATATTCAGAAATATTTGTTTCGTGAATGAATGGAGTATTTGAGGAATTTAGAAAATCAAGTCTTTTATGTTTGACATGACTCTGCCTTAAACCTTTACAATTCTATTGCAAGGAATGTAGGCAAAATATTTAAGGATAAAGGAAGGCAAAACGTAACAGCATTCCCTGATTATTTCCACCAATGATCTTATACATTTGCCGGTGAAAAGCCTGCTTCTCCTAACTGAGCATTCGTGTTTTATCTGTTGCCCTTCTGTTTGTCTTAAGAGTCTTTAAAGAGAGCAGTCAAACTGCGTTCTTCCAAAGGGTTTTATTTCCTCATGCTGAATGTAGGGCTTTTATATTTAGAAGCACAAACTCTTTCCTAATTACATACAACCTACTGTTCTAAATTTTGCATCCCACTTTGCAGTTTAGTGCTATGTGATTTACTTGCTACCAATTTTGGTGTCAGAAATTTGACATTTAGATTGCTTTTGAAAAGTCATGTAAAGTGCATTTAGTACTGAATGAAACTTAGCATCTGCTTCCTTGGCTTCTTTGTAATTGTGTTTTTCTTTCACTTACGTGTAATGATCTACCCACAATGTCATGATAATAGGTCAAATACTCCTCGTGATTTATAAATTCAGAGAGATATTTTTAACCCTCAGGAAGCTAATTTTGCTGAGACTTTTTTTCTCCAAACAACAAAGGATTAGAATACAACTTTTATAGTTCATTAAATAAACACCTAGACATTAATTCACATTTATTAAAGATATTATAATTTATAGACAGAACCTGGTAGAAGTATTGGTTGATCATGGAATTCCGACATTAGCTGGATTCATATCATGGTTTTGGATTTAACTTAACAAATGAATTATCCCTAACTGAACAGCATCACTTACATTTTGGGATCATGTGCTAGGTCTCTCTCTCTCTCTCTATATATATATACATACACATAGATATACATATACATATGTGTTTTTTATATATATATGTATAATTGTGTGTATGAATATAAATATGTATAAATATTCAATTAACAAAACATTAATTAAAAATTCATAGCAGTTAAAATGAACAGAAACTCAAATCCTTCCTGTTTTGCTTAATGTCTGTTTTTTCTATTCACTAATCATAAAATTGAGTTTGTAGGCAGTGTGTTGAAATACTACAAAACCTGCATGGCAACGTATGGTAATACCTTTTAATAGAACAAAAAATAAAAGTATAATTCAAAATTTCCCTTAAGATGTTGCCTAATTTTAGTTATACTGCAAGGCAGCTTGAAAAAGGGCAAACTTATTAGAAGATTTCATTGTGAATATTTTTCCAACTTGTAAAATAAGATAGAAATTATTTTATTTACAATTTTGCCTTTGAGCTATTTTTTCCTTCATTGTAAAAGAGACCAGCTGGTGGTATTCCCAAATGTTAGCCTAACTTTAAAGAAGCTCACACTCCTTTTTGCTTGTTTAACTTTATCTAAGATATCACAGCTACATGATGAGAATCTCCTTTAGCTTTTGAAAATGAAAGTTGAGAAGAGCTCAAATACTTATATGTTTTAGAATATAGGTAAGTGAAATTTCTCTGGCAAGAAGTCTTTCAATCTTATTTGATATTATTCTTCTTTGCCATTAATCCCATATTTCCAAGGTAAATTATTTTTTCTGTTCACAGACTGAAAGTCAGCCTTGCAGATCACCACTGTCAATTTCAAGTTTGATTTAAATGGGCTATACAATATTTTTTCCATTTCCAATAAAAGATTCTAGGGTGTTTTGTTTGTGTTTTTGTTTTTGTTGTTTTTCAGAAAAGAATGTGATAACCTGATTATTTCTTCAGTAATTTTATTGTTTGGCATATATTCTTCTCATAATTTCCAAATATCTCCAAATTTTGTGTCATTGTTTTTGAGAGAAGTATCTCTCAGGATAAATTACTTCAAATTTTTTATAATAAAAGTTTAGTGATATAATTTGTTTGATGCTAATTGGTAATTCTGTTCTACATGTTCAATTAGAAGCACAAAACTTAGCCATTGAAATTCTATGAATTTTCATGTTATGTGAATTTTTTTTAATGTGGGTAAATCCTATGAAAGATAAAATGTACTCTTCTTCTATAACATACTTACCACATCTTTTAAAAATAGGGTTCACCTGTACTAGAGAACTATTTCTGGTGTTTGGTATTTGGCATGCAAAATTGTTACAAAGTGATGTTCCTCATACTCCAAATCTTCTTTTACAATATTTTCCCAAAACATATCAAGAGAGCATTCAGTAAGTATAAATGCAAATAAATCCCTTTATGGGAAAATTGTTCAGTTGCTTGATTTAGTATATTATTTTGTCTAATGATAAATTATACTGCCAATAATATTTGTCCATAATTTTTGACAATTTCCACTGTTCTCCTTCTCCTGTAGAATTTTCCTCTGTGTCTCATTTCTCTTTGGCCAATTTTTATTTCATATAAACTTCTGATCATTATTGCCAGTCTAAACTAGAGAGTAGAAAAAGGAAGGAAATTGAATGTCCCATCAGTCAATAATTTTGTTTTTTTATTTTTTATCAAAGCCACCCTACTCAAGTAATAATTATTACTCAATTTCTGTTCAAATGGAAGCTATAAAGATGAAATATAATTTTCTTCTTGCATTATTTAGAATCTTTTTTGTTCTTGTTTTTGTTTTACACATGCTAGAAATAATTTGAAACAGCAAACAATCAAGGATTTATCCTGTATAACTATAATATCTTGTGGTTTATTATGGCTTCAGGCAGAGCTTGGTCCAGTGGATAAAATAATTTCATCAGGGCTCTGTTTGCCTTTCTCCATCTTCTGAATTTGCCTTCATCTGTGATGGCTTCATCTGGAGAAACACTGTCTATGAAATGGGGAAAATGGATTACGTGGTCCTTATAGTAGCCCTATGTACATAGCTTACCTCTACACATAGTCTTTACTGCTTAAAGTTTAGAAAAAGTAAAAAAAAGTTTTTCACAATGCTAGCACATAGAAATGATTGGAAGTGAATAGTTTAGAAGACCATTAAGAATTTGAGAAAATTGTATTGGCAAAGAAGCCATGAATTTGTAAGCAAAAGCCTTTATGGTTCAAGCCTATACTCATATATGGGCCCCCAGACTTGCATGAGATCACATTTCCCCACTTATTTCAACTGGCGGGGCATATAACTGGCTCTTGTCTTTGGAGCGTGATATGTATCATGTCCAGGACAAGGTAGTTGAGAGTGAGTATGCTTTTTTCAGGTTTTCTCTCCTTCCTTGTCTGGTGGCTAAATGTAACTGGCCTTGAAGAGTGCTCTGAAGACCTAGAATATGACAGTGTCATTAGAAGACAGGAGCCAGGTGCCTGAATTGCTACGTAGAGACAAGTCCTACTGACACCCATCAAACTGATATATGCAAGAAATACACTTATATTTGTGTTAAACCACTGAGGTTTGTTTGCTTGTTTGTTTTACTGATTATCTAGAAACTCAATGGAAATGGAAAGAAGGAGAGAAATCCAGGTAAATAACCCTAGGTTTGATAAACCTAAGAGAATAAGTGCGTGAAATAGAAACAGAGAAAAGGCAACAAGAGTGGAATGTATCAACTAAATCACATTTATTTTTTTGAAAAGACCTATAAAATAGAGTCCATCTGGCATATATTAAAGAGAAGAAGAAAGGCAAAGAATAAAGCATAAGTGTATAATGTGGGGAATAAAAGGGTAATGGAAGACACATTAGGAAATCTTAAAAGATGACCTAAAATTGTATGTCTGATCTGTTGAATCGTGAGTTATATTTTATGTGACAATACAATACCAATTGTCATGATATTAGCCAGTGGTTTATTTTATTTTGAAGAGGAAAATGTCATAAACACTTTTGTTTTTCTCAGTTCAAAGTATTTTTATAGTTTTGGAAGATGTTCTCCCAGAAAATAAAGACATTTTTTAAGGCATTCATTTGAAAGATTGAAAGAAATTTAAAATTTTTACAAATATGAGGCAGATTTTGTAGTGAATGAATAGACATATTTCTCCATCACTGTCTTTGAATAATTATGTTATTTCAATCAACAATATTTTGAGCCTACAGGATAAACTTGATATGTTGTGGGAAAGGGAGATAGAAGGTTTTATTATTTCTCTGCATTTCAAAATTGTAAGTAAATATAAAAGTAAATTATATATTTTTTCAGCTGTGTTTGCCTTTGTTCTTTTCAGAACCATTTATCGGGGACCTACTAAATTCCAGGCACTCTGTTACACTTAGGATATAATATGAAGATACCTGTGCTTATGACTTCTACTTTTTCTCTTCTTCTCAACCCCAAATATAGTTCTATGCAAATAGACCCCGATACAGGTCCAGATAGCTTCTCAGCTAGATGAAGGCAATTATTCAGATATATGAATTAGAATTTTGTGACTTTATAACTACACCCTAGCTCTTTAATTTGGAGTGAGAACAGTACAGTCTAGAATGTATTCTTTCGTTTCTGTTCTGGATTATTACCTTAAATGTTCTGTTGATTATGCTTAATTTCTTCTATAATTTTAACCTCTGTGTATCAGACCCCTCATATGCATCCTGTCAGATCCTCTAGATCTTTCCTGTCTCCGAGGTTTTTTGCCCATTTGTTCCAAGCCGGGTGCACAATGTGCTAATCAACTGTTTGAACTCTGGCCAGCTTTCATGGGTGCAGCCATTCCTGAGCTGGTGCATCTCTCATATGCCCCAGAACTTCCTGCTGATGTGAGGCTTGAGACCCCAGGGACACCTTTCATGTACAACATGGGAGTTCAATCTATAGGGTGAACTTTTGACCCATGGGACCACTGGATCGGTTTTTCCCCCTTTGTTGTTTCAGAAGGACTCCCTGAGATGTGCTAGGTTGGACCCTTGAGAATGAGCAACCAGTCATGCTTGATAGCAAGCAGTGGTCAGACCAGCGATTATGACTTTATGGGTTTTCCTTTCTTCCCTGATTCACTTCCTTCCTCTCTCTTTCCTTCCCCGAGAGTTTAATCCCTAGTAAATTAATAGCATATAAGCCTTTGCCTCAGGATCTGCTTTCTAGGCAATCCTTTCTGCTGATTCTGGTAAACAGATTTAAATCTCTGGAATCTAATAAATCCCTCTGCTGTTCTATTGCCTCATCTAATTATTACCACAGGCTGAGTTACCATAAAGCTATTAAGTTCAGGGCCTTTTCACATGCACACTCTTCTAAAGCCTTATACCTAAATTTGTATTTGTAATTTTATATTCTTTTTAAAAGTATATCCACATGACCTACTGATTGTATAAGCTTATAAGGCCCCACAAAAACTAGCCCTACTCCAGGCTATTATACTGTCATTTGACTTTCAACACATTCCAATTTCTCAAAAATTACTTATCTTTACCACTACCTCGCCCTCCTCAGATCCAACTATGATGTGTTCCAACACCACCATACCGTTACTATTGCCCTAATTTCCCCACTGAACTCCTTCTCATCAAGTCCAATGGACATTATTCTTCCCTTTTATTTTGCTTCCTCACTTTTTTAAACATTGCTAATCATTCCCCCTTTCAATAAACACTGTCTTCCCTTGCCTTCTCCAAAAGCATGCTATCTTAATTTTTCTTACCACTCTTTTCCAGATTTTATTCTGACTTTCCCCTCGGTATTTATTACTTCAGGAATTTTCATTTTTGTTTTAGTTTTTTCTTTCTCCTCTCCAACCATATATGAATCTTGTGTGATGTATATATATCCACAATATTAATTACTATCTATTTAAAGTTGATTCATAAATAAATATGTAGAGTTTATATTTCTCTCCTGATTTCTAAATATGTATATCCAACTATTAACGCAGCATCTTCACTTGAACATTTTCAAATGAAAACACCTTTGAATATGTCTAAACAGAATTTATCCTCTTTCTCTCCAAATCTGTCTTTAGTTTCCTTTCACAATTGATAGTACTGCCATCCATTCAATCAGCCAATCCAGAAACCTGGAAATTATTCTTGTTAATTTCCTTTTTTGATATATTCTCAGATTAAATCACCAAGTAAACTAGCTTAAATTTTCTAAATATCTCCAAATTTAAGGGCCTTATCATGGCCCATAAAGCCCACTTTTACTTCTTTAGTCTCAGGTATTGCCACCTATCCTCACACACTTGACTCTTCAGTCATTTTAATGTTCTTTAAATTCCTTGAATGTTCTAAGCTCTGTAGGCCTTTCAACTGCTTCTATCTACCTGGAATATATATTTCCCTTCTCTCTCCCTCATCCTGCCACCTTGTCATGTGGAATGTAACATCAGAAGTAGGGTAGAAGTGTTCCTCTCCACTACTATTCTCTAGCTTTTTGTTTTCTTAAACTTGTTTTCTTAAACTCTAGCTTAACAATTAAATCTATGGTTAATCAAGGTTGTGGCTTCCCTCATATCAGAACAATTATTCTTGAGGAAGCTTTTCCAATATTAACCTCTGCTGCTTCTTTCCCTCTCACAAACAATTGAGAGTATTTAACCTCATTCCCAGTGAAGACAACCTAAAGTCACACCTAGTTACTGAATAAGCCTCAAGACTAGAGTTAAGTTGATGTCTATTCTTCTCAGGTCTGCAGCAACGCTACATTGGTATTCTGCATCGTGTGAGTGAAATGGCAAATGCAACAACCCCCAAATAACCTACATACATAGCAGAGAAATGAAGAAAGATCAAAGTAAGATATATGACACAGTAAGCTGGGAAATGCAAGAGAAGCTATGTAATGGTCATAGTATAGAACTTGTGTTTATGACTTCATTCCTCTGCCATACATATTACTATGTGTTGAATATTGTCATAGTCTCAGTTTATAGATTTCTTTTCCAAGCAGAGTGACCTCGAACTTTCATCTTTAATTCTTGTTGTATCATCAAGGTTCACTGGACCCAATGTGATTTTGAGTGTTTTTTTTTAATTGAACAATTCTAACAATTATAAGAATTGGTTTTTTTGCAACTTTTATACTTTATTAGAAGTCTTCCAAAAAACAAAGGAATTTTGAAATATTTTGCAATTTCATCATTCTAAAAATTATTTCAGCACCACTAGTCAATTATTAATCCACGCTAAAAATGACTACAATAATAAGGAAATGAAGAAAAAATGGAATTGCCCAGAAGGATCATGCAACAGAAAAGTAAATTATCACTGTTGTATCATCTATAAGTTTTCTTATCATGTTACCAAAGTATTGCATTATCTTTCAAGAAGATATAAATGACACTTGGAGACACCGTCTTTGTAAGTTTTAAAAACTTTTCTTACTTTTATTAAGCTGTTGATAATTCAAATTTCTAAAAATTTTCTGCTCATAATGTCAATGAGAAAAAAAATTACAAAAGAAGGAACTTCACCATCATTAGATAAATGCAGAAACCCATAGCAGCACTCGGATTCTAATAATGAGGATGATATTGATTGTATTTTACTATTCTTCGTATAATGCTATTCTAAATGAATTTTCTCAAATGAGTAAAAGGGAGGGATTTTCCTTTCTTCTGTTTTTTATTTTCTCTGAGAAATAAGAAAGGGGAATGGGAATCAGTGGGTTATGAGGAAAGTGCAGAATATTTTTAATAGCCATTGTGATGAAAGGGAGAGTAAGATGAACCAAAAACAACACAGGATTGTTCAGTTGTGGTTGGTGATCATTAAATTATAGGTTTACCTTCTACCCTGTTCTGTGCTTTTTTTCCTCCACAAAAATACTATTACAATAAGTGGCTTTATATTTATTTTATTAATGCTGAACTCTCAGGTGCAGAAAAATCCAGTCAAGTCTCACTCCCCTCATCCTCTTCTTTACCCAATTCTTAGAGGAGGCAGGAATATTTGTCTTATTGATCTTAGGAAGGAAAACTTGTTTAGTTCCAAGATGAAAATCTGCTTCTAGAGTTAAAATATCCCTCAACCACGAAGAATAGAGAATTGACAAGTAGCTTTTAACAATTTCTTCCAAATTCTCAAATACTTGAAAGCTCTGTGACACAAAAAACTTTAGGTTTGTCAAACTTTGAAGATATGGTTTTTCCTGTCTCTGTGCTGATAAGAACATGAGGAGTTAAACTATTTCCATTTCTTGAATTCTTAATTCCTTTCTATAAGTATTGCAATTTTTTGATAACTAGGAATTTGGAATGTGGAGATTTTATCTATAAAATGTACCTAAAGTCTTTGTGTAATTATTAATAGAGTCCACTTTCATTATCTATGAGATATAGTTGGATCAATATATGGTCATCTTAGAATTTTTATGGAATGCTAGAATTCCCTAAAATGCTCATCTACATGTCAGTTTATCACCAGACAGACACCCTCATGATCACTTTAGGTAGAAGGAAATGTAAATTGGGCAAATATTATGCTTATACAATCAGGATTAACTGATACCTTCTTGGGACAAGTGGTATAATTATCTTCTTCAGTTCAGATATTTCTACACACAGTTGTAATGAAGAGCTAACAATGTTTATTGTAGAAGTCGAGAGCAGCTGAATGGATTAAATTAGACAATTACCAGCTGTTATTCACTTCAAAAATTGGCTGGAACTCAGAAAAGAGCCACTTACAAGGCCTAAGAGAGTTGTATGCCATGGTTAGATCCTCAGGTGTCACACAGAGAGGCAATGGCTGCACTCTTTCTCCGTATTAAAAAAAGAGAGAAAGAGTATCAAGGGAAGGCATTTGGCTAAGACAATATTCAAGTTTTATGAGGATTTACAAACCTTATTCCTAATCCCAAAACTCAGAATCATGGGATTTGGATGAAAATCATGATTTTTTGTGTGTTTAACAGCTATTTGTAAATTGGATTGCCAACTTTCCATATCTCTTTATGCACTTAGAAATATAGATATATATAAACTGTACCAACACTCCATTAAAGAGTTACATGATTGTTCTGAACTTCTGCTGGTGATAATGTTTTCATATTTCTGTCACTGATGATTACATTTCCGTGTTTCTATCACTACTGATTATATTTCTAGGAGTGCTGGTTATTTCTTAGCCCTGCTGATTACAGAGATGTGGGCAATTTGAAGTTTCCCCCATTATAATTAGTTCTCCTTTAATGGTATTTTTTTCACTGTCATTGCATGTCTAATGTGGCACTTGACTTTTTTGAGATATAAGTGAATAAATTGCTATTGATAAGAAAATGATCAAGTGCTTCCATTTATGATGTAAATAAATAAGTTGTGATATAGGATTTTGTTTGTTGATCATAGTAATTTATTAAAACAGTAACCATACATACCTATACTGATCAATATGTTATGATATATTTTGAAAGAAAGTTTTAAAATCTGTCATTCCAGTGAATTTTAAACAGTGATTTTGGTTTTATTGTATAATAAAATAAACAAGTATTCCAAGTGTAGGAGGCAGTACTATGTCACTCATTACCTTATAATGAGTTTCCTTGTTTAGTCTAGAACTGGATTTAATAAAGGCTTTAAATGTGGGAAATTTCAAAGTGTTCCTTTTAACTTTACAAATTGTGTTCTGTTTTCCAGAACCACAATTATTTGATTAAAATGACTCCAACTTGAGTATGCACCAGGGTCAAAAAATAAAATCCAAAAATTTGTCATTCACAAATGAAGACAACACAATGCAATTTTTGTTCTTTGGGACTGTCTATAAGCTGCTGAATAATGGGGTCAATTCTTCTCTCTTTGAAGGGCATGTAAGTTCAACTCTGTGGGTAATCATCTTCACTATTTTTCTATATTTAGTGTTTCAATTTTTGTTCAAAGAAGTCACATTGTTTCTCATATGACATTTCTTCATATAGAAGCATAACAGCCTATACAGGAATATCAATTAATATAGGAAAGAATTTAGAATAAACTATATAAAGCATTGACTATGTCCAGAAATGCTGAGTTAGGGAAACTCTTCTAAGGCTTCTTTATAATAAAAGCATTTTCACTTATATTGAGCTTCACAAGTTGTTTCTTCAGGATAATATAGCACCTGGGCTTTGGTGTAGATTCCTATTAAGCCACATATATTACAGCAGAAAGAAGCCCAATAACTTATGCTGAATGATGCAGTGAAAAAATCCAAAATGTAAACTTGGTCATTCCTCCCACATTTGTTTCACGGAGCAAGCTGTCTTTCCTAATTAAATAAAACTAAAGTCATGACCCAGGACATAAGAGATTTGTCTAGAAATTTCCAATTGTTGCTCCAGCTTTAGCTTCTCAAGGGAAGATAACACAGTCTTCAATTTGTAACAGCGTAAATAATCAACAGATTATAAATCATGAATTTATAATCAACATTTCCATAATTCAATGAAAACCTCTCCATCCTACCTACTCGACTCATGATGTGCCCTCTTCCACCCAGACTTGTACTTTGCACATACTGAGCATGTTGACTCAGGTGTTTGTTCATGGTGTACACTTATGTATGTATTCTATCTTTATTCATAATCCAGTTGGCATCCCATTTCTGCCACAAAGCATCCCTAGCCAGGTAGGTCTTTTTATCTTGCTTGTGTCTTCAATTGTTTTCCAGCATGCTCATGAAGCCCTGATAGACATGAAATAGTTGTCCTTCTCTCAATTCCACTGCCTTTAAGTACCTCAGAAAGTTTTAACATAATCTAATGGCCTCTTGCTATAAAAATTGCATACGTAATCTTAATCATAGAACAAAATATGATATTTTTAGCATGAAAATCCCCTTTCTTAATCTTTGTTTTTCTCCACAACACTCACAATCAACCACTACATACCATATGTACTTGTTTACTATCTTTCCTCTTCCATAGAATGTAAAGTCCACAAGTGAGGAGACTTTGTCTGTTTTATTTATTGCTGATTCCCAAGCCTATTATGGTGCCTGATGCTACTCCCTAAATATTTGCTGACTTATTGAGTGGGAGTCAATACATGTGCCAAGATATTAGACTAAGAAAGCTTGGTTTAAAGATCAGCAAAAAATGAATCACAAAGTGCTTTGTTTTCTGGCTTCTGTCATTAATGATATTTATTCCAAGGATGACAAAATATTTAAATGATTTTAATTACATCGGCAAATTAGGAGCCTATGATCTCTCTTGATATGTAGGTTCTATAATACATTACTTCAAACATTTTTGAGCAATTCTTCAAAAAATGATTTTGCTGTTTTCATCTTATACCCCATTGACTGTTCAGTGAGATTATGTGATAAGAGAAAATAAATTAATTACTTAAATATTAATAATATTGCCATTCACATTTCATCATTTATTAAAAGATTTTTTTGAAAAATGTAAGATCCTTTTGAGGGAATAGATCTACTATTCTTATTTTGTTTTGACACTTGAACTTCTGATCCTATGTGAATTTGTGCAGCACTCCCTAGGGAAATCTGGCATAATTTCTATTTTTGTAATTGTCCTTAACTGTAGATTATTTAGGAGCCAACGTGAAATATCCTCAAGTAATGTCATTTTATTTGCAGAATACTAATACTCTTTTCAATAATTCAATTTGTATAGCTTTTAGTATTAGAACGTTAAAAAACAAGAAGTTCAAAAACCTTAAGAAACATTATCTCAGTATAACTTTAGAATGTACATACACCCTGCCTGACTTCAAAAACAGAATCTAGTAACCTTATGTCAAGCAACTCCCAAGTAACTTTATACATTAATTGAAATTCTAATTTCTTCCCTGGGATTATCTGGATCAATATAATTTATTAAACAAGAAGAGTAGTTCAATGTTAGTCATATAACCATTAAGCAGTTGTTTAAAACATCTGCTTATTGTGATCCTTCCTATCAAATTTTAATCTGTAGGTCATGAAGTTAGAGAGTAAGAATTATAGGTTTTCTTAACTCATTTAAGGGGAAATGAGTGTCATACAACAGACACACACACACACACACACAAACATATACACACATTTAAGAGAGTAGGATACTCTTAGAAACAAAACTGTAAAGTGGTAATCTTAATAATCTTCATATTACAGAATCATTTAAAATTAAAACCAACAAACTGAAGAACGTGTTTTTGATTGTCACACTCCCCAACAAAATGGAGAAGTGCAGTCTTGATCCCGTATGTGAATTTGGGTGTTGAAGTATGTATTTGTCGTGAGCCAGGCAGTAAGTACTTCATTTTCATTTTTGACTCAATAGGAAAAACTCAGGTAAGCACATTTACTTACTTTACCAATCAGACCTAAGCAGCCTCTGTGACACAGGAGTCATCAGTATTAGACTCCAAGGGAACCTCATGGGGTCAAATTTCAGGAGAAGGGAGCACACGATTAGAGAAAACAGACTACTATGGTGAAATTTTATATGCTCGTTATCAGTGCTTATTTCCAATTTCTTAGTATTAAAATACAAACTACTCCAATGCCTGAAAGACAGACTGGAATAGTTGAAATATATGTGAAATTTGAGAGAAACTATACAGTTTAATTATATATAACGGTATACATGTACACTTTTGAGGAAGAATGAGAGAAAGTAAGACAAAGGCAGGGAAGAAAAAGAAAGAGAAGAGAGAATGAGAGAGATAAGAAACAGTGGTTGAGAAAGAGAACATTTAAATTCAAGGGACAATATCAGCATTTTGGAGACTACCAAGTGTGAGAAAAAGTTCTGGAGATTATAATATTCTTGGGAAAACAAGATAAAAATTGGAGTTAAAGATAGTAGTAGAAGATTTTGTGTCACTACATACTAGAACTTAAGCTGCTTTGAGAAGTGTTTGTGATTTTTGTTCATGAATGTGTCCTGACTTCCTGCAACAGAGTCCGGCACATGGTAGCTTTTCAATAAATATTTCTCGAATGAATTTAATGGATGAATTCATATAATAAGTAAGAGTTTTTCATAGATACATTTAAATTAATTGCCTACTTAATTACATAGATTCCAAGGAGAGAGAGATTATCTTGGGTTAGTGCGGTGATATTCGAAATGTGTTGGTAGACTTTAGGCTAGTAGATTTTGGATAGCTAGAAATGAAGTGTTAGGTATAGTTCATTAATTTCTTGTTTTAACACATTTATTGAATGTCATATGCCCATCAATATGGTAGGTCCTATGGATAGAGAGATAAAAGGGACAATATCTGGTTCCACATAGTCTATATCCTAAGAAAAACAAGACAAAAAACCAGTTAATACACACAAACAAATGTTTACCATATAGGAAAAATGATATGCTAGAGATACAAGTGTGCACAGGCATAATTGTCTAGTGAGCACTGAAGAGATAAAGAGGAATGCCTAGAGGAAGTGGTAACCTGGCTGATCCTGAAAGGTGAATGTGGGACAATCATAAGGAAAAGAGAGAAATGCTTTCCAGACACCAGGAATTGCACCTACAAGTGCCTTGGGGTTTGAGAGAGTCTAGTGCTTCTGAGAAAGTAAAAGTCAGGAAGATCCTGGGGAGGAGTAGCAGGGCATTGCATGCTGAGTGACAGAGCTTAGATTTTATGCCGTTGGCCATGGGAGTCATAGAAAGAGTTCATGCTGGGGGTTATGGGACCATATTGTGTTGAGAAAGGTCACCAACAGAAGCAAGAATTGAATGAGACCTCTTGTAACATGAGAATAGGTTGAATGTAACTGAGGATGTGGGGAAAGTATAGTTCTGTAATTCAGCTGAGAAATGGTGAGAGCTTGAACTAACACAAGAGGAAATGCTAAACTTAGTGTTTAACACTGAAGTGAGGAGGATAAACATCAAGAAGTAAATAAATAATCATGGCTGTAGTTTATCGAGTACTTTTCATGTGCTGTACTAGTATGAATGTTTTACAATTATTAACACTTTTAATTTATACTACAACCCTATATGAAATGTATCATTATAGTCATTTTCAGTTTACAGATAAGGAAGTTGAGATTAAGTGATTCACTGACTATCACAGCTAGTAAGTGGCCAAGACAGGAAATATATTATTTTTTATGTTTTAATGATATACTCAATGAAGCAATCTTGAACTTATGAATACAATAAATTTCTTAGGAATTAATTTCTAGATGTAGAATTGTTATTCAGAAAAAAATAACTTTTACCGTTTTCAAAGATATCACTAAATGTTTCTCACTGAATATATTTAGAGATGGACGAGACTTGAACATCTTGAATGTCCATAACAAATGATCTCTACTCTTCTATGAAATCTTCCTTAATATTACTAGAAAGGATTAATTTCTCTGTTTTGGGGAGTTTCTTTTTTTAGGGAGGGTTCACCTACAACATGCTACTTATATCTCATAATAACACATTCTTCCCTCAGCATTATAAGAAAATTAGGTTGAATATGTCTGGTTCATCCTTTTTGTCTCTTTCAGGAGCTCACATATTAAGGGCTGTATAAACATTCATTGAATTGATTTTAATAAGTGAGTGACAGCTAACAAAAACAAAATGATGGTAGAAAAAAGATATACTTTGGGGAAAAGTAAATAGTGTAGTTGTGCCCTAATTGATCATATAAGGATGTTAAAAATGACTCAAATGTGTATTCTATAGGTATAATATTTTAAATTTTATATTTTAAATTTTCTTGATCTTGGAATAAGCTGGATCTATCACAAAATTCTTGTAAAAAGAACCAAAAAGTCCTGGGTTATTCAAGAAGCAGCATTGATCTTTTGATCATAATGTGCTTAAAAGAGAAATAAATTAAGCCATAATTAGACACAAAGACGCCCTTTACAGAAAATGTATATGGATATTAAGCATTTGCACTGTGACGTATTTGTTAAAAATTGCTTGTGATAAACATGTTCCACTTAAAGCTGACATTCTCCCTTGATCTTTGTGACTGTGGGTTTGATTACAACATGTCTTGATGAAGCTAATGAAAGGTTTAATAAAATCAACTCAGTTGAAAAGTGTAATCCAGAGAAATGATGTTTGTTTTCTATTCTTAGAGCAGGTTGACCAATGTCTACTTTTTTCAGCGTGGGATGAGATCAGTACAGACCATTCAAAAAGCTTCACAGTGAAGCTTTTTGCTTTATGCTAATAAGTATCTTATAATTAAAAAGAGGAACTTTTATCATTCCACAAATATTTAATTGTCACACTAAAATCAAAGTCAGCTTTGTTCAGTTCCCCAAAGGAAACCTCAAGTCACTGAATCAAAGCTTCACTTGAGACAGCAAATTGCTGTTGCTGCTTGGTTCAATTACACCATTGTAACAAATGTATATGAGCAAAACTGACTATGCAGGTATCCAGAAAACTTATAGGCTACAACAAGCAACACTTTCTGTTTTATATATTTTTGTACACTACTTCTAATTAAAGTAATATGAGTAGAAGGCTAAAGGAAAAAGTATTATATTCTTTTTATATGGCTCAATTAGATACAACTTTAGATTGTCTGTTCAATCTATAAGGTTATGTGAGCCCACCTGCTCCTTCCCTTACATATACATTGCCATTTACTCTTGTCCAGGCCCACTTATACATCAGAGTTGGAATTTGTTACTGAGATTTCCCTAATGTTGTTTTTTTCTGTTTTCTAACTTATTGAGTATAAAAGTACCAATCTATAATGGATATGGTCATATGTCCATTATGATCCATTCACTGTAGTTATTCTGTGAAAAGCTAGCTTTGAGTTACACACTCACCTCTGTGAGTTGAGTCAGTAAAATTCTGCATAGCAAAAGGTTATTCTATAGAGAAATATTCAAGTACTATTGTTGAAGAAAGGGGAAATGAATATTATGTCAAAACAACAAATGCCAACCCCATACTTTGAGAAATGCTGTAATATTTATTTTCCAGTCTTATATATTTTGTTCTGTTTTGAATTCTTTACATTAAAATGAAATATAATTAGGAGCCGGCCCAGTGGCATAGCAGTTAAGTGCACACGCTCCGCTTTGGTGGCCTGGGGTTTGTAGGTTCAGGTTCCGGGAGTGGACCGACACACCACTTGTCAAGCCATGCTGTGGCTGCGTCCCATATAAAGTAGAGGAAAATGGGTACGGATGTCAGCCCAGGGCCAATCTTCCTCAGCAAAAAAAAAAAAAAAAAAAGGAGGATCAGCAACAGATATTAGCTAAGGACTAATCTTCCTCACACACACTCAAAAAAATGAAATATAATTAGTATATTTAAATAAACAGAGGTTAAATTAAGTTTATCAAATAGAAACTATATATAAAATACATCTATATATTCTTGGAGCTGTCCATTTTTTATTAATTCACATATTTACGATTGAATTGATTATGCATTACATCATAAAGTTATCCATAAAATCCATTTATGATATCTTATGATAGAACACTTTTGACCCTTTGAGTAAAAACAACAAAAAAAGATATAGTTTGGAATATAAATAGCACTTGACCTTTCAACTGTATTTTACTATCTTCAATTACATATTTTCTTCCTGACACCAAAAAACACAACTTTTTGATCAAAACACACACTTATGAAGATTAATTAAAGTTATAAGAAATTTACTATCTTTCTTAAAACAATATTAAACATATTACTAAGACTTTATATAACATAATAAGTTCATTTGTTACAAACAACTTTCTCTTTTAGTGCTTATAATTACCCTAAGGGCATGCAAAATGGCATTTCTAAATACAGTTTTTGAAAAGCCATATCTAGGATGCTTACAGATGTGGTTGGAGAAATAAACTAAATACAACATGAGTCTCTATCTGACTCAACAACTCAAATTGTTCACAAAGAATTTTGAAATATCAAGTGTGTTTTTTTCCAACTAATTTCAATTACAAAATAGTACAACAGAAAAACACTGGAAGACTATACCACAAGCTCTACTTATACAAAGTAATTCAAAGTCTACTTTGAGAATTTCATGATTTATTGCAACTTTGAACCATTTCATTGAAAATACCTTATCAACCTTCTAGCTAATAAGTAAATAACACTATTTTTAAAAGCCATTGCTTTAATATTTTCCTCCAAATTAGTAAATTTAAAAAATTCATTACATTACACATGTAAAATTATTATATTATAAGGAATAAATACTATTTTTTGGAGCAATCAAATCATACACTGTTTTTCTTTGACTCAGAGAAGACATTATGGGATCAAAAAGAATTAATGTATGTTGGTGCTAGCCTCTCTCTATGGCCCAGACCACTTGGCCTTCCTTAAAGATTGAGATCCGTCTCAGGAAGTAGTCAAACGCTTGTAAACACAGGAAAGCTATACTAGTCATTTTGGAGTTGGGACTGAGTATTTTCAACAGGAAGAATACATGTTTCTTCCTGTGTGATGAAATTGGGCAGACTTTGAGGAAGAATACATACATTTATGAATGTTTTTTGTTCCTTAGTAAACATAAAGAAAACGGATACAGCTTTCACCATCTCCCCATGCCCCATTAGATCAGTTTCCTCTCTTCCCTCTTGATTTCAATGAATTCTGGGCAAAATAGCCTGTCTGCTAATATCTGGTTAAGGCTTGATGTGCCAGAGTTAGACAGAGTACTGAGCCCTTCCCCTGTGAAGAGGCATGGGATTAGTATCTGGTCAAGATGGATTCTTGGAGCTCGGTAGTGGGAGGAAGATTCCAGGCACTGAGGAGGTGGAAAATTAGAGCAAAAGAGCTGCCCCCGAGGCACTCTCCCAAGTCTGATACAGAATAGCATCCTTCCCACCAGCCTCCTGCCTCCCACGGAGATACATAATAAAATACAGAATAACAGATGGAATTAAAAATAGTAATATTTCTCTTTTTTTGAATCCTTAGGAAAGAAATTTGAGATAAATATGGTATGATTACCAAGATTCAGTATTAACAGTGAACTCTCAACATTAGGATATTCTACAATTGTAATAAGCTTCTATTTTGGTTGCAAAATAGTAGTTTACATGACCTACTAAGCTGTTAAAAATGTAGTTCTATTATTTCAGTACCATAAAAAATAAAAATTGCCTACCCCAACATCCTTTATCATTTTCAGTGTACCTAAAAGCTGGATGACATCACTTATGAGTACACGAGCAATGTGGGGATTCGGAAATCTCTCTGTAAAAGGAAAAGGACATACTCTTCTTCCCCTCACTCCAGAGCTAGAATTGGATGTGATATTGGATGAGTAGCAGCCATCTTGGACCACATGGAAAAGGGCCATGCCTCAATTGACAGGACAGAGAATTGAAAGCCTGTGTCCCTAATGGCTTTGAGGCTGACGTACAAATTGTATACAGCCCAATTTCCAGACATATTTAATGGGAAGTCTAAATAAGCCTTTATCTTGTTGCAGTCAATTATTTGGGTTTTCTCTTATATGTAGCCGAACTTAATCTTAATTAATTACCTTATCTAGAAATAGAGAACTACTATTTGTTTTTTAAGTATGGCTCTGTAGTGGTTCTGAGTGAATCTGAGTTAAGGAAATGTTAATAATATATCTTTATTATCTTTCCAATTATATGTCTGTGAGTGTCTCTAAAAACTGAGAGTGTTGTAAAAAGGTTATTTTAATTTAGTTTCATTTTAAGTAACAATTATTTCCATTACAAACTCATTTACACTATAAATTATCTCTGTAAATAAAAAAGTAACTTAGCCATAAATTTCAAGACATGGGGTAACCCAACTGTCACCAAATCCGAATTAGCAAAAACTGAATATCATTAAGATTTTCTGAAATAATTATTTCCCTGCCCTTTTTCTAAAGTAGTTTACTATGGGATATAGAGTATGCAATTATTTTCCTATATCATTGAAAGTGGTGATGGTGTGAGAATTATTACTCACGTATCTTGGTGTGATCACAAAATCTGCTATTCACAATATCTTTACATGAAGATCACCACTGCTGAGATTCTAACAGCTAAGTAGGAGAAACTGAATTTGAATCAATGAGTTTCCACTGGAATTCTTTTGAGAAACTGCATATGTCTCACTCATGGTAATTATATCCTTTTATTTCTAAAAGTATTTAAAACATTTAACAAGGAGTTATGCCACTGTAGGGAGAAAGAGATTGGTGTTTTGGGTAGTATGCTTCAAGAAACATGGAAACATAAACATGGTCTTTCTTTAGCATTCTTCTCACTGCCTGGACCCTTTAGGACATTGAAAGCTTTTTTTTTAACCTTGTTGTCTTATTTTCTTCATTGAAAAAGGCAAACAAGCTTCTACTCATTCCTTTTTTAGAAACAGCAATAGCATGCAAAGTATGTAGTTGATTCTAGAAAATATATAAATATTAAAATCATCTAAAATAATTGTCTGAAATAATTGAGAAAATCATTTCTATTTTTCAATACTTAACTATACAAACTCTAGATTAATACAGTCAAAGTTATATACCAAATTTCTATAAAGAGTTAATGAAAAAAAAGTAATTTTGATCCTTATATGTGATATTCTATATAAACAGCAAATATAGAAGGCAATTCTGATGTCAAGAAGATAAATTAAAATTATAGCGTGATATTTAATATATTTGTTATAATAATTTGTATAGAAATAATATGTAACTGAGGAGATAGAGCTGTTCTCTTAGTTTTCAAGTTTGCACAGAGGAAGAAAAATGGAAAGAAATAGCAAAGTCAGAACATAATTTCTATTTGTATAACGTACAGCAAACTTCTGCAAATATGTGAGATATACTTTGTGCAAAAAGGACTGTTCGTAGGAAGCAGGTTTTTGAATTTTTCCACTATTATTATCAAATTTGTGTATGGTAAATATTATTTTCTAATAAATATGAATAAACTAGTAATAAATATAGAGATTTATCCATTAATCACAATAGGACCAATAGGTTATTCCTTATACAGTTGTGACCACAGAAGCAGAAAAATTATGAGTAAACAAATAATTAACATAATTCTTCTTTCATCTATAATTCAAAAATAATATATTTTCATTGAATCTTAATTATCATGGAACTCAGAGGTTTATTTCTCTAATTTTTAAACAATTTTAGCTGTTCTTCAGAAGGAAAGATTGAAGATTTCATAATTATATTGGTTTCTTTCATATGAGTGTTATTTCAATTTTTTTCAGTAAATAAAGTGTGAGACCTATAAGTATGACATAATTTTAAAAACTGTGATACAATGCTACTGAATTGAAAATTGGTAGCTGTTTTTGATGGATTGTTTCCAGGTGTGATATTGTGATTTGTAATAAGAACTATATATTTGGTCTTGGTCCCTGTTTCTGGCACAGAGCTGCTAAAACCCTTGGAATTTCCTAAGTGATAAGAGTAGTAAAGATGTCTTTCGTTATGTTAATGCTTGTACTTTTGGACCCCACCTAAGGATGGGGGCTAGTTGTCAGCGGAACTAACCTTGTGATTGGAGAGTTGAAACTTTCAATCCCTCCCCACCATGCCCCGCACCTCTGGGGAAGAGAGAGGGGCTGCAGGTTGAGTCAATCGTCAATGGCCAATGATTTCATCAATCATGACTGTATAATGAAGTCTCCGTAAAAACCCAGAAGGATAGGATTCAAAGAGCTTCTGAGTTGATGAACACGTGGAGATTCTGGGAGTATGGAAGCTCCGCACCCTTTCCCCATACCTTGGCCTATTCATGTCTTCCATCTCGCTGATTCTGAGTTATATTCTTTTATAATAAGCCAGTAATCTAGTGATTAAATGGGGTTTCCTGTGTCCTGTGAGCAGCTCTAGCAAATTAATTGAACCCAAGGAGGGGGTCGTGGGAACCTCTGATTTATAACCAGTTGGTCAGAAGTACAGGTAACAACCTGGGCTTGCAGCTGGCATCTGAAGTGTATGTGTGTGTGTGCGTGCGTGTGTGTGACAGGGGCAGGGCGTTGGAGAGTCAGTCTTGTAGGACTGAACCCTTAACCTATGGAATCTGACATTCTCTCTTGGTAGACAGTGTCAGAATTGAGTCCAATTGTAGGACACCCAGCAGGTATCTGGATAATTGCTTGGTGGTATGGGGAAACTGCCCCCTTTCCCACCACCACTTTGGAATTGATACCAGAACCCCTTTACCAGGTTTTAGCTTTTATGAATAAAGCTAACATGGACATTCTTGTATTAGCCTTTGTGATCACCAGCATTCACTTCTTTTGGGTGTAAGCCCAGATTATTTTAAAATATACGACTTAGAAGATGCTATTTTTTTTTTAATTCTCCTACTTCTGTATATACACCTATGTTTAATACTTTAGGAGAGAGGTGTTACTTAAAGGTGAATAGGAAAATACAAAATTTGAGTCTGTTAATAACATAAATAGAGAAAAACACTTGAAACTTTAGGCTAAGATGATTGTAAAGCCATGCTTTAAATTTTAAGCACCCGTCTTAACATATAGGAATAGAAAATTATGTAATCATCATGGGTAGAAACCTACAACAGCAGGCAGAAACTAGAGTTGGGAGCCTACAGGACAGAAAGAGGCAGGCCTTTGACTTGTGCAGAATAATGGAGACCAAAGATTTACATGCACGGGAGGGGCCTGAGATAGACTCACTTCATAAAACTAGGAAATGAGATGGAGCTGTGTCACCCGTGAAATGAGGCTGAGCAAAGCGTTTACTAACAACTCTAAAGAGATACTGTTGCTCTAATGCTGCATATCCGTGATGGTTGAAAGGATAGAGAAAGCTGCCCTTTCAGGATCTGGCTTAAGGCTCAGTGAATCCAAATTTACTCTGGGGCAAGGGTCCTGAACCACACCTTAAGAACAGTTTCTGGATGGGCATTTTAAGAATCTAGGTAGAGTTGCCACAAGACCACTAGGAAAGAAGGAGGATGAACAAAGAGAGGAAAAAATACAAAAACCTCTTATCAAGGTGAGCCTAAAAACTAATAAGTCAAAGAGCACGGGGAAAATTATTACGAAGAAAGATTTTTTTACATGAATTATCAGGAGATAAATACACTCCCGGGAAAACTAGAACAATCACAAAATGATACTATATTAAATATATATGTATACATATTTTTAAAACACTCAATATATAAAGAAAAATACTATCTTTAAAAAAATAAGAACTTATGGAAAAAATGTACATCTATATCACGAACATATATACCTGAAAACTAATTAATTACAGATTGTATGTGTGTGTATTTTTTTCATAATGATTTATAAAACTTAATGACTTAAGATGTGGTGTATTTTCTACACTGAACAGAATAAGTAAAAAAATTAGTGACTTAGAAGTTAATATTGAATATTTAATGAAAAAAGCAACACAGAGATAAACATATGAAGAATATGAAAGTTAAGTTTTGAGACAACAAAGTTAAATTAAGAGACTCTAAGTAATCCTAAAATACACTTCTAAAAATAAGAATAAAAGAAAAAAGTGATAATCAAATATATAATCACTGAGAAATTTCTAGTATTAAGACAATGCAATATTCATGATGAAAGCTCACGAAGTGCCAAGCAGCATAAAAATAACTCCACTCTTAGTCAGCAGAACAATGCAGGGGGGAAACAAGACAAAGAAAAAGAATTTGATATTTGATTTACTACTTACCGACCTGAACAAACACAGAGGAGGGAGGGAGGCTGACTTTCTGTTTAAACCTAAATTGAAGAGTGGATTTGTTGTGATGAAAATTTCAGCACAATGTTATTCTGTCTAGAACAATGGTAAATTGACAGTACCAATGAGGCAACCACGGTGGACAGCAGTTACCTAAGAAATGACATAAACTGTGGTTGTCCAATGGCTTTATGGAAAAGGACACAGAACAAAGAGCAAGAGACACGATGGTGACTTTAGGAGCATTGGAAGATAGCACCTTGGCCTGGCACTGCTGGGCACTGGCACTGAGGTCATGGAGGCTTTGGAGGACTCTCAGGGAGAATTGCAGCCATTGTCACTGGAAGGTCCACAGTAAAAGCAAAAGAAAATGGTTCTTGTCACATTGCATCTGAGAGGATTAATTTATTAGCATCATAAGATTCTATCTAAAAACCATCAGGACTAACTGTAGGGTGATTGGCTATCTGTCAATACCAGGTGGTGGGTGGGGTAAAAGCTAAAAACGTGTACCTTAATTGTATCCTCAACTACTTCCTTCAATCTTCTCTTCTTTCCCAAGGTATGTGTTCCAACTAAGTGTGCCTAAAACATTTTGGGTAAGATTTGGAGAAACCAGATGAAATATATTTTTCTTTTTCTTAGTTGGTAGAGGAACAGAGAATATTGTTAACTTAATACTGTAACTTCCACGTAAAATGCTTCTTTCCTGTTACAATGTATTATAGATATTTTTCTAAAAATAAATCTCAACAAATGTATTATATTCTAATATAATATTATGCCATAATTTATTTTACCCGTAACTTGTTTTTGGACATTAGATTTGTTTAATTTTATTATTATTAAGAATGCTGGGTAAACAGCTTCAAAATTAAATCTCATCACATAATTGTGATGATTTAATAATAAATTCATAAAGGAATGATGAATAATAATTTATGAATAATTAACTAGAAACTAAGAAGAAAATAGCAAATGAAATTAGAACCTGTTGTTAAAAAACCTGATCATGATAATAAGTTATCTCAAGCTGAATAAAGAAATGACACCAAACAATTGAAAACTATGTACCTGGACATAGTTTAACATAAATATCAGTACATATAAACAACTAAAAAATTAAGAAATATCAATATAAGTATATCATTTAGAATATAGAAATATATACCAGGTGTAAAAATCTAATAAATGAAAAGAATCTGCCTCTGAGAAGTGAGAATCAGGAATGAAAAGGATTGGAACTAAGAAGCACTATTTCTCTTACAGGCCGTTCAACCATTTGACTTTTTAACTTAATTTCTCTTCAATTAGATAAATATTAAAATTAAATAAAAAGTAGAACAGTGTATCAGGAAGCCATATATTCTAGAGTGTCCTGCTCTCCTAGAACACATAGAAAATATTTTAGAAATTTAAATGAGGTATAGTCTTGACATACCAGAGAGCCATGGAACTAATGTCAGTATATTCGTCTTCTGTGGTCTGTTGGATTCTTCAATAAGATTGCAAAATTATATTCAACTTTTAATGCTTGGTTTTTGCTATTGAGTTTACTGAAAATAAGTTAAAACTTCACTTTGTAAATGTGATTATGAGAAATGTAATTCTTTTATTATATTTTAAACAATAAAAGTTTTACATTGGCATATCAAGTTCTTCCTATTCAATAGCATTTGTATCTATTTATATCTCTCTCTCTGTTTCTGCCTCTCTCTCTCCTACACACACATACACACACAAATACACATACACATGCACACACACACACTAACCACCATGTATCTATTGGTTTGATTTTTTATATATTATGGTACAGTGGAACACCTAGAGTAGTCTACTGTTAAAGTAAATATCGTTCTTAGAGAATCTACCAGATGATAAAATAGACCAACATTGGTATTATTTCCATTGATTTAAGATCATATAAAAAGTTGTAAATGTCCTTTGTTTTTAAAATACACTGAAATATTTATGTGTGCGTCTATTAGAAACTATGACTAAAAAGATCTTGAAATATTAAAAAGCCGACTGTTGCCTTGTAGCCACCTGCCTTACAAAACTCAAATATGCAAGATTCTGTTTCCTAATGCTTCTTGTCCCCAAGTGCTACTTTTATATTTCAAAGGAACCAATAAGGTTTTCCTTTGATGCTATAATATCTGATTATTATTCAATGTAGATACCTAAATATGTTTTAAAATTCATTTTTTCAAAATTTACATTTTGAACTTTTTATGCTCATATTATTAATCCAATCTCTATCTCAAGTAAGAAAACAACGAAAAACCAATCTTCTATAGTGCAAAATACTTTAGGAAAGTTCTTGATTATCTTTCTGCTATTCCATTGATTTTTCATTTAAGGGATACAGCAATAGAAGTCGATGATTTATTTAAACATTTAAATACTTTAGTTAAGTTGCATTCTAATACACGGCAATCACCCTAAGGAACCACCCAAAGAAGCAAAGAAAAAAAAATGCCTGTCAGTAGCGGATGATAGAAAAGCATCTTTTTCAAGAGAGGTAAAAAATTATTCACACTGTGAAGTATTTATCACTGTCATCAAAACATCTTCAGGGAAGCTTTTCAAATATGTTTTTGATACATATTTTTGAATGAAAAGAAAAAATGATCTATGTGGATTTGAAGTCTCTACTACACTTATTTTACTAGTAGCCACTTTAATGAGGGAAAGATTTGCATAATTATTTATAATTTATTGTTAATGAATGTGACATGAGAGCTCTCTATGTTCCCAATCCAGTGACTTTGTTCCATTTTCATCCTATCTTACCACTTTACAGTATTTGATCCTTCTGTCCACAAATTTGCTGGAAATTATCTCCTCTTCTTATTTCCAGAGACTTTCTTCTATTTTTTTCTATCTCTCCGACAATTATTTATATAGGTATTCTTAAAATTTTTAATTTTTTACATATAAAATTTCTACATATATACAAAATTATATCGTAAGTTATTTCTTATACAATACTAGTTCCATCAAATATTATCTATGTTAATGTAAAAAATTAAGAGTTGAACAGCAAAATAAACTTATAGAAAACATGTTTAAGTCAACTTACATGAGATTCTCTATTGCAGGGCTTCTCAGAGACTTTGACATTTTTAATCATCACAAAATGCACTTCTAAATGAAATAATAAACTGAGAGAAGTTCAGTACATCTTAAATAATAAGTTAATATAGTTACTTCATACAGTCATCTTATAAATGTATAAATTTATAAATTCTAGTAGAAAATGGTCAAAAAGTTTACAAATTTCCCAAATCAAATAAGATATTTTAAACTATTTCATTGCTCTAGTTATCAACGTAACTATTAAACTGATGCTGTTAGATGTCATATTTTGCCTATTAGATGAGGAAAAAGAAATAAAACAAAATCCATGGCGTCTATATTTGTAGAGGACAAGAATATTTAGATATAACTTCCATGTGCTTCAGAGAGTCTAAATTGGTACCTCTCTTCAGATGAGTAATTTTCAAGATGTATTAAACCTTAAAATGTGCATTCTAATTGTACAAATTACTCCTCTATCAATTTATTATTATTAAATTATCACAATTTTATGATAAAATTTAATTTTGAGGCTATTTATCCAGAATTCTTAATAATAATAAAAGTTAAACAAATCTAATGTCCAAAAACAAGTAATTGGTTAAATAAAATATGGCATCATATTACAGTGGAATACAATATATTAGTTATAACATTTTGTAGAAGAAATATTTTTGATATATTGCAACATAAGAGAAGTATTTTGAAAAGCAAAACATCCAGTATTGTCTTAATTTAACAATATTTATATGTACTTGAAGGTGCAGAGACCAAAATGCCTGCATACATGAAATCATTAACAGTGATTTTCTGTAGGAGTAGGATTAATTAACAAGTGATTTGTACTTTCTTCTTAATGCTTATCTGTACATTTCAAATTCTGTATAATGAACATGAATTATTTGGAAATCTGCTAAAATTTATCCATGGATATTAAACATTGTTTCAAGTCATGGTTTCCTTCTCATATTCTTTCTAAAGTGAAATTTAAGAAGCATTTGAGTACCTTATATGTACCAGGCACTATAGTAATTACTGATGGCAAAACAGTAAATAAGGTATAGTTCTTATATGCACGTACTGTAAATATATTGTGGTAGGTGCTAAGAGAAAACTAACCACAGGTGCTATTGGAACACTGATGAACAGGCCTTGGTCTAACCCAGAAGCTCAGGAAAATGTTTCTGGAGGAACCATATCTGAGTTAATATGTAAAGGTTCAATCATAGTTCACAGGGATACAATACAGATAAATCATTCTAGGCTGAAGAAAAAGCACAAGAACAGACGAGAAGGCATGCAACAGAGGGCATTGCGTCTCAATGCCTTTTCACCTATTCTGCCCATTTTCTCCTTCCTTTTTCACCTATTCTGCCCATTTTCTCCTTCCTGATTCATGAATTGGTGTCCTCTGATTTCCCATGACTATCAATGTATACCTTCACTAATTCTTGCTCAGGTACTACAAATGACACTCTAAATGGTCTCCGCAGCTATAGTCTCTTCAATATTATTTTATTTTCCAGATTGATGCTCCATTATACCTATAGTTCCAAGTTTTTTACTTACTGTTTTTAAATTACTCTTCAATTATTATTATTATTATTATGCTTCTTTTTTTTCTATCATCACCATAATGTACTGCCTTTACGTTTCTTTACTAGTTTTTACTATTATCGTTAGGGACATCTGTGTCTTCTTGTACCATACTGAAAATGCAAAATACATCAGTAATATTTTTTTCTGGCTCATCTACTCCAGTCATGTTCATAATCATGTCCGTATTCATGCTATTCCTTAAAATGAGGCTTAAGGATGACTCTTCACACTCCTGTTAGAGGATCATTTTTCATAAAGTACCTATTGCTGTTTAAGATTTATAAGAGCAAAGAATGTATTCTTTGTTCACCTTTGCTTCCTAAATGCATTGCCTAGCACATGTAGATGCTCAACAAATAATTGTTGCGTGAATGAAATATTTTATTTTATTTTTCTATCTTATCATCCTTGAACCAAGAGAGGTATTTCCAGCCCTTGTTGGTTCTATCAAGAGACAGCACTTGTGGGTTGATCTTGGTACCACTTTTTGGCTGGGCAACTTGGTCTCAGTACTACAATGTAGAGTAATTTAGGTGGAAAATTTCTAACTAATTTTCCATGTTTCACAGGCTTTGCCTAATGCTGAGCTTGATCTATTTTTTTTTAACACAAAATTGAGTTTCCTAACAATTTGAAGAGATAGCACATATAAGAAAACAAAAATCCTCTATACTCTACCCCTCTGACGATATGGCCACTTTCCCTTCTTGTCCATTTGTTTTTGTGATTTGTAGGCTCCCAATATAGGAAGAGAAATACTGCTGGGAGTAAGAATGGAAGTAGAATAAAGGAATTTCATTTGTTTTTTTAAAAATTTAAAAAATAGGGAGTCAAGATGGCGGCGTAGGCAGACTCTGAACTCACCTCCTCCCGTGGACACAGCCAATTTACAACTACTCGTGGAAAAATTACCCCTGAGACAGAACTGAAAACTGGATAAGAGGAACTCCTGCAACAACGGACAATCCTAACTGGGGTAGAAGAGGCAGAGACTCCCTTCTGGAGAGGAAAAACGCCACCTTCACAAGCCGCCAGCTTCACGGCCGCCGGGAGCAGCTCACAGGTACGCAGCCTCCCTGGAGGCGCGGGGCCCTGAGCCGGGGAGCGCCCCCGCTGTGGGCATTTTGTGGACCCAGCACAATTGAGACCAGCAGCATAATATCTGACTTTGCCTGCTACTAAAGCATTGGGTAGCACCCCCAGAAAACCCGGTTCACAAAGAAACTAAAACTGGCTCTTAAAGGGCCCGCGCACAAACTCACCCGTTCCAGAAAGCATCCTAAAATCACCAGAAAGAAAGGTGCACAGTGCTTCGGTGACAAGAGACTCACCTAATAGGCCCTGAGTGCATCTCGGTGAGGGGTGAGACCTCTCCAGGACTGGGACATTGGCGGCGCGCCATTGTTGTGGCCTGGTGTGAGCATGCTGACACAGACGCCATTGGAGTTCTCCCTGGAGACCTGCCAGCCCAGGGTCTGCTCCACCCGCTAGAGCACCGATTTTAATCCAGCTCAGCCAGGGCAGGCAGCCCACCCTAGAGACTAGCCTCACCCAACAACAAGCCCTCAGGCAGCGTGTAGGCCTGCATAGATTGGTGACTGGATTCTCTGCCGCCTGGCAACTGAGCTGACTTGAGCGGGGCAGGGTGTGCACAAGGAGCGGGTGGAGAGTGTGGGCGGTGGCAGAGTGTGTGGGCTCCCGCCCGTGGAGACTGGGTCCACTTGGGAGAGTCGGGGCACTCACATGGGGCAGGACTGTGTTGACTGTGTGTGGACCTGTGGGCGGCAGGGCTTCTCAGCCACAGAAGACTTGTACTTCTCAAAGACCCACATAGGAGGATTGCTCCACCTTCCAAAACCTGAAACAATTGAGTGCTCCTGGGGCTCAGGCCAGCCCCACCCAGCTGCAATCCTCAGAGAGCTGACAAGAGACCTAATAGGCTAGAGGCTTACAGCAATTGTAAGGCCCTGAGCCTAACAATCTGGCACGGTGGGGGCCTACTCACTTAAAAGAAATACTGCAACACAAATGTGGTATTAGAACTTTGCAGCCAACTGTGCTGGGGCTCCCACAGCTGATAAAGAGACTGAAGGGCCCACAACAACTACAAGCAGCTGAGCATTACAACAGCTGGCCAGGAGCATAACTCAGCCTCCTGGGCACCTACAGGGGAGAGCAAACAGGCCACAGCAGAAGGATACACATAGCCCATAGGGTCACCCTGGAACATTGAGAACTGAGGGAAGCACACTGGAAGCCTCCTAAGCCATCACTTACATAAGGTCACATATCCAAGAGCAGGAGACGTAGCTGACCTACCTAATACGTGCAGACACAAGCACAGGGAAAGAGGCAAAATGAAGAGGCAAAAGAATACATTCCAAGTAAGGAACAGGACAAAACCCCAGAAAAGGAACTTAGTGAAACAGAAATGAGCAACCTACCTGACAGAGAGTTCAAACTAAGAGTGTTAAGGATGCTCACTGATCTGGGGAGAAGAATAGATGGACTCAGTGAGAATGTCAACAAAGAAATGGAAGATATAAAAAAGAACCAATCAGAAATGAAGAATACAATACTGGAAATGAAAAACTCATTAGAGGGACTCAAAAGCAGAGTAGAGGATACAGAAGAACGGATCTGTGAGCTGGAAGAAAGACTAGAAGAAATTACCCAAGGTGAACAGGTAAAAGAGAAAAGAATTAAAAAGAGTGAGGACAGTCTAAGGGACCTCTGGGACAACATCAAGCGCACTAACATCCGTGTTATAGGTGTCCCGGAAGGAGAAGAGCGAGACAAGGGGGCAGAGAATCTATTTCAAGAAATAATAGATGAAACGTTCCCTAACCTAAGGAAGGAAACAGACATCCAGGTACAGGATGCACAGAGAGCCCCAAACAAGATAAACCCAAAGAGGCCCACACCAAGACACATCATAATCAAAATGTCCAGAATTAAAGATAAAGAGAGAATCCTAAAAGCCGCAAGAGAATGTCAAGTTACATACAAAGGAAACCCCATAAGGCTATCAGCTGACTTCTCAGCAGAAACCTTACAGGCTAGAAGAGAATGGCATGATATATTTAAAGTGCTAAAAGGAAAAAACTTACAGCCAAGAATACTCTACCCAGCAAGGTTATCGTTCAAAATGGAAGGAGAGATCAAAATTTTCCCAGATAAGCAAAAATTAAAGGAGTTTGTCACCAAGAAACCAGTGTTACAAGAAATGTTAAAGGGACTGATTTAAGGGGAAAGAGAAGACCACAAATAGGAAAAATTATCTATTTCCACGATTAGAACGTAATGGATACAAATGCACAAAAAGAGGTTGGATATGATATCAAAAACATAAAAGGAGGGAGGAGGGTAGTTAAAGAGTACAGCTTTCAGATAGAGGTCAAACTAAAGTGACCATCAATTCTGTATAGAAGAAGTAAGGAACAGAGAAGGACTACTAAAACACTGAGGAAAAAAGTTAAAAAATGGCAGTAAGTACATACTTATCAATAGCTACTTTAAACGTCAATGGACTAAATGCTCCAATTAAAAGGCATAGGGTGGCTGACTGGAAAAAAAAACAAGACCCATATATATGCTGCATACAAGAGACACACTTCAGACCTAAAGACACTCACAAACTGAAAGTGAAGGGATGGAAAAAGATACTCAAATGGCAATGAAAAGAAAGCTGGGGTAGCAGTACTCATATCAGACAAAATAGACTTTAAAACAAAAACTGTAAAAGAGACAAAGAAGGGCATTACATAATGATCAAGGGAACAATCCAACAAGAGGATATAACACTTGTAAATATCTACGCACTCCAATGTAGGTGCACCTAAATATATAAAGCAATTATTAACAGACATAAAAACAGAAATAGACAGTAACACAATAATAGTAGGGGACTTTAACACTCCACTTACACCAACGGATAGATCATCCAAACAGAAGATCAACAAGGAAACATTGGCCTTAAACGACACACTAGAACAGATGGACCTAGTAGATATATACAGAGCATTCCATCCAAAAACCGAAGAATACACGTTCTTTTCAAATGCACATGGAACGTTCTCCAGGATTGATCACATATTAGGCCACAAAACAAGTCTCCATAAATTTAAGAAGATTGAAATAATACCAAGCATCTTTTCTGACCACAAAGGTATGAAACTAGAAATCAACTATAGGAAGAAAATCAGAAAAGCCACAAATACGTGGAGATTAAACAAAAATGCTACTGAACAACGACTGGGTTAATGAAGAAATCAAAGAAGAAATCAAAAATACCTGGAGACAAATGAAAATGAAAATACGACATGCCAGAATTTATGGGATACAGCAAAAGCGGTTCTAAGAGGGAAGTTTATAGCAATACAGGCCTATCTCAACAAACAAGAAAATCTCAAATAAACAATCTAACAATGCACCTAAAGGAACTGGAAAAAGAAGAACAAACAAAGCCCAAAATCAGTAGAAGAAGGAAATAATAAAAATCAGAGCAGAAATAAATGAAATAGAGACCAAAAAAACAATAGAAAAATTAATAAAACCAAGAGCTGGTTCTTTGAAAAGATCAACAAAATAGACAAACCTTTAGCTAGACTCACCAAGAAGAAAAGAGAGAAGGCACAAATAAGTAAAATCAGAAATGAAAGAGGAGAGGTTACAACAGACACCTCAGAAATACAAAAGATTATAAGAGAATACTATGAAAAACTATATGCCAACCAATTCGACAATCTGGAAGAAATGGATAAATTCTTAGAATCATACAACCTTCCAAAACTGGATCAAGAAGAAGTAGAGAATTTGAATAGACCAATCACCAGTAAGGAGATCGAAACAGTAATCAAAAACCTCCCCAAAAATAAAAGTCCAGGACCAGACGGCTTCCCTGGTGAATTCTACCAAACATTCAAAGAAGTCTTAATACCTATCCTTCTCAAACTCTTCCAAAAATTGAGGAGGGAAGCCCCTAACTCATTCTACGAAGCTGACATTACCCTGATACCAAAACCAGACAAGGACAACACAAAAAAGAAAATTACAGGCCAATATCACTGATGAACATCGATGCGAAAATCCTCAACAAAATACTAGCAAATCGCATACAACAATACATTAAAAGATTATACACCATGATCAAGTGGGATTTATTCCAGGGATGCAGGGATGGTTTAACATTCATAAATCAATCAACGTAATACACCACATTAATAAAATGAAGAACAAAAATCACATGATCATCTCAATAGATGCAGAGAAAGCATTTGACAAGATCCAGCATCCATTTATGATAAAAACTCTGAATAAAATGGGTATAGAAGGAAAGTACCTCAACATAATAAAGACCATATATGAGAAACCCACAGCTAATATCATCCTCAATGGTGAAAAACTGAAAGCTATCCCTCTAAGAACAGGAACCAGACAAGGATGCCCACTGTCACCACTCCTATTTAACATAGTATTGGAAGTCCTAGCCAGAGCAATCAGGCAAGAGAAAGAAATAAAAGGGATCCAAATTGGAAAGGAAGAAGTGAAACTGTCACTATTTGCAGATGACATGATTTTATATATAGAAAACCCTAAAGAATCCACCAGAAAACTTTTAGAAGTAATAAACGAATATGGTAAAGTTGCAGGATACAAAATCAACATACAAAAATCAGTTGCATTTCTGTACACTAACAATGAAGTAGCAGAAAGAGAAATTAAGAATACCATCCCATTTACAATTGCAACAAAGAGAATAAAATACCTAGGAATAAACTTAACCAAAGAGGTGAAAGATCTGTACACGAAAACTATAAAACATTTCTGAAAGAAATTGAAGAAGACACAAAGAAATGGAAAGATATTCCGTGCTCTTGGATTGGAAGAATTAACATAGTTAAGATGTCCATACTTCCTAAAGCCATCTATAGATTCAATGCAATCCCTATCAAAGTTCCAACAACATTTTTCACAGAAATAGAACAAAGAATCCTAAAATTTATATGGAACAACAAAAGACCCCGAATAGCTAAAGGAATCCTGAGAAAAAAGAACAAAGCTGGAGGTATCACACTCCCTGATTTCAAAATATACTACAAAGCTATAGTAACCAAAACAGCATGGTACTGGCACAAAAACAGACACACAGATCAATGGAATAGAATCGAAAGCCCAGAAATAAACCCACACATCTATGGACAGCTAATCTTTGACAAAGGAGCCAAGAACATACAATGGGGAAAAGAAAGTCTCTTCAACAAATGGTGTTGGGAAAACTGGATAGCCATATGCAAAAAAATGAAAGTAGACTCTTACCTTACACCATACACAAAAATTAACTCCAAATGGATTAAAGACTTGAATGTAAGACCTGAAACTGTGAAAGTTCTAGAAGAAAACATAGGCAGCGCTCTTCGACATCAGTCTTAGCAACATCTTTTCAAACACCACATCTGACCGGGCAAGAGAAACAATAGAAAGAATAAACAAATGGGACTACATCAAACTAAAAAGCTTCTGCACAGCAAAGGAAACCATCAACAAAACGAAAAGACAACCTAACAATTGGGAGAAGATATTTGCAAACCATACATCTGATAAGGGCTTAATCTCCAAAATATATAAAGAACTCATGCATCTCAACAACAAAAAAACTACCAACCCAATTAAAAATGGGCAAAAGACCTGAACAGACATTTCTCCAAAGAAGATATACAGATGGCCAACAGACACATGAAAAGATGTTCAAAATCACTAACTATCAGGAAATGCAAATCAAAACTACAATGAGATATCACCTCACGCCCGTCAGAATGGCTATAATTAACAAGACAGGAAACAACATGTGTTGAGAGGTTGTGGAGAGAAGGGAACTCTCATACACTGCTGGTGGGAGTGCAAACTGGTGCAGCCACTATGGAAAACAGTATGGAGATTCCTCAAAAATCAACGATAGAACTACCATATGATCCAGCTATTCCACTGTTGGGTATATATCCAAAGAACTTGAAAACACCAATTTGCAAAGGTACATGCACCCCTGTGTTCATTGCAGCCTTATTCACGATAGCCAAGACTTGAAGCAACCTAAGTGCCCATCAAGGGACGAATGGATAAAAAGCTGTGGTATATATACACAATGGAATACTACTCAGCCATAAGAAACGATGAAATCCAGCCATTTGTGACAACATGGATGGACATTGAGGGCATGATGCAAAGTGAAATAAGTCAGAGGAGAAGGTCAAATACCGTATGATTTCCTTCATTAAGTAGTAGATAATAACAACAATAAACAAACACATAGGGACAGAGATTGGATTGGTGGTTACCAGAGGGGAAGGGGAGGGAGGAGGTGAAAGGGATAATTGGGTACATGTGTGTGGTGATGGGTTGTAATTAGTATTTTGGTGGTGAACATGATGTAATCTATGCAGAAATAGAAGTACAATGATGTACACCTGAAATTTTTACAATGTTATAAACCAATGTTACTGCAATAAACAAAAAATTAAAAAAAAAAAAATAAATAAATAAATAAATAAAAATTTAAAAAATAAACAGATTGTAAACTAAAAGAATGGTTAGGCAATATTTTATTTGTTTAAAAAAAACAATTTACAGATAAGAGAAGAGGAAGTGTATAGCTGGGGAAGGGATCAGTAATCATTCTAAACAGCTTCAGAAGGGCAAGTTTGATTAGTTTTTATCAGCATAGCACACTTTAATCATGAGTTTCTCATTCCAGTCCTATCAGACTAGAATTTAGCTCAAATTACTCTTAGATTCTATCAGAATATTAATTCCATCACTCATTTGTTCACTGAACAAATATTTATACCGTGCATGCAAGCCACTGAATAAAATGCAGTATTACAATGGCAAAAAAGACAGAAGAGTTTCCTGCCTTCAGGGAGATGATGGTGACACAGACAATGAATGGATAAGCCAAAGATGAGCAGTGCAAGTCCTCAGTCAGATAAAGAGACCACAGAGGAGTGAAGTCAACAATTTTAGAGATACAAGATAGAGTGGAGGATCTACTATGGATGTACCTTCACAGGTACAGCTGCTACTCAATTCTATCGAGTTAGTCTTTGAGGAGTGATAGACCAGTGGTGTGAGATTTTCTGGGGTTGTCAGATATTAAGATTATTATGTGATATTTCTTGATCTTAAAATACTGTCAGTAAATGTGATTTTTAAAAGAATAAATGCAGTGCTAGCTAACATTGATTATAGCCTAAGAAAACTCATCTTATGGCCATGTTTGTCATAAAGGTCTGCAACATTTTTAACAACATAAGCATGTAACACCATAGCAAATCAAGATACAAGTCTTTGAATAGAGAAACAGAATGCAGTACCAAGTATGCCTGATTAAAACAGAGTGGTTATAGACTGCTTCTTAAGAAGCTGACTGTTATTCTAAGACTCAAAATACAAAAAAAAAAAAATGCCAAACGTGTAAAGGAATAGGAGATCAGTACTTGAGGCAGAGAAGGAAGCATTATGGAGGGCTGGGGGATGAGAAAGAGCCTATGAACCAGTGGATGAAGGTGAGAGCTTCATGAGATGAGGCGCAAGGATGGAATGGGGACCAGATTTTAAAGGACGTTGTTGGCCTTATTTGAAACTGGGATTTATCCTAAGTATAGTGGGAAGTCATTGAAAGGCTATAAACTGGGAAATGGCTCAAATTGACATTTGTTTTAATAATCTGTGTTATTGCATGCTTTTACCTTTATCTGTTCATTACAAATATTTTAAAGGGGTGGTGGGAGAGGCTACATGAAGAATTTATAGCCAGATACATTTTATTTATTTATTTTTGTGAGGAAGATCAGCCCTGAGCTAACATCCCTGCCAATCCTCCTCTTTTTGCTGAGGAAGACTGGCCTTGGGCTAACATCTGTGCCCATCTTCCTCCACTTTATATGGGACGCCGCCACAGCATGGCTTGACCTGCGGTGTGTCGGTGCGCGCCTGGGATCCGAACCTGGGCTGCCAGCAGCAACGCGTGCACACTTAACCATGACACCATGGGGCCGGCCCCCTTAGCCAAATACATTTTAAATTGAAGGCTCTGAAAAGTTAAAATGAGAATTTATTTTTCAGAAATAAAGGAAATTGTGTAGAATTAAGAGTTGTGACATTTCTCCTTATGTTACTCAAAGCATGGCTTCTGCTCTATTTCTCTGTCCTCATATTATAGAGAAATTCTCCTCTCTCCAAGTAATGCATTGTCTTGATTTTTTTCCACTTTGTTTAAGCCAATCGGAAACTCTGAGGAGGATGGACTTCCATTACACCTGGGTGGAAAGAAATTATGTGAACATTTGGAGCCATTTCCTGTGGTGTTATAACATTGCCCTGGTGCATGATGAAGAAAATGCAGCATTTTTTATGCTTAGTGAGAAATAAGAATGTGCCTTATGAAAAATGCTGTGTCTGCTTTCAAGTGGACATATTTTCTTTACATTTCTAAAGATGTGATAGAGTTAAACTAGAATTTTCTAAAACTTGCTTAGATAAGTTATTTTGCAAGTATTAATAGCATATATCAGAGCGAGAGGCAGGATCAAATGAAAATTTATAGACAAAAAATGCCATCAATACTTATAGAAAGAGATGTGTAAGCCCATTATGCTAAAGGTTACTTATATTCTGCCTTTGACTCAGAATCTACTCTGTTTCCATTACTTCACCTATTTAGATGAAATGTTCCAGATATTAAGAAAATGCCTCTTTATTTTAAATGCCAATATCTGTATTAGCATATTTCCACTCTACTTCTCAGTGAAATCTACACAGACAATTATCTAATTTGATTTTTGGATACTTCGTGTTTCCCATTAGCTTATACTTATTACTAGTTTCCTAATTTTAGATCATGCCTCCTAATTTAGCATTCTTTTTAAGTTTTATGTGTATTTTATGTGAGTCAGTTTTGTAGTCCTCTTGATCATATTCAAAGCTTTAAATATGTCACCAAAAACACAAGATGGCTTTATTTGTGAAAACTTTCAATGATGCCTATTCAGAAATATTTACACATCACAGTGAAAGAAATGTCTTGATGGAAGTGACAAATTGCATTTTTTTGCAACACTTTCTAAGTGAAAGCACATCTGTAAAGTGTTATATTACTGTCAAGAGAGTTTAATATTTTTAACAATTCTCAGAAAGTTCTTGAAGATAAAATAAGCTTTATAATATGATAATTTGAACATCATTGATGCTCTGGAAACAAATTTGGTGTTATCTCCCAATTACATATTTGTTTAAAACATGAGGGAAAAAATTAAATAGAAGTATTTATTTTATCATATGATAAATATTTCAATTGAGGTGATGGTATCTTGGAAGAAAATTTTTAGATGAGCCTACCACAAACCACCTTCTCATTCTCCAATTTGGTATGCTCTCTCAATTTTAGTTAGGTTCAGAAATTGCAAAGATATTAGCTTTCCACTTGAACTGCTCTGAGCCAAAGCATAGTGTTTATTGTGATGTTTCCTTTAAACTTCATGGGAAGCTCCTTAGGGAGTCCTCCCTGGGGAGTGGCTTGGAAGGACCCTCACCCAGCTTCAGCCAGAGCAGTCTTTGGGCTTCCATGTTTTTGAAAACAAGTTTCCCACAGAAGATTCAAAATCAAAAACACTGCTCTAGAAGGTTTTTTGTCAGTACACGAAATTTGGATACCAAATAGTCGTATATGATAAGAGATCACAAATTCTGTTTCATCCCCTCTTCTTTTGTTTAAGAGAATAGTATCCTTTATAGTCAACCTCTTTCAGTTAGGAATTTTATAATTATCAAAAATGTAAAAACCTGACTTTCATACACATATTAAATGAACAGATGTGAAAGATTTATGAAACTCACTTTCTAATGAGGGAAATAATAAGGAGTTAAAATCAATTCCAGTGAGAATTTGACCTTTGAAGGTTTATTTTCTCTACTGGACAAAATTCATTTGCGTTGCTACAGGTGAAAACATTTACACTACAATCAGTTTCCTATAAATCAATTTCTGTTCCTACAGAGTTGTAAAATGGACTAGTCAATCAGAGTCAATAAAAGATATTAGAAAATGCTCGGGTCATGCACTGGACAATCCCCAGATGCCACTTAAAGGATGTGGTAATCTCTTTTGCCTATTTACGATTCTTTGACATTTTTTCCTTACAGTAAGTCCCCTCAAGTCACGTAAAATAAATACCTAAACATATATTAGACTAATACCTTAATTTTTGTATAATATATTGCAAGTTATAAGTATATAATTCACAAAGTTGGTTGCCTTTACATTCACTTATCCTTTTTTTTTTTTTTTTTGTGAGGAAGATCAGCCCTGAGCTAACATCCGTGCCAATCCTCCTCTTTTTGTTGAGGAAGACTAGCCCTGAGCTAACATCCATGCCCATCTTCCTCTACTTTATGTGGAACGCCACCACAGCATGGCCTGACAAGCAATGTGTCGGTGTGTGCCTGGGATCCAAACCCGGGCTGCCAGCAGCACAGCACAAGCACTTAACCGCTACACAATGGGGCCGGCCCCTTATCCTTTTTTTTTTTTTTTTTTAATATCGAAAAGCTAAAAAATATTATCTTCTGATTGCTTTTAGTGTTTTGGTTTATTTTTCTAACACATTTATATTATGTCATTTTAGTTTATCTTAAAAAGGAATTTAACAAAATCACTTCTTTGTAGTCTTAGTATTTCTATAATTTATTATTCCACTCCTGCTCCTGTAATGAACATTCCAGCAGAAAGGACAAAAACAAGAGGCAGAGAAGAGCCTGAGAGGCAAGAGAGAGAAGAAAGAGGAGAGGACTGCAAAACCACTCTTATAGACTATTCAGTGTTAAAATTTGGTGCTTTTTAATTTAAAAAATTAATGGAACCAAAAGGAATAATATACTTAAACAGAATACAATAAGAATAACAATACAGATATTTGCAAAATGAAGAATTTCATGGATTAAGACAATTTAAAAATAAGAAAGGCAAATTCAGAGTCTCATGGATCGAAACCTCTAGGAGCAGACTATGGAATTATTTATTCTAGGCCATCCTCTGATATGTCTTTTCATCCAACGGAATAATGATTAATCACAGCAATATTGTAAAAATAAAATAGTGAAACTGAGAGCTTTAACTGTTTAGGTAGGGGATGGAAATAAGAAGAGAAAACAAAATATTAGACACAATTTTCCAAGAAATAACCTGAATCTTTTTGAATAAAATGTTTGCTCAAGTGAAATGAATTAGCTCATCCTGCTATATAATATGAGATCCCAAGACCCTAAAATTCTATCCAACATTCATGTGGGAATTGAGAATAATTTGCTTGCTATAGAATCAGGCTCTTCCTGTTTTTATAACAATGTGAATTATTTTAATAGGATTACACAAAGAATTAGTGCATTTATACTATAAAAGAATATCTTCAAACAAGATTATTCACACTCCTGTAATTTATATTTATGTACACTAGATTGTTTCCATATATTATAAAAGTGTGCAGATAAAAGAAACAGTTTTTAATTGGTTGACATTATAAAACTTAATTCCTAGAAAATTGGTGAAGTCCATTTAATTTACTCAATAGATTATCGTTACATCTCGAAAAGAGGTTCATACAATCTTCATAAAGAATAAATTAACTCATATGAAAAATATGACTGCATTTATTCCAGGAAATTTTTAAGGGATTAAAAATATAATGTGGTCCTCAAAGTACAGTGAAATTTTGTGAATACATCAAAGAATTTCACCTTGCCATATAAATGAGAAAATCTGGTGTTGCCAAGTAATATTTAGTGTATGGACAGTCAACAACTCCCAGAAAAGGGATACTTTTCTGAAAGTTAATTTTTGACAATCAATTATTTTAGAACATGGGATTTATTTCTTATATGACCATTACTGTACATAGCAGTATAGTTCTCAGATTAGTCGAGGAAAGCTGGTATATGCCAGAAGTAGAGAACTAAAAATAGTTTCAACTACAGATAGTCAATATATGCATCATTTTGATTCATATGAAACAAAAATGTACCATCAATTAAAATTTAAAATGCTAGCAATCCATCTCTCATCCTGGGTAAGGTAGTTTCATGGTATCGTTAGAGCACAAGATTTCCTGCTTAAATATTAATAGACTTTATTTTTAGAAGAGTTTTAGCTTTCCAGGAAAATTGAGCGGATTGTACAGACCATTCTTATATACATAGCACCTAGTCTTCCCTATTATTATCTTACATTAGTATGATACCTTTGTTGCAATTAATGTACCAATATTGATACATTATCATTAACTGAAGTCCATAGTTTATTTATACTTCCGCCTAGTATTTTATTTGTTTGTTCTTTTCTTTTTTGTTTCAAGATTTCATCCAAGATACCACATTATATTCAGTTGTCATGTTTCTTTAGCCTCCTCTTGGCTGTGATGATTTCTCAGACTTTTTTTATTTTGGATGATCTTGAGAGTTTTGAGGAATATTGATCAGATATCTTATAGGATGCCCCTCTATTGGGATTTTTCAGATGTTTATGGTTTTTTGGAGGAACAATACAGTTATAAAGTGCCATTTCCATCACATTATATCATGCTATCAACATGATTTCTGATTATTGATGTTGACCCTGATCATCTGCCAGTTTTCTCCACTGTAAAGTTACACTTTCCCCCCAACTTTCCATACTGTACTCTTCGCAAGGAAATCACTATGTACACCCCACGCTTAAAGGTGGAGTATCTCCATAATTTATTTGGAATTCCCTAGATAAATTTATTTTGTTGCATATTTATTTTACTTTGGGGTTTTTTTTTTGCTCAAATTGTTCCAGCTTTGGCCATTGGGTGGTCTCTCAGTCGCCTCTTGTGTCCCTTTGACACACCCTGTTAAGGTAGGTTTCTAGTTTCTGTTATTTTTATTTTTTTGAGCACTTGCGACTTTCTCACACTGTAAGAATACAAGATGCTCCTGGCTCATCTTGTATGTTTCCTTCCCCAGGCTTAGAATCAGACATGTCTCCCAAGCTATCCTGATTCCTTTTTTTTGGAGAATGATATTAGAAGCCAAGTTCTGAATGCTTGTTGCTACTGGGATGTTGTTTCTTTTAGAATTTCTCAGCTGACAGAACAAACAAATGTATGTGTATATAATAGTCCACGTATACATGTATACACACATGCACATTTCTATATGTAAACATCTGTATCTATATTAAGTTAAACAGGATTTCTTGCTGATGTCTTTAAGTGTAATCCACTACCACATGGATCACTCTAGCCTCCTCTCATCAATTTCCTGCAAATTCTCACTCCAACAGTAAGAAACCTGGCTCCCACTCTCCCTCATTCATTTAACTGATCATTCAATTCCAGTATACACGTGTACCTGTATCAGAATTGCTAATCCATACCCCCATGGGAAACAAGTTTAACAACTAGAGTACTGTGCTTATTATGTAGTTTCTTCTGTCTTTCCTGGTACAGAATCCATTCATTTCCAAAGTTACTTAGGTCAGAACCTTTCTGCCCACAGGGACTCTTTTAAAGATAGTTTAGTTATTTCTGGAGTAGTACCAAAGAAATAAACAAATAGAAATACACATTTTTATGTTTCGATTACTAGGTGTTGGAAAAGCAAAATACAGTTAAATTAATTAGTTCGAACACCGTGAGAGTCAGAAAATACTATTTGCTCCCCAATTCAAAATACATATAAAACAGTTGACATAGAAATCTGCCATCCACTATGCATTAATTTTCAAGTTTGTTGTGAAATTTATTTTCAGTTTTGAGTTTTTGATGTTCAGAATTCTTTCCTCAGCCATCCACTGTGTATTTCTACACAGCTAAAGACTTCAGGAAACTTCCTCAACTGACCCTAAAAAGGGTCGGCCTGAGACTTTATTTCATAAGTTAAAATTCTAAATGCATTTCTTCGTAAAAATAAGATAAAAACATGAGGAAATGTTTTCGAAGTAATGCTATAAAAGTACTCTTTCTTCAATATAGAAATCATCAAAATTGGAATATTAGAAATGGCTTTTTATTAGGTTAATTTGAAGCAAATTGAACCACAAAACATAAATAAATGTGTAAGATATATAAACACACACACACACCCCCTACAGACACACACATAGTTTGCACAGATTTTTAAAGCTAGCCTGGAATTTAACTCTGTATTTTTAATGTAATTCTATTTAGAATATATTGAAAGAGCCAATGAATTAACTCTTAAATTAAATTGTGACCCCAAATCTCCTAATAAAATTCAGTTCCCTGTATGTTGATGTCTCTAGGGAAAAAAAAAGAAGTTAGTCTGACAGCTAAATTTTGATCGTGATAACTTTTCCAGTGTTGAAGAAAAGTAGTGGCAGCTAAAAATCTTGGTGATGTCATAATGGCCACTTAGTAATAAGTACATAGCAAGACTACTTTTATTCTACGCTCCTACTTTGACCTTCTCTAGAAGACTCATCCTCTTCTCCCCTCTGTCTTTTCTGCCTAAATGACCTCAGTCTTTTGAGGAAACTCACAGATATTGTTAAAAGAAAGAGACTGTTTTTTTTTTTTTAAAGATTTTATTTATTTTATTTTTTCCCCCCAAAGCCCCAGTGGATAGTTGTATGTCGTAGCTGCACATCCTTCTAGTTGCTGTATGTGGGACTCGGCCTCAGGATGAATGGAGAAGTGGTGCCTCGATGCGCACCCGGGATCCGAACCCAGGCCACCAGCATCGCAGCGCACGCACTTCACCACCAAGCCACAGGGCCGGCCCAGAAAGAGACTGTTTTAACTAACAATGGGAGAAAGTCACTCCGGGATTACTCAGGGTTAAGGGGAAGAAATCTACAATATGGATAACATTACTAATGGAAGATAACATCCTTTTTCCCTCCTAAATTTGTTTGGGATATGCTATAAATGTTACCATTGGATTAGGAGATGTATCATGATTTATGTCCATGGATGCTTTCAGCAATAGAAATCTAAAGTTATTTAGATATAGGATTTTACTGTTTTTGTTGTTATTTTAGAACCCACTTTCAAAGTTAATTTTTGGAAAAATTGTCTCTTGTAATTATCATGAAATTAATTTTAGATTTATTAATAATGAAAACCTCCTTACAGTTTTATGACCAAGTTTTTGCATAAGATAGACATTTATTTCCCAGACACCCAGTGGTGCTTTGAGAGTGTATCATTTAGGATAGGCTGAGTTAGGCTGCTATAACAAACAAACCCTAAATCTCAGTGGTTTGTTAGAATGTAAGTTTATTTCTCACCAATATTATATGGTCTATGGGGGTTTTCAGAGGTGCTCAGTTCATTGCAGTCTTTCTGGGGACCCAGGCCAATGGAGACTTTACCTTGACACATGTTCCTATGATCACCATAGAAGAGAGAAGGGAATGTGTCTAATTGCACACTGGCTCTTCTATGAAGAAGTTATACATGCTGTTTCTGCTCTCCTTTCATGTAACTTCAAAGAGACAGGGAAGTACACTCCTGCCGTGTTTCCAGAACAGATACCAGGAAATATGTGGTTTCCAGCATCAGTGACTACCATAGTGATCAGATAGGTCACATCTTGGAGGAAAGAGAGTGGTGGGGACCAGTAATGAGAATTCTATTCTTTCCTAATTTAATAAAGCTAAATTTTGAGTTCTCCAAATTTATGAGTTCCCTCAGAAAATATAGAAAATACATACAATCTATATTCTGAAATTCCAAATGCCACATCCTTTCCACTTGAAATCTTTCCCCTTTCTCTACATCCTATGTCATATTTGCCCAATGTGTGTGATTCTTCACTCACAGTGAGTGATTTGTGTTTCAAAAAATAACTGCAAATGTGCTAAATCTCTCTTAAGAGGTTGGGGCTCTGCTATAGCACTCTGCTGCCTTGCACATAGCTCCTGGAGCCAGGTTAGTCTTCACCAGCCTGAGACACACAGCGTCAAAGATTCTTTGCTCCTGCTGCAAAAACCATGTGAATTTTCCTGGCCAGTACTGGAAAGAGGAATGCTCTTTATTTTCATATTGTGTATATTTTGTAGTGGTCTGCAGATTCCCTGTTTCACTGAAAGTAACACTTATCTCAATAGTTTGTTCAATATTGTGTGTTAGATAATTTTTTAAAAGAACTTTTTAAAAACTTTTTCATCCTCAGAGATCTGTAGATTTATTTCCATCTAAACTGGTTATTTTGTATAAAGTACATTCTTAAAATAATCAAAAAAACATTGCAGTTATGACAAGTGTGGTCCCTTGGGTTAGACTTCCTGAATTCTACCCCTGCCCTGCCACTTCCTTACAGTGTGAATTTGGATAAGTTGCTAAACTTTTCTATTTCTTTTTCTTGCCTAATTGCTCTGGCTAGGACTTCCAATACCATGTTAAATAAGAGTGGCAAAAGTGGGCATCCTTGTCTGATTCCTGTTCTTACAGGGATAGCTTTCAGTTTTTCTCATTTGAGTATGATATTAGCTGTGGCTTTGTCATATATAGCATTTATTATGTTGAGGTACTTTCCTTCTATACTCATTTTATTCAGAGATTTTATCATAAATGGATGCTGTATCTTGTCAAATGCTTTCTCTGCATTTATTGAGATGATCGTGTGATTTTTACTCTTTATTTTGTTAATGTGGTGTATCACATTGATTATTTGCAGATGTTGAACCAACCCTGCATCCCTAGACTAAATCCCACTTGATCATGCTGTATGATCTTTTTAATGTATTGTTGTATTTGATTTGCTAGTAGTTTGTTCAGGATTTTTGCATAGATGTTCATCAGTGATATTGGCCTGTAATTTTCTTTTGTTTTGTTGTCCTTGTTTGGTTTTGGTATTAGGGTCATTTTGGACCCATAGAAAGAGTTAGGAAGCTTCCCCTCCTCAATTTTTTGGAAGAGTCTGAGAAGGATAGGTATTAATTCTTCTATGAATCTTTGCTAGAATTAACCAGGGAAGCTGTCTGATCCTGGACTTTTATTTTTGGGGAGGTTTTTGATTACTGTTTTGATCTCCTTACTGGTGATTTGTCTATTCAAATTCTCTATTTCTTCTTGATTCAGTTTTGGAAGGTTGTATGATTCTGAGAATTTATCCATTTCTTCTAGATTATCCAATTTGTTGGCGTATAGCTTATTGTAGTATTCTCCTGTAATCTTTTGTATTTCTGAGGCGTCCATTGTAATTTTTCCTCTTTCATATCTGATTTTGTTTATTTGAGCCTTCTCTCTTTTTTCTTGGTGAGCCTAGCTAAAGGTTTGTCAATTTTGTTTATCTTTTCAAAGAATCAGATCTTCTTTTCATTGATTATTCTATTGTTTTTTTAGTCTCTATTTCATTTATCTCTGCTCTGATTTTTATTATTTCCTTCCTTCTACTGATTTTAGGCTTCGTTTGTTCTTTTTCCAGTTCCTTTAGGCACATTGTTAGATTGTTTATTTGAGACTTTTCTTGTCTGTTGAAGTAGACCTGAATTGCTATAAACTTCCATCTTAGTACCGCTTTTGCTGTATCCTATAAATTTTAGCATGTTCTATTTTCATTTGTCTACAGGTATTTTGTGATTTCTCCTTTATGTCTTCATTGACCCAAGAGTTGTTCAGTAGCATTTTGTTTAATCTCCACATATTTGTGGCTTTTCCAGTTTTCTTTCTGTAGTTGATTTCTACTTTCATACCATTGTGGTCAGAAAAGATGCTTGGTATTATTTCAGTCTTCTTCTATTTACTGAGACTTGTTTTGTGGCCTAATATGTGATCATTCCTTGGACATGTTCCATGTGCATTCGAAAAGAACATGTATTCTGTGGTTTTGGGACGGAATGTTCTGTATAGATCTACTAAGTCCATCTGGTCTAATGTGTCATTTAAGGCCTCTGTTTCCTTCTTGATCTTCTGTTTGGAGGATCTATCCATTGGTGTAAGTGGAGTGTTAAAGTCCCCTACTATTGTTGTGTTGCTATTTCTCCTTTTACATCTGTTAATAATTGCTTTATATATTTAGGTGCTCCTATGTTGGGTGCATAGATGTTTACAAGTGTTATATCCTCTTGTTGAATTGTTCGCTTTGTTGTTATATAGTGCCCTTCTTTGTCTCTTCTTGCAGTTTTTGTTTTAAAATCTTTTTTGTCTGATGTAAGTATTGGTACCCCAGGTTTCTTTTCATTGCCATTTGCATGGAGTATCTTTTTCTATCCCTTCACTTTCAGTTTGTGAGTGTCTTTAGGTCTGAAGTGTGTCTCTTGTATACAGCATATATATGGGTCTTATTTTTTTATCCAATCAGCCACCCTATGCCTTTTGATTGGAGCATTTAGTCCATTGACATTTAAAGTGGCTATTGATAAGAATGTACTTATTGCCATTTTGTTATTTTTTTCCTGGGTGTTTTAGTAGTTCTTCTCTGTTCTTTTCTTCTTCTCTTGTTCTCTTTCTTTGTGGTTTGATGGCTTTCTTTAGTATTATGTTTGGGTTCCTTTCTCCTAATTTTTTGTGTATTTATTATAGGTTTCTGGATTGTGATTACCATGAGGTTCATATATAATAACCTATGTATATAGCAATTTACATTAAGTTGATAGTCTCTTAAGTTTGACCTCTTGCTAAAAGCTCTACTCTTTCACTCCCCTCCTCCCACATTTTATTTATTTATTATGTTTTGCTTGAGGAAGATTAGCCCTGAGCTAACGTCTGTGCCAATCTTCCTCTATTTTGTATATGAGTCACCGCCACATCATGGCTGATGAGTGGTGTAGGTCTGTGCTTGGGATCCAAACTCATGAACCCATGCCAACAAAGTGAAGCATGCCAAACATAACCACTAGTCCATAGGACTGGCCCCCCACATTTTATGTTGTTATCATATTTAACCTCTTTTTTGTGCATGTGTATCTGCTACCTTCTGAGCATGGAAATAGATAATTTTAGTACTTTTGTCTTTTGACCTTAATATTAGCTTCATAGGTGGTTGATCTGCTACGTTTTCTGTATATTTGCCTGTACCAATGATTTTACTGTTTTGTGGGGTTGTTTTTTTTTGATAATTTTCTAATTCCTATTTGTGGTCTTTTCTTTTCCACTTAAATAAGTCCCTTTAGCATTTCTTGTAAGGCTGGTTTCTTGGCAATAAACTCCTTTAGTTTTTGCTTGTCTGGAAAACTCTTTATCTCTCCTTCCATTCTGATTGATAACTTTGCAAATTCTTGGCTGTAGGTGTTTTCCTTTCAGCATTTTAAATATATTATGCCACTCCCTTCTAGCCTGTAAGGTTTATGTTGAGAAGTCAGCTGATAGCCTTATGGAGTTTCCTTTGTATGTAACTTGTTGCCTGTCTCTTGCAGCTTTTAGGATTTTCTCTTTATCTTTAATTCTTGACATTTTAATTATAATGTGTCTTGGTGTGGGCCAGTTTGGGTTCACCTTGTTTGGTGCTCTCCATGCTTCCTGTACCTGGATGTCTGTTTCCTTCCTTGGGCTAGGGAAATTTTCAGCTTTTATTTCTTCAAATAGATTCTCTGCCCCGTTGTCTCTCTCTTCTCCTCCCAAGACACCTATAATACAGATGTTAGTGCACCTGATGTTGTCCCAGAGATCCCTTAGATTGTACTCATTCTTTTAAATTCTTTTTTCTTTTATCCAATCTGATTCTTTTTTCTTTTATCTGATCAGCTCAAATAAATAAAATCAGTGATTCCTGGGTGATTTCCTCTAGTCTTTCATCCAGCTTGCCGATCTGTTCTTCTATATCATCTACTCTGCTATTGAGTCCCTCTAGTGAAATTTTCAATTCCATTATTGTATTCTTTATTTCTGATAGGTTCTTTTTTATGTTTTCCAATTCTCTGTTGAGATTCTCACTGAATTCATCCATTCTTCTCCCAAGATTAGTGAGTATCCTTATGACTATTAGTTTGTACTCTTTATCAGGTAGATTGTTTATCTCTGTTTCATTTAGTTCTTTTTCTGAGGATTTATCTTGTTCTCTTATTTGAAACATATTCCTTTGTCTCCTCATTTTGCCTCTTTTTCTCTGCTTACATCTATGTATTAGGTAGGTCAGCTACGTCTCCCCATCTTGGAGAGGTGGCCTTATGTAAGAGATGCCTTATGAGGCCCAGGAGTGCGCTTCCCTCTCATCACTAGTTCCAAATGTTCCAGGAATGTCTGATGTGTGGGCTACATGTGTCCTTCTGTTGTGGCAGGGTTGCTCTTGCTGCAGGTGCATGGGGAGGCTAGGCTGTTACTCTGGCCAGCTGGTTATAGCGCTCTGATGTGTGTGGCTGCTATGGTTCCTTCAGTCACTTTATTGGTCATGGGGAACCCTAGCACAGTTGGATGCAAGGTCTAATGGCACATTCCTGCTGCAGTTTTTCTGTTAAGTTGAGTAGGCCCCCAGCATGGCTGGTTGCTAGACTCAGGCGCTTACAACTGCTGTAGGCCTCCAGCCTGCAAGGCTGTTGTCAGCTCTCTTAGTAGTACAGTTGGGTGGGGCCTGCCCCAGGCACAGCAGCAAACAATTGTTTCAGGTGTTGGGAGGTGGAACCTATCCCCTATGTGACTGTTTGAGAAGCACACATCTACTGCAGCTGACAAGCCCCACTGCCCACAGGTCCACACACCCTGTCAACAGAGTCCTGCCCTGTGTGTAGGCCCTGGCTAACTGAAGTGGGCCCACCTGCCCCGCTGCAGAGGCCCCACATACTCTGCCAACACAGGCCTGCCCCTCATGCATGCCCTGCCCTATGCATGCCCTGCCTCACAGAGAAGGACCCACTCACTCTGCTGCAGAGGTCCCACAACCCCACCAATGAGGGCCCACAAGTTGCCCATGGGTTGGCTGTTTGGTGGGGCCAGTCCCTGGGGTGGGCTGCCTGCCCTGGCTGAGCTGGGTTAAAATTGGTGCTCTAGTGGGTGAGGCGGACCCACAGGCTAACAGACCACTGGAGGACCTCAATGGCATCTGCCTGAGTCCGTGTCAACATGCCTGTACTAAGTCACAATAATGGCTGCTGCCAATGTCTCAGTCCCCGGGGAGGTGGTACCAGCTGCCTCCTGCCTTGCTGTGATATGCCCGGAGCCTATCAGGTGAGTCTTTTTTCACCAAAGGACTGTATACCTTTCTTTCCGGTGATTTTATGTTGCTTTCTGCAACAGGTGAATTTGTGCGTAGGCCCTTTAAGAGCAAGCTTTTCTTTCTCTTATGTTCGATAGCTTTTCTGGGGGTATTTCCTGTTGTATTTAATAGCCAGCAAAGCCAGATATTATGACACTCATCTCTCTCGTGCTGAATTCAAAAGCTGCTTATTATGGCAAAGATCTCCCTCTCAGATCCCCCACTCCTCCAAGGAAAGCTTTGTACCTTAAAATGGCTCCTTGCTGTGGAATGCTGCAGCTAAAATGTGCCTTTTTTATCTCCAGAAAAGAATTTCTGCCTCTTTCACCTCAGTCAGCATAGCCCCTTGTTGTGGGGGTTCTTTTTATCCAGTTTCCAGTTCTCTCTCAGAGCTAATTGTTCCAAGGGTAGTTGTAAATTTGTTGTGTCTGGGGCAGGAGGTGAGTTCATAGCCCACCTATGCCACTGTCTTCCCGGCAATCCCCATAAACCTTTCTATGCCTCAGTATTTTTTTCTGTAAAATTAGAGTGAGAAGACTCCCTGCGAATTAAAACATATAAAGCACTTGAAACAACTCACAATATGCCCTCAGTTTACATTAGCCTTGGTGGCCTACTAGTATTTTTGATTTAGGAACAAATCAGACTTCTGTTTTTATCTGACATATAATTTTATTAGATTAAAATTGGTATATTCTGGGGCCGGCCCGGTGGCATAGTGGTTAAGCTTGCATGCTCCACCTTGGAGGCCCAGGTTTGCAGGTTATGATCCCAGGCGAGGACCAACGTCCTGCTCATCAAGCCGTGCTGTGGCAGGCATCCTGCATATAAAGTAGAGGAAGATGGGCATGGATGTTAGCCCAGGGCCAATCTTCCTCAGCAAAAAGAGGAGGATTGGCAACAGATGTTAGCTCTGGTCTAATCTTCCTTACCAAAGAAACAACACAAAAATTGCTATATTCTTACATTTGAGATGTATTAATTTCAGTATGTATCCAGCAATGTAATGTACATTTTCCCCAGATAGCTTATATAATGTAAAAAAGACAGATTTTATAGTTTTTTTCTAAACTATGGAAAAGATGATTTCTTAAATTTAAAAGATGGACCACTTTTATTATTTTATATTATATATATATTAATATATATATATTATATTATATTATATATTATATTTTATATTATATTATATTATATATATTTATATTATATTCAATAGCTAAATATATCACTGAGGTGAGTGAATATAAATTAAAAAATATATAGATAATAAAATTTAATATTTTATTAAATAAGTTAAGTATCTTACAAGGAATATTTTTCATTTAAAGGAGGAACTACCTTATTCCACTTCCTGAAGGATTCCAAATTTATATGCATAATATTTTAGTGACAACATGACTATAAATATTAAATATATTATAGGGGGATTAAAGGAGACAAAACTGACATTTTGTGACTTTATAAGTATAATATTTTAGAAAACTCAAGATTATTCAATCACTGGGATGACAATATACATATATATATTTCAAATTTTCAAAAAGATTGCTTAAATTTGCCAAGAGTTAAAATTGTGCTGAATATCAAAAAACAAATCTAAGTACTTGTCCATCTATTGAAGATAAATAGCACATCAGTAGAATAATGGGGGTGTAAATTCCCCTTAGAAATAGAAACCACTGATGTTATTTATATATGAATGAATATGCATTTTATTGCATCATATCCAACACAAAAAAGGGCTTTTGTACTTTCATTTGTGATCATCATTTGTTTTGTGAGCTACAAATAGCTAATCTAAGTTTTCTGAGTTAAAAAGATTAAATACTATTTAATAGTTACCTAATTTGAAATCAAAATAAAAAGGCTATTCATTAAAATATAGATTTAAATGCATTAAATTAGGAAGATTGCTAAGAATGGGCCAGATGTGTATATTTTAAAAGTTGAAAATAATTATATTCACTAATGGAAGAAAGACCTGTTCAGTAACTAAATTTTTAAGTGAAGGGGATGCTGTTGTCTGGAAAGTAACTTTAAGAATGATAGAATTGGTTAATTTACAAAACAAATGACAATACATTATATTCTGTTGTAGTAGTTGGTACTGTGGGATTTTCACAAATTTGTTATCATATATTGGCATGTAACAATAAGTATATTTAATGAAAACCATCTCTATCCACATCAATTTTCAGTTATATATTATACTTCATTCCCTCTATCACTTATTCTCATTATTATTTGTATATAGAATTATTAAAATAGTTAGAAGTGATGTTAAATTTCATTATATTATATTGAATAATATTAATCACATTAATTTAGAAAAAACAAATTTCTAATATGTTATTAAATAGTAACAATATATTTTGAAAATACCAGCAAGATAATTATGATTCCATAGATGTGTGCTACTGTTTATATTATTTGTGATTTTTAGTTTTACCCATGAAATTATATATGATCTTTAGGTAATTAAAAGTAGAAAACTTCAAAAAAAAAAAAAAAAAAAGAAAGAAAAAAAAGAGAAGAAACCAAACTACAATTCTGAAAAATTTCATTACCAACAGAAAGGAAAATTATCTGCTTACAGAAGAAATGCAAATTTATGTATCTTAACAACTACTTATTAATTTATCATGAAAATCTGGTTTAGAGGAGGAAGCTCAGTTCTATACCACATTTAATAATTTAAAATTATAATAGTTTGTTAAATAAATGTCTACACACACATGTGTGTAGATAGTGAGCAAACAGATGAATTATTTTCTTGCTTTATTGTAGAGCATAATAGAGTGTTTCAGTAGTTCAATCTAGGTGTTTATTTTTATTTTTCTGGTGAGGAAGATTAGCTCTGAGCTAACATTTGTTTCCAATCCTCCTCTTTTTGCTACACTGCCACAGCATGGCTTGATAAGTGGTGCATGGGTCCACGCCTGGGATCCAAACCTGTGAACCCCAGGCCACCAAAGCACAGCATGCAAACTTAACCACTACACCACCAGGTCGCCCCCAACGCTTTTTTTTTGTTTGTTTTATATTAACATTGCCTCTTATAGATACACTGCTCTATTCTATTTCTGGTGGTTTATAAATTATCTTCTGTAGGTTTAAAAAGTAAACTCTGTAATTTATAGTCTGAAAGACAGCTAGGATTTAAAATAATTTGCTTGAAATTTAAATTTGGATTGGCAATTTTTTTCAAGGAAGATTAGCCCAGAGCTAACATCTGTTGCTAATCCTCCTCGTTTTTGCTGAGGAAGACTGGCCCTGGGCTAACATCCGTGCCCACCTTCCTCTATTTTATATGTGGGACGCCACCACAGCATGGCTTGATAAGAGGTATGTATGTTTGTGCCCGGGATCTGAACCTGTGAACCCTGGGCTACTGAAGCGGAGAGCACAAACTTAACAACCATGCCACTGGGCCGGCCCCTGGATTTGTGTTTTTAAAAAAGAAATATAAAACCAAAAAGTGTAATTTCTTTCTGTCTTTCTATTCTTACAGAGAATTGTAGCAGAACAAGGTAATTTTACTTCTCTTAGCAGTTATGAAAAATATTTAGTTCATGGATATGCCAATTTGATTTTGGCATTTCATTTATTATTTTTCCTCCATGTTTTTAAAAAGGAAAGAGAAAATTCACAACCTACAATTTTGGAGATAGGAATTTTTGCAGATGTGCCCTGGGAGCAGTAATTTATCATTCTTAAGTCAAATATTACATAAAAGTGGAAATTTATTGGTGCAAAATTAACTAGGTCTTGTTACATGTTTATCTTGATTAATCTAATCATTATCTTTGTCCTTGATCTTTCAAAGACATTCATGCTGGTTCCCAAATTTGGGAACAAATATATAACCAAGATGTTTCTGTGCATTTAAAGCTGGAAAATTATTTTCAATATAAAGTGAAATTTAAACTAAAATGTAATTCTTTATCCTTTAGTGGCACTGCCTAATATAACTTTCTGTGATGATGGAAATGCACGTGTGCGTTGAGCACTTGAAATATGGTTAGTGCAACCAAAGAACTGATTTTTAAATTTTATATGATTTTAATTAACTTAAATTTTATATTTAAATAACCACATATGAAAAGTGCCTACAGTATTAGACAATATAGCTTTAGGGTGCTATTATTACTCTGGCTTTTGTTCATTTATCTAAAATTTAAAAACAATGTTGTTTTAATATTTGATTTTCACATGAAATTAGTAGGTCAATAGCTACTAAAGGTCTATAGCTTTATAGCAACATAATTTTTACACAATTTAATTTACCATACAAGAATGATAGAGCGATATAAGCAAGTGAGAATTTTTAAGAGAGATGTTTCAGTTTATCATTTTTTTGGTGTATCGAGACTTTTGTAACAATCAACCACAAGTGCCAGTCAGATGCTTTGTTTAAGGTATTAAGGTACTTCTTGTCTGGACCATTCACTGTGATCTGGCCCAAGTTCAGAGACAAACAATGTGATGATCTCCTGCATAGAGAATTCTATGGAGAATTTTGGACTAATGTGGGAATTCTAGGGGAACTGAAGTCTCATAATTTAGTACTTAGAATATGAAAAATCCATCCCAGGGGCAGGTGCAAAGGCAGGTGCAAGCTTTTATCCATGACATTTAAAGAATTTGACATATGGGGCAATCTTGCAATCATGACTATTGGTCCTATTTGTATTTGAACTTACTATAGAAAGAAATATGGAATTTAAGAGTATGCGATGACATTGGCTTGGAAAGTCCCTTAGTATAGTTTAGAGTTGACTACAGATACAGATATAGTGAAGAAATCAGGTGTAATTAAAGAATTACAGTTTTGTATGTGGAGGGAAATGAAATCAGATAGATTCTCAGGTATTAAGGAGCAATGACTGCATTAGAAATGAGTATGTGACTTAAAGCTACATTGAATTGGGTGGGGCAAAACAGGAACAGAAATAAAAGACTGAGAAATCAAAGTTATCTCTGCTGCACTTCCTAACAAGTTGGGAAAATTACTCCCAGAGCAGCATTTCAGGAAAAGATTGAGCTTAAAACTTGATCTTTTCATCTCAAGTGGCTACAAGACACTTGAGGGGAATAGAATAAAATGCAATCACTCTTTAGGGTGGGTAATTTTTAAAAAAATTTTTCTTGGTAAATATTTTTGTTTTAAGTATAAATTTGGCATATATAAGAATAGAAGAAAAATGGGAGAGGAAAGTAAGATCATGTGGTTGAGGTGGCCATGTTTTAGGAACCAAGCCTGGGCAGAAATGCTTTTACTTTAGGAAGTAGAAAATGATATTTCATAGTACAATCAGGATAAGGTTAATTATTAAATTTAAGGTTAATATTTAAAATTAATTGGAATATTAAAAAAACAAGGATAAATAGAAAATTAAATTTGAGCCAGCCCTGGTGGCCTAGCAGTTAAAGTTCAGCACACTCTGCTTTGGCAGCCCTGGTTCGGTTCCTGGGCAAGGGACCACACCAATTCTCTGTCAGTAGCCATACTGTGGCAGCGGCTCTCATAGAAGAACCAGAAGAATTTACAATTATGCACAGCTATGTACTGGGGCTTTGAGGGGGAAAAAAGGAAGCCAAAAGGGGGAAGATTGGCAACAGATGTTAGCTTAGGGCCAATCTTCCCCTCCAAAAAAAAAAATAAATAAACTTGTATTTACCTTAAAAGCATGGTTTTGAATTCCAAAATATGTAGTTATAATGGAAGGCTGAGTATGAACGTAAAGAGCAAGTGGCAATTACTTAAATGAAAGTAAACCAAGAGCTGAGACAGACTCCAGACATGCAAGATTAATATTTTGAAATATAAGTAGAAAGATTTAGTAATATAATGGAGGGAAAATTAATTTGATACCTTATCACTTGTTGGCCAATATAATACTCTTTATTAGCAGATATGAAAAATAATTGATTGTTTCAAATTAAGTATTTATTATTAAAACATCTCCAGGTGCCCCCAGGAAGTGTTTTATTTTATCAGACTATAATAATGCAAAAGTTTAATAATGCACAAGATTGATATATTTGTGAGGAAATGGTCTCCCATATATATTGCTGTTGGAAATACAAATTAGTACAAACATTAATTAGGGCACTGCTTTTTTTATTAGTCCACTGATTTTTTTAAAAATTATTTTTCCATCTTTATTAAGATATTATTGACATACAACATGTAAATTTAAGGTGTACAAAGTGATGATTTGATACACATATATTGTGAAATGATTACCACAATAGGTTAGTTAACACCTCCATCCCCTCACATAATTACCATTTCTTTGTTGTAATAACTTTTAAGATCTACTCTTGTATCAACTTTCAAGTGCCTAGTACAGTATTGTTAATTATAGCCACCATGCTATACATTAGATCCCCATAACTTATTCATTTTATAGCTGGAAGTTTGCACCCTTTGACTAACATCTCCCAATTCCGCACCCCCCCGGCCCCTGCCAACCATCATTCTACTCTCTATTTCTTTGAGTTCAGGTTTTTTAGATTCCACATGTGAGTGAGAACATAGAGTATTTGTCTTTCTCTGTCTGACTGATTTGACTTAGCAGAAAACTCTCAATGTCCACCTATGTTTCTGCAAAAGGCAAGATTTCCTTCTTTTTATGGATTAATAATATTCCATTGCATATATATGTATATATATATATATATATACATATATATCACATTTTCTTTATTCTTTCATCCCTCCATGGACACTTAGGTTATTTCTATGTCTTGGCTTTTGTAAATAATGCTGCAATGAACATGGGGGTTCAAATACCTTTTTGTTATGTGATTTCTTTTTTTTTGGATAAATACACAGAAGTGAAATTGCTGCATCATATGGTAGTTCTATTTTTAATTTTTTGAGGAACCTCCATACTGTTTTCTGTAGTGGCTGCACCAATTTACATGCCTACCATCAGTGCACACGGGCTGCTGGAGCGGCTGGTGCCTTGGGATATGTGATGGTCTTAAATTCACCAGGTGGGAGATATGGGGTCAGCGAAATAGGAAAGAGAGAAATACCTATACACTTTTTCTGCATAGAGATATTTTCATCTGACCTATAATTTTCCATGCTTTCTTATTTAAAAAACAGTATCTCATTGGTTTCTTGCTATTCTTGAACCTCCATGGCTATGACTCTGTGGTACAAACAATGATTGTTAATTCACTTAATTTTTACATAACTATTTTTGGAGTTATATAATAATTAATGAATTTTGTGTTTTCTGGTTGCATATTGGGCATTTCTTCTCGGATACTAAAGAGTGAGATCATACTTAAGACATTTAAAAAAAATTCATCATATTTTAGAATAGTGATCTCTGATCCTGTCTGCTCTATTACAATTAATAACATCGTCACTCTGTAAGTCCACAGTCCTGTAAGTTCTGTCTTATTGACTTTTTTCTTGGCCAAAATGTCCTTAAAACTATTTCTCATGTTCATATTTCTTTTCATTAATAACTGTCTTTACATACTATCCTTACCTTCCCACTCACCCTGTTTTAATCAACCCTAAGTCCCAGCACAAACTAATTTTCTAAAACAAGAATTTAATCAAGTTGTATAACCCTTTAAGATCAGTTGATAAATTCCTGCTGACACTGGACATTAACCCCAATGACTTAGCTGTAATTTAACATGTTCTATAATCTGACTTCAACCTACATTTTTTGATTTAGCAATTCCTCTACATATAGGAATTCTAGTCTTTATTGTGCTATGTTCTTCAACTAAAATATCCTCAGCTCCTCTACTTACTTATCTTCTATTCTGCTTTTGAAAGTCTATGCCAAATAGATCTGAGTACCCTAAAAACGACAGTCATAAAATCAAATGTCTTCCAATTCAGACAGGTGATGTGGCCTGGTTTAAGAGAATGGAATGGTGTTGCCCTCAGCAAACATGAAAGAACAGGGCCCTTCCCCCTACTTCCCCAAAGATGTTACAATTCAATAATAAGAAACCCAACCCAACCAAAGTAAAACAAAAATACTGCTTTGGCTAAACAGAACTCCTCAGCAGGGATGAGTTTGGCTTGTAGAGGCGGTACGAAGCTATGTCTTTCATCATTTACCTGATGTTGAAGACCAGCTTTCATGGCATGCCCTTACTTGTCTTAAAATTCTAGTGATGTTTACACGGTGCCTGTTGAAGGCATGTTTTGTCCTTAGGAATGGGAAAATGTACAAAGTTTGGAAAGCAATGTGTAACTTCTGCTGTGTCTCTTACTTGGTTTTAGTAATGTCAGTGCACAGTGCAAACAATATGTGTATAAATAGAGAATTGTACTGATGAAGTGTTACAGATTGTATTTTAAAAATAAATTAGCTTGAAAATTAATTTTTATAAATTTGTATGGATGTTAATTCTTCATTTTCCGCCCATGCATACGTATACCCATAGATACACGGATTTACTGGTTTTGAGTGGAATATTTTCTTATTTTCATGAATATTTGGATTAATGCATGGTCTGTTTTCTTTTCACTATATTTTGTATATATTAAAGGGCAAGGTTATAAATTTCCATGGCAACAACTACAGTTTTAAACAGTTTATCTGTAGTAAATGTTGACATAATGACTTTGTTATTTTCTGAGAATCTGGACTTTTCTTTTTTTCTGTGCCTTGAAAAGTAGAATGAACTATACATTTTCTGGCAAAGTATGAACTGGTCCTGATGACTAGCTCCTAAAATCTGGAACAGCGTGAGTTATAAGTACTGAGTTCTCATCCTGGCTCTGTCATTTCATTTACTATTATTTGACTTTGGACCAATGATTGAGAATTTATACCAAATATTTTCCTCTTTCTACATTAAACAATACTAGGACAATTATACTCCCATGTTAAACAATATACGAGGCATCAAAATCTTAGCTTCTTTGTCCAATAAATACTTATTCCTGAAAAATATCTGTGAACCTACTATAGCAGCTTGTTCAATGGGAAATCTTAAAGAGTAAGGTTTGACTTTGCATAAAAATGTTAAAAAAAAAATCTGAAGTCATCTCTAAGTTACATAGAATCAATATAGTAGAAATGTGGCTTAAAATATAAGTAAACTAAAGGATAATGGAAATAACATATTTAACCTGCTTATAAACACCTATAAACGTCTATAATTTTATAAAATATGTGCTAGAATATTTTAAAGAGTTCTGTTTATGACACCTTATTCTGAGAGATGAGGAAAAGGTATCAGTTTGTGTATTTCTTAAAATTCTATTACTGTGATTTTTTTTTTCCTACCCTGAAAAGGAGGGAGTCAGAAGTCAAATCAAGCATCTCTTGGTGAAGAATTTGTTATTGTATGTGAGAAATTAGACATAATTATTTTATGGATAGTGAGACCTGCACTCAAAGAACATTTTCGTTCTTAATATTATTATCTTTTTTTCTCTTTAAGTAAGATAAAGTATTTAGCCAATATTGATTAAGAATCCCTCCTTCTGAGAAGTAGTTCTAGGTTTAAATAAACCAATAGCAAGCAAGCTCCAATTTGGGCAAAAGCAACTAGAATGATCAAGCTCTTCCCTGACACCCAGTAACGTGATTGTCAAGGATCTTTCTAAAAGCACCAAGCCTTTGCCTGGGGATGGGACTGCTTTTGTGCTTATTTTGCTTGTTCAAATATTGCCTTGAGATGTAACTCCACTCCATTACTCAACCCTTAAAAGTAAAAGCAATTGCAAATGGAAGGCACAACAGCAGTAAGTTGTGGTCCGGTTGAGGTATGTAACATCACCTCTACTGAGCTGTGTTTTCTTTGAGGAAAAATAACCAGATTGCCTTGTGAAAAGCCCTCAAAATGAGTAGGCTACTCACATTTTAAGCAACTCCACTTTAGCCTTCTGCATCCACTTTGGCCTCTCTTCATTTTTTTCAGTGCTGGATGAGAGTTAAAATAACTCAGTTTGTTTAAACAATACAGATGATTTAGGGAGGAGTGAAATAATTCTTCTCTTTTGCTCGCTCAGAAAAGTCATTTTAAGATGCTGCCACCTACTTACTAGCAAGTTACTAAATAAACCACATCATCCACCCATATCCCTAACCATTAATCCATTCATTACCTGATTCATTCATCATCTATTTCTAATTTATTCAACTAAATTTACTAGGTACTATCACTATGTTTTCACTGCTTTAGGTTTTATTGGTGTCACTCTCAGAGCATTTTTCTATAAAACATTAATATCATATTTAAACTGGTTTAGGATTATGGCATTTTCTTGGATATTCTAGTACAGTTCTTAAAGAACCTTCTTTAAGGTTCTTATATATGTTTGGCATATATACTTACAAATTCCTTTTTAAATGGAGAGTGAGCATATTGTCTTAAAGAAATGAATTTGTTTGACAAATAAAAGCCAGGCTTCCCTATTACGCATTGGCTTAATGTCGAGGTAGATTTTCTCCCCACTCCACATTCAATCTAGAGTCATTTTGTGTGACAATAGCTAAATGATAAATCGGTTATCCTCTACATAGTACTTTTTTGTGCTTTTCCTGAGCAAATTGCTCCCGAACCATGACTCATGAAAAGAGCCCTGAGGTACACATGGTACAGTGTTTCACTAACTATTTCTGGATTCATTCCTGTAACAAAGATCAAAAATGGGAAGACAACATAAATTATTCTGCCTGACCTCATAGGTGCTCATTTTGGAATTCAGAACTTGGTTTTGTTACACAAAGAGAAAAGCAGAGTTTGTTTAAGGATTATAGTAATAATTTAAAAGAAAGGGGAAGGATTAGCAATGCAATGGAATAAAACTGATTGCTAGCAGTTATTATAAAGCTTCTGGAAGGTTGGTTCTACATTAAAACCAGAAAAAAGTTCAAATGTATCATTGAGAGCAATATAAATCACAGTAGGGTGGTTTGATTTCATTTAGAAATTTTTTTTTTTTTTTTTTTAAAGATTTTATTTATTCAGTTTTTTCCCCCCAAAGCCCCAGTAGATAGTTGTATGTCATAGGTTCACATCCTTCTAGTTGCTGTACGTGGGACTCGGCCTCACGTTGGATGGAGAAGTGGTGCCTCGGGGCGCTCCCGGGATCCGAACCCGGGCCGCCAGCATCAGAGCGCGCACACTTAACCGCTAAGCCACGGAGCCGGCCCTCATTTAGAAATTTACACTGCTCATTTCATCTAAATTCTAGAAACATTTTAATATATTGTTTTTAAAATTGGAAGTTCTTGGACCTTTCAACCTAGAAATTATCCTGGAAACTCAAATCTCCGAATACATAATCTTTACTGCTGTAAATTATATATTATTCTTCTTGTTTTGATATTATAAAAGTGAAGAATAAATGTAAAAAAATTAGATTTTCCAAAAGCTCTCAAGATGTTTTTCTATTTTTGTTTCAAATATAAAAAAGAAAAATTCTTTAATAGTTATTTATTTTATCCTACATATTTTTCACATATTGGAAGAAATTTTGGAAAAAAAGCAAAAGGAGGTTTTGAAGCATCTAGCACAATTTCAACCCAGCTATAGATAAATTTCACATTATTCTAGTGTTGTCATTCTGAAGCTTTTATAGATTTACCTATTCACAAAATAAAAGTCGAGCCTGTCTGAGTATTGCCCATTTTGTCTCTTTGGAACTGAAATGTTTTTTTTTTTTTATCATTCACTGATATTCTTTAAAACATCATTAATAGGCATTAAAACAAAATTCCAACTGGTAAAAGTAATTTTACCTGGCAGAAATTTTCTTAGCAGGTAAGAAATACATATCATCATATATCATATCATATTTCATATCATCAATAGTTAGCTGCTAACACAAAATTTAAACTATATGCTTTCAATAAAATAAACAAAAGAAATAAAACTTACATCATATCTTACTAGTAATTCAATGAGTTGATATATTGAGCACAATTCACAGTAGTCCATTTAGTAAGTAATATTGTACCATTAGTTAGCAGATACCTAAAGGCAACTAATACTCACCCCTTACTGGAAAAGACTAACAACATATTGAAAATTTTAATGTATAATATCATACATTATTAATATTTTGTCAGATCTACAGATGGAGACTATTTTTCAAACTCTTCAGAAGTGTCATAGAAATGACTAAAATTCCTGTTGTGGAAATATGAAAAAAAATAAGTATACGTTAATTTGGCAACCGAAATATAATTCATTGCACGTATAAAAATCTGTTATACATTATATATTCTATATAGCATGTCTTTTTGAGATTTTAATGCTCATGGGGTTCACGCTTCTTACTGCAGCCCACATTTTGGTAAAGGAGAGAGAGGATGAAGGAATCAAGATGTTGAGGACAGAAAATCAAGAGATTGAGAGAGAGCTCTTTGCGAGTATGAGTGAGGATGTGAGGCTTTAGGGATTGTATAGGGCTAGTAATTAGGTGAGAGATGGGTACTGTCTAAGAGTCATAGGTGGATCTGTTGTAAAACCCCCTTAAATGTCTATAAAAGACTTTAGATTTAATTTTGTCTGTTCCTGTTTGGCCTGGGAGTCTTTAAAAGCAGCTCTGATCTGAGATTGAACTGTATAGCATTTCACCCTTTAGTAAAGATGATCAGCATAAAGAGTGCTCTCATTATTGTCTTGTCAAGACAGTAACGTGTCCATAGGTAACATGATCTTCTGGAGCTGAAACTGTGTCAAGGCGTATTTGAATGTTGAGGTCAAATAGGGGGAGTTTGTAAGACAGTTATTTTTCTATATCCCGAGATCTTCTTGTGTTAGAGTAACAACTGTGATATAAATAACTCTAAAATTTTAGAATCTTCAAACAATGAATGTTTATTCTTTATTCCTATAACAGCCCAGTGTGGATGTTTTTGGTCAGCTGGTTGTCCTGTGACATGATTCAAAGCATGGGCTCTTTCTGTTTTTTGGTTTTGCCATCCACTTTGATCTTAGGGTCTTCTGCTTCTAGCTAGCTGACAGGGCAGGAAGCAATGGAGAAGGATATTTACTTAGTAGAAAATTGAAACTGGAAGTGATACGTCACTTCCATTCATGTTTTATTAATCGTTATATGGTCCTACCAGGATAAAAGGGAGACTAGGATACATGGTTTTAGTTTCAGGCAGTTCCTGTCAACAAATGCCCTGTGGCAAGGGTCAGCATTTTTTTGAGGGTGGTTATCCGTATCCAACACACTACCATTTGATGCTTCTACTTTTATGGGACTTTTAAATGTAAATTTATTGTGGTGAGCTAAGATCAGCTATTTTAATACACTTTCATGAAGCTAGTATCAGAGTCCAGAAGAAAGTATTTGGTTTCCTTCTTAGCTGTGGATCTGAATAGTTTTGAACCAAAACTATTGGTTTTGGTGATTTGCACCAAATCACAGTCTCTGGTGGGAGGTCCATGGTGGGTGCTCCCAAGGCTCTCAGAAATTCTGCCAGAAGCACTTCTTAAACCCCATTTTCCAAATTTTTCTACAGGGAAATTGTATTTTATGTATTTAATTTGGCCTATCCTCCAAGCCCTAATACGTTATTTAAGTGGAAATAGTTTGATTACAGAGATTTAAAGCCAAGTAATAATTTATTGAGTATTTAGAATGTCCTTTGTTTCAGAGGTCCCCAAGACCACCTTCATGGTTAGCGATTCACTAGATGGACTCAGAGCCAAGGTTTATCATAGTGAAAAGATAAATGACATGATTAACAAGAAAAAAAGCCACAGGATACGTAGTATCTGTAGAAATCCATATACAGGTTTCTTTATGCTCTCTCCTCTGTATGATGGGGCAAATTAAGTATGATCCTTTCTTCAGCAATGACAAATGCAATAAAATTTGTGCAATGTTTCTTCTCAGAGAAGCCCATTGGAGACTCAACACTGAAGATTTTATTGGCCTGGTCACATAGACACCCTCTCTCTAGCATGTTCAAAATTCCAGATTCCAAGAAGGAAAACAGATGTTTACTGTAAATCACATGATTTGTACAGTCTACACACTGTGATTTACCTTTAATCAATTAGGGAACAGATCAAAGGCTAAGTTCCCAGACACCAGCCAGGGGCCAACCTTGCAAGCAGGCCCTTCTAAAGATAGCAGCGTCAGATCTGCTATGTTAACTCTTTTCTGTACACCCACTAAAGTGTTAATATGTTTTATCTCATTAAGGCCCCATAGTTATCCTCTTCAATTGAGATACTTTGTATAAAGGAAGGAAAATTTGAGTTAAAGGGAACTTATGTGTTTTGAGTCCCCAATATGTATCAGACTCTTTACCAGGTACTTTAAGTATCTTATCCCAAGAAAGTTAAGAATTTTACCAATGGCCACATAACTAATCAAGAATCAGGGTGCTGAAACTGAAAACCAGATTGGATGATTTTGGCCTTTACTGTTGTGCCTTTTTTGAAAATACTTAGAAAAAGCCCTATATTTGTACTATATGATATAATAGCCACTGGCCACATGTAACTATTAAACCCTTGATGTGTGGCTAGACCTAACTGGTATGTTCTATATGTGTATATGCACACCAGATTTTGAAAACTCAGCATGAAAAAAAAGTAATATATCTCATTATTAATCTTTAATAATTAAAAAATAATCTTAAATATTGAATATACTTTGAAATAATATTTTTGCTACTTTTGTTTACATAAAATATATTATTAAAATTGATTTCATCTGTTTCTTCTTACTTTTTTTTTTTCTCTCTTTATTTCCAATATCGACTTTTTTTTTTTTTCCCTCAAGGAAGATCAGCCCTGAGCTAACATCCATGCCAATCCTCCTCTTTTTGCTGAGGAAGACCGGCTCTGAGCTAACATCTGTTGCCAGTCCTCCTCCTTTTTTTTTTTTTTTTTCGCCAAAGCCCCACTAGATAGTTGTATGTCATAGCTGCACATCCTTCTAGTTGCTGTATGTGGCACCCCAGCACAGCATGGCCGGAGAAGCGGTGCGTCAGTGCACACCCGGGATCCGAACCCCGGGCCACCAGTAGCGGAGTGCGCGCACTTAACCGCTAAGCCACGGGGCCGGCCCCTCTTCTTACTTTTTTAATGTAGCTAGTACAAAATCTTAAATTACATAAGTGGCTCACATTATATTTCTTTTGGACAACACTGGTCTATATGTTTGATCTTTAAAGCCTAAACATTGGCAATTACAAAAGCTTTGCCTGGTAGGCCTCATGGGAGAAGCTGTCATCCTCACACCAGACTCGGTGCACAGCCAGTGTATTGCAGTCTTTGGAGGGAGTTGTGTTCCAGGATTCAGCCCCTCCCCCGCCTGAGCCAGCCATGCTCTTATACACATCTGCATTACTAGTGCAGACACCTCCGTCTCCGAGTCTCCTTATTGGAGGCAGGGGAGGGGCTTGCTGAGGGGCTTCAAAAGTGCCTCTGTGACCGTCACTCACAGTTTGATTCATTGTTCTAATTGACCACCTAGACATCTTGGCAGGTGTGAGACCTTGGAGGTGAGAGACCTCCATAAATATTAGGTCCTCTTTTTTGTGAAAACTATAATGTTATACGAGAAAATATTGGAATCAGAAAGGTTGAGTTGAAACATCCCTCTTCTGAGCTTTCATACCAAATTTTGCACATTGATTTCCAGATCATTTAGGTATCTAGATTGTTTCACATGGTTCTGTGTCTTGATTTCCTCCTCTATCTCCAACATTAAAGCCACTTCAAGACAGCAGTTATCCCCGATTTGATTTTCTGTCCCAACACATAGCATATGCCTTTTACACAGGAGAGTCTCAAATATTTGTCAATTAAATGAAGAAATGTACTTGTCTAAAATAATGTGGATAGTAAGTGGTAGACAGGTGTTTCAAATGCTAGTTTTTTGATATCAGGTTCAGGGCTTTTGCTGCTGTGATAGCCATCTATATATTGGATTTGTGGCATGAGAAGGGTCCGCAAAGAACAGATAGGGATGTGTAATTCTAAGTGATAAAATTTTTCAGTACCTATATTCCTATTCTATTATTGCTGTGACATATTACCACAAAATTAGTGGCTTAAAAAGATGAATTATTATCTTAGAGGTCTATAGGTCAGTCTAACATGAGTCTCAGTAGGCTAACCTCAACGTGTCAGTAGGACTGAGTTTCTTTCTGGAGGCTCTATATAAAAATGTGTTTATTTGTTTTTTCCACCCTCTAGAGGCTGCCTGCATTCCTTGGCTCATGGTATCCTCTCCTCCTCTTACAAGCCAATGTCACTTCATCTCTCTGACTATTCTTTTCTAGTCACATATCCTTCTCTCTAGTATAGCTGGGAAAGTTCTCCACTTTTAAAGACCCATGTGATTATATTGGATCCACCTTCATAACCCATAATCTTCCCTCCTCAAGGTCCTTAACCTTAATCACATCTGAAAAATCTCTTCTGCCATGTAATGTGACATATTTATAGCTTCAGGAGGTTTGGATGTGCACACCTTTGGGGGACCATTACTCTGCCTACCACAATATCTAAATCAGAAGTTCTTAATTTGTTAATGTCTACATCAATATTTCTCAAAATGTGGTACCCAGACCAGTAGTGTTTACATCACCTGGGAACCTACTAAATCAGGAACTCTGGAGGTGGGGCCTAGCAAACTATGTTTTTACAAGCCTTCCAGGTGTTTCTAATGTACAATGAAGTTTGAGAACATTATAAACTATTCTTATATTTAGCATACTTTCAGGAGGTAACTATATCTGAGTTTGACATAATCCCATAACTCTTCAATAGGAAGCACTGCAGCTGGGTAACAATCCTAGGAATCAGAGGTCAACACATAAGTGCTTATTAAGGCTGAATGTCTGAGTATCCCTGTTATCATTAAATTTTCAGAGCCAGTTGGAAACAAATGAAAAAGTCATCATCTCCAGTTGCAGCTTAGAGAGTCATTGAAGGTAGGCTTTCAAAGAGGAAGGAGATAAAAATAATATATTCCACACATTGCATTTTAAATCTATTTCCGAAGAAAATGATTTTCTGAAGCTGGTGACACCTAATATTATGAATTATAGTAGTTTGAAGAACCCTCTTCTACTTTTAATGCATTTCTATTTTCCAGTCTGTAACCAACCACTTAAGTGTTTGTTAACATCCACACTAAGACTATCACTGAGTGGGTGGTATATAGTGGATAGACAGAGGTATATGGCACAGTCACCATCTTTGAAAAATGGAAAATATTGAATGGGAGATATGACTAATACATAATAAAACCATTTAAATACAATATTCTGCAACACATAATTATTTCAGACAAGTTCACTTAGTCATATAATTGAAGAGATTGTCATAACCTGACCAGATCTCATAAATATTTTGAGAATTCAATAATACCTTTGTGAGTTTCTATGCTGGATATGAGCTTTATTTGGTAAGGTAAGTGCTTCAAGTGAATCCAGCTCATCTTCTAGAGCTACAACTCACTCAACTGCCATCTTTACTTTTTATTCTACTTTTATGATATTGTAGATAAGTTTTACATGTCTACATTTCCATAGGAAAACAACCCAGACAACTGGGAGCTGCCGGGCACTATCAGCTCAGCCCTGGATTTGTTAGCAGGTGGTCCGGTTCTAACTGCTAGGCTGTCACATTCTCCTGTTGAACATAATTTCATAGAACACTAATATCAGACAAAGCAACTCTGTGACTGTGATAGATCAAGACACAAAACAGAAGAGCCTCATAAGCATATCTGAACAGAGAGAAAAGCAACAATTATGTCCAAACTATGAAGTTGATCATCCATCCTCCTATACTGAATAGATAATATGGGTGGTATAGTTTAGTTATAAAATCTAGATTATTTTCATTTAGGAAAAGGCAAGTAGTTTTACTTTGAATAAATTTATAATTTCTTTAATTACATATTCCCTAATCTATCATATCTTTGGGTGACAAAGATCTAAAATATCCCACTGAATGGGTACTGGTTATTTGGAGCTGAAATAGACCTACTCATAAAATGCCAGAGTCCTCAAACAATCCGTGTCATAGTCATTATTTTGTGCATCAGATCACTGTGACACAGCTCTTTAATCAATATGAGGAATGGTCAGGTCCAAGTCCAAAAACCCCTTATCAACTCAATTGAAGTATGGCAGCTTGAACTGATTGCTAGATTCAACTGAGTTCTAATACACAACAGTCTTTGTTACATTGCCAGAGTATAGTATAGATGTGTAGATTTAGGTTAAAAATGTATTTACTCATTTCTTTAACAATCATATACTAAACTATTGCAAATACAAATGCTATTTGATTTCCTTTTTCCCCTTTAAATAATGTTTTTCTCTTCTATCTATCATCTATCTTTTTTCTATCATCTCTCTGTCTCTCTCTCTCTTCTATCATCTGTCTATAATGTCTGTATGTACACACACTCACACATATTTAACATGAGATTGCAATTTTATCTATTCTGCCTTTGACATTGTGGGGAAATTTCCCAACTTAGTTGCCAAGGCAACTTAATCATCTGATGTAATAGAAGCCCAGATGGCATTTAAAGCTTATAAGATTTCAAATTTGAATCATATATTTTGCTTGGTGATTTTTCCTTAGTTAATTCAATAAAACAGAGGTAAGAAATGTTTATATCCTTTTTAAAGTGTTTTGCAATTTCTTTATATAAGATTGTTTCCTTTACTAAATTTAAATACAACTATCAATCCGTCTACATGCATGCATATATGCATATATATATGCACACATATGCATGTTTATATTTATACACATATGCATACATTTAATTGACAGTTCCTGTGCATCTTTCCATGAGCATAAATCATATCTTTATTTGTTCAATCTCCTTTTGGTGATGTACATGAAATTTTTAGATAATTGAATATTAGGTCTTTTTTATCAGTGATGTTTAATTATTTTGTCTGTCTAGTATTTCTCTGTTACAGAACAACATACTTACTTTGAGGAGAATATTCTCAATTCTGTGCCTATAACGTATTCCAGGAATGGGCTACTTATTTTATTACCTTGATCGCTTGGCTATGCTTATACTCTCCAATGATAAAAGTGCAAATATATGATTCTAATATATGCTGATGGCCATTGTAATGACCAAAATTGAGAAAGGTAATCAGGGAGAATTAAGCCAACATACAGAGAGAAGTAAAAACAAGCAGTGGAGATACAGTCGTGGATTGTGGTATAAATTATAGTTCTCACTATATACTTAAGGCTGGATTGTATACCTGTCCTTCCTACAGTTCAGTTTCAGGAAGCAATATATTCTTCTCTATCCTTAAGCTATATTGAGCTGGTTTTCCGTCAGAATTTTTGTGGAGAATTGATATGCTTTTCAAAGGCATCTATAATCTTATGGGGAATGTAAGTTAAAAAACATTAAGCGATTCTATTGTACGGAAAGTCCTCTTCTAGGCGTGACAACATATTTTTTAAATGTAAGTTCATCAGTTATATCTATATGTGTGTGTGTGTTTGCATGCATACGTGCAAACGTATTTATTTTTCATAGTGCATAACAGTCAAGAACACAAAAAAATAGGAGAAAGGAATAAATTAGGACTAAGGAATTAATTTAGGACTAAAAGATAGACTTGACAAAAAACCTATAAGGATTCAAAGGAGTGGCTCATATTCAACAAAGGCACAATAAGCCTGCTCACCATCCTGGGCAGCAGGGAGGAAGCAGTGATCAGAATATTCTGACCCTCAGATGTCTTTGGCATTTGCTAGCTGATTATGGTGTCCCAAAAACTGAAGTACATGGGTGGACTGCTAAAATCTTAGTTACTAAAATCTTACCTGAAAATCTCTAGATCTGATGAACAGAAATCTGACTTAACTCACCACAATAATGAGTTACAGACCCACACACAATTCTAGACTTGAGCTAGTTCACAACCCAAGAGCACCTTGAATTAAAGGAATGCTGGCACCACTTGAGGAAGGATCCTGTTATGTAGCCAGAAGCTTTCTACTCTCTATCTCCCCAGCCTTCCATAAAGCGACATGTGCCCATTTACTAGGGTGACTATGCACTAGAGAAAGGGAAATAATCAGACATTTTGGATATTGCTGGATATATTGCTTTGAACTGACAATTATTGGTGACCCAAAATACTACTATGGTCCACAGCCATACTAGGGACTCATGGAGGTTATGTTATGAATGGAGTTTTGCCTTGAGCCCTTCTCATGGTGGACCCAGTGGGCCATGAATCCTCCCTGTGATTATATCTCCAGTCCAGAATGCCTAATAGGGATAGACATATTAGTAACTTGCAGAATGCCCACATGTATTCCTGAATCTATGAAGTGAGAAATATGGTGTTAGAGCAAGCCAAATAGAGCCACCAGAACTTCCTCTCAAGTAAAAAAAATATTAAAACAAAATATATATCACATTACTGGAGGGATTGTGGAGATTAGCGCCACCATTAAAAACTGGAAAGATGCAGGGATAGTGATTGCTACCGCATACCCAAACAACTTACCTATTTGGCCTGTGCAGAGGATAGGTGAATTATAGATACCAGCAGTGGATTATTGTAAACTTAATTAGGTCTTTATTCTAATTACAGTTGCTGTCTCAGATGTGATTTCATTGCTGGAACAAATCAACACATCTGCAAGGATCTGGTAAGTGACTATTAATCTGGCGAATGTTTTTTTCTCTATACTTGTTAAAGATCTTCAGAAGCCATTTTATTCCAGCTGCTAGGACCAGCAATACAACTTTTCTGTCTTCCCTCAGGGCTGTCTCAATTCTCCATCCTTTATTGTCTCTCTATTCTACAGGATGTCATGCTTCTCCATTACATTGATTATAACATGTTCTTTTGACCAAGTAGCAGAGAGTAGCAAATATTCTAGAATCCTTTGTAAGACTCATGCGTGCCAGAAAGTGGGAAATAAATCCCACAAAAGTTTAGGGGTCTGTCTCCTAGGTGAAATCTCTTGGGGTCCAGTTGTTCAAGACACAGAGATACATTTCTTCCATGGACATATTTCTGCATCTGACACCTTGTACTACTAGAAAAAGAGACACAATGCTTAGTGGGCCTTTTTGGATATTGGAGGCAACATATACCCCATTTGGGTGAGCATCTCTGACCCATTTGCCAAGTAATCCTAAAAATTGCCAGTTTTGAACAGGATATAGAACAATAAAAATCCCTGCAACAGGTACAGTGTTCCATAAAAAGTATTCTGTCACTTGGGCCATATGGCCCAGAAGATCCAATTTTGCTTGAAGTATCTTGGGCAAAATAGGGATGCTGCTTGGACTCTTGGGCTGCTCCTTAGAAATTTGTAGTAATATGATGCCTTACCCAGCAGATAACAATTCTCTTTTCAAGAAACTGCTTCTGACTTTCTTCAAGGCATTAGAAGAGACAGAATACTTGACCATTCAGCCTGAAATACCATGTGACCTGAGCTGTCCATCATGATTTGGGTATTCTGTGACCTACTAAACCTTAAAGTGGATGTGCACAGTAATACTCCATCATCAAACAGAAGTGATATGTACAAGATTTGGCTTGGGCATGTCCTAAAGTCATAAGTAAGTTATGTGACCTGTGGCCCAGATGTCCATAGCCTAGTCTTCTACTGTATTGCCCCCTTCCTGTCAATCTGCACCTGTGACTTCAGTGGAGTTCAACTGAATATTGGGGGACAATTCTCCACTGCTCTGTCATATTTGTGCATGTCTTCTGAACAAAGGCACTGACTGGTTTTGCTCCCCCTATCTTTCGAAGGATGTTTGTAGAGCACAGAGCTTTGGAAGATAAAGATAGTATCTCCCTTTGGAGCAAATGGGAAACTTTATTACAATCTAGTATAATAAAGATAATGTCTTCCTCCAGGCCGAAGAACAGGCTGGCCTATGGACCATTATAAAAGCTTGGATTTTCCAAGCTTGGGTTTTTTCTCTACTATAATACAACCTATAACATGTGCAGGTATTTTCTAATCCCCTTTGAATCACTCTGTTGGAATTGGGGCTCAGGGAACCAGCACAAATGCTGATACTCTGGTTACTACTTTTTTTGACTAATAACTCCTTTATCTCTGGCCCAGTACTCTCATGTTTCTCTCCAGTATCCGTCAAACTGTGGCAGACTAACTTGTTAACTTGCAAATAGAGTAAAATTTCAGATTCTTCTTAGTTATTGAGAGTTTTGGCAATGAGGATGAAGTGCTGACAGAGATATGACTTTATGGAAGAGAAAGGATGAGAGCCTTGTGAACTGATGTAGGGGATATGAAGATTCTTACTTGGAGTTCTTAGCAAATGTTCTCACCCAAGTGGTGAGTGAGTGGGAGTGGTGGTAAGGGTCCCCCACTTCTCTACCTGTTAATGAACATTTAAAGAATGAACAGTGAGAGATAGGATTGAAAAAAGGGCCCAAATGGTGCTTTGATTGTTGCTCACTCTCCTTCAGGGTAGAGTGGGCAGAAGGGATGGAAGTGTGGAGTGAGAGAGCCACTTCATGCCAATAAACAAGGCATTGCATTTAATTTCTGTTGTGAGAAGGTGCCCACACAGCTCAAACAAACCTCTGATGTTTTCCATCCACCCAAAGCTCTGTGTCCTCATTCCTAACACCATATATTTTAGCTTTGGGTACTTCTTGAGTTAATTGCTATGGCCACATTGTCCTTAATCTGGGGCTGCAGGACTTGTTTCTCAGTTGTCATGATAACATATCTTCTTCCTCCTGCCTGATGTCTGCTACTTTAAGAAGAAAGATGCTTAGGGGTGAGGCCAAGGTTTATAGAAAAATGTTTTCAGCTGTACCAGCTTCAATACTATCCTGTTATGTGGAATGAGGCTTTTGCTTTTGTCTTTATTTGGAAGTTATGTACGGATAGCTGTTGGCATTATGTGTGGATGCCAAGTTGGATTTGTCCTGTGTCAGTATAGCTCAACTGAAATAGAATTTCCTTCCTCATATGTTGCTTGTCTAGAATTGGTTACAAGAGAAATCTGCACAATATTTGGAAGGTGAAAATTAAACAGCTGCCATTTTTTATGCTTGGGAGTCAGAGTAAAGTTAGGCACTATTGCAGCTCATGCATATTGTGATCAATCAACTGGCTCACATTGTTGTTATGTGGTAGTAGGTCCTCCAGCTTCCTCCAGGTCACAGTTTTCTACTTCTCTGACTACCGGTCAGTTGAAACAGCACTATTTTCTCCTAGAGGTTGCTCAGATCATTGAAGTTGGAAGCTTAGATATGGAGAGAGACTAACTTGGGGTTTAATTTATCTTTGTGAGTTCCAGCTAGTCTTCATGGATTCCAGTTTGTCATCAGTCATCTCTACCTCCCATCCATCTTACTTCCTAATTTCCCCACACTGCTGATGAACATGCTACCCTGTGTTGGACCAGACTCCAATTCAACAGAGTTACATAAACTGTTTATTTAATTACCACAATTATCTAAGGTCAAATTCATAAAATAATCCCCTTATTTGACATCACTTCTAGTGGTCTGCTTCTCTAATCAAATCCTGACTGATATAAAGGAAGAGAAAAAATGATACTCTTAGTAGATGCATTTTATCATTTGATAAATATATGAAAAACATCTTAGTAAACTAGAAATGGTAAAAGACTACCTTAATTTGTTAAAGAGCATTTCTAAAATATTTCCACTAAACATCATACTTAATGAAAGATTGAAAGTATTCATCTTGAGATCAGGAATAAAATAAGTGTGCTTACTATTACCACTTCTATTTATCATATTACTAGAAATCCTAGCTTGTATAATAAGGCAAGAAAATATACATTATAAGAATTGAAAAAGAAGAAACACTGCTTATTTGGAGATGACTTATGGTGTATGTAGAAAATCCAAGATAATCTAGAAAGAAACTATTACTGTTAAAAAGTTAAATTTTCCCGGGAACTGTATGCAAGGCCAATTAAAAAAATATTTTTGTATGTTGACAAAGAACATTAGAAAGTGAAATTTAAGGATTGATAGCATATTAGTAGTTGCAGAAAACTTCAGTTACCAAGGAATAAGACTAATGAAAAATGTGTAAAACCTCTATATTAACACAAATACAATAATTTTTTGATATTTATGTATGAGAGTTTATTAGACTACTTGGGTTGCCGTAATAAAATTCTACATGCTGGGTGGCTTAAACAACAGATATTTATTTTCTCAGAGTTCTAGAGGCCAGAGTCCATGATCAAGGCGCCGTGGTTTGTTTCTGATGAGACCTCTCTTCCTGGCTTGTAGATGGCCACCTTCTTGCTGTGTCCTCATGTGGCCTTTCCTCTGTGTTTGCACAGAGGCAGAGAGAAAGAGATCTCTTGTGTCTCCTTCTCTTCTTATAAGGACACCAGCCCCATGGGTTTGGAGCCCCACTCTTATGGACTCATTTAACCTTAATTACCTCCCTTAAAGCCCTATCTCCAAATATAGACACGATGGGGATTAGGGCTTCAACATAGAAATTTTAGGGGAACACAATTTGGTTCATAAGAGAAACTGTTCATTCCTACACTGTTTGCAGTAGCCAAAAACAGGAGACAGTTTAAATAACCACCAACAGTAAAATGTATAATTGTATTGTGGTATTGTCTTAGTATGGACTGTGGGATACTATATGGCAATAAATAAGAAAGAAATTTTGCTACACATGGCATAAATATTACAAGTCTACTGTTAAAGAAGCTGGATGTGAAGTAGTACACACTATATGATTCTGTTTATATAATGTTCATAAACAGACAAAAATAATCTATGATGACAGAGTCAGGATACTGGTCAACTTTGTAGGGAACACAGTAACTAAAAGAGAATGAGGAGAGTCCTGGGTGTTGGAAATGTTCTATTTTTTCATCTGTGCTGTGATTACACAGGTTTGTTCACTTGGTAAACATTCATTCAGTTGTACACTCATGATTTTTGGACCTTTTTGATACCCATATTGAAATGTATTTCAATAAAAAGTTATTCTAAAATGAATAGTAAACATTAGGGAAAGAGTACTCTTTTGGGAGCAACTAGCCCTATTGTCATTGAAATTCTGATTTTGAGTGAGCCAAGGTAATAGTAAAATAAAATCTCTGTATGAAAGCTGAAATATTAAATGCATCAATTAAAAAAAAAAAAAAAACAACAACAGAAACGTTAGTTTTGTCACCCTCTACCCTCCCATTCAGAGGGAATGTGTCTCCAATACATTTCCCACGCATATGTACTTTCTTGCCTTGTTTACAACACTTTTATGAAAAATGTTCACTGTCTTCAAACTGTACTGCCCCATTCTGTTCCTCAAGAGATGCTTAACTTTCCTACACCATGTCTTTTTAAAAAATTATTATTGTTGAAAATGTTCTTTCTCTCTATCTGTGTTTTTAGTCTCCAAAATTCAAGTATTTGGCTCCTTTGCCTCTAAAGCCACCTTACATTATCTCAGCAGAAGACAACATTCACAGCTCTCTGTGACACTTATTGGATTTTCTTTGATAGTACAAGTGTTTTAAATGTGCTTAATATCTTCAATCATAAGCTATAAAAAATAAAAATATGAAGGACACAGTAATGTTTGGAAAAAATAAAATAGCTTAGTAAGAGTCATTAAAATAAATTAGTTAAATTTTGAATATAAATTAATGTAGTTTAAAATTGAAATAAAAAATTCCTCAGGGAATGAGACAGAAAAAAGATAAATTTTAATTGAGGGTTTCTATGTGTTGATAGTTTTTAAATACATTACGGCGTCTTATGAATGTTCTAGTGGACCCTAGATCTCTAAGAATTCTCTAAAGGATAAAAACATAGAAGTGAGAAAATACTGAACATAATTTGGCCAGATAGAGGCGTACTTATTTCTGGTGGCTTTCACTGCTTCTGCCTAATGTTGAAATTTGGTTGTTCTGAATTTTTCACTTTGTATATATGCTCAAAATGATTAAGTCAAATTTGCCTCTTCAGTCTTTTAAAGCATGTGTCAAATTTATTTTATCAGAATTACATATAGTAAAAGGTAGATTCAGTGAAGTTTATGTAATGCTACATTAAAACAGAAAATTGTCTAGTTCTACAGATTGGTTATGTTAATATATAAAAAAAATCAATTTTTTCAAATAACATACCTACATTAAACAAGTAAAGAGAATGTGTGTTCTCTCCTTACTAAGTAAGAAGAATTAGGGTATTTCCTCTCTTCTAAATATATGAGACTCAAATACATTTTAAAAAGCATTTCAGAAATTGCTGGAGAAGCAGCCCAATGTACTTATTAAGTGTTTTCAATGATAAGAACATTTCAAAAACTCTTAGTACTTTTTGCTCTAGGGTCCTCATTGTGATGAATGTTGAGTATTCTAGAAAGTAGTGTACTGTGATAATGTAGCTAAATGAGGCTCCCAAATGATTTTAAGAATCTCATTAATCTACATAATATTTCTACAAGTATTTTCTGATGAAAGAAGTATAAACTATTTTCAAAGTTATTTGGAGTAGAAGAAAAGTTTTCCCCTTTTTCTAATTTATAATTTCTCATAAACGTTACAAAATTTGAAAAGTTCTTGTATTTAATGTAATACAGAACTGCCTATGAACTCAGTTCTCATATCTATGGCCCATTACAGTAGTAATGTAACATTTAGAAAGATGTATATTTTTTTATTTAAATTTAGTTTTTTTGTAACCGGATGATTTTTGGTCAGTTGCATCATTTTACCTATGCTTGTCTTATGTGTTTTGTTTAATAACGCTGGCTACTTCAGTGCATATGGAGTCGTGTACAACAATTTGTAAAACAAAACAAACAGAAACTCTGAATAATTTAATCCAAGTTGTGCAGATTTGCAGACATAAAATCTTCTTTAATGTTAGAGAAAGCTTCTCAGAAAAATGGCAGAAGTGTATGTGTATCTATCAATAAAAACTTCTTTTAAACTCCAACTAGAGAATGACCTAATCATTTGACAAGCTCTACACAATATTCACAAAATAAAACATAGTTTGAGCCAAAGAGATAAAGAAAGGCATGACATTCTCCACGGATTTCACTCACAAGCATACTTTAAGCTTTGGTAAATAAGTGGAAGATATTTTACAAGACTCCCTGTACTGCACCTTGAAGGGTTTGCAAGCAGACATCACCAGGAGTAGCGAGGCTGGAAGAGAAATTGTGATGGAGAGGGGCCCCGTTTTTTTTTCTCTGACTCAGCTTCTTAATTAGGTGAGATGAGTCCTGGAGGGAAGCCTATTTGGCAGCTGCAGAGCAGTGGTGAGTACCTGAAGAAAAATAAGCACTGACCTAGAAACAAAAAGGAAAAATAAACCTCTGAGTTAAGGGATTTATTTTAACCTGACTTCTAATCAAAGTGACTTACTCACCCAGAAGCAGGGAACGAACTGACACTTACATAGTAGACTTGGCACAAGGTGCAGAAATAAATTCACACACACAAAAATATTCCCAGGTTATAGCTTTATATTCCCACTTCCCTCTATAATACCTTCAGGGAGTTGAATTTATAAATCTAAAATAAATACCATCAAAGCCCTATGCTTCAAACAAATTATAAGAGGAATATTCAATTAAAGCCTGGAAAAAATGAAGGAGCAAATAGATTCTACCCACATGAATAAAAGTTCATAGTAGGCCCAGAAGTGCCTATAGTACGAGGTAGATTCAATGAGGTTTATGTAATGATATGTTAGCACAGAAAATTGTCTAGTTCTACAGATTAGTTATGTTAATATATAAAATAAATCAACTTTTCAAATAGCATACCTGCGTTAAATGCATAAAGAAAATATTTGGTGATGTTGTTGCAGAAGGATCGCTAATAGACCCTATTAAAAACACAGATATATTACACTCACATTAGGGATCTAATTACAGTGCCAGAGTTTTAAAAATTCATATATTTTGTTAAACCTTTTTGCTTTTTGAATTAAAAAAATATTTTTAAGTATCAAAATAATTTTTAGGGGCTAGCCCAGTGGCATAGCAGTTAAGCTTGTGCGCTCCACTTCAGCAGCCCGGGATTCGCAGGTTCGAATCCCGGTCGCAGACCAATGCACTGCTTGTCAAGTCACGCTGTGGCGGCATCCCATATAAAGTAGGGGAAGATGGGCAGGGATGTTAGCCCAGGGCCAATCTTCCTCAGTATAAAGAGTAGGATTGGCAACGGATGTTAGCTCAGGGCTAATCTTCCTCACACACACACACAAAATAATAATAATTTTTATACTACTCCAGGTATTTCTGACACACAGCCAGGTGGCACAAATTGAGTTCTACTCTTTTCCCTTTATAAATTCTTGGTAATTTCTTACAACTAAACAGAAGAATCCTCGTGAAGGTGTTAACCTGTATATGGTGATTAAACTGATTCACTGTGATGATGAGCCCATAACTTCAATTTCATAGGTGAACTATAGTATTTTACATCAGAGATTGTCCTGGTGAAAAGCTAGTATTATCCTATATTATATGCCATGTGATCACTACTGTTCTGCTCTCTCCCTCTTTTTTTCCCTCTACAATCTTCTTTACTTCTGATCGACCTTCTCCCATCCACCCCCGTATTTCTCTCTACTTTTTTATTCTCTTGTGTCCTTTGGTGAGTGGAAATTTTTCCAATTTTCTCCACAATTTCCCAAGGAAATTTGAGAAATTAGAAATTTAGGATCAGAAATTTGAATAACAAACAATGCCAGATGTTTCTTTATGAGAAATAAAAAACTAAAGAGATTTACTAAAGCTGCTGTCTGTAGACTTGATGAAAACCTAGGAGAAAGCAAATAATTAAGTTATTATTTCATAACAAATCAGTAACACTCTCCTTAGCTGTCTAGTTTCTCAAATTTTAGGCCATCCATTATAAATACTATCTATTTCAAAATATATGTCCCATTTTCATCCTTAAAAGGTCATGCAGATAGTTATTGGAAAAATAACCAGTATATCCATTATAAAAATGTGGTATTTATTTTGTCTCGTGTGAGATATACAGTAGGATAACTCTGCACAGGCCCCTAGTTTCTGTGACAGTGAGCCGTCTACAAGCAGTCACCTTGGTGAAAAACAGATTATTTTTGAGAGATTTTGTACAATTCTCAGTGCAGGATGATGACATAGGGACAGAAGAAATGAACAACAATATTTAAGATACTGCTTAATATTTAAAAAGGTTAAGTAACAGATGTTTAAAAAGTGCCAAATTGAAAATAAAAGACATGGAAGCTAAAAAAAAAAATTGAACTCAGATGCAGAGAACAGATTGGTGGTTGCCAGAGGTAGGTGGTGGTGGGTACGCAAAATGGGTGAAGGGGGTCAAAAGGTAAAAACTTTCAATTATAAGATAAGTTCTGGGGATACAATGTACAGCATGGTGACTATAGTTAACAATGCCGTATGGTGTATTTGGAAGGTGCTATAAGAGAGTAGCTCTTAAAAGCACTCATCACAAGAAAAAAAATTTGTAACTATGTGAGGTGATGGATGTTAACTAAACTTATTGTGGTAATCATTTTGCAATGTATACATATATCCAATCATTATGTTGTACACCTAAAACTAATATAGTATTATTTTTCAATTATATCTCATACAAAATAAATTGATTAAATTAAAAAGAAAGAAACTAGAAGAAATTGATGTGACTCCCACCATTTAGGTGCTTATATTGAATATAAGAATAAAAATAAACATCACAGGCAATTATTCTCAAGACCAGGTATAAAATCAAAGGTAGGATTTAAAAACACTTTTTAAACTTAACGAAAAGTCTCCAACTTTTCCAAAATATCTAAAATGTATAATTTTTTATATATTCCATTGAAGGAAATTTTTTTCTCCATAGTAATTTCAAATTTCTAGCTCTGAAGTTAAAATAAAAAAAGATTCAAACACCTCTGTTAAAGGAAAAATTGAAAATTTGAAAACAAAGCGTACAAAATGTAAGTAGAATACAAAACTGATTAGGGAATTAAAAATGACAGGGAAAACTGTGACTAAATTATGTAGAAAATATTTTTCTTTTCTTTTTTTTTTTTAAAGAAGAGGATTTTTCATTCCTGGGTACAACAATATTTAGATATGAAAATAAATTTTTCTCATAAGATGTTATTTGATAGTTTTTTATGTTAAATATTTTTTCTACTTGTCCTGATTAATTGATATAAGTTGATAATTAGTATATAGGTCTTAATTAGTTTACTATCTAATGATAGTAATGAATAGGTTCAAACTTTAATGATATCTTACCTTCAAAAGAATAATAATATATTACAGGTTCTTGTGAGGTTTTTCTCATGGTATATATACTTAAATAAGCTGTTAAATATGTCTATGATTTGGTAATCCTCCCACATTATATGAAATTACATGATGCAACAATCACTCTCATGAAAAAGTAAATTAAAACTGCAGCTAGTGGACAATTCAATTTTAAATTTAAATAATATTTATATTGAAAATTTTAATGAGTAATTATTAAATCCTAACATTTTAAAGGCATGGTGTGTGAGTGTAGATGTTTTCCTAATTGCTATCATTGCTGAAATTTCTCAGGTTGCAATGTCATGTGTATTACCTGCAGTTCTATTTTATTTTATCTAAACTTTTAGCTGCATTGTAGTTTGAGAGGCACAACTATCTTCCAACTAATGGGATTTAAACAATGAGATGAAATCCCTGACTCTAACGCTACTTTGCTTGAAATCTTTCTCTTTGAGATGATGGCTAAGTGCACCAGCTCACCAGGTGCTATTTTTACTTCTGTGATTCCATGGTAACAAATTATCTTCACCTTAACCAGGATTTCTCACACAAAGTCCCCTAAAGTAAGGTTGATCTATAGGTAATAACAGAGAACCAAGTAAAATGATTTATTTTGGGGAATGAATTAAAATTAAACAACATACATTTTGCTCAGGACCCAGATAGAAAAAATATAACTTTAAGAGAAAAGATCTAATAATAAATTATATTGGTTCATATCTGAATAAACCTAAATCAGAAAATTCAACCTTTCATTTTATATGAATAACTGTTTGTGGTCTGTGAAGTAAGTAAACATATTTATATTTATTCAATACATCTGAATGAGATAGGGAAATTATTTTTTATAAGGGCTATATATATAAAGTAGAAATAACTATAACATCATTTTGTTCATGCCAAAATTTCATCATATTTAGAATTAAAGTATAAGAAAATGTATCATATGTAGACTTAACATAGAAATTCTTAAGTCGAGTTTAAAATTAATTCATATTTTTACAACAAGGGAAGCCAAACTCGGTCTGTGAATTTGGTTTTATATCGTGATAAAGCAATAGCAAGACTGTCCTTTATTTACACTTCATTTAATTTTACTTTAACTTTTATTTTGTAATTTCAGAGAGTTGAGGTAGTAATTTATAACTTCATTTTTCATATCAGAAATGTAAGATAAAGTTATAGTCTAGATTAGTGTTTTTTTAACGTTTGTGTGTCATTTCATTATACATCTCTATGTAATTTACTAAACCATTCTCTCTTTTTGGTTGTGTAGGCAATTTCAATATTTTTCATTTACCGGCAAGATTTTGATGGCTGTCTTCGTGAATACAGCTCATAATTATCAGTAAGCTATTATTACTTTGGTATTTCAAGATGTGGGATATCAAGGTCAACTAATTTGAACACTTAATATGTCTTTTCAAATGATACTGCCTTATACATTTTCAGAGTTGGGAGTGCAAGATGTCTCCCAATTTTAACTGAGCAAACAAGTTCATAGCAAGGTTTTTGTTCAATATGCTGAAGTCCAACTGCTTCATCTAGCTGGATGCTATACAGTGTGATAAAACATGAAACAAATTAGATGACTCAGGCTATTACACCCACAGGGTTTTCCCTTCAGTATTGGAGTACATTCATGTCTAACAACGGCCACAGTTTTAGATAGTGAATGATATTCAGATGACAGGAGGCTAAACTAGGTAAAATAATTTTAGAAAAATTAAGTCATAACTGTAATAAGGCTGGAACTTCTATGATTATTCCTAATGTTACTCATGGCTAACCAGAAACAGGTTTGAGGAGCCACAGTTTGTCATTTTCCCCAACAGGCATTATTAACATCGAGAAATGATATAAAGAATGGTACTCTGAGATAATAGCACACACGACGTGGATTGGAATCTGATCTCTTACAAGCAATTGTCAGTTATAGCTTTGTAGGGAAAAAATGATATTTAATACATTTAAAGACTACATATTGTAATACCTTTGCAGAGGAAAAAACTCTTGTTTTAAACTCTTTATTTTGAAATATTTTTGTATTTACAGAAGACTTGCATAGATAGTGCAGAGAGGTCCCATATATCTTTCACCTAGCGTCATCTAATATTAACACCTTATATAACCACAATACATTTATTGAAACCAAGATATTAACATTGGTACTACATTATTAAGGAAATTATAGACTTTTCTCAGAGTTCACCAGTTTTCCCAATAATGTCCTTTTTCTGTGCTAATATCTAATTCATGATACTATGTTGCATTTAGTTGTCATGACTCAGTCTCCTATGATCTGTGACCATTTTTCAGTTTATTTCTTCTGCTTCATGACTTTGACACTTTTTGAAGAGCTCTGGTCAGATATTTTTTCAGATATCCACCAATTTGTGTTTGTTTGACGTTTTGTCATGATTAGACTGGGGTTATGTATTTTGGACAAGAACACCACTAAGCTGATGTGGTCTTCTCATCGCATCTTATCAGAAGGTATATGGTATCAACATGACATTAATGGTGATGTATAACCCTGATCACTTGGTTAAGGGACCTTTATTTTTAAAGATAATTTTGTTCCAATGGAAACATTTTACATTTTATAATCGAATTCAATGATATGAATAGCATTTTGACAAAAATTATAGTCCTCTACTATTAATATACTGTTACATATTAGACACTGAAGAAAATTCAGAGTAGTGTCTATTAAAGGCTGACACATTTATATGACTAGTTATGATATATTTTCCTGCCTTGTATATTTATAAGTTTGAAATGTTTCTATAGCCTGCTGAATAAAATATCTTCTGAGGGAAACAGTAGAGGTTTGTTAACTAACCTGCAATTAACTGAATTACTAGATTGACTGTTATTCTTCACAGTTTTGAAAAACTATTGATTCCCAGATTATGATGTACATGCACATGGGCTGGTGGTAATGCTCTCTTATACCCACACTCTTCTACTTGTTGAGTTGAATGCTTACCAAGGGTCTATCTTGTTCATTCCCAAGTGAGTTCATGCAGCTGAATTTGTTATAGTGTTATATAAATTCATTAAATATTATATATACACCTAAGATTTGCAATGAAGGTGATGATTAGAATACAAGCAAGCCAACAGAAATAATTTCAAATTTATCATCAATAATACAATCAAAAATTAGAAAATACCTTGTAAATTTTAAAATAATTCTGTTAGAAGAATGCTAAGAAAATATATTCAAGTTATAGATCTATCTTAAAGAAAATAAACTGGGAGATCATAAGTGAAGTAAAAAAAAGATATGGAATGCAAATAGTTAAGGACTTACCTATATCAAAAGATTGGCAAGTAAAAATACATTTAAGTAGTATAAGTTCAAATTGTTAAAAATTCTTGCCCTGCTTGAACAAAAGTTAAATATGGAGACATGCTTGAAATACTTAATACTTATTTATTCTCTCATTCATTTGCCCACCCATTTTTTAAATAAATATTACTCATTATCTGTTACATGGCACTGTGTTCAACATTAGAAAAAATTGTGTTAGCCTGGCCAACATTCACACAAAACACATAGTTTAATTTAGAAAACATTAAATGATATAAAAACAGGTCAAAATTAGAGTTTTATAAAAATAATACAGAATAACAAGGGAGACTATAAATGGATGGTGCAATTTACATTGTGGGGTCAAAATGGTCTTTCATAAGAATGCTCATTACATTTGAGACCAAAGAATTTCTGGAGATTAGATAATAAATTAATGAAGGAAGAAGCTGAGAAAATAACAGATGCAAAGGCCCCAAATGAGGAGAAAACTTGGGACATTTGTGGAACTTGAAGAAGAGCTTTATATATGGAGTAGTGCTGAGGTGAAGATTGGAAGAGTTCTACAAAAGGAACACTGCCCATGAAGAAGAATAGACAAACACCACAGAGGAAGTACTGCCCGTTGGAAAGAATGGAAAAGCACTGACCAAGGAGAACAGGAGAATAACACCAGGAATGGAGCACAGCCTTTGATGAAGAATTGAAAGACACTATAGATGGTAATGAAAGAAAGAGCACGAAGATGAAGCACTGACCATGGTGAAGAGTGAATAAGCTCCATAGGTAGAGCAGAGCCTGTGGTGAACAATGGGAGACCATTCTAGATGGAGCTTGTGGTAATGAGTGCCAGGGCAGTACAGAATAAGAGGTGTTGGTGGAAATACACGGAAAAGCACTATAGATGGATCACTGCCTGTGATGAAGAACGGAAGAGTGACATGGAGCAGAGCTTGTAAGGAAGAATGGAAGAGCCCTAAGCTTGATTCTTTGCCTTTAATGAGCGTGATGGGCAAAGCACTACGTGTGGTGAGTAATGGAAGAGTGCTATGGATAGGATACAGACTCTCATGGAAAAATGATAAATTCAATTACACTAAGCTTAAGAACTTCTATTCATCAATATATACTTAATAAATGACCAACCAAAAACTTAGAGTAAATATTTGTAAATTTTTCAAAAACTGAATGTCAGTATTAGACAAAGTACTAGTGGTTTCCAGAATATTAAAAAAATTCTCAAATCATTAACAAACTCACAAATAACCCAACAGAAAAATGGGCAAAAACATTATACAGATACTACCACGTAGGAAATACACATGGCCAAGAAACATGTAAAAAAATTCATTTTCATTAATAATTAGGAAATGAAACCTCAACGGTATAGATAAAAGAAATTGCAAATGACTTATAGTACTAAATTATGTCAACGATAGAGATCCACCCTGAACTCTCTTGAACACTGCTAGTGAAAGTGTATTTTGAAAAGAATTTGGCATTAGGTAATAACAGTTGGTTATTCTCATTCTATATAATCCAGCTATTGCAATCCTAGGCATTTAACTTGGAGAAAATCTTCTAGATGTGTGTGAAGAGACATTTACAATAATATTCATAGCAGCATTTGTTGTATTACAAAAAAGCTGATCAACATTAGATTGGGAAAAAATAATTGTGATATAGTCATAAAATGGAATAATATAAGGCAATAAACAATGAACACTACATACCACATTTGTCAATATAGGTGAATACAGTCATTGTTGAGGAAACGAAGAAAGTCATGAAATAAAGCTCATAGATAAACAATTTTCTGAATGGCATTGTGAGGAGCTCCATGGACTCCCCAGCAAAACAACCATAAAAGATGAAAATTAAACAAATAAACAATTATCTAAACTCTCTGGAAACATGTAGAAACATTTATTCAAGAATATCTACTAAATCTCAGGAAGAACAGCAAGTATGTGGCATTTGTCACAACCACTCCCACTCTACATGTCACCTTCCCAGCTCAGGGTGTTGGAAGCTCCACTCTGGATGTCTGTGGTGAAGAATATTGAGCTTTCTCTTCCCCAGCTCTCAGTCAATGTCTATGCTATTTTGCCAGGAGAGGCAGGCTGTCAGCATTTTTCATTCCTTCCTCTCTCCAACCCCAAGAGTTCAGGGGCTTTCTTTATCCACCTAGCACACACATATTGGTTGGATGTTGTACCCCAGGTGTGGGAGATGGAGATTCCTGAGATGCCAATCATCCTTGCCTTCGTTTGTTTGCATGGCAGAGGTTCCACACCAGAAGACGTAAGTTGAGAAGACTAGAGGTTACTACCTCTACCTCCACCCAGCTCCACACTCTTAAAGTCACTCCAAGAAAAGCAGGTGACTGTCCACTTCTCCAGCTCTGGGGCAGTGGTGCAGAAATTTAGCCCCAAGGAGAGGCTGGCTATAAGAACAGAGAGCTCTGAAGCTCTGCCCAAGGGAGCTGTTGAGTAATTACCAGGAAGCTGGTAGTTTGAAGAGAGCAACAAGCTAAACTACAGGCCAGTTAATATCCTAGAAAGAATCAGGGAAAGATATAGCTAAGAAGAGCCCTCCTGTAGTTAGAACAAATTTCAAATATTTGCCTTAAAAACTACCCCTGAAAAGGAACCTTAATTTAATTAGATCATAATGTGTAACAATTTATACCTCAGGGCATTGTCAAAAACAATAGAGCAATGAACCAGCAATTAGTGGAACCTAACTGTTGGTGTGATACCAAGAATGGCCTACAGCTTAACAGAGAGATCAGGGAAAGAGGCAGCCAAAGATAGCCCTGCTAAAACCACTGTCATCCTTGCGTTACTGTAATAAGCCCAAGGCTATACCCTCTAGCAGTGACATGAGAGAAAGAAAAGAATAAAAAAATTGAAAACCTAATGAACAAATACTTCCCAAATTTGTGGAAAAACCTTAATCTACACATCCAAGAAGTTCAACCAATTCTAAGTTGCATAAAAAGAAATAAATCCACACTCAGATACATTATAGTAAATCTAATGAAAGATACAGATTTTCAACAACATCTTGAAAGCAGCAATTCCTTGTACTAATCATGTACAAGAGAACTCCAATAAGATTAGCTGTCAAAAACAGTGGGGGCCAGAAGGCAGTGTGATAACATATTCAAAGTGCTGAAAACAAACACACACACACACAGAAGTCAATCAGGACTCATCTTCAGCAAAATTATCTTTCAAAAATGAATATGAAATACAGACATTCCCAGATAAACAAAAACTGAAAGATTTCATAGATAGCAGGCCATACTTACAAGAAATACTAAAAGAAGTTTTTCAAGGGAAAGAAAATTACCCCAGACAGGAATTCAAACTCATGGCAAAAATTAAGAGCACCAGTAAAGCTAATTAAAAAACATTTAGCAGCCAGTGAAAATGCATATTTTCTCTCCTGTCTTGTCTTACCTGATTTAAAAGGCAATTGTATAAAATAGTATATATATGTATATAATTACATGGTGGGGACTATAACGTTTAGAAATGGAATATATTTGACAATAACAGGATAGAGCATGTGGATGGGAGAAAAGCTGTATTGGAGCAAGGAATGACACCAGATAGTAACTTGAATCCACAGGAACAAAGAAAAGAAATCTAGAAATGATAAATAAAAAGGTAACAAACTCTGTAAATATATACTTCTTGTAATAAAGAAGTATATACTAAATATATACTTCTCTGTAAATAAAACTAAATGATAAATGTAACAAACTCTGTAAATATATACTTCTCTCCTTTTCTTCTCTCAGATTCTTTAAAAGACATAACATTGTATAAGGTGATAATTATGACAATGTATTGTTGGTTTTATAACATATATAGATGAAGTATCTATAACAATAATTGCACAAAGGAGAAAAAGAGAATAGTGCTAGATAGGACTGAATCTCACTGAAATTAAGTCAGTGTACACTGAAACATATAGGTTAAATGGCAGATTAAATTCAACTATATCAATAACATTAAATATAAATGAATTTAACCATCTAATCAAAAAGCAAAGATTGACAGACAAAATGAAAAAAAAAAAATCCCAAGGCCAACTACATGCTGTTTATGGGGGACACACTTTAGAGTCAAGGATACAAATATATTAAAAGTTAAAAGATGATAAATATATTAAAGATTAACAGATGGTAAATATATTGAAGGTAAAGAGATATATTATGCAAAAGCAGCTATGAGAAAGCTGGAGTGGCTATATAAATATCAGACAAAGGTTGAATTTAAAACAAAAAATGTGACTAGAGATAAAGAGGGACATTGATTAAATGTCCAGTCTATCAGAGAGATATAACAACTGTAAATATACCTGCACCTAACAATGGAGCCCCAGTTTATATACAGCAAAAACTGACAGAATTGAAGGGCAATATAGATAATTCAACAATAATAGCTTGAGACTTCAATACCTCACTTTCACTAATGGATAGAACAAGTAGGCAAAAGATCAATAAGGAAATAGAAGATTTGAACAAACTATAAACCAACCAGACCTAACAGATCTATATAACATTCTACCCAATTAGAAGAGAATATACATTCCCCTCACATGCACATGGAACATTCTCTAAGATAGACCATATGATTAGCCATAAACCAAGTCTAAATAAACTTACAAAGAATGGAATCATGTAAATTATGTCCTCTGACTTCAATGGATGAAATTAAAAATCAATAACAGAAGGAAATATGGCAAATTTAGAAATATGTGGAAATTAAGCAACATATTCCTACATAACCAATGGGTTAAAGATGAAATCATAAGGGAAATTAAAAAATATTTTGAGATGAATAAGCATGAATACACAACATATCAAAACATGTGGGATCATATAATTCAGCCTTAATACTTAAACTTTAAAAATAAATAAAGATCTCAAATCAATAATCTAATCTTCCACCTTAAGACAATGGAAAAAGAAGAGTGAAATAGATTTAAGCAAGCGAAGGAAGAATATAATAAAGTGGAAATTTATGAAATTTAGAATAGAAAAACAATAGAAAGCATCAACAAAACCAAAAGTTAGTTTTTTGAAAAGATCAAAGAAAATTGACAAGCTAGCTAAACTGACCAAAAGAGAGAAGGCTCAAATAACTAAGATCAGATAGGAACAGGGCATAATTGATATGAATTTTACAGAAATAAGAATGATAAGGGAGTACTATAAACAATTGTGTGGCACAAATTAGATAACTTAGTTGAAATGAAATAATTCCTGAAAAGGTACAAATTAATGAAACTGACTCTAAAGGTAATAGAAAATTTGAACAGACATTTATCAAGAAAAGAGAGTGAATTAGCAATTTTAAAAATGTCCATTAAGTAAAGCTCAGGCCCACAGGGCTTCACTGATGAATTCTCCAATAGCTACAGCTAGAATTACCATATGACCTGCAGTTCCAAGAGAAATGATATTTTGTCCACACAAAAACCTGTACACGAAAGTTCCTAGCAGCGTTATTCGTAACAGCCAAAACGTGGAAACAGCCCCAATGTTCATCAACTGATGAATGGAAAAACAAAATGTGATATGTTATACAATGGAATATTATTATTTATTCATATAAACAATGAGATGCTGATATGTGCTACGTTATGATTGAACCTTAAAAATATCATGCTTAGTGAATAAAGAAACCAACAAGAGACCACATATTATATGACATTCTTTATGTGAAGTATTCAGAATAGGCAGATCCATAGACATAGAAAATATATTAATGGTTGCCAGGGCCTGGGGGAGGAGTATTGAGGGGGAATGGTGAGTGACTGTTAGTGGATCTGGGTTTTTTCTTAGGGAAGTATGAACATGATCTAAAATTGATTTTGGTAATGGTTGTACTACTCTGTGAATATACTAAAAATAATTGAAATTTACTCTTTAAATGAGTGAACTGTATTGTTATGGACTGAATGTTTGTGTGTTCCAAAATTCACATATTGAAGCCTTAACCTTCAAGGAGGTTACATTTGGAGATGCGGCCTCTGAGGAAGTCATTAAGGTTAGGTGAAATGATAATAGGATTAGTGTCCTTGTAAGAAGAGACACTAAGACACTAAGGGAGCTCACTCTCTTCCCAAGCACACACGAAGAAGTGGTCACAGTGAAATGGTGGCTGCCTACAAGCCAAGAAAAGAGGCCTCAGAATGAAAACTACCTTGCTGGCACCTTGATCTCAGACTTCCAGCCTCCAGAACTGTGAGGAATAAATATCTGTTGATCAAATCACCCAGATTGTGGTATTTTGTTATGGCAGCTCTAGCAGACAAAAACATGTATGGTACGTGAATTAAATACAGCTGTTATTTTTTAAAAATGGGCAAATGATTTGAATAGATTTTTTCCCAAAGAAGTTATACAAATAACCGATATGCATATGAAAAGATAGTCAATATCAGTCATTAGGTAAATGCAAATGAAAACCATGAGACACAGTGCACACCTGCTAGAAATTGTATATGAAGTCCCCACAAAAATTGTGCATGAATGTTCCTAGCAGCATTATTCATAGCAGCCAAAAAGTGGAAACAATCAAATTGTCCATTAACTAATGAATGGGTTAAAAAAAGTAGTATATCCATACAATGGAATATTATTTGCCATAAAAAGAAATAAAATGCTGATATATCCTAAACATTATGCTAAGTGAAAGAAGCCAGACCCCAAAAGACACACGTGGTGTGATGCTTACATAAGGTGTCCAAAATAGGTAAATTCTTCGAGACAGATAGTAGATTGGTGGTTACCAGGATCTGGGGGAAGGCGGGAATGGAGAATGACTGCTCTTGGGCATGGGTTTTCTTTTCGGCACTATGAAAATATTCTAATATTCTAAAATTAAAAAGAGGTGATGGTTGCACAACTCATGAATATATTATAAAAAACACTGAATTGTACCCTTTAAAAGTGAATTTTATGAAGTTGAACATAAAAACAGACCAGAAATTAGAATAAAAGTGTAGTGTAAAAACAAAACAGCAAAAGAAAATGTACAAAATTTTCCAATCCTATAAAGCTATAAAGTAGGTGGTGGTGTATACATAGATGATAAAAGTAAAAAGAGATCAAGGGCATATTTACCAGGAAATCAGGGTAATGGCTATTTTCGAGAAGGAAGGAAGGATATGATCAGAGAAGGGCCCAGAAGAGGCTTCTGCATCACCCTTTTCAAAACACCTGCTTGTTTAACACACCCAGGTGGTTGTTCAGGGTCCATTGCTGCAGTTCTAATGAGAAATAATTTAGGCTATAAAAGCAAAAAAAAAAAAAAAAAAAAAATAGGATCACATAATTGTTGAGATCCCAAAGTGACTCATCCATCTGTTGAGTTTTTCTCGTTGCATAAGTCTCTTTTAATTTATTTATTTTAATAAATCGGATTTTACAAAGGGCATTCTATTGGCTATTCTTTTTTCCTCCCCATCTCTGCTCCAACTCCTCTACTCTGCTGTGTGTCCTGACAGATTTTTCTTTGTGGAGTGCCTCCTCCAGCCTCCCAGGCATGCTGGTTCCCAGTGGGGTTTGACCAATTGGAGCTATCCACAAGAGATCAGAGTGTGGGAGGAAAGAGGACTGGGGATAATTAATCCTTTTGTTCCTTCCCTGCCGCCTCACAGTTTTCACTGAAATTCTATTCTGTCTACAGCTTCTGTCAGGCGGCTGGTCTTCCAAGGTTCCAGCTCTGAATAAAATCCTAGTACACCATTTCCTGTACCTGCCCCTGGGAACTTCATGCGATATTGTCTTCCTGCTGTTGTTAGTTAATGGGTGACGCAATATTGCCTGTTGGTTCCCTCAATCCTGCTCACAATTCCGTAAATAGTCTCTTTATTAAAAAGTCTCTTTATAAAAAAAAGTCCCAGCTGAATATGTGATCTGGTCTCTGCCTGATTCTTAATTGCTGCAAGGTTAATCAGAACTTTCAAACTCATTCTAAATTTTATTAAATTTTGTAGCGGTTTTTACACAATTAATCAAAGCAGAAGATTGAGAATTATCCATGTATCCATGTAGTAAAATCACACGTTGTAAATAATTCACATCCCCCAAGTGAAAGATTACTATTCTTTTTTCTCAATATTAACAACATAACTGTATAAATCTCTGCGTTCCTTTAGTTTTGAAGTTTTATACTTAAATGAGAGTCATTATTTAGTAGGGATGTATGTATGGTTGTATAAATATTTTGACAATTTTTTTCATTATCAGTAATTTTTAAGAACATATTACAACATCTTTGTTTTAGCTTTCAGTATATTCTATGTAAGAAAGAAAGAAGGCTAAATCTTTAAATCACATGCATTGACTTTTCCAAAATTTGACCTATGCTTAACTATATTTCTTATAGCACTCTTGCCACAATATCTGAATCTAGGTCTGACCTAGGTCTCTGGTATTCTATGGTAGTTCTTGGTCCCGACTGAGCCTCTGGATAATGCTAACTATAGTTTAAATAAAGTTACTAGTCAGTCACAGATTTAACAACCTCTTGTATTTCCCCTTGGATGTTGTTGTATTTGGGACAATAGAAACACATTTGCAGTACAATATACCATAAGCAGCTAAACTAGCAAGTCAGAAAATTGTGTGTAGTACTCAGATATAAGAAACACACAAATGCTCAACAAAAAAATTATATATTGCCATAGAAAAATAAAATACAAATTATAAATATATGTATTATAGACAATCTCTTGGACTCCCTGGAAAGTGTTTACAAATCCCCATGGACCCAAGGATAACAGTAGGAGGAAGCAGCACAGAAGGAAAGATAGGACCACAGCTAATCAGGTTTACGATTTTTTTATTGTTATTTCAATACTGCATTATTCTATTATATGCAGTATATAATAGTGATACTGTATTATTTCAATGTGATTATAATCAAGTGAAATAATATTAACCAGCATAGATTCCATATTCAATGCACGTAATCCAATCTCCAAACACTTTAAAGTAAGGGTCAGTTAAACAGAATTCAGACCTAATTATAAGGTGGATGGGAGAGCTGCTTTTTCTGGAGTTCAGTAGGCACTATCTTAGCAGCCAATCAAATAAAAGGTAAAGACTATTATTCTGACATTTCTGGAAATCCATCTGCTTTTGGTAAACAATCCAGTTAACTCATCTTTGGGATGTTAGGAAAGAGTTAACGAAGAAATAAATTATAAGCAGTAACATATACAACTTGTAGATAATTGTGTTTTTAAATAACACGTGTTCTGACACCTTAAACACTCACTTAACTATAGCCACAGAGATCTTAGGGATCTAAATGGAGGATGGAGCTATCATATCAAAGAAAGAAATTGTTTTTTGATGGTATTATTTCTAAATCTGTATCAGAATTGAAGTGCTGAAGCTTAGATCAAAAGTCCTGTAATTTTGTTCCGTGCGGTGGAGTGAATAATTGAGGCAAATGGTTAATTAGTGCAGTGTCAAAGAACATGTTTTTATTATCTTGAAAGGTGTGTCAGATTAATCAGATAAATTTGAATTTAGTTAATTATCTCTATTATATATGTTCCCGGAAGGACTTTATATTTATTTGTAAGTCATTTGACAGTCATCAAGACTTCTTAAAAAAAATTCTAAGGCATATATGTCTCTGTTAGTACCCGATAATTAAATCTAAGTTTTAAATATTTACTACAATCTTAAGAAAAATGATATCAGAATATTAACTATATATTTTTTAATTTAAAACGACAGTTAATAGTATAATATGATATTTTGTTTCAGTAAGTTCTGTCACTGACTTTTCTTTTAGTTTATTCTTACATGAGGATACCCTAAAATACATTTATGAAGGAACTTTAGCCATTTTTCTGACTTCGTTACACATTTAATAAATGACATACTAGATATACTAGAAAAATTTAGGAGACAGTTTATCAATTACTTATCTATAAAGACATAGATTCCATTATATATGCCTGTTATTTTAGAATCTGTTGCAAAATTTTCTTGAATTAGGTGATCCAGATCATATTTAAGTTTTATGAAGGTGGGACTTTATCTCATTTATTGAATTATCTTCAGTATTCTTAATAATGCCTGTTATAGGAGAGGTGCTTGAAAATAATTTTTGAATGAATGAATGCATAATATTTTCCAGACTTGCTATATCTTTTTATTAAAAGTACATGCAATTTGTTTCTGATTTATGCAAATAAAGCTGAAAAATGCAAAATGCCGTGAGAATAGATGCCATTTCATTTTTGTCCACTTCATATCTCTCAGAGAACCAGGGACAAAACTCAAATAGATATAGTGTCTACCACTAGGCAAATTTGCCTTAAAAAATTTTTACAAATATAAAAAATAAGAAATGAATTAAAAGGCTGAATCTCTGTAAATATTAAGCTTGGGGAAGTCATCTGAGCAGAAATCTCTTAAAGTTTAGTTATTATCTTTTTACCTAATACATTGCACAGAGAAAATGCAAGTCCTCATAACCTTTGTATACTGAATTTAATACAAAATTACCTTGATTGGGGCCGGCCCCATGGCATAGTGTAAGTGCATGTGCTCCACTGCTGGCGGCCCGGGGTTCAGATCCCAGGTGAGCACAGACGCACCACCTGTCAGGCAATGCTGTGGCAGCGTCCCACAAAAAGTGGAGGAAGATGGGCACGGATGTTAGCTCAGGGCCAGTCTTCCTCAGCAAAAAGAGGAGGATTGGCATGGATGTTAGCTCAGGGCTGATCTTCCTCACACACACACACAAAAAAGTAAATAAAGATAAAAACAAAAACCAAAATTACCTTGATTAATACATAGTTGGCAATTAGCTATTTCAATTAGAGTATTGAAAAAATATCTTAAAAAAATAAATGTTACCTCATTTTATAGACACTGTCCCAGAGTCTTTGTCTTGTACTATTTATATCTCTAGAAAACGTAGTTCACTTAAAGAGTAATGAGGTGTATGAGCTAAACTGAGTCTATGGTTTATATTTTTGTATGTGGCTGGGGATCCGAATTGGGTTAATTCTGATTGGGGGACAACTTAATCAACATAAAATAGAAAGAAACTTGGCAAAAGAAAGCAGTTACTAATGGTGGGGTTCTTTAAACCAAGTTAACTGCTTGGTTCTATTCTCAATTTTATTATGATTGATCAACCACATATTATGATTCAAATTCAAAGACTGAAGAAATGAACAGCTCAGTAGAGGAAGTATTCATGAAAAAGCTAAAGGGGAAATGCAGCACAGATCATAAACCCTCTCAGTTTGTTACAGCAGAATAATTTAGCTTCCGTCATATATATCTATTATTTGCTTCTTTGGTGGTGCCAAATGCCTATCTAACTGTTCCTCCATTAGCGCCTTCCTCCTCTACCATCTTCTGTCTTCTTTTAAAAATTTTGCCCATGGTTCCTTAATTAATATATGAATAATATTTTTGTGGAAAAATAAGAAGAAAATACATGATTTTAAAAATCAGGTAACAATAGGGCCGGCCTGTGACTTAGCGGTTAAGTGCATGCGCTCCGCTGCTGGCGGCTCGGGTTCGGATCCCAGGTGCGCACCCGACACACCGCTTGTCCGGCCATGCTGAGGTGGCGTCTCACATACAGCAACTAGCAGGATGTGCAACTATGACATACAACTATCTACTGGGGCTTTGGGGGAATAAAAGGAGGAGGATTGGCAATAGATGTTAGCTCAGAGCCGGTCTTCCTCAGCAAAAAGAGGAGGATTAACATGGATGTTAGCTCAGGGCTGATCTTCCTCTCAAAAAAAAAAAAAAAATCGGGTAACAATAAAAACAACATCAAAAAGTCCACCTATTGAAGTTACTGTTTATCAATTATTATTAGGTCTCATTGGACTATTCACAGAGTGGGTGAAGGAAGAAGTGTTTGATGAAGCATTTTGGGAATTGCTAGGCCAGAAAATAGATGTTAAAATACATATTTCAATTCTTGTTTGCCAATACTGTCTATGGCTTGCTAGACTCTGTGATAAAATTTTCTCTCGACAAAGACAAAATGGCAATAAGAAAGATAAATTGGTGAAGTTTTCATAAAGCTAGATTTATTCAATTTAAATATTTAAATTTAAGTATTTTATTTTGAGATTATTCCCTTCCTACATGTTTAATACTATAGTTTTTTTAATATGAAAATATTCTGGTAGTTTGGTGTACTTTTATATCCATGGTGGCAAAAATTTTTTAAGCCAACTCTATATGTTCTACTGATACATGGGAGTGTGTGCAAATTTTTGCTTGCCTTTGAAATCCAAAATCTCAAGACCATTGTTATTGATGAGTCTATTTTTTAAGCTAATTCAGAAACTATTTTATTCCCTTGTCTCAAATACTGTATATTGATTATTCCTCATTTCATTAGATTTAGAAGATCTGCCACACAAAATAATGCAAAATTAACCTCCAAAATTTGTCTGCACATATTTACCTTTTACCAGTTAACACGACTTTGTGTTACTAGATGACTGTATAGATATGTATCTCCTTGTGGTATGAACTGATTGGACATAAATGTAAGAGAAAGCGTTTTGTTTTTAAAAAGCTAGTTGATTACAAGAAAACTTTCACTAATGTTGCTACATCTTGGGTAGAGTCCAAGAATGCTTGGGTGAACTAATCATATTCCCTATCAGAGAATGTAAATGGAAGCAGTCAGAGACTGGGGCTAACACCTCACGATTTTCTATTATCTCCAGTATTCTTTGTGGTTCCCTTAGCATTGTTTATGGAAAATAAAGCGTGTGAAGTTTGTTCACTCATTCGTTTATTAATCCACAATTACTTATTAAAGACTTGTCATCTATAAACACAGTCTAGGCAGTGAGAATAGAAGGTAAAAAGGCAGAAAAGACTCCTGTATTCATGGCAAATATTAACATCTCTATACTCGTAAAGATTTCTAGTTCAAGATTTAATTTTAAAACAAATATTCATGAAAGGCTTATCACAGTCCAGTTCTCTATTAGTGCCTGGAAAATCACTAGTGAACAAAAAATACTGTTCCTTCCCTCTTGGAGTTTAGATTCTAGTAGGGGTGGGGAGGGAGAGAAAATACCCAAATCAATACATATGAGATGGGGAGAGTTGGTATGAAGAAAATAAACAGGATACAGAGTAAGTGTGGAGGTCCAAGAAAATCTCTCTGATTAGTTAACTTTTGAACAGAAACTAGAATACTATACCCAGTGATCAAGATTCAAAAAGAACATTTCATGAAAACATGAGAGAGATTTTATCACCAGCACAGCCTAATAAAAAGTATTCTTAAAGAATTCATTTAGGCAGAATGAAAAGGATCACAAATGGAAATTTTTACTTGCAAGGAGGAATTTTTACTTTGCAAAGCAAAGAAAGTGGGGCGTATGTGATCATATCTGAAACCATAATAATAAGAATGTCCTGTGGAATTTAAAAAGAAAGAAGCAAAAAACTCCCCAACAATACCACGTAAATCAGGAAGAAGCTATTGATGTCAAGCCTTTTTAAAGTCCTTGTATTATCTGGGAGGTTGCTATATTGATGGATTTGAACATATGATATGTTAACTATACATGTTTATTATTTCTAGGATAACAAAATAAAATAAAAATGGAGTTTATAGCTTTCCAAATAGTACAGGAAAAAAATGAGAAAAATTAAATGCTCAATTCAGATGAGGTCAAGAAATGAAAGTAAAAGAAAAACACACATTGACTGAGATAAATAAAAGCATAGAATACGATGGTAAAAATAAGCCCCCAGTTAAGACAATAAATATAATTAGATTAAATGTTTCACTAAAACACAAAAATTTTTCCACTTTATAGCCAAATTCAGCTACCCACTCTTTACGAAAGACAATTTTTAAATCATAAAAATATACAAATGATAAGAGTAAAAAGAAAAAAATAACCAAAAGAAGACCTGTGTAATTATATTAATATCGGACAAAATAGTCACTAATGGAAAAAAGCATTATTGAATATAAAGTGTCACTGCATGATGATAAAAAGTTTAATTCATCCAGATTATATAAAAATTATTTACTTGTATAAACTTCACAAAATAATTTCAAAAGCAGATAATATAAATGTTTGTAAAAACCACAAAAAGAAATAGAAAATATATACCTACATGTGGATATTTTATTTGTCTCAGTAACTGATAGATCAAACAGGCCAAACATCAGTGAAAATATTGGAGATTTAAACAACACAATCAATAAACAAGATGTAATGAGCATATGGAAGATTTTACACAGAACATTAGAGATTCAACAACTTTTTCTTTCTTTCTTTTTTTTTTTTTTGTGAGGAAGATCAGCCCTGAGCTAACATCCATGTTAATCCTCCTCTTTTTGCTGAGGAAGACCAGCTCTGAGCCAACATCTATTGCCAATCCTCCTCCTTTTTTTCCCCAAAGCCCCAGCAGACAGTTGTACGTCACAGTTGCACATCCTTCTAGTTGCTGTATGTGGGATGCGGCCTCAGCATGGCCGGAGAAGCGGTGCATCGGTGCGTGCCCGGGATCCGAACCCGGGCTGCCAGTAGCAGAGCACGCGCACTTAACCGCTAAGCCACGGGGCGGCCCCAACAACTTTTTCAAACATACATGGATGTTAATGAAAACTGACTTCCTCCTGTGCTGTAAAGCAAGCCTCAACCAGTTTTACAAGGTAAGTATCATACAGATAGCATTGTTTGACAAAACTTCTGCTAAATTAGACATCTAGCAATAAACAAGATAAGCAGGGAACCTCCATGAGCTTAGAAATTTAAAAACATTGTTCTGAATAATTGGCAGATCAAAGAAAAATCAGAATGGATGTTAGAAAATAGGGCTGATTTTTAAAATTATTATATATCAAAACTTGTGGAATGTATATAACTCAGTTGGGAATATAGAGCCTTAAATTTAATATTAGGAGGAAAAGAGAGGCTAAAATAAATGAGTTAAATATCCCACTTTAAAGTTTAAAAATCAATAGCTATAGAATAAACCCAGAGAAAATAGAAGATAGGTCTTCATAAAGAGGCTGTCTCTGAAGCCAGACTGTCTACATGTGAATCTCTGCTTTCCCTCTTACTAGGTTTTTGACCTTGGGCAAGTAACTTAAGCTCTCTGATTTCCTCATGTATAATGTATGGGGGATAGTAATAGCGCCTGCCTCGCAGAGTTGTGGTGAGGATTGAATGAGTCAATATATAAAAGATACAGGGTGCCAAGATTTTGCTCAGTAGTTTGTGGTTAGCCTTTATTATTAAAAAAGCAGAAATTAATTAGGAAGAGATAAAGCACATCTTAAAGTGAAAACTGCTTCTTTTACAAAAGTGATAAAATCGACATACCCCTTCCAATACTGACCTGGAAAACAGAAAGAAGGCCAAATTGACAATGTTCATAAAGAACAAGTGGAACATGAGGACTGAGGGACCATACACAACTCTTTTGACAGCTTTCCTCTGAAGACTGTCATACAAAATGAGGCGATATCTAGAGAAGGCAGGTTGGAGCCAAGTGGGGTTGTAAAACTGTCCTTATTTTTTTAGGATGGGCTAAGTTAAGGCGAGTTTGTATGCAGGTGGCAAAGATCCAGCTGAACAAGAATGTGTTGGATCCCCTGAGAGGTCAAGGGAAGCAGCAATTCACAGGGGAGCCGACATAGGCCAGGAAAAATAAATTATTTATGAGTGAGTCTAGTTTAAATAAACAGGATTCTGTGAGACTGTTTCTTTTTTAAAGAAAGCACTGCTTTTGCCAGAGGAAGAGGTGTTAATTTGGGAGCAACTGATTACTGGGAGTCAGATCTCTGCCAGGCACCCTGCTAGGAGGAACACAACGATTAACAAGGTAGGCCTGACTGGGGTTTGTTTAATTACTCATTTAGAGTTTTGAAGGAGAAGGCAAACCTCAGTCAGGAATTACAGCCAGAAACACTAATGTAAAGGAAACCTTAATCTTTGAAACTCCTACTCCAAGACCTTTGTATTTGCCCTTCTGCCTGAAATACTACTCTACCCAAATATCATGCCAGTATCTCCCTGGCTCACTCACCCCCTTCACGTAGGGCTCCTCTCAGACATTACCTATTCAGTGAAGCCATTCCCAACTATGCTATTTAAAGAGTACCCTCTTCATCTTCTATCCTGTGACCCTATTACCTGTCTCTCCAATATTGCTTATCACTTCCTAACGTTGCATAATTTTCCTATTTTTATTTATTGTTTCTACCTCCCATTGGAATGCAAATTGCTTGAGGGCAGGGGCTTTATTTTGTTCGGTATTGTATTCTCATGTCCTAAAATGGTACCTGACATTCATATGGTCCTCAATAAATGTGAAGGAAGGAAGGAAATGCATAAATACAGTTGTTTTTGCCAGTAATCTAGAGCTCTGTCTTCCTTCTTACCTTTCACTCACTCACCATCAACACTGAACTCTAATCCTGTCAACTCTACCTCTAAAATGTGTTTTGATTCATTGTAATTCTCTGTATCTCCATTGCCATTACCCTACTCCAATACACTTACATCTATTGTCTAGAGCTTAATAATAACCCCCTAAATTCTATTGTTTCTGCCCTATTTCTCTGATTCTACTTAATCTCTTCAAATATGTTTACTTACTAGAATCTGAGACTTTTTTTTTTTTTTTTTTTGCTGAGGGAGCGTCACCCTGAGTTAACATCTGTTGCCAATCTTCCTCTATTTTGTCTGTGGGTTGCTACCACAGCGTGGCTGCTGATGGTGGTGTAGGTCTGGCCCCAGGAACCGAACCTGGGCCACTGAAGTGGAGCATGGCAAACTTAACCACTAGGCCATCGGGTGAGACATCTCTTTAAAATAGAAATCAAATATCATTACTTCCCATGACCAGTGACTTTCTTCCTCTTAAAAAAATTCAATTTTTCTTAGAAAATCCAAATTTCTTACCAAATTCTTCAAGAAGTTATTGTACACTGTGGACCCTACCAACCTCTCCTATATAATCTCCAAACAATTTTACTGTTGTTCTCTCTTCATTCTAGGCATATTGGTCTTCTGACACCCCAACTCTTTCTCACTTTAGAACCCTCGGTTTTGATGTATTGTATACCTAGGACACTCCTCTCTCATACTTCTGATGGAAGAGTCTTTCTTATAATTCATGTCTCAGTTTAAATGTCACTTATTCAGAGATAATTTGCCCTCACTGTCCCACCCTCTCTCTCTGCAATCATGGTCTCACAGCTCTCTATTGCCGTCCATTATGGCACTTATGTAGAGCTGTAGCTATCATCGTCTTTAATATTTACATGGATTTTTATCTTTCTTTATAAAGTACAAACTCCAGTAGAGCAGGGGCATAGTGGTCACGTGACATTGTACATATAGCACTGGAATCATGTTGAACATATAATTGTCAAGAACTGTGAAGAGTCAGAGATTCTACCCTGCTTGAAAGCTTACAAGTTAGTCTGCCTCCATGTCATAGATGCAAACAGGAGACATGAGATTTCTGGGTCAGAGACAAAGGATTTTATTACACCCAGTACACCAAGGAGCATGCACTTCAAGTTTGCACCAGTTTCATCTGCACAAATCCCCTGGAGGCAATCTGGATCAGCCTAGGTGAGTACTAGGTGGATCTGTGTCACGGCTAAGGAACTCTGATCTTAGGGAACTACAGTCCTTAAAAGGTCTTCCAGCAAACCTGCTCAACCTATGTCCCAGAGGGAGACTTTTTTTATTATCCTAGACAGCCAACAAACCTACTCTCTTCTCTTGAGTGAGACACTATCTCTGTATACCAATGTTGTTTGCATTACAGACATCCTTAAAAAGATAATCCAGAACAAAAGCTGGCAATGCCTCTGTTCAGAGGAAATGCAGAAATATGAGACCCATGGGTACTGATTTCCCAAGAATAATAGGAATTCAATAATATTTCCCATTTGAGTAAAAGTCAGCTTCATTCTTCGTGTAACCATTTAGGGTAGGGGTGACAGTAAAAGTCTAGATGAACATCAATCATCTCATGAGTAGGGGAAATTAAGCCAAATTGGGAGGATTTCATGGATGGTGTCCCTGGAAAAGGTAACTACAGATGGCCCCCGTCTTACAATGGTTTGACCTACAATTTTTCGACCTTACTATGGTATTAAAGTGGTATACATTCAGTAGAGACTGTACTTTGAATTTTGATCTTTTCCTGGGCTAGTGATATGTGGTACGAAACTCTTTCATGATGCTGGGCAGTGCAGCGAGCCTCAGCTCCGAGTCAGCCACGTGATCATGAGGTAAGCAACTGATAAACTTACAACCATTCTGTACCCACACAACCATTCTGTTTTTCACTTTCAGTATAGTATTCAACAAATTATATGAGATATTCAACACTTTATTATTAAATAGGCTTTGTGTTAGATAATTTTGCCCAACTGTAGGCTAATGGAAGTGTTCTGAGCATGTTTAAGGTAGGCTAGGCATGATGTTCGGTAGGTTAGATGAGTTAAATGCATTTCAACTTACGATATTTTCAACTTATGATGGATTTATCCAGACATAACCTCATTGTTAGTCAAGGAGGATCTGTACATATGTGCGGTTCTCGAGGTGATATTCCATAGGACAACAGGATGGTACCAATGAACAATTTAGGCAAGTATGCCTAGTGGAAACTGTTCTGTTTGTGGTCTATTTCTCAGACTCCTTATTTTCCTGTAACTACATTGCTCCCTAATACACTTTTTTGTTCATGCTACTTTTTACCAAGCTGGTCATTTTTATAACAGGCGTAAATCCCAACTACATAGAAATCTCAATGTCTGATTTCTCATATTTCAATCTTCTTCAATGATTTTAATATTGCTGTATTTATTTTGCTCCCTATTTCTACTGCACGTTATCTGTTCAGACACTAGATGCTAATTAGATTTGGCTTTCTTTCTACCTGGGTTCTGCTTATACCTGTACAGTTGCCAAGAATGTTGCCTTTCTTTGTAACCCTGGAAAAACAGGTTTTGTATTTCACACAGGCCTGTAAAAGGAATAGGGATGGCATCCAATTTACGTACAACGTCATAGTGTCTGTGTTACATTTTATGTCATTCAACCAAAAGCTCTCCTTCTCCAGTGAAATATGGAATTTTGTATTTACGCCATCTCACTCGGTAACATATGTTGCTCTTTCAGTCACCAAGGAGCATTTCTTGTGTGTCGCCTCTGTGACAGAAGCTCAGTCAAGCACAAGGATTCAACTATAAATAAGATAGTGTTCCTATCCAAGCAGATCTCACAATTAGAGACAGATTTAAAAAATTAGTTGGAATAGGCATGAACGTTTTTGTGTTAGAATTATGGGCTTATAAGTACATGACAAAGACAAATGTAATGGTAGCAATGAGTAGGGCAATCACGGTAAAGGGAGTTCCTCCCTCCCAACCAAGGTGACATTTTATTTGAATATTGGATGATGAAAAGGAACTCACCAGACAGAGTAGGGGGAGTAGGGAGTCAGCAGGCAGAGAAGAAACATTGCAGGCAAAGGAGATACAGAAATTAAGGGGTCATTTGAGAACACGGATTTTGAGTTATGCCATTAATGAGCTCTCTGACATAGCTATCTCCATTTCCTAGTTTGTAGAACGAGGCTATTGAGATAGGTGATCTCTAAAATCCAATTGCAGCTGTATCACTCTTGTCAAGTCTAGATATCATTGTTTTGTGTTCTGGAATGGCCATGCCTCTGTTTATTTATTATTATGACAGGGTAACTGTTGATTGGACTCTGGCTTCCTGAGAAGATTCTTTCTTTAATGTATAGGTCATACTCAATATGAGTGAATCTCTGACTAGAAAAACAGTATGATTTCACCATATAGAAACATTTAATGCATACTATTTTAATTTCCATTGTCTTTTTGCAATAATACACATGGAATAACTACATCATTAAAAAGGAAGATTTAAGTTGTGGGTGAGCTGAGAGTGTCAGAGACAAATTGCTCAGTCAACATTTGTTCAGAACCTTTTTCTTACTGTGAATGTGCAATAAGAAAAAATGTATTTGCTCTCTATTAGTACACATACAGAATAGTTCAGAGTAATTATCTAAATTGCTGATATCTCAAGAGCCAGTGAATTGCTCAGAATGGTAAGAGATGAAAATTTCTTTAGTCAGCCTCTAACGTTTTGGTATTTTTTCAGCACAATCCATTGCCATTTTATTATCGATATAATGTAATCATTAAGGAAATTATAATGCAAAACACATAGTGAATCTATTGGCTTACATACATTTGCTGGGGTAATATTAAAGATAAGATGATGTGCTTTATAGTTTATCTTTGTCCTATGTATTTATTTCCCTTTTTATGTCATCTTTCTCGTGCAAGCAAGACACTTGTATCTAAAGAAAAATATGAGGTTTCTAAATGTTTACTTAAGATCAGATTTAAATAACTATAGTAAACTCTTCTTGACCTTTTATTATTTCTAAGCTTGTGATTCTTAATTTCCTCATTCAAAAATGGATGATTAAAATCAAAAAATTGCCTGACTCTTTTGATAGGAGCATCATGATCCTAAGGCACTTACTTCATGATACACATTACTTAGCATCTCATACTATGTGGAGATAATTGAAACCCCACAGTATTCCCATAGCTATATATTACTGTACAGTTATCAAAAAGCAAGAAAGTTATTAAGCATGAAAATTAATGTCAGAATTAAAGGGATTACGTTCCCACCCCCATTTAGCTTCTACTCCCCAACTTAGCTGCAGGGAGGATGAATGCTTCCATGGATTTATCAAATCAGAGAGCACTGGACTTGCATTTTTTCATCATCAAGGTAGTGAAAGCCAAAATTTAGGAGATGGTTTCTGGGGAAGCAGCAATCTCATTTACTCCTAGTTTTTCTGCCTCCTCTCTGCACACCCTCTGATGAAGCCAGGTATAGTAAGTACTACATTAGGGTTTGGGGCAAAAACAGTACAAAGTATGATATGTTTCCTTGCCTCACTCACTAGGTTACAGGTGATATTAAATGAAATGAGGGAGGGAGCCAGCTGGTTATCTGGAGGACAAGTACTCAAGTTAGAAAAAGCACAGGTGCAAATGGTTTGAGTCAAGAATCTACCTGGTAAATATGAAGAACAGCAAGAGGCCAGCCCCCTGGAGCTAAGGTTGAACAGGAAGAGGGTGGGAGAGAGGGTAATGACGCCAGGCCATGCAGGGTCACGCAGGCAATCTGAGGATCTTTGCTTTGTTTATCTCCGTGATCTGACTCTAAATTCAGAAGACAATGTTTACCTTAATAAACCCTCTATCGAATTCCCCTTCGTTCCTCTGACTGAGGAATTCCTCCCTTCAAACCTTCTAAATCAAGAGTCAAGATTCAATCATTTTGCTTCTTCACAAGGATGATAGCTGCTCCAATTGGCTATACCTCAGTAAGTAATTAATCCAAGTCTAAATCTCCTTTCCTGATCTTTTAACAAAATGAGAAAAAGAATCTTAACTTTACCTCACGTAAGAGATCACATTCTCAAACTCTGGTCTGATACATTTTGCTTTATATTGTATTTATTTCCTAGAAATTATTCTTCCTGATTTGTTCCAAAGTGTAAAGAACCTAATAATAAGTAAAAGTTCTATATGAATAGCCTCTCAATTCCCCCCCTCTATGTGATGAAAATAAATCATTATTACTTGAAGAGACAAAATTTGAAGTCTATTATTTTGAATGTAACTTAAGCTTTATTGAAAAAAATTGATTCCTTAAACACTATTTATTATATACGATTAATTTGTATAAGTATAGGCACAAAACATTCACTAGGGGGAGTATCAATAATAATTGAGTTAGTGAATAATTTTTCTTTTTTATGTTATATATATATGTATATTTTTTCTTCAAAACTTTTATGTTTGGATTTACAAATTCAGTATCTGCTCCTATTTCAAAAGCTGTCCTTTAGTAACTACTCTGTTATTGAGAATGTGATAATTTCATTTACTAGTCCATTCTAAATTACAGCCCTCACCATCTTTACTTGGAATGGAAATAAAAATATTCTAACTTGGGATGTCAAATTTATCAATAAATACATTTAAAGACATACCTTTCAAGATTTATCAAGTAAAAAAAAAATTAAGTGTGCAATTGGGATACTGCCATTCACACCTCCATGCATTATTTATCTGTTAAATAAGCCTATATTAAAAATATAAACCTTTGTTTCAATGTAATTATTTTTTTCTAGGGGAAAAAAGAGAAATTCAAAGTAATATACCATTCATATGACAGTCTAAAGAGAATATATTGTTATGACTGCTATGCTAGGTCTTACCCTGTACCCATTTAAACTTCTGTGTTTGCAAAATACTTTTCCAGAATTTGAACATTATCTTATTTCCTAACATATATTCTAATAGAGACAATTTCTTTAGTTTACAGTAACAGGATAATGTTACCCTGACTTTGCTATTCATTAGAATATTGCTTAGTAGAAAATCTACACGATAATCAGATTTTCTAAATTATAGTTAAAAGCCCATTTTATCCTATTTTCCTTGGAAAACTCATGCATGCTTTTTCTCTACCCACTGATTTTCATTCTCTCCATGAAGGCATGAAAGAAGTCAGGGTTATTATGTTTCACCTCTTTTAGCTGTCATGCTGGCTTCTTTTGCAACCAGAGAAATTTAGGTGACTGTGCCTTACTAAAATTAGATTAACAAACAAGCATCTTTACAATCCTAAGATTCCTCATGAAAGCTCTAAGTAAAAACCTTAGTATGTTCGATACTTATAATATTCAATGGAAAGCATCTATGGAAATATACCAATAACAATAGCTCATTAAGTTAAAAAATATAATCAGAAGGAACACTAGACCACTATTTCTCTTATTCCTAAACGTCAAGCAATTGTTTTAGTGAACACTATCTATTTAATGTAATCTGTGTATAAACTAAGCCCTCATAGTTGATTGCATATTATTCTGTTACTCATAAACAAAATGGAGATTTATTTCTTTGTCACTTTAAAGTTCCACTGGCATGGTGGCTATGGTCTTTCTAGCCTCTGTATATTTCCCCTCTGTGGACTGTGTTTCTCATATGCATGATCCAAAGAACTCATAGTCTAAGAAGTCTGCAGCATGAGAGAAGAAAGAGGTCACAGAGAAACGTTCACCTTCCATTTAAAGGCTTGACCCAGAAGTTGCTCATGTCACATCCTTTCACATTCCATTGGCTGAAATGTATCTGCCTGATTATGCACTATATAGTTAGAAGAAAGATCCTTCCTTCTCCCCTTCTCCTATTTCTTCTCTTTTATTTTAGGAGACAATTGAACAAAAATTAGGCGGCTTATTACAATAAAATAGAATTGAGAATAAATATTAAGAGACAACGGAACAATCACTTCAGTAGTCTCATTCAAAGACATTGTATTAGATATTCTATTTTGAAAAGCTGTGTATATTGAATTTTAAGTTGATTTTCAATTCCCCAAAATGAATGGATCCTAACAAAAAATGTAAATATAAATTGAGACATATTAATTTTCCAATGTATATCTTTAATGGGAATCATGTGCATCTTATTTTCTCAAAATTTCTAATTATATGGATTATTTTGTAATTTGAAGTGTTTACTTTATTGGATTCTTCTCTAAGAATTAGTCTTTGCTTATCCCAAGATAATAAAGGCACTATCTCATTCTTTTTTTTCTTTTAGTTTTAAAATTTTTACCTTGGATACTTAGGTCTTAAATCCATCAACAATTCACTTTAGTGTATGTTAACTGTGTAATTGACTTTGTTTTTTACATATGGTGAGTAGCTTCCCCAGTCTCTACTGATTTGTGGTTCAACCTCTAATCATATACTTTTTTTTAATTTTTTGTTTATTGCAGTAACATTGGTTTATAACATTGTAAAAATTAATCATATACTTTTAATTATCTTTTCTTTCACTCAACAAATACTTAGTAATCACTGTTACAGGTGCTGGGTAAATAGCAAGGGTTAAAGGTCTCTGCCCTAATTAAACATACTTTTCAGGCAGAGGAGTGAGACAGTAATGAAATGAAAAAAAATTGAGATAACGACAAGCACAATAACAATATAAAAGAAGGTAAGCATATTTCTGAACTCTGTATTTTTATGAACTAGTTTATTTGCCTGTTCTTGTATATATATTTACTACTACATTTATGCAGGGCAAAATGCAGGGTGTATAGGGAATTTACTCCATCTTTGATCTTCTTTTCAAATTTTTCTTTGGTATTTGTTGACATTTATTCTTTTGTATGAATTTTAGTATCAGTTTCAGGAAATATGAAAATAAATCTTTAGAATTCCAGTCAGAATTGCACTGAATTTATAGTTCAATTTGAGGAAAATTAACATATATTAAAAAGTTAAGTTCTCCCATCTATGAACTTGATGTATCTCCCTATTTACAGAGATCTTTATAATGTACATTTAATAGTTTAGAAATCTTATATAAAAAGATCTCATGTATGTTTGGTCAAGTTAATTAGTTGCTACCTGAAATTATTTCTACATTTTCTAGTTGTTATTGCTGATGTGCCCAAACTATTTTATTTTTCAGAGAGAATCTCATATTTGGCAAACTTTATGAACACATGTACTTGATTTTTTAATTCAAATGGGGTTTTCTATCTAAGTGAGCACGTGTCCTATTGTGTTGGTTGGTGCTTTAGGTAATAAGCTGAGCAGTAGAAATGAGAGCAGCTATGATGTTTGCGTTCCTTATTGTGTCTCACATGTTCCATGATGACAATTCACAGTTTTCTATTGTTTTCTGCATCAGTTTTGATAATTTGTGGTTTCAAGTTATTTGTCCACTTTATCTAGACTGTCAAAATTTATAGACAGAAATATTCTCTGTCTATTATCATTTTGATGGCAATAGGATCTTGAGCATGCCACTTCTTTTTTTTCTGATTTTGGTAATTTGTCTTTTCTCCCTTTTTTAAGTTGGTCAATCAGGCTAAAGGTCTGTAAACTTTATTGATTTTTTAAATATAACCACTTTGGTTTCATCAATTTTCTCTATTGATTGTCAACTTTCTTTTTCATTGGTTTCTGCTCTTATTTTTATACGTCCTTTCTTCTACGCAGTTTGGGTATAAATTTCTCTTCCTTTTCTAGCTTTTTATGGTAAAGGCTTAGATTACTGATTTTAGACTTTTCTTGTTTTGTAATATAAACATTTAAAGCTGTAAGTATCTTTCTAGAAGTCCTTTAACCCCACCACACAAATTCTGATATACTGGGTTTTAATTAATGTAATATGAATGTTTTCTAGTTTATATATTTATATTTCCATTGACTAATATATTATTTATACATGTATGTTTATATTTTGAAATATGTATAATTTTTAATATATTTTTATTGATTATTAATATAATTCTATTGTGCTCAGAGAATATAGTATTATAATTTAATATTGTTTACATTTATATGTAAATGTTTACATTTATATGTAATATGTATTAGTGTAAATATAGATATGGTTGTGGGGTTTAGTTGTAATATCTTGATAACTGTTTCTTTTTTTTAATCTCATTTCTCTTTTGTTATTTTTTCCTCTTTTCCTGCCATCTTTTGGATTTAGTATTTCTCAGTATTCATTTTATCATCTCTATTTGTTTATTACTTATATCTTTCTGTTGTTTTTAGTGGGTTCTCTAAGGCAGTGCTATCCATTAGAACATTCAATGATGATGGAAATGTTTCCCATCTATAGTGTCCAATTCAGTAGCCACTAGCCACCTGTGGCTGTCGAGCACTTGTACAACAGAGGAACTAAAATTTTAGTTTAATTTAGGTTAATTAATTTAAATTAAACTTGCATAGCTACATGTGGCTAGTGGCTACCATATGGAGAGTGATGCTCCAGGGTTTACAAAGTTCATCTTTTAACTCATTACAGTCTCCCAAAAAACAATATTATATACTTTACATATCCCTTAAGACTCTTAAAATAGTATAAGTGCATTTTTCCCATGTCCCATTGTATTAGCGTTCTCTAGAGGAACAAAACCACTAAGAGATATATCTTATACATATCTCATATGTATCTCATATATATACATAAGTATCATATATAGCTCAAATATATATACATATATGTGGAATTGGCTTATACGATTATGAAAGCCAGGAAGTCTCACAATCTGCTGTCTGTAAGCTGGTAACCCAGGAAGGCGAGTGGTGTAATTCAGTCTGAATCTGAAGGCAGGAAAAGATGAGATGAGATGAGATGAGATGAGATGGGATGGGATGAGGTGAGATGAGATGAGATGAGATGAGATGAGATGAGATGAGATGAGGTGAGATGAGATGAGGTGAGGTGAGGTGAGGTGAGGTGAGGTGAGATGAGATGAGGTGAGGTGAGGTGAGGTGAGGTGAGGTGAGATGAGATGAGGTGAGATGAGGTGAGGTGAGGTGAGGTGAGATGAGATGAGATGAGTTGTTCCAGCTCAAGCAGCAAGGCATGGGTAAAAAGTGAATTTCTCCTTCCTCTGCTTTTTGTTCTATTCAGATCCTTAACGGGTTGGGTGATACCCACCCACATTAGAGAGGGCATTCTACTTTACCTGACCCACTGGTTCAAACGCTAATCTCATCGGGAAACAGCCTCATAGCTACATCCAGAAATAATGTTTAATCTGAGCAACTTGTGGCCAAATTAACACACAAAATTAACCATCATACCCTATCCACCTTTTGTGCTATGATTTTAATTCATTTTATTTCTACATATCTTAAAAAGTCCACAATACACTGCTACTCTTTTTTATTTAAATATTATCTGTTATAGAAATTAATAAAAGAGAAAACATCTTTTATATTTACTCATAAATACCATTTCTGTTTTTGAAGAATATTTTTGATTACTTTGGAATTCTAGTTTGAGGTTTTATTTTCTTTTGGCACACTAATGCCAGCGGTGTGGTTTGTCACAGGTTACAAGTATAGATGATGTAGGTAGGTTGGATTTTAGTAGAGACTTGAAGACAGTAAAAAGTTTAACACATGGTTATCTAAGGGAAGAGAGTTGCAGACAGAAGGAACATTTAGAGTGGATATTTAGGGGAAGAATAGTCTAGGCAGAAGAAAAACCTAGAGCAAAGGCTTTCAGACAGGAGTGTGCTTGACCCATTCAGGAAGTAGCGGGATGGCAATTCAGCTAGCACCAAATGAGTGAAGCAGTGTTAGGAGAGGAAATCAGGGCACTGCAGATCATTCAGAGCCATGTAGGCCTTTATAAAACAGCTTTTATTGTGAGTGAAATGGGGAGCTGTTTCAGACTTTTGAGCAGCAGAGGGATATGAAATGACTTAGATTTCAAAAATAAATTTTTGTTGAGAATAAACTGTTGAGGGCCAAGAATAGAAGTAAGGAGACCATTAGGACAAGACGTGATGGTAACTCAGACAAGGGTGATAGCAGTGGACACAGAAGAAGTGGTTAGATTTTGGATATATACTTAAGGATTTTTTGGTAGATTGTATATGGGGTATGGGAGAAAGAGAGAAGCAAGTGGAAGGATGAGTATCTATCAACTGAGTTGGGAAAAATTAGAAAATAAGAAGTTTTGGGGGGAATCGGGTGTTTAGTTTTAGACATATTGAGTTTGAGATGTCTGTTGACATCTTAGGAAAGATATCAAGTAAGCAACTGATGTAGGTATTTGGAGTTTGGGAGGGAGGCATGATCTGATGGTATAAATTTGAGTGTTGTCATCATGTAGATTATATTTGAGTTCTGAGGCTGAATGAGTTGCCATGGAAGTGAGCATAGATAAAAAGGTGAAGAATATCAAAGACTAAAACCTAGGAGCACTCGAACATTAAAAATAAAAGTTGATAGCAGCAAAGGCGTTTGAGGAGAGATCAGTGAGCCAGGAGTTCAATCACAAGATGCACCTTCGTCAAAAATAAGGACTGAGGACTGACTGTTAGATTTGGAATCAAAGGAGAGTGTTGTTGAATTGGTGAAACTGATTAGAGCAATTTCAGAGATGTGGTAAGAGTGAAACCTGAGTAGAATTGATTTAAGAGGAAATGAGGGGAAGGATATTGTAGACCGTAAGTAACGCCAACTCTTTCTAGGACTTTTGCTCTAAAGAGGAAGAGAGTTGGACATGAAACTGGTGAGGAATATGCTTTAAGATTTTTTTTTTAAGATGAGAAAAATATCAGCATTTTGAATGTTTACGGTAATCTTCCTACTGGGACAAAAATTGATGGGGCAGGAAAGGGAAGAGTAATTGTTGGAGATATATCTTCAAGTAGTAGAGAAGGAATGTGATCTAATATACAAGTGGTATACTTTGGGGGAGTGTTAAAAGCCCACACCTTAACCTCTGTCTTTAATTTGAATTCAGTAGGTTGGTTGGAGTGGCACCTCAGGACAAACACCTTCGAAAGCTACACTCTCTACTTTTTGGACCCCATCCTTACAAGTTATTCTTTTCTCTTGGGAAATTACCTGGCATTACTGATTTGCAAGAGCCACCTTTTTATAGTTTATCACTTTCTGGTTAAATCAGCTATTAGTATATATGGGATGAGAGGATTAAGTATGAGTAGTCTATTATTCCCAGTGGCTAGCCCATCTGCCTGGACCTAATTATTCCTCTCTGTACTCCATCCAAGCAAGGTTATGGCAAGAAATTGCATTATGTTCACACTGTGATTTTGTTGTTTTGATTTTTTTTTTGCCGACTTGCAGTGGACATAGGATATTAATCATCTATTCAGGACAATGTTAAAAAAGGGAAAATGAGCACACTAAGAAAATTTGCCCCATGCCCATTCTTGGCCTGCTAGCCAACCTTTCTTTAGAATGACTGCAACCAAATTCCCAGAAATTTACCCGTTTTTCTTCTAGGTGCTTGGATTCTTCAGCCTTCCTATAACCTTTGAGGCACTCTAATGCTGAGTTACAGACAGATCAGCAGTTGCCTGTGTTGTTTCATCATCTTGTTTTATCATGTGCACATAGATTTTAAACACTGAAGAGGGATCTTTAAATTCTTAGTCCGCACTCCAAAATATTCAGAATAATTTATATTTTCCTTATTAAATATAAAATAAAATAAATTAAGCAGAGTCTTATTTCATTTGAATTTGTAGTAGTAAACAATTTTGGTATGCAATAATTTCATTTCATTTGCTTTCATTTAAGCTTTCACAAATGCTGTTGAGATTCAAATAACTGTTGGGAAGTACCCAGTCACACATACAACTTTTTGGATCTTTGATAAAATGAAAATTTCATATGAAAATGCTAGATTTTCAAAGTATTGCTAATTCCATTCCACTTCCTGTAAAAATTCCTTATTAAATTAATAGAGCTTTTAGGGTATATGACTCTCAAATTATTTTCCTGGAACTTGAACTAGACTGAATGATAAATGATTGAAAATAGTTGAGTATAACTATTCAAACTAGGCTTTTGGATGCTTTCATTTGAGTTTACTCTGAAACCAAATCAAACAAGCTGTGAACAAGAATATGCCAGAATTAAGAGGAAGGTGATGGAAGCAGCTCCACAATGCCTCCCTAGATCTGCACATGGCACTTACAGAGCAGCTACAACAGCAAATTGTCTACATTCCCTTTCTTATACTATGCCAGCCATTGCTAGGGGTGTTCCTTCACCATGGTAACTGTTACCGTGGAAACTACTAGCATCATCACTGATGGAGGCTCCGGCTGCAAAGCACCATCCCTCCAGTCTGAACCTTCACAGGACCTTACTTGTGAGGGAGGAGAATTTGCCTGGTGATCATGGTAAACTCTTTTAGGGAACGTTAAATAGAATAGGACTAGGTGATCCTAGTACCTAAAATCTAGATTCACACATTCCAGTTATTTTGCATTGGTTCTGTATTAGGAGGTTTTTTTTTTTTTTTGCTTTTGTTTTTGTTTTACAAATATGTGTCCCAGCTCCATACAAGACCTAGTAAATCTCAGTTTCCTGATGTTGGGCTGAGGATTGTTTTTATTTTTAAACGATCCACATATTGTTCTGGAGTACCTCAGAAGTATGAACAACTGAGTAATGCCTTTGGTTACACTTAACAACCCTCTAGCACAGTGCTTCTTAAGCTGTCTCTGGTCAAGTATTGGCTCTCCCCATTCATCACAAATGAAAACTTCTGTAAGATACAGTAAAAAAATATAAAATTATGATAAAAATGAAACAAAACAAAAAGGCGTATAAAATACAAACCCTACTTTTCATTATTAAATTCAACATTTATACAGTTACTCTACAAATTGCTCTAAAGTTTGTAAACACCTACTCTCAATTAATGCATTATTTCCATTTAGACTGTTAATCAACAGTTTAGGGATAAAAACTGGCTCCCTGGCCTTGCTTTGGATGGTCCTATTCTAAAGGGTGAGTTTCCTCATCCATCAAAGTGGTGAAATATTACTTGTCCCTTTTTTCAGAGTGCTCAAAGAGAGAATAAATTAGAGAGAGATGTGAAAACTATAAGATAAAATTAAGAAGTCATATTTAGTTTTTCTCAGTGGCTAGTACAATGCCATGGATATGGAACAAGACCAACACTGCTTTTGAAATTTGAATTAAAAAAATGTTCAGAGGGTGTAACGGTGCATTTTGTGTTTCTGTGTAGAGAATTTTCAGTGATTTTTCCCAAACTGTCAGATGTCACACTGGAATTCTGCCATCAACGTGACACTCAGCCAGCTAGTGATGCCAATCCAAGATGTTAACCACAAGGCAGACCTGACTAGCATAAAAATATTGACTTCACAGTACACTTGCTGAGGAGAAAAGTATAGAATTATCCCTCAAGTGCTTTGTTATGTTGTCCACAGTTGAGACAATGGAAGGCAGCTAAATATGAATTTTAAAAGATGATTTTTCTAAAGGAAGAAACTATAATTTCTTTCTATGTAAAAGGAAAATAGAGCTTTACTTAATGGAAAACTAATACAAGAAAATGTTAAATCCATCCATCATCTGAATGAAAATTTACTTAAAAAGTTTTTCAAATCAAACCTATAGAAAACTGAAATATAGGTAGTGATTTAATTTTTGATGTTCAAAGATGCTAAAATAGAAATAATAAAGATAATTTAAAAAATGAATTTGTGTTTTTACATATGAAAAATTAACCTAGAGATTCAAAACATTTCCTTCGTGGTTCAAATTTTATATAGTTTTAAGAACATATGGTTGTATTAAATCAGAATTGCAATTTATACTATGAGTCTCTTGATATGAACCTTAAGGTATTTTTCTAAATTAAATAAAGTGAAATAAAATTTAAAAATTTATTTGATGAAAATATTTATGCAGAAATAAATTTTAAAAATTCAAAATTATTTTTAAATTGATTGAACACCTGAAATTTCTCATCAGGAACAAATGTGGCAAAAATCAGTATGTGCATATTAATGAAGCAAAAGTATTCAGGGTGAGAGTTTTACTGATTTCATTAGCATGGAATAAAGGGCAGTCACATTATAGCAAATATTCTAATAATATATGAAATGTGATGTAAATAAAGAAATGCAAAGGAAAAAGTTTTGATAATAATGAGAGTAAGAGCAGAAAGAAAACACAATGAAGACAATTGATAATATCATACTCATAAAAAAAGCAAAATATATTTAAACTTCTACTTATTGTCTACTTTTAGCAACCATAATTCAAAGAAATGTATTAAAGTGGGGTTTGATATGACACCAAAAACATAGGCAACAAAAGCAAAAATAGACAAGTGGGACTACATTAAAGCAAAATGCTTCTGCACAGCAGAAGAAACCATCGACAAAATGAAAAGACAACCTATGGAACAGGAGAAAACATTTGCAAACCATGGATCTGATGGAAGATTAACATCCAAAATATATAAGGAACTCATACAACTCAACGTCAAAAAAACCCCCCAAATAACCCAATTAAAAAATGCACAAAAGCTTGAGCAGACATTTCTTCAAAGAAGACATACAGATGGCCAACAGATATATGAAAATGTACTCAACGTCACTGTCATCAGGGAAATGCAAATCAAACCCACAATGAGATATCACCTCACACCTATTAGGATGGTTATTATCAAAAGATAATAAGTGTTGGCAAGGATGCAGAGAAGTTGGTCCTCTTATACACTGTGAGAAGGTAGATTGATGCAGCCATTCTGGAAAACAGTATGGAAGTTCCTCAAAAAGTTAAAAATAGAACTGTGATATGATCCAGCAATCCCACTTCTGAGTACATATACAATGGAATTGAAATCAGAGTCTTGAAGGGATATCTGTACTCCCATGTTCACTGCAGTATTATTCATAAAAGCAAAGCAATCTAAATGTCTGTTGATGGACAAATGGATAAAGAAAATGTGAAATATACACACTATGGAATATTATTCAGCCATAAAGAAGGAAATCCTGCCATTTGTGACAACTTGGATGAACCTGGAGGACATTATGCTGCGTGAAATATGCCAAATACAGCAGGACAAATACTACAGTGATATCACGTATATGAGGAATCTAAACTAGTCAAACACAGAAGCAGAGAGTAAAAATGATGGTTGGCAGGGGCTGGCCCCGTGGTGTAGTGGTTAAGTACACATGCTCCGCTGCTGGCGGCCCAGGTTTGGATCCCAGGCGCACACCGATGCACCGCTTGTCAGGCCATGCTGCGGTGGAGTCCCATATAAAGTGGAGGAAGATGGGCACGGATGTTAGCCCAGGGCCAGTCTTCCTCAGCAAAAAGAGGAGGATTGGCATGGATGTTAGCTCAGGGCTGATCTTCCTCACAAAAAAAAAAAAAAAAATGATGGTTGCCAGGCACTAGGGGAGGGGGAAAAAGAGAGGTATTTCAAAGGGTACAAAGTTTCAGATATGCAAGTTAAAGAAGTGCTAGAGATTTACTGTGCAGCACAATGCCTATAGTTAACAATTATGTATTGCATACTTAAAAATTTGCTGAGAGGATAGATCTTATGTTAAGTGTTCTTATCACAAAATAATATAGTAATAATAATCAAGAAGGCAGGAGGAAACTTTTGGAGGTGATGGATGTGTTTATGGCATGGATTGTGGTGATGGTTTCACAGATGTATACTTATCTCCAAACTCCTCAAGTTGTATACATTAAATATGTGCAGATTTTTGTATGTCAATCATACAGACTACTCAATAAAGTAGTTCAAAAAGAAAGGGAGGGTTTGACATTAGTGTTTCTGTTCCTTCTGTTATTTCCTTTAATTATGTTTCATAATAATTTAAGACATAGCACAGAGTAAATTTTGCCCAAATAAGATGATACTTATTGAAAGCCTACTCTCCATAAGGCCTGATGTCAGCTCTTCTAGTAACAAAGATGAGATATTGTCACAATGGATACTGAAGAGCAATGGTTTTATAAATTTATCCTTTCACACTATCAAAAATTGCATGTAACTTTTACTGGCCCATGAATAATACATTTGAAAAGATCTTTTGAATACTGGAGAGTTTAATCTTTGTACTACTTGGTATTTGTAGGGAAATATTTTTTCTCCAAGTTGAAATCTTAGAGATATATATCTTCTGATAGAAATATGCTAATTTTCTGACCTTCTAAAATTCTTAATCTATACCTTAGTAAAATCTGTCATCAGCATTGTTTAACTTAACACTAAATAAGTGAATTAATTTAAAATATTGAAGACAAATATTTCATAATTAATAGATATTTTAACAGGTGCAAAGTTTTCAAGCTCTTCGAATGGAAGCAACAGAATTTTGAAAGGATTAAAAAATTTGCCCTAAAGTTGAAATATCTGTGTCAATAGATTTCTTTTAAGGCATTTTAATATTTGGTACAATAAAAAGAAGAAACAAGGCTTAATGAAATAAGATTCTGTAGAACACTTGCCTTATCTGAGTAAAAGAATCTGGGTTAAATTCTTCAAAGGCGGTCCCCTTGAGCTTGATCTCTCAATGTAGCACTTGGGAGATTCCTTAATTCAGAATGTTATGAACCTAACAAAAGGATTTTTTTAAAAAATTAACTGAACGATTATTATGGAATTTTTATTATATTCTTTTTTACTATAGAACTTACCTAAAATAAAAGAACACAAAGTAGTATTTAAAGGGTATAGAGTTTGTTTCTGAAACTATTTTATGTCTTCTATCTTTAGAGAAATACCGAAAATATGCCGAAGTGAATATTTATTTTATTCTGTGACCACTATTTTTCTTCTTCTGTTTTGCTTAGCAGCTGTTTATTTTTCTTCGTGTCTTGTATACCAGTTTGGCAAAAAGATATTGCTTTTATCAACATCAGCGTCCACATTCTAGGTTTCTGGTGACCCATGTGTTCACGGTTTAAGTATATTTTTTTATCACTTTTACTAATAAGGCAAGTTTGATTTTGGTAATGATCCTGACAAAATGCCAAACATTATTTGCTTATTAATGCAGAATTATTTCCCCTTTGTTCATATGACTATGTCCCCAGCTCTGATCTCAATTTGGCAATTATCGCGTACATGCAGTGTCACTTCTTTCATAATGTTGAGTATCTCTTCCTCTTCTTTTCATAGGAAGGATAGCTTCCTGATTGACGAAGAAATCCTCATTTAACAGAAATACAAAGATTCAGAAATATTCTACATAGCATCATCAAATATCTCTTAGTAATGCCATTAAACATTCCTTTTGTCTGTGGTAGCTCATGATTATTAATTTTTAGCCACTTCGTACTCAAATTTATGTTTGGTACAACGTGGTGGAAATCATGATGTAGAAATATATATCCAAATGGAGTTTTATATATTGAAAAAATATATTACACACCAGTAGTAGTGCTAAGTATTTTACTTCTATTAGTATACTTACCACTTTATTTAGAATGGCATATTAATTTTTATATTACAAAAGTAGAAATTAAAGTTCAAGAATCTATTATGAAGATTTCATAATGTTAATGTATTCATTTTCTATTGGTACTGTAACAAATTTTCACAAACTATGTGGCTTAAAACAACGCTTTGGGCAGAAACAAGGGTACAGAGTAGTTGAGCTGGGTCCTCTGCTTAGTCTGAAATGTCTGAAATCTCGGTGTCAATAGAGCTATGTTCTTTTCTGGAAGGTCTGGGGCTGAATCTGCTTCTAAGTTCATTTAGATTATTGGCCAAATTCAATTCTGTGCAGTTGTAAGACTGAGGTCCCATTTTCTTGAGGGCTGTAAGCTAGAAGACTTTCTCAGACTAGAAGGCACTCTTCGTCATATTGCCTCATCCATTTTCAAACCAAAAATGGCGAGTTGAGTCCTTCTCACTCTTTAAATCTCTCTGACTTCTGCTGCATCTCTCTGACTCCAGCCAAGAAAGTTCTTTGCTTTTAAGGACTCATGTGATTAGATTGGGCCAGCGTGAATGATGGATAATGCAAACTAATCTCCCTATTTTAAAGTATGTAAACTTACTTACACTTGCAACGTCCCTTTTACCATGTAACACTACATATTCACAGGTTCCAGGGATTAGCATGTAGACATTTTTCAGAGTCGTTCTGCCTACCATACTTAGTACATAACCTAGCTAGAATTTTATAAAGTCATTTATCCAATGACTTTATATCAGTCTCAATATAAAGTGGATACTTTCTGAAATTCTAGGTGACATCTAATTTTACTCATTATCATGTAGAAACCTATTCGTCACCTTAAATTTTTGGAATTGAGCAGAGTGATAATGTTGCAAAATGGCTTTGGGGCTAACTATATGTATGTACCTATTTTTACTTTTCTTGGCTTACCATAATGATTCCAGCAAATTATCCTGGCACTGAGAAGATATGAGAAGCCAACTGGATAAACGTGTGGGGAAAAAAAGGAAGATGAATTGGAAATAGAAGCCCAATTTCACCATTTCTTACAATCTTTGATTTAGAGTAAAAGATTTTTACCTTCAAGACATTTTCTTCACTAAGGATGAATATAATTCACTTTGGAGATAATGCTTACAGCTCATCACAGTCCACGGCTTGGTTTCATAGTCCTTGTCATTACACGTACAGCCACTGAAGTAAGATTGAGTCGCAAGTTCCATCCTCCTAGAATTGGTGTAATAAAGCAGTAACCCAATGTGTGAATTAGTTTCAGTCATTTCCTGGTTCTCTGCTGTGCCCTAGCACCTGTAAGTAAGAAGAGGGTTGGATTTTCCTATTTAAATTATAAATCAGGGATATTTATTTCCTTTGTGTTTTTGGCCTTTTTCTTCCTGACACATGGTCATGGAAGGAATAATCTAATTATCACTTTATTAAAATGAATATTGGAACTAGGAAAGAAGATTAATAATTAGAATATGCTTTGGCTGAGTCTCTTTAATCAATAGACAATTATGTCTTATATAATATGATAAAAATATAAACACCATTGAATCCCTTAATATTAATATATTTATTGTTTGTATTTTAAGTGAGAAACTACAACAATGTTCTGTAGAGACACATTTCATTTTGTAGTAGAGTCAATTTTTTTATGCTTAAACTTATAAATTTAGATAAACTTTAACAACTGTTTCAGATGTAAAATAGGGCTTTCAATGAAGGAACAATTACTTGATATACAATAATCATGGTGTCAGAGAAAATCTGGCAAAGAATTTCTCTCTGTCAGTCATTGGAGTCAAATCATTCTTTATTTCTAAAGTGATCTCTTTGCTATTTATTTATTTATGTGTGTATTTTCTGATAATAATCTACTTTAAGATTCTCTTCCAAGACCTTTATGCTTCCTTAATAATATGATCATATTTTAGATATGGAATGTAGTTCACATATTTAGGCTGCATGCTTATCTATAATCCTTTTCAAAATGAACTCAAACCTCTGCTATCATCACCATAGCCTTATACTGATATTTTCAGATATCGGCAATTCCACTAGAATACATTCATTCAGAAGCAGGAATCCTGAGTTGAATGTCTTCAAGGTTGATCAAAATGGCAATGTCACAGTGGCCTATTTATACCTTGTCCCTTGAATGTCACAAAATCTCAGTGAAGCCAATTCATCTTGGTTAGTTATGTGGTTTTTAACTCTTACAACAAAAACTAGCAAAGCCAATGTGATGGAGAACTTTTACAGTGTACTTTTATTTCTCTCAAAATTTTTGAGATGATATCTCTAATTTAAGCACTAGGAATCTAACTTTGAGCCATTGGGCATTTTTAAAAATGTGGACACTCTATGAATACAGAAGTATATTATTTCATAAGTTATGATAAAGTTTGTCTACCTCAAATCTTGAGTTTCTTTTATTTTGGATAGCTTTGACAGGTAACTATGGATTCACTGGAGAAAGGAATGATTAAGCTGACCCTTGGAGGATGAATGCTTATTATCTTAGTGAAGGTAAGGTGGGAAGGAATATTTTATAAAGAGGTAGTAGCTCTTTCAAAGATTAGATGGTAAAAAATATATAGTAGGGTCAAAAAAACTTCAATACATTCAGTAAAGCTATACTGTAAAAAAATAGAAAAGGGTAATTTGGGGCAAAATGAGCCTGAAAATTTAAGTAGAGACCAGGAAAAGAAAATTTTGTGAGCAAGGATGTGGAGATTTTATTTTGACTGGTCCAAGACCTATGATATGCTACGAAAGAATTCTGTCACATATTAAAAAGGAGTTTCAGAAGAAGAAGAGAAAGAGATAGGGCCAGGAAAAGTAAAATATTTGAAAAAAATAATGACAAATTTCTCAAATGAGAGAAAAGCAATAATTACACATCCAAAAAGCTCAAGGAAGCTAAGTAGGATAAACACACACAGAAACCAAATATGTATTTGATATATATATCAAACTGATGAAAGCAAAATATAAAGAGAAAATTATGAAAGAGTCAAGAGAAAAATGGCACATCCATTACTGGGAAACATCATGATAAACATCTGAATATGACCCCCCCAAAAAAAACGGAGGTAAGAAGACAAGTGAATGATAAATTGAAAGTGCTGGGAAATAAAAAACAAACAAAGCAGTTATCTAAGTATTCTATATCCAGTCAAACTATCCTTCAGAAATAAAATGAACATATTTACAGATAAATAAAAAATGAAACAATCCAATTTAATCAGACTTGTATTACACAAAATTCTAAAGGAATACTTTAGTCTGAAGGAAAATGACAGCAGATGGTAACAACGATCTATGGGAAAGAAAGAAGACCACTGGAAGTTGTAATTTGTCAGTAGACACATACATTCACATGCATATATATGCATGTTTTTCACATAATCACACATGTATACATGCATGTTTTGCTTCTATTGTTTTCTTTTAAAGACATGTATCTGTTTAAAGAATGAAAATAGCAAGATCTTGTTGAATATATAACATAAATAAATAGACATAATACATATGCCAAAAATAGCAAATAAAGTGTTAAGGGGAACGGAGCTGTACTAGTGAAAATTTACTATATCTACCAGATTTAAATCAGGAGTAACCTGAAATAGATTGTGAAAAATTAAAGATGTATAATGTAATCCCTAAGGAAATCACTAAAACACACATATACATGGACTCTTAATGGTAAAAGAATACATAGAGTAGGATGATATAATATTTATAAATGTATGTGCACATAATTACAGCTTCAAAATATGTGAAGTAAATCTTAACGAAAAGGAGAAATACACAATTCAATAATGACAGATAAATATTTCTGTAATTTCTTCAGTAATTGAAAGACCAAGAGGATAAAATATTTCTATGACTATAGATATTAGAACAACATTGACAAGTAACTTGACCTAATTAACACCTGTAGAATACTATATCCAACAGCTTCAGAATATACATTCGTTCAAGTATATATTAACCAGCATACGCCACACCCTGAGTCATAAAATAAGTCCCATTAAATTTAAAGGAGCCAGCCTTAGTGGTCTAGTGGTTAAGGTTTGGCACTCTCACCACCACTGCTTGGGTTTGTTTCCTGGTTAGGGAACCATATCTCCCATCTGTGGTTGTCATACTGTGGTGGCTCATGTTGCTGTGATGCCAAAGGCTATGCCGTTTTTTCAAATACAAGGAGGGTCACCCATGGTGGACAGATTTCAGCAGAGCTTCCAGCCCAAGATAGACTATGAAGAAAGACTTGGCCACCAACTTCCGAAAAAATTGGCTCTATGACCAGCAGTGGAGCATTGTCTTATATAGCACTGGAAGGTGAAAGGATGGTGCAAAAAGACCGGGCAGGGTTCTGCTCTGCTGTACACAGGGTCGCTAAAAGTTGGAATCCACTCGAGGGCACTAACAACAAAAAATTTAAAGGATTGAAGATGTATGATCTCTTACCACAATGGTTTCAAATTACAAATCAATGACAAAGAAGTTTAAAAAATCCACAAATATGTAGAAATTAACATATTTCTAAATAAACCACAAGTCAACAAAAATCACAGAAGAAATTAGAAAATACCTCGAATTAAATTATAAAAGGCAAAATATCAAAATCTATGGGATGCAGCTAAAGGAGTGCTTAAAGTGAAACTTATAACATTTAATGCTTGTATCATGAAATAACAGTGATTTAAAGTCAGTTCTCTAGGTTCCACCCTGGGAAGTTAGAAGGAGAAGAGCAAATTAAAACCTAAGGTAAGCAGGCAGAAGGAAGGGCATAAAAAAGATCAGAGCAGATATCAATAAGTAGGAAGAGAAAAAGCAACATATAAAAATCAATAAAAACCAAAAGTTCTTTTAAAAACATCAATAAATTGGATAAAACTTTGGCTAAATGATCAATTAAAAAACACTAATTTCAGGAAGAAAAGCAAAAACCTCAGTACGTGACCTACAGACATTAAGAAGATAATAAGTAAGTATGGTAAACAACTTTGTGCTAATTAACATGTCAACTTAGATGAAATGGACATGTTCCCTGAAAAATACAACTGCTTCAAGAAGAAATAGAAAACATAAATAACCCTATATCAAATGAATTTAATTATTCAATTAAAATCATCCCACAAACTAAAACCTAGTGCTAATTGCATCACTTGGGATTTTTTAAAGCCTCAAGTAAGAAATTTTACCAATCTCCCTTGATTTTTTTCAGATAGTAATAGAGAAAGGAATACTGTTCAACATTTTAAGGAGAAAGTATTACCCTAATACTTCAGCCAGACAAGGACACCACATAAAAAGAAAATTAGAGTCCATTATGCCTCATGAAGATAGATAGAGAAACCTTAACAAAATATTAGCTGATTGATTGAATCCATTCATAAATACAAAAGGTAAATACAGGACCAAGTGGCAGAAGAAAACATTTTGGGGTGAGAGAAGTATTCCAAAAGCTAGTTTTGGTAGTGTTGCATCACTGTACAAATTTACAAAATGCATCAAACTATTTCCTTAGAATACGTGGCTTTTGTTTTATGTAAATTATACTTCAATCAAGCTGCAATAAAAATCTTTAACTACATAGCCAGTAATTTAATCAAAAATGAAGAACTTAGACTTTTATTAAGAATTCTGATAAATACCTAGGACTCTAAAAGTAAAGTCATAGTTTTGCCCAATCTTATACACAGTATAACTTATATAACATGGTCCTATAAGGACTTATTATTTAATGAAATAAGTGCTTCAGTGAAAAGATATGATTTTAGGCTAGAGGAAAAAATGGAAATATATGCTGTTTACAAGAGACAAACTTAAAATATTAAGGACACAGATGAATTAAAAGTAAAAGAATGGTGGGTAAATAATAGTATTTTCCAGCAAATATTTATTCTCCTTCCCACTACATTTTATGAGAATATTATGCTTCTCACTTCAATGGTGTTGAGCTTGCAACATTACTTGCAGGGGCCAACAAAATGTGCATGGATATGACTTTTGCTCCATGTAAGCAGAGGCTTTAAATATGTTTTTATGGCTTTTCTTGATATTTCACATTCTTTCCCATCACCATGAGAAGAGCACATCCCAGCTAGGAGCTCCTCCTGTAGCAAGGTTTCTGACACAAAAAGATGTGTAAAAGAGACTTATACATATCCTGGCTGGAGCCTGGAGCAGTGCTATCACAGCTGACTGACAGACTCATGAACATATCAAATATTTTTATGTACTGTCACTGAGATCTTAGGCATTGTTTTTTATTCATGTAAAAACCAACCAAAGCAAATCTGATGTTATGGGTGGAATTGTGTCCTCCCAAAATTCATAAGTTGAAGTCCTAACCCCTAGGACCTCACAATATGTCCTTATTTGGAGCTAGAGTCATTGTAGATGTAATTAATTAAGATGAAGTCTTACTGGAATAGAGTGGGCCCCTAATCCAATGTGACTGATGTCCTTGTAAATGGGGAATTTTGGACACAGACATGCACATGGGGAGAATGTCATGTGAAGATGAAAGGAGATTAGGGTGGTGTTTCTATAAGCCAACAAATATCCAAGATTGCCAGCAAACCACCGGAAGCTAGGCAAGAGGTGCGGATCAGATTCTTTTCCATAGCCCTCACAAGAAACCAACCCTGCCAACACCTTGATCTTGCACTTCTAACCTCTGGGACTAAGAAACAATAAATTTCTGTTGTTTAAACTACCCAGTTTGTGGTACTTTGTTACAGCTGCTTCAGCAAACTAATACATCTGATAAATTTAAAGTATCATCAGACAAAGTAGACTTTAAGCAAAAACTATTAGTGATGAAGAGAGATAATTCACAATGAATAGAGGATCATTACACAAGGAAGGCATAAAATTCTAAATCTAAATACTAAAGTATCATCTAATACCATAGTTTCAATATATATAAAGCAAATTCAAAAGAATTAAAAAATAATAGGCCAACTCTATATTCATAGTGCATCACATCAGCACAAACCTTTCAGTTAATGAGGAAAAACAAAGAAAAACTAAATACAAATATAAAAGGTTTCACATACATGATTAAGAATATTGACTTAATTGATATATATTAATAAAGCAGAACATTCAGCAATGACCAAATACTTGTTTCTTTCACTTGAACATGGATTATTTACCAAAATTGATCATTTTTTGGATCACAAAGCCAGAGCTGGTGTATCTCAAAGTATGTACATAATTCATAGTGTATTTTCAGTGTAATTGAAATTAATAGTACACTAGAAATAAAAAACAACAACAATAAGTAAACACTCAATGTGAATTAAGTAATACACTCTTAAATAACCCATTGGTCAAAGTAGAAATCCAGTGGAAATTAGAATATTTTTTAACTGAATAAAAATCATAATATAAGATGCAAAAACTTGTGAAATATGATTAAAAGCTATTTTTAGAGTGGTTAGAGAGAAAATTATACTCTTAAATGCATACATAAAAGAGAGGATGCATGAACATCAGTTTTGATAAGACAGCATATGAATAGTATATTAAACCAAAGAAATAAGAATAACGGACATGCTGAAGATAAAAGTCCAAATAAATGAAAAAGAAACAAAGTGAACTATATTGAAAAAGTCAGCAAAGCTAAAAGTAAGTTCTTTGAGACAATTAATAAAATTTTTGGACCTCTAACAAGACTAAAAAAAACATATAGACACAGTACAAACTACCAGTGTTATGAATAAAAGAATGGTCATCATTACAAATCATACAGATACTAAGAATATATTAAAATATACCATTAACAACTTTATGCCAATAAGTTTGACAGTGGTTGAAATGGAAAACTTCCTAGAAAAATACAAATTACCAAAAGTGACACAAGAGGAAATTGAAAATATAATCAGTACTAAATGTATTAAATATATAATGAATATCTTCACAAAAATAACACTCCAGGATTAAATGGATTTACCCAATACTTGCAAGCATTTACGGAAAAGCTAACACAAAACTTTGAACAACTCCTCCAGATATACAAAAAGAAAGAACACTGCAAATTCATTTAATGTCACTAGTACAAACATTCTACGAAAACATGACAAGGAAGCATTATAAGAAAGAGAAGATTACAGCATAATATCTCTCATGAATATAGATGCAAAACAAACTAAACAACATATTATTAATCAAATCCAGCAAGATATAAAAGTATAATGTATCATGATCAAGGTGGATTCATCTTTGAAGTACAAAGTTATTTTAATATTAAAAAAATAAAACAATATAATTTACCATATTATAAAAAAAGAGACAAATCATATGAATACATGGTGGCCAAAAAATGTCACCCAAAAGTCCATGGAATCTGTGATTATTACTTGGTATGGTACATAGTGATTAAGTTTAGGATCTTGAGAAGAAGTGTTTATCCTAGATTATCTAGGTGGGCCCTAAATCCAATCACATGCATCCTTATCAGAGAGAGGGAGAGGGAGATTCACAAGACACATAGAGGAGAAGCTCCTGCGAAGAGGGAGGCAGAGATTGGAGTTATATAGCCACAAGTCAAGGAATGCCTGGAGCCACTAGGAGCTGCAAGAGACAAGGAAGGATTCTGCTCTAGACCCTTTGTACGGCCTTGATGAAATCTTGATTGGAGGACTTTCAGACTTGAGAACTGCAATAGAATAAATTTCTAATGTTTTAAGCCACCAAGTTTGTGGGAATTTGTTATGGCAGCCCTAGCAAAATAATAGTGTCTTTGTAGCTGCAAAAACATCTAATAAAATTCAACACCCATTCATGACAAAAATAAGTGCATAGAGCACTAGGAAAAAAGTCAACCTCCTTCTGATGAGTATCTACAAAACTCCTTCAGCAAGCAATGTATTTACTAATAAAATATTGAAAGCTTTATTTCAGAATCAGTATTGATTCAAATTGACTGTTAAAACAATTTTCATTCAACATTTTTATCCAACATTAAATTGGTTGTGCTAGCTAGTGCAATAAGATTTAAAAAACGAGAATTAGAATAGAAGAAATAAGTTATGAGTATTTGCTGTTAAAGTGATTGTGTATAAAGAAAGTCCAAAATATTCAACAGATATTCGAGTGAATTAGATATGTGTATCTAGTAAGGTCAATATAAAGGAATCAATTATAATTGTATTTAGCAGCAGCTAACTATGAGAACAAGCAATTTTTAAAAATAAAACTGATAAAATTACTTTGTGAAAATTTTAACATTATTCAATAAAGTTGAACAAATATATACAACCTATGGTCCAGCAATTCTACTCTTATGTATATATACAACAGAAATGTGTACATACATTTACCAAATGCATCTTAATCTTCATAGAAGCACTATTTGCAGTACCCAATAACTAGTACTAAACCAAATGTCTATGAACTGTAGAAGAAATATATTGTGATTACTTTATAAAATAGACTATCTGAAAAAATCATTAAGAATTATCTATTGCCACTTACAATAACATTTATAATACTGAAGAAGAGAAGCCCAACATAGAATGGTACATACTGTTTGCTTGCCTTTATATTATGTTCAAAAGCAGGCAAAATTAATTTATGGTATTAAAAATCAGGATAGTGGCTATCTTTTTGTTGAGTAGAAACCAGAAGAGGGCATCGGGGAGCTTCTGAGCTGCTGATAATACTCTTGATTTGTATGTTGTTTAAATGGACTTTCACATTGTTAAAATCCTGTGTCCTGAAGGCATCAGAACATAAGAGATTATGTGATCAATAAGGACCTACATTGTTTCCCCAACACTAGAAAATGTATTACAAGAATTTAGGCGGTGAAATAGACTGGGTGGAAGCTTTATCTCTGTTCATTGTCTGGCCACCTTGGGCTGGGGGCTGAGAAATTGGGGTAATGAAAAACTCTTTACAAGTGCAGACAGAATCTGTGTTCCCAGATAGAGTTCAGCTGGTTTGTAGGATAGTAAATCATAAACGGCCAGGTGAGTTGTGGAATCACATTCTGGAATCCCCACATAGCCTGGTGGAGAAGAGAAGCAGGAACAGCATGATTCCCTTATGCTGAGAAATCATGGGGATAAGACAAAATGTCAGTTGTTACATAAATGTAGCAAATGTAATCAGATCACTGAACTTCAGAATTAATTGTCTAGACTTGTCTGCTATCATAAAGTCCATACACTCCGTGAGGAATCAATGTTTATCCTTTTTAGTATTGTCATTCCAGAATCTGGCTTGGAGCCTTGCATCAAAGTAGGCGACCGGCTGATGTCTGCTCCTTATCTCATTAGCTCACCTGAGTTTATCTGAAGCTATTGACAGTTCACAGCCCTCTGATGGCCGCTCATAACAAAGGCGATGCCTGTCTTTCTTCTCTGCCTAAGGACTGTCTCTAGCAGAGAGGGGGCTTGCTGGGCTGCAACAGGCACAAACAAAGGGCAGGAAAAAAATGACACCACTGGGGCAACCCTCAACCAATGAGAGATGGATTCAGTACATAAGTGACTAAACCTTCCATTCCCAATTAGGCTGATTCTGAGGTACATTTCACACCTTGTCTCAGAGGGTTCTTAATGAAAGAAAATGCCTTTATTAGAAACCTAATCATTGCGTATTCTTTATGGTTTACCTCACTTTCTCTAATTCTTTACTTGTATTTCTTAAGCTCTCTTCTCAATTAAAATATTAAAATACTTGGACTTAAGTCTTTGTCTCTAGACCTACTGTAAGGAAGGATCCAACTAAGACAATAGATATGAAGGTGCTCAAACAAGGAAACTATTCCCGTTCCTGTTACCCCATTTCTGATACTAGTACTGCCATAGTACCTCTGACGCTGGAAGCCAGCATTAGAGTATCAGTTATAAATAAGAGAAGGATGTGTAAAATAATATAAAAGGGGTACCTAACTAAGGCAGGCTTTTTACTTGGCCAATTCTTCTCAGGACTAAAGCTACAATCCACAGTGAATAAAAAGGGAAGATAAGGGAATGAATGACAAAGAGAAAGTTGGTCTTTAACATATCATAAAAATGTTTACCAATAGAGTGCTTAACAATTATCAACAATTTCCATTTTCTCTATATTATGTTCTTTTATTTCTTTTTCCTGGAAGAATGAGGAGAAAAGAGGAAACAAATCTGTATATTTCTGCAGTTTTCGGAGTCAATGTATTATGTTACATTTGTGGCACTAAGTGTTAGTTAATTGCATATTGAAGTTATTAGTTTTAACTTGGATAATTTTAATTGTAATATCGCCAGGGTAACACTAGCAAAGGTGACATATTAATCATCATGGTTGGCATCCAAATATGCATATCTAATATGAACATAACTATGATTATGACAACTTGTAATTGCTAATAAAAATTAGTTAGTTTGGTTTTTCCTTAAATCTGACTGTGCAATCTGAAAATTGCTTATTTGGGCTCCTTGAAAAAGTGATAAACAGTGAGGGGATTAATTTTCCTACATCAGAAATTATATTCCTTAAGGAGGCAGAAAATGTTAATGACTGTGCAGAGTTGCTTTATTCTGTGTTGACCAAGAGACTAGTTTTTAATAAACATTTTTTTATCATTTAACCAGAGGACTGAAGGAACAAAGAGCTCAAGATATTTCTTTTGAAAATCATCAACATATTTTACTGAAATTTGACATTTTTACTCGTTTCAAAATGTGCTGAACTTGCAAGCTGTTGTTTGTCCCTCACAGCAGAACAACAAAATTTTCTCTATTTTTTTTTCTTTCATTTGAGGAAAATTGATTTAATGCTTAAAATAATTGATTCAATAATTTAAGATTTGTAAATAAATTCTATCAAAATTTATGATGGTATTTATTTAAATTCAGTGCTTGATTACCATGTCTCTCTTTTCCTTAGCCACAGGGGTGAAAGGAGATGTGGGAGATTTGTTTTCCTCTTTGACCTCTAAGATTGCAGCCCAAACCTCTCTTCCACATGCTACTTAAAGAGTCGCTAGGCCAGGCATAATCCTTGCTCTCACAAAAGGTTAACAATTGAGATATTATTGTTTGGATTAGAAAAGAAATGAATTGTAGAACACATTGATGCTCAGTAGCTAGAATGGGAGGCAAGATGAGGGGAAAGTGTCTTGGAGAATGATCCTGGAGCTCAGGCCCAAATGCTTTCTCCATTCCTGGCTCCATCTATGGTCACATTGTTACCGCCCATAAAAGGAGGTTCATCTGCCCCCCTCAAGACATGCCAATAGTCATGAGGCAAGGTGGTAGAAGAAAAAGGACTGCTTTATTACAGCTTGCTAGCAAGAGAGAAGATGGCTGACTAATGTCTGAAAAAAACATCTTCAGGGGCACAAAGTCTCACAGCAGTTATATAGGCCAGTGGGTTATAGGGGAGGGGGTTATGAATGTAGATCTTCTGGTGTTACAGACTGGGAACGCCACATCAGATCTTTCAGTTTTCATTGATGGTGACTATCAGCATAGACTCTCTGTTCGGGGGTCATCGCATTCCTAAGGAACTCAAAAGAACAAAGTTATCATCTTATCACAGCTGGGAGGCACATGCACAAGCAGGGGTCGTAAAATCTACAGAGCAGTTAGATCTCCTGGAGGGTGCATATCCAGCTGGGCTAGTTAGTCAGAGGTCATTCAAAGTTACAATAGGGTTTCTTTTCTACAACATGGCTTCCCTCATGTCAACCTTGTCTTGGGCTGGTATCAACATTTCTGCTTTTTTCCATAAATCCATCATCATTTCTCTAGAGCATTAAAACCTCTTCAAAACTCGCTTCACAGATTCAAGTCTTGCACCTTTAAAGTCCATTTTGCAGAATATTATGGAATTTTTTTTTTTTTAATTTTGGGTGTTTTCTTAAATGGGCCCTAGATTTTATTAATTAAATGTTCTGTTCTTTATTACCATTAATAAATTTTCTACTGGTTATTTTTTTTTTCATTTCCCTGTGATGTTTTCCTATTTCAAGTTTCTCTTTCCTTATCATAGCATCTCTTACATGATTCTTACAAGAAATCTAGATCAAGAATTTTCCCCTTTACTTTCTGTTGCAGGAAAATTCATCTTATGCTAATTAACAAATATATAAAGATAAGAATATGGGAAGAGAAAAAGTCATGTTTAAAGTTTGTTTATTTCTACTAAGAAAAACATTCTACTGTGTACCCACATTTGGAGGATGATTATGTTTCTAAGGAATATAGGATTTACCTGGGCAATGATCATTCTCTGAATATCATTTTTTCTCAGGTTTATAAATACATTAAAACATACATAATTTATCTCTTCCAGAGTGGAAGAACATGTTTCTCAGCTTCCAAAGGAACCATTGAAAATTCTCAACTTGAAGTGGTTAACAAGTCCTTCCCATATTGTATCTCCCCAAATATCTTCATCTTGCTTTGACCATATTTCCAGAGCCTGAGGAATGCGGGAACATATTTTGATTTTTTCATTGTTTTACAACAATACAGTTTTACTAGATATTTGTATATGGAATAGTATTTTCTCTACATGTAACCCTACTTATATAAAGCTCTGGTCACTGAAACAAAAAGAACAAAAACATAAAAAGCATGAGATGAGGAGAAAGAAATCATCACAGAGAAATCAAATAGTGTTTCATTATGCTGGAGAAAAACAATTCATTCTTTATCGTCAGATCTTTCCTGTTCCTTATGTATTCCGGTAATCAAATGCTGGGCTTCAATGGGTGGGAGGATAAGGCTTTGTTAAGAATGGATAGAGAACTTAATTGTAGATGAGAAGTGATGTGAGGAGTTTTGATATGTTCAACTGATACTCAGCATTCATTCATATCTTCTGCAGTCTGAAAGCAAAAGAACAAAATCTATGTTTCCAGGCTACCTGATAGGTTGAATTCTGGAGACCAATTAGGTTGCACAAATTGGATTCTTTCATGTGACATTTGGGCAGTGAATGTGAATCAGAACCCCATTTTCTGATGCTATAGGTGATTTTTTTTTCTGGCAGTGAAGGTTATGATGATGTAGAGTTTTGCTTCAAAAGTGTTCAATATCTAGTCTCCAGTTTTATGTGTTTTAGCTTCCTGATCCCTGAATTGGTTATTGTTACTTTGGTGTTTATGGAGTTTTTAAATTTTATTCTGAATGCACACAGGAGGTATTCTGGATCAGAGACAGATTTCTGATTAATCTCTTCACAGTAAATAAGTGCATTGTTCCCTCTTTGCTCTGGTGCTTACCCATAGGATTATGTATGAGAGCCAGTGATGTCTCCTACAAGATTATCCAGACACTCCATAGGTGAAGGGCAAAGAAGTACAGTTTTTCCCTGCTTATGGAGGGAAGAAGACAGCTATCCTGCTCTCCTCCTGAAAGCAAACGTAATGGGGGCCTGAGCCCTAAATCCAATCCTTTCATCTGTAAGTATAATCCCTCTGCTTTTATGACCTAGGGGGTTCTGGGGCTTCATTCCTTTTGAAATATAAATACCTAGAGAGATAACACTTCAGTCTTCCTGGCATCCTGGGGCTTAACCTAGGGATCTAGTCTGAGTAACCATTTGGGCCTCTCAGACAACCAAGAGAAATTTTATTATCCTTTTAGATCTAAGCCAATAACTAGACAAATAACTACAAATCTGATCCTCATGGTATGTGCAGAGTCTCAGGAGTCTAGGGATTTTTAAAGGAATACTGAGAAATGTCTCCACAGGGATCGATTTTATTATTTATTTACTATTTTATTCATGATATCACATCACGTTAATTCCAGCTTCCGTATTTCCCTTTCTGATTGTGCCAATGGTGTTAGCTCCATTAGGTTCATTTCTGCTGTGTTCTAGAAGTTATTTTTGGACGCCCAATCTAGATGCTTTTTCTTTCTAGCCCATATTACAATGATTTTATATGCACATAATTTCCTATATTAAATTCTGATAAAAATACGCAGAGTCGTTTCCGTTTTTTCACTAATTTGGATATTTTGAGTGGAGACATTTGGTCGCCTGAGGGCTTCCATCTCTGTCTTTTTGTGTTTCTGTCTCTGACTCTCACTGTCGCTGGGTGAGGCTTTTCTTTGGGAGACTCATTTTAATGCAGAGAATTGGAGGGCTGAGGAGAGAGAACATTTAACTCAGTTGCCATCAATTCACTTAGAGAAAGCTGTAGGTTAAAGGGACAGAGAACAAGGAGATCTGAAGATTTGATTCTAGGTTGTCTATCTGTCTCAGTGAGATTGGGAAGAGGGCAGAAGGATATGGAAGAAGGCTTTGTCAATTAATGACTTGATTTGCTTAAGCGTTGTGATTCACAAACGCATGGACTACAGCACAGCACAAAGAGACCAGAAAAATAGGACCCTCCCTCCAAATGCTTTCTCATACACTAACAAATGTAAATTAACTGATAGTTGCGTGTTTTTGAACGTTTGTTGTTTATAAAATTGCAATTGGCTTATTCAGATAATTACTTGTGCCTTATTTTTCTCTTCTCTCCTTTTCTCTCGCTTTTATTGTTTTTGTTTAAGCTATGTGGGAGTGGATGGCTTCTTTTTCTATATATTTTTCTGAGTATAAACAAATAAGGCAGAATGCTTAGAAAATATAAAATGTGTGAACAAAAGTTATTTTAAAAAATCACCTGGAATGTCACAGCCAGGAGAAAAACCGCTGTAAATATTTGGTATTTGTTGTGTTTCCTTTTGCTTTTGTTTCCCTTTATTTTTTCTACATGTACAGATTCACAAGCACACAAAATTGAGGGTAAAATTTACTTTGTTTTTTCATTTTTTTACTTAGCATATTGTGAGCATTTTCTTATTCATTTTCTTCAAACATATGTTTTATTATGGCTAAATAATATTCAACTTTTTGTAATGAACATTATCAGTTTCATAGTTCTCACAAGGAAGAATATGTAGGCCATTTTTTCCTTCATAAAAACAGTACAGTGAATTTTACAGTACATAAAATTCTGATCTCATCTCTGAATATTCCCTTAGGATAATTTTCCAAGTTGCATTACCAAGTTAAAAAGTACACATCTTAAAATGTTTAATTTATATTGCTAAATTTCTTCAGAAATGTCGTAATATTTTACATAAATGCTTAAAAAAATAGTGGAGTATAAAAGCACACATTTTATCAAATCCACCACAATAATGAGTACTATAATTCTTTATAAATATTGCAATTTCCTATTCAAAACAATGCTGTTACATAGTTTCATTCTTTCTTATTTTCTTGTTTTTTGGTGCAGTTAAATCTTATAAATTTATTTCTTTTTTCTCTGAGACTTGACTATTTAAATAATGTACCCATATTTATTGGTATCTTTCTCCTTATATTTTTTAAATAGCTAGCACTCTTTATATAGTCAGGTTATTTAAACAGATATTTTAATGTACGTGAAAATAGTTTCCCTGGTGTCCTCTTTAATTTTATTACATATCATCATTGTCGATATGTAAGCTATTTTTTTATTATATACAGTATATTAGTGTTTTTTATGGCTTCTAAATTTACTTTAATGTTGGCATTTTAAAATCTATTATGAGATAAACATTTGTTTATCTATTTAACTAGCATATTTGAGATTTTACTTAGCTTCTAAATCCATCTGCCATTTATTTTATTGTATGTTGACAGGTAGGAGACTCAATCTAAGCAACATGTTTTGAATATTTTATCCCTTTCTTAAGGTTTTGAAATTTAAACTGTCTGAGATCTCTATTCCCTTATATTTTCCTCTTTATTCTGTATTCTACTCATATCTCACTATTTTCAATTTTGTCCTTCAAAAAATGTGTTTTGCAGGGTAGCAGTAGGATTTCAACATCTCCAAGAGGATTGTGGTGGAGGGCAAGGATATAAGTAGAAATACTCAATACGAGGCTATTAAAATCATCCAGGTGAGAGTTTGTGATGACTTAGACCAGTGTGATATAAATGGAGTAAGTAAGAAGTGGTAAGATTCTTTATATATTTTAAAGGTAGAGGTGAGAAGTTATCCTTATATGTAGATTGTTGTTTTTTTTGGTGAGGAAGATTGGCCCTGAGCTAACATCTGTGCCAATCTTCCTCTATTGCTGTATAGGGGACACTGCCACAGCATGGCTTGATGAGTGGTGTGTAGGTCTGTGCACAGGATCTGAACCCATGAACTCTGGGCTGCCTAAGCGGAACACACGAACTTAACCACTATGCCACCAGGCCCAGCCCCTGTAGATTGTTTTTAGATACAAAAGAAAGAGAAGAATCATGGATATGTCAAATATCTTTGGTCCAAACAGACGGAAGAACGGAGTTGCAATTAACAGAGATGTAGAAACCTATGGAAGGAGTGTCTTTGTGTGAGTGTGTCTGTGCATGTGTAGAACAGGAGTCTATTCGAACCTGTAAAATTTGTTGTTTTAGACACCCTTCATGAAGCTGTTGAGTACTGAGTTGGATATACACATTTTGGAGTTGGAGAAAGCTGAAAATATAAATTTAGGAGTTGCATACATAGATGTTATTTAAAACCATGAAGACACATAAGAACATGAAGGAATAATTACATAGATAGAGAAAGAAGGGGAGCAAGGATCGGGTTCTGGGCAGCCGAAGGAATAGACATTTGAAGGAGACTTTTCTGGTGGAGAGAAATGGGGCAGAAGCTCTATGGGAAAGTGAACACAAAAGAGGGATTTTTTTCAAAAAATGAATGTATCAACAGGATGTTTGCAGATGGGATGCCTTCTTTACTCACATGAAATGGAAAATTTTCTTGACTGCATTTAATTATAGCTGTTTTTCAACAATTTTCACCTCCTGAACATATTTTTGAAAAAGTAGTATTGGCAGTGGAAATTTCATTTAGATATTTTCTCTCTTTGTACTCATAACCTCTTTGCGAATGGCCTTATTAATTTTCATATAATATTGTGTGGCTACTCAAATTTTCAATATGATATAAAGTAAGAAAAAAGATGGTTTTTGCCTGCTAATTAGAAGATATTCTAAACATTGCATTGACAATGTTGTAGACTTACAGACTTTAAATTTATATGACATATCTCTTCCAGTGTATCAGTAGTGTTTCTTTGCAAATTATTTACTTACTACACGGCGTTATTGCTTCAATAGCGGGAAAAACACCTTGTCATGGTAGCCATGGTAACGGCTAATTTGTGAAGAATGTTGTGCAACTCAATTTCAATGTTCAACCTGAATTTTGTTCACACTTTTCTTTGTATTTTACCTTTTTAAAAAAGTACTAAACCAGAATAGTATTGTGTACATAGAAATATAGTTAATGTGACACATACGAAAGTAGATTTATAGAGGTGTGTTGTATTGGTGACTCAAATATTGTTAGTGGTATTGCTGTCATTAAGGAAGTTTTCTAAAATAGTAGTACTTTTTTTATTTTGAACAAAGCAAAGTATAGTTCTCCCTTTGTTTACGCTGTGTTGCATTTATGAAAAATTAAGTGATATCAAAATAGTTTGCATTTAGTATTCAGTATATTAAAACTTTCAAAAAACTCACTTTGTGTTATATGTAAAATATGCTTAGACTCTAGTTTTAGATAAGTAAAAACACATTATTTAAACTATGATAATTTCTAAAAGAACTTTTTTTCAGTATAGAACTGGTATTTGTGTTGTAGAATATCTAACATTGCTGACTCCCGTTCACTAAATTACAATTATTAACTCCAATCTTTGTATCAACAGCCTTTACAAATTTCTAAAATGTCCCTTCAGTGTGAGCCCTCCCAATCAAAACCGCTGACTCATTCTTTGTCCCCCTACAATCAATTCTCTGAGCATCATTCTGAGTAATCACGTAAAATGGCAGCTCTCATTATATTGGCAATCTACTTAAAATATGTTAATGTTATCCTATTATTCTTAAGATAAAGATTTAATTTTTCAAGACTATGAACTGGTCTGGACCCCATTAACTCTGTAACTCTTCATGGTGTTCCCCTTACCTATATTTGCTCTATTTCAAAATTTTATATCTTCCAAGCAAATTTCTACCACAGGGACTTTGCGTATGCTTTTTCTTCTGCTTGGAATTCTCTCTGCTCCTCTTTTCATGTAGTCAGCTCCTACTCATCTTTTACTTCTTGGTTTAATTACTATTTCCTCTGGAAAGGCTTCATGAACTCAGTAACTTGGTAATCTCTTTAATCTATATTCTATCATAATTCCATGTTCCTTTTCTTTATGGCATCATTCACTTGTTATGTCTTTATATGATTATTATGATTATAATGATTATTCTATTTCACAAGTGGCTTGGAGTGACTATCTATTTTTATTCATCCAGATCTTGTCATACTATCCAACACGTTATAGTTTCTTAATAAATAGGTGTGGAATAAATTATAAAATGAATGAAGAAAGAAGTAACCTAACAGTTTAATGAATTGAGTCATAAAAGAAGCCAAGAAGTTTTGCCACTAAAAAGAAGATGAGGGGCCTAGGGCCAGCCCAGTGGTGTAGGTTAAGTTTGCATGCTCCACTTGGTTGGCCCAGGGTTCACAGGATTGGATCCTGGGTGCATTCCTGTGCACTGCTTATCAAGCCATGCTGTGGCAGGTGTCCCACACATATAGTAGAGGAAGATGGGCATAGATGTTAGCACAGGGCCAATCTTCCTCAGCAAAAAGAGGAGGATTGGCAACAGATGTTATCTCAGGGCTAATCTTCCTCACAAAAAAAAAAAAAAGAAAAAGCAGGTGGGAAAAGTCATTCTGGATATAGAGAAGATCATGTGTGAAGGCACAGATATCAAGACATTTTGGCATAAGCACAGATAATGCAATATAACTAGAGTGCTAATGTAGGGATTTAGGGACTAAAAAAGTTTACAAGTTCATAGTAAGAAACCATTGATGACTTTCAAGCAGGGGAATGATAAAGAGTCAGAAGAATCACTCTGGCTATAATAAATGTATGGAAGCATGGCATGTCTAGATATAGAGAAATCATTTACTTATCGATAAGAATAGTCCAAGAGAGTAAATTTGGGCTGAGACTAAAGGAACTTCTACTAATCTGTGTTTGGGGTGGTATAGCTCTTAAGATTTTTATCTACAAGTTGAATTTACTTGCAGTTCTTCTCCTTTTATGCTTATAAAGAGACACAAATGCTCACATTCTTTAGAAAAAGATCACGTAAGTAAACCAAATAATTCTGTACAGGGAATTATAAACTCAATTTTGAGTTTCATATTTGTATGAAAAACTTCTAATAGGATCCTAACTGACACAAAAGAAAAGCAATCAAATTATCTTTCAACTGAAGCATATAAACTGGAAATGAAAGCTACACCACAGGATCTTGTTCCATGTAGCACATAAAAAAGGTATTTAAGAGGAAATTAAATTGAAGTATATTCAGTATAATGTTAATTGATATAGAAAATGTCAATTCAGGCTGCTCATAATAGTTAGAGATGAGCAAATGATTCAAAGTAATTTGGGCTATGATGATATTGATCACTCAAATTTTTTTCACTCCAATTCACTTACACTGTGTCCTTGGGAATGTAGTAAAATAATAATAATAAAGAAGTAATTTAAAACATACTTAATCAAGTCTTTATTTTAGGTGTTCTCGATTTCTTTTGACCTTACTAGAAAGAAACATATTTATCATAACCTTTGAAAAGTTTATAGAAGTACTACCATCAATTCTGCAAAACTAGATAATGATTTTTACACACTAATCCACACTTAATTCTTTCGTGATTTCCGTTCATGAAAATCATAACATATAAGGCAAAAAAAGAAAAAGAAAGGCATATATTACATAAATGTTTATTGTATATTAAATCTAAATTATAGGCATCAAGGTTTGCCTGAATGCTAACATATTTATTTAGTTCAATATTTCTTATTGAAGCCCAACATACTATTCAGCATGCTGACAAAAATAGACGAAAAGCAGCAAAACAAAATGTCGGAGAACAAGGGTCTTTTAATCAAGCTAAAGAGAAAAACAATAATGATTAAGTTGCCTTACTCTTCAGTAAAGTTACACCAGCTGACCTATGATGGCAGCATGTAAAATGAATGGGAAAAAAATGTTTGTTGTTGAAAGTTTGGGCTTGTTTGTTACTGCAGCACAGCTAACTAATACACCAGTGAGAAGTTGTGTGAAGGTAGGAGGTAGAGGTGTTTCAGGCAGAAAAAAAAGAAAATGTTAAAACTTGAAGATATGAGACCATTTAATGTCTGAAGAACTAAAAGCCAATTAGAATAGATACAAATATAGTAGAAGTGTTTAGGATTATGGAGAATTTGCCTGAAGTGGTAAGATTCAAAGTGCTTAACTATTTTATAAAGTGTTTGAAGTAAGGAACATGGTACAAAAAGTTTTGCAATAAGTAAATAAAATGCCAGATTTACATATTAAAATGCTAATTAGAGAATTTTCTAGAAGGAAACCAAGCTTCATTCCAGACAAGAGGCTAATACAATAAGCTAGATGAGAGATAATGGACCTGAAGTGGAAAAGTAACAGCTGAAATAGAGAAAAATTAATAGATTTAAGAGAGTAGAGCACTTAGAAAATACATCACTTGAAGTTCAAAATGAGTAAGAGAGAGAGAGAAATCATGGGTGACTCTCAGATTTCTATCAGGTAAACGATGCCATCTAATAAAAAATGGAGAGAAATGTAAGGTCGACATTGGGGATGGGAGAGCAAAGGTGATGAGTTCAGTTTTGGAAGGGTTGGTTGTGGACCATATGTACATCCATAGTGATATGTTAAGTTTTATGTGTGGTTTCATAAGTGTATAGATGAGAAGAGAAGAGTGTTAAAGACGTGGTTGTTACAACACCAGCATTTAGGAAAAGGACAGAGGGAAACATTCTGTGAAGAAAGCAAAAAATGCCTGAACCTCAAGTGTAAAATTAAGAAATTATAGTATTATGGTAACTAAGTAAATATCAAAGCAGACAGTATATTGAGTACACCCAAATGCTGTTGAAGTATCAAGTATAAAAGAAACTATAAAATGGCCATTGCTTTTTGTTATGAAAGAAGTTTTATGTAAGTGATACAGAGAAAAATTAATGGGTGATGGAGTAGGAAAGGAAGACTTTACCAAAGATTTTACCAAATCTTTCAATAACTTTGGCTCTAAAGAAAAGCTGAGGGTCCGGCCTGGTGGTGAAGTGGTTAAGTTCCCACGCTCTGCTTTGGTGGCCTGGGGGTTCGCAGGTTCGGATCCCAGGCACGGACCTACATACTGCTCATTAAGCCATGTTGTGGCAGCATCCCATATACAAAACAGAGGAAGATTGCCACAGATGTTAGCTCAGAGACAATCTTCTTCAAGCAAAAAGAGGAATATTGGCAACAGATGTTAGCTCAGGGCCAATCTTGCTCACACACACAAAAAGAGAAGCTGAATCATAGGATGAAAAGATAAAAGTGATTTGGAGCCAAGGAACTTAATAGACTTATTGCTGCTGTTCCTGAAATGACTTGATATTAACGGGAAGGAGCAAGAAGAGACTAACAGGTTGAAGATACGAGGGACAGTTAGGGAAACAAATGGAGTTTACTCAGAAAACCACGGGGATGGGATGCAAGACAGAGAAAGGGGTTTAGATTGCAGGAGGGGAGGCTGGAATGAAGAAAAGCACTTCCCTGGGAAGAAAGACAAGTCAACTCATAGGTCTGATGAAAGGCTTATGTAAAGTAGATGACAATAAGTAAAAGTCAGGCTTTAAAATTCCCCTCAGATTAACCAAACTTTAGACATATTCTTCTTGACTTTTGGCCCCTGACCTCCCTATTCTCAGAGGATTTACTTTAGAAAACTTTAAATTATAAAATTTTTCTATGTCCCTTTGAAATGCAAATCTCTTCACAGCTCCTTGCCAGTTTTACAACCCAAGAATGTCTTTTTCATGAACTTGGAAGCCATCCGTTTGAAATGTAATTATCAAGGAAGATATCACCCGTATATTCCAGCCTCCATGGGAAAGTAGGGGCCTTTCATTTTACACAAATTAGCAAACACAGATGACCTAATCACAAGGACCAACCGCCGCCCCTTACATCCTCCAATATTTTTCCACTAGCTCATCCCAGTGCTTAAAAACGCTACCGCCTTTTGTTACAGTGGAGTTCAGTTCAATCTCTCTCCCCTATTGCAATAGTCTTGAATAAGTCTTCCATGCCTATTTAACACTCTGTGGCACAATTTTTTTTGATAGTTTCATGAGGAAATCAGAAGATGTAGACAAAGAAACCATTTGAAACTAAGAAAAAAATCTTCCCAGGGAAACAAGAAAGATAACTGGGCAGTGATGATAACAGTCGAGTTTATACAAATATATTATAGAGCTCTACAGTTTTATAGCATACGAAACAACGTTACAAACAATGTTACAATGTCTACCAACAGTTAAGAAGAAGTCAAGCAGCTGGATTTACCAGGATGGGTATGTTGTTTATAGGGGAGACAAAATGAAAATAGTAAATGAATTTGAAAGTATTGACAAGAGAATGGTTGGAGTAATGACCCTGGAATCTCTGCTGAAGGAATGAATGAAGACAGGAGGCTTATGTTAATGACAGAGAAATTAGAAAAACAAAATGAGTATTGGATCTTTGAATTCTAGGAATTTATCCCATCAGAGAAATTGAGTAAGAAAGCTGGAGAGAGAGCAAGTTGATCCTTCCCAAGTCTAAAATCGTATGACTTTATTATCTTAGATCTATTTGCTGTTTTCAAAGTCCTTCGTGTCCCCTGAAAAATATCTTCATGTTGTTTAACTGTGGTTTTTTTTTTTTTTTGATAACTAGGCAAGTGTGTTCTATAGCTCAAGTACTTTTCCCCTCAATGAGTCAATTTTGCTCTTTGGAGCTTCCATTGCTGCATTAATCCTTTAACAGAAAGTATCATTTTGTACAAGTTTAGCAATATCACTTGCTACTCAGCGTATTGCTGTCTTTCAGTCATTATTTCTTCTTTTATCTATTTAGAGTAGGAAATATTCTTGCTTTTTTGGCTATTACCGGAGTTTTCCTAAATCTCTGCCTGATTTTTTCTTCTCTTATAATGTTGTGGTACTTTTTTAAGTGAACATAGATGTGTATTTTTTGATAAGCTCAATTAATTTTATTGGTGGTGTTGCCGTTGCTATGACTGTTGTTTGTATTTTGTTTCTTTGTTATGTGAGATATAGTAGCCAGTGAAAGTTGGGAGATTCCCAGTAAATGGAAAGAACTCAAGTTGTCGGCAATTTGTATTGTTTTAATAGTTCAGTGAAAATCGGCCATGTATGCTCATCATGGAATAACTGTGGGAGGTGGGAGTGAGCAGGGGGCAGTTTAGTTATAAGAAGTCAGGGGGCTGCTCTCAAAGTCTTAATGAATTTCACAGCAAAGATAGGCTTTGTTGTCAGGACTCGACGGTTTCCTACTGGCAGGATTTGCAAGCCCAGATTTAGCTTTTCAAATGAAGGCCCCACATAAATCTAAGAAATAAATACTATCCTGTAATTGACTCACACATGCAAATCTCATGTCTGATGGATGAGCTAAAGCACAGAAAAGTACAGCCTCCAGGTAGCATTTTTAAACCTACAACCTTCTCAGAATCACCAGTTTGGACAAAAATCCTCCAGCAGCTGAGACCAGTTATATAATTTATGGAGCTCAGTGAAAATCAAAATGATGGACTCCTTGTTAATAATACAGGGTAAAAAGTGACATTAAAAGTACTAAAATATTAAGCTTTTATCACAATCTCTAAGCTTGTCATGTTGTTTCATAGTTGCCAAATGGTGTTCTAAGAAAAGAAAAAATAAAATTTTATTACCATAAAGTTTACTATTCCTTTTTATATTGTACATAACCAGTTTTAAATGCAAAGAAAGAGAGCATTTAACTTGTGTGTGGAATCACTGAAATTTCACAATTTATTTCATAGCTCATACATACATATGTATTTTGTTGTTACCGGAAGAGTAGAAACGCTACACAAAACTAACTCAACTATCTTTTGCTTTTTGATATGCACACATACTACCTTTGATACACACACTCTACCTTCAGCCTACTGATGAATATGGAAAGACTGAAAGGAAAGGATTGCCTTATGTTTGCTGCTCCTTCTCTGTCCTCATTTTAAATGTAAGTGGTTGGCTTATATAGGGAAATCACGTAAGTAAGAGAGTTTGTGACATGGTTTCTTGGTCATTCATGTGTCTTAGAATACCTTTGCTTTTTTTCCTGCATTTGATGCAAGTTCTGGTTTAAACAGAATGTGGCCTCTCAGAGTAAATAGGGCTATCAGCACTAACCTCTCCCGCCTGCACAGACATAGACATAACTTTCTTATTTTATACTCATTCGAGTCTCACTAACTCCCCTGCGTTGTGGTTCCACAGGAATTCTGTGTTCGTGGAGCATCACAAACACTGTAGGTGACTGAAATGGTAACGAATGGTGGAAGACACACACGTGCTTTTCTCTTCTACAAACATGCATGCTCCATTGTCCCTTTGGACTTTACTTGCAAAATGCAAGTTCAAAGATAAATTATTCAGAATTCCAAGACAGTGAAAGCACAGAATTAAACAAAAGCCTTAAAGCCCACCTTGCTAGAAGCAGCTGATAAAAAGCTGCCTAATAATTTGCAGACAAGGTTCCTATGAGAGGCCCCCAATGATCAGAAGTACATTCCCTGGCATCTTCCTGCTTTTGCTCTAGTAAAACCTTCCCAGGGTCTGTGTTGCTATTTGGGCTGCCAGCTCCCTGAGTGTGAGAGAGATGGAGGGGAAGAGAAGAAGGGCTTCTTCAGTGGCAGGAGGCAACTGCTCTGCAAGGAGGCCTAGCAGAGTAGAATGAGATGTATTTAACTTTATATTCTACATACAGTCTTAAGAGCTGGATCCCTCCGTTGTGAGCAAATAGACACTCCTAGATAAAACAGAGGATCTTGGGCACTCCCACCTCCACCTTGGCTGGGTTTTCCAGGGCAGGCAGGGTATAGGGCTATTGGGGTTGAGACCCCACATTCCCCTCCCCCCCACCCCCCCACCATAGGAAGAAGATTTCCATTTGATTCTAAGCAAGAGAGGAGAGGTGAGAGGCAAACATTTCAGACATGAAAAATTTGTGATCAGCAACTTCCCATTTTGTGTTTTCATACCTTTACTGTATCATGGTATGGTAGCCTTTTACCAGCTGCCCGTGGTCTTTATTCTGGAAGGATTTTGACACTCTTAATCCTTATCCCCATACTCTTACTTAGCCTGAATCCTTCCCATCCTCCAGGTCCTCGGTCCAATTTTACTTCCTCTGAGAGACACCTACATAAAGGAACTCACTCTTCCTCTATTATCTTTATTTTTTATTTTTTGCTGAGGAACATTCTCGCTGAGCTAACATCTGTGCCAATCTTCCTCTATTTTTGTATATGGGTCACTGCCACAGCATAGCTGACAAGTGCTGTAGGTCTGAGCCCGGGATCTGAACCCTCAAACCAGGCCGCCAATGCAGACCATGCCAAACTTAACGACTACGTCACAGGGCCGGCCTCTATTATCTTTATTTTTAGTAAATGTGTGCAGTTGTTCAACCATCATCACAATCCAACGCTGGAACATTCCCATTACCCCAAACCTTTCCCTCATGATCATTTGTAATTAACGCAGTCTCTCACTCACTCTCAACCTTACACTACCATCAATCTGCTTTCTTTCTCTGTCAATTTCCCTTTTTTGGACAGTTTATATAAGTAGAATTAAACACTATGTAGTCTTTTGCATATGTTTTCCTTCACTTAGGATGATTTTGAAATTCACCTATGCTGCAGCATGTATCAGTTGTTTGTTTTTTTTTATTACTGAATACTATCCCATTATATGGATATATCGCATTTTGTTTATCCATTCATTCATCATTTGATGGGCATCTGGATTTTTTTCAGTTTTGGGGTGTAATTCATAATACTGCTGCAAATACTGTGCACCTGCCTTGTGTGAACATGTTTTTACTACTGTTGAGTAGATTCCTCATAGTGGAACTGTTGTGTTGAGTTACATTTTCCAAAATGTACAATTTTACATTCTCACCAGCATTATATGATGGTCCCAGGTTCTCTACGTCCTTGCCAAAACATGTTATTGTGTCTCTCTCTAATTATAGCCTTGAAGTGAGTGTAGAGTGGTATCTCATTGAGGATTGAATTTGTATTTCCCTAATGAATAATGTTGAATGTCTTTCAATGTGCTTATTAGCTGTTTATATATCTTCTCTAGTGAAATATCTGTTCGACTCGTTGCCCATTTTTAAATTGGGATGTTTGTTTTTATATTGTGTTGTAGAGTCCTTTATACATTCTGATGAAGTCCTTTATTAGCTCTATGATCTGCAAAAATTTTTTCTAGAGTGGCTTATCTTTTCATCTTCTTAATGGGGTCTTTTGAAGCATAATATTTTTTATTTTGATTAACTCAAATTGATCAGTTTTTCTCTTTTATGGACTATGCTTTTGATGTCATATTTAAGGCCTTTTAGCCTAATCCAAGATAAAAATTTTCTCTTGTATTTTCTACAGGTTTTTGGTCTGTAGTCTATTGTTTATGTATGGTGTAAGAATCTAAATCTATTCTCTTTTAATGTGCCCATGCACAATTTGTTGAAAAGACTAGATTCTTCATTAAATTGTTTTGGTACATTTACTGAAAATGAACAAATGCCAGGGTCTATTTCTGGACTTTCAATTTTATCCCATTGATCTCTATGTCTATCCTTATACCAGTACCAAACACTGTTATAATTCCTACAGTTTTGTAGTAAGTTTGGAGATCAGAAAGTATACATTCTCTAACTTTGTTCTTCTTTTGAGAGACTATTTTTGCTTTTCTAGGTACTTTGATTTCTATACAAATATTAGCATCAGACTGGCAGTTTTAAGAAGAGGCTGCTGGATATTTGTAGAAAAAGCAATAAATTAATAAATGAATTTGAGGAGAATTGCCATCTTGACAATGCTGTGTCTTCCAATCCACGAGCAGAGAACATTTCTCTATTTATTTAGATGTTCTTTAATTTCACTCAGCAATATTTTGTAGTTCTCAATATAAGACTTGCAATTTTTTTGTTAAATTTATGCCTAAGTTGTTTTTTTTTCCTTTTTGAAGCTATTGTGAATGGAATTGCTTTCATTTTCCTTTTTGGTTTCTTTGTTACTAAAGTATAGAAATATAATTAATTTTTTATATTGAGTTTGAATTCTGCAACCTTACTAAACTTGTTGTTAGTTCTAATAGTTGTTTTGTGGATTCCTAGATATGATATTTTCTACTTATGTTATCATGTCATCTGTAAATAGACAGTTTTACTTATTTATTTATTTATTTATTCATTCTTTCATTCATTTCTGTCTTACTGTACAGGGTAGAGTTTCCAAGACAATGTAAAATAGAAATGATGAAAGTAGATATTCATGCCTTGTTCTTAATCTTAGGAAGAAAGCATTCAGTTTTTCATAATTACATATAATATAAGCTGTAAGGTTTTCGCAAATGCCCTTTATCAGACTGAAGAATTTCCCTTCTTTTCCTAGTTTGTTGACTTTTACTTTTTATTATGAATGTATGTTGGTTTTTGTCAAATATTTTTTCTGCACTTATTGAAATTATGATGCAGTTTTATTTCTCTACCCTTTTCTATTAGTAAGGGTATTACATTTATTGATTCTCAGATTGTAAAACTTGGTCTTGGTATATAATCATTTTTTATATGGTGGCGGATTTGGTTTGCTAATATTATGTTAAGGTTTATGTGTCAATGTTCATGAGGAATATTGGTCTTAAGTTGTATGTTCTTGTGATATCTATATCTGGTTTTGGTATCAGGGTAACGCTAGCCATGTAGAATGAGATGGGAAATGTCCCCTCTCCTTTATTTTCTGAAAGAGTTTGTGAAGATATGTTATTATTTCTTTTTTAGATATTTGATAGAATTCAAGTCAAGTTATCTGAGCATTTTCCCTAAAACTTGCCTCATCAAATTTCGTGACCCAACTCTCTGAGCTCTTTCAGATAAGTTTCATTAAACTCTTAGGCCTTTCCTTGCCTGATTTTTGCTTGCCTTTCAAGTCTCTGCTTAAAAGGCATGCCCTTGCAATAACAAGATTTAACACATTTTGAAATATTACAGAATTGTTTTTCCCATTTTCTAATGTTGCTCTGAATGAATTGTGCTGTGAATGTGTGTGTGTGTATATTAATCCATTTCATCTATTATTTGATAATTTAAAGGAATTTGAAAAACTATGGAGGTAAATATTTGGGCACATATTACGCTTTAACAATTTAGTCAAGAGCTATTTTTTCATTCCTCCAAAAAACACAGCTTGCTGTGATTTAAAATGTTTTAATAACTTTGGATTCATATTTTTAAATTCATTTAGAATTCCCCCACCATGTTTATAGGTGACATTAGTCTTGTTGGTACTCACCAGCCAGGTTTACCAGAAACACACCAATAGTCAAACAACAGACATTATCTGGAAGTATAGGGCATCTTAGTAAGAGGATGTTAGCAGGTGCTTATTGTAGGATTTGTGGTTGTGTTAGATGGTTTGAATGAAGGTTCAATGAACCATATTACCTTTCAAGATTGGACACTGTTAGGAAGCATTGGTAATTCTATCAAGTAATGTCCAAACAAAAATATTGTACCAAGTGGAGTTAAACATGCAAGGAAGACTATTGCAGTAGAGTTTAAGGCTTTTGCAATCAGAGAGAAAAATTGAAGTAAACTCTACTGAAACAAAAGGAGAATTTTTAAACACTGCGGTGATCTAATGGAAAAGTACTGGAGGACTTTAGGCAGGAGGTTGGTCAAGGTGATTAGGTCATCTATGTTTGTTTACTGGTGCTTATTGAAAAAGTTAGGCTCCTACCATCCCATAGAGTTTAGGAAATAGGGGTGCCATCTTTCCTGATGATTGTATTTGAAAGAGATGGCTTCCAGGTCCTTGAGAAAGACATTCTGGGTTGTAAAACTGGCAAGAGGCTAGGAGAAGATGTACATCTCAGAGGAACAGAGAAAGATTTCACAATTAAAAGTTTTCTAGGGCCGGCTCCGTGGCTTGGCGGTTAAGTGCGCGCGCTCTGATGCTGGCGGCCCGGGTTCGGATCCCGGGCACACCCCAAGGCACCACTTCTCCGTCCAACCCGAGGCCGAGTCCCACGTACAGCAACTAGAAGGATGTGAACCTATGACATACAACTATCTACTGGGGCTTTGGGGGGAAAAAAATGAATAAATAAAATCTTTAAAAAAAAAAAAAAAAGTTTTCTAAAGTAAACCCTCTGAGAAAAGTGAAGCGAGGGTTCTTTCTTCAGGAAGAAAGCTGACTAAAGTTAGGTCAAGCTAAGGGGAACATTAAGGCCCTCTTGGTTAGTGTCTTAATAATTGTTTTCTAGGAGGATGGAAAAACAGAGCAAAGCTAAAACTGTAATTGAAAAAGTAGCAGTCACTTGTGGTAGCTTAGAAAGGGGGCTATTTGTGTTTTTTTGTTGCTTGCACAGTGTTATATGTTTGAGCTCAGAAGTGATTGCAGAGAGATTTTGTTTCCTTCTTTCCATCAGGATCATAGAGTAATTTCATCTGATATTGTGAGTTTGTGAAATTATTTATGTTCAGTGGAACACCATAGCCTAACAGGTAATATTATGTCAGCTATGAGCTGACAGCTGTCAGGACTGTTTATTGCTGTGTGTACCTTGATGTTTTTGTGTTTACTTTTATTTTTGGCAGGAAGAGAGGCATGATTTTGTAGATTGGTATAAAGAATATATATATTTTATTTTTTCTATATTTTGTGTAGATTATCTTTCACCTGAAGGTGCTTTGAATCTGCCCTCTAAAAATCATACAGAACTAAGGTTTGATGAATCTCCCCTATAAAAATCATATGGTTTAGAAGAAATTGGTTGACAATTTTTCCCACTTTTTCTATTTCTATTGTTCTTTATGTTTTCTCATTTGCTCATTTCCTTTAATTGTTTTTGTAATTTAACATTATCACCAACAATGAACATTTTCCCAGAAAAGAGAGTAATGCAATAATTGGGAAAAAAGCCTTCAATATAGTTATAATTCTTTTCTCATTTCAAATAATATGATAGTATGTTTCCCTCTCCTTTTTTACTCAATTATGTTTGGAACATACTTATTTTTTAATAAACAAACTTAACCCTGCATAAGAAATTTCTTAATATTTTTATCATTCTCTCACTTAAGGACTTGAGGAATACAGCTCAGATGAGTGACCACATCTGGTCATTTTCCTGTAAAATCTCAAGATAATATCATCTTGTTAAGGAAAGAGAAGATATACACTGCATATATTTTAGTTGGTTTGAATATATGATGTATGTCAGATAATGGCTCTGACAATCAACATATTTATACTCTTAAGTCTAATAAACACTGCTATCCTAACGAGGATTTCTGAAACTATGATTATAATCCTAAACTTTACCACTTCCCTTATCAGACATTATTATGATACAAGTGAGTATAAAATCAGGCCTCAACTTTTATTTCCTTAGAAATGTCCACCCCTCTCACGGCTTGAAAAGCAATCTATTTGACTCCTAAATTTATATTTGCAGCTTGTCAGCTCTCCTCAACTTCAGACCATACCTGCAATAGCTTCTCAACATCTCCGTTTGGACATCTAATAGACATCTCAAACTTAATATGCCCATTAATGTAATAAATTCTTGATTTTTATCACCCTCTCAAACCTCAATTCGTCTAGATTTCTCTAAGTTAACAGCAGTTCCAGTCTTCCAGTCACTCCGGTAAAGACTTGGATCATCTCTGACACCTTCTTTTAATTACATTCTCTTCCTAATCAGTCATTACATCCAAATGGCTCTATCTTCAGATTATATCCAGAATTCAACCTAATCTCACTGCTATTACCCCGTTGAAGGCACCTTTATCTCCTTCCTGGACCATAGGTAAATCCTCCCAACTGTTCAGCTGGATTCTACCTCCTTAGTACATGGACAATACAACAGCCAATGTATGCTGCACCTCATTGTATGTCTGCTTAAACTCTTCAGTGGTTGCCAATTTCCTTCAATATACAAGCCAAAATCAGAAGGCCTCACATGATCTGGATAACATTACCTTTTTGATCTTATCTCCTACTCTGCTTTCTCTCACTGACTCTGGTCAGGCCTCATTGTTTTCCTTGCTGTGATTACATTCCTGTCTCAGGATCTTTGTCCAGGGTGCTCTCTCTGCCAAGATTTCTCCTCTCCAAGGTACCCTCAAGTCTTGCTTCTTCTCTTTCTTTAAGTCTTTGCTAAAATGTTACCTTCTCAGTGACGTCTTACCTGAGAACTTTATTTAAGAAGTTCAGTTCCCTCCCTACCGCTGGACCCTTCCATCAATACTCTTTGCTTTATTACTCTCCATGATAGTCATCACCTTCTAATATTCTGTAAAATTTGCCTTTCTCTTTCCACTGAATGTAAGTTCTGTGAGGAGAGAGGTTTTAACTTTTTTTTTTCCCATGGCTGAATCACCAGCCTAACAAGAGAACTGGGAGCATAATAGCTGGAGCATGGGAGTGGGTCAAAGGGGTTTATATGATTCTTCAAATCCTCTGTAGAATATTCTTTAGATAGGATTCTATTAATCTGGATAAAAAACTTCTCTAGATAGCAGTCCCTCATTCTTGATAGAACAAACTGTGTGCCAGTGAAAGACAATCCAAGAATCTCAGTGGTTTACAACTATAGTAGTTTATTTTTAGCTCATCGTCACACATCCACAATCAGTCCGTGGGGTTCTGTCTACATCACCTTCATCCAGGAAGCTAGTCAGTCTTTTTTCAAGAATTTTGCCCTTCTTAGTAGAAGAAAGAAAAGAGACCATGGCTAACTATGTGCTAACTCGTAAACCTTCTGCTTGGAAGTATCACTTTTGCTTATATTTCAATGGCAAAGCAAATCACATGACCAATCCTGAGGTCCTTAGGGCAGAGAATTATAATTCTCCCACAGGAAGAAAAAGAAATAATTGTGAACAATAATAGTATGGCCTACAATGGTATATTTAAGTCATAATGAAAAGGACTCATTTACATTATTTGTTTGAACTAATTTATTATATTTCTTATTTTATACTTTTTAAATTTGGAGTTCCCCTTGTTATTTCCTTGCTATTACACTTTTTGGGTATATGAAATATAATTATTGTATTTTCATCTTCTCTATTATTTTTAGTAATTGGAGATAATCTCTAAATCTTTTCATAAGCAGGCTTTATCTTTTCTTTTTTTTTTTTTTTGGTGAGGAAGATTGGCCCTGAGCTAACATCTGTGCCCATCTTCCTCTATTTTATATGTGGGGTGCCTCCCACAGCATGGCTTGACAAGTGGTGCAGCATATGTTCATGCCTGGGATCCAAATCTGCGAACCCTGGGCCGCCGAAGCAGAATGCAGGAACTTAACCCCTACACCACTGGGCCAGCCCCTATCTTATTTTTCTTTAAATGATGAATAAAGAGTATTCTATTTTAGGCACAAATTTTAACTCACTATTATAGTCTCTAATCCTTCCCTTATGAGTGAAAACAAGTGTGTAGCTATCTTAGTTCATTCAGGCTACTATAAAAAAATATCATAGACTGGGTGGCTTATAAATGACAGAACTTTATTTCTTATAGTTCTGGAGGCTGAGAAGTGTAAGATCAAGGCATTGGCAGATTCAGTATCTGGTGAGGGCCCACTTCCTAGTTCATAGAAGGCTGTCCTTGCCCCGTGTTCCCTTATGGCAGAAAGGGGGAGGGAGCTCTTTCAGAACTCTTTATAAGGGTGCTAATCTCATTTATGAGGGCTCCATCTTCATGACCTAATCGCCTCTCAAAAGCTCCATCTCCTAATATCATCATCGTAGGGGTTAGGATTTAAATATATGAATTTTGAGGGAACACAAACATTCAGTCCATAGCGTTCAGCTTCTGACCTTCCAAAATTCTTGTCCTTTTCCCATGTGAAATAAACTCATTCCATCCCAATAGCCCAAAAGTCTTAACTTGTTCCAGAATCAACTTTGAAGTCTTAAGTCCAAAGTGTCGTTAAATATCACCTAAATCAGATATGGGTTAAACTAAAGGTAAAATTTATTCTGAGGCAAACTGTTCTCCAGCTATAACCCTGTGAAATCAAACATGGTATGTGTTTCCAAAATACAATGATGGGATAGATACAGAAGAGACACTCCCCTTTCAAAAGAGAGAAATAGAAAAGCAAAGGGTAACAGGTCCTGACCAAGTCCAAAACTAATTGGCTTCACCCTCATGACCTAATTGTCTCCCAAAGGCCCCACCTCCTAATATCACCACCTTAGGGGCTAGGATTTCAACATATGAATTCCGGGGGGACACAAACATTCAGTCCAGAGCAATAGTTATTAGAAAGATTGCTGCTATTCAAAGAGTGTAGCTATGATTCACTTATTCCCAAGTATATCATTGGTGCAATGGTAATAAAAAGAATATGATGGATTTGAGATACAAGAGGGAAAACATATGGCATATAAATATTGAATAGATGTTTTAGAAACAGACAAAGAAGTTGAGTATTATATTGAGCTTCATGGCCTGAAATTTTTGTGCTCAAAGTAACTTCAATCAGAATTGAGGAAGTCCTTTTGGGATTCATACACTGAGGAAATCTTGTTTCACAGCTGTCTAGACAATATTTCTTTTTCACTGTTTTCTTGAATTAGATAAAGCTACTGCCTTCTGTCATCATGCATTTCTTTATGTGGGAAGCAGAACCACAAGGAAGACCATTTAAATGCACAGGCTTTTGAATCTTCCAATTCTGAGCCAAGTGGCTCAACGGCTTTGAGTAGTCTTGGGTAAATTACTTAGCTTCTCTAAGCTTCAATTTTTCCTCTCTGAAATTAGGAAATCATTACAATCTATGTGAAAATTTAGTGAATTACTGCATGCAAAATGCCTCTCACAGTCCCTGGAATATAATAAGCTTTCCATAAATGTTTTCTGTTCTTATTATCCAACCTAAACACTTTAAATCTTCTTATTGTTTTTCATTATTTGTTTTTGCTGAACTTTCAGATCCTGAAATTCATATGATTTATTCATAACCTATATAGTGGACAACCAATGTGAAAATTTACATGGGAGCTAAATGCTGAGAGTACATACTGAGAAGAAAAGCAGCAAGTTCTCAGCAGGATACTGAGACTAGGAGAGATGTATGAAATTTTATAATGCAGACTGAACTGAAATTATTTGAGGGATTTATTTTTTGTTTAATAACCTATGTAAATTTGTCCAAAAAAATACATCTACTATCAAGGCAATGAAAAAAAAATCCATGAATCTCTGACTTACTGCCTTCAAAAAGAACAGAGTTTCACTGACAAAATCATGTAAATGCTGCAAATCAGTTTAGAGTCTTAGGGCTACTCAGAGTTCTCTTTCCTGAGAGTTGAGTATTTTAGTTGTCGCCTTTTTGATAAAAGTGATACCATCAACCACATGGGGGATATGAAAGGAATATGTGAATTTAGTCATTGTTGAATTATAAGACATTTTGTGTGGAAAAAATATGGATATGGCAAATAACTGGAAACTGAATACTAAGTTAAAAGGGACGTTATATTTTCAATATAAATTTGAAAGTTGTTGACAAGATACGATGCTTAGAGCTTTGGAAATACTGAGGTGAACTACTGAAAAACTATTTTTTATAAAGCAAATGATCAAGGCAAAAACTTAGGAAAATGCTTTTATCCATAAGGGTGAATCTCTGGAGTCATGTTGAAAAGGAAGTAAGGAATCAAGAATGTGCACTATCGCCAAGAGAGAAGAGAGCTTTAAAAAGGAAAGTAGGAAATGTAGAGAGATGTCAAACAGGAACCAAGTTTAAAAGATTCAAATTTATCTGGCTTTGGTATTAGATGGTCAGTGATCTTTCAGAAGAACTAAATCTTAGCAGATTAGCAAATCAAAAATAGATTGTAAAGTCATATAATCAGAAAATAGAGACAGCAAATATAGATTACGCGAAAATTTTGATAATTAATAGCAGGAAATGGGGGCCCTCATTTTCTATTATTTGTCAGACTTATTCAGACAAACATTCCACTAAAAATAACTGAAACTAGGTAAAAGTCTTAAATGAAAATTATCAAATACTAGGGAAAAGTCTAATTAAAAGTCTATAAGAATTCTACACAAAAAATTATAAAATAGTGGGGCAAGCCCTGGTGGCCTAGTGGTTAAGTTTGGTGAACTCTGCCTCAGCGGCCCCGGTTCAGATCCTGGGTGTGGACCTATACCACTTGTCTGTTAGCAGCCATGCTATAACAGCATCTCACACAAAAAAAATGAAAAAAAGAGGAAGATTGGCAAAGGATGTTAGCTCAGGGTGAATCTTCCTCAGGAAAAAAAAGTAAGACATTTAAAAAGATTACAAATGGAGATATATACAATGTTTAATGATTACAAAACATATTGTGAAGATGTCAATTTCCCTCACATTGATAGAGTAAGTGAAATTTCAATCCTGATTATCATCACAACAGGTTATGAAAGGAAGATTAATCATTATTTTATTAATAAACAAATTAAAATCACAAGGGGATACTTTTACCATCATTAAGCGTACAATAGACTGGTAAGGATGTGAAATAATGGAAATCTAATCTACTGTGTTGAAAATGTAACTTGTACTAAGCGCTTTGATAAACAACTCTCCATTAGCTACTAAATTTTAGCAAGTGCCTACCCTTTAAGCAGCAAACAGACTCTGGTGTACCCTAGAGAAATTCTTGAACGTGTGCTCCCGGAGAAATTTAGCAGGATGTTTGTAGCCACTATGTTGTTAACTAAAAGAAAAGAAAATAAAAACAAAAATAGAAATATCCCACATGTAAATCAATAATAAAATCAAGATTAGCTTCACAATCATGTGATCTATGCAGTCTTAAAGGGCTTCACACTTAAAAGATCCCTATGCTTGGTTTAATGCTCTGCTGTCACCACCTTAAAATTCTTAATACTTTTTAAACTTGGGGACTCATATTTTCATTTTGAATTGGGTCCTCACAAATTATATAGCCAGTCCTGGATAGAACTGAAAAATAAATCACATACTTATACAGTAGATTCTTATTTCACTGAAAATGAGTGTACCACGGCATCATGCATCAACTTGGATATAGTCCACAAGTTAATATATCCACTGTGACTCCATTTCAACAAATCTGAAAAGCAGGAAAAATTAACCTATTTTTGTTCAAGGATGGACATATAGGTAAAGAAACTATATTTCAAAAAAGCAAGAGAATTTTGTCAGATAAGTCAATATCTTGGTTACATCGAAGGACTAGAGAGGCATATGTGATCTACACAGGAGTCTTCTACAATCTTGGAACTTGTTTTTTAACCAATGTTATGATTATATAGGTTTTTACTGATTTCTCCATACATGATTTATACTCTCTTCTTTATATATGATTCATTTAAAAAACATTTACAATAAAAATAAAATATGGGTCGACTAGAATCAATTAATTCAAGTCAATTAACTTGACAGCACTAACATCATCAGTTAAATGACATCTATCCATGAATTTGAACAATAGCCCTAAATTTTCTCTTTGTTTGAGTGAAATGGAAGTTAAGTGAAAGTGCAAGATCGAGTAAGCAAGATTAAAGAGGGTTCATTTAAGTTTTACACAGAATTCCAAGTGATTCGCTAGAGCTGGGTTCTTCAATTTTGTTGTTAGTGCTGTTGAGTCGATTCTGACTCCTGGCAACCCTGTACACAGCAGAGCTGAACCAGTCTGGTCTTTTTCTGCCATCCTCTTATCTTCCGATCAGTGCTCCACTGCTATTCAAATGGTTGTCATGGAGAATTTATTCGGAAGTGGGTGGCCAGGTCCTTCTTCCTAGTGTGTCTTAGTCTGGAAACTCCGCTGAAATCTGTCCGCCGTGGGTGACCTTGTTTGTATTTGAAATACCAGTAGCATAGCTTTCAGCATCACAGCAACACGCAGTATGACAACCGACAGATGGGTGGTGGTTCCCCAGATTCCCCGACTGGGAAACAAACCCGGCCATGGCAGTGAGTGCTGAATTTTAACCACTAGACCACCAGGGTTCTTCAGTTAGTATATTTTAAATGACGGATTAGGAAATTATAACTCTAGTTTGGGGAATAACAATGTTAAAGGAAGCTTTTCCTTGTTTTGTTTTGTTTATTTTTCAGGATGGAGAAATTTCAGCAAACTTTAGGCAAAGACAAGAAGCCATAACAAAGTCAACATGAAGTGCCCTTGCCAAGATGCTTTGGGCATGTGGTTGCAGACTTCATTTTTCCTCTAGCTTTAGCTACAGAGCTTTCTTCTGCTACTAATGATGTTGAAATTGCCAAAGCTGTCCTACTAGTGAAATGTTTGAAGACATTCTGCAGAATGAGCACGGAGTAGGAGTAAAACACCCATGGGCTGTTGCTAGCTAGGGGACTCATAATTAGATTCCCTCCATGCCTCAGATTCTCCCAGGATGGAGCTCTTTGCCTGGAAAGCATGTCCTGATAACCAGGCATATAATGATAACAATTGCAAGCCAGAGATTTCCAATGTGTCACCTACCTCAGGAGAGGAAGTTAGTTTAAAACTGCCTTCAATTTTTCATACCACATGGGATACCATTTGTTGGGTTGGCTAAATAGGTGTGAAAACTGTGGGTTATATAAATAAGCACTATGATGATTCAAACTACTGCTTATCATTCTAACTACAAGGTCTATATGATGAACAGCTTCAATTATCCTAACTTCCTGCAACTGGCTACATGGTAGCAAAAGTCTCCATTATCAGTTCTCAAGCTGCAGTTCTTGGGGATATCTAAACAAAAGAGTAAAGATCTTGGAGATGACCTGATTTTAAAAGGCGTCATTCTATAAATTGAATTCACCAGTGGAATTTCATTAATGGAAATATTTTAGCTCCAAACCTCCAGGGAGAAGCAGGCAACTAATTAAAAACAACGTATTATAACTACTTCTCCTAAAATACCCCAATAGTAAATTGTGCTACTCTGGTGTCGGATAAATTGTTGTTTTCCTCTAAAAACTGTCACACAATTTTCAAAATTATCCCTTGAAAGTCACATTTGCATTCATCTGATGGTGGCATTTATAATATGTGAACACCTTGAGCAAAATTTTCTGTCTGCCAACTTAGTAATTTATCTTTTATAAACTTAGTTTCACATCAGATATTCTAATGCATTTTGCCATTCATTATAGCATCATGTCCAGAGGCATATTCTTTTCTGGAATGTGTCAAGCATCTCAGCAATCTTATTTTAACCTGAACATACTACTCCAATATATTAAAAAATAACATGATTTTGAGGATTTCAAGACCACTTCTACCTCTAAATATCTTCCCCTCCCAACTTAATCTAAAACCCTTATCTTTTGAGGTCCCACTATGGAGCTGAAAACAGAAGTAAGTGCATTATCTGGAAGGTGACCCTACAAACAAACCTATTACTTTGAATAGATGCAAATGGGTTCCTTTTTGGTGCTCTAGATGTTCCAACTGAATTTTAACAGAGGTGGCTATATTCAACCACTTACTAATTAGTGTTTGAAAATTGAATGGACTTTTTTTAGCAAGGCCTTTGCCAGAAAACCAGTGTTCTACTGCTAAGACTCAGTTTCCTTAAATATGAGGGGGTAAGGGAGAAGGCAGTGCTATGAGGAGAATGCATGTCTCTGAAGGATAATGTCATAAACCAGGAGCCATGAAAAAAAGCAAAGATGATGTCTTATTTCCGTAACTAAGCAATGCAACCAACTTCTAAAGTTTATTAAGCACTGCAAAATGATTGTTAATTAACATTTAAGCATCCTTATCTTATGAAATTACCTCAAATAAGAGATTAAGCTGACAGTACATTTACTGAATATAATGTCATATTTTAGAAAGTTCATCGTATAACAGATTAACTAACTAATGATAAATAAACGTCACCATCACTATAAATAATTCAAAAACCCTATAACAATTTTTGATGTTTTTTAAAACTTTATTTTCCTATAACTTATGGTTTTATGTTTAATTATAGTTATATGATAAAGACAGCTATAGTAATCTGCCATTTTGATCTGCCTAGGCTCCTTCTACTTTACTTTTAATAGAATCCCTCATTCCTGTAACAAGTTAATTCCATCTGTTTGTAGGTAATAGCATCTACTATTCTAGCTACAACTTTGATTAGGAATCACTCCAATCAGAATACCCATTTCCAGTATCAATATGATTGATTCAGGATTGAGAACATTACTCATGTGGGCCCAACCAAAGTCCTAGCTGAGACTTTTCAAGACTATTGGGAAAGATTCAGACTTGCTTTAGGTATTGCTAACCTCCTGGAAAATAAACCTACAATTAAAAGGAGAATTTCTTTTTGAATTGTTTTGAATTTTTCTTATTGCAGTAATATGTATATAAATTTGCCTTTTTAACCATTTTAAGTGTACAGTTCATGAGTGTTACATTTACAATACTGTGAAACCATCAGTGTTCTCTATTTCCAAAACTTTTCCATCACCTGAACAGAAAACAGTAATCATTAGGCAATAACTCCCCGTTATGCACAACACCTGGTAACCTTTAATCTGCTGTCTCTATGAATTAGCCTATTTTGTATATTTCTTATAGGTAGAATCATTTAATATTTGCTCTTTTGTGTCTTGCTTCTTACGCTTAGCATAATGTTTTCAAAGTTCTTTCTATAATTAGAACTTCATTCCCTTTCACGACTGAATAATATTCCATTGTATGTATATACAACATTTTGTTTATCCATTCATCTGTTGATGGACGTTTGGGTTGTTTATGTCTTTGGCTGTTGTGCAATGCTGTTTCTTAGCTTTTTAAGGAACAACTAAACTAAACTGTTTTTCACTGCTGCACCATTTTAAATTCCCACCAGCAATGTGCAAGAGTGCATTCATGTTTATAATTGTTACATCTTCTTGATGAATTGACTCTTTAATCAATATATAATGATCTTTTTTGTTATTGTAGTTGGTTTTGACTTAAAGTTTATTTTGTTTAACGTTAGTATAGCCACCTCATCTCTCTTGGTTACTGTTTGTATAGAATATTTTTTCCACCCTTTTGCTTTCAATCTATTTGTGTCTTTCAATCTAAACAGAGTCTCTTGTAGACTGCATATAGTGGGATTTTGTATTTTTGTACCCATTATGCCAATCTCTGTGCTTTGATTGGAGAGTTTTATCTATTTCCATTTAAAGTGATGACTAACAAGAAAGACTTACTCCTGCCTTTTTGCTATTTGTTTTCTGTATGTCTTATACCTTTTTATCCCTCATTTCCTTCATTACTGACTTCTGTTGTGTCTAGTTGATTTTTTATAATGAACCATTTTATTTCCCTTCTCATTTATCTTCTGCATAGTTTTTAGATATTTTCTTTATGGTTACCATGGAAATCATATTTAACATCCTAGACTTATAACAATCTAGTTTAAATTGATACCAACTTAACTTGAGTAGCATACAGAATTCTGCCCCTTACAGCTCTGTTCTGCCCCTACCACCTTTATGTTGTCATTGTCACAAATTACATCTTTGTCTCTTGTGTTTACAATAACATAGATATATAATTATTTATTCATTTGTCTTTTAAATCCTGTAGGAAATAAAGTGGAGTTATAAACCAAAAATACAATAATACTGGATTACATTTATGCCCATGTATTTACCTTTACTGGAGATCTTTATTTCTTTGTATGGCTTCTAGTTACTGTCTAATGTCCTTTCATTTCAATCTGGAGGACTCCTTTTAGCATTATTTTTGATAGTTTTGCCAGATGTAAAATTCTTGGTTGACAGTTATTTTTTCCTTTCAGCACTTTTAATATGTTATCCCACTGTCCTCTGGCCTCCATGGTCTGATGAGAACTCAACCATAAACCTATTGAGGATCATTTGTATGATACACCAACATTATTATTTTTTTAAAAAAAGATGCTTTATGTAAGATGGAACATTTAGTGGCAGAATTAAAAAGCTGAAAAAATTCTGGAGCTAGTATAAATTTTTGCTTATATGTAACAATTTTTTTTTTTTTTACTTTGTTGCTTTTAATCTCAGAACAGCTAAGTTACAGGTATGTTAAGAAAGGTCTCAAATGTCCTTATTGTGGAAGGACTACTTCTTCACAACCATTCCATGCTGTTATGCCCCGGGAAGGACTAGTAGGCCAGCTGAGTAAGGTTTTACCCTATGCCTTGTCAAGAAATATACTTTTGTCTTGATTGTTTTAATTATTTAAGTAGTAAGACCTCAATGCCAAGGTCTAAGTGTTGAATTGTGGAAGGTGCCAAAGAATTAATTATTTTAGTTTTATGAATATTTATACATTCTTGTAACATATGTAGATGCTAAAAAGTTATTTCTAAGGTAAATTTAATTTGGGAATTTTTTTATTTTAAAAGTATTTATTGAAGATAGCCTTTATTTGAGATATATATATATATATATATATATATAAAATGTATATATGTATACAGTTGTAATAAACATAATATATAGTGATTATAATTATAAATATAATTGTATGTATCATTTTATTATACATAAAGCAGAGAATGTTTCTGTATTTTCAGTTAATTTCAGTTTAATAGCATTAATATATATCAAAGAAATTACATTATATTTTCCCAATCTACCTCACATTTTCAGATCACTCATTGAATCAACAAATATTTATTTAATGCCTATTGTACCTGATTGCGCTCAGACCCATTCTCCCTTTGTTATGCATGCCAGATTGGCTGTGCTTACTTAAAAAGGCTTTGTTTTCACAAGGGGACTGACTCATTGGAGCAGGGTTTACCAGGTTCCTAGATAAGCTGTCTTCACTTTGGGGGCAATGTGTGACACTTGCAGAAGACTGGGAGGCAGAAAGAAAACATGCCCCATTATTCCTCTCCCTCCCTTTCTCTCTCCAATAGGATCTCCACGACTTCTGCTCCTCCTGGACTGGCCCATCAAAGTCCAGCTTCTGTCAGCAGATTTCACTGCCACCTAAGCTCCAATGCATAGATGACATTGCTGAATTTTACAGTAGCATCTTTGTTGAAGAGGTGTAGGGGAAAGCCTGTTTGAGATTAATAATAGAGACAATAAGATGAGAGGAACTGGCAACAAAGAGCATAGACAACTCTTAGGGGGAGTTTTGATGTAAATGGGGAGATAGAAGTTGGGTGATAGCTGGCATGGGATATGGCACCAAGAGAAAAATATAAGAGAGAAGGAATACTAGATATTATTTTGATAGGGATTATCCAAGGTATGGAGAAAAATCAATCTCCTAGAAAGAAGAGGGAATTGCTAGAAAAAAAATGTCCTTAATTATGTGAGGGTAGAAGGAATTTACTGCAAAATGAAGGGATTAGTCTTGGCCAGGAGCATGGACAGTTTAACTAGACACTGGAATAGCAGGAGGGAAGGCAGAGTGTATGGGTATTCATGTGGACAGGTGAGTTTACACAAAAGGATTTTCTTTTGACTTTCCTTTTTGATTTGTCTCTGTGTAAATAATAGTTAAACAAAAATATATGGATAAATCTACATATTTTAAAATTTAAAATAGTATAATTGGTAGCACTCTACCTTTCCATATTTCAATATTAAAGTATCTTAGGAAATCTCTAGATAGAGTTGGAAAACAATTATGCAAAATTTGCTTCAGACAATTAGATGGATTAATAGATCTGAAAAATTTATGTGTATATATACATATGTATATGTATATGTCAAGATATACTTATATCATGAATATATACATTATATATATATCACAAATGTATGTGACCTGATATATTTATATCTTCTAATTTTACAATATATCAATTTAGTCAGAGTTAACAATTTTGAAGAGCATTAATTATTAAAGAAACTATCTATATTTTCTTTTAAAAACAAATTGAAGAACTTATTTAATTAATAAAAGATGCCCTCTCATTTTGTTTCTCATCAAAGGAAATGTTATCAGTTCTAAGAGTTCCTTTGAATTTGCAGGTGAGTGCAGCTAATGTAATGATCTTTACTCACTTTGAAATAATTCACAAATTTAAATGTTAAAAAGATTATCCCAGGATTTTGAGTATACAACTTTGCTTGCTTCCTTCACCATTTTGCACTAAATACATCCTTAAATTGCTAATTACTTCATAATATATTGTAGTGTTTGGGTTTTTTTTTTTCTTTTTCTTGTACTTTATCATTATTTTATGACACAATCATTAAATTCATGTAAGAATATCAATCTGGCTAATTTGGAAAATAGAACAACTACTTTTATTCTTTTATTCTAAACTAATTGGTTATTCAAGCAGAGTCTGTGAAAGCTTCCAGAGAAGAAATCAGATGTTATGACCATTAGCTATTGGACATTAAGACTGATGCTTAGCAAAAGTCCAAAGTGACCCATTCTCTCAGACGTAACTGGGATATTGTCTGAAATATTGAAAAATGGTTTACATTAAATATCCTTGAAAATGTCAAAATGTTTGTATGTGTGTATATATGAGCCTTTATTTATATACTTGTCACACACATGTACATGTGTGCATGCACCCTCATACATATACAACACGCATACACATAACACAGAGCCAGGGGGTTTGAATGCTGGAGAGATGAGGATTCTGACTTGTATGAGAAATTTTTTTTTGATGCATATTTGGAACTCTGGACAGTACAACATACTTACTGCTTAGAAATAAAGAGTTCTCAGTATATTAAAAGCAGCAATAAATAATTGAATGTAGAGTAAGATGTATAGACAATGATGTGGGACTTCTGATGGCCATGTATCAATCAGAAGAAAACTTTGAGACCCTGGCAATAGTGGAAGTAAGTTTGAGGTTCACATACAGGGTCTTTGGACTTTGACCTATAATAAGCATTCTGGCAACCCAGTGGGGGAGGACACTGTCATAGGAATATATTGTAAGTTGATTTATTCTAAATCCTGTAATTTAAAGAAACTGTTCACCTACCTCTAGAATGCATCAGAAAATCAGAAAAGACAAACTCAGACGCTGAGTATTAAGAATGGATTTCTTCTTCCTGGATTTACTCATTTTCTTGGGCTTTTTCCAACCTGGCTGATAACTAACAAAAGAAATACTGTAAGCATCAAGAGGCCATTTTTTTTCTCCTTTTATCTTAGGAAATAAATGTTTCTTAACATGCAATGTCTTTTCTTACAATGATGAATACATGCTAGAACAAAAATAGTATGCAAGAAAGAGTGTTTAAGTAACTAGGCTTGTAATTGAGTTTAAGTATAATCATTTTTGGTATATAGCATGATATTTGGATATTATATGTTATTAGTAATTATATAACAGGATACTGATGAGTAAAAGTAAATAACTGGGTTCTGAATTTTGTGTGAGTTATTAAAACAGAGATAATCTGTTCATAATGTGAGTAACTTAGTCATCTAAAAACTTTATGGTTCCACATAAAAATCTAATTTGTTGTATATTATTTTAGTAGGAAATCACAGTTGTTAGTATAATTCTGCAATATATCCTGGAAATAATTTCCTTGCTTATGATAATATATGAGTTTACTGTCTACTTAATCAATTATAATTGTTCTTTATTATACATATATTTTTCTCTTCCCCAGGAGATTTCTGTTGTCAAACTATAACAGATGTATGCTGTGTGACTTAACCAATAAAAATTTACATGAATATACTGTAAATATGATAGTTAAATTTTTCTTTCTTTAGTGAGCTAGTAATAGGAAGACTGCTTAAATAATGTATTTCTATATTTTAATTTCTTAAATTATCTGCTAATTTGAAAGATAATGAATAGGAAGAAATAATACTGAGATTGTTCTTTTTTTCATTTTACATCTTGCAATAACACGCATTTATATGCATAATCTTTGGCATTCTGAAATTAACAAAATATGAATTTTTAAAAATAAATGCATTGCATTAATGCTTTTCTCTTCCTTTACTGAGTAATTGTAATAATGGCTAGCGCCTATATTTTGTTAAGTAAGTGTCGGTTACTGGTGCTAGCACTTTATCTACATCAGCACATTTAATCCTCATAATAACTCTTTCAACCACTCAATATAGCCTGTGAGCATATCAGCAGCCTTTTGCAAGCATGTGAGGCCTACACGGCAAGGAAATGAGGGGCACTATCAGGCAAGAACTGATGCCCTAATTCAACAAACTTTGAGGCAGTAAGTCATGCCAGTCATAATGTGAGTGAGCTTGGAAGTGGCTTTTCCCAAAATTGAGCCTTTAAATGACACCACAGCCCTGACCAACACTTACATTACAGATTTGTGACAGATCCTAAAGCAAAGAGTCCAGCTAAGCTGTGACCAGATTCTTGACCTACAGAAACTCTAAAATAAAAATATATGTTGTTTTAGGCCATGAAGTTTTGGGGTAATATTTTATGCAAAAATAGATAAATAATACATAAAATAACATAAAATAACCCATATATTATGTGGGAGGTAATTGCACAAGGGTGTGAATAATGGAGAGGGAAACACTGAGCCACCCTGAAGGCTGGCTGCCACAATCCACCCTCTGCCCCTAATTATTAATATCATTCCCATATGCAAAATAAACTCACTTTCTCCAAAGGCCTCCAAAATCCTCCAAGGTTTCCATTATAGCATTGGCTCAAAATCCAGAACCTTGTCATCTAAATTATGTCTAGGTACTGATGAGGCTCCTTGAGTAGAGCTCCATAAATTCAGCTCCACGAATATTCTTTTCTTATTTAATAAACTATTGACACATATTATTTATCCCCTGCACACCCATAAATAGGATAATTGATATAAAGATTTTTGTTCATTAAAGGGGAAATGGGGTGCATAAAGGAAAGGGTACACGATTGTGGTCAGCACAATTTTGAAATTCAGTGGAGTGCTGGAATTTCCTTGGTTAGGTCTTAGGCCCTGTGAATAATTCTCCACGATTCTAGACTCTGCCTTCTTCTGGGCTCTTGGTTCTACTCTCTGAGATACATTCTTCCTTTTTCATAATTGGTAGCATGTGTTTACAGTTGAGTAATTTTCTCAGCATCTTCCTCACAATAGAATTTTGGGAGTCCAACTCCCGTTTTCATTTTGTACTGTTTCTCTCCATTTCAATCTAAACTGATGATACTTCTGTGAATATATATATATTGGTCTTCTGTGAATTTTATCATAGTTCACTCCATTAAACAGGGTTTTCCAACTTAAGTACTATCGGTCAGTTAGTTTTGAGCTAGATGTTTTTTTATTGTGTGGGGGGACAGTTATGCACCTTACAGGATGTTTAGTAGCATACCTGGCCTCTACCCACTAGATACGAGTAGTACTTCCCCAAGTTATGATAAGCTACAATGCTTCTAGACATTGCTAAAGGTCTCCTATGGGGGATGGGGTGGGGTTCAAATTTTCTGCTAGTTGACAATCATTTGCATTAGATTAAAATTCTTCAAGATAATCCCTTTTATACCTTCATCTCCTTTTGAGTTGGTTGAGGGACAATATCCTTAAAATATGTATGAGCTTGATTGTTGTTTGATGGGATCTGTGAGGCACACCATTAATCTGTTTAGGAGACATTTTATCTGACTAAATGGTACTTGAGATCAATCGGAGATCTAACAGGAGATTTTAGAGTCACATCCTTGGCTTCACCATTGGATCATATTTTCCTGGAATTGCTCTGGATGTGATCTTTGCTTGAAAGCCGTTTCTTTTATTTTTTTCTTTCCAGTTTTATTGAAAAATAATTTTCATACTTCACTGTGTAAGTTTAAGGTATACAGCATGATGGTTTGATTTACATGTATTGTGAAATGATTATTACAATAAGTTCAGTTAATATCCATCATCTCATTTAGATACAATATAAAAAAAAGAAAGAAGAAAAAAAGATTTTCTCCACATGATGAGAACTCTTAGGATTTTCTCTCTTAAAAACTTTCCTATATATTATACAGCAGTGTTAACTATAGTCATCATGTTGTACGTTATATCCCTAGTACTTATTTATCTTATTATAGGAAATATGTACCTTTTGGCCACCTTCTTCCAATTCCCGTCCCCCTACCTTCCACCTCCAAGAACCACAAGTCTGATCTCTTTTTTGATGAGTTCGGTTTTTGTTTTATTTTTTTAGATTACACATAAGTGAGATCATGTAGTATTTGTCTTTGTCTGATTTATTTCACTTAGCATAATGCCTTCAAAGCCCATCCATATTGCTGTAAATGGTAATATTTCCTCATTTTTTATGGCTGAATAATATTCCATTCTATGTTTATACCACAGCTTCTTTATTCATTCATCCATCAAGAGACACTTAGATTGATTCCACGTCTTGGCTATTGTAAATAATGATCCTCCATACTGTTTTCCATAGTGGCTGTACCAATTTACAATCCCCCCAACAGTGCACAAAGGTTCCCTTTTCTCCACATCCCTGCCAGCATTTGTTATGTCTTGTCTTTTTTATTACTATTTTATTGAAGTCACATTGGATTATAACATTGTATAAATTTCAGGTGTACATCATTATATTTTGGCTTCTGTATAGGCTGCATCAAGTTCACCACCTGTCTTGACATGAGTACAGCCATGTTTGGCTGTTCCATTGACCTACAGCCACCAGCACACAAAGAAATATAAAGCTGCTTTCTGTGTGTGGGAAACTGGCCCTTCTCCCACAGAGAGAGTTGCAAACATTTCCAGGCTCTTTGGGCATTGTAGCTCAGGGCAGACTGGCCATCTGTCCCGAGCTGGGAGGATAACCAGGGAAAACAATGCATGTACACAACTGCCAGACTGGGATGATAGCCCGGAGGCTCAGTGCACGTACGCCACTGATAACCATTTGTGTATGGAAACACTGAATGCTTGCTCTGCAAACTCTGTAGCTCCTTACTTTGGAAACTACTGATGCTATATAAACCGCTAGAAATTGAGGCCTGGTGAGAGTCTCACCTGTGGAGGGGATGGCTTGCCCAGGACCTCTGATGATTAGATTCCTGCCCAGCCATGTCAATTGAAGGGACTCTCCCCTGAAGTGTGGCGTGGATGTTGTGAGAAACCAATCTGATGTGTTTTCTTTTCGGTCAACCTGGTGTTTCTCTTTCCAGTTGATTTGTGTCATTTCCCTTCAGTTGATCTGGTGTTTCCCTTTCCGATCAATCTGATGTTTTCCCCTCTTATTATATGACCTATTCGAATCTGCTGCTATCTCAGTCAATCTGGTGTTTTCCCGCTTATTATTTGACCTATTCGGATCTGTTTGCAGACTATCGCCTTTACTCTCCTCTATATAATAAAATATACCTTCAGTCCGCTTGTTTGGAGTGGAAAGTTTCTTTTATGTCTCTGATCAAATCCCCCAAACCTCTCAAAACACCACCAAAAGTCTAGTTTCCATCCATCACTGTACATATGTGCCCCTTACCCCTTTCACCCTCCATATACCCCCTTCCCTTATGGTAATCACAGATCTGTCCTCTGAATCTATGTGTTTGTTTATCTTCCACATGTGAGTGAAATCATAAAGTATTTGCCTTTCTCTGTCTGACTTATTTTGCCTAGGTCCCTCAGGGTCCATCCATGTTGTCACAAATGGCATGATTTTGTCATTTTTATGGATGAGTAGTATTCCATTGTGTATATATACCACATCTTCTCTATCCATTCATCCATTGATGGACACTTAGGTTGCTTCCACATCTTGGCTATTGTGAATAATGCTGCAATGAACATAGAAGTGTGTATATCTTTTCGAATTAGTGTTTTCATGTTCCTTGGATAAATACCCAGAAGTGGAATAGCTAGATCATGTGACATTTCTATTTTTAATTTTTTGAGGAATCTCCGTACTGTTTTCCATAGTGGCTGCACCTGTTTGCATTCCCACCAACAGTGTATGAGCGTTCTGTTTTCTTCCACATCCTCTTCACACTTGTTATCTTGTCTTTTTAATAATAGCCGTTCTGATGGATGTGAGGTGATATCTCATTGTATTTTTGTCTTTTTGGTGATAGCCATTCTAACACGCATGAGGTGATATCTCATTGTGGCTTTAATTTGCATTTTCCTAATAACTAGTTATGTTGAGCATCTTCTCATGTACCTGTTGGGCTTTCATGTATCTTCTTTGGAGAAATGTCTATTCACATACTTTGGCCATTTTTTAATTGGGTTATGTTTTTTTTGTCTTGAGTTGTATGAGTTCTTTATGTATTTTGGATACTAACTCTCAGATATATGGTTTGAAAATATTTTTACCAATTCTGTAGGTTATCTTGTCACTTTGTTGATGATTTTTTCTGCTGTACAAAAGCTTTTTAGTTTAATGTAGTCCCATGTGTTTATATCTGAGTTTTTTGCTTGTACTTTAGGTGTGATATCTAAAAAATTATTTCCAAAGCCTGTGTCAAGGAGCTTTATTCATATGTTTTATTCTTGGAGTTTCATGTCTTAAGGTCTTACATTTAAGTCTTTAATCCATTTCAAGTTAATATTTGTGAGTGGTATAAGATAGGGATCCAGTTTCATTTTTTTATGTTATATTCAATTATGCCAGCACTATTTATTGAAGAGACTATCTTTTTTCCATTGAGAATTCTTGGCTCCCTTGTCAAATATTAGTTGACCATATATGCTTAGGTGTATTTCTGGGCTCTTGATTCTGTTCCATTATTCTATTTGTCTGTTTTTATGCCAGTACTATAATATTTTGATTACTATAGCTTTATAGTATAGCTGGAAATCAGAGAGTGTGATACTTTCTGCTTTCTAATTTTTTTGTCACGGTTTCTTTGGCTATTTGGGGTCTTTTGCGGTTCCATATAAATTTCAGGTGTGTTTTTTCTACTTCTGTCAAAAATGCCATTGGAATCTTGATAGGGATTGTATTGAACCTGTAGATGGCTTTTGGTAGTATTAACATTTTAACAACATTAATTCCTCCAATCCATGAACTTGGGATACCTTTCCATTTATTTGTGTCTCCTTTGATTTCTTTCATCAATGTCTCATAGTTTTCAGAGTAGAGAGCTTTCACCTCCATGGTTAAATTTATTTCTAAGTATTTTATTGTTTTTGATGCTATTGTAAATGGGATTGATTTTTTTATTTCTTTTTGAGAAAATTCACTGTTACTGTATAAAAGTGCAACTTTACTGAATTTGTTGATTAGATCTAACAGTTTTTTGGTTGAATCATAAAGATTTCTATATATAAAATCTTGTCAGCAAATAGAGACAATACTTCAGACACCTTTTATTTCTTTTTCTTGCCTGATTGCTCTAGCTATACTTCCAGTACTATGTTGAGTAAAAGTGATGAGAGTGGGCACCCTTGTCTTATTCCTGATCTTAGAGGAAAAGCTTTCTACTTTTCACCATCAAGTATGGTGTTAGCTGTGGGCTTGTCAAATATGGCCTTTATTATGTTGAGATATATTCCTTCTATGCTTAATTTGTTAAGACTTTTTATCAATGGATTTTAAATTTTGTCTAATACTTTTTTTGCATCTATTGAGATGATCATGTGATTTTTTTCTTTCATTCTATTAATGTGATATATCACATTGATTGATTTACGTATGTTGAACTATCCTCACATCTCAGGGATCATTCTCACTTGATCATGGTGAACAATCCTTTCAATGTACTGCACAATTTGGTTTGCTAGCATTTTATTGATAATTTTTGCATCTATATTTATTATGGATATTGGTCTATAGTTTTCTTTTCTAGTAGTTTCCTTTTCTGGTTTTGGTATCAGGATAATGCTGGCCTTGTAAAATGAGTTTGGGAGTGTTCCCTCCTCTTTGATTTTTTGGAAGACTTTGAGAAGGATCAGTGTAGATCTTCTTTAAATTTTTGGTGAAATTCCCTGGCGAAGCCATCTGATCCTGGATTTTTCTTTCTTGGGAGATTTTTGATTAGTAATTCAATCTCCTTACTAGTAATTGACTTATTCAGATTTTCTATTTCTTCCTGATTCAGTCATGGTAAGTGGTATGTTTCTAAGAATTTTTTCATTTCTTCTAGATTGTCCAGTTTGTTGCCATATAGTTGTTCAGAGTAGCCTTTTATGATCCTTTGTATTTCTGCAGTATCAGTTGTAATGTCTCCTCTTCATTTATAATTTTTTTGGTTTGGGTCCTCTCTCTTTTTTCCTTGGTTAGTCCAGCTAAGTGCTTGTCAATTTTGTTTATCTTTTCAAAGAGCTAAGTCTTAATTTGGTTAATCTTTTCTATTGATTTTCTCATCTCTATTTCATTTATTTCTCCTGTAATATTTATTATTTCCTTTTTTCTACCAACTTTAGGCTTGTTTTGTTCTTCTTTCTAATTCCTTAAGGTGTAGAGTTAGGTTATTTATTTGATAGCTTTCTCACCTCTTAATATAGGCATTTATTGTTATAAACTTACCTCTTCGAACTGCTTTTGCTACATCCCATAAGTTCTGGTATGTTGCGTTTTTATTTTTGTTTGTCTCAAGAAACTTTTTTATTTCTCCTTTAATTTCTTCTTTGATTCATTGGTTGTTCAGAGGGGTGTTGTTTAATTTTCATGTGTTTGTGAATTTTCCAGTTTTGTTCTTGCTGTTGATCTCTAGTTTTATGCTGTTGTGGTCATAGAAGATACATGGTATGATTGCAATCTTCTTGAATTTGCTAAGACTTGTTTTGTTGCCTAACACATGGTCTATCTTAGAAAATGTTCCAAGTGCAGTTTAGAAGAATGTGTATTCTGTTGTTGTTGGGTAGAATGTTCTGCATGTGTCTGTTAGGTCCATTTGGTCCAAATAGTGTTGTTCAAATCCACTGTTTCCTTATTGATTCTCTGTTTGGATGATCTATCCATTGTTGAGAGTGGGGCATTAAAGCCTCCAAGTGTTATTGTATTACTGTTTATTTCTCCTTTTAGTGCTGTTAGTTTCTGCTTTATATATTTAGGTGCTCTGATATTGGGAACATAAATGTTTACAATTGTTATATCTTGTTGATGGATTGACCCCTTTATTATTATGTAATGACTTTCTTTTTCTCTTTTTACCATTTTTATTTTAAAATGTATCTGTCTGATATAAATATAGCTTTCCTTGTGGTTTTTTTGGTTGTAATTTGCTTGAAATGACTTTTTCCATCCCTTCACTCTCAGTCTTTGTGTGTCTTTAGGAATAAAGTGAGTCTTTTGTAGGCAGCATATTATTGGATCTTGTTTTTTTAATCCATTCAGCCATTCTATGTCTTTTGATTGGAGAATTTAATTTATTTACATTTAAAATAATTACTGAAAGATAAGGAGTTACTATTGCCATTTTCTTCATTGTTCTCTGGTTGTTTTATAGATCCATTGTTCCTTGTATTTTATCCTGCTGTCTTTTTTCATGTTTTGATGTCTTTTGGTATCACTATGCTTTGACTTCTTTATCACGTTCTTTTGTGTAATTTTTTTCCTTGTGTTTTTTTCTTTTCAGGTTTTTTTCCATGTGGTTACAATGAGGGGAAGCCTTTTCTTAACTATAGCATCTTCCACTGCCTGAAGAGGCTGAGAATTTTAAAACTATCAAATCATGTCTACGTTTTCTTTATTAGCCTTCCTTTAGTTGATCTCTATTCTCCCACATTTTGCAAAAAGAAACCAAGTGGCACATTCAGCACTTTGGTTGGGAATCTTAGTAGTTATCCAGTTCATTGGATAAATTTTCTACTTTCCATGTAATTTTGGAGGATAGTGTTGCTAAACTTAATTCTGTTGCATAGCAAAAGTCCTTCTTCCTCCAATTAACAATATTACCTCATTTTACCTAAAACCCTCATCCACAGCCTTATCAAAGACTATGTCTTCAAGTAACAGCTTTCCAGGGCACTTTAATCTTTCACCAGCTCTCTCTGCAAAGCCCTCTTCTCAGTGTCAAAGCAATCCTATAATTTTTGTTTTTGTTACAGCAGCATATCACTTCCAGGTACCCAAGCATTTATTATTTGTTGCTGCATTAAAAAAATTACCCCAAACTTAGCAGATCAAAACAACAAACATTTGTTATTTTGAAGTTTCTGTGTGTCAAGTGTCTGGAAACCGCTTAGCTGGTTGATACTAGCTCAGTCTCATGTGAGGCTATAATCAAGACATCCACTGTTGCTTCAGCCATCAGCCAGAGGCTTGACTGGGTCTGGAGGATCCACCTCCAAGCTCACTTCCATGGCTATTGACAAGAGGCTTCAGTTCCTTGACACATGGGCCTGTGTGTATGACTGCTAACATTATGTTTTCCAGCTGAGAAAATAATGCAAGAGAGAGAATGGGTTCAAGACAGAAGCCACAGTGTTTTATAACCTATTATTGAAGTAACATATTATCACTTCTGCAGTATCCTATTTGCCATGTAGAACAACACTGGGAGAATATGATGGGAATTACACAGGGGAATGAATAGCAGGAGGTGGGAATCACTGAGGACATGTTGGAGATTGACTACTCCATTGGTAGAGGAGAAAAATGTAATGGGAAATATATTTGACTCCTGGAACTTAGAACATAGTAGGCATTAAATATATGTTGGTTGAATGTATCATTGATGACAAGACAGGCACTGGGAATTTTGTTTTGTTTTAATTTTTCTAAATACATTTAGATAAAACACTGGTAAATGACATTTCCCAGTTCCTTTCCCTGAATGACTACTTTATTCAGGGAAAGTAAGACAATAATCATAGTAAATTTGTGAGGGATGATTTCTTTTGTAGAGAATCTGTTATTTATTTCATAAAACTAGTTATTTTGGATACTTTGCCTTTTCCAAAATTCTTTCTGACATATATTTGAATATACTCCCAAATAGTCAAACTCCTAGTTCTTTTTTTGGTGATCTACTGAATTTATTTTCTGTGCCCTACATATTATGTATTATAAATTATTTGATTCATTTGCATTTATATATGTCTGTTTTATCTCTTCAAATATTTCAAATTTCTTGAAGGTATGACAACTATTTTGTATGATTCTTTATTCATTCATATATATCCTAAAGAATTGAGATCAAAATCTGGAAGAGATATCTGCATTCATTGCAGATTTCAGCATTGCAGCATTATTCACAATAGCCAAGATATGGAAGCAACCTAAATGTCCATTCACAGATGAATGGATAAAGAAAATGTAGTATATACACACAGTGGAATATTATTCAGCCTTAAATAAGGAAATCCTGCCATATATGACATGGATGAACTTGGAGGAAATTATGCTAAGTGAAACAAGCCAGTCACAGAAGGACAGTGTCTGCATGATTCTACTTATACTCAGTATCTAAAGAAGTAAACTCTTTGAAGAAGATAGTAGAATGCTGGTTGCTAGGGCCTGGCAGGTGGGGGAAATGGGAATTGCTGTTTAATGAGTATATAGTTTCAGTTATGTAAGATGAATAAGTTCTAGAGATCTGTTGTACAACATTGTGCCTTTGTACCTTTAGTTAACAATACTGTATTGTGCATTTAAAAATATATCAAGAGATTAGATCTCATGTTAAGTGTTCTTTTAACACACACACACAAAAGGATGTGTGTGGACAAAGAATAAATGAACAAGTTCTTCGTGCCTAGAATCTAGAAATGCAAATTATGGAATTTTTTTCCTGCAGTATGAAAATATTTGCCTGAATTGTTTTGGAAGCTGAGTCCCTAAATCACTGTTCATATAAAATGAGGATATTAAAAATAGTTGCAGAAAGAACTCCAGGATCCTTATTCAAATATATTTACATAAAATCAAAGCAAATCTAGCTAAAGAGATAACTTTGGGAAGGATAGCAAAAAAAATTCATACATTTTCCAGAAAAACCAATAACATTTAGAAAAAAGAGTTGCTAAACAAAAAAATCTGGACTCTAGTTCTGATGAAATGCCACAAAAGAGTCCTTAAGAAAAGTGTACTTTTATATATCATAGCTTAGTGATTTTTTTAATGAAGTTTCTGGATTTCCATTTATTAACATCTTTATTCACTTATAGTAAAATGGTGATATAATTTTTGTCTTCTTATCAATTGCTGCATTGGTTGTAAAGTGTTGCCCATTTTTATTCAAAGATAGCTATACTAAACCCTAACTAGGATCAAATAAAAACCAGACAACCTTGAAGGTGGAGGGAACAGAATTCTCTATAACACAGGACCATGAAAATTGGTTTCAACCTAATGGACCAAGAAAACACTTACTAGAAGTAAAATGGCATTGAGATACTGTCTCAAAGGGATTAGTGGGATTATTCAGAAGACCCATTGTTTTGGATTAACAACTCTGCATTTTACCAGCTTCCCCTAACTTATTTCTTGAATAAAATCCTAGTTTTATTGTGACCAGTTATTATGTGTATAAAATTTGGATAAAAATGATGTTCCAAATTAAATTAGACTAATACAAATATTAAACATATATTTATTTGTACTATTCAAAGAAAATACACATAAGCTCACATATAATATATAATTATATCTTAAAAATATACCGGTTATTATGAACAAGAAGCTCACTTTTTGTTGTTTACCACGTAAGATGAGTTCTACTTCCCCATATATCTGAAGGAAGAACATATCTGTTTCGTTTCCTACCAGGGCACTGAACCTTGAAGCCATAATTAAGTAGAAAAGGGGAGAAAAATCAATGGTGCTGTTATGTGCCAAGATAATATAACTACTTAAAAATGGAGAAAAAAGTGGACTCTTTCTATTATTTGTAAATAGATGTTGGTTTATTACACATTTTATTTGATCATTTTCTCCAGTAAAATATTTTGGGAAAAATGTTTTTTTACTCAAAAAAGCTTTTCTTTGGTGTATTTTATATTCTCCACAATGGTTTCCCTACGGAGTATCATTTAAACAATTCATAAGGCATAAAAGAAATGGCTCATAGAAATGGTGAAATGCATTTTTGTTCTGTAAGAAAGATCAAATCTGTTTGAATAGAATCATGTTAATTAATCCACTCTCTCTTCACATGATAAACTCAAACAGAAATTATTAAATCATTCTATCATATTACTCATTGTACTGTGTAAGATAATAATTAATTAAAGAGCATCATTTGGTACTGATCATGGACAATTTACAGTGCAAACTACATATAACAATGTTTTTACTCACCCCCTTAATAACAATGTCAGTAACCCATAAATGGCTATTTAACAGCTCTTCAGAGGCTCATTCATGAGGAGCAGGAGTAATGTACTAATAAGAGCTTGCTCTTTTAAAAGAAGGAGTTAAATGGCAATGCTTACGATTATATCATAATGATCAACTTAAGTGAGCATAATGAAGCATGTGGTGAATACTTAATATCCATTTCAGAGGAAGTGGGTTGCCCTAGTCTGCTTTGATCTCACTGTGTTAAAAGTGTATTCTGCTAAAAATATGTGTGGTTTCAAAGATCAAAATAATCAAGCATCATATGGAACAAAAATGAAAAATGTAAAATAAATGTTTGCTGGAGTATTTGTTAAGGCTTCCAGGTAGACAGTTTTCTTATTTTCCAGCCCTTCTTTCCCACATTTTGTCTTATTGAATCATCTTTCCTGTCCAAAAGCACATTTATACACATGAAGTGAATGGACACGGAACATCTTAGCTCTTCGTTTCAGCTATTACAATGACTGGCACCTGTCACCACATGGCTAATTTGGTCATAGCAACCAGTAACCATTGTGAGATTTAAAAGGAACAGATTGGCCTGCAGGATTTCAACCTGGTTCACTTGCTATGAAAAGATGTTGCTTTAATATCATATTGACTCTACTGAAAATATACAGCACTTCCGTGGTTTATGTTGTGATTAAATAAAAAATGTGGCAAATATTTTGAATTATGCCTGGTTGTGTAGGTTCAACGCTTAATGAAATACTAAGAGTAAATTTCATGGCATTCAGCATATGTGAAATAACGAAAGTTTCCTTTCATTCCTATTCTTTCATTTTCGGTAGCTGTATTGACTGCTGGAATGTAGATTTTCAGTTCCTCAAACTTGCGTATTTTTTGAGATGGCAAATTAAGTCCTACTGTTTCCTAACTCCATCAACAGAAATTGTACTAGAAAATTCTCAATTATCTTTTACTTCTCTTTTCTTCGACTTTCATATTTAGTTTTACTGAATTTTAATCCATTTTTCCTGAAAATAAGGCCAAGAAGTAAAACTGCAGTCCTAGTTCTAGATTGTTCCTAAATTTGGGAGCATGGGGTGAGTGTAGCTGTGTATATGGTTTGTTTGGTCAACGTAAGGTTTAAAAAAACGTTGAATGCATAAAGAGAGGACATGCATACTCCGATTTGGTCTCCACACTTGCATTTCATCTGGCCCTGAAATCTTTATGGTGTGTCATGTGAGCTACAACTAGTCATTTGCAATGACCTTTCAAACAATGACAGCATCATAGTCATTAAATATTCTATTCAAATTTTACTCTTAAGCATTGCCAAGGAATCTGTGGAGGCTAATAGCTATAACCAAATGATTCTCCACTTAAAATAAGCATAGACTCTAGATGGGAATAAAGGTAAGGTTTAATTTATTTTTGTCCTATCTTGAGAACATATGTTATTTTGTGGTTGTGCAATGGGTCCTTTTATAAGAAACAGACTCTAAGAAAATACGCATACATGGCAAGAATGTAAAACAGTGCAAAAACGTTAGAGCAAAAATTGCCTTTCTTACACAGCTAACACCCTCCCTTCTAGAATTTACAATTCTTGTGTATCTTTACAGAAATATACGGATAAACATATATGTATATAAACTATTTTTAAAAACACATATTTTATTATGAAAGGCACACGTGTCTGCGCCTTATTTTATCTCACATAACAAAGTCCTGGAGATCATTCCTTAGCAGTACAAATAGAACTAGCTCATTTCCATTTTACAGTTTTAAAGCAGTCCTTTACATGACTGTATCCTGAACTAGATCTTTCTTGATTTTATAGGATTCTGCTTACTCTCTCTTAGCATCAGAATCCACCTCATGGTCTTTCTATTCCTTCTCCCCCTTTTCTTGCTGCTTCTCTAATAGGTCAATTACAAGCTCACAGTTCCATTACCTCACTGTAACAATAAGTGATAAAAAGTTATTTTTATTCTAAGCTTTATAAAACTGATAGATTATGTTGAAATAAATTTGTTTTCCCCAAGGGAATGAATACAAGATGTTTAATTTAAACACACACACAATAAGGGGGGAGAGACTTTGTAAGTACAATACAGTAAGAGTGTTGTAAAGGTGCTTTCCAGAGCAAGGCAGTTGTTCTTTGGTAATCCCGACTACATGAAGGGAGGCAGGTAGCTATTACCTTCAGAGTTACGGGGTGATGCTCACAGTTTCCACAGAGGAGTAGCCATGTGCTATATTGTGCCTGAGTGATGTGGACAATGGAGGGAATACGCAGGATCTTGACAGAGGTGTTCGTAGCTGATAGAGTCTGTAACAGCTTTCAGTAGTCAACAGTGCAGAAAACACCAGCTTTGCAGTGAGAGGAGTGATGATCCATAAAAGAGGTAATTATAAGGACATTGAATGTTAGGTAAGGCAGGGGTTTTGAAACTTCTACTCTAGGCAAAAATAGAAAGTTGCATTAAAGCAGATTTTTATCCTGAAAAAAATCATTTGAATGGCTCATTTTTGTTACTCAAACTGAAGAGTAAGGAAAGTTATTTTGCTAGAAGGGAAAGAGAAAGAATGTTTTGTGACTTATACCTATAGAGTTTGGGAGACAAAATGAACCAATTTGAAATCTTTGTTTATCCCAGGGTCATGATAGTCTCCTTTGTGTTCTTCTAGAAGTTTTATAGTTTAAGTTTTTAATGTAGACTGTGATCCATTTTGAATTGATTTTGTGTATAGTGTGTAATAATGATCAACATAAGTCTTATGCTTTGAGGATCAGGTTATGACTTTCAGTGATGGGAGCTGTTAGTGGCCCCTAGGTAAGAGGAGCCATGTGTTCTCATTTGCCTGGAACAACTTGGTTTATGCCTGCTATTTGTGCAGATTTATTAATAATGTCCATTTTTACTCTCCAAAGTACCCCCATTTGATGCTAAGTAGTCACCACTACCTTTCAACAGAAAGAGATGTAAAGCTGCTAAATGACATTTAGATTGAGTGATAGGTTGAGTTTAACAAGAATCATCTGAAACACAAAGAACTTTCCTTCTTTTTGACACTATCAAAGTTTTCTGTTCTCCTCTCCATCTACTCCTCACCACCACCTAGCAATTCTCATTTTTCAATGGAGTTTAAATGGTGACATTAGAATCAGGTTATCATACCATGGCAACATCAAAATAATGAAAAGGTCTAAAAAACTATTGAATCAGTAGAATGAGAATCTATTATTGGTTGAATATTTTGTTTTTTTTGTTGTTTTTAAGAAAAATAAACTTTGATTTTTCTCTTCCCTGCATGACCATCCCCAACTAAAAAGAAATAATAGTTGGGGCCAGCCCCATGGCATAGCGGTTAAGTGTGCGTGCTCCACTGCTGGCAGCCAAGGTTCGGATCCTGGGCGTGCACAGTCAGACCATGCTGTGGTGGTGTCCCACATAAAGTGGAGAAAGGCGGGCACAGATGTTAGCCCAGGGCCAGTATTCCTCAGCAAAAAGAGGAGGATTGGCATGGATGTTAGCTCAGGGCTGATCTTCCTCACACACAAAAAAGAAATAATAGTTTAATCAAATAGATTTTATTCCTAATAAGTCAAGTAATATTGTGAATCATAGTGTTTAGACCATCATGGGCAGAAAGCAGTTGTTCCTGACTGTTTTCATTAAGCACTCTGGTGATAGGGCTGTTCAAACAGAGCAAGCTCAGACTCAAGTAAAACAAGTGCTAAGAAAGGAATTTTATAGGAAGCTACCATGAAACTCAAAAAGTGATAATTCTCTGGAAGCCTAGATTTTGGGAAAACTCCAGACCCTTTTGCCTCCTCCAGTGGCTTCTTGGCTCCAGATTTTTACAGGTACTGCAGTTACCAGACAGTAGGTATTCACTACAGTGGAGCTGGTAAGTAGGGGATGAGATTAAGGCAAATTAAAATGCTATCAAGCTAGCTGTTTTTACCTAAATTCAGCTATTTTTCTTGAGTAAACATTCCTCATACTGTAGGGAGCCTTTAATTAATTTCAAGAGTTCTGAAAAATGTGGTTTTGATAAGTTTTCAATTGTCCATATTTCTATTGAGAGGTGGATTTTCAGAGGTCTTTCCTCCCATTCTTGAAATGTTTCCTCTCCTCTATCAACCTTTATTTCTCTTAAATACTTACTCTAGAAATAGAGTTATCCATTAAGTCTCTCATCACCTTACACAATGTCTAACTACTAACTTTCTTTTTTATTCACATTACCACAGTTTGAAAGCCAATTGTCATACACACTGTAAACTATCTACGTACTATACACAACCTAGTTTCCTAAAATACTAATATCATTTTTTATTTCCTCACTACAAGTGTACAATTATTTCCCTCTACTTAAGAGTAAAACATAAAAAATTTATCTTGGAATTGAAGACTATCATAACTGACCCTACTTCTCTCTCAATGTATTTACTACTAATCATCCCAAGACTTTGGAAATAAATTAGAAAATGAACTTAACCTGTGATTTTGAAATTAGTGAAATAATAAAATTAGTTTGGATTAACTATGTTCTCAGTTTTGACATAATAAGGAACACACTAAGTCTGAATTCACCAAGTGGGTGGGCATTCAAACCTTTGTCAAACACTTTGAATTCTCTTGTCCTATTTTCTGAACATCTGTGTACGTAGTAATAGTGCTGTGAGGACCAAGGATCAGATAAGATTGGATATGAAACACAATTCGAATGTCAGTTAGTGCTATTTGCTGCATGCTATATTTTATAGCAAGGATTTATAAGCAAAATTTTGATGGAAACTCATCTCCCAAATCAAATAAGATTGCCAAGGGCATTATTACAGTTTAATGGAAGAATCTCATACTGTGCCCTTAGGAAAGGGTAACTGGGATATAAGTGATAAAAAATGGCTTGCAACACATATGAATTTTTCTTTTTTTTTTTTGCTATGCTCAAATAGCAAAGTGGTATACTGCATTCATGCCTGAAAATGGAGAGTGAATGGGCAAACATTTATCAACATATATAAAGCCATTTTCCAAGCGAAAATAATAATGTTTCTGTCCACCAAATCTGAATATTTCAAGCCTAATTTTACTTTAAAGCAGGTTATCAGGCTTCTTCATGGTCTAAATGAAATATCCTTTAATAAATCTGGTAGTGTTCCCATGATATCCATCTTGCCTTCTCTCTCACAATAATGGAAAACTTGCTATTTAAATGAGCATATGGCCCTGTGGAATAAAGTCTAATTTCCCTTTATTAATAATTCTTTCTCTGAATATGGGTTTACCAAATAATACTTTGACAATGTTTTATTTCCAAAATATAAAGATGCTTGGCAATAATTATGTGATTTCTGAGAATAAAGGATTTACAGAAAATAGACAGCTTTTCTACTACTAAAACCTCTACAGGTAATTGTGTCTTCCTTAAGATCACCAGAGAACAAGAAATCAAAGTAACAACCTACTCAACACTACTTGAGTAGTTCAAAGATACCTTATTGTAGTATGTCAAACAAACTGAAGACTCCTACTTCCCCTTCTCCCAAATTGGGTCACCTTTCTACATTTTTTCATTATCATTCTATAACACTGATTCAATACAAAAAATTAGGGAAGAAATTATATATGACATCATACTCCCTTTCACCTCCTTATCCAATCCATTGCAATTTCAGTCTATGTTACCTCCTATATAGCTATGTATACCTGTTCACTTTATTGTATCTTCACTACCATCAGCCTCACTTGAATTAATATTATTAATCTCGTGGATTACTTAGCCTCCTGAACTAATGTTTTTGCGGGTGTTAGTGTCTCATCCCATTTCATTCTCCCCACTGCAGTTAGTGTTGTATTTTCAAATTGCAAATCAATAATGTCACATGCCAATTGAATTCCAATCAGGGCTTTTCCATTCTTCTTAAGGTAAGGCCTAAAACTCTTAAGACAATGGCTAATTGTTCTAAGCCCTTGCCTAGCTCTCTAACTTTATTTAATAATATTATTCCCTTTTATTTCAGGCATTATAACTAGTGGTGTGTTGGAAAATGGTTCATACTAGCTTTCTGGGGGAAGTGAAATGATGATTTATAGTATTTGACAATTTCTGTGGTGTAAATCTTCCTGCTGTGTCTGGTATCCAGCTAACATGACATTAACAAATATAGATTTCAATAGAGATCTTCAACATCAGACTTGACCAAGCAGAAGAAAGAATCAATGAACTAGAAGAAAGGATATTTGACACTATCCAGTCAAAAGGTAAAAGAAAAAGAATGAAAAAGAGTGAAAAAGGCCTACAGGACTTATGCTACATAACTACATAATATTATATAATACATATTACCAGAAGGCCTAACCAGATCAATTAGTAAAGAAAAAGAAATAAAAGGTATGCAAATTGGGAAGGAAGAAGTAAAATTGTCTCTGTTTGCAGATGACAAGATAGTATATATAGAAAATCCCAAAGACTCCACCAAAAAACTTTTAGAACTAATAAATTAATTCAATAAAGTTATAGAATCCCAAATCAACATACAGAAGTCAATTGCAGTTTTATACATTAACAATAAATTATCAGAAAAAGAAATGAATAATCCATTTACAGTAGCATCAAAAACAGTAAAATACTTAGGAATAAATTTAACCAAGAACAGGAAAGATCTGTACACTGAAAACTAAGAAATTGTTGAAAGAAACTGAAGAAGATAAAAATAAATGGAAAAATATCCTGTGTTCATGGATAAGAAGAATTAATATTATTAAAATATCCATACTACTCAAAGCCATCCATAGATTCAATGCAATCTTTATCAAGATTCCAATGACATTTTTTCAGAAATAGACAAAATCCTAAAATTCATGGAATCACAAAAGACCCTGAATTGCTAAAGTAATCCTGAAAATGAAAAACAAAGCTGGAGGCATCACACTTCTTAATTTCAAACTATACTACAAAGGTATAGTAATCAAAACAGTATGGTACTGGCATAAAACGACACAGAGCCCAATGAGACAGAATCAAGAGCCCAGAAATAAACCCATGCATATATTGTCATTTGACATTTAACAAAGGAGCCAAGAATACTCACTGGGGAAAAGGTAGTCTCTTTAGTAAATAATATTGGTAAAACTAGATATTCACAAGCAAAAGAATGAAACTAGATCCCTATCTTACACCATTCACAAAAATTTACTCTAAATAGATTAAAGACTTAAATGTAAGATCTGAAACCATAAAACTCATAGAATAATCATAGGGGAAAATCTCTTTGACATTGGTCTTGGCAATGATTTTATGGTTATGCCACTAAAAGCACAAGAAACCAAAAGCAAACATAAACAAGTGGGACTATAACAAACTGAAAAGCTTCTGTACAGCAAAGGAAACCATCAACCAAGTGAAAAGACAATGTATGGAATGGCAAAAATATTTGCAAACAACATATCTGATAGGGGGTTAATATTCAAAATATATAAGGAACTCATACAACTCAATAGCAAAAAAACAGATCCAGTTAAAAATGGACAAGGGACCTAAATGGACATTTTTCCAAAGTAGATATTCAAATGGCCAAGAGGTACATGAAAAGGTGCTCAACATCACTAATCATCAGTAAAATGCAAATCAGAACCACAATGAGATATCACCTCAAACATGTTAGAATGGCTGTTATCAAAAAGAGAGATGACAACAAGGGCTGGTGAGGATGTGGAGAAAAGGTGGCCCTTGGACACTGTTGGTGGAAATGTAAATTGGTACAGCCACTATGGAAAACAGTATGGAGGTTCCTCAAAAAATTAAAAAATGCTACTACCATATGATCAAACAATTCCACTCCTGGATATATCCCTAATGGAAATGAAATCACTATTTCAGAGATATTTGCACCCCCATGTTTATTGCAGCGTTATTTACAATAACCAAGAAATAGACACAACCTAAGTATCCATGGAGGAATGAATGAATAAAGAAAATGTGCTACATATATATATACACAATGGTATTTTATTCAGCCATAAAAAACAAGGAAATCCTGCCATTTGCAACAACATAGATGAATCTTCTGGGCATTATGCTAAGTGAAATAAGTCAGATAGCGAAAGAGATACAATGTATAATCTCACTTATATGTGGACTCTAAAAAAACCAACTCATAGAAACAGAAAGCAGATTGGTAGTTTCCAGAGATGGGGAGGTTGTGAGGGACATGGGTGAAGGTCAAGGGGCACAAACTTCCATTTATAAGATGAGTCATTTCTGGAGATGTTATATACAGCATGATGACTATAGTTAGCATATTGTATTGTATATATCAAAGTTGCTAAGAGAGCAGATCTTAAAAGTTCTCACCACACACACAAAATTGTAACTATGTGAGATGATGTGTTAACTAACCTTATTGTGGTAATCATTTCACAATATCAATATATTTCAAATCATTTTGTTGTACACGTTAAACTTACATAATGCTGTATGTCAATTATTTTATATAAAGAAGCTAGTAAAACAAAAAAAAATTGTTTTAAAAAATGTAGAGTTGGGAAGAGATGTGTGCAATTAGCCCTCATGAGCAAGTCCGAGCAGGGTTCTGCACACAAGTGGTTCCAAAAACTCAGGATCTTTGCACATGTTGTTTCCTAGGCTTAGACCACTACCCTATTCCTCAATTCATTCATCTTCTTTTTTCAGAGCTCTGCTAAGTTATTTCTTCATGGAAATCTTCCTTAGAACTCAGGCTAGGTCAAAACATTCTATTATATGACCTTATAAAAACTATGCCAGTAAAATCTCGCTCTGGCTTTTTCTATTAGTGTTAACTATATTTTCTGGAGTATTTGATTAATATATACTCCTTTTCCATTAGACTATGCAAACTAAGCCAGCAGAAATTATTTCCATATTTTGATCTTATTTTGTTTTTTACAGGTGCAAAAAATATACATCTGTGTTCCACTTTGCTTAGCATGGGTAAAAATTCAAGTTGTAATTGTTATTAGTGACTGTCCAAATTCTCAGATGCCAGGCAGGACTTCCTATAGTGAATAAGACTTTCTGGATCACATATGTGATAAACACTATGGATCGGCTTTCTTAATATCCATCCTATCCTTCTTTTAGTTACTATGGTTGGACCTCTAAAATTATATATTTTAATCTCTGCAGTAGGGGTTCTGGATATAAACTGCTGTCCTCTAATAAGTTACACAATGTGAGTTTTGAAATGCAAAGTTGAGGTTGAGGCTATCTCTGTTGATGTTGTGAAGCAAGGCCATGAATATACGGGTGCTGAGAGGCAGTTTCAGTGGTGAGACTCCACATTTTTATATTTACGTATCAGCTTATGGTTGTGTCATATAGTCATAGCAGCCTCAGTTGTAGGAGATTCTTGACCTTCAGATTACAACTCTTGGGACGTAGTGACCACAGACTTCAGCACATCCAACAAATCTGTAAGTATCTAAATCCCTATTGGTGAATACATTTCTGCTTTACGTACATGGAGTGATTTCTCTTCCCTTCCATAAACTGAATGACTCATACTCAGACGTCCCCATTTCTGCTCATGTATATTTATTAGTAATCTTTGTTTGCAGACAATAACCAAGTGAATTTTAAATGGACTAAAACTGGGAACTGTAATGGCTTCAATACAAGCAGTATCTCATTATATCTCACACTTATGCATACATTTCGTTGTTTTGTTTTGGTTTGGTTTTTCTCCTTCATTACAGAATTTCATTTTCTGCTTCATAGTCTGTATGTCTTTAAAAATCATGGTTATGTCCTGATGTGGCATATCTTGATTTCAAATATTAGTCGGACTGAGACTGGATTTTTTTAGTTCCAATTCCAAAGTCATAGTTAACAAATTACTTGAGTCCCTGTTGGAGTCCAATCAAACTTGGCCAATGCGACAAGGTACGTGGAACAAAACAACTGTTGGTGTCTCATCATTAACAGGTGTGTATCTAGGTAAAGATCTGTTTCTAGAAATCCAGAAACTATTATAAATCCTGTAGCTTCTTCAGATATGTCTGTTTTATCATAACTACAACAGAACAACTATAAATTATTTTAACATATTCTCTCAATTCTAAATTGCATGTTTAACAATAACAATACTTTTGAAATTGGGATGTCTTGAAATGAATGCCAAATAACTTAGCTGAAACAGTTTTCCAATGTGGTAGTACCATTTTACATTCCCACCTGTAATGTTTTTGGGTTTCAATTGATCCATATGCTTACCAACATAATAAGTCTTTTTCTTTTTAGCCATTTGGTGGGTGTTTACAGGTATTGCTTTGTGCTATTAACTTATAGTACCTGATAATTGCTAATGCAGAACATCTTTTCATATACTTTTTGATCATTTGATTAACTTGAATTTAAATCTATGCCTAATTATTTCTTAAAATATCTTTATAATATTAAACTTTGATACAGCATTAAAAAGTAAAGGTATTGTTTATCTATTGGCTTGTCTATAAATACCTGATGAATAATTAAAGCTGTAGAAATTGCCAATTTTCTCATACATATAGAACATAGAATTTTCAAAGCTAAGAGTGGTAGATCTGACAGATTATGCATTGTGGAGAACTATCACACATCTTCTGAAGTCCATGTCTCAGAAAATTCCCACTATGAGTTAGGTGAATTAACTTAAAATTTATGATCACAAGACTTAAGCTGTGAAATCATACTGCCTGTCAATCACATATATTTTCCATTAAAACTTCCCCGCTCTCTGAGAAAGCTATTTCATGCCTTTCTTCTTTACTTAGATCTTCTTCTGCCCTCTTTCACTATCTTCTCTCAGCTGATGACCACTCCTCATTCACTATGCAAAAATAAGAAACAATAAAACCATCATTGTCAACTGCAAAGTATATGAGTGACCTCAAATATACCTACCATTTTTAGACTTTTGTTCTATATTGCTACATTTCTCTCATAACAAAAGAGGCAAAGGACCTTGAAAACCTCCAATATTTATCCCTCAGCTTGTGATTAGGAGTATATCCCTGTGTCCCTGCTTAAAGACTGTGCTCTTTGGTTGTCTTCCTCTCTCATGCATGGTTAATTATACTCTGTCTATTAGATTGTTGCAAAAAGTACACAGGAATGTGCTATTATTATCCATTATTTAAAAACATGATAATTCCACAATACTCTCCACATTGTTTATTTTTCTTTCTCACTTTCTCACCTCCACTTATTAAAACCACTTCTGTCGGGCCTATATCCCCTAAAACTCTCCACCTAGGTGAATTTTTCTCTTATTAAGGTCAACAATGACCTCCATTGGCCCTTTCCATGGATAACACTGTATCCTCATTTTACTCAACCATTCACTATATTCCACACAGTGGGCTTCCTTCTTGATACACTTTTTTTTTTTTACTTCCATGACACCTCACACTTCTTGTTTGTTTTGTGTACAAGTGTCCTTTTATATGATCCCTAAATGTTTACACCCCATATCTTACTCCTGAGATTTTTTTCTCTATCTGCATTATCTCCATAAGTTTTCTCATTCAATTCAATGAGCTTAATAGCTTCTATGCAATGTTGATTACTTAATTTGTCTCCTGAGCACTGCCTTGCCATTTGAGCTCTGGACTTCTATATTCACCTACCTAAATTATACCTCTAATTGAGTATTTGATTATCATCTCAATTTGACCTTGTCTAAAACAGAATTGTTGGGTCCATATGCTTCCTCTGCTAAATGTTTGTCCCCAAGCCTTCCTCATTTAGAAAATAAACTCCCATAATCCACCTAGTTGTTCAAACCAAAAAAAAATCCTAGAAATCATCCTTCATTCTTCTTTGTCCCTCAAGCCATATTCATCATGGTATGTTTTCATTCTTAGTTCCAAAATATACCTTGAATCCTTTTTACTTCTTCACTTCCTGCAATGGCTCTGGTCCATGTCACCATATCTCCTGCCTTTGGACTGCTGGAATTTCCTCTTAATTGATTTCCCTCTCTATTTTCTCCATCTATAATCAATTATCTAACATGCAAGCAGAGATTCTTTCAAAATTTAAATTATTTTATATCACTCACCAAATTAAAAAGGTTGTTTTACATTGCCATTAGAATAAAATTAGAAATCTATATTTCTGATAACCTAAAAATGTCTTCTGCCTACCCCACCAACTTCATCTCTTACTTCCCTATTCACTTTGATTCAATAACACAAGCATTCTGATAGGTCCAATAATTTATTAAACAATTCTTCCCTTAAGCTTATGGTATTTCTGTTTCTTCTGCCTGCAATAATTTCCCACAGGTCTTCTCATAGTTACCCCCTTCTCCTCCATCAGGTCTTAGCTTAAAAGTCACCTCCTCAGAAAGACCTTCTCTGACCTTATTATATAAAGTTGAATTCTCCAGGGTACTTTTCACAATCTATAATTATTTACTTATTTATTTGTTTATTTATCATATTCTAAAGAAGAATGTAAACAACTTAAATGTAGGGACCTCTGTCTTGTTTACTGTTGTTTTCCTTGGACTGATCACATATTCGGGCAGGTATATGTTTTTTGAGTGGTGCACTGCTCTCTGTTTTATATGTGTTCAAAATATGTTTTAATGAAAAACTTAGTAAAACAACAGACTATTGTTAATTGTGCTAAAATGCATAACTTTTTGTGAAAGTCGTAATTTCATATTAATTGTTAAAATATATGAGATAATGAAAATGCATGATGCATTTTGAGTATTAATTTTAGCATATAGAACAGACTTTTAATCTAATTGGACTTCAGAGAACTTCAGATTGAGAAAAACTGCAACCAAGGGGCCTCATCTACACATAAGCCTAATTTATGTTAGGCTGAGACTTTGGGCTTTGAGACACTGTCATAATGAGATGAGACTTTTGTGGGCCTTGGGGATGGGTGACTATTTTGTACATTAAAGAAAGCTGCAAATTCACTCTTCCTATCAAGAGGTTATATTTATGTCTCCTCCACTAATTCTAGAAGGGCATAGTGACTTGCTTTTACTAATGAAACAGAATGTAGGTGATTGTGTGCCAAATTCTTGGCCTAAATATCAAGAGACTGGAAGCTTCCACTTACTGTCTCTTGAAATGCTCACTCTTAGAGCTCAACCACCAGTCTCTGAAGAAGTGCAAGCATCCATGTAGAGATACCAAGATGGAAGAAACAACGCCTCTGTACAACAGCCAGACATGAGCTTCCAGTCACCACCCTGCACTGGCTTGCTAACTGTGTGGATGAGCCACCTTGGGAGTGGATTATCCAGGTCCTTTTGAGCCTGCCCAGATAATGTCTTCAGAATGGGGTGCTCCAGTGGAGTCCTGCCCTATTTGCGTATTTTTGAGAGAAAAAAAGTGTTTGTTGTTTTTAAGCCAATATATTTTGAGGTGGTTTGTATTATAGCAAGAAATAACAAGAATGATAGAGAAATGGATGATTATACCATTATAAGGATTGTTAGGAGACATTAGACCTATAATGATGTTTTATACTTTTTTTAAGAATCCAATTGTATGCATTTACAACTATGCCCAGATATTTTAGATGTCAAAATATCTGCCTTGGTGAGAAAATAATAATTTATTTATAAAATAAGTATATATCCCTAGTTTGTACTAGGCACTGTGCTATGGAAATGGCTATCCAAAGCATTAATATTTCACTTTAATTATTGTTTTTATAAGAAATCTTTTATCAAAATATTCTTTGTACACAATGCCAAAATAATTGAAAAATACAAAAGCAGTCAAATATGTATTTGGTGTGATGTAGTCAAAAACAACAGTTGTCACTTAATAGCCTGAATTTAATTAATTCTTTCACTCAATTTACCATTTGATTCATTAGATTGACCAAAAGAGTTCATTTAGGCCCAGATAAAGAAAACATCAGCCCAAATAGGCATGTATCAAGGCCAAAACAATTTAACAAACCAATAGATAATATTAGTGACTAGAACATAAATATATGTTGAAATTATTAATGTATTATTATTGTATTTAGTATTTATGTTATAGGGATTGCTGGGAAGATGGTGGCATAGAAGGACTCTGATATCACCTCCTCATAGGGACTCAAAAAATTTACAACTATTCTTGGAACAATTACCCATGAGAGAGAACTGCAAACTGGATGAAAAGAACCCCCACAAGGGACAGTGCTGACTGAGACAGGAGAGGCAGAAATTCCTTTCTGGAGAGGAAAAAGCCACATTTTAGCCACTGTGCTTCAGGCAGGAGCAATCTTAAGGTACGAAGCTTTTCTTGGAGGAGCAACGGATCAGAGCAGGAGAGCTTTGCCACAATAAACAATTTTTAGACTCAACACAACCAAGACAAGTGTCATCATATCTGGCTTTGCTGGCTATTAACAAAAATGAGGAATAACCCCAGAAAAGCTGTCCAACCTAAGAGGAAAGAAAAGCCTGTTCTTTTCACAAATTAACCTGTTTCAGAAAACAACGTAAAATCACCAGAAAAAAATGATGCACAGTCCTTTGGTGAAAAAAGACTGTCTTGATAGGTTCTGGGTGCATCTCGGCAAGAGGCGAGACCTCCCCCGGCTGAGACCACCTCCCTAGGGACTGAGACATTAGCAGCAGCCATTATTGTGACTTAATACAGGTGTGCTGACACAGGTGTTGACAGACACCATTAGAGTTCTTCTCCTGGCCTCTTGGCCCAGGGGCCTGCCCCACCTACTAGAGCACTGATTTAATCCAGCTAGCCAGAGTAGGCAGCCTGCCCTAAGGACTAGCCCCACCCAAGAGCAAACTCTCAGGAAACTTGTGGGCCTGCATAGGTGGGGTGTGTGGGACCTCTGCAGCGGGGTGAGTAGGTCTGCCTCTGTGGGGCAGGATGTGCATGAGGGGCAGGCCTGCATTGGCAGAGTGTGTGGGGGCTCTGCAGCAGGACAAGTGGGTCCTCTTCAATGGCTCAGGGCATGCGAATGGGGCAGGATTGTGTTGATGGAGTGTGTGGGCCTGCAGGCAGTAGGGCTTGACAGCTGCGGCAGAATTGTGCTTCTCAAACAACCACATGGGTATTGGCACCATCTTCCAACACCTGAAACAGTTGTGTGCTGCCATGCCAAGGGTCAACCCCACCCAGCTGCACTCCTGAAAGAGCTGACAACAGCCTTGCAGGCTGGAGAGCTATAGCAATTGTAAGCCCCTGAGCCTAGCAACCAGCCAACTGAGGGCCTACTCACTTAACAGAAAAACTGCCACAGGAATGTGTTATTAGACCTTGCAGCCAACTGTGCTGGGACTCCCTGTGCCTGACAAAGTGACTGTTGTGACCATAGCAGCCACACACAGCTGAGCATTACAACCAGCTGGCCAGGGGAGCAGCTTAGCCTCCCCATGCACAAGACCAACCCTGCCACAACAGAAGAAGAACATATGTAGCCCACACAGGGGACATTCCTGGAACATTTGGAACTGGTGACGAGAAGGAAGCACACTGCTGGGCCTCAGAAGGAATCTCTTACATAAGACCACCACTCCAAGATTGGGAGACATAGCTAATCTACCTAATACGTAGATATAAGAGAAGAGGCAAAATGAGGAGACAGAGGAATATGTTCCAAACTAGGGAACAGGGTAAATCCTCAGAAAAAGAACTGAATGAAACCTACATAAAGAGTAGAAGCTAATAATCATAAGAATGCTCACTGATCTTGGGAGAAGAATGGATGAATCCAGTGAAGACTTCAACAAAGAACTGGAAAATATAAAAAATAACCAATCAGAAATGAAGAATACAATACTGGAAATGAAAAATTCACTAGACGGACTCAGTAGCACAGTAGATGATACAGAAGAATGGATCAGTGAGATAGCTGAAAGACTAGAGGAAATAACCCAAGCTGAACAGATAAAAGAAAAAAGAATTAAAAAGAATGAGGACAGTCTAAGGCACCTCTGGGACAAAATCAAGCTCACTAACATCTGTATTATATGTGTCCCAGAAGGAGAAGAGAGAGACAAAGGGGCGGAGAATCTATTTGAAGAAATAATAGCTGAAAACCTTCCTAAGCTAAGAAAGGAAACAGACTTCTAGGTACAGGAAGCACACAGATCACCAAACAAGATAAACCCAAAGAGGCCCACAGCAAGACACATTATAATTGAAATGTCCGGAATTAAAGATAAAGAGAGAATTCTAACAGCCACAAGAGAAAGGCAACAAGTTACATACAAAGGAAACCCCATATGGCTATCAGCTGACTTCTCAGCAGAAACTTTACAGGTGAAAAGGGAGTGGTATGATACATTTTAAGTGCTGAAAGGAAAAAACCTACAGCCAAGAGTACTCTACCTGGAAAGGTTATCATTCAGAATGGAAGGGAGATAAAGAATTTTCCAGGGCCGGCCCCGTGGCTTGGTGGTTAAGTGAGCGCGCTCCACTGCTGGCGACCCGGGTTCGGATCCCGGGCTCGCACCGATGCGCTGCTTCTCCGGCCATGCTGAGGCCGCGTCCCACGTACAGCAACTAGAAGGATGTGCAGCTATGACACACAACTATCTACTGGGGCTTTGGGGGGAAAAAAATAAATAAATAAAATCTTTAAAAAAAAAAAAAAAAGAATTTTCCAGACAAGCAAAAATTAAAGGAGTTTATGACAAAGAAACTAGCTTTACAAGAAATGTTAAAGGGACTTATTTAGTGGAAAAGAAGAGACCACAAATAAGAATAAGAAAATTATCCAAAAAAAAAAAAAACACAATAAAATCACTGGTAAAGACAAATATACAGTAAAGGTAGCAGATCAACCACCTATGAAGCTAATATAAAGTTCAAAAGACAAAAGTACTAAAATTATATATTTCCATTATAAGAGAGTAATAGATACACATGCATAAAAAAGAGCTTAAATATGATATCAAAAACATAAAATGTGGGAAGAGGAGAGTAAAAGAGTAGAGCTTTTAGCAAGATGTCAAACTAACGAGACCATCAACTTAATGTAGATTGCTATATATGTAGGTTATTACATATGACCCTAGTGGTAATCACAAACAAGAAACCTATAATAAATACACAAGAAATTAAGAGAAAGGAACCCATACATAATACTAAAGAAAGCCATCAAACCACAAAGAAAGAGAACAAGAGAAGAAAGGAACAGAGAAGAACTACTAAAACACCCCCCAAAAAAGTAACAAAATGGCAATAAGTACATTCTTGTCAGTAGCTACTTTAAATGTCAGTGGATTAAATGCTCTAATCAAAAGACATAGGATGGACAATTGGGTATAAAAACAAGACCCATATATATGCTGCATACAATAGATACACTTCAGACCTAAAGATACTCACAAACTGTAAGTGAAGGGATGGAAAAAGATACTTCAGGCAAACAGCAATGAAAAGAAATCTGGGATAGCTATACTTTTCTCAGACAAAATAGCCTTTAAAACAAAAACTGTAACAAGACACAAAGAAGGGGACTACATAATGATCAAGGGAACAATCCAGCAAGAGGGTATAACACTTGTAAATATCTATGCACGCAACATAGAAAGACCTAAATATATAAAGATATTGTTAGCAGACATAAAAGGTGAAATAGATAGTAACACAATAATAATAGGGGACTTTAACACTCCATTTACACCAATGGATAGATCATCCAAACAGAAGGTCAACAGGGAAACACAGGCCTTAAATGACACATTAGACCAGATGGATTTAGTAGATATATACAGCACATTTCATCCAAACACCACAGAATACACTTTCTTTTTGAATGCACATAGAACATTCTCTCAGATTGATCACATATTAGGCCACAATAGAAGTCTCAATAAACTTAAGAAGATTGAAATAATACCAAGCGTCTTTTCTGACCATAACAGTACGAAGTTAGAAATCAACTACAGGAAGAAAGTCAGAAAAGCCACAAATATGTGGAGATTAAATAAAATGCTACTGGACAATGATTGAATCAATGAAGAAATCAAAGGAGAAATCAAAAAATGCCTGGAGACAAATGAAAATGAAAATATAACATGCCAAAATTTATGATATACCACAAAAGTGGTTCTAAGAGGGAAGTTTATGGCAATCAGGCCTACCTCAACAAACAAGAAAAATCTCAAATAAACAATCTAACAATGCATCTTAAAAAGCTAGAAAAAGAAGAACAAACAAAGCCCCAAATCAGTAGAAGGAAGGAAATAATAAAAATCAGAACAGAAATAAGTGAAATAGAGACTAAAAAAAGCAATAGAAAAAAATCAATGAAACGAAGAGCTTGTTCTTTGAAAAGATAAACAAAATTGACACACCTTTAGCTAGACTCACCAAGAAAAAAAGAGAGAAGGCTCAAATAAACAAAATCAGAAATGAAAGAAGAGAAATTACAAATTGGATAATCTAGAAGAAATGGATAAATTCTTAGAATCATACAACCTTCCAAAATGGAATCAAGAAGAAATAGAGAATTTGAATAGACCAATCACTAGTAAGGAGATCAAAACAGTAATCAAAAACCTCCCCCAAAATGAAAATCCTTGGCTGGCCCTGTGGCATAGTGGTTAAGTTCAGCATGCTCCAATTTGGCAGCCTGGGTTTGTGAGTTTGGGTCCTGGGCACAGACCTACACCTCTCATCAAGCCATGCTGTGGCAGCGACCCACATGCAAAATAGAGAAAGACTGGCACAGATATTATCTAAGGACCAATCTTCCTTACCTAGAAAAATAAATAAATAAATAAAATAAAAAATATAAATAAATAAATAAAGATCCAGGACCAGACAGCTTCCTTGGTGAATTCTACCAAACATTCAAGGAAGACTTATAACCTATCCTTCTCAAACTCTTCTAAAAATTGAAGAGGAGGGGAAGCTTCCTAACTCATTTTAAGAGGCCAACGTTACCCTAATCCAGACAAGGACAACACAAAAAAAGATAATTATAGGCCAATATCACTGATGAACATCGATGCAAAAATCCTCAACAAAGTACTAGCAAATCACATACAACAATGCATTAAAAAGGTCATACACCATGATCAAGTGGGATTTGTTCCAGGGATGCAGGGATGGTTCAACATCTGCAAATCAAACAACGTGATACACCACATTAACAAAATGAGAAATAAAAACCACATGATCCTCTCAATAGATGCAGAGAAAGCATTTGACAAGATTCAACATTTATTTATGATAAAACTCTAAATAAAATGGGTATAGAAGGAAAGTACCTCAACATAATAAAGGCCATGTATAACCAACCCACAGCTAGTATCATACTCAATGGAGAAGTACTGAAAGCTATCCCTTAAGAACAGGAACCAGACAAGGATGCCCACTTTCACCACTCTTATTTAACACAGTATTGGAAGTCCTAGCCAGAGCAATAAGGCAAGAAGAAGAAATAAAAAGGATCTAAACTGGAAAGGAAGAAGTGAAACTGTCATTATTTGCAGATGACATGATTTTATATATAGATAAACCTTAAAGAATCCACCAAAAAATTTCTAGAAATAATGAATGAATACAGTAAAGTTATGGGATACAAAATCAACATACAAAAATCAGTTATGTTTCTATACAGTAACAACTAAATAGCAGAAAGAGAAATTAAGAATACAATCCCGTTTACAATCACAACAAAAAGAATAAAATACCTAGCAATAAATTTAACCAAAGAGGTGAAAGACCTGTACACTGAAAAATATAAAACATTGTTGAAAGAAATTGAAGAAGACACAAAGAAATGGAAAGATATTCCATGCTCTTGGATTGGAAGAATTAACATAGTTCAAATGTCCATACTTCCTAAAGCAGTCTACAGATTCAATGCAATCCCTATCAAAGTTCTAACAGTATTTTTCACAGAAACAGAACAACGAATGCTAAAATTTATATGGAACAACAAAAGACCTTGAATAGCCAAAGGAATCCCGAGAAAAAAGAACAAAGGTAGTAGTATCACACTCCCTGATTTCAAAATGTACTACAAAGCCATAGTAATCAAAACAGCATAGTACTCTCACAAAAACGGGCACACAGATCAAGGGAACAGAATTGAGAGCCCCGAAGTAAACCCGTACATCTATGGACAGTTAATTTTCAACGAGGGTGCCAAGAACATACAATGGAGAAAGGAAAGTCTCTGCAATAAACTGTATTGGGAAAACTGGACAGCCACATGCAAAAGGATAAAAGTAGGGCCAGCTCCGTGGCTAAGTGGTTAAAAGTTCAGTATGCTGCACTTCGGCAGCCCAGATTTGTGGGTTTGGATCCCAGGCATGGACTTACACCACTCCTCAGCCATGCTGTGGTGGCATCCCACATACAAAAAATAGAGAAAGATTGGCACAGATGTTAGCTCATGGCTAATCTTCCTCAAGCAAAAGAAAAATAACAGGAAGATGGGCAACAGATGTTAGCTCGGGGTGAATCTTCCTCAACCAAAAAAAATAATGAAAGGAGACTATTATTTTACACCATATACAAAAATTAACTCAAAATGGATTAAGCTTTGAATCTAAGACTTGAAACCATAAAACTCCTAGAAGAAAACATAAGCATTACGCTCTTTGACACTGGTCTTAGCAGTACCTTTTTGAATATCATGTCTCCTCAGCCAAGGAAAACAAAGAAAAAATAAACAAATGGGACTACATCAAACTATAAAGCTTCTGCAGAGCAAAGCAAACCATCAACAAAATGAAAAGAGAACCTAACCATTAGGAGAAGATATTTGAAAACCATATATCTGATAAAAGATTAATATCCAAAATATATAAAGAACTCATACCTCTCAACAACAAAAAAACTAACAACCCAATTAAAAAATGGGCAAAAGACCTGAACTGACATTCTTTCCAAAGAAGATATACAAATGGCCAACAGAAACATGAAGAGATGTTCAACATCACTAATTATTAGGAAAATGCAAATTAAAACTTCAATGAGATATCACCTCGCACACATCAGAATGGCTATAATTAACAAGACAAGAAATAACAAGTGCTGGAGAGGATGTGGAGAAAAGTGAACTCTCATACACTGCTGGTGGGAGTGCAAGCTGGTGTAGCCACTATGGAAGGCAGTATGGAGATTTATCAAAAAATTAAGAATAGATCTACCATATGATCCAGCTATTCCACTGCTGAGTATTTCTCCAAAGAATACTGAAACACCAATGCGTAAAGATACGTGCACCCAGATGTTCATTGTGGCATTATTCACTACAGTCAAGACTTGGAAGCAACCTAGGTGCCCATCAGGGATAAACGGATAAAGAAGATGTGGTATATATACACAATGGAATACTCCTCAGCCATAGAAAAGATGAAATCTTGCCATTTGCAACAACGTGGATGAAACTTGAGGGTATTATGCTAAGCAAAATAAATCCAGAGAGAAAGTCAAATACTGTATGATCTCTCTTATAAATAGAAGATAACAACAACAAAACAAACATGTAGAAGCAGAGATTGGATTGATGGTCACCAGAGGGGAAGGTGGGAGGGAGGAGGGCAAAAGGGGTGATTCGCACAAGTGTATGGTGATGGATGATAATTAGTCTTTGGGGGGTGAACTTGATGTAATCTATACAGAAACCAAAATATAATGATGTACACCTGAAATTTATGTAGCGCTATAAACCAGTTACCGTAGAAAAGAAAAATTTACATTTTATAACAGACTTTATGAACAAGGCAAACATATAAATGTTAACTTTTTATCTTATTAGAAATCTTGATTTTTGAAAAATATAAACCCATTTTCTAAAAAATGGCTATGGAAGATAAGAAGAAAAATTAAAGGCCTTTTTGAAATTAAAATCAACTTGTAGATGACATTCAAGGCATTGATTTTGAGTTGCCTTGATTTTCCACACCATTTTCTTGTTTTCTCTTCCTTTTCTATCAGTTTGTGCGATGATCAGCAATGGGTCATGAAAAAGAATTTGACGTTGGGCCCACGGATGATGTGGGTAGAGAATTGCCAAACTGAGCTAGAATAACAGTACAAAAGTAGAACTAAGAGAAATACGACTGTTAAAATGCAGCAGGCTCTGCCATCCATAGCACTGGTCCATCCTGGATATTGAGATTTGTATGACTTAGGAACTAATATGATCTGGATAATTTGAAATATGTCCTAATGTTAATGAATACAATACCATTGAGTATCCTTCACCTATAACAATGCAGTGTTTCAACTAAGTTGTGTTTGTGTTTGGACTGAGGTAGGAGTAAGCAAAGTCAATATTGATTTGTTCTTGGAAAACATGATGTCTTATGTTTGTTTCCCATATCTTGTCACAAAAAGGGAGAGTAAACGCAGCAATGATGAAATGGAATTCACCACCACAGGATTTTATGGTTCCCTTCCTTCCTTCCTTCCTTCCTTCCTTCCTCTCTTATCTCTCTTCATTTTTCCTTCCTCACACCCCAATCTTCTTCCATCTGCATCTCTTTCTTCCCTTCCCCTTTACATCTGTTTCTCCTCCTCTTCTTCCCTTACCACACCTCTTTCACACCAGTATACCAGAAGAACTTCAACTGATATTTACAGAGACCACCTGCTAGACAACTACACGTTTTGTCTGAATAACTACAGCTTTGGCATACATTTTTATGAGTTCTCCTACCCGAGTCAGCTTTCTGTGACCACCTGTGTGCCTGTATAGCCCCCTTTAGCTTTAGGCCAAAGCTATAGGAATTGAAACAGTTACAATCCTTGCTTCATTTGCTCTCTTCACTCACACATGAAAGCAAGAGTGGCATTATTTTTATCTCACTTTCCAAATTTCCAGAGAAGTGTTTACGTGTCAAGTCTCTTCTATCTTTCCTGAGCCACGTCCTGCTTGCCCATAAACTTCTAAATGTGATGCCTGCCAGCCTCTGTCTTCTGCATCATTCACGTGAGAGAATTAAAAAGGCAACATACAAGAGTAGCAACCAGAGGGCCAGCCCGGTGGCATAGTGGTTAAGTTCATGTGCTCCACTTCAGTGGACTGGCGTTCACATGTTCAGATCCCAGGCATGGACCTACACACCACTCATCAAGCCATGCTGTGGCAGCAGCGCATATACAAAATAGAGGAAGATTGACACAGATAGCTCAGGGACAATCTTCCTCAGACAAAAAGGGGAAGATTCACAACAAATGTTAGCTCAGGGCTAATTTTCCTCACCAAAAAAATAATGTTAAAAAAATAAAAAATAGAGAACGGCCTGGTGGTGCAAGCGGTTAAGTGCGCGTGCTCCACTGTGGCGGCCCGGGGTTCGCGGGTTTGGATCCCAGGCGCGGACTGATGCACTGCTTGTTGAACCATGCTGTGGCAGCATCCCATATAAAGTAGAGAAAGATGGGTACGGATGTTAGCTCAGGGCCAATCTTCCTCAGCAAAAAGAGGATTGGCATCAGATGTTAGCTCATGGCTGATCTTCCTCACACAAAAATAAAAAAATAAATAAAAAATAAATAAAAAATAAAACTGAAATGTATTCTTTAAACAAAAAAAAAGAGGGGCCGGCCCCATGGCTTAGCGGTTGGGCGCATGCGCTCCGTTGCTGGCGGCCCAGGTTCGGATCCCGGGCACACACCGACACACTGCTTCTCCGGCCATGCTGAGGCCGTGTGCCACATACAGCAACTAGAAGGATGTGCAGCTATGACATACAACTATCTACTGGGGCTTTGGGGGGAAATAAATAAATAAATAAAATCTTTAAAAAAAAAAAAGAGTAGCAACCAGAGTCGTAGGAAAGATATTTGTCCAAGTCCAGATTCTTCCATAATAGCTTCATACTGCTCTCTGAATCCTCTTGATTCATCCTAAAAAAATCTCATTTTATTCTCTATATCAATGTTCTGCATAGACATAATTCTGTTCAAAAGTCCTTGGTAAGAAGAGTGTTAGCTAACACATTCATAGTGTTAACAAGATGCTAGGGACAATTTTAAGCAAATTAAATATATGTTAACTCAATCCATGATTTAGCTATTATAAGGGCGAGCTTGGAATAGAGTACCAAACATATAGAATTCTATGTACCTGGGCTTCTCCCAAGCACTGTAAAATTTCAAGGGCCACAGAAATGCAAAAGAAATTGCTCTTCTGCAAATGATACAAGATAAACTATGCTAACTTGTTCATCTGATGTGCAAGGATCAACTGTTAAACTTGTGCAAAATATGATTCTGCTTATGTTTACCCCAACAACCAAAAAAAATGAAGATGATTGGCATCAAAATCTGTGTATGGATAATAAGTGACTTATGCATAGAGTTCCTTCATTTTTCATGAAGTTTCATTTTTAGCAGTAGTGTTATCATCAGTGCAACTGGTAAAGACCCAAAAGAATTAAAATTTACCTACAACATATCTCCTTTAAAAAATAATCAGTGTGTTTTCAGCTCTTAAAGGCAAAACATTACTGATTGTGCAGTTTTCATCACATATATCCTAGAAATTCTCATTTTACTGTTGGAAATATAAACTTCTCAACACAGTAAAACATGGATTTTATTCATTTTCTTGATCCGTTTGGTAGCATATACTAATATTTTACTGATTTCTTTAAAAATAAGTATAAGAAAAATATAGCTAGGTATTATGCAATGCAATAATCTTGGTCCTCCTAAACAAGAATTCTGGTTTAAAGGTTTGAAATAAACATTCTATATGAGTACCAACAAAACGCATGGAAATATTACTTAAAGGTTAATGATGAGCCCAAGGAAACCATTACGTTATTATTTGTGAAAGTTAGTTTTAAAATATCAAGTCTGTAACTCATAACTAGATGTTGAGATTTGTGACAGTATGTGCCCTTTAACAAATAAAGGGGAAAAAAAACTCTCCCTTCCCCCCATGTGTGTGTGTGTTTGTGATATATGTGATAAACATCCAACATGCATACACACATATAGTTGATTAAATGGCTAAAATAATTAAAGGATGGAGATGATCCAAAATGAATTATTGAATTATACTCATTCAGTTATTATCTCATCTATATTCTGGTCCATGAGAGACAGCAAAACAATATTATTAGATTATATAAGTTAGAAGTTAATTTGTGTAATCTTTCCATCCAACTAAAATGACATTGATACCCCTCTGTGTGTGTCCTTTTCCTAAGAAAGTGGTTTAAGGGGCAGCTGGGTAATGTTACAGAAAATTCTTTCACATTATGAATGACTTGGATTCTGATGCAAGTCCTATGAAATAGTTCTTTTCCAAAGGCTTTTAGTCACATTCTTATTTAGGTAAATGGATCCTGTTTTTATCTTCTGATATTACAAAATCCAAAAATATTTTTCAAAAGCGATTGTCATGGATTTACTAGATAACCTGTGTTCACTGGGACTTTTCCTATTGCTCAGGAATGAGTTAGTAGGACTCAAGTTGTGAAAAAAGAGGTAATTATTCTTTAGGGATAGAAACGGCCTCAGATTTTATAAAAATGGACTTGACTGACTCTTCTCCCTAATACCTGCTATATTTACCCTCCCTAAGACAATGGAGTTTTAGGGGAAAGATTATGTGCGCTGTGAAGGATAAGCCTAGCGAATTTACCCAACCCCTTATGAGAAGTTCACCATTTTCCTCTTCCCAGAATCAAAGCGATTGAGTGCTTCTCAAAGATACTTATAGATAACAGGATTACTTTCAAGAAAGAAGGCAGACTTTTCCATAACTCCCCATGGCATTATTAGTCATGATGGAGATAAAGTTGAAAGGAGAGTCAGACAGGTACCCACCACATTCACCCTAGAGAAAGTTGCCTCCTTATAATCCAGGGAGTCCCAAAGTTAGCATTTTTTTTAGACTAGCCTGCAACGATAATGCACAAGCATTAAGTCTACGAAAAAAAATGCTCCCTCAACCTCCAATTCGATTTTGTCCTCTACTGAGGAAGAGGAGAAGGCATTGGCTCAGAGGCTGCCCATGCTGTTGCCAATTGAGGGGATGTTCTACTCTAAGAGCAGGCATTGAGACAAAGATGATCAGTAAGGGTTGAGAGAGAAGCAGCCATCTATATCTGAGAGGTCCTCAGAAGTAGAGGGTCCGTGATAATAGAAACTTTATAAGGATGTTTTTTGGGAATTCAATAAAATATCCTTTGAAGGATACTCGGCAGAAAGCTAGTAATCCATGAATGTTAGTTGTTAGTTTTTGTACACTTCTTCATGTGGATTCTGAGAGCAATATCATTCTTTCTTACTACAGGCATAATTTTATTAACAGCACACTATATTCTGTGATAGACAGTGAATTTCCTGTATAGGCCCTTAGTCTGCCATTAAAATATCAGATTTCATTGAGAGGTACATTTGAAGACCATTTTAATTATAAATAGCAAATGCAAGATAATACTAACAAAATATTAAAAAAATAATTTAGTGTTATAAAATACTCAAAAAGCTCTTGATACATGTCTTCACTATATGCACAATATTCTATCCATATCCTTGTTTCAATTTGTTAAATTTGCATATCTGAATAAAGAGTGTTGATTATGGTGATAAAAATTCTAACTTCAAAAGACAAAATCTCCTTTTATTAAACAAAGTTGGGGGGTATATTAGTTAGCAAGACCTCCATTACAAAGGGATTCAATAAGACTGAGGTTAAACAAGATAGAATTTTATTTCTTTCTCATGTAAGAGTCCAGAGGCAAACAACTGGTCCAGCTAGATTGGTGACTTTGATCCACATGGTCATTCAGGCATCCAGGCTGCCAGAACGTTCTTCTGTCTTCATCACATTTCCGTTATTACCATGCTTCCAATTATTACCACTTCTTGTAGTAGGTAAGAGGAAAAAGTAGAAGATAGTTTTCTCATACAAATATGAACCTAAATTTGTACACTATCTCTGCTCACATTCTACTGTTCAAAACTTATTCGTAGAGCTACAGCTAGTGAAAAGGAAGCTGGAAAATGTAGTCTCTAGATGGACTGTCACATATCCAGCTAAAACTCAAAAGCAGGAGGTTTTTATTTCTAAATGAAAGAGAAAGAAATGAATTCTAGTGGACAATTTGCTGTGTCTTCCACATAAAATATCCTTCCTAACCCAATATTTGGTTTGCATCAGTAAAGTTGCTGTGTTAATCAGTATGTAAATCCTAAAGTGTAGAATGACTACTTAACTGTAGGACATCACAAATATTTAAAGGATCTACTTAGATTTCTGGATAAAAATCTTACTAAGTCACTTATCAGTAGTTTTTAAGAGATATTTGGCACTGAACACTCTTGTCTAGCTTACCGATGGAGGAATTTCACTTTGTCAGAAGTTATAGTTATATGTATAATGTATGATAATCAGAGAACAAGCAGGTTTCTCTCTCAGCTAAAATGAACTTTTGGCTTATCAGAATTTATGCCATCATAGCTTTTAAAAAGAACAAGAATTCATTGTATAATCATAGAGCTTCCTATTACACTTAGAGCAGACATATAACATGGAGTAAATATTAACATTAATGACAAAACTTTTCTGAGAAACACACTTAAAAGGAGGGAGTAGAATGACGCCGAGTTTTTCAGCAGATTTTCCTCATGGCATCCAGGAAAATTAGTAAATTATGGAAACATTTGTTTAATGGAGAGTCTAACTTTTAGACAGAAGGTAAGGATAAAGCTTGTCTAAGAGATTCCCAAAGACCACTCTGTAATATTTCAAGTATTTCTCAACTACTACATCTGTAGATAGATCACTCAGTTAAAGGAAGGGCTCAAGCCCTTTGCTTTTGGTGTTCAGATTGAAGGGACACGGCCCTCCAGATCTGGCTCCTGGTTCCCTAACGAGCAGGGCTCTGTTCATTCTGCTGCTCTGGGACCTTCACTCCATTGCTGAAAGGAAACTTGTAGTCAGGCTATGTTCTTATCATTGTCTTCATGTCCTTCCCATTTCTGCCTAAGTAGCACCTGGCATGGGGCTTGTAACTACACTTTGATTCCATAAATTGTTTGACAGGCTACCAAAATTTGGATTAAAAAGCTTTACTACAAGAATATTTGAGAAAATAGATCGTTGTTTTTTTAAATCTGCAAGACTTTTTTATTTTGATCTATTCTGTGTAAATGTGTGTGTGTGCGTGTGTACGTGGAAGAGAGGGAGACAGAAATTGTGGCTGGGTATACCGATCAAATAGTTCAGTCCTTGGAGTTCATTTTCCGTTATCAAATTCACATACATGATTTTGTCACATAGTTATTGTGAAGATAAAATGATATATTTGAGGTATATAAAGGTGCTTGTAAATTGTAAAGTGTCATTTAGATTTAAGATTTATTACATTAATTTACTATAAATTATGAAATCAGTTAGGCATAAATCAAATAGCTCAGTAGAAGGTGGTGTACGGTGTATGTTAATTCAAGATGATACTTTGAAAAATTAGCAAATCTAAAACTTTGAGTTAGGGCATGAATCTATGGCTTTAAAAGAAATTCAGCCATTGTCTTGATGGCATTTTTTGCCATATGCTGATGGGACATATTTGCTCTCTTTAATTTGTGTCCCAAGCAATTTTGTGTGTTATCATACAGACCAGATTTGGAAACTGTTTTTTTTTTAAACAGAATTGTTTATGGATGTTTATAGTTGCTGTATTAGAAGTGACGTTCATAATGAATTTTGTTTTATTTAAAATAAGTCCGTCATGTAGTCAGTTGCATGGCAGCAGAAGGTATTTACTCATGTCTGTATTGTATCTATGGGAAATATTTCTGCTGAAGTCCAAGTATGCTACTTCTACTTTTGCAGAATGTAGAAGCTAAGTGATTATGAAATATGACTGTAGTTTGATCATCTGCATGTCTTTAATTCCCTCATAGAATTATATTTCATTATGGCATGCTTTAAATGCTGTACTGATAAATGAAATAATTTCTTTATTTTATCAGTGACTATAAACTCCTTCTTAAAATTATTATTTCTATGTTTGAGTTAAAGAATACATATCAAACCTTCCATTCATATGGACTCAAGTTGAAGCAGGCGTGCATGTATTACATGGCTTTTTTCATTCCCTATAGAACTCAATGGTTCAGTAATTTATTTAATATGATAACTTTAACTAGTTTCAGGCAAGAATCTGACAGTCTTTGATGAGTCGTGTGTAGTCTTGGAGAACTGTGTAAAGCAACAAGGCATTGCCTAAGACAGTAGGAAAGATATTCATACGTAGATTACAAATCAAAAAGGTCTCTTATTTGGCAATTAGATAAGAGTGAGCATTAGCCTTCTCCCACTTCTTAAAGTTTTTCTCAGGAGAGAAATGCATTGCCCTGCACTCATTTCTCAGAGAAAGGCTGACTGTAATGCTTGTAAGGTTTTTCTCTCACTGCAAATGGCCCATCAGCCCTATAGCCTGTACATGTCACACTGATACACTTTCCTCTGACAGCAAGCTCTCATTTCAAAATTAAATATCTTGCGTACCATTAATATGAACGTGTTGTGTCACAAACATCTTGGCGCTAGTTAGAGGTTGAAGCTTAAAATCAAATTTAAATTCTCTACATCTGTGGCCATGCTACATTACTTTTTAATGAAAGAATTTTACCAAAGTCAACAATTTGAAGAGCACAAATACTTCAAGTATCCACAGTGTTCAGATAATAAACAAGAGCACATATTCTTTAACAAGCACTTTTTCTTTTCTTCACTAATAGAACTTGCACACAGGAGGCTTGGTCAGGTTGCATATTCCTTACTTTTTCTCAGAAGAAAAACTCATTCAGATGTAGTTACAATATTATTTAGAGTGTAAATATGCATTTAATGTAGAAAATTTCATTTATAGAGAAATGGCAAAAGACTGGCTCTAAGAGAAGTTTTAGCTATGCAATTCTTTATTCATCTGAGACTGCAGTAGCAACAATTCCCATGAGGGAAATTTTATTTCCCTCTGGCCACTCTCCCAGAATCAGCTGCTTTATATTGCAGCCATATTCTTCATTCTGAAGCATTAGGCAGCTCCCAGCAAAATAATCTATGTGCAGGGACACTGTGCATAGGAAAGATCTCTACAGAGCATTGTCAGGGGTGTTCGACTATTTCCCTGAAGGGTGTCATGTTTCAAATCTTGATTTGCCGTTAATTTCCCCCTTTTTGGACTTCTCTGGTTGGTGTCATATTCTTCTATCATATATATGCATGATGCTAAAGCATAAGCAAAACATGATTCTCTCTCTTGTACAGCTCTGCATTCATCTACCAGAGTTCTGATCTTCCCATCTTTGAAGCAAAGTTCACCCTGCATTTTCAGAGAGGTAGTGGGAGGGTGATGGGTAATCATCATCCACTCCCTACGTGTTCTACTACCCCTGAAATATTGTGGTGGTAACATGAACTTTCATTCATTAGTTCTTTCATTCACTAACATTTGATTAAGATCCTACAATATTCTTGGCTCTGTGTTAAACAGTGCAAGATGCTTCTTATGTGAATCAGAGTAACTGTCTTTTGAAAACTTAAACTTGAATAATTCAAACAAAAAGAAAATACAAAGAAATAAATCTATGCCTATGAGGTTGAAAGAAATTATGCATTTTACTAATTTTATTCAAATTAAATTTTTTTTTTCTTTTTGTGAGGAAGATCAACCCTTAGCTAACATCCAATGCCAATCCTCCTCTTTTTTCTGAGGAAGATTGGCCCTGGGCTAACATCCATGCCCATCTTCCTCTACTTTATATGGGAAGCCGCCACAGCATGGCTTGACAAGCGGTGCGTCGGTGCATGCCTGGGATCCCAACCCGCGAACCCCGGGCCACTGAAGTGGAGCGCATGCACTTAACCACTGCGCCACCAGACCAGCCCCTCAAATTGAATATTTTTGGCATTTGTGCTTTGGCATTTTGTGCTTCAAAAATAACACACTCTTTAAGATAATAAATAATTGACATGAATAATCTTGGTTAATGATGACAAAGACCATCAGTTAACTTTGTTTTTGAGGTTTTGTGGTGGTTGTTGTTCTGGGAGTTTTAGTATTATAAGTATATTAATTATTCCTCACAATTTAGAACTTTAATTGAAATATTATTTCCTTAAATGTTGAGCGCTTGTTAGGAGAGTTCCTTCAATAATTAGACGTTGGAAATTTAACATAGCAGTGTATCATTCATTCTTGGCTAGTATGTTGTTATCTCCAGAAGTCAGTTAATTAGTTTGTTGTTGCCTCTAAGTCTCTTTTTTAGCCTGAACCACATTTGGAGGTCCTTTTGTTTTTGTTTAGAAAGCCATGAACCAGGAAATATGTCTTGATTTAATTCCTAAGTATGTTTGCCATTTTCTCCTATGTATTCTCAGTTTTCCAAGGCTGGGATTCTGAAGGATTTAGTTTCTGATGGTTCTGGGTGCTTTGAAGCTGACATCTAAATATTTGCTTTGAGCTTTATAAAAACTTTGATTAAGGATTTGTGTGTGTTTACTCATGAGCTTGCATTCTTTAGTCAGCATTACCTAAATGCAAATGCTGCCCATGTAATATATGCACACTGCTATTCCTAAACACACACACACACACACACACACACACAAACATACACACAAGCTTACATACTCTGCTAGCTCTGGAATTAAAATGCACATAAAATATTTATTAAAATGTTAATAAAGCACAATAAAATAGAATGACATCAGATTCTGTAGAATTCTCCACAAATATTTTAAAAAAATAATATTCATGTCTTATTAAATTGTGAGATTAATTTAAAAAATAATGGATCTAATTGAAAGAGATGCACCTGAAGTGAATAAAAGTTCGGTACCTGAAAAGTTGGATGCACATCAAATTTAATTTTAAATGCTACACACACACACACACACACACACACACACATTCTAGAGTAGATAGCTATTCTCTAAATTCATTATTCTTTCAGTTACTTCTTGTATTAAATTTTCTTAAAATAAGGTTCACATACAAAAATAATGAGATAAAGTTAAATCAATTCTTTGTATATATTTCTATTTGTTAACCTTGGGCAAGTCAAATAACCTTGCTGAACCTTGAGTTTTTTTTCCGTCTTGTAAAAAATATATTTGGATTTGATGTCAAAGTAGCTTCTGGCTAAAATAAATAAATAAATAGTAATCTATATTACTTGAATGATATGAAAATAGTAACTCTAAATAATAAACTTTTTTTATGTTTAAATAGTAATTAAAAAAAGAGATTGGTAACCATGTCTTCATCTCTGGCATAAAAAAGATTAATCTATCTGAATCTCAGATTTTGTCTTCATATTTAATTAAATATGTTGATTTAGAACTGTAAGATTTATTTAAGAATGAGAGAATTCTGAATTAATGTAAGAAGAGAAACTATGTACCAATATAATTTAAAAAAATTCATATTTGATCTTAGTACCAAATATTGTGGTATTTTATGGTTCCAATACTAATTTCAGTGATGTGTTGAGAAGTTAACTATCTCATAGCAAATTATATTCACACATACAGACACCTTGCACACAGACAGACACCATACACACAATTAAAAACACAAAATTAAAATATATAAATCAATATCAAAATCTTCTCCAATTATTTATTTGCATTTTAAAGAAAGTAATAAGACAAATTTAAAAATTGGAGCATCAATCAGAACTCTATTAGACATGTAACTTATAGATTTTGGAACATAATTTTCTTACCTAGTCTTTAAATCAGGTGACCATGGGGAAAAGAAAAAACAAAACTAAAAACTGAAAACATGTAAAAATAAGAAAAATAGCATACTTTTATCTTAAACTAATCAATGTTTTAAAAATGTCATAGTGGGAGAAGAGGCCTGTGAATCAGGAAACTTCTAATCAGTTACTCTTGTGGGGGGTAAAGAGTACCCTTCAAAAAAATGATTAGCATTACTCTCTGTGTACAAGTAAAGAAATTTGTAAAGGAAAGCAGTACACAGTGGTTTATCTTTGTTACAAAACAAGAATCCATTTGTTAGGATTCATCTTTGGTGTAAATATACAGGAAGAACATGAATGGTACTATGTCAATCTCAAAATGGTTAGGTGAAATAAAGATATAACTTTTACATCATTGGAGACTGAAAAAAAAAATGCTACATGATGAAGGATTCTCAGTATTTCTCTCAATTACCTCACAGATGAAATCCACACATGTAAAAACTGGTACTTTCCATTATTAATTTCCCATGTAAATTACACTTATTTTTATTTGTGCAAAGTAGGTGTATTTCATATTTTATTTTTAGTAATGCACAATAAATACCCAAAATACAATCATTGGTAAGTACTGATCATTGTTAAGAACAGCACCACTGTAAAATCATACAATAGTACATATTTTTTGGTAATTGAGATATTTTCACATTTTAAAGTAAACAAAATTTGAGGTTCAAGTTTCCTAAAATTCATATCATGTCAGAAGTTACAAACAACTATGTTTTTTTAAATTTTATTTAAAATCTGTTAATAATATTTTCAAATATCATACAAGGATGGTGATTTTTTCTTTCCAGAAAAACAATGAATTCCCCTTTGCCTAACACAAGTCCATGAACAGTTGTCTGAGAATGCTGACTCAGAAGTGGGAGTTCTCATTCCAATCATGCTTCATCAATTTCAGATCTTCTGGAACATTTTTTATAATGTCAGTAAAGGGCGTATGGCCTTCTAGTTCTTTCAACACAATTCTTTGGGGAAATAATTCAGCCAGGACTCCTGAAAATTTGTTGGAATTGATAAATAAATGAAAAGCAATAGGATATATTGGAGTATATGAGGAAGCCATTTGGTTTAAAACTAATTTGGCTTGACCTTGTGTTTCCAAAAGGGCCTGATGTGGCCTGTTGACCATGCATTATACATCTGCTTTAAACATTTACTATGTCCCAAAGACAAGAATGATGCCCTTAAAGATAGGGACATAGCTTCCTCCCGTATCAGCATTTCCTTAAGGATAAGCATCTCTTCCTGGGAACTAATGATTAATTACCGACCTGCTGTGCTCACCTTGTGACCACTGACCTGCTGACCACTGACCTGCTGTACCAGCTAAGCATCTCATGACAGCAGTAAAAGAGATATTCCTGTCATATGTTATGTATACTCTTTGTTTCAAGACAGTATCTAACCTCTCTGTATACCTCACTTCTTTGGTGCCCTTCCTTCCTTAGGAAAGGAAGGCCCTGGGCTATAGTTCTCAGACCTGGCTCATAATAAACTCACCCCAGTTTTGATTTATAGATTGTGTATGGATTATTTGCACTGACAGAATCAAAGTCTATGTAATTAGTCAAGAAATTAAAAATACTCTAGCCTAGCAATTCATTCTTGTGAACACGGCTCATAAAAATAAAAGCACTTAGTAAGTATGGACGTATAGCATTGATCTTCTACTGATGTCATAACAAATGACACAAATTTAGGGGCCAGAAACAACACAAATTTACCATTTTACAATTCTGTAAGTCAGAAGTCTAAAAAGGGTCTCACTGGGTTAAAATCAAGGTATTTTGGCAGGACTGCCTTACCTTTTGGAGGCTTTAACAAAGAATCTGTTAAAAAACAAAATTCAACCAAGTAAATTTGAAGATTTAATTGACTTTATTAAGTGATTCATGAATTACTGGTATAAAATGGATGGGGTTGTATAAAGTGAAAAGTTTTTATAGGCAGAAGGAGGTGGGGCAAGAAGGTATTAACAAAAGAAAAGAAGGAGTTATTTTTAGGCCAGGACATCTTCTTTTTGGGAAGGAGGGAACAGCAAGTGTTTTATCAGGCAGATTACCTCACTAGCCCTAATCAGGAAATTTCAGATGAACTATTCAAAGGTCATAGTCCTGGGGTAGTTTGAAAACTGCAATTACGTCGTGGTTTACTGTAACAGGGGCCATTTGGGGGCCTGTTGTTTTTTTTTTAAATCCATTTCTCTACTTTTCCAACTCCTGCTGGCCTCCCACATTCCTTGGTGCCTAGACAGCATCCTACCTCCATCTTCAAAGACAGCATCTCTCGGCTTCTTTCTTCCATAGTCACATCTCCCTCTCACTCTCTTCTTCTGCCTCTCCTGCTTGTGCGGACCATCACAATTACATTGGGCCCAGGGAAAAGATGAGAAAAGCAAGCCCTCCTCCTCCAAGAAAAAGAGAATAGTATTAACCATATAATTATTCACAATCCAGTCTGAAAAAAATTGACATATTTCCTAGATGTGTAGAACATAGAGAAGAGCAGTGGACCTGAAGTCAAAAACCCTTGGGTTGAATCTTTTACTTCTGCTTAATAGCTGTGTAACATAAGACAAGTTCTTATCCTCTTGTGGCAGATAAAAAGGAGCAGAAACTTCTTTGACAGTCATCAAAGATAAGGAGTCTATTACGCCTTCCCTTGAATCTGGGCTGGCCAATGGCTGCTTTGACTAATAAAGCACAGTGGAGGTGATACTGTGCTCATTCTGGGAATTGCCTGTAAGAGTACTGGAACTTCTGCCTTGATCAGTTTTAGAAAGTAGTTACGAGGTAAGGTGTGACCTCCCTGAGACCACTATGTAGTGAGAAGCTCAGAAAACCCCAAAGACACCACAATAAAACTGTTAGAACAAAGGAATTTAGGAAAGTTGCAGGGTACAAAATCAACATAGAAAAATCAATTGTGTTTCTATTCAATGACAACAAACCATCTGAAAAGGAAATTAAGACAACAATACTTTGTTGTTAAGGAAGATTTGCCCTGAGCTGACATCCATTGCCAATCTTCCCCTTTTTGCTTGAGGAAGATTTGCCCTGAGCTAACATCGGTGTCAATCTACCTCTGCTTTGTATGTGGGTCGCTGCCACAGCATGGCCGCTGATGAGGGGTGTAGAGCCATGCCGGAAACTGAACCTGGGCCTCTGAAGTGGAGCATGCCGAACTTAACCACTAGGCCATGAGGCCAGCCCCAAGAAAATGATATCAATAAAAAGATTACAATAGCAATCAAAAAGAATACAATAGCATCAAAAAGAATACAATAACATCAAAAAGAATAAAATGCTTAGGAATAAACTTAACCAAGGAGGTGAAAGACATACACTGAAAACTATAAAACACTAATGAAAGAAATTAAAGCAGACATGGATAAATGGAAAGACATCCCATGTTCACAGGTTGGAAGAATTAATATTGTTAAAATGTCCATACTACCTAAAGTGATCTACAGATTCAGTGCAACCCCTATCAAAATCCCAATGACATTTTTTACAGAAATAGAAAAAAAAAATCTTAAAATCATATGAAACCACAAAAGACCCCAAATAGTCAATGCAATCTTAAGAAAGAAAAACAAAGCTGGAGGCGTTACACTTCCTGATTTCAAAATATATTATAAAGCTACAATAATCAAAACAGTTTAGTACTGGTGTAAGAAACAGACATATAGACAAATGGAACAGAACAGAAAGCCCAGAAATAAACTGACACATATACAATCAACTGATCTTTGACAAGGATGTCAAGAAGACACGACGGCGAAAGGATAATCTCTTCAATAAATGGCATGGGGAAAATTAGATATCCACATGCAAAAGGGTGAACCCTCATCTTACATCTTGGAACCTTATATTACATAATTATTCTCTGTATTTCGTATCTCCTTTTTAGCAGAATCCCTAGAATCTCTTCAAAAACAGTTGATATTTTTGAAGTCCTGCTTACCTTTAAAAACAAAAAAGAAAGAAGAAAGTAATTTTTAGCCATACATTTCACTCCAGCTACTACCTGATTTTTCTGCAGACTTTCACAACCAGCTACTCAAAATAGAGTCAACATTCACTGAAATTTTTCTTTCCGCAAACACTCCTCAACTCATCTGCTATGATTTCCCACCATATCCCTACAAAACACTGCTTTTTCTGTGATCATAAATGACTCTCTTTTCTTCATCTCATGTCATACTTTACTTTTCATCTCCCTTGAACTCTCAGCAATATTTTATAATGTTGATCTCTTGCTTCTTTCTGAAACATGATCTTTCTTTCATATCCATGACTTCAGTCTCTCCTGGATTTTCTCCTACATTTTTGGTAAATTGATTTCTGTCTCATCCTTTGGTCAATCTATTTATGTCTCATCCTTTATTCTGTCATTAAACATTGAGAGTATCTGAACAGCAAGTCCCAGGTTCTTATATCTCCTTATTTTGGCTCCCTGACTTTATTTCCTCATTTCTGTACACAGTCCCAAATATTATACATGAGTTAATGACTTTCAGATTCCTATCTCCAACTTTCAACTCTTGTCTAAAATTCTGAACAATATGCCCATTTGACTACATGAAATTTTTATTTAGATGTTGCAAACAAAACAGCAAATTCAATATGTCCCAAACCACCTCATAATCTTTCTCTCCCAATAGAATCTCTTACGTTATTTGTCTCTTCAAATGGCACCCTTATAAATCCAGTTATTTTAAAAAGAAATCTAGAAGTTATCATGCAGAATTTCTTGAGCTTCTACATTCAACCTGTAAAAAGTCATATCTATTTTACTTTCAAGTACCTCTAAAACTCAACTATTTTTTTTCTATTTTCACCATCACTACCTTAGTCCAATTGAACATCATCCTTGCCTAGAATAATTCAATTCCTTCATACCAGTCTTTCATTTCTCTAGCCAGCCCCTTCCAATATAGTCTCAAATCACAAACAAAAGCAGATTTTTCAAAATTCCAGTTTGATTTTGTTAAAATAATAATGACTTGATGACCACCATTTTGTTTCAGATAAATACCAAAATCCTTAACAAAAACTCCAGTGCCCTATGATCAGGCTCCTGCTTATAAATCTCAAGCCTCATTCCCAGGCACATTCCCACCACTTCAGCCCAATGGTCTTTTTGCAGTGTCTTAAAGGAACTATGCTTTCTCCTGCCACCAAGTTTTGCACCTGTTGTTCCCTCTATCTGAAATCATGTTCCCCCTTTTTCAATCTACACGATTCTTTTTCATCTTTCCCAAGTCAGCTTAATAATTTACTTTTTCAGAGAAGCTTTTTCCTGAAATCCTAAACTAGAAACAATTCAATATATATACTGCCACAGCATGTATATATTTCCTTCATAGTGGTTTTTATAAATTATAATTATATATTTATATTTATAATAACTTTATTGAATCACATAATTCAGGACCCTGTTTTTTGTGTTCAACATTTTCAACCCTGTGCCTGCTGTGGTGCTTCACGGGTTCTACTTAGAGAATAAATTATTTTTTAATAATTTAACTTAGTAGTAAAATATTAATACCTAAGTTTCTGATTTATAGGGCTAATACTCATAATAGATAAGATAAATTGATTAGCATGCTTTAAAAATTACAATTTTCAACATAGAAGATGAATGATAATGACTTCCATTGCATCTAGAACATTCCAGCTCAACATAATTAAAATTTCACCTCTGAATTATTCCAAATAATAATTGGAAGAGAAGAACACAATAGGCACAAAATTACAATGAACTAATGGAAGAACTGGCAAAATTTTAAAATAATTCTTTTGTGGTTTGTTATCCACTGTGTCCCACTGATAGAACTGAATATTTTGTTAGTTTTCTCTTGCTGCATAACAAACTATCAAAAGCTTTGCAGCTTAAGAAAACACCACCCTTTTTTTTGTCTCACAGTTTCTTAGGTCTAAAGCCCAGGTAGACTTGACTGATTTCTCTACTTAGGGTCTCACAAGACTGAAATCAATGTGTCAGCAAGGTTCGGCTCACATCTGGAGGTTCTGGGGAAGAATCCACTTGCAAGAATCCACTTCATTCAGATTTTTGGCAGAATCCAGTTCTTTGCAGTTGTAGGATTGTGGTTTTCATTTTTTTCTTTGCTATCTCAGGGGGTTGCTCTCAGTACTTAGAGGCCACTCTCTGGTCCCTGCGTGCAAACTCCTCCATCTTTAAAGTCAGCAATATCATACATATCAAATACTTCTCTTGCTTGAATCTCTTTGACTACTCCTTCTGCTGCCATTTGGAGAAAACTCAGCTTGTAAAAGGCTCATGTGATCAATTAGACAGATAATCCCTCAAACAAATAACTGATTAGTAACTTTAATTATATTGGCAAAATTCCTTCACAGCAGTGTCAAGATTAGTGTTTGACTGAATAACCAGGGGCTAGGAATCTTAGGTGATCATTTTAGAATTCTGCTTACCACAGATAGTATATGTATTCTTCCAATTATGTATTTAGTTTTAACCTAGTGGTTAAACTTGAGCAGATTGGGAGAGTCTTGAATTGATCAAAATGTGAAGCTAGAGACAAAGCATTCATAAATATGTAAACCTAAAATAGTTTTGGAAGCATTTTTCATTGAATTCTCAGTGGAATTACTAGTTTGGATGAAATAACTGCTTGTGCTTTGAAAATGTTTTAAACTCTTTAATGCCATTAAATACTATGAATTGTAGAGAATAAAGTGATTATTCATTCATAAGCAAGGATATCCAAAGCTGTGCATGGTGATAGTCAGGATTTCTTCCTTCATATAGGCCCTAAAACTAAAATCATAACCTTGAGTGAGGAAAAGGAGCCTATCTGTTAAATAATGACTTTGGCAAAATTTCAGAAATTCTGATTTAGTACCGACAAACTTTTTTTTAACACATCTTAGTTGTTGAGTTCATGATATATTTTAATACAAGTATGAACTTTGTTTGGGTTTCACTGAGAAAGTTACATAAGAATTCATGTAAGTTATAAAATAATAAATTATGGAAACTATTTCTCATATGCTTCAAGCCTGCTGAAAATATCTAAGCTTTTAAAATGGCTCGTTTGACCATGTTTTGCATATTTATGAAAAAAATGGAATCACTATAATGTTAAGAAAGCTACTTAACTTGGCCTTTTTAAGACAGGAAATACATCTATCCAGAGTGACAGATCTAAAATGACCTTTAAAAATGACATTTTTGGAACTGAAATTCATAGGGATGATAGTGGCATGACATTCTGTTGGCAACAAGGTGTTAGAGGAAAAGTACAAACTCTACTGTACATTTAATTATTAGATGGAGGTGAGATGAAATTAATGAATGCAGGCACACACAAATGCTTGACAGGATTTCTGTTGACTGTAGTTAAATATTTGAGCTTTGTAATGTTATTGTTAGAGGGGCAGAATCATAAAATGATGAAAATGTATTTATCTGAGATTGCCTTTATACGTTTTTATCTAACTATTTAAAGATATATCACTTCCATAAGTAAAAAAAAAAGAAAAGGAAAGGAAATATGGCCCAGTGTTATGGAATTGACTGTCAAATGCATTTATTGTTTCAACTTTCAGATTTCGATCAAGCAGAAACGTGGTACAGAAACTGCTCTCAGGAATTAGACTGCATGTGCTCAACTATGAATTCTGCCACTTACAAACCATTGTCTGGATAATATAACAGTTTGTTTATCCATTCACCAGCTGAAGGACATTTGGGTTATTTCCATTTTTGGTAATTATGAATAAATGTTCTAAACATTTTTGTGTGGATTTTTATGTGTAAATAAGTTTTCATTTCTCATGGCCAAGTACCCACAAGTGCAATTGCTGAGACACATTGCAAAAGTATGTTTACCTTTATGAGAAGTTGGCAAACTGTTTTACAAAAAGGCTGTGTCGTTTTGCATTCTCACTAACAGTGTGGAAGTCTTGTTGCTATGGATCCTCATCAGTGCAGTTTTTTTACATTTTTGCCCATTTTTAAAATGTTTTATTGTTGAGTATTGAGAGTTCTTTATATTATGGATACAAGTCCATCATTAGATATCATAGTTTCAACTAGTCTTTAGCTTGTCTTTTCGTTCTCTTAACAGTGTATTTCTTAGATCACAACTTTTAAATTTTAATGAAATCATATTTATCTTTTTTTTCTTTTATGGGATTGTTGTACCTAAGAAATCTTTACTTAACCCAAAGTCATAAAGATTCTCTCCTATGTTTTCTCCTAGAAGTTTTATAGTTTTAGGATTTAGAGTTAGGGCTATGATACATTTTGAGTTATTTTTTGTTCATTATATGATGTATGGATCAAAGTTCAATTTTATGTACATGTGTATCCAACTGATCAAGCGCTCTTTTGTTGAAGGGGCTGTGATTTCTACATTGACTTGTCTTTGCATCTTTTAAAAATATCAATTGACGATATGTATGCAGGTCAATTCCTGGACATTCTATAGTATTCCCATTGGTCTCTGTGTCTCTCTCTTACCCACACTACCCTGTCAGGATTACCGTAACTTTATAGTAATTCTTGAGGAGAGGTAGTGAGTGTTCTTTAACTTTGTTCTTCTTTTCCAAAACTGTTTTGGCTAGTCTACTTATTTTACCTCTCCATGGAAATCTTGGGCTCAGCTTATGAATAGCCACAAAAAAATGCTGCAAATTATGCAGCTGGAATTTATTTAGGTATATTTTAACTTGCTTCATCATTGTTTTGTAGTTTTCTACATAGAAGTTTGGCATGTATTATTAGATATATAACTATATATTTCATGGTTTTATTTATTTATTTATTTTTTTGTGAAGAAGATCAGCCCTGAGCTAACATCCTTGCCAATCCTCCTCTTTTTTTTGATGAGGAAGACTGGCCCTGAGCTAACATCCATTCCGATCTTCCTCCACTTGATGTGGGACGCCGCCACAGCATTGCCTGACAAGTGGCACATCAGCGTGTGCCAGGATCCGAACCCGGGCCACCAGCAGCAGAGCCCACGCACTTAACTGCTACACCACGGGCCGGCCCCCTATATTTCATGTTTTTGATGCTATTGTAAATACCTTTCACTTTCCAATTGTTTATTTGTAGTATATAGAAATACAATTGATTTTTGTATATTGACCTTGTATCTTGCAACTTTGTTAAATTCATTTATTAGTCAGGAGCTTTTAAAACATTCTTAAGTTTTCTTCAGATTTTCTCCATAGATACTTATGTCAACTGAGGATTCAGACGCTTTTATTTCTTCCCTTTCAACCTCTATGACCTTTCTTTCTTTCTTTTTGTGTGTTTGTTTCTTTATTCCACTGCATGGGACTTTCAGTACAGTGCTGAGTAGCAATGGTGAGAGTGGACACCTTTTTCTGTTCCTGATCTTAGGGGGAAAAGCATTCAGTTTTTCACTATTATGTATAGTGTGAGCAGTAACAATTTTGTAGATGCTTTTTTATAAAGTTATATGGATTTGATATTATTCCTAGTTTGCTGAGAGTATTTATCATGCATGATTGTTGAATTTTGTGAAATGCTTTTTCTTTATTTATTGAGATGATCATATGACTTTTATTTTTTAGTCTCTTCTTACTGTGATTTCTTAGATTGATTTTCTAATGGTGAACCATCTTGGCATTCCTGGGACAACCTTATTTTATTATTAGGTAGTATCCTTTATACATATTGCTATATTCAATTTGGTAATGTTTTGTGAAGAATATTTGTGTCTGTGTTTATGAGACATATGGGTCTTTAGTTAACCATTCTTGTAATGTCTTTGATATTGGTGTCAGGGTAATTTTGACTTCATAAAATAAGTTTGGATATGTTTATCTTTTTTTTGTTTCCTGGAAGCAATTTTGTGAATCTGGTGTTATTTCTTTCTTAAATGTTTGGGAGAATTCCTAGTGAAGCAATCTGGGCATTTAGTTTCCTTCTTTGGAAGGATTTACGTGCAAGTTTAATTTTATTGCTTGATCTAGAGCTATTTAGTTTATCTATTTCATTTTTAGTTAAATTTGAAGTTTGTTTATTAAAAGAGAAGTCCAATTAATCCAAGTTTTCAAAATCATGGGTTTAATTTTTTTCAAAGTATTTCTTTATTATTGTTTTAATGACTGTTGGATCTGTAATGATATCCTCTTTTTCTTTCCTGGTTTTGAGAATTTCTTTTTTCTTTTTTTCTTAGCAAATTTGCCTGGAGGATTATCAATTGTACTGATTTTTCAGAAAACTACTTTTAATTCTCTTGTTTTTTTAAAATTGTTTTTCTCTCTTGAATTTCATCAATTTCTGGTCTCACCTTTATTTCTTTATTTATATCCCAAATGCTTTTTTGCATTGTGATATTGACATTCTTCCATCAAATGGTAGAGGATAATCTTGAATTTTGGTGAACCTTTGTAACTACAACCAATACAACAATGCTGCTTAATTTCCAAGGCTGGATTATAAAAGGTAATATGGCTTCCAAACCACTCTTTTTCTCTCTCTTTCATTTTATCTCAGTTAGCTTACCCCCGTAATACAGTTACAATGTTGTGAAAAAGATCAGGTTATATAGAGAGGCCACAAGTGGGTGTTCTGCCTGACAGTTCCAGCTAGGCCCCCAGGTGATAGTCAACATCATCTGTCAGACATGTGAATGAATGAGATTATTCTAGGTCCAGCCTTCATGTATTACAGCCAAGCCATAGACTTTGTCAAGCAAATACAAGCCATCCTTACATGACCTATGTGAATCATGGCCTATAGAAATGAGAAATAATCACTACTTATTATTGTTTCAAACCACTAACTTTGGGCTTATTTATTTTGCAGAAATGAATACTTAATAAATATGGGGTGAATAGTTTATGAAGTGTAGTCTTTTTTTTCTTTGTATCACACTTGATAAGATGTTGCTGGTTGGTATATTTGGTGTTCAGCCACGTATGCATCTCTAGATTAGAATTTTCTCCAGCCTGAGCCCCAATCTTATATATCAGTTGTGTGATAAATATGTCCACTTTTACATTTGGCAATTTAAAATCAATAATTCTAAAATTTAATTCAATATATTTACCCCTATATTTGCCATTTTTTCAGTTTCAGAATTTCCTTAGTCATAACAGCTAGAAACATTTATTTTAGTTTACTCTCTCTCTAAAGTACACTCAGAGACAAAGCCAATTAAATGGATTCTAAAACTGAATATGTATCAAGACTTCCCCTTCCTCTTCATTACAATGGCAATTGCATGGTGTCAGGACTTCATTATCTCTTGCATAGGTTTTATTATGGTTCTATCTTCCCTCTCTGGCTTTGGTTTGGATTTATCCCTCTCAATTCATTCTTCTCTTTGAAGTCAGAGGACTCCTAAATCACAAATTTTATCATGCTACTCCTTTCCTTAAAGTTCTTTATAGTTTCCTCAATTTCTACAAAGGATATTCCAAAGTTCTTTTCATTAAAAAAAAAAAAATTAAGAATATTTTTTCCTTTGATATCTTCTCTCCATCTTCAAACCTGGGTTCTAAATTCGTGTACCCAAATATAAAGTAAGCTCCTGATGGCAAAGAGTACTTATTTTCCCCAAACTTAGACTAAAACATTTTTGGTGAGTGGGTGATTATTGCGTTCAATGTGCCAGGTTTAAAATCTTCATATTTTTAAATGGGTTACTGAATAATGTAATTTACTTGAGAGATTTAACATATTTTCAAAAATTTCTATAATATAAAATTACACTTTAATTTATTTTCAAGGTAACTGGAGATATCTAACCAACTACACAGGTTCTTATGAAGCTCAAGTTTGCAATTAACAGATAGATTGTATTGGTCAACTTGGGCTGTCATAAGAAAATACTGTAGACTGGGTGGCTTAAACAACAGAAATTTATTTTCTCAAGGTTCTAGAGGCTAGAAGTCCAAGATCAAGGTTCTAGTCCATTCAGATTTAGGTGAGGGCTCTCTATTTGGCTTGCAGATGGCCACACTCCCATGTCCACACGGCCTTTCTCGAGCTCTCTTGTATCTCTTCTTATAAGAACACTAATCCTATCATATGAAGGTGCCACTTTTATGACCTCATTTAACCTTAATTACTTCTTTAGAGGTCCCATCTCCAAATACAGCCACACTGGGGGTTAGGACTTCAGCATATGAATTTCGGGGGGACACAAACATTCACTGCATAACACAGATCTTACTATTTTTTTTGTGTGACTAAAAAGATTCTTTATTATTATAAATCTCTTTTCTTTCTTTGTATCAATCTGATTCCTGCTTCTGAAGACCTTGCTTTTCTCTTACTTTTTGCTTTTTTTTTGATTACGGCAAAATCTACTGGATTAATTGTGTGATGATATGAATAGATTTTTTGGATTGCCTGAAACACCAAAGCAGTTATATTCTTGATGTAAAGGATTCTGTAATATACCCCATGTTTCACTCTCCTTATGTATAGTGCTCTACAAAATTACTTATAATCTTTTATCCAGAATTATGTGTTTATTGCCTACTAAATAGGCTTATATATTTAATGCCAAATCTCAGAGGTTATATTCTAGCAATTAAAAAAATAGTTCCTGAACTCAATAATAAATAGCACTTCCCAATAATTACAACTCTAATCATTTGTCTTTTAATATGTATCTGATATCACATATGCTAATTAAGAAGATTGAATGTTACAATTATTTGAATGTAAGTTGGCCTTGGAATTTAAGTTAATATTAATAGCCTATGGCATTTTTCTTTTTAAATTAAATAATTATCTTATCTAAATAAAATAGTAATAATTTTTAAAAGTAGTAGTTTAGGCCTGCTTTTTAAAAATACATATGTACATTGTTATATCTCTTTTATAATATGCCATGATAAATTCAGTTAATGTGATTTTACTTTAAAAAAATTTCCCTGGTAAATCTTTCAATGGGAATTGTTATTTGAGTTAATGAGGATTAGTTAAGACTTGCTTATTTTCTTCATGTAAATTAGTTTAAACCCTAGAAAATATGCAAATTATTAGCTTCATAAAACATGTTACTGCCTTCTGAAGCAAGTAGTAACTGTGATCTCTTTCACTTTAGGATAAAGTGGTGTCTGAAGGGAAAGCAAAATACATTACCATTTCAAGTATCTACTTGGTCTTGTCTCTCAGACCAATTTGGCTATTTTGTTCATCCTGTAATTAAAATAATAGCATGTCATGCACAATTTACTACCATACTGTAGAACCATACTGAAACTAGTTTCAGTTTTTTGCTTGAGTAATTTTTTCTTTTTCACTTGAATCATTTTTAATTATACAGTCATGCGCCACATTGCGATGTTTTGGTCAAGGATGGACCACATATGTGACAGTGGTCTCATAAGATTAGTACCATATAGCCTAGGTGTGTAGTAGGCTATACCGTCTAGGTTTGTGTAGGTACACTCTATGACGTTCCCACAAAGAAAACGCCTAACTATGCATTTCTCAGAACGTGTCCCCATCATTAAGCGAGGAATGACTGCAATAAGAAGACTATTCAAGAAAATAAAGGCTGTAGTAAAGGTTTATATGTCAAATAAACAGTTTTGAGCATGTCTATCTTTTCTAATGTTACCACAGAAATCTTAACAAATGTTTAGAATTCAAGTAGGTTGGAACTTGACTTGCTATTTTAAATTACTAGCCACTTAAAATAAGATGACAATAAATTATTTTTTATTTTTTGTTATATTATAGTAAAATATAGGATGTAATTTTTTTTTTTTTTATTTTTCCCCCAAAGCCCCAGTAGATAGTTGTATGTCATAGCTGCACATCCTTCTAGTTGCTGTATGTGGGACAAGGCCTCAGCATAGCCAGAGAAGCGGTGTGTTGGTGCGCGCCTGGGATCCGAACCTGGGCTGCCAGTAGTGGAGTGCGAGCACTTAACCGCTAAGCCACGGAGCCGGCCCCAGGACGTAATTTTAATGAACCTTTTTCGAGGATAAATTTTGAATAATTTGTCTTATAACTATAAACTTGTAGGTATTGATTCAAGTTTTAATTTATATCGTTTTGGTGACGATGTCCCAACTGGTAGCGAGTTGCAGATAATCTTATTTCACCAAATGGTCCCTTTAAAAAGAAAATCCTAAAAACTCTAATTTATACTTAAGATTTCCGAAGACTCTGGCTGAAGAAATCTTAAGAACAGATGATCCGTTTAAACAGTAGGAAAAAAAGTTTATAATAAGTAAAGATTTGGACTCTGCTGTTAAGTCTTATAAACTATTAATGATAAAATTTTGATTCATATGTGTACAGTAGCAAATTTTCTGCTATTAGGTCTTAATTCATTAAGTTTTCTCTTGCTAACTTCTGTAAGTTTATTCTTATTATAATATTTTTGGTGTTTTGTGTTCTTCATTCATAACAACGCACAAAAACAATATATATATGTTATATTATTACATGATGTAGTTGAACCATTGTAAACCCTCAGGAAGAAAAGCAAATCTTTTTATTCTTGAAATAAACCAGACTTTCAGAAAGACTAAAAACAAATTCTTATTCACAATATGTTCATCCTCTTCTACATTCTCTTTCAGTGCTTTTCTTTCATGCAGAGCTAGCCTATCAAACCAAGGCCCTCTTCTACATGTACATTAAAATTTTTTTTAGTTAATTCTTGCCTGGTCATGGTACAACTCTTATCATTGGTCACTAGAGGGTTCCATTTATTTTATTTCTTTATTCTCTTTCATAACAACATTAACTCCTTTCCCCACCCTCTCAGAACAACCACTCTAATGTAATGGATATGGAGCCTTGAATTAATGTGTATTCCTTCGGAATTTTTTGTATATTATGTATTGTTTATATTATTTTTGAATGTTTTAGGATATAAAAAGTGGTATTCCACTATATTTTTGCTGAACAAGAGATTTCAATCTATCCATATTACTGTGTACATCTAGTTCATTGCTTTAATCATCTGTGAAGTGTTCCACGGCATATATAAATTACATTGCACTTATGTCCTCTGCTAGGGATGGACACCTACTTTCCCTCCATTTTCCCATTACAAAGGCAATGCAACAATGAATAGCTAAATGTGTGTCCCATTAGAGGCCTGTCAAGCATTTCACAGGATTTTATTCCCAGAAGAAGGATCGCAGTATTATAGGATATAGAAAAGATCAATTCACCTAAGCACTTCCAGATAAGTTTTCTTCAGGGCTGACCTGTTTGTTCCTATTTCCCCTACCTCCATCCAGTAATTAGCATTACCAAATTTTAAAATTTTTACTAATTTCTTGAGTAGAATCTGATATCTTTATTGGTTCAGCTTTCATTTCTCTTATTACTAATGAGTATGAGCACCTCTTTTTGTGTAATCACCCATGTGGGTTTTTTTCCTGTTGATTATCTGTTTACATCCCTTGCATATTTTTTTTTCAGTTTCCTTTTATTGTTGTTGATTTTAGGATGTCACCGCGTATTCTGGATTTTTGTCTCTTATTAGTTTTCAATGTTACAAATACCTTTGCTCAATCTGTCATCTGCCAATGTCCTTCATCAACCAAATTTTGACATAAAATTAATCACACTGTCAAAGAAAAACCGGATCTGAACAGTAGTTAAAATGGTTAAAAACAGATTTACTCAGGAACTATTGCAATAGGGGCAAAGATACCTCAGTATAGAACTGGGCTCAATTCCGAATACAACAAGGAAAAGCTGGGATTTACTGTCAAGGAGCCGGGTAGGGCGTTGGTGGATGGAAAATTTCTAAGAGGAAACATCAGGAGTAAGTGGAGATTCTAGCTAAACAGACGTCACAGGATTCTTGCTGAAAGAGGTCCAGGGTGATCAGATATCACCTGAGGGATGTAGGAAATGAGGAATTTGATCAGATATCAAGGGTGATCAGATATTAAGAGTGGGGGATTCTTGTTAAACTGACTTAAGATTCTGGCTACATTTGGGCAATGCAAAAAAAGACAAAGTCTAAAGGTAGGGCCCACATGAGCAGAGAGCTCAGAGAAGCCTGACTAAACTTTGGTCAAGGACAGAATTTTGTCAATACCAGTGTTTTTACATTTGTGGGTATTGTTTTGAGAATTACTTTAAGCACTAAATATATTCTGCAATATTTCTTTTCATTGGATTTATAATTTTACTTTCCACTTTTTTCCATTTGGACCAGTAAGGTAGGGATCAAATTCTTCATGTCGATGGGTTTTCTGCAAACAAAAAACAAAACAAAAGAGGAATTAAGCAGTTCATTTATCCTTATTAATTTGCAATATGATTTTGATCACTTATCAAGTTCCTTTCTATGTAAAGCTGTCTCTGGGCTCTCTATTCTTTTCCGTTGGTCTATTTGTCTATTCCTATGCCAGTATCATATTTTTTTAAATTACAATGTACTTTTAGTATATCATTTTACTTGATAAGCAAGACTCCACTCTAATTTTCTTTCAAAAAAGATTGAAATCCATTTATTTTAATTCTTATGAAACATAAAAACAGAATTGTGCACGAATCGTAGTGTAGAGCGCACTTAATTTTCACAAACTGAAAATTCACCAGCTACAAGATCAAGCGTTATTACTTTGATCCCAGAAGCCTCCTTCACACTCCCTTCTAGTCACTACATGGTCCCCCATTTCCAAATGTCACCAATATTCTGTCTTCTAAAAATTGTAGATAAATTTTGCATGTTTTTGAACTTTATAAAATTAGACTCATACAGTATATACTCATCTATGCCTGATTTTTTCACTCCAAGTACTGTGTTTGAGATTCATCCAGTGTTGAGGGATGTAGCTGGAGTTTCTTCATTCACACTGTTATATAGTATTTCATTGTGAGAATAGATCATTATTTATTTGCTTATTTTACTAGCGTGCATTTAGGTAGTTTCTGTTTTGACTCTTATTAATGGTGCTACCATGAATCTTTTAACGTGGTTTTTTGTGAATATTTGTATACATTTTTATTGGATAAATACCTGGGCATGGAATTATTGGTCACAGTGTGTGACTATTGTTAGCTATAGGAGATACTCTTGTATTCTTTTATACCAATGTATAGACCCACTAGAAGAACATGAGACATCCTTTTGCTTCTCATTGTTGCTAACTTTCTGCCTGGATGGTGTGTTTGGTATCTCACTGTGTTTTTAATGGCAATACCCTGAACACCAATGATGTTGAGAACATTTTCATGTGTTTATTTATTGTTTAGATATCCTCCTTTTCTGAAGTGTCTTTTTTAGGGTTTTGTCCAATTTGGGGGTGGGAGTGGTGGTTCTGTCTTCTGTTAGATTTGAGTGCTTTGTTGGATGTGCATATTGTAAATATCTCTTCTTACCAGGTGGCTTTTATTTTCAGTCTCTTAGTAGTATCTTCTGATGAATGGACATTCTTAACCTTGATATAGTCAATTTTGATGTGGGAAAGGAATGGAAATATAACATTCATAAAACATTGTATTTATTAAACATTTAATTATGACTAATAATGATACTAAAGCGTCTGTGGATTTGGTACAGTAAGTACATTATTCATGTGATATAGGGATTATTTACTGCAGTTTTAATAATGAGTGTATCAATTTACATGGAGGTTAAGTAAATTGTTGACGTTAGACCACTGATAAGTAAACGAGCAAAAATAAATGTATCAGTCTATTTGCCTATAATATGAGATTTTTTTTATAATTCTAGGAAGCTCAAAAATGAGTTTATTTCTAGAACTTTTTTGTTTTGCTTTACACAACTGGGATTTCAGTTTGAGCCTAAGCTGAATTTACATTTGATTCGCACATATCTTGACCCACCTCAGGTGAGTTCCAAATGAGATTTATGCTTGAAGTAGCCCTATACGTTTCTTTACTAGAGAGTAGGTAATCACAGTGGGTAATTGAGGTTAACAAATATCCCCAGTGGCTTCTAGATATTACTGTTGAATGCTATTATTATTTTCTTTGTGTGTGTTTTGATATGCTCTAGGGGAAATTTTGATTTCTAAAATGGAATATGTATAATTCATTATCTTCTCTTTGAAAAAAATCTGTTTTTTACTACTTTAGTTTTAACACAATCTGCCTTCAGATTCCAGTGGGATGTACTGTGAATGAAAGTGTTGAAGATATTTGTATATGAATTCAAGTTATGCTTTTTCTATCTTTTTGAGCCTATCAATCAAACTCATCCCTTCTCACAGTATATTATAATTTCACATGCCTTATAAATTTTGGCAGATGAATAGGAGTTTTATATTCTAGTATATAGTTATAGGACCTCCTTATTCAAAAATAGTGGTTTATAGTTTTCATAAAATTAGCAAAGAAGCCAAAACTATGTTGAAAATAAATCTGATAATTGCATGTTGCCTAAATAATATGAGCCAGAAAACATGAGTTATTGAGCTATAATTTAATCTTTGTGTCATAGTGAGTATATAGAAATAAAACGCATTTATGTTTTATGATATTTCTAGGATTCAATGATAGATATATAGTTCTATAACTCAGAGTAACCTGTTACTCAGCTGATGTTTAATTTTATTTTACATATAAAGACATTATTATAATAAGAAGTGGTCTTAAAGTCAGACAGGAAAAAGCAGTGTATCATCATTCATATAACAGCATTCAAATTTCAGTGAAAAGAGAGTATACTTTAGTAGATTAATCACTAAATCAAAAAACGAGGAAAAAAAAATATAAGATAGCCCCTTACCTTATGGATAAACAAAACTGGGACTCTGATTTTTCTCACATAAAATAAACTCCTAAGATCACACAAAAAAAGACAGACCTAAAAGTGAACTTCTGTCTCATTCTTCCTGATGGAGTTGCAAGCGGTGAGGGTGAGGGTATAAATTACTTCAAAAGGCAGGGATATTTTGAGGTGCTAACTTCACATTGTAGGAACTGAATTATTTATTGCAGGTCTATAAGTTAACTCTACAACCTTAGAGAAAAAATTTGCTGATTCAACCTTGTTACAGAAAATACTTTTTGAAATATCTACATTGTTATTAGCTAAAAGGGTGGCATATATATTTTCACAATAAAATGGACAAAAATGCATCACCTGGCTAATATTTGCCAGCCATTGCAAATTAGCAGACTGCTACTGATTTGATTGAGTTTAATCTAATGGTTTATTTCATAAATGATCACTGTCTTTACTAAAAATAATGAAAAGAATTATAAACTCTGAGAAGTTTGTCATGTATTCTTGAAATGTTGACTGAAATATTTTTAAAAAACAAGCAAAAATGTAATATTAAAAAAACACGTGATTAATCATAATTTCATTTTACTCTACTAGTTTGATGGCCTGATGTAATATTCTACATTAATAAGAGCTATTTAAAGTTGATATGGATTAAAACTAAATACTTCTTGAATTTACATTAAAGAATAGTTGACCAACAAAAGGTAAAACTAACTATTGCTTTTGCCATAAATCTATTTTTAAATATTGTAAAGTAATAGATCTATTAAAACTGAAGATATCATTCCTGAGTCTAGCAATAATACAGGGGGAACAAATCATTTTTTCTGAAAAGTAACCTAAAAGATTTAAGACTAAAATAACAAGCTAAAACACAGTATTTACTAGCATATATACTAGTAATTGATTTATAAGAAAATAGCCATATTTTTTATTTGTTTTAATAATAGATTGATTTGTAGTGAAAAATTGATTTAGTGTGAATAGGTACATTAGAAAACTCTGAAATTCCAAGATTATGAGGTGGTTTACTCTTAGTCTAATAATGGGAATATATTGGCTCCCTTAGTAGTATGTACTACATATATGCAAACCAAAATTATCAGAACAAGACTTGCCATTCAACTTTTGTCATATTCTCTTTATCATAGAACAAGGCAATATTTAATACGTGGTGAACTTATCTGACTACTCTGGTCATTTATATAATGCTTTGCTGATGATCAATTCACATCCTTCCCACCACTGCCTCTACTGATTTTTCTATTTGTTAGGCTGTCCTAGCTATAAATTTTGTTAGTAATTCATTCAATAGATAATAACTCTTCTTCTCTCCCTCTCTCTTTCTCTCTCATTTATCTACTTATTTATCTAGCAGTCTAAAGTTTTATAGTCATACTAGCTCTAAAAGTGCATCTCTAGGAAGGATATTGACGGTAATTTTTAGGTTCTCATACTCTTAAGCTGTTCTTTATTAGGTGGAGTGTAACCAGAACAGAAAACAAGAAAAATTCTGCTACACTTTCTACAGTTTTTTCTCTTTCTCTTTTGGTCACTTAGAAGTGAACTGTAAAGATAAATTATATAACTTATAAAAAGACATTCCATGAAAACATACTTTCTTACAAACATACAAAAAATTTTTCTTAAGCAATTTGATAAGAACATTATGCATAAAAGTACAAAGTAAAAACATTTAATCACTGCTGACCATGGAAAGACCAATTCAGTATTTTATATTTCAGGGAAAAAAATCAATTTTAGTTATACATTATTCAGAAATATTTGAAAAGAAAGACAAAAATGATTCATTTTTATTCCCAATAAGACTGTGAACAGAACTAAATTGAAAAGAAAAAAAGAAAAAAAAAAAAGCCAAAACACAGAAATATCTAAGAATGAGCCCTAGAAGTTAGCCAAGAAAAGTATTGTCTTCAGAAGTAAGAGTAGGAGTAGTCATAAATGCTTTATAAAGTGTTTTGCGTGCACAAATACTGTCTATATTTAATATTTTGGCTCTTGGAAAATAAAAGCTTTGGTATCAGTGAAGGTCTGAGGTGTCTCATGTTTCTAGTTTTGATTCAGTATATATAAAGTTAAGTTGATAAAAAATTCTTAAAGATGAGCAAAACTGCACATTAATAAAAATTCCTGTGTTTCTATTTAGAGGAAGTTTTGAAAATATGATTTTTTGTCAAAAATGTTTAATTCTAAAACTAATCCTTTTCTATAGTACATATAAGCTATTTTATTTATTAAAAAAGAGTGTCTGTGTATATAGATTCAATTGGAAAGAAATCAGATAATCTTAGAGGTAGCATTAGAGTTATCCTTTAAGTTTGTCCTAAAATGACCATAATACCAGGTTCATTGACAAGAGTAGCGAAATGTTTGGTCTTAGGCTAGCATGGTGATCGTTTGTAGGATTTGCTTGTCCAAGGTTAGAATGATGTCAACATGAAGTAAAGTGGAAGGGGAAGGGGAGAAAGTGAGGACTTTTTCTGACAGTAGCTAAAATTCATGGAACTCTTAAGACATTACACAATGGCAGCCATTCTTATCTATTTCTTTCCCTGTTGCTTCTAGTAAAGACATGCATTCCTGCTTTGAAATCAACTTATAACAGGGATCAGTTCATGAAAAGTTTGGTCTACCTTTATTCTAAATTTTATTAACATCTCCACGTATGTTACTTTAAAGTGTTGTGCTAACTGCTGTCATTCTTCCTGTTTTAACATTTTTGGCACACTTCATTGATATGTGTCAATCTAAATATATATCTGGTATCATTTGCTTACTGCTCAAAGAACTTCCTATAACATTTCTTATCATGCAGATCTAATAGTGATACATTTTCACTGCTTTTATGTTAAAAATTCTTTATTTTATTTTCACTTTTGAAATTTTCACTGGACATAGAATTCTAAGTTGATAGTTTGTTGGAGGAGGTCATTGAGAGGACATGATAGCTGGTTGACCCAAGAGCTGGACCTGGACAATCAGAGGCTCCCCACCCCTTCTTCTGTCCTTGAAATGTATGTTCTGAACACCAGTCCTATGGTGGGAGGTCTTTCAAAGGACACAGCCTTGAGAGAGTAAGGTGTTGTTAAACCAACTGGGCAGTAGGCCTGACTGAACCCAGTTAAGGCCACTATATAAACTTTTTAAGATTCTGGTGGGCGAATGTGAAGATCTACTCGTCTTGCAGCCGTGCAAGAGAAGTCTTGTTTCTAAGTTCCCTTGCTCATCAAATCTGTCACCTACCAATCTGTAGTAGTCTGCCTCTTTCTTCTCACCCTCTTTGTATGGGGGCCAGTTTCAGATTTCACCAGGGAACTCCAGAGATTGCAAACCAACATAGTTTTGATTTGCTTTTTCCCTTTACATACTTCCTTTTGTTGGTTTGCATAAAATCAGACAAGAAGTCTGAGCAAGTCTTGAACAATGTTGCTCATTATACAATGTGTTTCTTTCCCTCCTCTATTTACTTTTAAAACTTTATCACTGATTTTCAGCAATTTGAGTATGATGTGCCTTGGCTTGGTTTTCTTTATGTTTATTTGTCTTTGGGGTTTTTGAGTCTCTTGGATTTGTGGCTTTAGATTGTTTTTGACAACTTTAGAAAATATTTGCCCATTTTTTCTACAAATATTTTTCTATTCCCTCCTCCAACTGACTTCTTCTTCTAGATATTGCTTGATATTGTCCTCTACATCTCTGATGATCTGTTCATTATTTTTCAGTCTTTTTTCTCTCTGTGCTTCATTTTAAGTGGTTAACACTGCTGTGCTATCAGGTGCAAAAATTTAAATTAAATATTCTGAATTTTCAAAAGTCACACATAAAATATCTTTTAAATAATAATATTAAATAATAATATTAAAAATATAAGGTTACCAGGCCGGCCTGGTGGTGTAGTGGTTAAGTGCTTGCTCCACTTTGGCAGCCTGGGGTTTGTAGTTTCAAATTCCTGGTGGAGACCGAGGCATTGCTCATTAAGCCATGCTGTAGCAGGGGCACACATGCAAAATGGAGGAAGATGGGCACAGATGTTAGCTCAGAGCCAATCTTCCTCAGCAAAAAGAGGAAGTCTGGCAATAGATGTTAGCTTATGGCCAATCTCCCTCACACACACACACACACACACACACAAATATATATATATACACACATATATAAGGTTGTTTTAGGGGAATAAAAATCAAATTTTGGTTTCGTTCTTTTCTGTACTAATATGAATGACAGATGCTAGTGAAGTAAAGTCTGCAATGATTTGAAAGAAGAAAGTTGTGATCTAAACATATTAAATTTAGTTGGGTTGTCAATAATACATGATAGAGGATAAAGAGGTTTTCAGATATTTAGCAACTTGGAAAATATATCTTCAAGACATATGTAACTATGGTGTCTTAGTCTATTCAGGCTGCTATAACAAAATGACACAGATTGGGTAGCTTATAACCAACAGAAACTTATTTCTCACAGTTCTGGAGGCTGGAAGTCCAAGATCAAGGCACAGCATGGTCATGTTCTGGTGAGAGCCCACTTCCTAGTTCATAGCCAGTGCCTCCTCTGCTGTGTCCTCACATGGTGGAAGGGGCTAGGGATCTCCCTGGGTTCCCTTTATAAAGCACTAATCCCATTCACGAGGGCTGCACCCTCATGGCATGAGCGCCTCCCAAAGGCCTCACCTTCTAATCCCATCATTTTTAGGGATTAGGATTTGGACATATAAATTTTAAGGGGACAGAAACATTCAAACCATAGCATATGGGTAACTAGTAGTACTGAAAAACAGGTTACAACAAATGGAAGTAAACAAATTATCCACTTTAGGAGGACTGTCTCCTGAACTGAAAATAACTGACCCATTAAAGCAAATTGCAAGAGCTGGACATTCTAGTAAAAAAAAAAAAAAATTAAAAATAGCTATGCAAATAGAAATATTCTAAAGAATTTGTTGATTACGTGTTTCAGATTTCTCCACCCACAGTGTATTCTTTCATTCTGTGGAACATAAAAAGTAACTACTTTGTGACAGGCAATATTCTAATGTTGGTCATCCAATGGTAAACAATGCATTACATTTCAAACTCTAATGAAGCATGCATTCTAATTAGGTGTGAAGCAATCACACAAACAAACAAATAGATAAGTAGTGATAAGTTTTAGGAAGAAAATAGAATCTTGTAATGTGATAGTGTGATACATTTAAAGTCAAGTAAAGGAGGTAGAACCAGGATAAAAATTGAGATTGAGAAAATATTAAGGTAGGTGTACTATTCAGGATAGGTCAGGGTCTACTTCTGTAACAAACAATTCTGACATATCCGTGTTCAACATTATAAAAGCTTATTTCTCACTCTTGCTTTCTGTCCCACATGAGTCAGCAGGGGCTATGCTCCATAAAATCACACAGGGAACCTTATTACGGGATGCTGAAACGTCTTATAGATGTACAATCTGGAACATGGAGTTTTTTCTTTTTTTGTGTGAGGAAGATCATCTCTGAGCTAACATCCATGACAATCTTCCTCTTTTTGCTGAGGAAGACTGGCCTTGGGCTAACATCTGTACCTATCTTTCTCTACTTTATATGGGATGCCTCCACAGCATGACCTGACAAGCGGTGTATCCATGGGTGCCCGGGATCCGAACCAGGGCCGCCAGCAGCTGAGTGCACAGACTTAACCTCTAGGCCCCCGGGCCAGTCCCTGGAACATGTAGTTTTTTAATTAAAAAAAAGCACTAGAGAGTCAGATACGGCCTTTTCACTGTTTGAATACGGAAGTGACTCACACATTATTTCCCACACATTTTATTGGCTAGGACCTGTTAACGTGTTCCTAATTAAAAGAGTGTGGGAAATGTAGTGGAGCAAAAGGAAAAATACGGTATGCGTTACTGCAACTGATCCACCAGGAGCAAGAAATGTCACAGGAACAAAGAAAAAAAATTTTGGAAGAACATAAGATCACTTTGCTGGCTGCTACTGATTTATGGTCCACAATGAACTCCATATGACAACATAGATGTCATTGGTAGAGTGACATATATAATTTGTTGTCCACCTGGGTAACTTTGAGAGTGAAAAGGGGTATTATTAACAATTAGCTGCAGCAACAAGTGTAAAGCAAGACTTCCCCATAAAAAGCAATGAGTATCTTCACTCAAGGTCATTTAGGTCATTGGCAACCTAAAACACAGAAGTTTCAACAAAGTGGACAAGACCAAAGCCTTATTATGGAGACTGAGCTGAGACTTAGGCAATAAGAATGAGAGAGTGGAAAATATGAGTTTAGGGAGCCCTTCTGATAAATTCTTTTCTGAAGGGGATCAGAGAAGCAGGAAGTGGATGTGGAGTTATAGTTGATTTGTTTGTTTTGTACTGATGTACAGAATATTTGTAGAGAATGTTTGTGTTTCTAATGGGAATGATTCCTTTAAGAGCTAAAAAAAAACTGATGATGAAGTAGATGTAGAAAGAGTGTAATAGGAGAAGTGAAGCCCTTAGGAAGTCATGGGTAAGTTAGGAGAGGGTGATAGGTGTATAACAGAAGCAATTCTACTTCTGTAACAGAAGACAAGGCACAGAGCAAAGGTTGAAATCAAGGTGATCCTTAAATTATCTAATTTTCAGATTAAGGTATTTTATTAAAGTTTTCTATTTTCTCAGTAGAGTAAAAGGTAAGATTATCAGTGGGAATATTTGCGGAAAAAGAAAAATGCGTAACATGTCATTTAGCTGGGTGGGAAAGCCAAAGATGTATATATTGGCATTTACATTGAAATCCAAATCCCTCCACCGCTGTAGTCTTGACCTCGGGAAGTCCTATTAAAGGATGGCCCATCAGTCTGTGTTCGCTTGTTTCTTCACTTGTATGTTAGCTTGAAATTTTACAAAATTTCCCATAAATTTTCAAAATTTCCCAAAACTTCTAGGAAATGCAAGCTTAATTGCATATGCTCATAAATTAGACTTGGTGGTCATTCACCACTTCAGTGAGCAGAGCTGGGACTGTACATATACTTCTAGGCCATGTGTCTCCATGGAGGTGAATTTGGAGGATGACATTATGCTCCACTGCCATTTTCACAACTGTCTCAGTGGTGGTGGAAGTGACTTGCTGCTGATGAGCATTGATAGCAGAGATTCTTTTTGTGATGTCTTTGAATTGAGTTCGATCCTCCTTCTGTGTTTTGCTGAGCTCTGAGAGTTTGGGCAAATATTATCTGCTACAAAATTTCGTTAGCTCTAAAAGGTTAAAGTGTTTAGTGATTTACTCTTCAATCCAAACATACAGATCCTTTCCATAGGTGCTTATGTACTGCTAAGTTTCCGAGGACAGGATGAATTTTGATATTAACTGGTGCACACACTCTATGTCAAAACAATATTTCCCTGAATTTTATGTATCCCCCCCCAAAAAAGGATGGGAGGTGAAAGAGGATTGCCAACATTTTATTGTTTCATGTAAGTCTATTAAAATATCATCATTCATAGTTAACCTAGTTTCATGAAGCAAAGGACGTTTTAACACAAAATTGGAAAACACATGATTTAATGATAAAAGTCATCCTTCTGGGTTGAATGCCTTTAGTTGTTGAAAACTCACCACATTTTTCTTTGTTTTGGAAGCCAGTCCTAATCCACACTCCTTCCAATAGTGTTCTGGCTTTTAGTCTTCTATGTAATATCTTATTTCACTGCTTTATGTACTAACATTTTATGAATTTTTCCCTATCTCTCACACTAAGATATCAAGTTCCTCGAACATACGGAGTTTTATGTCCCCATTGCCAAACTACTGTACCACATAACAGCCATTCATAAAGTATTTGATGAAAGAAAAATGCGTGACTACAAATTACAATCAAAATTTTAGTTAGTTCTCTAACTGGCTCTAATTTGTTTGCTCCTTTTCCATTAGAGAGAAAAAGTGTATGACAGACATTTATAGGCACTTCAAATATTTTCTTGTTTCAATATACTAGCCATGTGCCACATATGTTTGCCCCTCTCACCTTCTATTATCAGAAGAAAAGGTTTCTAATTTTTGGCTCATGTTCTTCAGACTTTATTGACAAAAATTATTCAATTGAAACTAGTACATTTTGCGTTAGTAATTGCAAACATGGGTGTGGTAACTTCTCTTTTCTCAGAGTAGCACAGTCACTGCTTAAATGCATTTGGCATTTTGTAAGGCTAACTTTCACGTTTTTCAAGGTGAGATAAAAATTTGAATTTTTAATACAATAGACTACTGCCTTCATTACCAAATAGATGGTGAATTCTCATCGTTATTTGCCCATGATAAATGTTTACAGAAACAATCCTTATCTTCAACTGTCTTAAGTTGATAACTGACAGCTATAATTTTCTAACGTTATGTTTTTGTGTAAATTTTTGCTTGAATCACAATAGGAAACAATTTGGTGACTGGTTTTCACATATTTATTTAAGACAATGCCTATTATACTTTTATTTGATACAAGAAAACATACCAATTTGACACTTTTGCACAAAAAAAGTCCATGGAGTAAAATTTGTGTATGCTATTTGAATTTGTTATTGTATGTTTATTTAATTGTGCTTCTTGCTGACTTTGTTATTGTGCCTGACTTTTGCTCTATATGCCTTATATTTTTCTATCTTAAGGCTGAGGACAAGAAAAAACAGTGCGGGTCTCAGGCCTTCAGTCCCTCATAATCACACTGGTGGGTTCCATGCCCAAGTTCACATGGTCCCACAAGGGCAGTGGCTCAGCTCTACTTAGCCTAGCTCTAACACAGCACTCTGCCAAGACTGAGTCCTCTCTACAGTCTTTGTCTCCTGCTTGGGCTCATTACACAGCTATTCTCTCTGAGTTGATAGCACCACCCAGAGCATGGCCAGGTAATAGAACATGAATCCCCAGGCCAGGCCTTAAGGCATTTCACTGTATATATTAAGAAAACTAAAATATAGAACAAAGGTACTTTTGGAGTTAGTTCTGCTGATGTTGACTTGGGGAACATGTTAAAGGAGTAAGTGATTTCAGCATAGACATCTTGTATGTTTCACAATCTTACCATGTCTCATGCATTTTAGATTTTATACTTAATAGTGTCATCCTGATAACTCTGTTAGGAAAAATTATACATAATCACACTCTTCTACCAAGATAGTGAAAAGGAACTAGGAGAGTACTGCATTTTAAAAAAATTTTTGACAGTTTTTAGAACTCTTTCAAACATCAGTACCACAAACTCTATGAAGATAAAGATAATTGTCCTTTGCCTCACTTGTAAATCATGTTTCTTAGATATTCTAGAGTACAGCTGGCTCTCAAGGTCTTTGATTCTAAAATTTTTTCCAGGTTTCATTTTTTAAATGCCGGTCTATTTTTTTTACGTATATGATTAGTGAATTCTAGACCTTGGAAATATTCCATAAAAGAGAATGAGATCATTTTTTGATGGGATAGAGTGTTGAGTTGGTATATAACAGTAGCACGTTCTTTTCCTTCATATTAGTGTCATCAAAAAATTTTTAAAATACCATCATTAAAGAGAAAAATTATTAAATTTTGTTCCTCTTCATTATACCACATTTTCTGCATTGGGATTTTCGAAGGCCCTCTATAGTTTAGTGTAGTTTATTTTTCTTGCTTATTCATAAAAAGTGTCAAGTATGAATCTTAAAAACATCATGCTAAGTGAAAGAAGTCAGACACAAAAGAACGCACATTGTACATTTTGTATGATTTCGTTTACATGAAACGTTCAGAATAAGGAACGTCCAAAGAAATGAAAAGTGGATTTGTGGATGCCTCGGGCTGGGCGTGGGAATAGGAGTGACTACACATGGGTATGAGATTTCTTTCTGGGGTGATGGAAATCATTTAAAATTAGACTGTTGTGATATATTCTGTCAATATACTTAAAAATCATAGAATTATACACCTCAATGAGTGTTTTTTATGGTATATAAATTATATCTCAATAAAACTATAAAAAATGCCAAATATCAAAGACTCATATGCACTATAACAAGGAAATCTCAGATGTTTTGATACTATAAATTTTTTTTTTAATTCCAAATCTCTCTTCTTTTTGAAATGGCCACCAGATAGCTTTCAAAATTACTACAAGGTTATATAAGTAAGGGAAACACATCAGTACCGTGCTAATACACCTCAAACATTTTTCTTAAATATTATAATCATCTATGATACTGAAGACAGACATCGGTCCCCTCATTATCCTGGTTCCTCCCTAATAAATTATGAAACATTCTGGTATGGGGAGTAAGCCAATCTTGGAGGGACTTCCCCATGCTGGCTGACTAAATGTTATAGGTTCTGGAAAATCATAGGACATATTGACAGTGTACTTCTCAAGATCTCCATTTTTACTAGGAATCCATGGAAGTGGAGAGTGGATCTGTAAGGTCCAGTATTTAAGTAATGGCAGTAGCAAGGTAGACAGAGCAGTGGAGCTTCCCTTTAGGGCATAAAAAGAACAGTCAACAAATAAAAAAATGAGGAAATGTGGCACATCAGACAAAACTAATCACACACACTTTGAGAAAAGTTATTTGCCATACGTGTAGCAGATATAGAGCTAATTTATTTTACACACAGATTATTAATATTTAAGACATAAAAATAAATAGTTAAAAGAGGCAACACTTCTCCTGTTTTAGATTGCTTGACTGGTAGGGTTAATTACCCACGTCCTTATTCAGTGGGGTTCTGAGCCCCTGGTTTCCTCACTCTTATCAGGCTACAGTTGCTACAATTTCCTACTTTACCGAGGATGGGAGCACAAACAGGCACTCTAGTGGATCCCCTGAGTTCCAGACCTACTTGTCCCTGTCCCTGTTCGTGTAGTAGCAACCCTACCTTTTCATGATATTCAAGGTCAATTACCCCACAAATACAGGGGTTTACTTTTTGTCTATGGACATACTGGCGTGAGGAGTCCAAAATGACCATGTGACATCATTGCTTAGATTCAGTGCAACCTGACTATGTCCACAGGTGAAAACATTCCACCTATTCCATGCTACTCCTGTAATTCTGCCAAGTCTGAAGTTTTAAAGCAGTGAAGCACAAAACCATAAGTGAATCACAGAGAGTAATGTGACAGAGGTCCCCACTAATTCTACATCTGTTTCATAGATACAATTTTTTATGGTGTTGGCAGACACAGTACTATATAACAAGTATCATTTTAACTTATATATCAATCCTAAATGATGACGCCCTAATCCTACAGGATGTCTTCCCCAATATAGTATTATCTCAGCCTTGAAGAAGCCATTTTAAGGTGCTGTCAGGCCAGAAGTTTCCAAGTGATGCAGTATATGGTACATCTAGTGGATTTTGTGATCAAGTGCTCATTTTCACATCTAAAAGTGGATCTTTTGGTCTGAGGTGTAGTTATGTGAGATCTTATGTTGTTAAATCAAATGTTCGTGTATCTTCAGATGGTGGTGCTGGTATAGACTGAGTGGGCAGGTTTAGACAAATCTATTAACAGAACATGAATCAGTTTGGAAATTACTATCCCCTTCAGGATGGAAGAATTGCAGTGCAATCAACTTGCCAATAAGAGACTGGTTAGTTTCCTTGAAAAGTGCTGTATCAGGGACTCAGCATTGCTCTCTATTGCTGATGGGTTGCATATTTAGCAGCTGCAGACAGCAGATCATCTTTAAACAGAGGACGCTCATGCTGTTGGGTCCATGTATAGTGTCCACCCTAACAATATGGCTATGATGTGTGTGTAACATTGTGAACACACTTGGGATGGCTGAGGTCAGAGACTGCAGGACATCCACTGGAGAGGCATTTGGTCTTCCTGTTGGTTGAGTACCTCCTCTGCAGCATATGCTCTCTGGTGGGCATTGTACTTCCCTGGGTTTATCCACATCCTTCTATCACAGAATTTTCTGTTTTTGGTGATCATATCTTGCTCCTCCCAGAGCCCTGAACCATAAATCTAAGTGATTCATCCACCAAGTTTATGGCCAAGTATGTCAGTGTCCACTGGAGCGATTTCTCTCCTCTGTCTTTCAAGGTACCCCTACATGGGGCTATCCCTCTTACGTTCACAGTAACATATTGAGTTTTCTATAAATCAGACCTAGATTTTTTCTTTCTTCACCAAAGGAAACTACTTATAAGGCTATATATGTGAGTTAATGAAGAGGCATTAGTGTTACAGAGATCAGTGGGAGTCTTGATCACCTATTTATGTACCCTCAGATCTGCTTGGACCTGATTCTGTATGTACTATTTCCATTGTATGAAGGACTGCTTTTGCATCTGCTTGACCTAATGACTTGGTGAAATTTATAAAACCCAACTTATAGTGAGCAACTCTGGGCACAAAATCACTTGATATCTCATAATAATACTCTTAGTTTCTACCTAGGCCGTGTAGGATACCAGCTGCTGATTTTTATTTTTAAATTAAACTTTTTATTTTGAGATGATTGTACATTCACATGTATCTGTAAGAAATAATACAGGATGATCCTCTGTCTCCTTTTCAAAGTTTTCCTCGATGAATACATCTTGCAAAACTATAGTACAATATTACAACTAGAATATGGACATTGACACAATCTGCCAGTCTTATTCAGATTTTATTAGTATACGCCTCATTATTTTAATGAAGGGCATATGATCATCTGGTGGATTCTCTCGTCTTACATAATAAATCCATTCTGATATACTGACTTTTCCAGTTTTCTGAAAGGCTTCTTTTGTACTCTTCCAATGCAATTATAGCAATTTTACCTTGATTACTGTAGCACACTGTTTTTTCCAAACTTCAAGGAACTATTCTATAAATGTATTAGGATCAATTTCTTGTCAGAATCACTGACAGAATTTGCTACACCATCCCAAACTCTTTCTCTCACTTACCCTTCAGGGAAAAAATTAAAAATATTTTAAAATAAAAAAATAATAGTACATAAGCACAAATTTGATAGGTATCTTTCCTGCACAAGTTTATCTATGTATCCCGTACACATATACATCAAAAGAAATAACAAAAGATTATTTTGTATTTGTTATTAAATTTACATAAACTCTGATATTCATTCATTCAGTGAGATTTGAGTAATGCATAACAACCTCCTCTGGATGCTAGGAAAACATCAGTGTCTAACAGAGACAAAAATCTCTGCTTTTATACAGCTTACATTGCAGTGAGCAATGGCAAATCCAAAAATAATGAAAACATATAGCTTATTATATGATGATAACTACAATGGAGAAAACCAATCTGCAAAGGAATAGGCTGATGAATTAAATTGTGTTACCAGGGAAGGTTTTAGTGAAAATGAGACATTCATAACAATACTTGAATGAGCTGAGAGAATGGTTTTTGTAGATATCTGGGGCAAAGTGTGTTCCAGTCAGTGGGAACAAGAAGTAGAATAACCCAAAGGATGGAGTGTGATCTTTTGGTTGAAAAAATTAATTAGACCAGTGTGTCAATCATGGGATTGTCAGCAAATGAGACCAGAATGTCAATCTTGGGATGGGCAATGGGGAGAGTGATGGATGTAACAGTCAGTGAGGTAACACAAAACCATATTTCTAGCGTGTTGCAGGTCATTGGAAGACTTTAGCTTTACTCGGAGTGAGATGAAAAGACATAGGAAGGTATTGTGTGGACAAGTGAGATTATCTGACCCAATTTTTAATAGAATCTCTCTGACACTGTGTTGGAAAAGATTACAGGGCAAAAGTGAGGAACTATTAAAAGTCACTAAAGTTTTCAATCCACATATGGATCTCTGTGTTAACAGGGGAGACTAAGAAATCAGCACTGCCGGGTTTTGACTGTAGGAGCACCATTTATATTGTATTCTTTGCAGCCTGCAGCCCCTGGAGCACGAAGTGATTGGCAACCTCTGGGACTGCTCAACACAGCAGCTATGTGAGGAGTGGTTACACAGACTGTTCTGTCACTTGATTTGTTACTCAATATGAAGTTTTTAAGATCTACTCATGGTGATTCACATAGTGACTCGAGCTCTTCTTCTTTTTTAAATAACAGAATATTATTCCATTGGAAGGAAATACACACAACACACACAACTTGATATATATTATATTATAGTAGAATGATGGTTAAACTAGTGGCTTCTAGAACATATTGAGTAATTTGGATCTTAGTTCTGCCACTAACTAGTTTTGTGATCTTGAACAATTAAAATAATTAAACTGTATCATTTTTCTTATCTTTGAAATGGGATTAATAATAGTAGCTTTCCTCTTTAGGTTTTTACGAAGATTAAATAACAATACAAGTAAAATATTTAGAAATGCAATTGCTCAATATGGACTAGATGCTATTATTATTATTGCTGCCGCTGCTGTTGTTGTTATTTATATATAACCTCATTGATGGACATTCATGTTCTCAGTTTATCACTATTATAAACAAAACTGCTATAAACGGTCTTTATGAGGGGCAATAAACATTTTATGCACTTTTGAAAATTAAGTTTCTCTTGGGTATATATTTCTGTATATTCCATGTCACAGGGTAAGTTTAATTTTCTGGATACTGTGAAATTGTTCTTCGGCATGGTTGTAATAATTTATACTCCTCCCAGGAGTGTGTAAGACTTAGTTTAACTACAACATTACTATCAACTGGTATTTTCACACTTGGCCCCACAAGATGGTGTCTCACTATTGCTTTAATTTGCATTTCTCTAAATGGTAGTCAGGTTGAATATCTTTGCACGTGCTCATATCCCCTTCTTAGAAACTTCTGTTTATATAATTAGCCTGTTTTAAAAAATTATTTATGAGTAAATTCTTTATATATTACAATTTATCATTTAAAACTTTTTTTTGTTGTTTATGTTGGAAATATGTACTCAGTCTCTGTGGTTTGTCTTTTAACTTTGTTTACATTGCCCTTCTGTATAACAGATTTTAGTGACAAGAAATAAAATATAATAAACGTTACATTTTTAATTTTAATTCACTTCAAATTCATATATGTGTATGAAGTAATGTATATTATAATTTTATTTTATTTATGTGGAAAGATAATTTTATATCCCGTTTATAGAATAGGCCATTTTGCCCCACTGATCTGGAAGGCAATGCTATCAAGTTCCCATCTGTTTGGTTACGTTTCCACATTCCTAGTATCTTCCATTTATTTAGTCATCTACTTACTCATTAATTAGTATGCCAATTCCCAGTGTCGTTATTGGTATGGTTTAATAAAAGAGTTTTGAATCTGGTAGGCCATTTCTCCTTTTCCAAAATTGTCTCAAGTTTTCAGGTGATTTTAGCCTCTGACTCTCCTTATATATTTCTTTCTTCCTTTTTTTCTATTCTTATCACTGGATTTTCTACTTTAGGTCACCAGCTATCCTTGCTTTTTGCATATTAGTTGGTTATTTCACTGTGAACAATGGCAGCAACAAAAATAATATGGGTAACAAGTAAAAGCCAATTTATTTAAAGCATATTAAAGTGTTCACACATTTCATAAAAGGCAGGAAGATGATGCTGAGGAATAAACAGGATCAAAAGTATCGCCAGAAAGTCAAGTTTGAGGCAAGAATCCTATAACTGGGACAGCTTGGAGAAGAAGCAGCTGAAACACTGTGGCTGCCGGCGTCACCACACCTGGTGTGCTGTGCTCCTCCACGATTTCCATTTCCTGTGCCGCGTGCTTAAAATCTCGTCTCAGGGAAGAGCACGTTCTTGGATGGTCTTTGGCTTCTTTCTCTCCTTCTGTCTTTAAAATAACTGGTAGAGAAAGGATCAAGCACCTACCGCTTCTGTTTCATCCTCTGGGGGACGGTTGAGGATGAGGGAGAACTCAACTGGGACCAATTTTAAATATTCCTGTATCTTCCAATTCCACTTCAGATAAAACGCCAACTCCTCCATTGTATGCATGATCTGATCTGTTTACCCTCTTTAAGCTTATTCTCCGTCTGTCTTACTCTTGTTCATTACAATCGAGTCAGGGAACAAGATGAACCTGTTTTCCCCTCAGGGCCTTTGTTCTTCCTCTGGCCTCTGCTTGGATCACTCGGTCTCCTCATCTTTGCCCTGCTGGATCCTTCATTCAGGCTACAGGTCAAACATTATCCCTTCAGAGAGGCCTTGTCACCTATCTATGGTGCCCTCTCCCTCACCTAGTTACTCTCCATCACGTTATCCTTAATGATGCAGGTCAATCACTTATCATGACGTGAAATAATCTATAGTCCGTCATCTATCTTATATCTCTCTCATCCACTAGGAATAAAGACCCATGCTATCTCAGTTTTGTCATTAGTGCTAATGCCTGGAATAATTGCTATGACTTAGAAAGCACTTGGTAAAAATATGTTAAGAAGTAAATAAAGGAGTGAGTAAATGTGTGGAGCCCAGTGCCCGTGCTTCTGTCGGAGGCAGCCTTTGTGTTCGCTCACCTTGCCTGCTTGACATAACTCTTTTCAGCAGGTATTTCCATTAACAGTCCACACCGGAACCCAGGACAAAATTCATAGAGGAGAAAGAGACATAATTTTACATTATTTCCGGTCCCTGACCTCAATTCTACTTTGTTTGAAGTGGTGATGAATTTCTGGCAATTCTGAGTGTTTCTCTGTTTACCTTCATTTCTCACTCAATACTCTTCTTTTCAGGGCTAGGGTTAGGAGCCTTGTTGGTCTATGCCAGAATATTAAATTTTTTAGCTGCTATATTTTCTTTTTCCAAATTTCACACTCTGTAGTTTTGTTTCTGTTTATTTGGCTGTTTCATATATTTGTGTGTGTGTGTGCATTTCAACAATTATTGGGAGAGGAAAGTCTGTAATCTGCTTCACTCCACCGTCTGTTGATAGAATCTCAAATTTTGTTTCTAAGTTTAAAGGATTACAAAACTGAAGACATTTCATTATATTCCTGGGAGTGTGTCTGTGTGGGAGGGTTGGCGAGGGGAGGGGTTTCATACAGATAGAAATAATCCTGAGAGAACATAACCCAAAATATTAGTAGTTTGTTTTTTCTGATAATGAGGTCATTTTAATTTCTGATAAATGAAAATGCCGTTTTAATTTCCTTGTTAAAGAATGTCCTTATTTAAGATAATATAAAAATTTCATTTTTTCTAAAATAAATTAGAAATACTTTAAATATTAAAAATATAACTGAATATTGTTTAAATATTTAAAAAATTAAAAATCTGTTGAATTTGTTATTTAAAACTGTTCATAGAAAAAAATTGATACAGCTTTAATATCTTAATTTAAGCACTTAAGCATGTGAAACTTCCAACGATAACTCAATACAAAATAATCTTTTCAACATGTAGAGTTATATAATATGTGACAATAATTTCACAATACCGATTACTTGGGGAAAAGGTATTATCTTAAACATCTATATAGTAGATTTAAAATATCAAGTAGCTCTGATTGTGCTTTTGAGATGCATTCTCTATAAATTGTGCATAATAATACAGAAACTAAATGCTTTCTGAATCATATTTCAGGCACCAGAGTAGAAAAATGAATGAAGGACATTAAAGTGGTTGAGGGCGTGTAGCCATGTAATGAAGCACAGTGTCCCATTAATAATTGTACTGCAGAGAAGATAAAATTAACAATGGGTACCATAAAAGAAGACTGTATTTGGAATGATTTGATCTAGTTATAAGGAATATGGCAATTGAAAAACTGTTCAACTACATGCCTCACTAAGTATACTGAAATCTGCTATTATAAATATAACAATTTTAATTATGAAATATAAAAATACATTAGAGGAAATGAATAGAAAATGAATTATAAAACAGAAATTCCAAAAAGCTCAAAAGGGAAAATGAGCAGTATAAAGGAGTAATTTGGAAAAGTAGAAAAAAATGTATACTACATGTCTTAGCTCGGGCTGCTATAACAAATATACCACAGACTGGGTAACTTTTAAACAACAGAAATTTATTTCTCACAATTCTGGAGCCTGGACTTCCGAGATCAGTGTTCCACCACGGTCAGGCTCTGATGAGAGCCTTTTTGTAGGTTGCAGAATGACGGTTTCTCTCCATGTATTCTCACATTGCAGAGAGCAGAGAGGAAGCAAGCTCTCTCATGACTCTGATCAAGACACTAATCCCATTTATGAAGACTCTACCCTTGAGATCTCATCTAATCCTAATTGCCCCCAAAGTCTCTGTCTCCTAATGCCATCAAATGGTGGGGGTAGGGTTTCAGTATATGAATTTGGGGGGGATATAAACATTCAGTCCATAATACTATATTATATATTAAATAATTTCAAAGAAGAAAAAAAAAGAATAGTTTTACTAAAAGTTTCATGAAAGGGAAACTGCAAATGATGAAAAATAAGAATTTGATGTCCTGATTTTGAAATCTCTTGCTAAGTGAGATTCTGGCACTTAATATGTCTTAAATTTATTTTTAATCCATTTATGAAATTAGTACAAAGTAAAGAGAGTAAAATAAATAATTATTTAATATTGGTGCATTTTAAAGGCCTTACTGTGGTATAAGGAACCTGCAATATAAAAATTACACATTCTGATAAATGTCTATGTATGTGTACATCCAGGAAATCCAAACAAAAATAAATAACAAAATAATGGACATATTCATGACTTCAAAAGGTTCCTTACCCCTGCTTTTAACTTTTTCCCATCATCACCCTCTTTTCCCTTTCTTTCCTAGGCAACTAGTTATTAGTTTGCATTTTCTAAAGCTTTATGTAAATGGAATCATAGATTATACATTATGTAGTTTTAAAAGTCTGATTTCTTTTATTCAGCATAATTTAGAGACTTATTCATGTTATTGCATGTATCATTGTAATATAATTTTTTTTTTAATGTTGTCTTGACCCAGTTTTGAGGTTCTGGCTAGAGGCTGGTCAGTTCTCCTTCTTGAACAGTAGAAATCCATACTCCAACCACTTCCCTTATCAAGTGCTCACACTGAGGGGCCACTATGTCCCCCCCCCCAATTGCCCCAGGGGCCAGGCATCAAATAATATAGGAGAAGCCCCTATGCCCTGAAGATGCAAAATTTATTCAAATTAGCCAATCCACCCAGAGCCCTGGAAACCAATGTAACCCCACATTGTTTTCCAAACATAATCTGCCCCCTGCAGCTCTATCTTGCTGTTACCCTGTTTCTGCTCTAACCACCTGTGTGGCCCTGCCCGGCAGTCTTCTCTCTTTTGGAGTTGTAAATAATAAAGAGTTCTGTCTTTTGTCTATTCAGAGTGTCAGTGTGCTGTGTCTCACCATGAAAAAAAAAATCAAGTATTATGAATCAATCAGTTTCATTTTCTTATTGATGAGTAGAATTACATTGTATAGACATACCACTATTTGTCTATCCTTTCCCCTTTTGATGAACTTTTTAGTTTTTTCCAGCTTGGTGTAATAAACAAACAAATAAAGCAATGTTTGTATAAACATATGCTTTCATTCTTGGATTTATACCTAGAAGTGGAATGTCTAAGTCATTTGGCAGGTGTATTTTTAATTTTTAAGAAACTACCAACATGTTTAACTATTTGCTTTACAATTTTATATCCCAACTGGCAGTGTGTGAGAGTTTCAGTTACTCTACATTCTTGGCAATACTTGACATTTTTGACATTCTAATAGACTTTTTAGATACCTCAATAGCGGTATCTCATTGAGGTTTTAATTTGCATTTCCCTAATGACTAATGATGTTGAGCATCTTTTCATGCACTTATTTGTCATCCACATATTTTGTTTAGTGAATTATCTGTTAATTTTTAAATTATTTTTTTATTGAGCTGTTTGTTTTATCTCCTACATTAAGTTAAGGGAAACTTGGGGGCCAGCCCCATGGCTTAGCGGTTAAGTGTGCACACTCCACTGCTGGTGGCCGAGGGTTCAGATCCCGGGTGCGCACCAACGCACCACTTATCTGGCCATACTGAGGCGGTGTCCCACATACAGCAACTAGAAGGATGTGCAACTATGACATACAACTATCTGCTGGGGCTTTGGGGACAAAAAGGGAAAAAAAAAAGGAGGAGGATTGGCAATAGATGTTAGCTCAGGGCTGATCTTCCTCACCAAAAAAAAAAAAAAAGTTAAGGGAAACTTGAAACTTTTAAGTTTTAAGTTACCTTTACATATTGTGGATATAAGCCTTTTAACAGATATATGATTTGCAAATATTTTCCCCCAGTTTGTGGCTGATCTTTTCAACTATTTATCATCGTCTTTAAAGGCAATATCGTTCTTAATTTTGATAAAATCTAATTTCTTATTTTTTCAATGGATATTTTGTTTTTTGGTATTTAAGTTTAGATATATAATACATTTTGAGTTAATTTTTGTTTCAAAGTATGGGTCATGATATTTCTTGCACATCCATAGTGGATTTTATTTGCATATGGATATTTAATTTTCCAGTACTATGTGTTGAAATATTATTGTTTCTCCAATGAATTCACTACGCACCATTATCAAAAATCAAATTATGGAAATGGATTTGGCTATTCTGAATCCTTTCATTTCCATATGAATTTTGGAATAAGCCTCCCCAATTTAACAAAAAAAGCCTACAAGATTTTGACTGGAATTGTATTGAGTCTATGGATCCATTTGGGAGGAACTGACATAATAATATGGAGTCTTTTAAAACATGAACACAGTACATCTTTATATTTATTTAGTTCTTCATTATTTTTCCCAGCAATGTTTATAATTTACAGTGTAGAGGTCCTTCACATATTTTGTCAGATTTGTTCCCAAGTATTTCATATTTGTTGCTATTATAAATGGAATTAAGAAAATTGATTTCCAAATGTTAATTGCTAGTATATAGATTGTAGTTGAATTTGATATTGATTATTTATTGTGTGAACTTGCTAAACTCACTTACTAGTTCTAGTATGTATTTTGTAGATTTCATAGGGCTTTCTACATAACAATTATCTCATTTTTGATTAATGATAGTGTTACTTTTTCTTTACAATATAGATGCATTTCATTTCTCTTTCTTGCCTTATTGTAATGGCTACAGTCATCAGCACAATGTAGAAAAAAAGTGGAGTGACAGGACATTCTTTCTGTGTTCACTGGAAAAACAATATAGGTTCTGTGGTTGTTTGGTAGATGTTTCTATCAATTATTTGGAGAGGTTGGGATTGTATCTTTCAAGGAATTGGTCCATTTCATCTAGGTTATCGAGTTTGTGGTCATAGAGATGTTGTAGTATTCTTTTATTATCCCTTTGACATCCATGGAGTCTGTGGTGATGTCCACTGTTTTATTTCTAGTATTAGTAATTTGCATCCTCTCTCTTTTATTCTTAGCCTGGCTAGAGGCGTATTGATTTTATGGATCTTTTCAAGAACTAATTTTTGGTATATTGATTTTTTTCTATTGATTTCTTGTTTTCAATTTCACTGATTTCTGCTCCAATTCTTATTCTTTTCTTCTTACTTTGAATTTAATTTGGTCTTTTTCTAGTTTCCTAAGGTAGAAACTTTTAGATTATTGTTTATAGATCTTTCTTCTTTTCTAATGTATGCACTCGATTCTACAAATTTCCCTTTTAAGCACTGCTTTCACTGAGTCCTTCAAATTTTGATAAGTTGTGTTTTCATTTTCATTTACGGTCATGCATCACTTAAAGACAGGGATATGTTCTGAGAAACGTGTCATTAAGTGATTTTGTCCTTGTGCACAAACTTAGATGGTATAGCCTACTACACACCTAGCCTATATGGTTCTAATCTTATGGGACCGTATATGCAGTCCCTTGTTGACTGAAATGTCATTATGTGGCACTTGACTATAGTTCAAAATATTTTTAAATTTCTCTTGAGATTTCTTCTTTGATCGTGTGTTGTTTAATCTCCACGTATTTTGCTGTTGTTGGATAAAGTAGTCTATTGACGTCAATTATATCCAGTTGATAGATGGTATTCTTGAGTTACCTATGTCCTTACTGATTTTCTGCCTGCTAGATCTGTCCATTTGTGAGAGGGGGGTGTTGAAGTTTCCATATATGATAGTGGATTTATTTCTCTTTGCAGTTCTATTAATTTTTGCCTCACGTAATTTGACACTCTGTTGTTAGGTGCATTCATGTTAAGAATTACATTTTCTTGAAGAACTGACCCCTTTATCTTTATTTAATGTCCTTCTTTATCTCTAATAGTTTTCTGTAACTTAAAGTCTACTTGTCTGAAATTAATGTAGCTATTCGTGCTTGCTTTTCATTAGTGTTAGCATGGTATATTTCTCTCTATTCATTTAATTTTAATCTATATGTGTCTCCATATGTAAAGTGGGTTTCTGGTAGACAACATAGGGTTGAGGCTTGTCTCTTGATTCACTTTGACAATCTCTGTCTTTTAATTGGTGCATTCAGACCATTGACATTCATAGTGATTATTGATATGGTTAGATTATATCTACCATATTCGTTACTGTTATCTGTCACCTTTGTTCTTTAGTCGTATTTTTTTCTTCCACTCTTTTTCTGCCTTTCGTGATTTTAATTGAGCACTTTATATGATTCTATTTTCTCTCTTTTCTTAGCATATATACTTCTTTTTTACTTTCTTAAGTAGTTGCCCTAGAGTTTGCAATATACATCTAGTAATTGCCCTAGAGTTTATCCAAGTCTACTTTCAAATAACACTCTACCACTTCATGGGTAGTGTGAGTAATGTATAATAACAAAATAATACTAATTTCTCTCTCCTGTCCCTTGTATCATTGCTGCCATTCTTTTCACTTATATATAAGCATACATAGCCATATATATGTAGATATATGTGTGTATATATATACATACATATATATGTAAATATATACATAAGATTACATAATGAAATATATTGTTTTTATTATTATATTGAACAAATGATTATCTGTTAGATCATTTAAGAATAAAAAAAATAAAAGGTTTTATTTTACCTTCACTTATTCCTTCTTTGATACCCTTCCTTACTTTATGTAGATCCAAGTTTCTAATCAATATTATTTTCCTACTCTCTAAAGAACTTCTTTTAACATTTCTTGCAAGCCAGGTCCACTGGCAACAAATTCTCTCAATATTTGTTTTTCCAAGAAAGTCTTATTTCTTCTTCAATTTTGAAGGATAATTTCCAGGATATAGAATTCTAGGATAGTGGTCTTTTTCTCTCAACACTTTAAATATTTCGTTCCACTCTCTTCTTGCTTGCATGGTTCCTGAAGGGCAGTCAGATTTAATTCTTATCTTTGTTCCTCTATAGGTAAGGTGTTTTATTCCTCTGACCTCTTTCAGGATTTTTTCTTTATGTTTGATATCCTGTACTTTGAAAATGATATGCCTAGGTGTACATTTTGGGTTTGTTTTTTGTTTTTATTTTTTTGGCATTTATCCTCCTTGGTGTTCTCCTAGCTTCTTGAATCTGTGGTTTGTTATCTGACATTAATTTGGGGGAAATTCTCCATCATTATTGTTTCTAATATTTTTTCTGTTCCTTTCTTTTCCTTCTGGTATTCTCATTACACATATGATACACTTTTTGTAGTTTTCCTACAGTCCATGAATATTCTGTTCTGTTTTTCTCAGTCTTTGTTCTCTTTGATTTTAAATTTTCAAGGATTCTAATGATATATCCTCTGGCTTAGAGATTCTTTCCTCAGCTGTGGCCTGTCTACTAATAAGCCCATCAAAGGCATTCTTCATTTCTGTTACAATGTTTTTTATCTCCAGTATTTCTTTTTGTTTTTGTTTTTTTAGTATTTCCATCTCTCTGCCTACATTGGCCATCTGTTCTTGCACGCTGTCTATTTTATCCGTGAGAGATCTTAGCATATTACCTATAGTTTTAAATTTCTGGTCTGATAATTCCAACATTCCTGCCATGTCTTGTTCTGATGCTTGCTCTGTCTCTTCAAATTGTGTTTTTTGCCTTTTGCTATGTGTTGTAATTTTTTCTTGATAGTAGAGTGTGACTGTACTGAGTAAAAGGAAATGCTGTAAACAGGTCTTCAGTAATGTGATGATGAGGTGTGGGGGCAGGGAAGTGTTCTATAGTCCTATGATTAGGTCTCAGTTTTTTTGTGAGCCAATGCCTCTAGACTGTAAACTTCACAAGTGTTTCTCAGTTTTTTATGTCCCCTTAGGTGGAACAGGATGGGTAGAGTGGGCTGGAATTGGGTATTTCCCTTACCTAATTAGTCTCTGATAATATCCCAGCAGTTCAGGCTTTGGTTAACTAGTTTCCCCTGAGGGGAGGTCTTATTAAGAAGAACAGAGTACTCTGGAGTATTTCAAAATGGTTCCTTTCTCTTCCCACTACCTGAAGCCAAAGGGGATATTTCTCCTAGATTTATTGGGGGAAACTGGTGGAGCTCCAGAAGATAAATATGACAGTATCATTGACTGGGTCCCCCTGGAGTTTTGAACTCTCAGACTTGTCCACACTGAGCCTCCAGCAATTTGTCAATTACAGTTCGGATTTTTAGACCCTCTAGTCTCTGCTCTGGTAAGCCATGATTCCCTGTATGTCTTTAATCTTGGGGGTAATGGTTTGCCCTGTGTCCTCTCCTCTCTTACAAATCTAAGAAGAGTTGTTGATTTTTCTGTCTGTTCAGCTTTTTACTTCTTGTTATGAAGAGGGGCAACTTTCAGTTTCCTTATATGCAGAGCCAGAAACCCAAAGTCCTGCTATTTGATTTTGATGATACTGGAAAGGCATTATTTTTAAAACATTCATATTCTAATTTTTATTGGTTGATAATATAGGGAAATGATTGTATATATTTTCATTTTCCTGGAGACTTCAAAAATTTACTTATTAACTCTGGTAGTTTATCCACATATTATGTTGGGCTTTATATGTAATTATATCATTTGCATATAAGGATTTTTAAATTTTTTTCTTTAAAAATTTTATATTTTTATTTACCTCTTATTTTACTATTTTACCTCCTGTATAATTCTTTATTTATTTTTTTTTACTTCAGTGTAATTCTTAATAGAAGCGATAATGGCAAACATCTTTGTCTTATTTTAATTTCAAAGTGAGAAATTTCAACATTTATCCATTAAATTTTTTAGATACACTTTTGAAATTGTTTCTAGTTTTCTAAAATGTTTTTATTTGCCAAAAATAGATATTAATTTTATGAAGCACTTTCAAGCTATTGAAATAATTACACATATTTCTCTATTATTTTGAAGGTATGATACAGTACATAGATTTTTAAATGTTACACTAACATTTAAAACATCTTGCCTTTGTGGAATATGTCCAATTTAGACTTAAATTATAGTTTTACTTATTGCTTATTTTTTTCTGCAAATTTTTTTAAAGATTTTTGCATCAATTAAAGAGCTGTGTTCACTTATAATTTTCCTTTTAATAAAGTTATTTTCAGATTTTGTTATTGAGGTTGTGTAATATAAACAACCTTTCTTGCCTCATGTTTGCAAGAAGTAAGTCTTGACAATTATGGATCTGATATTTCTCAAAAGACGTTTTTAAATTAAAGACAGAATTTCTTAGAATATTTGCATTTTTTTTGTTGCTTTTTGTGTCAATATTACATGATATGGTTTTCCAGGAATTTGTATAATATATTTAAGTTTCAAATTTACTGGAATAGTTTTTAAAATATTCTCTTATGAATTTATTTATATCTGTAGGTAGTGTAGTGAGATTCCTGATATTGGTTATTGTGCTGTCTCACTTTTAGTTTTGATCAATCTGACTAAAGGATTCATCAGTTTGTGTTAGTCTGTTTCAAAGAAATGTCTTTTGGCTTTGTTTATTTTCTCAATTATATATTTGTTTCTCTTTCATTTGTATCTGCTCTTGTCTTTGCTTTGCCCTTCCTTCCTTCTACTTTGCTTAGAGACATGTTTGCTGTTCATTGCTTTTACTTGTTCATTGAGATGAACTTTTAGCTCATAGACTTGAGGCCTTGCCTGTTTATGGTGATGGGTTTTTTCTAAGCAAGTTCTACAAGTGAAGAAGTTTTTGTTTGTTTTTATAGTTTTTTTTTACTTTGCTGACACTGTTAGCTCATGTCTTTTCTCTATCTCCTTTCACTGTTAATCTCCTAAAATGTGTAGTCCAAATTCACTCTTCCTACTTCCTCCTCTCCTGATCCTTCTCGTAGTAACTTGAACCTTGACTTCCATCCCTGAGACTGCTTTCTTTTTTCTTCTGTTTTATTGAGAAATAATTTACATGCAATAAAATTCATCAATTATAACCATACTGTTTGAAGGTCCTTAAAAATGCATACAGTCGTGTAACCACACCACCAAAAACATGATTAGGATATTTTCATTTTCCAAAAAAGTTCCCTCATGCTCTTTTTCAGTCAATCCTTCCCTATACTCCTTGGGTTCTGACAACCACTAATCTTTCTTCTGCTATAGATTCACTTTCTTGAGAATTTGTTTATATGGAATCCTCATGCAGTGTGTAGTGTTTTATGTCTGGATTTTTTTCCTTAGCATAAGCCTGTTGAAATTCACCCATTGAGTAGTTTGTGAGTGTATAAGTAGCACATTCCTTTTTATTGCTGAGTAATATTTCATTGTGTGAATATACCATGCGTTTTTATTCATTCACACGTGTCATTTTCAGTTTGGTGTTATAATTAATAAAGCTGCCATGAATATTAGAATACAAATCTTTGCATGAACATAGGTTATCATATATTTTTGGTAATTATACAGGACGTGACTTGCTGAGTTTTATGGTGAGTTTATGTTTAACTTTCTAATTTACTATTTCTTAAATTGGCTGTAATATTTTACATTCAACCCTCAATATAAGAGAGTTCCAGTGGCTCCACAGCCTCTCCAACACTTGGTTTTGTCTCTGTTTTTAATTTCAGCCATTCTAGTGGATGTATAGTGATATCTTGTTGTTATTTTAATTTGAATTTCCCTAAGGACTAATGGTGTTGACCATATGTTCGTGTGTTTAATTCCTATTTATATATCTTCATTGGTGAACTGCCTTTTCAAAATTGCCCATTTATTTTGGATAATTTGTCTTACTATTGAGTTGTAATACTTATTTATATATTCTGAATACTGGTCTACTATCGAGTATGTATATTGTAAATTCTTTCTGGCCTGTCTTTTTGTACTTTTAGTTGTGTGTATGTATATGTGTTTTGTTTTTGAAGAGAAATATTTTTTATATCATACAAATAGATTTATCATCTTTTTCTTTTATGCTTTTTGAGGCCTGTTTAATAGATCATCGCCTCATCCAAAGTCACAAAGGTTTTCTTCTCACATTTTCCCTAGATGTTTGATGCTCTTAGCTTATGTCTTTAAGTCTTTGATCCCATTATATCTCAATTTTTTTGTGTGTATGGTTAGAAATAAATGTGTAGGTTTTGTTTTTATTTGTTTTATTTCCATATGGATAAACAATTGTTTTAGCACAATTTTTTGGAGACAGTACCATTTCCACAATAAATAACCTTGGCAAATTTGTCAAACATTAATTCCCCATTTATGTGTGTGTCTATTTCTGGGCTCTCTGTTCTCTTGATGGATATATATGTCCACTTATACACCAATATTACGCTCTATGATTATAGTTGCTTTATAGTCTTAAAATAATGTAGTGTTCTCCTTTTGTTTCCTTTTTCTTAATGATCACACTTCTTTGATGCCTTTGGTCTAATATAGGAAAACCTATGTTTCATATATTTTGTCAAGTTACCTCATTGTTTAGAGAAGAGGTAAATTCTCATGAAAGTTAATCATGCCTGGTAGGAAGCAGAAGTCAACCATAAGTTTTGATATATAGTATTTTAAATTTCATTTATTTCAAAATGTTTTCTAATTTCAGTTGTGATTTATTTTTAAATTTTTATTCAAAAACACATTTATAGATTTAATGTGGATTGCCTAGACCTTTGTATTATTGAATTATAGCTTAGTTCCTTTTGGTAAGAAAACAATCATTATATTACATTAAATTTTTTTTTTTAGTTTTTAAATATTTTTCATTTAGGTAATATCGGTTTATAACATTATATAAATTTCAAGTGTACATCATTATATTTCAACTTCTGCATAGACTACATAATGTTCATCACCAAAAGTCTAGTTTCTATCTATCACCATACAAATGTCCCCCTTTACACTTTTCACCCTCCCCCCACCCCCTTCCTTTCTGGAAACCACCAATGTTCTCTGTATCAATATGTTTGTTTGTTGTTGTTTTTATGTTCCACTTATAAGTGAAATCATACAGTATTTGTCTTTCTCCATCTGACTTACTTCACTTAGCATAATACCATCAAGGTCCATCTGTGTTGTCGCAAATGGCAAGATTTCATCTTTTTTATGGCTGAGTCCATTGTGTATATATACCACATCTTCTTTGTCTATTCATCCTTCAATGGACACTCAGGTTGCTTCCAAGTCTTGGCTATTATAAATAATGCTGCTATGAGCATAGGGGTGCATGTGTCTTTTCAAATTAGTGTTTTCATGTTTTCTGGATAAATACTGAGAAGTGGAAAAACTGGAACACATGGTAGTTCTATTTTTAATTTTTTCAAGGAATCCTCCTACTGTTTTCCATAGTGGCTTCGCCAGTTTACATTCCCACCAGCAGCATATGAAGGTTCCCTTTTCTCCACATCCTCTCCAACACTTGTTATTTCTTGTCTTTTTAATAACAGCCATTCTGATGGCATGAGGTGATATCTCATTGTGGTTTTGATTTGCATTTTCCCAATAATTAGTGATGTTGAACATCTTTTTCATGTGCCTGTTGGCCATCTGTATATCTTCTTTCGAAAAATGTCTGTTTAGATCTTGTGCCCATTTTTTAATTGGGTTGTTTGTTTTTGTTGTTGTTGAGTTGTATGCATCCTTTATATTTTTTGGATATTAACCCCTTATCAGATATACGATTTGCAAATATCTTCTCCCAATCAGTAGGTTGTCTTTCTGTTTTGTTGATGGTTTCCTTTTCTATGCAGAAGCTTTTTAATTTGATGTAGTCCCCTTTGTTTATTTTTCCTTTTGTTTGCCTTGCCTGAGGAGACATATTCAAAAAAATATTGCTAAAACTGATGTCAAAGAGTATAATGCGTGTGTTTTCTTTTAGGAGTTTTATGGTTTCAGGTCTTACATTCAAGTTTTTAAACCATTTTGAGTTAATTTTTGTGTATGGTGTAATCGTGGTCTACTTTCATGCTTTTGCATGTGGCTGTCCAGTTTTCCTAGCACCGTTTATTGAAGAGACTTTCCTTTCTCCATCGTATGTCCTTGGCTCCTTTGTCAAAAATTATTGTCCATAGGTGTGTGGGTTTATTTCTGGGATCTTGATTCTGTTCCATTCATCTGTGTGTCTGTTTTTCTGCCAGTACCACCCTGTTTGATTACTATAGCTTTGTTGTATGCTTTGAAATCAGGGAGTGCGATACCTCCAAATTTGCTCTTTTTCCTCAGGATTCCTTTGGCTATTTGGGGTCTTTTGTTGTTCCATATAAATTTTAGGATTCTTTGTTCTATTTCTGTGAAAAATGTTGTTGGGATTTTGATGGGGATTGTGTTGAATCTGTAGATTGATTTAGGTAATATGGACATTTTAACTATGTTAATTCTTCCAATCCATGAGCATAGAATATCTTTCCATTTTTTTGTGTTTTCTTTGATTTGTTCCAACAATGTTTTATAGTTTTTAGAGTACGGGTCTTTCACTTCCTTGGTCAAATTTATTCCTAGGTATTTTCATCTTTTTGTTGTGATTGTAGATGGGATTGTTTTCTCGATTTCTTTTCTGCTCTTTTGTAGTTAGTGTATAGAAATGCAACTGATTTTTGTAAGTTGATTGTGTACCTGCAACTTTATTGTATTCATTTATTATTTCTAATAGCTTTTTGGCAGATTCTTTAGGATTTTCTATTCATAAAATCACATCATCCAAAAATAGTGACAGTTTTACATCCTCCTGTCCAATTTGGATAACTTTTATTTGTTTTTCTTGCCTAATTGCTTTGTATAGGACATCCGAAACTATGTTGAACAACAGTGGTGAGAGTGACTGTGTTTCTATTGTTCCTGTTCTTAAAGGAGAGATTTCAGTTTTTCACCGTTGAGAATGATATTAGCCCTGGGTTTGTCACATATGGCTTTTATTATTTTGAACTACTTCACTTCTATACCCATTTTATTGAAAGTTTTATCATAAGTGGATGCTGAATCTTGTCAAATGCTTTCTCTGTGTCTATTGAGATTCATGTGATTTTTATTTTTCATTTTGTTAATGGTATATCACTTTGATATGTGGATTTTGAAATATCCCTGCCTCCCTGGAATAAATCCTATTTGATTGTGGTGTATGATCCGTTTAATGTATTAGTGTATTCAATTTGCTACTATTTTGTTGAGGAATTGCATCTATGTTCATTAGTGATATTGGATTGTAATTTTCCTTTTTGTGTTGTCCTTGTCTGGTTTTGGTATCAGGGTAATGTTGGCCTTGTAAAATGGGTTAGGAAACATCCCATCCTCTTCAGTTTTTTGCAAGAGGTTGAAATGGATAGGTATTAAATCTTTGAACTCACCAGAGAAGCCATCTGGTCCTGGACTTGTGTTTTTTGGGAGTTTTGATTACTATTTCAGTCTCTTTACTTGTGATTGGTCTATTCTGATTCTCTGTTTCTTCTTGATTCAATTTTGGGAGATTGTATAATTCTAAGAATTTATACGTTTCTTCTAGTTTATCTGATTTTTTGACCCATATCTTTTCATAGTATTCTCTTGTAATCCTTTCTATTTCTGTAGTATCTACTGTAATTTATCCTGTTTAGTTTCTGATTTTTTTTTTATTTGAGCCTTCTCTCCTTTTTTTCTTAGTGAGTCTAGCTAAGGGTTTGTCAAATTTGTTTATCTTGTCAAAGAACCAGCCCTTAGTTTCATTGATCCTTTCTCTTAAGTTTTTAGTCTCTATTTTATTTATTTCTGCTCTGATTTTTATTATTCCTTCTACTGACTTTGGGCTTTGTTTGTTCTTCTTTTTCTAGTTCTTTTCGGGATTGTGTTAGATTTTTTATTTGAGATTTTTCTTATTTTTTTGAAATAGGTCTGTATTGCTATAAATTTCGCTCATAGTACTGCTTTTGCTACATCTCATTAGTTTTGGTATGTTGTGTTTTCATTTTCATATATCTCCAGGTATGTTTTTATTTTTCCTTTGATTTCTTTATTGATCCAATAGTTGTTCAGTAGCATGTTGTTTAGTCTCTATGTATTTGTGGCTTTTCCAGCTTTCTTCTTGTAGTTGATTTCTAGTTTTATACCATTGTGGTCAGAAAAGTTGCTTGATGTGATTTCAATCTTTTTAAATTTATTGAGGCTTATTTTGTTTCCCAACATATGATCTATCTTTGAGAACATTCCATGTGCACTTGAGAAGAATGTGTATTCTGCTGCTTTTGGATGGAATGTTCTCTATATATCTAAGTTCATCTGGTCTAGTGTTTCATTTAAGGCTGATGGTTCCTATTAACTTTCTGTCTCGATGAGCTATCCGTTGATGTAAGTGGTGTTTTCTTATGATTAGCATGAACAATTAAAGTCCCCTACTATTATTGTGTTGCTGTCAATTTCTCTCTTTAGGTCTGTTAATCGTTGCTTTATATACTTTGTTGCTCCTATGTTATGTACATATATATTAATAAATGTTATGTCTTCCTGGTAGAATATCCCTTTCATCATTATATAATGTCCATCTTTGTCTCATTGTCTTTTTTGGCTTCAAGTCTATTTTGTCTGATGTAAGTATGGCTACATCTGCTTTCTTCTGGTTGCCATTTACTTGGAATACCATCTCCTATCCCTTCACTTTGAGCCTGTGTTTTTCTTTATAGCTGAGATGGGTCTCTTAGAGGCAGCGTTTGGTTGGGTCTTGTTTTTAATCCATCCAGTCACTCTGTGTTTTTTGCTTGGTGAATTCAATCCATTTACATTTGGGTTGATTATTGATATCTGAGTACTCAAAACTACCATTTTCTCTTTTTTTCCTGGTTGCTGTATATTTTCATTGTTTCTTTTTCCTTGTGTTTATGTCTGCCATTTCAGTTTGGTGGTTTTCTGTGATGTGTTTCTCAGTTTTCTCTCTTTTTTTGTTTTGTGACTCTGCTCTGAATTTTCATTTTGTGGTTACCATGAATTCTGCACAAAAAGTCTCATAGATAAGTTAGTCCTTTATCTGCTGATGACATCTTATCTTCATATGCCTAGGCAGGTTCTGTCCTTTTCCTCTTCCCCTTCTATGTTTTCGTTGTCACAAAATATCCTTTCTGTATTGTGTTTGTTACCAAATTTAAATAATTATAGTTATTTTTAATCCTTTCTTTCCCTTTACCCATTATGTTATAATTGTTTACTAACTTGTTCTGATAAAGAGTTGCAATTTTCTAATTTTGCTCTGTCTATTTATCACCTTGCTCAAAGTTTTGTATACCTTTGCCTTTTTTTTCAGGTAGGAGAGCTCCTGTCAACATTTCTTGTAAGGCAGGTCCAGTGGCAATGAACTCCCTCAGCTTTTGTCTGGGAAAACCTTTATTTATCCATCATATCTGAAAGATAACTTTGCTAGATAGGATTTTTGGCTGTCAATTTTTATCTTTTAATATTTTGAATATATCATTCTATTCTCTCCTGGCCTGTAGAGATTCTGCTGAGAAATCTGATGATAGCCTAATGGAGGTTCCCTTGTAGGTTATTATTTTTTTTTTTTCTGGCTGCCTTTAATATTCTTTCTTTGTCATTGACTTTTGACAGTTTTATTATCACATGTCTTAAAGAAGGTCTTTTTACATTGAGATAATTGGATGTGCTATTATATTCATAGATTTGTATATCCAGTTCTTTCTCCAGGTTTGGGAAGTTCTCCCCTATTATTTCTTTAAATAAGCTCTGTTCTCTCTTCTCTCTCTTTTCTCCTTCTGGGTTACCCTTTATCCTTAGGTTGCCATTTCTAATGAAATTGGAAAATTCTCATAGAATTTCTACATTTTTAAAAAATCTTAGTTCTCTCTCCTCTTCTACCTATGTCATTTCTAGGTTGCTATTTTTGACCTTACTAATTCTCTCTTGCATATGATCTGTTTTATTTCAGTGCTTTCTATGCATTCTTCATCTCTTTTATTGAGTTCTTTAGCTCTAGAATTTCTGTTTACTTCTTTTTTTTTATGGTTTCAATCTCTTTGGCAGAGTATTCCTTCTGTTCAGTGATTTTATTTCTGAGCTCATCAAACTGCCTTTCTGAGTTTTCTTGAAGCTCATTGAGTTTCTTCATGACAGCTATTTTGAAGTCTTTATCAGTTAGATCACAATCTTTCATGACTGTATGTTTGGTTTCTGAAGAGGTGTTACTTTCTTTTTGTAATGACATTTGATTGTGACTTTTCCTGGTGCTTGCTGAGTTACTCTCTGCCAGCACATTTGTCATAGCAAACATTTTTCTTATTTAGATATAGCTTTGTTTGTTTTGATCCAAATTTTTCTACCAGTTGGAGATTAAAGGCCTTTCTTTTGTTTTTCAGTAGGTGGTGCTATAATGCTAGTTTTTGTTTCCTCTTACTTGAGCAGCTTCTGGCTATATTTGGGGATCTGCATGTTCTACCCTCTGCCACGTCTATTTGGGGTGTTGTCAGTATTCTTTTCATCACCAAATGCACCTCTGGGAATCATTGATGCCTTGCTGTTGCCAGTGTTGATGCAGTCACTGGCCAGGGGTACAGGGATGGCTGATGCCTTTGTTGTGTCTAGGATCACCTGGTTTGGAAGCTCTGCTGCTGTGTCCAGAGGAGGGAAAGTGTGGAGTGGGAACCAGATTCAAGGGTACCACCTCTGCTGTTGCCTGTTACCTTGTGGCTGAAGGTGTCACTGCAATGGGGATTTTGAAGTCCTGTGGATGCCTTTGCTCCTGCTACCAGGCTCTAAGCCACAACCAGGGGCCCCAGATCATGGGGCTGTGCCTCCACTGCTTCCCACTGGGTTCTCTGGGGCCGAGTGCAGCTGGCTTAGCCACCACAACTGGGGGTCCAAGATCTTGGGCACTGACTCTACTGTTACCCCATTCAGCCTCCTCTATGTGCTCCAATCCATCCACCTTCATATTTACCAATATATGGATCTCCCTGGCATCCTGGTGTGTTGGGCAATGTAGCTTTTGTTGGGTTATAGAATGTTTTACATGCAATAGATTGAAGGGGAGAGACAAAGGGATCCTTTCATGCTGCCATGATGATAATGTTCTCACAAGAGTCTTATATATGCCTTTTGTATATAATCAATGTATTACATTTTAAAACCTAAATATTGAGATTATTTTCTGGCTCAGAATTTGATCAATTTTTCTAAATGTTCAATTTTCATTTGAAAATAATATATATCCCCTGTTGTTAGGTTCAGTCTTCTATAAATGGGCATTAGGTGAATTTTTAAAATTATGTTTTTCAAATCTGTTGTATCCTGTTGATATTTCTTTATATCCTATTGATATTTCATATTTCACCCAACAGTGAATGATACATGAGTGATACATGTAAAAATCTTTTAATACATAATATATGATACCTCATTTTGATATGGTATCTCTTGTAATACTTTTTGATTTAAAATCTACTTTTTATATGATCAAGATATTTTCAAAAACGTTCATTTGGGTAGTGTTTGCATGATATATCTTTACACTTTTATTTTCAACTCTTGTAAATGTTTATAAGTATAACTTATGTAAGCTGCATAAATCACACCCACAATACTTGTATTTTAATTTGATTATTAGCACATTTACATTTAAGGTTCATATCATTATATTTGGTTTTAAATATGTCATCTCACTATTTCCTTTACTTGTCCCATCTGCTGTTTTTCCTAATTTTCTCTTATTTTATTGTAATTTCATTTTTTAATTCTATTTATCTTTTATTACCTGAGATTGGTAGTTATACACACTTTTATTCTTCTCTTGTGGCTACTATATAGATTAAAATCTGCATCTTTGACTTAGCAAAATCAAAAGTTACTTGTTGCTTTCTTCCATATTCCCAGACAATACCCTGAATTAACTTTATCTCCAGTTACCCCTATCCAGAATTATAAACTATTGTTAACTGTATATTTTAAATCATAGTTTATTCCTATTATTGCCTTATACAGTCAATGATCATTTAGTTTACCTACTTATTTCTCTGACTCATCATTAATTTTCTCAACTTAAGTATGCCTGTGCTTATCACTGATTATGATATTTAAATTTGGAGTTTATTTTCTTTCATCACTTTAATTCACCATTGTATTGTCTTCTGTTGCCACCGTTTCTATTGAGAAGTTGGTACTCACATCCATTTTGGCACCTTTGAAAGTAATCTGCTTTGTACTCTGCTTTTAACATTTTTCTTTATCTTTAACTTTGGGAATTTTATTATGATGTGTCTAGGAAAAGTATTTTCCTTAGGGATCCTTGAATGGGTAAGTTGATGTCTTTTACCATTAAAAAAATATGTTTCAGCTTTTGTCTTTTTAAGATAGTTTCTCCACTTTTCTCTCTTCTTGTTTTTTGTGAATTCCAATTACGTATTTGATAGACCTTATCATTTTATATCTATAGAACATTATCTTGTCTTCATTATTTTTATTACTTATCACTATATGCTTCATTCTTTTTTTTTTTTTTTTTTTAAAGATTTTATTTATTCAGTTTTTTCCCCCCAAAGCCCCAGTAGATAGTTGTATGTCATAGGTTCACATCCTTCTAGTTGCTGTACGTGGGACTCGGCCTCACGTTGGACGGAGAAGTGGTGCCTCGGGGCGCTCCCGGGATCCGAACCCGGGCCGCCAGCATCAGAGCGCGCACACTTAACCGCCAAGCCACGGAGCCGGCCCTATATGCTTCATTCTTGATACTTTTCTTCCGATCTATTTTCCAGTTCAGTAAGACTCTCCTAAACTGTCTTTTCTCCTGTTAAGTCCTTACATTGAATACTTAATTTCACTTGTTTTATGTTCCTGGATTTCATTTGGATTTTTTATATTTTATAATTCTATGCTGAAATTTGAAGTATTATATTTAATTTCCTTGAACATATTAAGTATATTTATTTTAAATTTAGGTTTTGAGGACTACAGTGGCTAGATCCCTTATGAGGGTGTTTTTACCATCTCCTGTATCACATGGGCTAATTCGCATCATTTCTTCTTCATGTGTCCCCATTATTATTCTTTTTATTGAGTGGTAGTATTTTATATATAAACTTATAGAAATAATTTAAAGTCTGGATGAAGTTATCTTCTTCAGAGAGGATACATATTTCCTTCTGCCAGTTAGTCAGTGGCATTAGCAATCTTATTTCTTCTCATTTCAATTTTGGGAAATGAAATGATTAAATGCTGGGCTTCAGTACCTTTGAAGAGTTACCTGCATTTGGTTCACCTCAATCTGGCTTTGTTTTTGGGGTGTCCAACCCAAAATATGGGTGGTTTATTACCTCTCCTTGTCAGGCTCTGGATACCGGGTTTGTCTCCCTCATTTACCTCTTTCTAAGTTGCCAGGGAAACTGGAAATTTAAGGAAAAATGGACCTCAAATGCTCAGCTCAGCTTAACTCTCTGAGTTTCCTTCCTCTCCTGGTTTTTGTCACAGTAATTTTTATTTCCTGGTTATCCCTCAAATGTTTGCAATCAGACTTAAAAGAAGGTATTGTCCGAGATTTTTTAGTTGCTTCAAACTTTCTAATCCTCCATTGAAAGAATCCTCTCACCATTTAAAAAACAGTTTATTTAATTTAAAACACTAGCTCTATATATTCAGGTTGATAAGCATATACTGTATTATTCAAGAGTTGCACAAATGAAAAGAAAGATACAAAAGTGAGTAGAAAATATCAGGGAAAAGGAGGTGATAAATGTGCAAAAACAGTATAGTGAACACATTAATATGGAGTTATTTTTTTTTATGATAACTACAGACATAAGAGATTCATATGAGAAGAAATAGGAGTATATGGAAAGTAGCCATGTGATAAGTAAGGCAAAATGATTATTATAAGAAATTATCATATATTTAAAAAATTATAAACAAAATAAATTCCAAATTGGGCAAAGATAAAACAATAAGTTCCTGAGAATCACAATTTAAAATTTTTTCAATTATTACACAGTATTTTATTCATGAGTTTATCTAAATATCTACATTTTCTTTGGAATGTCTGTCAGATCCCATGTGTATTTCCCATAAATTAATGCAACTACAATAATTCACATTACATTAATGTAATAAATGATTAAAGATAAATGAGACAATAACTTTCTGTTCAATTAATTGGAAAGGCTTTACTTTAAATGCAATAGACATAGTGAACTGTGTTGAGAAGTGTGGCATTTTAAATTCTCATCTGTTCTCTTCCACTTTTTGTGCTCACCAGATGCATTCATTAACCCACTCACCAAATATTTATTATGCATCTGGTACATTCCAAGAATTGTCCTAGAATCTGGAGACACAACAGTAGAAAAGACAGATTTATTTCCTGTAAAGCTCAGAGTATAGAGGATAATAACAGCCATGTATTTAGGAATTACTATGTGCCAAGTAATTTACATAATTTATCTCATTTAATCTTTAAAATTTCTCACAGAAACATTATTATTGTGATTGTATCCCACAGGAAAGAATTGAAAATTCTTGAAAATTTTTTGTCTTCAACCTTACATACTAATGTCAGACAATTTTGGAATTTAGGTCTTTCTAACTCAAAAAGCTAGAGTGATGCTGCTTCATGATTTGCATTATTTTTCTAGCTTAAAATTCCTACTTAGCTTATATTATTCTCTTATTTAGCTTTTATGTTGAAGAATACCTTTTCCCAAATCTTATAATGCTCTTACTCAAGAGATGGAATCTGGAGCAACATGTGAAAATATTTTATTTTTGTTATTGTAGGTCAGTTCTTAATTACATTATAGAGATGGAAAATTTTCCTCTCTGGTATATAAGATTTATGTAGCCTGAAATTTTTTATGTGAAGATCTAAGACATTCTAGAGTCATAAGTGGTTGCCTGAAAGTTAGATTCCTCTGATTTATTTGGAATATTCATGGATTAGTTAGTATTATAGTAGTTCCAAAATGGCAAAATCCTACAAATAGATGATACTGCCCTAAACAAAGCTGTCTTTGATTTGAAGATGAAGATTTACTTTAAAGCTTATTCTTCCTATATATTCTGACATGATCTATTTGCCTACTCCGGAATTTGTTAGGGGGAGGCTGAACTGGGGAGAAATTACATGTCATGGAAGAAGTTCTTAACTGTATATAAATCTTTGCAACTACTTACAACTTTGAGTTACGTTTCAAAAATCATTTGTTTGCTTTCATGATGCTTGCAGGCATCATGAATTAAACTGAGAGGCCAATAGCTTTCTTCTTTATGTGACTCTAGAAAAATGGTGGAGCTTGGGTTTGCCCTGAAAATGGTAACACGAATGCTGATACAAAAGATAATGCTATGTGATAAAAAATTTATCTGTGGATAATAGAAAATTGATTTACTGGACTTGAGTTAATTATCTTCAAGAGTATTGCTATCCATTTACAAGTATTTAAAACCAATTTGTAATACAAAATATTTTGTAAGTTCTAGCTGTTTGTATGCATAATGTATTCAAATTTAGAAGAGTGTATCTTCCTTACCAGTAGGAAGAATAAATTTTAAATCTGAAAACAGGAAATTGTAAAAATAAAAAAAAATTAAAGCCTTTTCAAATAAACATGATAAAAATATTCTTCACGAATAATGAAACAAACATTATCAAATCAGATTAACATTTCCGACAAAGAGAAGAAAAGCGTACCAGTACGTACTTCATAACAATTATAAATATACTGCTAGCTACTTGAATCACAGTTTCCATTTTCAAAGATCATCAGAAAATCTCTTCATGCAAGTTTTATTTCTTTTTTCTCACTTTGACATTATTTTTTAAATATTGGTGTGCTAGGCTGTGAATAAAATTATACTAAAGTTTCTCTTAACCTAAAAATATTTCTGTCAATATTTTCTTTGAAATTATTTGTATCTTGCTTCAATTTTTAGTTTTCCTTGGCATCATTCATATGAAAATTTCTAACCTCTTCTTTCTATAAAATGATCTATGAAGGAAGAAAAAATAAAGAGCATCACATCAGGACAAAAATATGAAATTTAAATGCTCATTATTTAAGTCATGTAATCATCAAGCACTGGGGATCCAGCTTTAAATCAAGGCATAAAGTGTATAAAGGCTCAGTCACCTCAATGCTACATGCTCTACAGGTCACAAAATTGTTGATAAATTACTAAACATCTGGCTTATTTCTTTGCTATAGTGATTAAAAATTCTAATCTTTGCAAATCTGGCATGTTACATAACACGGTTGTTAATCATTTTCCAAGCAATAACAGATATCGTTTAAGTTTATGTCTCATAAATCTTTTCTGGACTTACTTTTAAGGAAGCATTCTGGGTTATGTATGATAAAATCAGGCAATGAAGATGCATTTGTTAAAATCATACCAAAGATTTTAAAAAAATCTTTTAGTATGGATGTATTAATAACTTCAATTGTTTATCTCTTTCTATATTTGTAACCCTGCAAATTTTGGATTTTCCAGCCTTCATATTGCATGAGCCAATTCATTATGTATACCCACATCCTATAGGTTCTGTTTTTCGGGAGAACACTGATTAAGATACCATTAGAGGGCCGGCCCCCTGGCTTAGCGGTTAAGTGGGGCGCTCTGCTACTGGCAGCCCGGGTTCGGATCCCTGGCGCGCACCGACGCACCGCTTCTCCGGCCATGCTGAGGCCTCGTCCCACATACAGCAACTAGAAGGATGTGCAACTATGACATACAGCTATCTACTGGGGCTTTGGGGGGGGAAAAAAAAAGGAGGATTGGCAATAGATGTTAGCTCAGAGCTGGTCTTCCTCAGCAAAAAGAGGAGGATTAGCACAGATGTTAGCTCAAGGCTGATCTTCCTCACAGGCACAAAAAAGATACCATTAGAACCTACTGAAGGATGAAACATAAATTGAGGGGAGTTGCCATGTTGGGCCCAGCCAAAGCCAGTGTAAGTCAATCACTAGCCAGTCAATCCTGACAAGATGATCAGTCTCCTAACGGACACCAGCTGACTTCAGGTGCATAAGCAATAAACACATTTCTGTAAGCCACTGGGATTTTTTAATGTTATGTAGCATCATTATAAAAATAAATTACTTATATAGGAACTAAAGTTTCTCAATGCCTAAGATACTTTCCAATTATTAAGCGCTTTTTGAAACTTTTTCTAACTTTGAATTTAAACAGGGCATTGTTTACCAAGTGACTAACAGAATTGTATTTTGTTCAAATTTTTAACGAAAGCATATTTCTGAAGTTTTCCCAACTCATTATTCATCAAAACCAATAAATCTTTGAAAATTATCATTATATTTTATAATTTAAGTGTGATACCTCACTTATGTAGAAACATTTGAGATGTAAAATTGCTTACATTTAGTTATATCAGTCTGAAAGCTACACATTATTTGGAGGTGAGTTCAAGCACATGACTACAGGTCTCAACGAGGATGGAAAAGAATTTTTGATAGAAGGGTTCTTGATGCTCTTAATACTTGTTTCACTTGTTGTCATGCTTCTATAAAATATCTTCTACTACACAGAGTACTAAATGTTCAAGAAAGTAATGGGGTATTAGATACTCCCAGTTTTTATAATAAAATTCAAATTGCAAATCTAATTCTTAAGTTCAATTTTACAAATCACTTTTTCTCTTTCCTAATGAGTAAAGCAGGTAAATTTAAGAATAACTAAAAGTATATATCAATAATATATCTAATTAAACCTAAAAAATCCCTAAATACTGGAGAAAAACATAAAAACAAAGTTATTTAATTTAAGATAAAATTAATTTTAATTTTGTCTTCAGCTAACATATATATGTGTATGTATATATACACACTGCTATATATATAACTCTCAAATTATGTATTATATATTGCATATATATTATAATATATATGCATATACTTATGTATTACATATGCATATGCAGATATACATATATTATACATATGTACACATACATATTTGCATATACATATTATACATATGTACATAGTTTGTGGTCTACCCTAGCATTTCAGGGAATTCTAGAAACGTATCTAGGCAGTTATATAATTTTATATTTTGTGTAATTGAAGCAAAATCCTGCTAATTATTTGAATCTCTTTCTTTCCAGGACCCTCTCTACTTCTTAGGGCTGTAATACCCTTATAAACAGATATAGTCCCAAGGAACTGACGCTGAGTTAGTACACTCATCTCCTTTCTGTGTAATTCATTTATTTACTCATATGTTATGAGAACATTTGTTGAATGCCTACAAAGCACCAAGTAAAGTCCTTTTCTCTGGAAATTAAAACTTAGACACAGTCCGTGCCTTCAGCTGGCTCACAGCCCTGGAATAACTTGCCAAATAAACACTACACTCAAATTCTTGGCTCTTTTTGGAAAATCCTCAAGTAAGATGACTAACAGGGTAAATAAAATTTCTCTGAACTATGCTGTGACAGCGAGAGGTAAGACAATAAAGGTTAGTGTTCATTTGATAAGTGTAAACTGCTTCAGATTTCACTTACTAGTGGGTCAATAGCTGCACTCTAGATCTGTGTAGATTTACTTCAGGAGAGGTAACAGATCTTGTAGCTACAACAGATTGTAGCTGATTGGCATCACAATCTGATTAAGGTTGTAATCATATATGGTCATTCTTCACTTCACAAATGACTCTTTTAAGGACCAATTAGATAAATTAAATGGGGCTAAGACAGGAATCATATCTCTTCCTCTCACAGTTTTAATGGTGGCACTAATTTTTGAAGTTTCCCCAAGGAGGTGGTATTACCTTTAGTTTATTATCAAAGCAATGGAGGGTCCCACTTATGGGCCAGGTAGATATTGTGGGGGTGGGCAGTTACCGGGCTTCCACTTAGCCTTTACTACCATAGTATCCCTCACTCATTGAGCCTAGGAACTATCAATGGGTCCATGATTCCACCGGAAGTGCTGTTAGATGGACTTGGGCTAAGTCTTTATTTAACCTCTAACCTCTTCAAGTCTCCATTCTCACTCTTGGACTTCAGTGGCATTTTGAGTCTCTCTGGGTCAATATAAGCTCAGAGTTGGTATCTAATAACCCCCAAAGGTATAGTATTGATCTTTCTCAAGTTTACAGTCACCTGGAAAATAGAAAACACATGAAGGAAGATTCATGGACTACACATGTGAATATGAAGCAGGATCTTTCCTCAAAAAGACAGTCTCCACCTCAGTCAAGGGACCCAAGCCTAAGAACTAGCTTAGGTTTGGAAACTGAATAATAGACCATGAATTCCCACTATTGTGAATTGTGTTATGATGCTTAAATTTTCCCCCCAATATACATCAAGTAGCACTTTCACAGGGTGCCTATCTATTTCATTTTCAGGAACTTGGTGATTAATTAACCATCACTAGAGATTTCTCATTAAACAGTAGTCTGTTATTACTCCATTCTCACGGCTTACTGTGGTAACTGTGCTCACCTCTCAGATAGTTAACATAACTTGGCCTCTACTCCTCCAGGATCACATTATTTCTATTGAAATGACAGAATACAATTTCATTGCAATATTTGTATATCATCTCTGACCTACAAAGGTGAGCCACCACAAACATCTTCAAAGATGCTGGTGTCCTCCTCAACCTGGGGAATGCAATATCCCATTAGGCATTTGCAGGACTAGCTAAGCAGGTTGCGTATAATAGATTCATTGTAAGAAACCCATTTCCTACAATCCAAGATTTTTTTTTCTCTATTGTAGGCCTGAGAAATTCAGTCATTTCAAACTCATTAACTGTAGTCCAATATTGAGTCCAGGCTTTGATTAACTAACTTAGCAGACTATTAACACCACTCCAGGGAGCTAAATTCAACACATTGAATAAACCCTTATTTCTAGGACAGCACATCTTTGAAGTGATTTTCCTATTTACTCCTATATTCTGTCCTCCTTGATCTAATAACCTTAAATCCCTCAACTGGAAGTTTTTAGAAGTAGGCAAATAATCTGATAAATTTTAACAAGACACTCATCTTCTGTGATAGTTAATTGACCAAAGAGCAATAAGTTCAGGGAGATCACTCAGGAAATTTTGCAAAATCTAAGGGAGATATGAGAGAGGCTTACATGAGGGCTGTATCAATGGTAATAGTAAGAAATGGTTGGATTCAGGTATAAAGGTAATAAAAGCATTCAAATCCAGGTAGTTGATTTGACTAAAAATAAAAAAGGTGGTTGGTATATTTAATACTTTGAAAGTAAAGCTTCTAAGACTTAATGGCAGTATTAGTTTTGATTTGCTTTTTCTTATAAAGGGTTAATTTCAGGAATATTATTTAAAATTTTTTTCTTAGCTTTATTAAAATATAATTGACGTATAATATTGTATAAGTTTAAGATATACAATTTGACAATTTAATATGCATATATATTGTGAAATGATTACCACAATAAAGTAGTTAACACATCCATCATCTTACATAGTTACCATTTTTGTGTGTGGTGAGAACATTTACTTACACCTTGCATAGTTACCTTTTTGGGTGTGTGGTGAGAACATCTGCTCTCTCAGCAACTTTCAAGTACACAATTGTTGTTTATTGTTAAATATAGTCACCATAATGTACATTAGATCCCCAGAACTTATTCTAATAACTGAAATTTGTACCCTTTTTTTTTTTCCTTAAGGAAGATCAGCCCTGAGCTAACATCGATGCCAATCCTCCTCGTTTTGCTGAGGAAGACAGGCCCTGAGCTAACATCTATTGCCAACCCTCCTCCTTTTCTTCTCTTTTTTCCCCAAAGCCCCAGTAGATAGTTGTATGTCATAGTTGCACATCCTTCTAGTTGCTGTATGTGGGACGCTGCCCCAACATGGCAGGAAGCGGTGCATCCGTGTGCTCCAGGGATCCGAATCCGGGCCGCCAGTAGTGGAGCACGCACACTTAACCGCTAAGTCACTGGGGCCGGCCCCTGAAATTTATAGCCTTTGACCAACATCTCCCCATTCCCCCATCCTCCAGTGCCTGGCAACTACCAATCTACTCTCTGATTTTGTGAAATCAACTTTTTTAGATTCCACGTATAAGCAAGATCATACAATATTTGTTTTTTTTTGGTGTGACATTTAACTTAGCATAATACCCTCAAGGTTCATTGTTGCAAATGGCAGGATTTCCCCTTTTTATGGGTTGAATGATATTCCGTTGTGCATGTGAGTGTGTGTGTATACATATATACATATGTATACATATATATTCACACACACAAAGGAATATATATGTGATATATATATAATACTTTCATTCTCCATTCATCCATCAAAGGATACTTGTTTCCATTGTCTTGCCTATTGTGAACAACGCTGCAATGACATGGAGGTGCAGATATCTCTTCAAGATAGTGATTTCGACTCCTTTGGATATATACCCAGAAGTGAGATTGCTGGATCATATGATAGTTCTATTTTTAATTTTTTGAAGAATGTCCATACAGTTTCCCATAATGGCTGTACCAATATACATTCACATCAACAGTGTACAAGAGTTCCTTTTTCTCCTCATTTTGCCAACACTTGTTATTTCTTGACTATTTGATAATATCCATTCTAACAGGTGTGAGGTGATATCTCATTGTTGTTTTGATTTGCATTTCCCTGTTGCCTGTTGATATTTGCATTTGATTTGCATTTCCCTGTTGCCTGTTGATTAGTAGTGTTGAGCACCTTTTCAAGTACCTGTTTCCCATTTGTATGTCTTTTTTGGAAAAATGTCTACTCAGGTCCTTTACCTGTCTTTTAATTGAATTATTTGTTTCCTTGCTATTGAGTTGTATGTGTCCCTTATATGTTTTGGATATTAACTGCTTATCAGATGTATGGTTAACAAGTATTTTCTCCCATTCTGTAGGTTGTCATTTCATTTTGTAGATTGTTTCTTTTGCTGTGCAGAAGCTTTTAAGTTTGATACAGTCCTACTTGTTTGTTTTTATTGTTTCTTTTGCTGTGTAGAAGCCTTTTGGTTTGATATAGTTCCACACACTTATTCTTGCTTTTGTTGCTTGTGCTTTTGGTGTCATATCCAAAAAAAATCACCTCCAAGACCAATGTCAAGGAGTTTTCACCTGTGTTTTCTTCCAGGAGATTAACAGTTTTATGTCTTACATTTAAGTCTTTAATCCATTTTGAGTTAATTTTTGTGAGTGGTGTGAGATAGGAGTCCAGTTTCATGCTTTTGCATGTGAATATCTGCTTTTCCCAATACCATTCATTGAAGAAACTATCCTTTCCTCATTGAGTATTCTAGAATCCCTTGTCAAATATTAGTTGATCTTATATGTGTGAGTTTATTTCTGGGCTCTCAATTCTGTTCCATTGATCCATGTATCTGTTTATATGCGAGTATCATACTATTTTTGATTCCTATAGCTTTTTAATATAGTTTGAAATCAGGAAGTGTGTTACTTCCAGATTTGTTATTTTTTCTCAAGATTGCTTTCTCTATTCAGGGTCTTGTGTGGTTCCATATGAATTTTAGGATTTTTTTTTTTCTATTTCTGTGAAAAATGTCATTAGAATTTTGATAGGGATTGCATTGAATCTATAGATGGCTTTGAGTAATATGGATATTTTAACAATATTAATTCTTCTGATCCATGAACATGGGATATCTTCCCATTTATTTGTATCTTTTTCAATTTCTTTCAATATCTTATGGTTTTCAGTATACAGATCTTTCACCTCCTTGGTTAAATTTATTCTTAAGTTTTTTCTTGTTTTTGATGCTATTGTGAATGAGGTTTTTTATTTTTATTTATTTATTTATTTATTTATTTATTTATTTATTATTTGTTTATTTATTTTGTGAGGAGATCAGTCCTGTGCTAACATCTGCCAATCCTCCTCTTTTTTGCTGAGGAAGATTGGCCCTGGGCTAACATCCGTGCCCATCTTCCTCCACTTTATATGGGACGCCGCCACAGCATGGCTTGCCAAGCAGTGTGTTGGTGCACGCTCGGGATCCAAACCGGCAAACCCCGGGCTGCCCCAGCAGAGCGCGCGCACTTAACCACTTGCACCACCAGGCTGGCCCCTGAATGAGGTTTTTTAAAAATTCCTTTTTTCATAGTTTGTTGTTAGTGTATAGAAAAGCAGCTGATTTTTGTTCATTGATTTTGTATTCTGAAGCTTTACTGAATTTGTTTATTAGTTCAAAATGTTTATTTTTAGTGGAGTTTTTAGGGTTTCCTATATATAAGATCATGTTATCTACAGATTTTACTTCTTCCTTTCTGATTTGGATGCCTTTTATTTCTTTTCTTACCTTATTGCTCTGGCTAGGGCCTCCAATACTATGTTGAATAGAAGTGGTGAAAGTGGGCACCTTTGTCATGTTCCTGATGTTAAAGGAAAAGCTTTCAAACCTTCACTATTGTGTATGATGTTAGCTGTGGGCCTGTCATATATGACCTTTATTATGTTGAGGTATGTTCCTTCTATACTCAATGCATTGAGAGTTTTTATCATGATAGAATGTTGAATTTTGTGAAATTCTTTTTCTACATCTATTGTGATAATCATATAGTTTTTATTTTCATTCTGTTAATGTGATATATTACATTTATGATTTGTGTATGTGAGCTGTCCTTTCAACCCAGAGATAAATCTCATTTGATCATGGTGTAAGATCCTTTTAATGTGCTGTCATATTCGTTTTCCTGGTATTTTGTTCAGAATTTTTGTATCTATATTTTGTCAGGCATAATGGCCTGTAATTTTCTTTTCTTGTAGTGTTCTTATCTGGCTTTGGTATGAGGGTAATGCTAGCCTTGTAAAATGAAATTGTAAGTGTTCCTTCCGTTTCAATTTTTTGGAAGAGTTTAAATGTTTGGTGGAATTTACCTGTGAAGTCATCTCTTTGAGCCTTTTCTTTTTTGGGAGATTTTTGGCTATTGAGTCAATCTCCGTACTTGTTATTGGTCTGCTCAGAATTTCTATTTCTTCATGTTTTAGTCTTGATATGTTGTATGTTTTTCAGAAATTATTCATTTTTCCAAGATGTCCAGTTTGTTGGCATATAGCTGTTCATAGTAGTCTCTTATGATCCTTTATATTTTCTGTGGTATCAGTTGTAATACCTCCTCTCTCATTTATTATTTTATATATTTGAGACTTCTCTTTTTTTTGTCTTGGTTAGTCTAGCGAAAGATTTATCAATTTTGTTTATCTTTTCAAAACACCAACTCTAGCTTCATTGATTTGTTTTTCTATTATTTTCCTTGTCTCTATATCATTTATTTCTGTTCTGATCTTTATTATTTTCTTCCTTCTGGTGACTTTGGGCTTAATTTGTTCTTTTTTTTCTAGATCCCTAAGGTGTAACATTAGGTTGTTTCTTTGAGATCTTTCTTTTTTCTTAATGTAGACATTTGTAGCTATAAACTTCCTCTTAAACCTGTTTTGTTGCATTCCATGAGTTTAGTGTTTCCATTTTTGTTTATCTCTAGATATTCTTTGATTTCTCTTTGATTTCCTCTTTGATACATCATTGTTTAGGAGTATATTGTTTAATTTCCATGCGTTTGTGAATTTTACAATTTTCCTCCAGGTGTTGATTTCTTTTTTTCATATCATTGTGGTCAAAAAAGATACCTGATATAATTTCAATCCTCTTGAATTTTTTAGACTTGTTGTGTGGACTAGGATATGATCTAATTTGGAGAATATTTCTTGTGCATTTGAGGAGAATGTATATTCTCATGCTGTTGGATGGAATATTCTGTATATGTCTATTATGTCCGTTTGATACATAGTGTTTTTTAAGTCCACAGTTTCATTCAGTTTTCTTTCTGGATGATTTATTCATTGTTGAGCGTGGGATATTAAAGTCCCCAACTATCACTGTATTGCTATTTATTTCTCCTTTTGTTATTGTTAATATTTTCTTTATATTTTTGGGTGCTCTGATGTGTTTATAGATATTTAAAATTATATTATCTTCTTTATGAATTTACTTTTTTATCATTATATGATGACTTTTTTTGTCACTTGTTACCATTTTTAACTTAAAGTGTATTTTGTCTTATATAAGTCTATTTTGTCTTATATAAGTCTATTTTGTCTCGTATGGTTACCATTTGCATGTAATATCTTTTTACATCCCTTCATTTTTAGCCTATGTGTATCCTTAAAGCCAAAGTGAGTCTCTTGTAGTCAGCATATCATTGGATCTTGTTTTTTTTCATCCATTCAGTCATTCTGTCTTTTGATTGGTGAATCAAATACACTTACATTTAAAGTAATTATTCCTAGGTAAGGACCTACTATTGCCATTTTGTTAACTGTTTGCAGACTGTTTTGTAGGTCCTTTTTTCCTTTATTTCTCTCTTGCTGCCTTCTTTTGTGATTTGATGACTTTTTGAGGTTATAGGCTTTGATTCCTTTATATTAATTTTTGTGTATCTGCTATTGTTTTTTCCTTTGTGGTTACCATAAGGCTTATATAAAATATCTTGTAGTTATAATATCCTAGTTTAAGCTAATAAGAACTTAACTTTGATAGAATACAGAAACTCTATGCCTCCCCCCCTTACATTTTAGGTTACTGATGTTATAATTTACATTTTTATTTTTTACATTGTGTGTCCAATAACAAATTACTGTAGCAATAGTTATTTTTAATACATTTATTTTTTAACTTTAAACTAGAATTGAAAGTATTTCATGCACCACCATTATAATATGAGACTATATATTTACCTTTTCCATGACTTTTACACATTCATATGTCTTCAAATAGTTATTTGGCATCCTTTCATTTCAGTTTGAAGAATTCTATTTAGCATTTCTTGTAAGACAATTTAGTTGTGATGAATCTCCTAGCTTTTTTAGTTTGGGAAAGGATTTACCTCTCCTTCATTTCTGATGGGCAGCTTTGCCAGGTACAGTATTTTTAGTTGGCAGTTTTTTTGTAACACAGTCATGTGTTGCTTAACGATGGGGATATGTTCTTAGAAATGCATCATTAGGGGATTTCGTTGTTGTGTGAACATCATAGAGTATACTTACACAAACCTAGATGGTAACAGCCTACTACACACCTAGGCTCTATGGTACTAATCTTCTGGGTCCACTGTTGTATATGCAATCTGTTGTTGATGGAAACAGTGTTATGCTACGCATGACTGTATTTTGAATATATCATCCCACTCTCTCCTGGTCTGCAATGTTTCTACTGAGGCTATGCTCTGCAGTTGGGCAGAGCTGCTGGCTTGGCTCCCTCCCCATGCTGGGTGGTAGATTAGGTTCTGTAGCTACCTGTGGTCTCTGACCAGGCTTCCTGGTCATCTAGACCTGGAGGCTATGCTCAGCCATTGTGCAGGGTTGCTGACCTGTTTCGCTGCCCAGGCAGGCTGTACGATATGCTCCACAGCTGCTGGGGGTGCTCTGGACAGGCTTTCTGTTTGGGCAGGGCTCGAAGCTATGCTGAACAGTTGGATGGGACCACTAACTTGCTTCCCTGCCCGGGTAGGCTGTTGGATGGGCTTCACAGCTGCCCAGATCTCTGGCCAGGCTTCCTAGTCGGGCAGGGCTGGAGGCTACACTCAGCAGTTGGACGGTGCTGCTGACTCACTTCCCTGCCTAGGCTGTAAGATGTGCTCTGCAGCTAGCATGGTCCATTGACTAGGAACCCAAACTGGGGAGAACTCCCAACCAAACTCCTTGGACACATAGGGCCACTGGTTTAGCTCTGCAGATGGACAGTCACTGGCTGGACTTTTGGGTACCACTGCCAGCAGGAATGCAGTCAGCTAAGATCTGCATGCTGGTAGCTATGAGTCCTGCCACCCTTCATCTTTAGCTGGTCCCTGGTAATCCAGCCCTGCTGATTCCCCGATGATTCCTGTGAGGCAAGACCTAGGTGGGCCTCAAAGGAAGCATCCAATAACACCCTGGAAGTTGGAAGTCCACCTTGGGCTCTCTTTTTCCCACTTGAGAAACTGTAGGCACAGGAGAATAGTCTCAGTGTGGCACTATGCCAGCCTTGGGGAGGGCCAATTAGGTCAAAGTGAAACCACTCCTTTTACCTTTCTAATGCAATCTGTCTCAGTTCTTGTGGCTCAAGCCTCACTCTTGGGTTCTGGGAATTTCACAAAGGTGTTCCATCTATGGATAGTTGCTAGTTGGTCTGTCTGTGAGTAAGACAAAGTCGGGAACTATGTATTCTGCCATGTTGCTGACATCACTCTCATCAGGATCTTTAGTTGTTGAGTTTGTCCAGTTGAATGATTCTCAAAATTTTTGGTCTCACTCTAAATAATTATTGAGGACCTCAAAGAGCTTTTTTTATATAGGTAAAATCTATCAATATATACTGTGCTAGATATTAAAACCAAGAAATTTGCTGAATATGTATTTATTAATCCATTTAAAAATAACAATAATAAACCATTACAGGGCAACTTATATTTTATAATTTTATGAAAAAATAACTATTTAATAAAAATACAGAGAACAGTGGCATTATTTTATAGTTTCAAACCACTTTAATGTCTGGATTAATAGAACAAAGTTGAATTCTCATAATCAGATGTTGTATGTTGTTTCAGTTAAAGTACGTAAAGAATATCTGGTCTTACACAGACATATAGCTAGAAGAGAAAGGCACATTTTAATAGCCTTATCAGACAATTATGGCTACTCTTCTTTGATACTACAACAAAACTTGAAAAGTGGTAGTTTCTTAAAGGTTAATTGCAATGCAGAATTTGAAAACTTATCAATAAATTTCATACTCTACTACATTAGCCCATTTTCACTTTAAATGGATGTTTTGTGTCTGCATGATTTTGTAACATCATGCATTAATCTTTTGGAAAATATTGATTCATAGTGTTATGCAGACTATTCAAATTCTCACACATTTTATTATGCAATATAAAAAATCTCATTCATAAATATCACCACAAAACTTAGTTTCACACTATTTAAAGACTTTCAAATATCAAGCCCATGGTAGCCAAAATAAGCTTTCCAAAATTATACTTTTCCACTTGAAATCTAGAATTTTATCATTGGCAACAAATGCTCTGAATTTTTTTTTGAAAAAACAAACTCACTTCATTTATTTTCAAGCCAAATGGCTAAGTCTTGATTACTATAATTTTTTTGCCTGCTATTCTTTCAAATGAAAATCTTGCTGCATGAAATAATAAGCTAGTTTAGCTGGTAACTGAAACAAGTGCACAAGTGCTTTTACTCTAGACAATCATTGAACATTGAGTTGCAGCAAAAGTGTTTTTTGTATACTTCTCATTTTGTCACATACAGTCAAGTGTTAACAACTTTTACTGCTTCATTAAGACATTCTTAAGTAAAGTTGTCTTTGTGTGTGTGTGTAGAGCAAATGCATGGCAGAGAAGAATACAATGAATATTAGTACCATTGGTGGCACTGTTCTGATTTATGGTAAAGTGCCAGCAGATTTATGCACTGTTGTTTTACATCATTAGTGCATATGCCAATGCAGTAAAAAATATATATATATATACATGTATATACAAATTAAATCTCAGTATTATTTTTAAAACTGTTTTAAATAGTGGAAGCACAGATTTGATTTTGAGATTCAATAGTCTGGCCCCTTTATTATTCAGGGGCTGATGAAATAATCACAGGATAAGCTCATGGATATGCTGAGTTCACTGTGAAATGGAAATTGGCCAATATTCCATTTCTCACATGAATTCTCCTGGCTTTCACTTTAACCCACGAACGGTAGCATTCTGTGCCTCTAGGGGTTAATGATGACTCAGAGCTAGTGATCAGTAACTGCATAAACATCTCAGTATGTCCCTTTTCCCATATATGCTATTCTCAGAAATGGTCTCATATACCTTTGGCAAACGGTAGAAAGAATTCTTTTACTGTGTCCTTGTAGGACTGTCATAAAAACTTTCTTCAAGAGTCCTAGGTCTATTCTTCCTTTGGGTCTGTGAACTAATCCATGCCTGTTTGAGGGAGGGATTTTTACTCTCTCTATAGTAGTGGCTTATGTTTGGACATTATGCACCAATTCTAGAGTTATATCTTTCATGTATGTAAATCAAATAGTATTTGGAGAAATCAGCTGTGTATTTTACCCTTTGGAGTCCCATGATCAATTAACCAGAAATCTTACTATATCAAACCATTCTGACAACTAATCAGCACTGCTGATTATTACAGTAAAGTATCTGGTGATCATATGCTGCCTTTTAGCTTCTACTGCTTCAGGATCCCAGCTGTTCTCTCGTATCTTTCACAGCATGCAAGTATAGCCAATGCAAAGCTTTTTAAGGATGCCGGTGTTCTCCTCGCCAACTTATTTTTCATTGCTTTGCTGAATTAAGTGTTTAGGCTCTTTGGTAGGATATAGTTAAAATGAGAGGAAGCAGGTCTTATGTGATAATTGACTTGAACATTTCTATTTTATTCATTCTTTGTATTCTCTTTATTATAAGACAGAAGGGATATCTGGTATTCCAACCTCAGTGAATCCAGATTTCAGTCAACCACCTGAGCAAACTTCAAAACCATTTGCAGATGCTCAATTTAGTTCTTTGATTTCAGAATCTCTGTTCAGTGTACCCTTATAGATATTTTTAGCCTTATTTAACTATATTTCTTCTTTATGGTTCTAACAAACAGAAAACCATTTCTACAAATACCCAGATTTCTACTGTTATGTAAGAATAATGCTACAATATTTTTGGCATGTAAGCCTTCTAAGCTCTGAGAGAACTTTGCACTTGCCTCCCTGAGAGTATGCTGAGATCTGAGTCCATTTATGGATGTGACGGTAATTGGAATAGCTGGGGTGCAGCAGAGGGTCCATTGGCATTCCCTTGCAGGATAACTCCCCTAGGATCAATCACTACATGGTTTCTAAATAAGCCAAGTTTAGACCATCAGACAAGTCCGTCATATAATTATATTTACAGTTATCCAATTCATCCATAAATTCTCATTTCTATCCTCACAGTCCCACTTTATCCCATAAGTTTCCTAATTATAAATAGCAGATATGGCATGCATGTGAATTAAACTTATATAGTAATTCAGCAACCCACATTATCAGACTCTGAATCCAATATTTTATGAAAACAGACCTATAATTACAAGAAATAAGATTTTATTTTAGATAGTTGAATCTCTCCAATTCTCTGTGATATGAGCCACTAATTTAAAATCTTGTACTTGCCATTTTTTCTTTACTCTTTCTAGTAAAGGGAGAAGAAGATAGACCGTGCCTGATTTTCATTACTGTCAATATGGTTCATTGCAGCAGACATTTTAAATTTTGTATTTCAAAGAGTTATCTTAATTGCCTCTTTATTCCAGGTGACCACAGAATAAAACTGAAGTCACTATTTTACCATTGCATGCCATGATCTAGCAGTGTCCCATTTTCCAACGGTATCCAGATAATAACTGTGTTCAATGATAACCCATTCAAATAATCAAGTTGATTCCTTTCCTTAAGTGTCTGCAGCCACTTCTGGCTCCAAAACTGTACCATTCAAAACTGAGATTGAAAAAGAGAACTCTCACAATTTTAGGAAAAAAAAGTATCAATATAAGAATATAACTGTTTATACAATCTTTGAGGCTCTGGGAAATGGGATTTAATAAGATACCCTTATAACTAGTAAATTTAAGACAAAAAAATAAAAACTGCCATAGCTACAATTCTAAAAGGGAAAATGGAATAGACAGCCTTTCTTGTTCTGCTCCTCTTGTTGTCCAGAAAGAGAGAAACTAGATATGGGAATACTAAGAATAGTCCCCACCACCAAAGTTGCCATGAGAAACCAACGTATCTACAATTTTGCTCATTAGCAGGAAATTTTTAAGTGGCAATAAGATATCTGTCTTTTTTTTCTCCTTTCCAAATATTTCATAAATGCATTTAATTAATGGAATCTAATTTGCATCAAGAATCCTAATTAAAGAGTGTATGTGAAATATAGTTTATATTTTCTAGCATCTATATTAAAAAGCACAGTAGAAGTTGGGAGTGAATAGTGAGTGTGCACTTTCTATATTTAACCCCCTTACAACGTCTCTATACTGTTTGTAACCTTCAGTAGCTCCCTATAGTCTTCAATTTAATTTTAAAAATATTAATTGAGCATAAATGATGTTCTAGACACTATGATAGTTATAAAGGAAGAGTATTTTCATGAAGCCTAGAATCAACAAAGTATGGCATAAATTAATATTATAAAGCATGTTGAAGATATGATTTTTAGCTTGAGGGCAGTGGCATTCGATCGATAACACTAAGAATGGAAGGGGCATAATCATATACTTGATTTTTCAAAAAATGATTGGTTGCATGATGAACAATATAATGAAAGAGACAGGGAGATAAAAGAGGAGATTTTTCAAGATGGTGGTCCAAGCAAGAATGGCTATAGTATAAAGTAGCCTGAAGACAATAGGGACGGGACAAATAGAGCCCAGAAGGTTTGGAAGAGAGAAAGAGAATTTAGTATATATCAGTTGGAAAACTGGAATTTACAACATGATTTGTAATTGAGATTTTTTTTTTTTTTTTGGTGAGGAAGATTAGCCCTGAGATAACATCTGTTGCCAATCATCCTCTTTTTGCTGAGGAAGATTGGTCCTGGGCTAACATCCATGACCATCTTCCTCTACTTTATATGGGATGCTGCCATAGCATGGCTTGATGAGCTGTGTGTGGGTCTGCACCTGGGATCCGAACCAGCAAACCCCAGGCCACAGAAGCGGAGTGCACGAACTTAACCACTATGCCACTGGGCCAGCCCCATAATTGAGATTTTTTGAAACTACCTAAATTCTCTGTCAATGTGAAATTTATCTAATTGTACTATACTAATATCAATAAATAATTAAAAATAAAAATTTCCATGGTTATGAAGAATATTTTAAACATATTACAAAATCCTTACATTACATGTTATTTAAACAATTAAACGATTGCTTTTGTACTCTTACAGTTCATGGGTCTAGACCATGGGCTGGCTGTTAGCCCAAAAGAGTTATTTAATCTCTTTATGTTTTATTCCACAAAATAGATTTTTTTGTGTAACTCGTTATACATGACTTCATGTCACAAGCCCTGCCAAGTATTTGTGAATTTGTGATGTATCCAATACAGTTATACTCACTTGGGTGACATATGACACCCATTTATGACATGAGAAAACCAGGATTATAAATTGCACAATAAGACCAAAGCTAGATAGTCTAATTTCAAGCCCAATACTTTTTCAATCATTGATGCTACCTTTAGTAAGATCCAGACAACTGGATGACATAGATAGCTGTAGTTAAATAAGCCTTCTTAGTTGATCAGAGAATTGCAGAGAAAACAATTTTCCTCTAATTTCTCCAAGTAATTTACTTAGTTCTGTAAACAGAAATAGATGAGGACTATTGATTTGCAGGCTACAGAGAGCTAAACAGTTCCTAAAAATACTTGAGATTCAAACAGAATTGGATTAAATCAGAAGAGGAAATTTTGAATAATCTTATATCTCACACTTGAAGAGCACGAAAATTGTGAACACACAAGATTTTTCTGTTGCTCCTATAGTTCATTTTATCGTTCAAACTAATTGCGGTTGATTACCATGCAATTGTTTACATCCCTCTAGGAAGTAAAATGTACAATTTAGATAATGTGATATAATCAATTTATAATGCCAAACTTGTTGGTGCTATAAATCAAGACATATCAAGAGAAACTTATCTTGGAGAGAGAAGATTTTCCGGTCTCCTTTGTTATGTTTTAAAGATTTTATTTATTTATTTTTCCCCCCAAAGCCCCAGCAGATAGTTGTATGTCATAGCTGCACAACCTTCTAGTTGCTATATGTGGGACGCGGCCTCAGCATGGCCGGAGAAGCGGTGCGTCGGTGCGCGCCCGGGATCCGAACCCAGGCCGCCAGCAGCGGAGCGCGCGCACTTAACCGCTAAGCCACGGGGCCGGCCCCTCTCCTTTGTTATGTATATGGCTATAGAAATGCCAGATACTAGAACTTGGCATATTCTAAGGAAATTATTGTAATATCCAGGTTTATAAAATTTTCCTTTTTGTGTCAGAATTGCCTTGCTTCCATAGTGTATAGGAATCTATGTGGACAAAAATATTTTGGAAGATTTTGTATTAGTTATGAGACTTTGGATGTAAGTAACAGAAAGTGATTCTGGCTGCTTGTGCTAAAGGGTAAAGTAAATGGGTGGAATAGCCTAGAAAACTAGGCTTTAAAATAATTATAATAAAACAAAATTGTGGTGCTGTTATGAAGGAGTATTGATGCCAATTGACCAAAAATTCATCATACATTCTAAGGCAAAATGATCTATGTCCTAGTTTACCTTAATCTGGGATTGTAATAGGTCACACACACACACATCTTAGTAGGTACTTTTTACTATTAAGGATTTTGAAAATTAAAAGATTTGGAGAAAAGTAGGCTAAGATTTAGGTTGTATTTTGTTAAAGTTTTTTTTTTTTTGCTCTCTGAAGAGGTCACAGTCAATTTAATATACCACTGGATATTTAGAACATTAGTTGTTTAAGTAGCAGTAAGTTAATCCGTTTCCTCAATAAAGGGCAGATGCCCTGATCAGACATGATTTTATATCTGAAAAATAATTTATCATGCTAAGTGCATTCTTAACAAAGCATAACTGATGATAAGAAATTTCATTATACACCTTCTTGACTGATTTGGAGAGGCTTGATTATAATACCTTTTTCACTAACTGATGTTTTGAATGCTTACACATTATGGATTTGTTACCATTTCTGTGAGACATTTGCCCTCTAAAGAGGTCAAGCTGTGAGTAATTGCTATTCTAGCTTAGTATACAGTCACGGTAATATTGAAATCTGTGCATAAGTAATGGATGGTCCCAAACTCTTCCCATTCTCCAAAATCTAAACTACATCTGATAGCAATAATCTCTCTTTTCAAGCAAAATAAACTGTAAATGATTTATTCATATTATTATTTAATCAAAGAACCATATCCCAGGGATAGATGAATATAATCTTATGAAAAAATCAGTTACTGACTGAGAAATGTCATACTGAATATTTATTCCTGACAAATGAATCTTATTTAGGCTCTCAAGTGCTTACCCAGAGTTCCCCCAAGAGCTAGGGTTGCATTGTAAAACCAAGTAACTGTATCTTGGATGTTACTGCCCTTCCTTAAAGGAAGAGGACAGAAATGCTTCTGTGCTCTGTACAAAGGACCAGTGACTACAAATGGATTAACTACTTCCCTTTAAGTAAATTAACTCCTGTTTTGCCCCACCATCCCCAGGAAATATTGCTACTAATTCCCAGGAGAAGATCAATAATGATAGACATTTCAGGCCATGTGGGAGAGAAACTGAGGAGTTCTAGTAGTGCTAAATTAGTAATAAGTTATATCCATTGAACACTTATTGAAAGCAAGGCACTATTTTTAGCATTCCACATACATAATCTTATTTTATATTTACACCTGTATTTATTGTACTATACCTATCTGATAGATGAGGGAACTCTATCACAGAGATAGATGCAAAGGATTTTAAGTCAGATATTCTGAGCCTAGGGCTTTCACTCTTAAACATAAATATTACATAGGAAGGAGCTAGTCCATAAATATCTGGCCTGGCAAGTAGCAGTTAGTATAACCGAGAAGCTTTGGGCTTTGGACTAGCCAGTCCACCGCTTCTTTCTCAGCACCTAGAGCAGCACCCCGAGTGGCCCAAATGCAGGCCACCAAGTGTGGTGGTAGGAGATAGATATATAAGTGAAACTCGCCTACTAATCAGTTACACAACTGCTTAGTTTTGTAACTAATTATTTTCTGTACAATATGTTTCCACCGTCTTTGACAACTATTCTGCCAATAGTATGGTAGATAGAAAACCAGTCAATCTGGGTTTATGGAATACAGCTGGACGGGAATATTGACAGATTATGCCTCCTCCTATCTTGTCCACAAACAGATATATTCTTCATTTGTTTTTCCGTTGTGAGTCTTGCTTCACTTGGAAATGTCTGTGCAAAGCGATATCCTGAAATGTGACACCATTGTTCCAACACTCCCATCATCCTAGTGGGAACTAAACTTGATCTTAGAGATGATAAAGGCATGATAAAGAAACTAGGTAACTCCTACCACTACCCACAGGGTTTAGCAATGGCTAAGGAGATCAGGGCTGTAGGTAACAAAGTGCTTGGCTATCACAGTAAAGCTTTATAAGACAGTGTTTGATCAAGCTGTTATAGCAGTTCTCTGCCCACTCCCATCAAGAAGAGGGAGGGAAAATGCCTGCTGTTTTAAATATCGAAGCCCCTCTTTCCTTGCTCTGTCCCTCTTAGAACCTTTATATACTTTGCTCAGAAGTGGTGGAGCCTTTGCATTCTATGCTAAGTTTTTCTTACAGATTAATTTTTCCATAAGCCATTTAGAATCAATCAGAAATTTCAAAGTTTCATTTGTTTAATGCATAAGAATTCAAACTTTACGTTCTATTAAAATTTGGCCCTAAAATGACAAGCCTTCTTAAAGACTTATTTTTGATTAGCCCCTATTCTTGCTTAGATTGACTTGCCTCTGAATTAAGTTGCTTTGTGTGCTACAAACGTTAAGCACCAAACTGTCTTACAGTCTTCTGTCTTTAAAAAGACTCTAGCTTCTGATACTAGGAAATTCAGACACTTTCTAACTAGTTTTTAGATATATAAAGCAAAACAGCCTCCTTAATGAAATGTTGCTTTTTCCATTTGATAATTTGTCAACCAATGTTTGTTACATAACATACTGTATATCATAATAGAATGGGTATAACAACTCACTTCTTTGAGTCAATCTACTAAATTTTGTAGTGAATTAAAAAAATAATTTATTATATTTTGCTGAGATTTTGAACAGAAATCTTACACATTTCCTCTAATGAAGCAGGCTGCTCTTAGTTGTGAGTGTACTGGGGTAGAGTATGTGAAACACTTGACATGATCAAAAGATGAAGACAGTATTTTGACAAAATACAAAGTGAAGATTAATTTTACACCACACTGTACATGGAATAATTAAGCTGAATAAAAGTGTCATGGGTAAAATTTTTAAAGGTTAATTTCTGTCAAATGCGATAAATGATGAAGAAAGGTTGGTGTTATCAGTGTTATCTTAAGATTTTTCTTTTTCTTAAACCTGCCATCTCTCCCAAAATTGGGTATTTAATTCATCTTTGAGCTGGTCATTTCTGTACTTGCTAATTTAGTAAGTACTTTTCTTATGGAACTCCTCCTTAATGAGCAATATGTCTCTATGTATTGTAAAATCTTTCTGATAATGTAGTGGAACATTTTTTTTTTGTAGATTAGTAAAAATGCATTCCTGTTTTCATGTTACTTTATTTATAGTTAATACTATACATGCTTTCCTTAGTTTTCTAAAAAGTAGGTGTAAAAGTCAGATGTTGCAGGTTTACAGTTTGTAAAATATTTTATTCTTAAACTATGAATCTTCTTAACATCACTGTCTTGCCAGATTACCAGCACGGTAATTGGACGAATCCTGTCCCTAGTCTTTACTTCACCTACATGGACACATGCTTCCTACTGTTGCTTTGCCTAAAAATGTTTCTTTGTGTCCATGAGGTTTTGAAAAGTCAGTGCTAGTGCTAACAATGTTCAGTACAATTTACACACTGGAAGAATACAATATTAGACCATTCAACCACTTTCAAGAACAAACTTTTGAAAATTGATAGTTGCAGAATTGTGAGATGTTCTTACGTTGATCTTTTGCTAACACAATTAGCAGCATGTTTTGCAAATATGACAATAAATCCTTGAAAAATCATATAACAGGATTCTATTAACAACTCCATCCACAAATTTGAAAACTTAGATGAAATGGACCAATTTCTTGAATGACATAAACTGCCAAAACCCACATAAGAAGAATATATTATCTGAATAGCCTATATCTATTAAGGACGTTGAATCGACAATTAATAATCTTCCAAAAAAGGAAACTTCTGGCCCGGATGGTATCACTGGTGAATTCTACTAAACATTTAAAGAATAAATGATACAAATTCTCAGCAAACTATTCCATAAAATAAAAACAGGGAGAACACATCTTAACTCTTTCTAAGAGGCAACCGTTACCCTAGTACTAAAACCAGTTGAAGACATTAAAGGAAAGGGAAACTACCACCTACTGATATTTCTCATGAACATAGATACAAAGATTCTCACCAAATATTAGCAAGATGAACCCAAAAGTGTATAAAAAAAATTATACACTATGTCCAAGGATGAACTCATGTTAAGCTTAATATAGATACAAATGATTACATATAGAAATATTTATAAATATGTACATATACACAGGTTAAGGTACACACATATATGTCCTTACTTTATCAACTAAGAGGACCAATAAGCAATGACACTTCATTAGTGATGTGCCCATCTAATGCCCAAGTCTCAGTTTTTAATACCTTTCTCCCATACAAACAACTAGGGCTCATTGGAAAATGGCTGATTCTAGAATGGGAGTGATAATGTTGGAAAATCATCTGAAAAATCATTTAAAAAAATGTGGAAGAGGGGCCGGCCTGGTGGCGCAGCGGTTAAGTGCGTGCAATCAGATTTGGCGGCCTGGGGTTCGCTGGTTCGGATCCCGGGCGAGCACCAATGCACCGCTTGTCAAGCCATGCTGTGGTGGAGTCCCAGACAACGTAGAGGAAGATGGGCATGGATGTTAGCCCAGGGCCAGTCTTCCTCAGCAAAAAAAAGGGGAGGATTGGCATTGGATGTTAGCTCAGGGCTGATCTTCCTCACAAAAAAGAAAGAAAATATGTGGAAGACCCTCACACAAACTGTGAAACTTTGGTGAAAGGCATAAAAGACCTATACAAATGACAAGACTGCCAGGTTCCCAGATAGATACCTCTGTACTGTAAAAATGATGAGTTTTCCTTCAATTAAACTATAGATTTAAAGCCACTGCAATCAAAATTCCAAAAAAAAAAAACACTTTTTAAAAAAAATTTGGAATTCTATTTGAATTTAGATATTATTCATCCAAACTCCTACAGCAAATATTTAACGTCAGCAACTTAGTATGGAACAATGAAAGATGAGTCTGGAGCATCTTACTGTGCCAGAAAGTAAGGAAGTGCTCAAAAACAAACAGCTACAAGAACAACAAAAACATATCGGTGAGGGCATGTCAAAGGGATACAGGAGCTGCCTGAAAGAACTGCTGGCTAAAGTTGGAACAATTTGAGCAATTGAAGAAAAAAAGTACTATTGAATTATAACTCAAGGTATAAAATAAATATCCCTGAATCCATACTGATATAAACTAATGATTGTACAAATGACTGAAGAAAAGAGAAAAATCTCCATGGAGTAAAATTCCAAAACATTTATGTAGACATTCTGCCTTCAAGGGAAGACGGCATAACTCCTCGCTCCTTAAATATGGGCTGCACGTAGGGACTTCCTTCTAAAATTACAGTATTGAATGGGGAAGAAGAAAAGAATAATCTCACACTGGTGAAACCTGACAAACACTACCCTCTCAACCAGGAGATCCAGGTCAACACGAACAGTGATAAATTATGTTGGTAGTATGTAGCCTTGACCTGATGTGATAAAAATGACATTTTACCTCTCCCATCTTTCTCCAAAAAACACAAAGTCTAATCATGAGAAAACAATCAGCAAATTCCAATAGAGGGGCATTCTACAAAAATACCTCACCAGTACTCCTTAAAACTTTCAAGGTCACCAACAATAAGGAAAGTGAAAAACTCTCTTGGCCAAGAGGATGCTAGGAGACATACTAAACGAAATATGGTATCCTGGATGGAGTACTGGAACAGAAAAATGACATTGGGAAAAAAACTGGGGGAAACTGAAAAACTTAAGAGATAAGAATGGAAGGGATAGACTCTTTCCGGATAAAAAGAACTCATTCTCATATAGTATGGATTCAGCTGAGGGGAGGTACTTCTCGAAAGTGCTCATAAAAATGACCTTATATTTAGCATCATACCAGCATATTCTTTCTTTTGAAAATAAACATTATATGCCATTATATTTTCTTGGATTTTGAAACACTAATTTGATAGTGACATGTGTTATAATCAACAATGGTTCACTAGATGGGAAAAATGTAAGTTGTTGATATTTTTCTTCTCCTACCAACAACTCCAAGAACATGCTCAGATTAAAAACAAAACACAACAACAACAAAATTAAAGTTATTTAATCAATTCTTTTTTAAAGATTGGTAAATGAACCATTGAAAGGAGACTCTCACTTTCAACTTAATGCCCAATTAATTTCTCTAATGAAAGAAACTAGCGGTAATTCCTTAGAATACTGGGGATCAAAAAGCTTAATTGCACATTCCTTATCCTCAAAGTGTTCATGCTAATCAGTACAAAAATCATCATTCTGTTAATTATGCTTCTATTTTTCTTACAAGTTACATATCTATTTAAGTCATATAAAGTACATGATCTCATGTGTTCAGAAATGAATATATGAATGAACTCTAGTTCATTGGGAAATACTATGTCTTAGGCAATTTATAAAAATACTAAAATTAACATACAAGTAATTTAAAATTTTATGTAAAATTTATATCACCAAGGCAAAATAAAACTAAGTTAGTAAGATTCAGTATTGACAATGTAAATATTATTAGAAAAAGTTGATTTACTATACCAATATAAAAATTTATTTTATAGTTATAATAATTTATTGAGTTGTGATAAAGCATTTCTTGTCTTTTCTCTGAATTATTTATTTTGATAATTTCAACTATTTATATGTGAAATAATAGATTCCTTTTGTTATTTAACATCTCTGGTAATGTTGAACATGCATAAATTATATTAATTTATTTGTCATGGAGAGTATATAAGTTGAATACTATCATGTATATGCATATAGTATTCAAATGGAAATAAAAAATAAATTGCTATTAACATCCATCACTCCATACAGTTACAAAAAAATTATTTTATTTCTTTTTGATGAGAACTTTTAGAATGTACTCTCTTAGCAACTTTCAAATATACCATACAGCAGTGTTAACGATATCTGTCATGTTGTACATTTCATAAGTTAACTAAACTTATTGTGGTAATTATTTCACAGTATATGTATTTCAAGTCATCATGCAGTATATCTTAAACTTATATAATACTGTATGTCAATTATAGCTCTATAAAACTGAAAGAAAAAAGGCTATTTTTAATAACTCAAATATGATAATTCAGATTAAAGATTTTATGGACACATGTTTTATTTACTTTGGGGCAAACATCTAGGAGTGGATTGTATAACTTTAACTTTTAAATATAAGAAACTGCCAAAATGTTTTCTAAAGTTGCTGTACAATCTTCATTCTGAAATTTCCAGTTGCATCACATTCTTTCCAATATTTGGTTTTATCAGGTTTTTAAATTTTTAGTGATGCTGCTCTATGTTTCATATAATTTGTCCAATTTTCTAGTTGTTTATTTGGGCAGAAGAGGGCAGTAAATCCAGTCCCCATTACTTGGTCATAGACAGAAGCACAAGTCTGTTAATTTGACTTGTTAACAAATGCACTAGCATTATTTCATAAAAAAATTAATTTAAAAATAGCAATCTGAGAATAGGAAATATTATAATCAAAAGAGAAAACAAGATTGCTGAAATTAAATTTGTGTGTGTGTATATGTTGCAAACAACAGAATCAATATTACCAAAATCATAACTAATTATTTAAAAAAATAATAGAAGGAGAAACAACAAAATATGGAGGCACGTAAACTAGGAAATCTGTTATCAGAATAAGTGTGGCTGCAGCAGGAGGAAAAGGATCCCATGAGTAGCCTTCATAATTAAAGTAATGAAATTATAGGAACTTAAGAAACAAGTGGACTCTAAAATGGGAAAGATTACATCATTAAGACCCAAGCAGTCTTAATACAAAAGATCTATATGTAGTTGTATCTTTTTTTCCAACAATAGGAATAATTCTTTCTGCTGAACCCCTTCATAATTCTCTGTAGGCTGACAAATACACCCTTAAAGGCAATTCCTAAGAAACTTTTAAAGACCCCTCCTGTAAGCACAGTAAACATAAATCCCTATTAACTATGAAGAGTGTCTAAAAACTGCTTTTTCTTCTTATCTAACATACTATAAGAGCTGTTAGTAATGATATATACCGAGAACTCTCTCTTTTAAATATCACACCTATCTATTTTTTCTCATTAATTTGAATAACTTGCCCAAAGTCACAGAACTAGTAAGTATCCTGTTCCAAATGTGACCTCCAGGCTGGCTGAGCCTACCACTGGAATGTCAATCTCTACGCTATATGTGGGCAATTAAAATAATAAATGTCAACTCAACGTAACCTATTTTCATCCTTCAAATATGCTACCTAGGCCAATCTGTAGTTTAAATGATATGAGTTTTCCAAAAAACATAACCAGAGAAAGGGCCCACATGAAATTCCTCTCAAATCTAATGTTTGTGAAAATACAATCACAAATATCTTTGAAAATTACTATGGAAGTCAAAAATATCTCTGATATCTAATTTTGTAGGATCAGTAATTAAATGACTTCAATAATTCCTTTGATATCTAGCCCCACCCTAACTATATATTACTACTTGATTTGTCTATTAATATAAGAATTTTCTCATTCCCTTCTTTTATAAATATATATATTTTTGACATTAGGATCATAAAATTGTTAAAGAATTTTTCAAATCAGAAACTGAAATCTTAATTCAACCAAAATTGGATTAGAATATCATAGCACTTCTATGAGAAGTATGAACCATACCATATTAAATCAGCTGAAATAACTGTCCTAAGTCTGAGGCCTCCATGAATGGGTGTTTTTATCATTAGTATCTCTTCAACTAAACCTGAAATTTTCCCAATGATATATAGGAAAGTATCTTGAACAGGCCAAGGACGTTTCAATTAAACTGTAAACAGAATCTAAGCATTAATATACAGCCTCTTTTTATGGAATGCAATTCCAATTACCCTAAATCTCCATCGAATATAATTTCCTCTCTGATTCTGTCTTGAATGCATAAAAAGTGGAATATTTGCATATCTTTAAAGTATAGCTGATATAAATGATACTGATTTTTCTATATTCATATTTACTTTTACACAGTTACTTTCTGATTGAAAAGCTTTATCTTCCTATTAATATATCCCCATTTATAACACAAAATAACCTATGTCTCCTATAATTTTCTTACAAAGCTCCTCATTTCCTTGAGACTCATTGCCCTGGGTAAATGAAAAATATCTCTACTGTTTGAGGTTGGGCCACTAAGTTATACCTGCCCTCTACTCAGCAATATCAGTCTGGTATTGATGAATCATTTAACCTCAAAATACCTAAGGGAAATCAATTATTTTCTCTTATTTTTAAAATATAAATATTGTTCCCATATAGCTTGGTTTTAAATGCCATAGTCAATTAATTTACATTGGACATATTTTAATGGCAAGAACCCATATCAAATCTTAGAGTTGCCTAAATTGAAGCTGGTAGGGCGTTAACTCTTATAAACACTTTTTTGTTTTCTGATTGATGGAACATTAGTGGATTTTCAACAAATAAATATGTCAGAAGACTCTTGCTAAATTCTTAAGAAATATTTCATGTTATACATCATATTTTGACATAATAAAATCCAGATCAAATTGTGGCACATTTCATCAATACTGTTTATAACCTTATGGGAATTAACGTTGGTAAATTGTACTTTTTCTGATGACTTACATTATTTACACATAGCAACAGTTCCGTTTTTTTAACTTTCCTGTAGTAACTAAGAGCACAGAAGGAAAGGTGGTTTTTCATAAATTTAATAGAGCACAAAATTGGTTGCAGGAGCAAGAAAGTACAGTTGAGACCTCAAAGACTCACTCTGCTGATTTTAACTGAAATACATGACAAGTACATTGCAAAATTACTTCCAAAAAATGAAACGATCTGAATATATATACATATATAGTGGTTATCAAGGAATTCATATACATATGTATATTTACCCCCTGCAGAAAATCTGAGCTTGGAAAGTTTGTGAGTTTTGTTTCCTTTTTTTTATCTTTGATTTTTCTTAAAACTCTTTAAAATGAAATCCCAAGATCTTTCCAACCTATATATTTTTAAGAGTAAAATTATCTTCCTGATCCATCTTCTATATCAATTGCATATTATATAGCCCTTCTTTGCCAAATCATACACATATCTTTGGTTAAAATTATCTTTATAAGAAAATTACCTTATATGGAAGAAAAATGTGCTACAAAAGGCACAATGTTAGCTCATTTTCCTAGAGGCTTTATTTATCTTTCTAAACTGTTTTTCATTTTTTCAAATGTATGCACTCAGATTTTTATATTTGACCTTAGACTTAGAAGTTTATCTGTAGACGTTACTTGGAAATGACTTTACAATCAAAGTAATAATATACACCCAGGGGCATTGGGGAAAGAAATTAGATTTTTAGAAAAAGTCAGTTCCTCTCTATTAATTTCTCATATTGAATAATAGCATATCTAGTTTCAGGAGTGTTGTACACCAATGGCCATGAGACATGGAGTCAGGCTTGATGGACTCCTACCTTCAGTAATTTCACTCCTCCTATAGGGACAGGAGCTGAAGGGCAGCAGTGGGTATTAGTTCATTTACTGTAAGAGTTCTTGTATAGCACCTCAAGGGGTTTTATTTCATCTCTCTCCCTCTGCGATACTTTTTTAAGGCGTTGTGAAGACCGTGATGGGCTGTGTATTACAGTACTACCTGTTCACTGATGACATTTCGATTTATGTGACTTTTTCTGCTGCACTGGAAAGGAAAGAATCTTTTTTTGTTTTGTTTTTCTCTTGCAGGAAACTCTTTTAGATAAAGGAGAGTAAAATCTTTTAAGTTTTATTACAACAAATATGTGCCTACAAATATTAATATACAATTCTACATTTTAATCCCTCTGAATTATATATTATTATTTATGGGTTATATTTGTTATGTTGCTTGTTAGTGATTGTTTTGCCAAACTCTGTACTGAATTATTGCCCTTCAGTGTTCAAAATTACATGCTTAATATTATTTTGAAAGATATCTGTCCCTTTAAAAATATTACTCATTTCAGTGTGCCCAGTGGTCCTTTAAAATCACAGAAGTTTGGATCTTAAATGTTAGACTTCAAAAATCTCCCTGTTTGTTTTCCTAATTATAGGATTTCAAGTAATGTTTCATACATTTGGGCTTCTGCCATTTTACCAATGCACAATAAGGAAACACTCCATAAGTTTTTTGCATGTAGAGTATAATAATGAGTGTTCCTGAGAATGATCCTTAGATATTTTCAGAATATAAAAATACGTTCTAAATTATTAAAATGTGTTTATTATATTCAGTGTGGTTTTATTAATGTATGCTTTTTTATTATATGCCAACTGAAAGAATAAGTTAGTCAAATATTACAACTACGTATGGATTGCCTATCATATATTGGACTCTTTCAACATTTTTCATTTACACTTCACAGGAATACTTAGTGCTAGATGTTATCTTCTTTTTTGAAAATAGCTGAAAGAGGCATGGACCGTTAAGGCAAGCACAATATATGGGAATTATTTTTGTGTGTGGAGCTGGTTTTTAATACCTACTATTCAAACCTGAAATCTGTTCTCTCTGCAGTCTCCAGTGAGACTGTTTACTAATTCTTTGAGTTAATTAGGAGTTCTCATTTTCATTGTCTGAGGTAATTAGTTTCCAACCTATATATTAGAACTCTATATAGTTTCCAACCTATATATATTGGGTTATTTGGAGGCATACAATGAAAACAGCACACATATATCTGATTGTGGTTGAAGGCATGTATTTTTACATATACTTATATTTTATTTAATATTTCTCTCCACTTTTTAGCATATTCTGTGATAATTAGAAAGATTCTGGCACATACTTACAGTTCTGTCATTGGTATCCTTTGGTGTCAAAATGTAATAGACACTAGGAACTGAGCTGACGTGTTGACACTTGAAACTGCAAGAGATCATTTCTTGATAAATTCATCCTTCTTTGACTCGTAATTCAGAAGCTGAGGTGTGTTTATCCTCAGAGAGCTGTATTTCACTTCAAACGGCTAATCATTTTTCTCTTTTAATATCACTCATTATTGTTATAAAGAATTTTATATTTGAGATGAGCTTAACTATCATTTATAAATTAATATTTATAAATGGGAAGACATGTAAATCATCATAAACCCCTTTGCATTGTTTTTCAATAATAGCTTTATTGAGATATAATTCACATACCATAAAATTTATTCTTTTATTTATTTATTTTTTTCCCCCAAAGCCCCAGTAAATAGTTGTATGTCATAGTTGCACAGCCTTCTAGTTGCTGTATGTGGGACGCAGCCTCAGCATGGCTGGAGAAGCGGTGCGTCGGTGCGCTCCCGGGATCCGAACCTGGGCCGCCAGTAGCGGAGCGTACACACTTAACCGCTAAGCCACGGGGCCGGCCCAAAATTTATTCTTTTAAATTGTGCAATTCAGTGGTTTTCAGTGTATTGAGAGTTGTATAACTATCATTATTTATTTTTAAAACATTTCATTGTCCCCAAAGGAAACCTCATACCCATTAGCAATCATACTCCATTCTCACAGCCTCCAGCCCTCAGCAACCAGTAATCTACTTTTTGTCTCCATTTATTTTACTAATCTGGACATTCTCAGACATTTTGCATAAATGGAATTACATAATATATGGTCTTTTGTTACTAGCTGCTTTCGCTGAGAAGAATGTTTTTAAGATTCATCCAAGTCGTAGCATGTATCAGTATTTCACCCTTGTTATGGCTAAATAATATTCCATTGTATATAAATACCACATATTTTTATCCATTCATCAAGTAAGGGATACTTGGCTTGCTTCCATTTTTTTGCTGTTATGAATAATGCCGGTATTGACATTTACATAAAGTGTTTGTGTGAACATATGTTTTCAGTTAAGTTAAGATATACCTAAGAGTTAAATTGCTGGGTCACATGTTTAAGATTTTTAGGAACTGTCGAACTGTTTTCCCATATGATTGAACCATTTGACAATCCCACCAGCAATGCATGAAATTTCAAACATTTGTTGTTGTTTATCTTTTTGTTTTTTGTCATCCTAGTAAGTGTAAAGCATATCTCGTTGTAGTTTTGATTTGCACCTAATAATTAACAATGTTGAGCACCTTTGCACGTGCTTATTGGCCATTTATATATCTTTAGAGAAATGTCTATTCAGATTCTTTTCCATATTCCAACTGAGTTGTCTTTTTATTGTTGAATTTAATGAATTTAATAATGGTATTTTAAAAAGGCCTTAGAGATTATCTAGTTCAAGCTAATCATTACACACACGAGGAAATTGAAAGCAAAAGAGGTTAAACCACTTTCTAGTGGTCAACAGCTAAGAAAATATGCAATCAGGGATATAAACCAGGCAAAACAAAAGGCTTATTTGAACCAGAGCAGACTGTACAGCCAAACTGCTAGGGTTTGAAAATAGAGTCTGTCAAATGCCTGTTGTACAGCATTCGGCAATTTCCTAAAATGTTTTTGCTTCAATTTCATCATCTGTAAAATAGAAATGGCAATAATAGCATTTTCTTATTATGGATGTTTTGAGAACATGTGAGTTAATACATAGAGAATATTTATTATTATGTATTAATCACTCAGTAAATGACATTAGCACTTTAAATTCCAGCCCATGCATTTCATTTTTCATATAAAAATAAAAATCATTTCCTTCCAAACATAATTCACATCCAAGTTAAGTATATATTTTCTCTTCCAAATTTCTGGAAGTACCGTATAATCACCACCATTTCCTGATGTCATCAACGTGGGAAATTGGAAAGTTGTCATTTGAACGTTCCTGGCTCTTCCGCTTGTTACATTTGCAGATTCTTTTAGACAACTTGTGAAATCTCTCTCTCTCGGAACATTAATTGATAGGCTTTCGTATTTCTTTCACACCCATCAATGACGAGAATAAGAATTGCAGCCCAATGAAATTGTATGGGCCATCAGCTGGCATTCAAGATTTACTTGTTTTTGATAATAACTGGAGTATATGAATAGATAGTGTTAGACTAATTCAGATGTGGGCAAACGATGGTCCATGGGTCATCCATCTTACTGCCTGTCTTGGTAAATAAAAAATTATTGGAAAACGACCACACACATTCATTTAAGTATTGTCTCTGACTGATTTTGCACTATAATGGTAGAGTTGAGTAGTTGTGAGAGAGACCATGTTGGCCACATATCCTAAAATATTTGCTGGCTGGTCCTTTACAGGAAAAGTTTGCTGACCCCTGATTTAATCCCACAACACAAGTCAAGCAAATCCAAGCATACTAGTTTACTCCTGGAGTATTCCATACACTGCCAGGCAAGGCCATACCATTATTGTAGCTATTCTAACCTGTCTGGGGTAAGCTGATATGTCACCAAATGCTTTTAGGAAGTTATTTTATTGTACTTATCACAATCTGAGTAGTATATAACCAAACTGATAAAAAAGAAAGATATATAAACATTGCTGTGATGTACAGTCATACGTCACTTAATGAGCGGGACATGGCGTTAGGTGATTTCGTCGTTGTATGACCATCATAGAGTGACTTACACAAACCTAGATGGTATGGCCTACTACACACCTAGGCTATATTGTACTAATCTTATGGGACCACTGTCGTATATGTGGTCCCTCATTGACCAAAATGTCATTATGCGACACATGATTGTAATGTAATATATACTAGAGGAGATATATGCTCATGTATGTGAATATATGCATTATATTATATATACAATAATATATAATACTATAACAATATAATTATGATATACTTTGTGCTGCATTAATCATTTAATGAGCTAAACATTTACAATTTACTACGGTAACACAGAAGAGTACTATGTTCATTTTTAGTTTAGATATCCAGAAAGTAGAAACATTTTCATGAAATTTGGAGCATGAGTAAGAGTTTATTAGGCATTGTGAAGATTACATATTGGGTAGAAATTTATTTTGAGACGTAAGTAAACAGTACAGTATAATCTTCTAGGATGTGACTGCAGATCCAATTAGAAATTTGAATCTGGATTGTGTTTAAAGGCCTCATGTGTCAAACGATGGGATTTAGAATATTCCTACAGGGAATTGTTGGCTGTGAATGATTTTTATAAGGAGAGCTGTCTATTATTCAAAGTTAATTTAAAGTAAATAGAACATACATTTATAGTCCTTTCAGTTTGACATACCAATAAAAGGAATTTAAGTAATATCAGAACCTTACTCTATTTATTAGACAATGCTAGGTTTTGAAATGATATGTTTTATAGAAGAGCAAATGTATCCTATAGGATATCATCATGATTTTTCTGTCAATGACTTCACTAGGAAATTCAAATTATTTTTCACTATCTGGTGTATAAAGGAACTTCCCGCAATACTGACTCTTTTTTATTTTGAGAAATTATGAATAAAGAGATCTTAGTAATTCTTAGAGTACAAAATAACGTGCTTGGGTTTACTTATTAATCCCATAAAAGTCCAGAGAAGGAACTATAGTATTCATTTAGAAAAATAGAAAAGCAAGTTGTTTACCATTTGCTAAATATTTTTTACAAATGATTATGTAAAACTTATGTGAAATTGATAGTTGTAAAGAGGAAAGTCTTAGTGTTCTTATTTGCTTTAGATTTGCCTGAAGAGGTACTAATTCTTTATCTTGACCTACCCTGCCTTTTGGTCTATGGGAAACAATACACCCAATAAAGTAAATTTATCCCCTGAATCTTTTACAATGTAATGAATTCCTTTCTTTCATTCATTCAATTAACTTGGAAATAATGCAAATGTTGTCCCTCCATCGATAACTTTTATTCTATCTTCCCACAACCTTCTACCTGTTATATTCCAAATAAGAAGAGATCATGGCATCAAACATAAATGTACCAATACAAAAAGTTACATACAGAATAATAAAACAAACATATCTTTCTTCAGTTGCTCATGTGCTGGTTTTATGATGATGCCCAAATGCACGCCCACATAGACAAAACAAAAAACAACCTCAATTGATCGTGTACTTGCTTAATAATTAAACTGCATAATGTTGATTTGATCAAGATATCACTGATTCAATAAATCTCTTTATTACTTCCACTAAGAAAAATAAGTCAATAAACATTTAATAAGAATAAATATTTTCAAAGACATAGTCGGAGTCATTTTAAAAGTACAGTATCCCCTGACTTAATGGTGAATGACCTAATTATTTAACTATCTCTTTTTAAATTTAGTATTGCTTAAACAACAGCAACAACCTAGTGTTGGGTAGTTAATTAATGTACAAAGAAAACGACTTAAATTATTGGGCTATTAGTTTGATATAAATTTATTATTATTTGTTCATGGTAGGACAAATATTATTTGAAATATAAACGAAAGTAACAAGTAAGAGTTTCATTCAATAACTTTGATACATATTTTAATTCTGAAGAAGTTCCCTCTTAAAATACATAAATATTACTTACTCCATGGAAGGTTCAGAAACCTGTCACAGAAGAGATTGTAAAACATTCAAATTCTGAGGTAGGTTAGATAAGTTTAAGATGTCAGTGATTCCCATTTAGAAAGCAAATCTAAGTAATCATGACTCCATATAGACACTTACTATTAAAGTCAAGAGGGCGTTAATTGATAGGAATGTATCAGTGTTTCTATAGCACTGCCAGGAGAGGGACTTTGGATATGAGAGCACGTGCACATTGTTACTGGAGGGGTTTCCTGTTGGTGGAGATATTTCATCGGATATCAACATGTTCTTTATGGATTTTAACACTTTTCTCATTAGGAAAATGTGATTACTAACTTGATTTTACAAGAATCTTGACATTGGGAAAAGAGGGACAAAGAATACTAGCATTCCAGGGCCGGCCCTGTGGCTTGGTCGTTAAGTGCGCGCGCTGCGATGCTGGTGGCCCGGGGTTCGGATCCCGGGTGCGCATCGAGGCACCACTTCTCCGTTCATCCTGAGGCCGAGTCCCGCATACAGCAACTGGAAGGATGTGCAGCTACGACATACAACTATCCACTGGGGCTTTGGGGGGAAAAATGAAAAAATAAATAAAATCTTTAAAAAAAAAAAAATACTAGCATTCCAGCAACTATAATAAAAAGACAGCATTGTACACAAGGAATTGAATTTTGTTTTATGAAACAGAAAATAATAAGTGATTTCTCTTAATCACTAGTCCAGTCTTACTGAATCTACTGAACTCTAGCCTCATATAGTAAACATTCTATTGACATCTTCAATAGTATGACTAATATAAATCTCAAACTCAATTTGTCCAAAAGTGAATTTTGTTCTTCTCTCCAAAACCCAGTACACTCATATTTTTTCACATCAGAGTTGATGGCAGTTCTGTACTTCAAGTTATTTAGGTCAAAACCGTTTGTTTTTTTCTTTCTCTTATAACTCATATTAAATTTAATAGGAATTCATATTATCCTATCTTAGGAATTTATATAAAATTCCAACTACAGTCCAAACATCTGCTGTAATCACCATGGTCCAAGCCATTTTCATCACTCATGTGAATTATTGCAATGGTCTTCAATCAGGAATATCTGCTTCCACACTTAACCCTTGAAGTTTATTATCAAACCAGTGGCCAGATAAGTCATTTTAAAACCAAGATCATATTATTCTACCCTCCTGTTCAAAATTATAGTAGGCTAACACATATATCAAAAGAATTATACATCATGACCAAGTGGTATTTTTCATGGGAGTGCAAAGCTGATATGATATTGGAAAACCAATTAATATAAGATACCATATCAACAATCTAAAGAGGAAAAATCCTATGATAATATCAACAGATGCAGGCAAAAAACAAAACAAAACATTTGACAGCATTCAATATCCACTCTTAATAAAAACTCTCAGCAAACAAGTAGTAGAAGGCAACTTCTTCAACTGATAAGGAACATCCATGCAAACCAGATAACATCATATACATCATGATGAAAGACTAAACATTTTATCCCTCAGTCGGGTAAAAGGTAAGGGTATGTGTTTCTCACCAATCCTATTCAACATTGTACTATACATTCTAGACAGTGAAATAAGGCAAGAGACAAAAGGCATATAGATTGGGGGAGAAGAAATAAAATTTCTCTATTTGCAGGTGACATGATTGTCTTCAGAGAAAGGGCCTTAAAAATCCACAAAAAGGTTACTGGAACTAATAAGTCCATTTAACATGTTTGCAGTATACAAGAACGAAGAACAAAAATAATTGTATTGCTAAATAATAACAATAAGCAATTGGAAATTGAAATTTTAAAATAGTACCATATGCAATTACACCAAAAACTATGACATACTTGGGTATAAATTTTTTTAAAGTATCATGAAAAGCACTAATCATTGATGAAAGAAATTAGATGAGAGCTACATGAATAGACTGATTTAACATATTTATGATTTAGAAGTTATTATTTTATTATATCAGTTACCTTCAAATTAGTCTATAGATTCAATGTAACTCCATTAAAAATTTCAACAGCTTTTTTCCAGAAATGTACTGGTGATTTTTAGATTTAGGTAGAAAGAAAAATAATTAGATTATTTAAAACAATTTTGAAAAAGTGCAAAGTTGGATGACTGATTACCTGATTCCAAGCTCACCATATAGTTTCAGTAATCAAAGCAGTATGTTTTAGTGAAAAGATAGTTATATAGAGCAAAAAGCAAAATAGAGTCAAGGGTGCTGGAGAAATTGGATGTCTATATTCCAATAGATACTTAGATGTTTTTTCTATCTTGCCTCTCTAGCTTCCTTATTCTAGATCACAAAGATTTTCTGTCATATTTACTTCTAGAAGGTTTATGGAGTTACACTTAACTTTTAAGTCTTTGATCCCAATTTGATTTAATTTTTGTATGTAGCATAAAGTATGCTTTTTTTTTTTTAACAATGGAAGACATTTTTGCCAATTCCAACTAGACAGCAATGAGTTGTTGGTCTGAAAACTGAATAGATCAGAAAGTCAGGAGTAATTTGGTGAATTAAGTGAAGATTTGGCACCTAGCAAGATTGCACAATGGTGGAAAAATCCTCTTTTTTTATGATTGAACATAGCTTCGATTATACCATAATAGTGAAAAACAGCCTATTATTAAGGAAAACAAACAAACAAAAGCAAAAATGAGATGAAAAATCTAATTATTCAGTTTGAATATTATGATAGGAAAATCTTTAAAGCAACCAGTGCAGAGTGGCACACATTCTCACTCAGTTCTCTTAAGATGATCTTATAACGATGTTTTTGAAGTTGTGATTCTATTTTTCATTGGTATTGGTTAGAAACATAATATTTTCTCTGAGTCTAGGCATTAAGGCAAATGAATCTGCTCAGAGCCAATCCCTTCTTCCATTTCAAGAAAGGAATCCGTTTTGTCCATTTGAATCCTTGGTTAAGTTTTCATAAAAACAGAAATTTCTATATGAAAATATTAATTTGCCCCTACATTTGTGTATATATTCGTTTCCCATTATTTAAAGGAGCACATTTTCATCATTGTTCTTCTCAAAATTTTTTCTCAAAATTATTAGCAAAATAGATTTAAATCTTATTTCAACTACATAAAAATAAAGCATACAATGAAGATGGATTTTTATTATTTATGCAGATCAAGTACCAAGGATATCAACTAAATTTATACAGTCAAAGTAAATTTGTCTTTTTTTTTTACTTTTGTACCTCTGCATGCTATCATATTTCTTTTTAGACCTCTCAACCACAGCTCAACTCCATTAATATAGTACAATACTGATTATAGGCTAATGGATATACTATCCACAAAATAATCCTGCCAGGTATATTTTATCATTTTAATTGATTAATCTATTTTTTCATGGAAAACATGTAAAAAAGTATATAAAGTGAAAATAATTTTCACTCTAACTGCTGTTCCTGTAATTGTCAAATTTTCTTCTGAAGAAGTAATCAATGTTACCAGTCACCTTTGTATACCATCAAAGATATTTTGTGGAAGTATGCATGCATATATGATTTTTACATAAATGTAACGCTGTATATATACAGTTGTGTACTTTACATTTTTCACGTAATGAAATAATCTAGAGACTTTTTTCCTATCTCCTCTTGGCAAGTACTTTGAGGGAAATTTGTTAAACTTGAAACCACGTATCACAAGGTCTTAAACTACACTTTTGGTGGTGAGTATGCTGTCGCATATACAGATGTCAAATTATAATGTTGTACACCTGAAACCTATGCAATGTTATAAACCAATGTTAGGTCAGTAAAACACACACACACAAAAATTGAAAATTAATGAATTTGTTTTAACCCTGTCCCAATTGAAAAATGAATTTTCTTGTACTTATCATTTTTAACGTGTCAGATTAATACCATTCTCCAATAAAAATAGGCTTCCTTGGAGAAATGCCTGATTCCAGGTTGGGGCAGAAAATACACAAAATGAACCTGGAGCATCTTGTATTAACAGAAAATAATGACATGCTAATAAACCAACCAACCAACAAACAAAACTATTGAGGGAGTAGATCAAAGGTGCACAGGAGGAAACTGCAAGAACTTCCAATGGCCAAAGCTGGGACAATTTGACCAAAAGGTAAATAATACTACATTATTTGTATTAGAGTATAACTCAAAGTTTAAAATAAATATTCATATGCTCATATGATATACACAAATGATTGATAAATTAATAAATGGAGGAAAAGAGACAAATCTCTCATGCAGAAGAATTCCAAATAATTTATGCCATTTTATAATTTTATGTCATTAATGACTGTGTCCCTCACTATACTGTAGGCCCCCTGATGGTAAAAATTATGTCTCTTTTTTCACTCTTTTATCATCAATGATTTACTAAGTTCATGATACAGAAAGGGTTATCAATAATTATTTGTGGATTAAATGAATCAATACAGTAATATATTAAACAAAAATAGGAATTTTATCAATGTGAAAATCTTAAATCAAATATATAATTGATTTTCCCTTATATTTTATGTAAATAATCAATATATTTTTATGGCCATTTGAAAAATTCCACCTACATGATCAGTGCTTTTTATGCTTCCTTTTACATGCACAGGCACAATTCCTCCTCAGTTTGATCTATCTAGAAAGACTCTTCCCTTTACCTTCTGTGGCAGGCAAGAAAATGGCCCCTTGAAGATCTCTGTGTCCTAATCCCCAAAATCTGAATTTTGAACATAGGCAACAAGTCTAAAGAAGGATATATTTTGTGACAGATTAGTTTTCTGAGCTTTACTAAACCAAATGTTCTTTTTCACTTCTACTCCAAGGCTCTATTTTCTCATTTGGCAACTCATCTTCCTTTTTATTTGAATGTAAAATTTTACTGGGGCCAGGTGATGAACTGGCACCAATGCTGGGGCACTGGTATCACCCTTCTGACTCTCTTGCAAATAGAAGAATCAATATGATCTCTTTTGAGTGATCAGTAACACCATGGATATATAATGCTCTATCTTCTTGCTATGACTTTTATGAACTCCAAAAGGTTTCCTTGAAAAACTGTGGATAACATTGAAGATGTTACTAGAGTTAAAAGATTGGTATTATATGTAAAATATCTAGACTTAAGATAGACAGAAAACAGACTGGACCTTATGTCTGTGTCCATCTAACTGTGTTGAGGTTGCAATCACATTAAGAAGAATTCACATTTTCTTTCATAACTGTGGGGAGCAAAATAAGAAGCTTGGTCTTGAACTTGGATCTTTTGATGCACTGGTATTTTATTCCTGTCACAATACCAGATTTACTTTAAATGCAGGCAACATTGTATAAAACAACTGGAAATTTCACATTTAAAAATTGCTAATGTTACTACTTGAAATTGTTTCTAGGACAAATGGAAAAAATAGGTATTAAAAGACTGACGTTGTTTAGGAAACTTGTTGATAATAGGATTTGAACTAGTAGACTGGGAGAAGTAAATTACTTCTATTGCTATACTTCTAAACTCTTATAATGAAAATTATAGTAGCGACAAAATAACACTGTTTTGAATTCAAAAGGCATGAGCAGAAAAGGCAGAGATGAGCTATATAATCCCCAAATCAGATATTTCCAGAATGTTATTTAATTCCCTTTTTCATGTTAGAATGACCTGTTACATGCTGAAGAAATTTTGTTCAGTATGTAGTTTGGTATATACTTTAGTAGAATGGTCTTATGTTTAAAATCTTATTGACTTAGAAAATTGAATAATTGTATTAACTAAGAGTACATGGTACTGATTTAATAAAAATACTATTGTCAAGAGGGATATTAAGTGGAAAACATTCTAAGCATTCATTATTCACCAAATGCTAAATGCTTGTCCAAATATTTTTCTAGAATTGAGACTTGTGCTTGGTAATAGTTTCAACCAAATACTCAAAAGCAGAAAAATTATCTTAAAATAAAACAATAAAATACCTGTTGCAGTATTACATTTTTCTAACAATTTGTAACTTGGAAAATGGTTAATGAAACCAGTTATTCTTGACTATGTCAAAAATGACTATCTTTAATAATATTTACCAGACATATTTTCATTTGCCTGTTTTTGTGGAAAAAAATTTCATGGAAGAGAGGGAGCAAAATAGACAAAGAGAAAAAAAAGGAAACAGAGATAATGCAGGGAGAAGGAAACATTATCTATCTATCTATCTACCTATCTATCTATCCATCCATCCATCTATCTAGCATCCGCTTAAAAGCTCATTGAAAATCACCTCTCTCTCATTCTAGACAACAATCACTTTAGAATTGACCCCATCTCTTGGATCCAAGAGTAGTTTATCATCCTGGTCACGCGATTCATATTCCAGTGCCACAAAACATGATTGACTCAGATATAAGCAGATGACTCAACTTGGACCAATCAGAATCAATGTGGGTGTTTTGGCTGAAGCACTTCATTGGGAAATATTGGAAATTTTCCAAAATGTTTCTGATGTTTTCCAATATTTCCCAGCAGGAAATAATTTCTAGTATTGTGAAATACTTTCTAATATGGTGTTGGTGATTTGTTAGTCTGGAGATATGGCGCCTACATTTACCATAATATATTGACAAATCCTCCATAATTAAACTATTGCATAGAAAGTAGACTCTGGAAAAGTAGAGATGGAAAGACAGGTTTAATAGCAGTACTATTGTCTTTCATACTGAGTAGAGCCTACTTGAAACAGGATGTACACAATCTTTTAAATTATGCTTTTTGTCACTAGAAACTAATAATATTGAAAAATATCGATGTAGATTTCAGATATGGATGTGGCACTGGTTGGATAATAATACTTGGAATAGCCTGAGTCAGGAGAGGTTGAGGAGCAATGGGGATTCCTGCATCCCCTGTGGGGAAGGCAAAAATCCCTGTTACGGGTAGTGAAGCAGTTGCTTGAACTTGCAACTCAGATCATTTGCCTTCCTAGGCTGAAAATTTAGGAAAACTGAGTTGGAGAGAGTCAGGGGAGTCAGTATGTTGGAGTGTTGTAACTCTCTCTTGTAATCTTCAATAAAGTCCTATAGGAAAGGAAGATGTGCAATCGTAACTGATAGATCTGGAAACGGAGAGAGAAGGAAATGTGACTTTGCAAGTGGAAGCCCTTTTAGCTTGCATCCAACAGTCCAAGATGGCTGAGACTTGCAGTATTAAGACAACTGATTTACTGCTTACCTTTCATTTAGTGAGATGTTAGGCAAGGATAAGGCAGCATGGTGTAAACTAAGATTATAATATGTGAGAATCCTGAACTCACAAATGCCATCCAAGGGCAACCTATCTAAAAATAATAGCAATTTATCCCATTGAGAGCATCCATTTATGTATTCCATTTTCTCCAACATTGTAGTCTAGATCTCTAGAGAAATATTCCCATTATAAACACTAAAGAGCTAGAAAAAATATACATGTCAACAAATCCAGATAAGCAGATCAAAAAAGTAATAAAAACATAGAGGTTAAAAAAGGAAAAAGCATGAATCAAAAAAGAAGTTAGCACGGACCAGTGGGTGCACAGAGGGTGTCGGAATCTTGAGTGCTCTAGCATTTTCATTCCACAGCTACACAATGGAAGGAGACAGAATCTGGGCCCCTACAAATTGGAATCAAATGTCTCCACATAACACCAGATCACGTGATAATGAAATCCACTCTTGGACAGACAATTTTAAGTATAGATAGTTCGTAACCACGTATAAAAAAAATTACACTTAAAGTACGAGTAGACATACGAAGATAAAAGATCTGAGGTAAGCTGTTTTCATGGAAGAGAGGGATCAAAACAGACAAAGAGAAAAAAAGGAAACAGGGATAACACAGGGAGAAGAAAACATTATCTATCTGTGTGTCTGTCTATCTATCTATCTATCTGTCTATCTGTTTATGCATCTATCCTACCTGCATGTCTGTATGTGTGTGTATTAGTGTGTATATTTTTCATGAAATATTTACAAAATAAACAATGTTAAATTTTAAAAAGAGCCTTGGAAATTTAAAAAAGTTCTGATGCCAGATATGAAAATTAAATAGAATAATTTGAAGAACATTTTATCTCCCGTAAAATAGAGCAAACAGCTTTTAAAAATTAGAACAGTCTAGGAAATCCAGATATCCATTTAACAGTATTAAAGAAATAAACAAAAAGAAAAACAAATAGTGTAAGGAAATTAAATTTTCTTGAGTTTTTTTTATCAGAACTGAGTGTAGAGTGTCTAGATTCAAAGAATTCATACAGTGAAAAGCACATGAATGAAAATAGAATTACATAAATGAACATTATCCTGAAATATTAGAAACCTGGGAGAAAGAGGAAGATCTTAAATTTCCGGGAAGAAAACACACACACACACACACACACATGCACACATGCACACACACACAGATTGGCATTGTATTTCTCAACAATGACACTGGAAGCCAGAGAAAAATGAAGATATGTTTTCAAAAATTCTAAGTGAAGATAATTTAAAACCTTGGAATCTGTATCAGTCTAATATAAACGAAGTTTGAGCATAGAATAAATAAGTTTACACACGCAATTTTTCAAAATTTTTTACCTTCTCTACTTTCCTTCTCAGGAAAAGATGGAGTAATAGTTAAGGAATCCATGTTCCTTATACCTTCTGAAGCTGCCTTCTTTTTTGGGGGGGAAGATCAGCCCTGAGCTAACATCCGTGCTAATCCTCCTCGTTTTTGCTGAGGAAGACCAGCTCTGAGCTAACATCTATTGCCAATCCTCCTCCTTTTTTTTTTCCCAAAGCCCCAGTAGATAGTTGTATGTCATAGCTGCACGTTCTTCTAGTTGTGAAGCTGCCTTCTTAACACATGGCTTCTGAATTCAGTGTGGAAATGGGAGACATAAAGATAACACAAAGAACCCTTAATCACCTTGGCCTGCAATTGATATGCATCATTTCTACTCATATTTCATTCACCTAGACTAGTCATAAGGTCTATCTAGATATCCATAAAAAAGTGGGAAAATATAGTCTGTGGATTGGGTGGCACTTCCCAGAAGCAATTCTAAACCATGGAGGGGAAAATTAATTGTTGACAGTTAACCAGTTATCCCTGCCAAAGTTCTCTCTGCTATAATCAAGAATTAATCAGATTTTGCTCAGTGGCATTCAGTGCAATCTAACTCAATGACTTCAACAACAAATATGTATTTCTTGATCACATTACATGTCAAAAGCTTAACTTTGACTTTGACTTTTAGTTTAATGTCTGTGGCTCTTCTTCAGGCTTTCAGGCTGTGGGTCAAGTTAGTTCTAATCCATATGCTTTTTTTATTCTATATTTTTGAGTGAAGGAGATCCTTCCTATCTGACAGGAATAGGGGGAAGTAAACCCAAACTAAACAACACAATAACATTTAAAGCTTCTGCTTGAGCATGTGTTAGGACCCTTCATATTCCATTGGCCAAGCAAGGCATGTGGCCAAGTCCAATGTAAATGGAGTAATAGGTAAGAGAGACATACTTACCCACTTGAAGAGGGGAGAGAAAGAGAAGTGAGAGATACAATTACCACAACTGTATTGGGGAACAACTTGTTCCAATGGAGAAAATGTGAAGATGTATCTATTCTATGAACTAAATTTTCTACTCTTTAGTATATACCCTAAAGGAACTGTGAAGCAAAATATTCATAAAAGTAATTTTTCATAAGAGCAATAAGACTAGAAGACTAGTTACCTAAATTAGGACATATAGATAATAAAGAATATAAAAAATGGCAAAATGAATGCATATAGATTAATCTCAAAAACATATTGTTAGGAACCCAGCACACAGACTTGGAATGGTCCACGTGGGCCCAGCAGCAGCCTGCCTGACAGAGGGAGAAAAGACACAGCATAGAGCTACCACCACCACCATTGTGAGGTCAGCTGCAGCCATGGACTGCTGCCAGCAGAAAGGATTGATGCTGCTGAAGGGCAACGTTAACTAGAACTAGAACTGCCTGTGGGTTGAGAGAACGGCCAGGAGCCTTTGACTGAAGAGATCAAGTGGACCTATTCCAGCTTTCATTGCCGCTCAGAGGAGTTCAAAGGGTTAAGATGTGCAGACCAGCTCTAGGCCAAGCAGGATAGAAGTTTCTGGGCCTCTATATTTAGAAGAAGAAGAAAGAGGAAGAAGAGGAGAAGTTAGCAAAAGATTTAAAGAAGATGGAACCCACAAAGACCATTGTAACTAAAAAACAAGAAAGGGACAAGTGAATAACGACCATAGGCACTGGGCTCAAATCCTTCCATTTCAGGAAGATAAGAATGTCTTATAAAATGTCTTTTGGCCACTTTCCTTCTCTTGTTCTAAGCACTGTAATGTACAAAAACCTAATTTTATTAGCAATTGTCTTTGTCCCTAGAAAAATATACAGAAAACAATAGGTAGGAGCTGTATGTGTGTGGATCTCATGTGGACTTCCAGTAAATGTAGCTCCCACTTTTGAATTCCTTCCAGGTCGTCCTGAGTTTTGTCACTTTGAAATAATATATTGGATATTCTCAGAAACAGATATAATTGCCCAGGAGTATTTCTTATGAGTGAGCTGATTTATTGTGATCCATTTTCCTTTTAGTACATTTCCAATCCTTTTGGGAAATCAAGAAGAAACAAAAATGTTTCTTAAAAAATACTGGAGAGTAGACATTTTAGTTAGAAGAGGCCTGGTTATTCAAGTTATTTCTTTCAAGCTTTGTGACATTGAGTCATTTCTGCTACATTTTTGATTTCCATTTATACATTATCTCTACATTTGTAAGATATGTATTCACAATTTGTCATTTTCACTGTCTTGAGAAAAGTGAAGGAAAAGGGTGGTGATTCTTATTTTTCTAAAGGCTCTGGTTTGGATACTATCCTTATCACTGCTTGGTTTGACCATTTCACCATATAATGCTCTTCCTCTTGACCAAGTGGGTACCTGGAAGTTACCAAAGTAAAGCCACAGAGAAAATGGTATGATTTAAGTTCTAAATTTAAAAGTTAAAAAAAAAATCAAAACATATAGCTGATCACAAAATAGTATGTGACAAAGTATCTCATACAGTATGATTGTATTATATCAAGTCAAAAACAACAAAATATATATTTAGAGATGTAGATGTGGTATGATGAGGAATTACTCTTGAAGGGAAAGGAAAAAGGGTTAGGGGCACATTGGCAAATTCCAAGATATTGATAACAATTTTTTCTTAAGTCATTTTATACCCATAAAATATTTATTTTATAATTTTTCTTCATGGTCTAAATAGAAGTTTTGAATATAGTCTGATATAGATGACATGTTGCATAATAAAAGCAATGACATTTGGAATACTCCGAGTAAGAAATTGATAATTTTCTGAGTTTCCACATGGCAGCCTATTAATTTTCCTCTGGCAGAGACAGAGACCAAGATGGACATCGACAACTAGACAGCTAGGGGAATGGGCAGAATGCTGTCATATTTCTAAGAGAAATATAGAGCCTGGAATTTAACTTAAAAGATCAAAATTGCACATATCTCTAATTTGGGTCCTGGCCACCATGTTAAGATTTGCAAAACCTCCAAACCATTTCATTGAAAGTTATTTTTCTGTCTGACAAACTTTGCAACGGAGATAACATGGACTTATTTCATTAGTAAAACCCAGGTAGAATAAAAGTATTATGTTTAATGCTGATAACTCTAAAGACGTGCCTGTTTTAATTAAACCAGCAAACTTAAACTAGGTTTTATTTACTGAAGATTATCCTAGATCATGGGAACTTGAAAAATATTTGGATTCGTTTCTATATTTCTGAGAGTATACTTGACTTACATAAACGCTTGTTTGTCTTTAAGCTAATTAAATAGAAATCTTTACAAATTAATTCTGGCACTATCGTCCAGAGGTAGAAAAAATATCACACATTTATAACATACATAGATATACATAAACATACAAATAGACACAGAGATCTTATAGATTTTGTTGTAAAATTTTAGCCATGAGACGGGTATTGTAATGCAAAACTCACTAGTTTATAAAAGAACAGCTGCATCCAAATCATGTTTCTGGCAGATGAATTAAGGTAAGGTTACCTGCTCATATGACAGACAGCTAAAGCTCTTTACTAATATTTGTGGAAGAGACTTTTAAGATTTTTCATAGGCCTAGTTTTCAAAATAACTTTTTCTTTTTTCTTCTTCTAAGAATTACCTTGGTTTCTAGAGAAGACTAGGTAACATAATTACATCTCAACAGACAGAGAGAGAGAGTCAAGTTCCACTGTGAAGGACTTTTGTTCCCTAAGTCCGGATCTTTTACAACATCTGCAAGCCTTTTGAGATGAATAGGGGAGGATTTGGGATTGGTCAAAAGAATAGGTGGGCTTTGAATTTTTTAGGGTCACATTTTCTGTTCTTTTAAAGACTCAATGTGTAAGACAAGTACAATTGTTTTTAATTCCTTAAAGAACTGGATTGCAAAAAAAAGAACTGAGTTGCAACTTGAATGATATCACCATGCTGAGCCAGCCATCCAACTACGTGATCTTTGATTTACTTCTTTATATCAGGGAGAAGATCTTCAACTAAGTTAGAAATCAAAAGATGCCTATGTTCTAGAATTAGAGCTGTGTGTCTTTGGAATGTTTTAGTAAATCCTTCCACAAAGGCTTCAGAACGTTTTTCTTTCTCTCTGGGTACATAGCTTCATTCTAGCTTAGAAGAGAAGGCCTAAAACATAATTGCCAGCAGGCTCTAAATATCAGCTTCCTATTTGGCCAATTTCTGACCATAAAGCTATTTTTAAAAAAATCCTCTGCAATATCTTGTCAGATTTGAGCTGAGACAAAGAGTAAACATTCCTGGCAGCATTGAACAACCCCACAGAAGCCAGAGGTGTCCCCAAAGAGGGTGCAAAAGATACTGACCTCCCAAGATCCAGAGTCACTCTCAAAGATAACCAAAAGAGATAAAGACTTAGACAAATAACCTGAGAGCTGGCAATAGTCGGTAAGACCCTAGCCACAAATGGAGTGCAGCTCACATTTCTGTCAGGCCATATTTTGGCGGCCCCTAACTTGATGGTTACCAAGACAAGTTTTCAGGACATGAAATGAGACAAACAAGAAGGCAACTGCTGTCCCTGGGATCAAAAGGATCCCAGGGACAAATTTACAAGTCACAATTCAAAGATTTAATTCTTACAAACGGTTTTTGCCTGTCAGTGTGAATTTGGACAGGAAGGGACAACATGAAATTTTACCTTCCTCTCTCAACCAGGCACCACAGATAAGATCTGGGAGAGTTGATTTGGTAAGAACTCTCACTCTTCTATCAGTTTTCCAGGATCTCATCTGCAGGCTCTGGAGTGAGGGGGGTGTCCCAGCAGGTCTCATCCTGGTCACCTGACACTGTAGAGGATGAAAAATAATTTTCCCTCTACCTTTATGTGAGTGCTTAGCGGAGATCCCTTTTTCTTCAGGGCAACTTATAAATGGGTAAGCTTATCTAGGTTAAAAGTGCTCCACTGTTGCCACTGTAATTCAAGATTGTCTTTGGTAAGGTTAACCTACTTGTTCAGCCTTAAAACAAACTTTTACTCACCTGAGGCCTCACAGTGGACTCAGTCCCATTTCTATGTTAGATCTAGCCCGACTCAGGCTGGTTTCCAGACCCAGTCCAGAGACAGAAATGCTCAAAGAAAGTCTGAAAGCTCTTAACTCAAAAACTGCACAGTTAGAATCTGAAAGGGACTTACCCATGACCTTCAGAGGCAGCAAGAAAACAGCGACCTCCAGGGGCTCAACAGGTGTCTACTTCTGGTTGCTCATTGCTCCTGGGGACCACTGGGGGGTCTCTGTTGGTTCACTCCTCTGACACCAGAACTATTAAAAGATAAAATGAGGCATATTAAAAATTTTAAGAGTTTATTTGAGCAAAAGTCGATTTGAATTGAGCAGCATCCAGTCTCGCAGAAAGAAAGGAGCTCTGAGGAGCTGTACAAAATGAAAGATTTTTATAGGCAGAAGGGAGCAGGAACAAGGAAATTATACTAGGAAAAAAATGAGTTGGTTACTGCAAGGTCGCTTTCCTTTAGGGGATGGCAGGGTCTATCAGGCAGGTTACCTAATTAGTGCTGACCAGATGATTCCTGACTGACTGGTTTAAGATTCCACTTTTGGGAGAGCTGAAACTATAATTAAGCTTTGGTTTGGTGATGTGGAGTTTAGCATAAGTGATTCCATTTTGGGCCTGTTGTCATGTTTTTTCCAGTATGTATATATATGGAGAGGAAGAGAATCATAAAGCAAATGAGGGAAAAGTTTGCAATTATATAAAAATAAATAGTTTTCCCAATATAAGCTGCATTAATTTGTAGTTTGAATGATGATATAGTTACAAGTAGAGGTAATTCCAAAAGGCTCATGGTACTATAGAAGTCATTGATATCTAAGCAAAAACTGTGATTAGAAACATGAAAAATGTCAAGTGGGAATATAGAAGAACAATGGGTTAATTCTACCCTTCGCATGTGGAGGTCATGTAGCACTTCAGAAGGGCTACATTTAAGAAAATGTTGGAGGTGAAGTTAGATTTCTCAGAGTTCATTAACTATATTTCAGGAAGACGTTATAATATGATAAAAGGCATGATGACATTATATAAATGTTCAGATTAATTAGTATGTCACACAGTTAAAAAATTAAGTTGAGATGGAAATGTTTGATTCTCTAGTAACCTCTTTAAGTATATGCTCCCAGTACCAGGAGCCATTACTTCTCTTAAGTGTAGTTCCTGGGGTCCCAGTGTAATTTAATAGCACATAATGATCATTTGTCCAACAGAATCTTAGAAAATGCTAATGATGACATGACTTTTAGGTGTCAGATAATATTCAGATTTGGAGAAATAAATTTAAAGTGTTTTAAATTCCACTATTCATTACTTTTCCCTCATTGCTCCCATTTTTACCACTTACAGTTCCTTAAAAATTTACAAGACAGGGCCGGCCCCGTGGCTTAGCGGTTAAGTACACACGCTTTGCTACTGGAGGCCCGGGTTCGGGTCCCGGGCGCGCACCGACACACTGCTTGTCTAGCCATGCTGAGGCGGCGTCCCATATACAGCAACTAGAAGGATGTGCAACTATGACATACAGCTATCTACTGTGGCTTTGGGGAGAAAAAGGAGGAGGATTAGCAATAGATGTTAGCTCAGGGCTGGTCTTCCTTAGCAAAAAGAGGAGAATTGGTGTGGATGTTAGCTCAGGGCTGATCTTCCTCACAAAAAAAAAAAAATTTTACAAGACAAAAACCTTTCTTATTATATCTTATCTGGAGTTCTTAATTCAATTGATATTTAATAATCCACCAAAAAGTGCAGAGTTACTTATATTTTACATAGCAGCAAAATGTTTTCTTATCAGAGGATTATGGAAAATAACAGAGGAAATCTGTTGCAGTTTGTTGGTGATGAAAGGAAAGGAAAAGCATTGACCCAACAGTGTGACCACTCAAAGCTATTTGGTCATAAAGACATAACCAAGGAGAACTGAGTGGGCAGATGCTTTTTATCTTGATTATAGCTCTCGTCAAATATTAAATATCTCAAATACACATCCCTTTCACCTGTAAAGTGTTCAACAGTATATAGGCTTTATACTGATTATTCACTGGCTGACAAAAGTTTACAATTTAAACTTAAAAACATAGTTATGCTATTTCACGAGGAATACACAGACTGTCTATTGTCATCTATTTGGCACTGCTGCTTATAAAAAGACTTTTCAAAAAACCCTGTTCAAATATTTGTCATAAAAGAAAAGAAAAACAAACCAAACAATAACAACTAAAAATCGTGATAGTTTTAGGTTGTCACTCTTAGAATTGAGCTAATGGATAGAAATCATTTAGTTGTGCTTTTCCTATTATTCTTTTTAAAATCCTCATTTGGTGGAGAATTATTTTCCATATCAGAGAATATATCATAGATATGGCAAACAAATTCTATGACAGTTAACAGTGCCCATGATTTTGGGAGATATGGGATTAAAAATATCTATTGTATCATTAAACACAAACGTAAAAGAGCAATGTTCTTTTAGACTGTGGTAATTTTCTTCTCTATTATTTACCTAACTTATTGAAACAAATAATTTAACTGCCTTCTGCTGGCGAATAAAAAGAAAAGCATTATCATGCTGTCCTCAAACTCACTAGTGGCTTGAAGCCTCATTCCTATCAAGACCTGATTCAAAACTGCCATCATTATTTCAAAACTCAGGATATTTGCAACCTGCTTCACGGCTGTTCTGCTCTTTACTCTTTCTACTTTCTTGCCTTTCCTAATACAGGAAGTGTCTTTCTTCATAAAAACTGGCTCTCTCCTCTGAAACTCGTTCAGTCCGTGACCCTTTTCCAGTACCTTGTTGTTGCAGAGATTTTTTTCATTTCAGATCAATTTTAACATAGTAAAAAGTTGGAGTTTTTCATTGCTAATACATTTCTGATTTCAGATTTCATTGCAATATTATTTTAATATAAAAATTAGTCACCAAAAATAATTCTCTACACAAACTCTTTGAAGTATTTTATTCAAATGCATTTTGTAGAGTAGCAGATGCACGTATTCTAGGGGTGAGAGTGATTAAGACGGCCATTTATTTACTGAACAAAATAGCAAGGTATCTATAGTATATCTAATAACTATGCCAATAATTGTGGCTTAAGAAAAGAGAGTCCTGTCCTCCCTCCTTATAATTTACTAGGAGGGTATAAAAGCAATAATAATAGCACAGGATTCCCAAATGGTCCTCTGCACTAAGTTTAAAGGGATCGTAGGAGAAGGTGGATCTTTGCTTGGATACATAAGGAATGTTTCACAGAAGATGTAACAGAGGTCTTGGGACAAACTTTATGATAATTTAGTTCAATTTCTTGTGAAACATGAAGAAGCTGAGGAATGCAACGCTTAAGTGAATTGCTAACGTTTGCCCAGTTTATTAGTGATAATTCACAACTATAATTTAGATCAGGGATGATAGTCTTGAAAAATCTCAAAAGTCTGTAGAGAGAGGCCAGCATAAAGGATGATGAAAATATACAGCCGGGGGCCAGCCCTGTGGCCTGGTGGTTAAGTTCAGCGTGCTCCACTTCAGCAGCCTGGGTTTGGTTTCCCGGGAGCGGACCTATACCACTTGGTGGCCATGCTGTGGTGGCGACCCACATACAAAATAGAGGAGGATTGGCAATGGGTGTTAGCTTGGGGCAAATGTTCCTCAGCAAAAAAAAAAAAAAAAGAAATACAGCCCTACATTTATCATGTGAATGGAGATACTGGGATGAGCTAAAGAGCAAGCAGAATCCAGGAATCTAGATTATTATGTAAAATGTTGGCTCAGATGTTTGTTTGTTCATTTGGTAAAGTTATTTTAGCCAAGCAAATCCCTCTCTAGGCTAAATACATTGTCACCATTTTGGAAACTTGCAGAGATTTTCAAATTATACAATAATTTAACCACTTGCTACTCCTTGAGACTTTACCAAGGACAGAGACTGATAAACATACATTGATAAAATTGATAAAATAATAAATCATTATTCATTTGGCATTTTTGAAATAAAATTTAAAAGACTGAAATTTTATATATTTACTTTGATAATCTTAGCCACTGTCTTTATTTTTGAAAGGGAATTTATCCTTGAGCAATTCTTGGGTAAATTTTGTCCCATATATATGTCTATGACTATAGGATAAAACAGTTCAACCAAGTCCAACATAATAGGGAATTTGATGATCCTTAGTACAAATGTATTCCATTTTCTAATTAGTAAAATTACACCTTTTTCACAAGTATTATTTTACAGTCCACAGCTCATAGACAACTATTACACTTCCAGTATTTTAAGTGGGTAATAGAATATAATAGCCTATTAGAATCCGTACATTTGACAGATCAAAGATCATCCGTGGCCCTCAGTTGAGCTGAGCCTCTTAAGGTTAATCAACTGTCTTTAAATCTTTCTCTGTAACAAAGAGATGATTGATTCAGCTTGAGTTTGAGAAATAACTAAGAGTTCACAAATCCAGTACTCAGCACCATTATATGGTTTGGTCGTTAAATGGTTTCTTTCTTTACTTTCTTGTAAAGAAAAAAAAAAAATCCATTTGGCTGGTCAAGGATTTCTCATTTCAAAAGTAATTTGTACTTGAAGACTTTCAGCAATATGGCTTTTTTCATATCCAGCTTTGCCTTTGACTCAGCAGTCTTGTTTTATAAGCTGTTCACAAGAATTCTATCTGGGGGGACAAAGTGTTTCTAGATTTCTGGTGGGAAGTAGTTATATTTTCATAGTTGTTTGTATTATTCTAAATCACTTATTTAACACCACTGACAGTGACTATACTGATTTTTTTAATTCACTTTCATTTAAGCTTTTATATTCTAATAACATGTCAGATTTTTCAAAATGGTGGAATTATTTTTATGCTGCAGTTTATGAATGGCCTCAGCTTTTTAAAAATTCTAATTTGCCACTCTCTGTCTCTTTTTTTGTAAATGATAGAAAGATTGCAGATATTAAATTCTGAGTCTTTCTACAGAATTTTAGAATTCATTAAGCATTCTTTTAAAAATAAACCCTCTTACTATAGTGTACATTCAAGCATTATATCAACTTAGTGCTTTTTCTAAACCATCTAGAAAGCCATAGAGAAACAATCATTATTTCTCCAATGTTTTCTTTTCTGTTTGGATATTTTCATATTTCTTGACAGTCCATAATTCATAATGGACTGTGGAATTTTTAAATATTTTATTCCCTGGTAAATTGTTCTTTATCCTATGTTTGTGCATGTTGTTATTTTATTTGTTAATTTAGAGTGCTGTTCTTGAATATTATGTCACTCCTGTCATGTGCTATTCAGCATTTATCATCCCTTCTGTTAGGCTATAAGTAGTGTTCCTTGGAGGCATGTAAGATAACAAAAGCTGTTGGTTTACATCAACATTTGACAAAGAATCCCTTATTTTACAAAGCACTTTTGCCCAGAGACAGATAAAATGGATTTATTGAATATTTATTTTGAGTCTATGGGGACTGAAGATAAAACATAAGTTCATTGTAAAACATCAGGCAAAGTAGGTCTGCATTTCCACTGTGTTTCTAATGCAACAAAGGGTACATCAAGTACAATGGAATTGACATTTCTACATGTGGAAATGTAGTGTTTAAAGGTTTTTTTTGAAAATTCAGCATTGGTATTATAAATACAAGTACAGATACAAGTAGTGTAATACTAATGGTGGATTTTAAAATAATCTAGAATCAGATTTCTCATATAAAATGATATGAATCTGAATTCATAAATATATAATGTTCACCTAAATTATGCCTCAGGCAACTCTAATATTATTTAAAAATTCAACAGTTTAGTTTTAAGTCATCCTATAATTTAAAAGGTGTCAAGATTTACTTGAAATTAACTATTCTTCTTTAGTATATACTAAATAGTTATATTGTTTCAGCATTTTTTTTTTTTTTCTGATGAGGAAGATTGTCTGAGCTAACATCTGTGCCCAACTCCCTCTATTTTGTGTATGGGATGCCACCACAGCATGGCTTGATGAGCAGTGTGTAGATCCGCACCTGGGATCTGAACCCAAACCCCAGGCTGCCTAAGTGGAGCAGGCGAACTTAACCACTACACCACCGGGCCAGCCCCTGTTTCAGCTTTTTACAGCCGCCAAGTAGTATTAGCAATTCTGTACATGTAGATAAATTAATGTTATGCTGGTTGATGAACATCAACTGTTTTTATAATTAAATCCCTAGTTTTAACTAAAAAATATGCTCTTACTGATTCATCAGAGATGTAACTGAGAGAGAGAGAGAGAGTGTGTGTGTGTGTGTGTGTGTGCGTGTGTGCGTTGCTCTAAAAACAGAACATCTGAGTTTAGGTTTCTGATAAGTTATATAATCAAAGTTTACTGGACACTTCTATCTAGATATCCAAGAGAGACTTTAAATTTATTATGTCCAAACAGAGCTTTTCTTCTTATACATCAGCAAGGCTGCAGCCATTCTAATTTTTTTCTTGGAGAAAGATGTAACTATCTACTCATATAGTCAAGCCAAAAATTTGTAAGTAGTCATAGCACCTCCTTCTTATTCATTCTTACTTCTTACCCATTCCCTTTCATTCAGTCAACAAGTCAACAGGCTTCATCACTTAACTTCATTAACTATTAATATTCTACCACTTGAAATGCACGAATCTTAATATTACAATTTTAGTTAATGGATAAATCTGTTTTTTCCATACTCTGTGAAGTTATTAAGCCAGAAAATTCCATCATGTAACTTCTTTCACCCCTTCAGAGGCTATAGTGACAGGTGTGTATACAAATATGTATGTATGTATCTACCTACCTACCTTTCTTTTGCATACTCTATAAATTTATATAAATGAAATCATACAGAGTATCTTTGGTGCCTGGCTTCTTTAGTTCAGCATAATAATATCTATAAAATTTGCCCATGTTGTTTCATGTAGCAGTCTTATTTTTTTTTTTTTTATTGCTGAGTGTGTACCATTGTGTGGATATGCCAGAGTTTATGTATTTGTTCTCCTGTAGATGGACCTTTTGATTATTTTCAGTATTGTCTATTATTTGTATATCTCTTGGGTAAGAGAAATAATGATAATGATACATGCCATTACACATGCCATCCTTGGTCAAAATATAGGAAGGTATTTCAGTTTCTAAGGTACTGACAAAATATGTTCCAAAGCATTTGAAAAATTTTACATTCTCACTAGCAATGTATGAGAGTTCAGGTTCTATATATTCACTAATATTTGATTTTACGTGTATTTTTAATTTTTGCAATTCCAAAGGATATATAGGAATATAACATTATGGTTTGAATTTGCATTTCCCTAATAACTAATGATTTTAGCACTTTTATTTATCTTTATTTGTCGTTCGTATATCTTTTTAAAGTGCCTATTCACAACTTTGATTTATTTTTTATTACTTTTTAAAAATTTTTATCTTTTTGTTATCAACTCATAGAGTTTGGTACCAGACATTTGTCAGATATATGTTTTCCAAATATCTTCTTCCAGTCTCTGGCATGCCTTTTAATTTTCTTAACAATGTATTTCATGAGCACAAATTCTCACTCTCTCCCCCTTTATCTTCTAAAGGCATTGTCAAATTTAATAACATTTTCAAAGAAAATAATTGTATTCTATTTCATTTATTTTTTCTCTTTTCTATATTACTTATTTCATTGTAATAACATTGGATTTTATTTGCTCTTCCTTTCCAGAATTTAAGGTAGAAATTTAAAAAATTTATATTAAGCCTTTATTTAAGGATACAGTTTTTGTGTAATTACTGCTTCAGATTATTCTACAAATTTAAAAGTGTATTTTCTTTAAAATTTAAACTAAAATACTTTTTAATTTCCCTTTTGATTTCTTTTTTAATGTGAGGGTTATTTAGAAGTATATATATGTACTTCTATACTTTTTGAATTGATAACAAAAAGACAAAAATTTAAAAATAAATAAATAAAAAATGACCCAAAGATTTGAATAGGTAATTTAAAAAGATATGTGAATGACAAATAAAGATATATAAAAGTGCTAAAATCATTAGTCATAAGGGAAATGCAAATTCAAACAGTAATGTTTTATATTACTATTCATCCTTTAGAATTGCAAAAATTGGCGATAAATATAACATCAAATTTTAGTGAATATGTACAGCCACCAGAATTCTTCACACATTGCTAGTGAGAATGTAAATGTATATAATTTCCCAAATATTTAGAATTTTCCAGAGTTCTGTTTTTAATTTCCAGTAAGCCCAATGAGGTCAAGGGACATAATTTGTACAATTTGAATATTTTAAATGTATTCAGATATTAGGACTATATTATGGTCTACTTGGTGCATGTGAATATAAAAACAGTCTATTCTTCTGCTGTTACATTTAGTGTTCTATTGAGAGAAATCAACTACGTCAAACTGGTTGATTGTTCAAGTTTTCTATGTTCTTAAGGGTTTTTTGTCTGTGTTCTAACAATTCTTTGGAGAAGGATTTTGACATCTCTAGCTATAATTGTGGATATCTCAATTTCTTCTTGTAGTTTAATTTATTTAATGTATTTTGAAGCTCTGTTATTAGTGGCATAAATGTTTAGAATTGTTACGTCTCCTTGATGAATTGCTCCCCTTATCATTATGAAATGATTCTCTTTACCCCTGGAAATGTTCTTTGTTTTGAAATATATTTTGTCTGTTATTAATAGTCATTCTACCTTTCCTTTAATTAGTATTATCATAATATATCATTTTCTACCCTTTTAGTTCTAGATGTTTGGGTCTTTTTATTTAAAGGGTATGTTTTTTGTAGACAGAATAAATTTTATTCTTATATTTTCAACTAATCTTAAAATCTCTGCCTTTATTAGAGTGTTTTTTCTATTTAAATTTAATGTGATTTTTGATATGCTGAGGTTTTTCTTTTTCTTTCTCTCTCTTTTTTTGTTATTTGAAACTTTTTATTTCCAATTTTATTGGTAAAATTAATTTATTAAATTAATTTATTAAAATCTATTAATTTTTTCTCCTTTTTTGGCTTATTTACCATAGCTTTCTGTTGTGTTCTGTTGGTAGTTGGTTTAGGGTTTCTAGTATGTAGTTTTAATGTATCATAGTCTATCTACAGGTAACATTATACTATTTCATGTGGGATATAAAAATTTTACAGTGGTATACTTCATTGTCCCAACTCCTAGTGTTTGTGCTACTATTTCTCATGTATTTTATTTTTACATGTTCTAAACCTCACACTAAGTTATTATTATTTGTGCTTCAAAAACTCAATTACCTTTCAGGAAATTTTTTCAAATTACAAGATCTTTATTTACTATTTCAAATTATGTTCATTCCTTTGTGTAGATCCAGATTTCCATCTTATATAATTTTTCTTGTGCTTCAGGAAATTCCTTTACTATTTCTTGTAGTAGATGTATGCTGCTAGTGATTTTTTTCAGCTTTTGTATGCCTGAAAAAATTTATTTTATCTTTGTGTTTGAAATATTTGTTTGATAGGTATAAAATTCTAGTGTGAGGGGGCCGGCCCTGTCGCCTAGTGGTTAAGCTCAGCGTGTTCTGCTTTGGTGGCCTGGGTTTGGTTCCCAGGTGCAGACCTACACTAGTCAGCAGCCATGCTGTGGTGGCAACCCACCTGCAAAATAGAGGAAGATGGGCACAGATGTTAGCTCAGGGTGAATCTTCCTCAAGCACAAAGAGGAAGATTGGCAACAGATGCTAGCCCTGGGCAAATCTGCAGGCAAAAAAAAAGAAAAACTCTAGTTTGAAGTTTTTTTTTTCTTTCCAGTACTTTAAACATATTGCTTCAGTTTCTTCTTATTTCCGTTGGCACCAGTGAGAAGTCTGTTGTAATTCTTTTACTCTGTACAAATATCTTTAATCTCTTGTTTTTATTATTTTCTCTTTATAATGGGTTTTGAACAATTTGATTATGATGTTCTTGGTGTTGTTTTTTTGTGAGTTGAGAGATGATCTAAATCAAAAAGTGGCAAGCTGGCAAATCTCAGTCATTGCAGTGCTAGTCATTCAGGGCTAACCTTTTGCTATTGAATAAATATTTTTGTCCTCCCCAAATTCATATATTAGAACTTAATCCCCAGTGTGGCAGTATTTGGAGGTGGGGCTTTTGCAGGTGATGTCACTAGTGCCCCTATAAAAGAGGTCCGAGAGAGTGCCCTCACCCCTGCTGCCACGTGAAGACACAGCAGAAAGACAGCCATCTATGAGCCAGGCACCAAATCTGCCAGTGCCTTGATCCTGGACTTTCCAGCCTTCAGAACTGTATGAAATAAATTTCTGTTGTTTATAAGCCTCCCAGTCTATGGTATTTATATTACAGCAGCCCAGATACCTTTCAAGACTAAGTCTTTTCCACTTCTTGCCTTATTTTTGTTACTCCACGGTACCTTCAAATATTTGTTTTTCTCTATCTATCTATTTATTCATCATCTATCTCAAATTCTATAGTTGTTATCTGTGAGAAGGTTAGTCCAACCAATCACTGTGCCATTACTAGAAGCCAGATCCCCAAACTGAAATAAACCTCACTGCCTCAAGTTTGCCCTTCTCATGCATATCCTCCATACAGGCCCTCAAAATAACTAAAATGCAAATTGCTCCTTCACTTTTTCCAATATTTTACTCAGGCCCCATAGGTTTTTGTGAACCATCATATGCTTTAGTCTTGTCACAAGATTATTCATGTTAATTCTATCCTCTCACATTGTACCATTCCTCCCATTTACGCGCTGCATTCTAATTGTACTGAATACTTACAGCTTCTTACTCATGCGATGGAGTTCCATGCTTCCACACATTTGCAGATGTTTGTCCTATTTTAAAAGTCCATTCCTCATTAACCACCTATGTTATGCCTACATGTTTTTAAAAACTGACCTTTAAGTTTCTTTTGGAAGCATTTCCGGGTCATGCCTTCTACTGCCTTTTCAGGGGTGCTCTCCTAATCTCAATCATAGCATTTTTCAGCACATTTAAAACTATGTTGTATTTGTTGATCTACTTGTCCATATACACTTTCACATTTACGCATTTTTAGGGCATTATCTGCAGTATCTAATAAATAGGTGTTGAAATAATGGGTAAATGAGAGAGTATAGGTAAGTGTCTTTGCACTTATATTGTCTGCTATTCAAAAAATATTGCTGAAAACTTTTAATTTACCTCTGATAAACTTTTTTAAGTAAGATATTAGCCAAGGGAATGCTTCTTTAGTTGTTAATTTTAGTCCACAGTGACGTGGTCAGAACCTCAGACGACTTCAAAATGCTCAAACCCTGTGTCATGCTCTGTCCGTTAACCCAAGTCACAGTCCCTGTGTAGCCCAAGGAATTGCATTCTGAATCACAGGTGCTCATCCCTATATATTTTCAGAAATATCACGCAGTATTTCCTAAAAAATAAATATGAAAATAGAAACAAAGCAAAGAAATAAAAATATTAAGGCTGTATTTACTATGATTTAAGGAAAATCCTTAATGATCTATGCAGATACAGAAAAAAAATCCAAATAATGTGTTGGAAAGGCTTTTATATTCTCATTGTATGACAGAGAATTATTTTCACCATTAATATCTTTAATTTTTAATTTATTCCTGATAGTTTTATCTTCTGCTTCTATTTGATATGCAGCTATTGTTATACACACTCCATTACACACACACACACACACACACACACACGCACACAAGATATCTTCCGTATTGTTTTACATGGAGGAATTTCCTCTCTTTCTTGTGAGTTTGGAGATGCATGAAGATGAGGCTGATAAACCTTATGTTAACTCAGGCTTGGGAAGAAAACAACTACTATTTTTTTAAAATGTTTATTCATTTACAAAATCAGAGTCGCTGTTTTGGCGTTCAGGAGCATATGCTTCTCTCATTCTGAATTGCACCCTCTTTTCTAGAATAAAAACATACTTTTAAGCAGTGCTTTAGTTGAAGAGAGATGCAATTATTTAATACTGAGCTGTTAAAGAAGAGTTGAGAAATTAACTTATTGACAAAAAACATTTTCGCAAATAAGCTAAATAACTAAAAATGTGTTAGTTAATTTAGTTTTGTTAAATTACCGGTTTTTACTGGAAAAATAATGAAATACATAGTAGAACAATATAGAAGAGTAAAACAATCATCTTTATACAGCAGACTATATCTTGGTATCAGAAAGTTTTAATTTCTGTTTTTATAAGAGAAAAATAATGTTTTATGGCATAATTTCCATTTTCTGACAAGTGAGGAAATTGAATTAGATAATTTTTATAGCCTAAAAGAATCTACGATTCTAGGATATTGAGTCTCAGTAGGGCCAATGTAACTCTGAAAGAGAAGAAAATAGGTCCTGGGGAAAAAGCAAAAAATCTTATACATAGTTATGGCCCCCAAAGCTTTTAACTGTATCAACAAAATTGTATTCTTTAAAATTTAGTTCCTCTTGCTTGGTTTTCTTGGGTTTGACATGGGCAGCATTGACACTGAGTTATGAAAGACACGTTAGTGCAAATATACGGCTGTGATGGGAGGACTGGGAGAAGTGGTCTGCACATGCGTATGGGCTACAATTGGCTGCTATGTAGATATTGTTTGTGTTTGATCTTCAGTGTTTTTGTGGGTGACTTGGACTTTGAGAATTTAATACCAATAATTTATATTTTATTGTTTAATTCTACAAAATGTATTCAACCTATAATTAATTATGCCAAGTGCTAAAAAGAAAAATATGTTGATAATATCTGAATGAATATGTTGTAGTTAGTTAAGATACATATTATGTTCTCATTTTAAGCAAAAGTTAAAAGTTAAGTGCAGGGGCCAGCCCCGTGGCTTAGCAGTTATGTGCGCGGCTCTGCTACTGGCGGCCTGGGTTCGGATGCCGGCGGGCAACTACGCACCGCTTGTCTGGCCATGCTGAGGTGGCGTCCCACATACAGCAACTAGAAGGATGTGCAACTGTGGCATACAACTATCTACTGGGGCTTTGGGGAGAAAAAGGGAAAAAAAAAGGAGGAGGTTTGGCAATAGATGTTAGCTCAGGGCTGATCTTCCTCAAAAAAAAAAAAAAACAAAAAGTTAAGTGCATTAAAAATAATTGTTAGGAAATTTATTTTTTATTTTAATTGTTCTAATTTTGCTTGGTAAAGTAATTTTGGATGATTTTTAAAACTTGATTACATTATTATTATTGCATATTTATATAATACATTAGCATAAAGTTCATAAGTAATTTCATACATTCCAATTTATATATGTATATAAATTATATTAAAATTACTCAGCAAATACATTTATAAAGTTAGATTGAATATTGCTACCTTTTACATTTTGATTTTAATTTTAACTTGAAAATTTGATTTTGTCGTTCTTAATACTATTCTAGTTACTCTTGACCATGCGTTGAATTAAATAGGGTAATATTTTTTACTGTTCTTTTTGTGTGCAAAGCATAGATATACATGTGGTACATAAACAGATATTCCGTATACCTATTTTAAAATTTCATGGAGGAATATTGTCTCCATAGGCTCTATAGAGAGCTACAGTAAAAAGAAAAAAAAATCAAAACTTGCTGCTGTAGGAAAAGCAAAAAACACTCAAGATTTCTACCAATTTTTTCCATATTAAATGCTTAGAGGGGAATGAACCTGAAGTATAATTATTTACCAAAGTTCTAATTAATGGAGTTTATTGAAAAAAATAAAGAAAAATGAAGTTACATTTGATTACATGCTGAATAGTGAATATAAAAAAATAATTTCTGGTATGACAGTTTGCATTTATGATTATTTCTCTGATTTGGGTTTGCAAGGTTATTTTTCCCCTGAGATATTGTCTTAGTCTGTTTGGGCTGCTGTAACAAAATACCATAGACTGAGTGGCTTAAACAGCAAACATTTATTTCTTATAGTTCTGGAGGCTGGGAAGTTCAAGATCAAGGTGCAGTAGATTCAGTGTCTGAAGGCTCACTTCCTAGTTCATAGATGGCCATCTTCTCACTGTGTCCTCACATGGGGGAAGGGGCAAGAGAGCTCTCTGGGGCCTCCTTTATAGGGGCACTAATCCTTGAATGGGGTTTGCCTTTATGATCTAGTCACCTCCCAAAGACTTCACCTCCTAATACCATCACACTAAGAATTAGGATTTCATCACATCAGTTTTGGGGAGACACAGACATTCAATCTATGCTAATAATTTGGAAAATTACCCTCAGATGGAATGCGATTACCTAAATTAATATATAGGTAGATCAGAAAGAAATTTTATGTTCATAATTAACTGAGCCTTAGTATAGTCATGCGTGGCTTAAGGATAGGGATACATTCTGAGAAGTGTGTCCTTAGGTGATTTTGTCATTGTGCTAACATCATAGAGTGCACTTACACAAACCTAGATGCTATAATCCACTACAAACCTAGGCTATATGGTACTAATCTTATGGGACCACTGTTGTATATGCAGTCAGTTGTTGATGCAAATGTCATTATGTGGTGCGTGACTGTATATTGACCACTTGCAGGTAGCCATGCCTTTCCTAGAAAATAATGACGTTAAAATAGTTAGTCATTAGTATTAATTGTTAATTTTATTGTCTAATCAAGCCTTTAGGAAGAACTCAAGACTGACTTCCCATGGCTTCTTCTGCCCATCTCAATCCTGACTTTCTAAATCCCTAAGGAAAAAGAGTCTCAGTAATAGTCAAGAAAACAATACCTTCACAGTCCTCAGAAGTGAAATTTTAGTTTTGACCAAGAGGAGAAAACTGGTTTATCTTCAATATAGAATGGCAAGCTTTCTCTCTTCTCTTTCCCTCTCTCTCCCCCTTCACTAATAATTTTTACTCCATCTTTTCCTTCATTGCTTTGCATTCTTTCTGAGATATCACTCTTTTAAAATCTTTTTCTCAAATAATTTCTTTCCATAACTGATGAAGTAACATAGCCAAGGAACTCTACCCACTTAATAAGAAGCCCAGAAGCCCTTATCTTACCATCATCTTCTTTCTGTAACTGTGTCTTGTTTATTTGGAAATTGAAATGTAAACTAGAATGATGACAGGGTAAATATCAGAGCTGACTGATTTTAATAGCTGTTTTAGGTTTTAGGCCTAAAGCTAGAAGAGCAAAGGAATATTCAAGGCATATTCCAGCTGAGTTCACTAGGGAGTCGACTACAGAGGAACTGGCAGCCAAGTTCCTCCTTAGGAAGGAAGTACTGCGTATGTCTGTAATGCCTTCTGTACACGTGTCCACCAGTAGAATGACAGGAGTGGCGATAGCCACAGCATACAGCTGGCTGGCAATTCAGAGATTGAACAAACTGGCCAACTCTCCCTCTCATGGGACACGTCTCAAATCTGGTGTAGCTTGGCAAACAGGTGAGGATCTGAGGCAGACTCACTCAGGAACTTCAAACTTCAAAAGCAGGTGCATCTTTTGTGTGTGTGTGTGAGGAAGATCAGCCCTGAGCTAACATCAGTGCTAATCCTCCTCTTTTTGCTGAGGAAGACCAGCTCTGAGCTAACATCTATTGCCAATCCTCCTCCTTTTTTTTTCTTCCCCAAAGCCCCAGTAGATAGTTGTATGTCATAGTTGCACATCCTTCTAGTTGCTGTATGTGGGATGCAGCCTCAGCATGGCCGGAGAAGCGGTGCGTCGGTGCGCGCCCCGGATCCGAACCCGGGCCGCCAGCAGCGGAGCACGCGCACTTAACTGCTAAGCCACTAGGCCGGCCCACAGCTGCATCTTTTAAATGGCCAGTTCCTTATGTAGAGGAAAGTGCCTGAATTGCTAGGTAATATGTATCACTACATCTTTTTATGATCCTCTCTTATTCTAGAGCCAAGGAAACCTCATCTGAAACTCTCAAATTATAAGTTAGGGAAGATTTTATAGTAATTGCATATAATCACAAAAAATGAGTCACATGTAAAGCTGTATCAGGATCAATTTAGACTTAAATAGCAAGAACATATGCGTGACTAATGGATCATACGTGATATTGAGCAAACAGAATATAATATTAGCAGAGAAATAAAGCTAAGTTATGTTCTGTTAAAAATAGGCAAAGCTTGGTGGTACAGGCTTCGGATTTGATTTTCTTGGGCTCTGATGGTTCTAGTTCCTTCTTTTTTCCTCTAATTTGGCCATGGCTCAAAGCCTTGCATTACAAAGAAAAAAAGTCATTTATTTCTGTTGTAGTGTTCATGTTAAACATGTGAGTTCACACGCTAACCATACGTCAGGGGATTGAGTAACACATGAGCAGTAAAGAGAGCAAGGGAACTTTTGGGCAAGTGAGATGCCCCACTGCTGAAGATTCTTAAATTTTGCAGGAATTAAATTTTTTTTCCCAAAAGAGGCAGGAAAAGTTTAGCAAACCCTTGTTTCACGTAAGTGGGCCATTCATTAGTGAATTAGCTTACATTTGAAATGTTTCCCTTAGGCACATTTTAATATTTGAATTGCTCCTTATTTTTTGAATATAATATTACAAATACACTAAGATTTATCAGGACTTGACCTAAGTAGTGTACCCAGGTAGAAATTTAACCTAGAATGTGTAGACCAGTCCTCACAAAATATTTTTTTTTCAAAAAGAAATTTACCCTTTCCAAGTAACGTAAACTATACTGTTACCTTCTTTAGAATATGATTGGATGGGAGAAAAGAAGAGAGGCTTGCTTTTTGTGCCTTTGGATGTTCTCATGGGAGCACGTGATATTTGTTATTGCCTCAGCCATCTTATAAATGTGAATGGAGATGTTAGAACACATTGAGGTTGAAACAGTTGAAACCTGGAGAGCACCAGATTCTTGATCATTGAATTAATGAGTCAACCTCAGAAGCTCTCCAGATCTTATCTTATTATCTGAGTAAATAAATGACTTCATTGTTCAATTCACTTTTAATGTGGTTTGTGTTACTTGCAGTAAAAATCATCTTGATATACCTAGAAAAAATGTTTCAAGATAGACAGAGTGTTCTACGACATTAAATAATATTGAGAGGTCATTTAAGTAGCCAATCAAGAAATAAAAACTGTTTTTAGATGATCATTCCAGGGAAGGGTCTAGAGCTCCTTGTACACATGAATGCTTAGCTGGCAAGATAGGCCTGGAACCAAGATACTGCCATATCTTGTTCCAGTTGTAACTTGGTCCCTGGTTACGCTGGAGAAGGGATCCATGCTTCCCTAATCTTGTAATTTAAAAGCCCCACAAACCAAGCACTGTGATTCTTTTCCTACAGTTGACGTTGCCCTCTGTTAGATTTGTGTTAATTGCCATAACAGGAAAGGATGGCCAGCAGGTGGCTCACACATCTCCTACTGATCCTGTCGCAAGAATTTAATGTTGTTCCTGATGGTCTAGAGTGTGCGTTTTCTGGCTGTCAGATCTTATTTATACATTTATTTCCTCCCTCCCTCCCTCCCTTCCTTTCTTCTCTTATTATCTGATTTATTTACAAAAGGTTTTCAGTAATTAGCAATGATATACAACAGAAAATGATAGAATAAGAAAAATTAGGATTATGTGGGGAAAATAAAATTGTGAAAGGAAGACAAGGTTAAGTTAATACACACATATATATATGTGTATGTATATGTATATTATATATATTTTATTTATATATAAAGCATACCCTTAAAATACTCTCAGAAATAATTTTGGAGAACACTTCAAGATAAAATATTTGTAAAGTAGATATTTGGAAACTAGCTTAATTGACCCATTGATAAATTTCAATGTATGCCAAATAGTACCTGGAAAATATTTGCTAGAAAATAATTTTTGTTGTTTTTTATTCTGAAGAGGTTGATTTTAAGTCATTTTTTCAGACAGTGCTTAGAGAGAGGGGCCAGTTTTGTATTAAAACCACTCTATATTTATGATAAAAAAGAACTATTTTTGTTTTTTAAGGCATACATTTTCCATCTTTATTTTACACTGGGGTAGAGTGTTAAAAAGATATCCAATACATTCAGAAATTGTTCAGTTTACTGAAATATAAAAAAGGAATGTAAAAACACATCTGGTAATGCACCACTTGCATAGGTCAAATCCATTCTCTCAAAAATCATCATAGAATCAAAAACAGACAAAAGTTCACTAGAAATTCAAATAAAACCATAGGTTTTTTTTTTTTTCCTCACAGGCTTCTCAATACTGATGATGAGCAAACAAAATCATGAACAGAAATGGACTCATTTGCTTATCATATATAATACTTAGACTAGAAATCCTGCAGTAAAAAGTGTTTTATGCACTTATAATTAAAGTGCATATGGCATATGATTGGAGACTTTAATTGTTAAATGATACAGTCAAAGTCGAGGAAACATTGATGGCATACAGATAAACAAAAAGAAACATATATATAGTTAAGTTTAAATGAAAACATTCTAATTTTATGAAATTGTCCTTTACTTTCCTAACTCTACTCAAAGATTATCTCGTCACTGAAGTCCTTTCAACCATTCCACCTACAGGACTTTTTCCACATTTATCTCAATACATTTCATGAACTGTGAAGGAAACAAGTCTTATTCATCTTAATCCATAGTATTGTGCTAAGATTTTCTATGCCTGTTTGCTCAATGGATTACTGTGATGAATACATAGCAGATGGATACACACAAACTACTGGGAATTTTTTAGAACTTTAGAATTTGAGACTCGCTAAGTAAGCTCCCTACACAACCACATAAAATAAGAAAAGGGTAGCAATTCCAATGTGGCATTTTACAAAGATGCCTGCAACAGTCAAAAGGTACCATTACTTCAGTTGAAATATAGTCGCACGTTATTTTAATACATAATTTTTCCCAGCTTCCAGTAACTGGTGAGTCACAGGCAGGTACATTTATGCATAGAAGTAAAGGACAAAGTGCCTGCACTTTTATTTGCCAGGAATCTGGCAGAAGAGAGGGAGGAGTTTAAGCTCTACTGTTATTAATTAAATAGAGGTAAGGTAATATTTTTTTTTCTTGAGGAATTTTATGGAAAGTCAGAAATCTCTAGCCCCAGAAGAAGATCCATGCTGAGATCTCCTGAGACTGACCTATAAATTGGTGTTTTCCTTTCACTCAGCTTCAGGCCTTTCGGCACCACTGTTGTTTGTGCTTCTGGATTCTTCATGGTTGCCTCCAGGTAGAACTACTTTGTCTAAGAATGCAACCAGGCAGCTTTCAGCATAGTTTAACTCATTCTCAATTCCTTATTAAAAAATTGAATATGTATCTTAAAGTCAGAATCATGCTATAATTTATTTACTTCATGCAGAAAACCCTTGATTTTTAAATCAATTCTGACTGTTTAGGTAAGTTGTAAACATTAAAACAAACATTTCTTGAATTCATAATATCATGACACAATTATACCAACCTTTATTGGGGCTACATGAGTAAGTAAACATAAAATAAATTGGAATTACATATAAATGAATATATATATATATGAACTTAAAACATTAATTTCAGTTCACATATTAATTGCTTCTCATTTCTTTAGACTTTTGACTTGCATCTTTAATTATTTTAATGTGATAATTATTCCCTTCTAAGGCATAATAGTCAAAACTGTTTCTCATTTGAAATTTATTACATCAACAAATAACCATACGTATTTTTATCTCTAAATGTGATTTCAGTACAATGTCAATTTCATCCCAACTCGAAATAAATACATTTTAATGGATGATGCTCAAAATTCCACTCTCAAAGCCTAACACTGAGGTCTTTGATTCATGTTTAAAAACAACTACACATAAGAGTAATTTTTTTAGATGGGAGAGCCCCTATATTACTTAAAGCCTTGAAGGACTTAAAAGCAGATTCAACTATGATACGAGATTAGTAATGAAATAGATATTGAATATAAGAAAAGAAAGATGAGAGAATATAAAAATTGGAGAGACTGTCCAATATATCAAGGATGGAATCTTTATACTTGCAATCTAGCTATTAGTGGGAGTTCTTTCCTGTGTGTTCTGCTGACCACATTAGAGACTATTATCCTAATACTCATAATAGGCACATGTTTGATTACGAGTCTGTTTTCCCCATTTTTCTGTGACCTTTTCAATGCTCCTGGGGACAAAAAGAAATGTCATGTGAATCTAGGGTGTAGTTGGTTTTGAGTAAATGCTAACGGAATGCTTCCACTTAATTATTGTTCATGCTAAGACTTATAATCTTTAGACGTATGTACTGCCTTTGCATTTGGGATCATTGTTCTTGGTACTCAGTTTATCTCTTTTATTACAGAATATGTCTCAGTGAAAGCTGTTGCACTTGGTACTTTTGTGTACCCCTAATAATCTAGCAAAGGTTTTTTTATAGTACAATATTATTGTCTATATTTCATTATACTGTTCTTTAGATGTCTACAGCTTATTTACCACTTGTTACAGGTTTGTACCCTTAAACACCGTCAGTCTTAACCCTCCAACCCCCCATCCCCTGGTAACCACAATTTTACTCTGTTTTTTACAGCTTTGATTTTTTATGATTCCACATACAAGTGATATCATACAGTACTTGTCTTTCTCTGTCTGACTTATCTCGCTTAGCGTAATATGCTCAAGGTCCATCCATGTTGGTGCAAATGGCAGAATATCCTTCTTTCTTATGGCTGACTAATACTCCATTGTATATATATACCACATCTTTTTTATCCATTCATCCATTGATAGGCATTTGAGTTGTTTCCATATTTTGGCTATTGTGAATAACGATACGATAAACATGGGAATGCATATATCTTGTCAAAATCCTGTTTTTATTTTCTTTGGGTATATAACCAGAAATGGAATTGCTGGATCTTATGGTAGATCTATTTTTAATTTTTTGAGGACTCTCCATATTGTTTTCAATAGTGATTAGACCAATTTACATTCCTACAAACAGTGCACAAGTGTTCCCTTTTCACCACATCCTCGCCAGTACCTGTTGTCTCTTGTCTGCTTGATAACAGCCATTCTAACAGGTGTGAATTGATATCTCATCATGGTTTTGATTTGCATTTCCCTGATGATTAGTGATGTTGAGCATTTTTCCATGTGCCTGTTGGCCATTTTGATATCCTCTTTGGAAAAATGTCTATTTAGTTCTTCCGCCTATTTTTTAATCAGATTGTTTTTTCCTATTTCAGTTGCATGAGTTCCTTATTGTATTTTGGATATTAATCCCTTATCTGATACATGGTTTGTAAAAATTTTCTTCCATTCTGTAGGCTTTCATTTTTCTTTTTTTTTTTGTGAGGAAGACCCGCCCTGAGCTAACATCTGCCAATCCTCCTCTTTTTGCTGAGGAAGACTGGCCCTGGGCTAACATCCATGCCCATCTTCCTCCACTTATATGGGATGCTGCCACAGCATGGCTTGCCAAGCCGTGCATCGGTGCGCGCCTGGGATCCGAACTGCCAAACCCCGGGCCACCGCAGTGAGCACGTGCACTTAACTGCTTGCGCCACCAGGAGGGCGCCAAGGTAGGCTTTCATTTTGTTAATTGTTTCTTTTTTTTTTTTAATTTTTTGTTTATTGGAGTAACATTGGTTTATAACAGTGTATAAATTTCAGGTGTACATCATTATACTTCTATTTATGCATAGATTACTTCATGTTCACCACCCAAATACTAATTACAACCCATCACCACACACATATGCTGAATTACCCCTTTCACCCTCCTCCCTCCCCCCTTCCCCTCTGGTAACCACCAATCCAATCTCTGTCTCTATGTGTTTGTTTATTGTTGTTATTATCTACTACTTAATGAAGGAAATCATATGGTATTTGACCTTCTCCCTCTGACTTATTTCACTTTGCGTAATACCCTCAATGTCCATCCATGTTGTGGCTGGATTTCATCGTTTCTTATGGCCGAGTAGTATTCCACATCTTCTTTATCCATTCATCCCTTGATGGGCACTTAGGTTGCTTCCAAATCTTAATTAATTGTTCCTTTTGCTGTGAAGAAGCTTTTGAGTTTGATGTAGTTGCATTTGTTGATTTTTGCTTTTTTGTTTGTGTTTTTTGGCATCATGTCCAAAAAAATTATTGCCAAGACCAATATCCATGAGCTTCTTCCCTACATTTTCTACTAGGAGTTTTATGTTATCTGTTCTTACGTCTAAGTCTTTGAGCCATTTCAAGTTAATTTTTGTGAGTGGTGTGAAATAGGGGTCCATTTTCATTGTTCTGCATGCGTTTTTCCATTTTCCCTACACCATTTGTTAAACAGACTGTCCTTGCCCTATTGGGTGTTTTTGTCTCCCTTGTCAAATGTTAGTTGACCATATATGCCAGGATTTAATTCTGGACTCTATATTCTCTTCCTTTGGTCCATATATGTCCATTTCTGTGCCAGTACCATGCTGTTTTTATTACTATGGCTTTGTAGTGCCGTTTGAAATCAGAAAGCTTGATACTTCCAGCTTTGTTCTTTTTTCTCAAGTTTGTTTTGGCTATTTGGGATCTTTTGTGGTTCCACATAAATTTTATGATTGTTTCTTCTATTTCTGTGAAGAATGTCTTTCGTATTTTGACGGGGATTGCATTGAATCTGTAGATGGCTTGTAGTAATACGGCCATTTTAACAATATTAATTCTTCTGATCCATGTACATGGGAGGTTTTTCCATTTGTGTCCTCTTCGATTTCTTTCAGTGAATTCTTGTAGTTTTCATTGTACAGATCTTTCACATCCTTGGCTAAATTTATTGCTAAGTATTTTATTATTTTTGATGTTATTATAAATGGGACAGTTATATATTTTTTTTCAGATGCTTCATCATTAGTGTAAGGAAATGCAACTGATTTCTGTATGTTAATTTTGTATCCTACCACTTTACTGAAATCACTGATTAAGTCCAAAAGTTTTTTGATTGATGCTTTGGGATTTTCTACATATAAGAGCATATCCTTAGCAAATAGCAACGATTTAACTTCTTCCTTTCCAATTTGGATGCCTTTTATTTCTTTGTCTTGCCTAATTGCTCTAGCTAAGATTTTCAGTACTATATTGAATAGGAGATAAACTAATAAACTTAGAACATAGCACAAAGCTTGGTACATAGTACATTCAATAAATAAAAGCTAATATTATTGTTAAATTAACAAATTACAGATAGTAATTTAGTTTTAATATTAGATGTTGCTGAACTGAACTTATTTTTTAAAATACTATTTCCCTAAGTATAACAAATATTGTTTATATTAGCAATTAATCCAACTGTAATTTATTGTGGATCAGAGCTGTGATCAAAGCTGAGAGCAGTCATCTAAAGCCATAGGACCTACATTTAGCTTTAGCTTGTGGTAGTCATCTGAATTCAAGTCATAGAAACAAAGAAAACATACAAACTTCTATATTTCAGGCCTTGGCAATTAAACTTACAATGATGGCAAACATCACAACCTGAATGATTAATATTTATGGTCTGTGGCTTGGGATGGTTTATTTTATACAGCACATTCCTTAGACATCCCTTGAGGTCTTGGAAATATGACATGCTCTGTCTATACATCCCTATTAAATACTTCAGGTCTATAAATAAAAGCGCATATGTAAAAATAGTCTATATTTGTTAGTCAGCTTTACAGTCTTAACTGATCAATCCTTCTATGGTTCTATAGCAATTAGCATATTTTCTCTTGAAGATAAATAATTATTTACATTAATATATTTTTTATTATTAATGACAAACATCAAATGATATCATGAAATCATCATCCAACATACCATAGAGTGACTTGAATGAGAATCTTAGTTCAAATAGAAGAAAACTAATTTGTGAATGTTTAATGGGGGTAGGTGGGGGCTAACGATGAGAGGAAGAATTGAGGGGAACTCTGTTATCGTCCTACTTAGGAGAGAGAAGAATTCTAAATGTCTTCAAATATAAATTTCCTGATCCTAAGAAAATGAATTCTGACTTTGCATTTTGGAATAGATGTTACTATGACTCAGAGGTTTTAGCAGAATATTATACTTTATCCACTTGATAATGATTAGAAAAGGTTTTATTAGTACCAGCATAAATATGTTTTGGTAACCTGTATAGAGTACAATAATTTGTGTATTGAAAGAACTCCATATATTTTGTTGGTGAATTCAATACAATTAAATTTAAGAACCTGATGGGAGTTTTTAAGTGATGTCTCAGGAGAAAATAATAATGCACTGCTCTGTTTCTTTTTAAAGTCAAAGTTTTAGACAGAAGTTGAGAATTTATAGTTCTATTATTCAGGAAAAAGACAATCTTGGGATCCAGAGCAGGAAAAAAGGGCTTGTGATGTATTTTTTAAGCCAAAAGAAGCCACTAAATATAACATTATTTGTGTATCACGAATAATTGCAATGTGTCACATTAATGAACTTAATGCGAGTGAAGTGGAATTACAGACAATTATCTTCTCAACAAAATAATTACATTTTTAAATGATCTCAAAACTTTTATACACTTTGTATAAGATGTTGGAAATATCTATAATTATTTTTGAAGTGTTGGGGAAATTTTTGAAATATTTCCGGTCCTCATTTAGTAAACTGAGAAAAAACCCCATAAGCCTTCAATCAGATTAATGGCCCCAGAGACTGGACAATACCAGTAGAAATGCTTAGTATAGTCAAATCTGGAAAAAGCTTTGTCAAATACCAGGCTCTTAAAGGAACAAGGCAGCCTCAGGACTTAGGGCCACAAATAGACCAGGACAGGCAGGATTAAATAGGTCTAAGAAAATTGTTTAAGGTAGAGGCTGCAAAATGTCAATGATAAAGAAACTTCTTCTTACTGAGTATTGGTGAAATTAGATAGTGCGGCAAGTACAGCTGAAGACACAAGCTCAGATAGGAAAAAAACTTTTTTTCCTAAATAAGATAGTTCTTAGTATAAGAAATGTTGGTATTTCCATAATTCAGTCAACATAAGGGGAAGAATCTTGGAATGGCCAGAGTCACAGGGGAAACTAATTGGAATGCAGAGCTTAATACTTGCAAGGTGTCTGAACAGAATGAGAATTTAGACAATCATTGCTATTTGAGGATCCAAACTGATGACAGGTTAGGAAAAGGAAGGAATCTAGCCAACAGGTGATATACAAAGTTAGGCAGATTGTTGCCTTGTAATTCCTAACTAACATATTCATGATATTGGTATAACAAAGCACTGGGAAAATGGGGGCCAGAGACCACTCTCTGGTGGCAGGGGATGTTAAGGGCTACCTTTGGACAAGTTGCCTGAAATTTAGATGAGAGATTCATTTTTGTTAGAGACACAAGTACAATACTTGGCTGGATAATGAGGACCAAATTTCAGTCCTGAAATCAGATTAACATAATAGGAAAAAGAAAGAATAAGAAGAAATAATAGAATAGAAAATAATAGAATCCCAGAAACTGCTTTGTAGGCAAGTATAGAGGATGGAAGTGGCCCTAAGGCTTATCCTTAGCATTCTAGATACAAGCAAGATTAATGCTAGACTCCCTTAGCTTGGGGCTGTTGCTGTTGATACATTTTCCTTCCTGATTTAGGAAGACTCAAAGACTGTTCCTTCATAGATTTCATTGGATGTACATTCCTTCCTGGTGGTTCTGCAATGCCCTCTTCTACCACTGTCTCTTTGCTTATCATATTATTTTATAAATATTCTTTTACATATTTATCTCCTTAATTAAGCTTTTAAATTTTTAAAAGAGATGTTAATGCTTTTATGTATCTTTATACAATTGATATCTCATGCAATACCTGGGAAATTATGTGTGCTAATTAAATGAATAATTATAGATATCTCAGGAGGTTGGGTGAATCTGGAACTGTGGAGATACAGCTAAAGGGAAGCTCAGGGCAGTAGATGCTGAAACTCCTGGGCTGGAGAATGTTTTCCAGATTATACGAAGAGAGGAAATGAGATTTCATTTATTTCCATTGAATATACCTAGAGACAATTTTGCTGAACTGGAAAACAAATTGTGCGCACACTAACTGCTCATGTATTCTGATTTCATGAAAACCAGCATGTCAGTAGCAGACCCCACAATACTACACAACTAATTGCATGTGAGTTCTTTATACGTCACATCCTTTTAAAAACCAGTTTTGTTTTAAGGTCAGTGTAGAAAGTCATGATTTTGACATTGGTGCTAACGTGGTTGGGGATTAGAAGGTAATCTGGTGTGGTAGGAACCTATGGGTTTTGAGGTCTGAAAACTTTGGAGGGAAATTCTCTTTCATTCATTAATCTATTCATTTTTTCATGCTAAGTATCATGTATGTAATAGTGAAAAAAGTGTTTATAGTCCTTCATCTCAAGAATTATAACTTTAGAGGAAATATAGATAATCAACAAGTAAATGAAATTAGAGATATGAACTACATATCGCAATGAAAGAAATGAATGGATTTCTATGAGTGAAAATAATAGAATCCAGCTTTAGGTTGGATGGTTGAAGAAATTCTCTCTGGGAAGGGAATGTTTAAAGTGAGAAAAGAAAAATGAGAAAGAGCCAGCCACGAGATGAGCTGAGAATTTACAATTTCAGGAAGAGAGACCATATTATGCAAAGTCTGAGTAACTGATCAGAGTAGGTAAAGAAAAAAAGATGTGTAAGAGTGTTGAAGATGGAGGGGAAACAGGGACAGACACAGTAGGGAGAGGGGAGAATCAAGGTAAATGGGCTTTGAGTCTAGACATCAAAAGAAAACCTGTGACAATAAATAAGTGTGAGACACTTACATGATTTTAAATCTATGGAAATAAATCTGATAATTAAGTGAGAGTATAAAAAAAGCAGAAGGCTTGTGACAGAGCCTAGGAATTCCAGTATTTAGAATTTGGATCAAAGGAAGAATATAATAGATAGCTTGGAGAAAAAACAAAAAATAGTGGTAACAGAAAGCAAGAGAAGAAAGCATTTTAAGAACAATAACATTTTTAACATTTTGGAATAGGAATAAAAGGTCAAGAATGGTAAAGAATGAGAAAGGTATAGGATTTTGCAACAAGATGTTTTTGGTTACATTGATAAGAGTAGAATCAAGTGGTATGAGGGAAAGTTATTAGAGTAAATTGGATAAATAACAGCATAAGGGTGAAGAAGGGAAAATTAAATATAAAGACAATGTTTTCTAAGTTTTTATTTAAAAGAGAAGAGGAAAGTTGTGGTAGTTGAAAGAGGATTTGAAATAAAAAGATGACTTTTTAAATGTAGGAGATATTGGACCATTACTACAGACTGATGGAAAGGCAAGAATGGAGATGCAAATACTGATGATTGAAGAGAGAAGTAAAAACCACCTCTCCTGAGGAAGGTGAGATAATTCAAAGTAGATCTTGGAAAGCCTTTGAGATGAACAGAGGCACTTCCTCTATTGTAAAGGAAAAAACAAAAAAGATAGGTGCAGAAACATGGGAATTTGCAGATTTTTGATAGAAAGATTAAGGTGTTCTAATTTGATGGTTTCTATTTTTTCAACAAAGTATGATGCAAATTGCTGCTAAAAGATCATTTGTGAGAAGATGTGAGATAAATTTAATAAGTTGTATGAGCCTTAATTAATTTATTTGTTCAATTTGGGGATAATATTAATTATCACTCAAAATTTTGGGGCTACAAAATGAGACATTATGTGAATTCATGCCTAGTAAACTATGTATCTCTTACATAAACAGTTTTATTTTCCTTCCCAGTCCTCTCCAACCTTCTGATATTATGATTGGGTTTCCATTAAGTTGCCTTAAAATCCATAGGATGTTTATGTCATTTTAACATCTAGACTTTATTAAGGGAAAATTATGAAACAGGTTAAATTGTGCACGCTAATAATTTATAGTAAACCTCAGATGAGCTAGAAAATCATTGAACATTTGGGGTATGAGTTAATCATTTTATTTCTCCATCAGATAATACCAATAACAAAGGTTAACTGCATACAAATTTACAGTAGATAGTACAAAATTAGACAGTCTATTTAGATCCATGTGATATCAACAGATTTTATGTAGATTCTCCATTTTATGGATGAATAAAGATAAATATAGCAAAGTTTGGTATTTTTTTTTAAATCTTCAAGTAGTGAAAAGGAATGTTGTAACTAATTGAAGGCTCCTGATCTCCAATGCAATAGGTTTACGTTACAAAACGTTACCTTCCTGTTTTCAATTATGTGTTGAGGATTAAAGGAGATGTAAACTTTCAAGAAGTGTTCCTTTGGAAATTATTGCCTCACAATTAATTTGTGTGACATACAACCATGAAATAATTGGTATTATTGCTTTGGTTATTTTCTTGATTTTTACCTACGTACTAAACAATTATATCAACACATCAATTAGCATTTATTAATGATAGTGAGAAATAGAAAAAGGAAGTTGCTTCATTATATTTTATATTACTTTAATGTTTAAAATTAAACTACTATTATACTTTTAAAAATTGTTATTATTATACTTGTAAAAATACATTTTTAAAAAAAAATTGTTTTAAAGTACATTTTATACCTTGAATGATACATTTTCTTTAATTGTGATAATTTAGGTATAATTTTCTGGATCTTCTTGAACATGTGCAAAACACAGTCATTTTTCTTCTCAAAATAAAATGAGAATGAACTACATCACCTATTCTTGCAATCAGAGCTCAATTTCTAAATTGCTACAATGAACTTCAAAAAACATTGCAATCATAAAGATGATCAAAAGAAGATTATAGGCCTAAAGGTCAAATTGATTCAGATGTCAGACTGCATAAAGGCTAATAAAAGTGAGAGTACAAAAAGTATATAAGATTGTAGTCTTATTTTTAAATTCATTTTATTTTATTTTTTTTTTGGTGAGGAAGATTAGCCCTGAGCTAACACTTATTGCCGATCTTCCTCTTTCTGCTCGAGGAAGAGTGGCCATGAGCTAACATCTATGTTAGCTATGTTAGCTATGTTTTGTATGTAGGTTGCTGCCACATCATGGCTTGGTGAGTTGTGCAGGTCTGCACCTGGGATCCGAACCCTTGAACCCCAGGCTGCTGAAGCAGAGAGCACCCAACTCAACCTCTATGCCACCAGGCCCCCCTGTGGATTGTATTTTTAGAACGGATGGAATAAGCTCTCTCCACCATAGACTTATTTAGATTGAACCTTTCAAGTTAATTTTAAGAAACCACTTTAAACAATATGCTGTTAACTGTATGAGAAGCTGGAAGATCAACAAGTGATTGTGCTTGTAGTTATGAATGTAGCACTTCCTTAGATTATCATTTTAAATTTTATAAAAGTAATTACAATGCAAAGAACAGAGTTTGACCTAACAACACAAAAAGCCCCAGTGATTTCAATAGCATCAATAGCCAATACATTTAGATTTTAAAGATTAATTTTTTCCTCTATTTTGCTACTTACAGTATTTTAATTTTTCCAAATGCATAGCACGAGCATTCACAGATATTTTATGTGTGTGTGTGTGCACACGCATATGTTTTTAATCACATGCATACACTCATACAGGAACCCAGCATCTATTGAAACGTGAGTTCTTGATTTACTTTTTACCTATATTCCATTTTTACAGTCTGTTCTAATACTCCTATTCAAGTAACACCTCCATTTTTTGTGACAAGAAAAATGAAATATATGAACAATAATTTGAACTGACAAAATAGCATGGAACTTGAGGTATTCTATTGACCTTCCTTGAAATAACATTCTATGTAACTGTAATTCTCTATCCCCAAATCTACTGAATGAAATATCAATCCTATTTACAATGCAGCACATTAACTTATCACAAAATATGGAGCAAATATCAGGAAGAACATAGCTTATTGTCACGGGATTTGTAACATCACCTTTTTTTCTGGGATAGAATATTGCCAAGAAAACATGAGCTTTGGGGAAGTGTGGAACTGTATTTGAATAAGGTTCTTCCACTAACAAGCTGTGTGACTCTAACCATGTGGGATACTCAGTAATTCTTAAATGATAAAATGAAAATATCAACGAATTTGTATACAGAATCTCACTGAGGATTAAGATAGAGAGCATACATTGTGTTCAATTGTCTCTATTCCATGACTTATCATTCTTGTCTTTTAAAATAAAAACGAGGTTTTACTTTTCATACATTCAACTGCAAGCATAGGTGAGTTAAAATAACGTAATGAGAATATATGAAGTAAAAGAATGATCCATTTTCTTTGGAATTTGAATATATTAGAATCTGTACCTTGGTACCCACCAAAGGTATCAAACTTTTGGTACACTACCCCAAAAGTTTCTTTTGTTTTTGTCTTTTACCTTCTTGTGTTTAGTATAAATAATTGCTGTGTATGCCCTGGATCTGGCATTCAGTCAAACAGAAAACAATACTTTGAAAAGCACAAAGATTGTGGCCAAGCAACCTGGTCCAAATGGGTTGAGAAAGTGCCAAAAATATTCCTTATTCCTGGCATTGGATTTTTCCACCAGTGAATGTCACAGATCAGTGCCGTTACTGAATACTCTGTGGTTTCTATGGAACCATTGAGGATCTTACTAAGTTCTCTGAGGACTGCGAATCTTTAAAACTAGAGTAGAAAATTTTTTAACCATCGAGAAATCAGCAAGTCCACAAACTAAAAACTGAGCTGAAGAAAATACTTCTTGTTATACTCTCAGTTCACAGAATTTAGAACCTGCAAGGGCTTTAGAGTATTCTAGTGTTTTAGAGAAGAAAACCATAGAGCTAAAGGCCTAATGGCTTGGATGAAAATCATAAAGACAGCTTGATCAGATTTTGAATAGTGGGCAGAGGTCCTGACATCCAAGTGAACAATTTAATTTTCCCTAATACCTAATTGTTTTGCCTCACCTTTAGCTGTGGATAAAAACTCGCATACTTTTGCCAATTTCTGGCGATCTGCTTTCTCAAGAAGGGATACTAGGGTATGATTAGTACAGATAGGCCCCGATTGAAGGGTACCTTATTGGAAAATCTTCATTTATATCTGGACGGGCTTGGAATTCAGAGTAAAATATTTTTTTGGAATAATAATATGTTTAATGTTATTCCAACATGTGCCTGCCAATTGCAAAGTGTTTTTCCTGCTTCATAGTTGATAAATAGTGCTACTAATATAGACAGCTACTACTATTAAGAAACCTAGGCATTATTTTGGTAAATATCACATAGATAACACACTCTTTACACAGTTTCTTAGTGGTATATTCACTGTAATTGAATTCAAAGACAAAATATATATGCAAGAACCAGTGGAAATTTCAGTAGGAAGAAAATTAAAATGATGTATTTAAACCTATAAAGTTTTTATTTTAAATTTAGAACATAATCTTCTCTTTTCATAAATGTGAAACAAACAAATAATACATTTCCAAAGCACAGAGGACTGCTTGAAAGTTCTGTTATGTTCTCTGTTGTTGAAAACACAAATTTGGGTTTTTTCCCCTATTTTTACAAAGATATAGTGTCAAATCAGAGAACAAAAATTTTAATGGGCAGTTTTAGAAGCTATATTTTTCCCTTCAATCTATTTGAAAACAACATACATTGATTTTTGTGTTTTTACTCATTTTTATCAAGTGCTCCCAAAATAAAATTTAACATCCATTTTTCCCTCTTCTCAGATTGTATTAATAATATTGAGGAAATCAGTAAATAGAAGGAATAGAAAGTGATGGAGATAATGTTCTATACCAAAAGAGAGTCCATATTGTATCTGACAGGACTACACTTATAGACTTTTTCATAGATAAGATAGTCAAGTTTGATCTTCATCTTACAAATGAATATAAAATGCAAATAGGTAAAATAAATGATAGTAGATGCCGTGTGAGACAGATTCTGTAAACTTAATATTTGATCATAACAGAATCCATTGCTCCTAGAGTGCCACCATGTATCATTTCTGATCTGTTCTTAAAGATTTCCAGGAAACACTTGTTATTTAAAGAGTGAGGGTGAAATAGCAAAGGTGTAATTCATTTTCTAATGTAGTTTTACTAAATAATTTTTGAAATATTCCTTTAGCACAATTTATATTTGGATGTGTTACTCTTATCCATGATAACATAATAACATATAATTCTTTGTACTCCACTATGTAACATTGTGAAGATCAGGCTTTTTTATTACTAAAATCAAGGAGCAGTACTTCTTTACATTCCAGGAAACATGTAGGTTGTATTTGAATGAGTTTCAAAACTGTGTTTTTATATTTGAGTTGCCAAAGATAAACCAAAGCAAGGCAAGGACATTACGAGTAAAGAAAACTATAGGCTAATATCCCTGATGAACACAAATACAAAAATCCTCAACACAATTCTAGCAAACTGAATTCAACAGCACATTAAAAGGATCATACATCAGGATCAAGTGGGATTTATCCCTGGAATGCAAGGATGGCTCAGCATATGCAAATAGATAAATGTAACACACCACATTAATAGAAACATAAGTCATGTGATCTTCTCAATAGATGCAGAAAAACATTTCAGAAAATTCAACATCCTTTCATGACAAAAACTCTCAACATATTCAGTATAGAAGGAATATCCCTCAACATAATAAAGGCCATATATAATAAACCCACAGCTAACATCGTATTCAATGCTGCAAAGTTGAAAGATTTTCCTCTAAAATCAGGAACAAGACAGGTGCCCACTCTCACTATTCAGCGTAGTAATGGAAGTCCTAGCCAGAGCAATTGGACAAGAAAAAGAAATAAAAGGCGTCTAAAATGGAAACGAAGAAGCAAAATTGTCTTTGATTACAGGAGACATGGTTTTATATATAGTAAACCCTAAAGACTTAATAAAAAAAGTTAGAAGTAATAAATGAATGCAGTAAAGTTGCAGAATACAAAAATCAATTGCATTTCTGTACATTAGCAACAAAATATCCAAAAAAGAAATAGAAAACAATCCCATTTAAATAACATCAAAAACAATGTGGAATTCATGAAGGCAAATGTAGTTAGAGCAAAAAATGAATGAAACAATAATGTCTTTGACATGAAATCATAGGCCAAGTACAAAATGATCCAAGGTAATCGTTCTCAAACTTGCTTCTCAATTAGGGTCATCTGGGGAGAGATGGATGGATGGATGGATGGATAGATACATAGATAGATCAATAACTTCAAGTGATACATCTATCTATCTGTCTATCTATCTATCTATCTGTCTATCAATTATCTATCTATCCATCCATCCATCCATCCATCTCTCTATCTTTCAAAGCCTAGCTCTTATCGTACAAATATTTGTATAATTGATTTTATTGATGAAGCTTGGTCATTACTATATTTTAAAATACTGATTGGTAGCACTGAAATTGAGGAGGAAGATTTAGAATTTATAACAAAGAATACTTCCTGACAAATTGAAATCTTTTAGGAAAAAGAGAGTCTCAGTCCTCAGGAATAACTTAAGTTTTGGCCTGAGTAACTTAAAGGATGAAGTTGCTATTTATTGAAATGGGATATATCATAAAAGAAGCAGATTTGTGGTGAGGATTTGTATAACTATCTTATGCATCATTGCTATCTCTTTCAGAGTAGCATTTTTCTTTAAATATAGCAAACGTTAAATAATAACTTATTAAAAGTCGTAGTGATGCTTAGATATGAGAGTGAGGAGGATAAAATGCAGTAATTTTTGCTTTAAATTTTTATTTACATTCTATATTTGTGGCCCATGTTATATTTATTAGAATAGACTTACTCCCCTCTTTTTTGGTCCATTTTTAGAAGGATATATTTTTAGAACTTACATTTGAAATGTTCATTGTCTCTTCTTCTCTCTGAAGTCACTACTCATTAATTCTTCTCCAAGGCAAACTGATTTATGCTCCCAAATCTATATAAACAGGGTTTATGACCATGATACCTATAAGGTTTGGGGGAAAGGAGAAAGGCCCTAAAAGTGAGGGAAAAATAACTACTTAACAAATTAGTATATGCTGTGGAGAGAGAACACAAGTATATGTGAAAAGATGGAAACATTGGAAATATCTAGACAATGATGGCAATCTGTTGCTTACAATTTTATGAGAAGAAATGTACAAATAAATCTTAGAAAATACTGGATTCACTGAATATAAATAGGTGACTTTTGTAATTCACTACACTCTGATGAATTTTACTGAATTCTTCTAAACTTTATTATATGAGGTTGTAAAATTCTTTTCTCCTTTGATTTATTTCTAAATAAATAAAAGTTTGCAATTTTTCATAGTATATCAAAAGTTTTTTATTATTAGAAAGTGACAACAGCAAAATGATGGAATAGGAGTTTTCTACCATCTTCCTCCCAAAGAATACCAATTTTGACAATCACTCATTGATGAGAGTGCCACTTTGGAAGTCAGGGAGTTCAGCAGAGAAGTTCCAGCATATGGTTGGAGCAAAAATAATAATAATAATACTAATAATCCAAGACTGGAAACATTTAAGAGAGTAAAAGGAACAGTTTCACTTTACCCTTGTCATCGCTCCAAGAAGGCACAGCTCAGTGCCAAGAGAGAACTTCTCTGCCTACAATTTCTCCCAGGTGGAAAAGCGAGAGCATGTGAGTGAGCCCTCAACTTCCCCAGCCATGCAAGATGCTACCAAAGAGGCCATTTCCATCTCACCCCACATAGAATATTGAGGTGCTGCAACATTGGGAGTGAGGGCGGCAGAAGGAATAGCAGCTGGGGCTCTCTCTCAGAGGGCATCAAAGGGATGTAAATCCTACTAACAGGTTCACAGACTCCATTAGGAAGAACACTCTCAAGCCAGTGGGGATACGTCACTGGCAGATCCTCTCAATTAGCCCACAGGCATCTCTAATTCTCTGCACACCTCCCTCCCACACACACCATCCTGGTGGCTGGCTCCTTGTGCATGCCCCCCAGTGCAGTGAGTGCAAGCCTTCACATATATCTACTGAGCATGTGCAGAGAGCCTCCCCACTTGTGGAATAGCCAAAGCAATCTTGAGAAAGAAGTACAAGGCTGGAGGCATCACACTTCCTGATTTCAAATTATATTACAAAGCTATAGTAATCAAGTGGCCAACAGGTAAATGAAAAGGTACTCAATATCGCTAGTCATCAGGGAAATGCAAATCAAAAACACAATGTAATACCACCTCACATCTATTAGGATATCTAGTATCAAAAAGACAAGAGATAACAAGTGCTGGCAAGGATATGGAAAAAAGGGAACCTGTATACACTGTTTGTGGGAATATAAATTGATATAGCCATTGTGGATAACAGTATGGAGGTTCCTCAAAAAATTAAAAATAGAACTACTATATGAGCCAGCAATCCCACTTCTGGATATACACCCAAAGGAATGAAAATTACTGTCTTGCCCTCCTATGTTTATTGCAGCATTATTCACAATAGCCAAGATATGGTAACAAGCTAAGTGTCTGTTGACAGATGAATGGATAAAGAAGATGTGGTATATATGTACAATGGAATATTATTCAGCCACGACAAAGAAAGAAATCCTGCCATTTGCAATAACTTGGTGAACCTAGAGGACATTATGCTGTGTGAAATTAGTTAGACAGAGAAAGACAAAACTGTATGATCTCACTTATATACGGAATCTTGGAAAAAAAAAAAAAAGACAAACTCAGAAACAAAGAGTAGAATGGTGTTTACCAGGGGCTAAGGGGTGTGTTAGACAGAGACATGCTGGTCAAAGGGTACAAGTGTTCAGTTATGAAACAAATAAGCTCTGGGGATCTAATGTACAGCATGGTGACTCTAGTTAATAATTCTGTGTTGTATACTTAAAATTTGCTAAGAGTATAGACCTTAAATGTTGACATCACGCACAAAGACACAAAGGTAACTATGTGAAGTAATGGATGTGTTAATTAACCTGATTGTGGTAATTATTTAATAAATAAACATATTTGAAATCATCACATTGTATACTTTAAATACATACAATATTATTTGTCAACTAGACCTCAATATAGCTGAAAAAAATGCTTCATCATTAATTTTATTGTCATATTTGTTGAGAAATATCATAGATTCTATATTTGTATTAAATTTATAATATAAAGAGCAGTATCATACAATATTTACATTTACAATAACATTTTTAATTGAAACATACAACAGAACAAAAAGAAAGGATTGCCATTTACTAAACAAAAATCTATTTCAGTGATAAAATAATGGTAGAAAGAGTGCTGCTAACTTCCCTGACTAGAAGAGAAAAATCCATTTTTGCTCTAAGAATACCACATTCAGCAGCCTGGAATGACAAGACTCATGAAACATACAGCACTGTTCAATCTTTTCTTAGTTCTTTTTGATTATTTTCTTGTCATTAACTCTGTAAAACTACCTGATTATAAACAATTTCCAGGTATCAGCACTAAAGGAGAAAGACAATTTAGAATAAAGTAAACCCTATTCTCATGTTGCATTTTTATGATATGACTACTTGTGTAAAATGAAATTCTTCTTCATTGAAAATTGGTTTCTCTCATACTTTAAATATTTTATTAAAATCACCTCACTCAGTTTCTAAATCTCAGAAATAATTTTGAGAGCTACCTGTCTTATATTACATATAAAATTGTTGCCTTAATTATGTCAACTATTTCTTTGTAAATTTTATAAAAATCTGGCACTTTTTTCATTGTTAATGACATTATTTTAATTCATTTCTTACCATTTCTTTACTATAGGACTTCAATAGCATCCATCTAATTTCCTTTCTTCCTTTTTTTTCCTTCTTTCCTTCATTAAGAAAACCTCAGTAAACTTAATTACAGAGAAAAGTTAATTCTCTAATGAAAGATAATCTAAAAGAGGATAAATTAATGTGGTACTCTGAAACTGGGTTTTCTCAAATTATAGGCAGGCTAAATCTTGGCTTACACACTTTTATGACATAGAAAAGGTAAAATATGAAACTCTATACCAAAATTTGGTGAAATGTACCCAGAGGAACATCAGCCATTTATGAAATGGCCACTCCCAGCTTTTCCCAGAAATCCATAGTAGCTCTGCCATCCAGGACTTTGAAAGGGTTGCTACTTCACAGGCTGATACAAAGAACCCTTCTAGAGCTTCTAGAGCTCATCAACATGATTTGTTTATCATTGATTCTTGATTATTTAATTTTTCATTAGAGAGAATTAAAAATAGCATATTTTTCAGTTAAGACACAGAATGGCATTGCACCTGAAATTTCCAGGTCAGAATTTTCTACCCTCTGGTGTTTTAAAAAGGCCATAATGAGATTTAGCTCAGCTGTCAATACGAATGTAGTGACAAATAACTTCTAGACGCTGAGGAGGAAGCACTATGGTCTACGAGTAATACAGGCAACCTCAAGGTTAAAGTGTATTAAAACTCTCCTCAGAAGCAGTGATTCATCTCTTAGAAAATAAAGTACAATTTTAAGTTTGAGGATTAATTATTATTATTATTATTATTACATTGTGCTGCTGTTTTCAGACATGGCTTTACACTGCTGATAATTCTGGAGCATGAGCAATACCCAGGGAATGGTTTTGAAAACCTATAACACGTGCCTATTTTGGCCGTCTTGATCTGCTCCAAATGACCAGTTTGGCAGTCAAGGAGAGAGATGACAGCAGCTGCCATGCTACATATTGGAACAATTTTTACTTGAACTGACTATGCACTTAGAAACCCCATCCCATAGCAATTTTTGCTATTTATTTCTCTTGACGTATTTTTTGTTTGATTGTTTTGGTTCTGAAGAGAAGGAGTCACATTCTATAAGCATGACCTTAAAATATGCTGGCCTGGTAATAAGAAATGGAAATATTTATGAAGAGGATATTAAAGTTGTAAAGTTAAAAAAGGAATTCAGCAACTTTTTGAAATTAACTTTTCTGTTAAATTACTACCATATTATATTTATCTTATTAATTTTTATTTATTTATCCTTTTTTAAAACCATTGACTTGGGACACTGCTGGCTGAAAAGTGGTTTATGTCTTTAATAATCTTATGGAAGAAATAACAAGAAGTGAGTTTTTGGGGGGAAAAAAATGCATGGAGGTCTTTTCAGGGCTTCTAAGTTACTTAAAAGAAAACAAGAGAACAAGGTGTTTAATTTGATCCAAAAATACTGTGACAACTTTTCACTCCTAGCGACCCAATTTAGCAACTTAGGTGTTACTGACAGTTTCACATCATTGCTCATAATCTGCATAATAGAAATAAAATTGTAACATGAAAAACAAACCTTATATAGCATGATTTTTGCCTGACCCATTCATTTCATAGCATACTATTAAAAATGATCTTCTGATGGAAATAATATAATATATTGAAAAAAATGTTTCTATATAAAAGTACTGCTATTATTAATGCATTTATAGAAATATCTGGCAATAGGACAGAAGGAATAAATTCATGGTATGTCATTATATCGTAACGCATTCACAGATACTGAAAAATGGATATAGAGATAACCTAATCATATTCAAGAAAAAGATTATTTCACTTGGAAAATTTATTGTTTATTTATTCATATTTAAGGGCTTTATATTTTTTGAGAAATTTTAGGTTTACAGCAAAATTGAGAGGAAGGTACAGAAAGTTCCCATATACCCCTTGCCTATAGACATGCATAGCCTCCCCATTATCAACATCCACAACCAGAGTGATATACTTGTTACTATCGATGAACCTACATTAACTCAGCATAATCACTCAAAGTCCATAATTTGTATTATGGTTCATCATTGGTGTTGTACATTCTATGGGTTTGGACAAATGTATAATGATATGTATCCATCATTATAGTATTTCACAGAGTATTTTCACTGCCCTAAAAATCCTCTGTATTCTCTCTATTCATCCTTACACCACAATCCCCAACTCCTCATAAGTACTGATGTTTTTGCTGTCTCCATAGTTTTGCCATTTCCAGAATATCATATAGTTGGAAGCATACAGTATGTAACTTTTTGAGATTGGCTTCTTTCATTTAGTAATATGCATTTAATTTTCCTCTATGTCTTTTCATGGCTTGATAGCTCATTTCTTTTTATTTTATTAATCTATTCACCTACTGAAGGACATCTTGATTGCTTCCAAGTTTTGGCACTTATGAATAAAGCTGCTATTAACATCTGTGTGCAGATTTTTGCATGGACATAAGTTTGCAACTCCTTTGGGAAAATATCAAGGAGTCTGATTGCCGGATTGTATGGTAAGAATATTTTTAGTTATATAAGAAGCAGACAAACCATCTTCCAAAGTGGCTGTACCATCTCGCATTCCCATCAGCAATGAATGAGAGTTCCTGTTGCTCCACATCCTTGGCAACATTTGGTGTTGTCAGTGTTCCAGATTTTGGCCATTCTAATAGTTGTGTAGTCGTATCTCTTTGTTGTTTTAATTTGCATTTCTATGACGACATATAATGCGGAGCATATTTTAATATGTTTATTTGCCATCTGTATTTTTTTTTGTGAGGTGTTTTTTAACATCTTTGGCCAATTTTCTAATTATTTTTTCTTAATGTTGAGTTTTAAGAGTTCTTTGTATAATTTGGATAATAGTCGTTTATCAAATGTGTCTTTTGCAAATATTTTCTTGAAGATTATGGCTTGTCTTCTCTTTCTCTTCACACTGTCTTTAACAGAGCAGAAGTTTTGAATTTTAATGAGGTCCAAATTATCAATTGTTTCTTTCATGGATCTCAGCTCTGGTGTTCTATGCAAAAAGTCACTGCCATACCCAAAGTCATCTAGGTTTTCTCTTATGTTATCTTTTAGGAGTTTATAGTTTTGCATTTTATATTGAAGTCTGTGATCTATTCTGAGTTAATTTATGTGAAGGATGTAAAATCTGTGTCTAGATTAATATTTTTTGCATGTGGATATCTAGTTGTTCCAGCACCATTTGTTGAAGAGATCTAAGTGTCTTTTCTTTCACCAATACCACACTGTCTTGATTACTAGAGCTATATAGTAAGTCTTGAAGTTGGGTAGCATCAGTCCTCCAATTTTGTTCTTCTCCTTAAATATTATGTTGGCTATTCTTGGTCTTTTGCCTCTCTATATAAACTTTAGAATCTGTTTGTTGATGTTCACAAAAGAACTTGAGATTCTGACTGATATTGCACTGGATCTATAGATCAAGTTGGAAAGAACTGAGATCTTGACAATATTGAGTCTTCCTTTCTGTGAACATAGAATATCTCTCCACTTATTTAGTTCTTCTTTGATTTTGTTCATCAGAAATTTGTAATTTTCCTCATCTTGATCTTGTACGTATTTTGTTAGATTTATACCTATTTCATTTTCTTTGGGTGCTAATGTTAACGGTATTGTGTTTTTAATTTCAAATTTCACTTATTCATTGTGGGTATATAGTAAAGCAATTGACTTTTTAAATATTAACTTTGTATCCTGCAATTTTGCTATATTTGCTTATTAGCTCCCAGAGGAAAATTTAGTTTTTCAAAACTTAGCATAATCCGCAAAGGAATTAAATCCAGATGTACAGTAAACATCTGAAAAGGTGCTTGACATCAAAATTCATTATGTAATTGAAATTTAAAACCACAAATATGTACCACTTTACACATACCAGAATGGTAAATGGAAGAGAATGTATCAAATATTGGCAAGGGTGAGGAATGACTGGAAATTTCATATGTTTGTGGTGACAGTGTAAATTGCTACAACTCTTTTGAAAAACCTTTGTCAGTATCTTCTAAATGTGAACATACACCTACATTATGATCCATTAATTCCATTTTTAGATATATTCTGACAGAAATATGCACATTTGCACCAAAAGGCATATAAATTAACATTCACAATAGATCTAAAAATAATGGCTCAAACTTGTAAATAATTCTAATCTTTCTTCCATAAAAATGATCTTCAACTGTTCAATTAATTAAAACTAAGGTATGGTAATAAAAGTCAGAATGAGAATTACCTTTGTCCATGAGGTGGGTGGTGACCAGAAAAGGGCTTGAAAGGGTTTGGAGTACTGTAATGATCCATTTCCTGATCTGGATTGTGGTTACACACCTGTGTTCACTCTGAAAAGACACTGAGCTACACATATATGACTTATACACTTGTCTCTTAGGCATAGGACACTATAAAAGAAATGTTTTCTCAAAAAATAAAAGAACATCTGATTTAAATACAAATTACGGATCTCAGAAGAGGATTCTGAACTCTAGACAGAGATTAGGAGTCCTGAGCCTACAGACAAAAATTGAAGCTTTGGGCGCCGGCCCATGGCTTAGCGGTTAAGCGCGTGCACTCCGCTACTGGCAGCCCGGTTTCGGATACCGGGCACGCACTGACACACCGCTTGTCGGGCCATGCTGAGGCAGCGTCCCACATACAGCAACTAGAAGGATGTGCACCTATAACATACAACTATCTACTGGGGCTATGGGGAAAAAAGGAGGAGGATTGGCAATAGATGTTAGCTCAGGGCTGGTCTTCTTCACACACACACGAAAAATTGAAGCTTTGGAAGAAAATAAAATTCTCAAAAAGAAAATATAGAATGAAGAGATAAAAGCCAGAACTTTAAGATATAGCAGGCTTCAAAGAGCACAAGAGAAAGCCAGCAAGAAGATAAGAAGGAGTGGTCAGATTCAAGGAAAAAATAAGGAGTGTGTTGGTAACATAAACAAGTGAAGGGGAGTTATCAACAGTGTCAAATGCAAAGATGTGCAATTATTTAGAGAATTAATTTTTGAATGTAACTAAAAGTATGTCACTAGTGCCCTTCATGAGAGGAATGTAATTTTAAGTTAGAGCTGAAAGCCTTATTGCAACAAATTGAGATATGATTGTAGAAAGTAGACCCAGTGACTATAGATGAATTATTCACAACGTCCACAAAAGAGATATTAGAGATAGGACAATACCAAAAGGAGATGTGTCTTCAAGGAATAGGAAAATACCTGTTTGTACTAACTCTACAATGTTGAGCAAATCACTTAAGTCTTCTGAGGTTTAAAATACTTACAAGCCAAATAGCATAATAAAACCTAAGTATATTAACGAAATATATGTGAAAGTGAGTTGTAATTCTATAAAACACTGTGCAAATGCCACTTAAATGCTGTATTAAATAATAGAATATAGACTATGATAAAACTACATTTTATCACATGGAACATTTTTCAGGTATAAGAGTAAATTTGAAAATATATATTTGAATAGTGTATGAGGAGATATATGATTGTGAGTTCCATTCAGCTTGTGCTTTTTTTGTGTGTGTGAGGAAGATCAGCCCTGAGCTAACATCTGCCAATCCTCCTCTTTTTGCTGAGGAAGACTGGCCCTGGGCTAACATCCATGTCCATCTTCCTCCACTTTACATGGGACGCCGCCACAGCATGGCCTGACAAGCGGTGCGTCAGTGTGCGCTCAGGATCCTAACCGGGGCCGCCAGCAGCGGAGCGCACGCGCTTAATAGCTAAGCCACGGGGCCGGCCCCAGCCTGTGCTTTTTCTCTTTTATTATTTACATCTGAAATTTGTACTAAATTTATTTATATCATTTTAAAAAGTAGATTGGTGCCAAATGATGGCAGAATTGTAAAGTAAGGGCAGTGAGGTTCGAATTTTGTCTGAACCAACCTATTCAAAAAGTGTTACCTGTTAACCGTGTTTATGCTATTCTATTCTATTTGATTTCCATAGTCTTTTTTAAAAATTATTTTATTGAGGTCATATTGGTTTATAACATTGTATAATTTCAGGTGTATATTATTATATATGAGTTTCTGTATAGACTGAATTGTGCTCATCACCACTAATCTAGTTGTCATCGTCACCATACATATGTGCCCCTTTATCCCTTTCAAGGAGTCAAGGAAGCAAAATAATGGAGCAATTTGGTGCTTTATGAAGAACTCTCTAGAGAAAGCCTGAGACAATATTACAGCAGAAGTATCATGACCAAAGACAACACAGACAGTGCCACTTTAGATATCAGCGATCAACTTTGTAGTTTTTTTCTCATGTTTTAAGTAAGAGAATAAACTGCATAGTAATTCATGCAACTGTTCATCACACAGCTGAGAATAATGAGACAATTTGCACTGATTTCTTCATAATAAAATATAATCACCAATACTAATCCCTTTTGGCTTTTACCTTAAGCATATTTTTTATTTAAATTGAATTTCTTGACAATAGATTTTTTGCCCCAATGCAGAAGTGATTATATAATCCCTGATGTGAGAGCTATATATGTATATAGAATATATATACCAGAGTCTCTTTAAAAGTTGCATATCTACCCAGTAGTCCAGGGACTGCTTATTCTGTTTCTGTCTCCTGTTTTATGATTCTCTATAATGCTGATGTATCTGTGGTGACTGAAGCAACCGACTATAACTGAACCCCCAAAGCTAATAGATTTCATAATACACCTCAGGAAAATTCAGGAACTTTAATTTAAATACCAAATTTCTTCTTTTTGTACATTAGCGTTTTATCTGTGTAATATATGCTACTGGTCATTTTAAACCAACAGGATTTGGTGAAAATGTGCTTCCTGTCCAAAATCCGATTAGAGACGTCAGGATGAATTGATAAATGTTGATGTGGTAGTAAAATGACTAACTTTATCTCTCTGTAATGATATTAGCTGATAAATTTGGTGCATATGTGTTTTAAAATCACTAGAGAAAATTGCTCATCAAAGGGGCATGCAATTATTTAGAACAGTTTCTTATGTAGACACAGTCTTCCTCATCTGAGGTGACTGTTGTTCTTGGTGGTTGTGTGTTGCATGGTTACTTTGGAAATGCCCTTAGGTATCAATAAAAGCTACACACCACAGATCTCAGTTACAGTTAGAAAATCGGAGAGCAGTGGCACCATCCTGCAAAAAGGAATAAAAGCTGAGTACAAGATATTGTTCTTTTCACAGCCAGTCACTGCAATGTCAGTAAATATCGTAGTGTTAGATTTAAAACTTAAAATAGTTACAGCATATCACATGTACATTGCAATATTTAATTCTTTTTGCATGATTTTTTTCTCTCTGGAATATGATTTTTTCCCCATATCTCCAAAATGGTTTAACATACTAAAATATATATAAATCTATATTTATCTTCTTAATATAGTTTATTACAAGTTTATAATTTAATATTTCTTTTGGGGAGGTTCTTTAATGAAGAAGGCACTTACTGAAATGGGCATATAAAAGCAAAGTATAATATTGGTATAGGAGTTTCTGCTGATAATCAAAATAATCTACTTTGATTAGAAATAGAACTTTCCCATTAATTAGGATTCCTCACTACTTTGCTGGTACATCTATAATCCAGCCTAATATTTGGTCAGATAATATCAATGATTATGTTTTGTTCAGAAAAGTTGAAAGTTTTGGGCTAAATTGTATCCCTCTAGAAATTCATATGTTGAAGTCCTAACCCACAGTACCTCAGAATATGACTGTATTTGGAGGTGAATCTTTAAAGCTTTAAGTAACTAGGTTAAAATGAGATCATTAAGGTGGGCCCTAATACAATATGACTGGTGTCCTTATAAGAGGAGAACATTTGGATACAAAACACCTAAAGAGGGAAGATAATGTGAAGACAAAGGGAAAAGACAGCTATCTACAGGCTAAGGAAGACCTGTAACAGATCCTTCCCTCATGGCCCTGAGAAGAAAACAACCCTGGTGACACCTTGATCTTGGACTTCTAGCCTCCAGAACTGTGAGAAAATAAATTTCTGTTGCTTAAGCTATTCAGTTAGTACTACTTTGTTACAGCAGCCCTAGTAAGCTATTACAAGTATCAACTGCAGTAACAGACACTGTACAGACCTTTGCAAAATATGTATTAAAAGGATTTTGGAGTTATAATTCAAAACACGGGTCAGAGTCTGCAATTTCAATTGCCCCCTTCTGGACAAATTAATTAAAATAATCAAAAATGTAAAATGTAAAAATATCCTGTATCCATTCTGGAAAATAGAAAATTCTCTGATACATAACTCAAGAGAGATCAATCTACTGGAAAGGCCAACCAACACACAATTCTTGACTAATGGAAGTGTCTGGCTGGATAAGAACTGAAATGAACACTCAGGAGAATGAAACTAAAATGTAAGCAGAAACCACTGGGGCTCAGTGTAAATAGAGGTCATGAGTCAGTTGATGAAGCGGGATGGGAAGATGAATTTCTTTTAAATTGCACTTTATTAATTATAACAGATTTAATGAAGATAATTTACATACCATGCACCTGTTTTTCAGGTAAAATTCTACAATTTTTAGTAGATTTAAAGAGTTGAACAGCAATCATACAATCAAGATTTAGAACATTTCCATCACCTCTAAAAGATCTCTCTCAATGTATTAAGTTTGACCTCACAACCAACTTTGGTAGGTGCAAGGGGTCCCAGAATGCAGAGGGTCAGACTGAGTATTTGGTCTCACAGGCAACTTGGTGGTCTCACCTAGCTTACACTTCCCCCTTAATTAGAAACACTGCTATTATCTGCTTTTAATGAAGAGATACATTGAATATTTTTTAGTTTAGTTTTTTTTTCCTGTCCACAATTTCTGTTTTGTTTTGTTTAGGGAAGCTGGTGTGGTTGTCAGTTACATGGCCTTGCTTTCATGTGTGACACACATGCCACAGGTCAATCATAGAACCCCATTCTCCTGGGCTGAGTCATTGTCCAAGAATGGGCATTTGCTGAAATAACGGCTGCCTCGAATCCTTTACAGGGGACTGGTATGTCTATCTACCAGCAAATCTTTGGTATTCAAGAAAGAACCTTGTTAAGATTAAAGCCGGGCCGGCCCCGTGGCTTAGCGGTTAAGTGCACGCGCTCCACTACTGGCAGCTGGGGTTCGGATCCCGGGTGCACACTGAGGCACCGCTTCTCCGGCCATGCTGAGGCCGCGTCCCACATACAGCAACTAGCAGGATGTGCAGCTGTGACATACAACTATCTACTGGGGCTTTGGGGAGAAAAAGGAGGAGGATTGGCAATAGATGTTACCTCAGAGCTGGTCTTCCTCAGCAAAAAAAAAAGAGGAGGATTAGCAGGGACGTTAGCTCAGGGCTGATCTTCCTCCCAAAAAAAAAAAAAAAAGAATAAAGTCAACATACAGGAAAACAAAGCTGACTGCCTGAAATATACAGAATCCCTTGCCTGACGCAAGTCAATTTCTTAAAATTCCTGGTAATGTGAATCAATAAAGAACTCCCTCTTCGTTCCACCAATTTGTACCTCAAATTTACACTATCTATGAGTTCCAGGACATCCCAACCAGAGAAATTAATATGTAAAGTAGTCCAGAGTACCTGGCAGAAGCAAGTATAAATCTCTTCAAAGTGATATATGGTTAACCCAGGATGCAGACCCAGATCCAGCATGGACCATATGAACTCAGTAATAAAACAACAAGTACCAGAAAACAAGCCACCTTGAATACCAGTCAAAGAAAACAAGAAACCACAGACCTGAAACCCTCCAGTCTATGGTAATAGAGATAAGAGATAGAAAACATAAAATAAGTGTTTTTAAAGAAATAAAAAATAAAAACACAAGACTGTCAGAAATGACCATGCTCCTCTGTTATCTTCATCTGAAGGCTTCTTTTTCACAAGAAGTTAGGTTTGTTCAGAGACCATCCTTAACTAATAAAGGGAGCCTACACAGTCACCATACGGTTCAGGAAGAAAACACATTTTTCTCTGAAGAGAGTATGGGAACTAGTTGTCCTAGGTAGGATGAAGTGCCTTGATAATTGCATTATTATTTTATTTTTATTATGGCCTTGAACTATAATATAGCCCACACAATAGTAATATTTCTATTTGATAGATGGGCTTAATGGTATAGCTCATTTAGTTAAAATTATTAATTTGCTTGTGGCTCATATACAAGAAACAAGAAAACTCTAATTCGGCTGGAGCTTCTACCTTTGATTCTTATCCTGGGATCCAGGCGTCATTCATCAAAACTTCTGTTCTTGGATATGTGTATACAGGGAACATTACTGACTTCTGAATAACCTAAAATCTTACAGCTGTTATGAAGAAGATAGTAAACTTTATGATAAAGGAGAGAGATGGAACTGAAGTGAGCTTATATACAAAGTAGAAGGTTAAGAACAGACAGACATTTTTTGGCTGTGAGCTGTGGGGAGCTCTCTCTACATACAACTTTTTAAGTGCAGCGCGTGCTGTGATGTGTCCTTCACTGTAAGTCCTCCAAAAATTTCAAAATTACCGTGCTATGGTATATTGACTTATGTGAAATACTCAAATTTTATAGTATAGTTTACTTTTTAAGTCAAGGTTTATATGAACTAAAACAGAGTTAGGCCATAAGATTGAGGGCAATAGCTGATATAGATGTTATGGAAAAACCACAAACAAGCAACTGCATTAAAAAACAAACAATTGACTAAAATAAAAATAAAATTACAAGAGAAATTAAAATAGTGGTAGTAAATGTGACAGGCATATGGCTAATATATTTACTCTTTAAATATTTTGTATTACATTTCCATCGGTAGGGAAATATGGTAAGACATTAATGTTTGTGATTTTTCTCTTCTATACTTTTTTCACGTTTTTATTTCTCAATGAGATGCAAAGTGATCCAGATTACCCAAGTATAATTGGATAAATTCAAAGGAGAAAAATTGACTGTGTTCAGTTTTCAGCTTCCAAAGCAAATTTTTGGTACTCCTAAGTGTAAAAAGACTTTTAAAATTGTAAGTTTTTGGTATGCAAGTGCTGGGTTTTTTGAGTCAGGCTAGTAATTGGGATGAGAGAAGACTCTTGAAAATTTAACAGCAACATCTTCAAAGAGGTAGTAGGTAGAACTAGTGTGATGACAGTAGATTGGAAGGAGAAGGCATAAAGATCCAGACTACTTCTTTTCCCAGGAAAATTAAATGAGAGTCAATTCGATAGAGGGAGAAAGAGGGAGATAACATTATTTAAGCAAATATGATTAGATCAGAATGAAGAATAAGTTATAGACAAAATAAAAGTATATACCTAATGGAGTTGTAAGGATTAAATGAGATATTATTTGTACATACAGCAGTGCCTAGTTCTCAGTAAGTGCTCAAATATATATTAGTAGACATAATTTTATGCATTAATTTATATGTATGTTCACTTAATAAAACATGTTTGAAAAACTGTAAAGCATATGAGTAAAGCTGTCGCCAGTAATCTTTCCGAACTACTGCTAGGCATTTTCATGTTTTGTATGACACATTTTTGTGACGATTGATTAATGAACTATGACTTTTAAATAAAAAACTGTAAATAAAACACTCACACTATAAAAACACTTCAATAGGAAACCAGGCAACCAATATGAGCAGAAAATTAAAAAATAAAGGCCACACCTGGAAGTTACACACCTGCAGGTAGAGAAAGCCCATCTAAGTAACACAAGAGAACTCAGAACAGTGGCTGGCCAACGGCAGGTGCGAAATAGTGAATTATAAATGAATAATGAATGAAACACAAACAGCTTCGTGCAGTTTTGTCTATAAGACCATCAATAGCTCTGATAGCATTAGGTGTTTGTTTTCATTTGAAAACTAAATTGCAACGTGTATTATGAGTTTTAATGTATTCACATGCTTCTTCCAATAATTCCATTTCTGCTAATCTATTTGGAAGATATAATATTAAATATAAAGGGAAATTATTTCACAAACTATCATTTATTTTTATTTTGATTTCTGCAATAAAATAGGCAAATTAAACTATTAAAAAGGATTAAATAAGAATTTATAAAAGTTGCAATATAAACAAAAAATCCTCAATAACATCCAAATTGCATTTTTTATTATATTCAACTGCTTAAATGCAATAAGATGAAATAAAAGAAAGCTGCAATTATTTTGTTCATCAGTTTTTCATGAGCACAGATATTACAGAAACAAACTGAAGAAGGGGCCAGTGCTTGTTCTCGAGGCCACATAAGTGGAAGTCATAGACTGGGCAGGCCTACCCAGAGGAAAATGGAAGTCCTGATCACACACTGTATTCAGAATAGCTCTATCACTGACTTTAGGTACATAAGTAGACAAGTGCTCCTTGTGGCATTGTCTGGGGTGATATTTACTAAAACTGAATTGCAGACAGAATTGTCAGCAAAGAAGAATATTTTGGTTTGAAGTAAGGCATTCTAAAGTATTTTCACAAAAATTAGAAAATTTAAATATTGAACATTCTGTTGTTTCTCCATTGAATATAAGTTTTGTTTTTTATAAAACACTTATCTGAGAGTAAAAGAATATAAAGTTCATAAACAGACCTTAGTTTTTAAAAATGCAATTTTTCTCTAGCCATGAAAATAGCAATGCTGATCATGGAACACAGAAAATATTTTTAAAACTATAGCAATGGAACAATTGATTGGCTATTTGGCAAAATATATACATTTAAATTTACATATAAAATCACATCATTAAATGCATTCCAGTTTACGTATATATATAGTGAAGTTATATTTATATATATAAATATATATAATGAAAGATGCTAATAATCAAATTACTAATAAATAAATAAATAATAACCTTGAATAAATACTTCTAATAGATAAACTAATTTCCTTCCTTTCTCTGAGTCTCTGAGTGTGTTTTTGAATTTGATATTCCATGATCTTGGCAATATGCAAGAAATACATCCATGATTTTTAAAAATCAAAAAAATCTAAGTAAAAGATTTTTAAAAATTTGTTCCGAATGATTCTTTAATCACTATGAACTACTTTATTTCCTTAAATAATTTTGTTATTAATTACTAAACATTTATAATTTCTTAACAGAAATTTTAATTTATTCAGAATCACCTATGTGTAATCTTCAGTAGGTTTATTAATTCTCTGTGCCTGATTTCCCAAACTTTTAAATTCCCTGTTAAATATATGTTTCGTTTTTTTGGCTCACCAGGCTAAGAGATTATATGTACGGTAATAGGTACATAGTGTCTATCTCTTAGATGATTGTCAGAAATAATGCTATTAAGAGCTATTACTGTGCTTGCCTTATCTTAAACCCGCAGTAAATGCTAGAACTCAGTGTGGCCTAAGGGATTAAATGAGATAACATATGTAAAGCCCCATGTATAACGCAAGACACAGGATGAGTGTAGTAGTAATTTTGTTATCATTAGTATTAAGAAAGATTTAAAAATCAGAAATATAATAATGTGCTGCTAGGTTGTGTTTTAATCTCCACTTACTGAAAGTGCAGAAAACGTGTAATAACACTTTTCAGACTCATCTTAAGAATGTTTGGCATAATTTTTATTCTTTAGAGGGAAATAGTATAATTCTGACCTACTGCTATCTCATACACATAATGTCAGAAAAGAACTTAGGCCCTTACAGCCAGTGGCAGGGATGGCCAAGATTAGTCTTGGAATTCCCACAGTCACACCTATTTAAATATGTAAACATAGAAAGTCTTGATATTGAGCAAAACATTTAATTTTAGAACTAGAGCAATAAGAGAGATTCCTGCTTTAAGCCCAAGTTTTATAGTCTGAGAGAATTTAAATGACTTGCTAAAGTCAAACAGAGCATTTGTGAGATAAGAGGGAGTTCAGTATTCATTCAATAATGAAAGAACTTGTAAATTTCAGCGTAAGGATTCTTCTAGACATATAGTAAACCTCAGAGAAATTTTAGAGTTGAGATGGAGCAACTGGAATAAAGGTATTTGTCAAAAACATCAGAGTGGCACTAGGGAGTTCAGTGGGAGCTTATGAAGAAATAAAAGTGGTGTAGTTGCAATTATCTAATGAAACTTTATGGATTATTTAATTTAAATACTTAGGATAATTCTGTATTTGCATAATTGACCCTTTTTAAATTATGCTACCTTTAACCTCTCTATAGCATTTGCTAAACACATATATTTCATTCTTTAGGAGTCATTGAATTTACAAATCACCAAAATGTCTAAAAATTAATGAGCTATAATTATGTCACTTACCGAGAAGCTTAAAAAATGGAGTTAATCTTGTGTGGAGAACTAACTTTGATATTTTTTTTCTTCTTTCAATCATATGAGAACATTAAAAGAGCTAACATATATTTAGTGCTAATTATATGCTGGACAGTGGGTTAAGCATATTCAGGCTTTGTCTTATTTAGTCATCTACAGTCTTATAAGTTTGTTATTAGTGTGTTTGTTTACCTATAAACTGTTAAGTAACCAACGTCTCCAGAATCATACAGCTACCACTGGGATGTAGAGCCGAGTCTAAGTATTTTTCCAAACCTAACGACTTCATTATACTGCCCTTCATTATAGTATTCGCAAACGTATGCACAATGTATATGTATTTTCTGTAAATAATATTGAATATAAATTCAAGACTTTAAATTCCAAAGTACTTATAGGATCATATTTCCCTAATCAAAAATTAGAAGTTATATAAGCTGACCATGGATATAGACATTTGAGCTCAAGAGGAGCTAAATTTGTAAATTTCCAGGTGGAGATCACAGCCACCATGTTGGTTTTGTTCCATGAGGTGGGCTAGAATTCTGCTACAACGATGTGCCATTATCAAGTGGGCCATGCACCAGAATCACGTAATACAAAAATAATCTGTTGTTTCTTGTATTCCATTTTACCAAATACCAATACAAATAAGAGTCTAGTAGCAGTAAAATAAATTCAGAATGGAAATATTCATTCTTTTCTACCTTCCTGTCTTCAATAAAGAATATATATTACAGTAGAGCTTTCAGTTCAATTATCACGTCTTCCTTGAGGCATTTTCTTATTGCCTGTCTACAGATTTTCACACATAGAAAATAGGGAGCTCCTATAAGGAAATTTAAGAAAAAAATCATGTTTCTACCATACATATTATTCATGTATCATAAATCCTTTATTGTTTAGTATATAGAAAATAAACTTAAGTATTCTGTATGCTCACTTCTCATATCTAAGCAATGATGTGGTATCTAAACTCTTATATTCCTAAACTCACATGAGAAATTAACATGAGAAAAAATATTCACACAGCAAATGAACTATTGATTACATATTGAGTTCTTTTGCTTTCTTAACTAGGAAAGTTTTTTTCCAAGATATTCATGAAATTAAATCAAGCCATTTAACATTTGGAGAAACACTGCCAGGTGGGTAAAACTTTTTCTATGTATTTGTATTGCCCTCATTGAAGACCCATTTTTAAATATTTTTACATTATAAAGAGATAAGCTACAATGTGTCTTTGTTGATGTATGTCAAAATTCACAAATGATTCTATCAGGCAAGAGTGGAAGGGAGAGAATTTTTTAAGACTCATTTGAAGATTAGCTTGCCCTACCTTTGTTGCCTTAGGAAAGTTTTGCATTTTGAGCTATCCTTCTGAAGCATTAACTTGCACCCAGTCTCCCTTATGTTCACAAATTATGTTGATTGGCAGAATTCGATAAAAATAACTTGCATTCCCCTGTCATGGTAAGAAAAAATAAAGCTATTTAACTCATTTTCAACCTTAGAGGTACAAAGCATTTTCAGATGTTACTATCTACATTGGCTTCTTTCAATGCAAATTTTATCCAAAAGCAAGCAGTGCCCAAGGGCTACTTAATAGCTTTCAGTAATTTTAGCAAATGTTTGACATTTTAAAAGATATGCTTTGCTAAACTCTAAAGACATGTTTTAACAACACATTCTAGAACTGCCATAATTATGAGGTTTGTGGGAATCTAAGGTAAATCATGCTTGCCATCCTCTTATTTTTTAAGAAATAGAAATGTGTTTCTTGGTAAAATATACATGGAATCAAGCAAAATGCTCCCATGTAAACTAGATATTTGATCAGTCGATGTTATGTTCAATGTTTGTTACCAGGCAAATTAGCAAAACATAGCCTGTTGATTAAAAAAAAAAAATTGATCTTAAATAAGGTGGCCAATTGTCAATTGTCTCAGAGTGAGAGTAACTTGGCAAAATTCTAGCAAACCACGAGCTTCCCTTTGTCTACTAAACTTCTAGCTATCTAGGGAATGAGTCTGGTGAACAGTTAGAGAGTTGATCCAATTAACATCAGATGCTAATAAGTAAGCATTGTGCCATAGAATTCACATCCATGAGTCTTTGTTTTTTTAGCGTATTTTTGTTTAGTTTAGTTTTTTTTTTGAGGAAGATTGGCCCTGTGCTAACATTTGTTGCCAACCTTCCCATTTTTCTCCCCATAGTCCCAGTACGTAGTTGTGTATCACAGTTATAGAGTTGTAGCCCTTCTATATGGGACGCTGCCTCAGCATGGCTTGATGAGTGGTGAGTACGTCAGTGCCCAGGATCCAAACTGAAGCCACCTGAAGGATCCTGAGCCACTGAAGCAGAATGCATGAACCTAACCACTACGCCATGAGGCCGGCCCCAGTGAGTCTTTCTAGGAGTTGAAGGTGTTAAGAATGAAAAGACCAAGCCAGATAGTGGAGATGGAATCATAGGACTTAGAATTACATTTACAGATATCATGGTCTAAAAGGAAACAGACCATGAAATTTTAAATATATTTAAAATAGAGAGAATATATGTTTAAAATATATAAGAAAATTTAAAATACATAATGCTTTGGTTTGTGGCTCACTATTTTGAAAACTTTTTAAATTGGTGTTTTGTTTTGTTTTTCACTGTGTCTGAGGCAAATAACTTTGTTTCTTGAAAATACTTTATGATTCTTTAATAATGCAGATCACTCCCTAACATAATATAGAGCAAAGTCTTGGATTTGGTGTTTTGGAGAGACAAAACATTGATTTTTCCATGACTCCTACATTGGTCAAGCTGTTAAATAATCCAGACCAACATGATCATGAGACATGGTAGATACAAGGGATCAGCAGTCCAATAATTTACATTGAGAAATGTGGACTAGAATACTTCTATTGACTAGTTAAGACACCCCATGCCCTACATTGATTTTTGTGTGAAGTTACAGTTAAGATTTAGTGAGGTGACAGATGCCTGGCAGCTATAGAGCATGTCCTACAGCCTACCCGGGCAGTAGAACAAATTCACAGTCCTGTCCAGCTGCTGAGCCCAGCCTCCAGTCCCACCTCACCAGAAAGCATCACCACAGATTCCTGGTAGCCTCGGAGCACATCCTATTGCCTACCCAGTCAGGGAGACAAGTGAGCAGCCCTGCCCAACAGTTAAGCATAGCCTTTGGCCCCGTGTAAGCACGGAGCCTGAACAATGACACTGAGCAGCCGTGGAGCCCAAACCACAAACCCACCTAGCAGCAGACCCTACCCTGATGGACCCTGCCTATATGTGGAAGACAGCCTACAGCCTCACCCAGGCAGGGAGCCCAGCCAATGAGCCAATCCAATCATGGAGCATAACCTATAGCCCCACCTGACCAGGGAGCCTGGCTAGCCACCTGTCCAAATGTGGAGCACAGTCTCCAGACCCGCACAACTTTGGGGTAAAGCTGGAGGCCATGCCCAACCACAGAGCCCAGCCAGTGACTAGCCCAAAAATAGAGGACAGCCAACAGCTGATCCAATTGCAAAGCCCAGCCTACAGCCTCTCCCAACTTCAGGGCACAGCCTGTGATCACACTTGATGATAGAGCAAGACCTGAGGCCCCATCCAACTGTGAAGCCTGACCTGTGACTCCACCTGAACAGAGTCCAGCCAGCAGCACCATCCAGTTGGGGAGGATAGCCTGAGGCCCCACCTGAAAGCAACAATTGCAAACCACAGCCCACAGGCCTGCCAAATGGCAGAATCCAACCAGTGGCACTGCCTTGCCAGGAAACACAGCCTATGAACCTTCCTGACCAGAAGTGATTTCAGAGCCCAGCTAGTGGCCCCACCTGACTGCAGAACACAGCCAGCAGCCCCACTTGACTGGGGATACCAACCAGCAGCCCCACTTGAATGCAGAGCCCAGCCAGCAGACCCACCCAACTATAGACCCCAGCCAGTGGCACCATCCCCCAACTCCAGAGCAGAGCAGTAGTCTCACCTAACTAGAGACACCAATAGCAAGCCCCACCTACCCACAGACACTACCAGGTTACCTATCCAGTACCCCAAGATTATCTGACTGGTGAAGGTCTTTCCCAGTCAAAGAAAACCTGTAAAGTCCAGAAGAGGAGACCACTTACTTAATGCACAGACACAATACAAGGATACTAACGTCATGAAGAATCAGGTAAAAATGACACCACCAAAGGAAACTAATAAACCTCCAATAACTGAGTCTAAAGAAATGGACATCTATGAACCAATTGTCTTCCAAAGAATTCAGATTAATTCTCTTAAAGAAGTTCAGCAAACTACAAAAACAGACAACTAAATGAAATTAGGGGAAAAAAATATGAACAAAACAAGAAGTTCAACACAGAAATAGAAATGATCAAAAATACCAAGTTGGGGGCCAGCCCAAGTGGTGTAGTGCTTAAGTTCGTGTGCTCTGCAAGTTTGCATGCTCTGCTTCAGCAGTCATGGGTTCACAGGTTCAGATGCCGGGTGCGGACCTACACACCGCTTATGAAGCCATGCTGTGGCAGGTGTCTCACATATAAAGTAGGGGAAGATGGGCACAGATGTTAGCCCAGGGCCAATTCTTCCTCAGCAAAAAGAGGAGGATTGGCAACAGATGTTAGCTCAGGGCTAATCTTTCTCACACACACACACACACACACACACACACACACAAATACCAAGTGGAAAACCTAGAGCTAGAGAATACAATGACTATATTGAATAATTCTAGAGAGCTTCAAGAGAAGAATCGACCCAGCAAAAGAAAGAGTCAGTGATCTTGAAGACAGTTCATTTGAAATTAACCAGTCAGGATCAAACGAGAAACAAGAATAAAAAGAGTGACGAAAGTCTATAGAACTTATGGGATACTGTCAATAGAAACAATATATGCATTATGATAATCCTGGAAGGAGAGGAGAAAGAGAAAGTAACAGAAAGTCCATTTAGGGGTCAGCCCAGTGGTGTAGTGGTTAAGTTTGTGTGCTCTGCTTTGGCAGCCCAGGGTTTGCAGGTTCAGATCCTGGGCATGGACCTAGGCACTGCTCAACAAGCCACGCTGTGGCAGCATCCCACATTCAAAATAGAGAAAGATTGGCACAGATGTTAGCTCAGTGACAATCTTCCTCACTACTCCCCTCCCCCAAAAAAAGTCTGTTTGAAGAAATAATGGCTGAAAACTTCCCAAACATGGGGTAGAGGTGGTAAAAAGGTACAAGCTTCCATTTATAAGATAAATAAGTTCTGGAGATGTAGCGTACAGAATGGTGACTATAGTTAATGATACTGTATTGTGTATTTGAAAGTTGCTAAGAAAATAAATCTTAAAAGTTCTCATCACAAGAAAAAAAATTTGTAAATCTGTGAGGTAACAGATGTTAACTAAGCTTATTGTGATAATCATTTCACAATGTATACATCTATAAAATCATTATGTTGTACACCTTAGACTAATACAGTGTCACATGTTAATTATATGTCAATAAAACTAAAAGAAAAAATAGAACACAGCTGGAAGCATTACACTTCGTGATTTCAAACTATACTGCAAAGCTGTAGTGATCAAAACATTGTAGTACTGGCATAAAAGCTGACGAAAAGATCAGTGGAACAGAATCAAGAGCTCAAAAGTAAACCCACACATATATGGCCAACCAATATTTGATGAGGGAGCAATGAATGCTAACCGGGGAAGAGAGAGTCTTTTCCATAAAGGTTGCTGGGAAAACTGCATATTTACGTGCAAAAGAATGAAACTGGACACTTATCTTACACCATTCACAAAAATTAACTTGAAGAGGATTAAAGTTTAAAGGTAAGACCTGAAACTGTAAAACTCCTAGAACAAAATAAAGAGGAAAAAGCTCCTTGATATTCGACTTGGCATTGATTTTTTGGATATGACACCTGAAGTACAAGCAACAAAAGCAAAAATAAACATTTGGGACTACATCAAACTAAAAAACTCCTGCCAAACAAAGAAATGATCAACAAAATAAAAAGCCACCTACTTAATGGAATAAAATGTTTTCAAATCATATATCTGATAAGGGATTATTATCCAAAATATATAAGAAACTCATACAGCTCAATAGCAATAAACAAAAATCTAATTAAAAATGGGCAGAGGACCTGAATAGACATTTTCCCAAAGAACATATACAAATTGCTAACAGGTACATGAAAATGTGCCCAATATCTCTAATCATTAGGAAAATGCAAATCAAAACCACAATGAAATATCACCTCCCACCTGTTAGAATAGCTATTATCAAAAAGACAATAAGTAACGAGTGCTGGTAAAGATGTGGAGAAAAGGAAATCCTTATGCATTGTTGGTGGGAATGTAAATTGGTAGAGCCACTATGGAAAACAGCATGGAGATTCTTCAAAAAATTAAAAATAGAACTATTATTTGTTCTGGCAATCCCATTTCTGGGTATATATACAAAGGAAATGAAATCACTCAAAGAGATATCTGCACTCCCATGTTCATCGCAGCATTACTCATAAAGCTAAGACATGGAAACAATCTAAGCATCCATCAATGGATGGATAGATAAAGAAAATGTGGGTATATATATATAATAGATATATATATATATGTATATACACAATGGAATATTATTCAGCCATAAAAAGAGAAGGAAATCCTACCATTTGCAGCAACATGGATGAACCTTGAGGGCATTGTGCTAAGTGAAATAAGTCAGATAGAGAAAGACAAATGCTATATGATGTCACTTTCACGTGGAATCTAAAAAAAAAAAAAACCTCATTGGAATAGAGAGTTGATTGGTGGCTGCCAGGAGTGGGGAGGTGGAGGAAATGAGTGAAGGTGGTCAGAGGGTACCAACTTCTGGTTATAAGATGAATAAGTTCTGGGGATCTAATGTACAACATTATGACTATAGTTATAAATATTGTACACCTGAATGCTGCTAAGAGACTAGATCTTAGAAGTTCTCACCACACACACACAAATTGTTAACTATGTGAGGTGATGGATGTGTTAACTAACCTTATTGTCGTAATCATTTTACAACACGTATGTATATCAAATGGGCACATTTTATACCTCAAACTTACAGAATGTGATATGTCAATTATATCTCAATAATTCTGGAATATAAGGAAGAAAACTTAATATCAATTTTAACAGACAAATTAAAATCATCTAACAAAGATTAAAGCGTTCATCAGAAAATTGTTTCAATGAGCAATTAGAACACACTTAAAACAAATGAAAAAAAAGTCTCTGCAAAGAAATAGAAGATGGAAAAAATAAATGGAAATTTTAGAACTGATCATTGAAATTACTGAAATAAAAAAAAATCAGTGACTGAGTTCAATAGCAGAATGGAGGAAAGAGTCGTGAATGGTAAGATAGAATAGTAGAAATTACCCAATCTAAACAACTGAGAGAAAATAGACTGAAAAAAAAAAAAATCATGGCTTCAGGGACTTGTGTGACTATAACAAAAGATCTAACACTCATGTCATCAAAATCTTGGAAAGAGAGGAAAAAGACTTTCCCAACAAGGCCCAAGCTATCTAATCAATTTTTACATTTATCCTGAAGGTGTACGATATACACTTATTCATTCACCTCCATGATAACATGACACTACCTTTCTTGCTCAGATCACTCTGAACTCCCCAGGTTCCATTTCTTCCTTCCTTTATTCTCTTCTCTTCCCTTCCTTTCCCTTCCCTTCCCTACTCTTCCCCTCTCTTTTCTGCTCTTCTCTTCCCTTCTCTCTTTTCTCTCCTTTCTTCCCCCTCTCCTCTCTCTCTCTCTTTCCTTTCTAGAACAAGTTCTAATATCCCTTCTCTACTCCTCAATCTTTAGGACTCATTCTTAATGATCTTCCCCAAGAAGTCTTTTCTGTTTTTGGAGCAGGGGGGCGATAAATAATCAGTCATGAAAATGGTTTAGTTTGGCTAAAAGCTATATTTAAAGGCACTTTCCAAAACTGTATCAGTTAATATCAGGTTTGGCTGAATGAAACAGAAAGGGGAAATGATAGTAGTTTGTTTTCTCTTCACATAAAAGAAGTCTGGATGTAGGCAGACCCAGGTCAGTATGGCAGCTCTGAGTTATCAAAACTCCAGGCTTCTCTTTTTCTTTTGCTATCTAGCATTGGTTTCTAGCCTCATGATTACTTCATGGTCCAAGATGGCTGTTAGTGGTCCAGCTATTTTGTCTGAGTCCCAGGCAACTGAAAAGAAGGGGATAAAGGAAAGGAAAGGGATGTGTCAGTGGACTGTCTTCTTTTTCAGAAGTTTTCCTATAAGTCCCACCCCGTAATTTCCCATCCCCACTGGCCAGAACTTAGTCACATTGTCATACTTAGCTGCAAAGATTAGAAATGTAGTCTTTTAGCTGGGCAGGAGGTGGGGAGGATGGGGGGTGATGGCAAAGAATGTATTTGGATAGGCAATGACCAGTCTTTACCACAAGAAGTTTCAAAATATTTTGAAACAGAACATAGATGTAACAATTGAATTGTGTCCCAAATTGAGAGGATATCTAAGTACTTATTATGACATTTATTTCAATGAATTAGATGTGAGACAGTATGAACTCATGCTTAACATAGATACAAATAGCAACACACAGAAATATTTATCAATATGTGTATATACACAGGTTAGTATACACACATATATCTCCTTTCTCTGTTATCTGAGAGGGGCTAGAAGCAATGATACTCTAGCAGTATACCTAGATGAGTATACCTAGTGTTTTCTGTTTGCCGGTTTCCAGTTATATGTCTACCTTTGATTGTGGTGGCCAACAATTATCTAACCTGTTAAACATAGATTACATGAGGTTATTGAATAAATTTAGTTACCATGCAATAAAAAAAGTTATAATGAGGTGACTGTGGAATCAAAGCAAAGCTGGCTTCAGTGACCCTGATGGAAGTATCATCAAATTATGACAGGGCAATGAACCCATCTGTCAGAGATAACTCACAAAAGGGTATCAGCTGTTCGGGGTGCCCTCTATTTGGGACAGAGCTGAAGACACTGACACATTATAACTTATTTGCCTCTCACACCTCTTTGTTGTTTTTTTTTTTTCCAGTTATCCTCAGAAAATACAATATTCCTTCAGAAGGTGAGCATCAATAATGATGTTTTATTTTTTATATTGATCAATCATAATCATTTCATTTTACAATTTCACCCTGGAATACAATCAGAAGTGAGTCTTTGTCAGATACCCACAGAGACTTATTTTAGTGCAATCTTTTGAGGGAATGGAGACAGCAGTGTGCAACAGAAAAGAGAGGGCTAACTTGAGCTCAAATTTAATAATGTTATCCTTGAAAAATTAAGTTATAGAATATCTATGTCATTAGTAATTAAATGCTACCTAAAAATATAGAACATTGATTGGGTGAATATTATGTTACTGATAAAATATTTGTGTGCATGCTTATATGATGTTTAAAACATGATTCAGTTATATTTCATAAGAAAGATCAAGATACAAAATTATAAAATATCTTATTATAATAATATAAACTATGTTTACAGGAAGAATATCAGGAGGAAAGTAACCATTTTAACAATTATTAACTTTAGGTAGTTGAAATTTTGTTGCTGTGTTACTTCAATTTTCTATATAACTTTTCAGTATTTTCAATGCATTTATTTAATGAACAATTCACTTCAAGTAATTATAGAGGTTTATTTTATATTAGGATTTACATTTTTTTTTAAACTAAACTTTCACAACCCATGTACTTGTTATATATGCTTCTTAACCTAAAGACCTACTTTATTCTTACATACTGATGTCCACTGTAGGCTAAGTTGAGTAGACTTATTCTATGAGAGATGAATTTATAAATTAAAAATAAAGAATTAGCAATTTATTTTGATTGGTATTTTGCTCTTTAGATTCTTATAATATTTAGAGTCTTCGAAATATGTGATTCAACCAAATAAAATAGTCTAACATTTACATTTTTGGCAGCATTTGATGGAAAAGGGAGCCATTATTCAGATTTCATTTTTTATATTTACATTACTAATGATAAAGAAAAGAATAATGGTATGTCCTAACACCACTGCAGTGGATGAGCACAGAAGGGTGGCTAATATAATACAGTTTCAACATTTTTTTCTAAAAGCTTTATTCAAACCCCTGTGGGCATCAAGAAAGCATAGTGTATGCACTGGTATTCACGAATATTTTCTGTGTCCATATGGCTGGCATTTTCAGAAAATGGCATTGTTTGAAAAATTATCTTGAGTATAAAAAGCCACAAATAGTGATTTTATGCTGTCACCAAAGGTTCAAAAACTCTGGATATGATTATTTACTGCATTCATTACTTTAGTCCATTATTTATGAAAGCAACCTAATGTGCACACGTGAGTGCACGCACACACACATATTATATATAACTTCATAAATAATTTTAATAACAATTATTAAGCCAAATAAGGAAATAATCCTTCAGTTACACAATAAAGTAATTTGCTAATATATGTAGAAGTATATTATTCAAAATAATGGAGCAACAGCAGTTTGACAGAAAAGTATGATCAATGCAATTGTGGTTTCAATATTTTAAGATTATATTAGATTTTTAAATTTAGGTAGAATCTATTAATAATCAATCCTATACATGATTAGATAACATTTATGAAATATAGACAATATGAGAATGCATCTCTTGAATTAGTATATCATTTCTATCGAAATTGCCATAAAGCCTAATTCTCTAATCATGACAATTAAAAAAAATCCCAGAAGAAACAAAACTAGAACGAGAATGAAGAGGGCACAATACTGATACTAACAGAGAAAATAAGAAATATCTCTAAAATTAAGAATGAAGTAATAATAGCTACCAAAAAGTAGAGAAATTGAGGAACGAGAAGAAAGTCTACGTAGATTTGGTAGATTTCCAATAGGCTGCAAATTGTACATCTCCACTTATCAAGATGTAGTAAATTTATCCACTCAAATCCAGTCTAACCTTTTATTGATAGAATGAAATAGAAGTGATAGTGCATGAGTTATAAGCCCAGATTGAAAGTGGTTTTGCAGCTTCTACTCTTGTGTTCTTGGAACTTGGCAGCCATGTGCTCAAGCCCAGGGAAGCCTGTGAGATGATAAGAAATGATGAAGGACTGATGTTGAGTCCATCACAAACCTGCCAGGCAGCTGACTGCAAACACATGATGAAGCCCAGCTGAGACCAAAGAACTATTCACCTGTGTCCAACCCAAACTGCCCTCCTACAACATTGTGGTCAAGTAAATGCTGCTTCTTTTAAGCCACTAAATTTTGAGATTATTTGTTGTGCAGCAAATACTAACTGACGAAAACACTGGAATTATAATTAGCGTGCACCACAGGAAAAACTAAAATACGTGGAATTGGCTCTGGAACTGAGCTATAGGCAGATGCCAGAAAAGCTGTTAGAAAAATAGCGAGCTCTCAGTTAGTGGAGCCCGAAAAAGTGGTGAGAAAACTGCTACCGCAGGTGGAAAAAATGTTGAGCCTGATAATTTAATTGATGTTGGCAAATAATAAACAATTTGTGTGCACTGCATTTGAACATAAACTGTTTAGGTCTGCAAAATGGTGACACAGGAAGCTCCAAACTCCTGTTTCTCCACAGAAACATTGAAGAACAAGCAGAAACTGTCAGAACCAACTTTGTTGGAGTCACACAAAACAGTCAAAGGTTTATAGAAATGCAATGAATACTGAATCAATAAAAAGCAACTTGAAAATGGTAGGAAAGCTCTGTGTTTTATTTATCCTTTTCCCAATCCCTTCCAGGCTCACCAATGGTCTTAAAGATAGCAATTCACATTCCCAGTGTGGAACCTTGAAACCTGATATCAGAGGGAAAAGAGAAGATCTTCACAAATGTTTGTGTTCATCTGTTCTAAACTTTCTGGGGGCTACCTAAAGGACTGATGTGAGGCACTCCTCTGTCACGCCTAAATCAGAGCCATATATCTATTAGGAGGTAGATTCTGGTAAACTTTCAACAAAGAGAAGTTTGTTTGGGATTTATTAGGACTACAGCCTGGGAAAGTACAAATTCAAGTAGCACTTGAATTGTGTCCTGGCTGTTGAAGGGAGACAGAAGGTTTTATAGTGGTGGCTAACAAAGGCAAAGAAAAAAAAAAGAGAAGGAATGTCTGTTAACAAATTCCAGGCACAAAGTAATCATTGGGGTGAGGGTGGGTTGACACAAGCCGTTAAATTTAGGCATGTGGGAGATGACTCTGACAGGAATGGGGTCTCTGTCCTGGTAATCTTATCTTCCTTGAGCAGACTTGCAGACACATCTCAGGCATTTAATGAGTTCAAGAGTTCATCCTGAAAAAGAAATTTGTTCCCCTCCTCCTGATGTCCATCCAGCTCCGTTTTAGTTCCTTAACGTGAGAGACCCCTTCCTTTTGCAATTCCACAGACTCACTCCTCAGGGAAGAGACGTGGGCATTGCCCGATAATATGGTAAGTCCGCAGCTGCCTGAAGCAAGAGAATACTGTTGGGACATGTAATAGGCTGTCCAAAGCCTGGGAGAAAAACCTGAGGAGATAGTTTCTTTGGGAAATTAGGGCATTCAAAACTGCCTGAGTGTATTGTGGAATTTAGAATGCCATGTACATGCCTAGCGAAGGATGCATGCTCAGGAAAGACCTGAGAAGGTCTTTGTGACCTTCTGAGAAGACCCTACAAGAAATGCTATCTGTAGAGCAGCTGAGAAACAATGGCAATGGGGTGAAGAATTAAGTTTTCATCAGTATGGAAGATTAAATTTATAGAAAAAAATTCTAGTAACATATATCTAAAAATTCTGAATTACAAAAATGTAAATGAGTATCTTGCATATAGTAATGAATATATTTCATATGGAAAGTATAGAATATCTCCAGGGCTCAGAAACAATGAGAAAGAGAAAATCAGAAAATGTATATAAGAGCTAAGGATCTCATATTTCTCAGAATGGATCTTGCCAGATCTTTGTAGCTTAAAGTTTGGCCTATAAGTACCTCATATAAAAGACAAGTGTTAAAGGTTGTGAGTAAAATAGAAGGTGGGAGATTAAATGAAAGACCGCACATAAAGGAAGAACCTTGAAATGTAGAGGGAGTCCTAGTCCAATCTTATATGATAACTGGGGACCTAGGAACCTCATGAAGTCTGGACCGATTGGGACCCTCCTGCTGGACAAATCTATCAGCTTTGTCTATTAAAAATCAGATAGTGAACAATAAAAATTAAAAACTGATCATCAATGGAAGACAGTAATGATAGTTGCATTCTGAATGTTGTATCTCATTGAAGTAAATAAAGAATAGTTAATATCTCATGATTATCCCTATTACCCCTATACAAAGTTCTGAGGAACATGATTTCATAATCAAAATTCATAATATACGTAAGAAAATCCTCTTCCATGAATGAGCAAAATTCAGCCAAAAGACAAACTGAAGAAGAGCTTCACAAAGGCCGCATGTATTGGAATCGTCAGATATAACATAAAAAGAACATAACTAAAGGAATAAAAGAAATTGTATATCAAATACTTACAAGCGTATTGTTTAAAGTAATAAATATAATCTCGCAAAATTAAAACCTAAAATTCTAAACTGAAAACAATATAATGTTCAAAAATAGTAAAAATAAAGATTAAAAACTGTATACTCATTAAATATATTAAGCACAGATAAAGGGAGATTAAATGATCTGGAACATAGAGTTAAATAAAAATAAGGAGATTGATAATCAGAGAGAAAAAGAAATGAAAAATACGAAAAATGTTAAGAGACGTTAAAAATGTCTCTAAAAATGGAGTAAGTTCTAACCAGAAGGGGATAATGGAGAATAGAATAATGGGTTGTCAGGGGGAAAATTTGGACATGTGAGACCTAAAAGGATTGCAAGTTTGATGAAAAAGACAAATCTAAATTAGAAAACACAGTATAGAAGGAAGAGAAAGAGAGGTGATCGAGGGAGATACATATCTAAATACTTTGAATAAAATTGTAAAAAAACAAAGACAAAGGGAAGAAAACTAAAGCATCAAAGAAAACAAAAGCATCAAAGAAAACAAGCACGTAGTGATAGTACAATTATAGAAAAATAGCAATTATAGCAATACAAAAGTATTCAAGAAGAAATGAGATAATGTGAGGAGGAAGGTCAGAGAGGCTGAATGACTATTCACTAAGACAAAAAATAATCGTTTATAATTTATGGCATAAAATAAATAATAGGAAATAATAACATATAGGTTGGAAGAGAGTGACTAGAGTTAGAGTTAACCTTGCACTTTGTTAAATTAAATATGTCCATTTTTATTTCTGCCGTAAAATAAAAGAATAGAAATGAAAAAGGCAAGAAACAGAAAATTTGAGACAAACAATGCAGAAAAATAGTGGTAGATAGGATCCAGATGTGATGTTAATTGTGAATAGGTAACCTCATAAAACCCTTTACATTACAAGATAAGTGCTTCATTTAAAAACTCAGTCAAGAACTCCTTCTTTGACTTCTATACAGTAGCTTTGTATCAGACTAACCTTCCCACTGAGAAACATAAATGCTGGATAAAATCAACAACAAGAAATAGAAAGTTAGTCATTGCAGGTTAATAAAACTACACAGGATTTAAGTGACCAAATTCTGGAGAAAAGGCAGCACAATGGAGTGACGTTGCTATTCACTTGAACCTTTTCACTTGGTGATTGTGCTCAATTTTGGCCCAGCAGAACCACCACTGAACTTTTTAGTGATGCTGGTGCTTCTCTCCCCAGATATTACTTATGGCTTTTGAACATGATGTATCTTCTGGACCTTACTTGGAACATAATCATCTGCTGGGTTTTTGCATCTGAATTATTTTATCCATTCCAGTATGCCCCTGTTCTTGTGTTCTTTCTTCCCATCGTTATCTGCTACCAGAGAATTTCTGGCACTGTGATCTTCCTTAATGTGGTGGCCGCTGTTTTCTCCACGTTTCATGGAACCATCCTGGCAGCAAGTTTGGGTTAGCCCCCAGGTTTATTGCCAGGTGCTAAATCTTCTTTCTTAGGACAGTGCTCTGAAGCATTTACTCTCACATTCAAGTAAAGAAGGAATGCTATGTTCTTAACAGAGAGTGATAGCCTTCTTTGCCAGATTCAGAATTCAAGAATTTAGAGTCACGAACCCAGATATCTCCAACCATGTACAGGGTCTTGTTCTTTCCACTCCAAAGCTCTGACTTGGGTGTAGTATATCTGCTTTGGTTAGGATATAAACCTTCCTGGGAGCTCAGCTTTTCTGATGATTAATTATTTGCTCTGACACAGTTTTCTCTGCCTTCTTCCTGCAAGATATGATAGGCTCTTTATATGCTGTCAATGAGACAATCTGGCTTCCACAGCAAGCTTTCATTTGCCAGTTAATCTCTCTCAGATATGCATTATCTTTCCCTAGTGTGTCAATCTAGTTTAGCAATAGCATCCTGAATCCATTGTCTGTGTTTTTAATTTTCTTTTGCTGTATGACAATATTGTCACGAACTTAGCATGTAGTTTAAAAAGGAAAATATTCATTATATTACAGTTTGTGTGAGTCAGGAATCCAGGCATGGCTTAGCTAGGTGCTCTGCTTAGAGTATCCTAAGGTTGCAATCAAAATGCAGGCTGGGCTGCAATCCCAGTGGAGGCTTGGCTGGGGTAGGATCTGTTTACCTGTTTGCATGGTTGTTAGCAACGTTCAGTTCCTTATAGACGTAGTACTGAAAGCCTTGCTTCAGATCTTTTTACTGTCCCTTGGCTGGAGAACACCCTCAGCTGCTAGAGCTCATCTGCAAGTCTTGCCATATGAGATTCCCTAATATGGAACCACTTGCTTCCTCACAGTAAGAGAAAGAGAGAAACACTGTCAAGATGGGAGCTATAATCTTACGTAACATAATCACATTATTATGTACATGTACATCATGTACCTATTATCACCTTTGCCATATTCTATTGATTAGAAACAAGTGACAGGTCCCACTTGCACTCAAAGCGAGGGGATAACACAAGAGTGTGAACAATAAAGTGTGGGGATAATGATGGCCACTCCAAGAGTGTGTCCTCTGCAGTCTGCATAGTTACTCTAATTCATAGTTCTCAAATCATTTATGCATGGCACCAGCTCGTACATTCCCTTCCACTGGTATAATAAAATATTCCAATTCATCACCTTTCAAAGTTTTAACAGTTGTACTGCTACCTTGTCTCAGTGGCTATATGTGCTTCATCAACACCAGTGATGGGGTCTTTATTGCCAGTCAGAAGTTGGGTGATTCCATTCCAAAACACCATCTTATAGCCTGTGCGCTTGGACAAGTCTTGGCACCAATTTTTGGTTTTCTTAGGAAGCAGATTCTGATATGGAAATCAGAGTACAGGATGTTTTTTAAGGTGAGACCTTGGGATCAACACATATGGAAGAAAGGAAAAAGAAGCCAGATTAGGCAGAGGAAGAAGTGAAGTTGGGAAGCAGCCCAGCCCTCTGGTCATTGCACAGGGACATCTGGAATTGAAATGGCCCGTCTGAGATTTTCCGTCTTCTTCAAGAGAGACTGCCTTTATACACCAACCACATTCAGATACTGGAGGCGGGTGTCCCTGGGATGGTATAAGTTAAGGTGATACAACTTCCTGAAGCCAGTTAATCCCTGCAGGTGCTGAAAGCTGAGGCTTCTTCTGAGAGCACTCCTAGCAACTGGAGCAACAATTCTTTCCTTGAAGGGAGATTTGGGTGGTCCATCTCTGAGTCTAAAACCACCTACCCACCTTCAGAACAAAGAAACTCATTCCACCATCTCCTGGGTATATTGGCTTCTGACAACTCCACAGCTGAGTCCCTTCCCAGGAATTTCCCTGGTCTGAAGGAATGTGCCTTGCCCAAGTTTATGCTCTGGGGGCAGCCTGTGGCAAATACCTGATCAATGTTGAAGAGGGGAGAGGATGGCCCCAATGCCTCAATTGACACAACTCTGAAAATCCGTCCTAGTTCCAGATTTTCCTGTGGGATTGTCTGAGGCCTCTGTTGCCTCACAGAGTCCAACTGCTCCCCCTGTCTATTCCTTCATAGATGTTATTCCCAAGAGAATACTACCGAAAAAAAAAAAAACAACCAACCAACCAACCAAAGAACCCCTATATACATATTTCAGAATCTCAGTGTTTGTTTCCAGGGAACCTGACCTAAAACACTTGTCTTCTGATAATTTTCTAATGTTCTGTCATTTCTCAGAGATTATAAGCAGTGATTTTGACACCATGATTTTAACACTATCTATCTTGGCATTTCTCTTCTTCCACAGCACCAACATTTTCTGACATTCCTTCCCGCTGACTGGTACCTCTTCTTTGTCTCTCTTAATGACTCCTCTTATTTGACTAATTGCTAATTTTGACATACCCTTGGGTTCTGTCTTCAGCTCTCTTCTCTCTTCTATGTTATCTTTCTTTACATATAATCTCTATGTAGGCATACCTCGGAAATATTACAGGTTTTGTTCCAGACCCCCACGATAAGACAAATATCACAATAAAGTGAGTCATGAATTTTTAGTTTCCCAGTGCATATAAAAGTTAGTTTTACACTATACTGTAATCTATTGTGTGCAATAGCATTGTGTCTAAAAAAAAATAATGTACATACCCTAATTTGAGATGTTTTTTAATTTTATTTTTTTTTGCTGAAGATTAGCCCTGAGCTAACATCTGTGCCAATCTTCCTCTACTTTATATGTGGGTCACTGCCATAGCATGGCTGAAGAGTGGTGTAGGTTCACACCTGGGCTCCGAACCTGCAAACCCAGGCCACTGAAGCAGAACATGCCAAACTTAACCACTATGCCACAGATTTTTTAGGGAGTGTGATGGTACGATGAGGATTCACTACACCATTCTATTCACTTTTTTTTTTTTTTTTTTTTGGTGAGGAAGATTCACCCTGAGCTAACATCCATTGCTAATCTTCCTCTTTTTTTGCTTGAGGAAGGTTGTCCCTGAGCTGACATCTGTGCCCATCTTCCTCTATTTTTATGTGGGATGCCTGCACAGCATGGCTTATGAGTGCAGCAGGTCTATTCCTCTGATCCAAACCCACGAATCTGGGCTGCCGAAGCACAGCACATGGAACTTTAAGCATTTGGCCACTGGGCTGGACTCCGTACCTTAACTTGAAAATACTTTGTTGCTATAAAATGCTAGCCATCATCTGAGCCTTCAGCAAGTGGTAATCTTTTTGTTATTAAAGGGTCTTGTAAAAATTGCAATATCTACAAAGGGCAATAAAGTGAAGCACAATAAAACAAAGTATTTGTCAACTGCTTATTGACAATTCTGCTTGGATGTCTAATAGATACTTTAAACTCAACTCAAACCATGCTCAAAACATCACCTATGGCTTCAAAACTGTTTCATTGACAGTATTCTCCATCTCAGTAAATGTCATCACTATGCCTCTAGTTTCTCATACTAAAATTAAACATGTCATCCTTGATTCCTCCACTTTCCTTAATTCTCTACATACAGTTAGTTAGAAAGTATTGTCAGTCCTATCTCCAAAATGTAACCAAATCATATCAGTGCTTACAGCTACCATCATCATCTTTATACTGGAAGTCTTGGCTAAAGATTCTAATTGCTCTTCATCCATCCACTTATTCCCACCAAGAATCTACTCCTTACAACAGAGGCAATTTGATATTTTTTAAGTAATAAATAATATCTCTAACTCTCATGCTTAACACTTCAATTACTTCTCCTTCACCTTTGAACTAAATTCACATTTCATATTACAGCTTACATGGCCCTAAATTATCCACACACTGTCTGATTCACCAACCTTGTCTCTTTCCTTAGAGGCTACTGTGTTTCAGCTCCTCTGGCCTTTTTCATGTTCCATAAAAATGGCAGTTTGTGTTCAACTTGGAGCCTGTGCAGAGACTGATGACAGAATCTCAGCATCCATCCCTCCCTTCTTCCCTTCTGTAATATAACCACCTGAATTGTAGCTGTAACAGGTCTGGAAGCTGCAGACTATATTCCCAGCCTCTTTATTGAATTGTGACCAAATTCAGCCCAATGTAATGTGAACAGAGGTAATATATATCACTTTCACGTCATCTCCAGGAAGATTGCTGTCCTGTGCTCTCTTTTACCCTTTATACTTGCCATTAAATGGTGAGGACTGGAACAACCTTGTGAGCCTGAGGATGACAGGGCCACACAGGAAGGCCTGGACCACAAATCTTGGAGTTGTTATGCAAGACACAAACTTCTGTCTTATTTAAGTCACTCTAACAGGAGTTTGGATGCCTAGAATTCTATTTTCCCAAAACTTTGCATGACTCTGTCTTTTTTATCACTTATATCTATGATCAAATATCCTCTTAAGTGGAATTTCTTTTGTCCCTCCACCTCTTCTAAGAAACTCTCTCTTCATTCACCACTGATTGAAATGATCTAGTTATTTTGTTGTATTTTATTTTGCAAAGACAATGAGAGAAGATATATATCTCATCTGCCTATTCACCACTGTTAATTTAGGAGTCACAGACCCGAAGTACAGATTCATTAAATTTTTTTGAACATGGTTTGACAGTAACTGTCTTTTATTTGATGATTTTCCTAACTTAAAGTAAATAAATTATGTGTTAATTTAAGTCGTAAATTATGTTTTGAATTTTTTTCTTTGATTAATAGCCAAATATTGATACCATGTTTTAGGATAATTATCTGAAATAAGATTGTGCTTTGTTCTGCACATATATTGCTAGAAATATTTAAATATATGAGAGGTAATAGAGTAGGTGGAAAACAGTCAAACAAAAAGTACATTTTGTGGAGTTTATTATTTATTTTAAAATGGCCTAATACATCTTTATAATATCTGTTGCAATTATTTATTTATATGCAGTTTAGAACGTACTAAGTCTTATGCGTGGAAATGAAAAAATATTGCCAGGAATAATTTCACTATGAGGAAATCTCACAACTTCAATGCAGGGTCTATTTTTTCTGGGACCTTTATAAGGAAGTTCTTCATTCTGCCAGAGGAAGCAGAATAAAATGTTCCCATATTTACTGTCATACACAAAGAAGAATCTGCCTACCAGAGAACATTGATAATGGCAAATAGAATATAGCTGGAAAACCAAACATAAATGCCAGCACTCAGAGAAATGAATGAAAAGCTGCAGCACCCCAGGGTGGATCCTATTATCTCATCAATTGTTCAGTAAATATTTTCCAGAGGATAAAGAGAAAAAGATATCCTTCTTTAGAAATCAGTGCTACCTCAGTGATGCCTTAGGCAAGGACATAAACAAAGATGAAGAATTCTCCAACCATATTTTTGTAAAAATAATTCTGGAAAATGAATCACTCTTCTCACATATTCTATGTTACAAAGAAAACATCAGAAACCAAATGGAGAAGAATATATACAAGAAAAGAATAGAAACTAAGGATTATCATTGGTTCCTTAGTGAAGAAAATGCTGAAGTTGTCTGAGTTGCACTATACAGTTTTTAATATTAATATTAATATCTATGTCAAAAATGCTTATACATATTTTATGATTTTATAGTTAAATATATTCAAGTAAAATATATAGAATTATGATATATAAATATAATTATGTGTACATATTGTAGATGGTTTGAGAGATTTGGGGCTAATCAAGGGAAAAGATGTAACCAGCAGGGGGCAGTAGCATACAAAAGTTTCTCGGGAGATGCTTTGACACATTTGCATTCAGAGTAAGTCCCTCACAACAAGAATCTGTCCAGAGGCTGCTGGGGATCTAAGAGGGGGTTTAAGTACCTGTCTATGCATGTAGCTCAGCAGCACAGCAAGGAGTTTCTGGGTCAGAGAGCTCTCAAAGACAGCTGTGGCTTGGGGTCTTTATGGCCCCGGAAGCTAGGAATAGCCAGCACGTGTGGGGTGAGGTTTCATGGTTTGTGCAAAGCAGGGAGACTCTACATGGCTAAAAATCTCCTTGTTTGGGCTATTGTTAACATAATTGGATGTGTAAAAATTTCAGTTTGGCACCACGGGGCTTTTGAGCAAATAGGTCTCAGTCTAGTATAGAGGCCAATATACAGAAACCATCTTTTTGTCTCAATTATATAACACATACATATTTCTTTCTATCTCTCTATTTTTCTATCATTTATTTATCTAAGTCCTATTGCACACTGAGGCTTCAGATATTATAAACAATTTTTTGTCATATCCATAAGGATTATAATTTTAAAACAATGCTCCAGTTATTTTTTTCTTTTTCTACAGGGAAAGATTCCCCATGAGCTAACATCTATTGCCAATCTTCCTCTTTTTTTATTTTCTTCTCTGCAAAGCCCCAGTTCATGGTTATATATCCTAGTTGTAAGTCCTTCTAGTTCTCCTATGTGAGCCGCCAACCCAGCATGGCAACTGACAGACAGGTGATGTGGTTCCACAACCAGGAAACGAACCCAGGCTGCCAAAGCAGTGAGAGCACTGAACTTGAACCGCTAGGCCATCAAGGCCTGGCTCCTAGTTATTTTTATATTAAGATACTTGGCCTAGGTAGACACTGTGTTATTGCTCGTACCTTGCTTATAAGAATGTAATTGCCAAAATTTTTTATGAGAGTTAATTTGCCAATAATAGCATGTGTGAAATCCCCAAATCCTCTAAACTTATAATTCTAGTTATAATAATGTTTTCCTACAGAAAATAAGGTAAAATGTTGGAAAATATTTTCTGTTCAAGACATTCCAACTCAGTGCCTTTCATAATAACAGAAACTGAAAACAACCAAAATTTCAAAGAAGGATGTGGGGAGATAAATTGTAGAAATAACACATTGTACAATTTCTTCTCTTTAAAATATTAGAAAATCTTTCCTTTATATTGTAAGTTCCATGAAACCACATGATTTTGTGTGGTTTTCTGTTTTGTTCACTGTTGTATAAATCCTAGAATTTGCCTGTTATGTAGTAGGCCCCCAGTAAATATTTGTTGAATGATGGATGACTTCCCCTAAATAAATTGCATAGAAAAGAAGCCAATAAAATATTATAAAATATCAAAAGAGAGTACCTACGACTTATGGGATTATACATTATTTTTTATTTTGTGATTGGACTTTACAATTTAAAAAATCGATAATTTTTATGGATTAATCAAATTTCATCAAAATTACATTAAAAGTAATCTAGAGGTACTAAATCAGAGGTTGGTACAACTGTTCGTAAAGGGTAAGATAGTAAGTATTTTAAGCTATTGGAACTAATGGTCTTTGTTACAACCGCTCAGTCTAGCCTGGTAACATGAAAGTAGCCATAGACAGTATGCAAATGAAAGAGTATGGCTGTGATCCTGTCGCCGTCAGTTACTAGACTAGGAAGTTGGTGGGATTTTTCTATGTTTTTTCCCCAACTTTTTTGAGATATAATTGACATATAAAGTTATGTAAGCTTAAGGTGTACAATATGATGATTCGATACATGCATATATTGAGAAATGATTACCACAATAAGGTTAGTTGATCCATCCATCACCTCACGTAATTACAATTTGTGTCTGTGTGTGTTGAGAGAACATTTAAGATCTACTCTCTTAGTAATTTTTAAGTATATAATACAGTATTTTTAATTATAGTCACTAAGCTGAATATCAGATCCCCAGAACTTATTCATCTTATAACTTGAAGTTTGTACCCTTTGAGCAACATCTTACCATTTCTCCCAACCCCCAGCCCCTGGCAATTCCCATTCTACTCTCTGTTTCTATGAGTCTGGTTTTATTAGATTCTACATGTAAGTGAGATCACACACTATTTGCCTTTCCTTGTCTGTCTTATTTTACTTAGCATAATGCCGTCAAATTCCATCCATATTTTCACATATGGCAGAATTTCTTTTTTTATAGCTGAATAATGTTCCATTGTATGCATGTATGTATATACATATATGTGTGTGTGTATATATATATATATATATATATATATATATATATATATACACTATTTTCTTCATCCATTCATCCATGGATGAAGGTTATTTCCATATCTTGGCCATTGTGAATAATGCTGCAATGAATGTGGGAGTGCAGATATTTCTTCCATATCCTGTTTTCATTTCATATTTGAGAAAAACTAATGATATTTTAGCTCAAGTTTCCTGTGGGATTGGCCACAACTATGGTGGGGGCTCCATCAGAACCTGATTTCTCCCCAGTCTAACCCTGCTTCCTTCCCCTCTCTTCTGTAGGTATTGATCGCATCGGCACTCCTTAATGAGCCTACAGCACAATAAGTTCTAGCTTGGAGGCTGTTCCCAGGGGAACCTAAGCAGTAACATTTATTGATTGTCTGCCACACTGGATTAAAACTCTACAGCAGCAGGAACCATTTTTGTTTAATTTAGCAGTATAATTAGCCCCAGAACAGTGGGTAATACCTGGTAGACTCTCAGTAAATATTGCCTGCATAGATTGAAATATTATGTAACCGTTAAAATGAATTGTAGAATACATACTAACAGAAAGTGTGTTCATAATTTAAATCTTAAATAAAAAGCATATTATAAGATTAATAATGTAAATCAATTTATATAAAATAAACATATATAACATATATATCAATAGGAAACTATTAACATTGTTTCTGATTGTAGATAAATAATTTTATCTTCTTTTTGATCTATATTAAAAATTCTACAATTACAATCACAATTTGTACAATTAAGTGATTACAATCTCTACAATTAATTCATTAAATAAATGACAGTGGAGTGCCTCTATATGATAGTTTTAGACATTAGGTATAAAGAAATGAGCAAAACTGATGACAGTTGGGGCAGGAGACGACGGAAATGTTCGTCATTCACACGTCTGCTGTTAGGTCTGAAATGGCTGAATGAGTCCAGTGTTGGTCCCACATCAGTCTCTTTCTCTACTTGGCTTCCCTATGCGAGCAGCTTGGGCTTTCTCAGTGAATGGAGGCCTAGGGTACAAGGACATTTTACACGATGACTGCTTTCCTCAGAGTGCACATTCCAAGATTCAGATAGTAGATGCCAGATTTTTTATGATCTAGTCTCAGGGTGACATCTGCTGTATTTTATTCATCAAAATATGCACAGACAAAGGGAGGGCAGGAATGAACTCCATTTTTCAATGAGGAATGGATTCAACATACAGAGAGAGAAGGAATTGATAGCTCCCATCTTGGAGACAAGCAATACATAATGTTTCTGACCATCTTTGCTTCAGATATGTTTTCAGTTTGCCTTCTCATCAGTCTTAAAGACTTTTTATTTTGATAGATGAGTTATTTGATGGACATATTGCTAAGTCAGATATGTTAGGACTTTGTTCTCCCATAATATTTTAGGATATATTTCCCCTTTTTTATGTTTCCTTTAAAATATTTCATATGTAGAGTATTACTGATTTTTTGAGGTTTTGAAGGTTAATCATTTTTTTTCTATAATTTGGAAAACTTATAATCTGTTTTATGTCATTGTAGTGTTTGCTTTTAAGACATTTATAATATACTAACATATCTAAATATTAATTTAAATAAATTGATTCTTCATAGAGCAACTTTAGGAATTGTCTAATGACTCCCTGTACTGAGAAGTAGAAAAATAAGTAAACTTCAACTACCTTCTCTATCATCACTCTGTTGATCAATTCTTGATTCTGGTTGATTACTTTGATTCTTTGATATTTTGACTTTTTTTAGTTATAATGTTTATATTTAAATAATGTATTTTGATCTTTATTAATTGTGTCTTCAGCTTTTCCTAATTTTAAATATTTATTATGTTTAAATTTTGTAATTAAAATAATCTCCAATATTTAGTGTTATTTTTCTGTTTAAATGGATTCAAATTTCAGTACCTTTAGCAGGAGTTCTACTTTCAACTGTTGATTGGTTTACGCTCAAATAAATTATATTTCTTGACTTTGGCATGTTAGGAAGTATCTACCTATTGTTTGAACTTTAATGACAGCTGACAGCATATCTCTATCTCGTTTTTTTCCTCTGAAAACACTATAGGTATGTAGATATTACTCCACTCTCATCTAGCATTGGACATTCTTTCTAAAATATGTTATACCTTATCAAGTTGCATATATGTCATAATATATTAAGGGGTATTTCATCTTATTTATTCAACATTTTAACTCTTATCCTTTAACTTTCTTTTTTCGTTTGTGTTATGCTTGATTTTTTTTGTGTGCAACATTTGGATGGATGTGCGTGAAGGCGTTGAATCTTCAGATTCTCCCAAAGCCTCCAGAGAGGCAGATTTGACCTCCAACTTCTTGCTTAAGGTACTTATAGAGTATGAAAGACCTCACTTGAAATGGAAGTCTTACAAGATGGATCTTGCCCTCCTCAATATCTGCAGCTAGCTTTGCTGGTTACCTCTTGATAGGTAGTCATGGACGAGTATGAATATAATCTAAGCAGTGAAATTGAGTCCTTTTGTAGGAGGAATAGCATATTCAAAAAAAAAAAGAGAAGAAGACTACAGGTCCCAGCAGCTTCTGGGATTTCTTCTTAAAGCTTGAAAATAGTGATAGAACTGCCTTTGCAAATAAATGTGGAAAGGGTAAGGAGGCTCAGGAAACTGGGCATGTTAGGATGAATTTACCGTGTCAGACAAAAGCCAGAAGGATACTGAGCTGACTTCCTTCACTAAAACAATAAGAAATGCACTACCGAGTGAGAAGCCTCCCTGTCCTTGGTGAGCCGGAGCTGACAGTGAAAGATGATTAGTGAGGCTTTTAGAATTCCAGTGGTCTGGATGTTTTCTGGACATTCATGATGAGGTAACAACTTATTGCACCTTTGATTCCCATCCTAAAGAAATAGGCCTGGTATAGGTGAGTGATTTTGGATTTAGGAGGCAGCCTCACCTCATTTGTCAATGCTGCCCTGACTCATTTATTAGGGAATCAGAATGCTGCCAGTTTTGACTGGTACCTGGTGTCACTCAGCACTAGGTCTCTGTAGCAAGTCTAGATTGTTGTTCAATTTGCACTGCCACTCAGCAGATCCGGTGACGCTAGGGAATCCGTAGTAGATAAGGTTCATATACTGAGTCTGAAAATCCCCAACTGGAGAGCTGTGCTATAGACTCCTAGAGTCCTGTGTCTTTTGCAGCTTAAAAAAGCTCCCCATTTGTAAAATATCGCCTAAAAATTTTGTATGTTGGTACAAACTGAGCACTTACCATGGAATATCAAGTGACTATGCATCTGGAGATGCCTGCTATGAGCTGGGAATGTTCATAGCATCCAACTTATAAAATTAGGCAGGTGCAGCTGCAATCTATTATCCGATGGAAGTATATTCAGGGTCAGGGCCAGGTAGGTTACAGGAAAGAATTAAGATAATACAATTAAGTTACATGAACAGAGGGCTGAGACTCTTGTGTTATTTCTCTCTTTTGAATTGATACCTCTCTCAGCTTCCATCTATAGACTCTGAGTATATTTTCTTAGCATCAGCTGTGGCTAAGGGAGGAGGAAATAACGTATGTCTGTTGCACAGATATGTTTGCACGTCCAGTATGTTACTTCAGTATAGCCTCACTGAAGATGGCACTGCAAGTTAATGGTAAGATAAAATTATGCTGTTTGAGGAGAGCTTTGAGGGGCATGCTTGATCATGTCCTTTGTGAGAAGAGAGGAAAAAAACATTTGAGATAGACTATTCACGGACTTGTGGCTAGTGGCAAATGGCTTGACTGTTTTGTCAGAGCCCTGGACACACCTTGAGCAGGACAATGGTCCTGAGGAAGAAGCATGCGTATGGAACAATAAGTGTGAGCATATCCTGTTCAAATCTTTTTTCTGATGCTAATACCCACTAAGAAGCATTCACCACATAGATACCACTGAACATCCAGGTGGGAAAGGTGATCCTTCTAATGGAGGCCAATTAGCCTATCTATTCAGTCTACCCAATGCTTACCAAATGGACTTTGAAAAGAGCAGTCATGGTGACAGGGTTAGAAGGTGTACATCAGCCCCAGGGTGTACATCACTCCCTCTCACCAAGGCTAATCTAGTTACAACACTACTGAATGCCTAAACTCTCAGGATAGAGACAAGCACCAAGACGTCTATAGAGTTCCATCACTGAGGAGGCCAACAATCCACTTGTATAGTCATCATAGAGGAAGCAGAAATTTCTGCTTCTGTGATTGATATCAATTTTGAATGTGGTATTGCTTTTGTTAGGGAAGTGGGAGAATCCCTCCCCACCTTTCCCTTAAGATTCTTATGGCTGACCAAATAATTAAAATCACAGGTTAGCAGGAGAAAATCAAACAAAGTTTAATAACATGTATACATGGGAGAAACTCAGAAAATAGCAACTGAGCAACTCGTCATTCTAAGTTGCTTGCTTAAGTATTTTTCAGCTCAAGATAAGGAGGGTGTTGGTGTAGTGGTTTGGGATTTCAGAGAGGAAGAAGACAATTCACATGGAGATGGAAATGCAAATGTTTGTCAGACAACTCTTTACGGGGCCACCGATAGAGAATGTGGCTGGAAAGACAGAATTTTTGATAAGATGGGCTCATTGGTGCCCTTCTTGTCACATTTATTTTACATTATACTACAGCAATCATATAGTAGTGGCTCGTTCCTGGAACAGCCCTTCTATGTTAAATTCTTTAGGCAGTTTGGGAGGGGAAGCTCTAATGTTCTTCCTGAGTCTTCTGAGCCTTTATTGTCTTCAGCTCAAAATAATCCACCTACCAGAGTGGCGCATCTTGGGGCAGCCTGCTCTGAACACCATCACTTTTCATGTCTGATAACACTACGTAATAACTTATAGAATACCTGATTTAGTGACATGGGATTGAAAATGAGATTCTTTCATATCAAGGGGCCTAATTTAGTGTGGATGAGTTATGATAGATTCATAATTATAGGAACTATTATTGCCACAATACTGCATATCATCCAATAGCTGTCAGTCACATAGAATATTGAAATGACCTCTTTAAGACCTAACTAAGGGATCAACTTGGTAAGAAAACCCCATGTATATAGGTCATTGTCTTCTAGAAAATGGTATATATGATAGACCAGTGGCCACTAAATGATACTGTGTTCTCAGTTCATGGGTACCAGAACTAAGGAGAGGAGGAATTGACCCCTGTCACCACCACTTGGAGAATTTGTTCTTCCTGTCCTTAGAACTTAAACCCCATCTGAATTAGAGGACCCATTTGGAGGGGGTACACAATAAGGCTTCTACTAAATTTAAAGCTATATTTGTCATCTGATCATTTGGGACTACGAATGTTACTAGACTAGCAGACAAAGTAAGGGATTACTATATGTCTAGGGTAATAGACCCTAATTATAAGGAAGAACTAGACATACTGCCACATAATGAGGGTAGTCAGGAAAACATCCGGAACTTGAGAGATTCACTGGGGCATCTTTGAGTGTTTCCATACTCAGAAATAACAGTAAAAAGGCAGTTTCAAAAACTACGTTCTGAAAAGGAAAAGGATTCAGACCCCATGTTAACGAAGATTTGTGTCACTCTACTGGGCAGGTAACACAGACAAATGGAAGTTCTGGGTGGGGGTGAAGGGAATCTGAAATGAACGACAGAAGGAAAATGATAAATAAGAAGGTATGATAGCTTATTCCTCTCACCTTTCCATTTTAAGTATTTTTTTTTTTTTAAGATTATGGCCTGCCTCTGTCCACAAGCATCACTAAGAGAGTGGCCTCGGTGCAGGGTTTGAGCAGACCTGGATTTCAGACTGTAGCCAACTCTCTTGATGTGCTATACCGTATCCCTTCAGCTCACTTGAAAATATTTTCCAGCATAATGTCAGTTCCCTACCTGCAACTCCTAAGAGCTTGTTCAGCCATATTCGATGCAAGATGGAAATGTGCAGAAGTTAGTACTCCCTGGGGTAGCTCACAACTAGTAAATAAGGGATTTGGTGTAAAAAAAAAAAAAAAAAATGCCCCAGCTTCCTCGTTCTCTTTCAAGATAATTCTGAAGAATGTTCCATATGCTTTCTCAGAAGGTCCCAAGAAAGATTAAGTCCCAGTAGCCCCAGCAGTAATATGTCCATTAATGCAATTTTTACTGGCTTTTTACCTGCCCATGTATCATTTTGTTCACTTCCTCAATTGTGTTTCCTGAGGTCATGTCCCAAGACTTTGGGACATGTCCCAAGATCTTAGGATCTGGTGAGATCCTAAGATAAGATATACATATAAAATCCTGGGTTGCTTAAAAAATAATTGTATATCATTATATTGTATACAATGCTTTTGTCTCCTTGTTCATATGAAAGTCCACTTTTATTCTCAATGTCATCACTTTGAGTTAGAAATATATTATGTAAATGAAAGCATGGACCATAATAAGCTAATTCAACTCTTTATCCATCTAAGATGTGTGTATAGCCACAGCAGATTTGCTGTCACAAAGTTAGACCTGAAAATAAAAGATACCTCCATGAGAAAGGCATTCTGTTTTTTGTGAAGACTTCAACTTTGCCAAATTACCTAAGGAGGAGAAAAGATATAATTAGACAATGGGAAAGCATGCTAATTTTCATTCCTATCTAGTTTAGGCTCATTATCAGAATAGAATGCATATTAAATAGATTACCTTAGGCCTTAAGCTTGCATAAAACAAGTTAGATTGTGAACTGTATTGATGTTATATATATTTCAGATTAAATTGCCTTGGTTAACAACCTGAAGCTACCCTTGACCATTGCACACCTGATTTCTGCAAGAATACTATTAGTTATTCAAAGCATTATACATTTTACCATGACTCACAGTATCATGTGTATCTTAAATTACCTTATAAGCTCTTCTAAATTTAAATAAACCCTAGAAAATCCTGCCACACTGCATAACTAAATCAAGATTTTAATGGAACTGAATTAGAATAGAACTGAATTTGAAAGAGAAATGGGGGGATTATGCTTCTATTTTTAATCTTATTTAATATATATAGGGATTAAACTTTTAAGTAAAAATTAAATTTAACTTCAATATCTTTTAAATATATATTAATAAATGAAATGTAAATTACATTGCCATTTTGTTTTAAAATTATTTTCTACAAAAATTTTATCATTACAATTTGTAGATCTTTGCACAGATATAAAATATTTATCATGCATTTTTTTTTTACCTCATTTTCCTGAACTGCACAATGGATATACTAATTGTACCAACCTATATGTGAGAACTGCATAGGTTAATATTGTGAAACCCTTAGAACAGCACCTGGCAATGTGTAAGTGTTCTATATTATGAGTTCTATTATTAGAAATATTTACTTTAAATTTTAAGTAAGCCTTACTAAGGATGGAGGCTGAGGAACTTGATCAGATATTCAGGGTAATCAGCTATAAAGGATGGAGGGGATTCTTGATACAACTGGGTGATGCAGGCCCAACAAGGACTGACATCAAGTTAAAGCCTAGAGGCCTAAGCTTAACGAGGGTTAGGTCAAGGAGAGAGTCTTTGTCAAGCTGTAAACATGAGCCATTTATTATGTAAAAAATGGACTCAAAGAGAGGAACTGATACCTCAGAGGGCAGAGGCAAGAGATATAAATGATCATTCCCAGAAGGCAACTCTTGAGTCCTATTGAAGAACTGGAAACATTCCATTCAAGATTTCAGAATTATCATGGATCATTTACTGTTGTTTGTTTGCTATTCCTTCACTTAAACAAACAGGAATGTTTATTGTGTTCATCCTGTCTCTATTACACCATTGTATGTTGAGCATATGGGTGGAAGATAACAGGTTTCTGTTTCACAAATCTTCAAGGTGAGAGGAGGAACAGTGAGAAAACCTGAATCTGTTTGAAAGGTGTAAGATCCTGGATTTGCATCTGATTTTTGAGATAAGACTTTTGAGGCACTTAGGAAAGGACAATAATATTATTCAAGTTGGAGGAATGTAAGTGATGTTTTTTTCTCAATAGGCAGATTAGAGAAGACAGTAAATTATTTGCTACTTATCCCATTGAGAAGTAGAATCTAATTGCCCTCCTCTTGAATGTTGGCTAGACTTTGTGACTTTTTGGTCAATAAAATATGGTGGATGAGATGTTCTGGTACTTCCAATTCTGTGTCACAAGATTGCTTATTGTTTCTACCTGGGCATTGTAAGGGAGGAAGACAATTCTTTTACCCTTAGGTCCTTCTGGCTGATCTATGATTTAAATTGACATGAGGCAGAATAACAGGAGAAAATCAAACAAAGCTTTATGACAGGTATACATGGGAGAAATCCAGAAAAACTGAGCAACTTGCCAGAATGGCTGAGATCACCACCTTAAATACCATTCTTCAGCTAAAGGCAAAGGATGATTTTGGGGGTTGGGGAGTCAGTTATGGGAGATTACCATAAAAAGCACAGTAAATGAGAGTAAGGTTATTATGCAGATTTAAGTCCTTGCTTTCTGCATTGATAAGAGTTTTTAGAGATAAGGTCATCCTCCATCTTCCTGGTACAGAGAAGGAGACACCTTTACAAATGGAGATTTCCCCTACAAATGTAAATGTCTCTTACAAAGGGTAACTTCTACTTGGTTTTCAAACTACTCCCCTGTCCACAGTTTCTTAAAAGTAACTAGCCCAAAATAATCCTCATGCCAAACAGACACATCTTGAGATGGCAAATTCTACTCCCCTACAGCTTTTTGAAACATTCTCTTGGGGAACCATAAGGCAGTGTGTCATAAGTTTTGTTACTGAGCAAGGGCTCTCTCCATGCATGCACACAGAAGCCGATACCATGTACACAGGTCTTAGGGGGGATAAAAGTTTATTATGCTATTAATTGGCAAGGAGACATGAGAAGACCTCTCAAATCTGTCTCCCTGATCCAGGTATAGGGTAAGGTTTAAGGGATCAGGGAAGGCAAGCTGGTATGTGGAAGCACTGGTAGGATGAGTTTCAATTGGTGGATCAAAATTTTCTTTTCTGCACACACTCCTGGCTGGCTTGCCACCCCTGAAAAATAGCCTTAACATTCTGTTGTTAAGATGAGGTCAGCACAGTAAACAAGGGTGAAGTGGTTATGTAGATTTAAGTCATTCCCTTCTCTACTGGTAAGAGTTTCCAGAGATTTAGTCCTCCTCTCCTTCCTGGATCAGAGAGGAAGGCACCCTTACAAATGGAAATTTCTCTTATAAATGTACATTTCCCTATGTCTCCTTTTTCTTTTTTTTTTTAAAAAAAATGATCATCCCCAAATAATTTTTATACCAAAGAGGCATATTTTGGAGAGGCAAATTCTGTTCCTGGTCCTGTGGTTGCGGTTTGGCTACCCTGAGACTGCCCTGCTGGAGGGACAGGTTAGGCACTGTCGTTGACAGTCTCAGCAGAGCTAATCCTTCTAGCCAACCTCATTAAGGCTCCTGATATCAGAATGAAGGTGTATTGGACCTTGAAGGTTATACCATGTAACAGTAGAATAACACCAGTGACATTTATCAATGTCACATGAAACAGGATAATTCCTTAAATAATCTCTGCCAGCATTCCTAATCCACAAAATTCTGAGATACAGTAAAATGGTTACTGTTTTAAGCTACAAGTGTTTTTGGGTATGTGGGAGATCAAAATTTGGCCACCCTGAAATATGTCTCTTTACCTTGATTATTTTCTCTGACGGACATTTGACTTCCCCCGCTAAGGGCCTAAAGGAATTTTCCTCTAGGTACGGACAGACTGGCAGGCCTGGCTAAGCCCATTCTTTTCAAAGTTCTGTTTACCAAATATTTACATTTGTAAAGGTATCTCCCCCTCTGTGTAGTGGGAAGAGGAGGGGATGACCTTATCTGTGGAAACTCTTATCAGTACAGAAGGAGAGGACTTAAATCTGCATACTCCTGATTACTGTGATTTCTGTCTCTCCAGCCACATTCTCTATCAGTGGCCCTGCAAAGAATTGTCTGACAAACATTTACATTTCCCTCTCCATGTGAATTGTCTTCCTCCCTTCTGAAATCCCAAACCTCCCACCCGCAACATCCTCCTTTGCCTTTAGCTGAAGATAGTATTTAAGATGAGAATCTCTGCCATTTTGTTGAGAAATTCAGTTTCCCTGGTTTCTCCCATGTATACATGTTATTAAACTTGGTATTATTTTCTCCTGCTAACCTGTCTTTTTAATTATTTGGCCAGCCATAAGAACCTTAAGGGAAAGGGCAGAGGGGGATTCTCCCTCTTCCCCAATAGGTACTTTATTATACAACAATAGATTACTAGAACAGAGGTCTGCCAATACCTTGTCTCTCCCAAACTCCAAAGAACATCATTCTTTGCAATCTACCAGCATTAAATTGCATTTAGTTTGGCACACACCATGCTGGCTATTTGTATTGTATTACACTCATGTTATTTTTTTTTCATCTTTCCTTTCTTGGTCAAAAACTATAGTTATAAGCCTGATTAAATACTTCGGTAGCACTAAGAAGCTCATTTCAGGTGTCAGTGATACCGGCTCAAGACAAGGTTGACATAAGGGAAGCCATATTGTAGAAAAGAAAAACTCTATTGTAACTTTGAACGACCTCTGACTAACTAACCCAGCTGGCTATGCACCCTCCAGGTGATCTAACTGCTCTGTAGATTTTACAACCCCTGCTTGTCCATAAACCTCCCAGCTGATAAGCTGATAATTTTATTCTTTAGAGTTCCTTAGGAATGTGATGACCCCCAAACAGAGTCTATGCTGATAGCCATCATCAATGAAAACTGAAAGATCTGGTGTGGCATTCCCAGTCTGTAACACCAGAAGGCCAACATTCTTAACCCCCTCCGCTATAACCCACTGGCCTATATAACTGCTGTAAGATTTTGTGCCCACCTAAAAGGGTTCTTTTGGACATTCATCAGCCATCTTCCCTCTTGCTAGCAAGCTATAATAAAATGCCCTTTCTCTGCCATCATCTTGCCTCTTGATGATTGGCTTTTGTATCACAGTGAGCAGATTGTGCTCTTTGTGAGGTAACATCAACAGATCATGGAATCTCAGCCTAACTATTTTTAGGAGCCTAATTAGGTATACCTTTCCTCCACTGCTTTACCACACAGAACCTATCTTTACTATTGCCTTCAATTTTTTTTGTTGTTATAACCATGTCTATATTTGTTGTTTATTCATATCTGTATTTTCCACTGGAATTTAGTTCTTTGATGTTTTGGACTCCACACCCTATTCATTTCTTTTTACTTTGAAATATTTACACAATTACAAAACCATCTGTCATAGCAATAACAACAAAAAAGTCAAATTTTCATGTAAAACCAAGGTGCTGCTAAAGCCAGACTTTTGGCTGTGTTTTTGAGTATAAAGTTTCTATTTGATTTGTTTGAATACAATGTATCTATTTGGCTAGCAATACCTGGTGGGGCCTTCTACACTTGTTAGTAATCAAGTCCAAGATGACCAACTTAAAAATGAAGATGTCAGGCCAGAGAGTTTGTTGTAAAACTTTGGACCAAGTGGATTTCTCCTCAGTCAAAAATCAGTGCAAAGAAAAAAATGACCAATAAACAAACTAAGGGAATTATCGTGGCATAAAGAACAGGAAACTCTTTTTTCTATAAATTTAATAGTGTATGTCTGAAAATAACATCACCCAAACAACTGAAAGTATTAGATGCTATTTGCTTTGTTTTCCAAAGAAAAATGTAATATAATGAAACTTGTGTGAAACAGGAGCAACCAAGTATCTTAAGAGTAAAAGAAGATGAGATTATGGCATACGTAAAAGGAGTTTCCTAAACAAATAAAATAAAAGATAAAAACAAATAATGAAACAAAGTTAAAATCTACACAAGGGCTGTTAATGATGTGGAACAACGTTGCTGTGTGTAAGAATCAGAATGTATGTGAGTTAACATTGAGTCCCTCTACGTGTCAAGTTTTAATAGTGGGCGAGTCATTTATCTTTCTGCATCTTATTTTCTTCAACTTAAAAAATATACATACTTAGCTCTCAGAGTTTTGTGTATGTGTACGTGTGCAAAGATTTAATGAGATAATACATGTAAAACAATTAGCATAGTAATGGCTTAAAATTAAAATAAATTAATATTTTATCACTATTAAATAGTAGATTTTATATTTACAAGTACAATATGAGGAATATGGAGGATACAATTTTCATGGAAATGATTCCTAAAAAAACAAAATTTATAAACTCTCCTAATGACTCTATGAGACCATCTTGAAAATGATACCAAAACCTGATAAAGAAAGTTTGTATACTCCCAGACATAGGTCTGTATGAAAATAATACACTATAACCAAGGAGGAAATTATAAAAGAAGGGATAGTGCAACATCAGGAACTCTGCTGATTTGTTATATCATCAATTAAAAGGAGAAAAAATATGATCATATCAAGAGATTACAGAAAAAGCATTTCCTATAATTCAGTAGTCATTGTAATAATATTTCTAAGTAAAATTTGAACACGTATAAATATAAAAAATTTTCTAGAAAAACAAATAGCAGACATCATTCTAAAAGAAGAAATGTAAATGTCAATTTCATTAACATAATTAACAAGATAGGCCGCTCCAAAACACAATTATTTTTCAATTTTCTTTTTGAAATTTTTAGAGAATACAGTAAGACAAAAAAAATAATTGGAATACATATTGTAAAAAATAGTATGATTTCCCCTTGGCATGATTATGAACCTAGAAAAGATAGCAGACTTGAGTTTAAAAAAAACACTCAATTTATGAGGGAATTTGGTAAGATCATTGCATAAAAGATAAATAGAAAAATACATTATTTTCTATTTTTATAATAACAGCTAATGGAAATTTTATATATATATTCAAATCACAATATTAAAACTACCTAAAATAATAGGAGATGCATTGATAAGAAATATAAGTACTTATAAAAGAGTTCTAAGTTATATGTTTAAGGACATAAATAAAAATGTCTGATTAATGGAAATAGTACTGTGCATTTGGTGGGAAAACATTATGTTTAAAATTAACAATTCTTTGAACAATTATATTTATAATGTTATTCCAATTAGAATTTCTATGTCTATACTGTATTTCCAAATATAATTTACTTGCATTTGGTAAAAAATAAAGTGTATATAGAATGAAAAATATATCAAAAATTGCAGGAATCTTATGAATAAAATATGTCAACCCTTAGTATCAAAATATTAAAGTTGAGATAAGAATAGGCAAATAGATCATTATAAAAGAAATTAATGTGCCAAAATTGGTTCAGTATATTCATAAATTTTTTATATGACAAATGTGTTTTAATTACGAGAGAAGTGGATTGTTTTTTAAAAATTTAGACTGACAAGTTCTGGAGAGATTTTTATTATTCATAGTCTCACTGTTTCTGCACCTAGTTTATCTTCAATTGTGATTGTGATTATTAACAGTAGTAATGATGGGGAGGAACTGAGATTATTGGTGACTTTGAGGACTGAACTGGACAATTGACCAAGCAATATAATTTCCTATGTAATATAACTAAAATAAACCATGTTCCTTTTTTTTGCCTGGTGATATGGAAATAACTAAGCCCTTCTGACATTCTAGCAGTATATATATATATCTTTCTGTGTGTGTGTGAGGAGGATCAGCCCTGAGCTAACATCTGATGCCAATCCTCCTCTTTTTGCCAAGGAAGATCGGCCCTGGGCTAACATCCGTGCTCATCTTCCTCTACTTTATTTGGGACACCGCCACAGCATGGCTTGACAAGTGGTGCACTGGTACACGCACAGGATCCTAACCTGCGAACCCCGGGCCACCGAAGTGGAGTGCGTGCACCTAACCGCTATGCCACTGGGCCGGCCCTGTAATATATATATGATCTTAATTTTGTAATCTCCTTTGGTATTTAAAATGACCTTCCCAATACTTCTATAGTAAATTTTGTTTTCACTTTCATGTCACAGCTACCAACGTCGTTTTGTGATAACTCAATTAAAATATATATTAACTACTGAATTATTTATAGTTTTATGCTATATTTTCTCACATACAAATATTTATCACTACTTATCTCTGGCAAAATTTCAGTTTCTATTGCAAAATTCAAACTGATCATTATATTTATTGAAAAAATACACTTTAAAAAGTAATGTGTATAAATTAATTTTTGATACAGTAAAAAGCATGTATTCTGTTGCTGATTTATTTTTCAAAAATATTGTTTAGCAATTTATCTTTCAACCAGAAATGCAGACAAGTAGCAGTAGAATAGAAGTAACATGGACTTTTGAGCAGACAGATTCTACCACTTAGTAGTATGTTAGGGGAAGCAAGATACTTAGTCTCCTTGATTTCTAAGCCTTGGTGATCCTGTGAAATAGCGCTTCTCCAAGAGTGACCTACAGTTCCTGGGGTATTCCAAGACACATATGTTGGTTCCATGAGGTCAGGACTATTTCATAAGAATATTAAGATTTCATTTACTTGTGCATGATGTTAACATTTGCACTGATGGTACAAAATCAATGATAGGTTAAAGCTCTAGTCTTTGCTGAAATCAAAGATGTGGCACCAAACTGTATGCTATAGACTGAAAGTTTGTGTTCCCCCAAAATTCATATGTTGAAATCTAATCCCCAAATTGATGGTATTTGGAGGTGGGGCCTTTGGGAGATGATTAGATCATAGGAGTAGAGCTCTCGTGAATAGGATTTGTGCCCTTATAAAAGAGGCCCCCGTGAGCTCACTCCTCCCTTCTGCTATGTGAGGACACAGGGACAAGACTATTGTTTTAAAAAACAGGAATCAGGCTCTCACCAGACACTGATCTTGGACTTCCCAGCCCCCAGAACTGTGAGAAATAAATTTCTGTTGTTTGTAAGCCACCCAGTCTGTGATGTTCTTTTATAGCAGCCCGAATGGACTAAGACAGTGTACTAGTCATTGCATTCTTCAATTCACTCTCAGTCAAAAAAAAAGCCAGTTTTATTTAAAATGTCCTTAATGAAGCAGTAAAAGTTTTAAATTTTGTTAAGATTTTACTCTTAAGTTTGTCTCTCATATCTTGTCTTTAACAAACAGTGAGAACCTATAATGCACTTCTGCAGAGTATCAAAGTATGGGAATTGTCTTGAGAAAGAACAGTTATACAGTGCTTTGATTTGTGAATGGGACTAGCTGCTTTTATAATGGAACATGATTTCTACTTGAGAAAAGAACTGGCAAACAAAATATGGTCATTCAAACTTGGGTATAGGCAAATATGTCCTCGGAAAGAATGAAGTGGGTAAGTGTGAGGGTTTAATTAGATAATACACTTAAAACACTTAGTAAAGTAATGGCTTAAAGTTAAAAGAAACAATAGTCATAATAATATTATGAAAATATATACCTATTTTGTATGCAAAATATAAAATTTTGTACAACTTGTATTTGACTATATGAGATGACAGCTCCCAAATACTTAAAGACTTTCTGATGAGATTTGTTGTATTGTAATTTTTTGATAGTGTGTGATGAAATGTGTCAATATTTGAAAAATCTGTGTTATGAAGTGAACCAATATAAATTCATTGAAAGTGCAAGATTGACAATGAATTTTAATGAAGCAGTACAGAAAGTTCATTGATATGTGTTTAGACTCACGTTCAAACCATCCTTTAAGAAACTACCACTGGTGTATTTGGTGGTGTAGTGTCAGAGAATAATATCCACAAGTATCTAAGAAAAATCCTAAAATATTTTCTTCCTTTCTTTCCAAATGTATGTCTGAGTAAGGCTAGTATTTTTATATATTTAAAACAAAACAACATATCACAACAGATTGTATACAAAAATGAATATGAAAATTCAGGAGTTTTTCATTGATCCATTCATATATTTAGGAGTTCTGTTGGCTTCTTCCAGTTGTATTTCCAGCTCCTTCCCCAGGTTTGGGAAGGTCTCAGCTATTATTTCTTTGAACAAGCTTTCTGCTCCATTCTCCTTCTCTTCTCCCTCTGGAATACCTATAATCCTTATGTTGCATTTCCTAATTGAGTTGGATATTTCTTGGAGAATTTCTTCATTTCTTTTTAGTCATAGTTCTCTCTCATCCTCCATCTGAAGCATTTCTATATTTCTGTCCTCCAAGCTGCTAATTATGTCCTCCATAAGATCAGCTCCGTTGTTCAGCGATTCCAGATTTTTCCGTATCTCATCCATTGTGTTCTTCATCTCCAACATTTCTGATTGGTTTTTCTTTATAGTTTCAATTCTTTCATGGAGAAGTTCCTGATTTAATTGGACTGTCTATCTGTATTTTCTTATAACTCATTGAGTTTTTTTATGATAGCTATTTTGAATTCTCTGTCATTTACATTATACATTTCTGTGCCTTCAGGATTGATTTCTGTGTGCTTGTCATTTTCATTCTGGGCTGGAGATTTAATATATTTTTTCATACTGTTTGACAGTGTAGATTTGTGCCTCTGCATAGTGATAGTGTCTGGTCACAGCTTCCACCTGCCACCACTGGGTGGGGGTCAAGATCTGTGTATTCTGAGCCTGCTGTAACCCCGGATCACTCACTCCCAGCTGCTGGTTTTCTATCCTTTGTATGGGCACTCTGGCCCACTGGCTGAGCTGGAGTGCCAGGTGGAGGAGGGGCTCTTTCTTTCACTTGAGCGATCCTGGGAGCATTCTTGCTCTGCCCTCACTATCTGCTCTCCTGGGGTGCTGGCTTGATGAAGACACCCTGTGTGGGGCTTTCCCGTGGGCTGTGAGGGAACTTGGAGAGTGATGGTGTTCCCACAGAGGGCCACCCCTTCCCCCCTCTCCTCTGAGAGCCACATGGCTCAGAGCCCAGGGTTGCTGCTGTTGGGGAGGGAAAGGAAATGTCCTTACTTCCTTCCACTTCCTCTAGGGGGTCCAGCACTTCCACCTTCAGAAGTATGGCTGTATGGGTCTCTCAGATGTCTTTTGTGTTGTGTGAATGTCTTCTGTTGGTATATGAATGTCCTTTTCATTGTATCTTAGGGGAGAGCATCTAAGCAGAAAGCTCACTCTGCCATGATGCTGATATCACCAAGTCTCATTGATCCAGATGTTAAAGAGATTTGTAAAAATGTAAAGCAATGCCATTGTTACTAATTTATTTTTGTTTTTTAATGTATTTATTTTTCATGTGAGTATGTTATTTGTATTAACATGTAATGGGCTTATTATTACTTTAAATGAATTAAGATATTTTTTAGTTTTTTTTAAGTTTAATTTATTATACAAGTTACTAATAATAGATATAACCCACATAAACAATATCACTTTGAGTCTTCAATAATTTCTAAGAATTCACAGTGGTCATGGGACCAAAGTGTTTGACAAGTGCTGTCATAAAATAATAATAAATATACATTTAGCAGGATTGCTGGCAGAATGTTCTTAGTATGGAATATGATACTTAGTGTTTTTTTTTACACTACTATAGTTTTTTTTGTTTTGTTTTTCTTCATTATCATAATATTCATTATAATTCCTTACATGAAAAAAATTTATTGAGAATAATACATTTGGAGATTCTTGAGTTCCATCAAAATATATTAAGTAAATGTTACTTTATCACCCATTATAAAGAGCAAGCTTTAAAAAATTATTTACAGTGTTATTCAGAGCCAATATGAGCTGTATGTAAATAATACCAGCTACAGTGTCTATGACTTTTAGATATTTAAATTACTTAATTTCAACTACATAATATCTATTAGTGCTTCCATTGGTCATTATCTTCCCTCCAAAATTCAGTAAGAAAAATATAAGCAACAATAAGTATTTTAGAAGAATCATATGCTGGCTGTTAGTGGACAGACTTGACAGTTGGGAATTGTAAATTCTATCTTCACCATCAAAGACAAGTGAGTATGACTAGGGCTTGGCACCATTTGCTTTAATATCCTTTTCTATAAAATGGGAATGATGCTAATGGTTCCCTGTGGTGCTCTGAGAATGGAAGGTTACTAAAGTGCTATGAAATGCACAGATTTGAAGTGTCACCCTGGAGCACTGTATTATTAAGAATTTGTAGAATTGTGAAAGTATATGTCAGTTTCAAGGAAGAATATCATCAAAAATGTGACTCTTTGATGGAAGGAATCTAAATATTGAATCCCATTCAGTCCTGGAACTAGAGATGTTTAGTCCTTATTGTTGGGTTATTGAATATAAACAATATTCATTAACAATATATTCAATTGAATATAAGCAATATTAAATCCTAAACAAAAGGGTGCTAAAATTATTATTTGGTTCTTCTAAGAAACAGTGGAGATTAGAGTAATATATTACTTGACACTGATTTTGTTAACATCTTCCTCAACAAAACACTTCCCAACCCTTTGCACACACTCACACACAGCTGCACCCATTCAGGGACATCCCATCTACACCATGACATAGATCTAGTCACAGTAGGTTTGAATTTTCTGTCATGCCTTGAGACATGATTGAGCTGGCCTGTGTAATTATGCTAAATGAATCAGCTTGGGAGGTGACTTATATAGACTAAGCCATGCTTGTGGAGGGAGGGACCTCATGAGAGAAAAGAAAAACAGGTGTTTATTCTGAAAGGAAGTTTAATATGACAGATAACACATGGTATCTAAAAGAAGAACAATGACAGTCGGATATTTCTAAGCATGATGTTAGAATCCAGAGCAACTTGAAATAGTGGAATCTCAGTGGGCAGGAATAGGAGTAATGAGTGGGAAATAGTGGGAAGGCCAGGAAATGAGTCATAGAAGAAACAATTTTTCTGCAGTGTTTAAGGTCTTCAACCTCTGTTGTAATTATTGGAGATAGATTCAAATCAATAATAATGCTTTTGATAACTTTTTAATCTTATTGATCCCTTTCTATGTTTTAGTACTATTCTAGGTGTTTTATAAGCACTCACTTATTTAAAACTCATCACCAATTTTGTGGACAAGAAAACTGAGGCACAAAGTGTTGTTTGCCCACAGAGAGTAAGTGTGAGATTTACTACTACAGTCTAAATTTAAACCCTTAGGAGTTTGACACCAACATTGATGCTTTTCCCACTATAATGAAGTGTTTGCAGAATCATGAGCATCAGATGAAAAGTGGAAAATTAGAGATTTTGAAAATGCTAACTTGAAAAGAAAACACCTCAAAATAGACCTGGCAAATGGAGTTGCTTTCACTGAAAAAGTAATACTTTCCAGAAGAGCAGCAATATCTCAAATGGCATTCTCTGGGAGGAGACACTTATCATAGATATCTTTTCCACCAGATATGAACTATGGAGGTAGACAGAATAATGGCCTCCAAAGATGTCCATATTCTAAACCCTGGAGCCTGTGAATGTGAGGATCTTGATGGAGGAAGATTATTCTGGATTATCTGAGATGACCCAACGTAATCTCAAGGAACTTTATAAGTGAAAGAGGGAGGCAGGAGAGTCAGAGTCAGAGAAGGAGATTTGACGGCAGAGGCAGAGGCTGGAGTGATGGGATTGCTGGCTTTGAAGATGGATGGGGACCATGAGCCAAGAAATGCTGACAGTCCTTAGAATCTAGAAAGTGTGTAAGTAACAGATTCTCCTCTAGAACCTCCAGAAGGAATACAGCTGTGCTGAAACCTTGATTTTAGGCCCATAAGACCCATTTTAAACCACTAATCTCCAGAACTATGAGAAATAAATTTGTGTTGTTAGCCCACTAAGTTTGTGATCATTGCTTACAGCAAAAAGAGGAATCCAATAAATGCATTCAAATACCAAAACTAACATCTTACTTGAAGATTTTCCCAATTCATATTTAGTTCACAAGCCGTGCATTCTGGACAGCAGGGATGGACCATTTGGCCTCTTGGTGAAGTTAATACCACTCAGTCTCTGCTATGGTCTCAGAAAATACTGAATACTGGATTCTGCAAATAGTTCTGCTTGAGATAATTATCTTAGGAACTAAGGATTGAGTTGTTTTCTAAATGGCACTGGTCTTGGGCCCCTGCTGTGAAAATCTACTGTATCCCTTCAAAGCTTTAGACTCTTGAAAAGTGAGGCTACTGAGGGATTTGCAATCAAATGGATACAATTGCTAAACCCCAAAGGAACCATACCTATTCAATGGGAGAGGAAGGCCAGACTGGGTGTAACTGATGGTCGTCCCAGTTCCATTCAGGAATAAAGAAATCCCCAGCAGACTCTAAGCTAGACAAGAAATTTGGTGCTATTGTTTTGGATTTTATTTAATTGAGGATTTGGATATGTGACTTTTGATACTCAAATTTTAAAGCCAATGATCTTGAACTTCAATTCCTTTGATCTTTGAAGTTTAATTTTCAAAGTGATTTATTATTTTAATTTATATTTCTCCTTTGGAAATTCATAACAAGAGGGGATTTATACTCAAATTTGATTCATTTCTATGTTGTTTGCATGCTATTGTTCTAGTATCTTTATATGTTTCATCTTAATGTGGCTTTTTCTTTTCAGTTTTATGTTAGGCTTTGCTTAAAAGTGCAATAAAAACAGTTTAAGAGTGTACTCATAGTGTGAGTTCTGGAAGATGCCTGTAATCTGCCTTCACGTGATAATAATTTGTTTTGTGAATTTAGACATTGTAGACAAATTTGATAATCCACAGATTTATATGCATTATTATGACAATATACACTCTGAGAACAGCTTTTTATGTTTCTTTTCTAAATATATATAGATAGCCTACTATGTACCGTGTATTCTTATATGTTGGCCAATGTAGGAAGGAAAATAGAGAAAGAAATACTCCCAAGTTTGAGGACAACTTGGCCTTGGCATGGACTTAATTAGAATAGAGTTCTGATCCATTGCAGAGTGTGCTGGAAACAAAGTGTGCAGCATCTACCAGAGTCCGCAGGAAGACCTGAAAGAGACAGTGTTTGGGAACAGCCTACCGAATGGCAGTAGAAAACCATTGACTTACCTGACTGATAGATTTGCAAAAATAACTGGGAATTCTGATCCCAGCCCAGCCCTTCCTTTTGAGAAGAAGCCTGCTCCGAGTTTTCTCCTTGGTCCCTCCATGTGGTCTTACCTGGGTACGTCTCCACTGAGTAGAACTTCTCAGGAAGTTCTAATTCAGCAAAATAGCCTACAGATATAAACAGCTTCTTCCAACTTGGTCTCTATTTGTAGTTAAGAAGATACAACAGCCTCCATCTTTACTCTCTGTCTTCTTTACCAACTTACTCAGACATGGACAGGGAGGAAGAGTGCCATCTATTGGGTCTACTTCAGAAACTCCAACATATTTTTGTGTTAAAGACTATAGTTTAAAATATAAATAATGTACAATATTTTAAACCAGACCATAAAGGATTGGAAAAGTGAGGATGCCTGTGTGCACACACACAGGTACACACTCTCCTATTCTGGATGTCAGTGGGTTTGTGCTATGCTCTTTCTTTAGTTATATTACTCCTTTGAGCCACTAAACTTAAAAAATGATTAGGTTATAGAAGAAAATGCTAAACATAGAGCTTGCTCAGGAATGTGATGGCAATCTCATCAGAGGGAACCTAGCACAAAGGCCAGAAGCAAGACAAAATAAGTGGTAAAGTGCAATAAGGAATAAAAACAAACAAATAAACCAACCCTGGTGGGAAGTCACTGGAAAACGGGCTTACATTTTGCATCAGTGTAATTTCCTGGAAACATCATTCTCTCTGTTTAAGTACCAATGCCATAAGGTTCAATGACAAAATCTTTAGCAATATAACAGGTGTTCTTATATTGGTTTCTTGATCCATGCTGGCACATTTATACAATATGATACCCTAGTGTTAATGGAGAGTGCAGGGGGCAATATTCGTGTTAAGTGTTTTGCAGAGGGGGAGACAATCCACCTGTTAATGTAAAAATGTTTATGAACAAACACCCAAAGCGCTTTAGAAGCAGAGACTGGTGGAGAAAGTACAGCAGGCAACGTGGCTAGTCGGTCTGATTTCTGTCTTCTGTGCATTTTTCCCACTGCTGTGAATTACAGAATGTTTCTAAAATGATTCCAACTTGGGGCAAATTTGCATATGTACAGGATTAAGTGTGAGGTCAGGTCTATGTCACACTCAAGATATAAAGAGGTATGAAACAGCTAGAAAAATAGACTGATAAAATATATACTTTGGGCATTCAGGATAAGACTAATTTCAGCTCCCCAAAACATAGTACTCTAAAAAATGTCATGACCCTCTCATGGGCTTTGTCTTCTGTATACTTCTCACTTTAAGGTCAATCTTTGTTGTATTATTGACCTAATTTAGCACCATGCTGAGGTGCTGCAGATTCCAAAAGTTATAATGACACAAATTTTGAAGTCTCTGAACATGATTGTATTCCTTGCGTAATGTAAGAACATATGAAGGCAGTAGCAGCATAGTGGGTAATGGTAACAAGAGCAGACTCTGGAGCTAGACTTCCTGAGATTAATACCTGCCTCAGCCAAATCTAGGCTATGGTATATCAAGCAAATTTTGTATTTATTTTCTTCAGTCAAAAATCGGAATAAAAATACTTGTTCTTATCTCATATATTGGTTATGAGGATGATGTGGCTTAATATTTACAACACTGTTTGTCACAAGTAAGTGATTTATGTGTGTTAAAATAATTTTAAAAATTAATAATCTAGAAAGAGTCCTATGTTACCTTACAAGACTTTCTGTGATTTGTAAACCTGGTTCAGTACTCTTGCAATGTATCATTATAATAGTCTATATTTCTCCTTTTATTGAATTTTTTTAATCTTATACACTTTTATTTATTATATACTCCTCAATAGGATGTCAACTCCAGAACAGCAGAGACATTATTTGTTACTTGTTGATTACTTAATGGCTAACATAGTGCATGATACATTTAACTGATACATATTTGCTAAATGAATGAGGGAAAAGGAGATTCATGGTTCAGATTATCCCTGCTATATACAAGTGACTAGAACAGTAATCAATAGGCACTCATTGTTTGTTGAATGGAATTGAATAATCTCTACTCTAGGCTACTCAGTGAAAAGATCAGAAAGCTACTAAATGCTTTCATGTAGATCACATGATATATTAGTTGTAGTCATGAATGTAATGGAAGCAATGCAAAACACTGCAAGAAAGTACAGTTTGAAAGTGTACATACAGAGTGAGTTGTGGACCATTCCCATTCCCTTCCTGTGCCACCTCAAAATTTCTAAAGCAAAGTAACTGATTTTCCAATTGGAACACCCACCATTGGAGAAGAGTTACGGTGGATCTGTGGGGTCATGTCAATTCTACATTTCTAGAGGTCCCCACTCTATATTAAAAGTAAATAATTTTTGTGATTTTGGATTTGTAGACTAGTAGTCTACAGACATACATGCATTTTTATGGCAGAATACACTTCCAAAAAGTTATAGATTATTTTTTAAATTATCATACAGTAAACTTGACTATTGTTGATGTATAGTTCTATGAAATTAAAACACATATATATTCATTTAACCACCATCATAATCAGTATAGAGAATATTCTATCACCCCAAATACTCCCTCAAGCTGTCCACTTGTAGTCATACCTCCTTCCACAACCCCTGACACCGCTGATGTGTTGCTATACTTTTGTCTTTTTTATTATTCCACATAAATGGAATCATATAATATGTAACCTTTTGAGTTTGGCTTAATTCACTTAACATAATTCCTCAATGATTCACATAAGTTGTTGTATGTATCAATAATTTACTCTTTTTTTATTGCTGAGAAGTATTGCATTGAAGGAATTTGACACTATTTATTCTCCCATTGAAGATAATTTTGGTTGTTTCTAGTTTTGAGTGATTATGAACAAATAATCATAGAGAGTCCACTATGCACCATGTATTCTTCTAGCTGAAGGGATATAGTGACAGCAAGGGCAGAAAATTTCAATACTCATCCATTGTCCTTTTTTGTGTGTGAGGAAGATTGGCCCTGCACTAACATCTGTTGCTAATCTTCCTCTTTTTCTTTTTTTCTCCCCAAAGCCCCAGTGCCTAGTTGTATATCATAATTGTAGAGTTGTAGCTCTTCTATATGGGGCGCTGCCTCAGTGTGGCTTGATGAATGGTGAGTAGGTCCACGCCAGGTTCTGAACTGGTGAACCCCGGGCTGCTGAAGCAGAACGCGCAAACTTAACCGCTATGCCACTGGGCTGGCCCTCATCCATTATTCTTAAAGTCTATTGAGAAATTAATTATAACTCAGAAATTTAAAAAAAAAATCATAAAGTCAAATGTGTGGCTTAAAGTTTTCTCTAGATATCTAAGATTTTATTCCAATATATTCAAAAGAATGTAACCAGAGATTGAATTAAGACTATTGAGTCATTCACTGTTTTGTAACCTGCGTCGTGGTTATATGTTTCTAAAACATACAACGAGAGTTGTATTTAGAATCATCTATAGAGATTTTGTTTTGTTTTGTTTTAAGATTATTGAGGCTAATCCATCATAAATGCAGAAGGAGGGCCAGGTAATATGTGTTATGTTTAAGCCCTCCTAAGTGATTCTGATGAACATTCCAGGTTAAGATTGACTGCTCTAAATTTTTAAAATAGAAACCCAGAGCAATGCTGGACAATATGTCACTTTAAAGAAGATGATACAAACTCGTTGCTTAGTTTCAGCATGTCATGCCACTGTAATCTGATTCTCGGTTAACTTTGAAGTATTTCCTTCATATTCAAGTATTGAAAATCACACTATTTTCTAGATGCCATCATTTTCATTATCTATCAAAAAAGTTATTGGTAATTCATATTCTGTTATAAAGAGGATATTAAAGTTGACACTGGAAGAGACTGTCTTCGGTTGAGTTATATATACAGCTTTGATTCTATGTGCCTCCCATTGCAAAACAGGAGGCAATGCACTGAGACTTTCCAGAGGCCCCAAAGGGAAGATGATACATCAATGTCAGCATTTCTATGATATTTGTTATCTTACAACAGTCAAGCACACTTTGAATTTTCAGTCTTGTATGCTAGAATTCCTTTTCCCTTTAATTCTTATCCTTATACCAAGTTGAATGAGAAACTAAATTTAGTACATCAGCCCATGTCTTTTAATAGCTTTACTATCAATTGTGTCCTTTCTGTGAAATTTTCCGCTCACTTATTTAAATAAAAATGTACTTGCATGTCTCCTATTGCAGTTAAAAATCTCTCTGGAAAGATACACCTATTTTCTATTTTGCATGACCATATGAGTTATGCTATCTAAATTCTGTATATTTCACAAGGAATAAGATAAGTATATACAGAGACTAAAGTATCTGATCCATCAGCCAGAAAGAGATGACAGTTCACCTGAGGTATTAGAATCAACTCAAAAAAGAAATAAGGTAACATGAATGAGTTTTATCATTATTTAAAGTACTGCTCCTTCCCCAAATAACAATAGTTTTCTTTTCTCTACAGGTGAGGGATAGAGGGGTATAAAATCTTAGCTCTAAAATGGCACTATTTCCATTGAGTAATTTTGGTATATCAAACTTGAGATATACCAAGTTTGAGATAGAAAACAAGAGGAGAAAACCAAAACAAAACATTTGTATTGCTTTGATGTAACAAAACTGCTTCGATTTACAAATACGTGCCTACTGACCTGAAATGGTTAATTCGGCCAATGAGAAAAGTGTCTTCTTTCTTTTTTAAATCTATGGAGTTATTAAAAATAATAATAACGGCTTCCTCGGGATAAATTCATTTTACAAAATGGCTTAATATCTGTTCCTTTCATTCCTGACTATGAGGGTAAGCAGAGATAAAGATAGACATATTATTCACATATTTTTAAAGCCCTGAAATTTGAAGTTTAAGAGAAATAGGCTCATATGTTCCCTGGCTTTATGGAGAAGTACTTACATAATTCTTTTTGTGGAAGGCTGTGACATTCTCCCTGAAAATGGTAAGTTCATAATTGTGATCCTGTTAGAATGGGAGAACATCAATTTTATGTTGTCAAACTTATGAGAAGTGAAGTCCTTTTACTTACTTCAAGTCATAAGCTTCTTATACAAGCTTTTAATTCGAGTTTCCTTACAAAAGATTATCTGAGCTACTGGGAATTCCTTCTAAAAGATTTACTTACATACTCGATTAGCAAAGAAAAGTCCTATCATCTTTCTGGTTCCTAATCCAATGAGGCTTTCTTTATATCTGCTTTGTTTCCATAAATGCCAAACCAGGTTAAAATAACATTGAATAGCACATTTGTTATTGACATTCACTATTGTCACTTACATTTAAATAGTGTTAGACAATCACAACATGATTTAGTTATTTCTCACGAACGTTATTTCACAATGCTTGAATAAATGTCCCATCCCGAGCTTCAAATTTAGTTTAAAAATTTCTATAATGCAAATGTAGTTACACTTTTAAAATGTAGTTACACTTTTAAAATCTTACTCTTATAAATAGAATCATGAATTCCACTTTAAATGCCTAAAAGAGATGGGACTTTTATATGCTCTTTCAATTTCATTGTAATATAAACAAAAAAATTAAAAAGACAGAGATATGCTTCTAAATAAAATGTACTGTCCTTTATCAAAGGATAAATTTTTTTGCTACTTCTTCATAAGTATCTAGGGATCAGCTTCCACGAGGCAGGTGGAACAATTGACTTTCCCTCTGAGCACTTTAGGAGAATGACAAGAAAGATCGTTTCTCTTCACCATCTCTGGGTCAACCTGTATGTCTAATTAAACAACCAACCAAACAAGCCTTTGTTAGTTTGGTATTTTTATGATATCAACAAGAAAAAGGTTTTGTTGCCTCAAGCATATTTGAATATATATAATTGCGTTTATTTTCTTCTGAAAAAAAATGTTAGAGTAGAGGTAACATGATGGCAGAGTAAACATTCACAGGACAGGAGGTTTAAATCTAATAACATCATAAACCTGGAGAGTGAAAACACACAGCAGAAAAGTTATTTACCATTTAATCACGTTGCACATTTGCAACTTTTCTGTTCTGTTAAAGCAAACAACTATCTTTCTAGTTTTTAAGTTTGTGCAGAAGGTGCCAGGGAATGATTACTGAAAATGAAGTGAGGTATGTGTGTATTGTTCTTAATGTTTTTCATCCTAAGTGTGTAGAGATTATAACAGCTACCGTTTGGGTTTATAGTTGTGTAACTTTAAATTTCATTCATATATTTTTTTCCTAAATACATTTCCTTCTTTTTCTGTATTGGTATCATTATTGTCTCATATCCCATTTTACATATGGGAAACACATCTATGTGACCTGCCTAGGATCACAGAAGCATTAAGTGGTGGAGCCAGGGCTCAAAATAAGGCATTCTGGCTTTAGACCATGTTCTCTTTCAAGACACTATGCATTTTAGCATCCTTTGGAAAGCCTTTGATGCATAACTAATTAAAATATTAAAGACCCAGCACAGAGTGAAGTTGTGGGCTTTGAAATCTTGCTACTAGGATAATCTTTTAAAATGAGGTTGGTGTTATGACTTCTCCTATGAGATGCTTTTGATTATATTTATAATATATCTTAGAGAAAACTAAGTCTTGCAGAGAAGTAGAGTTCTCATAATTCCTCAAGTCCTATTTTATTTAATATCAAATTACAAGTGTTATTTGTCTCACACTCCTCTTAGTTAAATGTTGAATGTTGATCTATTATGTAGGAATAAATTGAATTATCTATACTAGTTATTTGAAGTAACTGGAAAATGAAATACACATTACAAAGTATAGGTACATCAAGGCATAGTTACTTGAATTGTAAGAGGAAACTCGGAGACCTAAACCACATCTATGGAGGAGTATTTGTAACTTGGGTCCTGCTTTATGTGTCATCAGCTCTTCTTTTTAAACTCATACCTTATGTTTTCCAAAAATACCGTTAGCTCAGCAGAGATACACATTCAGAAACACCACCACCAATAAGTTCATTTGAGGCCTTATGGACATTTATATATCTTTGGTCTGCTAATTTTATAAGTTGCCATCCAGTCTTAGCAGAAGAAAGTCACTATCCAGGGAGGGTCCAGGAATATCAAATATTCCAGCTACATAAAATATTCCAGCTAACCGTTAGGGGATGAATATAAAACTTTCCAGCTTACTTTAAGAAAAGGAAATTAAAATGCTCTGCATACCCTCAAAGAAATAAGAAACGCTGATTTGTGATGTTCTCAAAGTTAGAGCAACTCCTTCCTCTCTGTGATTCCCTTGTATAACAGAATAATTGCTATATTCCAAATTAAGGATTTTCTTTGAAGTGAGATTCTATGTATTCCAGCCAAATATATCAACACATTAAGAAAATTCAGAATTGCAGAAATCTCTCTCAGAGTATCTCAAATGTGCCTTGAGGCGAGGTCTAAGATAAACCTCTTCAGGCTTTAGAAACTCCCCATTTTTACCCAGCCAAACCTCATCTCTGTGTTAAATATACCATAGACATGCTAGACTCCTAAAGTTTAGATTAAAAGACTTCTACAGGTTTGTATATCCCAGTCTCTAAAAGAAACCTCACCTCCAAAACTTGTTCTCTAAAAGTGATACGGCAATAAAAAAGTAAACCTTGGCAGAATTTGATACATCCTTGTACCTCTGAGTGTTCAAAGCATAGCTCTTTCTGTCTTTATGAAGGATTTTGAAGTACGTTCTGTCTTAGTGCTAGTGAAACAAACTCAATATTGTAAATTTGAAACTTTGTAAAGCAACCTTTTCGGAGTATCAGAAAGACCACTGCACAAATGGTTGCTAAATTCTGTTAATTGATGGTGTTCATTAAAGTTCCATAGAGTTTAACTTACTCATGGGAAAAGTTAGAGTCTACATTTTGAGAATATCTCTTTATTTTTACTCCCTTTCTCCACATATTTTATTCACTCCACCAACACTTAGAAATACAATTTATTCCTAGATGTGAGAGACAGCCAACTGCATCTATTTGATCCTCCATATATTTTTATTGCTTCTATTTCTATACCTATAAATATATGTATGGGCAAATGCAACTATTTTCTGCATGTTTTCAGTTTCTTTAAACCTACTCAAAATATTCTTAAAATTTTTATTCTTTTATTCCTCATTTTTAATATTTTATGAAAGTCTACATAATTTTCTTAAATTTTTGAGTTACTAAAGCTTATAAATGAACTTCTGATCCTTTTCACAGACTATTTTGGTATTTTCATTTTCTCTCTTCCCCTAACTCCACTTTATAATCTTTAATTTCTTCTTTTCTTGAGTATACAAATAGCAATTACATCATGCCTGTTCTGCTTGTACCAAATAATCCCCTTCCCTGTTTTCAAATAGTTCTTCAAATACTTAACATGAATTCTTTCAATAAATATTTCTTCCATTAAAAATAAACATAGAGGGACTGGCTCCGAGGTGTAGGGGTTAAGTTCACGCTCTCCACTTCAGCAGCCTGTGGTTCGCAGGTTCGGATCCTGGGCATGGACTTACGCACCGCACATCAGCTATGCTGAGGCAGCATCCCACATAGAAGAACCAGAACAACGTACAACTAGGATATACAACTATATACTGGAGCTTTGGGGAGAAAAAGAGGAAGATTGGCAACAGATGTTAGCTCAGGGCCAATCTTCCTCAAAAAATAAATAAATAAAATGAATAAATAAATGTATCTTGAGATCTGAGTTCACTACCATGCCCACTGGAAAACCATAATTCAGGTTGCCCATTGCGAGCCCTGGGGAGTGTTAGCCAAGATGAACCATCTCCTGGTGTCCTGGGTCCTCTCACCCTTTCTTCTGGGTATGCCTCAATTTCTCACATGGCTCAGGGCTAAGGTCTTCTGTTTTAAAACAATGTCTCTATAGGGAAATGAGCACAGATTATAGCATAGGTAATAGTTATTAAAACATTCAGGGGGCCAGCCTTGTAGCGAAGTGGTTGAGTTTGGCGCACTCTGCTTCAGTGGCCCAGGTTCACGTGTTCGGATCCTGGGCACGGACCTACACCACTCATCAGCCATGCTGTGGCAGCGACCCACGTACAAGACAGGGGAAGATGGGCACAGGCGTTAGCTTAGGGCTAATCTTCCACAAGTAAAAAAAGAGGAAGATTGGCAACAGACATTAGCTTAGGGAGAATCTTCTTCAGCAAAAAAAAAAAAAAAAGAAAGAAAGAAAGAAGGAGGAAAGAAGTGTAAAGGAATTGCTACTATGAGTAAAGATGGTATCAGTCATAGGAAAAAAAAGTCTGAGAAAATAAGTAACAGCAGTTAACGAGTGGCCAGCCCCAGTGGTCTAGTGGTTAAGATTTGGTGCTCTCACTGCTTCGGCCCGGGTTCATTTCTGGGTCAGAGAACCACACCATCCATCTGTTGGTTGTCACACTTTGGCGGCTGCATGTTGCTGTGATACTGAAAGCTATACCACTGGAATTTCAAACACCAAATACCAGCAGGATCACCCATGGTGGACAGGTTTCAGCAGAGCTTCCAGACTAAGACAGACTAGGAAGAAGGACCTGACCACCCACTTTTGAAAAAATTGGCCACAAAAACCCTGTGAATAGCAGCAGAATGTTGTTGGATATAGCACTGGAAGGTGAGAGGCTCAAAAAGACTAGGCAGGGTTCAGCTCTGCTGTACACAGGGTCCCTAGGAGTCAGAACCAACTGGATGGCATTAACAACAATAAAGTTAATGACTAAGATCCAGAGATCAGGAAATTGCTGAAAAACACTGAACTAAAATAACAGTTTTAAAGCATTCCCTTTATCATCTATCATCTTAATTCTTATCCTACTAAAATATTTTATTGCTGATTATCTAGATGATTTTTAGTATGAACATATGGTCCACGTCATAATTAAAGTCAATAGACATTAAGATCTGTTTAAAAATAATTATATGTCAGCCAACTTATATGACATTTAGTTATTTGTTAAATATAGGATTCTCACTGCAATCTACTTAAATGTATTTGTGTAAAAAAATGAAACAAGCAATACATTCTATTTATGCTATGCTTCTTTAGTTCTTATGACATTTTAAGATTTCCCTGAAATCTGTTTTTAAGTCCAGATGAAATAGTTTCAATGGAAAAATCTTTTGTTTTACTCTGTCTCACTCTGTGTCTGTCTCTCTGTGTCTCTCCGTCTCTGTCTCTGTATGTTGTATCCATGTGCACGCACACAGTATACATAATACACACACAAGCACACATACTCAGATACATATATATGCATTGGAATAAAAATTGATTTTAATATTCCTACTTTTGGAAACGTCTATATTTTTTATTTGATTTTTTTCTTCATCCTGTGAGGAAAGCACTTTCTGGGGAATATCACTGTATATGCTTCGTATTTGTTGAGATTGATTTTCCCCATTATCAAGATTAGCAAATAGAAAGAAGCAGGACATTCAAGAGGAGGGAAATGTAAGCAAAATTTATATTTTAACTCTTTCGTTTGTGTATTTAAATTACCTACGCAGTCTTTACTAATAGAATATTTGTGTTATGCTTAAGTAGAAAGTTATTTCTTGAGTCATTTACTATCTGAAATAAAACATAATAAAAAATCTAGTAGGTTTACAATATACTAGATTAAACTTGAATATAGGCTATTATACTTTATTTCTCAGAATAATCCTATAACTGCTGCTTTATTCATTTGTAGTTACTCTCTTTTTTTTTAATAATTTTATTTATTTATTTGCTTTTTCCCCCAAAGCCCGAGTAGATAGTTGTATGTCATAGATGCACATCCTTCTAGTTGCTGTATGTGGGACACCGCCTCAGCATGGCGGGAGAAGCAGTGCGTCGGTTCACGCACGGGATCCGAACCCTGGCCGCCAGCAGCGGAGGGCACACATTTAACCGCTAAGTCACGGGGCCGGCCCTACTCTCTCTTTTTGTTTGTTGTTAAATTGTACGGTGTTAGGCTTCTAGAATGTTAATAATTTTATTGTCAAAATGAGTGATCCTGACAATTCAAACATTGAGCTTTCAGCAAATTATAGGATGTAAAGAGAACAGAAACAAGATATTACGTTTTATCTTAAAATGTAGATGACTTTGACGGCAACACTTCAATGTAAGCATTCAGGAAACCTCGCAAAAAAATCACGTCAATTTTGATGACAATTATTTTTAGACATCTTGGTGATGTGGTAAGTATATGGAAGATAATCATCCTAAATAAAAGTAGTTGCATTGACATTGAAAAATAATTTTAGAATTTTACTTATCTGAACTATTAGGTTTACATTTTTATCTAGTTTAGATCTTAAGGATCATGAATGACAGCTTAAGGTATTTGTTGAGTGAATGTTATTTGCTGATAATCAAAATAATATAAATGCCTAAACCTGGCTGGACAATTCAAGATCTCTCTACCATGTTACCTAGTGACCTCAGAAATATCTCTAAATTCTCTCAGACTCATGAATTAAAGTAGAGGTCAAGCTGAATTTTATAAATTTCTTTCTTTCTTTTTTCTGTTTTTTGAGATTTTTTTTTGAGGAAGATTGGCCCTGAGCTAACATCTGTTGCCAATCTTCCTCCTTTTTTCCTTTTTTCTCCCCCAAACCCCAGTAGATGTATGTCACAGTTGTACATCCTTCTAGTTGCTTTATGTGGGATGCCACCTCAGCATGGCTTGATGAGTGGTGCGTAGGTCCACACCCAGCATCTGAATCAGGGAACCCCTGGCCGCCGAAGCAAAGTGCGCAAACTTAACTGCTGCTCCACCAGGCTGGCTCCTATAAATTTCTTAGTCTTCAATTATATGATGATGAAAATATGTATCTAAAATATTTGGAGATGGTAATTCTGAATTACAAAAGGAAGTGTACTCTGTTGCAGATGCCTGAGAAATGGATCTAGGCATGTAGCCAAAATGTATTCCTATATGCTTGACATTTCCTTATATTCTATTACTTACATTGAGAAATACTTGTAAATACTATATTCTCTTAATAATGCATCCTTGTTTTATATTAATATAAAATAATTTTAAAGGTAAAAGAACCTAAAAATTCAAAATATTATACAGAAATCTTAGTGTATAATTTATGATCCAAGAAGATATGCAGGTAATATCCTGTCATTTCAAATACCATCTGGCACAACATCAGTTATCAAATTAAATAGTACTACTCCCTTAAATGATAAGGATCTAGATGGTTAGTATCCCTCAGACATTTTTAACAAGATTTTTAAAAATACAGTGTCTAATAGATCATGAACTAAGTTTTTTTGTTATTTGAAACATTGAAAAATATTTCTGACCTCTGTTGCCGACAACCGGGTGGGCCACTCTTCTATTATATGTTACTGAAGACAACAGTAAGATTTCTGGGAAGTTTAGGAACTTAAAAAAGAGATGTTTCCTTCTCTTACATGATTTATAAACAATATTGAAGGAGACTTGAAAAACATACTAAGTGATTAAAGAACAATGAAGATAATATGTGAGAAAATGGAATACATATCATCATTTCTCACTAATTACGTATGTATTCATCTACAAACTTTTGTGTTAATGAAAGTTTGCATTTATTTAGGGCAAATAACTGTTAGTGAGATTTCTGGGTCTAATGGTAGTTACGTTTGACTCTACTAGAAATTATAAAATTGCTTTCCATAGTACCATTTTTCAATTCCCACTCCCTGCAAAAGAATTATCAAAGTTAGAGATACATTTACTGTGCATCCATGCCAGAACTTGATATTGTCAGTTTTGTTTCTCAGTGATTTTCTCCAGCTATTAAATTGGTACATGGTGGTTTTAATTTGCATTTCCCTAATGATTAATGATAGTGAACATCTCTTGGTGAGTTTATTTGCCATCTGTTCACACACTCCCTTTTGGTGAAACATCTTTTCAAAATGTCTGTACATTAAAATTGTATATATAAAATTGTAGATACATATATATATAAAAAATTTTATATATGTATACATGGTATATACATATACATTATATATATAATTGTACATAAAATCGTGTGTGTATATATATATATTACTAATCTGGAGAGAATATTTTACATCGAATAGTACACCTTTCCCACAAAGCTAAGTTCAACAGCATTCACTTCTTCAATATTTTTAAACACGTGTGTCATAAACTGTGATAGGCACACAGATACTTGCTTTCACGGCAGAAGGTAAGATATACATAAATAATTACAGGAAACAGAGATGAAGATGATAACTAACTTGTATAATGTTTATTTTGTTACAGGCACAGTTAACTCATTTAATACAATAACCTATAAGTGACCTGTTTTGAGCTAGAGTAGGAGTTCATTGTTAAAGGGACATATAACATAGTGGAAACAATTTATTTTTCATCCTTTTATTCCTGGTGCCTAGAAAATGTTCTTGACTCATAGCTAGGCCTCAGTAAATAAATATTTTGGAAATTTAAATTTAATTGTACCAAATAAGCAGTTTACTCAAGCTTTTGTATTGCTAACCAAATGATTTGTTTCCTATTAGAAATCAGTATGATTCATGGATAAAGTAATAAAAATTAGTATAATGGACTTCAATGATTAGTTGCCAGCATAAATATTTTATTCAACATGTTTTTGAAGTACAAATATAGACTTGAGAAAAAATTCTGTAACATTTTTATGTACCTAGGACATATGTGTGGCTTTTTAAATCATTATATAAAGTTATCTAACTGTAAGTCTAGATAACATGTAGCTAAATGATAAATGTAAAGATATTAAGAGCAAATATCTGTCTTTAAAATTGCTATAATTGCGCCTGTGTCTGTGAGCGCTCTATAAATGTATGTATAAGCATGAAAATGTTACCTTCTCTGCTTTAAGTTTGAAGACTTAAAGACTTGGATTCAATTATGAGTTTGGATAATTGTGTTATATGCTTTAACACCCAATTGATTATACTATGTTTGTTTGATCATGGTTGAAATGTAATTTTAATGCTTGGTTGGTGATTCTTTTTTGGAAGGTATTAAATAGATTTGCTCCTTAGGAGTGAATTACTTTTTTACACAAGTTGTCAGGAATCTTCCAGGCAGGGAAGCACATGTTTTGATTATTATTATTATTATTTTAACAAAGAAAGAAGATAGAAGATAGAAACCCAGGAGGTAATTAGAAAGCAAGACTTAAACTGAATTTAGAACGTGAACTCTTATTTACTATTTTAATTTTTGCCACAATGTTTTAGCTACTGTGTCAATAAAACCAGTACTCAAATTTCGTTTATAATATGAAGTTTTCCTATTAAGATTGCTGTATCTAAAACTTTAGTTTGCCAAATTGTTTCCAAAGCATATGCTAGATGTCAATAATGTCAAAAAGACTGAGAGATTCCTTGAGAAATTTTGGTTGAACAAAATCGAATAATACTTTTAGTGTCCTGAATGTATTAGTCCTACTCCCTTAATGTAAATATTGTCTTCAAAAGGAAACTAAAAGATGCAAGACGTCTCCAACTCTCTTTTTGAGGATCATCTTGAGAACATGTTTTAAGAAACCCTAGGTTCATTCATTCAATCTGGGGCCATATTGAGGGACTGGAACTCATATATACCCATATTTACAACTGCTTCACTAAGAATTGCTTTCAAGAGGAAGTTTGAATTTCACTTGAAATGAAATTCTTGTGCTTTAATCCAAACTCTCAGCTTCTTTTCCATTTTGTTTTATGCCATTTCTTCCAGCCATTGCTCTGAGTATAGTTAAGCAAAATATACGCTCCACTTCACTGATACTTAATGTAAATTTTCTTTCAACAGTTTCTTTGATTTTCTTCCTTTCCTGAGCTTCTAGATAGTATAAAGGAAAGGGTTTGGTTTGACCCCTATATTAGTTAAGTTGTCAGTGAGGAAAATAATAATTAGAATAAAAAATGATGATTTAAATGATATAGAAGAATTTTTCTTCCTCATGCAAAAATATGGGTAAGTGGCAGGGCTATTTTGATGTTCATGGTGTCAGGTAATTCTTTTTCCTCCTTTCTTCTTATTCTTTCTCTGTGAATTACTTTGTAATCATGGTCCATGATGGCTGCTCTTACCATCACATCCATATTTCAACCACCAGGAAGGAGATAATAAGCAGAGAAGGATAAGGATAAACATCTCAGAAAACTCTTCTACTAATCCCAATAATAAATTCCTTTGGCTACAAGGTCTAATATAGCTGGAAGAGAGGCTTAGAAGTATGTATTCTTGATGGCCAGGTGCTCAGTTGAAATATGATGTAGTATAGAAATTCCATCAAAATTTATCATATTCTTGATATCTAGTAAGAAAACAATTATTAAATATGTGGTAAATACAATATGGAAAATAAAAATGATCCCACTTGTTTGAAATTAATTCTACCTAAACACAAACCAATCCATAAAAATGGCCCCAGTTGTCAAAGTTACCGATAATACCTACGTTTGCATGTTAATGGGTCAAATTAGTTTTCGTCTATCTTACTTGGCCTCTATCTTTCAGTTTCCTTTCCTTTCTCCCCCCCCACTCTCAACCTCTTAATTTGGAAATGCTTCAGGACTTAGTCTTTGCACCTCTTCTTTTCTACTTATGTTCACTTCCTTGGTAATTTCTTCTCAAGCTTATAAATATCACAAATATGAAAAGGAAATAAAAAAATCTTTTCCTGATCTCCTGAGTCATATAGTCAACCACTTACTCCACATCTACGCTTGTAGGTCTGATATACTTTACATGTCTATAACTGAATTCTTAATACCCCGCCAAAATTCATTCATCTAATATTTTTCCACCTTTTCCTTGCTGACAACTCCATTCTTCAGTTGCACAGACCAAAAATATTGGTGTAATCTTCAACTACTCTCTTAATCTCTTGTCCACATCCAATTCATCACTAATTACTATGGGGTCTGCCTTAAACTATATACAGACTCTAAACTCTTTTTACCACCTCTACAACTACCTTTTCAGATCAAGTCAGTATTATCTCTTGTCTGCATTGTAGCAATTACTTCCTAAACGATCTCCTGCTTCTACACTTGCCCCGACATGTTATGTTCAACACAGTAGCCAGAGTGATACTGAAGAAATGTAAGCCAGATCAAGTTATTTCTTGGCTATAAATTCTGCACTGGCTCCCCATTTCATTCAGAATGAAAGTCTAAGTCCTTACAATGGCCTACGAGACTTTCCCATCCTTGCCATTACTTCTTTCCTACTATCGTCTCTTTCACTCTTTCCATCCTAACCACATCAGCCACCTCGTTGTTTCTTGAATATAGCCATGAGACACAGTCTTGCTACAGGGATTTTGCCCTGCCTGTTTCCCCTGCCTGAAAGGCTGTTCACCCAGATTTCCACATATCTGAACTTTTTCCCTCCTCCAAATGTCATATTTTCAATTAAGCCCACTCTTACCACTAAAAAGAGCAACAATCACCAAATACTCCCCATTCTCGTTATCTTATCCTCTCTACTTTAAAAAATTTTTTCCATAGAACTTATCATGTTTTAAACAGACTTATAAATTTACTTATTTTACTTATTATTTATTGCTTAATATTTATCTTCCTCTAATAGAATGTAAATCCCATAAGGACAGGAGGTTTTGTTTGGTACACACATATTTATTTAATAAATAAATGACTATGCAAAGAATGAAATCAAAATAGATTCAGGTGAACTACCCCAAATAATAATCTGTAAATAGGGGTTTAAGGAATTTCAGTAAAAATCAGACTCAAATTTTATTGATTTGAGGATCAAATCAGAGATTCAGGCCCGTTATTGTAAATTAAAGAAATAAACTCGAATGAAATGTATCTTTTTTATCTAAATTTTAAAGTGTTAACCTAATTATGATAGCCAGCATGGAGGTTAGAAATGGAAATGCAAGAGTGAAAATTCTTTAAAGGTGTCTTGTTTTCTGCAGGGAAGAGGGATTAACTGATCTGTTGGCAAGTATAGATGTGCTCAGAGGCTAATATATTCTACTGCAATTACCCTTGATATTATGCAGCGAACTTCTCATTCATGGATTCTATGTTTACAAAAGGGTATTCTCATTACAATTTTGCTTCCCACCTGTGTTTGACTAATGGTAGAAAATACAGAGATCGGCAAAAGCACTCTATTTGGCAGTGATGATTTTAATTTTAAATTATTAAAAGGTCTTTCTTAAATTTTAGTTTCATAAGTGTTTTGTTTTTGTTTTTTTTTCCAAGTGAACTAGCATCCCTCATTACTTCTGCGGATGCTAAAAATTTGAGCTACTAGACTTGCAAAGCTCCTGTACAGATGTAACGTAAGGACTGATGGTGAGCCTGACCCAAAACGGCCTTATACCTTTATATTAAGACTAAGGGTAATGTGATAGCATGAGTCACTTTAATGCAGAAGGGTAAACACGATTTTGTTTTCCATTTAAAAAGATACCTACAGTTGCCATGTGGAAAGTGGCTGGTGGCGGCAAGAATAAGGGAGAGAGACAATTGATGAGACCACTGCACTAAGAAAGATACAACTGTGGACAGAATTAAGGTTGTGGCATTGGAGATGGAGATAAATAAATGAAGTAAATGAAAATTTAGGTGATAGCATTGATACAATTTGAGAAGAATGTATAATGCAATGAAGTCAGATACTCTGCATTTTATATTTTCTAAATTCTATCTTCTTGAGCAAATTAATTATTCTAGAAGCTTTAGTGTCTTCATGATAATAATGGTAATTACCTCATAGTGTTGTTGAGATAATTAAATGAGATTGTGAATATAAAGCTGTTAACACCATGCCTGACACATAGAACTCAATAAGTAATTAATATCATTACTATTTATTATTGGTATTAACGTTAGTTAATGATTATGTATTCAGTGTGAAAATTAGGGAGGAATACAAATGACTCTTAAGATTATGACTTAAGCCAAACTGAGTGGATGGGGAAAACTGAAGGAGAAGCAGGTTTAGAAGGTTGAGTTGAAATCTAAGATATGAAGTTTAAGTAGAAAACTCCATTTCTTTCTGAAAACACATTTCACAGTACATTATATGGGAGATTTTTATTCTGACCTTACAGAGACGCTTAATGGAGGCACTCTTCCACTGGTTAGTAGTCATAGCAGTTAATTCTCTGGCTGTCCTTTACTCTTCTCTTTCTTGATAAAAGATGCCTCATACTCCTGATTCTGAGGCTAGTATGAGCACTGCACCCCAGCAGACCTCAGAAAGAGATATTGGAGGAGAAATTCAGACCCCTTCAAATCACATGCGCCTCCCCAGCTGAATGCTTTGCTGTTGTGGATGATATAGGTTGGTGTTCCCGGGACGAAATGGACGAAAGAATCTAGTTTTTTTTTGCTTTCAATTTTTTTAATGTAAGATGGAGCAATTTGAAATCTTCGTAGAAATTCAAATTATATTTAGCCAAAGCTTATAATCTTTTCCAAAGCAACAATTATTTTATGTTTGCAGAAATCTTAAGGTTACTTAAACACAGATAGTGTACTGTAGGGGAGGAAGACATAGCCTCTACCCACTCTGGGTCCTTTCTGGCTGGGCTACGAATTAAACTGACATGAAACAGAATAGCAGGAGAAAATCAAACGCTTTATAACATGTATACATGGGAGAGACCCAGGAAAAACTGGGTAACTAGCCAAAATGGTGGAGGTTTTCATCTTAAATAGCATTTTCAGGTAAAGACAAAGGAGGATGTTGGGAGAGGGGGGTGTCAGCTATGGGAAATTACCAGAAAAGCACAGTAAACAAGAGTAAAGTTATTATGCAAATTTAAGTCCTCACTTTCTGTACTGATAAGAGTTTCCAGAGATAAGGTCTTCTTCCTGGTACAGAGAGGGAGATACCTATACAAATAGAGATTTTCCTTATAAATGTAAATGTCTCTTACAAAGGATAACTTCTACTTTTACTTGGTTGTCAGAGGTTTGATAAGAATGGGTTTAGCAAGGACCCTCCCAGTCTATCCATACCCAGACTTACTATGGTGATGGCCTGTCTTGGGGACAGGCCTTCTATCTTAAATTTCATTTAGGCAGTTAGTGGGGGTGGGGCTGGGTCAAAGTTTCTTTCAGAGTCTTTTGTTCTTGAAAATAATCAAGGTAAAAAGACATATTTTGAGGTGGCCAATTCTGATCCCCCACAGTACTGATAATAAAAGTCTAGGATAAGGGAGGGAGAAAGATTGTCCAGAAACAAAAATCACGGAGAATGTAAGAACAAGAATTCTTGATCTTTTCTTCTCCTCAAAAATACAGGTAGTAGCATGTTATATCTGAAGTTCCTTCCAGTTTGACAGGCAAAAATTCTTAGTGTTATCCTTAACTCCTTATTTTCTCTCTCACCACATATCTAATCTATCAGCAAATACTGTTGGCTCCATCTTCAAGCTATCACAATATCTGACTACTTTTATCTCCTTCACTATACCACCCTGGTCCCGGCCACCTCCAACTCCAGCCTGGATTAGTGCAGTAGCTTTCTATCTTGAATCTTTGTTTTCAAATTTGGCCCCTAAACTCTGTTTTTAATATATTTTTCATATATACAAAGTATCATTTTAAAATGTAAATCTTATTGTATTACTTCTCTACTCAAAATCTTGCAATGGTTTCCCACTTCCTTCAGAACAAAAGCCACAGATTTTGCAATGCCTTACAAACCCTACATGTTCTACCTTCCGCAACCCATTCTGCTCCAACCTACTTACTTTCCTGATTTCAACTTCTACTACACTCACCCCAATCCATCCACACTGACCTGCAGTACTCCCTTTTGCACACTCTAGGCAAGCATCCATCTCAGGACTTCTGTAGTCACTGCCTCCTCTTTCTGAAATACTTTTTCACCAAATATCTGCTAACGCTCTCGTTCCTTCCAGTAGTTGCTGAAGCAGCACCTTGTATGTGAGACTTACCCTAACTACTCTAGGTTAAATGTTAGTTCCGTTTCCATGTATAACCCATTCCCCTCACCCCCAAGTATCTTCTCTTTAGAACATAGCCCATCTTAAGATGCTGTATTATGTAATTTATTTTTTTAAATTGTTTTTTACTGTTATTTTTTTGGTGTCTGTATCCCTCCTTGGGTAAACTGTATGATAGCATTGTTTGTATGGTTTATTGATAAGTAGTTACCAAAGTGTCTAGCACATACTTAGTAGTCATTAAAAAACAGTACTGAGTGAATGAATGAATAAGGGGCAGCTGCATGAAAATCACACAGATATTCCTGTGGTGTTAGCTTCTAACTAGTTGCTGATTAAAGGCAACTTGTTTATTTTATTATACTAGTCAGAGCACCAATTGGAGCTTCTGAGTACAACGCTAGGTAAAAATTGCAGTAGAATCTAGATGATTAATTGGAGTAACATGTTTTCATGTATTAGGTAAATCCCACCACCCTTTCATTCATTTAATTATATAAGCTACTAGTTATTATAGAAGCAAATAGGTTCAAAATGATCAAATTATGCATATATGATAATGCTATCCAACAACATATTCAATGTATATATTGTCATATACTGTATGATGCACAATGATGTCACAATTTTTAATGTTATCTCTCATGCAAAGCAAAAATGAAGGCTAACCAAATGAGAAGAGCAAAGGCAATTTATTTACACCTTGCTATAGCAAGGGGATCAGCTGCCATCACTTACATTTTGGCAGAAACTCAAAGGCAGGCAGGGGAATGGGAAGGCTTTATAGTGGAACAAAGGGAAGGCTTCAGGTGTGTCCTGATTGGAGGCTGTTGGCATGAGGAAGCTGGAGGCAGGCTAACCAGAAGTGGGGCATCCTATGTGATTGGTTACGAGTGCATATTTGGCTCTCTCTGGTTGGTACTAAATTGGAAGAGGGGACAAAAATTAAGAAAACTGAATTATTAATCAAGTCCTGGCCATCTGGGGCCAATTGTTGTGGAAGTTATTGCTTAGCTTCCTAAATTGTTACTAGAGATTGCAATCTGGCTTCCTGCAACTCTGGCTTATAGCAGGCTGGCTTCCTTGGCTGGTTATTGTAGACAATGGGGTTGGTCTGCTGGGCAGGCTGCTGCACGTTGTGGGTCAGAGTTTTATTTTTATATATGTCCTGGCCGTTGTCTGTTTCTATTCAGTTTTTCAGCATGCTCATTATCCAGAATAACATTTATTGAGTGCTTACTGTAAATTAATTAATACTGTCCTCAAAAAAACTGCATAAACTTTGTACTTTCTAATCTCCATGTTATTGGTGAGAGGCTTGAGATTTAGTAGTTCAGAGACTTGTCTTTGGTCACATAGTTAAGAAGTGGTAATAATTAGATTAAAACCTAGATACATGTTACTCAGGAGCTTTAAGAATTTTTTAACTCAAAAATCATGTACTGCCTATAGGGTATGGATTTCAGCATATCTTTTTTTTTTTTTTTTTTTGTGAGGAGATCAGCCCTGTGCTAACATCTGCCAATCCTCCTCTTTTTTTTTTTTTGTTGAGGAAGACTGGCCCTGGGCTAACATCCATGCCCATCTTCCTCCACTTTATATGGAACGCCGCCACAGCATGGCCTGACAAGCAGTGCGTTGGTGCATGCCCGGGATCCGAACCGGCGAACCCCGGGCTGCCGCAGTGGAGCGCGCACACTTAACCACTTGCGCCACCAGGCCGGCCCCTCAGCATATCTTTTAAAGCTTGATGTGAGAAATTCCCATAAATGTGTAATACAGCAAAATATTGTGATGCAGGGAAAATAAAGAACTAAGAATCATTAATTAAGGAAAATTCAAACTAAAATGATACTTAAGTGAATAGCTTAGGCATACATATGCATGTATATATATATCTTTACATATAGATAGACAAGTAGCAATGCCAGTTTATTTATGTATATGTACAAACAGGAGATCATAATTAAACAAATGTGGCATTTTTTGTACTCTTTAAATGAAATTTTAAACAAGAAAAAATTCTTCATTATCACATTCCAAATATAAGAAATTTTGGCCTTCTGTGCTCTTATCTCTACTCTCTACACATTATATTTTGAAATAAAATCGTTCTGCAAAGACCATATATCCCAATCACACTGTGATAAATATTCGTAACAACTGCATTCCACTAACTGGTTTCATGTAAACAAATCTTATTTAACCTCTCAGCAAGCCTGCTCTCATGCAGGAGTTTTATACCCACAAGATCAAGCATATTAATAACTAACGATGTCAGAAGTCAACCAAACTGGGGTATATAATATCATGAGTAAAACTGACAACTCAAAGATAAATTTTCTGTGTTGAGAAATGTAGCGTAAGTTAAATTCTGAGTAAACCACTAGATTCTTTTTATTTTCATCATTTTTATTTTTTTAGCAAAATTAATTTTCACAGTTTAAATGAGTGGGCTTTCAGTAAATTAATGTACAATTAATCAAGCTAATCAATAATCTTATATATGAATACAAAATATAATTTGAAAACCGCAAATTATTTTTAGAACTGGAAAGGTCATTAGAAAACTTAGCATAAGCCTCAGCATTACAAAAGAGGAAACTGAGACCCAATAAACTAAGTGGTATATCCTCACAAACACACAACTAGTCAAAGAACAGAGTCAGGCCACAGATCTCTTAGCTTCCAGTTCAGTTACTTTTGCTTTACTATCACACTGTCATTACCCTACTGTAAATGCTTCCATGCTTTGTCCAGATCATATTTACAGATTCCAATATAATTTTAAGAGGTGTTGTCCAGTGGAGCATAGAACATGATTTACTCATGGCCATGACAGGGCAATTCTTCCATAATCACTTGCATTCAGTGGCCCTGGAAATTAATAGAGTCTATATTATTTGTAGACAATCTACTATAGAAAACCTCGTGAATTATATTAACGGCTTTATTATGACCATAAAGATCTTTATGTCTCTCAATAATTAGCATATGGGAGAAACAAACACTGCTCAGATCCAGATGTGAAAAATCAGCATTAATTTAAATATGCTTACTGTGCTTGTAAATATTGTTATAAATGGCAAAGCATCAACAAATCAAGATAACTAATGCTTTATTCAAACACTCTTTAAAATTCGTCGAATACCACTGACCCAAACACTTAATATTTTCATATATTTTTGCATGACTTTGTATTACTTAGAGATAATACTCTCTGCAATTGAAGCAATGGGAAAACTAATGCGTGAAAACCTTACCCAAATGTCTTATTATCTGTTTTCATTTTTATTAAATACAGTACAGTCTGCTCAAGACAATATGTGAATCAGTTAACTTTATAAAATGAATGTTTGTAACATAAATATGATTATACTGGATAAGTATAGTTGGAAATAATTTCTTTACAAATCTTTTTGAAGTGTTATAAATACATTGGTCTTACAAATATTTTAAAAGCATGCTTTAATGAAAAGGACTATAATTGAAATATCTCAAATTTAAACTATTTCATATTAAAGAATATTAATAATCATAAAAGTGGGGAAAGCCACTTTAAGGTGATTAAAATTTCCAGTAAGTATTTTAAATACATAGTATAATGCAGTTTATATGTAATTACTTCAATTTAACAATGTAAAATGCACTATATGCATATTTACATATATACATAATTATATATTATTTATTATTTATATTATGAATAAAATATATATTATTTATATATACATTTGGGAAGTTATTTAATTAAAAGCACATTTTTGACATATTTTCCAAGTTTGATATTTAGAAATATTGTTAACCTTTTCTAAGTGTCTTAATCTATCTTCATATTCTCATACATAATTTTTTTACAAAAATATAATTTTTTCAGAGAAAATCTTCCACTATAAAGTACACTAAGACCATTCAGAACCTAACTCCAAAATATAAAAATTTAAAAAATAGGTACTGTAGAATAAGCCTCTAGAATTGCATACTTAGAATTCAAGTAGACTTAAATTCCGAAATATTAATGAATTAACTTAGAATAATACTTAACCTTATAAAAATTTAGTTTTAGATATTGTGTATTTTTTGACTCTCTAATTCAAATAGGTCAAACTAAACATTTGATTCCAATCATACACATATTTATTTTATCTTTGTGATCTGTTTGCCACATTCAAAAACTGTGAATAATTTTCCCAATACATTATTCATCATATCACTCCTTCTTTCAAGATGTTTGTATGCTCCACATGGTCTCTTTAATTCAGTTAAATTCTTTCATAAATACCAAGTTCCACTCCATTAACTGCCTCCCCAAATTATGTGGATGGTATTATCTCACAGCAAGACTTGTCCGATACAATCTAGTCAAACCTTTCCTTATATCGTTTTAGGTGTGCTTGTTCAATCTACTTACCCTACTTTATAATGTCTTCCTAGTTTGCCTTCTTCATCCATAACATGTTTTATGAATTATTTTTGTGGTCTATTCCCAACATCTTTTCCCCATTTTCACCATCCTCCCATTACACCCTTGATTATTATCTTCTTAGAAAAGCAGAGGGTTCACCGTACAATGTGTTTGTTTTGGTCTCTAATTATACCCACAACGAAATTATAATCCCCTCGAAGTAAGGAATTAACTAATTCATTCTCTCTCTTCTCTTCTCCTTCCTGCCCTCTCTTTTTCTTTCTCTCCATTTTTGAAAAAAACTGCACATATTTTCTCAAGAACTGAAGGAATGTATGTCTTTTTCAAACATTTAAACAATCTAAACACTTAACCAATTCAACTGAAATATTAATGGTTTTCTTCTCTTTCATTCTTATAGTTTGTGAGTGACATTCTCAGGAATGAAGAAATTTGAAAAGAGTGTGTATCTGTGTCAATTAATGCAGTAATATATTAGTACGTACTATGCCATAACCTTAATGGGTATAAGTTGTGCAAACATGTGGTATTTTATTTATGATTTTAGAGATAAAGTGGAAATTTATAAACATAGAAAGTGGCTCTGCAAAGTATTAATATAAAACGGTAACAAAGGAAATAAATTGAAAAGGAGGAAAAACAGAACTAGGAAGAAATGAAGCACCATAATCTCCTGTCTAGCAATATTACTGGCTACAATGATGGATGAAGGAAATGGAGAAAGGGTTGTGAGTATCACTGGGTATTCCTTCACTTCTAATTAATGACCCAGTTAATCTGGTAAATAAATAGAGAAAGAACTTATAGATTGCTATTTTCCCTATCCCGTTATCCCAATTCAAGCAATATATTATCTTAATATACTTCCTACATTCTAAATATCTATATTGTTTTTATACAAGTTCTTCTGAAGTTTAACACATATCATTATAAATGTGAGACCTAGGATAAAATGAAGTATTATAATAAATTATAAGTAGTAGCATAGAAAAATAATTACCTCATATTTTCTACTTATTATGCATTCATTTCTAAAAATATTAATGCAAAGATATTAAGGACCAACATACTTGTATGTCACTAAACAATTACCCATTTGAAGACATTCAGTAAGGCAGTATACTTATATATTTGAGGAAATGAACTTTGCAGAGTCATTACCTTTAATTTGTTTTTCTTGACACTTGAAGCTCACCTTCACAAATGGTACTATTTTTTCTAGTCTTAATTTCAGTTTGAGGTTCATTTTACCACTTCACAGATCCTTCATGGAGATGTTAAATTATTTTAAAAACTCAATTTGTAACTTAGAGCTTACCTAATCATATTTTCAAGACATGCACATTAGTGAAATGGGCAGCATTTCTTGGTCCTTGTCAAACTCATGGGGCTAGGAAAATTAGTCACAGAGAATTGGAAGGGTCAAAATTTTTAGACAAAACTGATTAATTAACTGTATAATGAAAACTTAAAGTAACTTAGGAAATAGAACGTGGTAACACCGTGATGACTATAAATCACAGTCTGAGAAAATCTCAGCTATCCACAAGTCATTGTTCTTAGGATCCCATTCTATTTGTATATCACTGTGTATAAATTGATGTTAAACCAGACAATGTGAGCAGAAAGATAATGTAAAAGAAAAATCACTAGGTTTAGTGTCAGAAGAATAAAATTATTGTCCAGGTGTGCCACTTAATCATTTAATTTTAAATGAGCATTAATCTTTCTAAACTTCAATTTTCTTACTTGTTTAAAATTTGAATGAGAACATTTGGCCTTCTTCTCTTTCACTAGCATTGTTAGGATTTAATGGAATAATGTAAATGAGTGTTTATAAAAGTGCCAATACCATTCCTCATTCTGTCTTTTTTTATTATCAAAATTATATAATAGCTATTAGCACCTGAGACTCTTTTTGCCTCTATACTTATAGAAAATATGCACCTAATTTGTCCCCCTGCCTCTAGTTTTTATATCTCATTTGTCTATATTTTGCTCACAGTTTATTTCTCTTAAATTTCTTTTTGTCAATCTTTTGCTAAAGCAGAATAAGTGGAACTTGTTTCCTTATTAATTAAATTCCACAGATTATGCCCATTTCCAACTTTATAAAATAAAATCTTCCCTCCAAGAAAAATTCTGTATGCTATGTATGTGTCTAGCACTAGTTATTCATGTATATTGCTTTTTCCAACCCATTCAAGACACACAAGTACATATTAGAAAATTTGTTTTTTCTACCTCTTCAGCTGTTAAAACTCCACCCATCCTCCAGGAGCACAACTCAAATCATACCTCTTGAGAAAAACTTTACCTTAACTAACATCGGAAATAATCTCTAAGACTTCTAAATCCTCATAGTACTTCTTCCATGCACAACTCGTTTTGCATTTGTCTTTTTTCACTTACATACATTCATTCAATAAATATTTTCTAGGCACCCATTGCATGCCATGTAATATTCTCGATGGTAGGGAAAGAATAGTAAAACTGACATCAACAACAACAGCAACAGCAACCACCACCACCTACCCTCAGGAGCTTACATTTCAATGGGAATAGAGGGTGGAGAGGAAGACAAGTAAGTTACATTTATAGCATGTCTGACATTGATCTGTGCTCATGGGAAAATAAAAAACAGAGTCAGGTAGTCTTATAGGGATGGCGTGCATGTGTGTTGGGGGTAGGATTTGCTTTACTGCCCATAGAACTGTATGGAAATAAAAATTTGGGAAACAAGGGATGAATTTAGGATTCCTGGGCATACAGTCCTGACCAACATGATTAGGTATAATAAGTATAAGTATAATGAGTAATTCCATTAAGCGTAACATACAATCTCTACCATGGGTTTTTCTCAATTTGGACATTGAGGCATTAGTTATTTCCACTCTCATATCCCTCAAACCTATTGTGTATGTGTGTGTGTCTGCATGTATGCACACGTGCACACATTGCTTCCATCCTCGATCCAGCACCCCCTGAGAAGAAAATAAAGTTTGGTATTTCAGTGCACATATTTTCTTATTCCTTTTCCTTTCATCTATTTTCTTCATACCTTGGGGACTTTTTCTCATCTTTGGGGCAGGGACATTTATTCAGCCTTATTCTTCTTCTTGGCTTGAGTTGCTTCAAAAACTAGGCTTTTGAGACACAAAAACTAATGTTGTTCCTTTGCTTTTCTGTTTTCTGCTGTGACACAATTTCTATGTCTCAAATGTCTGTGAGACATTTAAACTCAGAATTTCCTAGCTAGCTCTGTGACAGAATGGTAAGTGGTTAAAGCAAATTAAAATATCCAAAAAAAACAAAATCTAAAAGGAGAAAATCAATGTATATTTTAAAGTGTTATGATTAATTCATATTGATACAGATTGCAGTGTTGAAAAATCTACACTGGTAACTAAATTTAGAGGTAGGTTATTTCTTGTATACTTTATTATTAAAAAAATCCTTAATTAGTATAAACATGAAAACCAATGATTGGCTTTTGATTATTGATGACAATAAAGATAAGTAGAAATAAGAATAGTGACATTAATAGGTAACATAAAAAATTTTCCAAAAATTCTTGCTATCTAGCTGTCAAATTTATTTTAAAAATAATAAAATTAATTAAATTTTATCTCCTTTTCCTTCCTAACCTTGATTTCTTACTGAGAGATGATGTGTATTAATTGGTTTATTAAGAATCTATCATGAGCTGCTTCCAGGGTGATGTTTAACCATGTTACACTTGGAAATATATATAATTCCCAAGATCCTGGGCAACAGAAAAATCAATTCACAACTGGGCCTCCAGTTAAGAAGTTGTTCTCTCTGCCAAAAGAGATGAAATCAAACAACTTTATCACTCTAATAGGCAAAGATGGTCCCTCTAGTTCTGATGAAGGTAGAAATATATTCATGTGAACTTTTCTAAAATCTCTGATAATCACCTTTATTATAAAAATACAAAAAGTTTGTCTTTTAATTTCCAGGCAGTTGTCTAGAGAATTTGTCATTGTTTGAGGCCCTACCACTTTACCTCTTAGATTGTCCTTTGTGGTACTCTAGAGACATAGCTTCAACCCTGATTGTCACAGACAGATAGAATAATCAGTGTTTTTATATATTTAATCTTGATGGAACATTAAGATTTGGATATCAATATATTAGGCAATCAGGATATAATTAATTTTGAAAAATGAAAAGTACACTTATTTTGTGTTAGAAAATATTAGTTAAGTAGACCAAGGTACAAAGGAGTTTAAAAGTCAAATGTTTCAGTGAAATGCATGCATAATTGGGAATTTTGTGTTTACCTTTTATATTTTAATGCTTTGTTTATATTTAATCCTAAGACCGAGGGCATATAATTATTTGTAGAAAGATTTTGTGTTTAAATCAATAATTTATTATGTATTCAATTCTCAAAGTATAAAGTAATCTAACATTGAGAGAAAGAGCTCCTTATGAGTAATGCAGGGGCAGCATCGTCATTTTCCAGAAGAGTTCAGTGATAATTGGGTTTCTGTGAACGATCTGTTATGAATCGTATAATACTTCCAACACTAGTTGCTATGGGCTTTCCCAGCCTGTTTATTTATTTATTTTTGTACACCTAGATGTTGATGACTGGTTTTTTGTTTTTTGGCTGGAAGTTCTGTGAGTGCTTTCTCCATTGGCACTGGTATAACCCCAACAGAAAATAGCGAAGCACATTGTGATAATTTTCTCTTTGCTATTCTTCATTTAAAAACAAAATATCTCAATGTGTTATCCACATGGCAAGTTTTGCTTTTTGTTTTTTGGTTTTGTTTCTTCAGTGTTGTTCACTGGTTTATCATATTCTGAGCACCTCTATTAATGCCTGGGGTATAGTAAATACTCAATAAATAGTTGCTGAATTAATGGCCATTGATCTATGACAATCGAGGATAATTAAAAGGCTGATTCATTAAGTATAATTCTAGCGTATTGATTCATGGAATAAATATTTTAGTCACTAGTACCAAAAAAAAAGAATTGTTCACTTTTCTGTACCGCAAGAACAAAGGAAGTAGCAATAGAAATGCACTTTACAACTAATACTATTGGTGTAAAATATTGATAATTAGTTTTGCGTGTTTTTTAGTTTAAAACAAAAAGAATTGTGTGATTAAAAAAAGTGGGTTTTCTTTTGAATAAAAGCCAATGAGAAACATTAGTAGGAAAATGATAATGATGTGGGCATAAAAAAACCTAGTATTTTAAATGGAAGTTTTGATACTCATTACGAAAAGTATTTTCTAGCAGAAGAGAAAGAGGTGAGCATTTGATCATTCATTCATCGTCTTGTAAATATCTCACAGCAATGACAAGAAAAGCATTTCATTTGTTCTTTTTCTATGGAACATCACTACATAAGGATCATGCTTCTTTTAAGACTTCATTTCCGAACTTCTAAATTTTAAACCATTTTCACAGCATTAGAGAATCTGTCTAGTTGATTCAAAGATGAAAATGTATTCTGAGTAAAGCTGCACATCTCTAATTTATATTTCTTTTTAAAAAAGGTAACCATTGTAAAATGTTTACAAGAAAGATCATCATAGAAAATTAAATTAATTAGAATGGTTAATTTTAACTTTATTACATTTTAATATTTAAGTGATCATAAAGGTTATATTATTTCATTTCTAAGACGAAATCTATGAATTTATTTTAAATAATTCAAATAAGCCTCAGTAGTTTGAGCTTCATGACATCTAGCAATGCATTTTCCTTTTAACTCTAGTCAAACTAAAAAATACACACAAAATCACCTTTATATACATTTTTCAAAAGGAAGTTGAAAGTTTTAATGAAAGCATATATAGGTTTAAATTAACTGTTTATCAATACTAATAAATTTGTCTTTCTAAAACTAAAATCAGAAGATGAAGTAGCCAAATAAGAAAAAAACTCCGTAATTAAATGATTTAAGTAGTGATGAGGAGGATAAGGGTGAAGACCTTTGAATACTTCCATCTTTGAGCTTTCCTGTCTATAGTGCAGATTTTCAATTATAGGATGGAAAACAAAATTAGATGAAAATTTGACTTTTTTCCCTTTCACATAGATCTTTATTTTTACATAAGGAATATAAACTAGTGTCCTGAATAGTAAATAATTACTTCAGCGAGGTCCCTTCAACCCTCCCCCCCAACCCCCCACCAACACACACACATAATGGGCTGAGTAGATTAAACTCTGTATCTGTCAGGTTCTAATGTATTAAATGTTCTATTTCATTTTACTGTCTCCAATTGATTAGCAAAATAGGAAATATTTTTGGCCCTGGATTGCACTTTTGAACTAGTTTACTTTCTAGATACTAAAAGGATTCTACAAACTTTTCTTTCACTTATGACCTAGGCTTTTCACAAATTAAATTTAAGATATTATCAGGAATTACAAGGATGAAAGTCTAATAGTATAAATTAGTTTGACCCACATGTAATTTAATAGACATAAAGAAAAATAATTTTAGGGGCCAGCCCGGTGGTGTAGTGGTTAAGTTCACGTGCTCCACTTCAGCAACCCAGAGTTTTGTGGGCTCAAATCCCAGGAGCAGACCTACACACCACTCATCAAAGCATGCTGTGGCAGTGTCCCATATACAAAATAGAGGAAGACAGGCACAGAAATTAGCTCAAGGACCATCATCCTCAAGCAAAAAGAGGAAGATTGGCAACAGATGTTAGCTCAGGGACAATCTTCCTCACAAAAAAAAAAAAAAAAAAGAAAAAGAATTTTATAATGCCTGCAAACAAAATGCAAGTCTCAAGAAACAAAAATTAAATCCATAGCCTTAAAGAGGAAAATATAAACAAATGCCAGAAGACAACTATCTCTGAATAATGCCTTAAAAACTAGGTAACTTACTGAAAATGTGATCACCACCCACCCCCACGAAGTAATGTCTACTGAACAGTAACTGAGGACACCATGTGTTCAAGTACTGGCTCAAGAACAAAAGTCAACTCTTGATTGTCAACAATAATGGATTACAAAAACATGGTTTCAGGGCAATGTGTTCACAGTTTGGGAGGAATATATCTTGGCAATTATTAAACCAAACATAAATGAGTTTTGTAATTTGGGAGCAAATACCATTGACTATCTAGGTTCTCTAAATGCCAGTTCTGCCATAATAATTTTGTTTTACTGCAAGTAGTAAAACAAAATTTCTGCTGCTAAAAGGTTCTGCACTGATTTTGCTCCTCTGAACAACACACTTCTCTTTATGTGTGAATTCTTTACCAGCTATTCTGACTATAAAGGATTCCAACATCCTTTTCTAAAGGATCATAAAATAATAGATGCTAGGCTACTTACCAGATCATTTTCCACTGAATCTCCTTTAAGCAGTTAGAGTGGCTTTGCGTTTGCCAAGGTAGAGCTTAGGTGTATTTAAATAGTATTGTTTTGAAATCAAAGATGTTATTTGTTTTTGAGTAATGGATAAGGAAAAAATCTCATGACTTTGGGGAAATAAAAACAAACATTGTATTCTATGGGGTTAAAAAAATTTGGACTCTAAGTTTTAAGAGTGTAAATAATTCAATAATCAATTGTGCACAATAATAACTTCCTTTTTTATATTCCATTCCTATATTTTATCGTGTTTTAATTTATCGCATTTAATGTTGAAATGCCTTCACTATCTAAAGGCCTACAGCTCATAGAAAAAGTAATATGTGTGAATTTCTATAAAAATAAATTTAATGGGCTCCTCTAATTTAGATTTAGGACTGGAGGCATAAGCTGATTACCCTAATGTTTTTTAATGAAACATGTTTGCTAAGCAATTTAGTAAAATGCTTATTTGTTTAGTAAATAAAATATCTAAGTTACTTAAAAATTATCATTATTAATTAGAAACATCCAATTGCCTGCAGTTTTTATTGTGATTACAAACCACTTATCATGTTTTATTAAAGACATGGCTCTAAAAATCTTTACTATGCAATAATTTAGAAGTCTTTTGCTCCAAGAAATATTAAATTACAAACAGTGTTTCTTTTTGAAAGTTCCCAAATCATTTCTGATTGGTCTTCCTTGATAAAATTTATCTCATATTATTTCATGTTATGTAATTTTCACTTTGTAGTCAGAAATATTTTAAATTAAGACATAGGCTTATCCTTGAGGAATAAATGATATATTTTTTTAATTTGTGAAATCATAGATATAAACATTCAGCTCTTTATTATTTCCTATTCAAAAAGCCCTTTTTGTTATGAAACCAAATCACTTGAATAGAGCCCAAACTTGGAAATCATTTCACTCTAACACTCTCTTTTTACCTACTTGGTAAATCCAAGTATTTTATTTTAAATTGTCCTTTTTGTGAATTCCCACTTAATTTACAGTCTTAGTTTTATTTTTTCCTTCAGTGCCCTCCTTCTTAAAAGAGTAGTACCCATTGCTGTCTCAATTTTCACCTTAAATTTACTCCCAAGCCCATATTATTTTGGCATCTTATTTTGTCACATCATCGATAATGAAACTCCCAACTACTGACTAATGAATGAACTCCCAACCATAATTTCCAATGAAGAATTTTAAAGCTTAGCTGGAATATTCTTCCACATTTAACATTGTTTACCATACATCTCTTCAAATTAGGCCTTATTTAGTTTTATTTTACTGAATATCATTCAAATCACAAATACTTTTAAAATTTATTTGTTGGCACTGAAATTTTTGGACAAGTTACACGTGTAGCTCATTAATAGTATTGTTTTAACAGGATCGCCAACCTCTTGGTCTCTAGTGCCTAGGAAAATTTAGCAGGAAAAATTAAGCACCTAAAAATAGAGCTAGAGTGGCTTTGTATGGTCAAAACATAATCTCATACATCTAATTTTAAAATATGTTTTATTTTTTCCGAAATATATTTTAGTACTTAAATCACATATAACTTTTAGGAAAAAAATAATTCACTAGTTTTTTTAATCTGAATCACCAGTTTGAAAAAGGTATTCAAAAATCATTCACAATAATGGATATAATAAACAAGGATGTAGAATTCATTTTGGTGGTACTATTAGTGCTTCCAATAAAACTTTATCTGCAGTTTGCCCAAGATATTTAAGGAAGAATAAACTTATCAAATGTGAATGTGTACTTTTCCCATCACTTAATGTGAACTAATAAATGCATTTAATATCTATGATTAAAATGCACGAGTTCCCTTATGATTAAATCATTCTTGGTAATAGCTAGGTTCAAATTTTAATTATTTTAACTACTTGCTTAAAATACTGAGTTTCTCTTTTACGCTGTGATTCTACTGCAGATTTCATCCGAGGGGGGAACAAATTCAAGCTGTGAGATCGTCAGAAGGGGCTTTGGCGCCATCTTGCGGTTAATTAAATTATGTTCCTGGTTTGTTTTGCGTTTCTAGTTGATCGCTATGTCCCACAATGACAGCAATAACAATACATGTCTTGAATTCTTAAATTCCATGGCAGCCTTGCAAATTCATAAATATCTTTCAATTAGCATTCAATTTAGTCGTCCTCTATGTAATCACGCCGTGTTGATTCTTCCTTTCATGCATTTACTAAGGCAGTTTCTGTCTCCTGAAACGTTCCACTCTTACTCCTTCATCCCACACGTCCGAATCTCTTTCACTCATTAAGACCAAGGTGAAAATAAGACCTCCTCCACAAAGTCTTCATGAACTCCTCTATGTCTCAATGGGTCATTTTTTTGGAAATAGCTAATATACCTAAAGTCAGTGAGAAAAACACAATTTAACACCTCACTCTTCCAGCGGCAATATGATGTTATCTGAGCAACTGAATTACAAGTATTATTTTAAACAGTTTTATTATGAAAATTTAAAAGATATATAAAAGTAGGAGGAATGGTTCTGTGAACCCTCACATACCCACCACCCAGGTACACGGTTACTAATTCATGGCCACTCCTTTCATCTATATCCTCACTACTCAAAGTGTGTTCTGGGTACCAGAAGCATTGGCATCATTTAGGAACTTGTTAGATGTGTAGACTCTCAGACCCCACTGCAGGAGTACTCAATCAGAATCTGCATTTTGACAAGATTCCCAAATGAATCTTATGCATGAGTATGAGAAGCCGTTGTCTCTAATACAACCCACTTCTCTACCACTATCACACTGGATTATTTTGAAGCAAATTCCGAACATATTATATCTTCTTTAAACATTTCAGTATGCAGCTCACAAAGATTCAGATTCTTTTTAAAAAAATGTAATTGCCATACCATTAATATACAAAGCCATTATCAATAGTTTTCAATATTCAAATCTCCCTATTTAAGTCATGAATGCTTTCATGTACGATTCATTTGTTAAAATTAGGATCCAATCACAGCCACATATGGCATTTTATTGAAACGTGCCTTAAATCTGTGAAGTTGTAGGTTTCCCCTCACAATGGTTTTCCTTTTCCTTACAATTTGTTCGTTGAATAAACTGAGTAATTTTAAAGAGTTTTTCACGTTCAATATCATGCTGATATCATGTCTACGGCAGGAATGTATACAATAAGCCTAAAGAGACTTTTCAGAGAGGCAATATAGTTATAGCAGGTATGTGATACTGTTTTAGTTACGTATAGCCACAATAATATGGTGTAACTGCTCCAAAACTCTTGGTTTCAAACAGCTGGGCTCAATTACGTGTCTGTGGTTAGCTGTGGGATAGCTAGGTGATTTACTTAAGTCTTAATATGTTTGGGTTGCTATAACAAAAATACCATAAACTGGATGGCTCATAAACAACAGCAATTGGTTTCTCACAGTTTTGGAGGCTGGGAAGTCCAAGATCAAGGTGCTGGCAGATTCAGTGAATGGTGAAGTCCTGCCTGCTTGTTCACAGTCAGCCATATTGGCACTGTAACCTCTCATGGTAGAAGGGGCAAGGGAGCTCTCTGGGGTCTCATTTATAAAAGCACTAATACCATTCATGAGGGCTCCACCCTCACGACCTAACCACCTCCCAAAGCCCCCACCTCTTAATACCATCATATTGGGGATTAGGATTTCAGCATATGAATTTGGGGAGGGGGAAATAATCATTTAGTGTATAGCACTTACTGATATTGGCTGATTTCTCTCACGTTTGAGGTTCAGGTTGGACAAGTACACTGACTCAGTTTTGTTCCTTATGGTCTCTCATCCTCCAGAAAGATATTCTAGGGTGATTCTCATGGCACATACAGGAGTCCGAGAGAGCAGAAGCACTCAAGTTCTCCTAAGGATTAGCCTCAAGACTGTCAAAGTCACCTCTGCTATGTTCTGTTGGCCAATGCTGTTTATAAACAAATCAGCCCAAATTCAAGGAGTGGGAAAATGAATTTATATCTTAATGTAAAGAGTTGCAAAAACATATCATAAAGATTGTGGATGAAGGGGGAGTGGACAATCAGGCTCATTTTTTTTCAATCAGTTGACCATATTTTTTAGAATATTTTACTGCAAATTTGAAAAATAATTCCCAATGCTATGTCATTTTCATGGGAAAATTTACTTAAATATTAATTACTATTTATTATTCCATCCTGACAATGCTAATATTATAAGATTTTTGAAAATTAATATATATTATAGGTAAAATTGTATTTTTTCATATTCTATATTTTATTTTGAGTATTTTCTTATACATTTAAGAAACATTTTTCCTTTCCACTGAAGTTAATTATGTCTTTTGGTTATTTTTTTATAGTATTATTATTCATTCTCCTATACGTTGATCAAAGCTCCTAAACTAGAGAAAAATTAGCTATATATACATGTTGTTTGGAAAACTTAAGTGATACATATATACATACACACATACCTACATAAATGCAAAGAAAAGAAGAGTGGAAGCTTGATCTCCTTATACCAGGGTGAGTGTCATTGCCATGACTCTTTCTGCTACTTAGTGAAAGTGTGACTGTCAAGGTCTTCAGTCCTGGGTGGGCTTCTCACCACTGTCTCTCAGTTCAGACAAATACACACCTACTACTTCTTTCAAGGCCTCAGGGCATAGTGTCCAGATTCCACAGGAATCCTAGCCAGGTTTCCATTTAGGCCAATGTTTGCAGATGTTATGCTAATATAGCAGATCTCCATTCCAGAACACCCAAGCTAACATATCTCTGAGGTACTAATGAAGGGAGACAATAGAACAGATATTTCTTTGCAGGATTCATCAATAAGTCATTAATTTATAGCACCCTATGTACAGTAAGAATTCCTAAATACAACCATTATTTACTTGAATCATAAATAATCAAATTATCCTATATTGAATAATGCATTATGTGATTTTCATACTGTCCTAATTAATTTCAATTTGGCTAATACCATTACATGAAAATAACTTTTTATTTAAAAATGTAGAGCTCTCTTTCTTTGGCTTTCTAAAGAGATTTTTGGATTCGATTTCTCCATATACAACTTACTTGTGTCTTGATTAAAATGCCCGGAAATTTTTATTGCTTTTCCTTATTTAAAAGAAGTATTTCTTTTCACAAGCAGTATTTCTGAGGAGACTATTAAGTAGATTTTAAAAGTGGAATTGATTGTATTTTTCTCACTTTAAATACAACGTATAGTACTAATCTAAAACTAAAGACCTAAATTCCATTTTCAGATGGTATCCTTCAGATGGTAACCTTAACGTCTACCTAAGATAATGCTATATTCTGTAACAGAGAAATCCACAAATCTCAGTAGCTTAACTCTATAGAGGTTTATTTTCTTCTTTATATGAATTCAAAAAATGGATATCTCTGAATTGTCAGCAGAAGAGTCTTGGCATCACAAAGGAATTCAGATTCTTAGGTCAACAGAGGCTACCCCATCTATGCGTGGCTTCCAAGGTTCCCCTGTTGTCAACCATTACCCTACAGACAAGGAAAGAAACAGTTTGAAAACTCATATGGGAGGTTGTCATGGGCTAGGCCTGGAGGGGTTGTCATCACTTCTACCCACGTTCCATTGGCCAGAACTGAGGTTCTCAGCCACATGTAACTGAGATGGGCTGATAACAGTACTGTAGCTTTGTGCTCGGGACTAAGAGAAAATGGAGTTCGTGGAAAACTATCTTGTCACTAGTGCAATGTTTTTAATACACATTGAACTTAGTATGAGGTCCATCGAGTGATACATACAAATTGGTGCTATTGGGAAAAACTAGACTATTAATTTGAAGATCGGGTCTCTGACTTTAGCTCTGCCATGAATTATCTTAATCTTTCTAGATCTTATTTTTCGGTCTGCAAAATATCGCCCTTAGACGAGTAAGTTGATCTCACCATTGCATGAGTCTCAGGTTTATTTGAGAATCTGAAACACTTTCTTAAAAATTTAGTGCATATGTATATACATACCATGCAACACACAATCTCATGTGGGTTGCAGAAATACTATAACCCAGACCTAATATTTGTAAATATAATAAATTCAAGTTATTTTAGGAAATAACTTCCAAATCTTGCATAAGAAATTTCTAATGTTTGCTTTCTGTTTATACATTTGGTGAGGAGGTATCTGCAAACATTGAGGTATATGTTAATGTTTTCATTAGTGTGTGGAAGAAAGGATGAGGAAAAAGGAAAACATCACTGGCTGGCTAACCTTGTGTCACTTTAATAATAACTCTTTACAATGGCAGTATTAGTTCATACCTATGTGAGCTTGATATTTCTAATTCTGTGCCTTAAGAATTATTTTTCAAAATAGGATAGACAGTGGGAAAAGATAGATTGATCAAGTTCTTTAAAAATCTGATAGATTTTGGAAATTGGGAATGTTGCCTTGATAGAAAAGAAAATTTTCATTTTTTGAGTTAAATGGGAAACAGACAAAATATTTCTTTACCCTTACTTGCTTTTCCTGAGTCGCTCATATGTCACAGAACATAACATGGCAAGAGAAAATTGATTCCACTGGGTATAAGTATTGAGGATGAAAACAATTCCATTAATTTTATCCATTACTCTTTTCCTGTCCTAACATTTGGACTAACTGGACAATGTCAGCTATTTTTGTGGTGATAAATAACAGGGCTATTATAGAGCTAAGGAGTTTTTGGATCATACACACTTGAATTATAGAATGAAAAATGTCAGCTAAACTTAAAGGCTTTTAAAATATCAGTTTTCACTAAAATTTATGGTTAACCTATCATTTCTACTTGTATTTATGCCAATTTCATGAACATTCTCCATTTTCTTAATCAACAATCCAGGTGTTTAGATAACCACATACTACATACGTTGTTAGCACACACCATCACAATTTCTGATTCCCTATCTTCCTGCTTAGTGAGGTTGACATATTCTTTGTGAGTAGTGGAAAAGTGAGACTTTAATGGACATAATGAGTTGCCCAATATTGTCCTACTGCTGCTGCTTCTGTAGTCATATTTTATATTTTTGTGGTAGAATAATATTTGAAAAACATATATACAGGCTTCTTTAAGTCGTATCCATCACTTCATTTACCTGGTCACCCTTCAAGACCCATTTCCTTACTCATAAAACATTTCAAATTAAATTTAAGGCACCATATTCTTATGGGTCCATACTCATATTTTAAGTTTCAAAAAATACCTTGGAAGCTAATGGTACAGACAATAGCTTTGAAAGATACATATTTTTGAGTTGTAAGTACAATTCAACATCTTAATCCAAATAACTTATAAATATGTGTGATCAGTTAGAATGAGTATCCCAATTTGTTAAGACTACATGAAGATCACACAGCTAAGAGGACGTTTTGAGAAAGAAGAAATGGATGAGGAGGCAAGGGATTAGATATTGGAGTAATTTTGGAGGTGATCTTTTAGCAGTGGTAGTTCCAAAGTTGGCGAGGAATAGAATACCCCACAGAGTTTGGAGGGCTGAAAAAGCAGATTGGAGAAGTGCTGATTAACGTGGGAAAATCCGTAATGTAAGAGTGCCTCAGCTTAGTCATAACTGTGGGGAGAAAAAAGAGATGGGAACATTCTGAAACAATTAGTTTCAATGGTTAAATTGACAAAGTGTATCCTGAATTTACAAAGATTACATCTTTCTATCTCAGTGGAGTAGGCTCTGAATAGAGATTAATGTAGATTTTGGAAAAATAAAATTACAGTAAAATTTTTACACATCGTGCACGGCTTAAAAATTTATTCACTTCATTTGTTTTGCATTATGTACTTTTCAAAATAGTTTTGTTTTCTATCTCAATGTTCCTCATTAAACAGGTATATTACATCCATAGTAAGTAAGAGGAAAGTGAAAGTTATTGACACTATGAGAGAGGTGTAGTATAGCCAGTAAGTGGAAGAGACCGAACTCAATTTCAGGTTTCCCCATGATCTCTCCAGACTCTGCCAAGTACGTGCTAGTGCTGTATACACTTACTAGTCCAAGTTGAAGCGAGTGAAACCAAACCACTTTTTCTATGCAAATAACACATTAATGATGGCAAAGCACTACGTACTTTTCAAAGTCCTGCTCTGGGTAGTTCTCTGATTAGTCATTTTGGACCAGGAGGTAACACTGTTGCTAAAAACCACTACCAAAGATGATAAATAAGAAATATAATGTTTCCTGACATCCCCATAGAACCCCTGTGTCTGCTTTGGACTACTTATCTCCAGAAAATTCTATAACGTTTATACCACTGTTATTGTGAGTTTCCTGTTACAGGCGTACCTCGTTTTATTGTGATTCACTTTATTGTACTTTGCAGTATTGCGTTTTTCACAAGACCCTCTATCAGCAAAAAAAATTACGACTCGCTGACGGTTCAGATGATGGTTACCATTTTTTAGCAATGAAGTATTTTTTAATTAAGGTATGTTTTTTAAGCCATAATGCTGTTGCACACTTAATAACTGCAGTATTGTGTAAATATAACTTTTATATGCACTGGGAAACCAAAAAATTTGTGATTTGCTATATTGTGATATTCTCTTTATTGTGGTGGTCTGGAATGGAACCCACAATATCTCCGAGGTAAGTCTGTATATTAAACTAAAATTACCCCTACTTTATACGCCCTATAAAAGGTAAACTAAACAATGAAAAATAATAATAAAAATAAATTAATAATATTAACAAATAATAAAAATGATCATAAATAAGATTTTTCTATGAATAACAGAAATAGAGACCAGCCCCCAGCCCAGTGTGAGACTTGACAATCATTAAGTAGATGACTTTAACATACCCAAAAATGAAAAAGAAGGAGGAAGAGAAGGAGTCAGAAATGGAATAATAAAATTGAGTAACAAGGAAGCAAAACTGGCAGTTTGTCTTTAGAAGTGTGCAGGAAAAGTGGAGAGTTCAGACATAAAACTCAATTGTTGGTGCTTATGACAGATATCTTTCAACGATAGAAATCTGTAAATGAGGTAATCCGAACCTGATGTCACCTAATATCTGACTCATGCAAAATTACTTTCCTTATTGTAATTTGCCTGCTTATTTTGAAAACTTCTGACTGTGAGTTGGTTTGCCAAACTGGTTTTTTGGCCACATGAGCAAGCATGTTGGTTTGTGTGACAGATATATCGCTCACCATAAATTAGTACATTAATTTATCTGCTGGTATGTATTTTAATTTTTTGTGAGTTTAGTTAGTGTGAGTCAGCCTGATTATATACAGTGAACTCTGGAACACAGATAAGAATGTTTTTTTGCGACTGATAGTTTCTTTCCAACTTTTGCATATTCCTCACAGGATAGGAAAGGTTGAAAGAGGTTAATGCTTGTAAGAGAATCTGGTACAGGAACTGGCCTGTAAAAGGCACGACAAATGCTCGCTCAGCTCCCTCCAGCACTCAATAGCTGAGAGATCATAGATGAAACACCCCAGCTTGCTGATTTCCTATTTCCTCATAAGTATCAAAGAAATTATCAAAACATTGTTCAGTTTTATGAAGAGAAAACCTATGTGAGGATTGTGTATTGTACAATGTTACACAGATGTTAGTTTTTTTCCATATGAGTATATAGTGTGTTCATTCCATTCACTTTACTCTCATATAACAACAACAAAACAATGTGGGAATTTCTGAACTGAATGTTTATCAAATTGTTTTATCTATTAGAATAGTATGGAGTGTTTAAAATCATATTGTTAATATTCTCTAATAGTACTATACGTTATATTGTATGTCAGTATATAACAAGGCCTACAAAAGTCAACTCAGAATCTGTTTGGTCAAAATTATGTTATTTTCTATGGACCATCAATAAGTACAAACTCTAGTTACAATAACCTTGCTTATAAGTTTGGGGGCAATTTTAGATTTTTTTGTCTCCTTATATCTAGTCTTCATACTCTGCCCTCAGGCAGTTAAATTTTAATAAGTCTGCCCTCCTTAAACACTGCTCTGTTCTTTCAGACTTTGATGAGAATCACTATTCTTGGAATCTTAAGTTCACTTATCACCTTACTGTCTTGATAAATCATGTCTATTTTCACCACATTAGGTATGATGCCAGGATGCACATAATCAAGAAGAATGCTGTTCTCGTAATTATAGCTTTTAACCTCTGATATAATGAGCTGACATAATCATCGTTATCAAAGATCACTCACGGCTGTGTTGGGAATGTAGTACAATTTGCTTAATCATTTTGTTGAAAGAAACATATCAGAGGCAAAATTCCAAAAGTCTGTCAACATAGTATAACCATCGTGTAAGGCACACTATACTTACTTACACTTATATATTCGTGGGTAACATGTTCAATATCATTGAGTGTGGCATTCGATACTACATTGATAGTATTCTATTTCCAAAGCCAACTTACAATTATCAAACTTTCCGTATTTCAGAGTAGACTTCGCTTCTCTTTCTGCTATAATCTCTTTAAAAATCCAGATGTATCATCTAGTCTAAACTGTTACAGAGTCAATTCATCAGTCCTTGACCCAGTAAATTCTTTAAAAATATTTTTTCCAATGTCTCTGTAATGTCAGTATAATAGTAAATGATACTTTTAAGCTCTGAAAAAATATATTTCCTTAACTACTTTGATGATGATAGTCAACTAGATATTTCGTAAATATTTAAATACATCTCTGCTTTTTAGGAAAAATATACTCTTTATAATAAGTAACATATGAAAAGAAATTGAAAGTTTAAAGAAATCAAAACTTTATTGATTAGAAATATACATATACTCAAGTATGAACTCGTGAGAGGATGGACTATGTTGTTAGTGCCCTCAAGTCGATGAGTTGATTCTGACTCCTAGTGACCCTGTGTACAGCAGAGCAGAACCCTGCCTGATCTTTTTGTGCCATCCTCTCACCTTCTGGCACTATATCAGACAATGTTCCACTGCTATTCATAGTGTTTTCATGACCAGTTTCCTGGAAGTGGATGGTCAGTTCCTTCTTCCTAGTCTGTCTTAGTTTGGAAGCCTTGCTGAAACCTGTCCACCATGGGTGACCCTGCTGGTATTTGAAATACTGGTGACATAGCTTTCAGCATCATAGCAACATGCAGCCTCCACAGTATGACAACTGACAGAAGGGTGGTGTGATTCCCTAACTGGAAAATGAATCCAGGCTGCGGCAGTGAGAGCACTGAATCTTAACCACTAGGCCATCAGGGCTGGTTAAGTCTATCTGACCAGTATTATGTTCCTGACATTCTCACAATGAATGAGAAGATAGGTGGATGGATGAACTTGTCACCAAAAGCTCTGTGAATTCTGACCAGATGAACTTTGGGAAAAAAAATGAGGAAATTTCATTTTATACTTTCTCAAATCATCATAAAACACATTGTATAAACATGTTCTTTTAAAAATACTTCGTTTATAGTGATAGTAGTAGTAGTAGTAGTAGTAGTGGTAGTAGTAGTAGTAGTACGTGTTGCTTATAGAGCAATTATTGTGAACCAGGCATTCCTCAAGTACTTTCATATATGAATTCATTTAGTATCCACGCTTTTAACATCCTGATTTTTCAACTGAGTAGAATCAGGTATAGGAAGGTAAATTATAGTACTTAAGTTTATAGAAGTAAACGATTGTCAAGCCATTTTGCAGAATCTAAGCCATTAACCCTAACACTATATTACCTCAAAAATCAAACAGGGCAGTAGTTATAAATCTGATTCCTTGATACCAACCCAACACTAAATCAGAATATGCATATTTAACACGTTTACTTGTTAGTATCCGCGAATTTTGGTAAACACTGATTTAGAATAACTCTTTAGTATAAGGAAAGGATAATACCTTTTTCTATATTTTATGAGACATTTTAAAAATTATTTATATTAATACTATAGATCCAAAATATGCTTATTTTAGCAAACTAGCAAGTTTGCTAGATATTGTGGCTTTTAATTTATACTATAGCATCACTTCGATTGAAGTTTAAAATTGGCAATAAGTGAGACTGAACTGTATATGGTGGAAGGGTCTATAATTCATTATTTCAGTAAAAAATATTGCTTTTAAATGTAATATTAAATAAAAATGCACCAAATGTAAATGTGTATGCTTTTGCATATGTATTTTATATTTTAATTCCTCCAGGATGGTATCTAAAATATATAGCACACCCAGATTCCAATGTGCTATAAATATTACTGCTTCATACTCATTCCTGTAAGTGAAGGCAATGTTTTGAAAAATGTGATCCTCAACACGTTATCTACAGGTCATCTGTTGGTCTCAGGGAAAGAAGTGATGAAACAATTATTCTCATATACATTTTACAAATTTGAAATGTAAGATTAAGGTAATTGCTAAAAATCTTCTAAGCCACCTAGAAAGTTAATAACACATAATACATTTGGGGAAAAAAAATGAGGTTCTGGAAAAATAATTTTACCAAATTACGTGCTTGACTATTCAAAGTAATAACATATAATGTGCAAGAGCAATTACTATCAAGAGTTTGGGCTATCTGATATTTTAGCTCACAATGGAACAAAACACTAGTGTGGAGAGAATATGTCACCTCTTGGCAAATGTGTTCTGATATAGAAAGGAAAAGTGCTGAATGACTTTTGGTTCCCTTTGTCATTGAGAATGTATGCTCCAAGAGAGGGATATTTTCTTTAATTCCTAAAAATTCTTGGTCGGTGTTGACAGAACGACTCACTATATGTGCTGCAAAAATCTTAATATAGACATAAAAGATTTTGCATCTGAATACCAACCCCAAAACTACATAATTCAAAAATAATTTTCAGTCAAAATATTCCTTTGATTTGGAGTCAATATTAAAGAAAATAGTGAAAATCACTAGTCAAAATATCATGGCAGTTTATATCTTTTTAGATACTTATTTGAATACATGGATGCATCAAAAAATATTTTTTCAAATCTAGAATACTGTCATGGTTAATAGGACATGTGTTTTCAAGAATGTCTGAATTAGAGCACAAAATTATAAATATTTCTTTATGATATTGATAATATGATAAAGAAAAAATAGTATTTCTGGGCCAGCCCCAGTAGCCTAGAGGTTAAGTTTGGCATACTCTGCTTTAGTGGCCCCAGGCCTGGTTCTGGGGCAGGGACCTACACCACTCCTCTATCAGTCGCCATGACGTGGCAGCGGCTCACATACGAAGAGAGGAAAATAGGCAGCGGATGGTAGCTCAGGGCGAATCTTCCTCAGCAAAACAAAAAACGTATTTCAATATGGGCTTCTTACAGCCAGTGTTTACCAGCACATGTTCTGTATTTTGACTAGACTAGAAATTATGGCCAAAATGTAATGACTCTTAACATGAAAGTAAGATATAAGGATCATTTAATATCACCAAAGTCCAGTGTTTCAGTCTCTGCATTTAATTCCTCCCCTTCAACTAATGATTTTCCTCATGTATCTGACAAAGGAATGACAATGACGGCACAATTGAAAGACTATATCCAAACATTGAATAAAAAAGTAAGAAAAATTTCCAAGATCTGAAGTTAATGAAAATATACACTTTAAATCAATTTTCCTATATCTTCAAAATCTTATGGCTAGTGACAGAAGCATGGTTTTTAACTTAGTGTCTGGTAGAGTGCCGAAAGTAGTCTTTAGTGAGAATTTTCTCCGTAATTTCTGAATACAGATTGACCACCCCAAAATTATGAAAGTCTAGCAGAGCCGTAAATTACATACTACTTACCATTCTCAACAACATCTAATTTTGAGGTAAGACTTCTCAACATAGTGACATAATGAATAAAGATATGATTATAGAACCTATGCTTCAAGCGATCTTTTACTGAGTGTACATATCTTGGAGACTATCTGACACAATATCATTTTTTTGTACTCTCCTAAGACAATTATTAATAATTAATATATACTCTTTTATATTGACTATTAATATTGAAAATAATTTAAAAATACCTAAAATTGATTGTCTGAATGCATACTAATTTTTGACTATTATTGAAATGTTAAAATTGTTAGAAACAATAGGGGTATCTAATCAAGAAAAATCTTTGAAATGCAAATATTATAGGGGAATGTAGTAACTCATTAAAAAGTTAAGTTGCTTTGCAATGAATTAAATTATTTTATGTTTATTCTTTAAGATACTGATTCAACTTTAAAGCAGGCATCCTATTACCCTGAATAAATATAAGCCATAAAGGTAAGTCCAAATGCTGAAATAGAGACTATAAGTAGGGAATATAGCATAACGTGGTAAATTTCATTACCACATGTGGATCTAGTATTAGTCTTAATATTCTATTATACAGAGAAAATCTCATTAATAATCACTAAAATAACAGCTTCTATTGTGGTGTGATATGACGTACGGTTCATAAGATGCGAGAGTGGTGCTGAGTACTAACCTTAGACCCACTACGAGAATCTTGCCCTGGGGCCCACAATTTATGGAGCTATGCTCTTGGCTTCTTCCAGCGATATACTGCCCCATACGATGAGGCAATTATAGGCCAAAGGACACCACAAATTCAGATCCCCCGCTCTGTTGCTGCAGACCCTAAGCAAATAGAGCTAACTAGAACACAGAATTTCCTGAGCAAATAATCCTTGAGCTTAGTTCAAGGCCTGCACACGCCTCATCCTTGCTTCTGTCCTCCTGGAGGCCTACTATGTGGACAGTCATTGTCTAAATGGCAACTCTTCTCTAGGGATAAGGATGGATCTTGGATATGTGTGTGAGGCCCTTTGCAGTGCAGAACAGACTAGGAATGAGAAGAGAAGAGGGAATACAAAGGACCCAGAACCAAGGAAATGGGGACCAGGAGCCGAGGCCTGTTGTTTCCATATCACTTGATTCCAGCAGAGAAATCCAGGAATTCTGAGAATGTGAAAATTTTAAATTGGCCTACCAGGTCATGAATAAGCTATTATTTCTACAGTTTGGAGGTTAGACACCTTCTTAATGATTTTTTAGCTTAATTAATAATTTTTTGAGTATTTAGAAATGTAGTATGTGAGCCCTCATGTATTCTTATATCTCTTACCCATGAAAATGAAGACTTCAGAGTATTCAGACTTCATACATGGCAGCTGGTTTCCCTCAGAGTGCAACACTGGAAGATGCCAAACCTTTGTAAGGCTTAGTCTGGAAACTGACAGAGCATAACTTCTGCCATATCTTACTGATTAAAGCACATCACAGGGCCAGCACTGATAAGGAGAGGGGATTACACTAATCCATGAGTCATGGTTCATTGAGGGCCCCTAAAACCTTTCAGAACATACTTAGAAAGATTAATATATTAACTAGTAGATCAGGAAATTAATATAGTCAAAACTTAAGGCATAAATAATAGTTAGGAGCCTGTTACAACTTTTAAATTGTGAGGTAAAAAGTATCATGAACGAGGAGGGAGATTTTCATTGAAGGTGGCCCTTCAGTTAAAGGCCACCAGGTAGTTGAACAAAGTTGGGTTTATTGACTTTTGCAACAGGAGAAGACACATCATGAGGAATCATGCAGCATCTCAGTAAGAGAATATTGGAAAGGGCTATTTATACTAATGGGTTTATGTAATGTGATTTGGGGGAGGATTTAAGTATGGACTGAATGCTTTCAGGAGCCAGGGTAATTCTACGATTCGGATCTGTACTACTTTCCTAGGGCTGCTGTAACAAAGCGCAGCAAATTGGGAGGCTCAAAACAACATAAATTTATTCTGTCACAGTTCTGAAGGCTAGAAGTCTAAAACTAAGGTGTCAGCAAGGCCATTTACCTCTGAGGCTGGGGAAAATTCTTCCTTGCCTCTTAGCTTCTAGTGCTGGCCGTCAATCCTTGGTGTTCCTTGGCTTGCAGCTGTGTCACTCCAGTCTCTGCCTTTGTTGTCACAGGGTGTTCTCCCTGTGCATCTCTGTGTTCACAAGGCATTTCCCTCTTCTAGTAAGGACATCAGTCTTGTTGGGTTAAGGATCTACCTATTCCAGCATGACCTCATCTATATTTAACTAATGATAACTGTGATGACCCTACTTTCAAACAAAGTCCCTTTCTGAGGTACTAGAGGATAGAAATTCAATATATCTTTTGGAGGGCATAATTCAACCTATAACAGTATCCTTATAAGTCTTATATAGAAGGTGGAAGAAATGAAGCAAGGTTAAAGCTGTAAACAGAAAAGAAGCAGAAGTCACCCATATTAGCCAGGATTGCAGAGGCGAGGGGGTGTTTGGTCACTTTTGTGGTTTGAACAGTGTTTTTGTTTTTGTTTGTCTCTGTATAGACATGATTATGGCCACAAAGTGGCCTTGTATAGCCTCTGTATAGGTAGGATTATGGCTACAGAGTGGCCTTGTTCTATACAATTATTATGCTCAGCAAGAGAACATGGCTCAGCTGGAGGGACAGGCGAGTTCCCAGCAACACAAAGGCCCAGTTGATAGCACCAGACCAGCTCCCACTGTCAGGGGTTACTTGGCTCTTTCTTGCTGTTACATGAATGAAAAAAAACTGTAAATTAGAGAATGGTCAACACTTCCAAACTGATTGAAAATGCAAAGTAAGAGAATAGGAAAATAAAAACCAACTCCTCATATAACGAATAGAAACATAAAGGGTCAGGATTGGAGTTTGGGGAAAAGAGGGTTGATGATGAGTTCTATCTTTCAATATTAGGAGTTGGCGGGCTGGTGGAATATTCATATGGGAATTTGATTAAGAAGTTAGAAATGTGATATGAAGCTCTGAAGAAATATTGGAATATTTTAAGAATGGATGAATTCACTACAGGGGACGATGCAGGAAGAAAAGAAATATAAACACGAAACTTTGAAGAATATCTATTGTTAGGGTTTAGAAGAAAGAATGTGAGACAACTAAAAATACTATTATAGTTATTCCACAATGCCACAGGACTTCAACAAATGGGAATATATTACATAGGAAAAGGTATACAGATCCTTATAGTAAATGTGAACCAGTACTTAGGGATATGTTAAAAGAAAATGAGGTGCTTTATTAGAAAGTTAGTTCTCTAACAGAAATTTTAAAAGACCACCAAAACTGCTACCTTTTGGTAAAGTTTCCAGGCATTTAGCCAGGCCCTTTCTGATCCTGAGGTTCTATGATTCTATTAGAGGTGGTGAAAACGGGCGGTGAGGAAGAAGAGATAAGATGGTCACTGATGGAGAGGTGGTTTACTGAAGCAAAAAAATGAATCTTTGAATAGATATTCTTAGTTATTACATGCATGAATTATTTTTAAAGCAAAGAGAAACAGTCAATAAAGAGAGTGATAATACAAGAAATCAGGAAGATAATTGAGCAACATCTCTGGGTTAGGTAAACGAATGGAATCAAAAGTACAAGTATACAAGTTACATTTGGCCTGGATGAAGTTCCAGAGTTTAGGAACAGAATGCAGAATTTTTCTTCTTCATAGATGATGTCTGTGTTGCTCGTAACAAAGCCAAAGGGGACAGGTAAGTGAAGGTGCTTTCACGTGATCATCAGCATCCTCAGGACAGCATTAAATGAGGACATCTGTCGACAAGAAAGGATCTGGAATTGTCAAGCTGTTTGAGCCTTGGCAAATAAAGCTACTGAAACACTGAAAGTGCACTGAGATGAAAAGGAAAACCAAATAGAGTTTAAAGATTTTTATTTATTTATTTTTTCCCCCCAAAGCCCCAGTAGATAGTTGTATGTCATAGCTGCACATCCTTCTAGTTGCTGTATGTGGGACGCGGCCGAGGCCGGAGAAGCGGTGCATCTGTGCGCGCCCGGGATCCGAACCCGGGCCGCCAGCAGCGGAGTGCGGGCGCTTAACCGCTAAGCCACGGCCGGCCCCAAATAGAGTTTAAATAATACGGGTTTCTGGGCTGTACAATCCCAATAATGCCTTTCATTAATTTTTAACATGTAGAAGCTGACAAGATGTCTTTAGAAGTGATATAGATTTTTAATTGGCATGGATAAAGTACAAAAATCAATAGCACAAGGAGAAAATTACTGGAAACTGTTGCTCATATGGTCCTTGAAAAGAAGGAGACAGGAGGAGCTTTAAAGCAAGTGGGACCGTTAAAAGCACACTTAGAGAGGTGGTTCAGTACGTATGAGTTTCCTGGCAATATTTCGGGAAATTGTAATCTGCTTGGTAGCAGTAGCGTATTTAAAATAACTATTTTTTTAAATTAAGAAGGTTAAGTTGATGTTCATTGAAAATAGTGTTTGTACTCAATGACGTACCGAAAAACCTCAGATAATTAATTGCCTTACATAGAAAAGAATAATTTAGACTTGAGACAATATTTCAATACTTAGTATAACTTATTAAATTGTTTTTAATCAGGAATAATGCCTATTCAATTAAGAAAATAAAATATTCTTTGTTGTAATGAGCCAAAAATCATTGTAATAATTAAAGAATATCAGCAATGATACCTCTGTTTGCTAAAACAAAACGGAATCAATACATTAATCTTCATTTACAGTAGTGCCCCCTTATCCACGATTTTGCTTTCCACCGTTTCAGTTACCCATGGTCAACCATGGTCAACCGTGGTCAACCGTGGTCTGGAGGCAGATGATCCTCCTTCTGACATGTTGTCAGAAAGTCGATGGCTACACCACAGTGCCTATGTCATTCACTTCACTTTGTCTCGTCACATAGGCATTTTATCATTTCACATCTTCACAAGAAGAAGGGTGAGGAGTACAGTACAGTCATGTGCTGCATAATAACTCTCCAGTCAATGATGGACCACATATACGATGGTGCTCCCATAAAATTAGTGCCATATATAGCCTAGGTGTGTAGTAGGCTATACCATCTGGGTTTGTGTAAGTACACTCTATGATGTTCACACAACGATGAAATAGCCTAACAACACATTTCTCAGAACATATTCCCTTCATTAAGCAACGCATGACTGTACAGTAAGATATTTTGAGAAAGAGAGAGAGACCACATTCACATAACCTTTATTACAGTATATTGTTATAATTGTTCTATTTTATTAGCAGTTATTGCTAATCTCTTACTGTGCCTAATTTATCAATTAAACTTTATCATAGGTATGTATGTACAGGAAAAAACATAGTATATATAGAGTTTCATACTATCTACAGTTTCAGGCATCCACTGAGGGGCTTGGAATGTAACCCCCATGGATAAGGGGGGACTACTGTATATTCTAGTTTAATAAAATGGCAACTATATACATTATTAATAATTAACAAATAAAATGTTTAGTTTTATCCTCTGGAGGATTATGCTTGAAAGTGAAGAAAATACATAGAAATTATACAAAATCCCAAAACATATGTCAGGAGAAAATTACCTTAATATTTTTTGAGGAAAATATGATACAGTAGCTCTATGGCCAATTAAATTTGATAGAAATGTATTGGTCAGCTTCATGTGGTGGAAGCCACTGGGTGTTTGAGATTAATCATACATAGATTCTGTTCTTTTGCTAACTAGCTGTGTAACCTTGTACATTAATAAACCTTTCTGAGATTCAATACCTCTTTCTCTTTGTAAAGTGGTAACAAGATCCTTAAAGTTGTTGAGAAGATTAAATTGTTGCACACAATAAATCTGTGAAAATGTCAAGTATAGTATCTTTCACACAGCAGATGGTAAAAAAAGGTTATCTAATTCCCTTCTTTCTCCCATTTGTCCAAGGTACTTACTTTTCCCCCCTTTCTACAGGGCAAGGGTTGAACAGAAAACAGCCTGTAGAGCCACGCAGCTGGTATATGATCCACATTGCTTTCTTTGTAAGTGGAACCTCCCTGGGCACAGTGCAGTGAGAATGTAGGGACTCCTAGTCAAGGAGGAGGGTGAGAGGAGGATAAATGAGAATAATATGAATCTTTGCAGGTGATATTCGTGTCCAAAATTATTTTTAAATGGAAACTATTGAAATTCATTGTGATGTCAAGTAATCCTTTGGTTTTTTTGGTTGACCTAGAAAGAACATTCAGCATGCCTCAAAGTTAGCACCAGATGTGTTTGCTTGAGGGCTCCTAACATCAAGGCCACTGCCAGAAGAAAATTGGCTGGTTCTGTATTTTTAAAACTATGGTCCCTTTTGGGGGCGCTTTTCTCACAACTGAGAGATGACTCCCTGAGTGGGTTTGTTCTAAAGCCAGCATTCCTAACTCCTCCTCAAAGACAACTAATTGTCAAACTCTTTGAAACTTAAGGGAGGCTCACACATTCAGGCTGCATGCAATCATGTCAAAAAGCCTCTAAACTGGCTCTAACTTCTGTTTCAGAGGTAGGATCACTTGATGATCCTGATGGCAGACTGGGAAAAAGACAAGGGCAAGGGAAATACTCCATTAGCACAGACAGTGCTCTCATTTCTCAGTCCATACTCCAGTACACTTCCAGAATCCGGATATTGGGAATTGAGGAATATGTTTAACGTATGTTAAAAAAAAATGAAATAGGAGCCACCCCGGAGGCGCAAGCGGTTAAGTGGGCACGCTCCGCTATGGCGGCCCGGAGTTCGCCGGTTCGGATCCCGGGCGCGCACTGGCGCACCACTTGTCAGGCCATGCTGTGGCGGCATCCCATATAACGTGGAGGAAGATGGGCACAGATGTTAGCCCAGGGCCAGTCTTCCTCAGCAAAAAGAGGAGGATTGGCAACGGATGTTAGCTCTGGGCTAATCTTCCTCACAAAAAAAGAAAAAAAAAATGACATGTTATCAGTGCAATTGCTGTCCCCATTGATGTTAACTTAGATGTTGTTTATTTTTAACCGAATGTAACATAGTTTCTTAGAATGCTGGCATTTGTCTTGTATAAATGTGCTTTTCAAAATGCAAAGTATTTCAGTATTTTTTAATTAGCTAGTATTATGAATAATATAACATTAATTTTTGATAATTTTAATTAACTAGGAAGTTTCCTCTAGCTATATAGCTAATGACCAAAAAACAAAAACAAGCAGAGATCCTGTTTTATTTCAAGTACTTTTAACTATTCCTGTGTTCAAAAGTATCAATTTGAAATTATTTCATAAGTAATTTTTTGATTGAGAATGTGTAAAGAGTTAAGATCCTAATGAACTTTATAGAACAAAAAGTTGCAAGCCTTGAGTCTATAATACCTGCTTTTCTTTTTAAACTGTGCTCTCCGGAATTTACTTAAACTGTCAATTTTCCTTGATAAATTCAAACATACAGGAGGTATTTTCCCAGGCCAGATTACTTTTAGACCATCTGTTTCTGTGAACTGGGAACCATGAGCTAATCTCTGGCTTGACCCTCACCCCACCCCACATTCCTGTTTCTCATCACTATTTTCCTCATGACCAAGCCAAGTGCCTATTTTATACAAAACTTCTAATTGCTGAAAAAGAAAAGGTGGTCTCTCAGACTTCCCCTCCTGCTAGCTAAAGCTTTCTGTTTTATCCGTGTCTCATTCTAGAAGACTTGACAAAATAAGAAAATAAATAATATTCCTTTTTTTCACTAACTTATCTATACAATAAACACACGAATCAAAATAATGTTCCAGTCAAAATTATGTAACAGTCAAAATTGTGTGACTGTGCTATTCACAAAAGATTTAAGGACAGAAGAGGACATGGCCTGTGGCCTGCGTGGCCTAGTGGTTAAGTGCGTGTGCTCTGCTGCTGGCGGCCCGGGTTTGGATCCCGGGCGCACACTGACGCACTGCTTGTCAGGCCATGCTGTGGCAGCATCCCACATAAAGTGGAGGAAGATTGGCACGGATGTCAGCTCAAGGCCAGTCTTCCTCAGCAAAAAGAGGAGGATTGGCATGGATGTTAGCTCAGGGCTGATCTTCCTCACAAAAAAAAAAATTAAAAAAGAAATGAAAAGGACATGGCCCTTACTAAAGAGTTTTACATCCAAGTGGGGAAGAAAGACAAAGTGCAACAAGATTGGTGTAATTACAGAAATGAACACAAGTTGCCGTAACACCTGATAGTTGGGAGAAGGGAGAAAGTTAATCTCAGGTAAAGATTTGTAGAGATAATCAAATTTATAGTAAAGTTTTCTAAATATATGAGATGGGAACATCAATATTACCTTTGCTCTATAAATAATAGTAGTATTGATGCTAAGACATGACATTATGTGAAAACAAAAATTATAATTTAGCTGTGCACTAGAATATTGAGTGTTGAAGGAATATGCACAAAGCTTAATCAATATAATATTTGCAATTAAAAAGTCATTGAATTTATGTAATATTCCAAGCAGGCCACTTGTACCTATTGAATTAACTCCACAATTCTCAATTATCTGGATGCAGGCTACTAATTGTAACATCTAATTGTTGTGAAAATACCCCTAATGTTTCCTTATCCATTTGATTCTTCCAAATTTCACTGATTGTCTTGAGCTTTTCTTTTTTTTCTTTGTGAGAAAGAGCAGCCCTGAGCTAACATACACGCCAATCCTCCTCTTTTTGCTGAGGAAGACTAGCCCTGAGCTAACATCCGTGCCGATCTTCCTCCACTTTATGTGGGACGCCACCACAGCATGCTTGACAAGCGGTGCCTCAGTGCGCACCTGGGATCCAAACCCAGGCCACCAGCAGCGGAGCGTGTGCACTTAACCACTATACCACCAGGCCTGCCCCATCTCTTGAGCTTTTCTATTAAATCAAATCTAAAAAAAAATAGACCCATGACTCTTTCCATCATTTAGTTAATACAAGGCACCCAAAACACCTTATTTCATGGGTGCTTTTGATCTGAAAATGCTCTGCTTGTAAAGATGCTTTATTTTCCATTATATTTGGATATTATAGTTACCCTTTACCAATTTCTATAATTCAAACTACTTGATAGTCAGAAAAAAAGTCATCTGCTGTTCAAGCTCATTTAATGTTCCAATGTAAGATTTCAATCAGAGGTCTGCAAATTAAGCAGTGGTAACCAATTAGTTTAATTAAGTGGGAAGTGAGAATGCATCATTTACTCTTCGACCTCCATTAGGTTTCTGTTTCCAATAGAGCGGGGAGATTGTATAAAGATGCTGAAGAGGAGAAAGAAGTCGAATACTGCAATTATTCATAGAAACAGCTTACTAACTGAGAGTGAAAAACACTGACCCTTCTCTCTCTCTCTCAACTCTAGACTACCTTGTACATTCCTCCAGGTGTAGGTTTTAAGCTCCTGTTAGATACGGTAGTAAGTGCTACGGTTGTAGTGGAAAGAGAAGTAGAAGCAAGAAGAGTTCAATCATCTTCAATTCGTAATGCACATCACTGTGTTTTCACATTTAAAATATTATTTTGTAGTTTCATCACACTGGTTTTATATACTTCAGGTCTTTAAATAGTGTTAATCATATGCATCACCCCAAGACATTGGCAAAGGAAGTTGTCTTCCACCTAGACTTGTGAATTAGTTTCCTAATGCAGATGTAAAAACTTACCATGAAATTAATGGCTTAAATCACACAAATGTTTCGTCTTATAGTTCTGGAGGTCAGAAGTCTAAAATCAAAGAGACAGCAGAGCTGCATTCCTTTGGGAGACTTCAGGGGAGAAACCATTTTCTTGCCCTTTGTAGTTTGTAGAGACTGTCTGCATTGGCTTGTGGATCCTTTCTCACATTATGCCAAACTTCTGACTCTGATGCTCTTGTTTTTCTCTTGTAAGGACTCTTGTGATTGCACCGGGCCCACCTGCACAATCCAGGATAATCTCTCCATCTCAAATCCTTAACTTGAGGGCCGGCCCGGTGGCTTAGCGGTTAAGTGCGCGCGCTCCGCTGCTGGCAGCCCGGGGTTCGGATCCCGGGTGTGCACCGATGCACAGCTTCTCTGGCCATCCTGAGGCCGCGTCCCACATACAGCACCTAGAAGGATGTGCAACTATGACATACAACTATCTACTGGGGCTTTGGGGAAGAAAAAAAGGAGGAAGATTGGCAATAGATGTTAGCTCAGAGCCGGTCTTCCTCAGCAAAAAGAGGAGAATTAGCACGGATGTTAGCTCAGGGCTGATCTCCCTCACAAAAAAAAAAAAAAAAAAAAAAAATCCTTAAGTTGATCACATCTGCAAGGTCCTATTTACTGTGTAAGGTAATATATTCACAGATTATGGGGCTCAGAGCATAGACATCTTTAGGGGGCCATTATTTAGACTACCACTTACGGTCTTGGATATTACACAACAGGCATAGCAGAAAATGAACCCTCTTATTCTGTTAGGATATGTACATATATTTTCATATCATAGGATCACTCAAGAATAGAAGTAACCATATATTTTACGTGGTTAAACAAAACACATGGCAATATGTTCTCCACTTTAATACCCCTGCCAACTGATTGTACATTTTATGCATGAATAATTCCACTAATAAGTTCATAATGAGCTAGAACACATCTGCTGGGAGCTTATATCCCTCGTAAAAGACTGTGGTTGAGAGTATATCCTTTAGTAGAAAACACTTGAATTTCAATCCTAACTTACTAAGTCTGTGGTGTTAGTTACCTTTATAACTCTTCTAACATTACTTTGTCTTCTTTAAAGTGTACATAATTATATATAACTTACAATTTAAAAGAAGATTGTAAAAATTTCAAAAGTAAATTCTGTTTGTATACTAAAAAATTTCCTCTGAATGGACTTTATGGAGCATTTTTAATACATGTTAATTATTGTTATTAAAATAATTCTCATGCTCAACTCCATTTTCCTTACAAGATCAAGGTAATTCCTCCCTATTGCATTAGCAGGAGAAGTAGGGTGGGAAACCATTTTTCCCCATAACAACTTTTATTCCTTGAGTTTCGTCAAAAACATGGTATCAATTTTTGCAGATAAATTGAGTTCTCTAATGAAATACTAATTTTCTAAAGGATCAAAATTGATGTGAAAAGTAAATGTTCCGATAACCAAATATTTCATCTAAGGAGATTAGGGAGATAAGAGCAATGGAAGACTAAAGCTGGTAGAAGAAAAGAACTAGTGAAAATTATTAGAGCAAAATCAATGATATTGAAAACAGGAAAAAACAGAAAAAAAGAAACAAAGCCAATACATGGTTCTTTGAAAAGATCAATAAATTTCATAAGCCTGTAGCCAGGCTAACCGAGAAAAAGAGAGAAGACACAAATTACCAATATCATAATGAAAGATGGGGTCATCAATGTTGGTAACATAGACATTACAAGCAATACTATGCCCACAAATTTTATAATTTTGATGAAATCGACCAATTTCTTGAAAGAGACAAGCTAGCAAAACTCACACCAGGAGAAATAGATACAATTAATGTGCCTATATTTATTAAAGAAATTAAATCAATAATTAATAACCAGCCAAAAGAGAACTTATCGGGCCAAGATGGTTTTACTCTTGAATTCTACCAAGTATTTAAGGAAGAAATGATGCTGATTCTAATAATCACTTCCAGAAGATAGAAGCAGAGGGAAACTTCCTAACTCATTCAGTGAGGCCAGGATTACCTTAATACCAAAATCAGATAAACACATTACAACAAAGCAAAACTACAGATCAATATCTTTCATGAACAGAGTGACACAAATCCTCAACAAAATATTAGTAAATAGAATCTAACAATGTATAAAAGTTTTATACACCATGATCAATGGGATTTATTCCGGGTATACAAGGATAGTTCAACATTTGAGAATCAATCAGAGTAACCTACCACATCAACAGACTAAAGAAAAGTCATATGATAACATCAATTGATGAAGAAAAAGCATTTTATAATATCCAACAACCAACTGTGATAAAAACTCTTAGCAAATCAAGAATAGAAGGGAACTTCCTCATTTTGATAAAAAACATCATAAAAGCTATAGCTAACATATGTAATGTGAGAATTTGGGTGCTTTACCACTAAGATGAGGAAAACGGCAAGGATTTTCTCTCTCACCATGACTATTCAACATCGTACTGGAAGTCCTGGCTAGTACAATAAATGAAAAAAGAAAAGAAAAGATATTCAGATTATGAAGGAAAAAATAAAACTGTCTCTATGTAGAAAACCCCAAAGAATCAACAAAAAATTTCTCAAACTGATAAGTTACTACAATAAGATTACAAGATGCAGGGCAAGATGCAAAAGTCAGTTGCTGTCATATATACTGGCAATGAACTATTAGAATTTAATATAAAGCTACAGTTTTTACAATTGTACCTAGAAAAATTAAATACTTAGCAGTATACAGGATTTATAGCCAGAAAACTACATAACACTGATGAAAAAAATCAGAGGAGATCTAAATGAATGGAAAGCTATTCCATCCTCATGGATTGGAAGAGTCAATATTGTTAAAATGTCAATTCTTCTCAACTTGATCCCAACCTGAAAGTGAAATTCCTTAGTTAATCTCTTCATAAGAGAGTCTTTTACATTCACAACACATATCAAGGATGTCTTTACTTTCCTCAGATGAATAATTCTCTTGCCCAAATCAGCTTTTGTTTCCTTGTATAAACTTCCACTTATTTATCAAGAATTACCATTTCTACACACAATTCTGAGCCTGAATCCGACTTCCTGCCCACAAACGTTTCTAAAATTCTGAGTGACTTTAGTTGATCAGGAAATCCTTCAGAACAGCAGGTGATGCTGGAGGGGAAAGGAATAGGCTAAAGCTGGTTGCCCACGATGGACAGTGATTCTCTGAGGCCAGTGTCCTGTGAGGTGATCCCACCATCGTGGACTGTCAGTCTCCCTATTTCAGTTCTTAGATTAAAAAAACATATAAGCACATCTCACAAAGAAAATGATTCCTGGGGTGGTTAAGACTGAATACATCTTGAAGATACAAATAATACTTCAATAGCCTTATTATTAGCAATTTGAATGTCTTCTTTACTCTGGAATCAATAGAACCGTTACTGTGCACAATACTGATTGGGTACCTTCCTGATCCTCTTCAGAGACCATGTGAATAAGAATAAGGTCACCTCGATGTCCAGTAGCTGCTTCTTGATTAACAAGAAAATCTAAAAAACGAACAAATAAAAAACAAACAAAAAGAAAATCTCCAAAGCTCCTATTTTAGTAAGAAAAATAAATTATTTCTGCAAGCCTTCCTTCTTCTCCATCTGCTTCCGTAGTAACACAAAGACAGTGGCCTGTACGGCTAGCTTGATTATTATTTTCATTATCATCATCATTATCAGGCAAAGTTTAATCAATTCTTTACAGGAAAAATGCTTTAGTACTCAAAGACACAAAGACCTCTGAGTTTGCATTTCTTTGAAGGTTTCAATGTTGCATTTTCCTTAAAATTTTTAAAAACGTGTATAAATTCTGATAAAGTTGAGAGCAGAATGGAAAATGCCATATTTCCTTTTAGATGCACTATTTCTACTAATAAAGTCTTATTTTGCATTAGATTTACTGGAAGAGTATTGCATTATTCATTTGTATTGACTGATTGTGAGCTGCCACTTATAAATCATCTTTATCTGTGAACTTGTTTAGGCAAGTTCCTCTCAGTTTAAAATGAACAGTTAATATTTTGGACCAAAGTGCAAGAATAGATATTTATCCATATTAAATTTATTTAAAATAAGTTAATCATTTCAGCTTGTAAATAGTCCCTTGGTTTTTGTCACATAAGGTGACCATTATTCTTCTCCATCTTCAACATTCTAAAACTATGATGCAATTGTCTTCATTCAGGTCTTAAATAAAAATATTAAACAAAATAAGACTGAAGACAAGATACTATGCCACATTCTAAAAATATGTGTCTAAGTTAAACAATTATATATCTACCTACCTGTATTATATTCTAACAGTAGGTTCAGCTCCTTTTTAGCCACTAATATTGTCATAAACTCCCTAATGAAATGTTGCCAAAATCTGAATACTTATTCTGTCACATTTCTATTGACTACTAGACTCGTATTTATAAATAAAATATGTTAAGCTGCTATGCCTTGCCATATATGGAAAATATCTGTCATTTTAGTTTTTTGAAATCATTCAAATATTTTCCTAAGATAAACATTGCAAATTGTAATTAATTGATTATAATATTAAGGTCAAGGAGAAAAATTCACTCAAACATATAATGTACATATGTCTCAGTAATCCTTCAATAATCCTTGAATTATTTATCTTCAAAGGATCTCACCTGTAGCAGGCAGAATTTTGGCTCCATGCCCTTCACCACCTGGTATCAAGCCTGTAAATATGTTATGTTACAGGCAAAAGGCACTTTGCAGATACAATTAAGTTTACTGATCAGTTGACTTGAAGATAAGGGTATCATCCTGGATTATAAAGGTGTGTTTAATGCAATCACGTGAGTTCAAAGGATAGAACTCACTCTGTCTGGGTGCAAGGAAAACGTGACAGAAGGGAAAGTAATACATTCAAAGCATCAGGAGGATTTGATACACTCTTGCTGGTTTACAAATAGAGGAAACCAGGAACCTCAGTCCCGCAACCACCAGGAACTAAATCCTGGCAACCAAGTGCATAAGCTTGGAAGTGGATTTTTCTCTTGAGCCTCTAGATCAGAATCCTGCATGGCCAACACCTTTACTTCATTCAGCCTTGTGAGACTCTAAACAGAAGATCCAGCCACTCCGTGTTGAGCTTCTGACCTACAGAAACTGTGAGATAATAAAATCATTAATTTAATCATTTTGTAAATTTGCTAACTTGTTACAGCAATAGAAAACTAATGCATCCATCCTTCTAACTCACTATTAAGTAGAGCTTTTGTCTCTAAATTGTATACTTTATTTTAGTTTTCTAAATTATCCAAAATGACAAATGAATCAAGAAATATTTCTAAAAGTAGAATATTTCACCATAATAAAATAATTTAAATAAGAAAGCCATTTTACTTTAAATACATATTTTTAATATTAGCCAGGGAACTACATTTTGACATTGTTTGAATGTTATTTGATTTTCCAAATAACTAACTTCAAAAATTTTGACTTGAGGGGCTGGCCCCATGGCATAGTGGCTAAGTTTGGTGTGCTCTGCTTCAGTGGCCTGGGTTTGCAAGTTTGGATCCTGGGCACAGACTTATACCACTCATCAGCCATGCTGTGGCCATGACCCACATAGAAAATAAAGGAAGATTGGCACCGAAGTTAGCTCAGGGCTATTCCTTCTCAAGCAAAAAAAGAGGAAGATTGGCAACAGATGTTAGCTCAGGGCCAATCTTCCTCACCAAAAATAAAAATAAAACACCTTTGACTTGATATATCAAGTTCCTCTTTGATAGCCACAAACTACATTTTGGATACTTCTTTGGCAATTGAGTTTACCATGATGTTCAGAATTATACACTTACTTAATCAAATGTATATCTCCTTTATTTTTGAAAGCATTAAAATTTGTGGAAGAAGTGGGAAATAACTAGGCCAATAAAAAGGATATTGATTAGTCTTAACCAGCAATCCTTAGTTGTGTAGTGCACTCTATTCCTTTTATTATTTATGTAATTTTGAAAATCTCTCTCCAATTCTAAAAAAAGACTGTGACATGTTTATTTTATAAAATAAAATAAATTTACCTAATTTTTCTTGAACAATACTGGAGGATTTTATGCTAATTTTACACAATATTTTAGAAGGAGTTTACATTTTTCAACATAAATTTTCCATGTTACAACTATTTTTGAGGAGACAAAGAGAGGGAACAAACACATTTTTACTCAGTTACATTAATTCTCTCATTTAACCTAAAAGTAATTCTCTCCAATGTGTACATTTATTCTCCTTTGAAAAAATGAATACCCTGCAGTTTGGAAGATTTTGGTAGCTTATTTAAATCTCATCCCTGGAAAGATTAGGAACCAACCAGTCTTTATAAACTACAATGTGTCTGATTTCAAAGTTTGTGCTATTTGTACCACAACGAAATGCCTCCAAATTCTCTAGGTTGCCACCAAATTTACTAATATGTAATTTATTCCCAGACCAACATCTGTTTACCCTTATAAAACATAGAATTTTAGGGTTTTAGACTATAAGTTTTTACTTATTAATTTTGGAGCCCTTGCAGAATACTTAGCATATAATCAGTGATAAATTACTGTTTAAAATATTTAAGAATATGTGTATAACAAAATTCCTTTGCTTTTCAAACACTTCTATAATTTGAGTGTAGAGGGAAGTTTCTGCTTTGGGGATCATACATAACTAGGAACTATCAAAGATCTTTCCACTCTATGAAATAATCTAAGTATTTCCTGTCTTATCGGAAGTAAGAGAAAACGACTCCCCACTCGCTACCACTACCACCTTAAAGAAAGAAATCAACAGATGGGAGAGCTGGTCTGAATTGCAGGCAACAAGGAGGAACAAAGTATCCTTGAGCTGGAGCACTAAAACAGAGTATAGACCCGAGGGACAAGGCATGCCATTCTTCTTGAGTTTATTCTAGAAATGGAAGAAGGGTTAAATATTAGAAAATCTTTAAATGGCATTTACTGCATTAATAAATTAAAGAAAGACTATAAGATAGTGTCAAGAGTCAATGAGAACTTATTTGATGAAATTCAGCAACTATACATAAATTTAAAAAATTACTTTTATTAAGAGTAGAATACATTAGTTCAATGGCAGGCAAACGTTTCACTAACAGTATAGATGAAAAATAATAAATCAATAATAATTTTAAATAAAATAAAAAAAACATAAACCATATTTTTAAAGCTGTGGAAGCAACCAGGACCACAGTATATACAATTCTGGAAAGAGAAGAAACTTGCATAGGTGATCTGAGAATTTGAAGCTCTCACTGGTTGAGAGCCTGAGAATTTAGTCCAGGCAGAGGCTGAGGACTACTCGTTGGGGATGGAGAAATAAACCGAACTTTTGGCAATAAGATGAAGTGTAACGAGAAAATTGGATATCAGACAGGTATCCACATGGCTTGTTTTCCCCTCAGGACAGATTCTGAATTCCGTAGCTGTGCTGGACAAGAGGCTTAAAAACTAAAGCAAAATCCTCAGAAAAGTCAAGCAGGATTTCCCTCTTGTGCTTAGAAGGCAAATATCTAGTCAAGAGTGTGTCTCAGGGATTACATGTGAGAGAAAAGCCTCTGAAGGAGTGGTGAATTGACACTGAAAATTCTTATTTTTCCCCCTTTTGAGGAGTTTGCCTAGTTTGACAGATTTGGTGTCTGGCTGGTACCACTTCTTGGGGACCAAAAATCAGGAAAGATTTTAGCTACTGTAAGGGTTTGAAATGTCAAATTGGAGATTTGAGGATTCTCAAAAGCACAGATTGAAGACATTTGCCACATTTATAGCTGTGTCAGTCTAAGCCAAAACTTCTAAAAAGCTATGTAAATTTTTTCAGTTTCTCAGTGTTGAGACATGCCAGGGGCACAATGAAAACAATATGCAGATCCATACGTTAGAATAGACATGGCTATATAAGAGAAAGAATAGACAATACAGGCAGACCTACAAGTAACCCAGATATTGGAATTAGTAGACAAAGACATTGAAATATTTATGATTATTACAATCAAGAAAATAGAAAAAATGATGTAGAAAATAGATGAAAAGTGGGAGAATTGTAACTGATAATTTGAGTAAAAATAGGATCAGCTGGACATTCTAGAACTCAAAAGTACAATATCTAAATTTAAAATTTCAAAATTAAAATTTAAAATTTGAAATACAATAACTACGTTGTTTAACAGCAGATTGAACACAGACATTAGCATTAGTGAAATGAATGCTGGGTCATTAAAAATATCCAAACTGAATCACATTTTCCCTTAAATGAAGGAAAATGCAGGAAATATGATGATCAACCTTCTATATCTATTGTAATCAGAACAGTAAAACAAGAAAAATAAAGTAAAAGCATAAAATTTCTAAAAAAGGAAATAAAACTATCATTGTCTGTAGATTTTATCATTAATAATAGAAATTACAAAGAATTTATTGAAAATAATGGAAAGTTTTAAGTCAATATAATAATAATGCACCATATACCAGCAAAAATGTAAAATATACTTTAAAACTTTCTCCACTTATTTGCACAACATACTTACAAATAAATCTTACAAAAATTGTGAAGTCTAATTATTAGGAATTTATACAATTTTTTGTAAAGAGGTTAAAGAAGACCAAAATCATCAGAAAGATATTGTATATTTATGAATAGGAAGAGTTAATTTTGTAAGAATATCAGTTTTACACAATTATTCTATCAATATAGTCCAATTCCAATCATATTGTCCAAAGAATTTTCTTGTACCCTAAAAAGCTGATTGTACACATTTTTAATGATGAGCAATGGGTCAAAATAGCCAATATTTCCCATCTGTTCTTCAGATTTTATCACACTGTGATAAATAGAAAGCTGGATTTTTTTATTGTAAATCAAAAATAGTATTTGATATATTAATATATTTTATTTCCAAGTACTTTTGGGGAAAAATAGAGTCTATTGGTAAGATTTTTAAAGCTTTAAGTTATGTTTGAATTCCGTTTAACCTTGTTTTGAATATAACATCCTCTAAATCTGGTTGCATTCATGATGGAGGATCAAAACTGAGATGATTATAAATTTTTGTGTTGGTAGTTTGCTTAATTGAATTTTGCAAAATCATCGGTTTGGTGTTTCTATGTACTTTTAGAGTTATTTCATGAATTCAATTGAGATTTTTCTCTTCCAATAACAATGTTACTTTTAACACTACAGTTTCAGCGTGAGAAAATAATATAGTTCATCTAGATTCCGAATGTATTAGCATTTCATGTTTTGGGTGCTTATATTTAAAGCCAGATCACTTTAACAGTTAACGAATTACAATTCATCACTCAAATATTGTCTACAGTCAGTAGGAAAGACAGAAAATAAATGAGGTCAAACTGAAAAACTTGAGAAATCTAATTGAGATCTTTTCCTTGAGCCAATACCAAAGTAATGTTCTCTCAACCTTTTATAATTAAAATGTAATATTGTATGGAGCAGTGCAATCAAACAGCAAAGCAGATGGTAGCAGAGGAGATAAAAATTAATCCTTAGCCACTTGTTGAGTCATGAGCTGTGGTTTCAATTATAAAGAAGCATTATTGTAAAGTACCCAATTCGCTAATGGAAATACTCCAAGGTCCCCCAAAGTCGATCACGGACTGAAAGTGTATGTTGTCTTACCTATAAAATTTAGTGCAATCTAGGAAATATCATATTGAATGTTCATAAATTATATCTCATGTAGCCATATAGCTACCATTATAGGCTATCCAGATAACACATTTGATTAGATCGCTCTTTGTTTTAGAATTCTTAAGTGAATACCTATTCGATTACAGCAGGGTTTCTCCACTTGGGCACTATTGGCATGTTGGGTCAGACATTAAATTTTGTGTATTATAAGGCTGTTTAGTAGCATCCCTTGTTTCTATCCACTAGGTGCTATTAGCAACCCCACCTCAAGTTGCAATAGTAATAAAAAAATGTCTCCAGACATTGCCAAATTTCCCCTGGAGGGCAAAATTACCCCCAGTTAGAAACCACTCACTTAGAGCATAAACTTGTAGTTATTTAGCATAATATCAATACTTGTGGTAACTTGAACTCATTTATTATCATTCCCTTCCCAGCTTTTTGCTTCATAAACACTAATCCCTCTCTGTTTTTCTGCATACACCTTGTAATTTCCAACCTCTATGTTTTTGCTTCTGCTGTCCTTTCCATCAAATCTATCTTTGTGACCACTTCTAATAGTGATGCCATATAAGCTTCTTTTAGAACTTGACCCAAAAATAATCTCCAAAGGAAGTTTTTCCTAACGTGCCAAAGTGCTTTGCTTTGGGGCTGCTTTACTGCCCTGGGTCTTTCTCTGACTTTGCACTTACCACATTGCAGGCAAGGTTGAGCAGAGAAAGGAGTAACCCAGGTCATTTAACCCAAACATCTAGCTCCACAGACAAATTCTGGATGTTATTCTAATAAAGAATTGTGGAAGTAAACCAGAAAGATGCTTTGCCAGCAATATTTATTGTTAAACTATTCTCTATTTATCTATTTACCGATCTATCGATCAATTGATCTATCACCTATCTACCTACTTTATCTATCTATCTATCTATCTATCTATCTATCTATCTATCTATCTATCTATCTATCTACTTCTCTCTCTACCTATCTACCTACCTATTTATCTGCCTGCCTGTCTGTTTGTCTTTGTCTGACTGTCCCTCCATCCATCCACCTATCTACCTATAATCTATCTATATACCTATCTATCTAACGATCCATCTATCTATCATATATCTATATCTTTCTGAGTGTAATTGCTTCTAGTTACAGACAGTGATGGTGATGCTATATACTCATATACTGATGCACTCATGCATACCATGCTCACACCCATACACTCATGCATACCCATCCCAGGCATCAAGTCATAGGGCAGGGCTCTGGGCGCCTGTGAGGATTTGCACTCATCCCCCAGGTATTCCCATGCCCTAGGGAATACAATGTTAAATAGTAAATGAAACACCATGACAAGTAAGGAAAGAAACCTTAGAAAAAGGAGAGCACTCTTTTCCTGTTTTTTTATTTTTTGAGCAAGGGGCTCCACATTTTATTTTTTACTGGGACTCACAAATTATGTAGGTGGACCTGCTTCCAGATGTATGAAAGTTTCACTTCTGTTCAATAAGAACAATCAGAACATCATCACCACTTAAGCTCTCTTATTTGCAATTTTTTTTTGTGAGACCACTAAAGTGCTTATTTAAGTGTTTGAACTTTGAACCCAGACTTTGAAGATTATATAATATATAAACAGGTAGCAGTACCACACAGTTCATGATCTTTTATGTTCAATATTAAGTTTCTAATTTTTAATAGATAGCATCTAAATTGAATGAACAACAGTTGTGTGGACCAACATAAATGTTTCGATAAGAAAAATCCTAGTTTGAGATGTTATCTTTTAAATTTTTGTAACTCAATCTGATTTATATGACTCTATAGGGCTCCCTATTTTACTCGCCAGCATTGCAAAGGTTCAATTCGTGAAAACACTAATTCTCATTAGTAAGTCACAAAATGTGACATAAAATGAGGAAATGTAATCTTGTAATTGCTAGACAGCTATTAAGCCTACATGAAAAATTAACATCATTATATAAAAAATTAGGGTAAGAAATAAATAAAAATGCCAAAAAAGTGCCTTGTTTCTTAATTATTTTAATAACATTTGATTATTTCACATTTTGTTCATTCTCATTAAGATCTTTTCCTTTTTAAAATCTCACATTCATTTTGTATTTGCTAAGCCAATAATGCACACAAAATCAGGTAGCTGTTAGGGACTAAAAATTATTTTCTCACTTCAGCTATAATAAGGTTACAGCATGCAGTATTTGTCCTTCCGTGACTGGCTTATTTCACTTAGCATAATGTCTTCCAGGTTCATCTACATTGTCACATATGGCAGGATTTCCTTCTTTCTAAAGGCTGAATAACATTCCATTGTATGTATATACCACACTTTCTCTATCCAGCCATTCATCAATGGACATTAGGTTGTTTCCATATCTTTTTGTGTGTGTAGGTGAGGAAGATCAGCCCTGAGCTAACACCCATACCAATCCTCCTCTTTTTGCTGAGGAAGACTGGCCCTGGGCTAACATCACGCCCGTCTTCCTCCACTTTATATGGGACACCGCCACAGCATGGCTTGACAAGCGGTGCCTCGGTGCGCGCCCGGGATCCGAACCCTGGGCCGCCAGCAGTGGAGCGCGTGCACTTAACGGCTATGCCACTGGGCTGGCCCCTGTTTCCATATATTAGTTATTGCAGGGAGTTACTGTTCTACGGGTATGAAGTTTCGGTTATGCAAGATGAATAAGCTCTGCTCTACAACATGGTGCCTATAGTTAACAACATTGTATTGTGCACCTAACCTTTAAGAAGGTAGATCTCATGCTAAGCATTCTTACCATAATAAAAAAGAAAATAAAAACCAATCAATAAATCAATAAAAATACCAAGAGTTTTGGTATTTATTTCTTTCAATAATCTTTCTTATCTCGATAATATGTTTTGTTCTGAAATCTGCTTTGGTCTGATACTAATATAATCACTCCAACTGCTCCTCTCCCCTCATGTCAACACCCCCCTCGTGTCAGCCTGGTGTAACTCTTTCCATACTTTTACTTTTAACCCACTTGTGTTTTAATACATAAAGTCCGGTTCTTGTGGGCAGCATATAGTTGGGTTGTCTATTATATTTTCAATATGAATATTGCGTGCATATTTTAAATATTGTAATTTCTAGAAAGAAGTTTTGTGTTATTTTTGAGTTTCTGTGACTTATTTTATTTCTTCTTAGTAAATGTCTTCTTTTCACCCTTCTGTTAGTCCGCACTCTTAGGAAACTCTTGTCTGGATTGTTCAATGCAATTTCCTCTCTCTCAAGGGTTACCTTGAAATTAGTCGAATTCTTCTTTGTTCAGTCATGGGTATAAGATTTCTTGGCAAGTCTTGGAATCCTGGGATTCCTCTGGAAGTGATAGACCAGGAGTCTGGGAAATCATGACTTTCTTATTCTTCTTTATAGATAAAAAGCTAGGTGGCACTTACTCGTTTGCTGGGATTGGAGAAGGAACTCTATTTCTAACCAGCATCTTCAAGGGCAAGCAGGAGAAAAATACACACTTTCTCGCTAGTCAGTCAAGGAATTCAGCCCCAAATTCAGACCTCCTTAAGACTACGAGAGACCATTATAGAGTAATCTACCTTTCTAAAAAAAGCAAATTCTCAAAGAAATTAACAAATTTAAGCCAAGACATGGTAAATGAATTATAGCATGGCAATAAGTTAATTCCAAGAACGTGAGAATGTTCAGATTAAATTATGCATCAATGCACATCATTACATTGCTAAGTAAAGGGCCAAAATGCTTATAATTATATCAATAGGTAACAAAAATATTTGTGCTAATGACTTACAAAATTCTAATTAATTATAATTATAAAAAGCTCTACATAAAATAGGACACACTGCCAAATATGTGTTGGATAAACAAGGCAGGCTAAAGCTAAAAATTATCTGTATATGAAGGTCAACTGTATAGAGATTTTTCTAAGAAGATACCTGGCATCCTGATGTGAAATAGCCAAGAGGCCCTGGGGAGGGGACCCCGTAGATATCTTCGAAATTTTATTTTAGGTCCAGAGAAGGGAAAAGTCCTGATCCCTAGCAGCCTGTTGCTGAGCAACCTGATTTTCCTGGGTCACTTAGTAACATTCTGGCTTGTTCTTCTCCAAAGGATATTTTAATATTAAATATCTACATTTAGGTAAAACCTTCTAAAATTGTACTTCAACACTAAAACTCATATAAATTTAAATAACACTTGTGCCTTTCAAAATACAATCTAAATAAGACTGTAGGCAAAATCACAAGGGCCTGTATTTCTTTTAATTTTTCTTTTTTAATTATCTTTTTGTGTGTGTGTGAGGAAGGTCAGCCCTGAGTTAACATCTGTCGTCAATCCTCATTTTTTGCTGAGGAAGACTGGCCCTGGGCTAGCACCTGTGCCCATCTTCCTCCATTTTATATGGGACGCTGCCACAGCATGGCTTGACAAGCGGTGCGTTGGTACTCGCCCGGGATCTGAACTCTGGGCCGCTGCGGCAGAGCACACGCACTTAACTGCTATGCCACCGGGCTGGCCCCTCTCCTTTTAATTTTATTGTCTAGTATGGCATAAAATTATTTTTAACCTTGTAATTCCATGTTTTATATTCTATGATATCCCCTAAGAGGATATAAACTATTTATTCTCTATTTTAAGGTAAATATTACCCTGGACGTAAACAGAATATCAATTCTATCTATTTGGGGAAAAAATCTTAATTCTAAGATACTTTAACTAAAAGTAAAAAAAGACTACTAGAGACCATTACTGACGATGTTTTAAAATATATTTATAATTTTATAGAGAAGCCTTTTTCAACACTCAAATTCTTTTTATCCAGTCAGCCACCCTATGCCTTTTAATTGGGGCATTTAGTCCATTGACGTTTAAAGTAGCTATTGATAAGTATGTACTTACTGCCATTTTTTAAATTTTTTATTTTTTTTTTCCTCAGTGTTTAAGTAGTCCTTCTCTGTACCTTACTTCTTCTATACAGAATTGATGGTCACTTTAGTTTGACCTCTGTCTGAAAGCTGTACTCTTTAACTACCCTCCTCCCTCCTTTTATGTTTTTGATATCATATCTAACCTCTTTTTTGTGCATTTGTATCCATTACGTTCTAATCGTGGAAATAGATAATTTTTCCTATTTGTGGTCTTCTCTTTTCCCCTTAAATCAGTCCCTTTAATATTTCTTGTAACACTGGTTTCTTGGTGACAAACTCCTTTAATTTTTGCTTATCTGGGAAAATTTTGATCTCTCCTTCCATTTTGAACGATAACCTTGCCGGGTAGAGTATTCTTGGCTGTAAGTTTTTTCCTTTCAGCACTTTAAATATATCGTGCCATTCTCTTCTAGCCTGTAAGGTTTCTGCTGAGAAGTCAGCTGATAGCCTTATGGGGTTTCCTTTGTATGTAACTTGACATTCTCTTGCGGCTTTTAGGATTCTCTCTTTATCTTTAATTCTGGACATTTTGATTATGATGTGTCTTGGTGTGGGCCTCTTTGGGTTTATCTTGTTTGGGGCTCTCTGTGCCTCCTGTACCTGGATGTCTGTTTCCTTCCTTAGGTTAGGGAAGTTTTCATCTATTATTTCCTGAAATAGATTCTCTGCCCCCTTGTCTCGCTCTTCTCCTTCCGGGACACCTATAACACGGATGTTAGTGCGCTTGATGTTGTCCCAGAGGTCCCTTAGACTGTCCTCACTCTTTTTAATTCTTTTCTCTTTTACCTGTTCACCTTGGGTAATTTCTTCTAGTCTTTCTTCCAGCTCACTGATCCGTTCTTCTGTATCCTCTACTCTGCTTTTGAGTCCCTCTAATGAGTTTTTCATTTCCAGTATTGTATTCTTCATTTCTGATTGGTTCTTTTTATATCTTCCATTTCTTTGTTGACATTCTCACTGAGTTCATCTATTCTTCTCCCCAGATCAGTGAGCATCCTTAACACTCTTAGTTTGAACTCTCTGTCAGGTAGGTTGCTCATTTCTGTTTCACTTAGTTCCTTTTCTGGGGTTTTGTCCTGTTCCCTTACTTGGAATGTATTCTTTTGCCTCCTCATTTTGCCTCTTTCCCTGTGCTTGTGTCTCACGTATTAGGTAGGTCAGCTACGTCTCCTGCTCTTGGATAGGTGACCTTATGTAAGTGATGGCTTAGGAGGCTTCCAGTGTGCTTCCCTCAGTTCTCAATGTTCCAGGGGTGGCCCCTATGTGGGCTACGTGTGTCCTTCTATTGTGGCCTGTTAGCTCTCCCTATAGGCGCCCAGGAGGCTGAGTTATGCTCCTGGCCAGCTGTTGTAATGCTCAGCTGCTTGTAGTTGTTGTGGGCCCTTCAGTCTCTTTATCAGGTGTGGGGAGCCCCAGCACAGTTGGCTGTAAGTTCTAATACCACATTTGTGTTGCAGTATTTCTTTTAAGTGAATAGGCCCCCAGTGTGGCAGGTTGTTAGGCTCAGGGCCTTAGAATTGCTGTAAACCTCTAGCCTATTAGGTCTCTTGTCAGCTCTCTGAGGATTGCAGCTGGGTGGGGCTGGCCTCAGGCACAGGAGCACCCAATTGTTTCAGGCTTTGGAAGGTGGGGCAAACCTCCTATGTGGGTCTTTGAGAAGCACAAGTCTTCTGCAGCTGACAAGCCCTGCCGCCCAGAGGTCCACACACACAGTCAACACAGTCCTGCCCCATGTGAGCGCCCCGACCTCCCCAAGCGGACCCAGTCTCTCCACGGCGGGAGCCCCACACACTCCGCTACCGCCCCACACTCTCCACCTGCTCCTTGTGCACACCCTGCCCCGCTCAAGTCAGCTCAGTTGCCAGGCTGCAGAAAATCCAGTCACCAATCTATGCAGGCCCACACGTTGCCTGAGGGCTTGTTGTTAGGTGGGGCCAGTCTCTAGGGTGGGCTGCCTGCCTTGGCTGAGCTGGATTAAATCGGTGCTCTAGCGGGTGGAGCAGACCCTGGGCTAGCAGGTCTCAGGGAGAACTCCAATGGCGTCTGTGTCAGCACGCTCACACCAGGCCACAACAATGGCCGCCGCCAATGTCCCAGTCCCTGGAGAGGTCTCACCCCTCACCGAGATGCACTCAGGGCCTATTAGGTGAGTCTCTTCTCACCAAAGCAGTGTGCACCTTTCTTTCTGGTGATTTTAGGATGCTTTCTGGAACGGGTGAGTTTGTGCGCGGGCCCTTTAAGAGCCAGTTTTAGTTTCTTTGTGAGCCGGGTTTTCTGGGGGTGCTCCCCAATGCTTTAGTAGCAGGCAAGGTCAGATATTATGCCACTGGTGTCGATTGTGCTGGGTCCACAAAATGCCCACAGCGGGGGCGCTCCCCGGCTCAGGACCCCGCGCCTCCAGGGAGGCTGCGTACCTGTGAGCTGCTCCCGGCGGCCGTGACGCTGGCGGCTTGTGAAGGCGGCGTTTTTCCTCTCCGGAAGGGAGTCTCTGCCTCTTCCACCCCAGTTAGGATTGTCTGTTGTTGCAGGAGTTCCTCTCATCCAGTTTTCAGTTCTGTCTCAGGGGTAATTTTTCCACGAGTAGTTGTAAATTGGCTGTGTCCACGGGAGGAGGTGAGTTCAGAGTCTGCCTACGCCGCCATCTTGACTCCGCCTCCTCAAATTCTTATTTTAAAAAATATTTTACTGGAGTCTGCCCAGTGGCGTAGTGGTTAAATTCACGTGCTCTGCTTTGGCGGCCCAGGGTTCGTGAGTTCGGATCCCGGGCACGAACTTACACACTGTTCATCAAGCCATGCTGTGGCGGTGTCCCATATACAAAGTAGAGGAAGATGGGCATAGATGTTAGCTCAAGGACCATCTTCCTCAAGCAAAAAGAGGAAGATTAGCAACAGATGTTAGCTCAGGGCCAATCTTCCTCACAAAAAAAAAAAAAAAACCTTTTTACCAAATGTTCTTCTTTTGGAATGTGGCATAATTATATCTGTTTCTAGAATCAGACAATATTATGGGGGAAAGCAGCCTTATTTCAAATCTAGATAATCTGTCATGGAGAGCCCTTCAGGTTAGTGTTTCTCATCTTGCAAGCATGGTTTTGCAAAAGGGGATGAAAGACTAGGGTAAGAAACAATTCATTTGCCTCAAATTTTATTAAAAACATTTAGGTCAATTATCTCATGTCCCTTATCCATCAAACTACAATATAGGGAATGCTATTAAAAATAGTTATTGCAAAAAATACTGCCCACCCTCTTAGATGCTTTCTTCAATACACTGATGGTTTTTACTTAATTTCTCAGATTAATTGAATTTTGTCTAGTAGGCTTATTTTTAGGATGTATATGAGTATCTTTGGAGAGAAGCTTGTTCAATTATAGTTGCATGTAAACTTTTGAATTATTTATATCATCTTTCATGAGGATGCAAGATATTGCTTGTGTCCATTTCCAGTGGTGGTGAAAAACGATCTTAGAATTCATGTAACAACACAATTAAGGATATGTTAATGTATAACAACCCCAGCCCATTCACCCTCCCGTACTGGAGCACTTTTTAAAAGTGAGATTGAAAATAAAAGAGGTTAATATCTGTGACAGCATTAATTTAAATGGTCAATTAAATTAAATTTAAATTTAATTAATTTAAATTTAAATGATGCTTTCTGTTTTGCATTTATAAAAATGAGATCATACAGTATGTGAACTTTTGTGTCTGGCTCCTTTCACTTAATGTCATCAAGATTCATTTATATTATAGCACGTATCACTACTTCATTTTTTTATGGCTAAGTAGTATTCTATTGTACGGCTATACTACATTTTCTTTATCCATTCATCAGTTGACAGACATTTTGATTGTTTCTAGTTTTGGATACTATGGAAAATGCTGCAATGAACATTTGCATACAAGTTTTTGGGCATGTTTTCATTTCTCTTGGATATGTATGTAATAATGAAATTGCTTCATTGTATGGTAACTCTTCGCATAACATTTGAGGAACTGCCACACCATTTTCCAACATGGCTGGACCATTTTACAACACCACTAGAAATGTATGAGGGTTTCATTTCTCTTCAACCTTGCCAACATTTGGTATTATCCATCCTTTTGATACTAACCATCATAGTGGATGCAAAGCGATATCTCATTGTGGTTTGGATTTGCATTTTTCTAATGGCAAATGATGTTGAGCATGTTTTTATGTGATTATTGGCCATTTGGATATCTTTTTTGGAGAAATGTCTATTGGAATCCTTTGGTCATCTATTAATTGGATTACAATATTTGTTTTTGTGTTGTTGCACTGTAAATGTTCTTTATATATTCTGGATACTAAATATGATTTTTTTCTTCCATTCTGTGGGTTGTCATTTTATTATGGCTTCTTTCAAGATTTTCTTTTTGTCTTTGATTTTCTGCAGTTTGAATATGATATGCCTAGGTACAGATTTTTTGGCATTTAACTTGCTTGGTATTCTCTGAGATACCTGGGTCTGTGGTTTAATGCCAATAATTAATTTTGGAAAATTCTCAGACATTGCTTCAAATATTTATTCTATTCTTTTTCTCTTTCTTCTCCTTTTGTTATTCCAATTACATATATATTAAACTTTCGTAATTGTCCCACACTTCTTGGATATTGTGTTCCATCCTTTCTTTGCTCTTCAGTTTGGGAAGTTCCTATTGACCTATCTTTAAGCTCACTGAATCTTTTCTCAGCTGTGTCCAGTCTACTAGAGAGCCTATTAGAGGCGTTCTTTATTTCTATTATAGTGTTTTGATTTCTACCATTTCCTTTTGATTCTTTCTTAGAGTTCCCAACTCTCTGCTTACATAACTCATGTTTTCTTCCATGCTGTCCACTTTTTCCATTAGATCCCTTAACATATTAATCATAGTTAATTTAAATTCCTTGTCTGTTAATTCCAAATGCTCTGCCATATTTCAGTTTGGTTTTGTGGCCTGTTCTGTCTCTTAAGACTGTGTTTAGCCTTTTAGCATGCCTTCTAATTTTTTGTTGAGAGCCTGACATGATATACAGGGTAAAAGAAATTGAGATAAATAGGCCTTTAGTGTAAAATTTTATGTTTATTTGGTTAGGAATTATACTGCAAGTGCTGTTTGCTATAGCTGTAGGTGTCAGAGGCTAAAATTTCCTCCAGTGTTCTTGTTTTTGTCTCCCTTCTTGGTTTTGGGTTTCCTTAGAGACTCTTTCTTAAATAGGATTTGAGCTACACCAAATTATAAAGTTTAATGAAAAATTGTTGTGGCCAGCCTGGTGGTGTAGCAGTTAAGTTCGCGTGCTCCACTTCAGTGGCCCAGTGTTTGCAGGGTCGGATCCTGGGCACAGACCAACACACAACTTATCAAGCCATGCTGTACCTGCGCCTCGTATAAAGTAGAGGAAGATGGGCAGGGATGTTAGCCCAGGGCCAAGCTTCCTCAGCAAAAAAGAGAAGGATTGGCAACAGATGTTAGTTCAAGGCTAATCATCCTCAAAAAAAAAAATTGTTAAAAAAAAAACTTTGCTGTGGTACTTGGTAAATTGATTAAAGTAAAGATTGGCAAAATGGAAATTGGCATTAAATTAATTAATTATAATTAATTTAGAATAAAATATTAAATTCAAAATATAGAAAATAAAGTAGTATTTAATCAAATGATTTTAAAATCTAAATTTAATATTGTACTAGATACTGTAATTAAATAAAACAATTCTGTATATTTTTTAAAGCTGTACAATCTACACACTTCTCTTTTGACAGTATAAATTTGTGGTCCTGATAACATATATTTTCCTATATGTGTCATGAACAGTAACCAATATTGAACATTATTTACAAAGCAATTAAACGCTTTTGTTAAATTTTAAAGTTAGTATATGTGCTAAGTCAGTTGGATTGTCCATTTGATAAAATGATCCTTTGATGTATTAATTTCCAACAAATTGGTTTCTGGCAAATGGGCTTTTAACAAATTTGGCCAGATCAGAATATAAAGGAATGTTGGAAGTGTCTCATAGTCAATTTTTGCACGGACACCAGATGAGTGTTTCTGACAAAGGGTTGAAAGCATTTCCATGTTGGGATGGAACTTATTTTTTCTTTTGCCTTCTCCGGTTATAACATCATGAGATACATAAACACGACTATATATACATGTATTGTACTGTATTTTCATATTTAAGCAAAATAGTAAGGGAGAAAGATAATTGAGGAGGAAAGTGAAAGGAAAGAAGAGGGGGGAAAAAAGAAAGGGTGAATAATAATAGGAAAAAACAGGAGTTCTAAACAAAGGTAAATCAGACAGGGGATTTGCATTTGCTATTTAGTCTCCATTTTTGGAGACAGGCTATCTATCTTTTGATCAACACACAGCAACTTTGGTAGTACCTTGCAAAAGAATAATGCTCTCATTCTTCTAGTTCCCCCTACTCCCATGAGAAGGGTAAGTAGTTTATAAAGTGGTGTCAAAGATCTTAAAGATTAAGATTTTTATTCTGACGCTAAAAGAAACATGCATACGCATACATACACACACACAGATAGAACAGATAAACATAAAAATGTATTCTATATAAACATCAGTATCAATAAATATTTTCAGTAAAAGAAAAAGAGATAAAAGTATAAAACCAAAGAGTTAATTTTAAAAACCTTACAATTTTAAATTTGAATGGAAATACTATGAACTCCTCATGTATTTTCTCTTAAAACTAATATTTCCTACTTTGGTCAATAGAAAATACATATGCAAATGACCAAATTTAGTCACTCTGACAACTCTTTTAGTTGTCTATTGCTGTATTACAAAAAAAATTAGTGGCTTTAGACAATGAACATTAACTTGCTCACAAACCTGAGGGTAGAAATTCAGGAAGGGATCACCAGGGATGGTTCACCTCTGTTCCACATAGTGTTGCCCGGGCAGCGTGGTAGATGCCAGAGGATCAGCTCAAATGGCTGGTGGAGTTCCTGGGATGGGAACATCTCTTTCTTTTCATGGTCATTTTATACATCTGGATCCTTGGCTGTTCTTCACATGGTTTCCCTCCCCACATGGAGTCTTATCTTCCAGGGCTTTTCTCTTCAGACAGATAGCCCAGACTTCTTTAAGAGTGACAAGTCTCCCAGAGGACAGACAATGAAAACTACAAGCGTAGGTCCAGAAGTCACAAAATGTCACTTCCACCAGTCTACAATGGTTAAAACAAATCACAGGGCTAGCGCACACACAGTGGCAGGGGAAATAGACTCCACCTCTTGATGAGAGGAGTAATAAACATCATCACAAAAGGGCATACACAATGGAAGGAATTGCAGACCCCACCTTTGGAAACAATCTACCACAACAACAAAACAGCAATGAAAACTTCTAGCATCAAATTTGGGCCCACAAGATACCATTCCCACTAAAAGGAACCAGGATTTTTGGATGAGTGGCCAAGCCTAGATGTAGGCAGAAAATGCACAAAATAAATTTGGAATATCTTAACACATCAGAAAGCAAAGAAACAATCAAAGAGTATAAAGAGAGAGGCAATCATATAGTATATGCCTCTCGATGTGATGCTTTAAAAAATACAGAGGCAACATAAAATACATTCTTTCAAAAAATTAATTTTGAATCTGTTCAAACTTCTAATTATAACCATTAGCTTAAATGAAATTCAGGAGTCAAAGGAATATGTTATAGAATAGTATTTATCCAAAGAACTTGAAAACACCAATGCGTAAAGATACATGCACCCCTGTGTTCATTGCAGCATTATTCACAATAGCCAAGACTTGGAAGCAAGCTAAGTGCCCATCAAGGGACGAATGGATAAAGAAGATGTGGTATATATACACAATGGAATACTACTCAGCCATAAGAAATGATGAAATCCAGCCATTTGTGACAACATGGGTGGACATTGAGGGTATTATGCAAAGTGAAATAAGTCAGAGGGAGAAGGTCAAATACCATGTGATCTCACTCATTAAGTAGTAGATAATAACAACAATAAATAAACACATAGAGACAGAGATTGGATTGGTGGTTACCAGAGGGGAAGGGGGGAGGGAGGAGGACGAAAGGGATAATTCGGCACATGTGTGTGGTGATGGATTGTAATTAGTATTTGGGTGGTGAACATGATGTAATCTATGCAGAAATGGAAGTAGAACGATGTACACTTGAAATTTACACAATGTTATAAACCAATGTTACTGCAATAAACAAAAAATTAAAAAAAAAAAGAATAGCAGCTTAATATCAGGCTAATTTGTGTTAGAAGCTAAGCTTTATCTTTTATTGGCTCTATAACTTTGAGAAAATTATTTTACACAGACTTTAATCCCTCAAAAGTAAAATGGAGGTAAGAAGAGATTATTTTATGAACATATACTATATACATATGAAAAAATAAAAATTATATAAAACAGTGATTGGTATAGCAATGCTACCCAATAAAAATGCATTCCAATTTTCCCTCTCCTCCTCCCGCTGACATACTTATTAATTCCAATAGACAATTTCTGTTGGAATTGGCTGTGGTTCCTAGCAAAAATTAATCCCTGTTAATTGTTCTTCATTAATAGAATGATGCAGTAAGCAGATACTTCTAAAAAGTAAATCCTTTGTTGATATGAAATGAATGACTTAATAATGGTCTCAACAAAATTCAAAGATTTATCAGCAAGCAGAGAAAAACCTGCCCCAGCTTCTACCACCCCATTGAACAATCTATCTACTTCTTTGCTTCTATGCTCTACTTTCTTTCCTGGTACTTTAGATGGATTCTCCATGCTGTTTAGCAAAGACCATTACCTCCACTTGTGTACCGAATCCCATCTCCTCTCACCTGCCTAATGACACCGCTTCCACAATTCTCTCTACTCCCCTCTGATTCATTTTGTGTTTTCCCTTTTTTATAATGGATTATTTTCTATCGGTAGACAAACATTCTGATATTTATCGTATCTTAAAGATAAAGCTCCATTGACTCTACTTCCATTTGCCTATATTTCCCATTTCACTTTTTCCATTTATATCAAAACTCTCAAGACTTGTTTCTGGTCAGTGTGTCCATCTTAGTTTCCCTTGTGGCTTCATCTTCATCTTCCCAACTTTTTAATAATTGAAAGCTCCAGGACATCAACCGTGACCATCTTTTACACACTCACTCCTTTGGTTATCTCAAGTCATCTGATAGCTTTAAATATTATCTAAATGAAAACCATTCTGTATGTACAAAGTCTTCTGCCCTGAACTGCAGACCTGGATATTCAGTTACCAGCTGCATATCTAATCAGTATATGAAAATTACAATATAAAAACCTGAGCTTCTGGTTCCCCTGCCTTCAAATATGCTGTTTCCACAATTTTTCATATTTCAGTAAATGGGAACTCCATTCTTCTAATTGTCCAGATCAAAATTTTTTAAGTAATTATTGATTCCCTAATTTGTCTTGTGCTAACATTTAATCTATCACAAATCCTATTTATCTACCATCAATACATAACTTAAAATCAAAACAACTCTCAAACTCTCTATGGTAGAGGGTGTTTTAATATCCCTCCCAGATTTCCTCTGTGAGGTCAGCAGTAAACCCGCAGCTTCTGTTAGTGTTGCCCTCAGCTGACTAAGGGAGGTAGTATTACTGAATACATTAGATCTCTTCTACTTCCTAGATGGCCAAAACCAATACTTACACATAGAGGTATACAACATCTCTGAAATATGCTTTTACCCTGCAGACCTTCCCCTCTATCAGGCCAATGACGGAGCTTATCAGCTACCATATTTTTGCTTAGTTTTCTCCCTCCTCGATCATACTTCACTGCATACGTTAAAGGTTTTTGTTTGTTTTCTGTCCTGAAAACATTACTTCAGCAAATCAAGCACACCAAATCTCTATCTCTTATCTAGATTATTGGAATATCTTTCTTGCTTGTGTCCTTGCTTCTACTCTTGCCATTCTAGTCTATTGTCAATACAGTATTCAGAATATTCTGTTAAAAAAAGAAGACAGATAATTTTATTCCTCTATTCAAAATATTCCAATGGCTTCCTACATTACTCAAGACAAAATCCTAAGTAAATAACTTGGCCAAAAACTATGGCATTATCTGAGCTCTGCCTCCTCCTTACCTCGCTCACTTCACTGCATAGTATACTCTCCCTGGCTCACGACATTTCAGTGATTCTGGCCTCTTTGAGGTTCCTTGAAACAATAATCATACTCTCAAACTCGGGGCCTTTGCACTTGCTTTTCCTTCTGCCATGAATGCACTTCTCTAAAATATTTGCACGCCTTGCTCCCATACTTCTTCCTGATATTTAGTCATATGTCAATATGCCACTGTGATCTTCCCTGACCACCTTAATTAAAATTGCAAATCCAACTTTACTCCATGATGTTATATATACCCTTTCCTTAGTTTTTTTTCCAAAGCTCGTATCACTTTTTAACTTTATATTGATATATTTAATTTTTTTACTGTTGCTGTCCATTCTCTAGAAGGAAAGATTCATGAAGACTGTAAGTTTTATCTGTTTTGTTCATGATCATCATTAACTAATAAGCTCTTAATAAGTATTTGTTAATGTAATGTAGCTTACAGGAGTGAGCATCATAATATTACAATTTTGCTACAGCTCTATGTGACCCATGGTACATGTTGCTTTTAGCATCCATCTTTCACTACTTACATGTCAAAATTTAGATTTAGATATTTAAGAAAAAATTTCAAACTACTTCTCACATTTTCCCCTAAAGTCATAAAATATGTGCAAATGCACTTTTTTGTATCTCACAATAATTTAGGCTATAAATGAAAACTAAACTTTGATAATGTTATCAAATAGCTGTAGCTGATATAAAACCTGCATGTATTACACAACAATAAAGGGAAAGGAAACTAAATCTGCCTGTTCAGCTTCTATTTTTAGCTTCTTTAGCACTGTGATATTTACAAACCTTAATTTTTTTTCAATATAATTATCTAAAATATGTCAAAGTTATCATATTATAGTAATAAAACACATGGGAGAGGATGTTGAAACCTTGAAACATAATTTCACGAAATGCTAGTCAGTCCCAGAGGTTGATTATTGCTTTAGTATTTCAAAAACATTTCATTAAATTTTCCTAAATTTTTATTTGTATATATATATTTGAATGTACAAGAATCTGAAGACCTTTAAGGTAGTTTAGTGTATACATAATCACATATAAATATCCTAAAGAGACATTGTAAATTGTTGTTGAATTATTGTTAAACATTTCCCTCAGATATAAATAAGGTATTTTCTATAGTCACAAAAGGGCAGTTATTTACACATAATAATGCAGTTATTCGGTGTTGACTAGTTGTTTCCATGTCAACTGCACTCAGTAAAGAGGATTAGTCACCATATGGTTGATAGAACCATCTGTGTACTCCAAGGACTAGCTTATTGATGCAAATAGAAACTTGTTTTGTGAAAGGTTAAAATGACAAGAATACATATATTGTATAATGCATCAACGGAATTGCCCAAAATATATTTTCCTAACTGTTCACATTAAATTCTCTTGCTTATTATTGATGAATATCATTTTACTCTAGTAAGAAACACCAAAATATATTGAAGAGACATTAAAAACAAAAGAAGGAAACAACAAAAAAGCTAGTTTAATGGTTTAGGCAATTTCACCAGAAATTACCTCAGCATGACATTCACTGGACATTTTAAGGTACTCACACCGTTAAGTATATTCAAATACTTAGGTAGCCACATGTAATATTTTGCAAGTTTGAGAATTTTCAAACATTTTCAGGATGAAACCAGGCTATATTTCAGTAGTAAAACCTTAAATTCATCCTAAATTTCTTTCCTTTAACCCATTGAGAATTGAAGCCACTTGTGTGAGCATGACTTTTTTGTTTGTTCCAGGAAATTCTTGCTCAGGAAGATAAGTTTATAAATAAGTATCTGTTATGATTATTTATTAAATTATTTAAATCTAATTTATTGGATTAAATAGGTTGCTCATCTGGGTAAATACCTGCTTTCTCAGGAAAATAAATTCCTTATCAAGGCATCCAGCTTATTATCAAACAAACTTTTCATTATCTAGACTTAATTTAAGACCTTCACTTTTCTGTGATCACCAGTCCTAAATATTATATCACAAAATTTGCCCAATCCCAACCAGATATCCATATTAAATGACCTACTTTAAATCTTTTAAGCATAGCTCCCCCTCCAAGACTATCAATATTGACCCATGACCTCTCCTGAGACATTATTAAATCTCTGTCAAGACAGTGTTCTCTCTTCCTCAAGTAGGCTTCATAAACTTAGATATTTGATCAATGAGTATCATTTTGGGAAGTTTGCTGTCATCAAACCCAGAGGCCTCAAATATATCCAGTTGAAAGCCTCTCTCTGCTGAGGTTCAAAAACCTTTACTTAAGAGCAGCATGTTCCTCTGAGACCACTTTAGTCTTCCTCTTAGGGGTCCTTCCAACTGCAACTGTGAGATCAATCTTACAATAGTTTGTGCTATGATTTTTCTTTGTCATGCCCCCAAATTTTGAGCTTATTTTGATTTCTAGGAATAATAATAATAAAATCATTTTAGTGTTTCTTCAATTAACTAATCTTAGTTAGAAACTTTTATCCCTGGTGTAAACCTATCATTATTTACGTTAACAGCACTATTCTTTGTCTTTTTGATTGTCCTCATCCATTTTGTTTGCGAGTCTTTAATCAAATATTCATAGAGAAGAAAAAACACATAGAGTGAAAAGATCAAAAAGTCTCATCAGATTGGACACCATATAGGGTAAACTTTGCCTTGGATCACCTATTAAAACCTTGTGAGAATTTTCTTGAACCTGTCTTAAAATATCTGTAAAAGTATGGCAGTAGGAAAATCTCTTCTTCAAAATTTTCCTCTGCTAAGAATAACAGATTGATTGATGCTGTTAGAGGAAATGATCTATCACTAGTTTGGGGGCCCCCAAATCACGAGAGGTGCAGTGATATATGTGACCAACTGTTGCCAAACTCTCATGGGTTTAACTTAATCTAAGTGTGCCCACTCTTGGATAGAGTCCTGTGATCCTATCTTAACCTGTGCTTCTTCCCATCTTATCTACCCACTTCTCTTCCGCTCTGGCTATTTAGAGGTCAGTGCAAATGCATTGTAGTTCATATTAAGCACTTGTCTTTTTCAGTGGAGAAATACTGTCAAAGAAAGACTTTTTTTTTTTTTTTGGTGAGGAAGATTAGCCCTGAGCTAACATCTGATGCCAATCCTCCTCTTTTTGCTGAGGAAGATTGGCCCTGGGCTAACATCCATGCCCGTCTTCCTCTACTTTGTATGTGGGATGCCACCGCAGCATGGCTTGACAAGTGGTGCATCAGTGCGAGCCTGGGAGCCGAACCTGCGAACCCCGGGCTGCCAAAGCGGAGTGCACGCACTTAACCACTATGCCACCGGGCTGGCCCCAAGAAAGACTTTTTAATAGCTAGACAAGTTATATAGACATTTAGAGAGTATTTAGAATAGTTATATTAATATATAACCTAAGTGTCTATAATATTTATAAATTCATTCATATGTAAGTTGGACTCTCAGTTAAAAAAAACCTGGAACAGGAAAGTCATAATGGGAAAACCCTCATAATGATTTTAGAGGCCATGACTTTCAGAGACAAGATCTTTGGAGGCCATCTCCAATTCTTTCTTGTGTAACCGATGGGATGCTAATTCAGTTTTTAAAGTAGTGAAAGGATGAATCCACTGGAGAGTTCAAGGGTAAACTCTTTAATATCTTTATATAGTTTTGAATTAAATCCTTAAGAAAATGTGACCCCAGCCATCACTTGATTTTTTTAAATAGACTAAAACCAGAAATAATAAGACTTAGCTTGCAAATAGAAACTAATAAGAAATTGTCCCATTGTCAAATCTCCAAATCCTTGCTGAACATTTTGAGAGAGCCTTATAACAAAAGCAGAATAATACCCAGAATAAACTGATGACATAGATAAAAAAATTAGATTCTCCCATTCAAGTTATCAAACATCAGAGGAGGGGTCCATTTGAGAAAGATACCTGTAAATATTATAAGCAAAAAGTATATTGGAAAAACAATTGTCTTGCAATAGCTTAAGAATCTGAAGGGAAAGAATATAGTAGATGATCAATGAATATGCTCTAAGGGAGAATCAAGTACACAATTTTCCATTTTACCCTTAATCTCAGAAAGACAAATTTCTCTAAATATTAAGAGACATCTGTGATGGTTAATTTTATATGTCAACTTGACTGGGCCACAGGCTTCCCAGATAGTTGAATATGTCTATAAGAGTGTATCTAAATGAGATTAACATTTGAATCAGTGGATTGTGTAAAGCAGGTTGTCCGCTCCAATGTGAGTGGGCCTCATCCAATCCATTGAAGGCCTAAATAGAATGAAAGGCTGAGTAAGAAAGAATTTTCTCTCTCCGCCAAACTGCCTTGGAGCTGGGACATCTGCCTTCTCCTGCCTTCTGACTTGGACTCAGACTAGAACATACACCATTGGCTCTCCTGGTTCTCCGGCCTTTGGACTTGAACAGGAACTATACCATCAACTCTCCTGAGTCTCCAGCTTGCGAACTGCAGGTCTTGCTACTTCTCAGCCTCCATAATTACAAAGCCAATTCTGTTTCTCTGGCAAACCTCGACTAATATAGATTTTGGTACTGAGACAGGTTCTACAGGAACAGAAATTTTAAGGGTGAGTTTTCTTCTTTTTTTTTTTTTAATTTTTTGTTTATTGCAGTAACATTGGTTTACAACATTGTAAAAATTTCGGGTGTACATCACTACACCTCCACTTCTGCACAGATTACATCATGTTCACCACCAAAACACCAACTACAACCCATCACCACACACATGTACCGAACCATCCCCTTCACCCCCCTCCACCCCCCCCACCCCCGCCGGCAACCACCAATCCAATCTCTGTCTTAAGGGTGAGTTTTCTGAATTAGTTCTAGAGTTTCTGGAATTGACTCTCTAATATGATTAGATTTAAAGATGCTAATGACTATTTCCAGTAGTAAAGAGTACATGAAACATGATTTCGCATTAGAGATACACAAAATGCTCTCCACTGGATACTCCTAATCAAGCACTTATAAGAATCAAGGAGCTGGGTGACTGTGAATATGATATTTTTAAACATTTTTGGAAAACTAACAAATATTATGAGGTTATTTGGTTGCTCCTAATGTCTCTTAACAAAGTGGTGAAAAAAAAGATGAACTCAGAGATTAAAATTCTCAGCTCAATCACTGCAAAAATGACTTAAAAGCTTCTATGTGTGCACTGAAGGAGATTCTTATGTCCTGTAGTCACAGGGCTGAGTTTGCTGAAAATCAAATGCAGCACCTCATCCTGTGATTGGTTGAATTACAATGCAAGTAGAACTCCCAACCTCACAGGGTATCTACTATTAAAGTGAGGGCATTGATTGGGAAAGAATGACATATTTTAAGTTGGAATGGGGATGAATGGGAAGACCTGATGAAGCTGGGCACATGGAACCCTTAACTTCTGATGAATCTTCTGTGCTAGTGGAAGAGGCCTCACCAGCCCCAGTGGTAGTGGCTTCCCCACCCCAGTCTGCATTGCCTGACTAAACGGTAATACTCTTCCCTGTGGCAAGTTGCCATTCTAGACAATGCTGATTCTTCTCAGGACCCACCCCTTCTACCCCTCTTTGCTTCCACACCTACAACTAGACTCAAGTCCCACCAGGCCACTAAAGGTAAAGTACAAAAATGTGACCCATGAGGAGTGAGCTACACTCCAAAAGAATTACTTGTGTTTTCTAACGTATATAGTCAGAAATTCAGGGAACATGTGTGGGAATGGATATTGATGATGTGGGATGATGATGATGTGGGAAGAAACATAAAGTTGGATCAGGCTGAATTTTTGATATGGGCTCACTAAGCAGAGATTCTGTATTTACTATCGCAGCTCAGGGAGTTTGGAAGGGCTCTAACAGTTTTTTGGTTGGTTGGCTGAAACATGGACTAAAAGGTGGTCTGCAGTGAGTAAATTAGAAATGCCAAACCTGCCTTGGTTTAATATAGAGGAAAGGATTAAAAGGCTTAGGGAGATTAAAATGTTACGGTAGATTTCTCATTTAAGACCTTCTTACCCACACGGGGAAGGTCCAAAAGACACCCCTTCAGCAAAACTGTGAGAAATAAATTTGTGCAGGGAGTCCCAGAATCTTTGAAGAGCTCTGTGATCGATCTTCCCTATTGGCCGGAATTTACAGTGGCAGTGCAGTCACTGAGTTGGGCAACCTAAATGCAATGTGAGTAATGAGATCCCAGTGGCAGGGGCCAAGTGGCTGCTCTCAGCTGCCAAAAGCAAGGTGGGTGTGGTCACTGTAATGGACAGCAGAGTTAAAGCAGCAATCGGAATAGTCTGACTCACCATAACCTATGGTGTTGGCTGGTTAATTATGATGTTCCTAGAAGTGAAATAGATAAGAAGCCTAATAAATTCTTGCTTGATCTGTATAAGCTGAAAAGTTTGAGGTCAAAAGAAGAAAAATCTATCCTGAATCATAGAAACAGAGTTACGACCTCCGACTCAATTCTCAGACTTGAGCCAGTTTACCGCCCCAGGCCTCGGAATGAACGGAAGGCCGTGTCCCTTTGAAGAAGAACCCCAGTACACTGCCAAAAATTTATACTGTTAATTGTTCTCTCAGCCTTTGCCAAAGGGACTTACAACCTTTTACCAGGGTAACTGTGCATTAGGGAAAAGGGAATAATAAGATTTTTCTGGGACTAGTGGACAATGGCTTTGAACTGACATTAATTCCAAGAGACCAAAAACATTATTGTGGTTCACCAGTCAGAATAGGGGCTTATGGAGGTCAGGTAATCAATGGAGTTTTAGCTCAGGTCCGTCTCACAGAGCACGAAGTGGGTCCTGACCCCATCCTGTGGTTATTATCCCTGTTTCTTGAATGCATAATAGGAATAGATACACTCAGAAGCTGGCAGAATCCTGGGATTGTGAGGGCTATTACGGTGAGGAAGGCTGAGTGGAAGCCACAAGTGGACCTTTGGAAGTATGTAATTTATCCCAACTTTTTCCTTCTAATTGCTAAAGAAGTTTTGAGCCATATAAAGTTAGACAGCTATACTGTTCATTTTTAATCTCATGATTTGTTTCCTTTTTTCTTGTCTTCCTCTCACTCTTTTTCTCTTTCTTTTTTTCTTTCTCTTTTTTTCCCCCATCAATTTTAGTTTATACGTTTATACTGTATTTAATGCATCTTTGTAAGCCATATTAAATCATTTCTGGAAATAGATCAGATTTAAGTAAATAGATGAATAAATAAATAACAGTATAAGGTATGATTTACATTCAAATCTATTTGATTTCCTTTTTGCTTATTATAATAAAATTTTACTTCAAAATTATGTAGTATTAAAAGAAAAATATCAAAAAGGAAAAATTTTAAAAAGGTAATTATATTTGGGGACCAAAAATAAAATAGAAGTACAAAGCTATTAGTAGTTAAAGCCATTGAACTCTATGGATGCAAGTAGAGAGAACCACACCATATTTTGATTACTATAGAATAAAGAACCTTTCCCCCATAAAGAAGAGGACTACTCGCTTGAACACAAAGAATGGTGTACTCCTCTTGCTCCTGATATAAGGCTAAAATATTCTATTGTTGATTGCCCATTGGGGATACAACTTAAAAAGTTAAGTTATCTGAGAGAAGATTTGAGTACAGTTATATATATAATGGGAAATAATTATCCCTATATGTTTATGTTTATAATCCTGAAATCAATAATTAACACAGATTCTCCTGTCTTGGTGACAGGATCCAAGATATATTCACTATGACTCTGGGGCAAGACATATGAGCTCATCACATAAGCTTTGATTCTGGACTGAGGACCTTAAAGAGCTGAGTGGAGACAACCATAAAACCAAAGATAAACTCCCACTCAAAATGATGCTGCAAACCAAAATTCTAAATTAGATATGTAAGAAAAAAATATCTAACACTACAAAGGAAGCTATCAAAATAAGCAACTACATAATTAGTTTGTGCTTTTAAGAATATCATAATTTGAAATACTTTAAGTAAAAATTTATTGGAATTATACTCAAAAGAAAATGATGAAATGATGTTCATAAGTAACAAGAAGTAGTGGAACAAAATTATACAGAAATGAAAGAAAACTTGAGGGCGTAAAAATAGAAATCTTAGAATAAAGTGCATAGTCATTGAATTAATAATATAATTAATAAAGGGCGCTGGATGTAAGATCAATTTTTAATAAAAACAATTCTGATCTACATAGAAAATAACCAAACTGGAAAAGTAATAAATAGTAAAAATTCTAGTCTCAATAATACAAAAATTGTAAGCTACATGGAAATAAATTGTACAAATACTGTGCAAACCTTTTAGGAATAAAATGATGAACCATATTAAAATAGATAAGAGGGCATTGATAAATTAAGACATAAAACCACAATGCAATAGAAAACTCAACTTCATAAAGATGTCAATTCTCCATGGATTAATTGGTTTAGTCAATGAAATTCCATTCAAAAATAAAATAGTTTTATTTTGTTTGTTGGTTGCTTGGTAAAAGTTGTCTAGCTGATACTAAAATCCACAATAAAGTTTAAAAGGGGCTTCTGTTTCCACCTAAGATGAACTAACAGAGACTTGATATACCCTTCTGTCTGAAACAGAGAAAAAATATCCAAAACATGTTAAATAACAGATTTTAAGACACCAGATAGCAGGCAACAAATTGTGAGAGATGAAAAGCAAAGAAGATTACCTGTATGATTGTCCAACCTCCCTTCCTTGAGAGAGTCCAGGCCATTAAGAGGAATACAGACAGATCCTAGCAGACTTCCTGATTCGAGAAGAATAAGCAGAGAGTTCACAGAGACCAAGGTGGCAACAGCAGTTCACAGATCAGAGTAATGAAGTAGAGATAGACATCCAGAAATCTGCCCAAGATGTCTCTCATATATTCAGCTGAATATTGATAGGTGCATATGTGTAGGAAAAACACATGACGCCAGGGAAAGAACTAAAGGAAAGGATTCGTGGTAACAGTGCCAATGCCCAGGACTCAGAGGACCTCTTCCTGTCAGCCAGTGTGGAAAACCTTGTGATTCACAGGGCACTGAGGTGAGTACACAGAAGGGTATTTTCTGAGTAGTGAGAAATAATTATCCCTAGATGAGCACTGCTCTGGTCCCACCTACCAGATCTTATATCAGGTGAATATCAGGTGAATTATTTCTCCAGGAAGCTTCCCCAAGAAACCAAGTGTAGAGGGAGAGAGATCCATAGCTGAGGCCTACATGATCTACTGTTAGTATTTCCTCAAGATTAAAGACCTCTTAAATCCTAAGGTGCATGTGACCATGTTTTCAGGAGGGAGGTGTTTTAATGACTGACTTCAACACAAGAAACAAAGTCTAGTGGGCTTATGCACCCAGAAAGAAAATTATTTTTTTTTAATTTTTGAGACCCTCCCCACCCCCACACACATATAGGATATACATCAGTTGCCAAGTACAGGTTGACAGTACATCTAACGTCCAAAGTGACCTCCCAGCCAAAGAGTAGGCCATAAATTTCACAATTGAGTTTATAATTAAGTCTAATTTTTGTTTTTCCAGGACTTCCCAAGGGCAGTCAGTTTAACCTGACCTAATGTCCATGCCATCAGTCAAGTGACACTCATCCACCCAATGGCATGACAAGTGAAAGTTATCAGAATGGAGGTGAAGAAGACATCCAGAGTAGTTGACAGGTGTTTTGTGGGAGGTGCAGGAGCAGGGAATATCTGTTGTTTCTGATAGGTCAGAGCAATCTAACAGGAAATGGCAAACCCAAGAATGAGTTAAATTTTAGGTCTTTGCAATGGTTTGTAAGATCTGCACCAGTGTGTTTTCCTTCATGGAGAAGGATCTAGAGGTGGTTCCAAAAGACAGAAGCCATTAATGTCCCTCTCTATCCCATATGTCCTGTATTCTTAGGTGGCCCCTCCCAGGTGCTAAGTTGTTGCTCTCCCTCTACCACAAAATCAGTATGTTCCATCCCAACATCTATAAATTTGCCTTTTGCTCAATCATCCTCTTCTTTCACACAGATCTTTCTTCTTGAAGGTCAGATGCGAGAAGGACAAGATAATTTTTATAAACCTTATAGATACCCATTATGTCTTCCACATTGACCTACTAGTTTGAGGGGAACTCAGCAAGAAGTAGACTCAGCAAAGTGGTAATTGTCCTTATGGTATAAGACCATATCTATCGAAAAAGAAAAATGTAGGTGGCTGGAACAGAATTAATATTGAATTCCTGAGGCCTTCTTTTAACTCTGCTGATACCTAGAAGTTTTACCAACCAGGTCAGCCTGGGTGGCCATAGGGGAAGAAGAAAGCATCATACCCAGAAATAGGTTGGAATTATCAATTTTCAAAAAATGTCTATATATCCCCTACCTTTTGTCTTCATCATTATCTAAACTGAGAGGAGATGAACCCTTTCTGGAGATAGCACACTCAGTGACAAAACTGTCTTACTAAGGTCAAAGAAGTAAGGGAGATAGAGTCAGAAATCTTTGAGTGGATTTTTTGAGGAGACCATTTCAGTGCTCAACAATGCCAGATATTAAATAACTTGACATAAACCCAGTGTTCAGCGGCTTCTGTGATAAAAGATGCACCATTATCACATGGATATGATCTGAAAAACTGAAAAGATGACAAATAATAGTTTCAAGGGCCAATGTGATGTAGTTAGTCAGATGATCAGACTGGAACAGCATCACCATAACCTGAAAACATATCATCAACTGTGTGGCACCACTGATAGCCGTAAGAGGGGCCTCAAAAACCATATGTATTCAATCTGCCAAGAGCAAGTGGAGACAACACTTTCCTCAATGCGAGACAATTGGGTCATCTTTTGTTAGGTGTCAGAAATCTGGCAAGTAGTTGTAGCTTCTGCATCAGAAATATAGAATTGTTTACTTAGGGCTCAGTTTATGTTGGCTATGTGTTCTCATTTCTGGTGTGATGATGAATTCAGAGAGAAATGGTGGGAATCTGAGTGTTGCTTGATCAGTAGCTTGATTTCAGTCAGTCTCATCTGAGAATGTTTCCTTGTAATTATCATCTACATGTGTAACCCAGACAGTTCACTCAGCTGCTGCAATTTTTTTCTACAATCAGTGGCCCCAAAGACTGATATTTTAAATTGGCCAGTCTATAATTTTCTGAATGTTACACAAATAGCCAGTCCATTAGCAATGGCCCAAGGGTCAGTAAAAATATAACAAATTTCTTTAGATAAAGTCTTGGGCAGAGCTATGAAAATGGCCTTAATTTCTGCCCAGTGGGGAAACAACCGTATCCATTTTTGGTCTTGGTTAGCTGGGGCCGAGGTTCAACAGCTGTAGCAGCCTGATGGACACAATTAGATTTCAGTTCAGCTAAATCATCATTGAACCAGGCCTGGAATTTAGGAGAATCTCTGTGAGTTGAATCTCAGGTGATTCATCTGCTTTGCTTCAAGCAGCACAGATGGGGATAAATTTTCCCCTAAAGTGATGATAGGTGCCAATTTTTCAGGTAAAGGTAAAATAACACAGGGACCCTGTTTGTATTCTTGAATATTGCACACTCATTTCACAAGTAAGCCTTGTTGGATCCTTCTTAACTTGCTAACCATTGGTTTTGAGTTGACCTACTCCCAAATGGCAATATCAGGCCGGAGTGTAACAGGCCTCCATGGATCAGGAGTTAAATTTTAACAGGAGTGAAGTAGCAAGCTAATAGCTTCTTTTTAAAAATTAGTGTAATTGGTAGCTATGTCTGGAAGGTGATTCCAAAACTCAAAAGGTGCCTCCAAGTAGAGGCTTCTTCTCTTTGCCAGAAGCTCCAATCGCCAGAATCATCACTCACCAAGACGTGAGGCTCTAAGGGATCACTGGGGTTGTGGTGCCCCAAATACAGAACTTGTTAAGAGCTTGCAGGATGGATTCTAAAGGTTTGGATCTATTGGTTTGGGTGACACTCCATAAAAGCTGATGTGTGGTTTAGCCTGTATAAAGGACTAAGTAGAACCCAAGTGAGGCAAAACCTTTCTCCAATACCTAAAGAGTGTGATAAGGTGCTCTGCCTCTTTTTAGATGCAGGGGGTCTGAGGAGAGACGTTCCTTGACTGCCAGAAGGGTTAATCATTGCAAATCCACTCATATAGTTCCAGAAAATAGTACTTGCCAAGAAGTCTCCTAACTTTTGTCAGAGTTTATCATTGATACCTTCTGGAGAAGGTGTAATAATACCAAGATCAGTATCATTGAGTCCTAGGCTTCTTATTTGTCATCCAACAGTACATCATCTACATAGTGAAAGCTTTGAACATTAGAAGTTACAGCCATTCATGCTAAATCCTAATCCACCCAAGGCTGGCAAATATCAGGGTAGCTGAGATGCTCCTGTGGGGGTACTACAAGCATATATTGGAGGCTTTGACGTGAATGTAAACTTTCTTGATCCTAGTGTGTCTAAGACTGTATACCAAGTGCTATCAGTCTGTGTTATGGGTTCAGTTATAGTCACAAAGGCTGGGACAGCCAGAGCTGTGGGAGCAACAACTGAGTTCACTTAACAATAATCCATTGTAAGCTTCCTTTACCACTGGACAGACAGGGCTATTGTGTTGAGATACTGCATCTCATACTACTCCTGCTGCCTTTAGGTCTTTAGTTAAAATGATGATTTTTCATTTCTCCTTCTGGCATTCTATACTGATTATGTTGGACCACCCAGGAGGTTGTAGGCAGTCAAGTTGAGTAGCCATTTATGTGTCTCGCTAGCACTCTAGACATGTGGCTGCTCCTGATTAGAAGAATATCCTTTGGCACTGCGGGACAGGAGGCTCATGCATATAACAGATTAATTCCTACCAAACATTCATATGTAGAAGTAACAATAATACAATTAATTAACCAAAAGGGCCCCCTCAACAAGATCATGTTAGCTTTTCTTCTCCACTGTGAACTCTGCCCAAACACTGGTAACTGAATTAAGAGTACCTTTTCCTTCCACAGTTGTGGGTAGGATAACAACTTTGGTTCCTGTGTTCAACAGAGCCATAATTGATTGAGTCCCTTGCTTCAAAATTCCCCAGCATACTTAGATGGGTACATATGGACTTTGATTCTCCTTGATGACAAGGTGTCCTTAGTCCCACCTCTAACTGTCTTTCCCCGTAAAGGCCCTGAGTCCTGAATAGAGGGGGAGAGATTGATAAGGAGACAGAGAGGGAAAGAGTTGTTCCGTGCCATTAAACATGACTTGGCATTTTTTGTTTGAGCTTCATGGCAACAGGTATGGCTCAATCAAATAAACTTTCCAATGTTTTGGCCTAATGCTATATATCAGATAATGAGGACCTCATTGCTAACAACATCTGTTTTAGCCTTGAGAATCTGATTCAGCTCCAGAAGAAGCCACTAGCTCTATTTTCCAAGACTCTTCACTATACAAACATCCTTGAAAAGACAGTACAGAGCAAAGATTGTGCCCGTGTTTGTAAGACTTGCAGTAATGCACCCATACTGAGTTGTGTCCCAACAGTTGTAGCAGACACGGTTTTGTTGATGTTGTTTTTCTTGTTGTTGTTTTCAGAAATAAAGAGAGAACTAAAACCACCATATTTTACTTTTTCTTATATCAAGCAATTCTGGGCCAAACATACTTTCCTGTTCCTGTCTAAACAATTCTTTGGTAAAAATTACTTATCTGTGTTTGTACTAAACAATCCTGAGGTTAGATAAAATTTATTTAGGTCTTTGTTCTGGGAAGTACTCGCTTCTGAAAGACAAGACCAAACTAACTAAAATAACTTACTTATCAAGACTCACAGCTTAATCATCAAGGCATACATCAAGACAATTTTCTCCCTGTGCACCCAATCCAAAGGTACCTGTCATGAACTAATGCCAGTCGAACTAGATCCCCACCTTACAAGACCATCCTTAAAATTACACAGTCCAGACTCCAACGCTCAATGCTCCCACTGCCTAGATGATTGTAATGCAGCTGTGACTGGGACCCTGGCACTTTTTACCTGGCAAACTTGAATACAATTTTGTTGCCGTCCAACTTTTGCCATTACTTATTTTTACAAATGACATATTATATTTCACAAAATTAAATAGCTAAAAGAAAACTTTGAAATGCCAGCACTTAACACTGTATCATTTTTTTAACAAATTCCTTTAAAAATGTATGTGTGTATAAGTTTACTCAAAGAAAATAAAGAATTTCTTTATGCCTTGTTTTTGTATTATCACTAAACTGATTTCCTTATATCAATTTTAAAAAATTCTATAGCTGTTCATATATTATTTCACTGAAATAACAAAATTTAAACTTACAGTCCACTTTTTATTCTTCAAAATTCTGCCACCAAACCAAATAGTATGCTATCAAAAGATTATATATTTTATGCTATTAGAGTAAAATTGGAGGTATTGGGGAATAAAACTAAAATAAATTGCAATAGTAAAAAGATCTCTTTGGGGAACAAAGTACAGATAACATGAAACAATAAAAATAAGCATAACTGAAACAATCTATTCATCAAATTATCTCATTTCTTTATTTCTGAAATATAATATTTTTAGCAGATCTTTGATAGACCCTGGGGATTCTGAGATGCACTTTTTATTGGATATATTTCAAGTACTTGATTAGTATTAATATTATCCCAGTTCTGTTTTTATTTTGTTTTCAAGTGATCACTCTACAAAAGAAAGTAAAATTTTTACCACTTGGTGGTGCTGGTGGATAATATAAAACACAAATTATTCCTGGAGCATATTTTGAGAGAGCTGGTTATGGTGAGTTAAATAAAATTAAGGGAAGGACAGCTTCATTCACCTCTGTCATTCCCTATTTTTTATTCTCCTTTTGACACAAAGAGTGTAAATTAGGCAGAATGGTTACTACTGATGGCTTGGGTCCTTGCTAACTAGCAGAAAGAACAGAGATCTTTAACACAAATTTCATGGCATTGGCGATTGACGATTAATGAGGCTATTATTTTCGTTTTTTAAATTGTCCCTTCTGCAGTCTGAAAGATTGCTTCAATTACACACTTTATTTTTATCCTCTCAAAAGGACAGGCTTTTGTATGACCCCTCATGTTTGTACCTAGCATGATGACCATTGGATTGTATTATTCTGTTCTTGATAGAAATGCAAATATTTTAACATTATTGAATGTTTTTATACCAAAATGAATAGTAAATACATGTACAAATTTGAGTAACTGTTTAATTATACTTAATGCCAGAATATTTTCAAATAGAGAGTGATAAGCAAATGGCTCAATGCCATTTACTATTTATAATAATTGTTAGAGCCTTGCCTTCAGAAATATATTGCTTTATCAAAAGCAAGCTCTCCTAAAGTGGTAACAGTTTTTCATATTTATTTGGCAGTGTTTTTTACTTAGCTCAGCTTTAGGTTTCACATTTTAAAAAATGCATATATTATACAATTTTTATGAAGTGTTCAACCGTGTATTCCTTCAACCACATAAACACAAGAGAAGAATTATGTCACTAATACATTTTTTTCTATTATCTATTAACTGGGGGCAAGTCCATGAATTTCTGATGCCCAGAGTTAACCTAGACTATAGGGTTCCACAGGGAGTGTGAGATGGAAGAATTATATGGAGCAGAGTTTCAATGACAAAATGCAAGTTTTTAGTTTTCACTTCACTTCAAAGAACAGAACCCAGCAGACACGTATTCTTTGTCACATTGGTAGGCAGATACATTATTAACATCTTTGACATGGAAGAAAAGGCAGCCCAAGGGCCCCAAATTTTGGTTCTATGTAGATAAAAGAATAAGCAGTTAACTCTGCTACTGAACAATGACTGTTTTAAATATAAGGCAAAGAATGAACCCAAAGCTTATTTGTAACTCTATACGCTCATTTCACCTTAAGGTCATATACTATTTGATTTGAGTTTCTATTAATGTTTTTGATTATTTTAAATGCAGTTGGTAACAATGAGGGTAGTTAGTGAAAAAATTACCCACTACAAAATGCATGCAATGATTTATATAACAGCCCATAGTTCTAAAAATCCGCTGATATAGATAGACTCAATCATTCTCCTTCCCCAATATAACACATAATGAGAGTGTGCAGTGTATGTTCATTAGCAAGATCTACTCAGAATGGATTAAAGGAAATTCTACTAGGCTGCCTATTATAAGAATCTGATCTTTTGTCATAATCCTCCTAATATTAAGAAACTTGTTTTTAGCCCTACTGGAAGGTACCTTTGTTTTTCCACTAATAATCTTTTACATTGTTTTTCTTTCTTTCTTTTTTTTTTTTGTGAGGAAGATCAGCCCTGAGCTAACATCCATGCCAATCCTCCTCTTTCTGCTGAGGAAGACTTGCCCTGGGCTAACATCTGTGCCTATCTTCCTCCACTTTATGTGGGACACCGCCACAGCATGGCTTGACAAGCGGTGCCTTGGTGCGCGCCCAAGATCCGAACCTGGGTCACCAGCAGCAGAGTGCTCGTACTTAACCGCTATGCCATGGGGCCAGCCCTACATTGTTATTCTTTTATTCTTTGTAGACATAGCAAGAGTAATTCTTCTTATTTGAATCCATTACTCAACTTTTCTTCACATCACACTTCCTTCTCTAGGTCAATTTTTGTCTCCCCTCTTTCTTCTTAATTACTTTAAGCATGATAAACAAATGAAACAAACAAGAAACATAACACATCAAACAAAACAAATAAAAATTACTTCCTCAGAAAAAACTGGACATTACAGTTTCACCACCTATCACAGGTGTGTTGTATCATTTTGTGTGATAGAGAGAAGAGAAACACTGAATTGATTATAAGTCAAATGAAATCTAATGTGGTCATGGTTCTAACATTGCAGGCTGTGAAATTGTTGGTCCGTCATCTCAACTCTCTGAAATGCAATTTTCTCACTTATAGAATGGCAAGATGTGGCTACTGAGAACTTGAAATGTGGCTAGTCTGAACTGAGATGTACATAAATTTGAAATATAAAACCAATTTCAAGACAGCATAAAAACAAGAATGTAAAATACCTCATTAATAATTATGTACTGATTCCATGTTAAAATGATAACATTTTGGACATATTGGGTTAAATAAAACATTTTCTCAAAATCATTTTAATCTGTTCCCTTTTGATATTTTAATGTGTCTATAAGAAAGTTTAAAATTACATACTTGGCTCACAACTTTTGCACGCATTATCATTCTGTAGGACAGTGCTGGTCTAGGAAATAAAATTTTCCAAGTATTTTTGCTCATGATAGAAAGTAAATCTAAATGAATCTCTATCAGTTATTTTGAATGAGATATTTGTTATTTCAGAATATTCCTTCCATATTTAATTTATTCTTTGAGTGGAATATTTTTTTTTTTCCTAATGAAGTGTTTCTTTCAAGATTTCAAACTTGTATTGCTACTTGTATACTCTAGATTAAGAATCCAATCACTGGCATTTCCTTAGTAAAAACTATTCTTATCTGTGAGGTTGACCTTCTTATGTTAAGGACACAGTTTTGAAGGAATACTGATAACTGTGATAAAAGAAGGGCACCTATTTAATTAATCAAAGCAGCCACTTCAACCTTAACCCTTCAATCATGCCATAGTCTCAGATGTACTCCTCCATTCACAGTCATGACTATTAGATTTACATGTTAATGGTACGGCAAAGCAAAAATTTCCAACATTAAAAATATAACGTGAAATATTATAGCATAATATTTTCTTGATTTGGTTGATGAGTTTCTATTAGCCTTCCATTAAGAATTTGTAAAACTGTGAGTTAACCCATCTGTCCTTTATCAAGAACATATAAAAGAAACGTATTGTAGTCTTCTCTGGATTTCTGCTTTATGAAAGCAAGAGATTGGTTTAAAGGATACCTAACTCTCATGTCAGAAGAAAATCCTAGTGCCTCTATGCTTTATCTAGCAATGTCTAGCTGTGTGTTTGCAAAACATACCTCTTTTTTAAGCCTAAGATAAAAGAGAGACCTTTTTATGGCTAATTATATATATATTTCACAGATAAAAAGCATTTATTCTCAAAGAAACACTCTCTTTCTTTGTTAGGTTGTGTCATGTTCCAAAACATCATTTGTTCGAAGAATAGCAAAAGTTATTCTCTCTCTTATAAAAGTATGTTTTCATTTGTTAATATATGCGTTCATTCAGAAAATGCTGCCGACTTCCTGCTCTCTGCAAGGCATTGGGTTATTTACAGCATCAGAAAATAAGACAAAACCTACAAGATTGGAAACTATTTTCTTAATGACAATTCTTTCAGATGATGAGTTTTGTTGCCATAGAACCCAATTAAATTTCTGTTCTTTGTTGGGTAAACAAAAACTATGAAGATTGTTGGTATTGAAAATGTCATTAAGAAATTCTGTAGTTTTCAAATTGAACTCTTTACTGTTGAGTCATACTTGTGTGTTTGTATACTTTATGGTAACACTGGAGGATGACAACCGGAACAAATGGAATTATCTTAATCATGATACACAACTGAAAATGCCAGAACATAGTAAACAGACTTTTGTCATGTTTTTCAAAAATATAAGTGCAAGACAATAAATAATAAATACCTCATAAAGCATTTCAAAAACATTCTATGTAACCTTAATTTTTAACAATGGTTATTGGAAGTAGTTATTTTTCCTCACTTACCTTTATAATATTTTTGACACAGTTGGTAGTCTATTTCATAAACAATATTAAATAATCATTACAAATTTTAGACTCAATCTTTTCCCTTTTGTTTTATTTTTCAATTCGATATAATTGTTTACAGAGTAAACTGGAAAATATATTTCCCTTTAAATATCACAAATTTAGAGAAAATATATGATGTACTGCAATGTGTTTGTTATGAGAAGTTCTCAACGACATCTTAAGCATTATCTAATTAAGACCAATTTATTATTATTATTACCTAGGTGGTAGTTTTTCATATTCTTGTGTGTGTGTGTGTGAGGAAGACTAGCCCTGAGCTAACATCCATTGCCAAGCCTCCTCTTTTTTGCTGAGGAAGATAGGCCCTGGGCTAACATCCGTGCCCATCTTCCTCTACTTTATATGGGACACTGCCACAGCATGACTTGACAAGCGGTGTGTCAGTCCGCGCCCAGGATCTGAACCTGTGTACCCGGGCCACCAAAGCAGAGCACGCAATCTTAACCACTACACCAGCGGGCTGGCCCCTTTCATATTCTTTTTTATGAACGTAAAACTGTGGAGCAGAAAAGTTAAATCACTTTGCTATAAGAATGGTACATTTAACTGGTGGATTTAACATTCAGTTTATTGAAAGGTAATCCATAATTGAACTATTATTTAGAATATTCCTTCATATATTTTATCTTTTTAAATCTCTTGATTAATAAAGTTTTACCTTTTTTTGTTTCTGAAAAGTGTTCTGATGGTGGTGATTTTTATCTTGATGTGCAGCAGTAAATGAAAGAAGGCACTTATGACCAGCACTCCTTTCACAGACATAATTTCCTTTTGCTTCTCACTACAAATTTTAAGTAATAAAAATATATTTATGCTCAAAAATCTGACTAGTTCTCTTTTAGTTCTTAAAAGAATATAATAGAAAACAACAGAAAATAGTGAACTTAAAATAATCCATTACATTATTTGAAAAACATATTTTCTTTTTTCCACACAAAAAAAATCCCTTCTTCAGAATTATCCTAAAACAACTGAATAGTTTGGAGCAAGGAAGAAATTGAATCTGCAACCAATGTAGTCACTTACAGTATATGTGACTTTGAATAATTCTCTTTATTTAGTGTTCTATAGGATTTCTAAATAATATAACTCTGAAAAGCAAATTTTTTGCTTATGTTTTTGCTTAAAAATAAAGAATATAGCGGATTTAAAGTGAGTCTACATGTGTTGGCTGCTTAGTTGCTGGCGATATTATATTGTATGATAGGAATAGCCAACATGAAGGCACACACTAATAGTACCCCAGAAAATAGAAAAGTAGCTAATGATCATTGATCAAACTATCAAAAAAGTATTATGCAATGTGGGCATGAGGCCTTTAGGAATTTGCATACACCAAGATTCTGTAACAACATTACTGCTGTGGAGAAGGACACTATGACCTAAGTAACAAAGATCTATACAATATTGCAGCATTGTGAATCAATACAAATGGATGAGTTAACATTAAAGATGATACTATGGCAAGTGCTGTGAAGAACAGAGTCCTTGTAGATCAAATATGTACTTTGGCTTAGCACTTGCAAAGTATTTCTTTTTAATGGAACTGCAATTCTGTTGTCCATCATTATGACCTTAATGGAAACATTTTGATGAATTCTTCTCTTAGTTTCAAATCAAGTCCTTACTATGGCCCACAAATGAGCCTGCTCCCAGCCCTCTCTCCAACATTTCCAACTATATCCTCTTTCTCAGTTCCTCAAACAAGCCAATTACAGTTTTGCTTCAGAGCATTTGTAGATGTTAGGTACCTAAAGAATGTCCTTTCCCCAATATTTACATAGTTTCCTCCCTCAGTTTATTCATCTCTCTGTTCAACCTTCAACAAAACAGAAAGGCCTCCTCTGATTTTATTATCTATAATAAGTGCTTCCTTCCTTTATAATATCCTCTTAACTAAATTTATTTTTTCTCAGTATATATAACTACATGTCATTAAGTTATACATTTGCAACAGTGAGTATAATTTCTCTAGCTTCTGTAACAAATGATCAACAAAAACATACTGGTTTACTATGGTAAAAGTTGATTTCTGGCTAACATTACACTTTTTTTTTCGTGAGGAAGATTAGCCCTGAGCTAACATCTATTGCCAATCCTCCTCTTTTTGCTGAGGAAGATTGGCCCTGGGCTAACATCCTGCACATCTTGCTCTACTTTATATGCGGGATGCCTGCCACAGCATGGCTTGATAAGCAGTGCATAGGTCTGCGCCCAAGATCCGAGAGTGTGAACCCCGGGCCGCCAAAGTGGAGCGCACAAACTTAACCACTATACCACCAGGTCGGCCCCTCGTATTATGCTTTGACTCTTGTCAAGAGATTCTGCTTAAAGTAGTGGATCTTGGGTCATGAGTTCTTCCGTCATGTGCCCCTGCCATTTTCTAAGGTCCTTGGCATTAAGTCAGTGAATTAGCATAAAGAGAGATACAGAGTGAATAACAACGCAGGGCTTGTCAGGCTGGGTTTAGGAATGGCATACATCAATCCTTCCAAGTGGCCAGCACCCAGTCATATGTCCCCATTATAACTGAAAGGGAGACTGGAAAATGTAAATCTCTGTATATTGTGTGCTCAGGACAAGGAAATGGGATTGGTGACCCCATTTTGCCCAGAACAGAGCTTTGCACACAGTAAGTCCTCAATAAATATTTTTTAAATGAAAAAAAATGTAGTCTTTTACTTATCTTTTGCTCCACATTGGCCTAAAGTCTGATAATATACACTAGAGGTAAGAGAATCTGCTAGCATTCAATCTTCCTGAGTTAACTGGCACTGATCAGAAATGTAGTTGAAAGCTAGCAGCTCTGGATTACCCCTGTGACGGTCAGCTCAGGTTTTTATTTGATTTTGTTTTGGTCACCCACTGACATGAAGGTGTTGCATACCTAAAGTAGACTAAGTTCCTCTAACTATTAAATAGAATTTGGAAATATATCATTTCATTATAAAATTTTATTATAAAATACAGTTTAAAATTTTGATTAGAATTTTGATTTATTTACTTTCTTATTTTTTTTTTATGGGAAAGTGTTTGGACTGAATATTACATTTAATTCAGCAGGACACTGTTTTCTTTTTATAACATTTGCAGAGAACTTAACAGAACACTTTAAACATTCTTCCTGATCTCTGCAATGATCTAAGAAGGCCACTGTTCTAATTGCTTCCATTTTACAGGAAAAGATCATGAGACTCAGAAGCTGTCACTTCTACAGTATCACCAATTTCTGAGCAGCTAGGTTTTAACCCGATGCTTATTCTCCTACACTAAGAAACACAAGCATTTATGAACAAATCTCTCATAATTGTCAAGGTAATTTGTTAAGCAAAATCATCACAGTCATTAATTTTCACAGCTTCCCAACTGACCACAGCTTCCCAATACATTGGCTCAAAAAAAGCATGAATTCAGAGCTCACATGAGCCTTTTTGTCAAATATGATGAGATTTTCATGGTGAATTTTCTAATATAGGAGAATAAGCCAGAATGGGGAGGAGAGGAGATATTGTACTCTACAGAGGAAGGTCTACCTTCAAAACATAGTTACTGAAAGTTGGACTAATTTGAATCCAACAAAAGAAAAGAAAAGATAGCATCCTTAAATAGCAATGAATACTGTTTAAGTGATCTTTATTTTTCATGTTAAAAATTCATGGCAACATTTTCTGTCTTATCTATTTGTATATTATAGGTTATATTATTGCTCCCCACTTTTTACCTCCTCTCTGAAAAACAAATAAACATTCAATGCCTTTGTCATGTGATGTTGCTTTGGCTTCCATTTGAGTCAGCTATTTATCCCTGATCCCTTCATGTGGGGTTTGGCCTTCTTTGACCAATGCAACATAAGAGAAAGGGGCAGTGTAAGTGCTGCAGACTAATGCTTTCAGAAGCGTTGAAAGCTTCCACCAACCTTTCTGCGTATTTATTATCTGCCACAAGAAAAACACATTGCAAGTGGTGTTACTTCTTCAGCCTGGTTCCAGAAGGAAAACAGGTCAAGCTAAATTGCCCCAAAGCCTAGCCTACTTTCAAATAAAAGCCAAGAAGGCAGACCTGAAAACTCACATTTGTTTATGCTAAAAGTGTGAGGGCAGGGTTACAGCTGAAAAATTATTTTCTCTGCCTCATACAAGAGAGATATCTCAGATAGTAAGAAAGACCAACAACTAAAATAGCTGCATTCACATGTATATTTGTGTAATGTGTAGTAGTTATGGAGAATGCTCCCTTTTTAATCATTGTGAATAACGAACACCATCATGGGTAAAATTAGGAATTAATTTTTTGAACGTGCTCTTCTCTTTTCTCTGTGAGTCAAAACAAGGCACACAGCTCTAAATTTTCCCATGAATACAATATGAACACTTGAAAAGAATACAACAGGGAACATCAAGGCAAATGCATGTTTTATATGCATGTGTTTTGCATTCTACTCTTCCTTTAAAGGATGGACTCATCTTTAGTGTTATAAACTGTATCTAAATTTAAAGCATTGCTGAAGGATAAAAACGTAGTGTAGTGTATTTCTAAATGAAGAAGATGGATTCACTGACAGGGCAAACTGTCACACTGTGAGGAAGAACAAGACCAAAAAAGAAAAAGTCTTATGTGAAAGCTACTATTTCTCTGCAAAAGGGACTTGGCTGAAGTAGAGCACTGAGGATTATATTTAGGTACTGGTATTCTTGCACTAAGAGGATGCACAGAAGGAGAAAATAGAAACTATTGGGACTGATGCATGTGTAATAAATTCTAGTTCCAGAATTATAAATAGCCAAGGAATAACCTAAATTCATTTGGAAGGCTAAATTTAGGACATTCTAATCTTGTTTCAAAGTTTTGATAAAAAATATTATAAAATAAAGGAAACTATAAAAACTATATGAGCACCCACAAAAGAAGTTGAGTATCATGCTGTATCCATACTAACTACATTAGTCAACACATTTTCTTTTGAGAAATTACAATCCAAGATACATAACTCTGGAGCTTACGGATATCCATTGAACAGATTTTATTATTATGTAGATCATCACAGAATCAACCTATTCTACAAAGAATGAAAAAAAAAAAAAAAAAACCAGAGAAGTTAACTTTCTTTTAAGGTCCAAAAGCAATTAACTCATAGTTTTGGAATGAAATATATATTAAGAATCATACTGGCCATTGAATGGTAAAACAAAACAATTATTACTTATGGTGAGTAAAGAGCACAATGAGAAGAAAAAACCAGGAATAACAGAATTATAGGTCATGGCCCTCAATTCCCCAGAGATCTTCCTGGAAAGATAAAAAGCAAAAGAGAGAATCACAAATGAAAGCAAGGTAACATTTGATAATTTATGTTTGTACCTAAATCTCAGTGGAGGAAATGGTGGCAGATCAGATAGAATGCTCGGCTTAGGCTCAAACCTTCCTTACTTTTCTCTTCTACTCTGTTCACACTCAAAATGAATAGGAAAGGCATGAGAAGACAGTCTCCTAGATCATAGGAGAGAGAGATGTTGGCCCTCTCTCATAAACAAGCACGAACCTGTTTTCCACTTCTGAAACCTGTGTGAAGAAGAGATAAGGTATCATGCATTAAATTATTTTATAGGGACCCAAAGACTGGGAATGGCATTATCATTGTTCTGGAACCTGACCAGATTAAACTGCTCATCCTTAGGATGGGATAGGGAAAGGGTAACGAAGGGAGTAAACTTAAATATGTATTTGTCAAAATCATGTTTACCAATTATTTTGATAAATACCCACTTTAAAAGAAAAATGAGAGAAGCAGTGTGTTAATTGGTTAGGAGGTAGAAGAAATCCAAGAGGAAAAGAGTATTTCTAGGGTTCTCTGAGATTTTAAAAGGAAAAAAATTAGAGATAATAAGAAATTGTTAAGAAAATGCATGGCATCATAATCTCAGATAAATCAAATAAAGATGGAAAAAGGAACATGTTAAAAAAAAATGAGATTGGGGCCAGCCCCGTGGCATAGTGGCTAAGTTCAAGCACTCCACTTCGGCGGCGCAGGGTTCACAGATTTGGATCCTGGCCGCAGACCTATGCACCACATATCAAGGTGTGCTGTAGCAGGCATCCCACATATAAAGTAGAGGAAGGTGGGCACAAATGTTAGCCCAGGGCCAATCTTCCTCAGCAAAAAGAGGAGGATTGGCAACAGATGTTAGCTCGGGGCTAATCTTCTTCACCAAAAAAATTTTAAAAAATGACATGGCTGCAGCAAAAACTCTGTGATAAATCAGAATAGAAGGCTAGTGAGGCAGAGGAGATGTCTTTAACCAGGAAGACTTGGCAAAGAAATGTACATGACTAAAACAAATGGTACATAAAGTTTAGGCCAAATATGACCCTAGTCTTGCAAAAACTATAAGAGAAAGTAAATGATTTTAACCATATTAAAAATATCTATTTTGAAGAGAATAACCTTTAAAATACAAAATGCAGAACATAAATATTTAAAAGACATAGAAGTCCTATGTCAGTAAAGACTTATCCAAATGAAATCAAGTTTCTAACTTCTGACAAATGTTATCTAAAAACCAAATCTAAAAACAACAAAAAAACAATAACAGCAAATGGCAGAAAGAACTCTTAGTTCAAAGAACTATAACTACAAAAATTTAAGAACCCAAGAAAAGTTAGAAAAGTGCATGTAGGGAATATTCTTCTGATATTGTATCAGCTGTTGGGCATTGGTGTAACTCGTAAAATTCTAGAATCATTTAGAAAATGTGATTTGGTTGCATTTTTAAAAAGTATCAATAATAAATACAATTTTAGTAAGAAAAATTATGACAAGCAAAACACACTTTTTTTGAGTATGCATCTGATCAGTTCTAGATTAGGAAACCTATGACAACATAGATATTTATCAGTTAAGATTGTAATAAAACAAAGTCTCTCATAAGACATTCTAGGACAAAATCTACTCTCTAAAGTTGGACTGAAGAGTCTTAGTTATCTTTTGCAGGTCTGTTCTTGGCTTTCTCCTGTTGACTATTGTCAGAAACAATAAAAATGTAGTAGTAAAATTTGAAGCTGGTGGAGAATTCACAAAATTTTCAGATATCGGATATGGCATGGTTAAACTGTAACCCAAGTGCTTCAATTGGAATGGAAGGCTTAAAAATGTTATGCAGGAGGTCACTGATATCAGTTTCACCTCACTGAGATAAAGAAATATAGGTTTATGGCATGCAGCTTACTAAGGAAGTGATTTTGCTTTAAAAACCTTTAGTATGTATTGATATGTCATAGACATTTAGCAAAGTAATATAGAACTTGCAACATAGTGAGAATTCAGTAAAGTTTTCTAAATGATGGTAAGAATCACTCTCAATACATTAGGAGACAGGCAATGAAAATGGAAAGCACGGAGCAGGTAGGTGTAAGAGATTATGGGGGTATAATTATCAAAATCTGTTTCCTGCCAAGATGTCATAGAAACGAAAACTAAGAATTCAAGGTGATTCTTGTTTCAAGTCTTGATAAGTAGGAGTATAATATATACTTCTAAACTAGACTAGAGTAGAAATCCTAAAGGAAGGTTATTTAGTTTGTGTTTGTGTGCATTGATTATCATGTTGTTAAATGCATTGAATTTTCTAAGCTACAGAGATAACTTGATATATTCTTCATTAATTTAATAAACCATTTATGTAACTTTGATGGACAACACTTTCTGTACAAAGAATCCTTTTGTGTATATGTATATCAGAGTGGGAAAATACAGAAGCTGTGAGCAATTAAACACTTACCAAGGATCATAAGTTAGCAAGGATAGGGTTGAAACTCCTGCCTATTTGACTCCAAATTCCATGTTTTCTTTCTCTAACCTACACCTATTTGTGAAAAAAATAGGAGTAAAATATGTTTATTCATTCATTGCTTCATTTCTAAATTCTAGGCTTTTGTCCTGGCACTCATAGAGTTAATTCAGCCTTTCTCAGCAGTGATGTGTCTTCTTAGCCTTCAAAGCTCAGGGTGGGGGGCAGGCCTTGTGGCTTAGCGGTTCAGTGGGTGCACTGCGCTACTGGCGGCCCGGGTTCAGATCCTGGGCACGCACCGATGCATCACTTCTCCGGCCATGCTGAGGCAGCGTCCCACATACAGCAACTAGAAGGATCTGCAACTATGACATACAACTATCTACTGGGCTTTGGGGAAAAGAAAAGAGGAAGATTGGCAATAGATGTTAGCTCAGAGCCAGTCTTCCTCAGCAAAAAGAGGAGGATTAGCACAGATGTTAGCTCAGGGCTGATCTTCCTCACACACACACAAAAAAATGCTCAGGGTGGAATTGCTTTCAGTCACATGTGGGTTTGAAACCAGACTCCCCAGTAAATAGGTGTCTGACCTTGAGTGACTACATTAACCTCCCCGAGGTTGAACAAAGCTGTTAATGAGCTCACAAAGCACGTAACCCAGATAGTCTTTACAAAAATGCAATTAAGGAAAGGAAGCAGCCCAATTAGTAATCAGAAACAGAAATTGATTCAGATAGGCATCAGGAATGCACATTCCTGGGTTATATCAATCAACCAATCAATCAGTCAGTCAATCAATCTGGGTTTAGAAAGGAGCAAGAATCATGACAGATCGCTTGGAGATGTATGTTCTAATTCTGATTTCTTTTGTATGTTAACTCCATGTCACCTGTTTTTAGAGGTATTCATCTGCAAAGCAGTGAGCAATTTGAAAAACTAGAGCACTGAACTAAGAAAAAACAACTTAATTTACCTTAAAATATTATTCACTCATTGTCAATAGTATGGTTTAGATTATAGAAATAACAATGGATTAGAATTAAGGAGATTTGCTTCTCAGTACTTATCTATTAGGAATATGCTGTTGACCTCTACTGCCAGTCCTTGAATTTCTCTGAACCCCAGTTTTCTACTCTGTGGAATGAGGATTTAGATAAATAATTTCCAAAGACCCCTTTGACATAATATTTCTGTGATTCTATTCATGAGTTCTAACAAAACAACAGAGATAGAAAAGAAAACTACAAACAACTAAACGTGGAAATATTAAAGACAAGCTGGGATTGAAAAGGAATAGTCCTACATTATGAAAACGATTTTAAATTAATGCATTTGCTAATCAATCATACTATTGGAGATGAAGAGTGTTTTTATTTATAATATACAAATAAGTATATAAAATATACAGGCAGAAAGAAACCAAACGTGGTTAAACATTTGGAAATATTAATGGGATAAATACATTTGTATAAACAATTTGTAAATTTGTTAGTAGTGGTAAAAGGAATGAAAACTGGGATTAAATCCTACCAAATAAAGAAATAAAAGAGGATTGCTGTGTTATCATTTAAATGAAAGGATCTAAATATTATGACATGTAAAGTAAAGGTACACATGCTTATGGCTTATCACATTTAATCGAAAAGAGAAAAGCTTTTGATTCTGAATTTCTATTATTAATAGAAAGAAAAAAGTAAATCAGAGATGTAAAATTTTAGATCAGTCTTTAGTGAAATTCCACTAAGACATTTTATGGTATCAAAAATAGTAAGTTTTCTCATTTTTATCACATAATTCTAAGAATTAAAAAAAAAATAAAGTGCACTGCATTTCAATCCATTTTTTTTTTCATCATTTAGTGAATCACATAATGCCCAAACATGATAGAGACTTATGTTCTGAGGTTGTAAGATGTTGACAATGAACTACCTGCCACCTGATCCCAATTCCATTATTCAATGCCTTTTTATTTGTTACACGTGGGATTTTTCTATCATCCTTATTTAATTCAACCTGAAAGGGCTGTTACAATTGCCGTGCTTGTTGTTCTTGTATCCTACCAGCATGGTTGGCCATGAGACGTGGTTTGAAATTGAATTTCATTAATAGCCCAGCAGCCCATTAGGATCCCCTCTATATAAAGACATGTCGGATTAATAGAGAATAAGCAGGGACCTGTCTTAGTTTGATCTCACAGGCACCATCCCTTCTACCCTTCTAAAATAGGTAAAATGCTTAATCAAACCATGGGCCTTGATGCATCCTCGTTTCTGAAGACCCAAACCCCAGGCATATGGGTTTGTCTCATTTTTAGATACACATAATAAAACGGTCACTCTGAAAGTTCATTCATGTGTGTGTGATACAACTGCTGACACAGTAGGCTTGTATTCTTTTAGAACATGGGGCACAGTGGGTGTTTGCAACAGGCTCTATTTGCTAGTCAGCTCTCACAATGGATCACAGTCTAAGTCCTTTCACCCCAGGTTTCAAAATTGAAGCATGAACCCTCTGAGAAATCTTTCATGTATTTCTTTTAAGCTGGGCTGCAAAAATAATGAGCAATTAGCTCTTGTAATGATGCACTGCTGTTTAGATGAACGACTTGTAGATATTTCAAGTAGCCCATTTGGATCCTGGAGAAAAGAAAAGAAGTCTACCTAGGATGAGCCTTCCTATTTAGCCTTCAAAGTCCTAGGTTGCTCACCACCAAGCTGAGCTTCTGAATAAAATGGCTGCTTTTAGCCTCCATGAAATGCCGGCACCCTGTCAGAATCATGTTTTTCAAGTTTCATTTCCTAGTGCCAAATTTCCATGCTATATAACTCTTTAGGTAGCCTCCAAGAAAAGTTAAAGCTTTAATATAGAAAACCACATTCCCTTTCTACAGATTTAGTTCTAATTAACAGATTTGTTTGTAGCTTTTACCATATGTAGGACTTTCATTAAAAAAAGATTGAGATACTCCATCCTTAAGCCCTTTCTTTGAAAACTAGTCAAGGGCACATCTGGCAGCTGATGTTTTTGGTTTTATTTTGTTTTTTTTTCCCTGTCAAATATGGTCAAAAAATCCCCTAATGGATTTAGATCATGTTAGATTTAAATTTATCTGAAACCTTTTAATCCCAATTTATATAATTTAGTAATCCATGATTAATAAATCAATCTCATTTTGATTTTTTCCCTAAAAGGTGTGAACAGTTTCAAAAAGCTCTAAAATTCCAATATTAGCATTTAACAATTTTAGGTTTGGAGAGTCTTAGGGGGAAAATTTTTTTCAGTCATGAATACTCATATTGAGAGAAACCAATTCCTCACTGTGAGTGATGCTGTCCCATTTCTAATGTTGGGTAAATGGTGCTTCAAAATAGAGTCTTATGACAAAAGAGCAGAAGAATTAAATAAGCTTTCTCTGCTCACTGTCATTTCATTACATTACTTACTTCTTTTGGTTACTTTATTTTTAAATAATTAAAAAATTAACATGCTAAGGCAAACATTGGCACTATAATTTATTAAAACCTTGGGTCAGATTAGTTTATTAGATCCCTAGGAGAAATATAGAAAAAAAACGGAGATGCTGGAAGGAAATTTTTAGTTTTTAAAGGAAAAAGCAAAAGATATATATGTATGGTTAGAATATGGGACATAAGAGCCAACTCTGAAGGGCCTACTCTGATAGATTATTGGTAACTAGAAAGCAGAAGTTCCCATGAGACAACAAGCTCTTCTTCACCACAGTCTATGTGTTTTTCATCTTAACCTAACACTAGATCCATCATTCAATCCTTAACACCTAGCACTTAGCAAGAACTCAAACTTTTTTGAATTAAGGATGTGTGGCATTTGTTTTATGGAGTAGTCTTCTGGTAAAGTGTACTGGGTGAAGGTGGGGTACAGAAAGTAGAATGGTGTGCTATAATCAAAGGATTTTTTTCCATCATATTCTGTCATAGGTAAGTTCCTGTGTATGACACCCTTTCTCTGACTCTAAGAAAAAGACCTCTCTTTAATATCTGCCAAATTCTCTCTAGAATCTTATTCTGTTTGAACGGGAAATCATTTTAGTTCTTGTTCCCCGTGCCCTACTGATCACAGCAGAATGTTCAGTGCAGGGAGTCCTGTTTGAAGTCGTATACCACCAGGACATGGGGAAGACACAATCAGAGAAGCTAATGACTACAATGTTACAGATCAGGAGTTGGAGGGAGGAGTCCCCTACATTCCAGGCTCCATGTTTTCTGTAAATCTATTTTATCCTCTCCAGGGAAAGATTCAATATGAATGACATAATTTGGATTTCTGCAAAGCAGAACTATCTCTCTAGTGGAGGATTAAGGACTGAGAAAATTAGAAACACTCCAGGAGCTGAAGAGGGTGGGAAGTTAATAGCTGGTGAGTAATGGGGAGATCAGAACAAAAGGCCTGGGGGGATTATGAGTCTAAAGACCACTTCATCAAAAATTTGAAGTGAGGAAAACCTATCAAGTAGGAAAGCAATGGAACTGTTTATTCAGCTTACAGAAGAGACTTTAGATGATTCTTACAGACTTTCTAAGCAGAAAAACCTGTAATGTGGGCACAGCAAAAACTGCACACGTGAGGAATCAAACAGAATAGTAAATCCACCATTTTTTCTGCATGGCAGGGCTTTAATGTTAGCAAATTTCCTGACAAAGAGGATACAAGGCACACAGGCTCCTTGTTCTGCCCCCAGTAACGATCTCATGCATTCCAGAGCTATGGGCACTTAGAAGCACAAAATGCTTACACCTGGAAAATAAGTTTCTGGCGTTTCTAAGTTCACAGCAGCGTATATCTGTTTTATTTATGTTTGTCTGTCTCAAAATATTCATTTTTAAAGCCAAGCTCCCTGAGCAGAGTTTCGATACTGTTTTCATCCAACTACTTATAAAATAAATAAATGCTTTGGAGTTTTTGTTTGGGATTTCACCAAAGCAGCTGCTTGAACTTGCTGTTCTCTGTAATGGTCAATTCCCTGGAGGAGAGCTTTGGTAGTGATCGGGCGGGAGTCGGATGAGTGTGGTTCCTCCACGGCTGTCACAAGCAGGCAGCCTCTGCGTTGTTCTGATTCTTCAGTCTCTCTGACACTCTGTGCTCCAATCCCTGTCTCCTTCCCAAATGAAATTCCAATTCAAATGGAAAATTACCACTCTAGCTCTATAGAAGTATTGTGGAACAAGTCCAAAGGGATAAAGCCTGTCACCTGACTCACAAAATCCTCTCCTTTTTTTACAACATTTCCAAATGATCAAATGAAGAGAGAGAAGAAAATTAGAATGCTTTTCCACCCTCCCTTTTCCTCGACCACACACCTGGACAATATTTCGGGGGACTGAAAGCGTGAAACTCTTACACCTTATCCTTTAACCCCACTATTGCTAGCGCTGACTCTCCATCTTTCACTTTTCTTTGCCCACCTCTCCCAAGACCCTTCATTTGTATTGTACCTCATAGGAAAACATGGATATTTGCAATTCCAAATATGAATAACTTTGCCTGACATCCAAGTGACAAGCTTTTTTCTTCATATGTAAAGAAGAAAACAAATAACAGTGATTTGATAAACGTGATATCTTTGCAGATTTTGAAGATTGAACTAAATTAAATATACAGAATTTACTTTTAAAAAAGAGTTAAAGCACTACTTTTAAAATGATTGAGAAAGAAATTCCATTTTACTTCACTAAAATTATCATGAACCTTTCTTCATTTAATTAGTCAATCATAAAATGGAAGCCATTTGAACCTTGAAAGGACTACCTGGAAACAGAAATATTTCTTCAACTACCATTGGAAATAGATTCTACATACTTAGTTATTGGAACTTTTCTTTAAAAGAAAACTTAAAGCCTAAGTCAATTAAAATTATCTAATTGCCTCTTAAGTGATCTCTAAGAGCAACAGATTAAAGAGAAAACAGATGAAGAGGACTGATTAAAAGCAAAAGGCCCATTTTGTCTTTTAAAGTCTGGTTTCAACAATTTCATATTGAGTACTGCTTCATTTCAAGAGCAAATTTCTAAAATGGCAAGCTTGACACTGAGAGCACCATTGGAGCTGACTGAGGACAAAGACAGTACAGCATAGAATTTTTTTCCCGATTTTTCTGTCAATCGGAAGTTAGTCTGACATTTTATCCCTTTGATTTTTACCCTTAAGCTTTTCTATCTCATTAGAGAATTTTTTCTAATTTTAATGATTAAGCCTTTTTCATAAAATTAAAAGTGTTTACAAGAGAAAGATCTTGAATTCCAAATGAGAATGTCTCAGAATTAAAGACAAAGAGGTCAAGTTCTGTAATCAGATCAGGATCATCTTATCCATGGCAGTGTTCTCTTGATCTTTCCGTATTGTTGTCCAGTCTCTTAGCAGAAGGAGCTCTGCTTACTAAAATTCCTCCAAAGTTCATATTAACAGGAATCTGATTTAAAAAGACAAGCTAATGGGCCGGCCCTGTGGCTTGGTGGTTAAGTGCGCGCGCTGCGATGCTGGTGGCCCGGGTTCGGATCCCGGGTGCGCATTGAGGCACCACTTCTCCGTTCATCCTGAGGCCGAGTCCCGCATACAGCAACTAGAAGGATGTGCAGCTACGACATACAACTATCCACTGGGGCTTTGGGGGGAAAAAATAAAATAAAATCTTTAAAAAGACAAGCTAAGATTTCAACTTCTTAAATGCTACTAGTTAGTATTTCTACATTTTACTACTTTTTAAAATTTTTAACAGTTTTTTATTTTTTCTTTCTCTTGTATTCATGAGGCTCTTATTTATATGCTAAATTATGTTCTTTTTATAGCTTAGAATTCTGGGAAATTCTAAGATATAAAAGGGAAATTCCCAGCTCATATGTGTTCCTCTCTGATCGGATTCCTTTCTCTTTTCTGACCACAGACAGATGTCTTTACCTTCCCTAAAAAGCCTTCACTCTTGACAGGGGAGTATGTTGATTTGAAACCTCAGGAGTTCCCAGGGTAAAATTCAAAACTGGCCTTCATACACAGAGGGCAAGGAGAGCCCAAAGAAAGAGGCAGACTACTCCAAATTGGTAGGTGGCAGGTTTAACAAGCAAGAGAACTTACGTATGAGGCTTGTCTTTGGTGGCTGAAAGATGTGTACATCTCAGTACCTTCCTGCCAGAATCTTATGAGTTTACATAGAGGCCTTAACAGGGTTCAGTTACGTATTCAGTCCAGATGGTCTCAACAACACATTACTGTCTCAAGGCTGTGTCCTTAAAGTGGCACCTAGTGTGAGAACAGTGGGCAAAACATACATTCTGATGTAAGGAGCCTCTGGTTGCCTGGGTCCAGCTTGCAGGTCAGCTGGTGGTCACATCCTCTCCATGACCTCCTGCAACAGAGTAAAGAACAGAATCTTTGGGGCTTAGCTTCTAGATTGCCCAGTTGCAGGTTGTCCTGTGTGAGCAAGCACTCAGCTTCTCTTTTTCTTATCACTAATTTATGGATAATAATAATAATAATAATGTTTACCTCATAACAATGTTTTGAAAAATGGACTAAGATATTCCAATTAAAGCACTTAGTGTAATGCGTGGCACCTAGGAAATACTTAATTATCAATTTTGTTAATAAGTCTGAAATGTGAGGAAATGGTGTCGATAGTCTTGGAGGGCCTAGAATGCAGTGTCTGTTCTATAAATATAAATAAATTGAAACTAATGCATCACATCTGAACTGGAGCAAGCCTAAAGAATGAGGTGCTGGGCAGCCACATGGGGCCAAAAGCTTCTGAGTAAGAAGTTTGTGTCACATGGGTTTGAGATAACAAATAGTGAAAAATAAGACTCATAGAAGTTGAAGACAAAATTTACCAACGTCAGATTGTTTTGTTGTGATTATAATGGGTTATAATGTTATGTGATGCAGATAAAGGATTAAACATATTATAGGAGTAAATCGTATTTATTGTTTTCTTATTGCATCCCAGGTACTATTATAAAAATACACTATACTTTTTTATAAAGTTATTAAAAGATATACAAAGTATTTCTTTCTGCCTTTAAGTAATCTGAGAGGAAGATCTTATTCTGATATATAGATAAAGAATCTGCAGATAGAGTGTCTAAAGTACCAAGTCTGATATCATGCAACTAGTGGGTGGTCAAACTTAAACATGAGGCAAGACAATTGCCTAGTTATGTCTGGATTTCATTGGTCAGCAATTTAATGTTTCACCTAATCACTAATATTTCCTAAATCTATACTAATTAATTCATTAAATATTTATTTGCTATTTACTATTGGTGTGTGCTCTTTCACAGTACGTAGACAAGGTCACATTCTTAAATAATTTGTCATGGGGAAGAAATAGGTATATTATTAATTTTAAGGCAAGCTTTGATACATTAAGGTAATAAAACTTGCTTTGCATGTTAAGAGGACAAAAACTTAATAAAGGCTAAAATTTTTGGAATACATCACTTGGTTTAAATTGCATGATCTTGTTAACAAAAAAACAGCAATTCTGCAGAGTCAATGCTATTGTTACTTCCCTTTCTTGATGAGATCACTGAAGGCGAGTGTGAGAGCCATAGAGGCTTGCCCAAAGTTACAAAGCTAGTATGAGGCAGAGCTGTGTTGAAATTCAGCTGTTCTGACTCAAAGGCTTGGGTTCTGAACACCTGTGCACCTCCACATCCAGGTAGGGGGGAGATTAAAGACTTAATAACGCTGGCAACATTTAAAATATATTATAAAAAATGAGTAGGTTTTTTTTTTATAGAACCATGGAATTTCACAGAAGAAAAGGGCTTTTTGATATCCTCTACTTCCACCCCTTTATTTTATAAATGAGGCAAGGAGAACTATGATAGGTAGAAATCTGTGGAAGAATGAGACAGATGCGTATTTTATGCCAAGGAAGTGGCATGAACACAATCATATAGACCTATTAGAGAAAGGCAGTATTTAGAAGTAAAGTTTAGTAGCTCATCTTGGCTGGAATATTGTCTACATTGTGAATATATATATATATATATAGAGAGAGAGAGAGAGAGAGACTTTATGTAGAATATAGTCTACATATGGATTAGTGGGATATAAGACTGGAAATACAGGTTGTGGCAAGAAATTAAAGGGTCCAAAATGACTGGCTGAGGAGTTTAGAAATGACTCAGTAAGAGATGTGGAACCATTGAATAATTTAGAGCAGGAAATCAGCAGAGATGGTGTTGTGGTTTGGAAATTTTCATCTGGGTAGAAAGCAAGATAGAAAAGGAGTGAGAGACCATGTGGAATTCTCCATGAATACTCTAGGAAAAAAAAAAAAGATGATTGAAAAAGAATGATTTATTTGGAAAATGAAACATGATCATACATTAGCAAGTTATTACTGATTCAGAATCAACAACATTTGTCAAGTAATGGGCTACGTGGAGCAGGGAAAGAAAGGAGCCCATGAAAAGCTCAAGTATTCAATGACTAAAAGAAGGGGGATACCACTAGTAGAAATTAGCGAGTCAGCCACCTTCAATGATATTGCCTGTCATTTATTAAGAACTATTCTTGTACTAGCTTTAAGCTAAGCTTTTTACAAACTTGGCTTCATTGAATCTTTAATATAGAACTAATAAGTAAGTATACTATGCCCATTTTACAAGTGAGAACTCCAAGGCACAGGAAAAATAGACAAGTGTCCTCAAATTGCACAGCCAACAAATGGTAGAATCGGGATTTGATTACAGAACTACCTGAGTCCCGAATTTCCTTATAACATTTTCAGAGAATATAATGAATATAAGTGTCTGTCAACAGTTTGAATTTGAGTTACGAGGATAATATTTTGGTTGTAATCGATGGCAGCTTAGAATTAGGAGAAGCATAAGGCTTAATATATAGTTTTGTGAGTTGGTAAACACTGATGCCACTTGAAGTTGCAGGGGTTGATTACAACTGGAAAGAGTACTGGCAGAGGAGAATGCAAAGAAAGAGACTGATGAGAATGCTTTTATTAGAAGAAGAAGAGGCAGTAGGAGGGGAAGGAAGAGAAAGACGAGGAAGGGGAAGAAATTCTTGTGACAAGATAAGAAAAAACAGCATGAGACAGAGAATTACAGACAATATAATTTCTTTACAAAGAAAAAATATAAAAAATATTATCTGCAAATCTAGATTAATGTCATGCTTATGGTCTGCATTTTCTTATTTAGTTATTATCCTAAATCTTACAATATACTTAAATTAAATTTTAATAGCTATGTAGTTTGTATGTTCAACTAAATCAACTAATGTAACATTCAACTTATCACATGCCAGGGTCTGTAGTGGAATATGGAGGTAGTAGGATGAACATGGCACAATTCCAAGCCTCTTGTTCACTCTACACTACCTACCTAGGGAGACAGGTATGTTAATACGCAGTTGTTCATTTCACTATGGAAACTGCTATAGCAGAAGTCTGTAAATGAATTGTGTAAAAGTAGAGATCTTCCATTCAGTCTGTAAGATGTGTTCTTTATGGATTGAGGGCCCATGATGTGATTCAGAGGATGATTCAGAAGACATCATAAGGAAGAAGTGGGCTTTAGAGGGAGGGAAGTTTATGACAGACAGATGGATAAAGGTATGCAATGTATTGCAGGGAATTTTGTGACTCAAGAGTAAGAAAATGGGAAAAAGAAACTGGAAAGATAATGGCTGGAACATTGGGGGCATTTTGTACCAGATTCAGAGTCTTCTATACGGAAAAGTGAACCATAGAAGGGATTTAAATAGAACAATGACATAAACAAATTGACACTTGTAGAAAGATCATTCTGCAGGCAAGGTTAACTTCAGGTGGGACATAAAAATGATACCAGAGGCAGAGAGGCAGAGAGGCGGCAGTAGAAGTCACCAGTTGAGGGAGGTGCAAATGTAGGACTACAGTAATTACAGTGGAACTACTAAGAAGCTGAAAAGGTAACGTGGTTAGAAAACAGCAGTTTTTATACTTGTAGAAAATGGACTTCTGTCTGAGTTATCCGAATGTGATAGTTTTTAGTTGTGAATTAGAATATGTATAAATGTCTGCTTACATACTCCATACATTCATACTGTCAGGGAAATGGTAGTCAGAAGTAAAAGTTAAATCTCAATCTAGGGCACATATTTAAGATGTTTATCTGTAACATTCTGAAAATTACCCTTGGAGGAAACACATCAACTTATCCAGGCAATGATATAAAGTGTCTAGTGTATGAATGACCTTGCGACTCACTGGACATGTCCAATGCATTGCTGGACCTAACTGTTTGATTGTGGGAAGCTGAGCCTCTCTGTCTGGAATTTAGGTTGTCTCTCTGTAAACCAACTGAACAGAAGAGTAAGTGGCATTAATGAAACTAACTTACTGTACAAATTACATATATTGGTATACTGTATTTAAAATTATTTGTTGCAACAGTATCAATGTATTGTGAATAATGCAGGCATTTTTAATGCAGTGATTTTTTTCTAAAGTTCACAGCTTCTTGAAGGTCAGTTCTACATTCTAAAGTCAGTGCATTTGATTCAATCTAGTAAACACTCATTGATCTCTTTCTATGTGCCAATCACTGCATTAACGCTAGGACTATAAAGGGTCATGGAAGGAGACAGACTCAGCAAATTTTAGCCAGGATGTAAACCAATTCATTAAATTAAAACAGATTGGGGAGATATATAGTGTACTTCTCTTTATAGAGAAATAGATGCCAAGTGTCAACTCTAGAGATAATCTCATAATATAATTATTAATTAGGATTAATAATCATATTAATAACACCTCAGAACTTCTATGAGAAAAGGATTCTAATAATAGGAAATATTCACATTTGGTTAAAATACAAATGTATGTTAATTGATACGGTAAATGGATATGAGCATAATTTGAAATTTAAGCTTGTTTTGGTAAATATTTTGTGAGTGAATATCACCCTTTAGCCGTGTTCAGATTCCATTATATTTTGCTTTTATTGTTCATAAATGAAAGTTAGTTTCTCCGTTCCAACACTCAGAATGGAGATAAGTGTGATACGTAGGTTTTAGAAGTGCAATAATTGAAATAATCCACAGCTTTACTGTAAATTCTAAAGTCTCCATGAGTCCTGCTTAGCTTCTTTTTTTTGTATCATTTTAAAGGGATCTAGAAATCCACAGAACTATTATAGGTGAATAGATACAGCATTCACATCTGTGGCACTTGTCACCTGTCAAGAAGATCAAATCCATTCAGTTAACCTACCATTTCTCAATGTTAAGAGGGGGGAAAATACTTTTTTTTAATTCCATTCATGCTGGCACAGTGCAAAAAAAAAAAAAAAAATTACCCACAAAGCTTTTTTAGCCCTTTGCAAACAAACAGTAAAATTACAGAAGTGTAGAGTGGAACAGCATGCCCTAGTCACAGTTCAGTAGCAATTACTGAGGATGATTGTGTTTGCTCTCTCCAGGAGATGTCACTAAAGAGAGTGGCAAGGACAGGCTTCAGCTATTTGGGGCAAAAATATAACCGGGACGGTGGAGGTAGCAGGGGAGATGTAAAGATTCACTCATACTGAAAATATTTTGTCCATTTTAGCTGCAGTCTTCCTCCGAGTAAAGGAAAAAAAGAAAAACAATATGTAGCTTGCTTTAGATGAATTTTTATTTTTTGTACCTTTTCATTAAGGAAGGCCACTTTTATCTACATTTACAGAAGTATTACTGCTAAAAGTACCTGAAAAGGGGAGTCCTTGATTGTTGTATACTGAAATGAAAGCATTTCCTTTTTTCCAAAGAGAAGTCATATATAGTTTATTAGAGCCTCAGGGCAAGAGTTTGCTCAAGAAGTTTTCAATATATCCTTTTTACTCGTTTGCTCCCTTGAATATAAAGGAACAGTAATATATTTACTTGGTAGAGCTGAAACTTTAGCTATTCAACTCAAGGGATCAAAATCTTTAAAACTTGTATGCCTCAGATTTATAAAAGAGATTGCAGATTTTATCTATTAGATTTCACTCATGTTTCCACAAATATTTTAATGTAGATATTGCCGTAGGAGAAGCTTGTAGGTTATTGATTGCAATATAAATGTCAGAATCAAACACTATACTTAGGCTTTCAATTATCACAGGATTAATTTCACTTGATCTATTTAATCTACTTAAAAATTTAGAAGTAGTTCCACTCCATGTTTTTCTTTTTTTATTTCTAAAAAAAGTTGTAAATTGATTGAGACAATTTAGACATGTCTAAAGACAACTCAATTTTATAAATTAAAAAATTATTTAATGTCATACTACATATTTTTCAGGACTCTACATCAACACTTATCATATTGCTTAATGCAGGAAGGCTCTCAATAAATATTTGCTTACAAATAAATGAATTAATGAAAGTTTATAGTCGCATTCATAGAAATTTAATTTAAACTCACTCATTCTAATCTCATAATTCTCATATGGGCTGATCAAAAAATGAGTAACAAGGGGACCCGGCCGCATGGCGTAGTGGTTAAGTGCGTGCGCTCCGCTGCTGGTGGCCTGGGTTCAGATCCCGGTCACACAGCGATGCACCGCTTGTCAGGTCATGCTGTGGCGGCGTCCCACATAAAGTGGAGGAATATTGGCACGCATTAGCTCAGGGCCAGTCTTCCTCAGCAAACAGAGGAGGATTGGCATAGATGTTAGCTCAGGGCTGATCTTCCTCACACACACAAAAAAAATGAGTAGCAAGGAAAAAAATTTTTTTAATTATTTGAAAAGACAGTGATATTTTCTAGGGGAATATGTCACCTCATCTGACTGTCGCTCATTATTATTTGTATCCGTGCCTCCTTTAAATTGAAGAAAGTGGACTGAATGTTACTAATATGGGAATTTCTCCTGTCAAGTGTAAAAAAATCTAGAACAGTTTATAAGGGAATGTTTTGTTTTTGCTTGTTTTTCATCCAGGTAATTATTTTATACATGATAAAATCATTTGATTTTTAGTAAATCCTCTAACATATCAATAACATGATACTATCATTCATTGGTATTGCATACAGTATTCTATAGTGAATTAAGAGTAACTTTTTTTCATTAATCAAAAATTTACCTATATATCTATTACATTTTCAAATTTTACTTCAATAGGTTAGTATATATAGATTTCCCATATTTATGATGACATAAATAAGATTTAAATAGAAAACAGTATTTTTACAGTGACAGCCATCGTAGTTGTGTTTAATTTAGGCAACTATGGTTATCTGTGTTAGAGAAAGAGAGAGATCTAGAGTGGACAAAAAGAGAGAGATTTAAATAGGTGGACAAGCTGGCAATGTAAATCACTCAGTAAGCCTGTACTAGTGAGTGGGCATGAGAAGGAAGACAGAAAACTGCTGTCTCTTGATTAAATTCAACTCCTGCAAGACTTGTAATGGTTTGAGTATCTCACAATGCAATGTATAATTCGTATTCAAATGTACAATACAGATTTTTCATGTCACTTGGTTACTAATTTTATCTCTGATCATTTTAGGAAACTTTAATCTGTTTCAATACCAGAAGAAAAACTGACTGTTGAACTTAATTAATAGGGTTCTTTATGGTTGACTTATGTGACTTTCATAAAGATTTTACTTATACTAATTCACTGTACATCCAGAATTTAGAGCTTAATTTCCACCTTTACTCTTGTATTTCTATCTTCTAAGGCAAGTGCATATCTCTAATTAGAAAATCTCTTATTTATTTAAAAAACAAAGCCAGAGTAATAGTATTATATTCTTTATATTCTTGAAGAAAACAATACATGATTATGCTGAAATGCAAAAAGAGAGAAGCATTTTCAGTAGCATCTTAATTATCAATTAATAAATTGCCATAGTGGTCCCCCAATTTCTTTTTGCCACCCTGACAAACTTGAGAAATATTTCACAGTGCCCGTTATGGAAGTGAATTTCAAATGGGAATCAAGCACTCTGAAATGAACATTAGAAAAATGAAGGGGCAGGGAACTATAACTTCGGGGATGGCGAAGTCTTCACAAGTGACTCTTACACATTTTCTTGGGAGTTCTCTTAAGAATCATTGCCATGAAAAGATTGGTGGGTGTGCTGTATAATTACAATTCACACACACACACACACACATTCAGGGAAGAAGAATGACAGTAAGGAGGAAAGGAGACATAATACAATTAGACGCAGGAAAGCACACAAATCAAATACTGAATACTTTATAGCTTTGTCTAGTGGTAACTTATTTGGATCATCTGTTTCATCTTTCTTAGACACTTCATGAAAATGTCTACAATGAAGAGATTGATGATTGGTTCTTAATTGGAGGCCATAGGCCTGAGGAAGTAAGACTGGCTATGTGGTCCTGGCTGCTTTAGCATCATCTCCTGATGATTGAACTGCACAGCCGTTCACATTCCATATTAAATATCTTATCGTAGAATTATAGTAAAATACATGAAGCATTTCTTACTGTTAGGCAATTTATTAATGGAAAAACAAATTAAAAACTCTCCAGGCTTTAATGAAGATGATAAATCTGTGAGTGCGAAACAATAAGTATAAAATAGAAGACTTTGTGCATACGAGAATGGTGGCATTTAGTTTTGTCTCTTTGGCATCCAAAGTCTTAGAAATATTTGATGTCATTTTGAATTTGAATTTATTAAAATTGTTTTCTTTTCCATTTATCTACAATGGAAGTTGCCAGAATATTAAAATCAACAAATCTATGAATTTTAAATTAACTCCAAGAGATAATATCCAAGATAGCCTTAACATTTCCCTCCATTGACTAAACTTTAGACAGACTTCTTGCTGCTGTTAGGCCCCTGACCTTTCTCTCATAGCAGGTCTCACAGAATCCAGGCGGCTTGGGCCGGCCCCGTGGCTTAGCGGTTAAGTGCGTGCTCTCTGCTGCCGGCGGCCCGGGTTCGGATCCCGGGTGCGCACCGAGGCACCGCTCCTCCGGCCATGCTGAGGCCGCGTCCCACATACAGCAGCTGGAAGGATGTGCAGCTATGGCAGACAACTATGTACTGGGGCTTTGGGGGAAAAATAAATAAATAAAATCTTTTAAAAAAAAAAGAATCCAAGTGGCTTAACCACAGAGGTCCTCCTATTCCGTTTCTTAGATTATTTACTTTAGAAAATTCGTAATTGTAAATTCTTTCTCTGCCCCTTTGAAGTGTATGTAAATCCTTTCAAAAAGCCTCTTTCCAGTTTTACAACCCAAGAATGAATTTTTCAAGGAACTGGAAGCCATCATGTTGAAATATAATCATAAAATAAGACAGACTCTCTATCTGCCAGTTTCTCTGGGAAGGTAGGAGCCTAACTTCTTTAACTTCCTTGCTCCAAGTGGTAAAACTTCCTCTTGTTATGAGACATTTGGGTAAGGCCAATTACCAAACATAGATGGCCTACAATCCCCTCTACCTCAGCTCTTAAAAACTCTCCTGCTCTTTGTTTCAGTGGAATTGGATTCAGACCACCCTCTGGTCTCTTTCTAATTGCAACGGCCTTAAATAAAATCTTCCTTACCTAACTGTCCTAGTGCAATTTTTACTTTGATAGTCCTTATCAAGGATTATAGAATACTTTGGTATATTAAAGGCCCAAAAGAAATTTAAGCCATGCTGCCCTTTGAATTCTGAGGATAATAATTTATTTGAAATTCTTCAATGTTATAATTATTCATATATTTATATATATATGATATTAATAAATTATTATATTCATTGGTGATTTAAAAATAAATCTTCAGTGAATCTGCAAATATCAAACAATTTCTTTGAATATGAGTATTTATACAACTACTGATATAGGAGCTAAGATTTAATGAATAATTTGTGCAAAAGAAATTGCGCCTACTGGGTTTCACACATTGCCAAATGGAATCCTTCTACAACCTTGCAAAGAAGATACTATTGTCACTCCAATAGAAAACTGAGGCTTAGAGTAGTTAAGTAACTTGACAAAGTTCACACACTTTGTAAATTATGAGCCTGCATAAACTCAGAGCCTGAGATTTTCTATTGTTTTATTATTTGTTGGGGAAATTATGATTTTTTACAATCATTTTTGGTTATTCCCAAGTAATTGGGAACATATTCATCTCAGAAATGCCAACTAGACATTAATGGTGTGCATGTTTTTTTATTCTAAGAATGATGCTTTCCATGTATATTCTTTCAGCAAACATTTAAAATGCACACATTTAAGGCACTTGTTTTAAATTATTTCTAATTAAAATCACCCTGGTTAAGAAATATTTTTAAAAATATGACACAATACCATTTTCCATTTATGCTAGCTATATTTCACTGATATTGTTTTGGTATTTTAATAGTACATGACCTTTGATGCATATAAAGTGGTTTGTCCCCATGTTAAATAGATCCAGATTGCTGCTGATGCTTTTGCTGTGCAGATTCGTAATATATTCCATTTTTTTTCTTTTCAGGTTTTATAAGCACGATCAAAAACGTATGTTCCAGCTTTGAGTCTACCATTCACAATAATTGAGTTAAGAGTGAAAAAGCCAAATAGTCATTTTTGTGCAAAGGGTAACCCTAATTAAATAGAATATTAAGTGAATGTCTCTGGTTTAAATCACCTATGTATTTTTCTTTGGCAAGTCCATATATATATATATATATATATATGAACTTTATGGTAGCTATTCTCCTAGCCCCAAGAATTTTTTTTTTTTACTTTTACTTTAGAACTCTTCATAGCATTATATACACCATACAGATTTTGGAGTCAAGTGAAATGGGGTTTCAATCCTATCTCTAATACCTAGTTTCATGTGTCACGAAGTTTCACAGATACCGAAGAATCTTCTTCTGTGTAATAGGAATAATAATAACAAACTTTCCATACAATGAGATTATTTGAGATTAATTTACAATACAATACTATTCTCTATTTGTTTTCATCTGCTTACTTTCTTCTGCATTAGTTCACTGAATTTGTATGATAATCAAATATATCTTGTATAATGAGGCCTATTTCAATGCTAGTTAATGGAAATCCTCTCTTAAGAAGCCAAAACAACAGGAGGAAATTATATTTCTTAATTTAAAAATAAAATAAAACATGATGTCAGTTTTAAACATGGCTAGCTCAAGATTTTTTAATGAAATCAGGGACTTTATTTTCTTATCTCGGTTTTTTTTTTTTTTTAATAGTTTCATGATCTCAAATCAGCCGGATTTATGACTGGCTGTTTCTCCAGATTTATATCTTATATTTCCGTGATCAAAGAGGAAAAAGAGTTACTTCATCCTCAAAACAATTTAAAAATTCTTAAGAAAGGACACAAACATGCCTGGATCATATCACATGCCTATACTTTGGACCAACATCATTGTTGAGGAAGTGGCACGTGTTCACTTCTGTGACAGAATATGAATGGATGGTTGGTATGTGAGTGTGAGGGACTGGTCAGTCAAAAACAATATGCCGAGTTTTCGTGCCCAGGAACAGAAATAATTGACAAGGACGTATGTCAAACAACAGAATTTGAAATTTTCTCTGAAAAATTATGCTATGCTTAATATCTATGTTCTTTATCAAGAATTAACATTGCATATACAATCTTGTTAATTGCAAATAAAATAACATCACCACTGAGTAATATAAATGCCATAGGCTAGCTTCATTAGATTAATGAGCCAATGACTCCAACCTTGATGTCTCTTCTAATTATGCACAATGCACTGTTTCTTTCAAAAGAAGACATCTAATTAATTAGATACAAATGTCATCCATAGGTCATTGACAGCTAAGATGATCACTGATGATTCAGTTTCATCCAAGGCAACTTAATACTCCTCTAGGATTTCCAGAAAATGTCATCTTTGAATCAAAAAGTTCTTCTGTAGCGAAGTATTATAGAAAAGAAAAATCAATCTCCAAATCCTTAACTTTTTAATACAGAGTAACTTTTATCTAACCTGAGAGATAAATGCAACCTTTCTCGGGTACACACATGTGAAGATTTCCTTTTAGTCATGTAAATTAATTAGGTGTTTAAAAGAAAGCATGTGCTTGAAAAAGAAATATTTCATTGAAAGAGAAAATATTTTTCATTGTCAGTATTTAAAATGTCATTCTTCTTAAGGAGAAGAAATATCAAATTTACTTGATAAAAATACATTTGGACCACCAAATTGTCATGAAAAATAATCTTTTCCAATTATTTTACATTCATCTATAAGCATATTAAAATTGATTTTCTGGGAATATCTGTTAAATATGTACTTTTTAAACATAATAAAATAATAGTACTTCAATTGAATGATTGAAAGTAGTATAAATAGTGTTGCAAACAACCACAAAATGTCTACAAACCCAATATTATTTGAAGCATCATGAAAAGATTAAAATTAGGAAGAGAACAAAAATGTTCTATTCTTTCCCAATCTTTATGCCAATTGTCCAAATAGCATGATGTCAAATAATGAATATGATTATTAATATCATAGCATATTTTTACATCTCTAGTTCTCACACAGAATATTATGAAAATGTTTTACATTCTTATGGTATCTTATCACCTCTGGCAAGTAAACCTCTCTTTATAAAATCGGTCATTCCACAAATGGTGTTGCACCAAAGCACACTTATTTATAAAGGTAAAAACTTTAGATATGAGATCTGGCATAATATTTTGTGTTTACTGCAAAAGGATAAGTTCATATTTTCTCAGTGTTTTAATATCCTAAGACAACAAAATCTTCTCATATTATCAGTGGTCTTAAATTTTAAAAATCAGAAGAGGTGATACAACACATATATGTACTTTGTTAATTTTTAATAATCTTCTTTTAATAAATATATGATGGAATTAGTATTCTGTTTCCCTAAGATATGATTTAACTAAAAGGTTTTCCTGATAATTTTTTGTTCGAAAGTTGTCTTATTACCTTTTATGTGTACTTATATTGCATAAACTTTAATAAAACACTCCTATGAGAAAATATTGCTATTTGTTAGCTGAGCAGATTCTTCAGGGCTATACGGATTCTAGATAGCTTTACCTAGCACTTATTTCTATGGATTTTTATCAAGCATCTATCTGTCTGTATAAAACAGATTATGATCAAATGCTCTCAAAAGTAACATGGGAGATACGAGAATAATTTTAAAAAGTCACTTTCATGGAAGTTACAATCTAAAGGGGTCACTAGGCATAAATATAAGTAATTAATATACTAGGGAGAAATTTTCTAAAGCACTAGGAATATTTCTAGCTCCTGGAATCAGGGAAGATATGGTCAAGGAATAAAATGACATTTATTTGGCGCCTCGATGAGAGGTTATTACCAGATGTAAATAGCATGTGGAGAATAATCTAGGTAGAGAGTTAGAGCGTAAGTAAAGACGTAAAATGCAAATAAGAAGTGACATTTCTAGGAAATGGCCAGCATTACAGAATTTTATTGGTGTCTAGAAAGCATAAATGAAAGGTATACAAGAGAAAATGTTTTAAAAATATGTTGGCGATAAATTATTATGCCCTATAATTCCTGTTTAAATGTTTGGTTTATTTTGGTCGAAGAGTTTTTATCCAGTAAACAACTCATTTGGGGAACTTTTGGAGATTAATCTCAGTATCACGGAGGATAAATTGGAGTAAAAGAAACACATGTAGTAATTCTCAGCTCTTTTAACCTATGCCCCCCCATTTTAATTAATTATATATGCTCATGGTTTCCTTTCTATTATGCCATTAACATAGGTTTTATTTGAAATGTGAAATAAATATTATATAAAAAGAAAACTGAAACAAAGGCAAATGGGCAGAATTACATGCACATCAAAGCTCAACTTTTAACAATTATAGAGCTCAATACTTTGGAATAATGCAAAGATACTCTTAAAATACTACTTCAATTTACATGACTTTTACTTATTTTAATTTAACAATTTAATTTAACTACAGTGTTAAATTTTAACTTTACAAACATACGTATATCTGTACATGCTTGTGTGTGTTTTATCTCAGGAGAAAAATCTAAGGCAAGATATTATTTAAATAGGCAGGATAATCAATGAAATTATGAAATGGTATACTGTTTACATTTAAGGTCCACAATTTTTAAATAATGCATTTTGATTTTACAAAAGAATTAATAATTGTGAAATACCACAGATCAAGTTCTACTTTGAATTTAGTACCTAGAACTGTCCAACATAGATTACATTCATTTACTTGTTGAGCACCCAGTACATTCCTGCATCAATGGTAATTGATAGGAATGTAGAGAACAGAAGTGTCAGAGTCATTGCTTTCTCAGAGATTACAAATCAGGCTGACATACTTTGAACAAGAAAAAAAAAGAGCTGATTAATATCATGGAAGACGAAACATGGAAAACATTAGAAATATGCAACAGAATGCTTTAATCTACTGTAAGAGGCCAGGGAAAATCTTTGTGAGGAAGTTATATTTACAGTGAAGCCTAAAGGAGTGGTTCTTAAAGTGTGGTCCCCTGGAAAGCTCATAGGAACTTATAAGAAATGGAAATTCTTGAGCCCCACCCCAGACCTACTGAATCAGGAACTGAATGGTGAGATCCAGGTCCTGTGTTTTAATGTACCTTCCAGGAGATTTTGATGTTCAGTAAAGTTTGAAATATATGACCTGGACTCCTAGAGGAAGGGTAGAAATTGAATGGACAAGAGGCAGAAGTGGAATGTTCCAGGCATTACACTTCAGGTATAAAGAGAGAGATGCTCTGCTGAAAGAACTAAAAGAAGACAAGGGCAGACACAGCAAAGGTAAAATGAGCTGAAATGACGCTAGGTATGTAATCAGGAGCTCAACTGTGAAGAAATTTAGCAGGACTTTGGACTTTATTTTAAAAAGGATCCAATCATGCATGCCGAGTATGTCATTTTATATAAAGTTACAAATCTTTACTCCTTACAATAGCAATATAAATAAGAAGCTTATTGAAAAGTCTATACACCATTCACTTTTTGGCTCCAAGAAATGGTGCCTTTTTCTTTCTTTTTTTATTTTTTGTTATACTCTCCGTTGTTTTCTTACTTTTATGTGTTAGTGATAAAAACTATATCTAGTAGATAACAAATAAAAATCATTCTATTTTCAACAGTACTGTGCCAAACAATTTAAGTTAACAAATATGTATGGAAATTAAGTAAAAAAAAAAAAAAAAAAAACTGTTTCCATACTTACAATACTCTGTAATATCAGAAACTTTAAAGTTGAAAAGGCACTTTTGCATATATTATTGAGTTAATGTTACTATCCTTTATAAGGTCTATTTTATACTTATGAATTAAAAAGTTCTTCTCCAAGATTCCATACTAAGTAACACCTTTACTGACGCATACACTCCACACAGTTATGTCTTTTTCATCTGTTTTCTTTACTGATGTAACTCCAAACACCTAGAAGAGTACCTGAGCCATAGTAAGTACTCAGTGAATATTATGATTGAATGAGTGAGTGTTTTAATACAGTCACTACAGCATTATCAACTATTAGTATTTATAGATTTTATATATAAAAACATTTCTTTGGTCATATAATTTTAAAATCTTCCGTTACAGGTGATCATTATGCACATCCCAGCCTTCCTCCATTTATGTAGCTTGGTAGGTTACATAAATCAATGCGTAGAACGTTTTATCATATGTACATTATTCCTTTCAATAGACATACACAACATATGCCTATTTTTTCCATTTCTTCTCAACTGACCCTCATACAAATTTTAGCTCACAGGGGTGAAATAGCACTCAAATTTTTTCTTAATAGCTACTATAGGTATATAAATGTATATATGTATATATTTTTTTAAATTGAGTTTGTTTTGTGCAGTCATGTGAAGTGAAAGAATCATCTGTCTTCTGAATAAAAATCAAGCAGTGTGTAGTCATTGTGACAATATGTAGAGGGAGCTATTTGTTATCCTTTCAGCCACGGCAAAGAGAGGGATTAAAAAGAGAGGCGTGAAGATGCACATTTTTTCCATTATATGTTTTTATATTGCCCCACATAAGCTTGTTACAGCTAGAAGTTTAAAAAAAAACATATTTTTCTCAATATGCTTCCCTTATATTAAAATGTATGACTGCGTTGGCAACCTTCTGCATATTTATATCCTACTTCCATTGTGTTATACAAGTTCTCAAAATGCAGGTAAACAATAAAGCATTGTAATACATTGGATGAAGGCAGTGAACAGGAGTAATTTTCTAAGTTTGTACTATAGTAGGTACGTTTTTATAGTTTATTTCTGCTTTTGGCTCTAAAATAAAATATGTACATTCCAATTGGAAGGATGATGTAAAATCAAAGTGTAAACCATATAGATAAGGAAATAAGATCATTGAAAGCCACATTTACATTTGACCATATCTTTCATAAATGCTAAACAGACAAACTGTCTGAGTGCCTCACATGACATACCTCTGCACACATACAGACACCATCTCCACGGGACACCAAAATACTTTTTGTCATAAATTGTTTCTTGTGAAAAAAGAATTGTATATACCTATGCAAAACACAACATGTTTTCATTGTTTTGGATCCCCTCTTTGGTACCGTGGTGGAAAATGTATAAGGACAAGCAGAGAACTTCCATAATAAGGAAATATGGGTTAAATTCTAAGCATTTTAATCTATTAGATTCTGATTTGCTCCTAAGCAATAGAGATCCTGAAGCATAATGGTAGAAAGTCTGGTTCTAAAGTACATTTACCTGGGTTCAATTTTAAACTTTGTCACACTCCCTAGGTGACTTGATGAGGCTAGTAACTTCTTTTACTTACGAATGGGGTACTCTAAGAAGTAAATGAGATATAACATGATGCACTTTGCTCAGATACAGCATTCAAGAAATACGTGCCATCCTTGGTATTAAAGATAGAAATAAGAACAATATATAAGGTATACTATAGTTTTATTTCAGTTTTTAAATTCGTTAGATTCACTTTTACTGTTACTTTTATACCTATATCTAAATTAAATTAAATCCATTGAGTTATTTTTGATAATACGTGATGTTTTTATCAGTAAAACAAAAATAAATTTAAATGACTTTTTATTGTATTAGTGTAAAAAATACCATAGCGTAAATCTATAGAAAGTATTTCTTTTTTTGTTTGTTTTTTTATTTCTTGATTCTTTCATCTCTTCTATTTCCCTATCCTCAAAAACCACAAATTATTTTGAAAAAAATGAGATTCTTTGTATTTCCCTAATTTTGCAGTCCTGATCCTGTAAGACTGTGACCACTGTGAGCAAAGTAAGAATTTAAATTCTACGACACTAAATGCTATCATGATCTTGCAAATCTATTTAAATCTTGGTTTTAGATGTTTTTAACTACCATATTTATCTTTTTGTTCAGTTATCATCCGTTTGTTGTTTTTCACATTTTTATCTGTTTAGTTATGCACTTATTTGTTTTCCAGTCTTGACTTTTTCATTTATATTCTCACCTTGGCGCCCTGATTAGTTGTGTGACCCTGGGTAATTTGCTTTGTGACTCCACGCTTTTCTGTTTAACTCTGCAGGATATTGTGATGTCCTATGTTTCCGAAAGAAAAGTCCATGCGTGTAAGTCTTTGGTAATGTTTAAAATATATATTTGTTATGGTATAAAATAGAAGTATCTATTGGAGGTATAAATGGGCTTCTGTTGCTCTTTGTGACATTTTCTAAGAATAGAATCATTTTGTGAAGTTTATTGATTGGGTTCAAGTGAGATCAGTGAATCAGTTACAAAAACTGCACTTCATATTTTGTAGTCTTTGAAATGAATGCACTGACCAATTTCAAGGTTTAGAAGAAAAGAATCAAACAGCGCTGCGTTTGTTTAGAAATGTGCAGAATGTGTTAGATAAACCAATCAATACCTAATTACTAGTCTGCAGCCTCTCTGTTTTAATGCTCAGGATTTCACAGAGATAAACCACCTGCTGTGTGACCTGATGTATTTGTTCTGACAGCACTTTTAAAGGGACTGTTCAAAACCTGGCAATAACTCCATTATTCCAAGAGAAATAATTTTCCAAGAGACTTATTTCCACACATGTCCAAATAAATACACAAAGCCAAAGAAATAAATGTACAAAGCCGAAAATCTCCTCTTCCATATAAAGTAAGTGAAATGCAATTTTTAGAAAACATTCCTTTCTTACTATAATTAATCGAGAAAGTTCGAGGATATTAGTTATTAGGTGCAATTCTGCCACATATGTAAGTTGACTGATGGGTTGAAAACCAATTCTAACCACTGTATTTGCACAAACCTCAGTGTGATTTGTCCATACAGCACTGAAGGCTGTCAGTGGTTCTTTCAGTGGTTCCACCAAAATATCATTAAGAACAATAATTCAAAGATTTGATTTTATGTTGTTCATGAATTGTCATCTATTACAAGCAAGACCCAGTGCTAACCTCTGAGTAGAATTCGTGTATTCATAATCTATGAAGTCAAATTTATCTTATAAGTCCCATTTATCTATTAAACAAGATAGATATGTATCCAGGATATTTGATTACAAGGCAGCATTTTTTTTTTCCTTGAAATTCCAAAAGGGGAGAGTGCTTCAGCCAAAGAGGCTTTTGGGGGGTTGGGGGAAGACTGCATCATACGAACATTTTCTTCTCCTACAGTACTTTGAAAACATTTTTTAAAATTGAATTAATGTGATTAAGATGCAATACATGTAGAAATTGTGAATCAGAATATACTCCATCTAGATCTTATATTCAAATCTCAAGAAAACTATGTCTAATTTAAAAAGGTACCCTGAAAATTCAGATGCCTTCTGAATGGTGGATGCCACAGCAATGTTCAAGACCTCTGTTCTGTATTATTTTCTTGGTAGTTCTTGCAACATTTGTTGTCGATTTATTTATTTATTTTTTTGCTGAGGAAGACCAGCCCTGAGCTAACATCTATTGCCAATCTTCCTCCTTTTTTTTCTCTTTTTCTCCCCAAAGCCCCAGTAGATAGTTGTATGTCATAGTTGCACATCCTTCTAGTTGCTGTATGTGGGATGCTGCCTCAGCATGGCTGGACAAGCAGTGCATCAGTGCACGCCCGGGATCCGAACCCGGGCCACCAGTAGCGGAGCACGCGCACTTAACCACTAAGCCACGGGGCCTGCCCCAGTCGATTTATTTTTAAAAGGAAATGTTATCCACATATTAAATCTTCAAAATGTCACCCATTTCTACATTTTCTTAAACTATTTTATTTAAGTGTCCTTACTTGTGGTAGAAATTTCTCTTCGGCCATGATTATAATTGTCACAATGTAACTTTTGTCATTAATTGCTTCAAATATTAATTGTATTACATTATTTTGGATTTATACAGATAATTTTTTCAAATTCACATAATTTTATTTTCAATTCAGTCAATTCCAGCCACTTTGGTACATGTAGTATCCTGATCCTATCTCAGTAAATCCACGTAGTCTCACATAATGGAGAGTGAGAATGTCAGTACTCCCTGAAATTTCATTCTGTTTAGTAGAGCCAAGTTTTTTGAGTTGTGACTTCTCTGCATATCCTCTTGTGATGCAGAATTGTTCCATAAGGTCTGTTGCTTTTCTGTTTCATTTCACTTTTTTGAATGAAGAGAGATTTAACCAAACCCAGTATTTAAATACTTGCAGGTAATGAGGAAGCTGCTTCTTTTGGTGTCTGAGATTTTATTTCTCACAGGGTGAACTGAAGTGGAGATTGAATTCTTCAGCTTCCGGTACAGTTTTCAGGATGCACAGACTTTGATCTTATGTCAGTCTGGTGGAGCATAGTGAAATGAGCTCTGTCAGTCCCCTGCTTTGATTAATTTAGAAATTTATAGGAAATGGGTAGATATTTTATTGGAGCAGAATTTACAAAATTATCCTAGCCCTATAACCAACACACCAAGGTGAACTCCTCCTCTGAATCTATTACTGTCACCATCAATCTGCAATCACTTTTCTAAGACAGAAAGAATGCTTGCCTATTCTAAGGTATCACCTAGAACCTACCTTCCCCTACCTCTTAGCTGTTTTTGAAGCTGCCAGCTATCATTGTATATAATCATTGTTTAGAAGAGAGGCTGTGGTTGCATGAGAATAATGTTTCTAACCACTATAGCCAAAAGTTTTATAGTGCATGCAGAAGTGTGTGTGTGTATATTAAAATAGCTTGTTCTTCTTTAGTACAGGTGTTCTAGTCTGTTTGGGCTGCTATAACAAAATACCACAAAATACCACAGACTAGGTAGCTTATAAACAGCAGAAATTTATTTCCCATTGTCCTAGAGGCTAAGAAGTCCAAGATCAGGGTGTCAGCCTGATTAGATGAGGGTCATTTTCCTTGTTCATAGCTGGTGCCTTTTTTGATATGTCTTTATATGGTGGAAGGGACTAGGGAGCACTGTGGGATCTCTTTTTTAAAAGTGTTAATCCTAGTCAGGAGGCCTCCACCCTCATGACCTAATCACCTCCTAAATAACCCACCTTCTAACACCGTGGCATTGAGTGTTAGGATTCCAACATGTGAATTTGGGGGGACACAAACATTCAAACCATAGTAACAGGCGTATTCTTTATATAATGCTATTTTTATATTTGTATATTATATGTAGACACATATATAATTTATACATATATACACATGTGTAATAAGTGTATTTATATACACTATGTAGACATACATTTATGTGTATACCTGTATATAATATATATAACTATATATTATAATACATATTATAATAAGTATATGCCCTGAAAGAATGCTGGAAAGCATATTGTGTGTGTGTGTGTGCGTGTGCACGTGCAAGCATGTGCTCTTGTGTATGATTAATCTGTTTGTTGCAAGGTGTGTACATAAATACAATTGCGTTTCTCCATTATTACTGTTAATACACCAAATAAAATTTTCTCTTCTCATCAGTCCCAAAATTTCCATGCTTCTTCATAAAATCTATTTCTCCAAGTTATAAATATGTACTTCCAATTGGGATAAAAGTGAAGACTCAAGGCTTTTTTTAGGTTTTGAATACTCACAGGCTTTTTTTTAATTTAAAGATAGTGATTTCATGGACTATTTTTGTATTTGCTTTCAGTCAGTTTCATGTTCCAGTAATCACGATCAAATATAGTCCTAAATATAGTTGTCAAGCCTGATATAGTTAATGCTTTTCCCTCCCATGCCTCTCTCCTACTTTAATAGTGTCCATCTCCATGTTACCAGGAGTAGGCAGGGCAGACATACTTTTTTTTTTTTTTCCTCCAACTTCTTTTATTCTCTACTCCAAGAAAATATTCAGTAATATTGAAATAATACCCACACTAATTTTAGTCCTCTGTGGGGAGATAAATATTTTCAAGCATCCAAGAAGTTCTGAATGTCCATTTGATTGGTCTTGGTAGTGGGCACAGAGGGTTTTGCATGTAACTCTTACCTAAAGGACATGACTGCTTCGTGCTTGTATCGAGAGACTTGCATGTAACCCTTACCTCTAGGGACATGACTGATTCAAAAGTAGCAAGTGTTCCCAACACTTTGACCCCTTGTTATATCCAGTAGGGCAAAAATAATTGCCAGTGGCAATATCAAATTATAATTCTATTAATGCATTTAATTTAGATTCAGTGGTCAGATTCCTCTCCATTCTGCAAAAGCAATATAAAAATAGAAAATAGGCTATCTTCTAAACATGGAGTGATTGCTTATACAATATTGCCTATCCTTTATAGGAATATCTTTATTTTGGGGAGAAATCTTAGTGAAATTTTTTATTTAGCCATAGTTTATTGATTTTTATGGCCCCCTTCCCAAGAGAGGATGGTATATGGTGAGTGATAGGGTTTTTTTTTCCAGCTTTATTGAGATATAATTGACATATAGCATTGTATAAGTTTGAGGTGTACAACGTGTTGATTTGATACACTTATATCTTGCAAAATGATTAACACCATAGCGTTAGCTAACACCTGCATCGTCACATAATTACCATTTCTTTTTTGTGGTGAGAACATTTAAGATTTACTCTCTTAGTAACTTTCAAGTATATAATACAGTATTATTAACTATAGTCACCATGCTTTACATTAGATCCCCAGAAATTATGCATCTTATAACCAGAAATTTGTACTCTTTGACTAACATCTCTTCCTTTCCTCCACATACCCAGCCCCTGGTAAAGATTGTAGTCTCTGTTTCTATGAGTTTCACTTTTTTAGATTCTAACAATAAGTTATATCATACAATATTTGGCTTTCTCTGAGGGCAGACATACTTTTAATCTGAGCTTTGTTTCAAAGATGAGTTCTTACTTTTGGGCTTTTGTCACTAAAAGCCTTTTTCAATCATATTTCATTTGGATTCTAGACATTGATTTAACACTCTAAGGGCCCATATTTCTGGATTTTCTCTATTCCTAGAATTTCTGCTTGAAAAACATTTAATTTTTCCTTTGCTCATCTCCTTCATATAAAATCCTACTACAAGAACCCAACACATACTATCAGCCTGACTCTTCCTTGCCACTTCACCTAGCACATCAGACAGAGTTGCACATGGGCCTCCCTTTAAGTAATCGAAGGCAACAGTTTAGCAAATATTTTTCCACAGCAAATCACAGCTCTCCAGTCTTCCTACCTATAATCTCTGATGCCTTGCTGCCTGTCACTTTACTTCTAATGCAAGGACATGAATTTAATGCATTGTTATGCCAATACTCCTACTTAACAATACAGCTTTGCATTAGGATAGAATACTTGTAACATACAACACCAAAATAAAAGTGACAACACAATAGAAATTTATTCCCAGCTGTCATAATTCCAGGAGTGTTCAACAGGCAGCTTTCCAACCCGTAATTCAGGGAGCGATCTCCCTCAGTCTTGTGGATCCAATGGTCTCTAGGACCTGGTATTTCTCTCTCTTTTCCCTGCAGATAGGGAAAGAGAGTAAGGATCTTACTGGAAAGATTTATATGGGGCAGGCCTGGAAGGGGCATCTTTCACTTGAGCACACATTCTGTTGGCCAAAACTCAGTGAGGTGGCCAAGGCTCACAGCAAGCAAGTCTGCAAAGTGTGATCCAGCTGCAACCTTAGATGTTGGTGACCATAGTCTCTTCTGCAGGTGCTCTGAGAATAAGAGGCCCAAAGAGACCACATTCTCTACATTATCTTAGTGCCAACCAGGATGATAGTATCATTTATAATAGCTCATGAAAGGAGACAATATTGTAAGGTGCAATGAGTATTACCGTGATTTGAAGTTAGCAATCACAATTTGACAAGTTCTCATAAAACTTACAGTTGGGAAATCATTAGAAATTAATGCTTATGTTTTATCCAATATTTCAGGCTACATGGTCATATCATTGCTCGTTCCACCTGCATATTCAGTTCAGTCTCGAAGCTCTCCTGTGGCCAGCTTATTTAGCTCTATTTTGCATATGAACCCCTAGTAAAGCAATATTTCCGAGTATGGCTGCTGAGGCAAAAAGGTCGGTGTGCAGAGAAGCGTTATACTTAATTTCTGTATATTCACTCCTGTGTGTATAATACTCAAACTTTGATTTGCATAAAATTGTTTTAAATCTCCCTGCCAAGTTTTATCAAATTATGATATGTTCCTAATATTATAGGAATTTTAAAAATTGATTCAGTTTCTCCAAATGGAAATGTCTTAATTCAGCCCCAACATTATATCCAGAATATAAGAAGAACTCTTAGAATGCCACTTGTTTTCTCAGAGTCTTTAGAACATGACAGTGTATAGAGCCATGCTTAAACGTATTCTTCTATTGTGAAGCAGCAACCAAGGACTCACCAACCACAGGATTCTCATCGTAATTGTCCTTTTCTGAGTCACTGAAGTCTCAGGACCATTTTGGGGGAATATTATGTTGACAGATTCTCTACCAAAGGGAGTTTATGTATCATAATTTTCACATTCAAATCCCAATTTGAGGGATAGCTTATTTATGTAATTATATCAAAAATAAATGGAAAGCAAAGAGAAATAGGAGGGCTGTGATGGAGACGAACAATGACAAGTGGAGGTTTTAAGAGGTTTAGGGATGATTGCTACCCTGAGAAATCTCTGTGAGTTGTCCTGATCCCAAACTATCAACCAGAGCATAATTTTGACTATTAGGAAGTATAGTTAGGAATTGGTTTTATATTAGAGTATACCAATTTTGATTTTTAGTTTCTCCAATCTCAAACTGCCTACTATAAGCAAATGGCCTTTCTGCAACAGGGTCAAATTTTGCTTCTTTATTTCTCTTATATTTCCAGCAGTCTAACTTGAGATCAAGTTTACTCCTTTCTTGATATCTTAAGTTTATCAGGCATAGGCAGACAACTTGATTTTCTTTCGATAAGTTTACTAAATTCCTCCAAACTTTGTATTGCTTTGAGAATTCCACAGATCTTACTCTATAGTGCTATTAAGTTTGTCACTACTATCCCAGAATGAAAGGGATTTACCACCCTCTAGACAAAACAATGCAATATACAGTTCCATGTTTTCTCTGAAAGGTTATTATCAATTGCCCTATTTCTAGTATAATTTAGTGTCTTGATATAAGTTAGTTGAGTTGCATGGAAGTTGTAGGAATTGGAACAGGGAGACCATCAAGGCTGTAAAAATTCTCTCTGTCCCTCTCTCAGGGTCCAGGTGGTCATAGTTTCTCTGTTACCCTACGCATTTTTTCTTTCATCCATCTCTCAATGGACTGACTTCTTAAACTCCAGTTTTTATTACACGTGGTCGAACATATTTTCCACTTTCCTTTATAGTATGGTGACTCTCAATAATGATAATGATCCTATATATTCTTCGTATGCCTTTTGAATTATTTCTCTGCTACTAATAAGTCCAGGAGCTTAAAAGTCAAAATTTCAAATTCTTCATGTAGAAATATGACGGTCTCAGACAATGGTTTTAGCATACCACTGGCTACGAGTGAGCTGCTCACTGGTCAAGTGTACAAATATGGTCCAATCATCTGTATCTAGGAGACTGATGAAAAATTAGATAGAACACACAAAACAAAAGTGAATGCTCATCATGCACTGTAATAGTGCTTTATTCAAGAGTTAATACTACAAAGCTATTAGCCTTCTATTACTGTGTAACACATTACCACAAACTTAGTGGCTTAAAACAACACAAATTTATTATTTCACAGTTCTACAGTTCAGAAGTCCAGGTAGGGCTCAACTGCATTCTCTGCTCAACATCTCATAAGGCTGAAATAAATGTGTCGGCTAGCCACATTCCCATCTGGGACTTGGGATTGTTCCCCAAACCAGTACAGATTGTTAGCAGAATTCAGTTCCTTGTAGTTGGAAGATTAACATCCCTGTTTCCTTGCTGGCCGTTGGCCAGAGGTTGCTCTTATCTCCTAGAGGTTGCTCTGAAATCCTTGCCATGTTGCCCCCAAGTCTACAAATCCAGCAATAGACTGTTTCTCTCACATCACATCTTTTTTTTTTTTATTGAAGGCATAATAGTTTATAACACTATGAAATTTCAGTTTTACATTATTATTTGTCAGTCACTATTTATTCACATCATATCTTTTTAACTTCAGGAAGAGCCAATCCCATTTAAGGGCTCCTCTCCTTAGGTCACGATTAATCTCTCTTTTGATTGACTTAATTAGTAACCTTAATTACTATTAGTTTGATAATAATTACTAATTAACTCTTTAGTAATTATTTAGTAACCTTAATTACTAATGATTAATTCATTAGTAACCTTAATTAGATCTGAAAGAAACATGTAATGAAACACAATTACATGAATAATATTCCATCATATTCACTAGTCCTGCCCAAATTCAAGGGAAGAGAATTATAAAAGGCATATATATTACGGAACAGGAATCTTGAGGTCCATCTTAGAATTCTGTCTCCCACCATCCGTCCTCTGGCCTCCAATGATTCATCTCCCTCCCAGATGCAAAATACTCTCTCCCTAGTTCCCTAACATCTCATCCCATTAGAGCACCAGCTCAAGTCCCAAATCATATCATCTAAAACTAAATCTCATCCTCTCATCAATTCAGCCCATAATCTTATCATCAAAATCACCTACATTTATATCAGGTATGAATGAGGCTCGTAGGTATAAACCATTAAGTACAGCTCCTAGGCCATAAATGTTCTTCATCTTTGGATCTGTGAAGCTAAAGAAAGAAGATATATACTTCCAATAAATGCTACATACAATGGTGGGACAGATACAGAATAATAGTTATACATATTCTAGTTCAAAAAGGGAAGAATTGCTAAGAAACCATATTTTCATGTATCAATGACTATCACCTTTTATAAAATCTGGTTTCAAATCATTTACCAAGTGTGTATGGGGGGATTGGTATGACATTTTTCTATTAAACAGTAAGAATTCTTTATCATTTTATCAATTCTAGATATAAGTCCAGTGTCAGATATAGGTATAGATCTATACAAATAGATTTTTTTTAGTTGGTACCTTTCTTTTTATTTTCTTAATGGTGAAATTTCAAGGACAGAAATTTTGAATTTTGAAATCCTACTTAGTTTTTTTCTTTGATGGTTAGTTTTTGTACTTTCGTGTACAGGATATCTCTGACCACACCAAGGTTGTGAAAATGTTTTCCTACTTTTTATTCAACATTTTATAGTTTTAGATTTGCGTTTAGATCTAGGATTCGTTTTGAGTTAACGTTTATGCATGATGTGGTGTAAAGTTTGAGAAATCTCTTTTTCCATTAGCATACTTATTTTTTTTTTCTAGCACAGTTTGTTAAAAATACTATTCTTTCCTCCATTAAATTACCTTGGAACATTTGTGGAAAGTCAGTTGGACACACATCCATACATCTCAGGGTCTGGTTCTGTACACATGCTTTTGTTCTACTCTGTCCTTCCATACAGAAATACCAGGTTGTTTGATTACTATAGCTTGGAAGACTCACAATAAGGTGATATAAATTCTCCAAATTTGTTATCATTTTCAAAATTGTTTTGGCTACTCAATGTCTTTTCCCTTTTGATACAAATTATAGAATCAACTTGCCAATTTCCTCAAAAAAGCCCAGCTTGGATTTTGTTTGGTATTTCTCTGAATCTATAAATCCTTTTGAAGAGAATAAACATCTTAAGAGTATTGATTTGTCAGTCCATAAACATGGTATACCTCTATAATAAATTAGGTCTTCATTAACATCTCTCAGCAATGTTTTGCAATTTTTAGTGCAGAGGTCTTATACGTCTTTGTTAACATTATCCCTAATTATATTTTAACGCTATGTTAATGTTATTTTTAAATTTCATATTCCAAATATTGATGTTATTATATAGAAACAAATGTGATTTTTATATTGGTCTCTTATCCTATGACCTTATTAAATTTACTTACTTCTAGTAACTTTTCTATAAATTCTTTAGGATTTTCTCCATATTCACAATCATATCCTCAGTGAATAAGAACAGTTTTTTTTCTTCCTTTCCAATTGAGTTGCATAGGTTTTATTTTTTTTCCTTGTTTGATTCACTGGCTAGGACCACAAGCATTCCATTGTATAGGAATGAAGAGAGTGGGCATACTTTCCCTTTTTCCATTCTTAGGGAGAAAACATTCAGTCTTGCACCATGCTCATAATTAAGTGTGATATGAACTATGGGTTTTTTCATTGATGCACTTTATTGGATTTAAAAATCCCTCTTTATTCCTAGCTTGCTAAACATTTCATGATGGGTATAGAATTTTGCCAAAATATTTTGTTTGAATTTATTAATATAATCATGTGGATTTTTTGTTATCTATTAATATGGGGATTGCATTGATTTATTTTCAAATATTGAAGTAATTTTTCATTGTTGGGCTTAACCACAATTAGTCGTTATGGATTATCTTTTTTATATATTGGTGGATCCAGTTTGTTATTCAACTAGAGCATATAGTATATTACTAGAAAATCTCTACCAGATTTATTCACACACATGTATATATTTCAGGGTACTTTCTAAAGACATTTTCCATAGTGTCTTCAAAGATAAATTAAGAAACTTTGTAAAAGGGTCTGATTTAATGCTTTTAATATTCCCATGATTTATCAGATTATTAAGCATACTCTTTATTGATTTATTTGTATTTATTTATTAAAAACCAGTTAATTTGGAAGTTATTTTTGTTATTATATTCGATTCGCTACCAAAGATCACTTTCTTTTGTGATATTAACAACTTATATTTTAAATATTAAACCAAGGTGCATTCTGGTAATAAATTCAAACAATTGCTATATTGTTCCTAGAAGTTGTGACTTTTTTCTTCTATTGATGATTAGGAAAGCATGTGCTTTTCTCACTATTTCTAACATCACCCCGAGGTTAATTTTTCATTAAGCTTTAGTCAATTGTGCTCATGATATTTTATTTATTTTCTCATTCTTGCATTCAATAATTATTTAAAAGACTATTTCCTAGAACATCTCTGTGATTAGGTAATTAAGCAAATATGCATTTGCTTCTCTGCTATTTGCTTCTCTATTGTATCCCTTGCATTTAGGTTGAGGCCATGTGGTAAATACTGAACAATAAAACATGACAAGCAAAAAATGATGATTCTGGGAGAAACATTGAGGTTTAGGGTTTTAATATTTTGGTGATTTAAACTTAACATCTTAATCTTTATTTGTTCTTCATTACCATTGTGTATAATTTGTCTAAAACTATAGACCGGAATTGCTTTTATAAAGTAAGTTATTCTCTTATCACATCCACCTCTATTTTAGATTTCAGTGTTTTCCTAAAGATAACTTTTCTACAATTTGCATTTTGAAGATGATATTATCCTCCAGAGATAAGACAGAAACACGTATGGATTGTGTAACACAATTATTACAATGAAACCTTCTTCACCAGAAATCATCACCAGTTTATCATCTCTATGACAGATTGCAGTATTGTTCACTGCAATTCTTCACTCCTTTCTGTATTTACACCCTTTGCTATGTCATGTTGCAGTTTATTCCACTAGAGATGAAGTATATTCCCTCAGCCCATTGATATTTGGCCTAGTCAGGTGACTTATTTGGCCAATAGAATGCTGGTAGTAGTAACAGTGTGTCCTGTCTGTTTTGAGCCTACACCTTAAGAGGCCTCACATGAATTCTTGTCCTTCTTATGCTTCTGTCATTATTATCAAAAGAACATACACTGGTTAAACCACTGGTTAAAAGAGAATCAGAGATTAGTGGCATAGACATGGACCTCACAGATATTTAGAGCTAAATCCAGCCAAGCCTAAGTAGACCAGTGGACGTGTAAACAAAAATAAATTATTGTAGTCTCAAGAGACTGAATTTTGGTGGGATTTGTTATATTATACTTACAGATTTCAGTATTTTTATTACTATGTCACATTGTATGCATTCAAAAATTATGTACGCAAAAACTCCTCAGCAATTTGGAATTAGGACATGGTAATATCTTCCTGACCACTTTCCCATTCCTCCTATTCAGAGAAAAAGTATATTCTAAATTTTGAGCTTGTTAGTCTCATAATTTAAAAAACTTCATTTACAACAAACATATAAACTTTTCTGACAATCTCAAGTCATGCTTGATTTTGCTTCTCTTCTTAGCTTCTTGCCTCTGTTACTTGAATATATAACTCCTTCTTAAATCTAATTTGACTTTAAAATCCCTTAAATGTATATTTCAATTAGATGATTATATATATTATCTGTTTTCATTAAAGTGAGGTTTTCCAGTTATGATGCTAATGATGGTTGCTATGACTAATTTTTTTTTTGCAGTAGAAGATGGTGATATGCAACTATGCCCTTTCTATTAATGAATCCTCACTCATTTTCATTATCACTTTATTTATTCCTTATTGGTGACACAAAATAAACTCCCAGAGGGACGTGCATATTTATGTCAGTGTTCCAAGTTATTTCTTTCTAGGATATCTAACATATGATGGCATGCAGTAGAGGGGAAAAAGAAAAAACATATGTTTTGCTACACACCATCCTGAGATTCTGGTCCTGTTTTCAGTACTTACAATATAAATTTGAGCAAATTATTTCAATTTTGGCCCCATCTTTTTCACGATACAATAGGACTATTACTGTCTATAATGTAGTATTATATTGAACTATTATATTGACTTCTTTTTGTTCCTTTCCATGAACCACAATACTGGGTGAATATAAAAATCAGTCACGCATAAATATTGTCTGCTTTCCATATTTACCCAGACCATACTCTTGTTAGTTTATTTAACACGCCTTCCTGTGCTCTCATCTTTCTATTTACTATTTATCAATTTATTTGATAATCTGCCTCAGAAATTATAAATTTATTTTATATATATATATATATATATCTGTATCTTTTATCATACTTTTTAGTGAAGTCTTGGACACTCGTGGCTTCCTTACCTCAGCTTTCTCTTTAGAAATCTTGATTTTTTTCCCACATAATTTTAAGCAAAATATCGGGGATATTGTGTACAGGCTTTTGATGACAGGAAAATGAGTTTTATTTGTAATGTCATCTCCCTTAAGAAGTTACCCAGTATTTTGCTTGTGTACGTGAAATATACGCCATGCATGGCAGGATGAAATATTTACAAATGTATGACTCAGTAATTCAACTGTTTTTTTTCCCTTTACTTAAAGCTAGTTTTTTTTCTGTTTTGGAGATTTTTTAAAATAAAGTGGAATAATTTTCCCTAAGACATAGAAGACAGGTTTAAGTTTGTCAAAAGTGAGGTTTTTAATAATTATAATTTAAGGATTTTTCTTTAATCCTATTTTAAAGTTTGAAGGCTGTATTCCTAATGCTCTTATAGTCTTTATTTTCCTCAGTACCAGCTGTTTGAAAGGATGAAACTTTTATTTATGTTTCTAATTGTGAAAATAATATTCTAAAAATAATCATCCAAAAGTGCTTCATGATTTTAAAAACGTGTTGTCATATGGGCTAGTACAATCTTGGGGGAAGTTCAGATATACCTATAATTAAGAAAGAATATGCACAAGAAAAATTCACTGAGGTTTTTTATGATATGTTTTTGACAGTTTCTGATCATTGTTTGGCAATAACATTATCATAGTAGTTATTATTACATTTTTATCCTACCTTTTAAAATAGTTAATAATTGAAAAATAAATCACATATTCTATATAAGTCTATGTTTGATTATTTTTAATAGCTACTGACAACAGTCTACTTGCTATACAAACTATTTTCTATTCATTTGGGAGAATTTCAAACTGTCATTTAGTAGTTTCAACAAATTAAAGTATACGTTCAATGTGTTTTGGGAGTAGAGATATTTATATTATGAATAAATATGTCAGATTTCCAAATATTTGCTTGTTAGTTTAAATGTATTTTAATATAGGCAAAATTAGCTTTATCTTGTCCATTTCTGCATTTGTATCATAATTGGTGATTCATTATTTCACACTCTCAACCTCTCAAACCCATATTTTAGTGAAAGGTAGTTTAACCTGACACCTTAGATCAAAACAGATCAATTTTGAATGGATGAGGGACGCGAAGAAGCAAAGATATAACCAGTAACGCAAATTTGAATATATTTTTTAAAAAATTCCATACGATTTAATTCATAAAGCAAAATTAAAGCTTGTCTATGTTCAATTTAAGATTATGTAATTTTTATTAATATTTTTTAGAATTGCTATGTCTGGGCTACTCACTCTGGCTTTAAAATATTAACTTGAAATTCCAATTTTCTTTTCTGTATAGCCTCTCCTTTTTAATAATATTGTTGTAAAGTTTTAATAGTGACAAAACAATAGGAACTAGGGGAACTTTTCCATTAGACTACTATTTTTCTTTTCTTTCTACAAATTCCTTTTATTTCTATCAGGTTCACAGAAATTTTTTAAAATGTTATTTAAGTTGGAGAAAAAGGTCAAGAAAAAATAATTTGGTTAATAGTCTCAAGAAAAAAAATTGGAGTGAAATATTCAAAGCAGACTTTTTGAAGATTTTGTTACAAAACTTGAGCTTCTGAGCTTAAGTTAAAAAGAGTTAAAGCATTTTATCACCATTCATGGACCAGTTCCAATTCATTGCAACAAAATAATCTAAATGAAGGTTTCATGTAAAAGTCATTACCGATTTTTTTCATTCATTATAAAAGTAGCTACTGAAGAAAAATAGCAAGTTAACGTCTAGGGATTTTTATCCCCTTTTTTCAAATAGTGTACAAACAACATTGGTAAATATCATTTTACTTATAAAAACCTGTAACAGACATTTATTAAAAAACCCTTTTATGATGAAGAAAGTATATTTTAATAACCTGTTGTCTACACCAGAATATTGCTGGTAGTAGCTACTACTTTGGGCTCCAAAAATAGCTTTAAAACTTAATGTGAATATAGACAAATTCTGAAAACACGTTAGTGATTATTGCTTTTTATCTAAATTTTACCAGGATATAATCACTGACACTATATTGCTAAAAATTATCCATATTTGTTCACTGGAATCATACTAATTCTGCATGTTCTTGGTTGACTTATATTTGAAAAATACATTTCCAGAAATAAATTGATATTAGCATACAGATAGAATTGAATATTATGTCAATAGTGATTGACAAAGTTGATATGTTGCTGGTTGCCTCGTTTTAGATTAGTTCTTTTTTTTTCTTGGAGGCAGAAAATGTAAAATAGCATTTCAATTTTCCAATCCATTTAAACTGAGAAGAAAGTAATAATCTAGAGAAAAATAATAACGGCTTTGCAGTTAGGAGATGATTGACACATGGCTAAAGTATGTTTCAGTTGTAAAGACAGGCCAGTATCAATAAAACTGTGTGGACTCAGTTGGTATCTTCAGGCTCCCTTCACCCACATATAATGGATTTTAAAGCTATGACTACAAAAGAAAAAATAGCACTTTGTTATGTCTATATGGATTTCCACTGACAGAGCCCTATTGTTTTATTTGAAATGCATTTGGAGGGAAATGAAAATGTTACCTAAAGCAAGTATAACTAATTTTTCTTAAGTATGTCTCATAATGGAAAATAAACTTTGAAGCTTTGTATTTCATTATAATATAGAAAAAGAATATCTATATATGTACATGTATAATGAAATGATAAATAATATATTACAAACATAGAGTGTTAGCCAAATACAGTTTTAGATGCTAGAAAATGAATTATAAATATTTATAAAAAGAAAGAGAGCAGAAAGGAAGTAGAATTAAAGTAGAATTAAAAAGGGGGAGGGAACCTGTACTACATGTAGGAAATAAAAATAATCTGTGCAGAGGACTGTTGGATTAAAGAGGTTAAAGAAACTTAAACTCAGAACAGGAGTTTAAACAAAATATAAAACCACATATATATAATAACCAACCTCCTATATATCTGGTGAAAGACATGGCCTTAAAGAATATATTTTTTCATTTAAAACATAAATGAATGAAACATAATTTTTATAATTGTTTTATTTCTGAGCTACCAAATGAAAACAATGAAGCCATAACAGTTCAAAGTACTTCATAAATTCTCTTAGTTGATTTTGTGTGAATAAGGTGTAAAAACAGTTCAAATTCATGGTAATGTATTATTCTTAGTATATTTTATCGGACATTGAAATGATATATCACAAAATAAAGTCATAATACACAAATTTCAGATTCTACACTATTTTGGATATACTTTTGATTGATGGAATTCCAACTATGTCAAAAACACAATTTCATAACTTATGGTAATGACAAATTTCTGTGCTTAGTACTGTGACAGGATATGCCTCATAGGCTGGTAAAACCATGGTGAACTTATTCTAATTAAAATCCTCATTTGTGCCCCTCTTTCTCCTTGACCTATTGCATGGACGTTGCCTTTTATTTCGTCTGGCCTGGGATACCACTTAGGAAGTGCTGACTTTTTTTTCTTTTTACTTTCTACCACCACTGGGCTTCCTGCACACTCGTAAGTCACTGCAAAACCAGGCACTTCAGGGAAGTGACTGATGATAGCAGCCACTGTCCTTGACAGGTTTTGATCCCCACCAGAAATCTGGCATCCATCATGTGCCTGAAATATTCAGTTGTTCCTTGATGATTTAGTCTCCCAAGTCCTATGTTCCACAATTTCTATTTAGAGTGGAAAAATCTGTCATTTTCGAAGGAGGCAATGATTTCCATTTTTTTTCAGTATCAGCAAGCTCCAAAGAAACCTTATAGTGAAAGCCATATTGTGTCATATTTTTCCTAATTAAAAAGAGACTAACGTGCCGTTCACTTCCCTGTAAGTATTATAGTAGGTAACACCATCTTCCAACTAGAAAAAGTCTCTCAGTGCATCAAATCACTGTATGTGTGATGTATAAAATTCTGATACATCAAGTTATAAAATGCATTTTTATAATATAAAATATAATATATTTCATATATTATATAAAATAATATAAATATAATAAATTTATATAAAATACATTTTTGCTAATTTAGTATATTCCCAGATTTTCCTTTGTCAATATATACCAAATGCCATTTTTCAAATAGTTCACGATGCCAAATCAATGTAATTAAGGATTTTACTTTACCATTTGACTAGAAACTTCAATATAAACACTGACAAGAATGTAAAACTTTTTAAGTGAAAGAAAAGGTTCAAACTTAAGGAAAAGTTCAATGTTATAAATAGATAATGAGTAAACTTGTTTATTTTTCCGCTTATTTTTCAAAGTTGGCTTTGATTTCCTTGAAGAAGAAAATTTTTAGAAGATTTACCATAAGAAGTGTGAGATTGTTAGTCTGATGAAAAGAGAGCAGATGTTTTATGTATAAGAAATGACATTAAATAATTCACAGGGAGAGAACAACCAACTTACACAAAACAAGGCAAATATAGCTATTTTACAAGACATTATTTTGAAAATATTCTTTAATTTTTTTCTTTGGTAAACTCAGTACTTAATGTATGACGTTTTATGGAGTTCTTCTCAAACTTTAGCATGCATAAGAATAATTCGTATAACTTGCCAAAGCAAATTCCTGGGAATAACCCCAGAGATTTTGACTTAGTAGGTATGGGTTGCATCCATAGCATTTGTATCTTTAACAAGTTCCCGGCTTTTGAAGATTGTTCCAGGAAGTGAACCACACTTTGAGTAGGACTGCAGTAGGATTCAGATATTAGAAATACATAAGCAATAAGATTAGTCCATAAATGACTGGGCTAGGAGAAAATGTACATGACAATCCTCGCACTTTTCTCTGACTCATTCTTCATCAATGAGCAGTAGTGTGTTGATAATGAGGGACGCTACTGGGCCCAGCTCTCCTCTGAGTACAACTACGTCACTTTATTACAGGACTTGCTTTTCCTGGTGTCCGGAACACTTTTGAGATTCCCTCTTCATCAGTTTATTCTTTTAACTTGCCCGTTAATTCTCTAGAACTGCTTTTCATATACAGGAGCGTTAGACCTGAGTCCTTTAGTAACAGGCAGCTTGTCTCTCCTGAGCATCCTGGCATCCCTGGGGCTTAATTAGTGCCTGTCACCTAGTAAATGTTCAACAAATCTCTGTGGAATAAATAAAACCTGAAATATGATTCATAGCACAAGTCAGTTGGTCCTTATCTAAAACCGTCTTTTATTTTCCACAATATCTTGTAAACTTTTGTGACCCAACTCGCTAATGGCAATTATGACACAGATAATCACTGACTTTCACGTTTGTCTCCCCCATTAGAATGTTTTATTGAAAAATAAGCCCTGCTATCTTCTTAATTCTAGATTCTTAGCACCCTGCCAGAGATTGGCATATTGTATGACCATGCTTGATAAATGTTTAGAGCATATTTTAAGTGATTTCTATAATTTTCGTCTTGAAGGGTTCGAGTGTATATCCTCTTTCAAATTTCATTATCTCCTATTCAACTTCCGTTCTCAGGTCACACTCTCAGCTCAGACTCTGCTTCCTTTGGGAATCCTTCCCTAAACCTCCAGGCTATGAAAGGTTCTGTCATTCTATCTGCTAATGACATTCAATACTGTATCCTAGCACTGATCTAAATGTCATTATATATTTATTTTGTAATATTTGATTTTTAAAAAATCTCTCCTACCCACTTTAAAAAATGTGTCTATTATGGCTTATTATTTTATTGCATAATGCAATTTTTTAATAAAATTAAATTGAAACAATACATTAAATTATTAAAAGAATTTAATGTTATGGTGATTATGCAAATGAGTAAGAACCAATTGGTTAAACAATGATAAGTTTATTTTCCAATAATACCACATGTTGCTATGCTTTCCCTTGACTTTGTCCCTAATTATTTATTTGCATTCAATCTGCAAGTCAATGTACACTTTAATTTAGAATTTCTAATAGCTTTCTGATAGAAAGAGTTGTGAGATACCAGTGATAAAAGATTTACATTGAAATTTTCTGCTAAATAGTCCAAACTGTACAATAACAGGTAATTGGGTAAATGCTCCACCCAAAACAAAAATGAATATAAGCAATTAAATTTTACAGCTGAAATAACCTCAATATAATTATATCATAGATTATCCAGAAAATCGAGGGCTGTAACTTTATCAAGGAACCATCATCAACAGGACAAACTGGGCAGCGTAGATGTATAATATGCATAACATTGAGTGCTTGCCCTTGTAGGGGAGGAAGAAATATATTCTTCTATCTCTAGGTTCTTCTGGCTGGTCTAAGAATTAAATTGACACGAGACAGAATAACAGGAGAAATCAAACAAATTTAATAACATGTATACGTGGGAGAAACCCAGGAAAACTGAGTAACTCACCAAAATGGCTAACACTACCACCTTAAATACCACCTTCAGCTAAAGACAAAGGCGGATGTTGGGGGTAGTGTTTTGTGACTTCAGAGGGGAGGAAGGCAATTCACAGGGAGATGGAAAAGAAAATGTTTGGTAAACAAATGTTTGCCATACCATGCAAAGACAATGGAACATGGGGAGGACTTTGATCAAACGGACCTTGCTAGGTTTCTCCCTGTTTACCACACCTAGTTAATATTACACTCTAGTTATCTTATGGTATTGGCTCCTTCCTGGAATAGGCCTTCTATCTTAAATTCTTTTCGGTAGTTAGAGGAAAGGTCAAAGTTTCTTTCTAAGTCTTTTGTTCTTAAAAATAATCAAGCCAAAAAGACACATTTTGGGGTGGCTCCCCCACACCATAGAGGAGCTCACAATTTTGTCAAAGGCTAAAACAGAGTTAGATATAAAAAGGGATGATAGGATACAGCGCAGAAATAATTTTATACGGAGTCGCAAAATAAAGATTTCTACAAAACTTATAATTTAGAGTGACTATTGAATTAGGATTTATAATGATGAGAAAGCTAAAAAAAGAATATTATAGGCAAATAAATAAATAAATAATATATGTATAGAGAGAAAGGAAGACAAAGACAGAGAGAATGAGAATGAACCAAGACCTGGCTGTGAGAAAGACATGCAGGTATTTCAAGTAGTTCATTTTAGTTGTGAGCAGCCAAGGGAGAACCAGGAGATGATAGGATAGAAAGATGAATAGGAATGAATGATGAAGGGGTCTTGAATAGCATTTAAGCTATTGTTCTAGAGCTTATTCTAGAAAATAATGAGCTCTATATGGAAGTCAAGCCCACTGAAGTTCTTTGAGTAGTCTATTTGTTGAAATTTAAGCTAATAAATTTCTGGGAATAACTGCGAATCTCAATACCAACTTGTTAGTTTACAAAAGTGAGTGTATTTTGAGCCTAGCTATCATATTTAATCTCCTCAAGTATGGAAGTATTACTTAGTATTATTTAATAGATATTATTCCATGAATTACCATGAATCCATTTAAGAGTATCTAACACTACAATTCCTATCCTAATTCCCTAGAAATGTCAGTTTATTTTCAATTTTTAGTTGAAATAGATTGAAACATACTACTTACATAAAAAGATGCATATTTTTTAAATTTTATATTAGAACTGAAAAATAGTATTAGTGACCTAAACGACAAAATAAATTTTAAAAAATTACCTACATGGAAGTATGTTATCATTTTTGACACTCTCTTACCAGTTAAATGCTATTTGAATAGGTGCTTTGTTTAGCTGCAACAGTGTGTCAAAGAGCAGCCAGCTGTGTAACCTTGATAAGACCTATGTGAAAGGAATACACATGATTTTAAATGAATTAAACCTTGGGCCCGTCATTACTCCTTCAGTGATTAACCAAAAAAAGATATGAGAACAAAATACTTTTAATTTTAAAACACTGATAATTTCGTTCTCTGCTGTCAGAAATTTTGTAAGGAATAGTGTGAATGTGTTATCCTACAGTAAAGATAACAATTCTGATGAAATCCCTAAAAATGAACATATTTCTATTTTTTCAAGGAAAACTTGTCATGAAATTAAAATGGCAAATTATATTAGAGTGCAGGCAACAGTACATTAAACTATCTAAATAATGAAAAATTCAAAATAGTTACAGAATTTTGTCGGGATAGAAAAGAATTAATATTAAACATTTAGGGAAGCTTAAAAATGGGGAAAGGAGATAGATTAACCATTCTGGTTGAAAATCAAACATATTCTTTTCTACTCCTCACAGTGGAAGCTCTTTTGGTAAATTTTGAAGGACAGTGATTTAAGGAGCCCTTTACACAAATCACCTATGTTTCGGAGTCCTGTGTTTTGTGTGTGTGTGTGTGTGTCTCAGGGTGACATCATTATTTTAGAAAGTATCGTGAAAAAGTAAAATGATAAAATCAGAAGGATATTATATTAACAAGTTGGGGAATAGAGATATTTGTATGCTATTAAGATAAAATACTCTAAATAAAATCAGGTAAGAAACAGACTAAAAATAAATGCCATAAAACCCCACAAATCTGGACATACCCCAGCAATATAAAGTCTAGAAAATCATAGATGGCCACAAAAAAGTGAGGTAGAGGCTGCAAATGAATTCATTGGTATTATCAGCAACATCCTTCCTAAGAAATCAGGGTTTCATGAGCTTTGATATCTAGTTGAGCAATCATTGAAGAGATTTTGAGAAATGAAAGCCAGTTTGGAAAACTTGTGCTGCATTGCTTAGATATGCATTTAGTAACTGCATATAGAGCATCCCATTTATCATGGACAATTATAATTGATTTATCTATAATTCCCCGGCCCAGAATCCAAGGACATTGCCATGACCTACACTCTCTATGGTATCCATAATTTCTACCGTAGAATTCCCATCCTCCATGGCATACAACACACACACACACACACACACACACACAACAATTAGAAAGTTATTCTCTGTCAGTTTTCATAATGTAAAGCTTTCGGTGATTCTTAGAATACTCATGACTGCGTGGGTCTCTCAATTAATTAATAAAACATCATCTTATTAATTCTCTCATCATTAGAAAAGAGTTTACCTCAGTCATTCTAGACTTTAAGGAGATATTATACTTTCCTCTTTACTTAATTAAGTAATTTATAAATGTAATAAATCTATCTTTATTTAGCTTTCCAATTTAAGAAAACATTATCTGAGTCTTTACTCAGTGGAGATGGAATACAGTTTTTAACTGTATAATAAGTTGGCACCTATTTAAAAAGATAAAAGAATATGAAACCTCAGTTCTAACATCTGTCATGCATATCGTAAGTTGCTCTATAGGGCAAAGGATTCATTTTTTCTTGCTTCAAGCAAATCTTTCTTCCATATTGATATATTTGCTGCAGCAATTGACTTAAGTTTTGAGAATTCTAAAAGTGTGTACATCTATATATATTTTTTTGGGGGGAGGAAGATTCGCTCTGACCTCACATCTGTTACCAAGCTTCTTGCTTTTTTTTTGCTTGAGGAAGATTAGCCCAGAGCTAACAACTGTGCCAATCTTTCTCTATTTTTTATTTGGTTCGCCACCACAGCATGGTTTGACAAGTGGTGTAGGTCCATGCCTGAGATCCAAACCTGCGAACCCAGGCCGCTGAAGAGGAGTGCACCTGACATAACCACGATGCAATGGGGCTCGCACCTAAAAGTATATTTTTTAAAATGTTCATGTATTATTTGTTTTTCAAATGAACTGAAATTTGAACAATGTTTCCCACTTAAGGTGAAGTAAAATGAAAAGAATTTTAAAAAATTTAATTGCTGAAAACACAGAAATGAAATTGTTTACTACATGGTATTATAAGAGCTTCTCTGGAGTTCCTTTTCACTTCTTCTGAGGTCAAATAATACTGATGCTGCTGTGATTTGTTCTTTCTCTGGTTTATTGGATAATATTTGCTGTGTAACAAACCATCTCCAAAACTGTGTCTTGAAAGAAAATCTATGTATTTAACTCATGATTCTTAGGTCAGCAATTTGGGTTGGTCATCTGTCTGGGCTGGACAATACTGGCCTCTGCTGAGCTCATTTCTGGGTTGTCTGGGGCTGGTTGATTTATGATGGCTTTGGCTGGGATGGCTGGGACAAGTTGAGCCTCTTCCACATGAGTGGAAGTAGGCTATTCTTGTTTTGTTTACATGGTAAGTGAGGAAGGACGTGTGGAAGGTCTTTGAGACCTGGGATCGGAACTAGCATTACTGTCATAAAGTGACTCCTTCTGCCCAAAGCAAGTCACAAGCTAGCTCAGAATCAAGGTTTATTAGAAATGAATTCTATCTACCCATGGGAATACCTTCCAAGTATTGTGACCACCTTTTTAATCTATTACACATGGGGCACATATTTGGATGAATATACATGATTTTTTTTGGTGATGATGATTAGCCCTGAGCTAACATCTGTTGCCAATCCTCCTCTTTTTGCTGAGGAAGATTGGCCCTGGGCTAACATCCGTGCCCATCTTCCTCTACTTTATATGTGGGATGCCTGCCACAGTATGGCTTGATAAGTGGTGCATACGTCCGCGCCGGAGATCTGAACCCACAAACCCTGGGCCACCGCCAAAGTGGAGTGTGTGAACTTAACCACTATGCCACTGGCCGGTCCCTGATTATACGTGATTTTTTGACAAATAGTCCAAGTTTTCATTGTCTTTCCCAAAAGAGAGCCTGCAGAGTTGCAACAATTGAAAACAGGGATTTCTTTGTAATGTTTTATTCAGTGAAATGAAATAAATAAGGAGAAACTTACACTTCAAAGATCAAATCAATTTATTTTAACACAGAACATGATAGTGGAGGAAGAAACCAAGAGGATCCCCTGTAAACCTTCTGTTGATCTCCATTGTGCACACAATCGTATTTCCTATTGCTAATCAAAATCCAACTCATCCAACGTATTAACTACATATTTTGGCTTCTTCATCTGTGACATGAGAAGTCCCAAATGGCCAGAAGGTAAACGCAGATTTCAGTTTAACAGATAAATTATTAACCCACATAATGGAAACTTTCCTCCCTTGGGTATCAAGGCTTATAAAATGCAGAGTACAAAGTCATAGAGACAGGAGAACATCCTACACTCATCAAGTAGTATCTCCCATCTGGAACATAAACTGAACCTTCACAGGCCAGAGGACCATTCTTTGTGGTCAGCTATTTCTGGTATGAGGGAGGGTAAAATCAATGAATTCTATAATCTTCAGCTTTTTGAAAAACTTTTTTTGCTTTAAATCAGAAAATGTGCCATAATCAAAAGTAATGCTGAGTAAGACAAGATGGTGATTAATAAAGCTTTCAACAAGGCTCCAGATTATGACTTTAGCAGAGCATGGATGGCAAGGAAGGCAAATCAATATTCTATTCCAGTAAGATAGACCACTTCCATTTCCACAGTAGTATGGGTCCAATGTAATCAACCTGCCTGCCACCAGTATATTCTTTTGGGGGCTTATAGTTCGTCATCATTATAAGCAAGTGGGGCACTCAGTAGTGACAGTAGCCAGGGAAATCTTGGTGAGAACATGTTCATACCTTTTTTTTCCACGCACAGCTTCTTTCCACCTCTATGCCTTCTTTTCCCATACAACTATTGTATGACTATTATGGTGGCTGGGGAAGGAAGTCAACTGACATTGACCAAGTAAGAAATCTTAGTCAGATAATTATTGAGAGTGTACAGGTCTTTTTGAGCATTTACATGGGACACAGAGAGTCTCACTATTTACAGCTTATTTTAAGAAGTTTACTCATATAATTTTCTCCAAAGCTCATTGTTTTCAATTCTCTACTCTAGATCCTTATTATCCAATCTTGTTTCTACAAATTCCTGACCAGCTAAACAAATTATGAATAACAGGCTATGAATCAGTGAAGATCTGTACATAGGGCCATCTCTCCTTCTAGATAAAGTTGATCATACTGTTTTATTTTCCAAAAAAACATTCTCTGCTTCCTCCAGAGCCTTCACTAAGTGGAGTGTAATATGACATATTTCAACTGTGCAATGCCATCTATAAATCAGACATGTTATTTTTCCTTCTGGGTCAGTTAGTCTTAGGAAACTCCTCATCAACTCACAATTGTGAAGTGAGGTAAAGATGGCGGTGTCACAAAGGAACTGAGAGAGTAAGTGAGTGACCTCTTCACACAGCTTTCATATACCCATAGGATTTCTTCTGGGTCAAGCCACACACTCTTTAAGAGGTAATGATTTTTCCCACATTTATGTTTGCCTTGGCGAGTCAAATAGCACATAGTTCATAATGGGGAGTTAAGTCACATAGTCAAATATTATCCCGTGCTCTTCTTTTTAATCTCAGTGAGGACTAAATAATAAGCCAAAGCTCTTTGTTTAAATAAGAATAAAACTTGTTGAAGAGAACATTATTTTGCACCAAAACCAACTGTCATATGCTTCCTATCAGAACTCGTCAATGGCTGATACTTTGTGTGTCACTGTATTCTCTAAGTGAGTAGAAACCAGACAGCCATTCTTTCTGGTGCCCCTATTCAAACCTAGTAGCCTTATGAGCAATGCAATTGCTCATGCAAAGTTAAGCTTTTTTTCCAAATTTAAGAAGTCTTAAGCATTGTTCCACTTTCTTTGGGTAAGTGATTCAAAAGAAGCACTTTCCTTGTGGGGGGTATATCCTATCATACTACAGAGCACAAGACCCTAAGTAACTTTATTGAAATGGCAGACCCCTCGCTTTTGGTGGGATTTATTGCTCAGTTTGGTACCCTTGTTTCCCAAATAATAGTATGTGCTACTTCCAGGTCACCATATTATCTTGGCATGAAGTCCCAATGTAGCGGGTGTGAGTGATGATATATGGGATGATGAGATGATCAAACACTCTGTGGTATAAATAAATCATTAATCCAGAAAGATTATGAGCCCTGAGGCAAAATGTGGAAGGTGGCCTTCTGTCTTTGCTGGTACTCTTTATTGAGGTTAATGAATCTAAGTCAACTGCTATATACAAGAAGATAGGACTGTGATTTCTTTTTTCAATATTTTTTTTTCAGAAACCGCATCTCTAATAGCCACTGTAAAAGGAGTCACTATTTGATTATAATAATTCAGTCAAGTAATTTAAGTGGGAAAGTGATGAAAAGTTCACGATCTTTGCTTCTTTCAAGTCTTTGATGAAGTGTTTCTTTTGGTTAATTATGTTGGTAGGCAAGATGAGCTAGATTCTCATGTGTGTCAGAAAGCTAGTAGGAGGACTCTGCCAGTACCTTTATATACCCATTCCAACTATATATTCACAAACTGGGGAAATAACCACAGGTTGTTTTTACAGAACTGCTTGATTCACTAAAACATTGAAATAGGCCAAATTCAATTTGTCGAATTGGCATTCTGGGTCCTACGCTATCAACATTTGTTTCCATCATTAACTGCTGCAGTGACTGTTATTTTCCTTTCCCTGGTGTAGTTATCTTGCTTAAAACTACCAGGACCTGCTACCTTGTATGAGTCCCTTCAGGGAATGGCAGGTGGGAGATTTAGAATATAAATTTTTGCTGAAAATGCAGTCATTTTTCAAGGGTACGACTCTATCATTCAACAGTTTTCAAGTCTGAGAACTGACACAAAATTGGAAAATTTAATAGGGACCATAAATTTTTGGCATGGCTCAAATTTTCATTGTTGTTTATCTTGTTTTGTTTTAAACTTTTTTGGTTAACAGAAAAACATTGAGGAGGTTTTCTATTATTCCATTATTGATGATATATCTATTTAATTTTGTCCTAGGATACCATTATCCATTGGTCAATATTGTATTTGCCTAGTGTTCTACCATTCTGATGAGTATACTGACTCTGCTGTTTACTGTGACAACCACACCAATGTCCCTGGTTGCTAAGTGCTGCTACATGATTCTGGTAGTCTGGGACTTCATTATCTCCCTTGAAATCAGGGAGTCCATTCCAATGGAGATATAGTTCTTTCATCACTAGGCTACAGAACATAGATACTAAAAATTTTTTTCAGTGATACTAGTGCTCCCCTAACCAATATATAATTCAATACTACAGTATAAAGGATATCTTTTGTGCTCTCTTGTGGAACAAATTTAGTGTTAGAATGCATAGGACATGATAAATCTACTCAACATTTCTATCAAACTAATTTTTAAGTCTTTTTTTATATCAAGAGGTTTCTAAACCTTATTTATTTCTTGTTTTTATTTAATCCAGGTTTCAATTAACCTATAAAGTTTCTAATCAGAATAATTTTTAGAAATGTAGGTTTGAACATTACAGTCAAAATCTCTAAATGTTCACTTTTTTATTATTCTTTTGTTGAAGTCACGTTTGTTTATAACATTGTGTAAATTTCAGGTGTATGTCATTATATTTCAGCTTCTGTATAGACTACATCGTGTTTACCACTAAAAGTCTAGTTTCCATCCGTCACCACACACATGTGCCCCTTTTCCCCTTTCCCTCTCCCCCTACTGCCTTCCCCTCCGGAAACCACCAATCTGTTCTCTATCTATGTGTTTGTTTATTTATCTTCCGTATATGAGTGAAACCATATGGTATTTGTCTTTCTCTGTCTTATTTCACTTAGCATAATACCCTCAAGGTCCATCCATGTTGTCACAAATGGCACGATTTTATCTTTTTTTATGGCTGAGTAGTATTTCATTGTATACGTATACCACATCTTCTTTATCTAATCATCAGTCAGTGGGCACTTGGGTTGCTTCCATGTCTTGGCTATTGTGAATAATGCTGCAATGAACATAAGGGTGTATAAGTCTCTTTGAATTGTGGATTTCAATTTCTTTGGATAAATACCCAGTGGGATAGCTGAGTTGTATGGTATTTCTATTTTTAATTTTTTGAGAAATCTCCATACTATTTTCCTTAGTGGCTGTACCAGTTAGCATTCCCACCAGCAGTGTATGAGGGTTCCATATTCTCCATATCTTCTCCAACATTTGTTATTTTTTTGTCTTGGTGATTATAGTCATTCTAACAGGTGTAAGGTGATGTCTTAGTGTAGTTTTGATTTGTATTTCCCTGATTATTAGTGATGTTGAACATCTTTTCATGTGCCTATTGGCCATCTGTATGGCCATCTTCTATCCAAAGAAGATTCTTTGGAAAAATGTCTGTTCATATCCTCTGCTCATTTTTTGATCAGGTTATTTGTTTCTTTGTTGTTGAGATGTGTGAGTTCTTTATATAGTTTGGATATTAACCCCTTGTTGGATATATGATTTGCAAGTACTTTCTCTGTTTGGTGGGTTATCTCTTCTTTTTGTTTATTGTTTCCTTTGCCATGCAAAGTTTTTAGTTTGATGTAGTCCCATTTGTTTATTTTTTCTTTTGTTTCCCTTGCCTAAGGAGATATGATATTCAAAAGGATACTGCTAAGACCAATGTTAAAGAGCATACTGCCTATGTTTTCTTCTAGGAGTTTTATGGTTTCAGGTCTTACATTCAAGTCTTTAATCCATTTTGAGTTAATTTTTGTGCATGGTGTAGGATAATGGTCTACTTTCATTCTTCTGCATGTGGCTGTCCAGTTTTCCCAACACCATTTATTGAAGAGACTTTCCTTTCTCCATTGTGTGTTCTTGGCTGCTTTGTTGAAAATTAGCTGTACATAAATGTGTGGTTTTATTTCTGGGCTCTCAATTCTATTCCATTGATCTGTATGTCTGTTTTTGTGACAGTATCATGCTGTTTTGATTACTGTCACTTTGTAGTATATTTTGAAATGAGGGAGTCTGATATTTCCAGGTTTGTTAGTTTTTCTCAGGATTGCTTTGGCTATTTGTGGTCTTTTGTTGTTCCATATAAATTTCAGGATTATTTGTTCTATTTCCATGAAAAATGTCTGATTGGGATTGCATTAAATCTGTAGATTGCTTTAGGAAATATGGACATTTCAACTATGTTTATTCTTCCAATCCATGTGCACAGGAATACTTTTCCATTTCTTTGTCTTCTTCAATTTCTTTCAATAATGTCTTATAGTTTTCACTGTATAGGCCTTTCACCTACATGGTTAAAATTATTCCTAGGTATTTTCTTCTTTTTGTTGCAATTGTAAATGGGACTTTATTCTTGATTTCTCTTTCTGCTAGTTCATTGTTAGCCTATAGAAATGCAACTGAGGTTCACTTTTATTCATAATTATTGCCTAGTCACTCAACATAGAACATGAAAGGAGCATATGTTTTGGAAATATCTAAGCCTTTGGAATCCAACAGAAATGGGTTTGATCCACCCTCCAAAACTTATTTGATCTGTTACATTGGGTGAGTTATTGAACCTTTATGAGTATCATTATCATCAACAGAAACATAATTATAAAATACCATAAAACTGCCTTTTATATAAATGTCATTGTGATGATTAAATAAGTTTCTAATAAATGGTAATATACTATTATTATTAAATGCAATCTATTATTAAATGAAAGTGAGAATAAATAAAATGAAATGGCGGTAATTCCATTCAAATCTTCACAATCTCTACCAGGTAGCTACAAAGTGTTTAACTAGAATGCATTGAAACTGGGATATGATTTTTTTTAAATTATGTGATGGTTAAACTTTCATGTCTAAACCATGTGTATGCTTTTATTTTTAGTCATGAGTAGTGGCTTAAGTGCTTCTGAAACTGAACTCATAAAATATATACTGAAACAGTGTATGTACAAGACAATTGAAACTCTACTCTTTAACTTGAATTACTGCACACAAAGCAATTCCACGTTGACAGGTAACTATTATTTATGAGAAGATGATATATTACTTTAAGTTCTCCTGACAGTCTTTATGTATATTTCTTTTACCCAGAACAGTTGCAATTTAATAGTGCATTAAAAGACCATGTGCTATGCCATTTGTCATATGCTATATTTATATAATCTGTGCTATTTCCTGAATGAGTCCTAATTAATCTAGCAAATACTTCATTACCTTTTTAAAAACCTGACTCTATTTTAAGGTTAATTATTAAACTATTGCAACATTGACACATTAAATACACACACATATATTTTTTGATATCTAGAAAATGCACATGGTATCAGGGAAACTTTCTGTACAATATTACTTTAGTCATGTTTAATTTTAGCCTTTCTTTACAGGTTTGGCTTTCCCTTAAACTACATAATATTTACTTTTTTTATGTAACATCGACTAGTAATTGAAAGATAATAATATGTGGCACTTAATTAAAGGGCAGCCACGTATAGAAATGTAAAAAGACAATTACATAAACTTTTTTTTATATCCCACAATGACTCACAGATTATACAGACACCAACAGCTCATTGAAAAGCTTGCACTCTCCTATTCTCAGGAGGTCTTCCTACACTTTTTGCCCTTCCTGACAATTTTATAGACTCTGGCTATTAGCTTTCATGGTGCAAAATACCAAGTAGAAAAACACCGCGGAATATTCCTAAGTGTATGCTGCAAAATTGAGTATATCGAAAATCATTTTCCCAAGAATACTGTCTCCAAATTCCACAGAGAAAACAAACAAACAAAACCAGACATAAGCCATAAATCAGTGGTTCTAAGCTTTAGTTTAGGAATTGGTTAACAAATTGAGTCCCCATTTTAAGAAAACAAGACACTAAGGAGGCAGTGGTGATGAAGCCCAGAAATCTACATTTTAAGTAATCTAAGGAAAGAGTTCCTTGGATAAATTTTAAGAAACACAGTTCTAAACTGTCTGTGCTATTCATTTTTGTTTTTCTTCTAGATCTCTGTTATATCAAATAAATGGAAATATTTTTTATTTTAACGTTCTTTAAAACATACCTGATTTTTGCTTAAGAATAACATTTTTAAAAGATACTATTTTACTGCTTCCAATTAACTGTCTTACTACCATTTGAAGGAAAACTAGTATTTTTTTAAAAACTGAGTAGATTTCTTAAGACAACAGATAAAGAATGAATCATTCATTTGTCCCATGTGCACAAATGACAGTTTGGATACACACAAATGTGCAACAATAAATAGGGCTGAAAAGAAAGCCACAGAACAGTCAAAAGCTGAGTGATTGAATATGTGGTTCTCAGCAATGAGACTGAGAAATATGTTGTCATTTGGGTAATAATTGGTTTCCTATGCATTAAGGACTAAAACCTGAAATGTCAGTAGCTCATCAATTACCATCTAGTAGTATCCTGTGATGGGCTTTCTTATCAGACTTCAATTTCGAGCCATAATAGAATTTCATAAAAGCAGTTCCACTTGTATTTAATTTAGACTTTCAATAAATGCTGTATTTCAGGCAGAAAAAAGAAAGTATGCTTCTAAAGGCAGTATTTTAAGATCATACTGGCCCTACTTGAGACAAAGCCCTTTGCTAATACAACTACCCAGGGCAGAGGAAGATATAAAGCTTGTCCTTCTTAGCAAAGAGAAAAATGATCTCAATAAAATTGGCCAAGTCTTGCTATATAGCCAATTTTACTTGATTTCTTGGAGTCTATGTGGTCTGCTTTATTAATACATACAACAAATATTTAATAAGTGCTCGTTTTGTGCCAGGAATAGTGTAAAGTACTGAAGTAACAAGCGTAATTAAGCCCTTGGTTCATCACTGTCTATGGAAAAGTAACAGTCTGAAGAGTTATTTTTACTGAAAATTAGTTAAAAAAAGATTTTCAAAGATATAAATCAGAGGCTAAAAATGACGAATAACAGAGCTTACCTACATTTATGTGTTAACTAAATGAAAATAAGACAAAAATCTGAGCTTATTTGCAGGTGCCATGGAAAAGAAATTCTATAGATTCCATATTTGCCACCTGGGACCTTACATACTAAATAAAAGAATAAGATAAATACATAAACATGTCAAACCAAGTTCTTATTATTGAGCTCTAAAAAAGGAGAATAGAATAAACCAGGATCACATGTAAGAGAAATTTTTAAAAAATGAATATTTGCACTGTACTCAAAATAAAATATTAATGTGTATGGTAACATGAATAACTAAATTAAAAAAAATCTTACTGCCTGTAAATTAGGCAAAGATCATGAAAAAAAGGTCATTTCAAATAGCCCTTAAAGAAAGAAGTAAGGACACAATAAAATCCAGGCAAAAAAATACATTTCACAAATAGGCAGCACAAATTACGAAATGAAGTAAAAATTAATGAAATTAAAACTATGTGCATATATTAAAAATGATCATTGGAATAAGCCAGAATATGTGATTACTATATTTGTTATTGTTCTGTAATGGACTAGCCTGACATTTTCTTGCTGTGGAATGTGGTTGAGAATTACTCATAGCTCTTTGGGGAGGTAGAGCATATAATTGAAAAATCATTTGCACAAAGATTGATTTTGGGGTGCATTTATCATGTAGGAAAGCTAATTGAGAATTTGTAGTAATGAACTGTAGAAATGAGCTAATGATTTGGCTGTAGTAACAAAAACTTGACACTATCTCCCCTGACACCCACAGAAGTCACTGGAGACATGACAGAGACGGCCCTTGTGAAAAACTCCAGAGTTTGCAGTACTTTTAAAATTAAAAGAGATAGAAGAGAATTTAATCATTAAAGATTTCAAGAATTGGAGAAGGACAGCCAACTATTGGGCAGTGACAGTGGTGGAATTGGGTCAAGTTGCTGAATACCTAGGGTGGTTACAAAAAAGGGGTACCCCATACTGAGAACTTTTTCTTGTTGCTTGACTGTTGTTTTAAAAGATGGGCTACATAAAATGCTGAAAATGACATTGAACTGGTGAAGTTAGTGTAACAGAATGATAAGAATGAATCAGAAGCAAAGCAAACACCTAAAGCTACTAAAGATGAGTGTAACATGGCTTCTTCCAGAAATATTGGCTACGTGAGTGATTAAGAGAACATATGCATTTATTGGACTATATCAGCAGATAAGGCTTGATATTCACACACAACCTTGAAGGAAGAAAATAATGTAGGTGATATTGCCATTAGAGACAGAATTAAGAGTCATTGAAAAAAGAAAGGTAATAATGAGGCTGGGGATGCAGAGAAACAAATGACATAAAAAGATAGAAAGGTGGGCTGGTGCCAGCAGGGGTTTGGATTGTGATGTGGGGTGTAGGTAGCATGTGGGAACTGGAGGTGACGATCAGAGAGAAAACTGCATAGTTGTTGGAACATACTGGCTTATAATGAAGAATCTTTGTCTTGTTTAGCTTTCTAATGATTTATAAAAATATGAAAACTAATTACAACAGTCACAAGATAATGAAGAAAATGTACGACATGTCCAATATACCATTCAGAGAAAGCAAATGAATTGGCTACGAGGTCAATACCACACAAAATTGTTGGGAAAATGTTGAACAAAACACGCCTTTACACGTTACAATACACCCTATGTCACATTCCTATCATTTTCTATCCATTCTCTAAGTTATTATCTGTCACTCAATTTGAAATAAAAACAATATATATGAAAGTAATATAGCTATAGTTAAACCATCTACACATCAAACTGTAATTGGTCTACTGAGTGATGTAAAATTTCTCTAATGCATTTTACCCAGATATTTTCTTTCAAGGACAACTGCTCTTCAAGAGTTTCAACACATTTTCTGACAGTGAGTTCTAGAAATTCTTTGCCAATGATTTAAAAATAAAAATGTGACTTACTTGGAAAATCACTGTAGTATCAAATACAATTTAATCGCTTATGAAATTGGAAAAATAAAATTACATTTCATTCACTTTTTTCCAATTCTGTTGATAGTTGTATTAATGTCCATTTGAAATACATCTTATTTACCTCAAGTGAAAAACTTTGTTATGATTCTTATCTTATTTTTATAGTTCCACTTTATGTTTCGTTTTGCAATTACCTTTTGGATAATTTGCTTTTGCCTAGAAATAACTTATTCGACCAATTTTTAAATAAAATTCTCCATCCAATCCAATGAAATTCAGGTACTCTCTGCATGTGGAGAGATCTAAAGTTTCCCTTCATAGTTTGTATTATTTCTATATTATTAATGCATTCCTTCTTGGCTAAAACTAACTATTACAGATTAGGAAACTCAATGGAATGAACAGTTTTTTAAAAAGACTTTAATTTTTTTAGAGCAGGTTTAGGTTTGCAGCAAAATTGAGAGGAAGGTATGGAGATTTCCCATATACCTCCTGCCCCCACACATGCATAGCCTCCTCATTATCAACATCATTCACCAAAATGGTACATTTTTTTTTACCAAACATGAACCTACATTGACACGTCATAATCATCCAAAGTCCACAGTTTACCTGAGGATTCACTCTTGGTATTGTACATTCTATGGGTTTGAACAGAAGTATAATGACATATATCCATCATTATAATATGTCTATAGAGTATTTTTACTATGATAAAAATTCTCTGTGCTCCTCGTATTCATCTTTCCCCCCTCCCATCCCTGGCAACCACTGATCGTTTTACTGTCTCGTAGTTTTGCCTTTTCCAGAATGTCATATAGTTGGAATCATACAGTATGTAGCCTTTTCAGATTGGCTTCTTTCACTTAGAAATATTTTTTTAAGGTTACTCCATGTCTCTTCATGGCTCAATAGCTCATTTCTTTTGTGTTACACTGCCTTGAGGCCTGCTCAACTTGTTTGAAATCTTGTACTTGTAAGTAACTGGGTGGGTGAACCCTAGCCCCACTCACTCCCTTCCTTGGGCAGCCTGCCCTGCCCCAGGACTGGCTGAGGCTGCTCCTTGCACCCACTGCCTCCTGGTAAAAGCCACCACAGGACAAGCAGAGGGAACAGCACCCTCCCTTTCTGGCTCCTGAGCCAGCCGGCTCCCAAACCTTGCCCTCCTCTCCAAACTCAACTCTGTCTGACCTGGAGAAAGTTACTTATCTTCTCTGTGCCTCCATGTCTTTGTCTGAAAAATGCATATGGAAGCAAACCCACCCCCTGGAGCGGGGCCCGGCATTAGTGAGATCTGAGGCTGATGCAGCAGGCTTCACTTACCCCCACCTGCTCATCTCTCTGCCAACTTGCAGCCCCCTTCCATGGGCTCACCCCTGAGAGCATCACCTGGTTCCCCATCTGTCTCCCAGGGCATCCTCTGTGCACCCCACAGTGCCCACCCTTGCTTACACACTGTAAGAATGCACTGCTCTAAGCCCCTCGCTCATGCCAAGCCCTTGGCCTCAGCCCCAATAGCTGCCTCACCCCTTGATGCTTTTCTGCTTCACTGTGAAGAAAACTGCTCACTCACTGCCCTGCCTCCTCCACCTGCTCCTGACCCCACCCAATCTGGGGACTTCCCCATCTTCCCCCCAGTCAAAGTTTCCAATGGCCTCCACTGCCTGCACGTGGCTGCCAGGATCCCTCACTCTCCTAGTGTCCCTCCGACCCCCAGCCTATTCTGGGATGTGCCATATCCCAGGATCCTGAAATCATACTACCTATTGAAAATTCACATGATATAGGTAAGCTTTCCTGTGGATTTTCAGAAGTGTGTTAGGAGAAAGATTCTATAAAAGACTGAGATTCACACACATGGAAGCCAGACACAGCAAGATTTGAGGGCTTATATTGATAAATATTACTTCCTTTGAGATTACTCCTTGGTGAAATCCTGGGCCTTTCGTTAGCTTACATAAGTGGTTGCTAGCAGCTTGCACAAAAGTATTCATAGACTGAAGTTCTAGGTGAATGGCTGCAACTAAGTTTTGCATATTAATTTCAGTTACCTTTATTTAATTCTAATAAAATACATATATTATATTTAGTCTGGTTTTCTTTATCTCCACTGCCATTCACTAGTCAAAACTACCGTCATCTGGAATACACAACACATACACTTCTCATTTCCATTCTTTGCCTGCTCCAAGCCATTCTCTACTTTTAGAATTTCCTTTATAGTTAATGTGATTTTTTAAAGCCATAGATCTGATCAGTTTGCAAGTGTAATTACTATCTACCTATATCTTTCCACCTCATGTTACAAATGGGAAAATTTTGTCTCAGAAGGCAAAAATCCAAAGGACAGAGCTATCTGATGTTAGAATAAAACATGTTTTTTCAGATGCATCCGTATGTAATTTATTCCCACTGTAAAGGGATTATAAACTTCAATTATGATATTATTTTAAAATATTATAAATCTTGAAAAATGGGACTATTAATATATATTCAACATAGGTTTTTCTATGTGAATTACAATATACATTTTGGAAGATATTTTGCAAGACAAACTGTCAAATCACTTTAAAAAGGCTATTTGAACATTTGCTCTGTATTTTTTCTTTTAATATATTGAACCTGTATAATCTAAAGTAGATGTGCCTCAATTAAGTCAGTCTTCATGAAGTTTTTTCAGGTTACCCTGGGAAGATTCACAATTGTGTCCTCAAAGAAAAGAGCCATTTTTATTACGATTTTTAATAAAAAGCTTATTTTATACGTTTGGTTAAAAATGACATTCTTAAGAAATGGAATATTTACTATCAGCACTTATTTCAAACTAACAGTAAAATAAATTCATTAGAATTGGCTAGAATTTTTTTCACTAAATAATTTGGTACATAATCTAGGAAAAGTAACTTAATTCCTGTTGCCAAGAGGAGTTGTCAAATAGGAATTAGCTTTGAATTAAATTGGAAGGAACTTAAGAGTCATTAGCTATATGCATACATAAATAATTATAAATATGGTTTTCCATTTTTAATTACGTATAATTTACATATAGTGAAATCAACCCTTTTTAGTTTCATGAATATATTCAGTCATGTGACCACCACCAATATCAAGATATAGAGCAGTTCTAACACTTAAAAAAATCCCTCCATGTTCCTTTACAGACAATGTCTCCCCTAGTATTGCCATTGATATGTTTTTTTCCCTGTAGTTTTGTTTGTAAGAAAGCCAAAAAAATTGAATCACACAGTAAGAAGCCTTTTGATTCTGGCTTCTTTCAGTTTGAGATTCATCCATATTGTTGCATGTGTTATTAGTACATTCATTTGTATTCCTGAGTTGTATTTCATTGTATGGACGTCACACATTTTGTTTATTGGTTCCACAGTTAAAGCACAATTGCATGTTTTCAGTTTTTGTTGACTGCAAACAAAACTCATAAATATTTGCATATAGATTATTGGATGAGTATATATTTTTTATTTCGTATAGATGAATTTATAGGAGTGGGATTGATTGGTTATAGGGTAATTACACTTTCAACATTATAAGAAGTTGACAAAGCATTTTCCAAAATGGCTGTACCATTTTGCATTCCTAAGAAAAATGTTGTGACTTCCAGTTCCTCCATATTTTTGGCAGTACTTGGTGAATACTTTTAGCCAATTAATAAGCATAGGATAGTGTTGCATTATAGTTTTAATTTGCTTTTCCCGAATGACTTGATGTTGAGCATCTTCTTCTGTGCTCATTTGTCATGTATGTATCTGCTTTGAAGGAATGCCTTTTCAAACATTTTGTCCAATTTGGGGGATATTTGCTTTTCTTATTGTTGAATTTTTGAATGTTCTTTATGTTAGTGGATATAGATATGTGATTTTAATATATTTTCTCCCAATCTGTAACTTGTCTTTCATTTCTGTAATATTATATATTTTGTCAAAATAATATTTTGATTATGGTGAAGTCCAATTTCTCAATGTTTTATTTTAAGGATTGTGCTTTCAGGGTTGTAGCTAAGAAATCTTTGCCTAATGCAAGATCACAAAGATTTTTCCCAATGTTTTCTACTAAAGGTTTTTTTTTTTTTGTTATTTTAGGTTTCATTTAGGTCTGTGATACATTTTAAGTTTTTTATTTGAGTAGGATATATGAGTTGAGTTTTATTTTTAGCATATGTATGTCCAATAGTTCCAGCACTATTTATGAAAAGACTATCCTTTCACCAAAGAGTTGTTGAAAATTCATTGAAATTTTATTTAAGTATCTTTTCCTGGACTCTATTTTTTCTTTCATTGATCTATATATCTGTGACTTCTCCAATTCCACACTATCTTGACTACTATAGCATTATTATAGGTCTGGAGAGTAGGTAGGATGAGCAAGCTTACTTCGTTCTTCTGCAAAATTGTTCTCTCCAATCTAGTTCCTATTCCGTCTTTATACAAATTTTAGAATCGAAGTTTATATAAATTTAGAATTTATTGATTTCTATAAGGAAAAGCTTGCTGAGAATTTGATTGGAATCACATTAAATCTATATAGTAGTTTAAGAAGAATTGACATCTTAATTATATTGAATCTTTCAATCTATGACAATGGAATACTGCTCTAATTGTTTAGGTGTTTTTTAATTTCTTTCATCAGTATATTGTAGTTTCCATCATACAGATCTTGCACATATTTTGCAAGATTTTTAGGTAAATATATAAGATTTTTGGCACTATTTTAAGTACTGATATTTTTAATTTATTTTAATTTACGATTTTTCATTTCTAGTCTTTAGAGATATAATTCACTTTCGTATATTGATATTCTCAATATCACTTACTTAAATAAACCTTACTAAGCTCACATAGTTCCAGTCAAATTTTTGTAGATTCTTTGGGATTTTAGGGAGAGCATCATGGTAATTGTACATAAAAAGTTTTATTTTTTCTTGTCCTATTGATATGTCTTTTATTTATTCTTAGTGCATTATTAAACAAACTAGGACCTCCAGTGCATTGCTAAATAGGAGAGATGGGAAAATATATTTGTCTTGTTCCTGATAATGGGGAAGGGGGTACACTTAATCTTTCATCAGTATATATGATGTTAGCTACAGGTTTATTGTAGATCTCTTTACCAGGTTAAGGAAATACACTTTCATTTCTAGTTTGCATAAATTTTTATGACAAATGGATATGAACTTTGTTAAAGAAATGTTTCTTCATCTGTTGAGATGATCATATGGTTTTACATCTTTAGTGTGTTAATGAGGTTAATAAACTTGATTGATTGTTGAATATTAAAAGAACTTTTCTTTTTGGAGATGAAACTCACTTGGTCATGTTATATCTTATCTATGTATTGCTAGTTCCTATTTGCTAATGTTTGAATGTGAATTTGTGTATTTATGTTTATGAGGGATATTGGTCTGTAGTTTTAATTTCTTGTAATGTCTTTATCTACTTTTGGTATCAGGTTAATGCTGGCCTCTTAAAATGTGCTGTTTCTTCCATATTTAGGAAGAGTTTCTATAAAATTGATATTATATCCTCCTTAAATGGTTAGTATAATTTTATGTTGAAGCCATCTGGGTCTGGAGTTTTCTATGTAAGAAGATTTTTATCTAGGAATAAATTTCTTTATGAAATATAGAGCTATTGAGGCTGTCTAGATCTTTTTGAGTGAGCTTTGACAATTTGTTTCTCTCAAAGATTTTTGTATTTGACCTAAATTATCAAAACAATGGACATAGATTTTTTTGTATTGTTCTTTAATTATATTTTTAATATCTGTAAGGTCTGTAATGTTGTCTCATCTAATATTGGTAGTTTGTGTCTACTCTCTCTTTTTCTTTATTTCTTGGTCATTTTAGAGATTGACCAAATTTACTAATTTTTTTCAAAGGACTTTTCCTTTAATTTAATTTTCTCTTTTGTTATTCTTTTGTCAGTTTTGAGTATTTATGGTCTTATCTTTTATTTCCTCTCCTGAGCTTGCTTTGGAATTAATTTACTCTTCTTTTTCTTGCCCCTTAAGTTGGAAGCATAGTTCATTTATTTGAGAGCTTTCTTCCTTTCTAATAAAAACATTTAATGCTATGCATTTCTCTTTAAGGATTATTTTAACTGCATTCCATACATTTTGATATATTGTGTTTTTATATTCATTGTCTTCAAACTATTTTCTAATTTTTCTTGAGTAATTCTCTTTGACCCATTCGTTACTTAGAAGGGAGCTAACTTCCAAATATTTGCAGATTTCCTGGATATATTTGTTATTCCAATTCAGTAAGGTAAAAAAAAATGTGCTTTGTATAATGACTAGTCTTTTAAATATTTTATGGTTTGTTTTATGGCCCACAATATCGCTTATCTTTGTCAATATCCCATGTGCACTTGAGAAGAATGTGTATTTTTCTGTCCTCACTAAGGAGAGATTATAAATGTCAATTAGGTTAAATGCTTTGATATTTTTGTTCAAATCTTGTTGGATCAGTTTTTGAAAGGAGAATGTTAATATCTCCAAATATAATTGTGGATTATATGTAATCCAAATATACTTGTGGATTGTAACCATTTTTAGTGGTATCGTTATAACCATTTTCAGTTGTTGCTTCATGTATTTTGAAGCTTTATTATCAGATGCATACGCATTTAGGAATTGTATGTTTTTTTAGAGAACTGGCACCTTTATCATTTTATAATGTCATTATTTAACTCTTGTAAATTTCCTTGTTCTGAAGTCTACTTTATATGCTATTAATATAGTTGTTCCAGCTTTCTTTCAATTAGTACCTGCATGGTATTTTTTTCCATTCTTTTATTTTTAGCTTGTCTCTATCTTTATATTTACAGTAAGTTTCTTGTAGACAGCATATAGTTTGGTCTTGCTTTATATCCAATATGACAATCTCTGCTTTTGACAATTTATATGTAATGTAATTATTGAGAGTAGATTAAAATCTACCATCTTGCTGTTTTCTATTTATTTCATCTGTTCACTTCCCCTTTTCTGCCTTATTTTATATTAATTATTTTATTATTCTGATTGTCTCCACTATTGCCTTCTTTTTTATACCTTTTAAATAATGTCCCTGGGATTTGAAATATCCATCTTTTATTAATCAGTTTCTACCTTCATATAAAATTATGCCTGCTTTACCTGTAGTATAATGACCTTAAAGGAGTACAATCAATTCAATTCTTCCTTTTTTGTACTATTATTGTCATACATTTTATTTGTATACGTGCTACAAACACACAATACATTACTATTAATTTTGCTTTAGACATTTCAGTTACCTTTTAGAAACATTAAAATAAGGAAATGGATTTATATATATATATATCCTATTCTGTTTCCAGCACTCATTAATTGGGTAGATCCAAATTTCTGTCTTCTATTAATTCTTCTGTTTGAAGAACTTCTTTTAACATTATACAGTGAGGGCCTACTGACAATATAGCCTCTTAATATTTTTGGCCTGATAATGTTATTCCTATCTTCAACTTTGAAAGATTTTTTAATAAATTTACAATTCTGATTGGACAGTAGATCTTTTTTCTTTTCAATATTTAAATTACTATTTTATAAATTATTGATATTTTAAAAATATGTCACTGTATGTTTTTCCAGCTTTCACTGATGTTTGGCAGAATTAACTCCAGGTAAGCAGGTGCTTATATTTTATTTCCGCTTTGGGATATCTGGCCTTCCTTCGTTTCAGGTTAGTTGCTTGACCTGTCACTTTGGCTCTCTGATGGGTTAAAGAAAAGTTATGAATTTGCAGAATGTTCAGAATTTGCCATTGTTGTTGGTGATAGGGTGGAAGTGATGCTTGTTCAAAGTCTATCCTAAGTGAAAACCTGAAATCAATAAGTATTATTTTAATAAAACTTAATTAAGAGTTTTCTAAGAAGATATTTATGAGAAGTATTGTGTTTTACGTTTAGCTACTCATGCTTAATTGAAAAAGTTCGAAAAAAATTATCTTTTTTTTCCATCTTCAGTTCAAATTGGAGATACAGAATGGCTTGTCTTCCTCCTCCACGTAACAATCTTCCTTTGTAGATTGCTTCCTTTGTAAATTACTAAGTACTTTCAGTAAAGTCAAAGAATGCAATATAATAGTAGTTATTACATACACAATGGATTTACAAAAGTTTGTTGTATAAACAATTCTAGCTTTAAACTCTTTGGTATAGTAGCAACCCTCAGAAAAATCAATGCCCCATATTGAAAATAAAGATATTTCAATGTATTTGAAAAAATAAAACCTAAGAACTAAAGATCAGGTAGTGAAATAGCACCTCATGTAATGCAGGTTTTTTTTAAGCTGCCATATTATTTTTCAGACTTTTTCATTAATCTTTGTGGATATTAAAAACTAGATAATATAATCTATCATACATCTTTACAATCTGGGATATCTGTGTTCGCCAAGCACAGGAAGTTAATAAATTTCATCCTTCCTCATCCATATTTCCCCTGATCGGTGCTGTCTTGTAGTTGGTATAATTGGTAACGAATGCTCTATCTTTCCGAATGCTCCTCTCCCTGAGCTAGAGAAAAAGAAAAAAGTAAAAACAAATTACGAAGTTTATTGTTAATGGAATATCTTTAAAAATATGTGTGCTATTCTTTACCAATGATCATATTATAGATTCAATCCTTGAGACAAAGAGTTCCATTTTTTCAAGAATGGTGATGATTTCTCTTAATACTGCATTCTGTGTGATTTATAATAAACATCACTAAATCACAGCATTATATGCATAGGGATATAGTATCTTGAATTATTTAGTATACTATATTCATACAAGCAAGACAACCATATGGGTGAGTTATACTTTTCATTACGTAAGTTTTAACTTTTGTTCTTTAAAATTTGTATCAGTGCCATTCAGTATAAAAAGTTTAAGCATTTACCTTAATAAACCACTGAGGGAATAAATAACGTTCACATTTTCTTTGTATTCTCATCAGCAAAGTAGTAATCACTTTTTATTTTGAATTCCAAAGGAAACAAATATAATCTAATTTTCACTTGTACATCATAAATTATGTTGAATTTATCTTGTGAGATGGATAAAAAATTTATACAAATATGGCAATGGAACATTGGGTATTCAAAATTCTACGAGGACTACTTCTGTATATTACATAAAACTTTTCTGATTAGGCATAACCAAATGATTCTAATTTATGAAATTCTCTTAAACTTAACAGCTGCATCATTTTTTAAATGTGCCTCGCTAGACTCATCAGTATGAAAAATGTCAAAAGACACTTCATTTTGGTCGTGCCTGGTCGTGCCTCTTTCCATAAAAACAAGGAGCTTGCTATGTTTTGAAATATGTATATTTTTAAATTTATGCTTTGAAATGGCTACAACCTTAAAAGTCTGATTACAGGGATGTTCACAATTTTGGATGCTGAAAAACGTTAGTTTTTAATTTTATGGCACTAAATTCACATCATTGTGTCTAATTCCAAGAAGCAAAACAAAATAAAGATATTAGCTACATCTCTCTACAATGTTGTAACTGATTAATTTAGTCAATTTAATTTAAAAAAAATAAAAAAACTCATACAAACTCAAAAAGAAAAAAAAATACAAATACCCAATTAACCAAAAATGTATTAAATGAGAGTTAGGTCTGTGTCAGTGGCCTGGAAAATGAAGTGTAAGAAATAGCTCCAAGTTTAGGGCAAAAATATAAAGAGTTATAAATCAAAAATGAGAAGGCTAGAAACTTAGATGATAAATTCAGAAGACAAAATGGAACAAGTATAGGAAAGCCAATAATTACACAAAAGATAGGAGAAAATTTTTTGAGATTAGTAAGGATCTAATTCTGCAGATTGAAATACTTCATTAAATTTCAAACTGGATTTATAAAAAAGTAAATGTTACTAGGCATATATTGATAAAATTCCAGATCTCAAAAGAAGAAAAAAGCATCGTAATAGTCTCATTAGCTAGCAGGCAGAAAGTACAAGTTACGTACAAAGAAAACAAGTCAGACTGTCATTGGGTTACTGCTTCCATCGTGATACCGTCACGATACAAGAAAACAGGCTAAGGAAAAATAGGACTCCAACCCTAAAAGCTCTAACCAGCCAAAGTGAGGATATCTTAAGAATATGTAAGAATTAAGGAGTATATTGTCCATGTACTACTTCAGAGCCCAATTTTGAAAAAAAAATGACCCTCACAAAGAATAATTTAAAAAATTTAAAAGAACACAATAGTTACTTTAAGTTGGAGGAAGATGAAGAATTGAGGAGGATATAGTTAGCAATGAATCTTCTAATACATATTCCATTTACGTATAAATAATAGGATACATATTTAAATACTTTAAATATACATAATAGTTTTTAAAAATATATGTACATATTCATAAATAAAGTGGGTAAAAGCAATCTAGATGATTTTAATGTAGTTCCAAATAAGAGCTCTAAAAACAAGAGAACCATTCCCTAAAAGAATGTCAAATAAGTACTAAACTATCTTAGCACATCCCAATGGAGATAGGAAGGAAGAAATGTAACATGAGTCATAAACTATAAAATAAAATAAAATTAATAATATTAATTATAACCATCACTATGCTAAAGGAAAATTCATTAAAGTCTTCCTCTAAAATCAAGGCTATTGGTTTTGTTAAAAAATGACACTCTGGTGACATTTTAATCATAAGAAACACACTGACTTAATAAGGAAACTTTGAAAATTAGAGTAAACAATTAGATTTTAGTAACTACAATAAATAATAATTGAGAAATAGCCATATTAATGTCAGGTGGAATACAACATTAAAGCACAAACATAAAAAAAAATTACACAGTCTATACAATATCTGGCATGAACCAAATGACATCGTAGTTAAAAATATAGCGAAATCTATTAAAAGATATACTTCATATTAGGTTTTTGGAGTATGTTTTCCTTGGGAAAACTCAATCATCAGAAAAGTAGACTCAGTATGAAAACGTAAATAACAGCAGTAATAAAAGACAAAATCTTGCCTGTAGGAAGCTTATATTTTTGTTGGAGAAACAATAAATTAAAAAAAATCAATAAGTATGTTATTTAATATACTTAATATTGCATTCTAGCTAGAGATGTGAAGTATACATATTCATTAAACATATAACTAAATAAATTGCACTATATAGTAATTATTACTGTAAATAAAAGAGGAAAAAATGTGAAACTAGGTAAGTGGGACAAGAGTACAAGTGAGTGCCCAGGAGTTTCAATTTTATATACAGTATTCCAGAACAAGCTTCATTGAAAAAATGACATGTGACCAAAGATTGAAGGAGTAAGGAGGTTGGCCATGAGGGTATCTGGTGAAAGAACTTGTTTTTTTTTTTGATGAGGAAGATTAGCCCTGTGCTAATGTCTGTTGCCAATCCTCCTCTTTTTGCTGAGGAAGATTGGCCCTGGGCTAACATCCATCCCCATGTTCCTCTACTTTATATGTGGGATGCCTGCCACAGCATGGCTTGATAAGCAGTGAGGAGGTCCATGCCCAGAATCCAAACCTGCAAACCCTAGGCCACCGAGCGAAGCACATGAACCCAATCACTATGCCACCGGGCTGGCCCCTGGTGGAAGAACTTTTGAGGCAGAGGGAATAGCCAGTGACAGTTTGAATGGAGCAAGTAAGTAAGAAGGAAATAAAGGTGAAGTGAGAGAGATAACTGGAGAAAAAGGGGTAAGGAGAGTAATCAATAGAGTTTTATGGTGGGGGTGGGTGGTAAGCACAGAATAATTGGTAGGAGACTTGTGGGCCATTATAAGAACTTTGCCTTTGACTCTGAATAAAATAGGAGTCACTGCAAAGTTTTAAGCAGAAGAGAGAATTATGGAAAATAACATGAATGTACCCTTCACATAGTAATTGTTTTAAACTGGCATTGGGTATGGAATAAAATTTATAACTGAGTTCACCAGCAAAAAGGTGAAGGAAAAACATTCAAATAGTTTGACAATATATTATACATTATTAAGGGTTTAGAAGGCAAAGATGAAATTTCTGTATAGATATTGAAAAACTTCAGACTTATTTTTGCTTTAATGGATTTTTATCCTTCTTATCTAAGTAGACTGATTTCCTAGCAAAAGAAAATATTTCCCGGGCCTGCCCCGTGGCTTAGCGGTTAAGTGCGCGAGCTCCGCTACTGGTGGCCCGGGTTCGGTTCCCGGGCGCGCACTGAGGCACCACTTCTCCCGCCATGCTGAGGGCGCATCTCACATACAGCAACTAGAAGGATGTGCAGCTATGACATACAACTATCTACTGGGGCTTTGGGGAAAAAAAAAAGGAGGAGGATTGGCAATAGATGTTAGCTCAGGGCCGGTCTTCCTCAGCAAAAAGAGGAGGATTAGCACGGATGTTAGCTCAGGGCTGATCTTCCTCACAAAAAAGAAAAGAAAAGAAAAGAAAATATTTCCCTTTGTAATTCTAAGCCTAAACATATATATTCTAAAATATATAGCTTTGTGTGCATTTCCTAAAATAGCTCTTTTTAAACAACAAATTTTCAGAATTAATGAAATATTTTATTTTGTATTTTAGTAAAAAAATCCAGAAACCCACTTTTTTCCTGGATAGTAGTTTTAATTAAAATATTTCCATGATTTATAATTTATGAAATTTATATTTCAAAATATTGTGTACAATATTAGTGCTACAACATAATATATGTTTGTGTGTGTGTGATTTCATTACTGCATTGCTTCTGAGTAAAATGAACTAATATTTATTTGAATCATTCAATGTACATTTTATTTTCTGATCCTAGATATCACATTGTAGGGAGGTATTTTACAGATGCCAAAACTCATGAGTAACTTGTTAAGGCCACACGGCTCTATGGAGCAAAACTGAGGTCCATACTTGCTCTGTACTCTTTGTCTTACACTGTTACTGCACAAACGGCATGATCTGCTTGCCGCAAGACAAAAGCCAATCATGAAGAGGCAAAATGGTGGCAGAGAAAGGGCATTTTATTAAGCGATAAGGTAATAAATCAGAAGATGGGGGGACTAGTGTCCTAAAGAACCATCTTAAGGGGAGCACAGAATCTTGAAGCAGTTATATAGGCCAGTGGGTTATAGGGGAGGGGTTAGGAATGTTGACCCTCTGGTGTTAACAGACTGGGAGTTGTCACACCAGATCTTTCAGTTGTCATTGGTGATGGCTATCAGCATAGACTCTCTGTTTGGGGGTCATCACATTCCTAAAGAACTCAAAAGAACGAAGTTATTGTCTTGTTGCGGCTAGGAGGCACATGCACAAGCGAGGGTCATAAAATCTACAGAGCAGGTAGATCTGCTGGAGGGTGCATATCCAGCTGGGTTAATTAGTCAGAGGTCATTTGAAGTTACAATATGGTTTCTTTTCTACAATATGGCTTCACTTATGTCAACCTTGTGTCTAGCCAGTATCAAAACCACACATGAGCGCATGTTATATTATGCAGTGATGGAACAGAAAATATGACAGCCCCCAAGAAGAAATTTAAATATTTTAATTTAATATTTCTCTTTTTAAAGTAAATGCCAATCATCTACTATTTCATCATGTCCTCTTAATCTGTTTTTGAAGTGTATGAGTTCATAGGGAACTTTTTAGTGTTGTCAGAATGGTGAATCCAAAGTCAAATTAAGCTTGAGTCTGAAAGTTTCTATTTTCTTGATGGAATTAAATGCAGAGTGCTCATGTATATGCACAAACACTGGCATTCAGCAGAGCCCTCATTACCATGCCGAGAAGTGTGGATTCAAATTGGAGCTGCATGTTAGACAACGGCTTGCATAAGCTAACGCCTGTTAAAACAGTGTTAATGAGCCCCCATTGTGTTGAGCAGCTTCCCTTTCCTGATCTTTCATATTTGTTCACATGAGACCTGGGAAGATGCTGAACTGATTAAGTCTGAAATAGGGCTGGCAATTCTCTAATGAGCCATTGGGGTGAAGAGAATTAGCAAAATCAGGAACAAAAAACCATATAAAGTTTACTGTAGGTTAAAAACATGGTGATATAACTTCCCTCATGTGTCAGAACTTTTTTCAGGCATGTTTTTAAAATCTGGCCAAACAATCCTTATATAGAGTAGTTAACCTAAGAGTTATCCTCATTTATATTTTCTAGTGTAATTTGGACAGAGCTTTCCAAGGCTTTTCTGACTTGTTTGCTTCTTTTACAACTGTTTCTCTTTACCATGAAAACCTTTTCATGTGGCCAGGTAAAATCTGTTCTCACGGAAAAGATATTTCATAAAAGAATGAAAATGAAGTCCCCTCCTCGATGGTTATTCTTGATATATTACTTTACACCTTTGAAATTAGAAGGTATAAAGAGGTAAAAGGTAATTTTACATATAAAAGGTAAAATTAGAACACTTGAAAATGAATTTTAAAATTAGTATAGTCTATCTAGTATTTCTAACAACTACCAATGATATACATAATGAAATCTCAATTTAAGAAACACTGTGTTGTGTATTTTTTCCTAATTTTTTTAATTTATGTTTTTATTGAGGTCACATTGGTTTAAAGGTTAACACTTTACTCGATCACCATGCCACAGAATAGGTATAAAAACACGGGAATAAGCTCAAACATAAACATGTACTTTGAAATACTCCTAACATACTTGCTTAGATTATGGACATCAAGGTTATCAAGTTTAAACTTTTTTTAAGAGTATGTGTATCAGAAATTTAAAATTGATTTTAAAAATGTAATAATGACCTTATAGAAGTGACAGAGCCCTGAGAATATACTCTCCATCAGCCCACTCGGGATTTTGGTAACCACTGTTTGAGGAGCTCTTACACACTGCCTTTAAAATATGCCAGTATTTGCCCCACCCTCAATGAACACCAGTTGTCAATCACTCTGGGGTACTTAAGAAGTTGTATATGTTTGAAAAATAAGAATGAAAGCAACACCAATGTAATGATATAGGAACTGGGAAGGAATTTTTCAGCCGTTCAAGGAACATGATAGAAATTATCTACTATAGATCTTCTTTAGAAGTCACCTACCTTCCATGGGACATTATTCCTCCTACCACTATTTTATTGCTGTAAGAAATAAATTTAAATGATCTAAATACATCCTGAAAATCATCAGGTGCTATGAAGTGTGAGAACAGTCTATAGTCAAGGGCATGAATCGATAAAGAAGGAGTGGATAAAACAACACACACAGACATTTGCTCACAGGAGAGGAATTAAATTTTTCCTTCTTTACTATTACTTACTCTAGGTCTTTGTGACCTTAATAAACAATGTCTAGGTAACATTGAATTATAGCATATCAATGGAGAGCATTACTCTATCTCTTAGAGAATGTATTTATTCTTTACAATACTGGACTGGAGAGCTACACACCCCGTTGTGGAAAAATGCAGAGTTAAATGTTCAGGATTTATTAATACTCAACATTAAAACTAAAATTTGAGACACTCAACAGATCTGAACCTCTTCTTTTAAAATTTCTCTGTTAGACGTAACCTTTAGAATTATAACATCGAAAAATACCAAAGTTGAGTTTTATTTCAAGAGCATCAATAATAATAAAGTTTTATTTGAGCTGACCAAAATTTCTGAAGCCTGTAAAATAATTTGAGTTTTATCAAGCACCCCATCTTCCTCCTGTGGTGTTTTGCTCTGACCATCCACTTTGCACAGGACTGGTCTCTGCCTGCATCTCAGATTGGTAGCTTCTTTCCCTCCTTCAGGCTTCTACTTCTCCGACAGGTCTTAGCCTTATTTGTTTTCTAGTTCTAGAACAGCCACCTCCACTACATTTTTCTTTCATTACATCCCGCACTTTTTTCCCCATGACATTTATCAAAAATATAATAATATGTTTATTTATATATTTGTTTATTTACTATCTAGCAACCTGTGAGGTAGTAATTTGCAAGTAGATATGGGCATGACTGTTTTGTTCATCATTCTATATCCAGGACCAAATGTATTTTCTAGCACATAAGAAGAACTCAATGAATACATATGGAATGAGAGAACCGGAAAGGAAATAAAGGACATGAAATATCAGATTTGGTTTAGTATATTAAGGGTTAACCATGTGAAAACTGCGTTGAAGTAGGAGCCTCCAAAGCAAGACCCTGAAGACTTTACAACAGCACTTGTTACATGCAGCATCTAAAGGTCAGCAAATGCTTCATGAAAGCCTTTTGATGACAGCTGTCATTACAACTTTACTACCAAGTACGCTATAGTGATAAAAGCACTCATGGGGAATGGTAGGCACTTTGAGACCAAAGGTTTACTGCTGGAGCTATTTCTACATGTCAGGTCTACTTACAAATAGAGCAGTAAGCAAGACAAATGAAGAGTGTGTTCAAAGTTAGTGGACAATGACTGTGTGGCTTTGGTTGAAAATTTTGCAATTTATTATTTCAGATCCTGAGCATACTCCCCATAAGACATTGAATATTAAGAAGAAATATAACCCACTCAGACATACACAAAAAATCTATGACTTGTTCCATCAACAATTATCTCTAAATGTAGAGCAATTTAAAAATCTCAATCCCTAAATGGAGCAGAGAAGTGGATTGAAGCATTTGTAAGACTCAAAACTGGAGGCATTTGTGTTGTGTTTCCTAGGTATGACAGAGGAATAGTTGTGCGTAATTGGGAAGTAAGATTTTGCCTTTACAGAGTTAGTCATTTTTATTTTTATAGCTTGAGAATTCCAGTGGCCATATAAATTTTATGAATGTAATGGAAAGAATCAATGCTAAAAATAGCCACTCAGTCCCATTATTTTCCAGAGGATGGACGCAGCACTGAGAGGTTAAGTAATTTGTCAAAAGTTGCATAATTGTGTGTGTAAAAGGCAGATAATTCCTGCTGTGAGGGTCAAATGAGATGATAGTGCTTAGCAAAGCATAAATCAGATAAACTGATGTGCTGGTATAACTTACATGTAAGTTGTGTTCCTGACAGTGTTTACATGTTTTTATTTTGATTGATTGAAAAAATTCTATGCCATTGGTGCCGTATATTAGAAAAATTGCTCAATTGACAGTCAGACTCTGATTGTGGGAAGTTCTTGGACTTGCAGATTTTATTTTCTGTGAATTCTAAAGTAAGAGGGGGGTCATATAAGCTGATATGACACATTTCATGAATTTAAAAGTTTGGGGGGGATACTGTATTTATAGCTGAGATTTCACGTGTCTCAGGTCTTGGCTTTTCAGTAAGCACCAGTTCTGACGTCAGTTGTTATTCTCCTCTCAAATTCCCCTGCACTGAAGAGGTAGGCTGTTTTCTCAGCTCTGAAAACTTCCCCTTCAAAGAGAAATTCCAGGGGGTTCTCAGAGGATAACTCCTAGCTTAGACACCAAGAAAAGAAAGATCAGAAAAATAATAATATCCACAATAACATACCACTCTGACATGATAAAATCCTCAATTGTTTTTCTTTTTTTGGCTGAGAAGATTCACCCTGAACTAACATCTCTCACCAATCTTCCTCTTTTTGCTTGAGGAAGATTTGCCCTGAACTAACATCTGTTGCAATCTTCCTTTATTTTGTATGTGGGTCACCACCACAACATGGCTGCTGATGAGTGGCATAGGTCTGCTGCAGGGAAACGAACCTTGGCCACTAAAACAGAGTGCACTGAACTTAACCACTAGGCCACTGGGCTGGCCTCAAGAGTCCTCAATTTTAAGCATAGAGAAATTCACTCAAGTTAACCTAAAAATATTCTGTCCTTCAACCAGGGTCTGTCTTTCCCAGATTACAAAAACATAAATATACAATAGGTCCTTTATAAGCCCTTCTTCCAAACCATCTTCTGACGGATACAGTGTGCCTAGGTTCAGCTTCTGTCGAGATGTCAAACATATCACTGTAATAAGTGGCTCCCTTAAGTCACTAGAGTTTTCTCTTTCCCCTACTTTGCTCCAAATTGCTTCACCTTTAATCTCCTCATCACCTTTGATCATCTCTTCACTTTTGACCTCTACATCCACCTCTGGATCTGTGTACCCAAGTATCTTCTGGTGATCGTCCAGAAGACCTTTGTTATAATGCAGTCTTCTTAGGTTTTTTTTTTTTCTGAATTTTGTCCCATTTAACATTAGAAATTACCTCTAAATTTATTCCTTACTGGCCTACTGTTTTTAGAGCTCTGTAAACTGTGCCTTTCCTATGATTTTTCTTGCATTCTTCAGTAGTTTTCAATAGGCAGAAGGCTTGAGTAATAGATAAATAAAGATAGAAAGATAGTGACTGTTAGGCTGAGGATGCTACTAGGCAAAGCAAGGAAAACCTGATCCAACACAGAAGAATCATACCTTGTGGGATGGGTTCTGATCTATCAAAGAGTAACCCCAAGATCATTCAAGAACTGTTTCTCTTCTTGTGTATAAATATACATGAAGGAGAGCAACCCCTGAGAGGACAGTATCTGACCAAGGCAAGAATGGGACTATACAGGCAGAAGCTACTGGTTGTTCAATTTAAACAATGTCTTGGCAGTTCAAGATCAATTTGTTATAGGAGGTCCGCTCAGGCCCATGCTTTCCCCTCAAGTCCTGGACCTCTGAGAAGTCTGGCTCGCGGTTTTCAGGAAGGCTACCCAGTCCATTGGGTGGAGTTCAAAGAATACAGTGAAGTCATAGACCACAAAGAGTTGGAAATTGCAACTACAGGCTGTTTTTATACCAGTTCTGGTCATGTTTCAGAGAAGTTGTTGCTATACATTTTTCTCCTTGGTCTCTGACCACTTGTTATCTGGAAATTTGTCATATCATCCAGACTCAGTTATGCAGCAGCCAAGTTTCTGAGGACGTACTCAAGGTTCATTGAAAATTTCATTATCATAAGAAAGGGATTCTTTTTTTATTTGTAACTCTAGAATCCTTTAAAGACAAGGGATGTGGTATGAGGTTTTCGATTCACTTTAGAAAAAGAGTATTTGTCTATTTGCGTTATTAAAGGCCTTATGCAAGGAAACAACCTTTTGAGATATAGCAGTAGTTTCTGAGGTCATTCTGTGATAATGTGCTACTCATTATGCATTTGAAGTCTAATCATGTGTTGCATTATTGTTGCGGAGAGGAAACTGATATAGCAGCTCTCTTCTTAATATTGAATGTACACACTTAGAAACAGTGAAGAAATGAATGAGATCATTTGCTGAAAGGTTAGTGTATATTTTTAGGTGGAGATATTCAGTGTTCCCTTAAAGCTGTCATGCCTGTGACTGATTTAAAACAAAGTATATATTTAAAGTGTCAGTAACGACTTCTTTCCTCTAATAATAAGTTGGAATATTTGGTTTAATTTTGCTTTCATCTTTGACAACTAGCATGTTTCTTAAATAATTGCTGAATGCCCTATTCAGCAGAAATTCAATCTTGTAGCGATTCTTGCTGTAAGTCATTCCTAGATAACTAAAGCTTGAGTAACTGTGAACCTAAGCACTATTAAGAAACCAAAACGTATAATCTCCCTGTAGAAGAAAATCTTCTTAGTTGATTTTATCACAAAATCCTCACAAATACTTCTGCCTTTTTCATAATCCAATAAGAAAAAGAATCATATCAATACAGTAAGCACTCTTCTGCTATAGGTTCAATCGGTTCTCAGATATCAAGAAAACAGCAGGGTTTCGGGAGGAGGAGGAATTTCTTCAAAGCTACTTAACAGCAGGATAATTTCAAACAGCAAAGAAAATCATCAAATTTGTACTGTTTATATAATCACTAATTCTTGAGCCAAGGAAGTGATATATATTTATTTCTTTAGGAGTGTTTATATAACTATATAATTTTGCAATCATACATTCTACAAACTATTACATAATTATATCAACATAAATATAAGTTTATATGCATATTATATAACTTATGCAATGTATTACATAATTAGAAAATTTTATATATATTTAACATATTAATTCTATATATAATTTCATTTTTAAACTTTATATAACTTATTTGTATGTTGTATATTATTCACAGTTTTCCTTCTGAACAGATACTTATCTCTCTTCCCTCCCTATTCCATGTTGAGTAACAAATAAGTATATAAGGAAGCAAGATTGCAATTCTCTACTTTTTGCAGAACGCAGTCAATATTTTGACAGATTAACGTAAATTTGGAAGAAAGCCTCTGAAACAAAAATCATTTTAACAATTTTGCCAAAGAATTATAAGTATGTCATATATCACTTTTAATCAAAAAATTTTCAAAAACCTATTTTAATACAAAAATAGGCAAGATTGGAAACTTTGTGACAAGGTAAATTTCTTAATTCATCTGGCCAGCTTTGTCTATAATTTTTAGGTACAAATAATCTTAAGATTTCAGAGATTTATATTGCTCTTCCTATCTGAGGGTTACTACATTTCAAGACCCACTCTTACAAGATATGATTGCACATAGAGGAGGTAGATATTCTTTGGAAGGATTTTGTAGGGAGACACCAGGATAGTCCCAGATCCCGAGATAAGAATTATGTGAGAGCACCAGGGAAGCAGATCTTATTTAACCAGGCTTAAGGTGAATTACAACTTTCATGCTACTTGATATTTTCTTTCTTCCTAACTCTGCTTGCGTGTCTGTCCCACATCTCTATGCACTCTTCCACTCCTATCTCTAATACCTGGGATCTCTAGCTAACCAGCTACTGAAAGCAATAAACAACTTTGTTAAGAGTAGTGGAGTGGATTATCCTAATAATAATCCTTTAAGATAGGTACTGTTATTCACCCATTTTATAAAAAGGAAACAGGCTCAGAGAGGTAAAGTGACTTGTTTAAAGACAAATAGCTGTTATACAGTAGAAACTGGATTTGAACTCAGGTCTCACTAACTCTCAAATCCATACTCATAACCATTAAGTGACATTGCCTGTACAAAGAATTCCTGCATAGATATTCGCCACTTCAGCACATTGCCAGCACCTATGTCATAAACTTACTGTCCCCCTAGCCGCACATAATTCTGGTGAGTCAAGCATTGCAGTTCTTTTCTTTTTTTTTTTTTTTTAAAGATTTTTTTATTTATTCATTTTTTCCCCCCAAAGCCCCAGTAGATAGTTGTATGTCATAGGTTCACATCCTTCTAGTTGCTGCACGTGGGACTCGGCCTCGCGTTGGACGGAGAAGTGGCGCCTTGGGGCTTGCCCGGGATCCGAACCCGGGCCGCCAGCATCAGAGCGCGCGCACTTAACCGCTAAGCCACGGAGCCGGCCCTGCAGTTCTTTTCAAAAGAGAGTGTACTTATCTTTCAAGGGCTGTATTATCCATTTTTATGTTATTCTTTTTCTCACCCTAAGTAGATACTGGTATTGTCTCATATGCAAAGATATACTGGGGAACTTTGAATGTAGATGGAGAATATATTGACAGAGTTGATTTCCGTATGAAAAGAGAGATCATTCCCTACTGATCTTTCATTTCTCTTAAATTCCAAAATTGTTGTTGTTAGTGCTCTCAGTCAAGCCCAACTCCTAAAGACCCTGTGTACAGCAGAGTGGAACCCTGCCTGATCTTTTTGCGCCATGCTCTCACTTTTTGGTGCTATATCAGACAATGCTCCACTGCTATCCATAGGGTTTTCATGGCTAATTTTTTTTCAGAAATAGGTGACCAGGTCCTTCTTCCTAGTCTGTCTTATTCTGGAAGGCCCGCTGAAACCTTTCCACTTGTCCACCATGGCTCACCCTGCTGGTATTTGAAATATCAGTGGCTAGCTTTCAGCATCACAGCAATATGCAGCCACCAAAGTATGGCAACAGACAGATGGCTGGTGTGGTTCTCTGACTGGGAAACAAACCCCTGGTAATGGTGGTGAGAGCACTGAATCTTAACCACTAGACCACCAGGGATGGATAAATTCTAAAATTACAGTGCCTTAGAAATACCTTATAAGTAGAATTTTGGTTACCAAGGGCTGAGAGAAGGGGAAAAACGGAGTTGTTGTTTAATGGGTATAGAATTTTAGATTTGCAAAATGAAAAAGTTCTGGGGGTTTATTTCACAACAATGTCAGTATACTCAACACAACTGAAACTGTACACTTAAATGGTTAAGATACTAAATTTTAGTTATGGATTTTTTTACTACAATAAAAAAAGGAAAAAATGCACATTTATACCTCAATATATGTCTATTGGAGATATGTAATACTCATTATAATACTTTAGTTTACATTTACTGAAACCTTGAAAGTTATTTCTTCCTAAATCTACACATTTTAGCATATACCTGCCCTCCTCAACCCATAATATATATCTCTCTTTCTCCCATTTAACTCCTTTCTTACTACTCAGCAGATGGCTTCTTCTGCACTTGACTGTTGGATATAATGTGCAATATTTAGCAGTGAGAGTTATAGAATCAGATAACCAGGGTTCAAGGCACAGAATACCACATTTTTGGCCAGGTGACTTTGAGGAAGATAGTTTCTCTCTTTTCAGTTTCCTCATTTGTAAATGTAAATAACAAAGGTACTTATTTCAGATGTCATAAGAATTAAATATTATGCATTTAAATACCTGGTTACAGCTATTGGCACAAAGGGACTAGCAACTGAATAAAATATAGAGTATAATTATTAATATTATTTTTTAAATTATATGCTTCTGTCTTTGTATTTTTACTTCTCTCTGGCATGGATCTCAGATTTGTTCGCCAAGGAAAATTATATAATATGAACAAATATAAGCAGATATGGGCAAATGTAAGTAGATGTTTGTGAAACTAATTTCCTTTTCTTCTTGGGAAACAGCTTAACTAAATTTCTCTGCTTCCCATGCAGTTAAAACTGCCATATGACCAAGTTCTAGTTTACTGGAAATTGAGCAGAATTGATGTGGTTCCCATCCAAGGCCAGGCCCATAAAATTCTCCCATTTACTATCTTCCATGTTCTCTATATTCTTGCATGCTTGACACAACACAGCAAATCTGGAAGTCATATGATAAAAAAGGTGAAACTATAACATGGATGGAGTCTGTTTGGACAAGAGTCACCCATCAAACACGTTTTGGACTTTATGTACACAAGACAAGAACTAACATCCTTTGCTATTTAAACCTTTATAGATTGTGAGGTTTGTTTGTTCTAGCTACTGAATAAAGAAATTGGTACTTGAAATGACAGAGCAGAGGAATCTCACAAGCCCAGTCCAGCCTGACTGGTCAAGAGGCAGTAGTTCATGTGTGGTTCAGAGTAAGGGAAGTACGTTCAAATATAATAGAGAGGACTATATGTCAGATGGAGAGCTTGTTGATTAAACTAAAAGCAATGATTAGATGGGGACTTAAATAGTCTCCTTTGGGGAAACGATTAGCATGTTGTTGTATGTACAGGGAGAACATTACAATAAAGATTTGGTATCAAGAAGAGAAGATTGTGGCATAAATTGGCTAGCTATTCACATAAATCGTTTTCTCTTCTTTCCAGACACAACAGTTATTCTTCTGTCTAGTTAGGCATTGACATGCGACTGTATTCACCACAGTGGAAGTATTCAATGGGTTGCACGTGGGTAATTTTTGAAAGCGAGTCTTAGGTGTCAGGTATAGGGTTTAATGTGGAATTCATCAAGATAGTTCTAATATTCATATGTGAGAAGTAGAAGCCAAAATTAGCCAAAGCAAGACATTCCCGAAAAGGAAAGTTGAGAAATCAAGTTGATATGACATAGTGGAGAAAGACAAGCCGATGGAATGAGAGACCAGAAAGAGATCTTTACATATACAGAAACTATTCAGTAAACAATGCTAGGGTTTTTGGGTAGAGAGAAGGAGAAAATGTGAAATTGGATCTCTACATTGTACAATATCGGAAAATGCATTACAGATGGATTAAAGATAAGACTATAACACTTTTAGAGAAAATATGAAAGAATATCCTTATGAGCTTGGTATGGGCTATGATTTTTGTAACAAGACACAAAATTTGGTATGTAGATAGGAAAAGACCAATTCATTTCATCACATTAAGAAATTCTATAAATTAAAAGGCACTTTAATGACAATGAAAATGTATGCCAGAAAATGAAACAAGTTGTTTGTAACATATGTAATTGACAAAGGATTTGGTATTTAGAATCTATAAAGAACTCTAATAAATCAATAAGAAACAAGTTATTTGGAAAATGAGCTAAAGACTGGAATTAACAGAAGAATCATCGCAAGTAGTCCATAATGTTTGAAGGATGCTCAGCCATATTACTAATAGTAAAATGTAAATTAGAATGACCATAACATAAAATATCAGATCTATCAAATTAGGAACAATTCAAAGTTTTCTCAATAAAAAATATTGTGTATGCCAGAAAATGAAACAAATTGTTTGTAACATATGTAATTGACAAAGGATTTGGTATTTAGAATCTATAAAGAACTCTAATAAATCAATAAGAAACAAGTTATTTGGAAAATGGGCTAAAGACCGGAATTAACAGAAGAATCATCTCAAGTAGTCCATAATGTTTGAAGGATGCTCAGCCACATTACTAATAGTAAAATATAAATTAGAATGACCATAACATAAACTATCAGATCTATCAAATTAGGAACAATTCAAAGTTTTCTCAATAAAAAATATTGTCATGGTTGTGTAGGAATGACAGCTCTTACTAAAACTGGTGAAACTACAAATTGGTAAGGTTAAAAAAAAATATTTCTAAAATGTACTCTGTACACCCTACAATTAATTTTTATCTATATATTCCTTTTTATCTGTATATCCTAAAGAAATTATATTACATATGCACCAGGAGATATTTATAAGACTTCTTATACAAAGCAAAACTTCTACTATAATGCAATTGTCCATTAATTACAAAATGAAAAGTTTAAAATGTGATATATTAATATGATGAAATATTATACATTAGTGAAAATTAAGGAAAAATTTGCACATATTTACATGGAAAAATACCGAAAAATAATAATGAGGGAGAAGGGCAAAAGGGATAATTAGGCACATGTGTGTGGTGATGGGTTGTAATTAGTATTTGGGTGGTGAACATGATGTAATCTATGCAGAAATAGAAGTATAATGATGTACACCTGAAATTTATACAATGTTATAAACCAATGTTACTGTAATAAACAAAAAATTTTTAAAAAAATAAAGAGAAGAAACTAAAGGACTAATGATAAAAATAACAAAGAAAAATAATAATGAGTAAAAGATGCAAACCACAAAAATATATACAATTTTATTCCATTTGTATTAATTTGAAAAACAGGGAAACTATTGTTTAGGAATTTTTGCAGAACTGGGAGAACTCTAAAGAAATTTAAGTAATAATTATACTAGACACACAGGTGAAGTGTTTAACTTGCAAAAATAAAATCTCAATATCTTTACAGAATTTAGGTTTAATTTTTGCTCATGCAAAATTTAATGCATATGTGGACATCCTCTATTATGGTGACCATCAATCCAGGCTGCATTGATCTTGTGCCCTACCACTTTTTCTTATACCAGAAGTCCAAAGAGAATTGAGCACTACACAGAATTTCACATTGCTTCACAGAGAAGTAAGAAACTTCATTTCTAGTCATATTATATTTTTTAGTAGTACATAGCCTTGCCTACCTGTCAGGTTGAGGGGAAGGACAGGAAAATTTTGTCTCCCATATGTCCAGGTAGGAAACGTACACAAGGAATTGATGAGCACTATTAACATCTACCAGAGCAATGAACACAAAATCCAGTATAAACGTTCTGCAGGAGAAGAGGTAGGGAAGGAGGGAGGGGTATATATACGGGAGGGGAGCAAACCAGAGGAAGGAGGTTTCTAAGCTACCAGTAATATTCCTTTTTTTAAGCCTAGGTAGTTTGTACATGTGTTTTCATTTTATTATTATCATATAAGTTTTATATATATATATATTTTTGTATATACTTATATATATTTACATATACTTTATTATGTATGATATACTTCAAAATAAAAAATGTAATACACACGTATTATTTATACATGAGTATCATATGTCATATATCATATTGTGGTAGGTAGATTAATGGATCTCAAAAATGTCTACATCCTAATGCACAAAACCTGCCAGTATGTTGCCTTACATGACAAAAACAATGTAGCAGATGTGTTTAAGGTTAAGAACCCTGAGATGGGGGGGTTCTCCAGGATTATCTGGGTAGGCTCAATTTAATCTCGTGGATCCTTAAAAGTGGAGAACCATTCTCAATTGTGGTCGGAAGAAGATGTAGTACTGAAGGGTCGGGGATATGCAACTCTGCAGGCTTTGAAGATGGAGGAAAGAAACCATGAGCCAAGGATACTGGAGGCTTCTAGAGGCTGGAGAAGGCAAGGAAAAGGATTCTCTCCTAGAGCTTCCAGAAAGGAACACAGCCCTGCTCACATCTTGATTTTAGCCTCACATAAGTCTCACGTTACACCTACAGAACTGCAAGATAATGAATTTGTGTTGTTTTAAATCTCTAAGTTTGTGACAATTTGTTATGGCAGCAATAGGAAATAAATACAAATTATACACTCACACATGCACACCCGTACATATGCCCTACTTTCATAAAGAAGTCTAGGTTTCACTACAGTGAGATGATTACCCAAATTTATGAACATATTCTGTTCCCAATTTTTGCTGAAAATAGACATCATCATAATGTGTGGTTCATTAATGTGGTTTGGAGAATGCTAATTTTTTCCAATCTAGTTACTTACTGAAATTTTCAAAACAATAAAGATAGTGCAAAGGAAATTTAGAAAATCTTGGTTATGGGATGTATAAACACATAGCAAGATATCACTTCTAGGTCAAAGAGTATGAAGTAATCAACCTTCCCAAGAATAGGGCAGTCAGAATGTCAAAACTGATTAAAGTCAAAGCAGACTGAAGAAATGGTTGTTGAAATTGTTCAAGTCAGGGAATATGTAGCAAAACAAAAAATTTGTTACTTTTTTCTCTTAAAAGGATTTGTAGAAATAAGCACACAATTTGGAAAGGTAGATGGCTAGAGGAGAGAAATTTTGACATAACCAGACTGTATTTCCTGAAGCCAAGGAGCAATGATTTATTTCCTTTAAGCGCTGTATGTGGGACGACCACTCCCGATTATTTGAGGAATAAAGAAATGGAGTTAACTGCAATCAGTAGATGTAAGCTAACTCTGCTTGAACCTATCAATCATCTGTTATTTCTGTAAATTTTGCCTTTTGTTTTCATGCATTCTACAAAGTTTTTAAATTATTATTATTGTTTAGTTGTCTCTCCTAAATCAAAGGTTATTGAGCTTAGATCTAAGATATCTGTGGTTTATGGATTGTCTTCAAAGGGCCTTGAACCTTTTGAAAATATACTTAAGTATTGTTTATATGTAACTGGTTTGTTTTCAGAGAAAAGACCCACAACTTACACTATATTTTCATAAGAATCTGTAATGTACTCTATCTGAATGAAGAATCTAAGAATTAAATAATTGCCTTAACTATTATGATATGGATAAATGACTCTAGAACTGAGGTACGGAAAAGGGAAATAAAAGCCATATTGTGTTTCTGAAGATCTAAAAAGAAAAACGAATGTTATTACTGTTGTGTACAGACAGCCTTCTTTCTTTTTTGTTTTTTAACTTTTTTATTTATTTATTTTTTCCCCCAAAGCCCCAATAGATTGTTGTATGTCATAGCTGCACATCCTTCTAGTTGCTGCATGTGGGACGCGGCCTCAGCATGGCTGGAGAAGTGGTGCGTTGGTGAGCACCCGGGATCCGGGCCCCGGGCCGCCAGCAGCAGAGCGTGTGCACTTAACTGCTAAGCCACGGGGCCGGCCCTCCAGACAGCCATCTTTCTGAGTGTAGTTTGTATATTGGCAGTGATGCTAGTGTGTGCTGGGGGGATTGGGTCCTTTTTCTCTGTGTGAAAATAAAACGTAATCTCCCTTTGTCCTCAGTGGATTAAAACTCAATGTTATTTGCTTAAACAATTACACTGTTAGAACTTTGAACATAAAAACAAAATAAAGATAAAATGTGCATCTTCAAAAGCTTTCCTATTTAAAAAGGAAGAAGAAAACAAATATCTGGTGTTTTAACCACCTTCCTTTCTGGGCTGTTAATATGATTGAAATCTGTACCATTTTATTTATTTAACTAAGATCCAAAAATTAAAACACTTTAAGAGGCATATTCAGAAATTTAAAATCTAGTACGAATCAATCTATATGGTGAGCCTGAAAGAGAGAAGCTATATTGTTCAATATGAATAGAGCAGTGGAACGGGCTAGAGCATCCTCAGTGTTCCCATTCCTCTTGCTGGCCACATAGTAACAGTAAGAACATAACTCCAGCTGTGTTAGGGACAAATGGCTGTTTCTTATAAGGGAATGCGTAGTCTTAAAACATCCTTAGAGACTCACAGCTCCTTCTCTGTTCCCTGTTCATGCATCTGGAGCAAAGAGATGAACTGGAGAAGACACATGATGGGAGAAGATTGGACCTCTGTGCCATCACTTAGAGAAGAGCCGCCCTGGAAAAATATTGTGTGTGTTTGCTTCAAAGAAGACACAGTTATTTGTCTGACTACTACACGGTGAATAGTTAGACAGCACAGCCCTAAACTAATAAAACTCACTGAAAGTAATATTTTATGTGACAGGAAGAAATGGGCACATGAGAATCAGGGGACAGCAGAAGAGCTATTTCTTAGTTATAGCAACAGATTTCAGGGTCTGCACTGTGCAGACTGCATTAGAGTAGGGAAAACTTACACACAAGTATATGTGGAGAGTATCAGTGATATTATATAAGCAAGGAGAAGAATCCTTTCTAAATCCTGTCAGGAATTTCAGAAGGTGAACTTTCATGGAGTATTGCAATAAGCTACAGGTAGCGAGAAGAGAGTCACGGATGGCATGTATTGACTGATCAGTATCACTCAGACTTGCTGAATCAATAAAATCACCTGGGGTACTTGTTAATAATTGACTTTCCTGAATTCTGCTCCATATCTACAGAATTAGATTCTCCAAGGGGCCCTGAGAATCTGTATTTCTAACCACAAGCCATGCAAGTGATCTTGAGGATTAAACACATTTGATAACGTTGATAGATACCAACAGGGTCAAATCTGTGGGAGAATTACATAAGCTGTGACAAATCAGTCAGTCCTCTAGACTGCTCCGAGATTCTCGTACATCAGTCTTGGTTTTTGTTTGTTCATTTCTCTCCTTGCCTTATAGAAATATCTCCACAAGTCTTGGTTTTAAAATCCTTGTCATTTAAAAATCTTGCTCTCCACTGATGGAAATTTCAAGCTCTAAATTTGAAGAGGTTAAACTTCCCTAAACAAATAGGTTGCTTGTGACGATGGATATATCTTAGGGCACAAAGTGACAGCTGTGAAAAGAATTCACTATTAAGGTTCATACACCTGTAAATGGCAAATTTATTTGGCCTATTATCTTTTCATCAAGCTGTCAGCAGACATGGGACCCAAAAAGATAGCCTTTCTCAAATGCCATGCTTTACATCGCTTGTGGAGACTCCACCTCACTAATCCGGGACACTTAGCTCCAGGGAACATTGAGAGAGAAAGGAAGAGGGAGGGGGAGGGAGGGTGGCCAAAAAAATAAAAACCTAAAGCAAACAAATCAAAATAGTTTAATGTTCATCTAAACTTAAAATCATCTGGTGTATTTCTTACAGGGAAATTTATGAAATTTTAGTCTAAGTTAATTAACTATTTCAAACTGTGCATATGTTTTTCTCTTTTAGATTTCAGAGTGGTGAAAATGCATGCTGCTTTTGAAAGTCAAATTTAAAAATCTGGAAAGACGGCTCTGAAAAGTAACACTAATGCTTCCCTGCTAGTTTTAGTGGGTGAGTCACTGCTGACTCGAAAGCAATTCGTGGTGTCTCGTGAGAAATAATGTGATATAACGTCGCCCTCCAAGCAGGACACTGCCTAATAGAACTTATAATTCTCAGTGTACTTCTTGCTTTGGAGCTTTGATGCATTTTTAAAATTTGCTGTTAGGAGTGGATTGTAGTTTTTCACTCTGTCATTATAGCAACGGAAAATGAAACAGTGGGTTTGGCTATATAACCCCAGGGATTTCAGGATTAAAAACAAAACAAAACAGAACAAACACCGAAAACTGCAAAAATGTTTTCTGTTGAGATATTTTCATTGTATGTATTGAGCTGTTTAAACAGTGATGAAGATGCCGTATTAGTTATTGAAGTAGAAAGATCTAGGGGAAAGCCTGCAACATATTCATTGAAAACTGAGAAATTTATCTTTTTCCTTCTTTTAAGAAGGTGAGGTTAAAAATTTATTCTGACCTTTTAACTTTTATCCTGTTCAGAGATTTGAGATAAAAATTTAATCTTGTGAGCAGAAATAGTATCAAGACATTTTCTATCAGTTATCTGATTCTCATATAGCCTGTTTAGCCCATTTTGGATGTACTAAAGTTTGTTCTATTCTAGGTGTATAATATATTATAGTTATAACATTTATGTATTATATACTATATATAGTATATTATAGTAATAATGGGTATATTATTATATACTATAGTTACAATAGGGCAAAAGTTCAAAACTATAATTCATCATCACCTGAAGTTCATATGCACAGGTCCAATGTTATGGATCATAATAGATGTTCTCCTTTGTAAAATATATTTATTTATTTATTTATTTTTGATTTTTTGTTTATTGCAGTAACATTGGTTTATAGCATTGTATAAATTTCAGGTGTACATCATTATACTTTTATTTCTGCATAGATTACATCATGTTCACCACCCAAATACTAATTACAACCCATCACCACACACATGTGCTGAGTTATCCTTTTCACCCTCCTCCGTCCCTCCTCCCCTTCTGGTACCCACCAATCCAATCTCTGTCTCTGTGTGTTTGTTTGTTGTTGTTATTATCTACTACTTAATGAAAGAGATCATACAGTATTATACCTTCTCCCTCTGACTTATTTCATTTTGCATAATACCCTCAATGTCCATCCATGTTGTCACAAATGGCTGGATTTCAGCGTTTCTTATGGCTGAGTAATATTCCATTGTGTATATATACCACATCTTCTTTATCCATTCATCCCTTGATGGGCACTTAGGTTGCTTCCAAGTCTTGGCTATTGTGAATAACGCTGCAATGAACGCAGGAGTGTTTTCTTTTTTTTTTTTTTTAATTTTTTGTTTATTGCAGTAACATTGGTTTATAACATTGTAAAAGTTTCAGGTGTACATCATTGTACTTCTATTTCTGCATGGACCACATCATGTTCACCACCAAAATACTAATTACAGCCCATCACCACACACATATACCGAATTATCCCTTTCACACTCCTCCCTCCCCCCTTCCCCTCTGGTAACCACCAATCCAATCTCTGTCTCTGTGTGTTTGTTTATTGTTGTTATTATCTACTACTTAATGAAGGAAATCATACGGTATTTGACCTTCTCCCTCTGACTTATTTCACTTTGCATTATACCCTCAATGTCCATCCATGTTGTCACAAATGGCTGGATTTCATCGTTTCTTATGGCTGAGTAGTATTCCATTGTGTATATATACCACAGCTTCTTTATCCATTCATCCCTTGATGGGCACTTAGGTTGCTTCCAAGTCTTGGTTATTGTGAATAACGCTGCAATGAACACAGGGGTGCATGTACCTTTGCAAATTGGTGTTTTCAAGTTCTTTGGATAAATACCCATGTCACTATTTGCAGATGACATGATTTTATATATAGAAAACCCTAAAGAATCCACCAGAAAACTTTTAGAAGTAATAAACGAATATGGTAAATTTGCAGGATACAAAATCAACATACAAAAATCAGTTGCATTTCTGTACACTAACAACGAAGTAGCAGAAAGAGAAATTAAGAATACCATACCATTTACAATTGCAACAAAAAGAATAAAATAACTAGGAATAAACTTAACCAAAGAGGTGAAAGATCTGTACCCTGAAAACTATAAAACATTTCTGAAAGAAATTGAAGAAGACACAAAGAAATGGAAAGATATTCCGTGCTCTTGGATTGGAAGAATTAACATAGTTAAGATGGCCATACTTCCTAAAGCCATCTATAGATTCAATGCAATCCCTATCAAAGTTCCAACAACATTTTTCACAGAAATAGAACAAAGAATCCTAAAATTTATATGGAACAACAAAAGACCCCGGATAGCTAAAGGAATCCTGAGAAAAAAGAACAAAGCTGGAGGTATCACACTCCCTGATTTCAAAATATACTACAAAGCTATAGTAACCAAAACAGCATGGTACTGGCACAAAAACAGACCCACAGATCAATGGAATAGAATCGAAAGCCCAGAAATAAACCCACACGTCTATGGACAGCTAATCTTTGACAAAAAAGCCAAGAACATACAATGGGGAAAAGAAAGTCTCTTCAACAAATGGTGTTGGGAAAACTGGATAGCCACATGCAAAAAAATGAAAGTAGACCCTTACCTTACACCATACACAAAAATTAACTCCAAATGGATTAAAGACTTGAATGTAAGACCTGAAACTATGAAACTTCTAGAAGAAAACATAGGCAGTCTGCTCTTCGACATCGGTCTTAGCAACATCTTTTCAAACACCACATCTGACCGGGCAAGAGAAGCAATAGAAAAAATAAACAAATGGGACTACATCAAACTAAAAAGCTTCTGCACAGCAAAGGAAACCATCAACAAAATGAAACGACAACCTAACAATTGGGAGAAGATATTTGCAAACCATACATCTGATAAGCGCAGGAGTGTTTTCAAGTTCTTTGGATAAATACCCAGCAGTGGAATAGCTGGATCATATGGTAGTTCTATCCTTGATTTTTTGAGGAATCTCCATACTGTTTTCCATAGTGGCTGCACCAGTTTGCACTCCCACCAGCAGTGTATGAGAGTTCCCTTCTCTCCACATCCTCTCCAACACATGTTGTTTCCTGTCTTGTTAATTATAGCCATTCTGACGGGCGTGAGGTGATATCTCATTGTAGTTTTGATTTGCATTTCCCTGATAGTTAATGATGTTGAACATCTTTTCATGTGCCTGTTGACTATCTGTGTATCTTCTTTGGAGAAAAGTCTGTTCAGGTCTTTTGCCCATTTTTTAATTGGGTTGTTAGTTTTTTTGTTGTTGAGATGCATCAGTTCTTTGTATATTTTGGAGATTAACCCTTTATCAGATGTATGGTTCACAAATATCCTCTCCCAGTTGTTAGGTTGTCTTTTCATTTTGTTGATGGTTTCCTTTGCTGTGCAGAAGCTTTTTAGTTTGATGTAGTCCCATTTGTTTATTTTTTCTATTGTTTCTCTTGCCCGGTCAGACATGGTGCTTGAAAATATGTTGCTAAGACCGATGTCGAAGAGCAGACTGCCTATGTTTTCTTCTAGAAGTTTCACAGTTTCAGGTCTTACATTCAAGTCTTTAATCCATTTGGAGTTAATTTTTGTGTGTGGTGTAAGGTGAGTGTCTACTTTCATTTTTTTGCATGTGGCTGTCCAGTTTACCCAATACCATTTGTTGAAGAGACTTTCTTTTCCCCATTGTATGTTCTTGGCTCCTTTGTCAAAGATGAGCTGTACATAGGTGTGTGGGTTTATCTCTGGGCTTTCGATTCTATTCCATTGATCTGTGTGTCTGTTTTTGTGCCAGTACCATGCTGTTTTGGTTACTATAGCTTTGTAGTACATTTTGAAATCAGGGAGTGTGATACCTCCAGCTTTGTTCTTTTTTCTCAGGATTCCTTTAGCTATCCGGGGTCTTTTGTTGTTCCATATAAATTTTAGAATTTTTTGCTCTGTTTCTGTGAAAAATGTTGTTGGAACTTTGATAGGGATTGCATTGAACCTATAGATGGCTTTAGGAAGTATGGCCATCTTAACTATGTTAATTCTTCCAATCCAAGAGCACAGAATATCTTTCCATTTCTTGTGTCTTCTTCGATTTCTTTCAGAAATGTTTTATAGTTTTCGGTGTACAGATCTTTCACCTCTTTGGTTACGTTTATTCCTAGGTATTTTATTCTTTTTGTTGTAATTTTTTTTTTTTAATAATTTTATTTATTTATTTTTTCCCCCAAAGCCCCAGTAGATAGTCGTATGTCATAGCTGCACATCCTACTAGTTGCTGTTTGTGGGACATGGCCTCAGCATGGCCGGACAAGCAGTGCGCCGGTGTGCACCCGGGATCCGAACCCAGGCTGCCAGCAGCGGAGCGCACGCACTTAACCGCCAAGCCACGGAGCGGGCCCTTTTTGTTGCAATTGTAAATGGGATGGTATTCTTAATTTCTCTTTTTGCTACTTCATTGTTAGTGTATAGAAATGCAACTGATTTTTATACGTTGATTTTGTATCCTGCAACTTTACCGTATTCGTTTATTACTTATAAAAGTTTTCTGGTGGATTCTTTAGGGTTTTCTATATATAAAATCATGTCATCTGCAAATAGTGACAGTTTCACTTCTTCCTTTCCAATTTGGATCCCTTTTATTTCTCTTTCTTACCTGATTCCTCTGGCTAGGACTTCCAGTACCATGTTAAATAGGAGTGGTGACAGTGGGCATCCTTGTCTGGTTCCTGTTCTTAGAGGGATAGCTTTCAGTTTTTCACCATTGAGGATGATATTAGCTGTGGGTTTGTCATATACTGCCTTTATTATGTTGAGGTACTTTCCTTCTACACCCATTTTATTCAGAGTTTTTATCATAAATGGATGCTGGATCTTGTCAAATGCTTTCTCTGCATCTATTGAGATGATCATGTGATTTTTATTCTTCATTTTATTAATGTGGTGTATTACTTTGATTGATTTGTGAATGTTGAACCATCCCTGCATACCTGGAATAAATCCCACTTGATCATGGTGTATAATCTTTTTAATGTATTGTTGTATGCAATTTGCTAGTATTTTGTTGAGAAATTTTGCATCAATGTTCATCAGTGATATTGGCCTGTAATTTTCCTTTTTTTGTGTTGTCCGTGTCTGGTTTTGGTATCAGGGTAATGTCAGCTCTGTAGAATGAGTTAGGGAGCTTCTCCCCCTCCTCAATTTTTTGGAAGAGTTTGAGAAGGATATGTATTAAGTCTTCTTTGAATGTTTGGTAGAATTCACCAGGGAAGCCGTCTGGTCCTGGACTTTTATTTTTGGGGAGGTTTTTTAATTACTGTTTCAATCTCCTTACTGGTGATTGGTCTATCCAAATTCTCTATTTCTTCTTGATCCAGTTTTGGAAGGTTGTATGATTGTAGGAATTTATCCATTTCTTCCAGATTGTCCAATTGGTTGGCATATAGCTTTTCATAGTATTCTCTTATAATATTTTGTATTTCTGAGGTGTCTATTGTAATTTCTCCTCTTTCATTTCTGATTTTACTTATTTGAGCCTTCTCTCTTTTTTTCTTGGTGAGTCTAGCTAAAGGCTTGCCAATTTTGTTTATCTTTTCAAAGAACCAGCTCTTGGTTTTATTGATTTTTTCTATTGTTTTTTTAGCCTCTATTTCATTTATTTCTGCTCTGATTTTTATTATTTCCCTTCTTCTACTGATTTTGGGCTTTGTTTGTTCTTCTTTTTCCAATTCCTTTAGGTGCATTGTTAGATTGTTTATTTCAGATTTTTCTTGTTTGTTGAGATAGGCCTGTATTGCCATAAACTTCCCTCTTAGAACCGCTTTTGCTGTATCCCATAAATTCTGGCATGTCGTATTTTCATTTTCATTTGTCTCCAGGTAATTTTTTGTTTCTCCTTTGATTTCTTCATTTACCCAATCGTTGTTCAGTAGCATTTTGTTTAATCTCCATGTATTTGTGGCTTTTCTGATTTTCTTCCTATAGTTGATTTCTAGTTTCATACCGTTGTGGTCAGAAAAGATGCTTGATATTATTTCAATCTTCTTAAATTTATGGAGACTTGTTTGGTGGCCTAATATGTGATCAATCCTGGAGAATGTTCCACGTGCATTTGAAAAGAATGTGTATTCTTTGGTTTTTGGATGGAACGCTCTGTATATATCTATTAGGTCCATCTGTTCTAGTGTGTCATTTAAGGCCAATGTTTCCTTATTGATCTTCTGTTTGGATGATCTATGCGTTGGTGTAAGTGGAGTGTTAAAGTCCCCTACTAGTATTGTGTTACTGTCTATTTCTCTTTTTATGTCTGTTAATAATTGCTTTATATATTTAGGTGCTCCTACATTGGGTGCATAGATATTTACAAGTGTTGTATTTTCTTGTTGGATTCTTCCCTTGAACATTATGTAATGCCCTTCTCTTCTCTTTTTACAGTTTTTGTTTTAAAGTCTATTTTGTCTGATATGAGTATTGCTACCCCAGCTTTCTTTTCATTGCCATTTGCATGGAGTATCTTTTTCCATCCTTCACTTTCAGTTTGTCAGTGTCTTTAGGTCTGAAGTGTGTCTCTTTTATGCAGCATATATATGGGTCTTGTTGTTTTATCCAATCAGCCACCCTATGCCTTTTAATTGGAGCATTTAGTCCATTGACATTTAAAGTAGCTATTGATAAGTATGTGCTTACTGCCATTTTTTAACTTTTTTTTCTCTGTGTTTTAGTAGTCCTTCTCTGTTTCTTTCTCCTTCTATACAGAATTGATGGTCTCTTTAGTTTGACCTCTGTCTGAAAGCTGTATTCTTTAACTCCCCTCCTCCCACATTTTATATTTTTGATATCATATCTAACCTCTTTTTTGTGCATTTGTATCCATTACCCTCTTAACATGGAAATAGATAATTTTTCCTATTTGTGGTCTTCCCTTTTCCCCTTAAATCAGTCCCTTTAACATTTCTTGTAACACTGGTTTCTTGGTGACAAACTCCTTTAATTTTTGCTTGTCTGGGAACATTTTGATCTCTCCTTCCATTTTGAATGATAACCTTGCCAGGTAGAGTATTCTTGGCTGTAAGTTTTTTCCTTTTAGCACTTTAAATATACCATGCCACTCTCTTCTAGCCTGTAAGGTTTCTGCTGAGAAGTCAGCTGATAGCCTTATGGGGTTTCCTTTGTATGTAACTTGTCTTTCTCTTGTGGCTTTTAGGATTCTCTCTTTATCTTTAACTCTGGACATTTTGATTATGTGTCTTAGTGTGGGCCTCTTTGGGTTTATCTTGTTTGGGGCTCTCTGTGCTTCCTGTACCTGGATGTCTGTTTCCTTCCTTAGGTTAGGGAAGTTTTCATCTATTAATTCTTGAAATAGATTCTCTGCCCCTTTGTCTTGCTCTTCTCCTTCCAGGACAACTATAACACAGATGTTAGTGCACTTGATGTTGTCCCAGAGGTCCCTTAGACTGTCCTCACTCTTTTTAATTCTTTTTTCTTTTGCCTGTTCAGCTTGGGTAATTTCTTCTAGTCTTTCGTCCAGCTCGCAGATCCGTTCTTCTGTATCCTCTACTCTGCTTTTGAGTCCCTCTAGTGAATTTTTCATTTCCAGTATTGTATTCTTCATTTCTGATTGGTTCTTTCTTATATCTTCAATTTCTTTGTTGACATTCTCACTGAGTTCATCAATTCTTCTCCAGAGATCAGTGAGCATCCTTAACACTCTTTGTTTGAACTCTCTGTTGGGTAGGTTGCTCATTTCTGTTTCATTTAGTTCCTTTTCTAGGGTTTTGTCCTGTTCCCTTACTTGGAATGTGTTCCTTTGCCTCCTCATTTTACCTCTTTCCCTGTACTTGTGTCTATGTATTAGGTAGGTCAGCTACGTCTCCTGCTCTTGGGTAGGTGACCTTATATAAGTGATGCCTTAGGAGGCCTGTAGTGTGCTTCCCTCAGTTCTCAATGTTCCAGGGGTCCCTCCCCCATGTTTGCTACGTGTGTCCTTCTGTTGTGGTGTGTTTTCTCTCCCTGTAGGCACCTAGGGAGGCTGAGTTATGCCCCTGGCCAGCTGTTGTAATGCTCAGTTGCTTGTAGTTGTTGTGGGCCCTTCAGTCTCTTTATCAGGTGTGGGGAGCCCCAGCACAGTTGGCAGCAAGTTCTGACACCACATTTGTGTTTTAGTATTTCCTTTAAGTGAGTAGGCCCCCAGTGTGGCACGTTGTTAGGCCCAGGGGCTTACAATTGGTATAACCCTCCAGGCTTTAGGTCTCTTGTCAGTTCTCTGAGGATTGCAGCTGGGTGGGGCTGTCCTCAGACATGGGAGCACCCAATTGTTTCAGGCTTTGGAAGGTGGGGTAAACCCACTATGTGGGTCTTTGAGAAGCACAAGTCTTCTGCAGCTGACGAGCCCTGCCACCCACAGGTCCACACACACAGTCAACACAGTCCTGCCCCATGTGTGCGCCCCGATCTCCTGAAGTGGACCCAGTCTCTCCACAGTGGGAGCCCCACACTCCACCGCTGCCCCACACTCTCCACCTGCTCCTTGTGCACACCCCGCCTTGCTCAAGTCAGCTCAGTTGCCAGGCTGCAGAGAATCCAGTCACCAATCTATGCAGGCCCACAAGTTGCCTGAGGGCTTGTTGTTGGGTGGGGCTAGTCTCTAGGGTGGGCTGCCTGCCCTGGCTGAGCTGAATTAAATTGGTGTTCTAGTGGGTCGGGCAGATCCTGGGCTAGCAGGCCCCAGGGAGAACTCCAATGGCGTCTGTGTCAGCACGCCCACACCAGTCCCCAACAATGGCCACTGCCAATGTCCCAGTCCCTGGAGAGATCTCACCTCTCACTCTGATGCACTCAGAGCCTATTAGATGAGTCTCTTTTCACCAAAGCACTGTGCACCTTTCTTTCTGGTAGTTTTAGCTTGCTTTCTGAAACGAGTGAGTTTGCACATGGGCCCTTTAAGACCCGGTTTTAACTTCTTTGTGAACCAGGTTTCTGGGGGTGCTCCCCAATGTTTTAGTAGCAGGCAAAGTCAGATATTATGACACTCATCTTGATTGTGCTGGGTCCACAAAATGCCCACAGCAAGGGCGCTCCCCGACTCAGGGCCCCACGCCTGCAGGGAGGGCTGCGGACCTGTGCGCTGCTCCCGGTGGCCGTGAGGCGCTGCGGCTTGTGAAGGCGGTGTTTTTTCTCTCCAGAAGGGAGTTTCTGCCTCTTTCACCTCAGTTGGGATTGTCCTTTGTTGCAGGAGTTCCTCTTATGCCGTTTTCAGTTCTCTCTCCTGGGTAATTTTTCCACGAGTAGTTGTCAATTGGCTGTGTCCTCGGGAGGAGGTGAGTTCAGAGTCTGCTTATGCTGCCATCTTGACTTCTCTCCTGTAAAAATATATTTAAAATACTGTTTTACCTCAGAATCATGGGGAAAAATATTCTCTGGGACACTTCGCTTACTTCTAAAAGATGCACTTTATGCAAGTGTCCTAAGTTGGGTTTCTCTACAAATCTTTTTATCTGGAAGAAAAGTTTACACATAAGAACAAGAAACTGAAGAGCCAAGACAGCGCTATGTATTTTGTGGTGCTGCTACCTTTCACGTGGATGGGACAACAAGAAGACTGCATTCTTCACAACTATCTTCACTAAATTGTTTCCAGCCCTCCTGAAATGCTGCTGTTAAAAATGTGTTATTCAGAGAGATAAATACTTTACTTTAAAACACAAAATCCTTTAAGAATGCAACAATGTTCCAAATTATTTATTCTTTTCCTTTCACAGTATTTATTTTATTTCCAGCTCTTGGAAGCAAATAATTGTAATTAGCTATTTATTCAAACTCTTCTAAGAGCTTTTAGATTTTAAAATCATGATTTTTGGTTATTGTTTGGTTTATTTTGTTTTGTTTCTTTGAAGAAAACAAGAAGAATAGCTCAGGACACTGAATCATTTGAACAGACATCTATTATTGTTCTAGGATCCCTAGGGAAATGTGGAACATGAAATAACAGGAAAATGCCCATTATTTGTTAGCCTAAAGCCTCGATTTCAAACCTCAATGTAGAATTCATGTCATGATAAGCTGACCTTGACCAAGCAGGACTTCATAGTTCTATTTCTCAAGGCCTACATATCAATTTCATTCTGAATGTCTTTTCCTCAGAAACTCCCTCTACCACCTCTGATCAAGATGAAGTCCCTCAAAGTTTACCTCCTAAGTATCTATGATCTGTTCAGTTCTTGTCACCTCTATTGATACTTCCCTTGTCCAGGCCACTATGCTATCTCATGAGACTATTCAACAACCTTCCACCTAGTCTTACTGCTTCCTCTTTTGTCCTCAACTGAACCATTCTCTTTGACTTCTTCTTTTAGCTTCTTATTTTGCCATCAGCTTTTTTGGTCATTGTCTTCTACTCTAGAAGTGCTGCTTCTATGCTGGAGTATTCCTCTCTTGTTCTTTCACCCAGCTCTCATCGTGGATGTTAGTGTCTTATAGAAACTTTTGCTAAGGTGCCCTTTTCCTATACTCTATATTAGGTAATCCGGCTCTGGGCTTGTTGTACTTTTCTTATCATAGCAGCATAGCAGTACTCAGATTGTTAGTCCTTATATTTCTATGTAACGAGTAAGCTCTGTAAACTCTCTGGGCAGGGATCATGTGCATTGTCGGTGCCTAGGGAGAGTGACTGGCAAATGCACTTATTTGTGGCAAAAAATGTTGAAACATAGTAAAGAAACCGTGGAAAACTGAAAGGAAAGAAAACTAATGGACCGAAATAGAGATTGCTCAGTTGCAGGAGCTTTAACACTCCTCCCCCTAAATGTTCAACCCCTGTAACATGGTCCTATTGTATCCTTGGCTTTGACATGTGTTCTTTTAAGCAGTATATTGGGAATGGCATGGAGATGGGGCAGGGGCACGTGAGCCAATTTTAAAAGTTAGATTTTATGTTAAATTCAATTAGTAGCTTAGTGATTAAGAAGGGGGCCTCTGGAGTCAAACTATTAGATTCATTACCAAGCTATATGACTTGAGGCAGATTATAATCATCCCTCTGTATCTCTGGTTTCTACTTCTGAGGATTCAACCATCCATAGCAGTGGAAGGCCTACGATGGTTGCGCCTGTACTGAACATGTACAGAGATATTTTCTTGTCATTATTCCCTAAACAATATAGTATAACAGCTATTTATGTAGCATTTAAATTGGATTAGGTATTATAAATAATCTAGAGATGATTTAAAGTATACAGGAGGATGTGCATAGGTTATATGCAAATGCTACACCGTTTTATATAAGGGGCTTGAGCATTCCTGGGTTTTGGAGGTGGGGTATGGAACCACTCCGTGGCGGATACCAAAGGATGACTGTACTAGACCTCTCTGTGACACAATTTACTCTTCTATAATATGGAAATAATAATAATCTCCAATATGTAAAATCGTTTTGAAGATTAAATGAGATTATATAATGTATGTATAAAGTACTTAGAACAATGCTAGACAGAGACATTGGTATGAATTTAACTATCAGAATCTATATGGTATATTAGATTATGCAGACCTTGAAAGGTTAAATTGCTTTTTAAACAGGAGTAATAAAGAATAAATATTACATATATGAAAGTTAAGGCATATAACAATAAATTAAATGCACGTGAATCAATCATCCAACTTAAGAGCTTGAACATTACCAATAACTTTTGAGAACTGACGATGACAATTCCCTGTCCTTGTGTTAAACAAAACTGAGGCACAGAGTTATATTGTTTTGTGTCTTTTAATTTAGAACAGTCTACTCCCCATATTGTTTGTCATTTTTTTCTTTTGTCTTTAGTTTTCCATGTCATAAACATTCTTGAAAAGTTAAAGCTATTTATCTTGTTGTATATATTTCACATTGTGTATTTATCCAGTTGTTTCTTAATAATTAGATTCAGGTAAAATATATTTCCAAGAATACTTTATTGTTGTTGTGTATATCCCATTGCATTACATCACAAAGCACATACTATCAGTTTCTTCCATTATTAGTAATGCAAATATGGACCCATTGTTAAAATTATGTCTGCCACATTTCTCTATTTTAAAAGTAACTTTCCTCTTTATAATTAAAATTGAATCTCTTGGATGATATTTTGAGAATAGGTAACCTTTTTATCAATGGTTTTCTCAATCCATTAATGATATTTGTCTAAATCAAATACTATAGTGGGAGTGGTAAAATGCTGGTTTTACAATTCCATCATTTTTACTACATTTACTAGCTGGCATACTTGTGTAAAGAACTTCCTCATTTGTTTTCCTCTTTATCTCTTTCTCTGATTTTCTTTTTGTGCATCACTATGGATGCATAGACTTCCTTCAACAGAAATTTACAAAAGAAATAGTTCAACCCTGTTTTTATTAAAAAAAGATTGCAGAGAGGTAGAGAAATTGACTGCAATTTGAGCCATACACATACTAAAGAAAGGAAATATAAGAATAAATTATTAGGTAAAATCAGGCACTAGGATTCCATGATTATGATTAACCTGAAGTACAATTCTTATGATTCAGCAGCCTATAATAGAAAATGAGGAAACCAGTATGCATAAAACCGCATATTGGTGATGAAACCAATAATGACTAAAACTGCTCTTAATTGAGATGACATTACACCAAGAAATGAAGTAAAATCATAGATAAAAAATTAAAAAACAGGATTTTAGTGTAGGAGCTAGAAAATGCTAATAATAAAGCACAAAATTAGTATTTCTTAAATGAATCCGTTATTCGATTTAGGTTAAGAAATTTGCGAAAGTTCAAACTTACCCGGAATATTGGAAGTTCTTTTTCCAAACTGCTCAGGTTGAATGACATTTTGAAAAATATTGTCATAGAATTTAAAACAAAACTTCCAATAAGGTTTAAATCGTAGTGTTAAAGTCAAATGCCTACTGCCTGGCATTTTACGTGCTACTGATAACTAAATAGTAACAGTAACCACCAAACAAGTGCCAGGCCTAGTTAAAGAAGTTTATGTACATCCACCCTTTTAATTCTTACAACCACCCTGTAAGAATTGGGATTATTATTACCCATACTTGACATGTGAGACATGTGAGTAAACTGATAAACTTGAGAGTTTAAATTGCCAAAATTCACAGAAATATTTAAATTACAAAATCATACAAGTAATGGATGCTCAATCCTAATGCTAGAAGTCTTATTACTTCACCCACACTCATAATCTCTGTGACATATTGCTATCTGGTTTTTCAAAGCAAACGTTCTCATCCTCATCTGCTCCTTTTTGGATCAATTGCACCAGCAGTCCACCAGTCACTCAAATACCTATACATTCTTGATGACTTTGGTACCTCAATCCTTGAAGCAATTGATAGTCAAGCCTCTTATGTCTATCTGCAAAATGTCACTTGGGTATGTCCCTATTCCTCTTCCTTACTTGCCTGAATTATTAAGTCTTGGTTGTTAAAAATACAAACCATGTCTGTCTACACCCCCACAACTTCTACCTAAAAAGGTGTTTTAATGTGTCTAGGATAAATTTCTGAAGTAGGACCTATGAAGCCCTGAGTTATCTGCATAAAAATAGGCCCCTCAGCTGCATCTCACCTCTTCCCTTGTGCACTTCATTCAAATTTCTTAGTGTTCTGCAAACATGGCATGTACTTGTACACTGCCATAACTCGCTCCATGCTACTTCATCTATCTGGACTGCTCTTTCCACCTTCACATCCTTGTGAACTCCTATTCATCCTTCAAGACCTAACTCAAACATTGCCTTTCTGAAAACATTCCATATCCCCTTATATATATCCCTTCTCCAGGACCTCATACACTTTGGTGTAGTTGTTTCTTTACATGCCTATCTCTTTTCACTAGACCCTGAGCTTCAAATAAGTCAAAACCATATATTTAAGTCATAGACTGTGTTCATTTTATCTTCATATTCAGAGTACTCAGCACATTTTTTGACATGGAGAAACCACTCAGAAAATATTTGCTGGATGATTGATCATAAGTTGCCTGTTTTCCACAAGGATCTATTTTCTATTATGTATTTGTGGGGGAAGAAAACCCTCAAAATGAATTCTTAAGGAATTATTTCATAAAAAGGAATGATATACTCTGGCAGTTATAACTTCACTTTATTCTTCTTTTTCCTTTCCTTTAACAGGGCTGTCACTAAGGAGAAGACCTCTTCTTTCCTCCACAGTGTCTTTGCTGTTACTCTTCCAGAATTGTTGTACTGTTTTTTCCCACTCTCTTCAATCAATAACAGCTATAATGGATGAGTAGAAAGAATGTTCTTCTAAACACACAGAACATATTTCTCCTAACATTGTGTTCAATCAAGTGTACTTGTTTGTCCCTAGTGGTAAGTAAGAGGTAGCATGCTTTTTTCCCCTCTCTATTGTAATGGATGCATCAATGCCAAAGGTATTTATACTGCACCTATTAGAGAATTTGGATCAACAGTTTGGAAAGTTTGATGTATTTCACAATGGTGGCTAAAACTTTTTGTATGTTCAATATGTTTAGAACATAACCTATTGATCATAAAACTGAACACTGAATTCAATTAATTAATGGATACTCACTGAGCATCTACCTATGCAGACCTTTGGCAAGCCATTCCTAGGAATATAAAGCTGACTGAGACATGCTACCTTTAGGAAACTCAGAAAGCAGAGGTATTTAAATACCTTCTAGTGAGCATTTTATCTACTATTTCACACTCGTCAGCTAATTCTTCTCTTTCATTTGCAGATAAGCCTAAAAGCAGAAATAAAAAAAAATGGCTAATAAATTTGTTTTAATGCATATTACAAGCAAAGCTAGATAACAGAGGGCATAAATTAATGACTAAGAGAATAAGAGGGGTTTCTATCATTGATTTCTGCTGTTAAAAATAATTAGTATATATATATATTTAAGAGAAATGCAGGGTGGTTCTGATTAAAACAGGGAAGTAGGTAAAAATCAACATCTTTTGTCTATACTATCTTGATTTTGTCTTTGGTTTCTTTTACCTCACTCTTTTTATTGCCACTCTTCAACCCCAAATCAGTGATGTGCTGGTAAAAGTTGACTCTATAGAAAAAAGAAAAGAATCCCTGAGTTGTACTCTATGTCAATTTCCACAGTATAAATACACCTACCATCACCAATTGCAAACTACCAAATGTGGAGTTGGTAAGAAACGCTAAAAATCAGCTTTCATGAGTCAGCACAAGCTGGCTGCAACTCACCAGTGAATCCTCTGCACAGGTGTGCTCCTTGACACACAGACACACAAACCTCTTACTCTACTTCTGCTCTCATCAATGGATATTACATCGGTTGTTGACACATTAACATGAATTCTAGTCATTGTATTAACTCTCTCAACCAAGGACATTGGTTGTTAAATAATTATCACTAAATTTAGAAAGTAAAATAACAACACTTACCCCAGTGTAATAATCGTAGGTCACATAAGCGACTTGGAATTATCTGGAGACATACATGAATATGCTGTCTATTCTGTGAAGGTTCTATGGCTATTTGCTAAAATGGTTGAATTGAAAGGCTTAAGTAGGGACAGTTTATAAAGGTTACAAATTATACTGCCTAATATTAAATCTTACCAGTTTAAAATGCATGCATCAATTTCTGATTACAAGATAGTAGGTACTGTAAACATTTCTTACGTTATTTCATGTGATTGGGAAAAGATCATTATTATTATTCAAAATTTAATGCTTAAATAACTTCAAGAAAATATTTTAAAACCAAAATGCATGTGATTAAACTTATTTAACTAACAATAAAAAAATATATACTATGGACTAGTACTTTCTCAATGGTGAGCAACAATATGCTTTAAATTAAAAAATAGAAATTGGTTATTAATTCAGCCAGTTAGTCTGAAAGGCAATATGTAGTCACTGAGGAAAATATGTTACAATGGCTTTCACAGATTTTGCAAAATGAAAATGAAAATGCCTTTAAGTAATAGTGAGAAATAGGTAAGAGAAAAATTAAATAGCTTAGTAATTGTTGGTTTTTCAAATGAATCACCTTTGTAGAGTGTAATGCATTCAGCAGATTTCTGCCCTTGGCAATTAAATTGTGTATTTTAATATAAATGCTTTCTAACTGCAATTCACTTTAATCACTTAACATGCCCAATATTGAGTTCTTTAGACTAAGAAAAGCAGTGAGAAAAATTCTTCATGATATCCTTTTATATTTTGATATTAGTTTTCCTTTTAAGTAAATTTCTGACAATTTCCCTAGTAGAGTATTAAGTATTTATGTTTGTAGTAATATACCAATTATTTCACGTGTTTCACTTTTTAATTATACAAGAGGATAAGAGAAAGTTGTAAGGGATTTATATTTCTGAGAGACTTATTCATTGCATTTCTTAAATAATCTGAAAATATTTCATCTCAATTATTTGATACAGTATAAACCTTTTGTTTCAATTGTAGAAATGTTACTGCCCAAAAAGGGGGTTCATCTGCCCGCTGCAAAACATGCCAATAGTCAAGAGGCAAGGTGGTAGGAGAAAAAGGACTTTTTTATTACAGCTTGCTAGCAAGAGGGAAGATGGCTGACTAATGTCCAAAAGAACCATCTTAAAAGGACATAAAATCTTACAGCAGTTATATGGGCTGGTGGGTGATAGGGGAGGGAGTTAGGAATGTTGACATTCTAGTGTTACAGACTGGGAGTCACCACACCAGATCTTTTGGTTTTCATTGATGATGGCTATTAGCATAGATTCTCTGTTCAGAGGTCATCACATTCCTAAGGAACTCAAAAGAACAAAGTTATCATCTTATCACAGCTGGGAGGCACATGCACAAGCAGGTGTCATAAAATCTACAGAGTAGTTAGATCTCCTGGAGGGTGCATATCCAGCTGGGTTAGTTAGTCAAAGGTCATTCAAAGTTACAGTAGGGTTTCTTTTCTACAACATGGCTTCCCTCATGTCAACCTTACCTTAAGCCGGTATCAGAAATAGCATGCTCAGAAAAGAAAATAGTAAACAATATTAACCAGTATGGAATTGGAGTTGCGCTTAGATTCTGAAAATCCCATATACCTGTTTAAAGTGTGACTCCCAGGGATCCATGCATCTGTGTTACTATCATATCCTTCTGTTTAATCTCCTTTCTTTTTTTCCATTGCTACATGGCCCATGGTACTTAAAGCTATCCAGCTGTGCAGCATCTTCAGCTTTTAGACACAGAATTTAGAACTCCGTGTATGTGTATGTGTATGTGTGTGTATGTGTGTGTGTGTGGTGCTGATCTAAATCATCTGTGCTCTTTCATGATTAACTTTAATACTCAAAATCTCTTATTGGTGGATATCGTTTTTATAATGGTTAGTAGAAGTTGAATCATCTACTGTGTTCTGTGATGCCCAAATTTTGTTTTTAGGATTAGATAGACTATGTGCATTCAAAAATAAATGCTACGCTTTTCACTTTTTCTCTTGTTTCTATTGGAACTGGATGAGTTTATATATGAGATCCCAGTGTTCTTTATCATTTAGAAGTAACAGAAATGTGTTTCCTTTATCTTGCAGCTCTAGGGGGCCCAGTGGTTTGCCTTCAGAAGCTGGAACAAGACTGCTTGTGAAGAATAGGCTGCCAAGTTTTCAATAATAGAAACAATTGTCAAAGTAATTGTGATTTGCATTGACTTACCATGGATTAGGATTTTAATGTGCTTCATTTCATTAAAATCCTTAGAATATAGTGTTTATAATTCAATAAGAAAATACCTAAGAAGAAAATCAAATGTTTTAGAAATGACTAAAAATCATTTCATTATGACAGATGCAGAGTTTATAATGCAAAATATACATCATTTAGTCCTACGTGTACTTGAAGAAGTTGTGCCATGAGGTCCTTGAATAGCCTACTCTTACATTCATACCTACATTTTTACATGTATTTATGGTTTCAAATAATCATTTAAGAAAAACAATGAATAATAAGGTGAATCAGAGTGCTTATTAGAGGCACTAGTCATACATTGCTTTATGGTTATTTAAATTTTCTTTCATTTTCTATTATTTTAAAATTATCCTGTCAGTCAGTTAATAGACCTCCAACACAAAACAAAGAAAAACTCAACAGTAAATATATTGCAACACTATGTTAATAACCAAACATAGAAATCCTTTCCAGTGCTTTCTCTGTCACTGATTCCAAATGTTTGCATTTCACTGGTTCTGAAAGACTTCTATGAAGAAAGGGTGCCAGAACTAACTAAGTTTGGGAAGTGGAGCCTCCTTTATCCCACCCATGGAGAGTCACAAACCATAAAGCAGAGTTCTGAACAATTCTCCAGGAAAGAAAACTGTTTAGATTTGTTTATCCTAGTTGTTTGCAAGTGTACTTGACCAGAGAACAATGCTTAAAATAACCTCTCTAAATATTCCATAGATGTAGTATTCCACAGAAAACTCTTTAGGGAATGTTGTTCTGAGCTAAGCAAATACTTATCTGTATACAACCTAAATTACTTTGTAACCTTCTCTCCTTTTGAGCACAGGCAGTGAAGCTGTATCTGAATCCACTCTGTAGAGCATTTGTATGTATGGATTATCTCTCCAAAGCCCCATCCAGCCACAACACCCTATCACTACCAATACATAAGAGCTGCCTATATCCGGGGAAGAACTCAACATCTTATAGAAATGTACTGCCTAATTACATGCATGTAAACTATACATCCAGAGTCAGATGTGCACTTGTCACATCAAAGACTAATACATTTGTCTTGCCTAATTTACATATATGTAAAATATTCAAATGTATGGGCGGAGATAGTGTAACTAGCACGAGCAGTAATCTTATCTAAGACTAACGTATCAGAGTTCATGGAATATAAAGGTAAGCTTCCTTAGTTTGATGATATCTGTTTCTGCTGCAAAAAAGTATACAGTTCCTTTCCCCCAGCTAACATTACTAGTTGAACATCTTGTCAAGGACCCTGAAGACCTTGTACTGTATTCAATCCACAGTGAAGGTCTACAATGCCATCATGGAGAGAAAGTACTCACACCTGTAAGAAGAAAAATGGACCAGTGCAAAAATCCATCTAAATGCTAAGGTACTATGGCCTTCTCTCCGCACCACAAGGACATCTGTGTTTGTGTGTTACGTATAATAGTAAGACATAGTTTGGATATATTAAATAACGTATATTGGATATATTTTTTTTTAGTGTTGAGCGCTAGTTGGGGAAATTACATCATTTAAAAAGGTCTGGTAGGTTTCCATGTTATTATGTCAAAGTCAGCAGCAAGAATGTAGAGTGGTTCTCTGTTGGTGGTAGACCCCGCCCCCCAACATTGATGTACCCCTCTGAAGTTTCCTTCTTTATATTCCAGTTTAGATCACAATGAAAATAGCTAAGTATATATGAAAAATGGATAAGAAGAAGGGGATCACCTCAAATGAGTATAACTAGATCTGGGGAGAAAAGAAGGTGAACTATTCTAATAAAGGAGATAACCCATCCTCACTTTGTGAAGTCACACGCCTCAAGGTCAAAAGGCTAATTTTTAGGAAGATGAAGCTTATCCTTCTCACTCTGAATTCATTGTTTCATGCTTTCTAAAATACAAGAGCAATGGCCAAATTTTAAAAATTACTTTCTTGTACTTTGGGTTTCTTTTCTGAGGAGCCTCCAGGTGTTCTCTGAGATATACCTAGAAACATGTCAGGCCTTCCCACCTTCTGTTTTAATGTGCAAGAAGAAGGAAAAAAGAGGGAAGGGGAAAGGACAGTCTTTGAGGCCTTTTTACTCTTTCAGCTTTAAGTGTAGAGAGTGAAATCCATTTACATTCTTCAACACAAGATGTTTAGATTACACCATAAAAAGATGGAGAGGGAAGTTTCTATGACACTAAAAAAAATGCTATTTCAGCACCCTAATATCTTCCTGCTCTTCACCTTCAATCCTGGGGCAACTGCAGCAATCATGTGCAATTAATTTTCAACTCCTCACATGAGAGGTCCTGGGATCTCTGAGGGTGGGTAAACAAAAGACACATAACATAAAGGGTTTCTTGCTTTTGGGAGTACGAACTCCTTTGGCTGTGGGAATCATTTTGGGACTCTCATTGTAGATTACTCATTTTTAGGTTAGCTGCTTGGGTGAGTACCCCCTCCCCACTAGGATGCAGCCTTGGAGTTTAAGCATTTCTGGAATGAGAAGGTGGGAAATAAAGGTTAAAAAGTGAAGGATGAGGACATTGCTCTGGAGATGGAATGCGATAAAAAATTCTATTATTGTTGGTTCTTTACCATTTGAGTTCATAAAGAATGTTGTCTCGACAGCCCAGAAAGATTTAAAAAAAGTACAGAAATAATTACAGGGCAAAAATAATAATATTTATGTATGCATGTCTATTTATTTTTAAATAAAAAAGATCTATCTGATAAATGTATGAGAGGCTGACTTTTGGAAGTTCCATCAGGTATACAAGTTTGTTTACATTTACTATGAATTGGTTTTTATTTTAACGATAAAGCATAAGAAATCAATATGTGCTTTTATTTTTGAAGATTCTAAAGAGGTATTTATCAAATAGGAATTTTTTTTTTTATTTTGGGGGGATTATATAAGAATATATCCTTAACATTTATTGTTCCTCATTCTTCCTAAAGCAGAAAAAGAAATGTATCTAAATGAAATTTATGATTTCGAAACCTTCATTTGAATTGATAGCTTTTGCCTCCTCTGCACAAATTTATATTTAAATCATGCAAATAAATAGTTCTTTGCTTCCTATTTCCCATCCTTTAGAGATGATAGCAAGCTGATGTGAAATTAGTAGCTGAGGAAAGGACTAACGTTCCACCTAAGTTACACGCTACGTAAAATTGACCCTTCACCTATACTAGAGGTAATTGTAGATTTGATAAGCCACTAGCTATAAAGCAATATTAATTCATAGCCAATAGATAATATAATATATAAAAGGAAAATTTAAATACTTTGGCTTGTCTCTTTTAAGAGTTCAAAAATATATCATTTATTTGGACTAAAAGACCCAAACGAAAGCAGGATAGAGCAACTGTCGTTAAAACGTTAACTCTGTAGTACGTATTGAGAAGAGTACTGCTCAAGAGTGTTTCTCTTTCCTAAACTTTTTTGGCTCAAGATTTACAATGGTTGTTCTCTGCTCACAATTTTGCCTAACGTTTTTCCACCTCCCTGTCACAATGAGGCAAAAAGAGTTCTCTTCTTTCCATACTGCTACATTCTAAGTAGCTAAATTATGGGCATCAATGATCTTTGTTTCAAGTGACACTATTTCTTTTCCTGGTTTACTTTTTACTCAACCTGGTTTTCCTCTTAAATCTCAACAGAGTTCTATTTTCTCCAACTATTCCTTTTCTTCATCTTGTTCAATAGATAGGCACTGTTTCAGTCTAAGTCCTTAGGCTTTTCTCTCTTAACTGTTTATAATGTCTTCTATTACAAAAATAGTATTTATTAAAAAAAATCTCTTCATTAAATGAGTGTATCTACCTAGAAATAAAAAGAAGTAGGAGAGATTTGTGTGTGTGTGTGTGTGTTTTCCCTTTCTCAACTGCTCCTAAAAAAAGTAGAGCAGGCGGGAAGTAGGGTGTTGAATTATACTGAGATTTAATTAGGCTTTAAAAATATGAAAATGAAAGAGGGGATCTCTATTTGGAATTTAGGCAATTTTTAAATTTAAGAAATAGTTTTGTCCTTCCTTCTTGCACCAGTCTTTTTCTCCTAAGAACATGTGGCTTCTCTCATGTCTTTCTCCACGTTCCTTTCTAAATATTTCAAAATTCATTGGTCTCTTTGTCAACTCTGCTTCACTCGTATGTTTTTTTATAGATATCTACAACATAGCTTTAAAATTAGAATATTAGTTCAGGAAAAGGAAACCTATTAAAGAATTGTCCTAAGTAATATATATTTTAGTATAACTTCTTTACCTGTGTGAATTTATTATAAGGTTAGCAAGTAGGGATAACATTTCAGAATTTGAAATGAGTTAAGTTTGTTTGAAACTTCCATTGAGTGTGTGTGTGTGTTTGCATCTATCACTGTATAAATAGGCAATAAATGCTGATGCATCCTAGTTTCCTTTCAAAATTCTTGAATACAGATACATACCAAGCAGTGGAAACTAAAAATAATGGTCTTTTCCTTTTAAAATAAATTTTATTTATGTTTCTACATGAAACATAACTATTCTAGGAGAAATGTATATTGATGCATATGCAACATGCATTTTTTCCGTGCTCTATTTAAAACTGGAAATTTTGAATAGAGCATTAAATACGTTCCTGCTGCTCCAAGAGATAGGGACATTGAAAAGTTGAAAAGAATATTGCATTGAAATAAACAAATCAGCTGTTTGAGTTAGAGTAGGATTTCAGAGTAAGGGAGCAAGATCTTTTAGGATATACGTGGTTAAATTAAAGACACAACCTTAACTCAGTGGATAAACACAAAGAAAAATCTCTGATATCGCGTGTAATCTCTACAGTACCTCAAATTGAACACTGGGTGGCAATGTTAACCCATTTTTATTTTTATTTTATACTTTCATCAATTCAAAAGCTGAAATAGGACAAACTGAACTTTCTGGTCCTCAAGGTTATTTGTGGGTCTTAAAACACTGAGAAAAATCCTCTCTTTTAAAAGTGTTCTTGTTTCTTTGTTTTGCATACAGAAAAGAGCTCTGTAGTGTATCCCTGAAATACTGTTCTCAAACCATTAATTGATCCTAGCAAAGGGGGACATGCTATAGAGAATTAGCAGTGGATCTAGAAGAAAAAAATAAGAATTTCTAAGGAGATGGGGAAAAAAACATAATATATAGCAACATAAAAATACCTTGGAATATTTATCCTTGTGATATAACCATTGAGAGAACAACAAATCATCTCTGAATCAGAATCAGTATGGTGAGCTTCTCTTTCTGATTTTGATTGATGTTCAGAACTATATAATAGAGCAAGTCAGAATGAAAATTAAAAACACATTGATCAAAATAGTCAAAACAAAATCAGTCCTTCAACTTTATTCTAACTAAATTTCCTCCACCAATTCTTACATTCAGATACAGAGCTGGCACTGGAGAAATGTGTTGAGGGAAGTTAGACTTCAGCAACTTCCTAATTCCTTTTCAGGGCTCACCTCCAGCCTTAAACAGGAAACAGAAAGGGCCTCTGTTGCTTTGCTAGAGAGTGCTGGTAAGCTTCAGGAGATCAGTTGTTTTGGCTTTCTGGTGAATATTCACGCCAGTGGCCATCAAAAGTATTAAACGGCAATAACCCAGGAGTTCCCTGGAACCATCCTAAGGACTGACTAAAGCTCTCCAGTGGAACTCTTAACTCCGAGATACCGCCCCATGAGAATTCTAGTTAGGATTCCAACCTGGTTGTCACACAAAGGATTTGTGTTTCATAGTATTAGTAGTTTTACTTTAGACAAAGTAAGGTTGAATACTGTATCATTTCTTGGCCTAGAAATAGACTTTCAATAATTTATTTGGTTTCAGTGTGTTCTTTGCATTTATCTTTTATTATTGTAACATTTATTATCTTACTGTAGCTACCTTGTACCCTTTCAAATGGGAAGAAAAGATGACAGCCAGAAAAGAAAGGAGCTTCCAAACTTCTCTATTAGAAAAAGCAAAGAAAGAAAATTCAGCTGAGTCAGAGCTTAGTTCCTTATAGCTAACATAGATATAATTTTGAAGATAATAGAGATATAAACAATAGAAAGAGACCTTGAAATTGGTAACTTTTCTAATTATAGCCTTTGGAAAATATCAGTAATTAAGAAACCACATAAAGAAGAAGATTAGAAATAAATATGCAGACTTCCACTGCCAACCTTTCATGAAACCATCCCGCCATAAACAAGTAGAAAATAGATAAAATATGTGAATCTTCCAGGATATCTCTCCCTTATATTTACCTTACTTGCCCACTAGAGTTGATCCTTCAGTTAAATTTTAGACTCATCATTCTCATTTTTTTTTTCAAATTTGTATCCCTTATGTATACCACGTATAGTCATTGTATTATTTAGTTTTCCCTTGTTTAAACTGCATAAAGTAAGCATGGAATTGGGTATTCATTTGTCACTTATATATACATTATTTTTTTGAGTTTCTATTGATTCTGCATTTAGTTTTTCTTTAATACGTATACTCCGCAACTTTTTAGTTATTTATCTCTTGAATAGCAAAATCCACACACAAACAAAATACCGCTTGCTTTTTGATTTACTTATATCAGTCATATGGCATAATTCATGTTTTGCAAGAACTTCTTTGATATTTGCTTCAGTGAAAATGCAATTACATATCTCTTCACTGCTTTTTTGAAGGAAAAAATTTTTTTGAAGACCATTTATGAATTTAGGGTGCATCCCATTAGTTACTATTGATATCTTAAATAAGGTCAAGTTCATATACTGCAGTATCCTTTAACCTATGGCCACTTGATACATATATGTGCGTTATTGTCTCTGGAGGTGCTGAACGGGAGAGACAATGAACATGGGCACAAGAGATTCATATCGTCAACCGTGAACATGTGCTCTTGGCCCTGATGCATAACCCTTTTCTCTTTTCCTCTTTTGTGGTAAAATACAGTGAAGGAAAAATAATCATTGGATAGGAGTTGTGATAAAGACACATGAATACATGAACTTTCTATCCTCAAACTGATCTATAGCATTCTTGGCCTTGTCCCCTAGCAACATCTTTTCTCTTTGATCATAAAACACAAGCAGAGAAATATGGTCCTTGCTCTGTCTCCATAAGCTAGCTCAGCTGTTAGGGAAATATATATCAGTCTAATTAAAAGTTTTAAAATTAGAGAATCTATTAAAAATTACTTATAATCTAATCACTTAATCAGCATTTCACCATCATTTAATTGATTTTTTTTGTGTGTGTGAGGAAGATCAGCCTTGAGCTAACATCCATGCCCATCTTCCTCCACTTTACATGGGACGCCGCCACAGCACGGCTTGACAAGTGGTGTGTCGGTGCGCACCCAGGATCCAAACTGGCGAATCCCCGGCCACTGCCGCAGCGAAGCGCGTGAGCTTAACCGCTTGCACCACCGGGCTGGCCCCTTAATTGATTTTTAGTATCCTTATAGTCCAAAATCTCAGAGTCTCAAAGTATTCCTTGTCCTTTAAACAACAAGGGTATTTAAACTTTTTAATCAGTTTTATTGAGGTACAACTTAGAGTGTTTCCTCAAGTTTAAGGGCACAATTGGAAGAGTTTTAACAAATGTATACAATGATGTAATCACCAGAGAAATGATGATACGGAACGTTTCTATCAACTTGAATTTAACCAGTCTTCCATTAGTATCCTCTTTCTGTTCCAGGATCCAATACAGGTGTATTAGTTTCTCCAGTGGCCATAAGAAAATAGGATAGACTGGGTGGCTTAGATGACATTTATTTCTCATATTTCCAAAGGCTGGAAGTCCAAGAACAAGGTGCTGGCAAGTTAGGTTTCATCCTGGAGCCTCTTCTCTTGGCTTGTAGGTGGCTGCCACCTTGCCACGTGTTCTCATGACCTCTTCTTTGTGAGTGCTCAGAGAGAGAAAGCCATTTCTCTCTCTTCCTCTTGTTATAACGCCACCTATTTTATTGGTTTAGGGACCCATCCTTGTGACCTCACATAACCTTAATTATCTTCTCAAGGCTCTATCCCCAAATATGGTCATATTGGGGGCTAAGGATTCAATATTTGAATTTGGGGGCGAGGATACAATTCAGCCTATAGCACCATACAGCAGGGTATCATACTGCATTTATTTGTCATGTCTCCCCAGTCTCTCTGGTCTGTGATATTTTTCAAATTTATTTTTGATTATGGTATGGGTTAAGGGTTGATATCCTTTTGATTTTCTTCTTTTTTGTAAATGAATGTGATTTTATTTGATGTGATTTGTTGAAAAGACTATTCTTTCCCTATTGAATTACTTTGCATTCAATTGAGCATATACATGTGGGTTTATTTTTGGATTTTATATCCTGTTCCATTTACTAAATGTTTGCCCTTATGCCAAAACCACACTATCTTGATTCCAGTAGCTTTATAGAAAGTATTGGTATCAAGTATTTTAGACATCCAACTTTGTTCTTCCTTTGAAATATTGTTTTCATTATTTCATTTTCTTTGAATTTCTATTAAAATTATATCATTAATATCTACAAAATAAGATTACTTAGGTTTTAAATGTAATTGCATTGAATATATATACCAGTTAGGGCAGAATTGACATCTTAACCATATTTTTTCCAATTCCTAAACATGGTACCTCTCTCCAACAAGATATCATCTTCACTATTTCTCTATAACGTTTTGTAGTTTTTATTGTACTATTTTGCAGATATTTAAAAAATTTTCCTAAGTATTTTTGATGCATCTATACGTAGTAATTTTAATTCTAATTTTTAATTGTTCTTGATAACATACAGAAATTATATATTACCTTGTGTACTGTAACCCTACTCACTAATTCTAGTAGCTATTTTGTAGATTTATTATGGTTTTCTATGGAGAAAATCATGTTGTTTGTGAATAAAGACAATTTTATTTCCCCTTTTTTCTAACTGTATGACTTTTATTTCTTTTTGTTGCCTTACTGCACTGGCTAAGACTTCCAGTAAAGTGTTGAATAGAAGTAGGAGTGGATATCTTGGCCTTGATATCCTTGACTTAATGTTACCTGGGGATTATTCAGAAATAACCTTTATCTCAGCGAATACCTTTAAATCCCTAGTTTGCTGAAAGTACTTATAGGAAGTGTGTGTTTAACTTTGCAAAGATTTTTTTTCTGGATGTACTAAAATGATTACATGCATTTTGTTTTGTAGTCTATTATTATAGTGAGTTGCATTGTTAGATTCTCAAATTTCACGTAAACTTTTCATTCCCAGGATAAAACCCACTTGATAGTAATGTATGGTCCTTTAAATACATATTTATGAATTTGATTGCTAAGATCTTATTAAAGATTTTTGCATTTATATTCATAGTTTTCTTTTCTTGTAATACCTTTGTCTGTGTTTTGGTTTCAGGGGATTCTGGGCCTATAAAATAAGATAAAGATATTCCCTCTTCTCTTCCATATTTTGAAAGAGTTTTTATGGAATTCTTATGATTTCTCTTCTTATCAATTTGGTAAAATTTGCCACTGAAGCTGTCTTGTTCTGGAATTTTTCTTTTTTCAGTAGCAATGTTTTTTTTAAAATTTATTTATTTATTTTTTTTGTGAGGAGATCAGCCCTGTGCTAACATCTGCCAATCCTCCTCTTTTTTTGCTGAGGAAGACTGGCCCTGGGCTAACATCCGTGCCCATCTTCCTCCACTTTATATGGGACACCGCCACAGCATGGCTTGCCAAGCAGTGCGTCAGTGGGCACCCGGGATCCAAACTGGAGAACCCCAGGCCGCCGCAGTGGAACGCGGGCACTTTACCGCTTGCGCCACCGGGCCGGCCCCAGTAGCAATGATTTTAATGACAAATTCAATTTATTAAATATATAGAGAGAGTGCTTTGGCTGAACCATAGTTTCTTGAGTGTGTTTTTATTTTTTAAGAAATTTATTCCTTTGATCTACTTTAGCAAATTTATTGGAATAAAGTTATTTGTAATATTGCATTTTATCCTTTTAAAATTTGTAGGATTTGCTGTTAGTTTCTTCTCACATTCCTGACATTGTTACTGTGTGTCTTCTTGCTCTTTTTTACTGATCAGTCTGGCTAGAGGTTTATTACATTTTAAGAAATCTATTCAAATAACTAGTATTAAAAGCTGGAAAGCAGCTTAGATGATCCACTTGAGACATTTCTTCTTTTTCTTTCTAAGCACTAGTTTAGCTATATCCCATAAATTTTATGCTGTGATTAATTTCCACTCATTCAGATTAAGTGGGAAAAAATATATATATATATAAAAACATAATTATATTTTTCTTGTGATTGCTTCCCTGAAGCATGAGTTATTTAAAAGTATGTTAATTCCCAAATAATGTGGATATATTCTATGTATTTTTCTGTTTTTGGTTTTTAGTTTCATTCCTTTTTGGTCATAGAGCATAATATATATGATTCCAATAACTTTGTATTTATGGAGATTTGTTTTATCACCCAGAATATATTCTACCTTGGTGAATATTCTATATACATTTGAAAAAAATGTATATTTTTCTATTGGTAAGTGGAGCATTCAGTAAGTATCTAAAAAGACCAGTTTTTTATTAGTGTTATTCTAGTTTTTCAGAGCCTTACTTATCTTTTCTCCACTTGTTCAGCAATTATTAAAAGAAGAGCATTGAAATCTCCAACAGTAATTGTGGATTTGTATATTTCTCCTTTTGTTTCTTTCAAGGTGTTTCAGTTATTCTAAAGCTCTGTTATTGGGTGCAAATACACCTTTAGGATTGTTAAGTCTTCCTGATATTTTTATTCCTTTATTATTATGAAATATACCTCTGTATACTTGGCAATATTCCTTATTCTGTAGTCTATTTTCTCTGACATTAGAATAGCTGCTCCAGCATTTTTATGCGTACGTTAATGGTATTTTTCCATCCTTTTGCTGTTATCTGATCTTTGTCTATATATTTAAAATGGTTTTCACGTAGCTACTTATAGCTGTTTGTAGTCTTTAATCCAATTTGATGATTTACGTATTGATTAAAATCTTTAGATCGTTTACATCTAATTCAATTACCAACATCTTTAATGTCAGTTTAAATCTACCAACAATCTACCAGTGTTATTTTATTTGCCTCAGGTGTTCTTTGTTCCTTTCTTATTTTTTCCAATATTCTATTATTGTTATTATTATTAGAATTATTTTGGTATTTTACTTGACTTCTGTGATTGGATTTTAGGTACACTGCTCTATTTTATATTTTAGTTGCTTCTTTAGGATTTGTCATATACATTTTTAGCATATCACAGTCTACCTTCAAACAATACTACACTATCTCGTATATATTTTTAAAATCTTATAACCATAAACTTCCATTTCCCTGCCTATTTTGTCATTATTATCACATATACTACTTTTACTTAAATTATAAATCTCACAATATATTAATATTACTATTTTTCTTTAAACCATGCCTTATCTCTTAAAGAAATTAAGATATGAGAAAAATATGTATTATCAATAACTGTGTCTACCCTTCCAGACCTGCTTCATTCCTTTCATAGATTCACATTTCCGTCTCATATCATCTCTCTTCTGCCGAAAACATGTCTTTAACATTCTTTTGTTTTTTGGTAGTGCAGGTCTCCTGGCGATAAACTCCCAGTTTTGGTTTTTGAAGGCTATTTTACTGAGTATAAAATTTTAAATTGACTTCTTTTTCAGTGCTTTAAATGTGTCATTCCATTGCCTTTCAATCTGCATATTTTCTACTGAGAAAAGTTTTTATTCCTTTATTCATATCTTCATTTCTTGGTTGGTAATGTGTTAATCCCTCCTGCTGTCCACAATCCATTTTTTATCTTTGTCATTTATTTTTTAGTAATTTGATTATGGTGTGCCTTGTGGATTATTTCTATTTTATTCTTCAACGATCTTCTGGGACCCACAAAATTATAGTTTTTCTTAAATTTAGATAATAGTTGGCCATCATTTATTAAATTTGTTTCTTCTTTTTCTTCCTCACCCCTTTCCTTCTGAAACTCCAATGTCACATATGTTAGACAACCTCATATTTTTTCCATGGATCACTCGTGCCTTGTTCATTTTTTACCAATTCTTTTTTTTTCTCTCTGTGCTTCCTCTTGTATACTTGTTGTTTGCTGTGTCTTTACCTTTATTGAAGTTTTCTTCACCAGTGTCTAATCTGTTGTTAATCTCATCCAAAGTATATTTCATTTCAGATATTGACTTGTTAACTCTACTAGTTTTACATGTGTGTGTGTGTTTTTCTGTATCTTCTATTTTTTCCTCATATTGTTTCTATTTTCCTCTACTTTCTTCGACAGATAGAGCATTTTTATAATTGATGTTTTACTATATTTGTGGTCAAAACTGTGAAGGGAATGAGATTTTACCCCACTTGCAAGGTAACATGTTGGCCTACCACAGTTTTATGGCTGATTGCAGAAGACATGATACTTATGGGGTATAAACAATGGACAGGTTATAAAAAATGCAACTGGAGTATCAGCATTTTCACCTGGGTTCTTAAAGCCCCAATGTCCACGGAGCAATGCAAAGAGGGTTGGATGACCCCTGCACACAAAATGTGTCATGTTACAGGAGAGGAGCCCTGAGTTAGGGAACCTGAATCTTTTTTAATGGACAGTATGCATCCCTTTCCTTTGCTCCATGGAAGACATTGTCTTTATTATTCTGGAAATTGAGATGCCTGTGCTTTGCTCTGGAGGGGGATGCCTTCTGTCTTTGAAGACTATAAGAAAGCCTACTTTTTGCTCTGGAGGGAAAAAATGTCTCTATCACAAAGGCTATTCTCTTTACAAACGTCATTGAAAACATGGTCAGAAACAAAAATCATTGTACCCTATTCATAAGACATGCAGAAATGTAAGGGAATGATGGAGAAGATAATTATCTCCCCATATTATCTTTAATTCCATTTTCTTGTAATTGCTTAGACTGTACATTGATTTTTTTTTTTTTTTTGGTGAGGAAGATTAGCCCTGAGCTAACATCTGTTGCCAATCCTCCTCTTTTTGCTGAGGAAGATTGGCCCTGGGCTAACATCTGTGCCCGTTTTCATCTACTTTTTATATGTGGGACGCCTGCCACAGCATGGCTTGATGAGTGGTGCATAGGTCCGTGCCTGGGATCCAAACTTGTGAAATCCTGGGCTGCTGAAGCAGAGCGCGCGAACTTAATCAGTACGCCACTGGGCCGGTCCTTGTATATTGATTTTTCTTCTATCTATGGGTCCTATTTTCCTGATTTCTTGAATGTCAGATAATTTATTGGATGTCAGATATTGTTTATTTAACCATAGGATGCTTGATTTTGTTGCATTTTTAAAAGAAGTGCTGGACTTTGTTTAGGCACACAGTTAAGTTTCTTGGAATCAATTTGACCCATTAAAGACTCACTTATAAGCTTTGTTAGGCCAGCTCCAGAGCAGGCTTTCCTCTAGGTCTAGTTTAGCCAAACTACTGAGGCTATACTTTCCTAAAGATTCTTCCCAATGTCCTATGTATTAAGAGAGCTTTCCATTCCAACTGATGAGAACATGAGCTCTGCTTTGTTTGAACTCTGGGAATTGTTCAGACTACTGCTTTTTGATGGTTATTTCCTGGACTTAGGTAAGTTTCCTGTCATGCATGCACAGATTAGAACACAGCCAAAGGCTCAAGGGGACCCTTTGAAGACTTTGGGAGCTATTTTTTGGATAGCTGTTCCTCTCCAGTACTTTGCCCCACAAATTCTAACTGCCTTCACCTCCCTGAACTCTGATCTCTGTCTCCTTAATGCAGGCTTTGTTTGGTCTTTTTTCTCTGTGTGTTGACCTGGAAAACTGCCTGCAGGCAGCAAGCTGATGCAATTTTCGAGCTCACCTCATTTGTTTTTTTCCTCTGCATGACCACAGCCCTTTGCTGTCTATTTTCAGTGTATGAAAACTTTTGTTTCATGTATTTTAGTTAGTTTTCTAGTTGTGTAAGGGAAGAAGGTAAGTCTGCTCCCTGTTACCAGATCATGCCCTGAAGCAAAATAATCAGATTTTCCTTGTCTTTCATTTTTTAGTTAACAACCATATTTTGGAACAAGGTGACTTTCATTCCAGCATCTATTTGCAAGCCTTTAAATTTAAATTTTTAGTATGGCTTACTCTGACTTAAAAAGTAAATCCATGGACATAGTAATCTATAAAATATGGAATGCAGCTATTTCTAGATGGAGGTGATATTTATTATTCTTTTCCAAGTTTCATTGAGGTATAAATGACAAATAAAATTGTATGATATTTAAAGTGTACAACATGATGATTTGACATATATATACATTGTGAAAGAATTCCCCCATCAAGGTAAATAACATAAGCATCACTTCATACATTTACTTTTTTTTTTTTTGGTGTGAATATTTAAGTTCTAATCTCTTAGCAAATTTCAATTGTACAATACAGTGTTATCAACTATAGTCTCCATGTTATACATTAGATCCTCAGAACTTATTCATCTTATAACTAAAAGTTTGTACTCTTTTTCCAACCTCTCCCTACTTCCCCCACCCCCTGACCCCTGGAAACTACTTTTGTACTGTTTCTATGAGTTTGACTTTTTTTTAGATTCTACATATAAGTTATACCGTGCAGTATTTGTCTTCCTCTATTTAGCTTATTTCACTTAGCATAAGGTCATATTTAAAATATACAACGACAACCAGAAAAGCAAGGATTTTGAATAGTTAGAACAATAACAACCATAAACAAAAAATATGGTCATGCTGTTATGTACCCAGAAACAATATTTTTAGTACACATACACACATGCATATTTTTCATTGCTGAATTATTTTCTACATTAGAAGTAGAACATATAATGCGCTAGTATATTTATTCTAATTGCATTTTAACATGCTACGATTTAACTCATTTTTGCTTGTATATCAAACACAATATTGATTTGCAAAAACTATCAACTCACTTTTTCATTGCTTGAAAAGTCATTTTCCTGGTTCTTTACTCACTAAAAATGCTATTGTTTCTGTGTTTTTATATTGTGTTTTAGAAGTTACAAGACCTGAGATTGTCAGAGATCCTACGGCTCTAAATTTCAACAACTTAAGAGTAATTATGACTTTCAAGATAAAACAAATATGATTCAGTCAGCACATAAAGCATTTTTTTTCCATTGAAGAATTCAATGAATCCTACGAAATAAAAGCAATTTGAGAAGTTGTTTCTCTGAGAAGCAATATTCATAATTCTCAATAGTCCACTGGACAAGGAAGGATTGACTGTATGAATAAATTGTAAGATGCATAGTGAGCAACTTTCACAGATTTAACTCAAATTCGTGGAACAATCCACGGGAAAATATTAAATATCAATCAGTGGAAGGATTTTACATACCTAACTTAATGAAATATATGATCAGTCTCTAAAAAACATCATTGACTAAAATAAAGTTTAATAGAAAAGTTTTTTGGTTACAAAACTAAACTTTAGGCCTCTATACCATATTTTTGTTTTAATAAGATTAAATTTATTTTGTTGGATATCAACCAAAGATGATTATTAAAATCTATACCTCCTTTAAGGATGCTGTCCAAGGTATAACAATGGCTAATAAACCAATTAATATAGTGATTTATTTTTCTTAATAACTTTGGCTCAAAAGCAGTAAGATCTTGAAAATAATAAACTGAAATGATTAAATTCTTTATGTTAAATCCTTAATGTTCTGCCACAATTGGAAGAGATAAAAGCTAAGGTTTTAGCCAACAACCACTTCTTCAAAGAAGCATTGAAATGCTGTCATACTGTATTCTTTGCAAAGGAAATATTAACAATAACAGTATCACGCACTGCAATGGAGTCCTAATATTGCAACAGACATGTTTGATAAAGTATAGCTGAGAGAATTATTTGCATTGAGGTTCTTATTACCTATTAATGTATATTAGTCAATATGGAAAATGCTAAGAATGCACATAAGCTCTGGAATGACAAGGGCTAAAGATATTTCTATTTTAAGGTGAAATAAAAAATAGGTTTTTCAGCAAACTTTGTTTACTTACGTGTTTTTCTTCTTTCTCACTTTCATGTGTGTTTCTGTGTGCAGCTACTTTAGTGGCAACAGTTTAGCTATAGCTGTTTCTCGCTTAAAATGAAGATAATATTCATACCAATATCAAATAGAACTGTGATTTCATAATAGCTAAATTTGTAAAGAATAAAAGTGTTTCCTAATCAGCAAAATAATAAAATATATCGGTCAACATAAAACAAAATGACCTACTTATGAAATGATGTTTACTATTTCCATACAGAAGCATGCCATCTCCATGAGTTCACAGTTTTGTGTAAGTGGATGTCAGGATTTATGGGATAAAGAAGTGAATGTCACCAGATTAAGGCCTATCGGCTGGCTTCCGAAAGGTCAACAGGGCATCATTTCCTTGGTGATTTTACCACAGTCAAGAACATACATCTAAGACTAAAAGGCTCAAAACATCATTTCATTAGGATACATGGAATGCATCCATCTCTCCAGAGTCATCTTAATTTAATGGCACTCACAAAACTGATTCATAAAATCAGAATTGCTTTTTGGCAATTTAGTCATTTCAGCTATAATCCAATTTATGCATCCTTAAAAAATCTACACAGCATTGACAAAAACAATGGATAGTTTGTACCGGTGGAGCTAACTTGCGCAGCCTGAGCAGGCAATCCTGCTTGGGTGGAGATTGTCATAACAGTTAAAATGAACAACAACAAAAATATAAGGTGGAAATGCTTATATCACAGTCGTTACTGCATTGCTGGTAGATATCAAGACCATGAGGAGGAAAGAGAAGTTATTTGTCTGTGGGATTGCCATTAGGAGGGAGAGAGTTGTGGGCCAGAGTCTCAGAGACTGATAAGGCTGAAGCTGGCTCTACTCAAGAGCTGATGCTTGGCCTCAATTTTCTTAAAAACAGGTTAAGGAACTCCCACTGCCAGTGCCAGCAGCCAAGTTTAGGTTTGTGTTTTGTTTTTGTTGTCCTCCCTCCCACTTTCAATATTCTGGCTTCCCTTGCTTAGGAAAAATATCACATATGAACTAACACAACTACATATCATACTGACATCTTTTTCCATTTATGAACCATACATATTGTGTTAACATGCAAATGTTGTGAAAGAAAAGACTGAAAAAAAAAATATATAACCTCAAGCTGGTAGGAATTTTCTCATTGGCAAGGCCAGCGCAATTCCATATCCTTTAGAAAATAAAAACTAAATAAGTAAAATTAAGCTTGGTGAGTTACAAGAAGAAGAAGGAGAGACATATGTAAAATTCGAATGTCTTTTCATGGCATCAAGCTAAAATAATGCTTTGTTATCTACAGTAGGCATTTCTTGCCGAGGGGGAATTATATACAATTTCATTGGTTAAAACCTCATTGTGAAGTTTTGTATGGGTACTTTTTTTTAAGCTTTCCCCTATGACACCTCTTTCTATGATTCCACGACTCAAGAGCACCTGATTATGTTGATGCATTATTCTTATTATATCTCAATATCACTACCCTAGTTACCATCGAGGTCTACTTACCTGAACATAATTATATTGTTTAGTTGAATTTGAGTTTTTATTTAAGCTTTTATACATTGTGTTGACAGAAAGTTTACCTTTACTTATTTACTTTTTTTGGTGAGGAAGATTGGCCCCAAGCTAACATCTGTTGCCAATCCTCCTCTTTTTGCTTGAGGAAGATTGTCCCTGAGCTAACATCTGTGCCAACCTTCTTCTACTTTGAATGTGGGACACTGTCACAGCATGGCTTGATGGGTGGTACATAGGTCCACGCCCGGGATCTTAACCCACGAGCCCTGGGCCACCGAAGTGGAGCGCGTAAACCCAACAACGACGCCACCGGGCCAGCCCCCAGAAAGTTTAACTCTAGATCAAGGTTCATTATCATTGATTGACATTTTGGGCTGGATAATTTCTTATTGTGAGGACTGTCCCGTACATTATAAAATATTTAGCCACATCCCTGACCTCTACCTACTAGATTTCAGATAATGCATATAAGATTCCAGTAGCATCTCTTTCCAGTTGTGATGATGAAAAAATGTCTCCAGACATTGCTAAAATCTCCTGGGGGTCAAAAACACCACTAGTTGAGACAATGCCCTAAATGGCAATATTAATGGTGAAATAGTGAAGTAGAAGCTGTTTTTAACTCCTGCTTTCCTCCCAAGAGAATACCTCCTCCATCTACCCTAATAGTATCCAGGAATAGGAAGGACTAGAGAGCAGAGACTTTACCCTCTTCCAATGCCTTCCAACATCTTATAAAGGAAGGAAGAAGTTTAAAAACTAATTGACGTAAGTATGGGTTAGTGATTTCTTTTTTTTAAATTTTCACGGCTGCGTCCTTAGAACGTGAGTTATCACTTCTGTTTTCAAGATTTAGTTACAGTGATGTACATGTATTTATAGGTTTTCTGTTCCTCTTTTAGAATATAATTTGGCTAGTGCTTACCTACAATAATACCATCAAAGAGAATTTATTTTGCAATATTAAAAAAATAGATATTGTGAGATGGAAATCAGACATTCACAAAGATCAACTTTCACAAAATATTGTAATCCAATATATTATTTTTCTGCTAGATGTAATATAACTCTCACAAAAAGATAATACAGCTGAACATTATCTCATCTTGAAGAAGCTAAATACATATTAAAATAGTAAATGTTATGTACTTTCATAAAGAATACTGTTCAACAGTGTTTAAATCCATATTTTTCAATGTCATTTGAAGTATGAAATTTTTGGTGGATAATCTTTATCATTCAAAACTGATAATAAATATTTTTTAAAATGTTTCCTATTTCCAAGTGAATACTTTATTTTGCTCTATTTTGTGTAAGAGGAGACAATGTTTGTACTTGAAGCAAAACAGACATGAAGGTAGAACTTTGTAGAGTGCAATTCATTTACAAGGAGAGTCTTTTTAGACTCTAATTAGTTTACAAGATTTGTTTCACCACGTTCCACTTGTGACACACAAACATGTTGCTCTTGACATAGGGGTTCCAAATTATTAGCTGGTTTTCTTTTGCTGATGTTATTTTTTTTAATCTTTCTCCACTTCAAATTCTCTATCTACGAAGTGAATATAAAAAGAACTTCTTTTTTTTTCTTTCAAGCTTTTTATTTATTTTGAGGAAGATTGGCCCTGAGCTATCATCTGTTGTCAATCTTTCTCTTTTTTTTTTTCTTTTTTCTCCCCAAAGCCCCAGTACATAGTTATATATCCTAGTTGTAAGTCCTTCTAGTTCTTCTATGTGAGACGCCACCTCAGCATGGCTCGACGAGCAGTGAGTAGGTCTGCACCCAGGATCCAAACCGGCGAACCCCAGGCGGCTGAAGGGGAATGAGAAAACTTAAGTGCTACGCCACCAGGCCAGCCCCAAAAGAACTTCCTTACATGCGTGTATGGATGACTCAGGGTTTACCTAATCCAGAGTGGATGTTTGGCATTTTCTATTGGGAGGTAGAGAAAAATAATGAATCTTATAGTCAAATAGACTAGTCAAATCAATGTCTGCTGATTACTCTGTGTGTGTATGTGTGTGTGTGTGTGTGTGTATGCTGTGCGTGTCTAAGGAAAAATCACTTGTCCACTTTAATATTATTCACTTCATCCTTTGAAACAGGCGTATAATGATCCTGCAGATGTGTTATAAGGAAATATTTCAGATAATATGTATAAGATTACTAACATACGTCTCATTCTTTCCCCGTTTCTTTTCCTCTCTCATTCTACTAATGTATATTGAGTACCTAATATGTGCTCAGTATTGGTGAGAATACTTGGGTCAGTCAGTAAACAGAGAAGAGACCTCTGTCCCTGTGGATCTTATATAACTCTGTGTGTCGGCATCTGGCCCTGATAAAGTGACTAAAACAAGGGAGTACATCTTCATGAGAAAACTAACAACCCAATTAAAAAATGGGCAAAAGACCTGAACAGACATTTCTCCAAAGAAGATTTACAGATGGCCAACAGACACATGAAAAGATGATCAAAATCATTAACTATCAGGGAAATGCGAATCAAAACTACAATGAGATATCACCTCACACCCATCAGAATGGCTATAATTAACAAGACAGGAAACAACATGTGTTGGAGAGGATGTGGAGAGAAGGGAACTCTCATACACTGCTGGTGGGAGTGCAAACTGGTGCAGCCACTATGGAAAACAGTATGGAGATTCCTCAAAAAATCAAGGATAGAACTACCATATGATCCAGTTATTCCACTGTTGGGTATTTATCCAAAGAACTTGAAAACACCAATGCGTAAAGATAATGCACCCCTGTGTTCATTGCAGCGTTATTCACAATAGCCAAGACATGGAAGCAACTTAAGTGCCCATCAAGGGACGAATGGATAAAGAAGCTGTGGTATATATACACAATGGAATACTACTCAGCCATAAGAAACGATGAAATCCAGCCATTAGTGACAACATGGATGGACATTGAGGGTATTATGCAAAGTGAAATAAGTCAGAGGGAGAAGGTCAAATATTGTATGATTTCCTTCATTAAGTAGTAGATAATAACAACAATAAACAAACACATAGAGACAGAGATTGGATTGGTGGTTACCAGAGGGGAAGGGCAGGAGGGCGAAAGGGATAATTTGGCACATGTGTGTGGTGATGGGTTGTAATTAGTATTTGGGTGGTGAACATGATGTAATCTGTGCAGAAATAGAAGTATAATGATGTACACCTGAAATTTATACAATGTTATAAACCAATGTTACTGCAATAAACAAAAAATTAAAAAAAAAAATAAAAAAGATTGAGCCTAGCAGCCAGGTTTTGAGAGAGTTAGATGTACAGAGAGGGAACTATCTTTCTTGATGGGCAGAGCATGCTTTATATTTGCTGTAGGAGTAAAAATATATAAATTAGCTAACATTTATGAATGTCATTTTCTTCACCTCTAAAATTAGAGTAACAATATCTATTTTGGAAGTTGTGCTGGCACCTCAAGTAATAGATTTATGGTATTCAGCACAGAGCCAGCATTTAAAGAAATATTCATTTCCCTTTAACACATAGTTCTCAAACTTCAGCATGTAATCACCTGAGGGCCACTTACAACACAGATTTCTGGGCTCCACCTCTAGCATTTCTGATCCAGTAGATCCTGGGTGGGAACTGAGAACTGGCATTTCTGACAAAATTCCAGGTGAGCTAATGTTCCTGGTACCACACTTTGAGAACTATTGCCCTAGAGAAGCACTGTTAAAGGCAACTTGTGTCATCTATACAGAGCAGATTCAAATCTGAATTGGTATTCTCAAAACTTAAAAGAACAAACAAATAAACAAATAAAATACTTCTTGTAGTATTTTCTACATAATTTTCATTTTAATGTATTGGTTGCACCTTGTGTCCTGGGATCTGCTTAGTGGTAAAATTAATACATCACTTTATTTACGTATTCAGAAAGGCCTACATCTTTCTAATTCTAGTGGTCTTTCTGTTAACATTTAGGATAATATAAAATCGGAAACAAAAGTAGTAAATAAAATTATATATAAATTAGAAATTTTATAGCTATGCTTTATTTTGCACTTTACAATGTTTACCGTTTCTATTTCTTCTTATAATTATCTTTTAAAATCTCTGTCTCCTTTGCCAGCTTCACTAGTAAAAGAGTGTTTTATAATTTAGTTACAATTTTTATTTGAAGCTATAATGAAGTTAACATACTTTAGAATTAAGACTGGGTTACAGGAAAGCCAAATACTAATTACATATAAAGTACGTTTCCCTTTTCTTTTCAGTTTTGCTGAGTGAGGAAGAAGACAGCAAATACTCTGTCCTGGGACATCTCCCAGTATGTTGCCATCTTAGGAATTTTCCAACCTTTTGGTTAGGGCTAATCCAATTCTGCTTAGAATCTTTTAAGTCGTGTGATAATCTAAAGGAATATCCCATTGATATGTGTCGTCTGCAATTCTTATAATATGATTAAACTATGTAGGATGCCAATGTTTTCTTTTAGAAAATCTTTAATTCACTTAAGTACTTTTAAAAAACAAGAACATATTCAAATAGATACATACACACAGTCATGTTAGAGTTGGGATTCAATTTTAGCCCTGTGATTTTTGAAAATGTATTTGATTCCACTCCAGAGCGAATACAAAATTTCTATCTTTCCTAGAAAATTAGTTTTCCATTATTGCTCCAACATTTGCTTTCATACATATAAATCTGCAAGAAAAATAATTATTATCAAGTCCAATTCAGAGCTCCATAACCAGAAGATCGCTAGCTAGCAAAGGGCACTTTTAGTAATGGGGAAATTAAACCAGTACTCCATCCTCTTATTTAGCTCTGTCTGTGTTCTATGTGACTGAGAGGAAAGTAACTCTAAAGATTTCTCCTACTTAAAAAAAATAAGAGGATTGTAGTCAAGTCAAAATAACTTCCAGTGAAGGAAAAAAATTAGATGAGTTAACATATACCTTTCATTGCTTCCTTATTGTTGAATTCTGGACAGATCCTCTTTTCTGCTGTGAAATTGGAGTTTCATATAAGAGTAGTGGTCAGCTCCCTTGTCTTACTCAATACAAAAGATTCATATAATTAACATATGATCACCATATTCAATGTTAATTTTACCATAAGTACTCTCCCTTTCTCAGGAAAGAATAATGGAATGCACCTGTTTAATATAATATTTCAATAATAGACGTTCAATCCATTTGTTCTTAAAATAGAGTAAAAATACAACTAGCAAAATTTTCTCTTATAAATGCAATGCAAAGCCATAAATATAAATTTTTAAATGCCTGTTCTGAGTTTTCTGAAACATTTCTGATATCTGCCAGGACTTGGTTGAGAGATTTGCTTTGATTCTGAAAATAAATAAATAAACTCAAATAAAATAATAACAATAAAAATAAAAACAGTCCACAAGAATAAGACTGAGAGCCTGAAAGAGTGCTATAATTTTAAGAGAGTTATATTTCAAGCTTTTGGGCTAAGAATAATTACAACCTGGCTGATATTCAGGGTCTTTAAAGGATGTTGCTATAGGGTATGCCTTTGTGTCTTTGTGTTACAAGACGGAGAACAGGCTTTGCTTCCAAAGTCCTCTTACATTTAATTAGCATCTGCCTCTTCTTGAGTGGCCCTCAGAAGGTTTACTAGGCTGGTCACTTCTTGAATACTAACCCAATGTTGACAACTCCTTTGAAATGAAACGTAAGCTATGCTTTTCATGTTTTGTTATCTATTTGTTGACTTAGTGCTCATAATTTTAAAGGAAATAGTTCGAATGTTAATTCATTCTTGACAATGAAAATTAGGGGTCATGTAACATTTTTGAATATTCATGCAGATGTGATATGATATGTTTGACATTTGAAATATAATGTAAAGTTGCGGGGGGGTGGACGGGAAGAAGCATTATAAACTCAAAATTTTCCAGGGATTTAAGCAGTTAGAACTTTGAAATAACTATATTACATTTTCATTTGTCCTCAAATTTTATGAGAAAAATATAGAGGGCATGTAAAAATCATAGAAAATTCCAGGGTTTATATAAAGTCACTGAGGATCTAATTTAACTCCTGCACCTACATCTAGAGTTCCATATAGTCATTGATTTTCTCCAAAACTTGTCCTGTAGTTTATTGCCTTCATTTATTCACAGCATTTTTTCTGCAATAGCTAAACCCTGTCATTTCTACCTACTAAAATCCTATTTATCTGTCAAGCTTCAGCTAACATGTCACCTGCATAGAAGCATTTTGCAATCGCCATCCCCCAGTAGTCAGCAGGGATTGTTCCCTTCTCTAAACTCACGTAGTATTTTTATGCCACTCATACAACAGATTACCATGCATTACAGTTATTTGCAACCCATAAAGATTGTACGCTTCTTGAGGATAGATATTATTCATTTTTCAGTCCCCAGAGTACACTGAATAGCTTTAGGTAACCTATAAATAGTTGGTAAATAAGTATAGGGAAGAGTATGAGGCATTTCATGTCTCCCACACAATTCAAGAAAGAATACATTTCACTCATTTATTAAATATTTATTAAGTGATAAGGGTATTTTATAATTTCTTTATCTATCTTCAACCACTTAATTCTCTTTGTGATGGATTGATTGCACTGATGGCTCTAATTCTTCACCCATCCCTGCATCCTGAACCTTATCAGTCATATGACTTTGCAGCTCCTGTAATCAAGAGGATGATTGGGCGACTTGAATCTACTCCACATGTCTATCATCTCTCATCAGGTACTTAGGCATGCCTTAGCCTAGACAAGCCTAGAAAAGCTTATAGCGAATGATCTACACCCTGACATGTCAGGAGCCCAGCCAAGATCAACAAAGCCGTCAATGGACAACCATTCTAGATGTGTTTGAAGTAAGTACTTCTTAATGTTTACCACTGTTTTACTCTGATGCTTTTCTGAAAGCTCTTGCAATCAGCTACAGGCTTGGGTGTTTTGTGAAAAAGTACTATGTCATGTACTTTTGGGTACAGGCTTCTATGCATCATCTATAAGTTAAGGAATCACAATTTTGAAACCATACTTGTAGACTGAGGTAGGATTTCGAGAATACGTATCTAGCAGCAAATGTGTTCATGAGACTGCTAAACCAAGATGGAGCAAAATTAGAATTAATCACATAGGACTGAATGAACTGATTGTGGATTTTGTTTGAAATGTTGTTGGTCTTTTAATGTTATATTTTTTGAATATATAAGGAAGCATTTTCTCTTTTCCCTTAAGCTACCTATAAATTATAACAATGAGTAGACTGTGTTATTGTACACAGAAATTAAGCACTTGTAAATCATATATTTTTCTTCCTGCCTGATCTCTCCAGAATTTGGGAACCCTTATTAAGTTTTCTTAAGTGGCAATATGCTTGTTTGCATAGGTTCAGAATGAATCTGTTCTCCTTATTACTAAGACTTAATTAAAAACATTAGATAGGTAACCAAGGCCTTGTCTGGAATGTCGTATTTGAGAATGATGCTCATTTAATAGATATGACTAGACATTTTTAAGGAACTAAGCTTGACTTCATAGAGTTGATGCTTACAAAGCTCTTTTGGGAAAACTGAACTGGGATCTGATTTACAGCATTTGTGTACTTTTGTGTTCCCAGTCTTACGAATGAGTAAGGAAGGTCACTTCCTGGTAGCCCCAGGATTCTTCATATATTTTGAGGACCTCAAGAAGAGAGGAATTCACCCAAATTTATAGGAAATAGAGGTAAAATGTTGTGGTGAGTACTTGGCTTGGCTTCCTAGCCTCAGGAGGCTTTTAAAAGTGCAATCTGAGATCCCTTATAAAAACCTCCAGCACAGAAAACTGAAGAAGGCCAATATGGTAAGCTACCATTCTTGCTACACCTATGCAAATAACCAGGTCAAATCTGAAATGACTGGTCTCATTTCATGATGAAGAATACAATTTATTTGAAATTATTTTTTATAAAAATGTGGGGTAGTGACTATAGAAAGAAATTTCATGTTTCAATGGAAAACCATGCATAATCTAAAACACACCCTTTTTGGGGTAGAAAGTTTTGGGATCGTTCAGCAAATTAGACTGGATCCTGTTACCTTGTCCAAATTATTGATGCCAGCTCAACACAAGGTTGACATAAGGGAAACCATATTGTAACTTTGAATGACTTCTGACTAACCCAGCTAGATTTGTACCCTCCAGGAGATCTAACTGCTCTGTAGATTTTATGACCCCTACTTGTGTACGTACGTCTCAGAGACAAGACAATAACTTTGTTCTTTTGAGTTCCTTAGGAATCTGATGAATCCCGGACAGACAGTCTATCTGGTGTCGCTACTTTCAGTCTACAACACCAGAGGGTCAACATACCTAACCTCCTCACCTATAACCCACTGGCCTATATAATTGCTTCGAAATTCTGTGCCCCTCTTAAGATTGTTCTTTAGGACACTAGTCCCCCCATCTTCCAATTTGCTAGCCTATCACTTAATAAATGCCCTTTCTCTGCAACCATCTCACCTCATGACGATTGACTTTTGTCTTGCAGGGAGCAAATCATGCCCTCTGTGCGGTAACGTTATCAATCAAATTTTCAGTTATTCCAGTTTCCTACAGTATGTAACCACATACCCCCAAATAGATATTTCCAATTTTTCCTGATTGGCATCACCAAGAATTAAAATTCAACTGCCCAGATCACTATTAGGACTGGAGGTTGCCTTGCAGGTAGCCTCTCTTCCAGGATCTGAAGAAGCCCTGGAAGCTAAAGCCCAACTACTTGATATGAGTCTTGAAAGACTCATCACCCAGTGGACCAGGTATGGGCTAGATTTCTTCCTGGGTAAGCCCTTATCTTGGCCACTAAGGAAGTCCTGCAAAATGCTTGAGTAATGTATGCCCTTATACAAGACATAACTAATAAATTTCTGATATTAATGGAATGATATAAAAAGATATTCATTTAATATATTTTTATAATAGCATTTTTTCAGAACTAGAAATCCTTTTTTTTAATTTCAGCTGACTGTTAATAATCAATAGGACTCTTCATGATTTTTCTTAAATCTTCAAATATGTGCTCATTTTACAATCTCATTATATTTCACATCAGCTCTAAAAAACTTGTGGCTTTAAGAAACTTGTGGCTCAAAAGGAGTAAGAAGGCAGAATAAAGAGTGATTTCAGGATGTAAACCAACGTCTTCATGGGCAGATTGCCTGACAGGCTGAAGTAATTAACTTCTGATCTACCATGCTGGCTTGTAGATTGCAGTTTTAAATGACTTCAATTATTATGCTGATTTGGCAGTTTTTCTTAAATTGGAGTCTGATTTCCAGACTTTGGTTGCAGAATTTGCTTATTGCCAGGATAACCTGATTAGAAATTTCTTTCTGCAAGAGGTGGTAAATGAGCCCCAGTTTGACCATTCACTCCAGTCAAGTCAGGAAGAATTATGGACTTCCCAAAGGGAAAAGTAAGTGATTACATCAACATAGCAGGAATAGGGAATATATATATTTTATTTACCATTTTTTTAAAAAAATAATCTGAATTGGGAATTCTATGAACATCTACAATATGGGATTCATAAAGTTATAATAACTTGCTGAATAGAAAGGCCAAGCAGTTAAAACCCAAGTATTAACTTTATTAATTTAAAATATTTGACTGTTTGGAAATTTATACTTCTATTGCTAGTAAAAGAATTACTATATATTTAATATTAATTCTACCATTTTGAAAAACATAAGTTATCAAAAGGCTGTTTAAAGAGAGCCAATATCACAGACTTCTCCCAATGGGACTACATTCTAGTCAGTTATTATAATGGTTGATTTGGATAAAAGTGAAAGTTTGTTCAAAATTTCTCAAATAGATGTTTCAGAAAGCATATGTATGTGTCTATCCATCAATCATGTGGCAAAAATAAGTGATTAATTACATAATTTTTTAAAGGACAGAATACTATCTAGATAGATTTTCATGATTATCAAATAGATACAAACATTTTGCTGTTATACATTCTTCTGTACAACTTGAGAACAATATGGCTTTCAGCCTTGTCTACATGACACAAATACATCACTTCTGGGAATAGCAGGTCAATTTCTATAATAAAGTTATAGATGTGATTTCTTATTTCTTAAAGAAGAAAAATAACTTTCCAGCAAAAAAAACTTGAGAGATGAATAGAGTATCAGTTAGCAGAATAAGCTCCAAAGAGAGGAAGAACTAAATTTAAATCTTATCTTTGTCACTTATTTGCTTGCTTTATGATTTGAACACATTGTTTATCCTCTGTAACTCCCATTTTCCTCATCAAAAAAATTGAGATACTTATGTTTAATTTGTAAAATTAGTATAAGGAAAATGTATACTAATGCAGTATTTCCCAGACTTCTATCATTTACATGCCATTCTCATAAATTGTGTGTTTTCTTCATACCAACCTCTATTAATTATCAATTTTTAAAAGTTTACTCATATAATCAAATATACATAATTACAAAATTTTTCTATCAAATTAATCAAGGAAAATGCACTACTATTACCATAAATGCAAGGCAAACATAAAAATTCACAAAAATAAAAAGCAATAATATATGTTACATTTAGGCTTCTCCTAATGAAGACCCAGATCAAGAGACTTACACACTCTTTATAAAATAACAATAATAATAAAAGGAAATTAGCAAGTTTTAGAATTTGCCATTGACAGCTGAATCAAAAGACATCCAATACGATGAAAAATAGAATATCTTTTCACTATGCAATCCTTATTAGAGTTTATAAATAAAAACACTTCTCGACTTGATCAGCGAGCCCAGCGAAACTCCAAACATTGCAAAAGGTGGAGGAAGAGAAAATTGCTGACTAATATCTCTTGTGAGCATATATGTTAAAATTCTTCACAAAATATTAGAAAGTTGAATCCTATTTAGAAGTGATAATACAACTCGAAAAAGTGCGATGTGTGCGAGGGATGCAAGATTTATGTAAGATTTGAAAATAAATTAATATAATTCACTATATTAATAGATTAAAAGACAAAGATCTTGTGATTTTCCCAAAGGTGCAGAAAAAGACCCAATATAGTACACCACCACCCATTAATTATATAAACTCTCACAAAACTAGGAAGAGAAGATAATTTAACCTGGCAAAGAGCATCTGTGAAAATACCTACAGGTAACATTTTATTTAATGATGAAATAATGAGTTTTTCCCCTAAAAACAACTATTATAGCAACTGTTAGAACTTAGATGTGAATTTAGGAAGATTGCAGGACAAAAGGCCAACCTACAAAAAAATCAATTGCGTTTTTATATTCTAGCAAGAAGCAATTATAAAATAAAATTTTTAAAAGATACTGTTTAGAGACTTCTGCTTCTGACCAAATGGTATAAAAATTTATACTGCCGTCTGAAACAAACAAACAAAAACAGATAAAATATGTGAAACAACATTTTTCAAGACACTGAACATCAGACAGTGAAAGATAATGATCTCTGATAGATAGAAAACAAATGGTATGAGTTCTTTTATTGCCAAAACTTACTGCCTCAAGAGAGTTTCCAGAAACAGAGTTTCTCTGTGGTGCAGAGAAAGATAATTCAGATGAAGTCCATTGAGCTTCCTGAGTTGAGGAGATAGCCTGAATATTCAAGGACAGCAAGACGATATGAGTTCACTGGACAACATACCAGAGATGAGAGGCTTACATAGAGAGAGAATTCTGGAAATCTGTGATGGGTTCTTTTTAGGTATTCAGCAAAACGCTGTCCAGAACGCATAGAACAAAGTAACTTCCTGATACATGGAAGGAATGTCCAGTGTATACGAGAGAGAACAGTACTTAGTCTTCCTATAAGAGTAGGCATAGTGCCTGTTCCCACCAACCAGACAGGAAAAAGTCCCTTCTGCGGTATGTTATTGTACCTAATACATTGTGGTAGGAGACTACACAGGGGTATGATTACCAGGATGTAGGAATCATTGGGGTTTATTTCCAGTCTAGCTGTCATAGTCTGCGCTCTGGCCCCAAGAATTAATGTACCTATTACCTGCAAAATATATGCACACCTTCCCAAGGCTCACAAAATCTCATCGCATTAAAATGTCACCTCAAAATCCAGAATCTCATCATCTAAATTAGGTCTAAGTCTGGATTAAGCTCCTTGGATTTAGTTCCTTTAGCACAGCTCCTCAACTATAATTTCTTTTAACCTGTGAAATTTAAGTTATTTGACCCTCATCCACCAGATACACAATGGTGGGATATGTGTAGGAAAGGAAATCCAGTATAGATGTACATGTCTAAAAGAGGGTAGAATGGGAGACACAAAGTAGAACCTCATCCACATCAATTCTGAAATCCAGCCAGGCAAATGTTGGAAGTTCCTTGATTCGTTCTCAAAGCCTGGGAAAAATTCTCCATGGCTCTCAGCTCTGCCGTCTGGGCTCTCGTTTCCACCTTCTCGGTCATTCTTCCTTTTACATGAAAGGTAGCACATTTTTGTGGCTAAGCAGTTTTCTTAGCCTGCTTCCTAACAGTAGAATGGGGGGAGGAGTGGTATAAAGTCCACTTTTCCCTGTGTTTGGTCTCTGTCCCTCTCAGTTCAAGATGACAGTGTTTCTTCATATATAAATCTTTTAAAATCTTTGTGAGTTATCCATGAATCATATTGGAGTCCACTCAATTTAACAAAAGTTGCACCAACAAATCTCTGCAAGGTAAGATATGCTTAACCTTGGATGGGCCTCTGCTGAGACACCACACCCTTAATCTTCCTAAGATTGATTGAGAAGATATGGGAAACACACTCAATGTTTTTGGAGAAATGTTTTTTAACTATGGCACTCTGAGATACCAATGTTGATGTTTCTGAGGTGTGAACAAAATATTTTACAGTCACACCTTAGGAATCATCATTTTCTTATTGCACTGTCCTGGATTTGATCTTTCTTCAGAAGTCATTCATTAGTTTTGTACCATTTGGCATCCAGACAGGCTGAGGATTTTCAAAACCATCAAAACTTTGCTTATTTTTTGTATCAACATTTCTTCCTTCAATGTATTTCTCTCCTCTCATATTTTTCCATAATCAGCAAGTAGAAATTAGGTGGCTCTTTTAATACTCTAGAAATCTCCTTAGCTTATACAACCAGTTTATCAGACAATTTTCTAAATCCTACCTAACTGCAGGTGACATTGTTGCTTAACTTTCTGCCACTACGTCACAAGAATTCTTACAGTTTTAAATAGCATTTACTTCACTCTCCTCAAGGCACTTTAGGCCTTCACCAACACATACAGCTCAGTTCCAAAGCCACTTCAACATCACAACACTCCACTTCCAGTCACCAAAATCTATTAGTTATCTATTAGAGCATAAAAATTTGTGCCAATATCTAGCAGTGTGAAACAAGAAATATTCATTAATTCACAAAATTTCCTAAGGTGAGGAATCTATGAGTAGATTGTCTGCATAGTAGCAGCTCAGGATCCCTCACATAGTTGAGGTACAAGATGGGAAAGGAACACACAATGGTATGGATACCAGAAATTGGAGATTATGGGGAAAACTTGGAGACTAACTACCACAGAAGGAAAATGATACCAGATGGAAATTCAGACCTACTTAAAGGAAGGGAGAAAATAAAAAATGGTAGCTACATAATTAAATATATAAGAATCTTTCTTATTATCTAAATTCATTTAAAGAACAATTGACTTTAAACAAAAACAAGAACAATGTAGTGTTATTAATATTAATATAATGTTGTTTGATGCCCATGTAAGCATGTCTGTCATGTTGAGTCTATTTACTCTATTTCAAATGAAGTTAAGTATCCCAAGGCATAGATTAAAGGTAACATAATTAAATATAAATTGTATGACAAAAGTAACACAAAGGCCAGGAGGGGAATAATTGAAGTGAAATATTGAACTTTTCTTATACTATAGGGATATGGTATAATATCACACTTCAAAGAAAAACTATGATAAGTTAAAGATATATACTATAAACACTAAAGCAACCACAAAAATAACAAAACAAAGAGTTGTAGGTAATGAAATTTCAGGAAGATAAAACGTAATTATAAGCATTGCTCAATCCAAAAAATGCAGAGAAAGAGGAAAAGGGGGAACTAACAACAGATGGGACAAATACAAAACAATAGCAATTTGATAGATTTAATCGCATCAGTAATCACATTGTAAATTGTCTGAACATCGCTAAAAGAAAATAAAGACCTAAATAACTGGATATATATATATATATGTATATATAGATAGTTCTTAGTTCAGAAGACGTGATATTATTACGATGTTAATTCTTCTGAAATTTATCTTTATATTCAACATATCCCCATCAAAATCTAGTAGAAATTTTAGAAGAAATTGAAAAACTGATTCAAAAATTCATATGTAAATACAAAGGTCCTAGACTAGCCAAACCATATTTGAAAAGAAGAAAAAAGTTAGAAGACTAACAACAGTAACAAGAAGTCTAAACAATAAAAATGTTTCTGTTTTTATCATATAGATGTTTAGAATATTCTTTTTTATCACTTTCTGAATACCCATGATGATCATTTTCAGGGGTAGAAATCTGATTTGTAAAATGTCTACATTTTATTTTCTTCTCTACAGTGAAAAACTGTATTTACTTCCTTTTAATGTTGAAATATTTTTTCTCCTTGCCTTTTTCTAACATTCAATCATACTCAAACTGGTGCATTACACTAAAATGTTTAAAACTCACTCTAAAACTACAGTTAGCAAGATTCAGTACAGAAGAGATAATGTCATTTTGTGGAATGCTCTATTTATCTGTGACTAATGTACCTTCCCTAAATGTGCTACCTCTTATTTCCCTGTAACCAATACAAATCTATGTAAAATATTAACTCTCATTAGTTAAATTTTAGGAAAATAGAACCATAAAACATATTACATTCCCAGGACATATTGACTGCTATCACACTGGGGTGAAAGAAAAAAAACGCCTGATGCAGAAACAGTGACAGAAAACAGCAATAAAGAACTTTTGTCAACTTATTTTAATGTAGTTAGCAAATGAAGCATTTATTATTATCACCTGTCAAATGAGAACTCATTTGTTTTAGACAGAGAAATACCATACATTGCAAAATGAGACACTAAAGCAAAAAAAAAAAAAAGCAAAAAGTCCACGCCACTGAAGATGTTTATATAGTCATAGAATTTAGAGCCTAGGTGCATGAAAACATTATTTACAGGCATGTGAGGTGCATAACAGTTTGAGTTGAGTCTTAAACTAACTTATGTGTCACAAAACATTGTCAGTCATAGTGGTTTTATATTATCTGTGTTAGTGTTAAACAAACAAAAATATTGGAGAAGAGTTTATATAGTTTGCCAGCTGTTTAGAATTTTTTAACACTACTTCATGTAATTTGCATGTAAAATAAAGGTATGTGGGCTGTTTATCTTTCAATTGTCTTACATATGTATTATCCTTCTCCTTTTGCCTTGCTAGAAGGTTCTAGAGAATGAGCTTTGTGGGTTACATCCTCAGGGCTCCATTGCTCTCTGGCTTCCTGCTATATTCAGGCAATGAAAGTTACTGACAGGAGATCAGAGGGCAGGGGGAGAAGGAGGTCATCCATGTCTTCCCCGTTCTCTCCCTGTTTTTGCACATCTCAGGCAGTAGTTACTTCCCTCCAGGACTATAGCTTTTCCAAGTCCACTTCTCCATACATTCTTGTAATGCTGTTTTCTCCCCCTAACACAACAGGTTTGGGTGTTAGAATAGCATCCCATGGTTGCTTTTCTCTGGATACTTCATCATCTCTTTAGTCTTCCCGTAATACTGCCCATAAATCTGTAAGTGGTCCCTTCATTTAGAACATCTGGGACAATTCTGTTTTCTGCAGTAATACTGTCTGATGAAGTGTATTACTAAAATGTCTATTTTGGTGACAGGACTGTTATGAATTTTTTCATAAATATCAAAGTTTTTTGTATTAAGTAGCAATTATCTTTAATATTAGTATAAAATAATCATACCTGAAATTTATTAAATTTTTAATATATCATAGGTAATATTATGAGCAACATATATTTATTATCTTTTAATCACAACAGTCCTATGAACTACTGGTGCAAACTAACCAAAGTCAATCTAATGGTGGGTCACAATTGTCAAGTTCCTTTGGTAAATGTTAGTCCCTTACAGTGGTAAGCTATACAGAGGTATTTCCCGACTTCACTAACATGTAGTATGTGGTAATAAAAGCAAGTCTTAGACTAGATTCAGCCAATAGGCCTTAGATCTATTTTTAATAGGTTTAGTGACAGGCCTACACTTTATCCAGGCACACAAATCAGGTCAGAAGACTGTGTCCTCTCTAAAGTAGGGTAAAAGCCAGTACTAACTGGATTTATAGGCAGAGCCCTGCTCAGGAGGCATTAGAATGCTTGGCTTTCCAGTTTCTTCTAGTTCATTCATATATAAGAGTAAGTCGCATAAAACTATGAGCCCTGTGAAAACAAGACTGGCGAATCCCAACCACTTTTCTTGAACACCATTCATTTCACCAACAAAAACTTATTTCTAACATCTCTCAGGTTAATTGACATACTCACTGGTACAGTTTTCAATGATGATATTTGATGTGCCCTGGAAAAAAATCTGTTATGTTGATTCTACTAATGTATTTCAAATGTTAACTAATCACCTCAAGGTATAGATTAAAGGTAACATAATCATATATTATAATGCTTAGGCAGAAGTATTTTTGACCCGTTTATTTTTTTCTATCAGAAAAAAACAATAAGCCAACTCCTAAATTGAAACAGTTTTTCCTATAATTAATAAAGGATCAAGGGGACCATGCCCCAAGAATCACTATAGCAGATGTGGTAATAGGTTGTATATACTGTCTCATAAAGCCCATATCCACTCTATTTCCCCTGCTGATCATTAACTAGCCTGCCCCTCTCTCTCTGTCTTTCTGGCTCTCTCCCTCTCCCTCTCTCCCTCCCTCTCTCTGTCTCTTGCTCTTGGTCTCTTACATATGCACAGACACACACACACACACACACACACACACATTGTCATTTTGCTAAATCATTAGACAGCTGCATATTATTTGATGTTTGGCCCCTGACCACCTAAGTATATATTAATAACAAGGACATTGTCCTACATAATCATAATACAATTACCAAACTCAGAAAATTTAACATTAATACTACCAAAGCAAATGTTGCACTTTGAAAAGTAAACAGGGTAAGAAAAACTTCATTCAAGGCTGTCACAATAGTGGAGAGAGACCAGAACACAGTCTGAATTCAACTCCACTGAGATAAAAAACCTGGAGAGTTTTTAGGAGCTGAGGTAGGCTTTCTCTGTTTGCTTATTGGCTTTACCAAAAGGAAAAGTAAATTTTCTCTTATCTTCATGACAGGACATAGTTTTATAGCTTGAAGCAAGACACCCACCAAAGTTAGGTTCCTACTTTCCCATAAAGACTGGGAGAAAGGGGCTCTATCTTCCTTGATGATTGCATTTCAAAGGGATGGCTCCAAGGTCCCTGAGAAAGATAGTCCTGGTTTGTAAAACTGAAAAGAGGCTTTAGAAAGATTTACATCTCAAAAAAGCAGAGACAGAATTTGCAATTAAATTAAATTAAATCCTCTCAAGAAAGGGAGGAATGGGATCTCTGTTTAGGCCACCTAGATTTCCTAAGGGCCTGGAGTAAGAGGGAAGTCTTAGGGGCCTAGAGGCAGGAAGAAGCCTGTATAAACTTTAGTCAAACTGAGGGAAATGTTAAGGCCATCTTTGTTTATACAATATTAATCATTAAATAAACTATTTGCTAATAGAAAATGACTATGAAAATTTCCTTAGTTGTCCCCAAAGTGTCCTTTATAACTATTTTACAAACCCAGGCTCCAAAAAACAAACATGAATTGTGTTTAGCTTTCATGGGTCTTTAGTCTCCTTAAATCTAGAAAAATGCTTCAGCTGTTCCTTTATGTGACATTGACATTTTTGAAGAGTACAGGCCTATTTTACAGAAGTCTATCTATACTGAGTTGTTTTTATAATAAGTTAGCACATACACAATATAATAAGTAGGTGTTATCCCTGTCCCCTTTTTATGAATGAAGAAACTGAAAGGGACATTAATTCTGTTGACCCAAATCACGTAGTTCCTAAGTAACTACTAGAGCCAGGATCTGATGCAAAGAATAAGATTTATCACTCCTTATCATTATAATAATGCACTGTAATAATTTCTAAAATATCCCAAATATGAAACTTTCTTGTTCTATGCTTATTCATCAGCAAATCTGTTGTCACGATTTATGTTATTCATACATTACATACACACATTCATGCATACATACATAGATACACACACACAGTCTGGTTCTACCTGCCAAGCTTTGTTCTCAGCCTTAGCATACAGAGATACATACAATCAAATCACTGCCCTAAAAGAATATTGACATTGAAAGATTAAAATATAGGCAATCCAAATCCAAGATGATAGACATATAATTAGGCTAAATATTACATTCTATTGGAGCAGCTTAATCCAGAATTGAAAATCTGGAGTCATGGCAGGTGGTAACAGAATGTCCCCAGATCAGCAGTAGGGATATAGTTTGGGGGATAACTTTTAAGTTCTGATCTTGCATCTTTCCCATAAACCCAAACCACCTAATATTGGCATGAAAATGTCAGGGCTGAATAAAGGACCTCTAGGGAAAGAAGCAACTTCTCCCTCAGAGCTGATGAATTACAGTCTAATACTTTCAGTTCTGATTCTTTTCTACGTGATTTATGGTTGAGACTTTGTCCAGAGACATTGCCAATTGAGAGTCAGCAAAAATAGGTGGTTGATTATAGTTTTGTAGGGCTGGTTCTCTTAGCCCTGGGGTTCATTGCCACTCATCTATGACAAAGAAAACCAACAAGATCAGCAAACAAATAAGACCATTAAAAAGATTGACAGAAGATAATTTACAAAAGTCAATTATATTTGTCAAAACCAGTAATATCCAACTAGTAAGTATAAATATGACACACAACAAAAACTAAATTATCTAGGAATTAACTTGAAAAGATATACATAAGATCTAAAAAGAGCAATTAGTGTTGCAACTATATTTAGAGTTACATAGAAAGTAATGGAGAAGACTTGAAAATATTTCCCAAGCTGTTGGTTTGGATGACGTAATAATATAGATATTAATTTTTCCAAGATGAATTTATAAATTCAATGCAACCTCAATTCAAATTCCAGTTGGAAATAAAGATCTTCATGATCTTATTCTAATGTTTATTTGATAAATAGTTCACAAACATCCAAGTTAAACTCTTTTGAGGTTTTCTTACACAAGAGCCCAAGAGCACAAACCATGAAATATAAAATTGATATAATTAAATTTAAATGAAGGATTTCTATTCGATGGTGGCAAGATAGAATTAACTGACACATGTCATATTTGGAGAGGATGTTTGTAATATCTAAAACCAATGAGGGATAATATCTAGATTATATAAAAACTCCTAAAAACCAATAAGGAAAAGGAGGAACTAAAAGCGAATAATAGGTTAAAAAATGTAATTTATAAAATAAAACCAAAAAGTAAAACAAAAGTATGTGCTCAAATGAATTCATTAATTAATACTATTTTAAAACAATGTTGCTCTATATTTTGCATTTGTCAGATTGGCAAAAATTATAAAGTTGGATAATGCCATGTGTTGCGAGGGATATGGAATATGGAAGCTTCGTGCACTGCTCACATGAAAAAGGCTGATGCAGCCATTCTGGAAAGCAATCTGGCAGTACTTGGTCAAATTAAGCATGTGATCCAAGAATCTCATTTTTTGGTACACAACCAAAGAAATTCTTACACATGTTAATAAGAATACATATGCTATTATAGATTGTGGTAGTGAGGCATGAGAGAAAATCTAGTTGCTCATCCCTATGGCAACAGATAAGGACAATTTAATGAAGCACATAGTTGAACACTTAATATTTATGAGCAATATGAATAGATTTTTTAAAAATTTGAGTATAAAAATAAATAAAAATTACGAGGTCTATTGCACAGTGCAAGTAAACTAAAAATACACATAAACAATGTTTAAAGAACACATACAAATAAAAGGATCTTCATCAAATGCATTAGAACAGTTGCATATAAAGGGAAAATGCAAGAGCATTAGAATGAGGAATAAACAAATTAACGTGATTATTAACTAGTAGGTACAAAAAAACAATGAAAGAATCCTTTCTTAAGTGACTTTCCTTCCTCACAAATTTGGGTCTCAGACTCTGAACCCAAAATGCATTCCAGTACAGCAAATAGGGACCTTAGGGAGCTGCATCTGATTATAACCTACCAGAACTGCTGAGACTGTATCCTCTGATAATCAATACAAAAAACAATCCATGTTGTGTAAAACCTGGGCTATTTTCTTTCTTTTCCTTCCTTCCTTCTTTCCTTCCTCCCTCCCTCCCTGACACCCTTCCTTCCTTCCTTCCTTCCCTTCTTCCCTTCCTTTCTTCCTTGCCTTCTTCCTTCTTTCTCTTCTTATTTGCCTCCTTCCTTCCTTTCTTTCTCTCTCACTTTTTCCTCTCATTTATTCATTTATTTATTTTTACAATTTATGGTGGTGTAGATTGGTTACAGCAGTGGGATTTTTTTTTCAGACTCATGAATCAAAATTATTAATGAACTTTTTGTCAAAAAAGAAAAGGGATAGGAAAAATAACATGACTTTTTGATACTAGAATATCTGTCTATGCATCCCTGCATAGTTTAGATGTGGGCAAATCCTCACAACAGATTATTTGAGACAAGTCTTAATAAAATTTGGATGACACAGACCTAGGGATTGGTTAAAGTGTGAAGCAAGGAGCACCAAATAAAGGGAAAAATAACAAGACTATTTCCTAGATATTGTGACAGCACTGGTGAATAAAAACAAAAACAAAAATGGTAAAGGTAGAATAAAGATAGAAACTAAAACAAAGAAGGTAGATAGTACTGGTTCTTTCAGTTACTGGAAACTTTATGATGCTTGTTGCTGTTGCTGTTGCTACAGGGGCAGAAATAATATTTACTCATGTGGTAACTTACAACCATTGATAATCCAAAGAGTCTACAAGTAGATAAGGACCACAACCAGGTAAAAACAAAATACAGATTGTCTTGGTAAAGAGCTGAGACAATTTAAAGAGAAATACTGGCAGAAGATCAATGCATCCTTACTAGCATAGATTCTCAGAGTAAATGATCAGAAGATTATATCACTTATCTTAGTTACCTCCTAAATGAAAGAGCTTATTCCATTCCCAATGTGGCTACAGATTTTTGTGAGGAGACACTCCCAGACTGTATTATAACTAACTTAGTTGCAGTGGGTGAAGGTGGAGATTTAGCAAACTTAGACTGAGAAAGCCAAAATGCTCTACTCCTTCTCCAACTAACAAACAGCATATTTTTCCAAAACAATAGGAATGTTAAGAACACAGGCAAATCTAGATCAGCAATGTGATAATAAAAGAGCACTCCTAATTTGGTACTATTGATATAATCATCCATCCCCAATCTATAGTACTTTATGTAACCTGGATTTGGGGTGACAAGAAAACACACAGAGGGTAGTTACCGTATATGTATGAGATGATCAGTAAAGATTGGTACTATCTCCCCTTCAGCAACCTCCTCCTAAAAAAGGTAACATTGAAGTGAAAATGAAGATACAGACTAAACCAAGTAAAAATGTTTAGATGGCTATTGAAAAATGGAATTATAAATGAAAGAAAGAAAATTGATAGAGTCGCTACTAGAGAACTGCTACCACGTCAGTTTTTGAGTGGTTGGAACCAGCTTTAACTCTAGCCACAACACGTGCTCCATATATTTACTTGGATTAATTACAATTCTATTATGAGAATCACAAATTAGACATAAAATAGTTGATGGGGGGCTAAACTCCACTCCTCCCCTTTTTTAAACAGGAAAGAATCTGAAAATGATGAACGGAAAGACAGGGATTTTCTAGCACAACCCCTGACAAGAGGAGCCAATAACCTGGGCAATGGTATAAAAGAAATGTTTACAAGGAATATGTGAAACTTTTGGAGATGACTGGATATAGGCAGCAAATATGCAATGCCCTGGGGGGATAGAGAGAACACCATAAATGGCCCAAAAATACACTGTGGAAGGTACAGATATGCTCTGGTGGAAAACTGAAAAATATTACAGGAAAATGTGTTTTGTGTTATGTCACCATTACATTAAAGTATAATTGAGATGATATTCTGTGCAAATGGAGAGATCTGAACCTACCATTTTTAAATTGGATGTGAGCCGAATTTACCCTTGACTGGATTAAAACTGGACATTTGGAAACCTTTAAAATTTCCCTGGCCTTCTTCTCTAATAAGTATTAACCAATATAGAATTCTGGGAAGGCAACAAGAGATTATTCCTCTGATTAAGAAAGAGGTTGGAGTGAGAGTATTGATTTCCACCAACTACGTTTTTAACAACGCCATCTAGTAGATATACAAGGCAGTTGGTTTAAGTAGACTGACAGTAAGGCTACTGGGTATCAAAAAAGGCAATTTCCCTGAGAGATTTGTCTGGAACAGATATGGTAAAGCCTATATAACAAGAAATGCAACAAGACAAGAATTATTAATATGTCATAGTAGATTTGACTAGCCCCTTCTTACCCATTTATTTTTTGCAATATAGCAAAACATTATTTGCATTTATGTGAAGTGAATTTCAGTACGCTTTCCCGATTCTCCCAGAGGAATATTTAATTCACCGGCATACTGTCATAAAGTACTAGAACAGCACCTAGACTTTAAAATCATTAGAATCCATTGATGTATTAAGTTGAAAATATAATAATTGTTTCCTCAGAGAGACAGGAAGATAGAAGGACAGTAGTCACCCATGTAACAAATAAAGACTGGCTGATTTAACAAAATTTCAAGATCCAGTAGAGCCTGTGAAATGTTGGACCATTAAAATGGGCTGGAATATCTTTCCAAATATGAGAAACAGACTACTATTTTTTGTTGACCCCCCACAACAAAATGAGTATAGAAACTAATAGAAGAATCTGGGTTCTGGTGAATCACCTCTCATTTAGGGATAATGCTGGACCCTATCCATAAAGTCCCAAGACTTATATTTGAATGAAATCTGTATTTGAATGGAGCCTGAAAATAAATAAGTATTAAAAGATTTAAAAGGGCTATAGCTCAAACATTGTTTGTAGGACCTTGTGACCCAAATACTCGAATAATTTTAAAGGTTTCTGAAACTAAAAAGAATAAAGAATGGAGCCTTTAGCAGGAATTGAAAACAACACCTCAGTAAAGATTGCTTGGATTTTGGAATTGAAATATGCCTATTTTCAAATCAATTGTTTTGAAAGACAATTGGTGGCTGTTACTGGGCATACAAAGAGATTGATTTTCAACGTAAAAGGACATAAGAAAATCCTGAGAACAGAAAAACCCATCATGTCATATGAAATATCAGAGAAATATTTGAATGAAGAGGCAGCAGTTCAGGATTCAATATCGTGTGACAAGAAACATTAGGGGGAGTCCATTCCCTTTAGGAAAAGCCTGCTCGATTCCTTTAGGGCCAATGATGGAGATCCCAAGACCTCCCTGCTCATATTGTTGCATGGTTTGAACCACATTTTCCCTTGCAACCAAAGAAAAGCAGACTTTTTGATTACTAATGAGAGTCTCTGGATGGAAGGTCATGCTATTGCTTGGAAATCAGTGAAAATAAGCCCTGCAGTGGGTCAAGTCCATGTGAAGGAAGGTGGGAGTGAATTTATACCACAGATATAGCTGAGTGTCCAATATTGAGCAGCGTAAGAAGAATTAGATATATATCCTCAGAAAAATGTTAAAATATTTCCAGATTCTTGGACTAGATACAATAGTTTTAAGACGCAGTCAGGCGAATGGATGCTACACGATTGGACACCACCAATATTGGATATTTAGTCATGGAAGTTCTTGTGGTAATTTAGAAGAAGAATTAAGACCCAGTAGTTAGCACAGAAGGGATTGGGATTCTAAGGCAGATGCCTTAGGCAGATCCTTAGTACCAGACACCTGGGTGAATGAAATAAGGTGACACAATGGTGTTCAAGCAATCCAAAGATAGGTCAAATGATGAAATATTCCTGTCACATTCAGTGAACCATTATTGTGTCAAAAGATTGTACTTGGTATCAAGATGAAGAGGGCTTAAGAAGAATTCCTTCAGGTCAAAGAGCTTTGCCCAATGACAAGTGGATTATGTTGGAAATTATTGCCCAATAGATAATTTCATAGGGCAACCCCCAATTTTGAGTGCATTTTTCTGCTTTCAAATTGCACACATTCCCTTAACTCTCATTGACAAAAATATATATGATAGTTTAATCAGCACTAGCTCCACTAGGCCAAGCAGGAGCTTTTGGAGCAAAATTCAGAATTCTGAATCACACCCAAATTAAAGTACTGGAGGCCTGTCATCATGTTGAAAAAGACTTGCTAACCTTAATATGTGCACTAGTGGGAGCTCTCTTCCAAGACTAGACTTGACTGGTGGTCAGTATAGAAAGAAAATAAAATAATTTATGATGGATTGGACATGTTGTTAAGTTGATAGGACACCACACGTATCAACCCTGCGGGGAGAGGGCTTGGATCCTCACCAAAAAGAACTAATGATTATTTTAACCTCAATAAAATCTAATGTTTTAAAGAGCAGTAGCCTGAAATGCTAGAGGTCTGGATGGTGGATTGTTCATTTATAAAACTATAAAATGCCAGAAATTACAGCAGAGTATACTCAGGAGTGACGTCTTTTAATTGTTTTCTATTAACTCAGGTACTATGCAAAAAAGGAACTTATATTTCCCATGATTTACTTTCATTCATGCCGGGAATGAAGAACCAACACTATGTCCTCCCTGTAGGGCCAAGTGAGGAGTGTTTCTTAATGGAAGCCTGAGTTGGGAAGAGCCTGTGTTATCATATCTGAGATATGGTTATCTCCAGAACCAGACAGAATCTAGAATTGATGAACAATGGCTTCTAGGCACAACTGCAAGCATTAGATAAGTTATTTCTGTGGAGAAGGAATGGAAAATGATACCGTATCATGTATAGGTATTAAGCTCTTACAATGCTCTCTGCCATGGCTGTAGTGTATAACAAGAATTGGTAAATTCTAATTGAATAAATGAAAATCAAATTATATAGATTATGATCTCAAGGATTGGACAATATTTTGGGAGACTACTCTGAAAACCTTAAATGCTATGATACCTATGGAAAACGACTGGCCAGAAAAATAAGTCAATTTGGTTCTAGAAGATTACAAATGTAATTAATTACTCCATCTATGTGTGGCTTAACGACGGAGACACGTTCTGAGAAATGCCTCGTTAGGGGATTTTATCGTGTTGTGAACATCACAGAGTGTACTTACACAAACTGGATGGTATAGCCTACTACACACCTAGGCTACTTAGTACTAATCCTATGGGACCACAGTCCTATATGCAGTCTGTTGACCAAATCGTCATTATGTGGCACGTGACTACATATAACAAGTTTCACATAATTGTGGATTACAGCAAAAAGAGAATATTCTCATAAATGTATATTCAAATATTTATTAAGGGATAAGGTCACAAATAAAAAGACTTATATGAGGTATTCACACTCCTCATTGGATAGTGGTGAATGTTGGGTTAAGAGTATATTGATTCCTGTGTAATACATTGCTCTCTTTGTTAGCAATTTCTTTGCCTAGTGTTTAATCAGCAAATGCTTATGAATCTCCAGTTATATTTAATAATTTGTTGTTTCCTAAGTATGTCAAGTTTGCTCTTACCTCCAGGCCTCTCTATCACTATGGTATTTCCTGTAAAGATGCTGATCTTTTTGCCTCACCATCTCTTAAGCTTTCTTCAAATTAACTCTTCATGGAAGCTTCCCTTATCCCTGAACTCAGGTTAGGTGCTCTTTCTATTTGCTTCTATATAACTAGAATCAATACTGGTCCACACTCCCATTTACTTGTTCATCTTGATTTTTAGACCAGTGTGCCTCACAGTGTAGTTCAAAGACCACTGCGTCAATATCACATGCGATATAATTTTTAAAAAAAGTGTGTCCTTGGATCTCACCCTAGACTTGTTAAATCAGAAACTCTGGAGCTTGGGAATTGGCTCCGGTGATACTTATGAACACTAATATTCGAAAAACCTGTGCTCTACTCTGTATTCTCTTAGCCTACATACTGAACCTTCTGACATAAAGTCCTGCAAGATTATAGAACTTCAACTGGCTCCTGATATAAATTAGTTTCCTACTGGATCAGATTTCCCAAACATGAGTAATTTATAACACCTTTAATAGCTGTAAAAATAATAATAGAGTAGTATAGGCCACAGTATTTATTTGAATTATTATATCATTATATGTTTTAAGTACAAACACATTCTAGGTACAAAGCTATTGTGATTTAAATTTTTCTATTACTCTAAATCAAAGGAAATTTAATAATTATATACAAATAAGAGTGGAGAAACAAATATTAAAAATAGCCATATTAATTCAATAGAATAGATCTAGCTTGCTAAAATTAAATTACTGCATGCAAAATAAATCTGATGTAATTGACAGTTGGGACACAGCTACTTTTGAGTTTATTATAGTTAACATTGTGCATGTTATGTTTTTCCCAATTTTTTTTTTTTTGGTGAGGAAGATTGGCTCTAAGCAAACATCTGTGCACATCTTCCTCTACTTTGTATGTGGGACGCTGTCACAGCATGGCTTGATGAGTGGTGTATTGGTCCGTGCCTAGGATTCCAACCTGCGAACTCCAGGCTGCCAAAGCGGAGCATGACAACTTAACCACTACACCAGGGAGCTGGCCCCCCTTTCCCAATTTTTAAAATATGAAATACCGTGAAACTTTCTTTTGGATAGAACAACACAATAGTTTTTGTTCTTCCTTGCCAAGAATACATCTTTACTTATGTTTTTGAAAACATTTTTTTAATTAAAAATTTTCTAATTTTTAATTTAAAAAAATTAGAAAAAAAAATTTTGTTTTGTTTTGCTTTTTTTTTAAGGTCAACTATCGTTTTATTGCAGGCACCATCCCGGGATGGGAAGCCAGGGCAGTCGCCATCAGCTCTGCCATGGAAGGGAGTAGGCGTGCACTGGCTGAGACGGGCGTGGGGTCCCACGTCATAGCCCATTATCCTTAGAGGCAGGAGGGGGCGGGTCAACTTGGCATTCCCAGTCCCCGCTGCCTCCCAGGCAGGGAAAAGCAGAGCAGTGGAGGGGCACTAGAACCCAACATGCAAGACTTAGGGACCAGCTGCTGGAGCCTCAGTGTTCCACCAACACCCCAGCCTGCGCTTCTCCTTGTAAGGAAGGGCCCAAGGAAGGAGGCTGCCATAGCCAGCCTGGCCCACAGCCGGTGGGAGAGCAGAAGTGTGCGTGGGAGAAGAAGGGGCTCTCAAGAAAGGAACGGCAGGAACAGAGAGAGGGCCGATAGAATGTTGCAGATTTCCCAGACGGGCACAGGGCTGGCGAAGGGGCGAGTCCTGGCCTCATCGGGGCTGCCCTGAGCAGGCTCAAACCACTTCTGGAGATCCCGCCCACTGTTTGGTGCTCAGCACTCGCCTTGAAGGAGTTGCTCTCGATCTTCTCATACAGGTCAGCAGGGGTGGGGAAGTAAAGGGGGACAGAGTGGCATTGGGCCCTTGGAGGGCAGCGGTTCTTCCCCCGACTCCGGTCCCGGGCGCCGTGCCCACTGGATTTGCAAGTGTAAGCTGTGCGGCAGTCTGCCCACCACTGTTCACGGGGCTCCGGGGAGAGTGCCGCATCCAAAATTCGCTCTGCCTGCCGATTTGGATCCGCGCGCTGGATCCAAGGCCCCGGGTTCCCGGAGCACTAGTGGAAGTAGGTGGCTTGGATGAAGTGCTCTTGACAGGCTGAGGTCAATCAATCCACAGTGAGCCAAGCTGCAGTTGTAGAGCAGGAACACATCCAGGTGGGCTTCCCGGCTGGTGTTGGCCCTGCAGCAGGCATTCAGGGAATGTGTATGTACATATTGAGATCTCGCCTGTGTGTGACCTGGTACAGGGCACCCAGAGCTGTGGCTGGTCAATTCTACTTGACACCAATGTAACCCTAAACAGAAATGCAAAGGGAAGTTGCAAGTACATGGAAGTACTTGTTCACAAAACAGTTTTCCAAATGATGTAAAACTCCTTATTTAGGACGTCAAGTTAAGATGGAGTAACAAGGAAACAACACAGAACTGGAATATATATATATAATAAAATATATATAATAAAGTGATGTAAAATAATGGTTTCAGATATTGGACATGAGGCAGTGCAAAACAGGGAATCCTGAGAAGGAAAATATAAACAAGGTGAATCCTAAGTGTCCCCACTAACTGCCTAAAGAGACTTTCCTGGCAGTAATGCAGAGAAGTGGAACCCAGGTGGAGTCTGCCTGTCACCCTGAGTTGAGAAGATGACATTGAGAGTCTGTGGAGACCAAGGCTAGAAATTTTAGGGCAGAGAAGTGAGCTGTACAGAAAGAGAGCTTCAGAGATGGGCAGAGAATCTCTCTCCAGTATGCAGCTGAGCACTGACCAACACCTGTGTTTGAGGAAAATACCTGCGGTTAGGAAAAGAACCACCTGAAGCACGTTTAGAGAAAACAATCTCCAGAGCTCAAACAGAACAATGAGTAGTTTGTGTTCCACAAGCCAAGGTGGGAAAATGTAAAGCATGGGGCACTGAGTAGAAGACTCAGAAGGTATTGCCTCAGTAAGTGAAATAAAATTAGCCCAAGATTGAAGATTGCTCTGGCCCGATGCAAGGTTCAGACTACTTTCAAGTAATCTAATTGGGTTGAAACAAACTCAAGATTATTTTCAGGTATGTGAAAATATCCAGTGCTCAACAAACTAAAATTCAATGTGTCTGGTATTCAATCAAAAATTACCAGGCAAGCAAGGAAGGATGAAAATATGACCCAAAATGAGGAGAAAATAAATCAAAAGAGACCAGAAATGACACCAATATAAGCTATGCTGAATATCATTAGATTATATATGACAAACTATATCTATGATGCCATTGGATTTAATTTTTTACATAAATTACTGCCATAGCAATGTGTAGATCGTTTAAAATGTCTTTTTCAATAATCAAGTTTCAGACGTTAAATCTCTATTAATAATCTATCATTTAAAAATGGTATTTATTGTCATGTGTTTTGCGAATTCTTTTAGGTTTATTTGCTATTAAAATTTTAGTTTTCTAGTTATCCCTTATGCGTATAACTTTTAGTTATATATGATGGGTGTGCCTTTGTTAACTGTACACTTAAGAAACAATAGTAATGATTGAGGTTTTACTTTTGATATTTTATCTTATTACAATCCATTTGGGAAATGACAAGTTATTGTTTTTATTTTCCCAATCCAGTACTTTTCTTCTGCTGCAAGCTAATAAATGGCCCCTTTAAACTATTGATTGTGACTATCTGCAACCTACATTTATCACAGCTGCTTCACTGTTTTCTATTGCATAGAAATTTGTTCTTCATTTATTTCATTTTGTAACACACAAAAGCTAAAAGTTGTAAACACTCTGTAATAGGGGAATATATAGGCTGCATATTTAACATGATATTGTTTTTTATGACAATTTTATTCAAAACATAAATGGATTTGAAATATAGATATAATTAACAGAAGAAACAAATTTTAAAAATAGCGTTGTGATTGAAAATGAAATATTCCAAGGTGTTACCACTGGTGAAAAAGGTAAACTAACGATATTTCTCTATCTTAACATATTTTATAATATGCTTTCAAATATATTGAGGTTTGCAGGGCTGCCCTAATTCTATTTATTTCTAAGTCCTTACTCTATGGCTTTTTTCTTTGAATCACTGAGTTACCCCCATTCTTCCAGTGTTGCCTAAGTTAGTTAAGGTTAGGTCCTGTTAATTGCAATCAAAGAAATCTTGACACACAGAGCTTTCAGGCCATCAACACTCAATCATTATTTTACATGTTATATGCTAGACATTTTTGTGATTTCTATGTAGTATTCAAAAATAACTAGAGGGCCAGCCCCAGTGGCCTAATGGTTAAGTTCAGCGCACTCCACTTCAGCGGCCCATGTTCGGTTCCCGGGCGTGGACCTATACTGTTCTGTTAGTGGCCATGCTGTGCTGGTAGCCCACATACTAAAACATGGAGGAAGATTGGCACGGATGTTAGCTCAGGGAGAATCTTCCTCAGCAAATAAATAAATAAATAAATAAATAGAGCATAAATTTTAAGGAACTTAAGATATGGTAGAGATTTTAGGTATGAATTTGTATAAAGAGCATTTAAGTCATAACACTTTAGACAAAATTCAAAAAGATTTTTTGACCAAATTCATAAACCACTGTTCACAATGAAAGTCTATGAACAAAAGGTTAATAATCGAAATTTAAGTATATGCTAATATTATATCCAACATTTTACCATTTCACTTATTTTCCAAAGAAAACCTAAGGAGAAGAAGAAAATAAAAAGTACTATAGTTCATCATTGAATATCACCAAATTTGATTTGCTTGGATGAGAAGTTTCTGGATTGTATGACCCTTCCTTTTAAACTATTATCAAAGCTCCATTATCTTAGCTCCCATTATTGTTCTACAATTCATTCATTGTTCTACAGAAAATTTATGTCCTCAGTTACTACATTGTTGAAATATGTGAGGAGTCACAGGATTTGTTGAAATAGGAAAGAAAATGTAGGTATGGATAGCTTAAATAACGAGGCTGGTAATTCAATAAACAGGCTTATAAGATCCAAGATAAAATATTCTTCCTTGCTTAAAGACCAGAAACTGGGTTTTTCAACTATCTGGATTTTTTAAGCTCTCAAGCCAAAATTGGGTTGATGCTAACTAAACTCACAAGAGATTGATAAATAAGTCAGATTTCCAATATATTAATTTACTCCAGTGATCACATTTCTAGCTAGGGCAGCTCACTTTCTGGTATTTGAACTATACATGAAAATTAATTATTGATCAAAAGGTTGCCTGATGACCACGGAATGAAAGAATAGAGAACTAGATACCTGCAAGAGATATTTCATCTACTTCATGAAGAAGCCTAGTAAATTATTCCTACCTCACACAAGGGAATAACACTATCAAGGGGCCAAATTTCTCATATTACCCCAAATTATTTTTTATTTCCGAACAGTGATGAATCCATACTGCTGAATTTTGCTTCTCTGAAATCTGTTTTCTTATTCTGTCCATTCCTCTATTGACAATTTCATTCTTTTGATATGTTATCATCACTGAGCATACTGCATATATTGAGTTGTTTACATAAACAGGACACATGAAATATTTTCCTGGTTTTTATAATGATTAACTTGCAGAAGTTTACCTGAACTTTAAATTATTAAGAGTAATCTCACTCTTCTCCAATTGACTATTTTATCTTTCTTCAACTTCAAAGCTACCATTTCAACTCACACACAAAAATTGGTAATCTGTTCATAATCTATGTTGTCATTCCTCGGATAAAACCGCCATTATCCTCCTAGAAATAAAGGCCAAAAATGTAAGATATTGTTCACTATTCTCTCTATCTTTGTATCTTATAATTTACAGAGTCATCAATGTGCAATATTTTGTGTTCCCTCTCTTCCATTCTAATTCTCACTGCCTTAGTTCAGAAACTTTTTATATTTTCCTTTGACTATAATATATTAATTAATCATTTATTTATTTATTCATTCTTTCAGTCATTCAACAAATAGTTATTGAACTCGTGTGCCTGTCACTGATCCAGCTGCTGAGGATATAGCAGTAGAGAGACATGAAGGTACCTGCCCTCCTGGGGTTACACTCTATGGGAGGAACACAATAAATTGTAACTAGTAAGTAAAATATATATACTTTTGTGTTATAAGTATTAAGAAAAAATAAAGTAGGGTATTAGGTAAGAACATGGTGGGGAAGAAGCACTGTGATATTTTAGACAGGTAATCAGGGAAGAGCTTTCTGAGAAAGTGAAATTTAAGCAGATACCTGAGTCATGTGAAAAAGCAGAGGGATGGGGACATGTGTGGGAATGAATAGTCTCTCCAACATTGGGAAAACTAAAGGGGAAAATCTTGGGAAGTTTGAAAAATAATAAAAAAGACAGTGTCACTGAAGTGTGCGAGAGGGAGAAAACACTGGAAATGAGGCTCAAGAGATAGGCAAGACCAGGTGATGTAGGGTCTTGTAGGTCATGGTCAAAATTTGAATTTTATTCGATAGCTCTGGGAAACGCTTGGATTGCTGTGAACAGTAAAAGAACACCATCCGTTTACAGTTTCAAATGGTATCTCCTACTGCTGTTCACAGCATACCATTTTCCACAAGGGAAAATGGAAGAGAGATGATTGGATTCAGTATAACTTTTGGAGGTAGAGTCAATGTGACTTGCTGATGGAATGTAAGAGAAAAAAAGAACACTGATGATTTTAGTGTGAGAAACTGGTGAATTATATTACCGTTTATTAAGGTGAGGAAGATTGAAGGAGAAATGATATGAGGGAGAAAATGAATTTAATTCATAAAAAGTTGTCAGCACTGGTATGTTTGCATATTCTGTTTCAATAATATAAATACAACAAAGACATTCTGACATATCATCTTCATTCACTGTGGTCAACTTTTAATTTCAGGGTTTAGCCGTAAAATCATAAACTGTGAGAACAAGAAGCAATTAAAAATGCTCCAAGCAACTTAGACTTGAACGGTATTGAATCAGAATCCAGAAGCCAAGTTATAAGTTGCTAGAAATGTTGGAGTGGATATACCTTCTGTAACTGTCTAAGCTTGCCTTGTGAAAAGACAATAATAAATGCATTGGTGAGGAGAGCATCAGTATATTTGATAAATGCTACAATGATGATAATATGGATGATGCTGCTATTGAAATGGGCTTTCAAACTCAAGAAGGACTTTGGGATTCTAGGGTGACACAGGACCAGAATCAGTACTTTATTCCCCAAAACAAGGAGGATAAAGCCCCTTGATATCCAGTGGAGGCTGGAATGGTAATGAAAACGTTTTGATTGGCATGACTCTTTGGTGGGGGTTAACAGGTCCTGAGGGATTAGGACCAAAACATATGGCTAGGTTTCTAAGTTCCTTTTTATCTGTATAACAAAAAACTCCAAATCTGTCCTGACTTGATCCGCAGGGTATACCATATGGCCTTGTGAGCCTAGCTTCCTATCATGAAATGAATACAAACTGAGCCACCATGCCGTGAGGTTGGGCACAATCAGCAACAGTACATTATAGATTAGAAGTGGCATATTCCAGATAGGGTACCCAATGTTCTGAAGATGTAAGAAAGTTCTGTAAGCAAATGATTCAGAATTCTCTTGCCCTACTTCTGCTACACTCCCATTCCTCCTTCAACACACAGCAACATGGAATGTTCCTTGTGTCAGATGACCAAGAAGGGGAAAACTTTGTAGCAAATGGCTCTGCCTAATATGCTAACACAAGTCAGAATTGGATTGCTCTGGAATTACTGAGCCAGACTCAGAAGTGTCTCTGAAGGCCTGTTGAAAAGATAAATTCTCCCAGTGGGCAGAATATCAATCAGTATATCTTGTGGTCACTTTGCATTAAAAAAGAGACAACGTGAGGTTAAGTTCTACTTTGATATAAGGAAAGTAGCTAACAATGTTATCAGGGTTGAAGGATTTGTGATAATAAAATTCAGAGAAAATGCAGATTAGAGAACTCAGAATGAGACCAGCATGTGACAATGTCAGTGCCTCTCTGCTGGCTCTCTGAAGGGGCCCTCCTGCAGAGGAGTTAACTACAGGCATATCTTACATGAATGGCAAGCTCTTTCCCTACCCTCCCCAGGGCTTGTTCAGTGTGATAACGGACAAATTAATGATAGTTTGGTGAGTTAATGATAGGCTTAAAACTTTGCAGTGTTTTTCAGCTAGGGTAAATAATAGTGGGCAAAACAGACATGAGCTAATTAGAAGCTTACATGAGCTAATTAGGAGCTTGCAGTTTAGTGGGGAAGATAGGCATTAAATACACAATTGCACACTTATAAAATTACAAATCAAGAAAAGTGTTACAAAAGAAAATTATAGGATGCTATAGGTAAATTTTAATTCCTCTCTTAAGCATCTCCTCCTCTGTTAACTCATCATTCACTAGTCCTTAACTCTTGCTATATTAACATGTATGTACTGCCCACCACCAGCACACACAGATGTACAGGCACAGTGTTAACCAACCCTTTCCTCTCTACTTGCTTAGCGTATCTTACATCTATGATTTATTTCATTACAGTAAAGTTGCTGGTTTACTTGTCCTAACTCCCACAGACAACAAGGATTATATTTGGTTTAACCTTGAACCTCATGCCCAGTGCAGTGTGTACCACGTAGTCAGTACTCAGGATACTGTTATCCAACATAAAATTTGTTGAAGATTCAGTTTGTGTCAGTTAATCCAGAAGACGATAATGATCTCTCTGATTCTCTCTGAAATGTCACATCCTACTCTAAGAATTCTATGGTTATCTTGTCTAACTTTTCATATTTGTGTTACTTTTATCTCACAATTCACTACTGTTACATTTTACCTGTGTTTCTTTTTGTTATATATAAGCAACCACAAGCTAGTCTTCCAATTGATCTGTACATTTACTGAGTCAGGAGTAATGATGACTACCTTTCAAAGAATGTCTATTATGAGAAAACAAAGACTCAAAAGTTAATTAGATCCTAAAATCTCAAACTCAATGAGAGGCAGAGGCAAATCCAAGTCTGGCTGACTTCAAAGCCAAACTCTTTACTATACCACACTGCCTTATGTTTGAGCTGCAAAATGCCTAAAAAATAATGTCTGAAAATTACTTGTAGAGTCATTGTTCACTCAGTTTTAACTCTCAGAATGACTCAGAGTGCTCATTGTAATGGAAGGAGCAGGGGAACAGCAGGCAAGGTTTTCTCAGGAGGCCTGATTCTGCCTCTAGGTGGCCATCCATGCATTGTTGACCAAATCGAAAGCTTAAATTTTAAGTGTTTAAGTTGCCAGATGATTTCAAGCTAAAAAAAATGGTAAAACTTGCTAAGAAAGTGAATATTTATTGTAAGGAAAATTTATATTTTCCTTTTATATTTTATATTTTATTATTAGTTTAATCAACAACTCATTTTTCAGAAACATTTTACTTTCAAACATATCAAATTGATACTTTAATATAAAATTCACTTATTACTGATTTAGATCACAGTCTGTGTTCATTTTCTTGTAGACTACTTATGACACTAAATTATCTTTTCACACCAACAGTTGAAAAAGGAAATTAAAAAAAAAATAATTGAATGTAGTTTAAGAAATTTTGAGCAGCAGGTTCTTTTTGAAAGAAAAAAATCGTTTTCAAAAGATGTATTTTTCTCTGAAGAGAAGTGAACATCATTTCTGAAGTGCCAGCTTCCTTGTAAAAGAAATTTAGAGGAAGCTGTTTTTACCGTGGTGACAAAATCTAGATACAGATTACTTCGTCAGAAGAAGGCAGTTTTCTATAATCGGTTGAGCTCAGAACACTCAGAGTATGTTACATTGAATTTTTGATACAAAACTACTTTGTAGATATTTGGGAGTGTTTATGTTCTGACTCAAGGCTTCCGAAGGATAAGAACTAACTAAACTGATGCATAATCTTTAGGCAAAGCAAATGTAACTTTCATAACAAGGAAGTTATTCTATTTTTTTAGAACTTCGTGAGCTAAGATTAATTACAAAGAGTGTTATGGCGTAAAAAAGAGAAATACTGAAATTAGTATTAAAAATGATAAAATGCAGATGAGGAGTTGCTTTCCTTAATCTGTGTGGCCCTGTTTCACTGCTGCTTTCTGCTGATACCACATGACACAGCCAGGCATGACCTTTAAGTTCCTACATCCATAGTCAGAACAAAGTTCCTACTTGGGTTACACATCACAGAGGCTGATACAAATGGATGCCAACAAGAATGTCACCAGAATTCTAAGGTTCTCAATTCAAATGAAGAAAGCAGGGTGTATATTTTATATATCTTCCTGAACTTCTTTTCTACATGATTTGTTTCTCTGATTTGTTTTCCAAATTGAGAGAGAGGCCTCAGACAGAGTTGTCTAGATGTGTTTATGCCTATATCTACCTGTTAGTGTTTCTTTTCCCTATATCTAATCAGTGGAAAAATTATGTGAGTTTTATCTATCTATGCAAGACAAAGGCTGGCCATCAAATTCATCCTCATATTTCCACCTCCTATAATTGAATATGATTGCTTTTTATTTATCTTTTTATGAAGCAGGAACCCATTTTGTAGTATTATATAGTCTCAACAGGTGTACATGTAAGTACAAAATTTTGAGTAGCCTGACAAAATTGATTAGGATAAAGCATGACTTTCTGAGAGAGCTCATTTACTCAGTTGCTCAACAAGTAGTTATTGAGAACCTATGCACCAATTTTAGGCAATTAGGACTCAAACATGAAGAAAACAAACAAAATCCCCCTCTCTCATTAAGCTTATATTCTAATAGGGAAAAAAGAAAATAAACAAGAAATTAAAAATTAATACATTTGTAATGCAATTTCAAGATGAACTAATAATATAAAGAAGAACAATGGGTTAGTTATAGGGATTTTTTAATAGGCTTTTTAGGGTAGATTTTCATAAGAAAGGAACATTTGGGCAGAGACCTGAAAAAAATGAGAGACTGAAAAATATTGGTGGGAATACATTCCGGGCCTAGAAAAGAGCTGGTGCCAATTCCCTGAATTGATAACAGGCTTAGCATGTTCAAGAAACTGTAAGAAGGCTGGAATCTTGATAACAGGTCCACATTTGGTGGCTCTGATTTTAGACAGTTAACATAGCCTAATGCTTATGTCCTGATACAACCTTATTTAAAAATAGTAAATAAACTTATATTATGTAAAATTTAATCCATATATTTCTTCTCATTTCTAGTTCCATTTTTCTATTATTTGTTAGAAGATGTGGAAAATATGAGTAGAAAGTTTCAATAGTTTGTGTTGATTGATATAAGACATTTGAGAATATATGGGGAATTCTTTAGAGTAAATTTTAATTTATCATGGTGCCAGCGTGAACTAAAGCCTTCTTTGATAGATTTGAAATTATAAGAGGAAGAGGGAGAGAGAATTTTTTTATGCTCAAATTCTCATTTCTTTGGTCGTGGAAGTTCTTTCCAGAAAGCCGCTGTTATTTCCAATACTACTCCAGAAGTTAATTTTTGAGATATAAATAAATATTTCATGCACATTTTATATTTTCCCAGCTTCAAGATCTGAGGTCAACTACTCTTCAGAGTGACCTGATTTCTTTTGGTGTAAAAGAATGAAATCTTGGCATAAGAGGTGCACAAAATCTCGTAGCTAGCTATGCACATTAAATGTAATGATTTAAAAAAAACCTGGCTGTGTATTAGTGACAGAGAAAACTTGAGATCCTTGAAGCCATCAGTTCATGTTAACACTTCTAATGTACCAATGCCAATAACACTTTTTGTATTGTGTAGAAATATATACACAAATACATAAACAAACATGCCTACATATCTGATAAATTAAATGATCAGCACTCAGGATATATTCAGAAGCATTTTTATACATTATTTTTCTATAATCATCCTTTGAAATATATTTATGAAGTACTAACTACTACTTCTACCTTTAGATTAAGATAATTTCATGCTTTTCTGCTCATTCATAATAAAAAAGTGTACAGTTGTTTTAAAGCATAAATATAGCCTCAATTAAGTCATTAAGGACATCTAGAACCATGTAGCAACCAACATTTCCTACTTTATTTAAGACAATTATACATCTCTCCCCTTGCTGGGGTCTGCTGCTGGACAAGAGGTGTGGTCAACTTTTTCTTCTGTCTTGCCTTGTGTTTCCACCCAGTCTCCCTCATCTTGACCACTCAGGGTCCGAATGTTAGAGAGACAGAGAGAATGGGAAATCCGTCAGGAAAGTTCTTGATCAAGCAGGACTGTGAACATGGTCTTGTCCTCTTTAAGTTTGGCAGATGTTTAAAGGCGATTCTGTTTTTGTGCGTGTGGAATCTCTCAATTACACTTTTCCATACTGTTTTCTGTAATAACTGTATCAATTTACATTCCCATCTGCAGTGAACTAGGGTTTCCTTGTCTCCACAGGAAACCCAGGGGATTCGTTTTCCATGGACATGCAGCTTTCCCCTTGACCTTTTGTTTTCCAGGGCCTACTCCATATAGGCTTTCTCTCTAGTGCTCCCAGTGCCCTCCTGACTGCTCTATCAGATGATTATAATGACTTCAGTTCAGCTCTGTTGAATGTATCTGCCTAAAGGCAAATGATCACTTTGCCCCAAAACTCTCTGGTACAGGCTGATTCGAATACAACAGCAACTCTCCTTTGTTCTATGACCAAAACAGAATGTAAAATCAACTCTGCTTTTAGCTTTTTCATGTTGAAATCAGACATCAGTTGCCTAACTCTTGGGGACACATGTCAAGTTCTCTTACCCATCCTGTTGAAAGCTCTTTCCCTAGTTGTAAAATTGGGTCAGGTACTCCCCACTGAAAATGGAGGTACTCACAGAAGAGTGCTTTCCTAGGAAATCCTTGGTCGTGTTCTCTCTCAATATTCAAACTTTCGACCATTTTAAATCTTTGATAAGGTGAGGAAACTTTAGATTTGTGATATTAGTTTGTAAAATTTTGTATGAAAATCTTCTTTTTATCACTCATTATTTATTATATCTTAATGATTCAGTCCAAACTTCCAATTTTGCATTTATGCTAAAGGATATCACATTCCTTCAAGTGTTTTCATTCCAATATTGTACTCACACTTAAAAAAAGTGATAGTACTTTAGTTGCCATATTTTATTTCCTGAAAGGGTTAATGTGATTTACAGTAACGAAAAATAAGAAGAATGAATCCACAGACCATATATGGGATCAATGTGCTAGTTTTGAATTTCTTGTCCACTCTTCATTTTCAGTGTATGCATTCTAAAGTTGACTTTAAGGTAAGAAAGATGACCTTCTCCATTAGTATCATTAGAATCAACCATGAACTGACTTAGTAGAAAAATAAACCTTGATATAAGAAAAGGTGCTCAACTTTACTAATTATCAGGGAAATATAAATCAAAACCACAATGAGATAACATCTCTCATCTCTAAGAATGGGTATCATCAGAAAATGAGAAATAATAAGTGTTGGCAAAGATGTGGAGACAAGGAAACCCTAGTTCACTGTAGATGGGAATGTAAATTGGTACAGTTATTATAGAAAACAGTATGGAAGTTCCTCAAAAAATTCAAAATAGAAATACTGTATGATCCAGCAATTCCACTTCTGGGTATATATCCAAAGGAAATGAATCAGTATCGCGAAGGGATAACTGCACTTCCGTATTCATTTCACCATTATTCACAATAGCCAAGAAGTGGAAACAACGTAAATGTCAACAAATGAATAGATAAAGAAAATGTGATATATATATATGTGTGTGTGTGTGGAATATATATGGAATAATGGAATATTATTCAATCTTAAAAAGGGAATGAAATCCTGCCATTTGTGACAACATGGATGAACCTGGAGAATATTATGCTAAGTGAAATAAGCCAGATGCAAAAAGATAGATACTGCATGGTCTCACTTGTATGTAGAATCAAAAAATGTCAAACTCATAGAAACAGAGAATAGAACATTGCTTGCAGGGGGCTGAGGGATGTGGGAAATGGGGAGATGTTGGTCCAAGTGGTACAAAGTTTCAGTTATGCAAGATAAATTGGTTCTGGAGATCTAACGTATGACGATGTGACTATAGCTGATAATACTGTATTGTATACTTGAAATTTGTTAAGAGATTAGATCTTAAGTGTTCTCACTACACACACATGCACAAAATGGTAACTGCATGAGGTGATAAATATGGTAATTAGCTTGATTGTGTTGACTATTTCACAATGTATAGGTATATCAGAGGCAAAAGGGGTAAAGGGGCACATATGTATGGTGACTTTTTGGTGGTGAACATGATACAGTCTCTAGAAGAAGCTGAAATATAATGATGTACACCTGAAATTTACACAGTTATAAACCAATGAGACCTCAATTTTAAAAAGTGCTCAAGATAATTTTAAAAAAAACACATCAGACTGAACACCTTCAATACCTACAATTTTTTTTTTTGCTGAGGAAGATTTGCCCTGAGCTAACATTTCTGTGCCAATCTTCCTCTACTTTGTATGTCGGTTGCCACCACAGCATGGCTGACAAGTGGTGTATGTCCATGCCAGGGATCCAAACCCATGAACCCAGGCTGCTGACGCGGAGCATGCCGAAATTAACGACTACACCACGGGGCCAGCCCCAAATACATACAATTTTTAATTGTCAGCTATACCTAAATAAAGTTGGAAAAAAAAACCCTTTGTCTCCTGCTCTGGATCTGTTGGAAAATTTAAGAGCGTAGTGCTTAGAGGGTCCCATTATTTGAATCTATTACATGATCCTACTTATGGTCCTGCTGTGCAGTGTTTGGCACAAAGCATTTTATTGTTAATTATTTCCATCTTTATTCATCAAAATATTATAGTATTCATTAATTATCTCCAAATACACACTCACTTTAAAAACTATTCTAGTTCACCAGAAAAGAGTTTCAAGTAGCAAAGAGCTATTTGGCAAAGCAGTCTCTGCTGTTTCTCTTTATTTCAAGGAGAATTAAAAAGCTTAGACAAAACAAATGACTAAATATATTTGGGACTCTGAGGAATTTCTGAAAAATTTATAAACTGGCTTCATTTATTTAGTGGTCCTTGGAGGAACTACAATTCATTTTAAGAATGAGTGGGGAAATATGTCCAAAATTACAATATGAAAACTTGTTCCCAGAAAATGTATTTGGAACGATTTTCATGTAACAACAAAAAAACACCACACAAATAGAGCTTGATTTCAGTTTACACTAGTTTTAATCCTATAACTCTAGAAATTTAGATGAAACTAAATATTTTACAAGTAATTTTCACACATTTTTGGGGAAGGCATAGGATATTTTATATCTCAGCAAACAGATGTTAAAAAAATCTTTTTTTTAATTTTAAGGGCAAAGTAGTTGTATGTTTATGGATGCCAATATCCAATGATTATGCTCTCACTCTGATTAAATGCTATCAAAAAAATGAAACCCACCTTTTCCTTAAAATAATAAAGCCTAGAAAAATAGCTAGATTTCTCTGAAAATACCCCCTATTTCAATAACAATCATCAGATAAGAATACCTCAAACCAAAAAGCGGCCATTTCTATTTTACTGCTGAACGATGCAAATTTTTATAAAAATTATGTGAGAATTATTTTATGCAGAGATTTTAGTAATAAAGTAGAAGACGCCTGGATAATTTTCATATAATTCCTGCTGAGATACAGTGGCTTTACTAAAGAAAATTAAAGACTACTTTTTATGTTTGTTTATAAGTTAGTATTCTAGTCTTAAAAAATATTACTTTTTGCTACCGTATTTGTATTTATCTGTCTCTCTCCCCTTCTGGATGACCTCCACAAGCCAGTTTCTGAAATATATAACATTCCAGGGAATATGCAACACACACACACACACTTAGGGAGACCACTTAGCACGTTACCGCAGTGGTCCTGGCAGAGATCACAGTGGTTTGGACTGAGGTGGTGGTCCTGAGACATGATTCTGCCTACATTTAGAAAGGAGAGTCAGCAGGGTTGACTGATGGATTGGAAGTGGGGTGTGAGAGAAAAAGAGGAGTCCAAATGATCCAGGGTTTGAGGCCTGAGTGACCGGATGATGCTGGTATCATTTACTGAAATGGGGATCATTGTAGGAGGAGCACCCAGACAGCCACAGCCTACTGGTCACCTCACCACTGCTGGAGGTTTCCCCATCTTTTCTGGCCCACTCAAAACTATGTTTTCTGAACCAGTGCTCAGTCACTCTTTTCATTCTTTTTTTTTTGCAGGGGAAGATTTGCCCTAAGCTAACATCTGTTGCCAGTCTTCCTGCTTCTCCCTCAAAGCCCCAGTACAATTGTAAGTTGTATAGTTGTAAGTTCTTCTGGTTCTTCTATGTGAGCCACCACCACAGTGTGGCTACTAACAGATAAGTTGTGTGGTTCTGCACTCAGGAACCGAACCCCAGGTGGCTGAAAGAGAGCGTGCCAAACTAGAACCGCTAGGCCATCAGGTCTGGCTCAGTCAGTCTTTCTAATTGATTTCTTTCTGGACCCTCTGGGAAGTCACCAAAACGGCCAAGTTAAGGAGGAACTAAACTCTATTTTGTTCTAAGACCTACAAATTATTCAGACACGTGATTCTTAATTTTCAAAAAAATTTTTCTTGTGTGTTGTAAAGATTTCTAATTTAATTGTATTGCAGTGAGGAGATGTGGTTTGCATGACATCAATTCATTGACGTCTAAAATTTGCCCTATGTCTTAATACACTGTCATCTCTTGTAAAAAGGAAAGAATGTGTATTTTCTAATGCATGGTGATATTGTTATATTTTACCTATTGATAATTTTGAGTGGTGTTTTGAAATCTCCCACATTACTGGTGAATTTAACAATTTCTTCTTGTAGTTCCGTGAGATTTAGTTTTATATATTTTGAGATTATTATTATACTAGGTATATGCAAATTCAGAATTACTATTACTTTTGTTGTATTGAAACTGTTGATATTTTGAAGGGCATGATTTTCCTAACAATGCCTTTTATTTTGAAGTCACCATTATTCTTTTTTCTTAAAGTATTTGGCTGGCATATGTTTTCTTACTCCTACTTTCCATAAATATGGCTGAGTCCTTTTGCTTTAGTTATGTCTCTTTTATTTTATTTTATTTATTTATTATTTTGTGAGGAAGATCGGCCCTGAGCTAGCATCTGCTAATCCTCCTCTTTTTTTTTTTTTTTTTTTTTTGCTGAGGAAGACTGGCCCTGGGCTAAGATCCATGCCCATCTTCCTCCACTTTATGTGGGATGCCGCCACAGCATGGCTTGACAAGTGGTGCATCGGTGCACGCCTGGGATCTGAACCAGCAAGCCCCAGGGCGCCGCAGCGAAGCGTGCGCACTTAACCACTTGCACCACTGGGCCGGCCCCTCATTATGTCTCTTTTAAACTGCAAATAGCTGGAGTTTTTGTTATTATTTGTCTTTGTATTTGAAGACCTATTTTATTTACTTTACATGTAATATAATTAATAAATTTGCACTCGTTTCTAGTCTCTTCGTGCTTTCTGTTTGTGCTATTTCTATTATTTTTTATTCTTGTATTGTTCTTTATTTTTGATATTCAGCATTTCTCTACTGATTTCCAATTAGTCGTTTTCTTTTTAGTGATTTGCTTTTTTATTTTACCTTGTAGGTTTAACAAAGTCTGAAATCAATTAATACTTTGTTTCCTGAAAATACAAGAATGGAGAACTGTAATAACTGCATACTAATTCACATGTCTCCTTTCAGACTTGCTGAAAGTAGAAGGAATGAGGAAATATATGTGAGTAAGATATTTTTTAAAATGTATAATTGACTTGAAAATAAAATGTACTGCTAGGAAAATGCATGCCCTTCAATTTACACATTAATTTGCATATTGTTTTTGTCCAGTTTATGCATCATTTTTCTTTTAACCTAATAAGTTGATAATATCATATTCATTTTATGGACACAGATCGTTTAGAATTGCTTACTTATTTATTCATTTATTTGGTTATAGTTTTTCTTTTATATCAAAACTATTTCTATGTTCATTTTTTTTCTTCACTAAAGCACATCTTTTAGAAATTTACTTAGTCAATGCTTATTGATGATCATTTATTTTTCTCTCTTTGTACATAAATATCTCTGTTTCACACATAAATGTTAATTTTTCTAGATAAATAAAAAATTCTAGATTCTGGATTGGCTATTGTTTCCTTTCAGCCATGTGATAGTACTATTATTCTCTCTTCTAGCTTCCATTGTACTTTTGAGAATTTTGTTTACAGACTAAATTGTTAGTACTTTGTAGATTTTTTTTTTAATCCTTGACTTCTGTTAAGAACTTCCTTTTGTCCATAATGCATTCAAGCTTTAATTATCTATTTGCAGTTTTATTTATACTTTATGTTTGATATATTGTGCTTTCTATATTTATTAATTCATGTATTTTATCAATTATGGAAAATTTTCAGTCATTTTCCTGCAAATATTGCTTTTTCTACATTTTCTTTAGTTCTAGGTCTGGCAGACTTACTAGAACTATGTAATATGTTCTTATTCTCACCTTTATGTTTTTGACCTTTATACCAAATTTTCCTGTAGGATAATTTCCTCAAATCTACTTTCCACTTTACTAATATCCTTTCAGCAGTACCTAGTCTGCTATTTAAGCTATCTATTGAATACAGTTTTAACAAATTTATTCTTCATTTATAAAATTTCTATTTAAACCTTTTTCCAAGTCAGCTTGGCAATTTTGGTTAATCTCTTTTTCCTTGCTCATTTTTTTTCCCAAATTTTATTTCTTTAAAAATTTCAGGGGCCAGCCCCGTGACCTAGCGATTAAGTTCAGTGCATTTCACTTCAGTGGCCTGGGTTCAGTTCCTGGGCGTGGACCTACACCACTCATCAGCAGCCATGCTGTGGTGGCAACTCACATACAAAATAGAGAAAGATTGGCACAAATGTTAGCTCAGGGTGAATCTGCTTCCAGCAAAAAAAAAAGAGGAAGATTGGCAATAGATGTTAACTTAGGGTGAATCTTCCTCAGCAAAAAAAAAGAAATTCAAACAATTGTTTTCTGGATCTCTTATTTCCAATATTAGACTTATTTGGGAATCTAAATATATTTTTTGTTGTTGTTGATTTTGACTACTGAGGCTTATTTCTTTGTGTGTTTCATAATATTTTATTGAAATATCATATTTTGATGAGACTTAATCTTTCAATATTTGGAAGCCTTCGTGGGAGAAACTTTCCTCCAGTGTGAATTTCCATTGGATTCTGCCAGTTACCAAGGGCTACTGCTGATCTGGGACCACCTTATTCCCACTCAAACATCCAAGATATAAGTTGGGTTCTGAGGTCCATATCCCTCCACTTGATAGCAGGTTGAACTTTAGACTTGAGATGTAAATGCTTATGTTATCATTTTCCTTTTTGGCAACCCTCCTTTTGCATTATGTACTGTTTATTGTTTTATGTTCTGGTTTTAGGTCATTGCACCTTACTCTGAAACACTTTCAGAGGTTTCCCTTACGTTTGGGAAAAGAAAAAAAAGGATCTAATTGTATTTTAAAAGGGTTTATAGTCTAATATATGGCCAAAGGTTAGGGCCTGGCTTTTGTTTTCTTTTAGCATGTTTAGCATTTTTCTTTAAAAAGAAAAATGTTTACATCATTTTCTTATACTGTGATATTGATATGCTTATATTTTTATTTACTAGTAACTTGTTTTTCACGTTCTAATTACCTTATTTTTACAATGATTTACATTTTTACTGTCTTGCTTTGGATTGGTTCAATTTTATTTTTTACATATAATTTCTTATCTTACTGTATGGAATATCTATATCTATCTAGATCTCTATATTCGATATCTATTACTATGATTGTTTCCTTTAAAATGCTAGTATGCCTACTTATTAATCTTTAAAGTTAATTAATATTTCTGCTCCCTTCCCAGTTAATACTTGTACCTTAGAACTCTAACTCGGGTGATTTCATTCCTATTTTAACATGTTAATTTTATCTAGAATATAAGTATCTAATTTTTCTTTTTTGTTTTGGTAAATTTTCCTATGTGGTAAGTTTTGTTCTCATGTGTGCAGTAATTTTGATTTTTGAGTTAGTGGTTTCTGAGTCTTTACCTATAGGAATTCTTGGGATTTTAATCTGACTTCTTGCGCATCAAGAGAATATTAGTATCTCAGCTTAGTATCTTGGTGTCTGCCATTCCAGAACCACATCATATTAAGTTCTCAACTTGAGATATCTCAGACTATGTAGGTAGATAAGCTTTAAATTACAAACTTGTGTCACTTTCAGGCCTGTGTATCTGTGTGAGTGTGTGTGTGTGTATCTATAACATTTTATATATATATATATTCATGGAAATCTTTATTTTTATTTAAACAAAGCCCTGGGAAAGGCAGAAAAGCTTTCTTTTTGTCTCCCTTTGCCATTTAGTGATGTATTTTCTTCTATATAGTTTTCTGGAATGCAGTTTTTCAGAGGTCCACTTCCTTGTTTAGATAGGAGCTTCAGGTCTAGTACTCTGCCATGCACCCAAGGCCTGGTCTCCTGTTTCATTTTGTCCTTAAAACTCCAGCCTCTTGGCCACTGAAATCAACAAACACTTGCAGAAGGACCATACTGTCAGCAGCATCTAAACATTCTTCTTATTCTCTCTCTCTCTCTCTCCCCTCTCTGTCTCCCCCTCCCTCACACCCTCCCTCACTCCCTTACTTTCTCCCTCTCTCCCTAGCCTTTGGAATTTTAATAAATTATTATTTTAATCTTAACAGTGCATTAAAAATGTGTATTTATTTTATGCTGCTGTTCTCGGTGTGACTATTGAAAGATTTTTCAACAGACTATGTACACAATATTGCTAAAAATAAAAGTTTTTTTCTCCTTTAAACTATTAAAGCTTTGTTTTTATCCTCTATGACATGTAATCTTAGCCTTGAGGCTCTAACTACTGAAAAGCTTCCTTTACATAATTGTTATTGGTAATGGAATTTACTCAAAATATGATTGTTAATAGAAGTTCAATTAGTTAGAATGTTTGTTGTAGGCAATTCAATTAATTAAGAACGTTTCAATAAACAAACTGGTATAATGATAATTAACTTACTACTTAAGACTTCATTAATTGTTTTTTTGGGTAACCAAATCTAATGTAAATGGCCCAAACTCATATTTTAAGCAGATACATTTGAGAAACTTTGTCAATGGCTTTCCTTGGCTTTTTCTTTACATACTTGCGTAAGAAAATAAAATTTGCTGAATCATTTCTAACCTAAGGAAAAGTATGTTTCTTGAACAAGTTTGTGAAGTAAAGGATGTGAGATATTCTTTAGTAAGCTCCAATACTTTTTCCTTGCGTTAAGCTCAAGTGGTAAATGAAGGCAATGTGGACTTAACAATGTCTTCAAGGATGAATCATTTGAATTGATAAAAAATAGAGAAGAGAGTCATTCCAGGAAAGAAAGCAGCCAAATCAGTAATTCGTTTTCTGTCTTCACCATGCTGGCTCTCACGGCAGCATTTGCTACAGTTCACCATTTCATTCTTCTTAAAACTTGTTTTTTCAATAGTTCATGTATTTTCCTTTGGCTTCCTTCCTAACTCACTGCCTACTGCTGGCACCTCCTTTCTAACAAAACCCTGTAATGTCCAAGGGCCTCCACGTTTTGATCTTTGGGTCTCTGATCTTTAATTGTAATCCTTTCATAAGTTAACTAGTTAAGCGGTATGGCTATAAATGCTATGTATGTGGTTTTTTCAAATATCATTTTCCAAAATGACTGTCTGGAGTGATCTCCAGGGTCTGGTTAAGCCCCGTCCTGAACCTTTAACACCGTTGTCATGTTTGTGAATGTGAGTGAATTGCACAACCATTGATCCAATATTTCAAGCCCAAAATCTCAGCTTCCTCCTTTTTCCTCTTCTGTCATTTGCGGTCCAAAAGCAGTTTCTTTTGACTCTACCTCCAAGCCATATCTATGATCTAGTCACTCCTTCTCCCTCTCTTCTACTATCATCTTAATTCAAGCTACGATTATATCTCACATGGAAAACTTTAATCCATTTCCCCTGCTTTTTCTACTTACATTCATGACTTACTACAATCCTCTCTCTCTTTTTCTTTTTTTGCTGCTAGAGTAATCTTTATAAAAATTGAAGTCTGATTAGGTCACTCTCCTTCTTAAAACTCTCCAAGACTTTTCTTTATTCTTGGAGTAAAACTAAACTCCTTACCATTCACTTTAAGGCTCTACAGAGCTGGCCTGTACATGCGTTTCTGACGTCATTCCATGTAGGATTCCACCTGACTTCTTGTGCTTAAGCACAGTAGATTTCCATTTATTACATAGGAAGTAAAAGTTGAACTCGATGTCAGCTCTTCCTTTGCTCTTGAAAGCTTTTCTTTCAGATCTTCACATGAGTGACTCCTTGAAATTCAGATTTCAACCTCTTTTCTGAAAGGATATTCCAGACCATAATCAAATATACTTCTCACTCCTCCTCCTCCATATCTAACTCCTCACCACATCACCAACTTAATTTTCTTCATGGGAGTTGTCATTATCTAAAATTATCTTGCCTGTGTGTTTATTTGTGTATTGACTAAACATCTCTATTAGATTACAAATTCCATGATAGCAGGAACCTTGTCTATACATTATTCATCAAGAATAAAAGATAAAAATAAACATATCAGTTTTAAGGGATCATGACAGAATATTGATATAAGTTGCAATGTTGAGGCAGAGTATGGTATAAAGATAGAAAGTAAACTGATTATAGGTTTTCTGGGAAATTAGGTGGGGGAATTTAGATTTAATGTTGTAGACAACAAGAATATGTTTTCCATTTTGCTTTAAATTGGCAAAAAAAAAAACCCATTTGAATAGTTTACACAACTTTAGTTCCCATGGCCAGTAGAATACAGTTATTTAGTGTTAAACATGACAAGTAAACCTATTTAAAAGAATATGTAGGGTATTAAGTATTTGCTTCTCTATAAATGTGCTATATTTTAATCACATGACTAAATAATGAGAAAGTATAAAAAGTGTAAAAATAATTTATCTATGCCTATAAGGTATTATCACTTTTATGTTTGTCTATTGAGGGATTCTATTGTGTTTTTACCTCAGAGACATTTGAAGGCAAGTAAAGGCAATTTGGCCTTTACTCTGGGGATTTAGAATAGATGTTTGCAATAAAGTAATTCAACTATAAAATATACCTGCTAAAAGGATGGTTAAATGACTGTAGTATAAGCTTCCTGACTTTTCTTTTAAGGTTATAACACTTTCAACTTTACCAACACAATCACCATTAGGCAATTTCTTAGAAAGTTTCATTTTTAGTGGTTGTTTTTAAGAAATGCAGAATTATTCTGCTTAGCAATCGGGAAGGAGCTATCCCACACACATGCTCAGAAAAGACATTTTAAACAATAATGTTTAAGAAGAAAAAATGGTAATAAAATGACTAAGAATAAAGTGAAAAGGAAACAAAGATGAACCAAGAACTTACATAATACATTTGCCAATTGAAGAACTGTTTTTGTCCTTGTATTCAGCTGTAAGCAGGAAGATAAAAGATTTATATTTGCCTGTGTTAGATGATAGATAGATAGATAGACAGACAAATGGACATCATGTCTAACTTAACAACCTCATCTAATATTTGTTGAATTAACACTTTGCCTTCAAATTTATTATTCATTTTTGAATACAAAACACATATACTCATGAAGAACAAACATAACATAAACAGTACAGCATGACATTAATGTAGTTGTCAAAGACTTAAAAAGTAAACTTACAAAATATATAACCTTATCACAAATAATAGAATGACAGAGTTGAAGGTCACATAATCATTATCTAGGTCAACCACCTAGTTTTACAACAAAAGTTACAGAAACACAGAAACACTGACATGCCGACCTTAACAGGCAGGCAGAAGCTGGAATAGAAACCAGGCTATTTACAGAGAAGTATTAATAAAATAAGGGATTTTCTACATAATGTAAACTATCAAAAGTTATTCTAGATAGTAACCTGTGCTTATTTTTATTTGTTAACAATGGAACACATACATATCTCTTTGTTTTTCTAGACACTTATTCTACAATGTTTCAAATATTCACTTATTATGGCTGCTGGTTTAACTTATGAATACTAAGAGATATGGACAGCAAAAACAGTATTTAGATAAACTACAAAACCTGGAGTTAAATTTTACAGTGTGCTGCCAATTTTACCTTCCTAAATATAAAGAAAATACAGGCAGGAATTTATGATTAATAACATTTTAGGTGGCTATTAACAGTCTTAATTGTATGTTCTTAGTAAAATTCTACTGCTGTTGAACTCATAGGAACTCTTTTGTGAAGAGAGAAATGTGTGTGTGTGTGTATTTAAAATTTTAAGTTATCAGAAAATATTAGTGGTTATTACTGTAGGTTATCAGAGAACAAGTAACCACTGGTAACCGAACGGGGTAGATGCTTTTGGGTAGTGCAGAGTTGTGGGTGCATATTATCAGGCTCCCCAAACCAGTGGAATTATCTGGTGGTGGATTGGGAGAGTGAGTGATGAGTGCAGTTGTTTGAATACAGTGAACTGAAAATCCCTTTAAATAGTCTTTTTAAGTTCTTTGTTGACTATCATTTACATCCCACCAAGCAGTACTTTGATAAATGGTATTTGACTTATATAGTGTATAAAATAGTTACTTAATTCCGGAAATAAAATCTGGAGAAGTCAGCAGTCACCTGAAATTCATTATAATAACCTTTATGACTATTACTAGAATTACCTGAATGAAAAGTAATACATTATTTTAAATGATAAATGTTTCAGCAATGACAATGAAACTACAAGTCAATAATAAGACTTTCTTGTGCCAATAGAACTAAAAGTGGGAATTTTTTTTTCATCAGGGGAAGAGAATGGATAAAAATAACATTTTATTTATATTTGTATTAGTTGGTAGGTCATAAGTAAAACTAAATCCTTATTGTCAGTGAAATAAGTTACAACTTGAAAAACTAAACTGCATCTCAATACTCACTTCAATCGTAGTATTGTACTAGTTGTGTGTGTGTATATATAAATATATGTGTGTGTGTATATGATATACATATGTACGTATAGTACTACAATGAATAATTTGGAGTGGATTATGAGTTCCCTATTATTGACCAGAGAATAGAGAAGCTGGTTGATGATAAAAATAATTATTTACATTATCTTTTACAGTAACAATGGGAACTAGACAGGAATGTGGGGCGCTGTTTGGAGGGAGTGGAAGGAAGAGAAGAGACAGATAACTTTTGAAATAATGAATTTCAATAAAATCTTGAGAGCTAAGATTGGAAGGAAAGAAAGAACAGACTCTTATTAAATATAATGTACAGGAAAGAAAATTATATTTTTCAATCTAGAATAGAATCTTGGAATCAATAAAATTAGGAACGTCTCTTAGAAACTTGATTTGTTTTGTTCTCAACTCTGTTTTTTTCTGTATTTTCTCCTTGCCTTTTACTGTTAATTTTCAGAATTTTTCTCAGGATGCCTTCTCTGTCTCTCTTGGAGCACGTATAAAAATGACAGAAGTTGACTTCAATGACCAATAACATCCAAGCTATTGAAAACTAGATGGGGTCTTAACGAATTTCTGAAGTTCTATCATTCCTTGAGAAGATATATTACCATATTAAGTCAAGGCTTTATTGTTTGTATTATAACCTGCTATTGTTTGGTGTATTTTAAAATGCTTACCTTATATAATATTTTTTTCACCCCACTGAACTCAAATATACACTGTTTAAGGATCTACATTTCATATAAGTATATATATATATTTTATTCCAGAAGGAAAGCGAGTGTAAATAAAGAGTAGATAAATACATATATATACATACATATTCCAGAAAAATCTATCTTCCCTTACTCATTCAGGCAAAAAATATTATGCCAGTAGAATCTAAATTATAAGCACACAATGTACTAGTTACAGAATCAGAGAGTAGAGAAACAGGGTTTACACATAATGTTGCATATATGAGATAGCACCAGATTTAAAGTCTGAAACTGGATTTGACCTCCTCTTGCTTAGCGACCATTCAACCAAGAAACAATCAGCCAAGTTTCAAAAATAAGAACTAAGTGGGGCTGGCCTGGCGGCGCAGGCGGTTGGGTGCGCGTGCTCCGCTGCTGCGGCCCGGGGTTCGCCGGTTCGGATCCCTGGAGCACACTGACACACCGCTTGGCAAGCCATGCTGTGGCAGTGGCCCATATAAAGTGGAGGAAGATGGGTGCAGATGTTAGTCTAGGGCCAGTCTTCCTCAGCAAAAAGAGAGGAGGATTGGCAGATGTTAGCACAGGGCTGATCTTCCTCACAAAAAAAAAAAAAAAAACTAAAATGGGAACAAAATGTAGTGGGAAAAGAACAAACTGGAGCTTAGAAAATGTGGGTTTAAATCTTAGAACTTTCATTGAGGATATTTAGGGAACAGTAACATTTATTTATTGAGTATCTACTACATAGCAGGGCCTTTAATCTTGGGGAATTTAATTGATTTTTATGTGTCATGTTTATTTTATAAAAAGGGAGCCTCAAATTGAGGTTCAAGTTTTTCACTTTTGGATTAAGTTATTTAAAAATCTGGTTTGCTGAGAGGGGAAATTGATTGATCTAAATGTACCCTGGGTGTTATCAGGGACTATGTTGATGACAGACATCACTTTTCCCATATAAGAAAATCCTGCTCTGTTTGTGAGTTGTAACTGATAGACTTTTCTGTCATGAATCTAATTCTCATTTTGAAGGCCACCCAGAGGCGATTCTTCGACCTGGATCGTTTACAACTGTTTCAGGATTCTGCTAAAGATAATACATATAAGGCCAGTTAAGTTGAAAATTTATCATATGTCTTTGTAGTAAAAGATACACCAGTGATTCTTTCTCTTTGCTGTCAATTTTGTAATCACTTCCAAAGGGAATTACACAAACCATAAAAGGTAATATGTGAAAACTCAATAATCAGAGGTATGGTATTCAGAGGCTATAGTGTGGATTAATTATAATCATATATTGTATTCCATGAATTAGCTCGAACAAATTTTAGGATGAGTCAATATTGAGATAGCCTGAGCACTTTAAAATGTAAGACTTTGAAATAGCATAATGAGAGAAATTTTATTTTTATTAATTAGTTATTAAAGTTTCCCAGAGAAGAGTGAGAGAGAGAGGAAGAGAAAAAAAAGGAGAAATTAGAGGAAGCCAGATACAGAAATAGAAATATGCATGTAATTACCACTGTAAAAAGCTAATTATCTTTCCTTAGCAATGAGAGGAGAAAGCCTTTATGTTTTCAACAGTATCAAGAGACAAAGATAGCTTAATTAAAAACCTGGCCTTGACAATCCCTTCAAGAGTATACCATTAAAATGCTGGTTCTTATTATTGCCCAAATATGGACACGAAGGAGGGTGTCTCCTATGTTAAACCAAGTATCTCACTTTCACATAGATAAGACTTAGAAGTTTCACATGAGTGTTTCTTTTTTGTTCTATGGTACTTCGCAAATGAACAATCTTGTTAACGTGAAAAATTTTCCAAAGTAGCCACTGCAATTTGAAATTGTCCAAAGGCCATTTAGAAAGATAAACACAATAATAATAATACTATAGAAGCCAGAGTTCTTTCAGAAGGTAGCACAAGTTTATTAGCGGACAAACCCATGAGAAATTGCTGCTTGTTAGTCAAAAGCAAAATTATCCATTGTGCTTATTTTGAGTTAGATAGCTGTCTCCCGACAAGCAAATGAGTGGAGAAGAGATTGCTCTCAAAACAAATTTCACAGATCCAGGACTAAGAAAATTCCTAATGAATTTTGAAATGAAAATCAAAGGATGCTGGTTTGACAAGAACTTCTAAACTCACTAGTCTTTGGTGTTGGCTCCAAATACAGGCTTATAAAACCCCCATATATGTCCGACTTTCCATGAACTTAATTCTTACATGCAAACAGCAGTTCAGATAGTAAGTAGGCAGACAGAATGGTTGGGGGCAAATCCATGGTTTGTCAACCATCACAAAGGAAACTAAGCACAAATTTGGTAGGATGACCAAAAAATCCTTGGAGATTTTATTCCTATGATAAATAAAATAAACCTAAGACCAGAGCTCTTAACAAAATATTCAGAGTTGAGATTCAGTGCAGAAGTTGTCTCCCTAAAAGCAAGGTGGCCTTAAGCAGGTAAGATACTCAAGGGATCTTACTCTGAAATTGAGTAGAGAGTCCTGGTCTATGTCAGCAATGGTCTCAGCCAAATTGTAGTGAAAGCTCCACTAATAAAAGCCAACTGGCTAGATCTATCAGGAACATACTTGCATTCATAGTTAGATTTATTAGCTTGCTGCAGCAAGGAAGAACGCACCCAAGAGGAACCATGTTGCATTTCAGAAAAGGTGAGTAGGGAAGACGCTCTTATAAGGTTTGGGCTTGTGTTGAGTAATTCTAAGGAATGATAAGGAAGCGGGACCCACTTTGGACTGAACGTTGTCATAAAAGAGGGACAGTTCAGAAATGAGTATCTTAATAATATTAGTTAAGATGTGGAAGGAAAGAAGTAAAGCTGGGATGCTATTTGTATGACATCAACACTTTCCTATAAGAATGGTTTTTTGGTTATTTTGCAGCCTTAGCGTGGCTTTTGTTACGTTAGAGACGTTGTTTTCAGTTGGTCTGTCCATGTCCCATTAGAAACATAGTTGATGTTCTTTAGGAACATCACATTCTGATTTTCAGGAAGGCTGAATTTCAATTTCTTAAGCCAAATCACTTCTGCACAAAGGTGCCTTGGGAGAATGAGTGTAGATTTTAGAAATACAAACCTGGCCTGACCCTCTCTGTCTCTCTCTCTCTTCAACACCCCAAATGACCTTTCTACATGGCCAGTTTGGGCTTCCCCATAGATGATATCTTCACTACAGTGCTGTTGAACTTCTCATATGACAGCCCAAGGTTCCAAATGTAAGTGTTCTGAAGGCAGGATGTGTAAACATCTATTCTCTTGGTCAAAAAGGTCATGGAACCTGCTTAAATTCAAGGGGTTGGGGACAGAGAACCCATCTCTTAGTGGGAGTACTGTGAAAGGATTTGAGGCCACTTTTAATATGCCACATGTAACTTAATGAACAATAGCATGCAAGTGATTTGTCTTTAACAGTAGTGTACTCAACAGGGATTTCCTTTGTTAAGATGAATGGAAAAAAATAGGAAAACATTTGAAAAATGATTTTTTTTATTGTATCAATCTTTTTTATTGAGGTATAATTGATACACAACATTATATTAGTTTCAGGTGTACAACATGATTTTGTATTTGTATATATTTTGAAATGACCACTACAATAAATTTAGTTAACATACATAATTACAGAACTTTTTTTCTTGTGATAACTTTTAAGATTTACTCTCTCAGAAACCTTCAAATATGCAATACAGTATTATTAACTATAATTGCCATGCTGTACATTATATCCCCGTTACTTATTTATTTTATAACTGGAGGTTTGTACCTTTTAACTCCCATCATCCATTTTGCCCACCCCCCAGCCCCCACCTCTAGCACCCACCAGTCTGTTCTTTGTATCTATGAGCTTGGTTTTTGAAAAATGATTTTCCATTAGGGTAAGGATACTATTGAATTAATCTAGGATTAGTAGTGACTCAATCTGTTGTTAAACCAATACAGTTTCTGGTAATTGAATTAACTGAAACTTTGCACCCTCAGAGAAAATAGGGACAAGATTTTGGACTGATTATTATCCTGGAAAATGTGAATTTTGGAGATCTCTTTTATTACTGATAGAAAACAACATGGTTTGTTTTTCTATTCCAAATGAATAAAATGTTTCAAGTTATAGATTATCTTTGTAGTTAGTTCTATCAATTGCACTTAATTTCTAATGAGAATTCACATGAATTTTGAAATAGTCACACTAGAGTGAGGTTTTGGATGCATTCACAGAATAACCATTGAGTAATATAAATGACTATATTAAGCGATATTATTTTGAGCCTAGCATAAATTCTAGTATCAGAGAGATCATTGGTCTTTAAGGATAGAGTGTTTTATTACATCTAGAGCCCTGAAGCTGGTCTTGCCTTTTTTGCTAGATGATAAATAACATAACGCAGTAATGTAAAGAAACACAATTACTGTATTTCTTTTGTATAAAATAAGTGTGGATTAAATGAAAGAAGTAAGTGACGACAGACAAAGGAAGGAGAAACTGATATTTTGTCTACACAATCATTTCTCCTAGGCCTCCTGCTTTCCACTGTTTTAAAGGTGATTCTACTTATGAAGGTTGGTAAACCCCTTATAATCCCAAACCGAGTCAATAACTTTTTTGTGTGGGCAAGTTATTCTGTTTTACAAAGAACCTTTTTTCTCTTCTGTACTTTCAGGAAGGACGTTTTTGATGAAAAGTTATATACGCTTTACTGTGGTGCCTAGTTATCAGTCACTCTTGCTTTCATAAGTAATCAACTATAGAAAATAGAAGGGGATTTCAAACTCAGTGCACCCAACCTATAAAGTTATAATTCTTATGAGAAGATTAAATAATCTTATAAAAGCAAGAGGTCAGCTTTTTAAATGCCTTGATATGTATGCAGCAAAAACATTTTTAAAATGTCCTACACGTGAGGGACACAATATTTGGTTCCGTGTAATGATAGAGATGATTGAATTAAATTAGACACTAAATTTTTATTCTCTAACTATATTGAAAATTTTGATTCTCCAAAAGTACAATGATTAAAATTATTCACCTGCCACCTATGTGATATGTTTAAATGGAATCAATTCAAATAGGTAGCACTGACCATCCCACCTACCAAAGTCCATAGGATTTGCTGGTCTTCCTAACTTATAAAGCATTTCCTTCTGCTCCTCAAACCACTCCCTAAAGTGACCATGGGATTAGAAGTGGACATAGTTTATTTTTCCTAATGCAATGAATATTTTTTAAAAATTCATAAATATATTTTAGCAGAATGTCTCTATGTCAAACCTATAGAAGTATTTCCTTCAGAAAACTATCTCATCCATGTTTCAGTGATGCTTGAACCCTCTCAGAGTGTTGGAGATATTTTTTTCCTTCCACGTCTAAAACACTAGAGTTTTAAGCTTCCTCTGACCTGTTTATAAATAACAAAGACTGGGGCCCTGCAGTCTGCTCTCTTTTCTTTATCAACATTTAATGGAAAGAGGAGGGGGGAAAGGAGAATGCATGCTGTTAGCTATTATCTTTACAAATGACTTGTTAGCCTTTTATTTGTCTGCTCATGCTTCAAACACTCAAAGGACATTTTCAGAATCTCAGTAGATGAAGGTTCAATCTTGAAATGACTTGACAGGCTGTATCTTCCTTAAGAGATTTTGACATGATATTAAGCCGTAGTTACAAGCCAATACTTGAATGGGAAACCCTGGGGAAATCTTTCAGAGCTGGAACACAGCATTTACAGCAGGAGGCAGGTGTCTGCACCAGTGAAGCAAACAGCAATATGATATATTTAGTATCGAAAATGGAGGCAAAACTACTGATTCTTTACCACTGGGGACAGTGGAAGAAGTTGAATGAGGGGAAAAAAAATCATCTTTTGGGGCCCCTGAAAATGTTAATTTACTGACAGTATGAAATATACTCTCATCACGGCAGGTGCACCCAGAACCAGGTGCTCTCCTCAATGTTGTCTTTGAATTTATGTGTTTCTTTTGCAGTGATGGGATGTGAAGCAGCTGTCCTGGCCATGTGGAGAGAAAGCAAAGAGCTTTTAATTAGCAATAAGAGGGCTGTTAATTTCTTTTGGGATCTCACTCTTTCTGTCTCTGTCTCTTTTTTCTCTTTGCACTTTTATTAGTATCTTAGCAGGAGTTTCTGCATATTTCCAAAAGCAGAAAAGAAAACCAAGCAAGCAACATGCTATGGTAGATTCAGGGCAGGGGCTGTGTGCTGTTGGTAAATTTAAGAAGACTCAAGTGTTTTTGGAGATTAAATCCAAAACCAAGATAATATAATTACTACTTTGAACATTCTTTTAGTCATAACATCATATGATCAAATTGAGATAAATGTATCCATTATTATTATAGTCAGTCAATCACTTTGTCCATTTTTTTAAAAGTCTGAGACATGTATGTGTGTATATACAAATATATGGAGAAATTAATTAGAAAGTTTTTACTTTAATTCTAGCATATTTAAGGATAAAAGCAATCCAATATCTAAAGTGTTGTCAGCATTAACATTAGGATTTTTTTTTCTCATGATATTATTTGACAGTATACTTTTTGTGCTTTTCATGTGAATGGTCTACATGTTTCAGTTATTAATCAGTAATCAGTAGTCATTAATCATTAATCAGTATACCTGAATGATAGCAACATATATGTACATACATACACACACTTATATATGCATATATAACCTAAAAGTACTCTTGTTTTAGGGAAAATAAAATTTATGCAAAACATTGTTCTATAATTGATCGTTGCCATCTGAAAATTAGACACCGATTTTTACTTTTTTCTAACTAAAAATAATATTATATTTCTGTTCCCTACTTCCATTTCTAGAATTTTAGGATTGTAAATAATTTTTTCATATATAGTCTAATATTTTTAATGCTTTAAATTACGTTTCTATTTTTAAATCATGAAACACTTCCTCATTTTGATATCTTTCCAAGATCAGCTTTCTGTCTTTCTTGCTGTGCTTAGACACTCTAAATTTGCACTGCAAAACAACATACCAGTGGCTTAGAGACCAGCAGTTGTGGGGGTGGAGGTAGGAGGTTGCAGGAATGTGATCTGTTCTTTCAGTTTGCTTGATCCACCTCTCTCCCAGAGTGAACATTTGTTGCTTCAGCGTTAGTGAGGGGAGAAGGAAGACAAGTACATGTGCAATTTCTTTTTCCTTGATGGGCGTGATGGGTAATATAATCTCCAGACGACTTCTTAAAACCCACCTCTCAATTTCTGCCACTAGAATTTCAATCACAGCCCCTTTCAGTAGGGATTCCCTCACCCTACTTGGCTGCTATTTTGAATAGATTCCTTAATAATGATTTCAATGTGGCTACTTTCCTCTTTGTCCATTTTTTCCCTATATAGATAAAATGCACCCGTGCGCTACTGAATAGCAAAAATGCACGCTTGGCTAACTGCTCACACCTCTTGTTCATGGGCTGCCTCCTGACTTCAAGCTTTCCCAGGTGAGAATTAAGTACCAATTTCATGTTGCCACACTCGGCAAATTGACTGTGTATGAGTTATGGCAAATGAGTTATGGTTCTGCACATATCTAGGGAGGGTGTGCGATGAAGTCTTCTCTCATATGGCAACCCCGATGTCTGTGAGTGACTTCCTAGGACCACCTACCTTAGACTGAGGAAAAGGGTGAGGGGAAGTACACAGTGCCTTCTCTGATGAAAAGAGAGAAAACTACTAGATCATTCTCTTCAATCCAGATTTCTTTAAAGAATCTCCTCAAATATGTGATCTCCCCTTTATATGACCGTAGATGTCTGATGACAGCTAATAGAGGAATGACAATTTTGGACATCTCGTAATTAGACCCAACAAGTTGTGTGTAGCGTCACTCTTTAGAACCTGGTCATAGTTTTTGTGCCTTTTCCTCAGCTTTGAGGCTGTAGTGAAATTTTGGAAAGGGAAAGGTCCCCATCTATATACTGATGCGTATGTGAATCGCTCAGAAGAATTTTTCTCAATAAATTAAAAGCCTTTATTCTGCTGCATGGTGAGATAGGTATCTCTAATCCTAATGAGACATTGACATATTGTTGTTATTCATCCCATTAATGGGTAAAAAACAGTGAAAACTCACTTTATACTTGTATGTTATCATTCCTTTTGTATCATAAAATACAGTAGAATAAAATATATAGTGATATTTATTTTTCACTACTGAAAGCAAATTAATGAAAATTGAAAAACTCCAATAAATTTGTTTTCAGATTTTGTACATATATTATTCGAGATTTGGTAATATATTCATTACTCTGCTATATATTTTTTTTAAAAAAGCAGATGTTTTTGTTAATTTGTGTTTGTTTTTTATTTAGAGATATGTAAAATGCATCCCTTTCTATTATTTTATTATTCCATTTATATTAGATAGTAAAAATGTAGGGATAGTTTTCTAAATTGTAATGAGGGTTATAATTAACAGTGTTTAAGTATAACAAAACTGAATGTCATATATTTCATAAACATGCATTTTTAGAGCAGCAAGAAATCATAAACATCTAGTTCAGTTATATCTTTTCTACAGAGCAAAAATTTGAGGCATAGAGAGAGGAAGTTACCTGCTAAGGTCTCACATTTCAAACATAGTAAATTGGATACTAGACAACTATGTACAGCTTTCTGGCCCTCTGATAGTTCCACTAAGCCATAAGGATCCCAGAGTAAATGCTTTTATAGGAATCCTTATATTGTCTTTTTATACATATGCTTTTGTGACAGTCAGTATGTTTTGTTCCTATGTGACTATTACTAACTGTTTAAATGGAAATGGAAATCATTGGTTAAATTATTAGTTCAAAAGCTTTTAGTACACACCTAATTTTCTAAAGTAGAACAAAAAGTTTCAACTTTTTTGTAATATGTAATGCCCAACATCCAATGTTTCTCTCATTTTTATGGCCATGAAATATCATAGAAGCATAGAATGAATCAACTGATGTTTAATTAACTGAAATTCCTAGGTGAAATGGAATTGTGCTTTGCTATTTGTCAACATGAAAGAACTTAGAAGTTCAACATTAATATTTTAACAGATGTGTTTTATGAAACAGAATAGTTAACTTGGAAAAACCTGCAGTTTCAGAACAGAGTTGAGTTGATTCATTTTAATGTAGGCTCTAACTTGTTTTGTTTCCAAAGTCAGCAATAATTCACGATTAATTTGGTCCTCTGGGTAAATATTAATTCTATCATGGAAAACAAAATGTTTCAAAACCTTATAAAAAGTAGCCAAGTCTGCTTTTGCCATACAGATATACAAAGCATTTATTGCAAGATAAATATTAAAATATACATGGAAAAGAGACAAGCTTGCAAAAATTGAGTTAAACTACCACCAAGTTTGCATAAGGATTTTATAACTATACATTATACCTGCTATTTATAGTACTTTGTATTTTACAAAGATCTTTCATAAGCAGTCTCTCTTTTCAGCATTGCAACAACTGGGGCATTTAGGCATGACAGGCAAACTATTTGTTTTTTCTTTTTTTCTTTTTTTTCATTTTATACATGCAGTCAACCCCTACTAATAAAATATCTAATTCTTACAACATGTACGCTTTGCTAATGTTGTATCAGGTATTTTTCATATGATGTTTTTAATGCTGAAAAACCCGTTGAGGCAGTTCTTATTATCCTCATTTACTAGTGAGGAAACTAAGGTTCAGAGAGCATAAAATAGTGATGTTCTACAGTATGACGCTACTTCTACTGTAAATCACGGTTTAGCTTTTAGCTGCTGCTATTCTCTCCTGCCCTTTAAAAAACAGTTCAAGTGTTATCACCTATATAAAGCCTCTTCTCAGCTTTGTTGCTTTTCCTTCTGTCTTTTCATGATATAATATTGATGATAACAATGGCACTATTTATATTTTGAGTTCTAATTATATCACAGGCATTCTGAGAAGCACTTCCCTTCTATTATGGCAATTAGTTCTAGCAATGTTACATTTTTATTGCACTGATGTCATATATGAGGAAATTGATGAAATGATTGAATGAATGGGTTGAATGCTAATTATATGTTCTCCCCATTCATATAAAATCTAGTGCTTCTCTTCACATGAGTTGATGGTGGCTAAACATTCTTCCAAACACCAAGAGATGAAAAGATATATCAGAATCCCAGAGAATCCTTCTTTCAAACCAGTGTTTGTTAGCTGAGCTAATCTTTATGAATTTTGAATCGGAAAGGAAAAGAAGGATCCAGTACCTTTTTGGGGTGAAGTTGCACGATGTAATATGGCTGAGCTGTGCTATCCTATGTCATACTCTTGTGGTGAAAGATGGTTTGAGAGAACAACGCAAACAAAGAGAAGCTGAATAGTCAAACATGGAAAAAATGTCAGTAATTAAGGTCCTAGACTGAGATGTTTTTGGTCTCAGCTGCTATATTGTCTTTCCTGCAGTTTAGTTACATAAGCCAATAAAGTATCCTCACTCTTTTTACGTAAACCATTATATCCCCAATTTTACACTGGGAAAAGAGTTGTTTCTTTCTACTATTTAAAAAAGAAAAAAAAAAGCTAATACAGAATGTCATATCTTCCAAGTAGAGTGCATTTTATATCTTTCTAGCTAATATTTTGTGAATACTTTCTTTGTCTTTTATAATTAATAATCTTTTATAATTTATACTTAATTTAAATCTCCAAATTATGTAATCTCTTCCTGCTTTGGAGTCTTTTATGGTGCCGTGTAACCCAGTTCACTGGCAGATAATAAATGCTGATGTCCCACACATTACATCATTATAAAATTGCATATTTTATAATGAAAACTAACAGCTAGTCATCCCTCTCACACACACTGTCAAGTTGATAATTTAATATTTGTGTCAATTTACAAGGTTTTTTCTAATTTACTTATTTATCCTTATTGATAACTCAAATACATATACATTTTAAATGTTTAAAACCATAAGAAGATTTTCTTTAGATGCATGTTTACTTCATAAGGCATGTGGAAAAATACTGACAAGAAACAATATGCACATTTTTGCAGTAATTAAAAGTGTAGGCAATGAATGATAACTCTATTAACAGTTAAGGCTGAAATATTAGTAGATAAATACAATTTGTATTTATTTGTTAACTCACCATTTGCTTATAAAGAAGACTAGGTATATTTTAGGATATTTGGATTTTGAGGATAGTGTTGTGGACAACTTCCAAGACTTTCCAATAAAATTTCAGTGAATAGCCCTATTAGAGATTTTTCTCTATGGATGAAGTTGTGTGACCAAAGTAGTTAATTTTTAGAATTTCTATATGGTTTTGTAAATTTTTAAGATAAGCAAATAATTTCAATGTTATTTTAGATGTGCCTATTCCATTTGCTGCACTTTTACGACAGAGTTTAAATATTATCAGTTTACCAATAAAAGAGAGAAGGAGAATAATTAACCGTTTGAACATCCACTTGCTTATTTTTCGCTAACATTCTACAAGAATTTATTGAATAGATTCTTTGCTGCATCTGAAGGAAAATGGTTGAATAAGACTCATTCCCTGCCCTTAAGTAGTTCGAAGTGTATTAAAATGCTAGGAAAAAAAAATAATATTACAAGGTAAAGTGATAAATACTATAATAGAGGAGAGTACAGGGAGAGATGAGAATACAAAGAAGTTAAACAATAAAAACGATACCAATTTAAGCCTGGTTTAGTAAGAATCACCTTCACAAGGGTAGTGACATCTAAGTTGCTGTGAATGTCAAGCAAGATTGTTGTGGCAGATGAATGGGAGAGATCCAGAGAAAGTTGTAGGAATTGGCTTTTGTTAAATGGATCTACATCTCACTAAGAGTAGAAGGATAATGAGTGTGATGCTGATGCATTTGTAAGTGACTGTGAGTGAAGACAATTTAGTTCACACTTGATATGCAAAATTTTGAATAAATGAAAGGAAATAACCCAGAAACCTGCATATGACAGATGGCATGAGCTCAACGTAGAATACTTCCTTCCTTCCTTTGTTCCTTCCTTCCTTTCTAGAAGCTAAAACAAATGCACTGGAGTGCATCTAAGAGAACATAAGCCCTGAGGCCCTGCCTCCCAACCTGACCCATCCACACGCAGCCACGTGACTTCCAGCAACAGAAGGAAGCAGTGTGCTCAGAGGACAGACAGTTTCAGTTAAGTCCTTCCTAGTCATTTTATTAAAAAGATTTACAGATGTTTGGTATGACAACGGGAGCAGTTAGACTGAAATATTATACTTGAGAAGAGGCTTTGGAAGATTGAAATAAACAATACCAGCAAGAGTTTAAGAGAAGGAGCTAATGTTTATTTGTTCAATTTCTGAAGCAGTCAAGTGACACCTTTGAATTGCGATCTAAAATGAAATTAAACTTCAAATTATTTTGAAGGATGCACAGCTAATGGCAGTCAGAAATCTAACTAGTCTTTTAACAAAGATCTTCAAGTTTCCTTATAATCTTTTCCTGAAAATATCAACTATTGTTTATTTATCTTTATCTCTAGAGCTCTTTCTAACCTGCTGAGAAATGAAAATGGAAGGTCTTTGTTTTCTAAAAATAAATCTCAAATATAATCAAAGGCTCATTAGCCCCCTACCGCACACACACTCTTTTATGATGGTTTTCAAGCTATAAATCAGCAATAATTTATTATTATTATTATTTTTGTGAGGAAGATCAGCCCTGAGCTAACATCCATGCCAATCCTCCTCTTTTTGCTGAGGAAGACTGGCCCTGGGCTAACATCCGTGCCCATCTTCCTCTACTTCACATGGGACGCCGCCACAGCATGGTGAGACAAGCGGTGCGTCGGTGCGCGCCCGGGATCCGAAGCTGCAAACCCTGGGCCACTGCAGCAGAGCACACGCACTTAACGGCTACACCTGGCCGGCCCCCATAATTTATTATTTTTAATCTAGAAGAAAAACTTTCTTTTTTTATTTTTTTGAGGAAGATCGGCCCTGAGCTAACATCTGCCAATCCTCCTCTTTTTGCTGAGGAAGACTGGCTCTGGGCTAACATCCATGCCCATCTTCCTCCACTTTATATGGGACGCCGCCACAGCATGGCTTGACAAGCGTGCGTCGCTGCACGCCCGGGATCCGAGCCAGCGAACCCCGGGCCGCCGCAGCGGAGTGCGTGCACTTATCCGCTTGCACCACTGGGCCGGCCCTAACTTTTTGACTTTCTAATGGAACATGTATAAAGTTTTTTGCCTAAAAGAGATTCAGATACAACCTCTGGAACCAAATCAGGAAGACGACCATCAAAGAGAACCTGCAGGACAGTTCCTGTTTCTTTGAAGTTGAACCCATGTCCAAACACCTCGTTACTCAGTGAGTAGCCAATGCGCTTTCTCTATTCTTAAACACCCAATCTGGGGAACTAAAAACATACCTTACTGCGACCTATCAAATATTACGTGTAGCCCATCACACCTCCTTTGAATATTTGAATAAATATATTGGAAAGATGAAGCCCAGATATTTCTGAGTTCAGTCCTGAGTTAAGGATTAATTCTAAGTCTATATAGGATAAGGAAGATGTTTGCTTTTTTTTTTTGAAGTGTGCACATACTTTGACAGGCGGTTTCAGAGCAGTTGGAACACTTCAGCGCGAAGAGCACTTTTTTTCTTGACAATACTTACCTTGACATTTCTATTACAAGTGAGCGAATGAGTTATTTCTGCTAATATTCAGGAAATGTCTCAACAGGATGAAAAAGAATCATGTTTAAGAACTTGCACGGAAATCTTTTTCGTACTAGGTGGCTACAGTGATCACAGGTCTGTAAAGAAAAAAAAGTGTTCACAACTTAAATATGTAGGTAGGACTGTCACCCATCCTTGATCTCTGCACAAGGCTATTAATTTCATTAAGGACACAATATAGCCCAGAGTCTTTAAGCAAACACGTTTTCCCCCGAAAAATCAAATAGAGGAATAGGCAAAGAATTCTCTTTCATCTATAAATTATAAAGCCAAGTTCAAGAAATTCAAACTACTTGAAAAGGAGTATTTGATTTCTTATGTAATGAAATTGTAAAAAAATAAAAACTCAGTGCAGACTTGAATGATGAAACTTTAATATTTTTAATGCAAATCCAGGATTCTATGTGTAAGTACTTTTAATTGGAAGCTAATAATATTATGTACAAATAGTATAAACAGTCAGTAGCAAATTTTATCTCAGAATAAATGTTTATTGGCTAGACATTTTTTTCAGAAAGTTGTAATTTAAAATTCTATAAATACACACACATATGCACACACATCACAATTTCCTTGAGTAACCATCATTTTCGTCATTTTAGCTAAGAACTATTCTCTCTTCTCATCTAGAGAGAATGTAACAATGATGGCTTTGAAAATGTGGAAACAAACAAAAAAGAAATCCTTTCTACATTTCTATTATATTATCCTGTTTAAAGTCAGAAATAGCAAATCTGTAGTCGATACTTACCTCTAAATGGTATTAAATGACATTAGTGACAGAAAAGGACAAGTTGAATATATTTCTGACAGTATCCCTTTGAAAGATAGTATGCATTTGTTACTTTAAAGCTATTCACAATCTTTCTACCTCATTTTTTTTTTTTGTCTTACCATTATGGCTGGAAAACTAATATATCTGCCTTCCCATATTTCCTGCCTGTATGGTGATCATAAAGAAAGCTAGGCAATGAAGAAAAGGTAAAAGTGCTTGGGTGGGATATTCTTAAAAAATTTAAAAATATAGAATAATAAAAGATACATTTTTATTAGGAGAGAATGCCTTCCATTTCCTTTCTTTTCCCTTTTTAAAAAAGTGCCTGGAACTCAGAGCCATTGCTGGGGATACAATGGCCATCTTCTGCCTGTAATTCGAAAGCCACAAGTTAACAAGAAGGATGAAAAGAGTTGCTTCTGTGCATATCTCCTTGAACCCTGGGCAGCATATGCTCAAGCTTCCTGTTGCTTTAGTGCCTAAAGCTTACTTAAGGTTTAGATAAATAAATCCATAACTTATTTATGCTTTTGGAAAGGGTTTTCTGTTAATTGTGGAAATACAGCTAAAATTAAATTATGTAAAGAGTCTATCTTCTATAAACAGTAGGGCTTATCTGAAATTGAACTATTATTTATGTCTTCAATTCTGCAGTATATTGAAAAAAATTAGAGGACACTTTTGCTGCATATTTTCTTCTTTTATAATTTGACACAAGCCCACCCCAATGATATGGTCCTTTTTAGAGTTTCTTCTCTGATATATGAACTGTCTAGCCTCGTCAATTTTCTAAATGAAATTGTTCTACTATTTTTACTGTGCTAGTACCTTCTTTCAACCACTCACGATCTTCTCAAACCACCCTCTAAACACCCCATGGGGGAAAAAATACAAACAAATAAAACAGCATCAAAATATAGTTATTGATATTTATTATTATTAATATTATTGAGGAAAAGTTGAGCAGAAAAATAATTCAAGTAATACATGCTATTTTTAGGAACAGGCTCTAGACTTACAAGAAGAATTACAGGTAACTTATTTAGGACTTGCCAGTTGCTACATATGCTTGATATACTTGCTTGTTTAGGTGGACATAGTCTATTATATGGTATTCATGTAATAATAGGTTCAAATCATTTTATTATCATATTACCAAGTTGCTTGTGAATATATATATTCATTTGGATTATTGATATACTGTTGATCTGTGTAATTTTTGTTTATTTTAAACCATACTTGAGCTCTGTAGTTTAAAATTATTTAAAAAATCTAAAACCGTCCATATATCTAGGTTTTATTTCTTTATTAAACAGAGCATTTCGCTTCCATCTGTTCCTGACGTTTCATGATAATTCCATGTAAATTATACCATATATAAAACTTACATTATTTAGTTTTTAAACCTTTACTTTCTTGAATAAAATACCAACCTTGTTTCTACTAGAAGGTCTGTAAGAACAGGAAATGTATGACAAAAAAATACCAGCATTATTATAGTCTATTTATCTCTTTAGCTCCTGAATACCATTAAGGAAGAAAATTAGTCTGGTAAGTTTTTCCACAATTTTTGAATTTATATGAATTCAAATTCTCTGCAATGACTAGATAGTAGTGTTAATTCGACCACGGATGCATACTGTGTGCAGGCTAAAGGACAATCCAGCTATAAAAAGTCCTATTTCAGTAATGCTAATGATTTCTGGCTTCTCATTTCTCGTAATTTAAGAAGTAACCTGAAGACTTTCTTATTATGCCTGTCACATCTACCATTATATCCTCATACCTATGAAATGTCTGCAGCAATGCCTCTAAGACCCCAGTTGCATCTGGTAAGTGATGACGCAGACCTAGTCATCCAGAATTCAGGGGTCGAGCAAGTCAACTCTTGTTGTTTCCTTTCTGTAAAGCAGTTTGAAATGAGTAATCAATAACAAATTTAGAAGGTATATTTGCAATTTCTTTTTGCAAAGGGAAAATATGTATAATAATAATGCCATATATCCCTGTTACTGTATAAGGAAAATCAAGAAATTAGAAATAAGGTCCTCCCAACCTCAAATTTGTGTATTCGAGTTTTGTAGTTCAACATCAATTTTACTACACAAAGTGCAAGCATGAACAGTTTTTACATAACCCGTTCTACTGCCTCTGTATTTTACAACTTTAAATAAATAGCCACATAAAGTGCTTTCAATGCAAAAGATTGCTTAATTTTTAAAAGAAATTCCATTTTAGGTTGACTTGGAAGTTTGTTTTTTTCCCATTAAGTTAGTGAAAAGATGAACTGGTTATTTTTCTTACAGCTTACCACCACACATTCCCATGACTGTTGCTGCTAAGATTTGCTGACAAAACACAATTTTGTGGTAACCAGATTCTTATAAATTCAGTACTGAAAAAAATGACAAAAAACCCTAAAAAATAAAATCAAAACAGATAATTCTCTCTCTCTAAAATAAAGTCTACTCAATTAGATTTGAAAATATTGATTATAATTCGTGAAATATACAGTAAAAAGGAAGTGGTCGTGGTTAAGCTCTGGAAGGAGTGGAACTCAAAAACAGCTAATGTTGAAATCTCAGCCCCTCCACCCACAGACTCTGAAGGCTTGAGAGATTTAGTCAGCATCCTGTGGCCTCAAAGTTCCCATTGGAAAAATAAGACTTATAATGGTTGTAGCATGGAGTTAATAAAGAAATTCATGTATAGTTCCTCTCCTAAGTACTGAATAAATATTAGCTGTTAATATTATTTTCCCTTTTCTTGAATTAACTTCCATTCAGATTTTTTTCAACTGAATAGAATTCATGATGATTAGAGTTGTTTCCCAACTAGGTGTGCTCTGGAACTCATCTTCATCAAATATTCTGCAAAACAGGCTTCTGACTGGGGAAAGCTACATGCCTTCCATGGATATTCATAAATAAGGTTGCCAGATAAAATATGCCCAGTTAAATTTAGACGTTCACAATTAGGGTTCCCAGATAAAAGATGTCCAACTAAATTTGAATTTTGGATAAATAATGAATAAATTTTTAGGATAAGAATGTCTCAAATATTATACAGGACATACTATAGGACACGTAATTATTCATTTTTTTTCTAAAATTCAAATTTAACTGAATATTTTGTATTTTATTTGCTAAAGCAGGCAACCCTTTTCACAGTGCAGTTAGCATTTAAGAAAACATTGTAAGGAAACGTATTTAACTTGGCTTAACCCAATTATTCACAAAATTTATTTGACCACAGAATTTATTGTGAAGGTAACATCTATTACAAATCTGAAAAAGCTGTGCTAGTCTCATACCTTAATTTACAGGTGAGAAAACTAAATGAAGCTAATATACTGAATTTTTCCTGCCAGTAGAGATCAGGTGTCAGGATTAGGTTGATCGTGCTCTCAGTTTCTTTCAGAAAAATGAAGTCTCGTTCTTTCAATTATCTTTAGTGATCTAAGAACACTGAAATAATAACTTATGCTTGTTATATAGTTCACTAAGTATTTTTATTTAGAAGCCAATGACTTTTTGCTTGTATTGTTTTATTCACTTTATTCATATTATCCACTTTAAAATTATCCACTTTTTTTGGTACTAGAACTGTGTTGGTTACATAACTATGGACTTAGTAAATTTCCAATTTATAACTGTCAGAAATAGATTGAATGTACATTATAAAGGCATGTATACATGAAACACCTAAAAACCCACTGAAATTCCTTGTGGAATTGTGGACAAAGTCACATCAGATATCCAACACCATAGAATGTTTTCCGTCCATGACCCCTAATTTGACAGTGTAGTCAGGAAAGAAACAAGCCAACAGATACATAAATAAACCTCCTTTTATTTCAATAGACGTTTTAAAATGCAAAGATATGAGGGTGTGGAATGTGATTGAAAGAATGAAAAAGGCATAATTTAAGGAAAACTTGTATTTTTTATTTCTGTACTTTAGCAAAAGCATTATAGAATATTTGGTCAAATTATGTATTTGATGGGATTTTCATTTTATTTTCTGAATTGCCACACTATTTGAAAAATAATATATTTTATTATTCTAAAGCTAAAATACTGTTTAGACAATGGTTTCAATATCCCTTAGTCATAGTGTGTGTGTGTGTGTGTGTGTGTGTGTGTGTGTGTCTATCTATCTTCTTCAGGCACTGCTTAAAATTCCCCAAGCTAATCCATTTCTGATAATAATTTTGGTGGAGTTTAATGGCCTGTCCGTGCAAAGGTTATATAATACTAAAAAACTATTTAAAGCCAGGAGTATGTGAGAATAGCAGATTTTTTATATTTACTTCCAAAGTGTAGGTGTTCATATAACATAAGAAAATCACTCCTGGGCAGTTCATGCAGTGTGATTTTATTTATTTATTTTTTTTTCTTTGAACTTTTTATTTTGAAACATTCAAAACAGCCACATAAGTAGAATAACATAATAAGCTTGCCCCACCCCCATATCCATCTCTCAGATTTAACAGTTAACAATATAAGGTTAATCTAGTTCTATCTATACCCTCATATACTTCATTGCCTCCAAATCATTTATTTATTTTTAAAGTTCATGTTTTCCCTAGAAAATGTTTTAAACCCTACAGTGAAGATTAAATTCTTGATCCCTCTTGCATATGATAAACCCCAACTTGTTTAGACGTTTAAAGCCAAAGGTATGCTTAAAAGAATGCATGTATGATTCTTGAAATAAGCCATTTTCTAGTCATTCTGTTTACTATAATTGCTTAGAATGCCTAGAGTTAATCACTGTAATCTGTTTATATATTTTCTTTTTAATATTTACTCTTGTGAGAGCTTCAGCACTATGTATAATTATTCTCTCTAGAAATAATCAAGGTAGTGTATTTATTGTATTTCTCTAAAACATATAAAGGTAAGTTGGACACTTAACTTATCATGTTCTGGGAAATATTTGTGTATACATTTTAGATGGCAATATATCTTGTAGTAATAATTGATTATTTAAATATATATATTATTAATTTTATGTTCTCTTTATTAGTCATTTACTCTCTTGATTTCTTTGAAAAAAAAACATTTTTCTATTTTCCAAAAATCTTTGTTTCCTGTATTTTAAGAAATTTATTTTCGGCTATTAGCAAATCTTGTTTGAGAGATTGTTTTAAGTAATTAGAATTTCTGTGGCTAAATCATGTACCTAAATTCCAAAGTCTACCATAACTGGCAGAAGCAATAGTCTATCTGTTGTGAATGAAAATTCTAACTGAATCAAATTGCTCTTGGAACTAATTTACGTAAATATATTTCTTATCTAATATCATCTAAACATAAAGATCATGTATTACCAACTTTAATATCATATTATCTATTCACTATTTGCAATTGCCAAACTGACCACAGGTATTAAATGCTGAAATCTTTTTCAAAACAAACTTATCTATCATATTATGGGATTCAATTATTCAGAGAAAAAATATTGAATGTTTTAAAAGTGATAGAATGCAGAACATTTAATTACTACAATATTGCTTTTTATATAACTTTGTCATGAAAAAAGGCCTTAAAAATCAACATTGACATATAGGTATGCATCTTTTTATATTAGATTGTGTTAAATAACTTTTAAGTACAAATGCACTATGTATGGCAATAAATAGGATATATTAATTTATAAAGTGATCTGTTACCTTCCTTAAATCTAAACAAATCTGTCATAAGTTCAGTTAAGTTGATAATCTTTAAAACAAATTTTTATGTTTATAAAATATGAACTTTATATCAACTGCTAACTATTTTAACAACCATACAACTAAATAAGCTGTGAGTGACCATTCCAATAATACAATCATGTACTGCCTAACAACGTTGGGGTCAACGATGGACCACACATACAATGGTGGTACCATAAGAATATAATGGAGCTGAAAAATTTTTATCACCTAGTGATGTTGTAGTCATCAGAATATCTTAGTGTAATACATTACCCATGTTTGTGGTGATGCTGATGTAAACACACCTACTGCACTGCCAGTTGTATAAAAGTGTGGCATATACAATTATGTATAGCACATAATACTTGATGATGATATTGAATGACTATGTTACTGGTTTATGTATTTACTACATTACACTTTTTATCATGATTTTAGAGTGTACTCTTTCTACGTATAAAAAAATTTACTGCAAAACAGTATGCCTTATTACACTGGCAGCAGCGTCATATATTTTGTGTTTACCTAGTCTCTTGATTGCATCATTCTCTTGTGCTTGATTTAATCTCATGTTGTTTTGTTCATCACGGCCCCTAAGCATACAAAATCCACTGCTAGTGTTGCCAGTAAGAGGCCATGTCTAGTTATTGACCTGGAAGCAAAATTAAAAGTGATTAAGGACTACACAGGTGGACAATCAGTGATGGTTATTGCTCGCCAGTCAGGCGTGTCTCATTCCACCATAGCTATGATCTTGAAGAACAGGAACAAAGTGACGTAAACTATTAAAGGTTCTGCGTCATTGAAGGCAATGAGACTAACAAAAATTGGAGAAGAGCCTATATCAGACATGGAGAAACTTCTAATAACCTGGATTGAAGACCAGACACAGAAGGGTATCCCTCTCGACACCATGGTGATCATGGCCAAAGCAAAAAGTTTGTTCACAATTTTGAAGAAAAGGCTGGACCCTACGATATTGAATTTACTGCTAGCTCTGAGTGGTTTGAACAATTCAAGAATTGTTACTCATTAGATAATGTGAAAGTGAGTGGTGAGTCTGAGAGTGCTGATGTGAAGGCAACTGAAGAATTTTTGGAAATTCTAGATAACCTGATTTTGGAGGAAATTTACTTGCTTGCCAGAGCAAATACTCAATATGGATGAAACCTCCCTATTCTGGAAATGTATGCCTGAAAGGCCTTTCATCCATAAGGAGGCCAAGTCAATGCCAGGTTTCAAGGGTTTTAAGGACAGGATAACAGTCTTGCTTGGGGGCAATGTTGCAGCTACAAATTGAAACCCTTTGTGATCTGGCCCAGTGAGAACCCCAGGACCTTCAAGCATATCAATAAACACACACTGCCAGTGTAATACAGAAGATAAGAAGTCTTGAATGACTCAACTCCTCTTCCAAGGTGCCCTCCTGAATTGCTATGCCAGCAAAATGGAGAAGTACTATTTGAAGGATAACATACCTTTCATGATTTCACTTATTGTTGATAATGCTGCCGGACTCCCCCTTTTATTGGCAATCTTCATCTCAATATCAAAGTGGTGTTTCTCCCTCTAAACACCATGTCTATGATCCAACCAATGGATCAAGGAGTTATAGCAGCTTTTAAGGCCTACTGCCTGAGGAGGACCTTTGCCCAGGCTATTGCTTCAACTGAGGAAGACACTGATACAATTCTGGAAGGATTATAACATCTGTGTCTGCGGCAAGAACCTTGCCTAGGCTTGGGTGATGTGACCAAGGAGTGTATGAATGGCATCTGGAAGAAGACACTCAGGAGGTTCGTCCATGACTTCAAAAGATTTCCCAAGTATGAGCAGGTTGCAAAAATCAACAAGGCTGTGGTTGAGATGGCAAACAATTTTAACCTGGGTGTGGATGAGAATGCCATTGAGGAGCTCCTAGAGGTGGTTCCTGAGGAACTGACTAATGAGGAGTTGTTGGAACTGGAACACGAATGCACAGCTGCAGAAGAGGCAAGAGAAAAGGAAACTGCAGGAGAAGAAAAAGAAGAGCCCCCAAGAAAATTCACAGGGAAGGGTTTAGCAGAAGCTTTTGGAAACTTCAACAAGCTCCTTAAAAAGTTTGAAAACATGGACTCAAACACCGAAAGGTTTTCATTAGTAGAGAGGAATATTCATGGTACATTAACTGCTTACAAGCAAATCTATGGTGAAAAAAAAGAAACAAACCAAGTAAACCACCATGGATATATTTCTAGAAATAGTGACACCTCCTGAAGAAGAGCGTCAGGGAAGTCCTTCAAGAGATATTCCAGAAGAAGACATTGTTATCATAGGAGATGACAGCTCCATGTGTGTTATGGCCTCTGAAGACCTTCCAGTGGGACAAGATGTGGAGATGGAAGACAGTGACAGTGATGATCCTGACCCTGTGTAGGCTAACGTGTGCTTGCATCTTAGTTTTTAACAAAAAAGTTTAAAAAGTAGAAAAAATAAAAATTTTTAAAAATGGAAAAAAACAGAATTAGGATATAAGGAAAATATTTTTGTACAGCTGTGCGGTGTGTTTGTGTTTTAAGGTAAGTGTTATTACAAGAGTCAAAATGTTAAAAAAATTAAGAAGTTTATAAAGTAAAAAAGTTACAGTAAAGTTAATTTATTATTAAAGAAATATATTTTTTATAAGTTTAGTGTAGCCTAAGTGTACAGTGTTTATAAAGTCTACAGTAGTGTACAGTAATGTCCTAGGCCTTCACGTTCACTCACCACTCACTCACTGACTCACCCACAGCAACTCCCAGTCCTGCAAGCTCCATTCATGGTAAGTGCCCATTTTCAATCTTTTATACATATTTTTAATGTAGCTTTTCTCTGTTTAGATATGTTTAGACAGACAGATACTTACCATTGTGTTACAGTTGCCTACAGTATTCAGTACAGTAACATGCTGTACAGGTTTGTAGCCTAGGAGCAGTAGGCTATACCATATAGCCTAGGTGTGTAGTAGGCTATACCCTCCAGGTTTGTGTAAGTACGCCCTATGATGTTCACACAACTACGAAATCATGTAATGAAGCATTTCTCAAAACGTATCCCTGTCATTAAGTGACGCATGATTATACTCTGATTTAAATAAACTCCAAATCATCAATTTAGTTATATTGATTCTAATAGAAATAAAAATTAAACCATATGTTGACAATAATGATTTATATTTGTAGCTGAGATATTGATTTCTCTGATAACAAAGCCCCTTGTTTATACTAAAACAAGCTTGTCAGTCAATTCATTTCTTCTTATACAAGTTTCCACATTATCTTTATGTAGCGAAATTACATTATACCCAGATGTAAAAAAAAATAGCATATTATGTTTTATATGTTTTCTTCATCATATTACAGTACAGAAAACATTTCTTCCAAAAGTTATTAAATATGAAGAGATTTAAAAAAGATAAAATTCATTGCCCAACCAATGGAAGCTTAAAATCGTGAGTGACACTTTTCAGACCTTGTGTCATGTTTTAAATTATAATTGATTGTGTATTTCTATTGTGCAGAAGGGTCCCGCTATTCAAATCTAGTATACTTTCAAGACAGACTGACATTCGTATCCCTGTCAAAATGGCATGGTTTATTATTTATGATTAGCTAGAGCAAACTTTAAGATTATCACGAATGTTTTATTCCAGATTGTGATTAGACTAGTTATATGCCTTGTGATTAGATACTTTGCAGATTTTTTTCTTGACTAACTACTTTTCTTTTAACTTTTAAAAAATTAGTACCATCTCATATATTTTTTAACTTTATCACTTTTTTATATTTGGAAAATTATTTTTATTCACAGTATAATTTTAATAATTGGAGTAATAAAATATACTTTTGTAATAAATTCAATTCCCTTATATTTTCCAATACTTATCTGAGGGTTAAGAAGTCTTCTTATTTACCATCTTATCATGTGTGTTCATCTTAAAAACTTGCAAACCATGTGTTCAATTTACCTGAAAAAGAATAACTGAATGAATTTTATATGTTCATACTAATGAATATGTAACATAATAGTCTAGTATACGCATTTAAGTATACACATGGCAAAATTTTAACTTTCTGAGATATTTAGAATTATAAGAGAAATAATGACCACTTGAACAATCAATTAAGAAAGTTTTGTGCTAATTTTTCAATATTTTGTGGAGCAGGAAACTCAGAACCAGCTTTTCTCCTTAGAAAAATATCAAAAGACTAGTAAGGCAATTTTATGTTAATAATTGAAATATATTTTAAATATACGTGCCTATATTAGTTTTTCGTTATTGCTGTAACAAATTATCACGAATTTAGTGTTTTAAAACAGGGCAAATTTATTTTTATATTTCTGGGAGTTGGAAGCCCAAATTCGTCTGACTGGGCTGAAGTCCTCATGACAGCAGGTCTGGTTCCTTCTGGAGTCGCTAGGAGAATCCATTTCCTTGCTTTTGTTAGTTTATGGAGGCTGTCTGCATTTCCTTGGCTCATGGTACCTTCCTCCTTCTTCAAATCCAGCAACATAATAACTTGCTGTTCCCAGCCCCTCTCTTCCACTCTCTGTCTATCTGTCTCTCTCTGCATGTTTCTTTCTTTCTCTCTCTGCTTCTGTATCACATCAACTTTTCAATGAACCCTCTGTGTAAATGAATACTTGGACTTTTGATTCTTTTAAGGCACCAGCAAAAAGTTATCCAGCCACACTGTTGGCTTTCCCTCCAGAGAACACTTTTCTGACAGTGAATCTAATAATTTTAGCTTCTTTTGCAATCTGGATAGGCTGAGAAGTTCCCAAATTATTAAATCCTGGTTCTTTTTTGCTTGATCTGTCTATATTTCCCTTTACCTCTTGCGTTTTACTATAAGCGACAGGAAGAAACAAGGCTGTACCTTCAACACTTTGCTTGGAAATTTTCTCATTTAAATATCCGGGTCATCATCACAAGGTGTGCTTTACACATAATTGTAGGTACAATTCTGCTAATCTTTCTGCCACTATAAACAAGAATCCCCTTTCCTACAGTTTCCGGTAACATGTTCCTCATTTCCTTCTGAGCCTTCACCAGTAGTGTCTTTGACATCCATATTCCTACATAGTGTCTCTTTATGATGATTTGGATATTGTATAAGATGATACAGGTTTTCTCTACTCAGATTCCCACTTCTTCTGAGCCCTTACTGGGAGTCTTTCACATCTATCTTTCTGCCAACAGTCTGCTCAAAGCAATCTAGGCTCTTTTGATCAGCTTCCTCAAAATTCTTCCAGCCTCCACCCATCACCCAGTTGCAAAGCCATATCTGCGTTTTTATGTAGTTGTTACAGCAGCACCCAACTTCCAGATACCAAAATCTAGATTAGTTTCCCATTACTGCTGAAACAAATTAAAACAAACTTTGTAGCTTAGAAAAACTCAAATTTATTATCTTACCATTCTTGAGGTCACTCATCTAAAATGAAGGAGTTGGCAGGGCTATGTTCCTTCTGGAGATTTCATGGGAGAATCTCTTTCCTTGACTTTTCCAGCTTTTAGAGGTCTCTTGCATTCCTTGCCTTGGCCTCTAGAATCGGAAAAAGGAGCCAATATCATATAAGAGTAAAAACGTATAAAAGTAAGCATTATCTTTTTGGAGTATGCTTTACTTGCTTGGATTTTACAAAAGTGAGAATAAGCACTAAGCAGTGGTAAGACCATCTTCTCAGTCAGACAACTTTGAAGGTAGTTAACTTTTGGCATCTGTTACAAAGATTTGACCCATATTATAGTATGGCTTTTTTTCGTATAGGTTTGTGGTAGTCAGTTTTGTGGTAGTAACCAACAACTTATAATTATAGTGGTTTGTAACAATAAAATGTGTTTTTTTGCTCATGTTATATGTCAGCTGATACTATGTTTTGCTCTGCTTAGCTCCGCTAAGCTCTACTTGGCTCTCTTCCACATCGCTTTTCACTCTGAAATCTTTCCTGAAGGATTAGTACCTATGTGAAGCTTATTCATTCTCACAGCAGCAAGAGAGAACAAGAAAGTTAGCAAAAAATGCATTGTCTATCAAAATTCTGTACATAACGAGTACACATAACTGATTAATAGTTTTAGCTCTTACATTTGGGTCTTTGGTCCATTTAGAGTTAATTTTTCTATGTGGTATTGTCACCGGCGCTGGTCAGATTGGCGTGGTGAGGTCCCAGGTTCTTGGTCCACAGACACAGAAGAATTTGAGAGTGGACACACAGCAGAAGTTTTAGGAGACGCGAATTTATTATCAATGTGAAAGTACACCCCAAGGGGAGGGGCAGGCAGGCTCGAAGTGAGCGACTGCCCTGAAGTTGTGGTGGTCAGTGGCTTTGGAAGGTCGGGTCCTGGGGATGAGTGAGGGTCTTGGAAGGTAGACCAATCGGGGCATTGTCTCCACCCCCACGTTGGGAGGGGGAGATTTTTTCCTTACATAGGCATCTCCAGAACTGTCATGGTGGTGATCCCTTGCAAGGGGGGGTCAAAGCTGCAATGCAAATGAGGGTATAATGAGACTTGGGGCTATTCTCGGTAAGGATCAGGGGGAGTGTTGCACGTCCCAAGAGCTGCTACCTGGTAATGAGGACGCTGCACCTGGTGGAGTGACCTTGCTCCCAGCTCATATCTACTTCCTGCCTATCTCAGTATAAGGTAAGGGTCCAACTTCATTCTTTTGTACGTAGATATCCAGTTTTCCCAACACCATTGTTGATATTAGAGGTTTTAAGTAGAGGGAGGAAATAATCTAATTTGCCTTTTCTGAAAAAGTTAAATTTAGATATTCTTGGATTGAATTGAAAGTAAATTAGAGTGGTAGCAGTATAAGAAGTTAGGAACCTCTTTCAATAATCACGCCAAGAGATGGTGGTAGATTGGAATAGGTTCATAGAAACGAAGATGGAAAGAGTAGACAGATTTGAGATATATTTGGAAGTTAAAATAAACACAATTTAATGAGGGATTTGCTCTAGATGATGAGGGAGAGAATGATGTAAAAGAAAATACACGTGTTTCTAACAACAGAAGGTGTATGTATAATAGAGCAGATGGTAAGAGGGGAAGAGAAATACTTAAGAATTTGAGGATTACAGGTAGATTAAAATAACCCCTCAGCTTTAGGTATATTAAATATGAGGTGTCTATGAGACATCCAAGTAGAGATGTCAGTAGGCTCTTGGATTTATAAACTAAAGAGAATATAGATAGAAATGTGGTGTCATCAGACTATAGCCAGCATTTGAGTCCCTGGAAGTAGCCAAGATTTCCTAGTGAGAGTGTGTAGACAGCTGAGAGAATGGGCCAAGGAGTAAGCTGAGAAAAATCAAAAAATTTAATACTTCAGTAGAAAAATGTAGAGCTGGTCCAAAGCCGCAAATATATGATTTTGGTCTAGAGTACCTGATTTCAAATCATAGTTCCCTTCACTATAATATAAATTTTGTTTTTTAGCTTCTTAAGTTATAAAAAAGAGTGTAAAGTATGAGAATAATAGCTTTTAACTATTGGGTAACTACTGAGTTTCTTGTACTTTAAATTTATTGTTATGAATTCTCAAACCAACTCTGCAATGTATATATTATTTATAGATGAAAAGAGGTTAATTCTACCCATTGCTTATAATTGGCTAAGAATGCATTGAAATCCAGATCTATGCACAAACATGCTATGAAATTCTGAAATATCTTGTGATAATGATACATAAACAATATAACTTTTTGTGATATTCTGGTGCAACATGACAAATAAGAAAATTGTTTACATATCAATATCTCTGATGATATTCCAAGGTCCTTGAAGTACTTGAGGTCACACATAGTATCTTATTTATCTTTTACAATGCCGTCACTGTGCACAATAATAATTTTTGTATTCAAATTAACTTTATGGGAATTTTAACACAGATTAAAAAGATAAAAAGAATCAAACTCTTTTAAGTTATTCAGAACACATTTATTGAAAATCTGCTATTATATTAGCTAGAGTTCTCCAGAGAAACAGATCCAATAGGATATAGATAGGTAGGTAGGTAGGTAGATAGATAGCTAGATAGAGATATATAAAAGAAGATTTATTATAGAAATTGGCCCATGCAGTTATGGAGGCCAGGAAGTTCCAGATCTGCTGTCTGCAAACTGGACAACCAGGAAAGCTGATGGTGTAATTCAGTCCTAGTCCAAAGCCCTGAGAATCTGGGAGCCAATGCTGTAAGTCCTGGTCTGAGTCAGAACGCCAGAGAACTAGGAATTACAGGAGTTCCAATGTTTGATGTCTGAAGGCAGGAGAAGATGGATGTTTCAGCTCAAGTGGAGAGAACCAATTCATCCTTCTTCCACCTTTTTGTTCTATTCAAGTTCTCAACAGATTGAGGATTCCCGTCTGCATTGGTGAAGGCTATCTTCTTTTCTCAGTCTACTGATTCAAATGCTAAGCTCTTGCAGAGACTTTCTCACAAACACACGCAGATAAGTTTTACCAGCTACCCGGGCATTCCTTAGCCCAGTTAGGTTGACACATAAAATTAACCATCACAACTTTGTGCAAGATACAATGTTGCATACCTAAAAATGAAGGATGGAAGAATAAGCTCTACCACCATGAAATCAATAATGTAGTGTGCTAGAGAAGTAGAAGATTTAATAAAAATTTAGAATAACATGCAAAGACAGTCGTATTTAAGGAATGCAATGGGGACTCAGAAAAAGGGCTCACAAGTTGACCTCAGTGAGGTAGACTAAAAGAACCATCCTGGAGAAGTTGTATTGTTGAGTGAGGCAACTTCCATTGTTTGTTTAATAGATAGGGGCTTGGGGGTAAAACCATATGGTGAAGTAAATACCTTGGCTTAATCACAGAGCATGGGGATCAATTATATATCTCTAAATTTTCAGGTCAAGAAAAATCCAATATGCATTTTTACCCAAAGTTAGAAATAATAATACTGATAATGATAATTCCATCAGTATTATTTCTTGAACAATGCTCATAGTACATCCCTTATCTTATTTAGTTTTCATAACATTCTTATGGGCTGGAGGTAAATGGTGCAGTTCAATTTTGTCATATGGATTAATTTTATAGTATGGAACAATAAATTGTATGTATTGAATTTCAAAATACCATAATTTTGACAAAACGAAATGGCGTTTATATTTTTATCAGCTCAATATAAACCTATTAATGATGGATGTAAATTATTTTTGTGTTCACTCATAAAATAAGAATCAGATAGTAATTTCATATTTGTTCCTTTACACACACACACTTCAAAAGCTTTCCTTGTTGTTTTCTTTATATTAAAACACAATCCAATAGATTATGAGTTAAAATAGATTATGAGTTAACCATGATGAATAATCCCAGAAACCTTGTCCTATTGGCTGGGTGTCATCATATTACCCTGGTCTATTCTTGCAAAAAGTTGGAAGAGAACAGTCTTGGCTATTTGTAGGACATAAGTGTGCTTGACAGAGAGAGGCAGTTTACCCAATTTTGTTGTGGTGATTTGCAGAAGTAATTTGAAGGAAAAAAAAAGCCTGCTGGATTAAGAAGAAATATGGTACCTGATAAAACTTTAGTGAGACCTAATTCACACACTTATTCCAGTAAAGGAAGATTAAAAACCACAGTGAGAAAAAAAATGATGAATATTATGAGGAAATAAAATAGGAAATTCAAGAGAAGAGGTGAAAAATGGAAAAGTTGAAATAAAACAAGTCTACATTTGATGTGGAATGAAGAAACAATTAGCAATGATTGACTTGAGCAGATATGGCCTTTGTTTCAGATACTCTATAGAATGAACTCCAATGAATCATTGGATAACCTTTGTGGAGTCCTCTCCACTTGAGTGTGGTGGGACCTGAAACTTGATTCTAGCCAAAAGAGAGTGGCAAATGTGTGGGATGATTACTCCCATGATTAGGCTCTTGACACTTTGAAATGAGAAGATTTTGTCTTAGAAAACAGAAAGAGAGATTCTCACGCTGGCCTTGAAAGAAGCCAGGCGTTATGTTTTTAAAATTTTTTTTTATTTTATTAGAGTCATATTGGCTTATAACATTGTGAAAATTTCAGGTGTACATTATTATATTTCAGTTTCTGTGTAGACTGCATCATGTTCACCACCAACAGTCCAGTTTTTATCCCTCACCATACATATGTGCCCCTTTATCTGTTTTGCTCTCCCCCCATGCCCTTCTCCTCTGGTAACCACTAATCTGTTCTCCTTATCTGTGTGTTTGTTTATCTTCCACATGTGAGTGAAATCATATAGTATTTATCTTTCTCTGGCTGACATTTCACTTTGCATAATACCCTCAAGGTCCATCCATGTTGTCACAAATGGCACAATTTTGTCTTTTTTTATGGCTGAGTAGTATTCCATTTTACATATAGATACCACATCTTCTTTATCCATTCATCCATTGATGGGCACTGGGTTGCTTCCACCTCTTGGGCTGCCATGTTTTGAAAGGCTCTGTGAGACAGTTACATGGCAGGGGACTGTGAGTGGCTTCTAGGACCTGAGAATGGCCTCCCGAAAAGCCAACAAGAAGCCAGGCCCTCAGTTATACAATAAGAAAAGAAATTTTGCCAAAAATCTGAATGAGCTTAGAGTCATATTCTTCCCCCTTAAGCCTCCAGATGAAAATGTAGCTTGGCCAACACCTTAATTTCTGTCTTGTGACTCTGAGCAGCAGACCTAACAAAGTCAGGCCTGGAATTCTAACTCACGGAAAATGAGATAACTGCGTGTCGCTAAACTGTTAAGCTTGTGGTAATTTGTTACACAGCAATAGAAAAATGATACAGCATTTATGTGTAGGTGGCTAGTATTTGAGAACAGTAAGTCATTTGTCCACACAGCCTGGCTGTTTTCCTCTGCTGGCACTTACTGCTCAAAGTAAAAATTTCCAAGTGGTTTTCTTCTTTCTATTTAGAAGACAGCAACCTCAGTGAAGCTTGTCCTGGTGGGTAAAACTTAAGTATAGCAATAGGATATTAAACATATTTGAAGTATATGCACAGCTTGATATTGTACTTGTTTCATTTTTAGTGTAGTATAGCAAGTTTAACTGCCTGATGCCAATTAGCTATAATGAGAATTATGGAGCTAAACCGCGGTGCACTACACTGAAAATTGACTCTTTGGGGTTCTGACTGACTTTATGCTTTTTGTTGAAGGACGTATAAACTTTGTTAATGGCTTCTCTTCTTTCCTGCCTAAGAAACATTGGTTATCTTTATTTGAAACTCGTGCTTAAAACTCAAACTAACTTTTACTAAATTTAATTAATAAAATTCATTTTCACATCTCTTCACCAGGCAAAAGCTAAAGTTAGTTTAAATTTTGGTGCCTGCATTTAATTAACCCAAAATATGCAAAACATTCTAAACAGATTCCCTTTGTTTCTTCAGAATTAATATTATGTGTATGACCAATTTTAAAACGATTCTAAATATAAACCTCTCAAATATGTGTGGCTAGGTATTGATATAGAATTCCAAGTAATTTAAATGATAGTATATACAACTTGATTGTAGAGGCTAATTGTTTGTGACCATTGAATTCAGGAAGGAATCCCAGAAATATGAATGTATTCTTTGATATATTATCTTTAATAATGAGACGAGATTTCGATGTTAAAAATCTAGAATAATTCATTTGGAAAAATCAAATCCAAAGAAACAAACAAAACACATACAGACACACAGACACACACACACTCACACACACACTGAGTTGCTCTCATAGAAAGCTCAGAATTCCAAACTGAAACCTCAGGAATAATTCCTTCCCAAACCCCAGGTTGTGAACTAAATAGCTGCCTCTCTGAGGTTTCAGATGAAAGATAAAAGGCTTTTCACAGTGTATTCATTCAACAAACACTTATATAGCACTGACATTGGATCAGACATAGTTATCAGCACCTCAACAAATTAGATAATTAATCTTTATGATAACCTTCTAGTATGAATTAGAAATTATTTTTTAATAAAGTGTAGTTCTTTGTTCATTTTTAAAGATCCACCCATGTTGCTCAATGATCGCAATGCGGGCGGAACCAAAGTTGAGATAACCAATTTCTTTAGCTTTCTCTGAGGGAAGATTACTATGTACACACTTTATTGGCAGAATAGAGGGATTTGGTATTTTGGTTAAGTGAAATACAAATGAGGAAATCTCACTTATTGCAAAGAAAAATTTCTGAAAACAACTCCTGGGTTGTGGCTCTGAAATTCTTTCGTGTGTATGCAATAGAAATTAGGTGCTCTGAAGTTATGTGCATGGTACAGCAGCACATGCCCTTCTCCATGATGTTCCCTGTCTGGGATACTGCTCCAACCCTTCCTCACTGTGGCAAAAACATGGTCATCCAGTCTTGAACATGAACCTCATTTTCTCAGAGTACAGTAGGATCTGGCTAGGATTTCCTCTGAAGGACAGCCAAATGTAGGCAAGACCAATTGTGACTTGTTACACTCTCGAAATTGGTGCTTGTCTTACTGCAAAGTCAGGATTCAGAGAGAGTCTAAATTCTCTGTCTGTGCAACTGTCTGAGACATATTTAGAGGCACAACAATTTCTCAGTAATATTCAGTTTGCTGTGGTTGATCACTTTATAGAAGCTTAATGTACTGGTTCCTGTTGAAAATTTGAATATGGCTCATTTCATGACATCTCCTATCTGGGGCGCTTTCAGTAACCATGTACACTTAAAGACCCTCAAAGTCATCTATTTCACCTTAGATTCTCAGTCCCGTACTCTTTTGTGTTTCCTCTATCCTTATCTACAACATTTCACACTGACCTTCAGAATCCCTCTTCCATAGTTAAATTCTTGTATATCTTTGATTTCGTATTGTTCTCCCACCTCCTCCAGCTCATGAGTAAAGCCTGGCATCACCTGTTATACTGCTGTTAGGTTTATTAATATTATCCTGAATGTGCACATGAGGTTTCTGTATTGGATAGATGAATTATTAATACATAATAACTGTGTCGTCTCCCCTTCGCTTCAGTTCTTAATCCTGGGCCAGTATGCTGAGAACCATATGTTATCCTACACATATCATGGTCTGTAGTATAGATGAGGAACACAGAAATATGAGTGTTATCTGCTTATATACATGCCTTCTTTCTCCCCTCCTAAAAGAACAAAGAAAAACCTGTGCTCCAAAGGAAGAGTTCTTACTCTAATTTAAATGTAAATAAATTTCTCCAGGCAAAAGATAAGTCATGAGTGTCAGCCCCCACCCACTTGAAATGTAATATGTGTCTCTGAGAGGTAAATCTCTATGTTTAATCAGTCATAAATTACATTCCAAGGCTTAGTCTTTAGTTCTGGTCCCAAATTTCAGTAGATATTATTCAGAAAGCCCTAACAATGCAGAAACACACACATATACACATACAATTCACAATTCCACAATTTTCAGGCTTTGGAAGTGGAAATTATTTATTAGGTCACTATTCTCTGATTTTCCACTATAATTTCTAGATCAGGACTCAACCACCTAAAGATAAACAGTTTCTTCTTTTGAGGCTCATATCAAGTATCTTTTTCTTTATCGTTATTTCATCTCATTAAAAATATATTTTTTTATCCTCACCTTTTCCTACTTCTATCAAAATTTGACACTCTATATGTAACAAAACTCTCCACTGAAGTCTAGGAATAATCTTGAATTATTTCAATATGTATAGGTATGACCTATACAGTCTTATAACTTTTTCAAACATATAATTTTGCTCTACACTCCAGCCCAATTCACTTACTTATTGAAATGGATAATTGTCATCATCCATAATTTTAGTACCTCTAAAATAATTAATTTTGTAGCCTCAAATGCTTATCTCTTATTTTTCACTTCGCTATTCCCGTTGGATATGATGTTTGACGTCACTGAGAGTTTCATAACTTTATTACTCCGTGTTACTAATCTCTGTGCCTCTTGTCTTCATTATTTTTTCTGTGACAGGTCATCCCATCGTAGACATGACCTGCCAATTCTCTAGCCAATGCAATTCTCTCATATTCCTTGAATATCCCACATCCTTTTCCAAAAACTCAACTCTAGTTCAATGGCAAATCTTATTTTTTTCTTAAATTGCCCATGACTTAAGCAGAATATTGATTGAGAGAACTGTTCATTTTAGTGCCATTATAAAATTAGGATCTACAATCACATCTGAATTCCAGAGAAGCTTCCACAGTTAGTTCCCATTCATTCTAACAAAGATTTATTCAAATTAATAATCTTTTCCCCAAGCTTCCTACTTTAATACCTACACCATCTTACTTTGCAAATACTCTCTCTTTCTCAATTATGGAGAGAATGTAGTATAGTGGTTGTGTTTCTATTTTATTGTGGAAAGTGCCAGTGATTTTTCTCTTCTTCAGGTGCACTGCTAAACTAAATTTCTGAGCTTCTCATTGGTTGCATGTGGACTTATTGATCAATTTCTGACCAATAGAATATGAGCAAAAGAGATATGCTACATTCAAGTATGGTTCCTAAAATATCTCCCTTACGATTTCCATTTCTCTATTCTCTCATCTCTTACCTGGATATAGAGAATCCAAGAAAGGACAGCATGTTTCTAGAAGATAGCAGAGCAACAAAATGGAAGGAGGTCCATTTTACATGGACTGGATCCCTGAAGTAACATTTTTTTAGTCATATATTGCTAGGTAATAAAACATTCATCCCCAAAAGTGGCTTAAAACAGCAACAATTTATTATATCTCATATTTCTATGGGCTGACTTGGCAGTCCTTTTGCTTTATGTGGTTTTAGTTGAAGAATTGGGATGGCTGAACACTTCAAAATGTTCTTATTCACTGGCTTCTAGCTAGGACCTCAGGGGGGCCTGTAAGCCAGAAGCTTCAGTTCTCCTCCACATGGGCCTTTGAATATAGGTACTTAGACTTCCTCAAAGCAAAACACCGATGTTTGGGTTCCAAAAAGGCGCATTTCAAATGACAAAGACAGAAACTACGGAGCTGTTAAGGCTCAGTCTCATAATTTAAACATTGTTACTTCTTATTTTATTGGTCAGAATAAATCAGTGGGCCATTCCAGAATCACAGGGAGGAAAAATGGGCTCCACATTTCAATGGAAAAAGGGTAAAGAATTTCTAGTCATCTTTAATTGAACACAATCCACTCTCAGGTTACAAATTATTTATATTCCTCACACATGTAAAGTACATTCAATCTTTCCCAAAACTCTAATAGTCCCTTCCCGTTACAATATGAAGTTTCAGTCTCAAAGTCCAGGTTCTTGTCATTTAAATGTGATTAGATGCAGACGAGGCTCTGTTGGGTCGTTCCATGTGTGCAGTGACCTATAAACTAAAGTGAAATTTTATTTGTGTCTGAAACACCAAATTTACTAGCCGACAACATTTATTATTATAATTAATATAGATTTTGGAGCCTTACCCCTCCTTCTTTGCTGGCAGATATGCAACAGATATCTCATCCTCTGCCTGTTGATACTAGTTAGTGCTACAGGGAACAATTAATGCAGATAAAAGTGATAGAAAGTGATATATGTGAATTTTTGTGTGTGTGTGTGTCTGATATGGAGTATCTTGATGAAATTTTAGATAAAGTCACCAGGAAAGGCATCACCATGAGGATAAATTTTGAGTAAAGAAATGAAGAATGTAAGATAATAAGCCATGCAGTAGTTTGGAAGTGACAGAACTAGGAGACCTTGTTAAGGCTCTTACAATAATCTAGGTGAGGGACATTGGTGGTTTGAACCAGAGGTAGCCTTGGAGGGGGTGAGAAGTGATAAAATTCTAGATATTTTTGAAAATAGTGACAGCAGAATTTTTTGATGAATGGCTGGGGCAAGAGAGAGAAAGGGGTCAACTAAAACTGACCCCAGGAATTTTTTCATGAGGGGAATTATAAGAACAGGGTTGCCATTAACTGATTTGGGAGAATATATGTAGGATAAAGAAGTTTGGAGAAAAAGTTCAAAATTTAAATTTTAGATAGGTTAGGTGTACAATTCCTATCAGATTTCCAGTGGACATTCTCAACAAGAGTTAGCATTTGGACATTTGAGCCTAGAATTCTGGTTCAAATGTAAGTGTCCACTCAAATAAGATGATTAAGATATGACCAATGGCTGTTGCAATGTGACAGTCACTTGCATCCTTGACAGAGCCATTTTACCAGAGTGGTGGGGATAGAAGTCTGGCTAGGGTTTATTCAGTGAGAATGGGAGGAGGGCAATTAGAAACACTGTATTTTGACAACTCCTCTATTTATAACATTTAGAAGGAGCCTTGTAGTTCCCAATGATGCCCTGAAGCAGATGTGTAAATTTTTAATAGCATACCATCACAAAGAAAATTTGCCCATTGTCTTGTTCATCACAGGACATTTAGATTTGAAAATCTAGTGGTCCTATCCACATATGGGGAAACTAAACAAGTTCACAAAGGAGTTAGAATTATATCCTAATATAGGAACTGGTGATATATTATAAAATATTCAATCAAAATGCTTGTTCAGAGCAATTCTGGTATTTTAAGAAGACTTATCTGAAAATAAAGCTGTCTGATTGAAGGTCAAAAGGCCAAATCCATGACAGGACTTTTCTTTTTAAAACTCTTGCTAGCCAGGAATAGTTCACAAATCAGGAAGTAGAAAAAAATTTTGAATTAAAATATTAAGAAAGGAAAAGTTGATTTCTGTTCTTGATTTCCTTTGACAGAAACAGAATTATATTTCAACTAATTAGTCCATTGTGTAAATGGGCACACTGGATATAGTTAAGTGCTACTTAAGCTGGAGTAGATGATTCAACATTATTGGACTTGTTTGAGCTAAGGTCCAGAAGTAGAAGTTATTTATACTGGGGTATATGAATTTGGTAAATTCATGCTCTACTTCTCAGTGGTTTTTATATAGTAGGGATCCAGGATTACCAGGCAGGGCTGATCTTATACAACCTTCTGAAATACATGAGGTAGGTACTCAGAGCCTGGCAACATGTTGCCCTCCTCTAACTTCTCAAAGTTTCCAATTGGAAGGTTCACAAAGTCATCCTCTTGCTACAATATTATGTGCCTCAAAATGTTCTTTGATCACTTTCCTTCCGCCCATGTTCACTCTAGAATTCTGGTTCAAATGTGAATGACCACTTAAATAAGATGAGGATTAAGATATGACCGATGGCTGTTGCAATGTAAAAGTCACTTGTATCCTTGACAGAGCCCTTTTACTGGAGTGGTGGCGATAAAAATCTGGCACACTGCACTGTGGCTGATTTCAATGAATTGTTAGAAATTTGGTGGTAATTATTTTTTCATGAGTGTTAATTTAGGGTAAATAAATGTATTTCAGGTTTGATCAATTTTTTACAAAGGTTATTTTTGTGATAAAATTAGCTTTATTTTGTCCCAAGAAAAAGTCTATATCTGTACATATTTTATTTTATCTATTTTGTTAAGTAGAAAAATATGCCAATGAGAAAATTGGTACAGTTGTTTTAATACTAAATATTTAATATCTCTAAACATATTGAATTCCAGCAACACATAGTTTTCTAGGATTTCCTCTTGAAATTACTGTAGATTTCAGTTTATGTCATAATATTGAGCAGAGTTAGGCTTGCTAATTCCTTTATTATAAGAAAAGCAACAGAAGTAAATCAATTGAAAACAGGCATTGAATGAGTACTCAGCCTAATCATTCTAGGGAAATTTGAATATTGAAGGAGTGTACTACTTTTACCTAAATGAATTAGTAGTAGATTTTTTACTACATTGATAGAAATATAGGCAATAGAAAAAGAAAATAATTTCAGCCTCTGAGAGAGAGAGGACATTGGTTAGAAAGAGCTATTTTCCCAAATCATACATTTATTTTCTTTACCAATATGTCTGGAATGGACCACTAAATTTACTCACCTCTGTTCTGCACATATATTTAGCTCAATGAATGTTGAGCCCAATACATTTTCATGAAGCCATTTAATATTCATTCTCTGGTTGTTGGATGTTGTGAGATACAACTGTAAACCAAACACAGCTTTACCCTTCAAAATATGGTGGAAATGAAAATATTTTCAAGTAAAAGGTAGATTTAAAATACAGTGCATTAACTGCTATAACAGGGATATGCATGAAGGTTGGAACATAATTCAGATTGGGGATGAGGAGTCATGAGGAGATATATTAAGAAAAGGCTTCCTATAGAAAAAGATGACTTGGTTGAGGACAAGGACAAGAAATTAGTAGTCTAAGTTAAGTGCATGTTCAAACTCTTTGAATTGAGATAGAGCATAGCCCATCTTAATGGACCAGAAGGTAATTGAATATAGACATATCCTATAATTGTATATATTGTATCCTATAATTTATAACAAACCTAGTAGTAAGATTTAAAGTGGGAAGAGTAAACAAGATGAAGATGCTTAAGGGTATCCTTGTTAAACTAAGTAAAAGAATTTGTCTTTATCCTAAAAGCAGTGTATACAGCGGAAATATTTTAAGCAGAAGAATGCCATGTTGAATTTAATTATTCTGGAGGGCTAGATGGAGACACTTGTAAGGGAATGTTCAAATGGCAAAGCATAGTTTGTCTAGCTTGTGTTAAATGGCCCTACCTACTGGCTTAAATAATGTGAAATATAGATTGAGTTATATACGGAGATATATATCTACTCATCTGTATATTATTTATTCACCATGCTGGATCATTAGAATAGTACCATTAATACTTAACATTGTACATCTTGGATATATGAAAGGCCAAGAAAGAGTCAAAGATTGCTCAGCACAGTAATTCTAAATCTGTTGTTTCTGAAGGGTCACAGGAAAAGTTAAACTAAGGAAGTTATATCATTTTATTTGCCCTTGGGGGAAGAGAAAAGGAAGAGATTGGGGGATTGAACAAAAGAAGTACCTACATGGATTACCCTTACTTTTAAGAGGTAGATCTGTACCACATTTTTAATAAAAGAGAACTACCAAGTTTGAAAAAAATTATCTCTGTTCTTCATGTATTCTATTCTGTGTTGAGATGTAGATGGACCCTCAATAAAGGAAATTTTCAAGCTTTCATCTAATCTGTTATGTGTTTAGACTGGGGAAGACTGACAGGACAAAAGCATGAGAGAAAGAAATGGGAATTCTTTCAGCCCCCAGTTATATTTCAGAAGATACAGTTGAGAAGGGGCTTGTGTGAGACCATCTTTTTCAGTGAATTACAAAGTAGAGTCACAAATTAGGAGCAACTCCTAGATGAGCAGCCCCTGAAATGACCTCTAGATGCCTCCTATACTACTATCTCATTACATGTTAGAAAGGATCACATTTGAGGTGTATTTATTTATTCGTACCCTATCGTATTTCTCACATATGTGGAATGGCATGTAACAGAAGCACATATTGCAAAATGATAAAATATAAATTAAAATGAATGAGAATCAGAAAATAATGTGAATTGAAGAATAATTTCTTGACTTAGAAATTTTATCACAATTATGGGGGAAATAATGTCACATACAATTGGTACACGTGAGGCTTAAATTAGGCTTTGATTATTCTGGTAGTCAAAATGAAAAAGAAAAACACAGTCTTTTAACATACTGCTCATTGTTAATAAAGAGAGATTTGTGTCAGATCTCACGAAAAAACAAATTCTTCTTGTCATGTAGCTATAAAAACAAATAGTTTTCTATTATCTCTTCCCTTTAAAAAAAAAAAAGAAGAAGAAAATTATCTTCTACATTCTTTATTTTCCCCTTCAGAGCAAAATTTTAAGTTATCTAAGGACAGTACTTTCTCGGATCCCTTTCTCCCGCTCCAACTGGGATTTAATCCTCACCATTTTGCCAAGAGTACTTTTCCCAAAGTAAGATGTAAAGCCATAAGGCCTCTTTGGTTTTGGATTTTGACAATATCAAATGATCCTTATTTTTATTCAATTTCATTTTAAATTTCTGCAAAATGGGTATAGTTAATTATAGCAACCAGGGAATAAAATAAAACCAGCTTCACATTTTATTGCACTTTTGAGAAAAAAGAAAGAGAAAATAAAATTACCTATATTGGTAATGTTATTAATAACTTAAATTAAAAATTACATCTTTTGTGACCACAACATATTTGCTGGGTGATAGGAACAAACACAATTGACCCTATAGAATTTTCTCAAATAACAATTATTTTTTGGAAATAAATATCAACAATTGCGTTCCTTGGTATTTAGCGAAATGAATTGAAAACTTATGTCCACACAAAAACCTACAGGCGAATAAACCATATCAGCTTTATTCACAATTTCCAAACCTTGGAAATAAACAAAAGGTCCTTTAGTAGGGGAATGAATAAATAAACTGTGGTACATCCAGACAATGAAATAGGATTTAGCACTAAATAGAAATGAGCTATCAAGCCATGAAAAGACATGGAAGAAACTTAAATTCGTGTTACCAAGTGAAAGAAGCCAATCTGAAGAGGCTGCATATTGTATGTTTCCAATTATATGACATCCTGGAAAAGGTGAAATTATGGAGACAGTAAAAAGATCAGTGGTTGCCAGGGGTTAGGGGATGAGAGAGACATGAAAAGGCAGAGCACAGAAGAGTTTTAGGGCAGTGAAACCATTCTGTGTGATATTACAATGATCGAGGTATGTCATTATATATTTGTGAATACCCGTAGAATATTTAGTAATACTTATGTAAACTATGGACTATGGGTGATAATGATGTGTCATTGTAGGTTCATTGATTGTAACAAATGTACTACTGTAGTGTGGGATATTGATAGTGGGGGAGGTTGTGCCTGTGTGGGGACAAGGGAAATATGTGAATGCTCTGTACTTTCCCTCAATTTTGTTGTGAACCTAAAACTGCTCAAAAAAGTAACATTTATTAATTTAAAAAATGAATATAAGCTTAGAAGTTAAAAGTATTCAGTGTTTGAAGATAGTGTCAATAGTAAAACATAAAAGTTATCTTTTACAGTGACTAGGAGGATGACCGAACAGAGAAAATGTGCCCTTTATAATAGAGAGCAGGTTCTTTTTCTTCTAATTAATCCGCTTATCAAGTTGCTTCTTTGGTTCACTAGCACTGACTTTATTGCTTTTTCTTATGAGCTCTAAGTAAAGTATTTTACAACACACCATCTGTATGCTTGAACAGTTTTAGCTATAAGAGAATTGCTTCCTCAGTACAAGAATATTTTTCTAATTTTTTAATCAGATCTGAGAAAAAAAGCACTTTAAAATTTTTTTTTTCTTTTAAAGAGAAGGAGACATGTGACCTCTATGTTTCTAAATTCCATGTTGGCTTCTTTTTATTGGCCTTACGCAGGAGATCACTTTCTCATTCATGAAACATTATTTCCTCTGTTTTTTAGGGACACCATGCTCCCCAACCTCACTTTCTGCTCCATCCCAGTGTTCTTGGCTAGTTCCTTCTCTTTTTCTTGACATTTAAAATTTGGAGTAGTTCATAACTCTATCACCCATCCCTTTTCTTTTCTATGAACATATTTTTCTAACTAATAGGATCAGGTTTTTTGGTTTATATGCCATCTGTATATCTCCATTAAGTTCAAGGCCCATATGTGCAAATGGCTGCTTTACATTTTTCACTTGAATATCTACACTTCAAGTAGACCTACTTCTGGCCCAGTCTTTCACATCTTATTAAATGGCATCACCAATCACCCAGATACCCAAGCAAAACCTAGGAGTCTTCCTTCATTCCTTTCTTTACCTCATATCACATGCCCTATTCATCAGCAAGTTCAAACATTGCTACTTATAAAATATATTTTGAATCAAATCACTCATATTTCCACATCTGCCATTCAATTTCAAATCACTATCACCTCTAACCTGATATGCTTCAATTGCTTCCTCAGTGCTCTCTTTCCTTCTACTATTGCTTGTATGATATCTACTATTCACAGAAAAACCAATGAGTTCTATTAAAAGTGGAAATCAGATCTTATCATGCCTTCTACTGAAAATTCTCTGTTGGTTTCCCATCTCATTTAGAATAACTTCTAAACTCTTTACCAACGTCTACAATATCCAACCTGATCCTCTCTTAGTCAATCTCCAAGATTTTATTATCTGCTACTCTCTTCTCTTCCCACTAAGCTTCAGACATTCTAGTCTTCTGTCTGGTTCTGGAATATGCCAAACTCCTTTCCATTTTAGTGACTTTTCACTAATAGCTCCATTTGCCTATAATGATCTTTCTCTAACATTTATATGTCTACCTCCTTCCTGCTATTCAGGTCTCAGCTTAAATGTCATCTACTTAGAGACACTGTCTTTGATACCTGATAGAAGATATTGTTCAGTCACTATCTCTTCTTACTTTAAATGTTTGCATATTATCCTCTTAAACGTTGTTACTCATTTGCATGTCTCCCTTTCTTTAGAATTTTGCCTTCAAAAGAGCAGAAACTCTGTTTATCTTATTTACCAACATATTTCTGACACAAAGCAAAGTGCCTGGTTCTAGGAAACAAGTATTTGCTGAATAGTGGCCTTCATACAAGACATTTTTCCTTGAGGTCACATTATCTGTCAGAGGTCAAGGATGCAGGTAATCTGTGCTATTATTTAGTGAACATAGACCCATACAAGCATGTGCAATGTTTCTTCAACAAATGTTGTGATTTTACTATAAACTCTGCATTAGCACTGTGAACTATAAAGAGGAATAAGAAATATTTAATCTCTTAAGAATTTTATACTCCTTAAGTCAAGACAGACTTATAAACATATCACTTTAATATAATGAAATACATATAACAGTTGATTTATGCACAGGATATTTTTGTACCATGGCGAATATATTGACTCAACTAGGATCATTATAGAGAGTGATTAGAGATGTTCTATGAAGTTTTCCTGAGATGAATCTTAAATAAGTTTAAATTTTAAAATATTGAGGGGATTATTATATGTAGAAGCCTTGGGATAAATTGAGTGGAGGAAAGAAAAAAGATGCTAGATGTATAGAAATAGAAACATTTTGGTACTAGAAAATAAATTTAAAAGTCAAAGTAGCAATACATGGTCTGGGAGTCACTTAAAAATTTTAGTAGGCATGGCATAGTCATAGTCATATTTTAGACAGATTGCTCTGACTGCATTTTGGAGAATGGATTGGAAGCGTGCATGCTACTAGTATAATTAAGAGGTGAATGCAATAGTCTTGGTTTGAAATTATTAAGGCCTGAATTAGGTCAATGGTATTTGAGATGTATGGTGTATTAATTTGCTAGGACTTCCATAACAAAGCACTACAGACTGGGTGGTTTAAACCAGAGAAATTTATTTTCTCACAGTTCTGGAGGCTCAAAGTCCAAGATCAAGTGTTTGCAGGGTAAGTTGCACTCTAAGGCCTCTCTCCTTGGCTTACAAATGGCCACCTTCGTCTAGTGTCTTTACATGATTTTTCCCCTGTGCTTAATCACCCCTTTTCATAAGGACACCAATCATATTGAATTAGGGCCCACTCCATGATCTCATTTAACCTTAATTACCTCTTTAAAGACCGTATCTCCAAATACATTCTGAGGAAATGGAAATTAGCAGTTCACTATATGAATTTGGGGGGCGGGGGGACACAATTCAGCTCATAACATATGGAAAGGAATTAATTTAATAAATACTTAAACAAGTGAGGGGGAATGAGGGGAATATAGAGTAATGATTTGAATCTGGATATTTTTCAAAATTGTTATTGTTATATTATATATCTCTTATATTATTATTTACACAATTCTCTCTCAATAGAGAGATAAACTGATAGATAGCCTGATTTCTACTTATCTGAAATTTTTGAGAAATACAACTTGGGTTAATTTGTTTGCTAAAGGCAGGTGATGCTCACTAGGAAGCAGGAAAGCAAATGCTGAGTCAGAGTAAAACCAGGAACCAGGGGGACTGACCAAAGCAGTTGTTCTTACCTTGGATGCACATTGGAATCACAAGAGCATCTAAAAATATATTTATGCCCGGGGTCCACCTCAGCGCGATTAAATACATCTATGGAGTGGAGGGAACCCGAGCGGCAGTAGTTTTAAAAATCTCCCCAGGCAATCCTAATGCGTCGTGAGAATTAAGAACTGCTGGACTGGAGGAACAGCATAAGGAGAGGAGGGAGTGGAGTGACAAAGCAACTGGAAAAACATTGGAGCTTGCCACCCTTATAAGATTTCAGGGTCTGGGGCCGGCAGGTGGCATAGTAGTTAAGTTCATGCGCTCTGCTTTGGCAGCCCAGGTTTGCAGGTTCAGATCCTGGGTGTGGAACTACACACCCCTCATCAAGCAATGGTGTGGCAGTGCCCCACATACAAAATAGAGGAAGATTGGCACAGACGTTAGCTCAGGGCCAATCTCCTCATTAAAAAAAAAAAGATTTGAGGGTCAAACTAGGAATCAAACACAGACTTAACAAATTAAATGTAAGGGGCGGGACTTACAGAAGACAGTCCATGCAACAGAGAGCCTAGTCAGGCAGAACTTCACAAATATGGCATTGTTTCTGTGACCTTAAGAATTGATGTCTTGTAATCTCAGAAGAGATTCTACATTATGAGAAGAATCACTCTTTTTATTAATCATGCTTTTTATTAATGATGCATGTGTGTAAGAATGTGTTAATGTTATGCGACTTTTAACACAGAAGGCTCTGCAAGTATCAGGATAGAGTTAGGTAATGCACCACAGCAGAAAAGTCTTTGTGGAGGTAAACACTGGAAAACCAGGGGCTGAGGGGAACCAACCATCCAAATCAGAGGCAGAGCCTTCAACAAGGGATGTACAACCAGAGGAACATGGGGTGGATGTCTCAGAGGACTCACAAAACCACCCAAGAGAAAGAGTCAGTATTAAGCAGCTACCTAGCCCAGAGAGCCAGTCAGGCACACATTTCCCCTCTCCTCTTACTTCTCTTCTTTCTCTGCTCTCCATCATACCCAGAAGAGTCAGAGACAACAGTCAGCAAGTGGAGGAAGAAGTGAGAGAAAAAGGGAGAAGCGACCCCACACATTCTGTGAAGTCTGGCTCCCACATGCAATAAGCCTGACTAAGGAAGAGAAGAAAAGTTCTTATCGATTGAAGAGTGAAGTGCTGATTAAAGATCTTGGGCCAGAGTTTTAATTATTCAGTTGACTATGTGCTTTGTAATTTGCAGTGACCATAGACATTTTGGCTAACTGAAAGAGACCAAAAAATTATGGGACTTGCTCCAGCTTCTTGTGGAGAAAGGGGAATAATTATTTTCATTTATGAGTTAAAAGAGACAGTCTATGACCAAAAACTAAATTGATTTTATGATTATGCCCGATTGGTCCTGATGTTCAGTGTTCCGTTTTACTCATTTATAATAAGCAAGGGGAAAGGAGCACAGGAACAGATGTGGCCTGAAAAAAATGTCTCCTCCAAAATACTTGCAGATGGGAGTTGGTTTCTAATGAGCAGATGATAAAAATTAAAACAAGGTCTCAAGAATTCTCCTTCAGAAAATAAACCAATACAACTTCCCTTTTGGTGGTTAATAGTATTAGATGGATTAGAGGAATCCTCACTGAGAACCATGATTATGAAGGGATCCATAGGGTAATTTAACATAAAGCCAGCAGGATTCTGGAATGATAACCTAGGCTTATCAAAAATCCTGTTTTGTTTTTGTTTGTTAGTTTGGATACAGGGGGTGTGGTGGGGTGGGGGACTGTGCCTGAAGTTGAAAGTTCCAATCGTCCCTGTTTGTGTCTTGAGAACAATAGTGAGCATATGTAAACTAGAGTAGCTATAGTCTTGAAATCAAACTAGGAAATACCATTTTGGTACCTGGAAAGCCTGGCACAGAGAAGGCTCAACAGAGCATTGAATAAGCTTCCAATGAATGATGTGACCAATTTTTAATACCAATGCTATGTGGTAATAATAACAGTGCCATCAGTGTTGGTCCTATCAGTTCCCATCTTCCTGGCTTTGAAAGGACTTACTCTTTGGATTGAATAACTCTGAATTTCTAGAATAACTTGGGGATAAGTAGACCTCGTGAAGGAAAATGTGGACTTCTTGAGAAGTTGGTAAATGTAGCCTCCAGCTATTAGTTGAAAAAAACAAGGAAATATAAATGATTGTCTCAGCATGCTGAAGCTTGCTATTATAGCTACAAAGAAAAGCCAGAGTCAGGTTATTAATACCTTTTTAAATGCCCATTGTTTTTTTTCCTGATATAATTCCCTACTTCAATTCTTTTAAGATTCTGTTTTGTTTTGGTGAGAAAGATTCACCCTGAGCTAACATCCATTGCCAGTCTTCCTCTTTTTTTTTTTTTTTTTGCTTGAGGAAGATTAGCCCTGAGCTGACACCTGTGCCAATCCTCCTCCAACTTGTATGTGGGATGCCTCCACAGCATGGCCAATGAGTGGAGTAGGTCCGCACCCGGGATCCGAACCCATGAACGCAGGCTGCCGAAGCAGAGTGCCTGGAACTTGAACCACTCAGCCACGGGGCTGGCCCCAAGATTCTGTATATTTTAAGATATAATTCTCTCCTTTATTTGTTTTCTCAATGGAAAGAGATAAAAGTCTCTAAAAACTAATTCTGCCAAGTAGCCACAGGAGGAAATGCCCTCTTCAGGGATAGTGTATTTTAACTCAAAATAACTTTTTTCCCTAAAATATGGTTTCATTACACTACATCTCAGCTTCTCTGTTCAGAGGTATACATCGATCTAAATGTCGTGTATTAGTGTGTTACCTTCATGACCCATCATTAATAGTTATATATATTATGGAGTTAAACCCATTCGAAAAGAAGCTTGTCTTGTCAAGCTCTAGTAGGATGGTCACAATATGCAAAGGGTTCATGTGCTAAACAATTATGTGTCCTCTAACTCCACCCCTTTTTCTGTATTTTGTTTTACTTCTTCGCCTCCAAATTCTGCTTTGAGTCAGGATACTTCCTTCAGACCTCTGATTCCAGGGCTCCTACATTTTTGCTGATCTTCTCTTTACCACGGTGTTACAACTGGGACACTGGGGCACACGTGCTCCTGGCATCACACAGCAGCCTCGCATCCATCAAGCTTTCTGCTTCCATCATTCTCGTCTCCCTAAGTAAATTCTCTGGGTGCTGGCTTCAGGCCAGACCCACCACTCTCTAGCTTTGTGAGATCGCAGACATTCCTAGATCACCCCTTAATTATCTGTGGCCTCAGTGGCTGCATCACCTAAATATTTCATCTTTTCCCATTTCTTTCAGTCAACCATATCCTTCAGAATTGTAAGCATTCTTGAACTTAACAAAAATGTAAATGTTCCATTGTGCTTCACATCGGAATCTTACACTGTACATTTTATTGCCCCTTTATGCACTATAATCTCCTTCTCTCATTTATTACATATTTCTCAGATTTATTAAACAAATCCTGTGTACCTATTTTTTATCATTAGTATATTCTAATAATTTAGCCCCAGTTTGAATTCTAGTAGACTCATTTTCATCACTGGCATCATTTATATACTCTTATATTAAGGAAATGTGAGTAGACAGATTTTTATCTGGATGTCAGCAAGGGAGTTGACAAAATAAATCAAAGTCTTTAAGGCCCTAAGGAAGTAGACTCAGAACAATTAGCAGAGGCTAAAATGAGAGGGATGTTAGTTTCATAAATGGAAGACAGTTCTACTAGTCGCAAATGTGGAGACATTTTCTCACAATTCTCCCCTGAACTTGCTCTTCCTGCCTGAAGAGCTGCTGGCTGTTTCGCGTCTGCTTTAAGACTTGCTCTGAGGGGCTCTCCTCCCGAAAGCTGGCACTTGGCTCCCGCTCTTCGGCTTAGGAAGTACTTTTTGTTCTTCCGTGGCACTGCAGTTTTACTTCTGTCAAGTCACTTTTCACATGGTATTATATTGTCAGTTTATTTGACTCTAAACTCAACATCTTGTGATTGATTATAACAAGTATATCATTGGGCTCTTAAAAACTATTCGTCTATCTGGACAAAATAATGTTTTCCAAAGGCAGGGATAAATGCAGGGGTTTAATAATGGGGAGACACAGGTGCAAGGAAGGAAATAGTATATGCTGGAAACGACCTAAACATACTCCATTAGGAAAGTGATCTGAACTTTACTGGCCATACGTAAACTTTTGAAAAAGAAAATTATTATTATTATTTTTTTTTGCGAGGAGATCAGCCCTGTGCTAACATCCGCCAATCCTCCTCTTTTTTTTTTGCTGAGGAAGACTGGCCCTGGGCTAACATCCGTGCCCATCTTCCTCCACTTTATGTGGGACGCCGCCACAGCATGGCTTGCCAAGCAGTGTGTCGGTGCACGCCTGGGATCCGAACCGGCGACCCCCGGGCCGCCGCAGCGGAACGCATGCACTCAACTGCTTGCACCACTGGGCCGGACCTGAAAAAGAAGATTTTTAAGCAGGGATCACTAGCTATACTGTTGCTTCAAAATTTAAACATCAGCACTTAAAAATTCTGCTCACAGTGTGTCAGTAGAAACATTTATTCCAATGAGAATTGTGTAATGTATTTTAATTAAATATGTCTTTGCTTATATTGGCTTGGTAAAATTAATTTTTCATTTGACTTACTGTGGAGATTATATAAGAAAATTTGCTGAACACTAACAAAGAAATATTCTTTGAAAGGGTTAAAAAAAAGGAAATTTTGCTTTAAATATATTATCTCAGTCTTTGATCTTCCTGTACCTAAAGGGCAGAAAACTTTTAGGCAGGACAAAAAGAACCATGAAAAGATTGTGCAGCTCTAGAAAGAGATGTGTACAGTGAAAAGATAGTATTTATTAGTTTTTCAAAGATTGATGGATTTAGTCTAATGCTGTGGTCACATGTGCAAAGTAAGTGTGTTCCACAGCATGACTGATCTGCTCATTTAAGCTGTCTTAACAGTTGGTGTAGATTGTCTCAAGATTGACTCAGTCCCAACAACAGGTATCAACAATGAAGATAGCCAAAAGGATTGATGCTTTTGCTGCAATCTAGTTGACATGTAGATATAACTTGTGTTCTTAATTCCTAAAATGATGGGAGTTAGTGTGGCAGGCAGCATATACTTTTTGTAAGTTTATTTTGTGGAAAAATATGATTTTGTTGGTGGAAATGTAGTAGAGTTAAAGAAAACATGTTAAGAGGAAATAAGAAATATATTTACTAATATTTCTAGACCTAGCATCACCTGAAACAGAGAATAAGATGATTGCTCAGAGCAAATTCCACACATGCAGTTTAATTCCAGTTCTGGTGTATTAACCAAATACGTTAGGGCCCTTAAATAAAACAAAGACCCACTGTTCCTAGGTGTGACTTTATTCCTCACTCACACTATGATTTGTACAAATAATTTAACCATTTAGGCCTTAGTTGCCTTGTTTAAAATGTGGGAGTGTTTAGACTACTTCTGAGGTTCTCTGCTACTTTAATATTCTCTATATTTACTGAGTGCACTTTTACTAAACGTCAATATCTCCCCTACCTGTCAGTGCTCTCTTGAAATTACTTTGTGCATTTGTACATGTTTTATGAATTATATGTGAATTAATCATGTACTCTGACAAGGTGAATCTTCTTGAGGGCTGGGGGTCTATATGATCATCATGATGTCTTAATTACTAAGGAAATATGTTAAATAGCATATTCCAAAAATACTTGATTACAATATTAACAAACATGTAGAAAGTTTTCTCTAAAATATAAGGTATAAGAATATTATTTTTATTACTCAACTTGGAAAACAAAAAGTTTACAGAATAAAAAATGAAATCACAGTTAAAGAAATTAAGTGTTTACTGCTCCCATACTCCCTTTTTTCTATGCATGATTTTCCTATACATATATGAATGCTATATAGTTAAGTTTATATAGTGTACGCACTTGTGTATTAGTGTCTTTTCAACTAAACTTAAGTGCTTTATGTCATTCAATATTTTATAAACAATATTAGCAGCAATGTAATATTTTATCATATATAACATACATTGACTCATTTACTTTTCAATTTTAGAAATTTTTTCCTAATTTCTGTATTAGAACTCATGTTGTGATAAACATATTTGTAGATAAAATTTACAAAGACTTACCCTAGAATGTGAAGTATCTGTAGCATTGTCCAAAATGCTTTACACAATGGAGCCACTGATTAGCTTCCCCTCAACTCTCCTAGGCTCACGATGCCCCAGCCAAAGTTTCTTGAATTTTTTCTTCCAAGGAGCTAAGTTCCATCTTCCCAAATGTTATATTAACATACTCACCCCTCACTGACCCATACAAAACAAAATAACTTCAACAACTAAATCCTTTGCTTGGCAACTGCTATGGTCTGAATGTTTGTGTCTCCCCAAAAATTCATATGTTGAAACCTAATGCCTAATGTAATGGTATTAGGAGGGGGGACTTTTGGGAGGTGATTAGGTCACAGAGAAGAGCCCTCATGATGGGAATTGTGCCCTAGACAGCTCCCTTGTCCCTTCACCTGTGAGGCTGCAATAAGAAGACGGCTATTTATAAAGAAGCCAGTCCTCACCAAATCTGCCAGATCCTTGATCTTGGACTTCCCACACTCCAGAATTGTGAGAAATCAATTTCTGATGTTTATAAGCCACCCAATTGTGTTATTTTGTTACAGCAGCCTGGATGGATTAAAACAACAATTTTTACTCAGTTTTCTGATATTAATTTAAATGACTCTTCATCAGGGAAGCTTTTCTTTGTCTCCATTTACAAATTTTCATAATGCCTTGTATTTTTCACTTATAGAACTTAGCGGTGTCTCTCTAGTGCTCGTGTAATTATATATTTCATGTTTGTCTATCTCTTTAGAGTATACTTCATGGGAACAATGATATTGTGTGACTTACTCACTATTGCATCCCCAGTATTTAGCCAATGGTTTGTTGCATGGCAGCTCATTCACCATAGGCAAAGAAATAAGATTTTTACATTTATAAAATATTTCCCTAACTTATTACCATTATCATTTTTATAAATAATCTACAGATTCTCCAAAAAAGTCTTACCAAAAAGAAACAGAAAAACATAGGCAATGTAAAATACACATAAAAATAGCTACAATTTAAAGGTATAACATCCCCATCAGTTCCATGAAAGATGTATAGTATGCGGTGGAGGTTTATGGTAGGGAAAGGGAGACTCGGTGGAAAAAAATTAAGCAAAACCTTCAAAAATGAAATTTTCAACACGAAGAATTTGACAATGGTAAAAGACAATGAACATGGAGAAATGGAGCTTGGAGCACTGAGATCCTTCTCAGTAGAGAGTTAATAGTGCAGTTTGCAAGGCTATGGTGAGTGGAATTTGAAAGATAGGGTTAGCTAAGGGGGTAAAGAATGCTGGATATTGTTCGCTCATTTATCCAGTATGCACTTCTTAAGCATCTCTCATCTCAGGTATTGTGAGAAAACTTAGGGTTACTATAAAATTTAAGGCAGTTAAAGTGTCATTAAAATCTCATAGTTTACTATGTTGACATATGTTTCATAAATCAACACAGCTTATTTCCTCAAGGGCTGAGCAAAGTTTATACATACTATGTAACAATACCTGAATCCCCCTGGTTCCTTCCCCACCAATACCTGTAACAACAGACAGAAACCTAGCCTCCCAAACCACTTCCTCAATAACAGTAATAAAAACTACAAACTATGAATAAATGAAGGAGATGGATTAGCGGTGCTGAGAAAGTTCTAGGACAATTATTTTGAGATTCAAATAAGTCTACCAGAGAAACCATCCATTATATTATCACTTATGCAGAGGGGAGGGGATCTGAAAAGACATTCATCAGTTAAAATTGTATCATAAAAACCATGTCTATGAAATGATACAAATATCTCATAAAGGACAAAGAAATTCACCTGTCAACTCAGGTGACTTTTGTCCCAAATTAAAACGGGTCTAAGGAAGCCTTGTAGCAAACACTTTATAGTGCTGTCATCACATCTTCAACTCAACTTGATTGTAGCTACACCTGTAGAAGATGATTCTATAAAAGGTTAGAGTCACCTTACAGCTCGTAAGTTTTCACCTGAGTGAAAAACCTGAGTGTGTCATTCCCCAGTCTGCCCTGGGGCCTTCTCCAAACCCACAGAAGTTTGCCCAATCCCTCCTCAGTTTACAGATCCCAGCCAGTTCTTAAATACAGAACTCATTGATTATATATAAGGGGAGACTAAGTCTTTACTTGAAGAAAGACTATAAAATCACTGCAAGTGTTACGTCCATTCCGGCTCCTCAAAGGCTAGAGAATTGCAGCCCGCGCATGTGCAGTTCACTCCCCAGTTCCAGCCTTGGATACTCCTTCCCCCGCACAGCCTTGGGAGCAGAGCCCATTCTCCTGCACCCGTCGGGGCCTCTGGGGTGAGGCCGTGCAGCATTGTGACTCTAAGGGCGGGGGAGCGAATCGGTTACCAGTACTGGGGTTTGCCTGATAGGTGGTGTGAGCCAGGTTCCTTAAGAACAAGTCTGAGACGAGGGGCCTGTGGCTCCCAGGGTACCAGGTGTTTCTCATCCCAGGAAGTCCGTGCTAGCACCTGTAAATTTCCCGAGATCCCGCGAGATTGGGTTTTCTCTGGAATTCAAAAAGTTTTGAGACCGTGGCTAAAGGCTGGTTAGTTGCCCTTCTCCAACAACTGGTAAGTCCACACTCAACTACTTCCTTTATAGGGCTCCTAATCCCCGGGGTCACTATACACCCACCCTGATTATCCCAGGCCAAGTACTACGCAACTAGGGACAGCGCCATATGCCCCTGAGCGCGTATAATTATTAAAATTAGCCAAACTACAGGGAGCTCTCAAAACCTAGCTAACCCCACCCCACTTCCCATTTATAAGCTGCTTCCTGCAGTTCCAGTTTGCTGTTACTCTGCCCCATGGTGCAACCCTCTGTGTGGCATTGCTTGGTGGCCTTCTGTCTTTTAGAGCTGTAAGTAATATAGAGTTCTACCTCTCATTTATCCAGAGTGCCACTGTGTTGAGTCTCATCATCAAAAGAATCTTTAAATCTTATAGAACAATTGTCTCTGTGAGCAGGATGCAGTAGCCATGATTGTTGACTCTTGCATAATTTCTTGGGAGTCAGCTCTTGGCTTACTAATTGATTCCAGACTGCTGCAAGAGTGGCTTGGGACGAATCTTTGGCCTATTGGCCCGCGTGTGCTTTAGAATTACTCTGGGTCTGTCAGTGGTTGCCACATCTCTCCTTACCCAAATTTCCTCAATGCTGGCATTTTCAGAATGAACAATGCTAAATGAATAAATACTAGCCCAAGTGGGGGCCTATTTAGGGTAATAGGAATGATAGGCCATTTGAGCTGCACTTCATACGGTCAGGGCATTCAAGTTCAGATGTGTTTTCGGTCAGAGCATGTGGTAGATAGGGGCCTATTCCAGGTGCTGTCACTTCTTTGATATCAGTGTTTCTTTATTATTATTTAGGCGCAGAACCTTGGTTTTTCCATTTGTTTCTGACAACTGCTGAAAAGGAAGTTGTTGGTTGGATTCTGCATAGTAGAGAAATGTCGCCCTGGTCTCAGCGTTAATGTTGCTCAGGTGGGTGTAGCTGCCTAGCCATGTTGCATTACATCAGTGAGTTATTAGAGGAATAGAGGAAGGTGTATGTGGCAGATGTCGGGGGGCAGTTATTAAATCCTTGTGATCTATATCCAGAATGGAGGTGAGAATGAAGAGCCACAGTTGCTATGAAAAAGAGCAGGTGACTTTAATAACCACACTTGCACCTATATTTTACACATTATAAAAATATCTTAATGGTGAAACCACCTCACAATACCATTCTTTTAGGACCTGTTTAAATACTGTTCTGTAAAAGAACTGTTATGAGCTTCTCCAGAGCTATCATATGGTAATCATATTTAAGAGTAGTTAAAACAACCATAAGATTCATATTTTGAGAAGAAGACAGTATAGATCTGTGGCATTTGTGGAAATGCCTTAAAATATTTCATAGAATAGAAAATATGGGGAAAATAGATGGATTCTCTATCTCATAAGTCATTTAAAGCTAACTCACAGACTCTACTTTCCAATATACTTGGGGAATAGGTCTGCATTGAATTTGTCAATTTCATTTTGCAAGTATGTTTCTTGACTAATACATTCAGAAAATTTGTTTGGGGTTGTTCTGCACCCAGACAATTTCTCTTGGAGCTCTTCATTCACATCACCGTGGGAGTGAAATTTAACCTGCCAAAATATTATTGCAACCTGGTGAATTACATTTGCACTTTTCAATTACTTTCTTTGTCTTCTGAATTCATCTTTTCATCAAAAAGTAACTTGAAGCTAAACTACAATATCCCTATATAATTGTGTAAAAAATAATGGTGTAACCTCAATTCAGACAATTACCTTTTATTAGTCCCTGAAGTTGGCCAAATGATAGGATCCTTTATCTGTGATCTACCAACTATGCCACTTCCCGTTTTCCCAGTAGGATTAGTTGTGCCGTTTCCAGAGTAATTTCCATAACTGTTAAAAGCCCCATCTAAGCAGAAATAGATGATATATTCTTACTTTCATAAGTGGTTTCTTTTAAAGACATCTGTTAGCATGTTTTTGGTTTTATTGGTTATTTATTTTTTGTTGCTTTTGTTCGTTTAGTATGTTTTCTGCTGACTGACCTCACTAGGGAAATTTAAAATATTGCATATTCCTTGCAATTCCCTGTATTTTCCTGAGTATCAGAGAAACTATAATCTTAGCTTAATATTGGAAATATTATGCAAAATTTCAGGACATAATCTCCATCATAATGGCAGCATGAGGAAAAAAAACATATTCAAAATTTGGTGGCTTCTACTCATTTTTAAAGTGTTTCTAGTAAAATATCACAAGATGCTGATAACATAAAATAACCTACCCTAAATTAAATTATATTATTTACTTTGAAGGATATAAATTAATACTAATAGTGGGAAGAATAAAATTGGACATTTATGTGGGACCTATGTATCCTAATGCTGTGAATATTTGAATCTATCCAATTCTTCTCCTACTGACTGGTATTGAATTCCTATAGCTATTATCCTTTCTTTCATTTAATATTGTGGTTTCTCCATGTAAAATAAATTTTTCAAAGCAGATTGAGATCTTCATAAGAAATTTTTCTTTAATATTTTGAGTGATTTTAGTTTGTGAGAAAATTAATCATACCTGCCTTATTTGCCATTCCGTCCTCAACATTTAACAGAATATGATGTTCAGATCAGAAGCACTTTAAGTAATTATTTAATGAAATATTAGTGAATGAGTGAGAGGGCTTTGGGTATTTTTTAGGGAGTCAATTGGTCAGGTTATGATCACAGTCTTAGCCTAATTTCAATACATTTTGAGATCATTTCAGAGACACATTCAAGTGAAAGATATGTCATTTAAAAAATTACTTGAAAGAAAAGTCTTTTCTAAGATATCATCTTTGAAATGTCAGTAAACTCATCAAAAAACATATTTAAATTGTTTTTCCTCAAAGCGCAAATCAAGTGTTTCAAGTCTTTATTAAAAAGTGATCATGATGTGAGATGCTGTACATTTCACTTCAGAGGTTTCAAAACCATAGATAATACACAGAGCATGTGTAGCATTGCAACTAGTTTTGACTCAGAACTTCTATACACTTGTATAGTTGAATTGAATATTTTAACTGATGGTAAATCAAAATCATTTGACTCTTTCTTGGCAAGAAGCAGTAATCTGCTAATTTTCATAGAAAGGACTGCAATAAACTTTTGATATATGAAGTACATACCTGTTCCAATGATAAATATACTGTGACATATTATAGCATTTAATAAGAATTATGAAATACTATTGTAAAAATATGAAAATGCAATTAAATAATTTATAAACAAAGGAAAGCAAAAATGTTGCTTATAACTTAGAAACAAATCTTTTTCTATCCCTTTAAATGCTTGACTGAATATGGGTTTACCAATAACATTCTTTTCCTATAGTCAGTACCCCTGCTATTGCCTTATTTTTTTAATAAGAGACTACTTGTACACAAAGTATATTGTATTTTGCTGTGTATTATTTTTTCATCAGGATTTTTTTGTATATGGTTTTTTAATGCCTATACTAAAACATAATTCTGAGTCTGTACCTGTCAGTCCGTTAAATGGATTCTATTCTTTTCCGAGTATTAACGAACTGCTTTTTTTTTTTTCTAGTTAGATGCGTGGATGGTTGGATGCTCTCCAATCACTGATCCAAGATTAATGTTATGAGAGATTTAGACATGTTGAATTTCCCCTTTCTTCACTCTCCAGACAAGTTAGTATCATCAGGAAGCCCTAGCCAATGAAACCCTAGATGGTTATAGTATTACTGCATCTTACACGCATATCAAACATTATAGGCAGCTTGTGTTGAATAATAACTCATAAATACGTATAGGAAAACATTGTGGTAAATAAATTACAAGTTGATTTGAAAGTACTAATAAATTCAATAAAAATTTTGACTTTGTGTTTCTAAAACACAAAATACAAAGTACTGTTTTCATAAAGCATAGTTTGGTCCACAGGTGCTTTGGGAATCCAGAGGATGGCTGATTAGGGGTGGCATTTTCAAAGGGGTAGCGTGGTCTAGGGGGAAAGGAAAATTAAAATTTACAAATTTTTAATTGAATAAGTAATATGTTGTGCTGCCTTTACATATGGTAAAGTTGGGGGGACCTTGAATGGCCTAACCACAAGTTCCCCTCCCACTCTGCTCCAGTGGATAAGGTCCCCAGGTCAAACAGCACTTATCACATGAGCCAGGTGCAGGCAGTGCCTACTTATTCCTGAGTGGCAGGTTTTAGTTTCCTGTCAGCCTGAAGAATTATTCAAACAACCCAATCACATTCCTTCATGGAAATCAAGGGGCACCTCCACCTCTTAATACTACAAAGCCTGCATAACACAGCTCCTGGTTGTTTACTCTGTTCTTTTTGTGTGTGTGTGTGTGAAGAAGATCAGCCCTGAGCTAACATCTGCCAATCCTCCTCTTTTTGCTGAGGAAAACTGGCCCTGGGATAACATCCCTGCCCATCTTCCTCCACTCTATATGGGACACTGCCACAGCATGGCCTGACAAGTGGTGTGTTGGTGCATGCCCAGGATCCGAACCCCGGGCCGCCGCAGCAGCGCGCGCGCACTTAACCACTGTGCCACCAGGCTGGCGCCTGTTTACTCTGTTCTTGAGGGCAACCCCTGGATGGCTCGCAGGGAGCACAATGTCCTGTGCCCCTGAGCTGTGAGTACATGTGACTAATGAACTTCTGTTGACCTCATCTGTCCAGTGTTGGACATTGAACAGTGTTGTGTGTTCAGATATTCACATTACCCTAGGATGGGAATCCCTCTCTCACCAATGAGGTGACTGGTCTAGAGGAGGTGATTAAAACATATACCAGGGAAAGCATATAAATTTTCATTACTGAGAAGCTATGAACAAGGGAATAGGATAAAAAGGAATTCTGTAGACTCATGGTGAGCTCCAACAGAGTATAGAGAATATTTTTGTTGGCCGAGGGAATACTATATGAGAAAATGTAGAGTAGAGTGAACATGACACATTCTAGAAACTTAAAAGAAGTTCAGTGTTGATTACAAGATACACCAATGTAGAAAATTGATCTGAAACAATCCAGAAATATTCCAGGTCCTGAAATATCTTGTAAGCCATATTAAGGAATTTGAACATAATCCCAAGTGCACCAAAGACCATCAAAGGGATGTGATATTGTCAAGTAATATTTTTAATAATCATGCTCACTGAAGTTTGAAGAATTGAAGGAAGCAAGAGAATTGAAGGAAGTCATACAATATCCATTTGACCATCATTGGTAAAGTTTATTTTGATCATGTGGTCCAGGTGTTAGCCCAGGTATGCATTGGATAGCGTTTTGCCTACAACTAATATGCTCTCTGTGCAGAGACACTTTCAAATATCCTGCTGCTCATCCCTGCCTCTGGATTTAGCAGCCATTGATGATTCTTGCCTGTGCCAGTCTATACAAAAAGATATTTACAAAAAGATATTCCAATTGCAGCATTCTCAGTACATTTACTTATTAGCAATCAACATTCTGTAAGCTCACACTCTTCCTTATTTATTTACTGATCAGTCTGTCTATATATGTGTCTATCATTAATTTGGAGTCATGAATTCTTATTTTAATGGTTTTTTAGTTTATTGCTTTCCAAAATTATTGTGGTGTTCAAATTTGACTAATGGAAGATACTTCTAGCTGGTCCCCATGTCCTTTATTTACCAAACAATTTTTTAAGAACTCCCTTAATATCTGGCACAAAATGATGAAACCAAAAAAGTTAGAATCAGAGAAGTGTCATTCTTCTCTGTGTCTCCTCCACTCTGTTCCCACAACCCTTGTTAGTAAATAATTTCATTATTTTCTGGTTTATCATTCCTGTGATTCTTACTGTGAAGATGAGATGGTAGCTTTATATTTTCTTATTTCCTCTTCTTTCTTAACAAAGGTTTACATAATAATCATACTAATTGCATTTTGCTGTTTTCACTAAACAGCATATCTTGAAAATCACTTCTATTTCAATAAAACATTTAATCATAAGATTTAAAATTTATTGTTTTACTATACATATTTTCAGGTAAATTAACAGTATGATGCTGAAGAATATTCTTTACCAGAATCATGTAGTATTCATCACTCACACATTCTTAAGAGATTTTGTGTTTTCCCAACCTATTTTCGTTGTCAGATGAGAAACATTCAGGATTATAGAGAGTAAATTAAAAATGTAACAAACAGAATAGAAAGATCTATTCTTTTGGTTGAAGATGCTAGTCACTAAGATGCTAGTCACATTAATAGCTCCTATTACAAATACCATTTGCCATATATTTAATTACATTTTATTCGAAATTGATGGAATATATAATCTATATTGCTCCGTTTACAGGTGATAGGAATGATTATATTTATTGTGTGTGAAAGCTATTAGAGCAAATTACATGTAACAAAAAATACCTATAGTTAAATAGAAATATGAATTTGGTTTAAACCAATCGTACGAAGGCCTTCATTTATGTAATTTTCTTAAATAAATTCTATTTATTCTCTGCTTTGAGCTGTTAGAATTTGCCTGAAGTATATTATATCCCATCTAATTCTGTAGGCTCTTTTATACTTATTTTAGCAGCTTGCTAATTTCTTTGCCTATCTGAGGTTCATAATCTAAAAAACTTCAAAAAAATTATTGCACTAATTGTAGATTCACATACAGTTGCAAGAAATAATACAGAAAGATCCCTTGTATACTTTTCCCAGTTTTCCCACCGGTAACATTTTGCAAAACTATAGTTATAATATTATAAGAAGGATATCGACATTGGTGCAATCCACTAATCTTATTCATATCTTTCCAGTTCTACTTATTCTCGTGTGTTTTTGCACATGTGGGCGTGTACATGTGTGTGTATTAAGTTCCATACACATTTATTCCCTGTGTAGATTTCTGTATCCACCACAACAGTCAGGATACTGCACATTTCAACACTATCAGGATTCCTCCTATTACGCTTATATAACCAAACTTGTATTACTCCCACCCCGTTCCCTGCCACCCTCTCCCTAACCACTGGTAATTATTAATCTGTTCTCTAGTTTTATAATTTTGTCAATTCAAGAATGTCGCATAAATAGAATCATACATTATGTAACCTTTAGGGATTGACTTTTTCAGTCAACCTAATTCCCTGGAGATTCATCTGAGTTGTGTATATCAATGGTTTGTTCCTTTTTATTGCTGAGCAGTATTCTATGGTATGGGATGTACTAGTATGTTTAACCATTCACCTGCTGAAGAACATCTTTTTTCCTCCCAATTTTGAGCTATTACGAATAAAGCTACTATGAACATTGTGTACAGGATTTTTTGTAAACAAAAGTTTTCATTTCTATGGGGTGGATTTCCAGGAGTACAATTGCTGGGTTACATGGTAATTGCATTTTTAGTTTTATAAGAATCTGACAAACTGTTTTCCAGAGAGGCAGTACCATTTTACATTTCCATTAACAATGTAGCAGTGATCCCGTTCCTCCTCATTCTTACAAGCATTTGGTATTGTCACTTTTTTTTTTTTTTTTACTTGAGCCATCCTAATAGGTGTGCAATGATATCTTGTTTTGATTTTGATTTTCATTTCCTAATGGCTAATAAATCTGAACATCTTTTCGTGTGCTTATTTGCCATTTGTGTATCATCTTAAATGAAATGTCACTTCTCTCATTTGAACATTTTTTAGTTGGAATTTTGTTTTACTGTTGAGTTTTGAGATTTTATATATTCTAGAACTAATTCTTTGTCAGATATGTGGTTTGCAACTATTTTCTCTAACTGTAGCTTGTCTTTTCATTCTCTTCACATAGGCCTTCATAGAACAAAAGTTTTTAGTTTTGTTGAGGTCCACTTTGTTGAATTTCTCTTCCTTTTATGGATCATATTTTGGTGTCAAGTCTAAGAAGACTTTGCCTAGCCCTAGATCCTGAAGATATTACTAAAATATTTTTCCTAAAATTCATGTAGTTTTACACTTTACATTTAAGTCTGTAATCCATTTTGAATTATTTTTTTTTGTATAAGATATGAATTTTAGGTTAAGTTCCATGTTCCCCCCCCCCATGGATATCCAATTGTTTCAGCAAAATACTTATCAAGAAAACTATTATTTCTCCCTTGAGTTTGTTCTGCAACTTTGTCAAAAAATCAGTAGAGCATATTTGTGTGGATCTATTTCTAGGTCCGCTATTCTATTCCATCAATCTATATGTCTATCCCTCTGCCAATACCACACTGTCTCCATTAGTGTAGTAGTGTAATAAGCCCTAGTATCAGGTAGAGTGATTCTTCCCACTCTGTTCTTCTCTGTCCAGATCTTTTGAGCTATTCTGGGACTTACCCTTTTCATATAGATTTTGTCATAAGCTTGTCAATGACTACAAAAATCTTTGCTGGGATTTTAATAAAATTTTTATAAAAAATTTGTAGATCAATTTTCAATGGAAAATTAACATCTTTACTATGTTGAATCTTCCAATCTGTGAGCACAATATGTCTTTTCATTTACTGAGGTATTCTTTGATTTTTTTCATCAATATTTTATAACTTTCAGCATACCAAAACTGTACATTTTTTTAAGTGTATACCCAAGTATTTGATTTTCTTTAGAGTAAGTGTAAATGGTATTGCGTTTTTATTTTCAGTTTTGGCATGCCCATTGTGATATATAGTATTGCAATATATAGTGGTATATATAATGTGTAATGTATATATAGTAATAGAGTAACGTGATTGATTTTTGTGTCATCTTATATCCTGTGACCTTCCCAAAGTCATTTATTCATTCTGAGTTTATTTCTGTACATTTTCTTGTGATTATCTATGTATACAATCTTGTCATTTGCAGATAAATATAGTTTTATTTCTTCATTTTAAGTCTGTATGCCTTTTTCCCCTTTCCTTTATTGAAGTGGTTAGAATGTCCAGCACTTAGTTGAAAAAGAATGGTGATGAGAGTTGGTATCCTTGCCTTGTTCTCAGTCTTAGAGAGAAAACATTGTCTTGCACCATTAGCTATGATTTTACCTGAAAGTTTTTATAGATGCCCTTTATCAAATATAGGTAATCCCCCTCACTGCTAATTTTCTGAGAGCTTTTTTGTGAATGAGCGTTGGATTTTGTCAAATGATTTCCTGCATCAGTTAATATGATCATGTGATTTTTCTTGTTGTTGATGTGATGAATTACACTGATTAATTTTCTTATGTTAAACCAGCCCTGCATACCTGGGATAAATCACAATTTTTCATGGTGTTTAATGCTTTTTATACTTTGTTGGATTTAGTTTGCTAATATTTTGTTCAGGATTTTTGTGTCTAAGTTAAGGAGAGATATTAGTCCTCAATTTTGTATTTTGTACTCTTTGTTGAGTTTTGGCACGTGGGTAATACTGGCCTCATAAAAAGAGTTGTGAAGTGGTCCCTCCTTTTATCATCTCGAAGAGACTGCGTAAAATTGTTATTAATTTTTCTCCAAATACCTGGTAGAATTCTCCAGTGAAACATCTCAGCCTGGAGATTTCTTTCTTAGAGAGCTTTTAAATTACAAATTCATTTTTTAAGTGGTTATAAGACTGGTAGTATTATCTATTTTATCTTCATTGAGTTTTATTATTTTATGGTCTTAGAGGAATTGGTCTATTTCTTCAAATTTTCAAATTTGTGAGTGCAAAACCATTCATAGTATCCCCTTATCTTCCTCCGAATAGCTACAGAACCTATAGTGATATGCCTGATTCATTCCTAATATTGGTGGTTTGTGTCTTTTAACTTTGTAAGTTTGTTATTCTTGCTGGAAGTTTATCAATTTTTAAATTTTATTTTGAACATTCACCTTTTTGTTTACTTGATTTTTCTCTACTGCTTTCCTATTTTCAATTTCTGTGAATTCTGCTCTTTATTGTTTCCTTTCTTCTGCTTATTTTGGGTTTATTATGTTCTTCTATTTTAGTTTTTTGAAGGATAAACTTAAGTTATTGATTTGAGAACTCTTCTCATTTCTAATGTAAGCCTTTAGTGACATAAATGCCCCTCAGCACTGCTTTACATGAATCTCACGTTTTCATTTTCATTCAGATCTATGTTTTTAACTTCCTTTAAAACCACCTTTTGCCCATGGGTTATTGAAAAGTGCTTCTTAGTTCTAGTGTTTAAAAATTTTCTATTGTCTTGGGGCCGCCCCGTGGCTTAGTGGTTAAGTGCACGCACTCCACTACTGGCCGGGTTGGGATCCCGGGCGCACACTGACGCACGGCTTCTCCAGCCATGCTGAGGCCGCGTCCCACATACAGCAACTAGAGGGATGTGCAACTATGGCATACAACTATCTACTGGGGCTTTGGGGAGAAAAAGGGGAAAGAAAAAGGAGGAGGATTGGCAATAGATGTTAGCTCAGGGCTGGTCTTCCTCAGCAAAAAGAGGAGGATTGGCATGGATGTTAGCTCAGGGCTGATCTTCCTCAAAAAAACAAAAAAATGTTCTATTGTCTTTCTCTTCATTTTTGGTTTGATTTCATTATGGTCAGAGAATACATTTATTTAATGAGGTTTACTTTAGAGCTCACGATATGGTTTATCTTTTTGAATGTTTCATGGTGAATTTGCTTCCTAGAGCTGCCGTAACAAAGTACCACACACCGGGTGGCTTAAAACAGCAGAAATGTATTATTGTCTCACAGTTCTAGAGGCTGGAATTCCAAAGTCATATTTGGCAGGACCATATTCCTGCTGAAACCTCGAGGGGAATCCTTCCTTGCCTCTTCCTAGCTTCTGGTGGTTTCCTGGCAATCTTTGGCCTTCCTTGGCTTATGGATGCATCACTCCAGTCATCCATCTTCACACAGCATTCTCCCTATGTTTCATCTCCTCTTATAAGGACACCAGTCATGCTGAATCAGGGGCCCATCCTACTCCAGTATGACCTTGTCTTAACTAATTGAATCTGCAATGACCCTATTACCCAATAAGATCACATTCTGAGGTACTGGAGGTTAAGACTTCAACATAGCTTTTTTGGAGGGACACAATTCAATCCATAACACATCAGCACTTGAAAAAAAATGTGCATTCTGTTGTTATTGAGTTGGGTGTTCTATATATGACAATTAGATCCTGTTGGTTGATTATGTTATTTGACTCTTCTATTTGCTTGCTGATTTTCTGTCTAAGAGTTTTATCAATTGCTGACAGAGGGTTGTTGAAGTCCCCAGTGGTAATTGTGGATTTGTCTATTTCTCTTTTTAGTTCTATCAATTTTTGCTTCATGTGTTTTGGGGATCTGTTTTTTGATATGTAAACATTTAGGATTGCTTTGACTTTCTGATGGACTGATCTTTTTATCATTATGTAGTGTCCTTCATCTATAGTAATTTTCTTTGTTCTAAAGTGTATTTTATTAGACTTTAGAGTCTTTATTTTATTTTAATAGAGTTTAAAGTCTATTTTATTAGATTGATGGTTACTCTTGCTTTTTATGGTTAATATTTGCATACTGGATCTTTTTTCTCATCTTTTTACTTTTAAGCTACCTATGCCATTAAAATTGAAATGAGATTCTTATAAGCAGCGTATAGTTGGGTGGTGTTTTAAAACTCACTCTGCTAACCTCTGTCTCTTCATTGGTATATTCAGACCATTTAATTTTAAAATAACTATTGATATGCTAACAGTGAAGATTTACTTCACTTTTACTACCTTTTTAAAATTTTGTTTTCTATTTGTTTCCTCTGGTTCTCATAACTCTGTTGCTCTTGTCTTGTTTTCATAAAGGTTACCTGAACTTTTTTTTTCAGGATTCTGTCTTCATTTATTTATTGTTATTTTGAGTATATTTCTGTATAGTTTTCTTAGTGGCTGCTTTGGGTATTACAATATATGTATATATTTTACTGCTTCGAGTAATGTATGGAAAACTCAGTTCCATTTAGATTTTTTTCCCTTACTTTTAAATATTATTGTCTTGTGTATCAGATGGTGCTATAAATTTTGTTTCAGTTATCAAATATGATTTATAAACTCATAAGGAAAAAGATAGTATATTTTATGTACTCACATTTCTGCTCTTTTAATTGTGTTTTTTTCCTTTCTGATGTTCCAAGATTCCTTCTTTTATAATTTGATTCCATTTTGGGTCAGGTCATCTAATTACACTGATCTACTCCCATCTTCATTACTATTTCAACAAAATAAGTCTCATGATATCTTTCATAAAGTGCTATCTTGCAGAGTTCAAAAACAGATAACCTTTTTCAAAGATATATTAAATTCATAAATGAATTTTATATATAAATATTTCCTTCAAGGAAGCTGTCCCATATTTCTCCAAATGTCAGCAGACATGTTATATTCTTATGCATATGTGGGAATTCACATGTCCTTTTGTTCATGTATCAATGTGAAAAGAATCGAATTCAATAGATACTTCATCATTCATCAGTTAAGCAAGAGAAAAATAGCTTCATAGATAAAACCAAACAGAACAAGAAAGAGTGGAGAAAAAAGACATAGAGCGAAAGAAGTAAAAATTCAAGTAACCTTGTATGTTGAAAAGATAAAACAATGATATTGAAATCAGGGAATCAATGCTCTAGTTTTAAAGTATATTGATTTAGTTAGGGAAAGTGTGGCAATAATTTAAAGAATGAGGGGAAAAAACCCCAAAACACAAATTAAAAAAAAAAAAACTATCCTGTTCTCTTTGGACTGGAGTTCTGTGTGTGTGTGTGTGTGTGTGTGTGTGTGTGTGTGTGTGTACTGAATGAGCTAGAATCAAATATTAGCTCCCAAACCTTATAGTTAATCCAACATATTTTATCAGTTGCCCTCTTATACTCAGTTGATGACATTGCAGCATTTTAAAACTAGAAAAAAATAATTTTCAAGCATTGAACTGATAATTTTGTAGACAAGAATTTAAAAGTTGAAAGGTTTTCATCTTATTGATTACATATGCACACCTAATCTTTTCTACAGTCTCTAATTTCTTTTTAACTTAAGCAGAACAACTATATTTTCAAATGCTTATTTATTTATTTATTTATTTATTTATTTATTTATTTTGCTGAGGAAGATTGGCCTTGAGCTAATATCTGTTGCTAATCTTCCTCTTTTTGTGGAGGAAGATTGTCTTTGAGTTAACATCTGTGCACATCTTGCTGTATTTTGTACATGGGATGCTGCCACAGGATGGCTTAATGAGCAGTGTGTTCGTCCACACCTGGGATTTGAACCTGCAAACCCCAGGCCACCAGGCTGGCCCCTCAAATGTTTATTTTATGTGAATGAAAGTAAAGCCAAGAGATGGGTGCCTCCATAAAGCAAATGCAGGTTTAGATGCCATGTCATTTTAAAAACAGGTTTCGTATGCAAGAAATTTTATAACTATATGCCTGTTTAGTCATTACAATAGTTGGCCAAATTCCAAACATCATTTATAATCAAAGTAACATACCTTAGGAGGTTTTGTTGAATTTTATAATTTTTTATTCTATTTTGTTATACATTGATAATATAAATATACAAAAAGGGTTCTCACTTTCTAGTATTTCATGATACATGTTTCTCACTTTTTATTTAATCTGGATTTTTATCAATTTTGGATGGTAATCACTATTGACTGGTAGCCAAAAAGATCATAGTTTACAATGATTTCATGAATATAGAATAATTCTGGCACTGGAACCCATGCTCAAATGAACTATGTCGAATATGTAAATATACGTTTGTCATTAATGCATATATATCATGCTTTATTCATACTTTAAGATATTTTAGTTTAAATTTGAATAAAATTACAAACAAGTTATATACATTAATGCATCAATTGCCTTCTCAGGTGGGTATTATGTTCCTTTAAGATAAAGAGACTGAGGAAGCAAGAATTTAAGTAATTTCCAAGGTCACAAGTAGTCAAGAACAAAACTAATATATGAAAATAAGGTTATTTGAATCCCAAGCCCAAATTCTTATACACTCCATTATATTGCATCAGATACTGAAAATCTTATATGAACAAAATTTGAACTCATGGATATAATTAGTATATCATCTTCAAGTGTAATCTCCAGTTCAATTCAAATTGATTTCTTTTTCTTTCCCCTATTTCCATGGAGAAAGAGGAAACATTTCATGTCTATATATAACAGAATTTCAGATAGATTTAATAAAAAGACTCAAGATAAATTTTGGGGAAACCAGAGACATGTGTTTGCTTTGTACCAGGATCATATTTCTAATTGTTAGAAATATTTAATAATTAAGAAAATCATTTTGTAATAGTTCCCTTGGCTAAAGTTGCTCAGACACCAGTTGAATATATTTCAGGAATTTTATGAATGGGTCATCTACGTGAGAATGGGGTTGTATTGTATGAATTCTAAGTTCCATTTAATACTAGGACTTTACAAAACTGTGATTTGGTTGCAAGATACATAGATGCTGTAAAAAATTAGTGCCGGATATACCAGGTGATCTTGGAAGCCAGTAGGGAAAGTTTTTGGTACCATGGCCTAAAACCCTGCCATGTTAGAATCAGCATACTTACTTTGTGTTTGTTTAACATCAACCCTTACCAGATCTAATGGCTACATACCCACTCTAGAACCCAAATTGAAATCTCAAGAACTTTCTTTTCTAGGATAGCTATTCACTTTGAGGGGGTAGAAGAAATTGGCCAGTAGAAAAGATACTATGCTAAAATCTCACTAAAATCTTTAATGGTCTTAGCTACAAATAGTGCCAAGTAGATGGAAAGAGAGCAAGTTTCAAGTGCCGTCTTAGAGCAGTTGCCTGGATTTAGGATTATAAAACCATGATACTGTCAAGACAGTGCTTCACCTTCTATAAGTATTTCTCTCCACCTTTCTCCTTTCAACATTCTACAACACTAACGGGACAAGAGTCAAAATTGAACTCACCTGCTGGGTTAGTCAGATGGTGAATTACTGCTAATGGACTTAGTCGTTAGCATAATGAACCTGGATAATTAAAATGTTACTAATAAGGAAGGCATCTTTGCCTAGGTTTTGTTTGTTTTTTAGCTACCCAGTCCCTGAGCATTGGTATTGAAACTCCCTGACCTCCTTCCCACCACCGCCACCACCATTACCACCACCACCAAGTATAAGAGGTACTTTCAACATGTGTGAAATTGCTGGTGTGTCTTTCTACATTGGAAAGAAAAGCCGGAGTTTTCACTTGCATAGAAACCTTGTCTACCACATTCAGTGCGTGCTGAATTAAAGAATGCATGTTAAGTAAAGTTTTGATCATTTTACAGAAGCAGAAAAGAAAAAGTAGTCTTGTAATCTCCCTTGTTATTTCAAATCATAATTGAAGATTTGGTAACATTTTTGAAAGTTAAATGTATAGCACCCAACCGATACCTGAATGGACTTATAACAATGTTGTTTTGCTGTAATTCATTTTAAAATATTATAAACCATATGCTGCTGTCTAATTTACCAGAGATTTCCAGATTTGTGTTTTATTTATGCATTTTAGAGGTTCCCACACAGATTTCTCACTTAATGAAAAATTTTTTTGACATGTTATCCGATGAAAGATATTGATAAGCATGAAAATTAGAGTCCTTCCAGATCAGAGGAAACTTATTTTAGAAACTGGAAAGTTTTTATAAACACAAAGGATTTAGAACCAGAAAATTGTATACAAGTTTGCAATTGCTAAATATACCATATTCAGGAAAGATTCTTCCCTGCTTTAATGGAAAAGTAACTCTTAAAACACAGAGTTGTTAAGAGGACTAGATGAGAAAACGTACATGAAAGGCTCAATGCCTGACACTGGGTAGGTTTCCAAATTGGCATATTTAAAACAAAAATACAAAAATAATGACATTTTAATATTAGTTAGTATTTAGGGGCAAAGGTACTGGAAAGTTGCATCTGAAAAATCACATTTTGTGACAGGAATTAGAACACTCCAGTCCACTCAGTTATCTCTCCATTCTCCCACATGTCTATTTTTCTGTCTGTCTAGTCTATTATCTCCCATCATCTTTAACTTGTGATCTATATCACAGAGAAATTGAAAGTCTTCAGGTATTTTACTTTTTCTTTAGCTTGCAAATCCATTCACAAATCTTTATTTTGACACGCATTTAATTTAGGCGACCACTGCCTATGACTGGAATTGATGTAACAGTCTGTTAACTGGTGCCCTTGCCTCTAGTCAGTTCTCTCCAAATTCCACCCCATCTAAAATCCAAGCTTTGTACTGTGACCAGACTGATATTTCAAAATAGAAGCCTGATCCTATCATTCTCTTTGTAAAATGTTTTAATAGTCCTCCATTTTAAAATGTGTTAATAGTCCTCCATTGCCCTACAGTCCTTCCTTTTGCCTAGGTAGCATATTCAACTAAAGAGTGTGCACTTGCCAGAGTGTGTTACACCTTTTTGTTTCCTCGCCCCAGTATCTATTCTTCCCTTTCACTCCTTTTCATCCACCTAACTCCTACCTCTTCTAGTCTCCATTTCCAAAACTGGATTCAGTGTCCCTCTTATGTGTTCCCAAAGCATCATCTATCCTGCTAGAGAATGTGCAATGGCTTATTTCCTTTTCTCTATCCTCCAACAAATACCAAAAGTTTTGAAGAGAGACATAGCATTTTATACACATTTTGAGCTCAGTAAATGTTTGTTGAATTAGGAAGGAGTTTGGGTTATAGTTATATTTTCTTACACAGAAATTTGTCTTTGGGAGCTACTGTGCTTTTAGCTCTTAAGAGAATCTACTAGTACAGAATCATATTCTGAGTAAGTTTATTAGTAAGGAAATAGGAAATAGGAAAGAAAGCATGACTTAATACTTATATGTTTCAAGATACATTTCTTGTAGAAATATCAAATGCCTTACCATTCATATGACAACAACTCAATTTAGCACTATCTGAATTGCTGGTGAGCAGAGCCAAACTTTAAAGCCAATAAAAGTATAAAAGTGTTGACATATCAATTCCTTATGAATTCATACACAGAGTGAGGAAAATGGACTGCTTGGAAAAATAAGAATTGCCTGAGATAGTCCAGTGGATACAATTTTAGTGAGTTTATGTAATAAGCATACCACAGAAAAACCAGCTTATATAACTGCTCCATATAATTGGGATATGATTATAAAAGCTCTAAGTAGCAGTTGCAAAGCAATTTCCATTAGATTCTTGACCTCTTTTGATGTAAAGATGATTTTGTAATCTTACTTTTGGTCAAAGTATTTAAAATTTATCTTTGACATTTGGTTTTTGTTAAGTTTCAGAATAAACCTTATTAAACATATTTCATTATATATACCTGTGTGTGTATATATGTTAAACTATGTATATGCATACATCGTAAACATTAATTTTAAAAATTAATTTGAAAGATTTTAGTGGGCGTCCTAATAATTCAACAGTAAAATAAGTGTCCTGTAAAAGAAACTGACAAAGGGATAAAATGTAAATTGTCAAGAGCAAATGTAAAGCCTTTCATCAAGTTGAAAGATAATCAAAAATGTACAAAATTTAACACTTATAATTGTGTCAGTTGGGACACAATTCAGCAGCAAGAGATAGAAAACACAACCAACAATGACTTAAAAATATAGGAGTAATATCCTCCCTCCTGCAAGAAATTCAAAAGAAGCTGAATGCTTGAATTAATTCTCTAGTTCAACAGAGTCAGAATCAATGAATTCCTTTGCCTTTCCTTTGTGATAACATGATCATGTCAAGCTGCAGACAACACATTCATCTTAAGGATCAGAATAAAGTGGTAAGAATGGAGCCATGGCATCTGGTCCTTTAACTGAGAAAATGAAATCTTACCAAGGGTCCTCAGATGTCCTGAAGTATCTTATTGACCATAATTGTTTCTCAGGCCACAGCTAGCTGCAAAGGAGATAAGGAAAGAAAGAATTTGCATTTCCAAGCCTATGTAACACCTCGCTTCCAGAAAAGGGGAATTATCTGGTTTGTCTAAGCAGGGATGGGGACAAGAACGCCATTTAAGTATTTCTTCACGTTGTCTATTGCATACTCTTTTCACAGAAAATCATGTTTGATTTCCTCTGTCTGAAGTCATATACATAAATCCTTGGTAAGAATTGAAGGTATTTTTCACCTTTCAGCAGAATTGCACTATTTTAACCCTCTTTATTTTCTCATCCAGATTTTGCTTGATAAAGCATATTAAAATATCTCGGTGAGTTAAAAGATGACTGATGGAGACTATTGATCATATGGGACACAAGGAGAGGCAGCACATAGAGAAGATCTGCTGGGGCACCACTCACTGGGGAAATAGGATGAGTAGCAGGTATATGATCCCCCCACCATTAGCTGTTCCACTTTGGGGTGGCTCATGGCAATCTGAAAAGGCTGGATATCAGACTAGCGTTGCTGAGGAGGTTTTAAGCTACATGTCTAGGGAAGCCCTTGCCCCTACCTTGGAATGATCATGAGTTGGTATGCCGTACTGTAATTCACTGCCAGCTTAGTTTTTGTGGTTGGGGGTAGTACTCAGCCTTCCTTTAGCATTATGGAGGGTCTGAAATACAGCACTTTGGGACAGCTATAGGGTATAATAAACCAGTGGAAGACTCAGCATATCAACAATTGTTGCTGGGGAAGCAAAAGCCCATCCAAGTCGTGCAGTTGACGAGGATCAGTTGTCTAAGTATTGGGCAACAACTTGTTTCAATAGAGGATTAGAAGAGACCAGTCTTCTCAGAGAGCAGGCTGCAGGGGATCAGTTAATCTGGGAGGAAATATTAAAACAATGTAAATATAATATTTTAAAATGTCAGTTTAAAAAACAATATTTTAACTGGTCTTAATTGTATATCTCAATAACAAATCCTGGTAAGAATTAGAGTCTTTGATTAGAGTTGCTCAGAAGTTCATATTCTCTGACAAAGTTTTAAAAATGTATTGTAAAAATGCATACAAATTCTATTGCTGGCTCCTATGAAAGCTGGCTGGTTGTATAATGATGTTTGCATAATGGAGAAATGAAATAACTCCTATGCTATAATGACAAAGTTTAAAAGAGAAAATAAAATTTTCTGGTGTAACACTAATTTAGAATTAAAGCTTTTTTACTTTACTGAGAAACAAATCTTTTGAATTTTATTATGAATTCACTGTTATTAGAGTGTAAGTTACAAAATGATGGGTATCATATCTGCAATTACTAGAAACTCTGACTTTGAAAATGTTATTAAAACAGTTGCTGTCTTATAATTTAAATATGTCTTAATAATGTTTGTGTCATTCTTAATTCTAATTTTTAATTATACCTTGACCTTTGCACAACAACAACAAAATATATATATATAATTAAATCCAATTTTACATATCCATTTTAAGCAGTACTATATTTCAGTGACATTCCCTGAAGGAAGATAATTTTTAGTATCTTAGCATAAATCAAAACTGCCACAGAAGCAGCACTGGTCATTACCTGAGATATTTAATAACTCCAGAAAGAAAGAAGAGATGTGACTGAAATTTTTAGTTCAAGGGGGAATGATCGTTTTTACAAATAGACTTTTTGAAATACTGAGTATCTTATTGTAGTATCTTATTAAATCTTAATTCCTTGAAAATGTCCTCTTGTTAATAAGAGTATACTATTAACTCTGATTCCTTGGAAATGTCCTTCCATGAAATGCTAGACATAATTAGGAATTGGAGAGTTATCGTTTATGGGAATGAAAACATTTATCTCTATAGAAAATATCTAAACAAGTCATAAAACAAAGCAATAAACAAACAGGCTGGACTGATGTCACCCGAGGACGACTGAGCCAGGACCTCAAGCCATTAGGCTTGGTGCCCACAGTCATGAAAGAACCATAGAAATGAATCCACTGGGCTCCCATCCCTGCTGCTATGAAAGAGGAATCGATCGTTTTCTTATCTCAAGTCATGCCCTCCACCTGTCTCTTTAGATTCTATTCTTCACCTTCTTCCTGGAAAATTTATCTTATCAATCATATTTGTCCCTCTTAATGCATTCCGTCAGTCTCTCTACACTCTGTCCCATTGACCTTCAAATATGCTCATGTCTCTTCAATTGTATGAGAAAATACAAGTAATACTACACCTTCAAACACACAATTACACGTTCTGCTCCAGAGTCATCTCATTTCTCATTTCAGCTTAATAACTACACTTCTGCAAAGAATTGTCTAGAAGTTCTCCCTCCATTTCCTCTCCTCCCAGGACACACAGACTTTTTTCAGTAGCTCAAGTGTACCATGCTCCCTCACACCACAGGATTTGTGCCCTCACTAGTTTTTCCCTCTGCAGCGATTCCCATGGCATATTGCCCATTGGCAGACACTGCCCCTAATTAAATGCTGTTCATCTGTTAGACACCAGCTCAAGCATCACTTCCTCAGAAACTTAAAAAATTTTGTAATGCTATCTCATCGGATTATATTTTTGCTTTTCATCATTTTTCTCAGTCTGCACCACTGATTCATCAGTGTGCTGTTTTGATCACTGTCTTCTTTACTGATGGCACTAAGATCCAAAAGAACAAAGGACTATTTGTTTCTCCTCATCTGGACTCTCCACTGTCAAGTATGACTGGCACATAGTAGGCAATCAACAAACACTACTGAATGAATAGTTTCAAGTCAGATTGAATGAGTGAGAAATGATTAATTTGGTTCATTTATGCAAATCTGGCATTCTTCCAGGAATGCATCAACAAAATATGAAGATTTCACACTAGGAAGTTTGAAAGCACTCTTGAAAATGCAAGGGATATTATGAATCTCAGACCAAACATCTTCACTGCGCTTTTGGGAATGATAAAACACATCAAAAAAGAAAAACCTCTTAAAATTTCAGTGGAAGTGCATGCATTTTTAATGCATAGGTTTTGTTCATCCTTGAAAGTAGAAATACACTATGTGTTAGATTTCTGGAAACTTTAATTTGCACGCTACTATAATATGCAGGATTTTATGTAAAGTGACCTGGAAGAGGTAATGGAATATAAATCTTAAATAGATATACTGTGAGTCACTGAAATTACATCTAACTCTTCAATGCAAAGATTCTTTTTATGAAATCTATGATGCTGTAAGAATTAAGTGATATTGAGATTTTTATATTTTTTCCTAATTAATATTGCACAGAAATCTCTAATAATCTGAAACATTCTAAAAACGATTCAGAGTTATATTCCTACGTACAGAATTTTACATCAAAAGCACCCTTTTTACAGTGAATATATTTTTGTTCTGAAAAAATCTGATATCCAAATTTAAAGAGAAGACATTTAAAGTTATTTACTGTGATTTGTTCTAAATGAAATGGTAAATAAAAATATGTAATTGTATATATAAAAATATATAAAACCATATGGTACATTTTTATATTAAAAAATCCTCTGTAATTTTGAAAATAATGATACATCCAAATGATAGATTTAGATTCACACAAACCTTGAGAATGGACACTAAAAGTATAAATACAACATCCCCAGTACTTCGATGGCCAATGCTTAACAGACTCTGAAAGGTCACTGAATTAATAGGTTTTATATTTCCATTCTGTAGTTGAGCAATTTCTCCCAACTTCATTTGCCGTCCTGCTTTGTTTTGTTGATAATCATGATATCTTTCAGTAAAACATACTTTCTTTGGTGACTAATCAAAACCCTGACTAAGTCAGGGTGCCAGAGACTGATAAGGGCATGATGCTTCACTTTCATTGCTACCCTTGCAGAAATAGACAATCTAGAAAAGGCAAATGAGAGTGATAATACTGAACATTAAATGAACTATATCAAGCTATTGTTTTCCAACAGACTCTTCAAAGCACATCTTGTTATAATATTCCTGATGAGATATTCCAGCTTATTAGACAGTAAACTGTTATAGCAGTAATGTGGCCTCATTTAACAATATTAAACCCAAATGGCTATCAATGTTCAGAGCTCATCTTTGTCACAGTAATAACCTTTATTTCACATTTTAATATTTTCTCAATGGCAATGGCCTAAAGAATGAATTTGGAGTTTTTCTGATAACATACAAAGTTAAATATCTCACTTGCAGCCACTGAGATACAGAAAAGGAGAAATAAAGTGTTGTTATGCTAGAGAATGAGTCACATCTCATATTTGATTCAAAGCTGAAGTATAATTCACTATCAAATAATCTACTTCTTTCTAATTGTGGAATGACGTGATAAAATCAGTTCTGATATTAATTATAGGTTTAAAAAACATTGTCCCTTGGAAATAACATGAAAAATTTGATTTCAATTAGATTTACTTAATGAATACTTGGGGCACATTAAGTTATAATGTAAAATATATATGTAGCAATCAAATGTCAAAATATACAGGAATCTGGCTTTTTCTATGAAAAAAAAATAGTAAACTAAATATATCTGTATTGAATATAGTTTAAGATATCTTATTTAAAGCCATCTGTGTTCATGATAAGTGCAATGTCAAATTATTGCCACCAGTATTAGATAATTAAATATTCATTAAGCAAATATTACTACTTTGCAACATTTGATAAAGATATGGAAACATAATTCTAAATTCTCTTCACCAATGACATAAAAATAGTCACAAAATGTTAAAGCATATTCTAACCAAAGGATTGACATTGATGATGTGAGTAAACAAATACATGATACAGGAACCATTCATAATGAGCTACAAAACGCCTTTGCTCTTGGGGTAGGTTGACAGATTTTGTTTGACAGATACAGATGACACACATGATTGATGATGGTGATGGTGAAATACCAGGACCCATTCTGGATAATATTTGTATGTTTTCTCATGTAATCTTCACTTAATTTCCCTTAAGGAAGTTATTAAGATCCACATTATACAATTGTAGAAAACCAAGCTACAAAAGTTTGGATAACTTTTCCAAGTTCACAAAAGCAGATTGCTTGGTTCTAACCTCCATCGTTGATTTTAAGAGCAGAGTATTCCCCATTACATTATGCAGCCAAAATAACTGTAACAGTGACTCTTTTTTTTTTTTTTTCAATTTTATTTATTTTCCCCCAAAGCCCCAGTAGATAGTTGTATGTCATAGTTGCACATTCTTCTAGTTGCTGTATGTGGGACGCGGCCTCAGCATGGCCAGAGAAGCGGTGTGTCGGTGCGCACCCGGGGTCCGAACCTGGGCCGCCATCAGCGGAGCGCGCGCACTTAACCGCTAAGCCACGGGGCCAACTCAGCAGTGACTCTTGTTTCCCTCTAATCTCTATACATACACTTACCTCAGGTTGTTTTATTAATCAATAACTTATTAATATATGAATTCTTTCTTTAAAAGTCAATGATGATGATATGAAGACAGAATATATTGATCTATTCTACTGAGTCCAGCAGACGTTCCACTCCTTAGCAGCTCTTTTTCCTTTTTTTCCAGATAGAAAACACTTCTAGGGAGAGCCCAAATAGGCCCACTTGTGTATATGTAAAAATAAGTGTATGAAGAGGTAATATCTTTCTTTTTTTACAATTTAGTAAACAAAGTGATTATTGGTATTGAAATATTTTCTCAGGTGGTGAGTAGAAACTCACGTGAGTCATTCAGTGTGTATAATTCTAAGAGAGAGGCACAGTTTCCCACCTACATGAGACCCCAGACTTCACACTTTGCAGGAATATTTGATCAAATCAGTGCTGATTTTTTTTTTAAATTTTTTACAACCACATGCTTCTCTTTGTTCAAGATAAGATTAACACTAACGACAACAAAAAATGTACACAAATGTGAAGAAATTTAACATAACATTTTAAAGTTATATAGAATTTTAATTTGAAGAAAATTATGAGAATAATAGCACGATAATTAATAAAGTCAATTGGGAATCAGAACACTTAGGAATTGTTAAAACTTGTAGACTCCCTGATCTGCCTCAGTATACGAAATCAGAGATGCAATCTAGGCATTACATTTTTAAAAATTTCCCAGATTGTTCTAATATTATCCCAGCATTTGGAAACTACTGAAGCTTGAATTTCTCAGTTTACATGTAGGAAAATAATTTTATTTTCTCATGTACAGAGTGTCAGATGTTTTTGACTGTATTCAAAAATTTTTTTAAATAATATAAAATTTGTTGACTTTTTAAAATTAATTTTTTTATTGCGGTAACATGGGTTTATAACATTTATAAATTTCAAGTGTACATCATGTTCCGACTTCTGTGTAGAATACATTGTGTTCACCACCAAAAGTCTAGTTGCCATCCATCACCATCTAGACTTTAACATTGATTATATAGAATCACTTTAACATGGTATCATTTATAAAATTTGTCCTACTATATATCGCAATATATATCAGTCTCCCTAAGTAAATCTTAGAGATAAAGATGAAAGGGAAATCCATGAATTAAATTGGTGGAAAAAATCTAATACTACAGTTACAAACTTTTGGGAGGATTAAGAGAAAGCAAATAATTTTGTGTGTGAGAAAGGGTATGGCTCTATTTAACTTAGAAAGATGTTTCATCTGTGATTGTTAGATACCTAAAACATTAATAACTATTAACAGAGATCAAAACAAATAATGAAAAATGCTGCCATATTCATGTATCTAAAAGTTAACAATGCATATGAGTTTCATTAACACATGAGTAAAATAATAAAAAAGCAATCAAAACAGAATAGTACTGGCACAAAAACAGACACACAGATCAATGGAACAGAATTAAGAGCTCAGAAACAAGCCCACACATATATGGACAGCTAGTTTTCGACACGGGAGCCAAGAACATACAATGGAGAAAAGGAGAAAGGAAAATCTCTTCAATAAATGGTGTTGGGAAAACTGGACAAACACGTGCAAAAGAATGAAAGTAGATATTATCTTACACCACACACAATAATCAACTCAAAATGGACTACAGACTTGAATGTAAGACCTGAAACAATAAAAGTCCTAGAAGAAAACATAGGCAGTACGCTCCTCAACATCTGTCTGAGCAGTATCTTTTTGAATATTATGTTTCCTCAGGCAAGAGAAACAAAAGAAAAAATAAATGGGATGACATCAAACTAAAAAGCTTCTGCACAAACAAAGGAAACCATCAACAAAACGAAAGAAAACCTAACAATTTGGAGAAGATATTTGCAAATCATATATCTGATAAGGAGTTAATATCCAAAATATATAAAGAACTCATACAACTCAACAATAAAAAAACAAACCAATTAAAAAATGGGCAGAGGATCTGAATAGACTTTTTTCCAAAGAAGACATACAGGTGGCCAACAGGCATATGAAAAGATGTTCAACATCACTAATTATTTGGGAAATGCAAATCAAAACCACAATGAGATATTGTCTCATGCCCATCAGAATGGGTATTATTAAAAAGAAATAATAAGTGTTGGAGAGGATGTGGAGAAAAGGGAACCCTCAAACACTGCTGATGTGAATGTAAACTGGTGCAGCCACGATGGAAAACAGTATGGAGATTCCTCAAAAAAAAAAAAAAAAAAAAGAACTACCATATGATCCAGCTATTCCACTTCTGGTTATTTACCCAAAGAACACGAAAATACTAATTCAAAAAGATGTATGCACCCCTATGTTCATTGCAGCATTATTCACAATAGCCAAGACTTGCAAACAATCTAAGTCCCCATCAACAAGTGAATGGATAAAGAAGATATGGTATATATGCATACAATGGAATACTACTCAGCCATAAAAAAGATGAAATCTTGCCATTTGTGACAACGTGGATGGAGCTTGAGGGCATTATGGAAAGTGAAATAAGTCAGATAGAGAAAGACAGTTACCATATGATTTAACTCATATGTGGAAGGTAAGAACAACAACAACAACAACAACGACCAAACACATAGATACAGAGAACAGACTGGTAGTTACCAGAGGGGGAGGGAGTAGGGTGAAAGGGGTAAAAAAGCACGAGTATAGTGAGAGATGGCAACTAGGCTTTGAGTAGTGAACATGATGTAGTCCACACACAAGTTGAAATATGATGTACACCTGAAATTTATATAATGTTGTAAACCAATGTTGCCTCAAAAATGAATTGAATAAAAATTAATAAAAGTTATAATAAAAATGATAATAAAATTTAAAAAATAAGTGGGTGAAGTATAATAAAATCATGGATTAATGTGATTACCTGTAGTCAAGGAAAATGCTAGATCTGAAGTATTCTTTATCATTTTAAAGCATTCTAAGGATGATAATTCGATTTTTTAATGACTTGTTTTTGCCAAATGCACATATTTTGTGTTACTAACATTTTGGAATTGAACAGAGTTATGAATGATGAGAAGAAATCTTATCTAAAGGATAGATTATCCCATGTGCAATGAGTAGTTAAGCATCTTTTTAGCATTTTATTTATTTTAATGTTCCCATGGTGACCTCTAATGAATAATTTTTTTAAAGAAATCATTAAAAATTCAATTTTCTTCCATCTTGTTATATATTGCCTGTTTTATCAGGCATTAATATTGTGAACTATATAGTCATTTTTAAAAGTAGCAGATCTTTGAAATTTTTGTCTATTTGAATATTGTCTAATATTCTAATTAATTAAACAAGTAGACATTAAGCACATGTTATGTGCTTTTCACTGAGACATGGTGGGGAAATTATGGTGTATAAGGCAGTACCTTTAGAGACTCGCAAGTCTAGTACATTGGTTCTTAATATGTGCGTTACACTGAACCCAAAGTTAAGAATTATTTTTTTTAGTAAAAGTTACTGGTTCTCACTAGCCAGCACTGATTTTAATGCCAAGAATTATACTCATACTAATCTCTCTTCTAAACTAAGACATTAATCCCTAGAATGGTGACAATGCCTTAATATGATTAATTGTACAATTATTAGTTTAGAGACAAGACATTTTCACCCTTGCATCGTTTTTCTCTCTAGCACTGTCTCTGATTTTCATTGCTATGGGCATCACAGAATACATTGCCTGTCTTGAATAAAGTAACTGTGAAATAAACATTTGAACCGGAAAGCTTTCTATTGACCCAGAGGTATAAAATTAATCCCTCCACAGAATGTACTTAGAGCTGACCAGACTGCAGTGGTGTCAAAAAGAAGAGAGTAAAAAGACATCAATACAAAACAAACTTTATTTTCCTTTAGCTTATGGATTCATACATATGAAAAAAGAGAGACAATTTTTTTTCATGGAATATATTCAAGTTTTCATTATATTATGTACCATATGAAGTGTTAAAAAAAAAAACAGTGCTGTTTTACAATGCCCCTGGCTAATTATGTGTCTCGTATAAAGGCTATTATTTTATTAGAAGATTTAAACTGAACTCCACATTTGTTCGATAATTTGACCTTCACAAATATTTGCAGAAAATGAAAAATAAGAAGAAATCTTTAGTCAGTTGCCGGCTTAAAACACAGAAGATATTTCTGTTTCCTCTACTAGGTAATTCCTTCGTGACTTAATTGGTTACACATAATATTCAGTCCTGTATTCATTAAGTAAAAAAGACATGCATTATTGCCCCAATAACTCAGAATTGAGACCTGAGTGGCAATTTTTGACTATGAAAGAATTTGAAAGCACAAATGACTCCCTTTATTCCCATATAAAGCAGTTCATAACATCTCACTGATAGATTTAATTCTTCATGCTCGTTAATTTTTTTGATTCAGAGTCCTTCCATTTTTGTATCTGAAGGACTTAGTGTTCTAAAAGAAAGTTGGAAAGTGAAAATATACGACAAAAGTTGTCATTCTTTACAAGAATTAAATGAACCTTTTTGTCTCTGAAACAAATGTAACTACGTGTATTTCTCCATGCAGCTGCCAAACTGAACCACGATGTGACCAACTCGTTCTTTTCAGCTGTCTTCATGATGGATCCGCAAGCTCTGTCGTTTCGAAGCTGGAATTTTTTACCTACTAAAGTTGGACAATTTGGGTAACTCACATAAAAGCTGCCTGTTTACTGACCTAGTTAAATGACATGCTTACCTTTGTAGAAACAAATGATAATCCCTCTTCCACACCCTGAAACACACACCTTAACAAATCTGTCCATCACCGGAATGGAAGGATTATATATTGTCATTTATGCTTAACTAGAAAAAAGCAGTAACACAAGGGAATCTCTTTCTTCAGACGTTGGACATCTTGTCAAGTCAAGTACTGTCAAGGATTAAGAAGGTAAATCACCGGACTTAAAAGTTTAAAAACAGAGGTTAAAAATATAAGAGCCAAAAAAAAGGTGTAACTGGCAGACCTTTAAATATATGTAAACAGTCTAGATAGTAGTTTTGTGTGCATTCTGAGCAAATGTTTTGTTCCATATTTTTTAAGGAAAGGTGTACTATCAACAATTAAATTCTACAACTTCATCGTCTTTAAAAGCTAACAGCAGTGTTCTCATCCTGAAGTTGAATGCTTTGAAAGGCCAGGCCTCATCAGTTCTAATGAGTGCTCTGTGGCCTACAGCCTGCCCGCTGAGCACAGAAAATGATTGCACTTAAAGTGTTCCCTTGCATTTCTTCAAAACAATCCGCTTCTTTCCGTTTATCCATGAATGAAAAATTGCAGTCTCTATTTTTCTACAATCATTTCGTTGTCACAAAATAGTTCAGATTTTTTTTTACCCTTTTCTCCATTTGTCTCCTATACTTGAGCTGTTTTCTATGAATTTAAAATATTCAGAACTAACATAATGTAATTCTAGAGAATATTCTTTATGTTATGATGAAAAACAAGTACCATGAACAATGCTGTAGATATCTAAGGTTTACAGTGCACTCTTCACTATTACATAAGTAAATATTATGGTGAGAAAAGGTGTTAAATGTTTATTAAATAAATGGATGTTCTTTATTTCATCTGACTTTAAATTCTAAATTGTTCTTGAATAATGTGTCATTAAAACAGTAACTCCCACCAGCCTCACTTTATATTAAAAAGTAACACAGGATTTCTAATGATGAGTTCCTGCCATCTAAATCCACATGGACAAAAGCAACGACTGGTATTTGGGATCATATAACACAACAAAATGTACCTGAACGAGAAATGACAGAGAAGACTGGCTTGGGGGTATTTCAGTTGTTACAAACTTTCTGAATAGAGTCTGGATGGTGAATCCTCTGGGGATATCTTACCTGCCTTGTGAATATTTTATTACATTTCATTTGTAGTCTTTTACTGTTTTAGCCATCATATGAGATTACTTGTTCCTTGATGGTAGTATTGTATTCTAATTGTGCATTTTCTAAACTGTTAGTATTTCAGTAAGTGTATCTTGGGTACGTAGTAGGAAGATTACAGATATGCACCCAACATGAAAGTTCTAGAGGACTTGATAGAAATAGATATATTTGCAATAAATAGTTTAAAAATTGTTTGTTGGTAATATATCTATCCATTTTTTTTTAACTGTTTCCAAAAGGAAACATACCATAGAGGCTAACCATCTTAAAGTTTGGGCATTTGCCTCTAGAATATTAAAATTCCTGGAAAGGAAGTTTAAGTCATTTCTATGTAGATATGGATTTATATGTTTGGATAATTCAAATCAGACCTAATTGTTTTGATCTAAATGTGCTCTCTCTGCAAATAGTGTAGTTTCCTACATGGGACGTTCCGCATATGTTCCACAAAGTACAGTAACACTGAATAATATAACTGAGTTTAAAAACAAAAATTGGACAATTATGTCTCTAAAAATGTCTATAGCATTGTCAACTTGCAAAAAACATTTTAAAGCAGCACAAATTAGAAGATGCTAAAAATGTGCATATTTTATTTATATTATCAATATTCTATATAGTAGGATACCATTCATATAATTGTCTTTTATAAGTTATATTGTTTTATCACAAAATATTTTGTCAAGAGTAAACGTATGGCAATTCAGAGCTTTAACAGAGTCAAATGTAGTAGAATTTTTTAATAATATAGCTATTTTCCTTCTGACAAGTCCACAGAGTTTTAATATATTTTCAGTACAAAACATCAAAAATTGACATGTACCTGCATGGAATTTCATTCAACCAAATGCCTCTTCTCTCACATGATGGACTCTTCAAATCAAAGTAAAATAAAATAAATAAAAAACACTGAATATTTAACTAAGTCTTAAAGTTACTCTTTTAATTTTTTTGGAAATATCATAAGCAGATATGGTAAGGTTTAGCCTTTCTCTTTTCTTTTTTAACCTTGTTGCTCTAATTTTGATTAATAGTCATACATATTATATTCAGGACTTATTTTTGCTTGCATAGACCTTTTTCACTCTGTATAATTTTTGAGTACAAAAGGTGGCACAGTAACTTCAAATTGGAATTAATCCACCACTACACATATTATATAAAGAATGTGGTTGTTGGAATAAGTCTAGTTAATATCCATCACCATACATACGTTTGAATTTTTTTTATTGTGATAAATTTTAAGATCTCTTAGCAACTTTCAAATATGCAATACTGTATTATTAACTATAGTCACCATGCTGTACATCTCCATGACTTACTTTATAAATGGAAGTTTGTACCTTTTGACCCTCTTCACCCATTTCACCCAGCCCACCCTTGCCTCTGGCAACCACCAATCTGTTTTCTGTATACATGAGCTTGTTTTTGTTGTTGTTGTTTTTTTTTTTAAGGTAACACATACAAGTGAGGTCATATGGTATTTCTTTCTATGACTTATTTCACTTAGCATAATGCCCTCAAGGTCAATCCATGTTGTCACCAATAGCAAGATCTCCTTCTTTTTTATGGCTGAATAATATTCCATTGTGTATATATATATATACACACCATATCTTCTTTATCCATTCATCCATTGATGGACACGTAGGTTGTTTCTATATCTTGGTTATTGTAAATAATGCTGCAATGAACATGGAGGTGCATATATCTTTTGAAGTTAGTGTTTTTATTTTCTTCAGATAAATACCCAGAAGTTGAATTGCTAGATCAAATGGTAGTTCTATTTTTAATATTTGGGGGAAACTCCATACTGTTTTTTATAGTGGCTGCGCCAATTTACATTCCCATCAATACTGCAAAAGGGTTCCATTTTCTCCATGTCCTCTCCAACATTTGTTATTTCTTGTCTTTTTAATAACAACCATTCTAACAGGTGTGAGTGATATCTCATTGTGGTTTTGATTTGCATTGCCCTGAAGATTAGTGACGGTGAGCACCTTTTTGTGTACCTGTTGGCCATCTGTATACCTTTTGGAAAAATATTCAGATCCTCTCCCAATTTTTTAATTTGATGGTTTTTGTTTTTATTTTTTTTCTATTGAGTGTTTTGAGTTCTTCATATATTCTGGATATTAACCCCGTATCAGATATATAATTTGCAAATATTTTCTCCCATTTGGTAGGTTGCCTTTTCATTTTATTGGTTTTCTCTGCTGTGCAGAACATTTTTAGTTTGACGTAATCCTATTTGTTGATTTTTGCTTTTGTTTCCTTTGCTTTTGGTGTCAAGCCAAAAAATCATCACTAAGACCAATGTTAAGGAGCTTACCCCCTATTTTTTCTTCTAAGAATTTACAGTTTTAGGCAGTATGTTCAAGTTTATAATCCATTTTGAGTTAACTTTTGTGCATGGTGTAAGGTATTGGTTCAGTTTCATTCTTTTCTATGTGGCTGTCCAATTTTCCCAGCACCATTTATTGAAGAGACTGTCCTAGCCCCACTGTGTATTCTTGGCTCCTTTGTTATAACTTAATTGACCATATATTCATGAGTGTGTTTCTGGGCTCTTGATTCTGTTCCACAGATCTGTGTCTGTTTTTATGCCAATACCATACTGTTTGGATTACTTAGCTTTGTAATATAGTTTAAAATCAGGGAGCATGATGCCAACAGCTTTGTTGTTCTTTCACAAGATTGCTTAGTTATTCTGCGTCTTTTGTGGTTCCTGACAAATTTTATGATTTTTCTATTTCCATGAAAAATGCCATTGGAATTTTGATAGGGATTTCCTTGAATTTGTAGATTGATTTGGGTAGTATGGACATTTTAATAATATTAATTCTTTCAATCCTTGAGCGCAGTATCTTTCCACTGATTTGTGTCTTCTTTGGTTTCTTTGATCAAAGTCCCATAGATTTCAGTGTACAGGTCTTTCACCTCCTTGGTTAAATTTATTCCTAGATATTTTATTCTTTTTGATGCAATTGTAAATGGGATTGTTGGCTTAATTTCTCTTTCTGGACATTTGTTATTCGTGTTTAGAAATGCAACAGATTTTTGTATATCGATTTTTGTATCCTGCAACTTTACTGAATTTGTTTACTAGTTCTAACAGTTTTTTGGTGGAGGCTTTAGAGTTTTCTATATATAACATTATGTCATCTACAAATAGTGGCTTATACTTCTCTTTCTGTTTGGATGCCTTTTACTTCTTTTTCTTGCCTAATTGCTCTGGCTAGGACTTCCAATACTATGTTGAATAAAAGTGGCAAGAGTGGGCATCCTTGTTTTGTTCCTCATCATCGAGGAAAGATTTCAGCTTTTTACCATTGAGTGTGATGTTAGCTCTGGGGTTGTAATATATGGCCTTTATTATATTGAAGTAGTCCCCTCTTTTCCCTCTTTGTTGAAAGTTCTTGAAATGAGTCTGTTAGCATTTTGTCAAATGCTTTTTCTGCATCTATTGAGATGATCATATGATTTTTATCCTTCATTTTGTTAAGGTAGTATATCACATTGATTGATTTGTGGATGTTGAACCATCCTTGTATCCCTGGAAAAAATCTCATCTGATCATGGTATATGATCCTTTTAATGTATTGTTGCTTTGGTTTGCTAATATTTTGTTGAGGATTTTGCATTATATTCTTCAGGTATATTGGCCTGTTACTTTCTTTTCTTGTGTCCTTGTCTGGTTTTAGTTTCAGGGTAACGGTGGCCTCAAAATGAGTTTGGAAGAGTTCCCTCCTTTTTTATTTTTTGGAAGAATTTGAGAAAGATTATTATGAATTTTGCTTTAAATGTTTGGTAGACTTCACCAGTGAAGCTGTCTGGTCCTGGTCTTCTGTTTTTGGGGAGGATTTTGATTACAGGCATACCTTGGAGATATTGCAGATGTGGTTCCAGACCACTGCAATAAAGTGAATATCTCAATAAAGAGAGTCATACAAATTTTTTGATTTCTCAGTGCATATAAATGTTATGTTTACACTATACTGTAATCCATTAAGTATGCAATAGCCATTATAATTAAAGAATGTTTTATTGCTAAACAATGCTAACTCTCATCTGAGCCTTTAGCAAGTCATAATCTTTTTGCTGGTGGAAGGTCTTGTAAAAAATGCAATATTGCAAAATACAATAAAGTGAAGTGCAATAAAACAAGTGTGCCTATACTGGCTTAATCTCACTAGTGATTGATCTGTCAGATTTGTTTTTCTTCATGATTCAGTCTTGGTAGTTTCTGTGTTTCTAGGAGTTTATTCATTCCTTTTAGGTTGTCCAATTTGTTGGCATATGATTATTCATAGTAGTCTCTTATGATCCTTTGTATTTTTGTGGTATTGGTTGTAACATCTCCTCTTTCATTTCTGATTTTATTTATTTGAGTCTTCTCTTTTTTTCCCCTTTTATTGGTGAGTCTAGCTAAAGGTTTGTCAATTTTGTTTATCTTTTCAAAGAACGAGCTCTTAGTTTCATTTATTTCTTCTATTTCTTTTTATTCTCTATTTCATTTATTTCTGCTCTGACCTTTGTGATTTCCTTCCTTCTACTAACTTTGGGCTTTGTTTTTTTCTTCTATTTCTGGTTCCTTGTGGTGTAAAGTTAGGTTGTTTGAGGGTTTTTTGTTTCTTGGTGTAAGTATTTATTGCTACAAACTACCCTCATAGAACTGCCATTGATACATCCCACAAGTTTTGGTAATTTGTGTTTCCATTTTCATTTGTCTCAAAGTATTTGATTTTTCTTTTGATGTCTTCATTGACCCACTGGTTGTTCAGTAGCATGTTGTTTAATATCCACATATTTGTGAATTTTTCAGGTTTTTTTTTTTTTTTTTGCAATTGATATCTAATTGTATACCATTGTGATGGGAAGAGATTCTTGATATGATTTAAATCTGAAACTGATTAAGACTTATTTTGTGGCCTAACTTATGATCCATCCTGAAGAATGTTCCATGTGCTCTTGAGAAGATTGTGTCTTCTGTTGCCTTTGGATGGAATGTTCTATATATATCTGTCAAGTCCATCTGGTCTAATGTGTCATTTAAGGCCAATATTTACTTATTGATTTTCTGTCTGGATGACCTTTCCCTTGATGTAAGTGGGGTATTAAAGTCCCCTAATATTATTGTATTGCTGTCTATATCTTCCTTTAGATCAGTTAATATTTGAATTATGTATTTAGATGCTCCTAAATGAGTGCATAAATATTTACAAATGTTATATCATCATGTTAGATTGATCCTTTAATCATTATGTAGTGACCTTCTTTGTCATTATTACAGTCTTTGTTTTAAAGTCTATTTTGTCTGATATAAGTATAGTAACACAACCTTTCATGTGGTTCCCATTTGCCTGAAATATCATTTTTTTGGGGGGGGGGCGTGAGGAAGATCAGCCCTGAGCTAACATCCATGCCAATCCTCCTCTTTGTGCTGAGGAAGACTGGCCCTGAGCTAACATCCATGGCCATCTTCCTCCACTTTATGTGGGATGCCACCACAGCATGGCTTGACAAGCGGTGCCTCAGTGTGTGCCTGGGATCCGAACTCAGGCCACCAGCAGTGGAGTGCAGGCACTTAACTGCTACGCCATGTGGCCAGCCACTGGGATATCTTTTTTTACCCTTTCATATTCAGTCTGTGTGTGTCCTTCCATCTGAGGTTAATCTCTTTTAGGCAGCATATAGATGGGTTGTGTTGTTTTATCCATTCAGACTCTATGTCTTTTTATTGGAGAACTTAGTTCATTAATATTTAAAGTAATTATTGATAATTATGTACTTATTGGTATTTTGTTATTGTTATCTGGCTGTTTTAGTTCCTCTCTGTTCTTTTCTTCCTCTCTTGCGCTCTTCCTTTGTGGTTTGATGACTTTCTTTAGTGGTATGATTCCCTTTGTCTTTCTCTTTTGTGTATCTACTATAGGCTTTTCTTGGTGGTTACCATCAGGCTTACATGTAACATGTATATTTATAACAGTCTATTGTAAGTTCATAACAACTTAAGTTTGAATTTATTCTAAAGCTTTACATTTTTACTCCCCGCACTACATTTTATTTTTGATGTCACATTTTACATCTTTTTAATTTGTGTATCCCTTAACTAATTATTGTAGAGTTTTTACGACTTTTCTCTTTAACCTTCATACTAGCTTTATAAGTGGTTAATTTACTACCTTTACAACATTAGATTACTTTGAATTTTACTATATATTCACCTTTATTAGTGTGATCTATACTTTCATATATTTTCCTGTTACTAATTAGTGCCTTCTCTTTTAAGCTTAAAGAAGTCTCTTTAATATTTGTTTTAAGGTCAGTCTAGTGGTGATGAACTCCTTTAGCTTTTGCTTGTCTGGAAAATTCTTAATCTCTTCTTTAATTCTGGATGACAACTCTGCTGCATAGAGTATTCCTGGTTGGCATTTTTTTTTTTTTTCTTTTAGCACTTTGAATATATTGTGTTACTCCCTCTGGCCTGAAAAGGTTCTGCTGAAAAATCTGATCATCTTATGGGGTTTCCTTCGTACATGGGGTTTCCTTTGTTTTACTCTTGCTGCTTTTCAGATTTTCTCCTTGTCTTTAACTTTTGACATTTTAATTATAAAGTTCCTTTGTGTGAGTCTTTTTGGATTCATCTTTTTTTGATACTCTATGGGCTTTGTGGATCTGGATGTCTGTTTCCTTCCCTAGGTTAGGCAAGTTTTCAGCCATCTTCAGATAAATTTTATGACCCTTTCTCTCTTGTCCTTCTAGGACCTCTATAATGAGAATGTTTGTCCACTTGATGTTGTCCCATAAGTCCTTTAAGCTAGCTACACTTTTTTCATTATTTTTTCTTTTTGCTGCTCTGATTGTGTGAGTTTCATTGCCCTGTCTTTGAGTTCACTGATCCTTTCTTCTGCTTTTTCTAGTTTTCTGTTGAAGCAATCTAGTGTGTTTTTCAGTTCAGTTACTGTGTTTTTCAACTCTTTGATTTATATTTAGTAATTTCTTATATTTTCTATTTCTCTGTTGAAGTTCTCACTGTATTCATCCGTTCTTCTCCCCAGATTAGTGAGCATCTTTATGACCATTATTTTGAACTCTTTATCAGGTAGATCACTTATCTCCATTTCCTGGAGGAATTTTTTCTGAGATTTTCTCTTGTTCTTTTGTTTGGGATGTATTCTTTTGTTTCTTCATTTTCCTTGACTCTCTGTGTTGGTTCTATGCATTAGATAAAGACTCTCCCCATCTTGAGGAGTGGCCTCGTGTAGGAGATGAACCTTATTCAACCCTGCTCTAGCTCTTGGTTGTCTCTCAAACATTTGTGTTTGTCCAAGCGTCCTATTTTATTTTTATGGTTCCCAGTAGTTAAGAATGTGCCAAGACCTATCAGTGTCCCAAATGGGAGGACTTCAGTCAGCACCTAGATTCAAGGTGATTGGAAGCCAGACCCTCAGCCACCGGCTTTTAAAGTATGCTAATACATACAATCCAATGGGACTACAAGCTTAAGTCTTGTAGACCACCAGAGCCAGGCAATCTAGAGGTGTCCCTAGAGTGGTAGCCACAAAACTTTGGGCTCCAGACAAGTGTACTAGCTTCTTTCCAGGAGATGCTGGCAACCTGCAGTAAGACAACCATACAGCATGAAGATGGCATCCACCAGTCTCCATCCCTGGAGTGTATTTCAGTAGGCCCCTAGATGTCTGCCAAACCAGAAGCCTGACCCTTTGGCTGAAGCTCCAGGATAAGTAAATAGGCCTCTTTCACAGAAAGACTGAGGGTGTGTTTCAATCTGCTATCCCTGGGAGTGGTAGCTGGCCAAGATCTATTTCTCCATTTGTTAGAGTCCCATGAGACCTAGGAACACAAGCACTTCTGGCCACTAGAGGTAGGTGGTCAAGTGGCATGCCCTGGCTGACAGCCACAAAAACTAGGGCACCTTACTTAAAGAGTGGGACACCAGACATGTGTACCAACTCCTCTCTGGGAGATAGGATTGCTCTGGAGCATAGCAGAAAGAGAGCACCAAGATAGCGCTTACCCTCTGAGGTTTCTGGAAAGGATAAGAGTCAGCTCTTAGATGTGGTTTAATTAGAAGCCTGCTACTCAGGCCATAGCTATGAAAGTAAGCTAATAGGCCTCTTTCATACAGAGAATGGGCTTCTGGTCAGTTGCCTCTTGCTGCGCCTAGAGGTGGTGGCCATTTAAGAATTCTTTCTCCATTGGTTTCAGTCCTGTGAGACTCTCCAGCATAAGCCCTACTGGCCACCAGAGCCGGGTGATCTAGAGGTGTTCCTGGGTAGCAGCAGCAAAACTCAAGGTGCCAGAGGAGGGTACAAGCTCCTTTTTGGAAATTAGTGGCTAGCTGGAACAGGGCACAGGGAGAGGGGGAAGATAGTGCCTGCCAGCTGGTGTAAGGCAGAAGGAGAGCGCAAAGGTGATGCCCACCAGCCTCTGTCCCCAGAGAGGACCCCAGCAGGCCCCTAGATGTGTGTTAAATTATGTGCCTGCCCCTCAGGCCAATGCTTTAATATGAGCTAATGAGCTTCTGTCACAGATAGTCTGTGCACTTCTCAATTGGCTACTTCTGCACTGGGCCCTGGGGCAAGTGAGTCTGTGTGCTCAAGCTCTTTAAGAGCTGTTTCCTAGTTTGTTATAGCCTTGTGAGCCTCATTGGATGTGTGCCCTGTTGGTTTTCAAATTAGATATTTTGGGGGCTTGTCTCTCAGATGTAGGTCTTAAAAGTTGGGGTGCCTCATGTGGGGTTCAAAACCTTTGATGTAGGTTTTTCATTTGCTCAATGCATAGAGTTGCTCAGCTAGTTTTTAGGTTGTTTTCAGAGGAAATTGTTCCATATGTAGCTGTAGATTTGGTGTGTCCATGGGAGGAGGTGAGTTCAGGATCTTACTACATCACCATCTTGAATCAGAACCTCTTCTTGTTTTTCAATGGAGAAAAATATCCTTACTAGAGAAGTTTTAGAGGAGTAAATTTGCATAAACTCCTTTGCTACCATTTATTTCCACATCTTTTTATGAAATTGTGTTGTTATAGGTCAACAATTACTTCCTCATGATAAAATTCAGCAGACGTTTCTCAGTGGCCATGGACTCCTTTGTAGCAAATGCTAATTCCATCTACTTCCTCTTGAAATTTTCTCTACTGCCTTTTATAAGTCATGGTGTTGTGATTCCATTTATAACTCTCTAAACATTCCTCCTTTGTTTTCTTTTGTTTCTTACATTTTCATATTGGGGGCTGAATAGTATAAGGGTTAAGAACAAATATTCTAGAATAAACCTGTTCGGGTATATCCCCCATGACTTCCATTTACTCATTTCTTCATTTGTTAAAATGTTAATTATAGCATTGTTCTTATATCATGAGTCTGTTGTGGGAATATAAAAATATAATTATTGGATACAACAATATTTGGCACTTAGTTACTACTCAGAATTGTTATCTCTAAATATTCACTTTTGTAATATTTATTATCAAATCTTTTGTTTATACACTCTGATTTCTGAATTCCAGGTCTGCATCTGAATATATCATTCCCAGTTTCCTATTGGAAATTGATATTCTTCTGCTGAAAACTACAACCTTCGCTTAGGCTACCCTCTCCTTCTGCCAGTTCTATACCTGTTTATGAGATTACAGTGTTGACCAAACTAGAAATATAAATGTTATCCTTGAACCCCACATCTTAACTCTCATCTATTCAGTGAGTCTATCATTCTTTCTTTTCTCACAACCAATACCCAAGTCAGGTCTTAGTTATTTTCATGACCCTAAGAAGCCCTAGAAACTGTGGAACATCTAAAATCACAAATTCAAACATCCTATCAAACCACTATTATCCATCCATTTATCTCTTCCTAAAGTCACCTCAGAGTAACAAGTACTCTAATGGAAAGACATAATCTATTTATTCCAACTTTACATTATTTACCTGGACAGACCCACCTTTCCTCTTTATCCAGTATAGATTCAGTAGTTCATCATTACAATCATTCCCTTGAAAATGACCTTACCTCTTCTGTCTCTTTCTGCTCCAGATATATTTATTTGGTACTCCAACCATGGATAAACTCAAACAACCATCTTATCTATGTTTTATTAATGCAATGGATTATTCCTGGAGAAAATCCCACATCCTGGATTGAGAGTGCTGCTATAGATTCATGAATGCTAACCTCATTTGGACACTGAACAAAGATCATTCGTTCACTCTCTACAATTATTGTATTCTCCTTTTTCCTCTTTTCTCAAACCTACCATCCCTTTGCTCTTTACTGATGATTTTAATTATTATTAATAAAAGCTATGAGACACAAGTTCTCTCATCCCCCTTTAAGTAAAATGTTTAATATATTTGTTTCTGAATCTATCATCTGCTTTTCTTCTGTGAAGATAGAAGAGTTCCACATTTAATCAAAGGACAATCTCTCCACAGAGGTTGTTGATCACATTTGCCTGACTTGTATTCCACTCATTTCTCCTATATTATCTGTATCTCCCTCTCAGTAGAGTCATTCCCATTAAGAATTAATGACCCTTTAAAAAATGATCCATCTTAAAGGAAAACCTTTCCTTAATTCTTCAACCAACTAAAGTTCTGCTTCCTCTTTTTCTTTTTTCTTCATAGAAAACATTTTGAAAAATATTACCTGCTTGTTCTATTTCTACTTCCTCACCATTAATTTCCTTTTCAACTTGTACCAGTCTTGTGTTCTTTTCCTCCTGATGTCTGTGTTTGCAAATCCAATGGACACATCTCTGTCCTCATCTCACTTTTGCTAAGTGTTGTATGATTGACATCTTCTTCCTAGAAACATTCTCTTAGTCTGTATTGCACTCCAGGTATGCTCTGCTTTTTCCTCCTGACTCTGAAAAATTTTTATTAATCTCATTTGCTTCTAAATTCCTCAGAAAGTTTCTAAAACTTGTGAGTATTTTTCAGAAATAAATCCTTAGGTTATTTTTTTCACCATTCTCTCCTGATGTGATTTCATTCACACTAATCACTTAAAAGCCATCTATATGCCAATCACTCTCAACATTATATGTGTAATAGAAAACTCTTCTGTGAGTATCTAAATTATATATTCAACTACCTGCTTTGCTTCTGTCCGTGAATGTTTAGTAGGCATCTGAAAGATAGCATATCCAAAACTTAACTCTTGTTTTTCCCCAATAACATATTACTTCACTGATTTTCCTTTTCAAATAAATATGAATAAGTTTAAATACTGTCCTGGATTTTTCAAAGCCAAAACTCCGAGACTTTTTAAATTAATTTATCTCCATTATCCTCCCCGTTCATGAGTCAAGTCTATAAGTCCAACCTCTAGATGGTATCAAAAATCAATCTACTTTTCTCCATCTGCACTTATACCACTCTAGCCAGGCCGTCATATCATGTCTAGACATCTTGAGATGTCTTTCCTAAATGGTCCATTTCTGTCAATTTGGTTCCTGTCAAGTTCATTCTCCATCTAACTACAAAAATGCTCTTTTGAAAACATAAAGTGGCTCATACCATTCTTCTTCTCAATATTCAACAATGGATTCTTATTAAACTTAATACACAAAGGACCCTCTTTTTGATGGCCTATAAGCTCCTACACAATCTAGCTCTTGCTTATCTATATAAAAATAATTTTAAATGCCTCTCCCCTTCAATCATTATGCTTTAGTGCAGAGTTTGAAAATTAGAGGCCTATAGATGTTGAGAGACAATTCTGTGTAGGTTTCTTGTGTTTTCACACTTCTTGCAAGCAGAGGCACTAACTGTCCTTTGTTCTAGGTGGTCTTTTCAAGCATGTTCATATGGTGAATAGCCTTGAAATACAGAGATAGATAGCCTTGCTCTAGAGCAAACTGTCTGCTTAAAGCCTTGGAAAATAAAGATGACATCTACCCCCAGAGCAAAATGGAGGACTTGCTTTCTGCCCCTTATAAGAGAATTAGGGTTACTAAGATAAAGGTTTCTTTCCTGTAATGCAGTCCACTATATATGCTCGTGTTGGCTCGCCCCTTTGCATTGATCAGTGGGAACTGAGGCTGGGGAAACCAACACAAATGCTAATAATCTGACTAATGTTGTAGTGTGAGCAATAAACTGTCCTTTGTCCTTGACGTAGAGTCTCATGTCTTCTTGAGGCATTGATGAAACTGTTGAAGGATAGTTTGTTAGATTGCAATTAGGGTAAAATCCCAGGCTGTCCTCAGGTCTTGTTTAGTTCTTGTTTGATGTTGATAGTAATTACTGTGCTATTTGTTTTTTGCTAATTTATTTGCCAATACAGCAAAATATGGAGATTACATGTAAAAATCTAGATCCAAGCTCCTCTTTAAAAATCATAACCTCTAGGTAATCTGGACTCTTCTCCATTAATGGCAAAATCAGTTGGGTTGTATAGTCATTCTGATCTTTATGAGAGGTGTGTAATCTCAATTCACCAGAAATAGTCCCGCACTTATTGTTACATTGAAACTGAGATCCACTGTCATTTGTCATTTATTAGTGAGCTTCTCTGTTGTTTTCAATGCTGCAAAGTTGCAGGAGAAAACAAAAGATGGACTCAGAAGACTAGTGTCTCACAAAATTAGCACAGACCATATTTCTTTGTTAGTGAAAAATATTCCTATGTGTTTAATATGCAATCAGAGAGTGTCCCTTTGGGAAGAATACAATTAAGATTACATTAATATGCAAATGAAGTATATCTGGGTAAAAAGAAGATAACAAAAGATACTCTTCTTCTTCACTCATTTACCTACCTGGCCCCAATAGGCATTTGAGTCACAAACTCTGCTGTAGCCATAATGCCCTCCTTTCAGTTCATAAAACAAGCCAAGAACCATCCTATTTCGTGGCGTTTCATGCTGTTCTATCTGCCAGGAATGCATTTTCTGTGGATCTCCACAAAGTCTGCTTCTTTTCATCCTCCAAATCTCAGTTTAAATATCATCATCTCAAAGAAGTCTTCTCCAAACATTCTTTCTAATTAGATCTGCCCTTGTCATTTTCTAGCATGGCACATTTTCATGATCTTAATAGTACTTGTCTACATTTGTGGTTTCATACTGATTTATTTGTCTATATAATGTCTGTTTTACCACTAGACTTTAAACTCCTTAAGGAAAGAGACTTTCGGGTTTATATACCTAGTGTATAGCAAAGCATGTGACCATATCTGATTTAATATTTGATGAATAAATGAACAAATTGTCTTAAAATGTATTCTGATAGGGTAGTTTGGCGTGCTGACTCTTTATTGGTTGCAATTCGCATTGGAAAATTTTATTGCTAAGGTGCAATTTGGGGGGATATTGACCTCTTAAAAATTTTCCTCTTTTGCAAAGTTTGTCATAAAGTAAGAAGAAGTCCCTAGAGTGACAAACAAATTTCTAGCTACTTCCAATAGGTCAACTGTCATTCTGTTTTTCTGGAATAGACACTTTACCTTTTTGGTTAGTACATTTTCTTTTTACAAATGCCTGTTCTTAAATTCTTCAACTCCTTATTCTCTGACTAGGGGTGTGCTGGAGAAGCCCTGATTGGTAGCTTTTTCCAAATTTCTGTGTTATTTAGGCTACTGTGGATAATTTCAGGCTTTCAACATCAAGCCACTGAAAACAGATTTGGAAAGAGATGCACACAATCCACTTTCATGAGATGGAGCAAGTTGGCTGGATCATACTACTCTTTATAATGTCCCCAAAGTATATGCTCATGCATATCAGGTTAACAAATAGACTGATTAATTCTATTGGGGTTTAGAAGTGTGTGCCTTCATTTTTTTATTATGTATTTAATAAATAACTTGATGCTTCGTACCTCAATTTGGAAAGCTGCTTTGCTCTATTTCCTTTTAAAGCTTATTTTTAAGTCCTAAGGTATTTTCTGTTTATGTACCCCCCAAAATTTGTGTATTGCAGCCCTAACTCCTGCTGTGACTTTATGTGGAGATATAGCCTTTGAGGAGGTGATTAAGGTTAAATGAGATCCTAAGGGAGGGGTCCTAACTACAGGACTAGTGTCATTACAAGAACAAGAAGAGACACCAGAGACCTCTCTCTCTTTCTGAGTGTACATAGAGAAAGGCCACGTGAGGATATAGCAGGAAGGTGGCCATCTGCAAGCCAGGAAGAGAGGCCTCACCAGAAATCAACACTGCTGGCATTTTGATACTGTGCTTTAAGGCTCCAGCACTGTGAGAAAACAAATTTCTGTTGTTTAAGCCACCCACTGTGTGTTATCATGTTTTGATAGCCCTAAAAGACTAATATATCATTAAATATTAGATGCACATATCCTTAGATTTCTTTCTCTTTCTTTTTTTTTTTTTTTTTTAAAGATTTTATTTATTCATTTTTTTCCCCCCAAAGCCGCAGTAGATAGTTGTATGTCATAGGTTCACATCCTTCTAGTTGCTGTACGTGGGACTCGGCCTCGCGTTGTACGGAGAAGTGGTGCCTCGGGATGCGAACCCGGTGCCTCGGGATGCGAACCCAGGCCGCCAGCATCAGAGCGCGCGCACTTAACCGCCAAGCCACAGAGCCGGCCCTTCTTTCTCTTTCTTAAAGGTAGATAGATGCCATAGAGATGAAGGTGCAAATGTATCATCAAACTATGTAATATATACACACTTACATCTTTTAATGAATGTACTCATTATGATATACAATGTATATTTTCTCACTGCATTATTTTCACATATTAGAAATGTGATTAAGCTACTTAAGAAAAAATAATTTGATTATAAGTATACATGTATATTCATATAATATTAACTTTGTATAAATGCCTGTATATAATATAGAAACACATTTCATTGGCTATTGTACACATCATTGGATTTTTTAATTCATTTTTAATAACTTCTCCTTCCCTCATCTAATGTTTTAGAAGTGAGTTTCCCCACAGCAATATTCTTAGTTAAAATAATAATAAAATCTTTACTTTCCTTGACTTCTTTGACTTTGCAGTTAATCTAAGTGATTTTTATAATTGTCTCACATTTCTTGAGTGAAGCCTAGTTTTTACATTTATTTTATATATGAGAAAAACAAGGAGGGCTGGCCCCGTGGCTTAGCAGTTAAGTGCGCACGCTCAGCTACCAGCAGCCTGGGTTCGGATCCCGAACGTGCACCGACGCACTGCTTCTCCGGCCATGCTGAGGCCGCGTCCCACATACAGCAACTAGAAGGATGTGCAGCTATGACATACAACTATCTACTGGGGCTTTGGGGGAAAAATAAAAAATAAAAAAATAAAAAAAAAACAAGGAAAGAAAAATGAAATAGCTTAACCGATTACACACACACATCTTGAAACACAATTGGGATTTGAAATACATAGTTTGACTTTAGACACTTCTTTTTTTTATATTGAAAATATTTTCTTTTTTAAATTTTGATTCTAACCTAATTTTTATTTAATTTATTGAGATATAATTGAAATATAACGTTATATTATTTTCAGGTATTCAACATAATGATTTGATCTTTGTATGTATTGTGAAATGATCACCACAATAAGTCTAGTAAACATTTATCACCATACATACTTAAAAAATTTTTTTCTTTCTTGTGATGAGAACTTTTAAGGGTTACTCTCTCAGAAACTTTAAAATATGCTATACAGTATTATTAACTATAGTCACCATGCTGGACATGACCTCCCCATGACTTATTTATCTTATAAATGGAAGTTTGTAGTTTTTTACCCCCTTCACCCATGCCCCACTTCCCACCTCTGGCAGTCACCAATCTGTTCTCTGTATCTATGAGCTCATTTTTGTTTGTTCATTTGTCTTTTATGTATTTTAAGATAACAGATATAAGTGAGATCATATGATATTTGGCTTTCTGTGACTTATTTAATTTTGCATAATGCCCTCAAGGTCAATCCATGTTGTCACAAATGGCAAGATTTCTCTTTTTATGGCTGAATAATATTCCATTGTGTGTGTGTGTGTGTGTGTGTGTGTGTTTCTCACATTTTCTTTATCCATTCATCCATTGATGGACACTTAGGTTGTTTCCATTTCTTGGCTATTGTAAATAACACTGCAATGAACATGGAGGTAACATATATCTTTTAAGGTTAGTGTTTTTGTTTTCTTCAGATAAATACCCAGAAGTTGAATTGCTGGGTCATATGATAGTTCTATTTTTAATATTTTGAGGAACCTCTGTACTGTTTTCTATAGTGGCTGTACCAATGTACATTCCCACCAACAGTGCACAAATGTTCCCTTTTCTCCACATTCTCTCCAACACTTGTTATTTCTTGACTTTGTAATAGGTGTGAGGTGATATCTCATTGTGGTTTTGATTTGCATTGCCCTGATGATTAGTGATGTTGAGCACCTTTTCATGTACCTGTTGGCCATCTGTATACCTTTTGGAAAAATGTCTATTCAGATCTTCTTTCAATTTTTTAATTTGATTGTTTTTGTTTTTTTCTATTGAGTTTTATGAGTTATTTATATATATTGGATATTAATCCCTTATCAGATATATAATTTGCAAATATTTTCTCCCATTCAGTAGGTTGCCTTTTCATTTTGGTGATGGTTTTCTCTGCTATGCAGAAGATCTTTAGTTTGATATAGTCCCACTTGATTTTTACTTTTGTTGCCTTTGCTTTTGGTGTCAAAGCCAAAAAGTCATCACCAAGACCAATGTCAAGGAGCTTACCCCCTATGTTTTCTTCTAGGATTTTTATTTTTTCATGTTGTGTGTTCAAGTTTATATCCATTTTTAGTTAATTTTTATGTTTGCTATAAGGTAGTGGTTCAGTTTCATTCTTTTGCATGTCTGTTCAGTTTTCCCAACATCATTTATTGAAGAGACTGTCATTCCCTATTGTATATTCTTGGCATCTTTGTTGTAAATTAATTGACCATATATGTGTGGGTTTATTTCTGGGCTCTTGATTCTGTTCCATTGATCTATGTATCTGTTTTTATGCCAATACCATCCTGTTTTGATTAATATGGCATTGTAATATAGTTTGAAAGCAGGAGTTATGCTACCAACAGCTTTGTTCTTCTTTCTTGAGATTGCTTTGGCTATTCAGGGTCTTTTGTGGTTCCATACAAATTTTAGGATTGTTTGTTCTATTTCTTTGAAAGATACCATTGGAATTTTGATAGGGATTGCATTGAATCTGCAGACTGATTTGGGGAGTATGGACATTTTAACAATATTAATTCTTTCAATCTGTGAACACAGAGTACCTTTCCATTTATTTGTGTCTTCTTCCATTTCTTTGATCACTGTCTTAGAGTTTTCAGTGTACAGGTCTTTCACCTCCTAGTTTAAATTTATTCTTTGGTATTTTATTCTTTTTGATGAAATTGTAAATGGGATTGTTTTCTTAATTTCTCTTTCTGATAGTTTATTATTAGTGTATAAAAATGCAACAGACTTTTTGTGCGTGTGTGAAGAAGATCAGCCCTGAGCTAACATCTGCCAATCCTCCTCTTTTTTTTTTTTTTTTTTTGCTGAGGAAGACTGGCCCTGGGCTAACATCCATGCCCATCTTCCTCCACTTTATATGGGATGCCGCCACGGCATGGCTTGACAAGCAGTGCTCAGTGTGCACCCGGGATCCGAACTGGCGAACCCCGAGCTGCCACAGTGGAGTGCGTGCACTTAACCACTTGTGCCACCGGGCTGGCCCCAACAGATTTTTTTATATTGATTTTGTACCCTGTAACTGTACTGTATTCTTTCATTATTTCTAATAGTTTTTTTGGTGGTGTCTTTAGTGTTTTCTATATATAATATGTCATCTGCAAATAGTGACTGTTTTATTTCTTCCTTTTTGATTTGGATGCCTTTTATTTCTTTTCTTGCTTAATTGCTATGCTAGGACTGCCGGTACTGTGTTGGTTACAAGTGGTGAGAGTGGGCATTCTTGTCTTGTTCCTGATCTGAGAGGAAAGATATCTGCTTTTCACCATTGACTATGATGTTAGCAGTGGGCTTGTCATATATGGCCTTTATTATGTTGAGGTATATTCCCTTTATCCCTACTTTGTTCAGAGTTTTTATCATAAATGGATGTTAAATTTTATCAAGTGCTTTTTCTGCATTTATTGAGAGGATCATATCATTTTAGCCTTAATATCATTAATATGGTGTATCACATCTAGTTTTTGGATGTTGAACCATCCTTGCATCCCTGGAATAAGTCTCACTTGAAAATGATGTATAATCTGTTTAATGTATTGTTGAATTCATTTTGCTAGTATTTTGTTGAGAATTTTTGCATCTATGTTCATCAGGGATATTGGCTTGACATTTTCTTTTCTTGTTTATCCTTGTCTGGTTTTGGTATCAGGGTAATTCTGGCCTCATAAAATGAGTTTGGAAGTGTTCCATTCTGTTCTACTTTTTGGAAGAGTTTGAGAAGGATTGCTATTAATTCATCTTTAAATGTTTGGTAGAATTCACCAATGAAGCCATCTTGTTCTGGACTTTTGTTTTTGGGAGGTTTTGGATTACTGATTCATTCTCCTTACTAGTAATTTTTCTGTTTTGATTTTCTATTTCTTCATGATTGAATCTTGGTAAGTTGTATATTTCTAGGAATTTATCTATTTCTTCTAGGTTGTCCAATTTGTTAGCATATAATTGTTCATAGTAGTCTCTTATGATCCTTTGTATTTCTGTGGTATCAGTTTAATGTATTTTTTTAATTTCTGATTTTATTTGAGTCTGTTTTTTTTTCTTTGTAACTCTAGCTAAAGTTTTGTCCATTTTGTTTATCTTTTCAAAACATCATCTTTAGTTTTATTGATATTTTTGGTTGTCCATTTAGTCTCTATTTTATTTATTTCCACTCTGATCTTTGTTATTTCCTTCCTTCTACTAACTTTGGGATTTGTTTGTTCTTCTTTTTCTAGTTCCTTATAAAGTTAGGTTGTTTATTTGAGATTTTTATTATTTCTTTATGTAGCCATTTATCCCTATGAACCTCCCTCTTAGAACTGCTATTGCCGCATCCAATTTTATTTGGAATGTTCGTTTCCATTTTCATTTGTCTCAAGGTATTTTTGATTTATCTTTTGATTTCTTCTTGACCCATTGGTTCTTCAGTAGCATGTTGTTGACACATTTTTGTGAATTTTCCAGTTTTCTTCTTGTAATTTGTTTCTAGTTACATACCATTGTGTTTGGAAAAGATGCTTGACATGATTTCAATCTTTTAAAATTTATTTAGACTTGTTTTGTGCCCTAACATATGATCCATCCTGGAGAATGTTCCATATGCTCTTGAGAAGATTGTGTCTTCTGTTGCTTTTGGTTAGAATGTCCTAAATATATATCTGTTAAGTCCATCTGGTCTAATGTGTTATTTAAGGCCTATGTTCCTTATTGATTCTCTGTCTGGATGATCTCTCCATTGATGAAAGTGGGATATTAAAGTCTCCTACTATTATTGTATTGCTGTCCATTTCTTCCTTTAGGTCTGTTAATATTTGCTTTATATATTTAGTGCGCCTAAGCTGAGTGCATAAATATTTACACAAGTTATATCCTCTTGTTGTACTGACTCCTTTCTCATTATGTGATGACCTTCTTTGTCTTTTATTAACATCTTTGTTTTAAAATCTATTTTGTTTTATATAAGTATAGCTACCCCTGCTTTCTTTTGGGTTCCATTTGCATGGAATACCTTTTCCCATATCTTCACATTCCATCTATGTGTGTCTTTACATCTGAAGTGAGTCTCATATAGGTGGCATATAGATAGGTTTTGTTTGTTTATTCATTCACCCACTATGTCTTTTGATTGGAGAATTTAGTTCATTAATATTTAAAGTAATTATTGATAGTTATGTACTTATTGCTGTTTTGTTAATTGTTTTCTGGCTGTTTTGTAGTTCTTCTCTGTTCCTTTATTCCTCTCTTGCTCTTTTCCTTTATGGTTTGATGACTTTCTTTGGTGGTATGATTACTTTGTCTTTATCTTTTGTGTACCTTCTATAGGCTTTTCTATGTAGTTACCATGAAACTTACATGTAACAACTTATAACAGTCTATTTTAAGTTGATAATAACTTAAGTTTAAACCAATTCTAAAGCTCTCCATTTTTACTCTTCCTCCCATATTTTTTGTGTTTGATTTCACAGTTTACATCTTTTTATTTTGTGTCCCTTAACAAATTATTGAAGTCATAGTTATCTTTACTACTTTTGTCTTTTAACCTTCATACTAGCTTTATAGGTGGTTAGTCTACCACCTTTAGCATATTAGATTCTGAATTTTGCTATATATTTGCCTCTGCTAATGAGATTTATAACTTCGTATGTTTTCCTGTTACTAATTGGCACTCTTTATTTCAACTTTTAAAAGTCCCTGTAGTATTTCTTGTAAGTTCAGTCTAGCGGTGATGAACTCCTTTAGCTTTTGCTTTCTGGAAAACTCTTTATTTCTCTTTCAAATCTGAATCACATCTTTTCTGGGTAGAGTATTCTTGTTTGGAAGTTTTTTTCTTTCAGTGCTTTGTCTATATCCTGCCACTCCCTTATGGCCTGCAAAGTTTCTGCAGAAAAATCTGCTGATAGTCTAATGGGGATTTCTTTGTATGTAACAAGTTGTTTTTCTCTTGCTGCTTTTAAGATTCTCTCCTTGTCTTTGACATTTTAATTATAATGTTTCTTTGTGTGGGTCTCTTGGATTTCTCTTATTTTGAACTCTCTGGGCTTCCTGGATCTGAATGTCTATATTCTTCCCCTGGTTAGGGAATTTTTCAACCATTAAATCTTCAAATAATTTTTTGCCCCTTTCTCTTTCTCTTCTCCTTATGGGACCCCTAAAATGGAAATGTTGGTCCACTTCATATTGTCCCATAAGTTTCCTAAGCTATCTTCCCTTTTTAAAATTCCTTTTCTTTCTGCTACTGTGAGTGGGTAAATTCCACTTCCCTGTCTTCAAGTTCACTGGTCCTTTCTTCTTCTTTATCTAGTCTGCTGTTGAACCCCTCTAGTGTATTTTTCAGTGCAGTTATTGTATTCTTCAGCTCTGTGACTTCTATTTGGTAATTTCTTATATTTTCTGTTTTTCTTTTGAAGTTCTCACTATATTCCTCCATTCTTCTTCTAATATCAGTGAGCATCTTTATGACCATTATTTTGACTGTGAGTGAAAGTCTCCCTGGCCCCCAGAGCCAGGCAATGTAGAGTTGTCCCTTGGGAAGCAGTAACAATAGTTGGGATGCAAGGTGAGTGTACAAGCTCCTTTCTGGGAGATACTGGCAACCTAGAATGAGACAAAGGGAAAGCACAAAAATGGGATCCACCAGCTCCCATCCTTGGAAAATACCTCAATGGCCTTTAGATGTGTGCCAAACCAGAAGCCTGCCCCTCAGTCCAAAGCTCCAGGACAAGCAAATAGATCTCTTTCACAGAAAGACTGGTGATGTGTTTTAGTCTGCTGCCTGCACTGTGCCCCGGGGGTGGTAGCTAGCCAATACCATCTCTCCGTTTGATCCGAAGCTCCCATGGTACTCAAGAATACTAGCCCCAGGGGCCACCAGAGCTAGGCAAATAAAGGGCATCCTCTTGGCAGCAGCCACATAAATGGGGGCACCAGACATAAGAACTGAGGCCCTAGACATGTGTACTAGTGAGATAGTGGTGCCCTGGATTGCAGTAGAGGGAGACTGCAAATATAACTTCCAACCTCCGAGGTCTTTAGAGAGGATTACAGTGGCCTTTAGAGGTCTGTTTAAATAGAAGCCTGCTCCTCAGGTTGCAGCTATGAAGATAAGCTAATAGGCCTCTTTGCGAGAAATACTGGGCATCTCAGCCTCTTTCTTCTTGTGCCCTGGGGGTGGTAGCCAGCCAAGAGCTATCTCTCCATTTGTTACAGTGCCATGAGACCCAGGAATGCAGACCCCACTAACCACCAGTTCCAGGCTATCTAGAGGTGTCCACTGGCAGTAGCTGCAATAATTAAGGTGCCAGATGAAGGTATAAGCTCCTTTCTGGGAGATACCGGTGAACTAGAATGAGGTAGAGGGAGAGCAACAAAATGATGTCCACTAGCCTCCATTCCCTGAGAGCAGGTCAGTAAGCCCCTAGATGTGTACCAACCCAGAAGCCTGCCCTTTAGGCTGGAGCTCCAGGATAAAGAAATAGGCCTGTTTCACAGTAAGTCTGAGGGTGTGTTTCAGTCTGTTGTCTGTGGAGTCTACCAGCTCTGCAGGTAGTAGCCAGCCAAGAACTGTTGTTCTCAGATTGTTACAGTCTCATGGGACTCAGGAATGCAAGTTCCACTGGCCAGCAGAGCCAGGTGAACAAGGGGCATACTCTGGGGTGCAGCTGCAAAAACTGGCACCAGACACATGTAACAGCTCCCCTCCAGGAGGTACTGGTGCTCTGGAGCACAGCAGAGGGAGAGTGCAAAGGTGGTGCCCACCAGCTTCTGTCCCTGGAAATTGTTCCATAAGTATCTGTAGATTTGATTTATCTGTGGAGGAGGTGAGTTCAGGGTCTTCCTACATCCCTGTCTTGAACTGGAATCTCTAAAGACTTTAGATAATATGCTTTACTGCTTCATTCTCAAAGCATTATTCCAGTAGGTCGTGGATTTGGGGAAACAGGCACTGAGATGAAGATTTGTGTGGACAAGTTTAATACAGAGTGTTCTCAGAAACAACCCATTGTGAGAGGGTGAGAAAAGCAGGAAAGGGCAAAGGGAAAAGTTGAGCTCCAAAACTGTTGCAAATAGTTGTTCTCAATTGGTCTCCCAGTGAGCTCTGCAGATATAAATGAAAACAAGGGGGACACCCTTTGTACTTCTCTATATAGACCAACCAGTGGTTCAAGCTGCCCACTGAAGAGGCCATGAACTTGACCAAAGCAGCTCCTTAGGCTGACAACAACTCCTGCAGAGGGACTCAGCTGTGAGCGCCTAAGCCACGCTCCTAGCACTAGAGAATTAGTGCCTCAGTCTTGAAAGGGGAGAATCTGGATGGGGCACCCAGAGCATTCCCTACAGTCTATCCCTTACACCACTTGTTTTTTTAACATTATTTCATCCTATCTGGAAACAGCTATTTTGGTTGGTGCCTTTGCCTCTGCAACCTTTTACAAGAAGAAGGCTAACGGGAAAAACTGTAAATCCTGCTGCTGATCTTTATCATCTCCATTTTCTACAACCCATGTTGTATTTCTCTCACCAACAGTTAGCACTTCCGCTGGTTTAGGTGTCTTACCTGGTAGGGTGACCAAAATGCCCATCCCTGTGGTATCTAGACTTCTGGTCATCATGGCCTTCTCAAGTTGTGGCTGCTGCATTTGTTTTCAAAATATGTCCAAGTGGATTACTTGAGTGCCAGATGCCTTCTTCCTTGTTCACATTATACAACAGCCCCATCTTGATTACTCCTGCCAGGATTGTGACTCACTTTCTTGCCTGTTGGTCTCTTAATATAGGGAGACCAAAGTAACTGAGAGGCAGCTATAGCTTGCAGGTCTAGGGAAGGCAAAATTTTACTTCTATCCTCTTAGGGTCTTCAGCTGAGCCTGAGAATTAAATTGACTTAAGACAGATTAATAGGAGAAAAGCACACAAATTTATGTAAGTTTCATGTGATACGGAAGCTCTCATAAGGAAATGAAGACTCAAAGAAGTGATAACAGCTAAATGCTTTTATACTAGGTTGAGCAAAGAGAGGCAATTGTGGAAAAGTAACTAAACTATGGGAGGTCACTAAAGGATGATAGGAATTATTTTAACAAGAATAATTTGTTACAAATATTGCACAATTGTTTTGTATAGAATTCTCTCAGCTATCACTCCCTGTCTAAGGATGTTTCTTTTTTCTTGGTACAGGGAGGCCATCTTTCACATTGGAGTTTCTATCTCCTGTTTTTAGGAGGAAAAGGGTAGATTAGACTGCCCTGCTTAAATCTGCTGTTTTTCAAGTGCCTTTAGCTCAAAACAATCCTTATGCCGAGGTGGCATATTTTGGGGTGGTGTACTCTGCTGCCCTTCACAGTTGAATGGCACATTTCACTTCTGAGATCCAGGACCTCGAAATCCACAGAGCCTAGAGTTGGGGCCTGAAAGGATGGATCTCAGAGACACAGACTCGAGTCCTCACCACAAGCACTCTGGCTAGCATTGATGTGCCAGGAGTGGGGACCACATCCCAAGCTGGGCAGACCAGTCCCTTCCCCAAGAATTTAGAAATGGCTTGGTTCTCTTTTGGGATTAACTATGAACTTGACCGCTATCAGAGACTATTTTCCACTACATTGATCTAGGAGGCACAAACCAGCTTACTAAAATAGGGAAAAGCAGAGGGACTAAAGGAAGCAGAGAAGAGAGCCGGTGAGAAAAGAATCCCTGAGTCGCCCACAACCTCTCATCTCTCCTTCAGCTGTTTCCTGAGGCCAATCCTGATTGAGCATGGGTTTCATTCCCTCACTCCTTTTATTAATTTCTCTTTGTACCTAAACTTACTCAACTGATCTTTTCTGAGAAGATTTAATGACTTTTCCATAGAAACCTGCCCTTTCACCTTTAAGTAATTGTGAAATGAGACTTAACATCCAAGAAAAATTAGAATGAATATTGGAGTTGGCATTTGATATGACTGGTGAGCTCTTTTTAAAGTGCACATTAATAATAAGTCACCTGTTAACTAATGTGGTGCCCTAGTAGGAAAGAAGCAGCACTTGGAGCAAAAAAAAAATTTCCATGTAGCAAGATACTATAAATATAAAGATTAAGTCAGGATAAAGAAGCATGCTTTTGTTTATTTCATTTCTCTTTTTGCTCATGATTCTATCTGGTCATTTAAAAAGACTAGAAAAATGATGTAGTTTTAGACTCAAAATAATTTCATTAAGATGTTTTAAATGTCTTTGCTTTAGAAATAAGAGTGCTGGGCACTGGGCAAAATAGTCTGTTTCATGGTCTGTATTTTTCTTTTTCTCTTTGAAAAACATTGTATATGTTATGAAACTATAAGTTGGATAAAGCCTTATCATTACCTACTATTTTGCAAAGAGTTGTACTATATAACAACTTGACACCCTCAGAATACCAAGTCAGAGTGTAGGTGGCAAGATTGCTATAAAACATAAAATTATTATTACACACTTAGTTTTGTGCTTCTCTTTAAATATATGATTTCATTACTATATAATTTCTTTGAATAATGTTTTAAGTAGAAAAGACTCAGTAATAATATTGTAGTTTTACTCCGGAGCCTGCACTGAAACAAAGTGGCACATATTTGTTCCTGCATTACTCGGCGGTATGATGGATGACAGCAATTACTGGAAAGAACAATATTAGTTTTACAGTTATTGTTATTAACTTAAAGTGCTAAGAATAAAATCCCATATTTCACTAGATACTCCAATCGCCACCAAAATATGTGACAGAGGAACATTTTATAATCCCTGTATTTTACACTGGCTGCACAACTAGAAATTGACAGAGTCAAATCATTTATATCTCCTTATTACCAGCTTGCAAAAGCCATTGAGAGTATGGAACTAGTGATGGATATTTTTGTGGCAGATGTTGTTTTATTCTCTCTCACTGTATTAAATTTGCCATACATTGGTTGTACTGCAGTTTATTAAAGTTTCACAAAGAGATTAACAATAGAATAGCAAGACATACAAGTTGCTTACCCTTGCCTCCCATTGACAAAAAACATTTACTTATTTATAAATTATGAATATCATAAATATGGGATATATATGCAGCCAGTAAATACTTGAAGAGACAAGCTGAGTAAAGCATTTTCCTAAATTCCAGACTTTTAGACATACTGTTACAAAATCTTCCTTCTATAAGTAAGATAAACATCTAAATAAAAGTGTTATCCATACAGTCCAGATAAAAGCAATTAGTAAGGCATTAACAAAAATATTTTCTGTTTTCTAAAAAATATTGTATTTCGTGTTATAGTTAAGCAGACCTATAGAGTAGCTACAAGCTTAATTGTGGAGCAGACTTCCTCGGTTTAAATCCCAGCCTGCCAATTACTATGTGGCTTTGGGAAATTGACTTAACTTCCCTGTGCTTTATTTTCCTAATTTATAAAATGGGGAAAATAATGGTTACTACTTCATAGAATTGTTATGAGGATTAAATGCGTTTATATAAGTAATGCATATAGAACAATGCCTGTAATAACATTTCTACAGTTTAAATGTTAGCTGTAATGTTTAGCAATCAAGAAGACCAGCACCAAAGATGTTGGAGACTGTAAAATAACAAGAACATTCATGGACTAAAATCTTTTAAATATATTAAGATCTGATTTCAACCTAAGACGTTTTAAATAAATTAACTACCCAGGATAAAACAGATTTCCTCTGAGCTAGGTATACACAGCTTAAATGATTACAAAGTCATTACTGACTAACATTTTAAACTGCTATCTGATCTTTTAATATGTTTATTGGAGTTTTCATTGTTAGACAAGCTAGATTATAACTGCTCAGAATATTTTGGTTCATTCTGGAACTTCTTTCCATACTAGAACCATTTTGCACATCCGTTTTCAGTAACTATCACATAAGGCATTAATCCATTATAAAGAAATATCTGTAACAGAAACTATTTTAAACAATTTGAAAGCTATTATGAGTTGCATTGAGATTTTTCTCTGAAAATGTGCGGAATAAAGGAATCAAAGAATATATACAAAAGTAATGATGATTATAAAGTAGAGAGTGTGAGAAGAGGCTACATATGCTAGCACACCACCTTTCTATAGAAGAGCTTTTCAGATGAGATATTGGAAAGCTTTATAAATGCTTTTGGAAGAAAAATGAGACCCGTATATTCTTCTTCAGTCCACTTTGAGTATATTCATTGTGAAATACACGCTAATTTGGCTCATGCACCACTGAAACCAAACTACCCTCTACTTTGATTTCCTCCACTGTAGAGTGTGGAAAGTTAAATACTTTTCTTTTAGCCATTTTCCAGCTAGATGTAGCTTGTAAGATAGTTTGCCCATTAAATTGCCCATTCATTTGCTGAGGATGTCTTTCCTTCTAGATAAAAAGTCAAATGCTTGCAATGAAAAGGCATGTGGCCCTTCTTTCTTCTTCCTGGCTAGAATGGAGATGAGGTAGCCATTCTGCAGCCTTGAGGATATAAACATGAGGATGAAAGTTTGAAAGATGGAGTCATGTACCATAAGGATATCCTTGAATGTGTACAGCAGACCTAGAAATGCCTATCTTCAGACTTAGAGTTCAATTGAAAGATGAATGTCTTCTTTATTTAAGCTACTCTTTATGAGGGTCTACGTTGTATCTTTAACTTTTAGACCTAGGTCTATCCATGCCCTTCCTTATCTTTTCTATCTGTTTAACTTCTTAAAATACTAGATAAGAGGAAAGAATCATTCTAGTCAAAGCACGCAGTTCTCTTAAAACATATTAAAATAGAATAATAAGGTATCTGGCTGTTTTTAATTTTTATCAGCTTTAAATATTTATTGCATATTCACAGAGTGGAAAGGAGAGCACTAGAGTAGGGTTTGAGTTTTAACGCTTTCTGAATATTTAGCACACAACTTATTTCCATGGAGGTTCTATTTCTGCTGCTTCTTGAGAAAATAGAAAATTATTGTTTAATTGTAGAATCACTCATGTTTTATCTTTGCAACTAAATTGCAGGCCATTTAGAAGCAGATAATTTTGTTTTTTCCTCACAGATTCCAGTGTAGAATTGTGAACAAAGTACATGTTTGATAAATTATTAATGGATGAATACATTGAATGCATAAATTTAATTGATCAATATTTTAGCTCTATGAAAAACAATAAAATATTTGCAATGCAGAGGAGGGAGTCAAGATGGCGGCGTAGGCAGACTCTGAACTCACCTCCTCCTGTGGACACAGCCAATTTACAACTACTCGTGGAAAAATTACCCCTGAGACAGAACTGAAAACTGGATAAGAGGAACTCCTGCAACAACGGACAATCCTAACTGGGGTAGAAGAGGCAGAGACTCCCTTCTGGAGAGGAAAAACGCTGCCTTCACAAGCCGCCAGCTTCACGGCCGCCGGGAGCAGCTCACAGTGCAGCCCTCCTGAGAGCGCGGGGCCCTGAGCCGAGGCGCCCCGCTGTGGGCATTTTGTGGACCCAACACAATTGAGACCAGCAGCATAATATCTGACTTTGCCTGCTACTTAAAGCATTGGGGAGTACCCCAGAAAACCCGGTTCACAAAGAAACTAAAACTGGCTCTTAAAGGGCGCGCACAAACTCACCCGTTCCAGAAAGCATCCTAAAATCACCAGAAAGAAAGGTGCACGGTGCTTCGGGTGACAAGAGACTCACCCTAATAGGCCCTGAGTGCATCTCAGTGAGGGGTGAACCTCTCCAGGGACTGGGACATTGGCGGCCATTGTTGTGGCCTGGTGTGGCGTGCTGACACAGAGCGCCATTGGAGTTCTCCCTGAGACCTGCTAGCCCAGGGTCTGCCCCACTCGCTGAGAGCACCGATTTAATCCAGCTCAGCCAGGGCAGGCAGCCCACCCTGAGACTAGCCCTCACCCAACAACAAGCCCTCAGGCAGCGTGTGGGCCTGCATAGATTGGTGACTGGATTCTCTGCAGCCTGGCAACTGAGCTGACTTGAGCGGGGCAGGGTGTGCACAAGGAGCGGGTGGAGAGTGTGGGGCGGTGGCAGAGTGTGTGGGAGCTCCCGCCGTGGAGAGACTGGGTCCACTTGGGGAGGTCGGGCTCTCACAGGGCAGGACTGTGTTGACTGTGTGTGTGGACCTGTGGGCGGCAGGCTTCTCAGCCACAGAAGACTTGTACTTCTCAAAGACCCACATAGGAGGTTTTGCTCCACCTTCCAAAACCTGAAACAATTGGGTGCTCCTGTGCCTGAGGCCAGCCCTCCCAGCTGCAATCCTCAGAGAGCTGACAAAGAGACCTAATAGGCTAGAGGCTTACAGCAATTGTAAGGCCCTGAGCCTAACAACCTGCCACAGTGAGGGGCTACTCACTTAAAAGAAATACTGCAACACAAATGTGGTATTAGAGCTTGCAGCCAACTGTGCTGGGGCTCCCACAGCTGATAAAGAGACTGAAGGGCCCACAACAACTACAAGCAGCTGAGCATTACAACAGCTGGCCAGGAGCATAACTCAGCCTCCCTGGGCGCCTACAGGGAGAGCAAACAGGCCACAGCAGAAGGATACCGCGTAGCCCACTTAGGGGTCACCCCTGGAACATTGAGAACTGAGGGAAGCACACTGGAAGCCTCCTAAACCATCACTTACATAAGGTCACCTATCCAAGAGCAGGAGACGTGGCTGACCTACCTAATCGTGAGACACAAGCACAGGGGGAAAGAGGCAAAATGAAGAGGCAAAAGAATACATTCCAAGTAAGGGAACAGGACAAACACCAGAAAAGGAACTTAGTGAAACAGAAATGAGCAACCTACCCGACAGAGAGTTCAAACTAAGAGTGTTAAGGATGCTCACTGATCTGGGGAGAAGAATAGATGGACTCAGTGAGAATGTCAACAAAGAAATGGAAGATATAAAAAAGAACCAAGCAGAAATAGAAGAATACAATACTGGAAATGAAAAACTCATTAGAGGGACTCAAAAGCAGAGTAGAGGATACAGAAGAACGGATCTGTGAGCTGGAAGAAAGACTAGAAGAAATTACCCAAGGTGAACAGGTAAAAGAGAAAAGAATTAAAAAGAGTGAGGACAGTCTAAGGGACCTCTGGGACAACATCAAGCGCACTAACATCCGTGTTATAGGTGTCCCGGAAGGAGAAGAAGAGCTGAGACAAGGGGGCAGAGAATCTATTTCAAGAAATAATAGATGAAAACTTCCTAACCTAAGGAAGGAAACAGACATCCAGGTACAGGAGGCACAGAGAGCCCCAAACAAGATAAACCCAAAGAGGCCCACACCAAGACACATCATAATCAGAATGTCCAGAATTAAAGATAAAGAGAGAATCCTAAAAGCCATGCAAGAGAATGTCAAGTTACATACAAAGGAAACCCCCATAAGGCTATCAGCTGACTTCTCAGCAGAAACCTTACAGGCTAGAAGAATGGCATGATATATTTAAAGTGCTAAAAGGAAAAACTTTACAGCCAAGAATACTCTACCCAGCAAGGTTATCGTTCAAAACGGAAGGAGAGATCAAAATTTTCCCAGATAAGCAAAAATTAAAGGAGTTTGTCACCAAGAAACCAGTGTTACAAGAAATGGTAAACGGACTGATTTAAGGGGAAAAGAGAAGAACACAAATAGGAAAAATTATCTATTTTCCACGATTAGAATGTAATGGATACAAATGCACAAAAAGAGGTTGGATATGATATCAAAAATATAAAAGGAGGGAGGAGGGTAGTTAAAAAGAGTACGAAGCTTTCAGACAGAGGCCAAACAAAAGTGACCATCAATCTTGTAAAGAAGAAGAAAGGAACAGAGAAGGACTACTAAACCACTGAGGAAAAAAAAAAAAAAGTTAAAAAATGGCAGTAAGTACATACTTATCAATAGCTACTTTAAACGTCAATGGACTAAATGCTCCAATTAAAGGCATAGGGTGGCTGACTGGATAAAAAAACAAGACCCATATATATATGCATAAAGAGACACACTTCAGACCTAAAGACACTCACAAACTGAAAGTGAAGGGATGGAAAAAGATACTCCACATAAATGGCAATGAAAAGAAAGCTGGGGTAGCAGTACTCATATCAGACAAAATAGACTTTAAAACAAAAACTGTAAAAAGAGACAAAGAAGGGCATTACATAATGATCAAGGGAACAATCCAACAAGAGGATATAACACTTGTAAATATCTACGCACCCAATGTAGGGGCACCTAAATATATAAAGCAATTATTAACAGACATAAAACAGAAATAGACAGTAACTCAATAATAGTAGGGGACTTTAACACTCCACTTACACCAACGGATAGATCATCCAAACAGAAGATCAATAAAGAAACACTGGCCTTAAACGACACACTAGAACAGATGGACCTAGTAGATATATACAGAGCATTCCATCCAAAAACCGAAGAATGCACGTTCTTTTCAAATGCACATGGAACGTTCTCCAGGATTGATCACATATTAGGCCACAAAACAAGTCTCCATAAATTTAAGAAGATTGAAATAATACCAAGCATCTTTTCTGACCACAAAGGCATGAAACTAGAAATCAACTATAGGAAGAAAATCAGAAAAGCCACAAATACATGGAGATTAAACAAAATGCTACTGAACAACGACTGGGTTAATGAAGAAATCAAAGAAGAAATCAAAAATACCTGGAGACAAATGAAAATGAAAATACGACATACCAGAATTTATGGGATACAGCAAAAGCGGTTCTAAGAGGGAAGTTTATAGCAATACAGGCCTATCTCAACAAACAAGAAAATCTCAAATAAACAATCTAACAATGCACCTAAAGGAACTGGAAAAAGAAGAACAAACAAAGCCCAAAATCAGTAGAAGAAGGGAAATAATAAAAATCAGAGCAGAAATAAATGAAATAGAGACCAAAAAACAATAGAAAAATTAATAAAACCAAGAGCTGGTTCTTTGAAAAGATCAACAAAATAGACAAACCTTTAGCTAGACTCACCAAGAAAAAAAGAGAGAAGGCACAAATAAGTAAAATCAGAAATGAAAGAGGAGAGGTTACAACAGACACCTCAGAAAAACAAAAGAGTATAAGAGAATACTATTGAAAACTATATTCCAACCAATTGGACAATCTGGAAGAAATGGATAAATTCTTAGAATCATACAACCTTCCAAAACTGGATCAAGAAGAAGTAGAGAATTTGAATAGACCAATCACCAGTAAGGAGATCAAAACAGTAATCAAAAACCTCCCCAAAAATAAAAGTCCAGGACCAGACGGCTTCCCTGGTGAATTCTACCAAACATTCAAAGAAGACTTAATACCTATCCTTCTCAAACTCTTCCAAAAAATTGAGGAGGGTGGGAAGCTCCCTAACTCATTCTACGAACCTGACATTACCCTGAGACCAAAACCAGACAAGGACAACACAAAAAAGAAAATTACAGGCCAATATCACTGATGAACATCGATGCAAAAATCCTCAACAAAATACTAGCAAATCAGATACAACAATACGTTAAAAAGATTATACACCATGATCAAGTGGGATTTATTCCAGGTATGCAGGGATGGTTTAACATTCGCAAATCAATCAACGTAATACACCACATTAATAAAATGAAGAACAAAAATCACATGATCATCTCAATAGATGCAGAGAAAGCATTTGACAAGATCCAGCATCCATTTATGATAAAAACTCTGAATAAAATGGGTATAGAAGGAAAGTACCTCAACATAATAAAGACCATATATGAGAAACCCACAGCTAATATCATCCTCAATGGTGAAAAACTGAAAGCTATCCTCTAAGAACAGGAACCAGACAAGGATGCCCACTGTCACCACTCCTATTTAACATAGTATTGAAGTCCTAGCCAGAGCAATCAGGCAAGAGAAAGAAATAAAAGGGATCCAAATTGGAAAGGAAGAAGTGAAACTGTCACTATTTGCAGATGACATGATTTTATATATAGAAAACCCTAAAGAATCCACCAGAAAACTTTTTAGAAGTAATAAACGAATATGGTAAAGTTGCAGGATACAAAATCAACATACAAAAATCAGTTGCATTTCTGTACACTAACAACGAAGTAGCAGAAAGAGAAATTAAGAATACCATCCCATTTACAATTGCAACAAAAAGAATAAAATACCTAGGAATAAACTTAACCAAAAAGGTGAAAGATCTGTACAATCGAAAACTATAAAACATTTCTGAAAGAAATTGAAGAAGACACAAAGAAATGGAAAGATATTCCGTGCTCTTGGATTGGAAGAATTAACATAGTTAACATGTCCATACTTCCTAAAGCCATCTATAGATTCAATGCAATCCCTATCAAAGTTCCAACAACATTTTTCACAGAAATAGAACAAAGAATCCTAAAATTTATATGGAACAACAAAAGACCCTGAATAGCTAAAGGAATCCTGAGAAAAAGAACAAAGCTGGAGGTATCACACTCCTGATTTCAAAATATACTACAAAGCTATAGTAACCAAAACAGCATGGTACTGGCACAAAAACAGACACACAGATCAATGGAATAGAATCGAAAGCCCAGAAATAAACCCACACATCTATGGACAGCTAATCTTTGACAAAGGAGCCAAGAACATACAATGGGGAAAAGAAAGTCTCTTCAACAAATGGTGTTGGGAAAACTGGATAGCCATATGCAAAAATGAAAGTAGACTCTTACCTTACACCATAAACAAAAATTAACTTCAAATACATCAAAGAGTCGAATGTAATACCTGAGACAGTGAAAGTTCTAGAAGAAAACATAGGCAGTACGCTTCTTCGACATCAGTCTTAGCAACATCTTTCAAACACCACATCTGACCGGGCAAGAGAAACAATAGGAAAAATAAACAAATGGGACTACATCAAACTAAAAAGCTTCTGCACAGCAAAGGAAACCATCAACAAAACGAAAAGACAACCTAACAATTGGGAGAAGATATTTGCAAACCATACATCTGATAAGGGCTTAATCTCCAAAATATATAAAGAACTCATGCATCTCAACAACAAAAACTACCAACCCAATTAAAAATGGGCAAAAGACCTGAACAGACATTTCTCCAAAGAAGATATACAGATGGCCAACAGACACATGAAAAGATGTTCAAAATCACTAACTATCAGGGAAATGCAAATCAACACTACAATGAGATATCACCTCACGCCCGTCAGAATGGCTATAATTAACAAGACAGGAAACAACATGTGTTGGAGAGGTTGTGGAGAGAAGGGAACTCTCATACACTGCTGGTGGGAGTGCAAACTGGTGCAGCCACTATGGAAAACAGTATGGAGATTCCTCAAAAATCAACGATAGAACTACCATATGATCCAGCTCTTCCACTGTTGGGTATTTATCCAAAGAACTTGAAAACACCAATTTGCAAAGGTACATGCACCCCTGTGTTCATTGCAGCCTTATTCACAATAGCCAAGACTTGGAAGCAACCTAAGTGCCCATCAAGGGATGAATGGATAAAAAGCTGTGGTATATATACACAATGGAATACTACTCAGCCATAAGAAACGATGAAATCCAGCCATTTGTGACAACATGGATGGACATTGAGGGCATGATGCAAAGTGAAATAAGTCAGAGGAGAAGGTCAAATACCGTATGATTTCCTTCAGTAAGTAGTAGATAATAACAACAATAAACAAACACATAGGGACAGAGATTGGATAGGTGGTTACCAGAGGGCAAGGGGAGGAGGAGGGTGAAAGGGACAATTGGGTACATGTGTGTGGTGATGGGTTGTAATTAGTATTTTGGTGGTGAACATGATGTAATCTATGCAGAAATAGAGGTACAATGATGTACACCTGAAATTTTTACAATGTTATAAACCAATGTTACTGCAATAAACAAAAAATTAAAAAAAAAAAAAAAAAAAAAAAATATTTGCAATGCATGCGTGTAATAGACACATTCAAACCATTAATATCTACTTTGTATTCTTTTTGCCTAAGCAGGATATTAAGCCACCAAATAAAACCAATGACGTTCTTCAACGTTTGCTTGTAAACATGCACTGCTGTATTTGTCAGATCTGGTTATTAAGATGGCAGAAATAACTGGAATGATCTTTTCATATAATTTTATTTATTCTTCAGTAATCAACTGGTAGCTGGTTATCCAGTTAGCAATTTAAAAGAATCAAGCGTGTACCTACAACTTAATTGTATTATCAATTTTTGTCCTATAGAAGTTTATGAGCAGTGCAACTATACTCATTGAGCTATTTTTAAAGGGATTTAGTCATAAAGTATGGTTTATATGAATGATTCTTTAACCTTCTTTGAAATCCATGAATATATGACTTTGTCTGTAAAGGAAAAAAAAAATCAGTCGTTCAACAAGATTTCGTCTACGTTTTATCTAAAAGCAGGTTCTAGTTTTGTGAGGCCTAAAGCTTATAATTATATATAAAATGTGTAAATTTTGTTTATATACTTTAAACCAAAGAATGCAAAATTATTTAATATTCGCATTTTACAAAAACATATGACCTCTGTGAACACATTATTCAATTTCCTCCCAGGGAGGGGCCCTGCAGTTTAAAATTCATTACGTGTACCTTAAATCTATAAAAAATATTAATATGGGGCCAGCCCCATGGCCTAGTGGTTAAGTTTGGCACACTCTGCTTTGGTGGCCCCGGTTCACAGGTTCGAATCCCAGGCATGGACCTACACCACTCGCCAGCCACACTGTGGTGGTAACCCACATACAGGAAAAAAAAAAAAAAAACTAGAGGAAGATTGCCACAGATGTTAGCTCATGGCAAATCTTCCTCAGGAAAAAAAAAAAAAAATATGACTACTGATAATAGAGTTTTGTGTTAGCCATTTTTCTCTGAGATACCTGAGTTGCCTGCATACTTTTATATTGAATGAGAAAAATGTAATTGACTGCTAGAAATATAAACTTTGAAGCTGAAAGAAAGGTATTTCATTGAGTAGGAGTACATTTATCTAGCATCATGCTAAATGCATTACATACATTACCTAACCCACCATCATTAGAGGATTATTGTCTTTATGACCAACTAAAGCTAAAGAGTTTGAGAAAACTTATGCAAAATACTAGGAATTGTTTGCCACAGCCAATTTTGACTTCTGCTCTAATTGATACCAAATTTGCATAAAATGCTTTCTAGCACATTCCAAAAATGTATATTTAAAATATCTATTAAAGTTACCTTCTCCTAAGAAGTCATCTATTTCCTACTCTCCAAAGTAGCTTTGGAAAATGAGAATATATTATTTCTTTGTTCAATTCAACTGACTTTAAAAAACATTGTCTTTTCAAAATAATAGAAAAAATAGATTGCAAAGATAAAGCATTCCTCACCTCTGGCCTGAGTTTACTTGACAAGAAATTTAAACTCAGCAAACAGCTATGGCATTGAACCTTGTTCACTGTTGTCTTTTATCGTAATTTGATTTAAAATAAAACATACACTTCTTAACTCCTGCATGCTTTGGTAGCAAATATATTTTTTGTATTTTTACTTGGTGTAATCAGTTAAACTTGTCAGTTTACCCACTTCTGTTCCTTATCTGTATCTTATGACAAATTACACCATAAATCCATGTCACAGGCATTTAGTGAACTCACAGCATTAGGTCCTATTTTACTTAGGTGTTTTCCTATGTTATTAACATTATCATTGAGAATTTCAAACTGGAAGCTAAAAACAATTGAGTTAGCTATTTTCAGTGGTATCTTTTAACTTATATTTCATACTTAGTCCGTAAAGAATACTCTTCAGAATCATAAGAGAGAGTATGCATTTATTGCTACTCTAAATCAATTGCTAATTAATTCCACAAGGTACGGATGGATTTCTCTTTGGCATTAAGTTTACTACAGAAGTTTTACAAGCTACAAACTGCCATGGTGTTTACAGCAATATGTTCTTTTCTATATTATTCTGTCTCCTTCTTGTTCTCCTAAGGCCTGATCCTGCATTCTCTGTCATGTCAATGGGTGGCAAAAGTTATTTTAAGGACAAAAAAATATATTCCTTATTTTTCTTGTACAAATATTGTTTATTTTATTTTTTGTTATTTTAGAAGGTAGTTGGATAATTTTGAAATATTTATGTTTATTGAATTTACTACTTACTTGTAAGACAAATTATAAAACCTGTCATATTACATGAAACTGAATATACAAAGTGATAATAGGTAGAATAAATGTAAGATGAAATTGTCTTTTTTTTTAACATGCAGACTGCATTTATGTTTCCTATAAAATTAGGGTCCTGACAGCTAGTTAATAAGTCCTCTAATTCTTAAAATTTTTAATTTTAAATCATGGCCCAATTCTCACATCACTCATTTACATTCAACATAAAGAAGACAATAAAAATGAAAACTCTTAACCTGCACCTGTTTTTCATATCGAAGTATTATAATAACAGAGAATGACCAAGGCATTATTAGAGATTGACATTTTGTCGTCTTTGGCTTGTTTGATCATTTTAGATTTTGCCTCACACTTTTTTTTTTTTTTTCCTGAGGAAGCTAACATACGTTGCCAATCTTCCTCTTTGTTTTTCACTTGAGGAAGATTTGCCCTGAGCTAACATCTGTGCCAGTCCTCCTCTATCTTGTATATGGGTTGCTGCCACAGCATGGCCGTGGACAAGTGGTGTAGGTCTGCGCCTGGGAACTGAACCCGGGCCTCCAAAGGGGAGCATGCCAAACTTAACCACTAGGCCACAGGCTGGCCCCCTGCCTTATAATTTTAAGGAAACATTTGTTCTGTTCCGCTTCCTCTTCACATTCACATGCATTTCTAAAGAAGTGTTATCATCTCAAAGATTGTCATTTAAAAATCAAACTAAACTAAAACAAAAACTAAAAACCTGAAAACCTGAAAGACAATTATATCTCATAACTAGTTCTCATAATTCATTTAGAATTAAGATGCTCAATGAAAAAAGTAAATATTCAAAATATGCAATAAATTATAATTAACTACTAAATTTAATCACACAAAGGGAAATAAAGTACAACATGGTTGGCCGTATAACATTTATTTTGAAATGTTTTTTATTCTTCAATAACGTCTTAATATAAAAATGTTTCTCTTTTTCTCACATCCTAATGGTAGCAACCATCAGTAATTTAGTATGTGTCTTTCAAGATATAATTTTCTGTGCATGTTTAAGTATATGTAGATGGATACTGGCATAGATATGAATAATATATCTATTGTAATTTTTTAAAAATATATTTAAAAATGTTTTATACAAACAGAATCATATCATGCACAAGTTTATTTTCCAATAAATTTCAGTCATTCTTTTTAAGCAGAAAGATTATCATATATACTAATAATTATATATATTTTGTGCAGTATGCATCATTTTTTTGTCCATTTTTTTTCATAACAGACTAAGAATTGGCTTTATATAAATTTAAGGTTTTGTAATCTCTATTACAAGTTTTTTCATTGCATATTATTATAGTTAAGAAACTTTAAATCATATAGTTAAGAAACTTTAATTTGTTCTTATTAGGGACCACATTTTTTCAGGAGTGATTTAGTACAGTGCTAATGTTTACAAAAATGATTCCAACAGTATTTGGACCTGCTACTCTTACCATCTTTAACCTTTTACTGTAATAGTAATAGTTTGTAGACTGTTAAGCTAAGGTTTTCTTATCACTATGAACTGAAAACTCGTCAAAATATAGAATATTACTTTATCCCACTTAAAATTTAAATATCAATTACAAATAAATCCATTCATTTCTTGTCATTAAGGAGGTTTCTCTTCCTATGTAGTCAGTAGATGGCAGGCTTGTATTACATATAATCTGAATTCAGCGTAGAATGCTTGTTTGTTATAACATGACTACCCACCGATTTTTTTGTTGTTGTTTCTGTGTAAAAAGAAATATGAGAAATAGTTTGTAATTTTTTTATAACCAAATAAAATTATTTGTTGAATGAGCTTAAGAGCTACATAACTTGAAGTCATATTTGTTATTATTCTTATAATTTATTGGTCTATATTTTAAAAATCACTACCACAGGAATACTAACATGGACAGTTACAAAAAAAAATTGGTAAGGGGGCTGGCCCCCATGGCATAGCGGTTAAGTGCGTGCACTCCGCTGCTGGCGGCCCGGGTTAGGATCCCAGGCGCTCACTGATGAACCGCTTGTCAGGCCATGCTGTGGCGGCGTTCCACGTAAAGTGGAGGAAGATCGGCATGGATGTTAGCTCAGGGCCGGTCTTCCTCAGCAAAAAGAGGAGGATTGGCATGGATGTTAGCTCAGAGCTGATCTTCCTCACACACACACAAAAAAAATTGGTAAGATTTTACTGTAATTTTAAATGTTCAGAAAAGAAATGTTAAAGAATTTTAGAAAAAAATGTATTATAAGAACTAATCTGTATAGAGCATATAAGCCCTTCAAATTTAATATAAAATGCATACGAAACAGCTTGTCGGAAAACATCTAATATTAATGCTCAATTTTTGAGAGGTCTGTGTGAAACTTGTATGTTACTATTCATTCAACCTGATAGTTCATCCACACTGCAGTGGTTTGAGAGAAGGTGTAATTTGATGTTTGTGTCATACAGTAACATTCCTTGATAGGATTTGCTAATCATGTGGCATGTCCCTTAAAAGTATGACTAACGTGATCCCTTCTGCCAACTGCAGCATGCGCAGAAGACAGCAAATCACATATGCCAAGATTAAATGTCTCTATATAAAAGTTTATTTAACATAAAATTAATTCTCAAAAAATCTTCTCATTTCATAGGTTATGTTACTATAAAAAGAAAACTTCAGTAACATTATTATGCACTAGATGTAATGCAGGAAGCAGCATTATCATGTATTTATTTTTGCATTTCCAAATGGAATGAGTTTGAAAGAAAGTTAGGTGGATGCCCGAGGACCTGGGCACAGCCAGACAAATTTACTGTGGACATCATTACTGTGCCCTAATACATTCTTTTTAGTGATTATTCTAGGTCAAGGTTGTGGCTAAAGAGGAAGGTATAAAGCAGACTAGGACATTCTAAGTATACCTCCAACAAAGCAAGCCAGAGGTCGTTACACCTGGTAAACTTCTCACATTTCTCTTTGTGCTTTTCCCTGTGGTGTCTGAGATGAGCTACCACTGCACAGACTTTGAGGAAAAACCTGTCTTTGTATTGCAAACTGAGATGACAATTATTAGTAGAGAGAAAAGCAGCAAGAGTTCCCACAACACTGTTGGGTTTTATTTATTACCTCTTTTGTTTGCTTGTTGGCTTATTTTGTGTGCTTTTCTGCAATTCACACTGATAGCTAGAGAAGGCTGCATCCGCTCTCAGCAGACAGGGGCTCAGCATTCAACCATCCTGCTGTACTAATGGTCTTTGCCCTCCATTCATACAATGCATATTATTCTTGCTGTTGTTTGTGTTGATGTTTAGCTTTAATTTCATGAAAGCGAAACACATGTTCACTTTGCTGAAAGTTAGAAAAGTTAATATCGCTCTTTTCCAGGGACAATCTCGAGCGAATTTCTTTTTTCACCTGGGGTCTGCAAAAGCTATAAATTTTGCCTAGCATGTTTACACTTTCAGCAACTACCACTATTTTTCTCTGTTCTCACACAGGTGAATGGGAGTGGAGCAGCAAGAAATGCTCCCAGTGGTTTCCTGCTTCTAAATCTTTGCTGTTCAAAATGTGGTGCACAGATCAGCAGCTTTGGCATCACTTGGGAACTTGATAGAAATGCTGGACTATCTGCACTTCAGCAAGAGCCCCAGGTGATTCACATGCACATTCAAGTGAAGAGTATCGCCACCACTCTATACCTCTCTGCAAAATGAAAACAAGAAGTGAAAACCAAAACAAACCCTTAGCCCATTGGGATTTCCTCAAGTCCGCTGAAGGTCGTGCTGAAGGAAGGGCAATGGAAAGGGATTTCTCTTCAGTCAAGTATTATGTATGTAGTCACCTACCCCATTTTGGGAAAACATCAGCCACATTTTCAAAATGAGCACTTCCTGGGGAAATAAACTCCCTTGCATAATTCAATAAATGTCTGTGAATAATGAAACTCCCCTGAGATTACATTTCCTGACTTAGAAGACAATAGTAGGGAGCTCCAATGTTACAATCCTGGGTGAAATAAAATTTATAGACATGTTTGAAAATAGCCTCTAATGCAACGTGGAAGATACACTATCAGTTTTATTCATTTTCAGATTCCAGTGTCCTCCCTTTACCCTACAAAATCCAAGGAATTCTCAAATTGGAATTTTCCCCTTTAGTGAAAATTTCTAAGATCATTATAGAATGATCTTAGATATCGCTGCAGAAAATGTATAATTAATGGTGTGAAATGGTTTGTAAGGGAACATTTTATCAGAAAGTACAAGTGAGTAAATGAACTCATACAATCCAATTCTATGCTTCAATTTCAAATATAATATGCAAATCTCTACTCTCCAAAACCCTGTAAAATGACTTTCTGACCTCTATTATCTTAGGTTTAATACTGTGATTTGACTGGGTCATCTCATCTACATTGTCAGGAACTATGCTATTTTGTAGTTATCTAATTGTTGTTTTATTTCCATTTTGATTATTTTATTCTGTGTTATTATTTTAGCTTTGGCCTCAGACACATTCTTTCATATTAAAATTGCATTTGATTAGCTTTCAACTTTCTCAGACACACATGATGATAGGGTTTAAATCAATGTATCTTTCTATGTTATGGCCTAGTTCTTTGTTCTATTTCAAGTGACAAAATTGTTGTTTGTCTGATGACTATTATTATCAAATATTTCAGCATTTGAGTTGCTGTCATTCAAGAGAATTTAAGTTAACAAACATATACTTAACAAGTATTAGTGAAAAAAATTATTCATAATGTTATAACATTTTGTAATATTGGTCTGGAAGACTTGTTACAGATGTTACAGACATACGAAAAGGTACTATTAATGGAACAGGAACCCAGTTCCAGATAGGGGACTTGACATTCTCAAGGTCTCCCAGCCACTTTGCATGAGCTAAGCCTGAAACCATTGGTCAATTTCTTTACTGTTTTTTTTTTTTTAACACTGAAATCAACCAAGCTATTTCTAACCCCCATTTCTTTAACTTGCATAATCAAAATGAGTTTAATAAAACCCTGTCAACCAAATACCATATTATGCATAATAACATGTATCTTGAAGGTTATATTAAATGGGAAGATGAATCTGGATAGCTAAGAGACTTAGAGGTCATGGCTCGAAGTAAAATCACCATGGAAACAGCTTTCATGGCCAATTTGTGGGGAGATGTCAAAAGGCAGTAACCTATGACTTCTTTTTTCCAAAGCTCTGTCTATGAAGGTTACAGGTTCTATATCTGCTTTCATGGTGACATTTGTCTATGTTTTTGTAGGTTTCCATTCTGACAAGCACAAATCCCTGCACCAAGTTGAACCTGTCCTTTGTGATGAGGCTGTTGAAGAGAAGAGCAGCATAGCAGTCTGTCTATTCTTGCTCCACATTCAGCTAAATGCTAACTTCGATCCCTTTGAGATGGTGAACTCAGGGAGAGTGTCATCTCTCAGTATCCAGGCTTCTTCAGAGAACCATGCGGTGAAACTTCTTGATTAAGGTCATGTTGTTAGTCCATGGCGTCAATTTTTCTATAAGCTAAGCGATATCTATCTATCTAAAAATCTATAGAGAAATAGATAAAATAATACTTCAAGATTTTCTAAATCAAATATATAAAAAATTATAATTCAGATATTAGTTTTGCATTATCTTATATAATTTTACATTGCAGCTTTTGTGATCAAATTGTATATTTTTTGATTTTATGTAAATCAGGAATACATCAAAAGAATGCTTTTGTTTTATGTGTGAGACTGTTTTACTGTAAAATAACTTTTGATCTGTGGTTCACCTATTGAATAGAACTTTTAATTATATTAAAAACTGATCTCTAGGCATTTCACACTATCAGTTTTGGATATTTTGTGAATTTATAAGTATATAACTTAGAGTTTTATTTCTACCAATTATTTATATGCACCTTCAAATATTTATATAAAAATTTATTTATATATAGTTTCCAAAAGACTCTGGTATTCAGCTTTATTAACTTGGGTAAAAAACTATGTGTCCTTGGATGGAACTCACATACCAAGACCAGACAGAATTAGTTTTTACAAACATACTGATAAATTAAACAATAATATATTAGAAAGCATCATTGTAATGTGTTCATGGCATTCTTATATTCTTTAATAAATGCAACTCATTACAAGTATCACTACCTAACTTTTCGGTTCTCAATCTAACATAATTCTACATTTCCAGTTTGCCAATAGATTGCTTTAGTTCAGGGGTAAATTTTAAATCATGTTGATTAGATACCCTTGAAATTTTGTAGATTTTCAAAGTTTTCTGTCCCTCCATGAGAGTTATCTTTATATTAGATCTAATAAGTAAATTATATGGTGAGATATTGAATTAATTCTCCTCTTCTAGTGTTGCCTAAATGGGGAAGGCAGTAACAGTATTCTGTACTCTTCACCCATAATCTATAGCTTAAAATATTTTTAGTCTTCAGGGCTGCTTACAATATAACTTATAGTTATGGCTAAGTATTGCAGTGTCAGTACAAGGGTACACAACTCTAGAAAAGAAAGGCTCTCTTCTGGTACTGCACACTCATTTTTTTAATTAATTAATTAATTTATATATTTATGTTTTCAACGGTGCTTGATTTTTATTTTTTCCCCCAAAGCCCTAGTAGGTAGTTGTATGTCATAGCTGCACATCCTTCTAGTTGCTGTAGTGGGACACGGCCTCAGCATGGCGGGAAAAGTGGTGCGTCGGTGCACGCCGGGGATCCGAGCCGGGCAGCCAGCAGCGGAGCGTGCGCACTTAACCGCTAAGCCACGGGCCGGCCCAGTGCACACTCATTTTTTAAATCCCAAAGATCACTAGTTTCATCTTCAACTGTTTCTTTTTTTTTTTTTTTTATGAGGAAGATCAACCCTGAGTTAACATCCATGCTAATCCTCCTCTTTTTGCTGAGGAAGACCGGCTCTGAGCTAACATCTATTGCCAATCCTCCTCCTTTTTTTTTTTTTTCCTCAAAGCCCCAGTAGATCATTGTATGTCATAGTTGCACATCCTTCTAGTTGCTGTATGTGGGACGCAGCCTCAGTATGGCCAGAGAAGCAGTGCATGGGTGTGCGCCCAGGATCCGAACCCGGGCCACCAGTAGTGGAGCACACGCACTTAACCATTAAGCCGTGGGGCTGGCCCCAACTGTTTCTAATTAAAATAAAACTAAAACCACTAAGAACTTGAAAACATTGATCCTTTTAAAAAAAAACTATAAAAAAATGAAAATCCAGATCATTAATTAATTCTAATGCCAACAACTTTTCAGATTTAAAATAATATTATAGGTATCAGGAGAAATTCTTATTATTTTTCCAGGACACACATCCCCCAAGAGACCTAAAACAAATATCCTATTTTTAAATGGAAAACATTTTTACTTAAAATACTCTAATATTCATGAGAGAGAAATAGTTAACCCAAAGCTCTAATATATCAATTGAAAATTACGTTGCATTTAGAATAAATATTTAAATCCTAATATACCTAAGATAAGAAAAGAAATTAGCAAGTAGCTAATAATGAGATTCCCTGGTAAGGCATAAAATTGCTTCATTTGGTTATTATAGCTTTTGAAAGAATTGTGACAATTTCTGCATCTCATATTTGATAAGATCCGTTGAATAGCATTATGTATTCTTTAAAAGAGTCATTAGTGACATGGTTCTGGTTTATTGTTGTTTTTTCCTGATATTTATAATCCACACAGTCATCTGAGTAGAAATTCATTTTGAAACTATAGTGTGTATATGCATACATGTGTACCTAAATGTACACATTTAATGTGTGCCTGTAATATAAAAACCTGACTTCTTTGAATGTGCTATATCTGATAAATTTGTCTTTAAAACTATATAACTAGTTTTAAAAGAAAATTAAATATTATAAAAGTAATCTCTTTATAAAATAAAAGTTAAACAAATATATTCAGTTGGTAGAATAACCACAAGAAAGAAATTACTTGAAGTGACTTTAAAATACAATAATTAGGCTTGGATTCCTGGTGAGAGTTCCCTAACAAAGGGGGAAGGGAGGTTAAAACGGATTTTAATATCACATTGTTAGTGGTAGCGTGGAATTATTTTTCTGAGACAGCAAATGTGTAATTGTGTTGGTGTCTATGTAATGTGGAAAGAGAAAGGTACTGATTATACATATAATTCTTAATTTAAATTTAAATTTTACATTTGAACTTGTCATGTATTTTAAAACTTAATATGTATTCCTTAGTTCTATTCATTGAAGAAACCTAGAAGCATTGACCAACCCAAAAGGAATAAGCACCACTAACGTCCACTTCGTGCTCCTAAATATTGTTTCTTATATAAAAACCCAAGAATTCTTGGCTTTCAGGCACGGGCAGGAAGTATACAAATAATTTTGGAATATCGTCTCATATCAAAAGCAAGAAAACTAGGGACGTGTACAAGGGGCATGTCAAAAGGATGCAAGAGTCAAATGGAATAGGTTATCATGGAACAAAGTTGAGTATATATAAGCATCAATAGGGATAAAAAAATGACGGATTCAAACACATAAAATGTTTAAACCCATGAGGTCATAATGGCACTCAAAAACAACAAGCAAAATCTCATTGAGTGATACCCAGAAACCAACTCTATTATTCTGGAAAATGGTAAATAAAATTCAAGTTAGTTTTCTTTAGAGTTACCAACTAGTTGATGAAAGGAAGATTTTCTTTATAGCCATTTACTAGCTAATAAATGAAGAAGGAATAAAATATTACCATTTCTTAAGCTTTTTTTAAAAATAGGCAAAAATGAACTTTTTTTGCTAACATCATACAGAGTTTTTTATCACTCCTTATGGAAATGTACAGTAGCATTACTGAAGAAGTCTAGCCAAAAAAGCCAAATCTTATTTGAATCAAGCCTGTACAAACCGTTTATAGGAAATATGAACGACAGAGATACAAGATAAATGACACAGGGATGTGATAAACAAAATCCAGACTGAGAAACTTTACAGAATATGCAACATGGTTTCTTAAAAACAAACAAAATTAGAAGAAGGATAAAAGAGTTTGAGAGAGAACCTATAGAGTCCTAAAAAACATACTAGCCAATTACAATGTATGAACATAATTTGTTTCCTAATTCAAACAAACAAAATGGTTAAAAAAGTTTAAAGAAAGTGTTACCATGATATTGACCTTGAGACTTTAATTAGAAAGAAAATGAAATATGTAGATTTCATTAAAATTCTCATTTGATTAAATTGTTTTTTAAAAACATGTCTGAGACAATTGGAAACATTATTGAGTGGATATTTTATGATATTATGAATTATTAATTTTATTAGGTATTAAAACAGCATGAGCATCACATAAAACAAAAAGTTTCTGTTGGGGAAGGGGGTCATCAACAAGTCATGACTGCCAATTTGACCCACAAGCTGGACTCAGGCAATTTGAGGCTTCTCACCTCCTCTTCTTTCTTTGCAATGTGTGTTCCACTTGCCTTCCTCACTCCCAGAAGCTGCCCCAAAGATACAGCCTTGAGATAGTACTGTGGTGATGAGACTATCTGGACTATATATGTGATAAACTCAGTTAAAGCCTCTATATAAACTTTTATGATTCTGGCAGACAGGTGCAGAGACGTACTCATCTTTCAGCCACCCAAGACAAACCTCATAAGTTATTTCCATTGCTTATTAAACCTGCCACCTACCAATATGAAGTGGTCTGTCTCTTTCTTTGGTCTCACCTTGCCCTCTGCATGCAGGGCCAGTTTGTGAACCAACAGTATCTAGCCCAGAAATAAACCCAAGCAAATACAGTCAACTAATATTTGAAAAGGGAGCCAATACTCAATGGAGAAAAGACAGTCTCTTCAATAAATGGTCCTGGGAAAATTGGATATTCACATGTTAAAGAATGAAACTAGACCTCTATCATATACCACTCACAAAAATTAACGCAAAATGGATTAAAGACTTAAATGTAAGACCTGAGACAATGAAACTCCTAGAAGAAAACATAGGAAAAATCTCCTTGACATGGGTCTTGGCAATGAATTTTTGGATATGATACCTTAAGCACAAGCAACAAAATCAAAAACGAGTGAAACTACAACAAACCAAAATGCTCCCACACAGCAAAAGAAACAATCAATAAAGTGAAAAGTTAACCTGTGGAATGGGGAAAAATATTTGCAAGCCATATATCTGATAAGGGTTAACATCTAAAACATATAAAGAACTCATACAACTCAATAGCAAAACAACCAATAATCCAATAAAGGCTGGGCAAAAGATCTGAATAGACATTTCTCTAAAGAAGACATACAAAAGGCCAACAGGTACGTGAAAAGGTGCTCAACACCATTAGTTGTTAGGGAAATGCAAATCAAAACCACAATGAGATACTACCTCACACCTGTTGGAATGGCCATCATCCAAAAGACAAGAGAGAACAAATGCTGGTGAGGATGTGGAGAAAATGGAAGACTTGTGCACTGTTGGTGGGATTGAAAACTGGTACAGCCACTATGGAAAACAGTATGAAAGGATCATCAAAAAATTAAAAATAGGGCCAGCCCATGGCATAGTGGTTAAGTTCCGTGTGCTCTGCTTCGGTGGTCTGGGTTCACAGGTTTGGATCCTAGGCGTGGACCTACACCATTCATCAGCCATGCTTTGGCAGTGACCCACATACAAAATAGAGGAAGATTGGCACAGATGTTAGCTCAGGGCTAATCTTCCTCAAGCAAAAAAATAAAAAATAAAAAATAGAACTATGATATGATCCAGCAATTCCACTTCCAGGAATATATCCAAAGGAAATTATAACACTAACTTGAAAAGATATCTGTACCTCCATGTTCATAGCAGCATTATTTATAATAGCCAAGATGTGGAAACAACCCAAGTGTCCATCAATGGATGAATGGATAAAGAAGTTGTGGTATCTATACACAATGGAATACTACTCAGCCATAAAAAAAATGAGGAAATCCTGCCATTTTCAACAACATGGATGGACCTTGAGGACATTATGCTAAGTGAAATAAGTCAGAAGAAGACAAATACTGTATAATCTCACTTATATGTGGAATTAAAAAAATTAAAACTTATAGAAAAAGGAATCAGATTTGTGGTTACCAGAGGTGGGGGAAGGGGGAATAGGGGAAAGGTGGTCAAAAGGTACAAACTTCTAGTTATAAGATAAATAAGTTCTGGGGAAGTAATGTACAGCATAGTTAATATTACCTTATGATACATATAAAAGTTAAGAGATTAAATCCTAGGAGTTCTCATCAAAAGGAAAAAAAATTTTTATTTTTTTGCTTTCTCCTTTTATTGTATCTATATGAGATAATGGATGCTAAAAAAAAATTATCCATTTATCAGAAATGGGTACTGAATTATTTGAGTGAAATGGAAAGATATCCACTATTTAATTTAAAACAATCCACCCCCGATTAAAAAAAAGAAGAAGAAACAAAGAAGAGAAAATAATGAAAAAGACAATATTGTAGATGGTATAAATAAAACAAAGACAAAATATTAACTGCTTTTGAAGCTGAGTGATGAGTGCATGGGGATTTTTTTGTTACACTTTTCTTTTTACCTTATATTTGAAATTACCCATGATAGAAAGTAAAAGTCAATCAACCAAACAACAAACAAAAAAACTATGTAGCTTCAGCATCAGAAATCATGATTTGATTGGTTTGAAATAGAACCCCAATATAATTTTTTTTTTAAATGCTTACTCAGGGCTGCTAATCTGTGTCCAAGGTTAAGAATAACTGCTTTAGGTCTTGTGGCAAACAGGACATTTTGACAAGGAAAAGGCATTTCATAAAATAAATAAAATGGATACAAGTAAGGCTTCATTATGTTTTTTTTTTTATTAGACTTTTTATTTTGAGATAATTTTAGATTCACGTGCAGTTATAAGGAATAGTATGGTGAGTTCTCATGTACCCTTTACTTGGTTTCCTCCAATGGTAATATATTTCAAAACTATACAGTTTATATATTATTATGTAATAATATTACAATATATTGCAAACTGTATCCCCAGGTTCCTCGTCCATGGATTCTACCAACTGTGAATGGTGTACTGTGTTTACAATTTACCATTGGTTGAATTCACTAATGTGGAAGCTTTGGATATGGAGGGCTGACTAAGGAACTTGAGCATTCACAGATTTTGATATCTGGGGGGATCCTGGAACCAATTCCACCCCCACCACCACCCTAGATACCAACGGATGACTGTAGTGTAATATCACAACCAAGATATTAACATTGATGCAGTCAAAGTATAGAACTTTTCCACCACCCAAAGGATCCTTCATGTTGCTCTTTTATAGCCAATCATTCGTGTTCATCCTTAACCCCTGGCAACCACTAATCTGTTCTCCATTTCTATAATGTTGTCATCTCAAGAATGTTATATAAATAAAATAATACAGTATGGAAGCTTTTGGGGTTGACAGTTTTCACTTAGCATGATACTCTGGGCATTCATCCAGGTGGTTGCATGTACATTCAAATTGTGTTTCTCCTGTAGGTAAGGTGTCATTTCTCCCTCTCTGCATTCAAGATTTTTCCTTTGTCTTTAGTTTTCAGTAGCTTGACTTTGATGTGTCTTTACAGATTTCTTTGGGTTTATCCTGCATGGGATTTGTACAAGTCCTTGAATATGTAGGGCTATATGTTTTACCAAATTAAGAAAGTTTTTAGCCATTATTCCTTTGAGTATTTTTTCAGCCCTATCCTCTTTTTCTCCCTGGAATTCCAATAACATGAATGATATATTTTTTGTATATTTCTTTGGGTCCTTGAGGATCTGTTTATACTTACATACACACACACACACAACCAAGAAAATAAGTTTACTTTTCAAGATATCATACACAATTTAAAGCTAGGAATAAAAAAATGAAATAAAGCAAATTGAAAGGGTAAGGTTTCAAAATTAAGACATTATTTATTTAATTTGTTATCTGAGAGTATATGTGCTTTTCAAAATAAACTTTTGTTAAAGAGTAGTGTCAAAAAAATTAAAATCATTGCACTCATCCAGATATAAAATGAACATGTGTTAAAATTTTTATTTAACTCATTATTATTGATCAGTAAGATGTTACAACCAGTTCAAAGGAGAGTCCAAAGAACAGACATAGTTATAGATCTGGAATATTTCAATATGCTTTAAAATTTTTAAAAATATGGCTTCTTCCACAGTGGGTGAGGGGAGTCAACTGAACCTCAAACTGACAGAACTTATTTGAATGTTTATAGACAATAATTATTTTGCAATGCTATCAGTTATTTACAATCTACAGAGTTCTAAAATATCTCAAAGGCAACAAAAGACTGAGGTCCCCTTAGGATCAGAATTAGATAACCCCCGGATGAGTATGCTTTGAAAAATGCATAGTTTTCCCCAGAAGTGCATTTTTTTCCTACACTGCTGAGACACTCATGAAAAAATAATAAAAGTAATATTTATTTAACATTAGTTTGTACAACTACTCGAAGTAATTTTTATGTATTAGCTGCTCTATCCTCACATTAACCCTTTTTTGGGAGGCTAATATTATTTTAGCATATTTTCTAAGCATATTGAATCTAACATATAAAAAGTGCAAATTCTAGTGGACTAGAGAGTTATGGTGAGAGGTGATGTGGAGATAAAAATTTTTAGAGTAAATTAGTTTTTGGTGATTCCTTTCTCTGGTTTAACTTTCTAGTCTGCTTCGATGACTTGTCCAGTCCTCAGGTGTAGTCAAGCCTCCCACTGGAAATCATGCTTCTGTGGTTTGTTACTCTATATCTAAATGTCAACTTTCTCATCTTCCTTTATGCACTTGACATAGTAGGAAGAGCACTGAGGCAGAGAGCTGCTAAAAATACTGTCCTCCATTTTCATAACCACACTCACACTTTTTTTCTTTTTTTTGGTGAGGAAGATTGTCCCTGACCTAACATCCGTTGGCAATCTTCCTCTTTTTTTTTTGCTTGAGGAAGATTTGCCCTGAGCTAACATCTGTGTCTATCTTTCTCTATTTTGTATGTGGGATGCCTCCACAGCATGGCTGATGTGCAGAGTAGGTCCACACCCAGATCTGAACCTGCCTGGGCCTCCGAAGCAGAGCGTGCAGAACTTGAACCACTTGACTACAGGGCCAGCCCACACACACACATTTCTTTTAATTTAATTTAATTTATTTTTTTGTGGAAGATTGGCCCTAAAGCTAACATCTGTTGCCAATCTTCCTCTTTTTTTCTTTTTTCTCCCCAAAGACCCCAGTACATAGTTGCATATTCTAGTTGTAGGTCCTTCTGGTTCTTCTGTGTGGGACACTGCCTCAGCATGGCTTGATGAGCGGTGGGTAGGTCTGCCCCCAGGATCCAAACCAGGGAACCCTGGGCCGCCAAAGCAGAATGTGCGAACATAACCGCTGTGCCACCACGCCAGCCCCACACACATTTTTGACGGTTGTTATTCTTACTCTCCATTTTCGGAAATTCTCTTTTGTCAAATATGATCAAGAGTGATTAACTCATCTTATTCTATGATAATTCTTACGTTTTTGGATCCTATTTGGCTAAAAACACTTTGCCTTTAACAATGATGAACTTTTCTTGAATCCTGTGCCCCCAGTAAACAGCAATGATTAATCTCAACTTTTGTGAAATCTCTCAACCTTTTGTGTTCTAGGGAATGGCTTAGTGAAAGAACCATCTTTCCTTATATCACTTAGGTGAGATTCGCAGATGACCCCTTTGTTTACCTATGATAAGGTAAGACAGACCCTCCACATTTTCATTTTTTGTCTCATAAATGATTAGCTGAACTGTTTGTCCCCCCTTGCTGAAACTAGCTAGACAATGAGTGACTGAATATATGAAACAGATAATGGTCAGACTACATATAAAATAGATCTCTGACCAACAATCTGCAGCAACGAGCCCAGGAGGCCAATCTACTACCTGCAGTAGCCATCCTAGGAAGCCAACTTACTATCTACAAGTCAGATTTGTGGGAAGTCAGACTATCTCTAACAACCAGTCAAGGAAACCAAATGATAGCTCCTGTAACAATCGGTCCCACATAGCCAGAACTTGATTGATAAATGACAGTTCCCCTAAATTTTGCTCCTACTTTCAATGTAGGGCCAACCAGAGAGAGCCAAATATGCACCCCTAACCAATCACATAGGATGCCCCACTTCCAGTTACCTTGCCTACAGCATTCCCATGCCAGCAGCCTCCAATCAGGATGCGCCTGAAGCCTTCCCTTTGTTCCACTGTAAAGCTTTACCATTACCCTATCTACCTTTGAGTCTCTGCCAAATGCGTGTGATAATGGCTAACTCGCTTGCAATAGCAAGCTCTAAATAAATAACCTTTCCTTGTTCTTACTTGGGTGGCCTTTGTCAATTTCTACAACGTAGAGATAAATGTTTCCTGACTGCCTCAGATTCCTCCTATTTACAAAAACGATCTCAACTATAAAATCACCCCACCTATACCTTGAAACTCCTAGAAATAAGAGTCTAAAGCAAAACCAACAAACTGATACACTCTGATCTTCTAGGCATCTGAGCATCTAGAGTGTTCTCTCTATTACTATAGTCTGAATAAAATCATTTTCCACTTTCTCATGAATGGTATATTCTTCTTACAACCTAAATACGTATTTGCATAATTAATTTGAAAAGATTTCTCTCGTACAAATTTATGCCAACTTCATGTAAATGTATAAAAATGTACAAAGAAGGAGATGAAAGAATAAAGGAAGGGAAAGTAAAGATGGAGAGCAGGAGTGGGGAGAGAGGGAAGAAATTGGAAGAAAATGGCAGGGAAATGATATTCAATTCTTTAAAACAACGAGTTCCTGAATCTAAAGTACAGATAGGAGAGAATGTTGAATTTATAAATGCCAGTGATGCACTCTGTGGGGATTCTGTCTCGCTCTCAGTAGAATTTTTTCTGTTGTTTAAAGAACGTACGGGCAATAGCTCCTGCTTTCATTTTATCTTTGTGGCACAAATTAAAGTTGAATTTCTCCTTCAAGAGGATACAAGTCCAGGCTAAGGAAAGAATTCAGAATAGCAGGGTAGTTAATTTTCTGCTCCTTATACCTATGTATTACTCATTCCCCAAGGGTGAAGGAGAAAATTGAGACCATCATTCTCCATATCTACCACTGATACATTCAATTTACCCAAGAAAACATTGGGTTTTTTTGTTTGTTTTAGCAAGTGCAATGTGTCAGGCACTGTGCTTGGAGCTAGAAATTCCAAGATGAGTACGACTTAGTCATTTCTGCTCCCAAGGAGCTCATACTTTAATTCTGGAGTCTGACTTGGAAAAAAATAAGTAAAATTCAGGGCACATTTCATTGTTTTTCATTTTAGAGTATTTTACCCATTTTGATGTTAATTTCATTTTGCTATTGAAAATCTTTATTATAATTTATATAAAGTTAAAATTAGCATATATCTCTACATGTAGAACCACTGCACTCACATTTCAAGACAATCACCAAAAGAAAAACATTTTAGACTAAGGAGAAAATTCAGTTTTTACACAGTTGAAAGAACATAGTTCAATAATTTATAAATTCATAATGTTTATCACTCAGATATAACATTGTCTTTTCAAAATTGTTAACATTTTTGAACAATAATACTGGTACGTAATCCTCGAGTACATTGATATTTCCCATGTTTGAAACACTAACCTCTCTGCTAATAGTCTTGACCTTCAGAGATTTGTTTAGTTTGGGTTTGATGAACTCACTATAAAGAAAAGATGCTGCTCTTTTCTGCCTGTGAGTTCAAATTAAAATTTCAACTGCATTTCATTCAAGGCTATAATGTCGCCAATAGTTGCTTCCTTCACTACTGAATGATTTTAATCAGGTGATAACTGAAACTCTGTTATTTGCTCTTGAATGATTCATTTCTTAAGCAAGATGCATCGTTTTCAGCAAGTTTTATAACTGAATAACATGTACTAGTTATCAGTAACAATGAAATTCTTAAGTAGTATGCTTGATAAATAGAGCCTTGATTATGAGAAATGTAACCTCCTAATTTTTTACAGCCTACTGAGAAAATGATTATTAGATGTGGTGAAAATCTCTACCATGCACTCACTCAGAGCAATGAAAATCTATATTCCAGCAGTGAATATGTTCCATTTACAATTTTCCTCCCCTTCCTCCTCTCTGTTTCCCTTAATCAAAAGGAGAAACACTTTTAAAAGCCACCCACAATCTGTGTGAAACTTTCCAAGGAAAGTTTATTGAATTGTTTTCTCTTCTACTCCCAGTTGTAGTAACATCATAATGACATTCCTTATCCTTCTTGATCTCTTGGTTTATGCTTTTCTAACCTTCTAGTGAAAAAAAAAAGAAAATAGAAAAACTTTCAATCTGGATCCATAGATAATTGGCAAATGGCAAAAGGGAGACTCAATTAGCTCAGATTATTAACAGAGACATGCTACATCTGGTCATGGCTGAGTCTGTTTGTCCAGAAATATCTATCAAATAAATGATTAAAATCAAGACCCGGCAGATGTGCATCTCTCCACATATGACCCTGTTTCTCTAATGTCTGAAAATGCACTTAGTTTCATCTGAGAATTGTTTCTCCTTAATTATATGACTTAAAGTCAAGATTTAGAAAATGGAAATAACCTGGAAAAAGACATCTGTACATGTTTATTTAAGTTTTCCCTCTTGAATCTCGCCTCTGCTGTGCTAGAAAGATGTAGAATGAGAAACAATCTGTATTCTTGCCTTTTGCTCATAGCCCTGAAGGAAAACCTGCTGGGATTGGCTGCAGATGGTTGCATTGCGAGAGAAGAATGTGCCTGCTCTTGGCTGTCTGTTCTGTATGCATGCTCAAGCCCCAGTAATGCTTCATGCGCCTCATTAACTGTGGGACAGGAAGAAATATGATGCTCCCAAAATACATGCCCTTTTCTCTAGTTAAGGCCAATATTATGAAAAGGAAAAACTTAAAAATTAGAATTACTGTTAAAAAAATGTTTTACTACCAAACTCAGTCTCCCTTTATTGACTTAGTGAATACCTCACAAATTGTTATTAAAGAGGCACATTCACTCATATCTGACTTGTTTACTCCGAAGTGGATAATACTGAAAGGAAACATGCACCATAATTTCTTAGGACCCTGAGCACGAAATACGTAAAGTACTTAGATTGTATGATGTAAAGTCAGAAAGAACAATTATATGAGGGAACCAGAGAGTTAAATTATCTTAAAACCTCTATTTGCCTATGGCAGTTGTGCATTAGAATGTTTACTAAGCATGATTTTGCCACTCTAAGAGGCCTAAAGCAATTTTAAATTTGCTTAGAGTTTCTGAATGTACTTAAAACATTTTAAAATTATTTAAATGAAGATAATTAACATTTATTGAACTTTACCATAACTGGGTGCTTTAAATTTATATATAATTTTATATTCCCAATAACATTGCAAAGTAATTATTATCATCTCATTTTATAGGCAAAACTAAAAGATGTTAAGTGCCTTCCTCAAGAGCCCTTGAAAAAAGTTGGGGTTAGGTAAACCGAGGCTTTCTCCTTCTGGTAGATGAAAATCTGGAAACTTCTCTGCTGAATCACTGGCTCACTGAGGTTGAAGACGAACGCAAGCTAGAGAAGAGTTTGGCACAGATGATTCCTAACGAATGCACTCTTCCACTGCATAGTGAAATTTAATTAGAATACTTAGAATAACCAGTTTGTTCCAGTAGTAGGCCAAAGAGCAAAGACACATAGTGATTCTTAGCCTTCGGGATTAGAAGCTTTGTTGTTCAATGAAGCAATGTTCATGTTTTTATTATTTTTATTGATTCTTAATCAAAATAATGTAACACGATTAAAATACAAAATAAAACAGAGGAGCTAAATGAAATGCAGCCATCTACAGCCCAGTCCCAATCCCCAGAGGCAGCTACTCTTAACTCATCTTCGTGGTTTAGTTCCCTTGATTTATTTAAAAAATGTGTTTATTAATTTTATCTATTGATTTGCCACATTAGCTAATCTCTATAGGGTTCCTGCTAAAATGCGTGCTAATTTATATAACATATAATACCCTAATTCTCTTTTCTGCCTCCTTCTAAAATGTTGATAGCTATATTATAATGTATGTTGCTGCAACATGTGTTTCTGCGATATCAATTGTTTCATACGATATTGGTAATTAGGGAAATAATGTTAGTATTAATATAAAATTTGTTCATACTAATTTTTTTCCCCGGGAAGGAAGAGGTGGAAAAGCAGGAGGGGAACTATAACTGGAGAGAAAAAAAGCACTCCACTCTCCAGTATACACGCAATGAGCACTTGCAGCTCTATTTTAAGAAAATTAATTTTAAACAGCTGTATGTAGACCTCTTCCAGCTTCCTCAAATCCTGGCAGTTTGCTCTTCTTGTGTCCAAAACTCCTCGTCCATCTTCATGTCTCCTCACCATGAAGCAAGTATTTCCAATGTATTGTTTCTGTACATTTTTAATATCCCCCAAGGAAGCCTCCAGGCTGGGTCATCTCCAAGGTATAACTGTTTTTGTTCATGTTCAGTTTAGAAAGTTACATGATTTTGACTTCTCATGATCTTATTTCTTTCCTTCATACCTTATTTATAAAGAATGCAATCTTACAGAACAAAAGTGTTCCTGTTTTTTTTTTTTTTTTCCAGGAGCACATATATTGCGGGAAGGCTGAAAGCCCTGCATTTTTTTAGATACATTTTGCTTGATTTTGTAAACTTGATATTATACTTACCTCTCTCCTTTTTTGTTCCAACAAATGTCACCAGCATTCTCTACATTTCACTCCCCTTGGTCATTTGAGTACTTAGCTCCCTTACCGTTTCCTCCTCAAACTTTCCTTCCTCTTTTCTTATTTTGCTTGTTTTACCTTTCTCTCTGTATAAGTTAATAGTATTTACTTCTCCATGCTCTGTTTATAGGTAGATCCCAAACTGTGAAAACATTAATAGATTTGCATTATTATGCAACTACCCTTTGCACCAAACCCAAGGGAACCATGTTTGGGCTGTGATTATCTTTCCTTCTTTCTGGTTCCAAAGTCATGACCACTTTGCCACTAAAATGGGAATGTGTCTGGTGTAGATGTCAAACTTATTTTCTTCCTTACATTCTATGACTTCTTCAGTTCAGCACTGTTTACAGTTTGCTTCATATTTTGAACATAGCTTTTTCAGTTTTTGTTTTGTTTTTCTCTTGTGTTTATTTCCTTTATACATACATTTTCCTCTAATATACAAATATTTTTCCTTTTTTTTTTTTAAGGTGGGTAATCCTAATATTTTCTTAGCTTTTTCTTGGAATCCATTTCATTAGTTTAAGTCATTCCTCTGGTAGCTCATTTGTCTCTTCTTGTTTGGATTGATTGCTTTCTAGGCTTATAATCAATCAATCTCTCTCATTCATTCTCTCTGTCTTCTCTCTCTCAGCTAGACTCTATGATCAATCAAAGAATTTTGTCTATTACATATTTTGGTCTTGTTGATATAGTATATTCTCTGAAAGGCTACCTGAAAAGCAATTCTTCTTGGTCTTTGTATGTTGTAAGTTTTTTTTCATTGATCTCATATTTTTAAGATTTATTTGGTGCCATATTCTCTCATTTCATAATTATTTTCTCTTAAAATTGTGATACCTAGTCCCACTGCTTTCTAGCTTTCATTGTTGACTAAAGCCAGATGATATTGCATATGACGATAGCACTCCACTGAAACAGCTTTCCCTATATTCAACACTGATTAGCATGATACCAAATCCACTGGAAATATTTCAGTCCTCAGCTTATTTATATCCCTATCAGAATTTGATGCTGAATACTAAACTTTCCTTATTGAAACATCGCCTTCCGACAGTGTCCATGAGACTCCTCTCTCCCAGATTTCCTCATAGCTGTCTTTCAGTTCTGTCTACATCCACTTTGTGACTCACTCGTACTCTATTACCTGGTTACCTGCCGTACCTCTGTGCTTGGTCTGCAGATGCCTAGCCCATACTTTCGGTCTTCCTAATGGCCAAAGCAATCTCCTCCACACCCACAGTTATAATTACCATCTATCTATATGCTAATTACTGCCAAATTTGTAGCCCCAGCACAGTTCTGAGCTCCAGACTCATATATCTCTCTGCCCACTCTACCTCTCCTTTTGGACATGTCAAAATAACCTCATATTCAACATGCCTAAAACTTGAAGTCATTTTCTACAAATACACACACACATGCACACACGCACACACACAAGCACTCACTGTATCATACACGATCTATTCCATGTTCAGGGTATTCTGGCTCAGAGAATGATACTATCAACCATCCAACTTCTCAAGCCAGACACTTAGAAGATATTCTTGATTCCTCCCTCTTCCTCACCTTCCGTATCTAATCTATGACAACATCCTATTGATTTTACTTCATAAATCTCACTCAAATAATTCACACTTCATCTGTACATACACCACTCTGGTCTAAGCTATCATTAGGTCTTATTTGAACCATTGCAATGGCTCCTAACCAGTTTGCCTCTCTCCAGTCTATTCTGCATTTGATAGCCAGAATTTACTTTCTAAACATAGCAAATATTATCATGTCAAATGATCAGCTTAATATGTATCAATGGTTTCATGTTGTTCTTAGGATAAAACCAAAGCAACTTAACATGCTCTCCTAAATCCTCCATTGACTGCCCTGGTCCTACTTAACGTCTGTATCCCCATCCCACACCACAGTTTCCCCCATTCAGTTACCATCATCCTGGCTTGCTTTCTCTTCCTAATTTGTATCTCCTTCCTTCCTAATAAGAGACCTTTTTTACTTGCTCATCTATTTGCAGGAAACAATTTTTACTCATGTTCTATCTTTTGTGAGAGTTCGTGGTTCACCTTCTCAGAGAAATTATTTTCTCTACTGCTACTTCCAAGGCTATGTTAGTTTTCTTTTTTACATAAACTCATAGAATCCTTTCTTTTTTTTTTTTTTAGGTCACTTAATTCAATTTTAATTGTGACTATACTGGTGTGATTATATAATGTCTGTCTCCTCTACTAGAATCTGAGATTTGAAAGAGCGGGCACTCATCTATCTTTGCTCTTTGCCCACATTTACCACATAACCTGGAAGACAAGAGACACCTAACTAAAATCTGTAAAGTTAATTTTTCAATGAATGAGTAAACAGTGAACAAGAAAGCTCAGGAATTCTGAAATATAAGGGGACTTTTAACCCTTTTTTTACATTAATGTAAAAGTTCAAAAACTACACAGAGTGTTTGATTAGTATTTTCTGTCCTTGAAAAAGCAAACATTATTTTCTCTATTCATCTGTTTTATTACCTAAGCCCTGAAGAAAGAAAGAACCCAATTTATCTGTTACTTTTTTTCTTAAAAGTTATTTTCCTATAGTGGCCATTTATTATCTTTTACTTTCTCTTGCAACATTCCTCCAAATTGTTTTCAGGATCTTTCCCTTTCAATACATTATTTAAGATACTACCAACTATCTATAAAACATAATTTAGACAATTTTTACCTATTTGGACAAAAAATATAGCTTTCTTTGCTTACAATAATATTTCCCAAGTGAGACTGGCATAGCCCAAAGGAGTTAGCATGGTGATCCACTGGGTTGAAGGAAGAAATTGTTAGAGTTTTTATTTATAACAATTATAAATATAAAATAAGACGTAAGTAAAGCTGTAATAATATTTAATATATGGATTGATATATTTCAGAAAGTGATGTGATGCTTTATTATATTAACAACTAAGAGAAATAATGAACAGCATGAGTTAACCAAATTTATGAGTTGAGGGGAGGTGTGGTACAGATAGTACTTAATAAGCTCTACAATCTGATTAGGATTCATCATACCCTGATATCCAGATACTATCAAGTTAACAGAATAACAATTAGTGTATTTTTCTTTTTTTTTTAATTTTTTGTTTATTTCAGTAACATTGGTTTATAAAGTTGTATAAATTTCAGGTGTACATCATTATACTTCTATTTCTGCCTAGATTACATCATGTTCACCACCCAAATACTAATTACAACCCATCACCACACACATGTGCCGAATTATCCCTTTCACCCTCCTGCCTCCTCCCTTCCCCTCTGGTAACCACCAATCCAATTGCTTAGACAATAAGGAAAAAGCTAAAATAGAGTTAAAATAGATAACTTCACATATATAATGTCAACATATATGGATATAGGGCAAGTAGAATGTATAATTAATATTGCTTAAATGTCATGATTCTGATTAATCAGTGAAGGGGTCTGAAAGAAACTGGTTTTGAGTTTGGACAACCATGTTTTAGATCCCCATGTTCAAAGGGATCTTATGGTTAGGGAAACTTAGGGACCCTCACCACATTAATTGCCAGCTCTGAATTTTAATTTTTTATCTTTGTAAGCAAAAAAGCATTGCTATGTAATAAATAAAAAGTAATTTCTCATTTAATTTGCTATATTTATAAAATATTATGGATCCAATAAAAGGGAAGAAGTGAATAAAACAACAGCAAAGATTTAGACATGAACTATGACCTTAAACTGACTCTGTTCACAAAGTTTGCTTTATGTAAATCATTATTCCAGCCAAAATTCAATGAAACTTCATACACAAGATTCATTATGGATATGCCACTCTATGTCAACGTTAGGAATATTGTTTTAAAATATGTGAAGACTAGACCAACTAACCAAAAGAATTGCTTTACTTTCAGTGTTAATCAATGTGCTAAACTAAGCTCTTTGACAAATTTTAGGATATTCTCCCCACTCTTCACTGGACTGACCTAATTTTACTTTGTAGACTGAATGATTTAGATGGATAAGGCTTGGGTAGGATGAGCAGAGGAATTTTTTGTTTTTACTTTTAAATAACTTAATATGTAGGTACTAGTTGAAATATCAGCACTCCTAATATTATTCCAATTTCTGGCTACATTTTTTAAAAGAACATGTGTCCTTGAACAGCCTTCTCTTAATTCATAAAAGTGTTACCGGCCCGGCCCGGCCCAGTGGCATAGCAATTAAGTGCGCGTGCTCCCGCTGCGGCCGCCCGGGTTGGGATCCAGGCACGCACCATCACACCGCTTGTCAGGCCATGCTGTGGCGGCGTCCCATATAAAGTGGAGGAAGATGGGCATGGATGTTAGCACAGGGCCAGACTTCCTCAGCAGAAAAAAAATTAAAAAAGAGGAGGTTTGGCAGATGTTAGCTCAGGGCTGATCTTCCTCACAGAAAAAAAAAAAAAAATGTTACCTTACTCATTTCTTTTTCTTCATCTGTAAAACATTTTATTTTTTACAAAATATGCATTTTTATTCAACTGCATATACATGGCTCCCATTTCCTATATTGCAACCATTTATAATCTAATTAACTATAAAATATTAATTATGATTTCAAAGTAAATGTAATTATCCCATTTATGAAATTTTTTAAATTAATATATTTTCCCACTTCACAAACAATAAAATTCCCCAAAAGATAAAGACAATTAAGAAAATTAAGTGAAATTTTTAGTAGTTTCTCAAGTAGAGACCTAAAACTAGCTTTTCCTTCTTTTATGCTACTTTTAAATGTTTGGATATATTGTTTTTATTTTTATCATCACAATTATTGGTCTTCACATTTATGATTTAAATAAATAGCTTGGAGAAGGAAGGAATTATATCATGCACAATGACATTTGATCTGAACTGTCTATTACTTGAGCCTTTAGGCAAAAATTTGGTATATGACATCTTCCCATGCAACTTGGTGAATCTCTAAAAGGTCCAGATGAAATACTTACCTGATTTTATTGTCCTGTTTACTTATACTGTAATTCAGTGAGTCAACAATAATTACTGAGCCTTCACTTTGCACAGAAAATAATTGTAATAAAAAAATTGAAAACATTGAGTTTGCTTAAGAGAAGCATGTAGCACATAAAAGCAAATAACCAGGGTACCAAGTTATGGCACAAAAATATCACATACTAGGTCAATTTTGAGGATTTTTAGAAGCAAAATTTTACATGTTGAGAATCTCAAAAAGGTTTTTTCTTTTTTTAGTATTTTCTTTTAAAAAATCAAGTTAGAATATGAGGTATTATATTGGATATGTGTTCACCTCGTAAATGACAAATTAGATTCACTTTCAGCTACATAGAGAGCTACAGTTTGTGGACAGTTCACTGGCTTGCTAAAATTGTGTGACTTAAATCTTAGTGAGAAGATTAGTCCCTGTGTAGGACAGTTGAACTTCACTCCGCTCAGATTTCCGGATTCAGTCCTCACTTGTGCTGTCTTGAAAGCAAATCATAAAAGTTTGAGGTTGCGTAGCCTTACGAGTACTTCAGTTTATTTCTATTACTTGAGAGCTGTAGGAAGCAAAGTTCCAAGTAAGAGTAATGATATTTATTGAATACTTGTATACCGAACAAAAACTTACATGCGTTATCTCACTTAATCCTCAAAGTAAACCTTAAAGGTGGGTATTATTCTTACGAGCATCTGACCTATAAAATTACATATTATTAGTTTTCTTAATATAATATTGACGTATGAACATTAGAGAAGATGTATAAAATCAACTTGATAAAAATGAAAGGAAAATATATCATCCATTGTTCAACTACCTACAGGCATTCACTTTTAATATTTTGGTGCCTGTCATGTAGACATTTTTTTTTTAAAACAGAATCACAACGTGAATAAAACTGTATTGCTTGCTTGTGTTTGTAAGGAGTCACAGACATTCTTTTTTGACATTAATTTTTTTCTGACAGCTATAATTCGTATTATTACATGCATAACATATCTACATTTATTAAACCATGTGTAGTTATTTAATCATGCCATATTTTGTGACTTGCATATTTGTTTAAAATATTTATTATTAAAGAGTACTGCTAGCTATAAAAAATTTTATAAGTGTAGTCATTGCCATTTTAGAGATGAGGTAATTGAAACTCACACTATTTAAGCAACCTAACTAGTACCCTGGTATTTCCAAAGCTTATATCCTTATTTAAATACTTAAATAACACTATTTTCTTATTACAATCCTCCTACATGCTGTTTGTAGATTCTTTAGCAAATTTGTAAATGTGTTTTAATACCCACAAAAAATGTGATCCTTAATTCCACCTTCCTGGGCCAAACTACTATAAGATTTTAGTATTTACTTTGCAGACCTATATTTTCTATTGATGATTTCCTTAGGATGTATTAACAGAGGTGGCATCAGTGGGATAGATAGTATGTCCTTTTCCTAACTTGCTAGATGTTGTCACATTGCCCTCCATTAATATTGTATCAGTTTTAACTTCTACCTACTGTGCAGGAAAATATTGCCCTTACAAAAGGCTGATACAACACTGTCATTTTAAAATTTATATTTGTTGTTTGATACATTTAATAGATAAAAATTAAATTTCACTGATTTTTAAGCTTCATTTTCTTTATTACTAATGAAGATAGACCATTGTTCCTGATAATTAGTAATTTCTGCCTCTTTTTAAAAAGACCTTATCTTAGCCCATTTACTGGCAGGTCATTTTCCCTAACATGGTGAATAAGCTTTTCATACCTCTGTCAAAATAATACATTTTTTCAGTTTTTCAAAATGTTTTAAAGTTTGGTTTGTAAGAATTCATCCTTAATTGACATTTTCAACAATTGTCACATAATACATATAATATATATGTATTCAGAGGTTAGTTTGCATTATGATGTTTATTTCTCCTGTTCTGCATTTTTTTTTCAAATTGGATTTGTGCTGGTAGCATTTATTTTTTTTTCTTTTGCAGGGAAGGGTTTGCCCTGAGCTAACATCTGTTGCCAATCTTCTTCCTTTTTTTTTTTTTTTATCTCCCCAAAGCCCCAGTGCATGGTTGTATATCCTAGTTGCAAGTCCTTCTAGTTCCTCTGTGTGAACCACCACCATAGCATGGCAAGTGACAGATGCATGGTGTGGTTCTGTGACTGGAAAACGAACCCAGGCCGACAAAGCAGTGAGAGAGCCAAAATTTAACCCCTAGACCCTCAGGGCTGGCTCTGCATTTTTTAAATAAATCCTGCAGTTTTTTTTTATTTTTTCCCTCCTTGGTGATGAGTGATATAATTGTTTTCTTATAGAGTGTGCAGAAGTTGTCCTTGAAACTATCTTATTTCCACCTGCATGCTGGCCTCATCTCCCTTTTTTTAGCAACAGCAGGATAGGGTGCAAGCCAGGAGGAAAGGCCCTTCTCTGTTCCCCAAATGCCATCATTAATCACTGGGAACTACTGCATCAACCTCTTAATGGAATTCAAACTTTTGCCTTTGGCCCACTAGTGTCCATTTTCCACACAGCAGCCAGAAGGAGCTTTTAATCTTAGCTCTGCTTTTCCTAAGAATTTAGAATGTAACCCACACTTTTACAAGGCCCGGCATACCCTGGCCCACATCACTTCTCTGACTTCATTTTCCACCTCCACACTCAACCTAATTCTCTGCGCCCTTGAGAAATTGGCCTTCTTTCTACTGGTAACCAGTATGATAAACAAATCTCACAAGGAAACCAAAGCACGCCTTATTTCTCCACTTTCATTTAGTGGTCTGCTTATAGCCCTTTCAGAAGGTTGTTTGAAGGTTACACTCTTCTACTCCTTGCCCAGTGGCATCTGAGACCCACTGCCCTAGCATCTTTTCTTCCTAAAGGAATATTCTTGTCTACCCTCTCTGACTCTTATAAAAATTCTTATGGTGGATGATGAGATTCAATGAGTGAAATAAGTCCTTAAAAATTTCCTCTGGAAATATAGATATGTCTTATACTGACTTTGATGTTTATTGTATTAGAGATCAATGAAAATGGCAGCATACGTAGTCTTATTAAAACAGCCTGTTACCTATTTTAAAATGTCACACATTCATTCCTGTCTTGAGGCTTTTTCTTGCTATTTCTTTCGCCTAGAAAACCCTTCTTATTATTCATCTCTGATCTTCATGCTGTTTAAGTAGAAAGGACTTCCTGGATCATCCTATATAAAGTAGTGATTTACTTTCTCTTCTAATAACCTTCTCAATTCAATTATTCTGTTTTGTTTCTTAACAGTATTTAACAATATCTGCAATCATTACTTTATTTTTTGTGTATACGTTTAGTAATAAGTGCACCAGCCTCTACCACCAAAAGTGGTCTATGACATCAGGGATTTTTGTCTAGTTTACTGCTCTTTCTCTCAGGGCATCTATAATGGTTCTTGCCTCCCCCAAAAAGACACCAATTACTGTTGAATAAATAAATGAATCAACTCCCAATGTCTAGTTTGCTTTCTATGAATTCATATCTTCCAACTGAAAAACTCTAAATAATTGTAATATCAGGAAACATGGCCAACCCCAATTTCTACTTTTCCATAGCTCTTCTCATCCTTTTTTTCCATGTCTTACTTTTTGAGAAAATAGTCAGGCAAAATGCAATATCCCACTTCACATATCCCCATCCCTCCACACATCCCCATCTAAACCTCTGTTCTCACCAAACTTTTCCCTTTTTGCTTATGAGTAATTTCTAGCCAAATATAGAAATAGCAGCATTGAGATGTGGCCATAAAACCTTTACTACTTCACCTGCATAGTAATACTGGCTAACCATGTGATGTATGTAAATAAGAAGTATGAAGTACAAAGAAGAGAACAGGCTTGTTTGATTTAAGTGATTCTCTGGTAGCAGCCTTGATTTATAGCCTCCCAAATATCCACGGTCCCCGCACCTGCAAGAATACATGAGTATAATCAATAGCCATAATCTAGGAAACAATTCCAAGTAATACAAAACTGATGAAACTATTTGGTGACCTAATAGTGCTATTCTAAAGGGAACAAAACTACTCACCCTAGATAATGAGAATAAACTAATTTTCCTTTCTAAACTATATGTTCTCAAATTCAAAAATGGAACACACACACACACCCACGTATGTATATGTATAATGGCTATCCTAGATTACGGCTATTGATTATACTCGTGTATTCTTGGGGGGTGAGGGGACCGTGGATATTTGGGAGACTATAAATCAAGGCCACTACCAGAGAATCACTTAAATCAAACAAGCCTGTTCTCTTCTTTATACTTCATACTTCTTATTTCATACACTTCATACTGCCCTCCTAAACCATAACATTATTGAAGATCAGTGTTTGTTATATAACCCGTGAATATAGACTCTAAGCCTGGGGGATGTTCTTGCCCATTGCAACCAGCTACCCACCCAAGAATTATGAATGGAGACATGTTAATAACAAAATTAAAATCCATCCAAATCAATTAAAGTATTTATTGGAACCTCACCGAGAGAAGTAATGGGAGCCAACATAAACACTTACACAATAGTCTAATTTTATTATCATAAGTTTTTATTTTATCAGGGATAAGTTCATCACTAGTACTGTATCACCCAAAATTTGAAGTTAATTATCTTGGCACAGAGTCATATTTCTTAAAAAAAAAAAACTGTTAAAATTGAATATGCACAAGATATGCACTTAAATGGAATGAATAATATAAAGGGAGATTTTGTTCAATACATTCTCTCAACAGGCAAGGCTATTAGAAGACAAAGAATGTAGTCACTTAAATGATTGTATCCTTACCGGCAAAGAATATAGATATTGCTTCTGAAAGAAGTATTTGTTCTCATTTTATTTTTTCTTTTATAGAGATTGATAAAAGAAGGCTCCCAGATGTGAGAATTCTGCTTTAGAAAATATGTTCTGTATATATTTGAGACACCTAATTGCAAACATCCAATAGCATAATCACAATTAACTAAATAAATACATTTTGGAAGGAGAAAAGACATTGAATATAAAGATAGACAATTAGTTAATGAACTCCCTCTGCTCAATTCATACACAATCAGGAGTAAATGTAACAAATTTGAAAGCCAATGGAATGAGTAACAATTGTAATTGTACAAATTATAGCCAACAGCAGCTGCGCTTTGTTATCTCCCATTCCCTTTCTCTAGCTGTTTTTCATGTTTTGCCCCTGCTTCTCACTTGTTTTACAGACCTTAAAAGTCTCAGAAGCACAAGATATACTAAGACATTAAAAATGCAAAGACTTGGGAGTGACATCAGCAAGATGGTGAAATAGGATGTACCAGCCTTCATAGCCCTACAGTAACACTGATTTGACTATCCATGGACAAAAATACTTTTATGAGAGCTCTAGAGTCCATTTGAGAGGCTCCAGTACTCTAATGGAGCACAAAATCTGAGAATAGCCACATTGAAAGAGTAAGAAGAATAGTTTCACGTTGTCAGTGATATTACTCTCCTACTCTGCCAAGCTCAGCAGTAAGAAAGACCCTCAGGCTGCAATCTCTCCCACAGGGGAAAGAGAAAGTCACATGAACATCTGCTACTTCAGCTTTTGGGGCACTACTCAAGAGGCCTGCGTCTGCCTCCCCTAACCCAGAACACTGAGGGAATTGGCACAAGTAGATCTTCTGGGGGCAGCTAAGAAGAAAGAAGAGGTGGGGACTCATAGCAACTGGCATGTGGATCTCAACAATCAACCTGCAGACCCTGGCAGCCTATGCCCACAAATACATATGCACCCAACATCAGAGCACCTAAATATATAAAGCAAACATTGACAGACCTGAAGGAAGAAGTAGACAATAATACAATAAGAGTAGGAGACGTCAATATCCCACTTTCAATAATAGATAGATCAGCCAGACAGAAAAAATCAATAAGGAAACAGCAGACTTGAACAACCCTATAGACCAAGCAGAACTAACAGACATATTCAAAACATTCCATCCAAAAGGAGCAAAATATACATTCTTCTCAAGTGTACATGGAGCATTCTCCATGATAGATCACATACTAGGTCACAAAAAGTCTTAACAAATTAAAAAAAAATAAAATCATCCGAAGTATCTTCTCCAACTACAATGGAATCAAAGTACAAATCAATAACAAAAATAACATGGGAAAATTCACAAATACATAAAAATTAAACAACACACTCTTGAACAAGCATTGAGTCAAAGAAGAAATCAAAAAGGAAATTAGAAAATATCTCAACACTAATGAAAATAAAAATGCAATATACTAAAACTTATGGGATGCAGCAAAAGCAGTACTAGGAGGGAAATTTATAGTGATAAATGCCTACAATTATAAAAGAAAAGATCACAAATGTACAACTAGAAGAGAAATAAGCTCTGGAGATCTAATGCACAGTATAGTGAATATAGACAATATAATATCATCAAACTTGCTAAGAGATTAGATCTTAATTATTCCTACCACCAAAAAAAAGATAACTATGTGACATGCTGGAAGTGCTAACACTAAAATGGCAATCGTTTTACAATATATAAATGTATTGAATCAACATGCTGTAAAACTTAATCTTATACAATGTTATATATCAAATATACTTCAGTTAAAAAAAAGAAAGATCTCAAACATCTAACTTTACACCTCAAGAAAGTATAAAAAGAAAAAACAAAGTCTAAAGTTAGCAGAAGGAAGGAAATAATAAACATTAGGACAGAAATAAATCAATTAGAGAACTGAAAGACAATAGAAAAAATTTATGAAACTAGGAGTTTGTTTTATTGCAAAGATGAGCAAAATAGGAGACCCCTTAGCTAGACTACCTAAGAACAGAAGAGAGAGGACTGAAATCAAGTCAGAAATGAAAGAAGAGACATTATAATCAATGCCACATAAATCAAAAAGACCATAAGGGACTATTATGCACAATCATATACCAACAAGTAGGACAACATGGAAAAAATGGATAAATTCCTAGAAACATACAACCTACTAAAACCAAATCAAGAAGAAATAGAGGCTTCTTCTATCTTCCCTGATATCCCCCGGGCCTTACCATTAGCTGCATCAAGTTGACAGAAAGATAAGGAGAATATAAAGAAGGTACCTGACTTCTTAAAAGCCCTGAGCTACTGATGTCATTTATGCTAATATTCTCTTGGTGAGAAGCAGCCACATGGCCACACTGAGAAGTAACAAAGTTTGTGGGAGAAAAAAAGAAGAAGAAAAAATATAAAGCCTAAACAGACCAATAACAAATGAAGAGACTGAATCAGTAATCAAAAATTTCCCAGTAAAGAAAAGCCCGGAACCAGATAGGTTCACTGGTGAATTCTACCAAACATAAAAAGAAGACTTAAGAATGATTCATCTTAGAATCTTCCAAAAAAATACAAGGAAGTGAACACTTCTGAACTTATTTTATGAAGCCAGCATCACCTTGATACCAAAGCCAGGCAAAGACACCATAGGAAAAGAAAACTACATGTCAATATCCCTGATGAATATAGATGCAAAAATCCTCAACAAAATATTAACAAACCAGGGCCTAGCCTGTGGCATAGTGGTTAAGTTCACGCGCTCAGCTTCAGTGGCCCAGGGTTCACAGGTTTGGATCCTGGGCACAGACCTACACACTGCTCATCAAACCATGCTGTGGCAGCATCCCACGTACAAAATAAAGGAAGATTGGCACAGAAGTTAGCTCAGTGACAATCTTCTTCGTGAAAAGAGGAAGATTGGCAACAGATGTTAGCTCAGGGCCAATCTTCCTCACACACACACAAAAATTAACAAACCAAATTCAACAGCATATTAAAAGGATTGTATACCATCAGCAAGTGGGATTTATCCCTGGATGCAAGAATAGTTCAACATACACAATCAATCAATGTGATACACCACATTGAAAGAATGAAAGATAAAAATCACATGATCATCACAATAAATGCTGAAAAAGCACTTGACAAGTTCAATACCCTTTTCATGATAAAAACTCTCAACAAATTAGACATAGAAGGAACTTACTCCAACACAATAAAGGTCATATCTGAAAAGCCCAGCCTAACATTATACTCAATGGTGAAATTCTGAAAGCTTTTCTTCTAAAATCAAGAACAAGGCAAAGATGCCCACAATGACCAAACCTATTAAATGTAGTACTGGAAGTCCTAGCCAGAGCAATTAAACAAGAAAAAGGTTTAAAAGGCATCCAAATAGGAAAGGAAGGCACATATACAGTGAGGATGATAATTAGTCTCTGGGTGGTGAACATGATGTGGTCTACACAGAAATCAAAATATAATGATGTACACCTAAAATTTATATAATATTATAAACCAAGGTTTCCTCAATAAAAAGAGAAAAAGAAACAATAGGAAAGGAAGAATAAAATTATCTCTGTTAGCAGATGACATGATCTTATACATAGAAAACTCTAAAGACTCCACAAAAAAATGTTAGAACTAACAAATGGATCCAGCAAAGTTGCAAGATACAAAAATCAATATACATAAATCAGTTGCATATTTATACACTAACAACAAACTCTCCAAAAAGGAAATCGAGAAACAATCCCATTTAACAGCATCAAAAAGAATAAAATACTTAACCAAACCTAACTAAGGAGTTGAGATTCGTACACCGAAAGCTATAAAACATTGATGAAGACATTTCAAAAAGACACAAGTAAATGGAGAGATATCCTGTGTTCACAGATTGGATAAATTAATATTGTTAAAATGCCTATATTACCCAAAGCAATCTACCAGTTCAATGCAATCCCTATCACAATCTCAATGGCATTTTTTACAGAAATAGAAAAAAATCCTAAAATTCGTATGGACCCACAAAAGACCTTGAATAGCCAAACTAATTTTTAGCAAGACGGACAAAACCTGGAGTCATCACACTTCCTGATTTCAAACTATATTACAAAGCTATAGTAATCAAAACAGTATGGTACTGGCATAAGAACAGACACATAGACCTCTGGAACAAAATAGAGAGACCAGATATAAACCTGCACAGATAAGGTCAATTTATTTTTGACAAGGGCATAAAGAACACACAATAAGGAAAAGTTAGTCTATTCAATAAATGATTCTGGGAACACTAGATCTCCATATGCAAGAGAATGAAATTGGACCTTTATCTTTTACCATACAATAAAATCAACTTAAAATGGATTAAAAACTTAAACACAAGTCCTGAAACTGTAACACTCCTAGAAGAAAACATAGAGAAAAAGCTTCTTGATGCTGGCCTTGCAATGATTTCTTGGATATGATACCAAATGCAGAGGCAACAAGCACACAAATAGACAAGTGGGATGACAAACTCAAGGCTTCCTACTATAGCAAACAATCAACAAAGGGGAAAGGCAAGCTATAGAATGGGAGGAAATATTTGCAAACTATATACCTGATAAAGGATTAATATCCAAATATATAAGAAATTCATATAACTCAATACAAAAAAAACCCTCAAAAACAAACCAATTTAAAAATGGGCAAAGTCCTGAGTAGCTATTTCTTCAAGAAGGCAAAAAAATGGCTAAAAGGTATATGAAAAGGTGCTCAACATAACTAATTATCAGGAAAATATAAATTCAAACCCTAATGAGTTATAACCTCATGCTTACTAGGATGACTATTATCAAAAACACAAAAGATAACAAGTGTTGGTAAGGATGTGGAGAAAAGGGAACACTTATACATTGTTGGTGGAAATGCAAATTGGTGCAGCCACTATAGAAAACAGTATGAAGGATTCTTAGAAAATTAAAAATAGAACTACAATATAATGCAGCAATCCCACTTCTGGGTATATATCAAAAATAATTGAAATCAGGATCTCAAACTGATATCTGCATTCCCATGTTTACTGCAGCATTATTCACAATATTTTCACAACACCCAATAGCAATATAACAATTATATAATGATATAACAAATAAAGGCATAATTCATTTTATTATGCTCCACTTTATTGAGTTTCAGACATTGTGTATTTTACAAGACTTTCCACGAGCAAAAAGATTACTACTTGCTGAAGGCTCAGATAATTGTCAGCATCTTTTAGTCATAAAGTATTTTTTAATTAAGGTATGTACATTATTTTTTTAGACATAATGTTATGGCACACTTAGTAGACTACAGTATAGCGTAAACACAACTTTTATAGGCACTGGGAAACCAAAGAATTTGTGTGACTCGCTGTATTGTGATATATGCGGTGGTCTGGAATCAAACCCACCATATCTCTGAGGTATGCCTATATAACAAATAACAATTTACAATTATTCACAAAAACCAAGACACAGAAGCAATCTAAATGTCCACTGGTAGATGAATGGATTTAAAAAAAAAATATGATGTATGTATGCAATGGAATATCATTCAGCCTTAAAAAAGAAGAAAACCTGTCATTTGAGACAACATGGATGATCCTAGAGTACATTATGCTAAGTGAAATAAACCAGACAAAGAAGAACAAATACTACATGATCCCATTTATATCAGAAATCTAATGTAGTCAAACTCAAAGAAGCAGAGAGTAGAACAGTGGTTACCAGGAGCTGGGGGGAGGGTGAGATAGGAGGGTGTTAGTCAAAGGGTACAAAGTTTCAGTTATTCAAGATGAATAAGATCTAGAGATCTATTTTATAATGTAGTGCTTTTAGTTAATAATAATGTATTCTATACTTAAAAATTTGCTAAGAGGGTAGATCTTATGTTAAATGTTCTTATCCCAAAAATATAAATAAGTAAAGAGGGCAGGAAGAAACTTGTGGAGGTAATAGATGTGTTTATGGCATTGATTGTGGTGATGGTTTCACAGTTGTATACTTATCTCCAAACTCATCAAATTGTATACATTAATACATACACCTTTTGTATGTCAATCATACCTCAATAAAGTGGTTTTAAAAATCATGAAGACTTATCTCCATATACCTTCCTACAATCCAAAGCATCATATTACATACACAAACATAAATATTCTGGGTGAAATTCACAAAACTATTTGAAAAGATAATGTGCATTTTCTGAATCATCTTTGAGGGTTAATTAAATGTGAGAAAGAAAAAATTAAGCACTTAACCTTGGGAAGGAGAGAACTGGAAAGAATTTTGATACCACTATTAAAAAATAAATGGCAGACATACACTAATGACCCTTTATCAGAAAAATAAATAAATAATCCCATTTACAATAGCAGCACAAATAATAAAATACTTAGAATAAATTTAACCAAGGAGGTAAAAGATCTCTACATTGAAAACTATAAAACATTGAAGAAGATACAAATAAATGGAAAAGTATCCCATGCTCATGGATTAGAAGAATTAATATTGTTAAAATGTCCGTACTACCCAAAGCCATGTAGAGATTCAGTGGAATCTCTGTGAAGATTCCAATGGCATTTTTTACAGAAGGAGAAAAAAACAATTCTAAAATTTGTATGGAACCACAGAAGACCCTGAATAGCCAAAACAATCCTGAGAAAAAAGAACGAAGCGGAAAAAAGAAAAAAGAATACACTTCCTAATCTCAAGCTATATAATAAAGCTACAGTAATCAAAACAGTATGGTACTGGCATAAAAACAAACACATAGACTAATAGAACAGAATCAAGAGGCTAAAAATAAACTTTCACATATATAGTTAACTAATATTTGACAAAGAAGCCAAGAATATTCAGTGGATATTGTGAATAGTGAATATTGAATTCACCATTCAATATATGGTGCTAGGGAGTCAGATATTTACATGTAAAAGAATAAAACTAGAACCCTATCTTATACCACTCACAAAAATTATCTCAAAATTGATTAAAACTTAAATTTAAGACCTGGAACTATAAAATTCATAGAAGAAAATATAGGAAGAAAGCTCCTTGACATGGGTCTTGGCAATGAGTTTTGGGTACGACACTGAATGCACAAGCAACAAAATCAAAAATAAATAAGTGGGACTACATCACATGAAAAGGCTTCTGCACAGCAAAAGAAATGGTCAACAATATGAAAAGACAACTCATGGGATGGGAGAAAATATTTGCAAATCATATATCTGATAAGGGGTTAATATTCAAAATATTTAAGGAACTCCTACAACTCAATAGCTAAAAACCAAATAATCCAATTCAAAAAATGTACAAAGGACCTGAATAGACACTTATTCAAAGACATACAAATGCCCAACAGGCACATGAAAAGGTGCTCAACATTGTTAATCATTAGGGACGTGCAAGTCAAAACCACAATCAGCTATCACCTCACGCCTGTTAGAATGGCCATCATCAAAAAGAAAAGAGATAACAAATGCTGGTGTGGTTGTGGAGAAAAGGGAACCCCTATGTACTGTGGGTGGGATTGAAAACTGGTACAGCTACTATGGAAAACAGTATATAAGTTCCTAAAAAAATTAAAAATAGAACTACCCTATAATCCAGGATTCCACTCCTGGGCATATATCCAAAGGAAACAAAAACACTATGTTGAAGAGATATCTGCACCACCATATTTGTTGAAGCATTATTTACAGTAGGGAAACATGGAAATAACCTAAATATCCATCAATGGCTGAATGGATAAAGAAGTTGTGGTATATATATACAATAGAATATTATTCAGCCCTAAAAAAGAAGGAAATCCTGTCATTTGTAAGAACATGGATGGACCTTGGGGGCGTTATACTAAGTGAAATAAGTCAGACAGATAAATCCAATACTGTGTGATCTCATATGTGGAATGTAAAAAAAAAAAAAACCATATAGAAAAAGAGGTCAGATTTGTGGTTGCCAGAGGTGGAGGGTAGGGTGGGGGAACTGGGTGAAGATAATCAAAAGGTACAAACTTTCAGATAAGATCAGATAAGATAAATAAATACTGGGGATATAATGTACAACATGATGACTATAGCTAACACTATATTTGAAATGTTATATTTGTATGGTATGTTTGAAAATTACTAAGAGAGTAAATCCTAAAAGTTATCCTCACAAGGAAAATAACATTTTTTTGTATCTATTTGAGATGGTGGATGTTAACTAAACCATTGTGGCAATCATTTCACTATATAGGTAAGTCGAGTTATTATGCTGTACCCTGTAAACATACAGTGCCATATGTCAATTATATCTCAATAAAATTGAAAAAAGAAAGGAAAAGGCAAACTACAATTTCACAACTTTTCTTGAACTCATCAGAGAATGGAGGTCATAGGGCAATCAACTAGGAAAGACAAGCATCTGTAGGAAGTGATGGGAATGCAAGCACTTACTTACCTAGGAGAGATACAGCTGGACAAGAATAAGAAGAATTTAGCTAGATTAGGTTGGAGAGACAGTGTAGAGGCCCTGGGGGTAAGTCTGCACCCTCATGTAAGATTTAATCACAAACTCCACCTGGAACTCACAAAAAACATTGGTAAGAGTCATGAGAAAGCATTTTTCCTGGTACAAGAGTGAGGAAGCAGCACAGCCACTACTGAGGGAGGAGCAGGAAACACCCCCTGACTCCTCCCCCCATATCCACTACAGATAGAAAGTCAGAATTTGTGGAAAGAAATGGCAACAAACTATGTTGCTTTTAATGCTGTAGTGAAAACCCATTGCAGCAGGGAGAAGTAAATAGAAAAAAAATCTCTCTACCCCTGGGTGAAGGGCAAAGTGCTGGGCATAGAACCACAGATGGGAGAGGGGTAAGAGCACTGGAAAGAGCACCATAGAAACCAGAGCCAACTTACTTGCTTAAAAGTGAGATTTAATGACAACAACAGGCATAACCTACAACCTTCCACCATCCTACCACCAGGCTAACAAGGGCGTAATAGCAAGTAACAGTAAAGTACTGCTGGGAGAGTTGCAAAAGCCCTATTTGAGTTGTGGCTCAAAGGGAAGACCTAAAGATTAGAGTAAAGCAGGCAAGGGTGCCAGGATAACCAAACCAGCCCCACCCTAAACAAAAAGTATGACTAGAAATATTTGAAGCCTATAAGGCAATAAAAATAACCATATGAATAACAAACCTCAAACCCAGCCCAATTCCAGATTGGGCTAGATTAAATTAAATCCCAGCAGCAAAGTCCTTGCATAAGAGCCAATGTGTTTAGTTTGCCTATTTCTAGCCATAAAACACTATTTATCCCCATCTCTGCTGTTGTACATAAGACGTGCAGCTTTCACCAAAAGAACCACCACCAAGACAACAACAGCAACAGCGATAATGAAACTAAGAGCTGGGTTTTTGAAAAGGTAAACCAAATTGACAAACCTTTAGCTAGATTAAGAAAAAATGAGATAACTCAAATAAATAAAATCAGAAATGAAAGAGAAAACATTACAACTAATACCACAGAAATATAAAGGATTATGATGAACTACTATGAACACCAGCTATATGGTGTGATTATGATGAACTGCTCTACATCAACAAATTGGATAACCTAGAAGAAATGGATAAATTCCTAGAAACATACAACTTAACAAGACTAACTCAAGAAAAAATAGAAAATCTGAACAGACCAATAAGAAGTAAGGAGATTGAATCAGTAATGCAAAAAACCTCCCAATAAGGAAAAGATGGTTTCACTGGTGAATTCCACCAAACATTTAAAGAAGAACTAATACCAATCCTTCTTAAACTCTTTGAAAAAATTGAAGATGAGGGAACACCCTGAAACTCATTTTAGGAGGTCAGCATTGCCGTGACACTAAAGCCAGATAAGGACACTACAAGAAAAGAAAACTACAGGCTAATATTCCTGATGAATACAGACGTAAAAATTCTCGAAAAAAGAAAAAATACTAGCAAACCAAATTCAAAATAACATTTAAAGGATCACACATCACGTTTAGGCAGCATTTATTCATGGGATACAAGGATGGTTAAACATATACCAATCAATAAATGTGATACCACATTAATATAATGAAAGAAAAAATCATATGACCAGATCAATAGATGCAGAAAAAGCATTTGACAAAATACGACATCCTTTCCAGATAATAATTCTCAACAAATTTATTATTGAAGTAATATACCTAAATATAATAAAGGCCATATATGACAAGGCCACAGCTAACATCATACTCAATGATGCAAGTTTGATGAAAGCTTTTTCTCTATAATCAGGAATAAAACATGGGTGCCCATTCTCACCACACCTATTCGACATAGTACTAGAAGCCCTGGCCAGAGCAATCAGGCAAGAAAAAGAAATAAAAGTTGTCCAAATTGGAAAGAAAGAAGTAAAACTCTCTTTGTTTGCAGATGATATGATCTTAGATATAGAAAATCTTAAAGACACCTCTAAAAAACTGTTATAACTAATCAATTAATTCAGTAAAATTGTATATAGAAATCAGTTGCATTTTTATACATTAACAAAAAAAACTCTGAAAGAAAAATTAAGAAAGCAATCCCATTTACAATAGCATTGAAAGCAAAATACTTAGGAATAAATTTAACCAAGGAAGTAAAAAATCTGTAAACTGAAAACTACCAGTCTTTGATTAAAGAAATTGAATAAGACACAGATAAATGTAAAGATATTCAGTGTTCATGGATCAGAAGAATTAAAACTGTAAAAATGTTCATACTACACAAAACCATCTATAGATTCAATGCAATCCATATCAAAATTCCAATGGCGTTTTTCATAGAAATAGAAACAACAATCTTAAAATTTGTATGGAACCACAAAAGACCCTGAATAGCCAAAGCATTCCTGAGAAAGAAGAACAAATCTGGAAGCATCACACTTCCTGAATTCAAACTATACTGCAAAGCTATAGTTATCAAAACAATATGGTACTGACATACAAATAGACACATAGAACAATGGAACAGAAATGAGAGCCCAGAAATAAACCCACACTTAGACGGTCAACTATTATTCGACAAGGGAGCCAAGAATACTCAATGGGAAAAGGATCATCTCTTCAATAAATTATGCCTGGAAAACCGTATACTCACAAGCAGAAGAATGAAACTCGGCTATTTTACATTACTCACAAAAATTAACTTGAAATTGATTAGACTTAAATATAACAGCTGAAACTGTAAAAGTCCTAAAAGAAAACTTAAGGGAAAAGCTCTTTGTCATTGGTCTTGGAAATAATTTTTTTGACTATGACACAAAAGTATAAGCAACAAAAGCAAAAATTAATGTGGGACTCCATCATACTAAAAGGCTTCTGCACAGCAAAATAAACAATCAACAAAATGAAAAGGCAACCTTCAGGATGGGAGAACATATTTGCAAATCATATATATGATAAGGGGTTAATATCCAAAACATATAAAGAACTTATACAACTCAACAGCAAAAAAACAATCCAATTAAAAAATGATCAGAGAAAGTAAATAGACATTTTTCAAAAGATGACATCCAAATGACCAACCAGTACATGAAAAGGTGTTCAACATTGATAATTATCAGGGAAATACAAATAAAAACCGCAATGAGATATCACCTCACACCTGTAAGAATGGCCATCATCAAAAAGACGTGCTAAGAGTTAGCAAAGATGTGGAAAAAAAGGGAACCCTTGTTCACTGTTGGTGGGAATGGAAATTGGTACAGCCACTATGGAAAACAGTATGAAGTTTCCCCAAAAGATTAAAAATAGAACTACCATATGATCTAGCAATCTTACTTCTGAGTGTATATCCAGAGGAAATGAAAACAGGATCTCGAAGAGATATCTATACTTCCATTTTCTTTGCAGCACTATTCACAATAGCCAAGGTATAGAAACAACCCAAATGTTCATCAATGGATGAATGGATAAAGAAGTTGTGGTGTATATATATATACACACACACACACACATAAATATGCACACAATGGAATATTATTCAGCAATGGCAAAGAAGGAAATCCAGCTATTTGAGACAACACGGATGGACCTTGAGGACATTATGCTAAGTGAAATAAGTCAGACATAGAAAGACAAATACAAAGTATGATATTACTTATATGTAGAATCTAGAAAAGCTGTACTGATAGAGTAGAATGGTGGTTCCCAGGGGCCAGGGGTAGGGGAAATGAGGAGATATTGGTCAAAGAGTACAAACTTCCAGTTATAGGATGAATAAGTTCTAGGATCTAATGTACAGTGTGGTGATTGCAGTTAATAGTACAGTATTACATAATTGAAAGCTGCTAAGAGAGTAAATCTTAAATGCTTTCACCACAAAAAAAAAGTAATTATATGACGTGATGGAGTTGTTAGCTAACGCTATGGTGGTAATCATCTTGCAATATATAAGTGTATCAAATCAACACATTGTACGTGTTAATCTTACACAATGTTATATGTCAATTATATCTCACTGAAGCGAGAAAAAACAGAATGATAAGACACCCACAGAATGTCAGAAAATATTTGCAAACTCTATATCTAATAAGAGGTTAATATCCTGAATACATGGAGAACTCCTAAAATTCAACAACAAAAAAAACAGCCTGATTTAAAAATGATCAAGGACTTAGACACTTTTCCACAGAAGATATACAAATGGCTGATAAGCACATGAAAAGTTGTTCAGTATCACTTATCTTTAAGGAATGCAAATCCAAACCACAATAATATACAGCTTCATATCCATTAGGATGGTTGCTATCAAAAAAACAGAAAACAGCAAGTATTGATAAGGATGTGAGAAATTGCAACCCTTGCACCCTGTTGAGGGGAATGTAAAATGGTACAGCTGCTGTCAAGAATAGTATTGTTGTTCCTCAAAAAATTACAAATAGCATTACTGTATGATACAGCAATTCCACTTCTGGGTGTATATCCAAAAGAATTGAAAGCAGAAACTTGATAATATATTTGTACACCCACGTTCATAGCAGCATTATTTGAAATAGCCAATAAGTGGAAGCAACCCAAATGTCCACTGATAGATTAGTGGATAACCAAATGTGGTATATACATACAAGGTAATGTTATTTGACCTTAGAAAGGAAGGAAATTCTGACACATGCTACAACATTGATCCTTGGAGACATTATGTTAAGTGAAATTAGCCAGTCACAAAAGAACAAATATTATATGATTCCACTTATATGAGGTACCTAAAGTAGTCAAATTTATGGAGACACAAAAATGGTGGTTGCCAGGGAGAAGAGGTGAAAGAAATGGAGAGTGATTTTTGAATGAGTACAGAATTTCAGTTTTTCAAGATGAAAAGTGTTCGAGGGATGGATAGTGGTGATGGTTGCACAACAATGTGAATGTACTGTCACTGAACTGTACACTTAAAAATGGTTAAGACGGTAAATTTTCAGTTATGTGTATTTTACCACAACGAAAATTTTGCAGCACACTTTGAATGGGAAAGTTTTGTTTAATTTTCTCTTTCCTCATTCTATCATACCTTGTGCTTACCCTTTTAAGTGGTTGTCTCTTGTGTCTCCTTCCCCAGACAATCAGTTTAGAAATGGAGCTTCAGTGGTTATGGAGGATTCCTGTCCTGTGTACTAAGTCCGTGGAAACCTTGCTTCAGCTCCTGAGAGTGGCACTGCCTGTGTCCTACCTTCTCTTTAGGTTATAGCCCCAGGGAGGAATAAATAGAAGTTTTGTTTTGTTTTCTTTTGATTTTTTGGGCTTACTTATACTGGTGGCATTCTCACCCCAGTCTGAATTCAAGCAGGGAGTGTGCTTTCTTCTTGTGCTTTTCATGGTGCACTTTTAGCCTCTATTATTGGAGAGGAGTTGAATTTCCAGTGGCCAAAGATCTTTTCTGGGCCAACACTCAGCACCCCTACCTGCTGTCTTACAATTCTGTTTCATTTCTGATTCAAGGTGATGTTTGCCTTGTTTTGGAGCACTATAAAGTATTTTGGGCTAATTCATTTTAAAATTACTTATTATTGCAATGAATTTGCACAAGGTATTCTAGTTTAAAGAATGAGCCAGCTTTACCATCTGACAAGAATTGATGAAATTCTAGTAACCCAGAAAATTTAATAAGATTTAGTAGGCATTTAGCGTAGCAGATGCAGCAGAAATATACTATACGTCAGATAGTTGCAAAGGGTCCATAAATATGGACCTTGATAAACTAAAACACATTCACTCAAACATATACCCTGTAAATCATTTAATAATTTTAAGTATATGGAATCATTTGCAAAATACTCTCATTGATTCATAAATTTATTCTTGCAAATTTAAAAACAAATATTGTAAATACTTCTATTTTTGCACTTTTATGGCTTCACATTTATTATTTTTCTTGTTTTAAGTACCTACCCTGCCTTATATAGTTGTTATTCAACTCTTTAGATCAGAATGAAATTCGAAGAAAAACTATCTTGTTTTGAAATATTTTTTGGTGCCCTAGAAAGACACAAAAGCATTGTATTAGAGATTAATTATCCATTGTTAAATAATCAAAGATGCCATTCATTCCAGTTCATAATAAAAACTCATTGTAGATCAACATCTATAATTTATAGCAATTTATCTTGTAATTTATTATGTTGGGTCTTATGTTTAAAATCCCTTGACATGTTCTCTTTTTATGACATATTAATCTATTGTCAAGCCTCTCCCTGTCGACAATCATACGGATTTCATAATACAGCACAATTTAGGCTGTAGCAGGGGAGGCCTGCCATTCTCTAAGGTTCCCTTCATTAATCATCAATTTGAATTTTGAGTATCACACATAACCATAATTTTAAATCAGATTATCCCAAATATATCCTCAAAATTAAATGAAAATCAGTCTTCAGCTGAGCATCAATGAGCATGCAGGTTAAAGAAAATTATCCAGTACCAGTGAAAGATTTACCCCGAATGAGCAAAGAGAACAATTCTTGTACCTTGCACAGAGCTGAAAACACAAAATCCAGTTCTTTAAGGAAATCGATAAGTTGATACGCTTCTAACAGAGTGATGGGGAGAAAAAGAGAAAAGACAAAAATTGCTGGAACCAAAAATGAGGAAAGTGATATGACTACAGAATTCTACAGATTATAAAAGAATAAGGGGATATTATAAACAAGTTTATACTTCTTTAACAGTTTAGATAAAATAAACAAATCTCTTGAAAGACAGTCTGTCAAAGCTTACTCAAAGGAAATACAGAACTTGAATAGCCTTGTATACATTAAAGAAATTGAATTGGTAGTTTAAAACCCTCTCAAAGACAAAGCTCTAGGCCCTGATGACTCCACTGGTGAATTATACCAAACAATGAAGAAGCAAATAATACCACCTGTATCCAAACCATTCCAAAAATTGAAAAGGAGGCAACACTTCACAATTCATCTGAAAAGAATATTGATAACTCTGCAACAAAACCATAGGGAGCAGACCAAGAAATAAGAATAAAGACTACAGATCATGATCCCTCATAAATATAGATGCAAAAATTCTTTTAAAATTTTAGCAAGTCACATCTAACAACTATAGAAAAAATAGTAATATATCATGACCATGTGGGATTTATCCCAAGAATGGAATGTTTGTTTAATTGTAGAAAATCAATGTTTTCATTATATTCAAGTCTAAAAGAGAAAAGCCATGATAATCTCAAGATATTCATAAAAAGCATTTTATAAAATCTAACATACATTCTTGATTTAAAATAAGAATAATATTAAACAATTATCAGTTAACTAATTATGGAGGGAACTTCCTCAGCCTGATGAAAAAAAAGATTTACAAAAAATCTACAGTGAACATCATATTTCATGGATCATTCCTGAAAACTTTCCCACTAGGACCACAAACATGGTGAGGGTGTTTGTGCCACTACTTCTGTCAAACTGCACCGAAAGTTCTTACAAGTGCAGTAAAGCAAAAAATGACAGGCATCTACATAGGAAAGGAAGAAGTAAAATTGTCTATCCACTGACAATATGATTGTCTATGCAGAAAATCCTATGGAATCTGCAAGAAGTATATATCTAATAAATGAGGTTAGTAATATTGCAAGTTACAAACTATACAAAAAATCAATTGTATTTCTATGTGCTAGCAACATTTGAAATAAGAGCAGTGATTGGGTCTTTTAGCCTGGAGGCAGTATATTTATTAGAAATGGTCTTAACCATGTAAGTTAGGACCTCCAGAGTTCACTAACTAGCTTACAAAGTAGTAACTAGCTTTACAAGCTTACATGAGACATCTAGAATTCAATTTCTTCTTTTTCAAAGGCATAAGTACTTTTCTGCTGTAGAATTCTGTTTTCAGGATTAGTCATTAACCTGCAAAGTTATGTTAAAGCAATTATGTTACTATCTCTGAATTGAATGCCGTTTCCCTTTTGTAACCCTCAGCCACAAAAGTTCCATTTAACATTTATATTTCAAGTCCCTGTGACAATATCCTGAACATTCTTTTCATGCATCACAGTTTACTTTGCTCTTTTCTCTAAAATGTATGTCACTTATTGTTGGAGATACTCACATAGCACTTAACATTTGATGCTTTGTTTAGTAAAGTTTATATACCATCATTAGGTTATAAACTCATGGAGGACAAAAGCTCATCTCTGTTTTGTTCTTAGTACCTTTTGCAGTGCTCCAGACACAATACATAATTGTTTAATGAATCATGATAGTTGTTTTTAATCAGCTGCTCTTCAAGATGCCAGAAAAGGAGTCCATTGTGAAACTGAATTAGAAACATACACAAAAGATACAGCTGCTGCTTCTACAGGTAAGAGTCACTAGCTCAGAGCCCCATAGCGAACCAATTCTTTGGAGACAGGAAAAGCCCACTATCAGAAAAACAAGACAGGATCCAAAGTTTATGCATGTAGCTATGTGACAATCTTATAGTGTTGCAACTGGTGGATTCATTACCATAATTTTGAATTGATGCTGTTTAATGTTTTTCACTTTATCTTGAAGCTATTTATTTTAGTTCGTATTAATTTCTTAAAACCAAGACTTCATTAGAAAACACAAAATTTGAAAGTTTTTTTTTTTTTTCCCTTAATGGCTTAAAAATCTGCGAAGTGTAGGCACAGTATAAAGCAATATACATAGTTTCCAAATATACCCTTTTAATATACTACATATTAACTAGCAGGACAAAAAATGACTTCTAGAGTTAAAACCTTATTGTAGCGAATACGTGATGTACATAAAATACATTGTTTTAGACCCTATTGTTTAAGAAATTTACAGGACAGTAGATAACTTCTTACTGAAAGCCTTCTATTAAAGTTTGCTTTTGAGCAGTACATTAAATAATCAGAAGAAAGGATGAATGTAACTTTTCAAGTCCAGTGCACAGTTTTACAGTATTTGCAACAGTAATTTGTGAAAGAAAATTACTTCCTGGGAAGAAGTTTAAATTATTCTTATATGAGGATTTTCATTTTTAAAACATTAACAGACTTTGATGCGTGGTACAATTATTTGTTTAAGAGCTTTTCTCATTGATCAGAAACCATATTATGTTCCTTTTTTTGTTTTCGTGGATTTTGTTAAACATGTTGCAAAGGCAGTCTATTGTAAAGGTTTCATGTTTTGTTTTCAGCATTTATGTAAGCTTCACCGTGCTCATCTTCTAATATGATGAGATGATTGTAAATAAAATGCATTGAAGTAAATACAATGCAATAATAACGGTGCAGAGCAACTGGAAAGATTCTATCATAATAGCAATAAGATTCTTTGGAAAGGGAAAGATAGAAATACATTTCATTTGAATTATCAATACCCAAGCATACTAAAAAATCTGAACTATCAGAAAGAGCAGCCTGTGTGCAGAGACCCCTTTTCTAATTCCATGAGTTGGCCTCCGTTTACTCCTCCAAGCAAGTAGGAATGTACTTTTGGAAAAGCAATGCAATGTTTAATCCATTCTGACAGAATCTTTAATAGTGCATTCTGGTGACACAAGTGTTCAAATGGCTGTGGTGCCCAGTGAAACAGAGCCTAATTATCTTATTAAACCATTGTAGAAGGCTGTATTTATTTATCAGTGGGAAGTGTGAAAGATGGGGGAAAAGGAAACTTATTTGGATGAAGGTTATGAAATGTTCAGTTTAACTGTCACTATAAAAATAAAATGTGTGTGGGAGATAGTTTAGAAAAAATGTGTTGTCCTTTCTTCCTTAAAAAAAAAAATTAGCAGAGGTTAGACTACATTTTAACCTGCTATTTTTTTTTAACATTTTTAATGTTTTTTTTGAGCAAGTAATCACTTCAATTTCTATTTAAATATTATTTTAAATTTTATTTTTAGAAAAGACTTTATGGAGACATTTTTCAATGTGATAACTGAGTTCATCACCAACAAAATGCCTTACTTAAAAGAAAAATCATACTAACATGTTTTCTATGACTAGAATCTTTAGTAGCTTTATCTTTTATGTACTATATAATAGGTCTAAGGATAGAACCCAGTAAATTGCAAAAGTAATGCAAAGTCACTGCATGCTTGGTCTAAAGATTTCCTGGAAGAAATAGTCATTTTTAGGTGATTAAATTGATAAGTGTTTAGTTTGCAAATAGTGAGTGAATAAGGAATAAATGTTGTAAATTCCTCCTGTGTATCAACTGTCTTATATACATTACCTCCTCCCCAGCTTTATAAATGTTGGTTGTACTTTATTTCCTTTTTTTTATATTGTTATCAACCCTTTCTTCTATATTATAATTGTTTGTAGTTGCCTTACCATATTTGTTTCAAGCCTACAATTTTACTCAGCTTATTTATTCAGTGTTGGAAAGTCTTTCATCATCACCACAAAACCAGGAACAGCCCTCTCTGTTCTGGGAGGGTACTATGACAACCTTAAGTTTCTTTCCCCCAAATTCACACACAACCTACATCCACAAACACCCTCATTTGGAGTTAATGATTCCTTCTTTTTTCTTCTGTGTTTATTGTGGTCATGTTCCTATAGCTTAACTAAACACAGTAGCTTCCAAATCATTCTTTGTATTGTTGTTGTTATTTGCATTTCCTACTTAACTTTAAGTTATTTGAGGCCAAGAAACATGTTAAACTAATCTTTCACCCCAACTCTTAGTAATGAGCAATTAGTATGCATTCACTGCATATTTGTGAAACAAATGAATGCATAAGAGGATGAAGGTATATTAATACATTTTTAGTATATCACCATAATTTTTCGATTTACCTCTGAATATTTAGTACCTTTAGTTCTGTACTCCTCTTTCCCTTTCATGTGGATACCTATGAGAATATTTGTTAATTCAGTTACAAACTTCTTGAAATTTACTCCTTGTCTTGCAAAATGTGCATCTGCTTTCTATTTTTAAAAATGTAATTAAAGAAGACATAGTAAGTATAAAATACCTATATTTTCACAGTGAATATCTTCTAAAAGTCACTTTATTCAGAAAGACAGAACAAGTTAGTTTATTTTAGAGATGTGACATGTTAAATTTCAGCCTGAGGTAAATATTTATAATAAATCTATGTACATCCTTTTAAAAATCATGACAAGATGGAAAGATGGTCAAGTCTTAACAGCCCAGTAAACTACTAAAATTTGATGTGCAATTGGAACCTGTTGAAGTAAGTAATTTTGTTTTGCATATCTAAGTTATCTTCCCCTTTTGCTCATCAGATTCATAGTCATTGAATACTTACAGAAAATAGCAATAGTAAGCATTCTTTCTAAAAGTAAAAATGGATATAAAGTAATTTAGAACAGCTGGATTTTTAAGAAATAAGTGTTTTCAAATATTTACCTCAAGGAAGCTTTCTGTCCTTAATTTCCTATTTTTATAAGACACAAACTTAAGGAAAAAATATATGTACAATTTTAGATATCTTAATGTTCTCTAGAGTCTGGGCTGAAGAAAAGGGCTTTATCCCATTTTATATTACTCATTAGTTAGGTGACTTCAGTCAAGCTACCAACCTTTCTAACCCTCATTTCCATCATGTATATTAAGGAGATTAAAAAATAGTAACTATTTCATAGATTTCTGAGATATAAAAAAGGTAATGAATGTAAAGAAAATACACATGCCTTACAGACTAAACACTCAATGAAGAAAAATAATTATTTTATTTTTGTAGTTGTTTGTTGACAATGATGTTAATATTTCTGAAATTGATTCATGGATATAATCAAATACGTGTGTGTGTGTATATATATATATATATAAAACCATTAAACATCACTGAAAAAGGCAGAGAAGGCAACAATATTGAAATTGAATTCAACATAGGAATCTTGTCACATAAAACTGCAAATTATTGTTTACCACCTTTCAATAGAGCTGTATGTTGTTTTATTTATATAATATAGGCAGCTGAACTGATTTCAGAACATATAAAGAATATTTAATATATATGATTAATATATTGCTGACTATAAATTATTTTTATCTTCATAAAAATATATATTTTAATCATAAATTCAATTTCAAAGATTCTAGCATGTGGATCTTTACGAAGTTATAATTTACATTTGAATGCATAACAAATCTATTAATATGCAAGAAATAGGAAAACTCAATTCAAGTAGGCACATTCATGCACAAATATGCTATTAAAGTATGCTATTTCTTCTCATCCATAATAATGTAAAATAATATTTTTCAAAATAAAAAAAGCAAAGATTTGCTCAGTTGGGTCTTTTTTCTCATTTAATTTCATAATTTGTTGAATTTACATCGAAATTATAGGAATTTTATTTCCCATGAAAAGTCAGAGAGTAAATTCATGTAATTACTTACAAATGTCTAGAATGCCTCGGTTTGATTTGATTCCCATGTATGCTAACAGACATATTTTGGTTGATTGGGGCATCTGTAAGAATAATTCATTACATTAGCCCTTTTCTCCTTTCTCTTTCACAGAGAATGCAAAAGAAAGAGCACTTCTAAGAAATTTTCTACTTCTACGGTGTCATGAAATATTGATCTTCTTTTAACTTAAATAATTAATTTTGATACGTTTGCTTCATCACTGCATTATGTGAAACATTAGTATCTGGGGCAATACTCTTTTCTAACTCTGAACTAGATTTCTATGTATTAAGAAATCCAAAATGATTAACATGAATCTATATACCATTGTAACCAGAACAGAAGATGAACCTGGATAAGAACACCGTTTTTTGTTGTTTTTGACCTACTTTTCTATTTCCATTTGTTATTATTACTGATGTTTTCTTTATTTATTTTTGTTAAGTAGACAAAGAATTTTAGTCCATATTTTATGTGGTACAGAACAAGATGTGAAGCCACATCAAATCTGAGATGAAAGTAAAAATATTATTTTCTTACATACCAATTCCCTGAAGCTAAGGCAAGGAGAGTGATTTTCAACCTATTAGCCTCCCCTAGATTGAGGATTGGAGTTTTCTTTCCCCAGAGAGCATGTGGGAACTGTGTAGATACCTCAAAGAAAATTGAAATTATTCCCAAGAAAAAATGGCTTGGGGGGAAGTGGCAATGTACACTTTAGGCCAACTGTAGAAAGAGTTTAGGTAGGTATGGTACATATGGCTCATCAAAAAGAGGAAAGCAGCATGTGAAAATCTAATCTTATGCCATAAATCATATACCTATGACCGATTTAAAAAGAGCTAACTTACAGAGTACTTACTATAGGTCAGATATTGTTCTAAGTATGTACATTACATGGAAAGTCTTTTTGAATCACCAGAATAACCTAAGGAGGTAAGCTTTTTTAGAATCACTCAATACTTTAATAATGCAATGATTATAATTTGATGTTAAGATATTAACAAAGGACAGATTTAATATGTACTTGAAATTCTGTCTCTCTCTTTTCGGTGTTCATGTGCACACATGCACACAAACACCTGTTGCTCCCGGCTCAGGCAATAGAAATTAACAGCAGTTAGTGGATTCATTGCTTTGTGCTAATTATCAACAATGTCAATTGGGCATCAGTTAATCGGAGCTATTAGTGAGGGATAAAGAGAAAATCTTATAAATCCCAGATTTAGTACCCTAATTTTATATTTTTTTTCTTTAAATGCCCTGTACCTAGCAAGTAAAATGTAAGTTCAGTGTTCTGCAACAGTAGGCTATTAGCACACGTTTGTCCATCTAATGACCAAATTTAGTCAAACAGAATACAGTTGAGAATTTAGTGAGCACTACTCCATTTTTCACCCTAAAATTTAGGATCTGATAAAAGGATGAGAACTTAATTGCTCATCTGGTCTAGAGTAAAATGTATGTTGTAAGGTTTTGTTCATTTTTAATTACAGCATGCTACAGCAGCCTAATATGCTAACCTCAGAACATTTAAAGTAATTTATGTGGAGGTTTCAGTGAAATATGAAGGAAAAAATAAGTTAAATTTGTATAAACATCTCAAGATTCGTTTGGATATCAGAGATTTTGAAAATTAATTTAACATGTTGATCCTTAAATGTCTTTTGGTGTGGGATTTTGGCTTTGGCACAGTCCCAAAATCATGTATAGTTATATGCAACAAAATATCCATCTGAAGAGATCCGGTAGAAAACTGTTAACAATAACTCCACAGCAGTCTATGTCAAGTAGTTTTAGTTTGGCAGTGTCATACAGGGAGATTCTCCTTGCCAAAAAATCTTTTGCTGAGGTACTTATAGGGAAAGACAGTGTCCTCACAGCATGCAAATTTCAGTATTGACAATAAAATCTACATATATACAGTGTGTGGTCTTTGTGGGCATCCAAATAGATACTTCCCAGGATTTGCCAAGCACATTTGGATGGTTTTAAAATATTTATTTTAAAGTGACAAATAATTCTTGGCTTATGAACACTTAATGCTATCTGAAGTTAAACATTGATTGAGAGTAGAAGAAAGAAAATATTAATAGGAGGGAAGGATATTAAAACAAGTAGCAGCCAAGACAAGATCAAATCAGAAATGGAATAAAGAGTGCATAATTTGTGGGAGTGTTGAGATTTATTAAGAAGCTTCATCTCAAATGATTTAGAAACATAAAGTCAATGCATGAAAACAGAATCCCTTGAAGAATTTACTATTATTAATGTATAAAGAAAGAGTCTCAGAGTCCAATTCAGAATAAGATCCAGAAATTGCTGAAAAGATCAAGTTAAGAAATTGTTGAAAAATAGAGGACAAAAATAAATATAATGGGGATAACTAGGCAAGAAAGAAAAAGAGGGAAGCTGGCTCTCTCACCCAGTGCAAAGATGAATATGACAATTTTATAATGGAGATAAATTTAAACTCTAACCTGGAAAAAATACATTTTTACAGTGAATATCCAGCATTGCTTTATGCTGTGGGATTAGAAGATGAGACAATATGCATTGGGTACGTGGTTTCTAGGTTAACTTCTCCCTCGTTATTCTAAAGTAAATTGTAAGATGAGGCTAAAATGCAAGATGAGGCTAGTTAATTTTGTATTATGCTCTAAACACATCCAATAGAAGATTCAGAAAATATACCTTGAAGCACTGCACATTGTTATTAGTCGTCTTATGTAGTCGTCTTTTTTTTGTTGTTGTTGTTGAGGAAGATTGAACCTTCCATTGCCAATCTTCCTCTTTTTACTTCAGGAAGATTGTCCCTGAGCTAACATCTGTGCCCAAATTCCTCTATTTTCTATGTGGGACACCACCATAGCATGGCTTGATGAGCCGTGTGTAGGTCTGCGCCTGGGATCCAAACCTGCGAACCCCAGGCCACCAAAGCAGAGCATGTGAACTTCACCACCACACCACTGGGCCGGCTCCTTATGTAGCCTTTTTTAGAGGTATATTTGACCTCATTTATTCAAATGGTAATGCAGTAGTTATACTTATGAGAATCAATTTAAACTTTAAAGAAGTGAATAAGCTTAAGAGAAAGATTTCAATTCATAAAGAAGTGGATCTAAGCAATGTTTATGGGTTTATGTCTCCATTCATAACTACTAAGTATTCCTATAATGTTAAATAATAATTCAAGACTTCAAATTGTGGTAAAAAATGTTGTTATATATACAAGTTTATAAAGTAATTTTTTAAATTTATATACATTTTTTTTGTTAGAAATTATATATGTAGAGAATCTAAGAAACAGGAAAATAAAATCCCTTTAGTCTTGAGGGCCAGAAGGATATTCTACCGCCTGTTTTGTCACTTGGATGGAATTTAAAGCGTCCTGTTCTTTCTAAATATCTCCATATCATCATCATATTCTGTTCTCATATAAGCTATAAAAATCATACAAAAATTTCAGTAAATAATGTCATCACTGAAGATAAGTTTCTTCATAATCTCATGAACACTTTTGCATAAACACCCCTATTATTGTATAGCTTCAAGACAAATCTTTTAACACTTTACACCAAATTTCTGCCACTAAATCACTTCTGCCAGACCTTCTAATATTTTTTACTTCATGACGCATCCAGAAAATGATAATATTAGTATGAGCATGACTGTTCTAGTCAGAGTTGTTTATCCCTACCTTGGTCTATGGAATAGTCAGTCCTATTGAGCTGCCCAAGATGGAGGGTTTCACACTTTCAGTACATATTACCTGTCAAAGGCACACCACTAAGCTTAGGGACCCTACTACACAGATATTGTAAAGCCAACACAGATTGTATACCCCGATACAAGAAGCTGGCTATTTTCATTATCACCTAAAATATTCCTGCTTTGGCAGTTTCATATATTTATATAAACTTAATTCTTCCTCCCATTACAAAAATACAATAATAAACGCAGTTAGTATTTGTTAAGGTATTATACGTCAGGCACTATGCTCAATATTGAAGCATTTTCCCGTTATAATTCACAATCACCCTATGTGGGATGAGTTACTATCCCCAGTTCTTAGGTGAGGATGCTACAGCTCAGGGAGCTTAGATGGTTTGCCTCAGGATGCATAGCAAGTATCAGCTCTAGGAATCAAACTCAGGTCCTCCTGATGTCAAAGCAAATTTTCTCTTTTTACTGTAGTAAGAAGAGTCTAAACACTATAAAAATCCTACTCTCTCTTTATCTGTTTCAGCACCCAGGGTAATGTTTTACACACAGTGGAAATAAAAATAATGTTTTTTATATAAATAAAAGACATATGTAGTTTATTCAGTCTATGTTGATATGGCAGAGAAAAATAAATGTAACAGATCAGGTCGAGGGAGCTGGATTCACAACAGCTCAGCTCCTTGATCTGTGAGATGAAAATTATTAAAATTTATTTGACTCTGCCCTGTTTATTGTTTTTATGAATACATGGTCTAGGTTGTAGAACTTTCTATAATTTTTGTTAAACTTCTGCACTCAATAGTTTATCATGGTACACTGTTCTTTGAGACTTCAAAGAACTAGCTAATTATTGTAAAAATCTCTAAGAGCAATGACTGTAGATAAATAAACCCCTGATTATAAACCATTAGATTAGGATTTTTTAATCACTACCGTAATTATTATCAGTCTCATATAGAATAAGTAGAGTTCAATAAGACCAATTTTTTTATCCTATAATATTTCAAAAGTATCTATTATTGAAATCGTCATTGCCAGTTTTATGTCCCAGGCAATATGTACTAATTTTGGTCACTGTAACTGCTTTTGTTTTGATCTCTTTGTTCCAGTGAACACAACACAAAATGTAGAAGCTTTATATCAAAACTTACCTGGTCGCTTCACACCAAATTTAACATACAAAGAAAATTAACAACATAAAATAAAATACTGTTCCTGCATTTAATTTCCAGCATTGAAAAAAATTCAGTATCTAAAAACATTTTAGTAATATTATACTTATTTTTAAAAAGTATAATATTGCCCAATTATGCTCCAATAAAAATTTTATTTCTTGCTGTTTTCATTTAATATCAAAGCATACAGATATATTTTCATATTATTTGCAATTTTCCCATAGTCATCATTTTTAATATCAACATGAGATTTTATCATGTGGAACAATGATTTATTTAACCATATCCTATCCTTAAACAGGTAGTTCAATATAATAATATTTTGGTCATTAGTGTAATTTTTATTTTTCAGTTATTTATTCTATTACAGTACAAGAAGTAAAATTATTAAGTAAACAAATTTGGTTATTGTTAGGGCTCTTGCTACTTTTAAGGCAGAAATTTACATACTTCATTCATTCATTTACTCATTCATTGTTGAGTGCTTACTATTTGATGGTGCTTTGCTTGGTGCTGGTGAAATAAAAATGAATAATACATAACCTCTGAATTCATGGCGTTCCCTCTAGCAAGAGTAGACAAATCCATAAGCAAGTATGTACGTGTCCCGGAAACCCTGCATTACAATTCAAGACTAATATTCCCATAAGGATAAATGTAAAGTAGGGAGGATGCATTCATTGTGCATTGTAGCATGATTTTGGCTTTCCAAACAGTTTTAAAGCATAATAAACACCTGATGAGGAACATTTCATTTTACTGTCTCCTCCCCTTATATTATCAAGTACATCATGTGCCTTAGCATATACACAATACTTTGGCTTATTGACATATTATAGCATCTTCAATCATAGAACGATGTGGCAAATATCATTTCCTTTATTTGCCCATCCAAATGATATTTGCAAGCTTAATTTTGTAAGCACGTTTATATGACAGTTTTTATGTTTCAGTTTTCCACCAAAATATCTGAGTCTTTGCTCCTAACTTAGCAGCACAGCATGGCATTTTTTAGGCTTTTTTATAGCATTTAATTATGTGTTATTCTATCTTGAAGTTTAGATTTTAAAGTACTTACACTAACACTCCCACTTATTTAAAAATTGGAAGTCGATGCGACACTCTATAAAATTAGTTTAAATTATAATTGTAATGCATATTAAACTATTAGCACCATGTTAAATAACAGCTTGGTTCACACATTGCTGCTGATTTTCTTTACTAGCTAAAGTGGGACTGCCATTTGCCAATAGTTTAAATGCAGTTTATAAGTCGTTTGGTCTACAGCTTTGAGAATATGCATAATAATTTAAAACATTTTGAAAAGATGTGCATTATTTCAAATTTTGTGCATAAGGCAAAATTGTCTTAATATTTTACACCAGAATATTTCAAACATGAACAATTAAAAATTACATGTAATGTAATTGTATGCCACCAATATTTTACACCAGAATATTTCAAACATGAACAATTAAAAATTACATGTAATGTAATTGTATGCCACCAGCTATACTCAGGGTAATACTGGATTTATAAAGAAAGAAACAGAATTCGAGCTGAGCACTCAAGAATGGCTTACAAGAGGAGGTAAAATTTAAGTTTAAAGATAGTGAGGGGGGCCACCCCAATGGTGCAGCGGTTAAGTGCGAGCACTCCGCTGCAGCGGCCCGGGGTTTGCAGGGTCGGATCCCGGGTGCTCACGGTCGCACCACTTGCTAAGCCATGCTGTGGTGGTGTCCCATATAAAGTAGACAAGGATGGGCTCGGATGTTAGCCCAGGGACAATCTTCCTCAAGAAAAATGGGGAGGATTGGCATCAGATGTTAGCTCAGGGCTAGTCCTCCTCACAAAAAAAAAAAAAAGAGAGAGTGAGGAAAAGACTTATGAAAGAAACTCATGAGCAAATGCAAGGGTATGTCCTTGTTAGAAGTGATCACAGTACAGTAAAATTGTAGTTTGTTTTTATGAACTTGTGTTAAAAAATTAGTCTCACCTTTGTAAAAATCTATGATATGATTATCTTAATAAAACTTCTGAGCATTTTAAGTTGTAGTACAGCATAGCCTTCCTCCCAAGTTGGCACAGTGACAGATACCAGGGGAAATATGGCCGAGTTTTTAAATAGACTCCTAATGTTGAGTGACCTCTGGTATCGCATGTTCCCGTGTTTCCTTTCAATGAGGAGGAAGGTTTACGCATTTTCAAAAACTGACAATTGTCACAAAGGAGCCAAAGAATGGTTATTCTCTGAACCTTGAAAGTGACTTTTGTGTGGCATGCAGCAAAATAGGGTAAGCATTTACCTTGTGGAACATTTCAGTTTTTCAGGACAAAGCTATATTATAAAGTAGCCAAAAATTTATAGAAATTGAAGGAAGTTAAAATCCATATGCACTCTTGGAAGAGACATTTTATTATAAGAAGAAAAATGTGTTGGTCTAGCGTGGAGTGATTAGGTCATTTGTCAAATAGTGTTACTGCTTCTGATAACACTTACAGGTCACATATACTTTTCAAATCTCAATAGAAGTAAGCTTGCTGAAGCGGAACTTACCCACCTGAATTCATGAGATTGATTGTTATGAATAAAGGTTGAAACATTCTGTAAAAGATTTGAAACCATTCCCTTTAGGAGGGAAAAAGTATGAAATTAAAAAGTTAAGAGAATTATTTTCATTGAACACCTTTAATTATAAGGATAGTAATTTATTAAGTTTTCATTGTGAGCCAGACAATGTGCTGCTGGTTTAAACATGGCTTGCTGTATTGTCAAAAGAATCCTGTGTTATAGGAACTAATATCATTCCTACTTGCAGACAAGGAAAACAAGTCAAATAAGGCTATATCAGGTGCCCAAACTCTTGCCACTGCTTAAATATGTGCATCATAGATTTTCCTGATTTTGAAGGTGTAATTTGTGTTCTATAAAAATTAATAAGTGTAAAACAAGCTTAGACTACTTTTTGACTTTTTCGATGTTTTTTAAAAATCTCTCACTATCCAAAATAGAGCATTCTTTTTAAATGTCATGAAAACCAGAAATATTAGATTATTTTTTAGGTGTTTTTACTTTTGTGTGTCTAAACTAGAAATCAGTTTTTAATGTTATTGAAAATCTATTTCCTTTACTATATATATGTCATTTTAAAAATAAAACATCTCTGTTTATTTCCTTAGTTAATAATAAAAAAAACTTTCTTAGGGAGAGAATTTTCTATGACAAAAGTGGTGAATGTGATAAATGGTAAAGATAATGATAATGATAATAGTATCTACATATCTTTTGCTCATTGACAGGCACTGTGCTAACAGATTTCCACAAATTGTCTAATTTAATTTTCTAACAACCCTCAAATGTTTGCATTTTTACCCAGAGTTCACTGCTAAGGGTATTGAGAGATTGAGTGGCTTAATATTTTACCAAAAACCACACTCCCAAGTAAGCAGCCAAACTAATTCTGTAACCCTAGTCTTTTTTATAGGAATTGCTTGTTCTTAATCACTTATGTTAATTTCCTAAGGAAGGGGTTTCCAGTAAGAACAACACTTTACACATGAAAATATATTATCATTATCTCTGTTCACGGATATAAGTTAGGGTAGTAACCCTCCATCTAAATAATAAATTTGGAACCCATTTTGAGAGATCAAAATTGATTTGTTGCTTGTTAGGAAATTAGTTCCTAAAAATCATTTTTTTGTTTTTATATTAATTTTGATTTCTTTCAAAAAATATACTTGCAACACAAATAGGATAGTTCTAGTAAGTTTAGTTTTGAATAACTGCTTAAAGCTTTGAAAACATTTGAAATATTTTTTATATTTCTTGAGTCATTACGTATAATTTATACACCATTTATTTTCCAAATGGAAACAATATTTTATATAAATTTTAAATAATTTGAAAGCAGTAATGAATCTTGGTGATTCTTTTGCCACCTGGAATCTATGTTAGTGATTTTTCTTGTCTAAATATTTTAAATTTTGATTTAATCTTTTTTTTTTTTTTTTTTAAAGATTTTTTTTTTTATTTTTTATTCATTTTTTTCCCCCCAAAGCCCCAGCAGATAGTTGTATGTCATAGGTTCACATCCTTCTAGTTGCTGTACGTGGGACTCGGCCTCGCGCTGGACGGAGAAGTGGTGCCTTGGGGCGCGCCCGGGATCCAAACCCGGGCCGCCAGCATCAGAGCGCGCGCACTTAACCGCTAAGCCATGGAGCCGGCCCTGATTTAATCTTGATAGCAAAATTAATCTACTGACTCTGAATTCCAAAACGTGTTTTTGTAGGTGACTTTTAAAGAAACATAAATTAATAATAATAATAATTAATAATAAGAAAAGTAAAGTGTTCAACTGTTTCTTTTTATAAAACGATAGGAAAGAAGTGATTATTTTGAGGAAAACATTTTTGCAAGAGAAAGAGTATGAACTAGGTGATTAGTGATTATTTAAATTTGTGTGGGGATAGAGTTGAAAATGTTAAAAGAATAATTAGGTTAACATTCTTTTGAATCTATAAATTATTAGTTATAAATATGATCTTGGAAAGTGTTATACCATTATTTATTGAATTATTTTTCTGATAGGTGTCTCAGATGCTGGTATTGAAAAACAGAGCCATTTAAACATGAAATAATGACAATTTGGTGCTGAAGCAGGGACTTGAAATTGGCTCATTTAACAAGAATTTGTAATTAGGCACTTTTTAATTTAATTAAGATAATTTATCTTGAAAACTTCTAAGGCCAGATCTAAAATATAGACAATATTCTCTTTTTAAAAGTCTCATTATGTGCAGATTGACCTGCCAACTCATGAAATGTAAAAACATGTAAGTCATAGATCATAAGAACATTTCCAAAAAACATTATTATGATTATCTTGTGTTGATAAACAGGGATAAATAAAGATTTTATTAAAAATGCTATAATTTAGAATACACTGCTTTGTTGAAAAGGAATTTCAGTTAAATTTGCACTTACTCTCAGGAACTGGCTGCAAAATGATGTTGATTCTTAATGTTCATTAAATCTTGTCTTATTGAAGAACACTAAGTGTTAAGCAATACAAAATAACAATATCTTATCACGTCTTCCCAATAATGTTTTATCTTTTGAAAATTAATAGAATGGTTGCTATAGTATGATTATACAGCTTAGTAAATAAACTCTGCCTGAGACTTAGCATTGTACCTAAAACATGGATTCATCTCCTGTAAAACCTTAGTTTATGAACAATTTAATGGCAGGATTATGCCGTCACACAGTAGGCATACAATCGTAATTGTTTAAATGAATGCATTAGACTAAGACAAAGGTGTTACAAAGAAATATTTTTACAACTGTGGTTTTCTCTCTTGAGTTGTACATTAGGGGAACCTTGTGGTAATGTTACAAAATTATCAACATCCAAGCTCTGTCCTCAGATTTTCAGGTTTAAATGCTCTGGTATGTGGTAGTGACATTGGAAGGGCATGAAGTGTCAAACCTCAACACATTAATCATGTAATTGGAGAGATTCTCAATTCATTTTAAGTGTCTTACTCCCCATATTTTTCTGTTACAATTATGAAATCCATCAGTGCTGTTCATGAAATATTTCCAACCCTCTTCCTTAGAGGAGTGTGGTGGAATTATACTTCACGGCCCCTGTGGAAGTTATTTTTGGTCATGTGATTTGCCTTGGCTAACAAAATGTGAGCTGGAACAAAATATGTAACTTCTGATCAGAAGTGTTAAGAATCAGAGCACAGTTTACCATATTTTATTTTTCCCTACCTTGGTTATTTAGAGAACACCTTTTAACATAGAGCCCACTTCAGCCTGGGCCTGTGAGTAAGGGGACTCCCATGCTGTCGCTTACTCAACTTGTAGTGTGAGCAAGAAATGAACCTATTGTACTAAGCCTATGAGATTCTGGAGCACTTTGTTGCTGCAATATAATCTAGACTACCTTGACTGATAACTCTCTGTGAAATTGAATTCATAAATAAAGATAGATAATAAAGAAATAATTACTTAAGAAGAATGACTTGTCTGTTTTGTTGCTGTTAACAAGAAAAATATCTTGGAGCTGATCCTCAAATGAACCAGTCGTAAACACAGTTTATAATACCTTTCTAGTTAGTAATCAGCATATATAATCGGTATGTGCATAGTGATGCATTAAAATGGTTGCGATCACTAAGTTGAAAAAATAAGTTAAAGGACATACTCTCTGTCTACAGATCATAACAGTTGCAACCTATGCTATTTTCTTCTTACTACTTAAACGTTCAATAATGTCTTCTAATCATTCTTTTAATCTAAGCATTTACTTTGACGTATAAAAGGCATAATATTCATGTACACTTCTCGTGTGTATTGCGGGTGCTTTAATTTGTTTTTTTTGAAAACTCTTTCACCTTAGCACAAATATTCATTTTTAAAAGCAGGTTCATGAACTCATAGAAACATAGAGTAGCATGTTGGTTGCTAGGGGATGGGGGGTAGGGGAAATGGGGAGATGTTGGTCAAATTGGACAAACTTCCAGTTGTAAGAGGAATAAGTTCTGGGGAATCTAATATAACAACATGATGACTATAGTCAACAATACTGTGTTACACACTTGAAAGCTGCTAAGAGAATAGATCTTAAATGTTCACGCCACACACAAATAATTGTAATTATATGAGGTGATGGATATGTTAACTAACCATATTCTGGTAATCATTTTGCAGTATATGTGTATATCAAATCAACATATTGTACACCTTAAACTTACACGATGTTATATGTCAATTATCTCTCAATAAACCTGGGGGTAAAATGCAGGCTCGGTAGTGTTTATCTTCTATATTTTATTATAAAATTAGTGCCATAATTTACTTAGTGATCTTATAAAACAGCCTTGATTTCTTTTTAATGCCCTTGTAGATTAACTACTTCTTCTCCCTGTATTTGTCTAATTTATTCACATTTTATTAAGCTCCTCAATGGATTATAAACTTTATTTATAAAGGGAGTTAAAATAGACACTGCAGAAGAATGGGAAAAATTTAAATTATGCAACTTGCAATGTTAAGGAATATGTAATAATGAAATCGTTAGGGTCACTGTATCCAGAAGACAATTGGTAAAATATATATTTTTATTTAACATAGCCTCCTAAAACCATAGGGCTTATACAGTGTTCAAAGATAGGTGACTGTATTAGAGACCTCTTTTCAGTAAGATAAAAAGATGAATGACATTCACTGGGGTGACAACCTGATGAGCTTCTACAGATTATAGGCTATGTCATATATGTTACAGAAACATGTAATTTATCCCATTCTTCTCCCACTAGGTTGTATCACTAGATAACAAGCGTGTGTAACTGCTTTATTTTCAGGATAACTCTGGATTATTTTAATTAATTTGAAATCAAAGCTAATCATTTAGTAATATAATGATTTTTACCTGTTAGTAGTAATTTCTTCGAAACCTCTCAAATTATTGCACGTTCTTTCAATAAACAGAGAATAAGAACTTCTGGCATGTAGGACCTCTTTCATTTTAGTTGCTTTATTGTGTAGACTTTCGTACTTTCATATGATCAGAAATTTTCTTTCCAGTCCTGAAACACATTTTCTAAATTACTACTTAAAAACCTTCTCCTTATTTTCTAAACTGAGATTACTCTGATGGCATAAATATCCTGGAATATATACAGAGTATTCTTTGATTAACATTCTCTCTTTTGTGATATTACATTTTTTAATACAAATAAATTCAATTGGGAAAAAAATCTGTTGTTTATTTAGGCAGCATATATGAACCAGCTCTGCTGGAAATTCACTTTCCATCACAATTTTTTCTATAGTCAACAAAAGAGAAAGAAAAAAACAAAAACAAATAAAAAATGCTTCTGAGCAGTGTACATTTCCCTACCTTTACCTGTAAACTATTACTGTAGCTGTGTTCTCTCTATATTAAAAAACTTTTAGGCATGAGAAATTCTCTCTATTTAAAAAAATATATGTCCAATGATTCTTTTTCTCATCCTTCTTATGCTATTTTATTAGTGGCAGGTTGCTTTAATAAGAAACCAAAAACTCATAATTAGTCATTAATATAAAGATGTTCAAATGATTTTCTTATTGATGCTAACCACCTCCTCTTTAAGAAAGCACAGATTTTTAAAGAGGTCTGAGCTTGATTAAAAAATGCTGCCTTACATGATATTTGTACATTACAGAAACTAATTCTGGGACCACACAATAGTGGTATCCTGACATTTAACCTGAGAAAAAAATCTACTAAAATATAACACAGTAAACCATATTTATTTATTCTTTGAAAAGGGCCTTAAAGAGACTGACTAAAGAATAATATACATTTATGGCAATTCAGAATTTAGCACTTCTTGTTTGAGGAAGAGAATATAATGGGAATTTTAGTGTCATTATTTTCCATGCTCTTATTAACCATTTTATAACTGTCCCCACAGTTTTAAATTTTCTAAATATTTTAAAATGAGTAAAACTTCTAATTTATAATGTATTAACTTGATAACATACATATTTCAATAAATAGCCATGGAAAAGAGTAACTTCTACCTGCAAATTAAAGACCAAATGTGGAGAGAGGGAATATGTATTCCTCTTTCTGATTCAAATTTTAGGGGGAAAGGTTTTGATTTGAGGGTTAAAGCTGAAATTAGACTTGATTTTATACTTCCAATAATGTGTTTTATTTTTCAAAACTCTACTTTCTCATAATCAATGAATTTTTTAATATTTTGAACAGAACAGTACTACCAAAATAAAAAGTCATACCAATACATTAGCCCATGATAAATTTAGAATAGCCACTTTCCCATGTAAGATATTTGATATCAATTTGGTGGATTAAATATAAATACAAAGAATAATAAAATTATAATAATGAAATTCAATCCTCTATCATTTGGAATGGAACTGAGATAAAATTCTTGCCTGGTAACTGTTTTCCCTGAGGATAAATTCATACATCACAATGTCATGATATTTATATTGCAATTTTGCCCAGACTTTTTGCAATGCAAGGTTTTACATGATATCAATCCATCAAGAGTCAATATCATTATGTTATGTCAGCTTAAAGTCCCTGAATATCATTCTAAAACTATGCACTCCCTCTGAACAGTAGGATAAAACAGAGAATAATCCCAAATAGCATGAGTACTATTGATTGATATTAGAGAAAGAAAACAAGGTTTTCCTCATTGGTATACAGAAATATCGATGAATAGAATTTTGTAGCTAAATTGTGTTAACAAGTAACTATATTTGATAAAAGTAATACATTTAGGAAAAGCAAAATATAACTTTTAAAACTGCCATAAGATATATCTCATCAATGCTGCAGCAAGCACACACAACAAATTTGATCTTATGCTGTGACAGGAGAGAGAGACCAGTTCCAGACCACGGGTATTTTATGATACATTTAACAGGAAATTAAACTTAAAAAGAAAGAAACATGTTTTAAAAATAAGAAGATGAGAAGGACAAAAGGAAAACCTTCTGCTTTTATATATTAAATATATTTCCCCTAAGAAGCTATTTATCTGGTTTCAAGGACTACAGAGGTAGAACTAATGATTGATCAGAAGAATACAGATTCAGGCAAAATTTGTCCAAATCCCTGGCTATTTTTAATGATTTGCTAACATCCAGGATTTGGAAATTGATGTTAGCTGGTCAAGCTAAGGATTTTAATATAATCATGAAAATATTGAATTAAAATGTTAGCTCATATTAAGGAATTCTATCCATGTTATTAAGAATAAATTATAATTACAGAAAAACTATAAATATATTTTTGCCATAAAAGAGTAATCTATTTTGCAAGAGAAATAACAAATTTAGGGGAAGTGATAAAATTGAGAATAAAGTTATTTCATAATTTTGTCAGTAGAGTGTTAACTTGTTCTTTTATTGTAACCTAACAGATGACCTAGGATATCTTCTATAGTAGTACAAACATGAAAACAGTTCCTCTTTGAAATTAAACACTCTCTATCACTTAATTTTATCCTAATAAGTTCTGGTCCATACTCTTATTGTAAAGAAAAACCACTTAGACTTCATCCTGGAGAAGCAGAGCTACCTGATCGCTCTGAAGTGGCAGTCTGCCCAAAAGCAGACAAACGGGCTACAATTTTCAGTATTATTTCTTAATGCTTTTTTCACAAATAGACTAATCTTTATTGTTTTCCCCCCAAAATAGAAATAGGCAATTCAATAGACAGTGACTCTTCTCAACATAAATATTATATCTATATCACATGTGGAAATTTATGTTGTGACCTTCAAGATATTAGAGATCAAGAAGTGAGTCCAGTGACTCTAAAAATAAAGCTGAATGATCCCAGACTGCCCTGACAAAGATCCATTGGATACAGTCATTCCCAGCATTTGCTTACAAGACGTGGTTTTCAAATGTTTGATAATAATCCCTACATGAGATTCCCATCAGTTGGCAATTTGTGGAGGTAACAACCGTCTGGTTATCTTAGATTTTAAATGCTTATTTGAGTGTCACCTATGAGCTAAAGTTGCAGTTGATTGTTTCCGGCAGTGGTGCACTCAATGTAGGCAAACGCATACAAAAAGAGGAAGAAGACGCAGCATGGGATGTGTGAGTAGAAATATCTTTAGACAGCCTGAATTCAATTCTGAATTCAGAAACTCTGAATACACTAAAAATACTCCTGTCTAGATCCAGATATGGCACTCAGACAGACTGGCAAGTAACGGATTAGAATGGAAAAGATAGCGAGGATTATGGCAATGTTATTTTGACTATAAATTTTCATTAATTGACAGTTACCCACATTCCACTACTGTGTCCTATGTGATATGTTTTAAAGAATGTTTTCCAGTAGTTAGTTCTGACTGCAGAAAAATCAAATAGAGAGCAAAATGTTGCTTCTATGTTTCCATTCCCCGCTTCACACATGAGAATATAATTTTGAATGATTTGGAACTGATCTTCATCCTGCAGGTGAGCCTGCTGGAGTGATTATAAATTCCATTTATAATATTCAAACTGCTAGAGGAGTTTTATGGATTATGGCTGTGGATAAAATTTACTGTCCAGAGAATGTTATTCTTAATTTCGTGACCAAACTAGCCTCTAATTTATTTCTTGAAGCTTCTGCCAGAATAAAAGCTTTTTTTTTTTAAGAAAAGTTCCCTTGGGTGTTTTTTTCTTATCATATTTAAAATATTTGGTTCAAAGGTCAATGTTTTTATAGCTGTAGTGTTACAGTAGAGTTATTTAGCTGGCACAAAATCCATTTAAAACAAAGGAAAAGAGAAATCATTATATACTCATAAGTCTTTGTTGATGTACCATTAATTGTATTCTGAGCTTAATTTACTCTTTCTACTATATTTCAAGCCTGACTATCAATATTAACTTAAGGTATGTGTTTATCGCTGGGAATTTATCAAAAGTCATTCACTTTGTGGACTCTGCAGATCACTGTGAGACATTTTACTATATTTCAAGTCCCTCCTTAAAGCAGGGGCTTCAATACAACCAACCGTCTCACAATACCCTGGCACTATGACAGCATAGACCAACCATCAAGCATTGAGGTACAATGATCAACATAAACCCAGTCCCCAAAAAACTTATGTTGGCATTTTTTTGTCCACAAACTGGGGGTAATAACTTGGAGAATAAACAAATAGAATATAAGCTTGATTATTATACTTTAGATCAAAAAATTTTAGAGAAAATAAGACCTATACTTTGTGGAACATTCTGCTCTGAATGCCTTTCATGAAGCCACAAGGGAATTGAGGTTTTTTCCACTGAAGAAGAAAAGAAATGGCACTGGAGAATATTGGTGAGTTGAGATAATACCTACCTTTGGTCCTACTGAGAATTTGAGTGATGTAAGAATTTTGCTTTCCAATACTTCAGCAAAAAGTGTCAGAGAATCATAGTGAATGTGACTTATTTTGAATTATATATCATAAATTTTTACTGATTAGAAGTTGATGAATTATTCTCTTAAGCACTTAGGGAGTCTAAAGAATTTCATACCTCTAATATACCACTTAACACCAAGTTTTAGTGACATAGAAAACTAATTCTGCCAAATCGCAATCTTTAAAATTTGGGAGTAATCTTGGCAAAGGGAGACTATTATCCAGCGGCAATAATGAGGAGTTATATTCTGATTTCTTAAGTCTCAGAGTGACAACAAAAATAAAAGAAGTTCTACCATCTAAAATTAAAATAGGTAAAATTTAATATTTTGGTCAAAATAGACGCTCTAGGCATTTTCTAGGTTACAACATTTAACAAATACTATCTACTGACTTAAAGATTTTTTTATTCTTAAAAATTGTCTTTCTGACAAATTTATCAATGACAGAGATTTTTTAAATTTCTATTTAAAATGCAGTCACATAGTTCATTTACACTGAATATTACCTTCAAAGAGGTGCTTAAAAAATATTTTCTCTCTCCCCTGATGGTTTTATAAAGTCCTAAGCTCTGATCTATTAGACACTTTTTTTGTTTATTGAGCCATAATTTCTCTCTCTGAATATCTTTTAAGCCAATACATTTGAATAGGTTAATGAGTTACTTTAGTTCATTTCTTAGGATACTAGAAAAAAAGTTGTCCTTTGTTTAATATATGGTAAGAAAAAACAACTTTCTGAAGTTTTACAGCTTCAGTATTTCTGTAGATGATATTCTTTTTAGCTTTGGCATTGGACTTGAAAAAACTACATATTTTCTATACAAGACATCTTTGTGGGTACTAATAAATCAAAGGCACGAATTTTACCATAAAGGGGTAGTATAAGGTGTGCACACACAAAAACCCTACAAATACAACCTACCATATCCAAACATTTAGAAAGCATCTTACATACTGTAAAAAAATCTAGCTTCATGGAGAGATAAGCGTGACAACTCTAAAATCACAAAAATTATGAAGCTCATTTCATTTACCCTGTTTCTGGAAGAGTCAAATGCACTGTGAGAAGATTGTTAACTAAGAAATTATCAGATTATCATCATTATTTAACAGAGGAGAGATTCTAAAACTTTCTGATAGGCCTATGAACCTACTCCACATACCAAGGTACCTTCAAAGTGTCAACGGGTCATTATGAAAGTTTTACACCCAGATATATCTCAAACTAAATTCAACATCTATTGACCCAGCAGGTTCCTCTTCCTTTGCTTACCTTAAGAATCAGGACTGTCACCCACTTGGTTGCTCAAGCCAAACCTGACAGATGTATCCTTGGCTTCAGCTTTTCACCCATCCAATCTCAGGTGATCAGTCACATAATCATGTTTCTACCTTCTTGTTACCAGTAATAATTGTCATCCCCATGCCCAGTCACTTTTTATTCAGGTCCTCATTACTTTTCACCATGATTACAAAACAATACGTAACATAACTTTCCGCCTCTGGCTTTGCCCATATCTAATCTACTGCCAAAGAGTTTTCTAAGAATAGGCATTTCACCATGTCATTCTCAGAGTTTTATATTTTGGAGAACAGTCAAGAACTCCCAGCTTTCAGGGAAGAGTTCATTCAACAAATATTTATTGGTATCTGCTATATGCCCAGCACAGTTCTTGGGATTCGGTGTAGAACAGTGAACAACACAGGAAAAGAAGAAGAGAAAGAAGTAGAAGGAAAGGGAAGGAGATGCGAGAGAGGAAGGAGGAGAGGCAAGAGGAGGAGGAGGAGGTGGAGGGGCTGGGAGGTGGAGGGGACGGAAGGAAAACGCTCAAACCCTTTTGCAAACAACAACTTTTACTATTGGTCCCTAATTTTAGATAGATAGAGCAAACTCACATCCAACACAAGACTCATATTGAGCATTCTTCTGAGCTAAGTTTTCCATCTTTTTCTTGAAAATATGAAGTTTAAATACATTCTAGTGCAATGCAGTTTATTTCAATTTAAACTATTTTTTAACTCTTTGGAACAGATTCATTGGGCACTTCTCATATGTAAAATGCAGTATTAGGCACTGTAGAGATGTGAAAATATGTTTTGTACAGGAGAAAATCCATGTGCATAAACAGCTGTAATATAACATGTAATATATATATACATATTATATATATACAGCTAGATGTGTCCTACAGTAATAAGAAAGAATTCTAGAAATTTAAAGAGGAGAAAAATTACTTTCTGAAGGAAATATTAGGATGTAGGAAAATCTATTTCAATTAAGCATTGAATATATATGAGATATAGAGAATAGCTTCCCAGAAAGAAAAGAGTAAGAATTAAGTCAAAAAAATTAGGAAATTTGTGCTATTTATAAATAGTTGTTCAACTGAAGTTCATATTTTGAAGGTTCTGGCTGTTAAGCTAAAGTTTTTATAGGCAATTGCATAAGTGATTGGGATCCATGACAGATTTTTTAACAGAATATTGAGATTGTCAGAACTATGCTTCAAGAAAAATATTGTATCTTATCAACAGTATTTGTAAGAGTGATGAGAACTCTTACAGAAGGTCATTTAGAATAGAAACAACACATATAGATTGATGAAGATCTAGTGCAGAGGAAAAGACTCAGGAGGAAGAGGGAATATATGATGTACAAAGTTTTCTGAAGATGAACAGTAATGAAGATGTATACTTAAGTAGTGAGACAGAAATGTAGTCACTGTTCATTAATAATAACAGCATATTATATTTATAAAGTGAATATATTGTCAACCGTGTTTCTAATAACCACCCTGTGATGTCATTGAGAAAAATATTTCCTTTGTCCCTTACTTAAGAAAACAGAAGTTTGGAGAAATTAAGTAATTTGCCCCAGTGTCACACAAATGACAAAGAGGTAAAATTCAAGTCGAATTTATATATTTTCATTACAAATTCAGTGTTCTAGCCATGAAAATATGTGTAGAGTTTCATATTAAAAAATGCAGAGTACAAAGATGGCTATGATTCGTTGCCTTTCCCTACAAAATAGTATCAATTATGAAATGATGTAATGGAGATTCAAAGTTTAATAAGCAAATAGAAAAAACAAGTGGAATTGACTTTGACTGGTTTGACTACATAGAGGAAGACTATGCAGAGGAAATAGCAATTATGCTGAATTATGATTACCAGGATCTCCACTAGCAAAGAGAGAAGAGGTTATTCAAGACTTAGGAGATGTTATTGCAAATGAAGGAGGGAAAAGGGAAACAGATGAAGATATGTTCAGGGAAAAGTGAGTGTGTGTTATGAAGGAAGCATAGAATATTTATGGACTAATGAGATAAAGACAGTAAAACTAAGTGGTACCTACTCATCAGGCTACTTAATGCCATGATACAGAGCTCAGATTATGTTATCTAATAATGAAGAAGCCTTTCAATGTTTCTCTGTCAGTGCTTGACATGATCAGAAATGTGAATCAAGATGATAATTGTTATTGTGTGGGCAATAGAGATTGATTGTGGGAGAAATGGGGATATGTTTGTGGGTATATTTGAGTCTGAAAGGTTTAGGACTTTAAGGTATTTACTCACTAGAAACCATAGGAAACAGAAGTAAACCTAAGAACATAGAATATAAAGGTTAGTCTTTGAAAAGAGAATATATTTGTACATTTCTGAGATAGTTGGAAATTAGGAGACAGGAAGTGAAAATATAGACAGATATTGAGGAAAAAACAGAAGTTGGGGTGATTTCCATGATATATCCTCAAACTGCCAACTTTCAAATAAAGAGTAAAAAGTTCCCTGAAAATAGTAATCATCAAGAAGCACTATAAAGAAGTATTCATATTTAACTGAAGGTTATCTGACTATGATAGCCATTGGCTGCTCCTAATTCTGCCTTTTGAAGCACCACAATGCACACTCATCTTTCATGCATCACACATCAAATGTTGCTTACATTATTCTCTTAAGCAGATAGCATGCTACCCCATATCTCCTTCTTCTAACATTCTATCTCCTATTACACCAACAATTTTTCTAGGCCATCATGTCTTACTCGTAGCGATCCTTGCCATCCTTCTCTGGATATCTCTACCATTTGCCACTCTAGACTTCAGAATATTAGTCTCAATACTGTATATCATGTGAATGTCTATATACATTTTCAAATATCATTAGTAAAACCCCAGGGATTAAAATCCTCTGGAATGTTATCCAGAATAACTTTAAAGCATCATCTGCAATTTTAAGAAGACATAAAATTCTGAAATCAAAGTGTGTATTGTAGATAAAATAAATACATGATTCTTCAATGTACACTGTGAAATTTGTTATATTTTTTGCAAAAGTTATGAGAGTATTATCCATACTTCATCAAGCCTGTGATATATTAGGTTCTTTCTTTCAAATTAGCTTCTTTCAAATTATAAATAGAATGTGAAAACACGGAATAAAAACCTAAAATGTATAACAAAAGTTTGTGCTTTCTTAAAAATTAATTTAATTTGCCTTAAGATGGCAGTATTGTTCTTCTCAAAATTTTAAATAGTTTTAAAAAAGTTTCGTGAGGAAAGCATAGGCCTTCTAAACACTCTGTTGCCTTCACAGACACAAAAACCCAAGCTTATCAAGGAATTTGGTAGATGTAATATACATACAGATTAAACTAAAAGTCTATACAAACAGTGATAATGGTTAAAAACACAAGAAGTGCAAATCTGATTGACATGTTAGTTAATTAAAAGCAACACGGAGAAAAGGTTTTCGATCACAGCGGGGATTACACACAGTGACAAGTCTTCCAAATTACTTTGTTTCAGTGAAGAAGGAAGAATCAATAAATGAAATTAAAAACAAACAAACAAAACCCTCCAGGAAAATATTCCGTGTAAATAAATGTAGTGAAAACACCAGCTTATATAGAAAATATCTAATCAGGCAGAAGCCAAATTAAGATATTAAAAACAGGATATATAATTGTGCAAAAGGGTAAAGATTCCTGATTATCAGTCATTGGGGAGTACTTTTCACACAAGTTTCATTAACATTCACCATGGCCGACCTATGTTTGGTCAAAAGCCTTACAAATCTTTACAGCCTGATTAATTTGAAATATAATGCAGCAATGCTTATTTCCTCCGAGTTTCTGCGTTATTCAGTGGAACCTATAAACATTTTCAACATGCAAGTCAGTCTTAAATACTCCAGAGGATAAAAATGACAATGACTTTACAGTCTCATTATAGATCACATATATATAAAAAAATTAAAGCAGCCAAAGGTACATTGTTAAGAGGTTCACACAAAAAACGTGTTTTTAGGGACTATATGCCAGGTTAATGGAATAATACATTACATATAATATGTTACATCAGTATAATTATTTACTTGATCAGGCAGTTGTAATCTTATCTGCAGCCTGAGCCACGAGGACATTCTGTGGTCTGTATTAGTCATTTAGTATTTTACTGCCTTTTGAATCAAATGTAATTTCTTCAGCTTAATGTTGACTGTCCTCCAAATCTCAGGCCTTCCCACTTCACCCTCACCTACCGTTCACCTAAACAGCTATGAAAATCAGGATATATGGCTTTTTAAAAATTATAAGCCCCGGGGACGGCCCAGTGGCATAGCAGTTAAGTTCACTTTCACCCCTTCAGTGGCCCAGGGTTCGCAGGTTTGGATCCTGGGCATGGACCTAAGCACTGCTTATCAAGCCATGCTGTGGTGGCATCCCACATAAAGTAGAGGAAGATGGGTACAGATGTTAGCCCAGGGCAAATCTTCCTCAGAAAAAAAAGAGGAGGATTGGTGACAGATGTTAGCTCAGGGCTAGTCTTCCTCAAAATAAATAAATAAATAAAAAATAATAAAAATTATAAGCCCCAAAATACATATATCTATTGTACTTTTCTAAGGACATTTTTCTACATGAGATTTACTTTCCACAGAGGTTTTTTAAAAATTAGATTGCATACCATTTTCGAAATATCATTTACAGCATAATCCTGGATGCCGTGGGGCAATTATCTGGGCACCAAATTATCATGATTAGCACACATACTAAGCATAAAACATAACAACAAGGACCAGTGTGCAGGGCAAATGGATGGAATGTTAACAAGGAAAGAAAAGTAACCAAAGAATTATAATCATTAATTCAAATACAGAAAGAGGAATTTGAGATCATGCAAATTATGTAAGAAAGAAACAAGTTAAAAATTATTCATTTTCTTCTTTGGAATTAGACAAAATGGAGACAAAGAGATTCATGGAATGTGAGATTTTACCCAGAAATTAGAAAATCATTTGGTCATACTCCCAAAATGCATACCTTCTGGGCCTCCATTAATTGTGACTTCACTACTTAGATAGGAACAGCTTGTCCCATCATAGGACAACTCAGATGCTAAGCATGTTGGCTTTAATTTCAAATTGCAAAATGATTTCCTGAGATTTATGTGCAATGCTTCGTGCTCAGGTCCTCAGAGTCAACCCATCATGGTTGACTATGTCTATGTCTTCTTTCACACCATCTACAATATAAGTGTATTGTTTTATTTTGGTGAATATTTTTATATATATTTTTTCTTCCAGAAAAGACAATAAATTCCACTATTTTCAGTTCTCTTGTCAGAAAAAATTGTTTCATACTTGGAAATAAGACAAAAGGATGGAAGATGCTTCCTTTCCTTATCACGTGGAGGCAAAGCCTCATATGTATTGTTCAGGGAAATGTATTTAGTTTATCTCTCTGTTTACTATTGATTAAAGGTCTAAGACTTAGTGACATCACCTTTTTTTTTTTAGGAATCCCTTTTTAATTTCAGCTATATTGAGGTATAATTGACATATAAAATTGTAAGATATTTATGTGTATACCGTGGTGATTTGATTATGTATGTATTGTGACAGGATTTCCCCCATCTAGTTAACTAACACATCCATCACCACTCACACACACACACACACACACACACGAGAACATTTAATTTCTACACTCTTAGCAAATTTCAATTATACGATACAGTGTTATCAACTATAGTCACCACATTTTACATTAGATCCTCAGATCTTATTCATCTTATAGCTGAAAGTTTGTACGTTTTTACCAACCTTTCTCTATTTTCTCCACTCCCCAGTTAATATCACTTGTTAACTGTTGATTTTATTCTGATAGAGATGCAAATAATTTCTGTCCAGTTGAACAAACAATACCAATTCTTAATGGCATGTAGGACATTATCCAGTTTGCAATTTAACACAGCAATTTAATTCTTCAATAAACATATCTTGCTTCTGAGGTTCCTTCATTAAATGGTGTGTTAAAAACTTTAGCACATGTTTATTTTATATTTGCCTGAGTGAGGATCTTGCCATTTTGAAAATTTTGATATTCTATGTACCTGTATCCACATCCAGTCTGTATCTATATCCTATCTGGTAAGTGTCTTCTATCTGGTTGCATCAGTCTTCTATAGTTTGGCTATGTAGGATGTTTCGAACCACTTGATGGGAAGCGTCAGTTTCAAATGGGATTCCAAGTAGAAAATGTATCATTGTTCACAGAATACAGTTTGATGAACACTAGCAAACTCTCTGGTATCTGTAACAGCTTAGTTCACTACTCTTTATTGGTACACTACTCGTTATTCAATGGCCAATAACATATGAGCTATGTAGGGTGATAAATATTCTTAAATTATGACTTGGAGGTAGTTTATATTCTGCTATCATCAATAAAAAATATTAATGATATATTCATAGAACATTAATTCTCTATCTGGAAGACAATATAGATATGTAAATTAATGAAGTAAAAAATAATTTAAAATCTTATGCTTTATCAATTCTCTCAGATCCAAATTAACTTTTCAGAGACCTCCAACATTAATGTAAATCTCTTTCTATTTTGCCTTAACATAAATCCACACCTTGTTCATTTGCTAATTGTAGATTTGGAACATGATGACATTTACATAGAAATGATCATTAACAATAGAAATTTATACAGTTAGCAATATTTACCTAATTTATATAAACTTAATTCCCTAAAGAATTTTTGAAAAACAGATGCTGAGACTTAAAGTGAGAGTCAAAATTAAGTGAACCCTACTTATAAAAAACAAGATGGAATTTGGTCATTCACATGCATCAGATACATGTCACTTAATTCAAGAGAAAGTCATCCTACCAAATGTGCAACAAATCAAAGTAATATACCAAAGGATTAAAATGTTAATTTGTGTATGTGTGTGTTTTACCTGCAGCTCTACACAACTGAATTCCAAATAAACACTATAGTCACAGCATTTGCTATGAACTGGGAACACATCTTGAATCTTCCTAAACTGTAGATCATCATCATGACTGACACTACACTATGTTACTTTCCATCCAAACTTCTACATTGACTTATAGGCCAAATCACCTTTCCTCGTTTTTAATCTATATTTCTGTATTGATTAGTGCGATGTTTTGTTCCTCTTTATTCTATATTGATATTATCACTGCTTTATAAATTCCACTGCTGTATCCATATCCTCTAATTAAATATTTAGTCTAATACCCCAAAAAGACAAGATTTAATTAGTTGATTATTTGAAATTATTTAATAAATTGTGCCACTGGACATAATTTTCATAAAATATCTATCTATCCATCTATCTATACTGAGTGTGGAAATAAATTGGCCTTCCCAGTGATTTATGCAGAATTGTCCCCCTTTAAAAGCAAATGAAATTATTGCTGATAAGTATCCATCTAAAGGTTATATGGAAGTTTTTATCAAGGACTATTTTGGAAGTTGACACTGTATTTTATTCTGATTCCTCTCCATCACCATAAATTTATGTTACTTCAGGACCTAAAGGAAGTCTTATTGCCAAATTTGTTTTTTCTGGCAACACTTGAAAAAAATATTTTTTTTTCCTTTTCTCACAGATACAATTTCTAAATTAGGCATTTGTCCAAAATGATCAGATCAAGAACTTTATCAAAATAAAGAACATCACTGTTGGCCAAGGAGCACCTATCGGTACAATGCAGATAAAGTGAAGAGAGAGACCATGAGGATCCTACACTCATGGAGCATGCAGTCAAAAGAAGTAAAAAACATTAAACAACTTACTGTAAGTGTGATGAATATTATGAAGGAGAGGTCACAGATAATTATGGGTATTTGTAGCAAAAAGAATTAGCCTACTCTTGGGGTCTTGTGACATGGAAATTGAAAGATATATCATTAAATACAAATTTATAAATTATTTTTAAAAAGAAGAAACTTAAGTTTGGACGTATGGGATTTTTAAGGAACAAAGTAAATGAAAAAGAGAAAGACTAGCAATTATAATCATATAATATAATTTAGGCATGCTCCTCATTTCTCATATATCATTTGCAAAAGCCTAGGTTCATATCTGCAATCTTTCAGGCACTGTATAAAGCCATAATAACAGATATTTGGTTAAAATAATAACATTTATTCATTTATTTTTATTTTCTTGAAACTCTTAAGTACTTTGCATAAGTTATATTTAAATCTCTCATAATACTATAAGTACACAGTTATCCCCAATATGCAGATGAACAAATTAGATCTTTATGAGATTGTGACAGTCACAAATTTTAAAGCTATTGTATCCACCAAGATTTATCTTTAATTTTTTATTTTGCAAAATTCTAAACTTATATAAAAATAGACAGAATATTATAACAAACCCCTGTTTCTGAGATTAAAATATTATTAATTTATAGCCCTTACTCAAGTCTGACCTTCCCCAGGATTATTTCCACGAAAATCACAGACATCTTGCTACTTCACTTAAAGATATTTCAGCATATATCTCTAAAAGACAAGGATTGTTTTTAAAAAAAAATTAGCCATAAAACTAATTTTCCAACTTGAAGCTATTAACAACTTTAAAAAAATACCTATGTATCCATTCAGTGTTCAAATTTTCTGAATTATTACATGAATGGGTTTTTATAGTTTAATTTGTTGAATCAGATTTAAAATATTCCACATATTATAATTGCTGATACATCACTAATCATAGTGCCCTCTCTCTCTCTTTCTCTTCCTTCTCATTTATATTGGAGGGAATATATTGCTTGATTTATACTTTTTCCTGGTATAGATATTGCTAACGGTACCCTATGATATCACTTCACATACTCTACTGATTCTTATATTTCTGTAAACTGACCAATAGAGCAAAGAAGTTTCCATCAGATTTAGGTTTGAGTTTTTTGGCAAGACTTCATGGTCTTGTGTATTTCTATGAAAAGGCACACAATATCTGATTGATTCTTTTTACGTTATTTTTGGAACACTGGTTGGTGATTATTGATTAGAACAATTATTTCATTGGGGTTACAAAGTAGTGATATGATACGTTAATTCTATCATTCCTTCTTCATTTATTAGCTAGACTAGCCTAGAAAAAGAAAATCAAACACATTAATATTTGGTTACACTGAGAGAAAATTCATAAAACTTCATAAAAGAAAGTTAGATAAATGCTTGTCTTCTTTTTTCAAGTTTTACAACTTGAAGTTTCCTAAAATATGAGACACTACACAATCCTTGAAATCATAACACTTAAGTCACAACTCTGCACTTGTTGGTTGGTGAAAACCTTTCTTTTCAGGATCTAAAAATATAGTGATTCTGAACTTAGTGAAATATGTCCACAATTGAGTCTTCTTGCAAACTAGGAGATGGCCACATTTTTTTTTTCTTTTTACACAACCGAGAAATGTAGTGCTATATTGACTGAGTTTGTTTAGACAAAATAATTCAGATTATGAAAGTGTTGGCAAAGGAACACGTACTATATGTATTGTGAAAACATCATATTAATGTATCTATATGTATAAATCGTTTAGCTGAAGAGGAAGTAAATAGTTCTTATTGATACCTAGTGATATATAATTCTAATCCGTGTGAGATATAGAGCTATGCTTTCGTATGATTTGTATTCACAAGTCTTTTGAAAATTATATCATACTCTTTCACGTTTGTTCAAGACTATTGTCATTATTATTTAATATTCTTGTGTAAAATTTTCCAAACACTAACATTACACATGAATACAACATTAAATGAATGTTCTTTCATTAAATAACCTTGAATTTATATGGGCATTCTTCCTCTTCTGAACTGTGTCATTTTTGTGTACTTCAGTGCTATGACGTAAGTCAAATCATAGTTTCCAAGCAACCAAAGATCCTCCTAAGCACTGTTTCACTTGAACGTTTAACAGGTTATATTATAAAACTAATATCAACCCATTTCATTTTTATATTGAGATATTGAAATATTCCTACATCTTTCCAAAAAGGTATATTTTTAAATGCTCTTTAGTCTCATTTTATGTGTGTGTGTGTGTGAGGAAGATTGGCCCTGAGCTAACATCCATGCCGATCCTTCTCTTTCTGCTGAGGAAGACTAGCCCTGGGCTAACATCCGTGCCCATCTTCCTCCACTTTATATGGGATGCCGGCACAGCATGGCTTGACAAGCGGTGCGTCGGTGCGCGCCTGGGATCCGAACCGGGGAACCCCGGGCCACAGTAGCAGAGCGCGCACTTAACCGCTTGCGCCACCAGGCTGGCCCCTCTTTAGTCTCATTGATGGTATTTTCTTGTCTCAGCAATTGAAACTGGCCATGTAGTTTTGATTATCTAAATTTAATCCTCAACTGTCTCAACTTTATGCATATCATTCGGAACATCTAAGATTTTTGTAATTTATTATGGCTTAATCTTTCGCAATATTTCATTATCTTCTCCAACATCAAATGATCTTAATTCCCTCACCATATGTGTTGTATAGATTTATATACCATTTTCCTATAGGAATCTAGAAATACTTTATTTTTAAAAAGACCTAGTTTGAACTGAAATATGAAAAAGCTATGTAGAGCCACATATTGGGTAGCCTAAAAATGAAATAATAGCAACTATTATCCACATAGCTCATGGTGCCTACCAATTTTACCCTAACTGTAGTCACTAAAAAATACTCATTAAAAAATAATCATTATCACTTGGGTCAAAACTGTTTCTCAGAGTGAAGTCCCATCTTTCAAATATTGAGTCCTGCCTTCTTTTTTTCTCCCAGTGGTATGAACTATCTTTCCCAAATAAAACATGATCTGAGCACTTGATATTTTTCTGACAGAATACAAAGTTTGAATATTTTAAAAGATAAGGATCTCTTATACTGACTTCTCATTTAGAGTCGTTAAAGAGGTGACTTATATACTATGTATGTAATGGCAGAATGATTTCTTGAATGTACTGCTCAGTACTAAATTATAGAAAAGTTGGTAAAATTTTATTTAAAGTGTGCCTTTGAAATTCACCATTTCTATAGCAGGAAGGTTGGAAAAAGGATATGAACTGAAACCATTATCTTGATATCTGTCAGGGAGTTGGCTATTGACATGAAAAAAGGAGACTACTCTGTCTCTCCAAATAATAGAAAGCTCTTTACATTTTAAAATGAAAGCCATTTACTAGAAAGCCTTTGAAAAGCATGTTTCTATGAGTTTTAAATACAAATCAGAAAGGCAAGTAATCATTCTAACTGGTGATAGAAGCAGGGAGACATTCCTGCAATTGCAGTTGCTATTATAGGGATCTTGCCAGTGGGCCGCCATTAAAATTGAGTTGGCTTTGATTGTAAATGACAATTTTCCAGAATTAGCTTTGCAATTATTTTAATTGCACTAGATTTCAAAAAATTTATAAAATATCGCCCTTTATCCAATACTTATTCATTTTAGATTTTGTTACTGTAAGATAAATTTTTAAAGTTCAAGGCATATGACAATGGAAAATAGTCCTAATGATACACTTAATTTTAACGTTAAACAGTTTATTTTTCAGTTTAAAAGCTCAAAGTTTATGGGGGAATGTGTAAGGCCTAAGGATATTTTGAAACAACTTTAATTGAAAAGGTATAGCAACTGTGTTTTAAAAAACACATGGCATGATTTAATTAATAAACTTGTCTTTTTTTTTTGTGAGGAAGATCAGCCCTGTGCCAACATCTGCAAATCCTCCTCTTTTTTTGCTGAGGAAGACTAGCCCTGGGCTAACATCCATGCCCTCCTTCCTCCACTTTATATGGGACACCGCCAGCGTGGCCTGCCAAGCGGTACTCTGTGCGCACTCGGATCCGAACCGGCAAACCCCAGGCCACCGGCAGCGGAGCGTGCGCACTTAACCGCTTGCGCCACCATGCTGGCCCCAATAAACTTTTCTTTTCAGTGTCTGAAAAAAAGGAGAAAGTTCAATCAGAGGAAAAACTCTGCTAGATCTAATCTACATTGTTGTAATGTGATCAATAAATGGTTTATACTGACCTAACCAAAACTTAAAAGCTTAAATAAGAAAAGCTCTCAATGTCTGTATTTAAAGGTGTTTACTATGATCTGGGATCTATGTCATGATGGGTTTAATCTGTGTATACTTTATGCTGATACCCAAAAGAAACTGCTTCTATTAAGCAATAATTTTTACTAGGTGTTAAATTGTTTTTATCTTTGTACATGATTATAATAGCATTTAAAGAAACATTTTTTGAGTTAAATGATGTGCTTGTCATCTGTTGCATATAATCATAATCAAACATGAGCTATATTGGTAAATTTAATGGGAAAATATCTAGTTTATCTTGAATAAGTTTCAATTTAATATATTTTATAAACCTGAAAATGTGAAAAATTTCCAAAAACTCTTGAGATTCTAAAATTGAGCACATAAGTATAAACATATAACACACAATATCATGATTTAGTACCTGTTTGACTGTATTATGAATTAGCAGCTTCAAGATGAACAATGTAAGTTATGAGCCTCTATCGAAAAGCTATGGAAAATAAATTAATTTGGGGGGGAAAACAAGCTGAAAGCTGTCATAAATTTGTTTTTGTAGTTTTGTGTTGTCAAACCATATGCTAATAGCTGAAAAATTAGAAACCTGCAGTAATCAAACCATTTATCTTTTGACAGACCAGAAAAGAGTGATAACAAGGAAACATGAATGCCAGATAGAGTCACTATTCTGAAAATATCAGATATCCATTTTAAAGAAAGTCAGAATATAAAAATAAGAATTGATAAAATTATTACTTAAGAAATATAAAGGGAGTTTCACCACTTAGTGCTCTAAAAAATGAGAAGCTGGATTATTGGAAGTTTCTTTACATTAACTAGATGTGGAATAAATGATATATTGGTGAAGGGAAGAAAAGATTAAGATAGTTAAGTGGCTCAAGGATTGAATCTAGCAGAATCTAAATCTGCCATAATTTAAGGCAGAGCCATTACGTTACTATGTTGTATTATTCCGGTGGAGCCTGATTTTCACAGATGTAGGAACCAAATTGTCAGAGGTATCCAGGTTCATTCATTACATACACACACACACAGACTTCTAAGGTTATGAAATGTAATACATTTTCAGAAATTATTTTTATCTGGATAATTGCTGTTATGTACTCTATCAGTTATCTGTATCTGCATTAAAAATAAATAAAAACACTCGGAACTTAAAACATCACACAATTCTGTGGGTTGACTGTTCTGTTCTTCTCTTGGTCTTATCTAGGCCCACTCCTGTAGCTGCACTCAACTAGTAACCTGACTAGCACTAAGGGTTTCAGAGGGCCACACTAGCATGTCTTGAACTTTTATGGAATGGGTATGCTTCCATTTACATGTGGTCTTTCTTTGGGACCATTTCCATGATGGCAGTAGTATTCCAGGAGACCAAGAGTAGAAGCTGGAAGTCCTTCTGATGCCACCACATTCTGTTATTCAAAGCAAATCACAAGGATGGAGAAATTGACTCTATCTCATGAGGGACAAGCTACAAAATATAGTGCCCATGTTTCTCAATCCACCACATAAATAACTATAAAATTGTGAAAATTTTCCAGAAACAATAATTACATCTCAAAAAGAGAGGTACAAATAGGCACATCAGAGTGGTAATAAGCATTTATTTTGAAGACAGAGATGGGTTTAAATTCTCTCAATTGTCTGCACTAGCTCTGTGAAGTTGGGCAATTTAATAATTCTCAGATAATTTATGCTTCAAATGGGCATAATAATACCACTTTCACAACATTGATGAAATGATTAAATGGAATGCTCTACATAAAGCACTTAGAGTATTTAACACATAGTATGAACTCCAAAATAATAGCAATTATTATTATATAATCAATTTGGAATTGAGTTGGATTTTGTAGGATACAAGCAGAAAGTAGTTATTTTTATAATCAAATCCCTTATCAAATCTCCTTTTACTCCTATTTCCCATCTCCATATTACCTTGAGAGATCACATAGAACGTTCTGGTTTCTCTTGGATACTGACAGTCTTATTTTAGGTATTGAAATATATTTGTCTAACACAAAACCTCAGTCTCTCAGCTAGTTCAATATTTTTCTCTGTTTTCTACATTGAGTCTGTCTTAAGCAATTCAACCTCATTTTGGAGGTTGTGGTTGGAATTTTTTTTTTACATCTTCTTCCTAATGAACTTATTTTCCTCCTCCATTCACTACCTGTCTGGTTCCTCCAGAGTTGGTTTGAAACAAGTAAGTTCCAGCAAAGACCCTCTTTGATATCATAAAAAGAATCATCTAAAACTAATGCCCTCTCTTGTGTAGCAAGTGTCTACATGCTGCTGTTCTTTTTGTCTCATATACAGAGTAACCATTCACTTATCATCTCAACTGGACAATTTTAGATTTAAAAGGGGCTCTCAAGTCCTTAAGAGGTATTAATTGATTGACAGCAAGCATAAACTGGGGTTGTCCCATGAAAACCGAGTGAATTCTTTATCCTACTCGTAGAACAATTTCGTGGATTCCTTGGAGATCCCCTTACTGGGCACCATCAACTAGAGTTCATTGGTGCAATTGCAATCTCTAGTTGACCAGTCTATGACTTCTGTACCCTTTCTCCTGAGGTCACTTCTGTTGGAAGCCCACAAGTGTGTAATCTTAAGAAGACTTTTTCTATGGGATATATATGAACCATAATGTAGAATAGACGTGTGTTTATCCTGTTGCCAGTGGAAATGCTCATGTTTCACTTCCTCAGAATGATCCCAGGCCATTTTTGCTCTTCAACCACTCCTCAAATCATGTCCCTTTGTTTTACATTTCATAGAAAAACATATATTGCTTTTCTGTTTATTAACTGTTGTGTAGTTATTGGAGTAATGCTTACTTCCTAAAGGGAGCCATGATATCACGTACAAATTATCTTTTTCTAACTACCCTAGCACAGTGTTTAAGCAAGCAGGAGTTACTCAATAAATATTATTTATTTATTTAATTATTTTTTCTGTGTGTGAGGAAGATCAGCCCTGAGCTAACATCAGATGCCAATTCTCCTCTTTTTTCTGAGGAAGACTGGCCCTGAGCTAACATCGTTCCCATCTTCCTCTACTTTATATGGGACGCTGCCACAGCATGGCTGGACAAGCAGTGCATCTGTGCGTGCCCGGGATCTGAACCAGCGAACCCCGGGCCGCCGCAGCGGAGCGCGCGCACCTAACTGCTTGTGCCACCGGGCCGACCCCTCAATAAATATTTTTTAAATAAATAAATCAACAAAATCAAGAGTGAGCCCATAAAGATTACGAAAAGGAAAAAAAATTCATTGGATCTGTCAACACAGAGGTATTTAGAAATTCGTAATAAGAGCTATTCTGGACCAAACTCTAGATTTAACTGCAATATTTTCTTTAGGGATTATGTAATGCTAAAAGTACTTTTAGATCTATATGAAAATAATTAAATGAATCTGATTTAAAAATTGGGAATTCCTAATAGGAGACTATTTTAAATTCTATGTTAAGTCACAGAAATTTCATTTGCTTCCTAAAATTGTTTCTTATGAGGGAAAATTGTTCTGATATTCTAAGAACACTTTGAAGATAGTTGGCAACCTGCATACTGAATTAAATTAGAGCAATAATAGCCCACAGTGCTACCATTGTATTAAACTTCAAGGAAGTACATTTCGTGGATTTAACCACTCTAGTAAGCATACTGGTGTGTACTAGAAAGAGCCTTAAAATTCATTCTTGTGTAAGGGGGTTGAAATATCCCAAGGGGTATTATAATTAAAGCACAGTCATTTCTCTATAAAAGAAGACTTGAAAAAAATCATCAGATGTATTATCATATACTTCCACAGACTTTGATTTCAAAGGTGGAAATAAAATAATTTTCTTATCCAAAAGGAAATGTAAAAATTGAATGAAAGTACACTTCAATAGTCAAGTCTGCAGGTAAGGAAAAAGTACAGCAGAAAAGCAGAATTATACAATGTAAGAAGAATTGTATAATTTAAGAAGAAAAAGTACACAAATTCAATGTTGACAAATTTAGGAATAGTGATAAACATAACAAGAAGAAAATTTAATCTTAGTGATTGTGAATATTTGTAATTATTAATTAGTTGACATTGAAAAAGAAATACAGAAGAGAAAAAAACAGTAATTAATTAAAAATATACATAGTCAAAACAGAATAAAGAAAAAAAGTGGGGGCAAACAGATAATTTAAATATATATTGGCAAATGAGGAATATTTTCTTATACAATGAGATTAACGGTCATTTTAATTAAATTATTTAACATTAAATTGAGAAGTTATTTGAGGAAAAAAGGCACGATATTTTAAAAAGAATATATTACAGAAATATAATCATAAAATAGTAATAATAGAATAATTTTAAAAGCTCTGGTATGTGTTTCTCATGAAAGTAATGGTTATTGATAACAACATAATTAGATATAAACCTATAGTTTTTATCTATGCAAAGTGACAGACAAGGAAATGTCCTCAGATTAGATATAGAAAATTATTGTAACAGTTGGTACTCTGAAAGGGTAAGTAAAAAAAAAGATAGACGTACTTTTACAATTATTTCCTCTTTGATATTGATGAGGCTGTACAAACTTTTAAGTGAGAAATCTACAGGGTGTATAATTTAGAAACAAAGAAAATGACCTACAGATAAAAATACATCTGCTATATATGTGTGTGTGTGTATATATATATATATATATATGAGAGTACATTAATCATATGATGTAATCAAAGTAGGCTGGAATATAAATTCCATAAATGTAGGAAAGTGTCAAACAGCTCAAATAATATTGTATAGACATTAATTTATAGAATATTAAGCTAAAAGCTGTAGGAATGAGGAATGTGAAAGGAGTGTTAAATGTGAACTCTAAGAGTGCTAACTTGCTATGATGTTTTACGTGTGGGAAAGAGCACTATTTGAAAGTATTCAACAAGCTATATAGGACGGAGCTTAAGAAACTGAAATATATTGTGCAACCCAGCTTATAATGTTTTAAGCAATAGAAAGTACATTCGTATTTGAGCAATCGAAGGCAGACTGAGAGTTAACTTGCTAACTAAATAGGAGCTAGGTAAAAAGAAAGGCACCATATCTGTTGAATGGTATTTGAATAATCAGAAGTGCTGAATCATTTATATGGGCCAATAGAACATATATAGAAATTTATATGTCCACTGAATGGTAACAATTGTGGATTTACTGTAAATGGGAAGACATATAGAAAAGAATTAAAAAGAGGGAGGAGGAAGAGCTGTCAACAGTATTTCAACAGTCAGTCTAGGACATAGATGGCACAATAGCAATGGTGAAAGTGACAACAACAATCCATTATTAGTGTCAACATGGACAACAGGACAGAATGAAGGCTCAGCGGTAAAGAATGCCATGATTGGAGACCAACTACCATAGTCGGTTATGAGCACAGGCGTAAGGATGTGACAACAAGGAAAGTCATACTTATTTTCCATCTGTAGCCTGTCATTGGTATATATCATAGGAAATAGGATACAGTTTGACTAAATGAATTTGTTGAGCATAGATCAAAGCTGAAATTAAATCTACTTTAGCTTCCAGTTTCACATCAAAGTAACATGCCTTGCACTGATGTAAATAGTGCCAAGTTTTCAAGTAACTCTGCTCTTAAACCTTTTAAGTCTTTCTGTACATTTTTCTATAAAACATAGATGTTTTGGTCAATTGTTGTAGGAAATTTCAGTGATAACAGGAGTATTTGATATTCATGAGAGCAAACTCCTTATATATTTTGATAACACATACCAAAAATAAAAATTTTATTTGTAACTAAATCAACAATTCAGTAAGAAATTACTCCTGCTATATATTTTAGAATCTATTTTCAAATGCATTCTATATAAGTAAAAGACACATTGAAATTTTGTCACATTTATTTATACATAAACATGTGCATACTATTTTCATGTTTTTCTCATGTATTAAATATACTAAAAATCTGAGTACAAAAAATTTTGAAAACTTAGTGGAACTTTGTATTTCAGCTGGCTGACAGAATATATGTGTTTACTTCTCAATCCCAAAATACCATTGGAAAGATAAAGGAAATATAACAATAAATGTAAAATCCAGAATGAGTGCCACAAGATGACTCCCGTATTGCGAACTTTCTGAAATATACTAAGAAAATTGAAATAAATCGTCATAGACACTCATTAGAACTAGGAAATTTGAAATCCATAGGGTTAAAAGAGGCAATTTCTGGAAAAGTAAATTTCCCTAGTAGAGCTTCATAACATCTATCATATAAGAAAGATTCTGCTAGTAGAAAAGTGGATGCCCAGCAGTAATTTGAGTTAATTACACAAAAAAAATTACATAACAATTACTGATATTTCAGCTGTCAAAGCTAGGATTTGCTTACAAGGGTAAACTCGTAAGTACAGCTCTAAGTCATTTAGAAATGCAAATCACAAGTGAATTGAACATGTGGTTTGAAGAAAAGATAAAAACCACTTCAGCTATACATTTCTTAACACCGACTTTCACACACATCAACATACATAAACACAGATACACACTTCTGTACATGCATACACTCATCTACACATAAACATGCATATACATCTCCATGTGCACCCATACTCATATGTGAGCATATGTGTGTTTAAACATGCACACCCATACATCCAAACTTAAATACACACATGCAAATATGCACATATGTTCATGTATTTATAAATGTGCCTGAACACACACACACACTCACACAGTACAGATCCCTGGTAATTAGAACCTGCACATTGAGACAGATGCAATGTTCTTGAATGGAAAAGACTCAATATTTCAATTCTTTTCACAGGGAAATGAATTGAAATTACATACTACTTAGGCATGATACATCATGAAAACCTATACTATGTGCTGAATATGATACTTAGATAAATAAAGGAGCCTTAAAATATATTTTTAGAAATCAATTGATGGAAAAAAATGAGCTAGATATTAACACTAATAAAGCTAGAAAAAAGAATAGTGCCTTTGAAATATAGAGGAGAATTTAATGGTAAGTGTTCAAAAGATTAAATTGAAAAAAATTACAGTAGGATTTATCAATAAAACAAAGTACTGATTCCTTGAAAGAATCATCAACTAGTCAAACCTTTACAAAATTTGATGAATGAGAAATGTGAAAGATAAATAAATGAACGAAAAATTAGGATATATATATAAAGAAGTCAAGGGATTAAGGAAACTTCTAGAGAAGTTTACATTTAACATCATTGTAATCAATTTAATAAATTATGGAAGTTTTTGAATATTACTATACACATTTGTTGAATTTTCTTTTATATATTTTGTTTTGTCTTACTTAAGACCTTAATTTCCTAATTTCTAAAAATATTCCATTGCTTTCTACCACTGCATTCATTATTATTGTTATTTATTGTTAGATCTTTTTTCTGTAATGTAAAAATGACATTTTTAGGTTTATAAAACATAAATTGAAATGAAACTTGCTTCAATTGAAATAAACCAGCCTAAACCACACTTATTAAGTAGTTCCTCATTCTCCCTCTGATTGCTTCCTGCCTTTAAGACATATTAATCTCCATACATACCCTAGTCTGTATTTCAAATTTCTAGTTATTCACCTATTTAAAATTTCTATCTATAGACTAATTCTATATTGCTTCAAATGCTGTACTTTTATACTATGTTTGAATATATGATTAGATAAGGCTGTGTGATGAACATGTTTCTTTGCTTTGCTTTTAAATTTATTCTTCATATGAAATTTAAAATCGTTTCAATATTTTTTCACCTCTGTGGTAATTTTTATTTGATTTCAGTTTATTTACAGCTTAATATATCAGTAGCTATTGATTTTATATGGGTTTACTCATTCAGGAATATGTTATGTCTCTCCATGTCTTCCATTTTTCTATACAGACTGTCAAATCCATTTTTATTTAAAATTTCTTATAAAATAGCTATTTAAATATTATGAAAAACTTCCAGCATTTCTCTAGATAATAATGTGATTTTCTCCCCTAATTTTCTCCATTATTGTAGTGGATTACACTTACCGTTATTCATCTCGAATTACCCAGCATTCCTTGGATAAATTCTATTTGTGTAAAATGTATTGTTTAATTGATTCAGTGCTGGATTTAACTTACTAAAGAATATTTGGAAAAAATGCACATTTATATACATGGTTAATTTTCATATAACATATTTCTTACAATTGATGAAAATCTAGTAAACATACATCACCATATGAAAAAACTGCCCTGATTTCCCTTTTGTTTTATAATGAGAAGCTGGATCATGAGTTTTATTTTGGTATTTATACTATTGATCAAATTTCCTTAAATATACTGAAAACGTAGGGAAATTATTTTTTAAATAAACATAAAATATGAAATTCCATCAAATTAGAGAGCTATATCATACTTGAAGACAGAGAACTTGCTTTATGCTTTTTAAGTTTCCTATTCCCAGCACATAACACGGTACATGACTCAAAAATTTTTGTGGAATAAATAAATACTCATTTAATTAATTAACTGATTAGTTTTTAAAGTACATACAATAATCATCTCTATTCTTTATCCAGTATTTCAGAAAAGTAAAATTAAATTACTATATATTTTACTGAATAAGAAGCAATTGCAAAGAAAACTTATTTTCACTAAGTTCTGGCATAAAAAAAACTGGAACTTCTAAACGTAAAAGTGAGAAACAAATTGCCTGCCAAGGAAACAACAGGCAATGAAAAATCTTTCTGGGCCTGCCTGCAGTTCTGAGCCTCATTTCCCGACAGCTGTTACTAGAAGATGTTTTAATGAGTCCCTTTTGTAGAAGTATAAGGTGAAAAGCCAACCAAGAGCATGATGAAAATGAATCACAGGCATATTAGTAGTAGGATATAATGGAAGAAATTAAGTATTACAAGTTAGTGATAACATTTCCACAATTGCATGGATAGTAACTATCAGATCAGATTTTTTTGGTTAATATTGAGCAATAAAATGTTTTTAATACTTGTAACATTAGATTTAAGCTATTCATAAGGCTTGTGGCTGTGTTAAATAAATCCAGAATCATAGTAAGGACTCACAGTTTTTCAGTTTCTAATGGGAAAATTGTTTTAAAGAGATATAATTTATGTATATCCCAACTTTTTCAGGAGATAAAGATTTAATTCCAAAATTTAATTCCAAATTTTAAAAAGTGTTCTATTTCTAAGAATTGTTAATAATAGAAGCATTATGCCTTACTCAATTTCAGGAAAATACATGCAAATCATTTGTGTTACCATCATCTGTGCCTGGTTGGCTCAGTTGGTTGGAATATAGTGCTAATGACAATAAGATCATAGATCTAGGCCCTATGTTGTCAGCCAGCTTTTCCATTTTCTTGATCATATAGCACGATCTCAAAACATGGACCTATTTTTCAAAGATCCACTAGTGTTCACAAGAAAGACCATGAAATGAATCTGAACAAATCCATTTCTACTAGGGAAAAAAAAAAGAGATCAAAATTTATTAATAGTGGATGAAGCGTCCTTTTTATGAGAGTGTTGGACAGTAAACATCATTATGCAATGATGCTTTTTATACTTTTTTAAAATTTATTTTTAATTTATTTTATTTTATTTTTTTTGGTGAGGAAGATTGTCCTTGAGCTAACATCTGTGCCAATCTTCCTCTATTTTGTATAGGGTTGCCACCACAGCGTGGCTTGATAAACAGTGTGTAGGTCCATGCCCAGGATCCGAACCCACAAACCCAGGTCGCTGAAGTGGAGTATGCCATGGGGCTGGCCCCCACCGGCTCTTATTTTTAATAGACGATGACAGTTATTTTTTTAATCCTACAATATTCTATTTTAAAACATATATGACTTCAATGATTAGTTAACATAACAAAGTTCATATTTCCTAAAAACAAAATGATAGGCTTACTTTAGCAACAAAAATGTTGCGAAATTTTCAAGTTTTACCTTTAGTACACAGTTTACTGCAAGCTGACTTACTAACTTCTACCAAGGGAGCTAATGTTTGAGGATTATTAACAGTAGCAATTCTTACCTGCAGGGCATGCTACAAATGAGATGGTGATCTCATTAGCTCAGATAGGTCAGTTCTAAGGCAAAAAGTTACTAGGAAAATTCAGGGAGATTGAGGAATAATACTGAAGATATTCTAAGTGACCCTTGAATTTCTGAGGCAATTTTTTAAAAATCCCAATCATAAGCCATTTTTCCAAAGAAGCAAAAGAGCTAATTTATCTATCCACGATCCATTGTTCTATATAGAACAGAAATCCAAACCACATACTCTGTGCCCTTAACATCAATTTGCAATAACTGAAAATGCTTTTAGTCACAATTTAAATTGCCTTTTATAAATTAAGTAGGATTAGCAAAATGATAGCATTCCAATCAATCTCTACATATTAATCTGAAATTTCTATTGAAAACAAATACCAATGTAATTTAATAAGGAGATATTGAAAACATATTGTATATAGAATCTTTGCACACCAATATACTCCTCTACTGTACACGGAAGAGCTAGAGTTTGTAGTAGTAAGATAACTATATCTTAAAATTTACATACCACAGTTATATTTAATCTTTGTCCTGACACCAAAGCCATGGAATAGAAATTAGTATTGTAATTCTCATTTTATATAAAAACAAGTCCATGGTCAAAATGATTTTGATTTGTCAGTGGCTGTGAGCCTGGCAATTGCGGAGCCTTAACCTAATTCTTTTGACACCACTTTGAGTCTCTCTACTGTATTAGTAGTTTTCAACCTTGGCGACAATTGGAATCATTTGATGAGCTTTAAAAAAAATACTTTTGTCTGCCCCACTCGCAGATTAGTTGAAATAGAATCTGAGTGTAGAGGTGGGGTATTGATAATAAAGACAAACAGCAATTAGATACTTTTCTAATGCTAGTCTAACAGTCAGTTTTGAAAAGCAATGTACTTGCAAATAGATTTTTAATAAATCTGGCTGAATGAATGCCAGTGGGAGTGGGACTACTATGTGGAACAAACCTCTTACCCACACTGACATTCAAGCATAGCACATAGCTAAGGACTCTGTCACAAGTGGGAGAGGAGAACCAAGAAGTGTGTTTGCCCCGAAGGGAGCAACGATATGTGTGTCCCTAGGAGACAGAAATTTATCTAGGGTAGTGGTTGTACTTGGTAAAGAAAACAATTGTTCTTTCAAAGACTGAAACATTCTCCTTGAATGATTAAATTTTGTCATCATTACTTGGGAGTTCTGACTTTTCCACACCTGCTCTTTCTACTCTACTTTGTATTTCCATTACTCTCTCTGTTTTTCTTTGCAATTTTTCAAATGAATTCCTTGCTTTTAATTTTATAGCATCAGCTTGTCCGTGTTTCAAATGCTCTGTAAAGATTCTTGAAATCTTAGGGGAAAACATGCAATAGCAGTCTAATCAATCAACCACAGAACACAGAGCTGTGTTGGGACACTATGCTTGGAGTGTTAATAAGAGCCTTGAGTACTCATTTGCCCAGATTGTGGTTTTTCAAGAAAAATATAAGACAGGTAATCCATTCTGCCAAGGCCACAACAAGTGCCCTACTATCCCATTGCTAGCTAATAAAACTTTTCCTTTCTTTATCCAGAATGCATTGTTTATACCCACCTGCATGTCTTTACAATCACCTTGGGCTAGAATAGCGTAAGTGCTTTTGTTTTGAGGCATATTAAAAATGCAAATCTTAATGTTTATCTCCTCTTATTCTTTAAATGGGTGGTTTCATTCTTTCGTGAATGTGCTTGCTTCAATTAACTTTAAGCAACTAAGAAAATCTTTACTGATTATTTTGGGGAAAGTAGAATAGTTCTACTAGGTCTGTAGTTGATTCAAAGTAAGTTTGGTATGCGTAAGTTAACAGTATTTGATGTGCAAGCTTTTAAGTGTTTACTGAAGTCCTAATGTTGTTACAAAGAAAGTCATCTGGCTTAGGATGGCTAGTAAATACTATCACTAACACCAAAAACAACAACTGTTTTTCTGTGGCATTGTTTAGAAATTGTTGCTTATTGAGGAAAAAAATATCTGTTATCTTAAACTTTTTCCGTATAAACTCATGTCTCAAAAAAATAATGTACTTAGGCTGGGGCTGCCCTGGTGGCGTAGTGGTTAAGTTCATGCACTGCACTTCAGCGGCCCAGGTTGCACAGGTTCATATCCTGGGTGTGGACCTACACACGGCTTATCAAGCCATGCTGTGGCAGGCATCCCACATATAAAGCAGAGGAAGATGGGCACGGATGTTAGCCCAGGACCAATCTTCCTCAGCAAAAAGAGGAGGATTGACCACAGGTGTTAGCTCAGGGCTAATCTTCCTCACCAAAAAACAAAAAAATAAGTGTACTTAGGGGCCAGCCTGGTGACACAGTGGTTAAGTTTGTGTACTCTGCCTCAACAGCCTGGGGTTCGCAGGTTCCAATCTCTGGCACGGACCTACACACTGCTCATTAAGCCATGCTGTGGCAGCATCCCATATACAAAAATAGAGGAAGATGGGCACAGATATAAGCTCAGCAACAGTCTTCTTCAAGTAAAAAGAGGAGGATTGGCAACAGATGTTAGCTCAGGGCCAATCTTACTCACCAAAAAAAAAAAAGAAAAAGAAAAACAAGCGTAGCTAAACAAAAGCTGATCTAGTTCTTCTGGATTTTCAATGGCAATTTTATTTCAATATGAAGTTTCCTTTAAAAATCTCTTTCTCCTATTCTTTTATGCTCGAGGGGTTTTGGTTGTTTGTCATTTGTTTCATTTTGTTTTGCTTTGTTGTTGTTATTGTTAGGCTTTTTTGTACTGTTCTCTTGCTCTGAATTAATTTTCATTACATTTATATCCTAGGACATTATTTTGATTAATTTTCTGAATTCTACTTCATACATTCCCTGTTGAAGATTTGACATGTATAGAGACATTGAATTAATAGTATACAGCCCTTAGAGAAGAAAGTTTGGGGAAAATCACTTAGAAGTACAAGAATGGTACACGCTCTATACTTAAGTGAAAATTCAATCCTGAATCCTATGGTACATTATACCAGAGCAAAAGGGCATTTTTTTAAAAAAATAGCCTGTAGAATCAGTCACCTGCTGAATGCCACATCAGCCTTGAGGGACGCAGATCTGGCTATCAAGTTAACTAATCAAGGATTTGGGAATTGTTTTCTCAAGTACCAATCTTTGTCATTACAGGTTATGATATGGCAACCAGAAAAGGATTTGGAAAGAACAATATTTGACTTCTACTTCTGAGAAAACTTACAATATTTTTGTATGAGTGGATTGAATTTAGAGGCACATATTTCACTGTTGTCATAATTTTTGATTCTATGATTCACAGTAACAGCTTTCAAAAGTGAATATAACTACATATACCCTAGAGTACATTTCCAGTATGAAATGTTAAAATTTAATTCTATATTCCTGTTCACATCAATAGGAGACAGATAGTCAGATTCCCCATTTTCTCTCCAGAAAATTTACCCCTAGTGTAAGTCAAATAGCATTTAGTAAATAACTTATGGTAGCTCTCATAACTATCATTGACTATCCAATTCTGCTGTCAGTAGGACTTCTGCCTAGGGAAGGAGTGCACAATAGACCCCAATTAATGCAATAATTCCTTCATGACAAATCTTCTGTAGCCTGAGGTTTAGAAAATAATACTCAATTTTTTGACTTGTTTGCTTCACATGGCAGAGGAAGATACAGGTTTTTAACAAATCTTGATTTTTCAAGCCAGCCCTGATGGCCTAGGGATTAAAGTCCGGCGCTCACTGCTTTGGCAGCCCAGGTACGTTTTCCGGTCGCAGAACCACACCACTCGTCTGTCAGATGCCATTCAGTGGTGGTGGTTCAAATAGGAAAACTAGAACGACTTCGAACTAGGATATACAATCGTGTACTGGGGCTTTGGGGGGTGGGGAGGAAAAAGAGGAAGATTGGCAACAGATGTTAGCTCAAGGAGGATTTTTCCCTGAAAAAAAAATTTTTGATTTTTCAGTCATTTTACTTTTAATAAAGTTTTCTCCTCATATTGTAAATTTAAAAAAATGTAAAACCATATTATCTGTTAAGCAGAATTTGATATTATGTATTCAAAGACCAACGAGGAGAATGCTCACCCCTCACTGCCATCGGCCAGACATTGTGGGGAATGAAGGTCGTACTGATGAAAAGAAAATTTCTGTATTAATCACTGAGTTAGGAAAATATAGCATATGGAAATCTTCCTTGGATATTAGTCATTAAATTTTCAAGCTGCTTTTCAGCAAAGATATACACTAATGATCAAAATTTTTTTATATATGGGTAACATTATCTATGATTCATAGGACTATATGCACATCTTAGAGTTTCCTTATGTTATCCTTGATGGAGTTTACATTAAAACGTGGATAAGCCGAATTATTAGCTGATTCTGAACTTAAATCATATACTCATATTTGAAAACATAATTTCAGTCAAGTTCCAGCTTTATTAAGTAATAAATATTTCAAAATCAGTGTATGTTAATTTAGTGAATCCCATATTTTAATTAACTTCCAACATTTCAAAGGTTATCTTGTTAAGACAGTTTGGCAGTTAGCACTGAATTTTTTCCAAGTTGATCTAATTACATGCAGATATTTCACAGTTCTATATGCCATATCTTTAAAAAATTTAAAAAATTTAGTAGGAAATGCTGTATTTCTGTTTCCTAGAGCTGCCATAACAAGGTAACAAAATTTGGGTCACTTAACGTAAATTTATCATTTCACAGTTCTAGAGGCTAGAAATCTGAAATCAAGGTATTGGTAGAGCCATGTTCTCTCTAACAACTCTAAGGGAGAATCATTCCTTACCTGGCTGGCAATCCTTGGCATTCCTCAGCTTGTAGATGCGTCAAACCGGTGACAGGGTCATCTTCTCCATATGTGTCTTCGTATAGTCTTCCCTCTGTGCATATCTGCCTCTCTGTCCAAATTTCCCCTCTTTTTAAGGGCACTAGTCATATTGAATTAGAGTCCACCCTAATGACCTCATTTTAACTTGATTACCTCTAAAAAGACCCTATTTCCAAATAAGATCACATTCTGAGGTACTGGGGGTTAAGACTTCAACGTATCTTTCTGAGGGGACACAATTCAATCCATTGAATTGTGTGCCCTGCCGAGCTAATATGAATGAGGAAAAAAATAAGAATGTATTAATTCTACTTGATAAATTTTACAATACTTGGAGAATTTTTTTAATCCCAACTTCTATTATCTTTTCTTTTTGGGTAATTGTCATCGAAAAGTATTCTCAAAATTCAATGCATCTGTTAACCTGAATCTCCCTTATGGATCTTTTTTTGAATTTTTCCTAAGAAAAACCTGGTTGTACCTGGCACTAGGTTTTATCTTCAAACAACTAGGATAGATTCATTTTACCCAGAGTGAACTAGGCCTGAATAAGAAAGCTTTGAAATCATCCTGGTCCTAAACATCCTGGCTTACATAGGCATATGCTTTAATACTGGGACTATGAGGCGTGGCATGGAGGAAACAGAGGCCATTTCAGAAAGGATGAAGCTGTCTAAAGCATATTTATCCCTTTCATTTTTACAAATTATTTCAAATTCAGTATTTTGAGTATTAACATGTATTTATACCTTACTTCTTATTTGTTTCTATTGCTCCTTACATATTTTTTAATCCTCATTAGTCCTGAAAATTAAAGTGTTAAACTGAGTAAACTATACCCAAAATAGCAGAAAGAGGAAAAACTAAAGATCTAAGAGCTCCACAACATAGTTACTGACTAAAAATGTAAAATTGGTGATTAAATTGAACTATATTTTTCAGTATATAAATATGCTCATGTTCTCACCAAAAAAGGAAGATGGGGGACCAGGCTGGTGGCGGCGTAGTGGTTAACTTCATGCACTTTGCTTCAGCGGCCCGGAATTCACCGGCTTGGATCCTGGGTGCACACCTGCTCACCACTCATCGAGCCATGCTGAGGCAGCATCCCACATAGGGCAACTAGAGGGAGGTACAACTATGACATACAACTATCTACTGGGGCTTCTGGGAGAAAAAAGGAAAAAAGGGAGAAGATTGGCAACAGATGTTAGCTCAGGGCCAACCTTCCTTAAAAAAAAACAGGAAGATGGACTCCCCAAAGGCGACATCTGTTAGGACCCTAAACTGTGCTAGGGGCTTGGGTATGACACATATCAGATTTTGCATCCTAAATTGAGATGATACTAGAATTCACATTCCAGTAATCAGACATTCCTAAAGACTAATAATTACCTTGTAGTTGGGAGAAATTCTACATTTGTTATATAAAAAAGATAATGTGGGTTTAAATATTGAAGTAGCAGTTACTACAGATCCACTTATAAGTACCCATTGAAAAATGTCTAATTTACAAAAATATATGATCTGCAGATGTTAGCTTCAATATAATTCCTTTATATTGATTGGTAGAATGAAGCTCATTCCAACTACATAAACTGACAATGACCCATGGAGTATAAAAATGTTTTTCTTGTGGTGACAGACTTTGAAATCAGTCTTATACATACTGCACAGTCATATATTATTTACATTGATAATTCAGTACTTCGTTAATACCTTCTATTATAACAAGACGAATTTACACTTTAAAGTTGCTTTATAACATCAAAATATTTTCTTTTAACCAATTTACATTATTGTTCTCCATCACAGCAGAAATCTAGAGATAGATATCTTCATAATACCTATAACCAAATCCAAAGATTTATCTTTTGAAATACGACATTGTAAATTTGCTCTGGGTCTTGAGGCAGGGAAAAAAAGAAAAGAAAAAAAAAAAAAACTACATAAAGTTGTTCAACGTATTATTGTAATGTTCTAACACATGGAAAAATCACATTGTGACCCAGTCTGTCAGAGTCTCAATGGTTTCCAGATTTCAGCAAGATTGATTTTTTAGTGCTTTATATAGCCTTATCTTTCCTTATGTACCGCTGTGTTTCTACATCCTTACTTTTAATCAGTCTCACTACACTGTCTGAACAATCAAAATTCAAATTGTTTCACAACTCTTCAAGCATAGAGCTTTCTATGTTCCTTAACTATGAGATTCTCTGTGATTATTTCTAGTAAGGACAGGTGGCTTTCTACTAAAAAAATAAGTTCCTGTAAGTTATGCTTTCAATTTTTTTCATCTAAATTAAATTGATGTATTTTGGTAGTTGGCACATATTGATCTGCTATCAAATTATATCTCTATGATGTACAGCACTTTTTATAAACTGTTTCTCATAAACTGATATACCAGTGTCACTCCAGTTTGCTGTTTATTTTATGAGACTACTAAATAAATCACTACAAAAGGAGAATATTTTTAAAGAAAAAAGTGGGTTTAAAAATGCCCAATAGACACATATAAAAGAGAATAGGGAAATAAAAAGACAAAATAATCCAAACTGATTCTTTTTATGTGATGAAGTAGGTATATGGAAATATTGCTAATACAATATAAGTAACAAAATAGCTTGGTCAAACAATTTTGGAATCATCTTTTGACTGTATCTATAGTACTCTTTGGCAGTGATGAAACAACTCAACTCAAAATCACTTTGATTTATGTTTGTGTATGTGGATGTATTAGAGTGTTTGTGTGTGCATGCATACCAGAAGAATACATTATAGAGCATATGGACATAGTGCAGCCTTAATATACCAGGTCCCACAAGTTCCTAGGGCATTTAGTCATTTAGTATGAGCACATATTTTTTTTAAGAACACTACATATTGATTAAAAGGAAAAACTATGTCCTAATATGAGGATATACTTGAATGGTGCAATTATATATTTGATCTGAGTGACCCAAAAGCGAGCAGGGTGTTTATGACAGGTCTTTATGACTACTTTTCTCTTTTAGGAGTATGCGATCAGCATTTTTCCATAAAAGGTACATTTAAGAGTGTGAAAAAGACGGAGAAAAAATATTCGTATCACAGAAGGAAGCCCCTTTATTGTGTGTACCCCCCACATCACCCAGGAAAACTGAGTGAATGCTTTATTTTCAAATCACATTTTAAAGTACAAATTTACCTAAATTGTTTAAATAGTAAAGCAAACATTTAAAATTCTTTAAATATTTATTGAAGTTTTGCATACAAACCTTCAAAATGACTAAGTATCAATATTTACCAAGTTTTCCTACAAAAATCCTGTTAAGTGGCATAAAAATATTAGAATAAAATTTTAATAGCAGTAGAAATCATAGATTTCCGCCATTAAAAGTTCAACAATTATGAAAGATTTCTGAAAAATAGTCATTAAAAGAGGTTGAATTGATGGAGAAAGGAGAATAGAGAGAAGCAGCGTAGAGGATATCTCTACCAGGTGTAAGAGCCTTTCTCTTCGAAGACACTGTAAATCCAGGTCAGTATATAAAGATGATGGGAATTAACTCTGGGCTCCGCATCAGAGTAGGTGAGACACCTGCAGAACTGCTGCAGGGTTCCATAGCTTCCCAAAATACACGTAACTTCCTGCTGAAAACAGTTCCCTTTGTCTACAGGTACAACAACTGGTGTCTTAGGTAAAGTTTAAGTATCAGATTAGGTGAACTTGTAGTGTGGGTATTTGCACTGGGGATAGGGTCAACATAAATAATTAAAATTAATGCTCTGGGTTTTTTTTTTTTTTTTTTTTTGTGGTGAGAACACTTAAGACCTACTCTCTTAGTAGATTTCAAGTATACAACCCAGTATTAACCATAGTCACGATGCTGTACATTTGATCCCAGAACTTATAACTGAAAGTTTGTTCCCTTTGACAATCATCTTCCCATTTCCCCCATGCCTACCCCTTCACAACTACCATTCTACTCTCTGGTTCCATATCAATTTTTGAATGAAGACAGTAAGAAAAAGACAAAAGACAGAATAAATGAGTATAAATTTCAAACTGGACTTGGCAATATTTTTAAACGTTCCATAATAAGAGATACATATGGCTGACTCAGAGAACTGGTATGGAAAGAAAAATCACACTGAATATTTAAAACTATGAGTTTTTGATTTCGCTCTGACATTAACTACTGAATGGCCGTGTCAAATGCAATAGTTTAGTTACTGGAACACAGTAGAAAAAGATGGAAATGACAAGATACAACTATTTTGGCCTTTATTTGTCATATGTAAAATGAAGATCTTATCCATGATGCCCTTCAATTCTCCTATTCTACCTTGGTGTGTATTGAGTCAGATGCTTTTTTGCTAAGCAAAATTGTTAGAAACTGCCTGGCTTTCTACTCACGCATTTTGCTCAGTTATTGAACTGAATGCATTTGGGGGTAAGAAGGAGTAGTTTTTGTTCTACGGTTTTCAAAACTGTGTCTTTTTAGCTGCTTTATTAAGGAATGCATGGCATACAATAAACTACACTTGTGAAATGTACAATTTGATAAATTTTGACCCCTGAAACTGTCACCACAACCAAGATAGTGATTTATCACCCTAGAAGTATCCTTTTGTCCCTTTGTAATCTTGTTCACCCAACTTTCCCCACCCCTCCCCCAGGTAAACACTGTCACTATAGATTAGTTTGCATTTTCTAGAGTTTTATATAAATAGAATAATATAGTATGGGCTCTTTTTTAAGTTTGGCTTGTTTTACTCAGCATAATTATTTTAAGATTTATCTTTTTTTTGGGTATATCAATAGTTCATTTTTTTAAAATTATTTTTGAGTGGCATTTTATTGTATGGATATCCTACAATTATTTATCTATTCTTCAATTGTAGGATATTTGAGTTGTTTCCATTTTAGAACTATTAAAAAACAAAGATAAACATATTCATTGGTGTACTGGTCTTTGTTACGGGCTTACGCTTTTATTTTTCTCGGGCAACTACATAGGATGGATCCAGAATGGCTAAATTGTACGGTAGGTGATTTAACTTTTAAGAGACTGCCAAACCGTTTTCCAAATTGGTTCTACTGTTTCTATGTCCACCAATAGTGCTAGTTCCTTTTCCTCCAAATGCTCACCAAAATTTGGTATGATCATGCTTTTAAATTTTAACCATTCTAGCATACACATAGCAGTATCTCATTGTAGTTTTAATTTGCATTTTCATAATAACTAATGACATTGAATGTCTTTCATATGTTTGCTATCCCTATATTTCCTTTGGTAAATATGTTACCTGCTTAAATATTTTGTATAATTTTTAAACTCAGTTGTTTTCATATTTTTGAGTTTTCAAAAAATATTCTACAAATAAGTAGCTCATTTGTGTCACAAATAATTTTCCCATTCTGAGGCTTGTATTTTAATTCTGTTACTTTCTTTCAAAGAGCAGTCGTTTTAATTCTGATGAATTTATCAATTTACCAATTTTATAAAATTGATTAATAAAACTAAATAAAATAAATTTATCAATTTACCTAATTTATCAGATTTATCAATTTATCCATTTTTTTGATGGACTGAGCTTTTGGTGTCATATTTAAGAACTCTTTATATAACTCAAAGTTATGAAGTTTTTTTCTGTTTTCTGATAGAAGTTTTATGGTACAAAATTTCACATTTTGGTCTATGCTTCACTTGAATTAATTTCAGTTTAAGTTGTGTGACATGTACCCAAGTTCATTTTTTGTATATTGATGTTATGATTCCAGCATCATTAGGACTGTCCTTTCTCCATTTGCAAAGTTTACTTTGCAAACTTTCTGAAAAAAGTCATTGTCCATTTATGTGTAGATCTATTTCTGCACTCTATTCTGATATTAGGTATATAAACATTTAGGATCATTGGCTTTTTGAGAAATTGCCTCCTTTATAAAGTGACTTTCTTGATCCCTGTTAATATTATCTGCTCTAAAATCTACTTTGATATTAATATAACATTTCTAGCTTTCTTTTGATTGGTGTTAGCGTGGTATTTATTTTTCTATCCTTTTATCCTTAATTGATTTGTCTTTATATTTAAAGTTAATTTCTTGTAAGCAACATATAGGATCTAGCATTTTTACCCAATCTGAGGTATTTGGACCATTTATATTTAATGTGATAATTATATGATTAGGTTTAAGTCTATCATCACAGTATTTTTTTTCCCTTTGTCCAACCTCTTCTTCATTCTCTATTTCCCTTTTCTGCCTTCTTTGTATTACATGATTATTTTTATAATTCAGTTTTAAAACCTTTGTTTACTTATTAGATATAACTCATTGTTTTCTCATTTTCATGGTTGCTCTAGAGTTCCCAGTATCTTTTACTTATTACATTCCACCTTATGTGATATTACAATATTTCACATGAAGAACTTTGCGATAGTATGTATCAAATTCTCTGCTCTTGACATTTATGCGACTGTTGTCCTACATTTGTTTACATACATGTTACGAACCCCACAACAGATTGTTAGTTTTGTTTAAACAGTCTATTTCTTAAAGATTTTTAAATAATAGGAAAAGTTTCAGATACTGAACCATGTGGTTACCATTTCCTGTTCTCTTACTCCTTTTCTTTAGATCCATATTTCCATCTTGATTCATTTTCCCTGTGCCTCAAAGTCTTCCTTTAACATCACTTATAGAGCAGGTCTGCTGGTGATTAATCTTTCAAATAGGTCTAAAAAGAAATCTTTATTTCATTTTCATTTTTGAAAGATATCTTCACTGGGTTTCAAAAATCTTGGTTGTCAGGGTTTTTGTTTTTTTTTTTTTTCAATACTGAAAGACACTGCTCCACTTGCTTAGAGAGACAAATTGGCTGGCATCCTTACCGTTGTTCCTTTGTCATCATTTTTCTCTCCCCACATCTGGGCTGCTTTGAAGGTTTTTTCTTTATGATATGCCTTGGCATAGTTTTCTTCATATTTCTTGTTCTTAGGGCTCTTTTGAGCTTGTTGAAGCTGTATAATAATTCATTTTGTAAAATTAGAGACAATCTGACCATGATTTCCTCAAATATTTCCATGCCCCTCCTCCAGGTCTCCACCCACCCGTACATTAGGCTGCTTGAAGTTGTTCCACAGCTGACTGATATGCTGTGCATTTTTTCTTTGTTTCATTTTGTATGGGTTCTATACGTCTTCAAGTTCACCAATTTTTTCTTTGGCAATGTATTTTATGTTATTGATCCCATTCAGTGTACATTTCATTTCACACATTGTAGTTTTTATCTCTAGACATAAAATTTGGAGCTTTCTTGCATTTTTCCATGTCTCTCAACTTTTTGAACATATGGAATATAGTCATAATGGCTGTTTTAAATTTTCTTGTCTATTAATTTTAACATCTGGGTCAGTTTCAATTGATTGATTTTTTTTTCATTTATTATAGGTCTTACTTTTCTGCCTATTTTTATATGTGGTAATTTTTTTATTCAATATAAAACATTGTTAATTTTACCTTTTAGGGGATTGGATATTTTGTATTGCTATAAAAATTCTTCAGCTTTCTTCTAAGACACAGTTATGTTACTTGGAAACAGTTGCATTACTTTTGGTCTTGCTTTCAATATTTGCTAATTAAAACCAGAGCAGTTTTCAGTCTAGGGATAATAGTACTCTCTCCAGTGCACTACAAATTACAAGCATTTCCAGTCTAGCTGGTTGGAAGAGGTACTATTCCATACTCTCTGTGAGCACACTGTTTTCTCTAGTTCTTTCAGGCTGTTCTTATCCTGGCTAGGGTTAGCTTCCTTACACACATATGTTTATCAGTCTTTGACTGAATACTTGAAAAGGACCCTCTGCAGATTTCTTGGGTTTTTACTGTGTGTATCTCTTTCCTATTCATACTCTGTCCTGTAACTTTTGCTGCTTTGGTCTCCCCAGACCCTCAGCTCTGTCTTCTCAGCACAGAGTCTGCTGGGCTCCATCTGGCTTTCCCCTATCTCATCCATAGCCTGAACACTCTGTCAAGGCAGAAACTGTGGGCAATCAGCTGACTCACCTCGTTTTTTCACTGTCTCTCAAGGATCACTGATCTCCATTGCTTGACGTCCAGTATATTGAAAACAAATGTTTAAATTAGTTTTTCCTTCTCTACCTTCTTCTTGTTTCAGTTGGGAATAAAATCTTGTCCTGTTTTTTCATCTTGACTGGAGTAGAAATTCTTTTTTCTATTTATTAATGGCATCAAAAAAACAACAAGGTCCAGTATGAGCTCAAAATTATAATCTTACCTACTTTATTCAGAGAATAAATTAGACTAAAGTAATACAATTTAATTTTCAGACTTTCTTGAAATGCTTAATAAATTGAAGTATAATTACATATCTGCTTAGCACATTTTTCATCAGCATTGAAATATTTTCATTTTAATTCTTAGTATTTTACTTTTTTATACATATTTCTTCGATGCAAGTGTTCAACTCTTTTTGAAAGTTCTGTTTCTCTCCAACCACACTGATGATTTGTTATGCCATTATATCAGCCTTCTGAAAGTTCAAGATAAATTGGGATGTAACTATCACTTATTCAAATGTCAAAATTAAGCCAATTAAAGGCAAAAAAGAATTCAGTGCTAAAAAAGGATAAGGACATTATTCTGAGAGTTTCTTCAACTTCTTTTTGATTTGTCATGTTCAGCTATATAGGAATATCTAGATGACTTGAAAAATTTTCAGAACAGTTTTACATTATCTCAAATAAAGTTTTTTAATCTATAGCTGTGAATCTCTTTTTAAGTAAAAGACATATTTTAGGATGAGGCAATATTGGGAATGACAAAAAAAGTTGCTTTATATACTATTTAATTTTGCATAATATATTAATTCATTTATATTCTTTTAGAATTTCAAAAAATATTCAAAAATCAGTATTAATATAGCCAGAATTGCAGCAAATATGACAACATATATGTATGGATGTGTCATAGAGTGCTATGGGAGTTATAGAGTGGATGGGGAAGTTCAGTGTTCAGGCTTTCTCAGAAGGGAGATACAGAAGCCAGATGTTGAATGAGGACCAAGTTTAACAAGGACAGAGAAGAGAAAAGAAGTATCCAGGAAAGAGAATTGTGTAGATAAAAGCCAGAAGTTTAGAAAGAGAGTGGCATCTTTCAAAGATTACATGTGATTTAATAATATTGATGCTAAGAGCTAAATCAGGTGAGTGATGGTGTGAGATGAGCCTGGATAGGTAAATAGGCCATGAAAGGACTTTAGAATTCTTTTTTTCCTGGAAGGATATAGGGAGTCATTGACACAATTTATGCAAGGGAGTAATACTAAAAAAGGCAATACAACATCTCAAAGTCAATTCTGAATTCAGGCCCTAAGGAATGTATTTTTCGTAGGTTTATATATGTTATACATATTTTTTTGGTGCAAAGTCTTCAAAATTACCTTATAACAGAGCTTTCTCCTACTGTGTAAATATCTGCCACTTATACTAAGCAGGAGAAGTGTTAAAATAGGAGTAAGAAGACATGGATAGTGAGCATTAACGGTCATCTTCAATCTTAATTTCAAGATATAGAACATGGGGGTACACACATACATGCAACATTTTTCAAGTCATTGACCCAACTAAAATAATCCATAAGCCATTTTAAGAAAATATAACTATTTATCCACTAAAAAATCCATATTATGTATGGTCATGTGTTTTCGGAGCATTTTTCGTCATATTTTGCAGCGGGAAATATAAGTAGTCTTCTAATTTTTTCATGTGTAGAAATGGATATTCAGTGATTTTCTTTTTTAGCAGCTGTTACTTAAATATAGCAGAAATGCAGTATTTGGTTGTGGAAGATTGAACAAATGAATAAAGAGATGTGTATATTTAATTAATTTAACATTATTTTTTACATTTCTATAATTACTTATCTATTGAGACCACTTATTTGGAATTTTAAGTAATCTAACAGGGAAAAAAAGAGTTTTTCAATGCCCCATCATTTAAACATGAAACCATTTTTCATATGAAACTATACTTTTGTTTTTGTTTCTTTAGAAAGAATCATTTTGTAGGGTGAACGGACTGGAGAAAGAAAGGAAGTGAGATAGAGAAGATAAAAGTTGACTACTTTCCTCAGAATGAAATGTAATCATTTCCCCCGCCTTGACCCTCAATAACTCAATGAGAGAGTCATCAGTTATTCCGCTTATGATATCATCCTAAATATAATAACCAATGTTATTCTTATCGCTTGAATGAGATTATGAGGAAAAGAAGAGACCAGTATCTTTTTTCAGTAGAAAGATTAGAAGCATAAAGCCTGAGGCAACTAGTGGGAGAAGTGAAGGCAGGTCTGCATGTGTGTTGAGAGAGGAAAGGCTAGATTTATTTTGACTAGAGACCCAGAGAAACTTGGCCCAAGTGAGATGTTTCTGAGGTTGAAGTAAGGAGTAGCACTGCTAATGAGAGACTAGCTGAGTGGGACTAGGGAAGGCCCTCTCTCTACAAGTTCTAGTGCCAGAGATTGCGGGCTCACAATCAGTTTCTGGGTGAGGACTTCATGGCATATTTGCTAGTGCCTTTGCAGCCTGCTGGAGTCAATGCCTAAGTCCTCCCTCTAAGACCACCTGGAAAGAACATGTGCCAGAAATAGAGCTATTAGATAAAATGTAGGATGTCCAGTTAAATTTGCATTTCAGATAAAACTACAATTTTTTTAAGTATAAATATGTCCCAAATATTGCATGGTACATAGTTATACTTAAAAAAAATCCACTGTATTTGAAATGCAAATTTAAATGAACATACTATATTTTTATTTGCAAAATCTGGCAATATTAACTCGAAAGGACATATATCCACAGTGCCCAGAGAACAAGGCAAGATCAAAATAAATTCTATTGTGGGGTAAAGTCAAAGAATAGTCCACTCATCTGTTTTTGGGATTGAACTGAGCATTTAGAGAACCTAAACCGTGACAGGAGGGGTGTTGAACCCTCCTGCTACAACTGTATAGTTTTCCCCAAACAAGAAACACATGGAAAAGGAACAAAAAAGCTATGAAACCACTGTTCTCTCCATTTCCAGTTAAAACCATCTCAAGTTGGGTTATAAAACTTCACCTGAGTCTCTGGGGCAGGGAAAAGCAGTTCTTTACTTTGGTATTTTCCAAACTCAAGTCAATTTCCTACGCTAAGACATTACTATAGTTGCTTTATATATATTCTCCCCTCTATCCTCTGTCTAGAAGTGAAATAAAATGTCACTTCTTCAGATTCCTTATTTACTAAATCTTGAGAGTTAAATACCCTACTCATGTTCCTTATGTTATAAATTGAAGAATATTTAAAGAAACAGATCCGAACAGAATATAAAAATGTTTACGATTCTAAACTCATTTTATTATAGTTTCTGGTATAGAAGCTAATTTTATTCTTGGTTTTAATGCTTTTAGGCAGTGGAGTCAACTGTTTTTCTTTTTAAATTTATGATTACGCTAACTCTATCCACTCATAAGTACTAAATATCCATCCTGCTTAACTGTTAATAAATTCTGTTTCACTTGAACCTTTCCTCAAAGCAGCCAAATGCATTGATTTGAGATGAATGTTTGGAATATTTCCCATATTTTAAAGCTAACAACCATGCGTATCAGTATATTTCTGTGGTTTTTTCCTTGGTCTCAAGTTTTTGTACTTTTCATGATATACAAATAAATAAAAGCAATTTCAAGCTATTAAAAATAGGATGACATGCATTGTAAGGGATTGCCAAAATCCTTTGTGGTTCCACAGAAAGTACATGAGTATTACATGCCAAGTGGATTAGAGCTAATTCACTGTGAAAAAATTGTTCAGATTATCCATTGAAAAATCTAGTCATTCACCACTGACATAGATATGCTTCCTTTAATGACTATCCTGGTTATGAAGATTAATAACATACTTTTATCTTAGAAAATTATAAGGGCATCTGCTGTGTGTTTAAATCCATCACAGGTTTCCTGGAGCCATAGCAATTAGAGGTGGAAAAGGACTATTTGGTCATCTCCCCCATCTTTCTGTCTGGGCAGGCTTTAATCTTTGAGAAAATTCTCCAGTGCTTTGTCTAATCTAGTTTTACATAACTCAAATGGAAAACTTGGAAGACTTTACCACAGTTTAAAAGACCTTGCTGCTGGGAATTATTATAATGATAATAAGCATACTTTTGCTCTGCTTAATTTCCCACTAGTTTTATCTATGCCTCTTGGGAACAGCCTTGAGCAATTCCACACAGGCACCCCTCCCACTTGGTGTGCCATCATTCAAATACGTAATCATAAATGTTGATCACGCCCAACCTAACACATTTAATCATATTTGGCAAAATGATTTGTATATCTTTTAGCAACTCTATGTCTGCCAATCCTTAAGCATCTTTGAAATTAATGAGAAACCTAACAGATGAAGATGAACTTCTAGTAAAATACAGAATTAATGATCTTCATTACAAGAGCTCTTGTGAACATTTGAAGTTTTTGAATTAAGTGAATTTTAGTGATTACTTGCTAAGGATATGAAAAAATGTGAAACATGCTAAGAATATCTTCAGAAACCTCTCTATTTCCATTTATGCATTTTTCCTGCTCCAGCTTCCCAGGGCTTGTGCTATTTATTCACTAGCTGCCAGACACCTTGCAAAGTGCTTTTTGTCTAAGACATCCCTCCTCCCAAAGAAAAAGTCCTCTGTCTGTAAAGAACCCACTTAATGGCTACCTTGTAGATTGTAACAATATGTTCAGACCACAATGTTGGGTGTCAATGCCTATTTTCTAAGAAGCATTTACATTTGACTAAGATCATTACAACTTTAATTCTGTAAAACAACGATGTAGAAATCCAGGCAGGCTAGAGAATTGGTAGAAGGTGGAGCATTTTAAAGGGAATATCGCTAGAATGAAAGCTCCTTGAGAATAGGGATTTTTGTTTCACTAATATATCCCGAGTTCCTAGATGCATTCACACAAGTTCAATGGATATAGAGTTTTTCTTTCAATAACTCAAATCACAATAGGTAGGGCAACTGAAGACAGTACTACTCATTGCTTAACACTGAATCATTGATTGGGGCAATTTTCTTGAGCCAACTTAAAGTTAACTTCTCTTCTCATCATTCAAACATTGGTATTTCAATACAGACCCAGGCTTCATTGTGGGAAGAAAGGGAGTGGTTATGAGAATCCAGTAGTGGGGCAAGGGGAAGAAATGCCTGTTAAGAGTTAGTATGTGTTATATAATCTTAATAACATTACAAAGGTGAGTTAGAAGAGAAAGATAAAGGAAGTCATCCATGGAAGCTCTGAAGAAATGTCTTGGTTTGCCTAAGAAGGAATGCACAATGTAAACTCTGGGAATTATCCGATTAAACTTATCCAATGGTAAAGTGGATCTTAATAAGGAACTCATCAACTCATTGACGACATACTTCAGCCTTCTATCTTAACCAAAAGAAGCTTATAAGACACAGTGTTTTCATTACCAGATTAAGGAGAGGGGCTTCCTAGGCCCGGAGCTGTGTACTCAAAATAAGTTATAGCTATGGTCTCTGAGAGCAGAAGCTTTAAAAAGATGGCTGGTGACTGCCAAATATGCAAAAAAACAAAGTGAACTTTATATATCAAATTGCATCTTTTCTTTAAAGAAAAGTAAATTCAAATTCAAATCAATTTCATGTGATCTGCTATATTTGAAAAATTAAATATAAAATACCACATGGATTTTCACTCATTTTATTTACAAAGGGACACATTCAAAGAAAGCAGGACATTCAAAATAAAGTAAACGTCCATTTTAGCAGTCACAAGTCTTTATAGCTATTGTCAAAATCAGAAGACTTAAAACGGGACGCTATTTTATGTTCAAAGTATGGCTACGTTTGATCAATTAGGATTTACACAGATGGAAATCAGTTTCTTTTATTTCTGCTACTAAGAAAAATGTGTATGAATTTTTATAATAGAATCTGTCAGTTGTCCTAAGTGCTGACCATCTCACTTAGATGGCTGAGAGCAGTATGGGGAAATTTTCCTGTCAAAGCATTCATTGCGATAGGGTAGGATTGGAAAACTATTACTAATGTCATGGGCAATGATTAAAAAAAGCTCTAGGTTTAATCCCTTCTGGCTTTATTGAAAGAACTACCAAAGTGACATAGTGTCTTAACCCATAGGCAGATTTATTAGGGTGGAAATCTCTCTTGCTTTGTATTTAATTAGCTTAGTCTGTGGAGGGAACCTGGTAACAGGGAAATCTCTCACTCTGACACAAAACATTGAACAATGAACCATACTTCAAGCTACTAAAAGAGAGGCAAGGACATTCTAATAAATTAACTACTAAGGAGAAAATATGGCTATCAGTTCATATCGTTAGAGTAAGAACCCATGCCTACATCTTGATCACTTAGTTCAAAAGCTTCTGGTTGCCCAATTTTGAATAGGACACCAAGCAGGGAAACAGGATAAATTGTGGCATATAGAATTGTTGGTATTACGGTAATAATCTAGATCCAAATTGTTACAAAACTTAGTTACGGAAAATTGACCATAGTTTAATCCGTATATATCTTGTCATTATTGAATTACTTGCAACACCAGCAACAAAGCAAAACTGATTATAGAATCAAATAATATAAAAAATTGATCAATAAAGCAAAAAAAAATTTCAGGAAACTACCCAGATTCTTCTTGGTTCCATCAAGAAAATTAATACATTTTACACAGTTCACAAAGATCATAAGTCAGAAGACTTTGTTCAGTGCATACTAGACAAAAATAAATACGCAGGATTAAAGAAATGTGATAACCTGATACCATATTGAAAAAAAATAGATTTCACGGATGATTTTTTTACCATCTCATCTCAAACTTTTCATATTTTCAATGTATTTGTGGAAGATGTAATTTTATTCACTAGCACAGATGAATATTTTAAGCATCTAAGAAAAACAAAACACTGGCCAACAGTGAAAGAGCCTTGAAAAATAGCAGTAATACTCGGACTCAATCTAACAAGAGATGTAAGATTTAAAAAAGAAATTATCACATATTATTGATTGAAATTAAAGAAGACGTGAAAAAGTGGATGGATCCAATGTAATCTCGATTAAAATCTCAGCAGAGTTTAAGTATTTGACAAGTTCTATTTTTGTAGTTTTACGTGCAAGAGGACAGATAGCCAAGATAATCTGGAAGAATAACAGTTTTAGGACTTATAGGACCACTTATCAAGATGACTTATAAAGTTATAATTAAGAGGGTATAGTATTGAACCAAGAATAACAAACCAATAAAACAAAACCAGAAAAATCTTTATCCAAATTTACACAATGCATAAAAATAAGTTCCAGGTGGATTGAAGATATTAATGTGAACTAATAAAGTTTCTAAAGTATAACATAGTGAATATCTTCATAGTTTGGGATTGGCAATCTTTTTTTAAACAAAGTAGAGAAAAAAACCAAAACCCTAAAGGGAATGATAGGTAAGTTGGTCCGTATTTATATCAAGGATTCCTTTTTCAAAAAGTGATATCAGGAAATTCTACAGGCAAATCAGAAAGGGAAAGTTTCACACTACGTATGTCATTAGTCGTCAGGATTATGAAAATAAAAACTACAATAAGATAGTATATGCCTACCACAATCACTAAACTTAAAAAGACAGAAAATGCCAAGTGTTGACAAGATTGTGAAGTAGCTGGAAAACTAATACTCTACTAGGAAAAAACTGTTTGTTTAGTATCTACTAAAAGCTGAACATAACGCAGACTTTATGAAGAAGCACTTCTATTCCTAAGTATATATCAAACATAAATCTCTATATATGTAAAACAACAATAACAACAAACATTGACAAGGATGTTCAAAGCAGGACGATTTGTAACAGCCCCAATTGTCCATTAACAGTTGAATGGATAAATACTACCATTTCTACAAAAGTAGAGTAGACACTGTGCAATATAAATTAACAAAATACTTCTCCTACAACATGGATGAATCTCACAAACATCATGTTGAGCAAAACAAGTCAGACAGAAAAGAATACCTACCTAAAATCCATTTATATAATGAACAAAATCGGACAAATCAATTATATAGAATTGAGGTAGTGTTTACCTTTAGGTAAAAGAGGCAGTTAGGGACTGGAGAGGATTTCTTAGCTCAGGGATAGTTCTGGGATCTGATAACATTCCACTTCCTAGTGGTAATATTTACATGGGAGTCAACAGTTTACCTACCTGTAAGATGGAATACAGGAGAGGAAACACCACATCACGAAGAACAACAACACAACCACGTACCAGTCACTCATCATTTGGGATGTGCTTGATGACAAGAAACAAGGCTGAGCATGGTCAGACCAGCTCAGGTTGGAGAATCCCTCGCTCTAGAGTTCCTTCACATCTCTACTTAGTCTGTGCCTTCTAATGTCTGTGTTACCATCTACTTGTATAACCTCCTCTGGTGTATGTGATTAGTGGCTATTCTTTGGTTCAGCTGCATTCAGTCAATCCCTCTGACTACTATATAAACCACCTCAGCTGTCAGTACAGGTGCTTGGCTTGGTACCTCAGCTTGGAGTTGATTATAATCTCTTAACAATTAGAACATTAATGGTTCAAGGGGGATTTGGCCAAGGGTCAAATGCTTAGACTTCTCTGAGGCAGGAGGAGAGGCCATCTATTTTTCTTTCTTTTCCATTTATACTTTAGTTAAAAAAAATTACTCAAAAAACTTTTTGCTACTCTAAAAAGTCTTTAAAAATTACCACTTTTTTTCTTAAAATGGTTTTACTTTGTTTTGGAAATCAGTGGTTCTACTCTGAACAAATGTGATTGATTTGTTTTTTGTTGTTGCATAATAAATTATGTAGTTGTATAATTCAGATTAATATTAAGAATACATTATTTTTTATTAGATAATGATAAAATAATATTTTATTTAAAAATTGACAAAAAGTAGAACAGAATTGTGATAATATTTAATCTGAAAAATTGTTTTCTATCAACTTTCTTTGATAAGGTATACGTAAGGTATTTAAGAGGCTACAGTCACTGAGAAGTGCATATGATACACTAACGTTTTTAATGTAAAACAATTTTATAAAGTATCTCATTGAATTGGTTAGAAAATTCTTATTTTAAATATACGTTTTTTAAACAGTATACTTTATAAATCTCTGCAGGAGATCCACACATTTTTACACCAAAGCCCTGCCTATAGAGTGCCATAAAACATTTTTTAATAACAGGAAAGCTTATTATTCACTGAGAGTTGTTTATTGTGCATCCCCATGCTCCACCGGAACTGGAATCTTCCCTCCTTGTCTCAGCCTTTCTTCTCCAGGCTTGTTGATTGACTTAGCTCTTACCACCAAATTGTCCAGGTGAGTGGCGTTATGTCCCAGCTGCTCCTTCTCTATCCCAGTTACATTTTATAAATATTGTCTGGTATCCCTTCTGCTGAGCACTTTCTTGCATTCACAGAAGTACCATTCTTTCATGATAAACTATATAGAGACTATATACATTGCTTCTCATTCGTTCTGTCAGTATGTCATTTTTTACCCACCTAGTGATACCATATAGCAAATGGTGTAGGAAGCAGGGGAGAGTAGGTGTGGGAAGGGAAAGTAAGAAATTGGAGAAGGCAGAGATGAAGAAGACAACTTCAAAGTATGTTCATAAATTAAAATAAAATTTATTTGCATAGGGAAAAATATCCAGAGAAGATTCAACAAAATTTGCCCCTTTTTGTTTATGATAGATAGGTCGGTGTAATTTTATTCATTTATTTTATGTGTACCCATCATTTCTCTTTCAAATATTATCTTTGAAAATGTATTGTGTACCTAATAATTTTTTTAAAAGGACGTTTGCTTTTTGTTTAGAACTGTGCTTAAAATTGGTATTTTATTTAATGGCAATTTTACAATATTAAAATTTCAAATCTGAGTATTTGGATATGGGAATCTTTTTTATCTGATTCTCCTGTTAATACTTTTTCTTTCTCTTAAACTTTTCTTCTTTTCATACCATAGCAATCACAAGGTCGAGCTTAAAGGGAAAGTTATGAGACAGCCGGTTGACAACTAAAGCAGAAGTGAAGTGAAAGGAGAGGAAATGAAATTCATTCAGTCTAGCATACCTGAAGTTTAAGGAGCTTAATATAAAGATGTGAACTTGAGCTTCAGCCCCACCTGTACACTTTCTATCCTGGTCCACCACACTCTTGAAAACACACATTCAAACACACTTCTTCTGTTTGACCAAGAACTTATAGAAGTTCCTTAAATAGATAAGTGTAATAAGAAGTAAAGGTAAGTGAATAAATTGACCATTAAATAGCAAATCTAAAAAGCATGATCATATGTGTATTGACTAAATTGCAATGAAAATGTATTTTAGCTATCTATATTAATCCTGACACTGGTGTGCCAGCATTTGAATTGGTAGAATTCTTCATATTAAACCATTCTTACAATATCCCATCAGAAAACATTCTGCTTCAGTTCAGGAAAAGAAAGTTAGATTAAGAAAACCATGTTTATTTATTTATTTATTTATTTTTTTGTGAGGAAGATCAGCCCTGAGCTAACATCCATGCTAATCCTCCTCTTTTTGCTGAGGAAGACCAGCTCTGAGCTAACATCTATTGCCAATCCTCCTTTTTTTTCTCTCCACAGGCCCAGTAGATAGTTGTATGTCATAGTTGCACATCCTTCTAGTTGCTGTATGTGGGACGCGGCCTAAGCATGGCTGGAGAAGCGGTGTGTCAGTGCACCGGGGATCGGAACCCGGGCCACCAGTAGCGGAGCTCGTGCACTTAACCACTAAGCCACAGGGCCGGCCCCACCATGATTTTTTTTTCTTCTGGATATTCTTATCACTTTAATGTAAGAAATGTTTTATATTATCTACCTAATCCTTAAAATATTATTGCAATATTTTTCTTGTACATTTTACATTTATATTTTATTCATATAAAAAGTCAAGTGTACTAAACAAACGAAAAAAACGACAACCTAGATGCCTTATATCTCTTCTTTCTGATCATTTAAAGGTCTGATAAAATGTTTACAAGAAATTATTTAGAAGGACTAGCAAAGCTTTGCCTTCAAAGTTCAAGCTCACTTTGATATGTGCACAGATCTAAAATGTCCATAAAAATTACACGCAACAAATAATTCAGATTGTTACATTTAAATTAAGATGTCATATATTTTAAACTAAACTGAAAAATAATAAGTAAAATATTTAATGACTCCATCAACTTAAATTTTATAGGGCATAAATAAATAGTTGTTTATAGAACAAGTAATAAAGTGAAAATGTAGGTAGAGAATAACTTTAAAAATTAGCACGAGAAATTCTAGGTCGTCATTATATGTATTCACATGATGAAATGGTGGTCAGAGGTAAAAAAAAATTATCAAAATGTCTTAAAAATTCTTTTTCTTTGCTCCTTATAATAGTAGCAGGCACTAGAAACAACTTAAGTAAAATTATTTTAAAATCCTTGGAAACTTGAAGTAGTTTTCTGTACTAAATTTAACTCCTGTCATGATAATTTGGAGCTCCATAGGGTAAAATATTTAAACACATGTATCTAGAAAACTCCAAGAACAGTTCTTTTTGCTTGTTTTCCTGTACTTGATAATATGGAAATGAAGCATTTAAAAAAAAATGTGATGATATTTTACAAGATTGACTAAAACAATCAACTTTCATTTATGTTCTATTTACAGAAAACGTAGGCCAGACATTTTATCCTCCAAATTTATTGTGTTATATATCTTTCATTCTTATGATGTTCATAAGAATGAGCTAGTCAAATTTCACTCTGTTTTTCCATTTGTTAGATTTAGAGTCTTTAAAGAAAGAACCAGTTTAATTTTATACTCAAATATAAAGTGATTATTACTCTTCATTTATTATATTCATTACCAGAATTAATATGTTCAAAAAATATTGAATTCAAGTATTAAAAAAGAAATATGTTCCCCTTAAACCTCTGTTACCTGGAAAACATATCACTTTCATAAACATTTTCATTAATACCCTTTTTTTAAATGTGTTGATTTCCTTTATATTTTATTTATGATTTTTGATTTTTTCCTGCCTGCCATTGTCATTAAAGAATGCTTCTAAAATTATAAGCTTTTCTGTCATGCAGTGACATGTCTTTGGTCATGACCTTTTGTCAATACTAAAAGAATTAAGGGAATTCCTTTAATATTATAAAAGTCAAAGAAGTAGCCTCTCTTGACAGGATTTGACTTCCCAATCGTAGTTATATTTATTAAACAAAAAAGACAAGATTTATTCTCAACATTAACTTTAGACAAAAATAAACCCTAATAATATCTAAAGAGCAAAAAGATTACTTATATCTCCAGAGCAAAAGGTTTATAAAGTGTTTGGGAACATTGCCTTGCATTTTCATCATTATTTCTCCAGCATGTATAGTGCCTGTCTGGCACATAGTACAAACTCAATAAATAAAGTTTTTTTTGTGAGGAAGATTGGCTCTGAGCTAACATCTGCCAATCCTCCTCGTTTTTGCTGAGGAAGTCTGGCCCTGAGCTAACATCCGTGCCCATCTTCCTCCACTCTGTGTGGGACGCTGCCGCAGCATGGCTTGACAAGCCGTGCATCAGTGCGCGCCCGGGATCCGAACTTGCGAACCCCAGGCCACTGCAGCGGAGCACAAGCACTTAACTGCTTGCGCCACCGGGCCAGCCCCAATAAATATTGTTAAATAAATTCCATTTAACCACCACAGTCTCAGACTATTTTATCAATATCTGGTAGAATATCTGCCTGTCAAATTTAGTAAGCTATTTTAAAAGATATAGCACATTATCTTAGAGTAACACAGAAACATGGGGGAGATATAACCTTACTTAATAGTAACATATTAGAATGTAATATCACACTAGTTTAAAGTAAAATACAATAAGAAATTTCTCATTTGGGTTAAGTTTTCAGATCGCTGGGTATATTTGCACTCCGTTGGCTTTTATGTGTACAAAGAATGAAAGTTTAAAGAAGCACTAAAAACTCTGGACAACCTCAAATGTTATCTAAATGTATTAGCCTTTTTGCCCAGGTTTATAAAAATAGCTACCATTTAATAAACATTCTGCACCAAGCAATATACTGAGTACTTATTAATATATTTTCCTATGTAACCCTCACAATAATAGTTTGAGTAATATATTATTAATTCCATTTTATATATCAACAAATTGAGGAGCAGAGAGATTAACTTTCTCAAGGTGTCGTAGATAGTGAATATCAGGAATATCATGAAAACAATGTATTTAGGTCCAAAACTCATGTCCTCAATCATTTCACAAAATTGCTTACTTAATCACCCTTGACAGCAGACGGATGCAAAAATATAACATAACCGTCAGGCTGATGCTTTCTTCTTACCATCTTCCATTTGGGTGCTGTCTGCTTATGAATAAAATGCATATTTTTACAATCTGAGTAAGTGGGTTTCCTTTAGGGGAAATATCAATCTGTTTTCTTTCTTTTTCTTTTTTAATCTCCCTATTTTCATATATTTTTACTATTAATTGGTTCTGTTTTTGGTTTTGATTTTGGGTATTTTTACTTTTCTCTTTCTTTTTTCTTTTCCTTTTATTCTGAAACTCATCTGACTTTTTGTGATCATTTATTTCTTTATTCAGTGCACTGGAACTATTATATAGAATATTTGAAAGTAGATGTATAGTACTCTGAGAGTTTGCCACAATTATTTTCCACAGGGCCTTTTTCAGTCTGCATTCATTAGACAAGACCAATGATTACCTTTTCCCATTTAAAAGAAAAACAAAACAACAACAACAGCTTAATATTAAGCATTTTTTCATCAACAAATATATTTCAGAGTGGTGAGTTTCATTCTTGTTAAATTTGCTTAGTAGTGCATAATGATTTAAATAAATATAAAGTAGACAAATTGCTTGCATTAAAAGAAACATAAAATATTTGAAAATACACTAATTTTAGAGGTTTGTAATTATATACATTTTTCCATTAGAACAACAAACTTTGGTAATGCAATTAAAACACTGACTTCAAGTATCTAAAATATCTCATGGAAAAAATGAATGCTGCTTAAAGGTTTAAAATAATCTAGTTTATGATTCAAGTGCTGGCCATTATTTAAAATAGTGTATAATCAAAGGTTTGTGCTTTTTTGTAGTTTTGGATTTTTGTTCATAGCTAGAGTCTAGACATGGCTCCAGGGCCAAACCATCTATCAAGTACAGGTTTTATCTAATCACCAGTTTTGTCTCCACTTTGATTATCTTGCCAATGTCAAATAATAACCATCAAATTTGAAATAGAATAGCCATTAAAGGAATTCCTCCATTCCTTAGATCAGGAGTAAAAGTCTAGATAGGAAATAATGTAGGCTTTGTGGCCCAGATGATCTCTGATCTGACTACCTCTGCCATTGTTATGTGAAAGCAGAGAGATAATACATAAATGACTGAGTAAGGTTGGGTTCCCATAAAATTTTATTTATAGACTATGAAATTTGAATTTCGTAGAAATTTCGTGTCATGAAATATTTTTCTTTTGATTTTTGAAAAAATGTAAAGAAAAGCAATCTGCTCTTGGGACATAGACTCGGGAATTGGGTCTAATTTGGCCATGTGCCACAGACTACTAACTCCTGCTTAAGTAAATAGGAAAAACCAAGTAAGGTTTTTATCTAAATAAGTATAAGGTATTTCCTGAGCTATAAGTCATTTCATTAAAGCGATCATGAAATATTAAAATCAAGACACTTAGACTAAGATTTAAGTATTCAGATAATTAAACACACTTTATCCCAGTTTAGGATGTTAAGATACTAATTAGGAAGTATTTTAAATTAAGAATTTCCATTCCACAATAGTACTAAACTTTTTTCTTAAGAGAAGTCAAACTATTCTCAGTAAACTCTTTGATGAAATAGCCTTCAATTTAATCTGACCCATTTTTCTCGTAAGTAAAATGGATTATTCTTCAGCTTTCGCCATTTATAGCTAATTGCCATTTGATGTTCAGAGCTTTTATACTGTGTGTCTTAGAAGCCATTTCTATTTTAAATGTTATAAGACATCAGAATATCTTATTATATGTCTCATGTAAGTTAGCTTTTGAAGGATAATGGTAGTTCCATATTTGGCTCTCACTTTAATATTCCTTTTAGTATATTAACTTATATTTGCTCTCTCCCAGTTTGGCTTAATCCTAACACCACTTAGTTGAAGGTGCCTTTTTGTTCAGTTTTGAGTTCCAACTAATAAAAGACATATTTTACTTTTTAAAATTCCCCTTAATAGTTTAACTACTTGGAGAATCAGAAGAGAATACATTGGTTTAAGAATTAACACAAGACATACAGAATAAATGTCGTTTTGATTTCATAAATTGTCCATTTATTCATAAAGATGCCACTATCAGCCTTATTAGCTCACTGCAAATTAGACAAATTGCAGGATGTTCTAGCGCCCTTCTAGACATTCTACTTTGAATTATCATGCCTTGGGGAATTTCAAGTTAATAACAACTTAAACTTCATCTCCTCAGAACTAGTTTATATCTCATTATAATAAAGCATGCTCAATTCCCCATCTGAACTTACCATCAATACTGTTAATAGACCCTCTACTTCTTACTTCACTAAGTGGGGAATTTCTAATATACAAAGGATGAACTTACTGATTCTTTCCACACAATACCCTAAATTCGCTTTTTCTTAGAAAATGACTCTGTAGAATTAATCAATAAAACTCTTTTTAATTTGGCTTGGCAGAAAAAAAAATTGTATGTCAAAAATTCTAAAATCTGCTTTTAAAAACATGAATGCAAAAACAAGACCTTTTTTTCTCATCTGTGGCTGTTGTAGTTCAGGGGTTTCAGTAGTTACTCAATTCATTCAATGTGTTTTATCAAATCTATTGATAACCACTGTTCTCTGATTTTAGAAAGGAAGAAAAACTTATGATGTGGTAGATCTTAAATGTTTAAAAGTTAATATTTCTAGGAATCAGAATCTACCCTATTCATAGTGGTTTTATTATTCTATTCTGTGACATTACAGCATCAGGTTTATTACTTTCAAATCTTGTCCTCATTTTGCTGTGTGTGTGCATTTAAGAAAAGTTTATTTTTTCAAAAATAAGTCAAGGATTTCAGAGAAATAATCCAGAGAATAATGCTTTTCAGTATCCACTCCTATTTATGAATTTTAATCACTTAAAAATATATAGGTAGAAATATTAGTGATAGGATCTCAGTGGGTGGAAGACAAACATAGATTTTTCCCATAAAACATAGAACAAATAAATGGTATATAAAATTGAATTACAAAGGAGTTAGCTTTGTAAGATCTTGCATACTACAAGAGGTAGTAAATATAATAACTGTGGGGTGATAATGGAGAATGTCAAAAAGCCAGTTTATTTCAAAGAATATTTACTTTACATATTGTTTCCACTTGGCTTGCAGGACAAATGATCTCTAAGAACTCTCTCTTTTTTCCCTTTGCTTGATCCTTCTCTTTACTTTGGAGTGCCCCAGCCTCAGGCTGTGGATCTCTTCACTTTATGTTTGTTTCCTCATGATATTATCCAGTCTCTGGACTTTAAATATCATCTATATGCCAGATACTCCCATCATTATATACCCAGATTCAAATCGCCTCCTAAACATGGCCTTTAAGTTATATACAACTTACTGAATCAATAATAGAGTTCTCAAACTCAAATTGTACAAAATGAACTACTAGTCTCCTCTTCCCCAAACATGTTCTAACCACAGCCTTTCACATCTCAGATGATGGCATCTCCACCTTTTAGAAGGCTCAGGCCAAAAATATTGAAGCTATTCTTTTTTCTTTCTATCACATCACGTGTTCAGTCCATCAAGACATTCAACTGACATTATATACAAAATATATTCCTAATGAGAGCACTCCCTCACCCTCCACCTCTATCATCAGCATTTTCGTTTAAGCTGCCATCATCTCTTGCCTGGATTAGAGCAATAGCTTCTTAATTCATCTCTGCTAGCACACTTGCCATTTTATAATCTTTTTTCAACATAGATAATGGAGGAATTTGTTTAAAATGTAGATAATGTAGATTATATTACTTTTCATCTCAAAATCCTTCATTGGTTCCCAGTTCACCCAGTATAAAGCCAAAGTTCGCACTAAGTCTGCAAAAATCAACATAATATGACCGTCAGCTACATGTCTTAGCTTCTTTCTTGTCAATCTTCTCACATCTCTGCTTTGCTATATTAGACTCTTTGTTGTTCTTCAAATACCCTAGGCATGCTCAATCCTTGTGGCCTTTGCACTTTATTTCCTTGGTCTAGAATGCTCTTCTTCCAAAACCATGTGGCTACCTCCCTCAGCTCTGTAATATCCTTGTTCAAGTGTCACTGGCCTGCCCTCTCCACTCTATTTAAAATTGACACCCACACTCCTGTTCCCCTGACTTACTCTGCTTTTTCTTTTATTTCAAAGCACTTACACCTTCTAATACAATATATAATGTACTTATTTTATGCGTATTGTTTATTTTTGTCTCACCCAACTTGAAAAAGAACTGTGCCTTACACACTGTGCTCTCAATAAATTAATGGAACATGTAGGAATTCCAATACTGGGCACCGATAATTTATTTTTAATAAACAAAACAAACAAACAAACAAAATTTTTAATCTCAATGGTTTATTACCTAGTGTGTGAAAGAGAGACAAGCAAGCAGTCTTGTCGTCGTTTTTTTTTTGAGGAATATCAGCCCTGAGCTAACATCTGCTAATCCTCTTCTTTTTGCTGTGGAAGACTGGCCCTGGGCTAACGTCCATGTCCATCTTCCTCCACTTTATATGGGACACCCCCACAGCGTGGCTTGCCAAGCGGTGCGTCGGTGCGCACCCGGATCCAAACCGGCGAACCCCGGGCCGCCGCAGCGGAGCGCGCTCACTTAACCACTTACGCCACCGGGCTGGCCCCCAGTCTTGTTATTTTAATACAGAATGGTAAATATTTAAACAGACATATTTTAACGGAACTACTCATTCACAAAAAAGACATTTGTGGTCATGCAGTGAAGAGTGTCAGAGTCTTCCCAAAAAGTAATGTCTGAATAGTGTCTTTCAAGAATTATTAGGAAGTATCAGATTAATAAAATTTGAAAACTGAAGGAAGGAGCCATGGAATAGCATAGAATCTTTAGAAGACTACATTTAACTTCAACTTAATATAACCAAGGCCAGGTACATAGTTGGAAATGCAGGAAGATGATTGATCAATATTTTAGGGATATTGTTACAGAATTGTGAGAATTTTAGTGAAAAGGTCACAAAATTATATGATATCTCTATGAAATTATGATTACTGAGGCTGGAGAAGTAAAGAAAAATGGATTATGATATACCTCATAGATAATGCCAAAGAGCACATAATTATTCTTAAAAAAAATGTAAGAGCCATGTGTGTATTTAACTAGGGGTCTGAATATAGTTAGTTTTGTGTTTTATATATTTCTAGTGGCTGGAGAAACACTGAATTGATGAGAGCTAAGCTATAATGCGGATATTGATTACTAGACTGCTGCAAAAATCCAGATAAGAGATGATGAGACGTGAACCAAGTTAGTGGTATAAAGTCGAAAGGAATTTTAAAAGTTTGCTGTGGTTAAGGTATTGCTAACAATTGCATCATATACACCCAGAATTCACCGTGGCTTAAAGTGGGACAGCGAAATGCAGTCCTTGGCTGAACAGCTACTTTTAAGTAAGAACTTTACCCTGTTGATGCAAGAATCCTTGGTGGTCAGCTGGCTATTTGGGCAACAATGATGAATACGAGAAAAAAAATCTATGACATAAGATTAGCGAGACTTGGTAGTTCATATAATGTAAAAATGGGAGAAATGGAGGAAAGTAGGAAGATGCCCAGAATCTTTGGTCTGTGTTAACAATTAGTCACTGATGTCTTAAATAAAATGCTAATATAAACAGAGACCTAATTTTAGAGGGAGATTATGATGCATGTGGGGATTTGGGTAGCAAACAGAAGGAAATCTCCAACATAAATTGCACAATTTCAAAACATTGGGTGTATTCTGGGCTAGCAAAATGAAATAGAGTAATGAACCCACAAACAAACAGAAAATAGATAAGATTGCCCAAAGAAACCATGAAAAGTGAAAAGAGAGCAAGGCTAGCTCCAAATTCTGGAATACAAATACTTAAATATAGACTGACGCAAAACACATAATTATAACAACAAAAAATAACTGTCTGGTTATTGGTAAACTATGTGTAATAAACACACTAATGAGTGTTTTATATACCATCTTATTTAATAAAATCCTCATATTTAACATATTTAACTGAGCCTGGTAGGTAACATAGCTTTCTAAGGTTATATATGCAGAAAAAGGTTGAGTTGTTTTCAATTTATAAAGAGGGAGGATAGTGGTATCTGGCTTTAAGTGATTTTCTCAATATTTAAAATTTTCTCCTGAAAATAATGATGAAGGCTGCCATTTAAGAAACCAAGAAGCCATGGCTTGAGAAGTATAAGGAGGACCAAGAGGACATTATTAAGATGAGCAGAGTCAATATTTCCAGTACTGCCAATAAGTCTGGAAATATGAGCCAGAAAAGAAAAATATCTCTTGGTTCCTGAGAAGCCAGAAAGGGTGGTTTCAGTGTCTAACCCAAATTGTGTTTCTTTTCCAGATTATCAAAATTCTTACCATTAGAATCCCCTTTTCAGATCAAATTACTTTCTTCAAACCTACAAATAAAATTCAGTCATAATGGATGAAACTGAGAAGACTTGGAGGCCTTACTTCTATCAATTAAAACATTATCTTGAATTGTTATCTTTTATTATTCAACAGATGGGAAGCTATGTTAGACCAATTATAATGGTGTTATAATAAATAGAGAATTAGGGTGAAAATATCTTGGTTTTCGTTGAGCTTTGCTGTATATTAGTGGTGAGACAAGAAAGATGTGTTAGTCTCTCTAAGATTCAGTTTTATCTTCTTTTAGAACTCAGTTCACATGTCATCTCAGACTGGAAATCTCCTTTGATCCTCATAGTCTGAGATTATTTCCTCATCCATTCCACTCTGTTTCCATAGCTTCCTATGGATACTTCTGTTATTGTTTTTAGCACGCTAAATTAAAATTACAATTTTGTGTGCCTTTCACAAGATTCTGAACTCATTAAGGACAGGCTTAGGATTTAGTTGTAACTATCCCTAGTGTACAACACAATGTTTGGCGTATAGGGCACTCCCGATAAATGACTGTGGAACTGAAATAATCTGTAAATATGAGTCATTGATGTGTGATTATGTCACAAAGTATTTGAAAAATCAACTTAGTTTACTTATGAATAATTTTAAACGATTACTGCTCAAGGCTCTGAACTGACGCTCCAGCTAGCTCTTTAGGGAATTTACAATTTCATATGGGAGATACAACCTGTGAATTGGGCATTAATAATATTCTAATAAGGAAGAAGATCCGAAAGAACTATATACAATTGTGGGTATTTAGGGGGAAAGTAAGTCCATTTAATTTATATAAAATATGTATTAGTAAAAGAAGTAAGACTTAGAAAGTTTTGTTGGGACACCACAGTGAAGGCTGCAGAATATTAAGACGTAGAGCTTGCATTTTGCCCTATAGGAAAATGGAGTTATCAGAAAAACAGTCGCAAATGTGCAAAATAAATTAAGGAAGGAAACTGGAGAAAAGCCAAAGGCAATGAAATTGAAACTTTAAGCTTGCAGTTGGAAACTGAGTGATTATTTGCATGTGCGTGTATGTTTATCAGTTGTAAAGTGAATTTGAAATAATTATTAATAAAATATAAATTAATAACACTTAAATAATCTTCTTTGATTTTGCAAAGCTGAGTAAATTTGTTGTAATCTCTGTACCATCACTATTTCTGAAATTACGATATAGACTTTTCATTGAAAAATGGCTGAATATAATGCTAGCAGGCTATTCATTGCATCTAAATAATAATCTATTTTATTAATGCAACAGATTATCACTTACTTATCATTAACATTTTTGGCAATAATCAATATTATAGTATTTGTCTTTTCCAGATGTGTTTTTGATTTTCATTTTTGTCACATGTGAAGATGATCATGGAAGTCTTTCATATGTGAACACCATTGGGTCCAAACTTTGATGTGCATAGAAAAGTAAAATTCTGGTCTAAATCTTTAAGAAAGTGAACATCTGAACTCAGAAAATGACTGTAGAGAAGAAGATGCATAAAGATGATGAGAAGTACTGCAAATGTAGAAGAGAGACAGCTTAAGAATTGATTGGGCATGAGGGCGCTAAGGGAAACTCAAGGTCCACTTAAAGGTTTTGAGCCCGAGTGACGGCGTTTCCAATAGATCGAAAGAGAAACAAGAATCAGTTTGAGGAGAAATATTATGAGTTTACTTTTAGACATACTGAGGTTGATATAGAGTTGAAAATCCAAATTAAATGCCCAGAAGGTAGTTGGAAATGTATAGGAAGGATATCGGGAATACGTTCCTATATGAAGATGGAAATTTTTTTAGCTAAAAACATAGAAACCACGATACTTACTGAGACATTCTAGTCAATAATTGGAGAAGTAAATTTTTTTAAAAAAGGACAGAATAACACCTAACGTCTTTTGCTGGTAAAAAGAGGAAAAATAAGCATAAAAATACTAACCAGAGATGTAAGAGGAGAACAAGAATGGTGTAACACATGATCTTAGACACTGAAAGTGGAAGAGATTTAAAAGGAGAGAGGAACGTCACCAGTGTCAAATGGTGTTGGGATTTAAAAGAGTCAGACCTAAGATCATTGGATTTGTTGACATGTAATTCATTGCTGACTTTCAGGAAAGCTGTTAACAGAATATTTTAGAAGACGGACAAATTTTAAAGGCTAAAGAATTGATTATGTTTGGATTAGCTGAGAATGTGGTTATAGCTAATAACTTTCAGTTATAAGATGAATAAGCTCTGGGGATCTAATGTACAGTATGGTGATTATAGTTAATAATGTTGTATTGCATGCTTAAAATTTGCTAAGAGAGTAGATCTTAAGTGTTCTCCCCCCACACAAAGAAAAGATAACTATGTGAGGTGATGGATGGGTTAATTAAATTGATTGTGATATCATTTCTTAATGTGTATGTATATTAAATTACCACATTGTACACCTTGTAAAAAAACAAAAAAGCCATCATGTTGTATAACCTACAAATATACAATTTTTGCCCATAATATCTCAATAAAGCTGGAAAAAAAAATCTTCATAATGATTTAAGTAAAGTTAAATATTATATGTCCAAAGAGCAGAATGTAGATAAACATTGTAAATAAGTATATGTATACATAGAGAGAACACACACAAATACACATATATGTTTAATGTATACATACAAATATATATATCATTATATATAATGTATATGTACACAAATATAATGTATATATAAAATATAGATACATATGTCTTTATATTTACTAGTCATTAACAATGATGTATAGACTAGGGCATGCAAACTTTTTCTCTAAAGAGAAACATAATGAAATTTTAGACTTTGGAATTCTCTGCGGTTTGTTTGATTTGGTTTGGTTTGGTTGGTTTTAAAATCCTTTAAAAATACAAAAGCCATTGTAGCTCACAGGTTGTAGTATGCCAATTCTGGTATAAACCTCTATTTATTAACTTGGAAAATGGCTAAGTAAGAATGTTATGGTGTGTTATGTATATTATAAAACTGTTTTAAAAAAATGTGTGTGGGGGGGCTGATTTGTTGCATGAAAGATGAAAAGAGTGACTTTCTAATTGATATTTATGCCTTTTTCTGTTTTTCCCAATTTCTTTTCATACACAAAACATGTTCAATGAATCCAGACCAAGCTGAGTTCTTCATGACTGTATCTCCAGTGCACAACATAATATCTAGCTGCTATTGGTAGATTCTTAGGATTAGCTGTACATTACATATCTCTTCTTGGAGAGATATATGACAAATTAGCATATTATAGGGTCTGAAAATTGCTCAAAACACATCATTTTTTCTGTTTATTTAGTGGGTAAAAATCCTTTTTACAAAATCCTTTTTACAGTGGAAATCACTATTTTTAATGGGTACACTTATTTTCATCCTTCAAATGAGTTTTGCCTAAGACTAGTTTGAAGAGAATTTCTTACAACACCCTTTCATAATGAGTATTATCTCTATGAAAATAAGAAAAACATAATTTATTTCTTTTATCTTTGGTTTTAATTAAGTGTAAATTAAAAGTTTTAAAATTCTCTTAGTTTCAATTAATGAGCTATGGTTGATAAAATAATATAGCCCTTGAGCAATAGTAAAAATAACCAGGGCAGCATAAAAAAAATTTTCATATTAGTGTTCCTCAAACCACAATATCACGTGTTTACACACCACACAAGCCAGCAAACCCACAAACAACAACAAAACCATCACAAAGAAAGTTTTGAGAAGTGTCTTGATAAATACACTTACTAACAACAACAAAAAAAAATTGACAGAGAAATAAACAAAATAAAAAGGTATGCAGAAATGACTCATTCGTATAGCAAACTTGGACAAACAACTAGAGTCACAAGATGAGTTTATTTCTTTTAAATGGACACCAGTTCAAATCATTCTGATTACTTTAAAATATCTACTCAAAATGTGTATTACAGATTCTCTAGTGGTCAAAATTATGGATTTCATTTTCTCTTTACATAAAAGCAATACCTAGAGATGGGGCCGGATGGTTGGCATAGTGGTTAAGTGCGCCCGCTCCGCTGTGGCGGCCCGGGGTTTGGATCCCGGGCGTGCACCGATGCACCACTTGTCAAGCCATGCTGTGGTGGCGTCCCATATAAAGTGGAAGAAGATGGGAACGGATGTTAGCCCAGGGCCAGTCTTCCTCAGCAAAAAGAGGAGGATTGGCAGATGTTAGCTCAGGGCTGATCTTCCTCATAAAAAAAAAAAAAGCAATACCTAGAGAGACAATGTGATTACATGTACATAATTTACTTCCCTAGTTTCAAAATCTGTACATGACTTTAGCCGCATTTAAAATTACTCATAGTATTTCCGTTTTAAATATTTTTAAATTATTATGATTAGGAAATCTACTTATGAAGGAGTGAGAATATTTTGTGTTTTTGTGTGTGTGTGTGTGTGTGTGTGTGTGAGGAAGATTGGCCCTAGGCTAACATCTGTTGCCAATCTTCCTCTTTTTTGTTAAGGAAGATTGGCTCTGAGCTAACATCTGTGCCCATCTTCCTCTATTTTGTATGTGGGATGCCACCACAGCATGGCTTGATGAGCGGTGCATTGTTCCGTCCCCTGGATTTGAACCTGTGAACCCCGGGCCGCTGAAGCGGAGCATGCAAACTTAACTACTAAGCCACCGGGACAGCCCAAGAATATTTTTTTATATTTTATGTAAAAGGTAGATTTTCGATGATTTATTAACGTATCTAATAGTTTTTAAAATAATGTATGGAGGAAACACATGAAAATATTTTCTCTTAAATATGTAAGATAGAGATATTGAGTTACTAGGGGAAAAAATGTGGTTTTAACAGAGCTTTTCTAAGTTAAATATACGAAACTTCTTTCTTTTGACTGTACATAATACAATGCCTATCCTTTTATCTTCTACTATTCTCTTCTTTTGCAATATATTTAAATCTCCAGGTGCCTCTTTAGTGAATAATGCACAACATTGACTAGGTATGAAAAAAATAGGATCTATAAATCGTCATAGCATTTTTAAGATATTTTTTGTGGTTTAATTTCTTCAGTCCCAGGTGGGATAAGCACCCTTAATGTGTAGATTAATACACCTTGATCTAACAATGAAAGTATGATAGTTTTAAAATGATTAAAATTAAAATAACAGAAACTTCTATACTCCCTACTTTTTAAGCCATTTTTCAAAGAACAAGTGAAATAGATGATACTCTCAAAATCAGTTTTTGAGGATAAAAAAATAATTATGGTGTTCCTATCGCTCTATTGATTATTTTTAGAAGGCTTGAATCGTTAAATGGGGATTTCTGATGCTCAAAGTGTGCATTGATGTCTGAACCAATAAATCAGTAATGGCCACAGATTTAGACAGATGGCATCTCTGATTACACATAAAGATAATCAATAGAATAATCGAAAAAAATGAGCACAAAAAAAATCTGTCATTAAAATCTAGTAAAATTAGGAATTCAGAATTTTAGTATAAAGTCATTTCCTAGGTTACACTCACAATGTAACAGTGTAAATTTGGATAGAAAGTTAATTTCTGTATTTCAGAGATTAAAACAGCATCGCCTGATAGCTAAAAACCAGAACTCTGTAATCAGATGTCCTTGAGTTTGTAGCCTGGCTTCAATATTTACTACAGTAGTCCCCCCTAATCTGTGGGGGATATGTTCCAAGACCCCCAGTGGATGCCTGAAAGCCTGGATAGTATCGAACTATATCTATTATGTGTTTTTTCCTATACATACATACATACCTATGACAAAGTAAAATTTATAAATTAGGCATAGAAAGAGATTAATAACAATAACTAGTAACAAAAGAGAACAATTATAACAATATACTGTCATAAAAAGTTACTATAGATCTTAGCAACCTCAGCATGTGGTTTATTTTCTTTCCTTAATCGGGATCTTTCACTTTTTCACTTAAATGAAGCACTGTACAGCTTCTCTTTGGCATATCCGAATTGCCAGCATCACTACTCTTGTGCTTTGGGGCCACTATTAAGTAAAATAAGGGTAAGCACCGCATACCATGACAGTTGATCTGATAACCAAAATGGCTACTGAGTGACTTGGGAGAGCGTAGTGTAAACAGTATGGATACGCTGGACAAAGAGATGTTTCACGTCCTGGACAGGGCGCGGTGGGACAGCACAAGATTTCATCACGCTACTCAGAACAGCATGCAATTTAAAACTTATGAATTGTTTATTTCTGGAATTTTCCATTTAATATTTTCGGACTGCAGATGACTGTGAGTAACTGAAACCATGGAAAATGAAACCTTGGATAAGGGGGGATCACTGTATTTAACTTTATGTAAGTTACTCAATATATCCAGTCTAAATTTTAAAGCCTATATAATAAATACAAATAAAACTATTAACTATCTGATGAGGTAATTTTTAGGATTAAATGAGATACTGTGCTTAAAAAAACAAAAACCAGAAAACTTAGTGTAGTTCCTGGAACATATTAGCCACTCACAAGTGAGTTGTTTTCACTATTTTATACAACCTGAAAATTAAAGGTAACAGATCTGCCTGCATCCCAGGATTCTTGTCAATCAAAATTAACACGAGAGAATGGAAAATCACCTTTAGAAAATTAAAATAGTCATCACTTAACCTTAAAAACTGACATTTTGTTTCTCACTCATTCTTTTCTCTCTAGTTGCCAGGCACTACTTTTTAATCTAAGATTACATTCTCCATTTTAATTTCCATCTCCATGTTCTTGTTGATCTTTTTTTATCCCTTACCTCACATGTCAATTTCACTCTTCTTAGGCTATTTAAAGCCTGACATTCCTGCAAAACAAAACTCTAGTAATCAGTCCTCTAGTATAATTTCAAATATAACTTTTATCTCTTCATATCTCTGCCTCCCTTCTCCTCTACATGTTTCACAAACTCCATAAGACTTAACTATCTACAATGCCATTATTGCTCTAAGATCTTTATATATGGTATCTTATCATTCAAACTTGACTGTAAACACACTCTCGCCTCCAGAATGAACATCTCTTGGATATCTACTCTTTCAGTTTCAGAAGACTTATACAGTGTCACAGCTTTCATAGGTTGGATAAAGGGATCGTATTTATATACTTCCTATGAATTCCCCAATAGTCTGTGTGCTTCTTTTCAAAAGGTGTTTGTAAACCTTGGTCCTTCCTTGTTCACAGAATCCATAAGCATACAATCTCATCTGATGGAAACTAAAACAGAATCAATGTTCATGTAGTCCTGAACTGTGTCTCTGCCTCTTGCATTCCAGTAGAATAGAAACTACATTCTCCTAGAAGATATCATAAATAAAATTTACTATAATAGATGTATTAAATGTTGGCACTGATCATTTTAATTGCTTTATTTTTTATTTTCATTTGCTTTGGGCACAAAAATTGTCCTTCCTTTACAAGTTCAGGCACAATGCAGGCTATTAATAGTCCAGAGCACTACATCTTGACCTGATGAGTGACTATTGACAATGAGGAGTCTCAGAGAAGAATAACTTGGTGACAGGCATTAGGAAGTCTGTGAAAATATAGAGGGTCCAGTGTGCAGCCCAGGAAATAGTTTCTGAATGTCAGATATATGTTAATGTTTCCAATTATTATCTGGATATGGGGACAGGGTTTGAGTATTAGACAGAGCCAGTATACGAGGAAGATTCTAGGAGTTCAAGGCAAGACTCAGTTTTGTGGATCAGACTAATATGAGAGGGCAAAAAGGAGAGGTAATGAGTGCTATCACTTAGTGTTCTCATATATATTCAAATCCACTTGTCATTCACTAGCCACCACTGTGATTCAATTGGCAAAAACGTAAATCTTAGGCAGAGAGGTAGCCTGGAAGTGCTGGCTGGTTTTGCTTAGTGACCTATTTTAAGTGTTATTGTGAGGAGCACACACTACCAACCACGTACCTGAAATCAACCACGTGCAAAACAAACAAACCAACAACAGCAACAAAACATAGGCCTACAGTATATGAATTTTATTGTTAATGTTGTTTTCTACTGAAATGTGCCATCCAACACATATCCTTTAGAAGGAAAAAAATTGTGTTCAGATTCTGATTTTTGCTTAATGCTATCTGCTCAACCATGTGCAAATTACTTTTCCTCTAAGGGTGTTTCCTCGTCAATGATCCAGAATCAATAACACAATCTTAGAGGTTTTTTGAGCACTAAATAGAATAATGGATAGAATGTGCCTAGAATAATGCTTCATATATAGTATGTACTTCTGTTAGGGGTACCAAAGACCACTCTGCACATTTGGGATTCACTACAAGGACTCACAGGACTCACCATACAGTTGTACTCATGGCTAAGATTTATTTGGAGAGAACCAGGTGCAGGTTTCCAAGAGTCCCCTCCCAGTAGAACCACACAGGACATGCTCAGTTCCTTGAGAACAGGTTGTGACAATATGTGAGAGCTGTTGTCTACCCAGAAAGCCCCTTAGAGACTCAACACTAAGAATTCTATTGGGGGCTAGTCACATAAGTACCCTCTGCCTACCAAAATTCCAGAGTCCCAGGAGGAAAGCCTGTGTTCAGCATAAACCACGTTGTTGGCACAAATAACTTAGGCCCAGCAAGCCACTCTTTTCAGGGTCCCAGATGCCCGCCAAGAGTAATCCTGGCAACCAGACCCTTTTAAAGATAGCATTCTCAGGTCTACTATGTTAACTCTTTTCTACAAAGTACTCAATGGTATCATTACTCTCAAGAACATTATTACATTGCAAATAATAAAAACAATATGTAAATAATTATTAACTGAAAGTCTATTGTTCATTGTAACATCAGGAAATATTAAAGAAAATTATTGTCAATAAACAATTTCTGGATATTTATGACATTTATTCTTGCTAAAAAATTTATAACATACTGTGCTATGGATAACAGGATACAAAACATGCAAAGATCTTCAACCACTGGATTAAAGACTACTATATGCTTGTATTCCCTGATGCAGGTAATAAGGGCAACACTGGAAGGATATAAATCACTTGAATTCTTTCTATAAATACAAAAGCAGAATGAAGCCATCTTAGGGTATAATGTTTTCATTTCTCCCCACTGACATACCATAACAACTATACTGCATTCACCATCTAAACAGAGGCGAAATACTGTATTGAGTGGTTTAGAAAATATTTGGTTCTTTTTAAGCATCAATAGTATGTTAGGACTTAACTATTCTATTTCATGAAGAAAATCTCATGACACTATACAATAAAATTTTCATTTTAGAGATACTAATTTCATAATAGTTTTCATTTTTTATGAGAATATTCTAGATTCTTCCATGTGGCCAGGTTACTCCAGTTCCTAAGCAAGCCTTTAATAGAAGCAGCATTAATTCTTTTATGATCTTCAGATTATTAAATAATGTCTCCAGATATCCCAAAGATACTGTGCTTGGAAACTATAACTATCACCATAGGAAATAGTCTTTAGGATTAAAACACAAGTTTCTTCATGCTCAAAAATATTTTTCATAAGGAAAATTTATCATTTTATTCCAAAAGGTAATCAGCACAGTTTTTAATATTTGATATGTATAAAATACTATGTTTAATATAAAAAAATGTGTCATTTGATTATGACACTATTGTTTGTAAGACATACTATATGTTACATATGTGTGTGCATGTGTTCTTAATACTATGGGATATTTATTTATTTATTTTTATGTGGTAAGAACACTTAACATGAGATCTACCCTCTTAACAAATTTTTAGGTGTACAATACAGTATTGTTAACTATAGGCATAATGTTGTACAGCAGATCTCTAGAATTTAATTTATGTCATTAAGAAAGAAAACAGGGGCAGCCCCGGTGGCCTAGTGGTTGAGTTCAGCATGCTCTGCTTCGGCAACCCAGGTTCAGTTCCCCAGGTGCGGACCTATACCACTCATCAGTGGTGATGCTTTGGTGGCAGCTCACATACACAAAGAGGAAGATTGGTAACAGATGTTAGCTAAGTGAAAATCTTCCTCAGCAAAAAAGAAGAAAGAGAAATTAAACAGAACTCCCAAATAAACCAAGACACAATGCTTTCTTCTCACATGGTGTTTTTATTCTAGCCTTATGAAAGAGCTGTTTTCAGATATATTTAGCCATATATGTTTATTTTATTTTACTGTTGTGTAAACGTAAAAATTAAAATATAAGTAAAATTATTTGGATAAGGCACACCTAATACTTCTCTGCAATCTGAGTCTGACTCAGCTGAACTATTCTTTGACTCATATTCATTGAGGTCCATTATTTCTAAACAATATGTCTTCCTGGGCTTCAAAAACCTTAATGATGCAATGCTTATGAAAGTAGTGATCCACTGTTGATTCTGCCAAATCATTGACACTCATTCTTTTGGTTTTGATGGCTTTCTAGAAGGTGTCAGTGTAAGGTTTTGAGGAAAAAAAAAAACACCTAAGATGTCATATATATGTATATATACACACACACACACACACACACACACAAATCTAGTTTTTTTTATATACACACACACACACACACACATATATATATAGTCTAAAAAAATCTCTCTTTTTTCATTGAAATGTTTGTATTGCATTGTCAGGTCATGCTGACACTAATAATGACTCACTAATCACTTATTTTTTGGCAAGCTCATTTGTGAACTCATTAGAGATATGCCTTATATGTATCAAGAACTAACATACGTGGTGGTTAGATAGAGCTTTGGGCTTCTGTGACAGAAGAACTTTAATCACTGCCACATCAGTTCAGCCATCGGCCATGATTTATCAACTTTTTTGATCTTTGGTCCTTTCACAAAAACATCTTGGGGGTATGATTTCATTTCGTGGTTTAAAATGAAATATGGTGGCAATTTATTTTTGGAAATTATTATTAAGCAGAGGCTCACAGTGATGTGCTTTTTGGAATCAATCCTTATAATCTTGATCTCTTAAGTACTTTTAGCATTAATACTACATGTTTGGCATGTTGAAGAATACTGACTATTCATTAACATTTCCTAATTGACAAAAGTAATGCTATCACTTTTCTTTAATTAAATTACATGTCACCGTAAGTTAAGAAGATTCTGCTCAAACTCAGCATATAATTTCTGGAAAACTTGTGTCTGAGACTTTAGAGACAATTCTGTGAGATGCATGACTATGTCACAATAGCACAAATAAGTCACAAAGGAATATGTCTTCTTTTGAAAATTTTAAGAATTTTCCAAGGCATTTAGAAACATCTTCTGGTCTCTGTCACATTGCTTGGTGTACGATATTATTCCTTGTTATTGTTTTATAGGAAAATATCAAATTACAGTTATTACCCTAATGAAAAATATTTGCTCCACCAATATCATATTTGTGCCTCACTGCTCAGTTCCTCTGCCTATTTCTTTTCACAGTAAAATGCTATTTCATAAATAATCGTGGTGTATCCTTTCAGATGGCACCTCATTCACGTGTCATAACTAAAATGCATGTAACTCAATTGCCATGACAACCATATGAATTGGAGTGACTGAGGACACAGGAGCATAGGCAGTGAGAACTACACTCCTACTGCCACCTGGTCCACAGCTATTATAAGATCCCATTACTTATGAGTTAATTCCAATTTCAGACATGTTTAACTGTGAACACATATGTGTCTTAGCAGGAGCCAAGGACAGAGCCCAAGAAAGCAGCTGAGCCTCACGAGGGAGAAAAATTAGAGACTGTGTTTATATATATTCAGTTTCTCATCTCTATTTATCTCTCTCCATCAGCTTCATTCTTCTCTTTCACCAGACTAAATTTTGCTGCTTCTCAGGGCACATGTTCACTCTACAATTCGTTGGTTTTCCTGTCTCATCTTAGTTGAACCACCTAGATTAACCCCAGTTCTACTTTCTCGGGACTGACTGACTGGCTGTATTGTGTCAGCTCACCACTTCTAGGCCAAACACCTAAGTGGAGGGAGTTGGGTCATAAGGAGCCAGATACACTGTTACATATTTTGGAAATGTCTTTTTTTTCTGTTGGAATCCTCAGCTAGACAGAAAATCCTGGAAAACAAGTCTACATCCTGTTCACTCTGTTTAGCATGCCCTTTGCATAGTTCATAGTAAAAATAGTCATTCACTAAATTGTTGAACTAATTTATTGAAAGAGTAGTGATGTAAAATTATTCCAGGAATCTTTTCCTACTCTTTAAATACGATTTGCTGCTTTCAAGCAGTCAACGTTTCTAATGTATATTACTATCATCTGTCAATTGGAAATACAAAACATATTTTTAAATGAAAGGCGTTACTAGGCAGTACTAATCAAGCATTAAGGAAGCACTTTACAGTTAGTTATGCATTTGATTGCCCAAGGTCGGGTAAATGTCTAATGACAATGAATCAGTCACTTCTCCATAAATGTGATGAGAATCAAGAGGGTCCTATTTCTGATAAAATGTATATGGGAGAAGTACAATTAATGTGAATGAGAGCACAAGTCTATATGTTGAGAGCAGAGATATAATTAATGTGCTTCTCCCAATTCTACAAACAATCTGGAAAAGAACCTAGCCAGCCTCATCTCTTAGCTCCCACACGAATGAGGAAAAGGAAGTACTCATGCCAAATGGAGTAATTAGGGCCATTACCCTAGAAAACATCTGCTAGGAACAAAACTGCATTTTGATGCCTCTCACCTGCAGCAGCCATCTATTTACAAACTCAGAAATAATCCAGAATAGTGTTCCTTTTGCAAGACCGTTTTCCCCATCAATAGAACAATTGAAACTATGCTGTTGCATTTGGAGGAAAGATTCTGTTTCTGGAAAAACTAGTAGGACGGGTGAGGAGTCCGGTTCCTGGTGGCTCAGCTCTCTTCAGCTCAGCTCTTGATAAACTGGTGCAGAAAGTATGGTGGTCAATCAAGATCAAGCACAGTGCCCTTCCGGAGGAGAAAAAGCCTGAAGATTCCCTAGGGCACTTTGGATAGGTGCTGGGAGAGTCAGGGGGGCGCTCTGAGGGATGCTACTGGAACCTCAGCAAGCACTTCACCAATGAGCCTTGGGAAGTGCCAGCAAGAGCTGCGGGCGTTCTTGAAGCATGCTGGTGGATTGTTAATATAAGCTTCTCAGTTTTGAGGAGGGAACATTGGTCCTTCTCTTTAGTCCCTGACCCCGTGGCTGAACTCATCTGCTGGGTCAGATTACACATCTAACAAAGAGGTTCCCAGAAAACTAGGGAAACAGTTCCCTACCCACCGCTTATGGCCTCTCACAACGGGACCAGAGACAGGCGCTCTCCACGCCCCACTCCGACATCCCCCCCCTAACTCCCAGCTGAGTAACTTGAAACAGGTCCCTAGTGCGGATCATACCCTGCAGAGCAGGAAAGAATTGAAACCCCAATGAAAAAGAACGTCGAGCCCTTGGAGACCGCTTTGCCCTGTAGCCAGAAGCGACCTTAGAGACTTAAATCCCCTCCGGAGGTAATCTTGTTAAACTTAGTGGGAGAGAGAGGTAAGATGTGGGACAGAGTGCTGCAAAACCCCTTCCTGCCAGCAGCCACTTGGCGAATAGCGAAGCACGGAAAACACCAGCAGCCGGGCTGCAGCGGCGCCGGAGGAACCCGCCTCCGGCTTGTCCCAGGCCCGACCGGCCGGCTCCGCACACTGGGTCCCCCGGCGCAGCGGGGACGGGATGGGGAAGCAGCTCCTAGAGCGGCTCTCAACTCAAAAGACGGACCGGCCGAAAGAGAGAGAGAGCAACGTAGAGATGATCATCGGGTTGACCATCCTCCTCCTCCACCCACTGCCCGCGCCACCCCCGACTCCGCTGCCCGGCCACTCCGCACAGCTTGGAGGAGGAGCGGCGTCCACTGCAGCGGATGGCAGCCTCTCCCGGCCCGACTGTGCAGTGTTCAGCCGGCCCTGTGCCTCCCGGAGAGTCCCGGCGAGAAAACCTGTCCCCAGGCCTGCTGCTCCACTGGCTCTCCGCTCTCTCTCCTTCCCTAGAAAACTTGTGACCAAGTCCTGGCGGGCTGCCCTGCTAGGTTCATGCTGTGGCGACCTCCGTGGCTGACACTAGAACTGTTCCCTTCAGCCTAGCGAGGGCCTAGGGATGGGTCCAAGGGTGTCCCTGTCTTTTGCTCAGAACTCTTCACTTCAGAAATAAACACTAGAAGTTAGTCCAAGAGCCCTCTGTCTCCACAGGGCACTGGCCGTCCTATGGGAGGTTAGAATTCCATGAGGCAGTAGGGAGAGAATTGCACTTTTGGGCCTTTTAGATACCAGTGCACAGATGACTGGTCCCTGAAACTAGATGAGGGAAAACAGATAATGCTCTCCCACTTGGGGGCTGAGGCCACCACTACCAGGACCTGACTATGCACCCGTGCCTTGGGCCCTTCTTATGAACTTAGAACTCTTAAGTTCTTAGAGTTCTTAGAACTCCATTCTTACGGCCTCACTACTGAAAATATTATTGGTATTGATATATTGTCTGTGTGCACCCCTGGACCTATATGCATGAACTGTCACTGTCATTAGAAGATATCAAAGCAACATGAAAAAATTGTCCTCAATGCCAGAACCTGGCAAGACTAAATATACTGCCTGGGGACAGATTCCTTGAGCAAAGGGGTTGCGGTATTCTTGGCAGGTAGATCAGTTGGGCCCCTAGTCCCATCCAGAGGGTTCTGCTGGATCCTGACTGCAGTTGACACCTTCTCCAGGTTTGGCCTAGCCGTTCTCCTGTGTTCCACTGACTGGGCCACACTATCCGGGTTCTATAAGATGACATTTGCTTTTTGTTTGGTTTTCCTGAGCACATTATATCTGCTTGTGGCAGATATAATGGATTTACAGGCCAAGCCACACATCAGGGGGCCAAATCATGACCACACAATGGACTCTCCATGCTCTATATTACCCCTAAGCCACAGAGGTGATTGAGTGTTTTTATGGACATTTAAAAGACTTAAGTAGCTGGTGGGAGGGGACGAGGTAACCCCAGCTTGGACGAGGCATCTCAGGCAGCAGTCTGCAGTCTCAACGTGGCAGTTCTCCACAAGCTACTTCTCATTTATACCGTATGTTTGACCAGCCTCTTTGTCCCCTTCCTTCAAGTATATGCTCTTGTTTTACAGTTATTGACACATTGGGGACCATGGGGGACTCTTTAATGGCCTTCCATCCCCTTCGATCTCCGTCCTTAGATGTTTGAGTCCTTAGACTCAAACAGAGGGGAGACTAGGATGGCTTTTAAACAGCAAAAATGGAAGATGATGTAAACCCATTTTGAAATCTCTTAAAAATTCAGAATTTTGTGTTAATTCTTGAAGATCATGTGTCTTTCTGGCTAAATTACATAACCATGTTTTTCTGTATAAATGCTTTTGTCCCTTTTACATACAGCCATTTTGGATGAATAGCCTGGGTGAGAGTAGGGAATGACTGAAAAATATGAAGTTTTGGTTACTAAATGGAACACACTAACGGCAGCAACCACCACAAGAGAAACCAAAACCCCAGCACCTGGGCAAGTGAGAGTCAGTAGTGGGGAAGGAAAACCTCAATATCTTTATTTTTCAGAACTGCTCCTAAAAGCTTTCCCTCTTCCTGAAGAAAAACTCCCCATGCTGCTTTTCCAAGCTGTTGTGACAGCTTTGAGGTCAAACGAACTTCTGAGCCTATGATCACAGGTGACAACGCTGTCTATGACACAACAGAAGATGGCCTCAGCTCCTGCACTTTCCACACAGAACACTTCCTAATGTCATCCACACTTATGAGGCTCACAAACTGATGTCACGGACAAACACAACTTTTTGAATCTGACTGCCTCAGGTGGTCCCTCTAAAACCACGGACTGAACTAGATTACTTGGTCTGGCCTGGGAATGTTATGGTAGGAGGCGCCTTGATGGCAGGCCACCTTGGGATCCCAGTGAACCTGGCTGCCGAATTAATGTGTGTCCTGCTTGGAGTGCCCTAACATTGTAAACTCTTTGTTTCCAGGAGACCACATGTACTCTCTGATTGTACTTCTTGTGTGTGTACCCTCACTAGCATGATGTTGTCTCGGCCCTGCAACGCATTCAAGTCAGCTTCATCTTACTAGCTTGAGCTATGCTGTGCCTGGGTTGACGCCTCAGGCCAGGTAAAAAAGATTCATACAGAAGCTTAAGGAGGAAGTTTCCTGGCTCTATAACGTAGACCCTAATGGTCTATGGGACATCTTTTCGCTTGGTAATGGTTGGTGTTCACTACACCAGCAGGCCTGATCACCCAGCTTGGAGTGATCTTGGTTATGACCATGGTCCTCTGTGGCCTTAGACTATTTACAAGGTTCTTGTCACAGCCTCTCAAAGTCTGACTCATTTGGGGTAGCCTATGTTTCTCTCACTTGGGCATTCAAAAACCAAGAGATGGAGTTGAGGAGTCCAGCTCCTCAAAATCCTATGATTGATCCTTCAGGCTCAGCAATAGGCAATGACAAAGGCTCTTCTTGTCAGGCCTCATAGTGGAAAGCTGCCCTCCCCACACCAATTTGGGGTACAGACAGTGCACTGCCATCTCTGAAGGGAGTTGCAGTGAAGGACTCAGGCCCCCTCGCTCTTACATGTATCTACATTCCTAGCCCAGGCCCCACCAATCAGAGGCCTCCTTACTGGGGCCCTGGGCTGAGGTCTTCTCTAGGTGCATCTGCAGAGATCTCTTTATTGGGGGAGAAGGTAGCCTTAAAGACATTTTCTCCACTCTGACTCAGTACTCAGTATTTTTGCCCTTCTAGCCCTTCTCCCCCTCCTTCCATCTAGGCCCAGGGTCCATAAAATGTCAGAAATCTTTTGTTTGGGGGCTCCCTCAGTAGCGAGAGAATTCCCCTGATCTGTGCTGATACACCTGAAATTTACCTGGTGTTATTCATGGAAAGAAATGGAACCAGAGGAGCCCTACCTTCTTTCTGGTCTCTTGCTTCTACTATTGCTGCAAGTGAATGAAGGTTTAGCTGTTACTTTTATTTTGGCTTGTTATCTTAATCCACCACCCTGACATCTGGCAGCTTGTCTCTCTCCAGCTCAGCTCTTGGCAATGAAAATGGGTAGAAGGATTTCTACATTCTCTCTCCTTTTTGACTGCTGTACCAACACAAGGATCAGTGTTTTAGGGTTTACATATTAATAACACTCAATTTGATTGCTTTTGCACAGTTAAGAAGAGAACTCAACACTAGATAAATCAGTTTCTTAAACAAAGAAATTAAAGAAGGAAGGAAGGAGGGAAGAAAAGAAGGAAAGAAAGGTGGATAGGTGGAGGGGAAGGTAAGTTAGACTATGGGTCTTATAATGAATAATATTTTTTAATAAAATTAGCTATACACTAGTTGATATGATTACAGAAAGGATACTAGACATCACGATCAGAATGGATCAATAAGGGGTTCCACTACAATGGTCAATATAATACCCCGTTTTAAATATATAGTGTTCTAAAAAGGAAGTAAACGTAAGAATTATAAATATTGCAGTTATATCTTAACCAACTCACAACCAATTTTGCTAGTGATTTTAAATTATACTTATCCACAAAAATGAGGAAAATAAGTTCCCTTACCATACTGTTTTGTCATCCATGCGGCACATAGTATTATACCTAAATCATGTTCACAAAATACTTGCTAGGTCCTTGGGCAAACAGATAAATCCATAATATTAATATGATCTGAGGGAGGAGATAGTATAAACAAAAGTTTCCAGAAAAGATGCCACTTCAAAACCCAAACTTCTGAGTATATAATCTGCAATCTACCCTTACAGGTTTTTGTCTATTTTATATTCATCCCACATTGAGATTTTTAATCTTATACCTCAACTGTTTTCTTCCAGATCATTTCTCAGGATAGTGCAAGGTTCAGTCTTTATCCAAGATTATCAACTTTTTATTTCACAAGTAACACTAGTCCTTAAGTGTGTATCCACCTCAGAATTCATGGTGCCCATACTTCTGACATAGACAACACACAGAAGAGAAAAGAAAATTTTATTTTGTCACTTAATCTATTTGTTGCATCCTGAAGAATTTGAAGATGACTCATCACATAGCTACACAATAGTAAAATAAATGATTTAGGAAAGAATAAGTAGAATGACTCTACTAATTAGACTCTGGTGAACAATCAAACGTCAAAGCAAATCATTAATGAGTAGAAGTGAAGAAGAGAGAAGGCACACAGACCTGACAGCTTCTGCAATAGAGAATTCTGTCTGAAGTCCTTTCCATAGCAACCAGATGGAGGTGGCTAAAGAGATGAGCCTTACTGACTTGCAGGCTTTAGATAACATGGTAGTGGAAACTTCTACACTTGTTACTCCTGTCAGGAAGCCACTAGGACTGACTGGAATTGGGATGGGGAAAACAAATATCAGAGCTAGCTATCTTTCTGAAAATTATCATACAGCATATTTCTATGTATATCTATTTTTGAAATATTTTTTATTAAACAATCACACATTCATATTTCAAAATGTTCAACATACATACTTTCAAAGATCTATTAATCCGTTATTTATAGTAAATGTTCTTTTTTACAGTGTCCAGAATCTTCACCATTGGAAAGAATACAGTGTTGCTGAAGATTAGGCTTATGATCTAAACATATATTAGAATTGAAGTCTTGAAATTAGATCACCTTCCTAGTGATTTTCCTCCCTGAATCTCATTTTAGCTAGTTTCAATGTTTACTCTATAATTAGACTTTAGCTTATAAATCTAGACTAAAATTAATGTCGTTCCAAATGGGCACAAATCGATTTAATTCAATACCTAGGAAGATTCAAACTATGCATCTTTCTTTTGCTACCTCATACAGTACAGGTATTGATTTGCACAGCCTAAACCATCATAAATAATTGATTTGAATCCGTAGTTGCACATTTGGAATTTTATTTCTCTTTTAATGTTTTGTATCTTGAATGGGTCACACTTCATTTTTTTAAAGAAAAGTTGTACATTTTTTTAAAACTCACATTCTCTGAATTGTCTTTCTCTCTGCTTATACTAAAATATATGTTCTAATCTACTTTGTTCCTGAGGTTCAATACTGTGCTTCCAGTCACTCCTGAAAGTCTGAACGATTACTGTGATCTGTGATTTAAAATAATGATGAAAATTTCTCCATCCAAATAATTAACAAATAAATTTTCCCGAAATTTCTTGGAGTTTAAGACTGCATTACTCTAACAATGTATTTTTATGCTAATGTAATATTCTTCAGTGTGGAGACTTCTAACCTTTATATAGTGCTCTATGCCACACTTTTGAAAGTTGAAAAACATCTAAATTGTTTTAAAAATACAGAAAATGTATTTTACTGAGTGTTAACATATCATTTTAATGTAATTTTAAGTGTTATTATATAGAATAAATATAAGAAACTTTTTCATAGGTTCACAGCTTCCTGTATCCTTTTAACAAACAAGGATTCATTCTGTCCTTGTTACCATGTCAGACACAGGAGATACAAACATGAACAAAACAGAGTTCCTGTCCTTGAGATGCTCCATGTCTATTGAGGGGAAACAGGAAGGCATGAAAAAAAAGAGAAATTACAACACAATCTAGTAAGTGCGGCAGTAAAATATGAATGGTGGTTATAACTGTAAAACACCATCTATTGATGTTACACAATTACTTGTACATATTTCTTGAATAGCAATGTACTGAAAGAAAGATATTTCCTATAAGAAATAACCCAAACACTCTTGAATTCTAGATCATAACTTTATTTTCTGAAGTGTTGATTGATTTAAACTTTATTCACCACTGGCAATAATAACTTAAAAAACAATATTAAACCTTCCTATGCAGTGTGTTAAATTCTTTACATGAGTTTTTCCATTTCATCTCCATCACAACCTTAAGAGATGTCATGTTTAATTTAATATTGATGATTAACACATAGTATTCAAAGTTTTGCAAACCATGGACATTTAGAAAAAATTTTGAAAATGCTTCACCATAACAAGAAATATGCATCGTAAATATGATGATTGATGATTTATGTGCCACAATTAAAATTATAGCCAGCACTGAGATAAAAGTAAAATATGTTATTTATAGCATAGGACAAAATAACTGAATTTAATCTAAATTTGAATAATCACATTAATAAAAATTGTATGTGAAAGAAGTACAATATGTTCATTCTCAGAGAGGAAAAACATCCCAATATTATACTTTGAACAATTGTGAAGAATGTGAGATTTTATCCTATTTGCAAACTCACAAGTCAGCCTACCACAGTGTCATGTCAAATTGAGATGCCCCTGGAGCCGGCTTCCTGTCTGTAAATACCATTTACATTTGATACATTTGAGGCTTTGAGGGCTCCTCCCACCTTGTAAGTGGTGGCATTTGGAATTGACCTACCCCCAAATAGGAACACCAGGCTACAGAGTCGTAAGCCCTCCATGGGTAGGTGTTCGGTTTTACTAAGAGCACAACAGCAAGCTAATAGCAGCTTTTCTGAAAGTGTGTGCCTGGTGATCCCGTCAGAAAGGATACAAGGCAAAAGCTCTAAGGAGCTTCTTGGGCTGGGCACACTTTCCCTTTGCAGAGGCTCCAATCAAAATCACCAGTCACAGACACTTGGATTGTCTCCAATGCCCAGTGTCCAATAAGGTGCTGGGGCTACTCTTTGGTAGTAGGGAGCTAAAGAGACAGCAGAGGTTGGCAGAAATCTAACATTCTATTTCTTTCAGGAGCAATGATCAGTATTCATTAATTCAGTGTTTATGGACACTTTACAGAACATCACTGCAAATAGTGAGAATCAACTATATATATTTTAATAATTTCATAGAAATACAAGTGAATGTGGTTCTCTGTGTAATTTTTAACAGGAATAAGATGTGATAGATACAACATTTCTTGCTGGTTCTCTGCCTTTGTTTTGCTTTGTTTCTCTTATCCATGGGTGTTGACAGCTTCTTTTCCCTCTATACTTCTACATATCCCTTACCGAGTTCTTTTTTTTTTTTTTGTGAGGAATATCAGCCCTGAGCTAACATCCATTGCCAATCCTCCTCTCTTTTTTTTTTCTTTCCCCAAAGCGCCAGTAGATAGTTGTATGTCATAGTTGCACATCCTTCTAGTTGCTGTATGTGAGACGCGGCCTCAGCATGGCCGGAGAAGCAGTGTGTCGGTGCGCGCCCGGGATCGAACACGAGCCGCCAGCAGCAGAGCCCGCGCACTTAACCGCTAAGCCATGGGCTGCCCCGAGTTCTTATATACAAGACATTCAGAAACACTTATAGTGTTACCGCCCAGCGTGGGGCCTTCTGCTCACCGCAAGACATGCCAATAGCCAAGAGGCAAGGTGGTAGGAGAAAAAGGACTTTTTTATTACAGCTTGCTAGCAAGAGGGAAGATGGCCAACTAATGTCTAAAAAAGCCATCTTCAGGGGCACAAAGTCTCACAGCAGTTATATAGGCCTCCCTTCCACCTCCCTCCCTCCCTTTCTTCTTTCCTTCTTTTTCTTTTATTTTCTGCTTTGTCCTTTTTTTTTTAAAACAGAGATGCTGTTCTTTCTTGTAGTATTGTACCAGCAATTCTTGCATTACACTGTTGGATTACTTATTTAAAATCTGTATGAGTTTTTAAGGGCAAGTTCATATCTTCTCTCTCAGATGTTAATTGAATCAGGGATTAAAAATAATGTTTTCCTTCTTTTTATTTTAGAATTTTAACACACCTTGTCTTTCAGGTAATTAAGATAGCATTTAGTACTGAACTTCAACATACATAAATTTACTTCTCATATTGAAAATCAATAATAGAGAATCAAGGCTTTGGCATAATTTAAAGCTAATATATTCTAGAAAAAGGAGCAACTAACTAAATGATGATTATGAGTAGCGTATCCTTTCAGACAATTGGCAAATAATGTACAATAGCAACAAGAGAAATCATATCGAGAAGTATTATGTTAAATCTAATAAAAGTTCAAAATTAAGTGTCAAAATTTTTGTTACATTGTGTAACTCACTTTTTTAAGCACATTTGAAGGCTCTCTAAACTTTTTCAAACTTTGGACTTAGTAAGTCCCATAAATGTGTGAAACTGAAAATGTATTCCTGAAAGCCGTAAGGATATTTTACATTTCCTAAGACCAGGACATGGTTTGTATTCTGAGCAGAACTTGGAACCATATCTGTATAATTTTCTAGAAGATACACATGTGAAAAATTCATTGGCAGATGGGAATTAAGGAGCCTTTGGTGTATATACAGCCCTCTGAATATTAAATCTAATCCTTGTTGGAAACTTCATTTGCTCCCTCAGTCTCTTATAACATCATTTAGATAATATCCATATATTTTCATTAGATTGGACCTGTCTTAACACAATGACAAATAAAATACCAGCGTGTTTCTTAAATTTTCAGGAAAACACAGAAAAGATAGGAGCCCTAATATAAAAAATATCCCTCTTTTCATTGTTTATTTGGAAGAGTTCTCCAGAGAAAAATAGTGAAATGTTTCATGGCTTTACTTGTTAGCAATGATAAATGCAACTGGGAGAAATAATTTAGGGGCTATAAGGAACATCTCTGAAGTATAAAAACAATGATTAAATTTTAGAGCATTAGTTTAACCAATTACCTTTGAATAAATATTATTGGAGAAATAAAAACAATGTGCAAAAATTGGGTGAAAACTACAGAAGCATTAAGCATCTACTCTCTGTGTGTGTGGAAGATTTCAATTCAAGTAATCTGTCCAGTCATCTGAATTCAAAGCATCATGACCATAATCTGTTAATTATTAATTTATAAAAGATTATAATTTAATTGATTTTAGGAAAATATCCATATAATAATAAAATACTCAATACCAAAAGTAAAAGTTGAATTGAAAAACTTCTTCCAGACATAAACATTGACACTAATCAACAATATTCAAGACATCTATATATACGTAGATAGAAATTTTTAAAAATAGAAAAATAGAAATGTTTTATAAACATAGGGAAAATTTTGTCGACATGGGGATAAATTCCATCTGACAATGACCATGAGGGACAGACTACAGTCCAACAAAGGTAGATTTATTAGGTTGCTGCAGCAAAGGAGGGTATCCAAGATGAACCATTGAATTTCTCTCACCAAACAAAGGAAGAGATGGTGATGATATAGGATTTGGGAAAAGGACATGTTTTAGGTCAGATTTAAGTAAAGCAGTGTTTTGATAGTCTCAACAAAGCAGGGTTGTTTGTAAAGTGTTTAATACCGGGTCTTGGATGTTTAGTTGGAAGCAGAGTCCTGTCTTCCTTGGAAACTAGAAAGATAAGATAAATGTGGAATACTGTGTTTGGAAACCCCCTAGCTGAAGTCCTGTACCTGGACTGGACATGGAGACTGCTTCTTTGTGTCAAAGTGACTAAGATCCTTCAAGCAATAGTGGCATGTTCCATTCTTTTATGATTTCAAACAGCAATGTTTCTGACCATCTATAATTTTAGAGATTGTTTCCTCAGCATGATGTCTTCTTGTTAATTGACATAAATGGTATTTATGGAATCCTGCAGCACTCACATTTTAGCAAACATATTTGATTTATTCTTTCCTGTATTAAATAAAAGAAAAAGAATATCACATGGCAATATGGCTAAGGATGATATTATTCAGTCACAATCTCTCCCTCAGAATAAGATAATCATGGCTCCTTTGGCTTATAGCGTAGACAAAGGTCCTCTTCTTGCCTATAATCTTAACTGTGGGGACTCAATTGAATCTTACTGTGGAAAAATCGCAGGTCAGCCTGATGTTTTCCTTTAATTGACATTTTTCCACCTATGGACAGGACAATTTTTTTTTTTTTAATTTTTGGTGTCTCTGTGGTGCCTTCTGAGGAATGTTAATGTTTATTCCACCTAGTGAAGTGTGTATCATAGCCCTGGACATATATAACTTCTGGCATCATATTATGCCCTTAATTAAGGATAGACCTAGAACTTTATACATTTATCTGAACATTAGCCTGGTTATTTTATCTCTCCTACTTTACTAAACTGACTCTCTCCAGAAGCCTTTACCACTTGACTGAAAAGACAGATGAGATAACAGTAACCCATTTTTCATAGTTTGCAATGAAGGAGGATCTTTTCCTGGTCAGCTCAGTTTGTCTTTCTCCTTTCTGGAGAATTTCGTGCTGTTTTTTGTTTTTGTTTTTTGTTCTGCAGAACCCCAGATTATTGTTGGGGGGTGATTAGCTGTGTTATAGTCATTCTGTCTTTCTGTGTTACTTACCAACTATTAAAGCAAGCTGAAGGATGAGTTCAGGGACTGACTCCTCATTCTCTTGAGAACTTGCTGGCAAAGTAAACACATTTGCATTCGTGGGCTTCCTGGTTGTTTTTATTTTTCCTGAGCTGACTACTTATCCTCTCCTTCTGAGTATCTTGAATTTGGGGTATGTTAATACGCAATTCCAGGATTCGGCCAACTTGTCTTCTTTTCCAAACTTTATTTCTGTTGTGTTGGTGTAGATATATAAGCCAGAGAGCTCTGCCAAAATCTTTTCTGTCATTCCTTGGCCTCTTAGTGCATGAGATTTTGGCAGCCTTACTTTTCTGTTGTAGGTGATGATTTCTGCTATTTTGTTGTTGTTGATTTTTTTAAAAACATTTTTGTGTGCAAGTGTGGGAGGATTATCTTTGATAGGAAATGTGGAAATTATCTGAAATATGGAATCATTCTTGTATCTTTACTCATTTGTATTTTATATCTTAATTTATAACATTTAGAGTATTAGAGGTTTAAGACTGGTTAATAAGATGGAGTATAAAATAAGATAATTTTTATTTATTTTATCAGGGCTGCTAGTATGTTTGACACATTTAAATTCCACCCCCCCCACCAAAGCCCCACTAGATAGTTGTCTGTCATAGCTGCACATCCTTCTAGTTGCTGTATGTGGGACGCGGCCTCAGCATGGCTGGAGAAGCGGTGCGCCGGTGTGCGCCCGGGATCCGAACCCGGGGCCGCCAGCAGCGGAGCGTGCGCGCTTAACCGCTAAGCCACAGGGCCGGCCATGTTTGACACATTAAAATGTATCTTTTATATTATATTCTTGCTCTTCAAGGTTTTAATTAAAACGTAGAATTTTAAATCCGGTAAATAAAATATACAATTATAATTAGTTTCTCAACATTGTTTGGTGTTAGTAGTCTTTACAATGAATATAACTCTACTTTTACTGTTCCTTAAAAGCAATTATTTTAAAACTGTTTAAAATATTTTTGTGTCATATGTCAGAATTATGATTATCATGTTATTTAAATTTTGTAGATAGCAGATGTGAAATGAGAATCTGATGAAACATTAGAGGATCTGAATGTAGAAAGATAATTATTGCCATTTTCCATATAATAGAAAAAATATCTCTACATTAATAGTGACCAAATTACTAAGAGGTATTCAATTTTCTTAAGTTGTTCCGAGTCATAATATTAATTATCCAATTACTTCTCAAATATGTCTCTCTTTTATTTCATTCAATAGTATATTACTGAAATCTTGCAAAACTTTTTATCATGTTATCACACTGCATAGACTTTTTCTCACTAATAGGGCTTTGTTTTATCCTTCGCCAAAGTGTTCCAAAACACTCTTCATTTTCTTGCTAAGACTCACAAATTCCTGACCCAAATCACACTATATGTATAAAAGTTGCATACTGTTTAACAAAACTACGTGTGCTAATCTCACTTTTCCTTTTATTTAATTATTGAAAGTTAGTAGCTTTCTCCCACTTTCCTTCCCTGTGCCCTACTCTTTCAGACTATGTATATATGCATATTCTACTTAAAAACATTTGTAGAAGCAATTTTTATACTGCATAATATTTACTTTCAATTTTGGCTTTTATTTGTTCTTAAATATAGTGTGAAAAGAAATAAATACTATTTTAGAATTAATATGTAGTGTGTCATTTTCACTCAATCTCCTTTTGATAACATGATTCACCTACCTCTGTAATTCCAATATGAACTCTTTAAGAATCCCTGACGTGAATTCTCAGAAGCCACAAAAGTTTTTAATCACTTTATTTTTGTAAGTTTGTATAATTTGTATACATTTTATCTTTTTACATATATATTTATTGGCACTTTAATATTCATTTGAGATTTCATATAGCTTCTGCCTTTCTACTCCACTCCCATTCCTAGCCTGAAACTCTTCTAATCCTCTTCCATTACAATCTTAACTGTGGGGACTCAAATATTCCCTGTGGGTTCATAATTTTTTTTTCAGTTTTCTTTTTTAATTCAGAATTTCTCTCTGTTGGTCTCTATTCATTTTACTATTTCTTTATTTTTCTAGTTCGAACTTCTCCCAGAAGATCACTAATCCTCTCCCACTAACTATTCTTGCTAAAAGTCTTCCCAATGGATTCAGCCAGTTACTATTGATTTGACAATGTTTTTCCCTATAGATACACATAGTTTTACTGAATATTAAATAACTTGCAGAATAATAATATACCAAATTACATTTTCACAATTTTATTTAAAAGCTATATTATGTACTGGCCTTCAGTATTACAGGAAATGGATGTTTTTAATCTTGCTGTATCTTTTTACTTTATGAAAATTTCTATATATGACTTTATTTTGTTATATAACATTACTTCTTCCAGTTGAGTTAATGACTTTAGGTTTAAGTGCAAGAACAATGAAAAACAATGAAAACTGAAGAAACTAGAAAGCTGAAAATATTTGTCCTTGACTTTTTATAGGATATTGCCTCAAATTTTCACATTTGAACCTGTAGCAGTATGTTTAGCAAACAGACTTTTTAAATAAATTGCAAATATTAAATAGACATTTTTAATAATATTGGAAAACAAGAACTGATAAAAATGGTATAATCAATGGATTGAAATGGCAATGGTCTTTTGCCAGAGTAATGTACTAGGAAAAAGCCATTCCTTTATTTCTACATGTATCAAGAATGATCTCTTTATGAAATTAAGAAGGTCAATGTCTTGTTTTCATAAATACTATGATTTATATGAGAACAGTGGTAGTGGGAGGTATAGCAAAAATTAAGTCAAAAAGGAAAAAAAACAAAATCCTAGGTCTTATAAATCTAACTATTATTATCATAGGTAATTAATAAATCATTTATTTATATTCATTCCCAAATCAATGAGGCCATATGATGGCAATTTTAATGAATTCAATCAGGATACATAATGAGAACATGAATGAAAATAAATAAATATTTAGAATGCCTAGTGTATAAAAGAGCCTGGTAACCATATTTTTATTCTTAAATTTTCAAAAGGTTAAGCTCAATAAATAATTGTTCTTAACATCTAAAGTGCATTAACAATATAAGCAAAAAAAAAGTGAAATGACAACCAGGAAAATTTAAAATATTACTTTGTTTTTTCCCTCTCACATCCTTCAGTATAACTTTATTTTGTACCCACATTTTTTTCTCACAAATATGTTCTAATATAAAAATGCATGATTTTTCTCTGAATTAATAGACTATAACTTTTTTTAGTAGATACCATTTGAAGCTTCAGTGTTTTATAATACCAAAATACACAAGGGAAATTTTATTATGAACATACTTAAATTTTTAGAAAAGACTTGAAGGTTGAGAGGATGGAAACCACAATCTTTTCAAAAGAAATAGTTGAAATATTAGTGGATAGCTTCAAAAGATTATGAATGATAATTTTATATTAATGTATGAGTTATTTTAAAGTGCCATGTATAAGAAGAAAGAAAACTCAGTGACAATCATGGATGAAACTTTTTTTTTTTTTTTTTTTTGCTGAGGAAGATTCACTCTGAGCTAACATTTGTTGCCAGTCTTCCTCTATCACGTATGTGAGCTACTGCCATAGCATGGCCACTGAGTGGTGTAGGTCTGACCCTGGACACTGAACCCGGGCCACCAAAGTGGAGTGCTCTGACCTTGGGGGCTGGCCCAGATGAAACTATTTTTGACTAAAATATCTATTATCATTTCCCCGTAAATGCTTCCATTCCTAGGTGTGACCTACAAGCACGTTAATTGGCCATAATTTAACAATATATAGGTAAAGTATAATTTTTAACAAATTTAGAAAATTGTTTGCTAAAATAACTCTTGTTTCCTCTCTTCCTACATAAATATATGTCTCCTACCTTCTTTTATGTGTATTAAAAGAATGTAAAGAAATGTGAACAGCCTCATATAATATTCCAAATTTAGAAAACATCTTATTTAAGATATGTATGCAGTATGTTGCTTCAGTTAGCCACTGCCAAGAGTGCACTTCTCATTTCATTCTCCCTTCTTTCCCCAGAATGGGACAACAGGAAGGGAATTGTATCAGAAAGCTCCTCCTAATTCAATACAATCTCAATTTCTAAAAAAGAAACACTAGGGGCCAGCCCTGATGGCCCAGTGATTAAAGTTCAGCGCACTCCGCTTAGGCAGCCCTGGTTTGCTTCCCAGGCGTGGAACCACACCACTCATCTGTCGGTAGCCATTCTGTGGCAGTGGCTCACACACAGAAAAAAAGAGGAAAATTGGCAACAGATGTTAGCTCAGAGAGACACTTTCCCAGCAAAAAGTAAAAATAAAAATAAAAAAAAGAAACACTAGATAGAAAAATTATAGTAGACTATAAATATACTTCAGTATCATTTCATCTCTTCTTTTTAGTAATCAAATTGCATGTCTCCCAAGCATTTACTAAGCCTCCGTTTCCTCTCTTTCTCTCTTCTCATAAACTATAATTAAAAGTCGTGATTGAGAGTCAGTGTAGACCATGCAAAGGGAAGTCAACCATTTTAGAACAGTGGATAAGCAAGATGAAAGAACCTAGGTCCCTGAATGACCTCATGAAACAGAGTTGACTGCCTAGTCTGGACCACTTGGCTAACTCTGAGATTATCTGAGTAAAAAGTAAAATTCCATATTACATCTATTGCTTTGGGCCTGTTTGTTAACCAATAATTTGAAACTATTTGCTAACAAATATAATAGCATACTTGTTAATGACCATGTAAAGAAGCTTTGACAAATCAGGGAAATGTTTGCAGATTAAATGCTGTAGATAAAGCTGTTAAATGTTTTTCTTAACTTAACTATTTAAGTTCATTTCCTAAACCAATCTTTACCAAGTTATTAGCTAGTTTTCTAGAGAAATGAAGATATGTACCTTCCTTAGTAATCTACCAATATGAAGATTTGGGGAGTCCTATTCTAAAAGAAAGGAAGAGAATATATACATTCATCACATTTCCAGTCTTTCATTCTTCCCTTATTGGGAGAGAGGGAAGTAGGGAAGGAGAACTTAAGAAGCCTTGGTCAAGATAAAAATCATGTGAAACAGTTTTAAAAAACATTGGATGGGGTCATCACTGTAAGGTACAGCTGAAGCGCTATTGCTGATATTGATATCAAGTTAAGCTTTAATTTACCTTAAAAACTCAGTAGCAGTTTAACTTGAATGATTTTATACCATATTTTTCATCAATCTTATTATGTAACAAAGACTTACAATGGGGTTCAAAATAAAAGAACTTGTGAGAATAGTGCCAAAAAAATAGGCATTGGTGATTTAAAGAATGTTCTAAACATATAATATGTTTAATGATTAACTCTTGAACTTTAGAGCTCTAATTTGACACATAAGTACTAAACAATATGAAAGTGACTTGCTGTCCCTATGTAACGAATTTCATTTCAGGTGTAAAAATAGCCACAAAACAGGGTGAAACTATTTTCATTTAATATATCTATTTATGGAATCACAAGTGACTTTATATCCTTCAGTACATTTAATTGTCTAATTGCAAACAATATATTGCCAGATTACAAGTGAGAGAATGATAATAGCTTACATGGATTATGAAGTTAGTCCTGACAGATTCTTGTTTTTATATTCTAGATGGATTCGTATCTTAGTGTGTTTGGGCTGCTTAACAAAATTCCACAGACTCGATACCTTATAAACAACAGACACGTATTTCTCACAGTTTTGAGGCTGGGAAGTCCAAGATCAAGGTGCCAAAAAAAAAGTTGCATTCTGGTGAGGGCCCTCTTCCTGGTTCATAGCTGGCACCTTCTGGCTGTGTCCTCACGTTGTGGAAGGTGCTAGGGAGCTCTGTGGGGTCTTTTTTATAAAAGCATTATTTCTGTTCATGAGGGCTCCACTCTCATGACTGAAGCACCTCCTAAAGGCCCCACCTCTGGCACCATCTCATAGGACATTCGAATTTCAAAATATGAACTTGGGGGAGTATATAAACATTCAGACCATAGCAACTGGTATTAAATTATCTAGCAATAGTCAACCATATGGGGTTCAAACATTACCAGATATTAAACTCAATAAAATGAATAAGCTCTTATAAATATTAGAAGCATGGTTATCTTGGCCATTTTTTAACATGCCATATTATTACAAAATTTGTTAATTTATCAATTGACATATCATTTTTCTTAGCATTATAGAAAAGATCCATCACCGTTAACTACAGTTTACTCGAGTAATAGTCAATAATTTTAAACGTTGTTTTTCTGGATCTAGAAATCATGATTAGTGAAATAAAAAACACCCTGTTAGAGATGTCTTAATATACACTCTCTTAGTCTATTTGTAAATACAGTTGATCCTCATTATTCACAGATTCCACATTTGTGAATTCTCTTACTCACTCAAATTTATTTGTAACAAGTCAACACTCACAGTACAAAATTTGAGTTGCCGGATGTGCACGTTCCTAGCTGAGGTAGAACAAGTTGATGCTCTGCCTTCTTGTTTTAGCTCTCATACTGTAACCAAGTGTCCTTTTTTCCATCTACTTAGTGCCACGCTTTTCACAATTTTTGTGCTTTTTGTTGGTGTTTTCACTGTTCAAAATGTGTTCTAGTGTTCTAGGCATAAGTAGGCTGTGATGTGCTTTATGGACAAAATATGTGTGTCAGATAAGCTTTGTTCAGACATGAGCCATAGTGTTGTTGGCCATGAGTTCAATATTAATGAATCAACAATATATATTAAATTAGCTGTCTTTAAACAGAAACACATATAAAACAAGTTTACATATATGTCAGTTGACAAAAATGTTTTGACTAGAGGTTTGCAGAAATCTAACATTCTATTTCCTTCAGGAGCAATGATCAGTATTCATTAATTCAGTGTTTATGGACACTTTACAGAACATTACTGCAAATAATGAGAATCTACTATATATTTTAATAATTTCAGAGAAATACAAGTGAATGGGGTTCTCTGTGTAATTTTTAACAAGAATAAGATATGTGATAGATGCAACATTTCTTGCTGGTTCTCTGCCTTTGTTTTGCTTTGTTTCTCTTATCCATGGGTGTTGACAGCTTCTTTTCACTCTCTACTTCCACATCTCCCTTACCGAGTTCTTATATACAAGACATTCATGAACACTTGTAGTGTTACCGCCCAACGTGGGGCCCTCTGCTCACCGTAAGACTTGCCAATAGTCAAGAGGCAAGGTGGTAGGAGAAAAAGGACTTTTTGATTACAGCTTGCTGGCAAGAGGGAAAATGGCGGACTAATGTCTAAAAAAATACCATCTTAAGGGGGCACAAATCTTACAGCAGTTATATAGGCCAGTGGGTTATAGGGGAGGGGGTTAGGAATGTTGACCTTCTGGTGTTACAGACTGGGAGTCGCCACACCAGATCTTTCAGTTTTCATTGATGATGGCTCTCAGCATAGACTTTCTGTTTGGGGGTCATCACATTCCTAAGGAACTCAAAAGAACAAAGTTATCATCTTATCGCAGCTGGGAGGCATACGCACAGGCAGGGGTTGTAAAATCAACATAGCAGTTAGATCTCCTAGAGGGGGCATATCCAGCTGGGTTAGTTTGTCAGAGGTCATTCAAAGTTACAATAGGGTTTCTTTTTTAGAACATGGCTTCCCTTATGTCAACCTTGTCTTGAGCCGGTATCAGTAGTACTCACTCTTAAGAATTAGAAACCTAATTAGTTTACTCATAGAGATATTAAATCATCTATTTATCATTTTTCTTCTTTATGTCTTAGTTGATATGACCTGAAAGAAATATGGATTTTGTTTTCATTCATTCATTCTTTCCTTACTTAGTTACTTTTGAATTGAAGTGACTGTTCAAATTTCTTGCCCATTTTTAAGGGGATTGTGTGCTTTCTTATTATTTAATTTTGAGAATTGTTTCTATATAACATGGATAATCAATCTTTTGTCAGATGTATGTTTTGCTAATATTTTACCCCAGTCTGTGCATTTTATTTTTATTTTCTTAGTGTCTTTTGAATAGCTGAAGTTTTTAATTTTGATAAAGTCTTATTTATCAATTTTTTTAAGTGATTTACACTTTTTGTTCTCTAAGAAATCTTAGTCTAGCCTCAGGTCACAATGATGTTCTCTTACATTTTCGTCTAGAAATTTTGTAAGTATAGATTTGCATTGAAGCCTATGATTCATTCAAGTTAAGTTTTTAATATGTTGTGAGAAATGGATGAAGATTTATTTTTTTGCATATGAATGTTCAATTGTTTCAGCACAATTTGGTAAAAAGCCCATCATTTTTCCATTGAATTTGTTTTTGTCAATATTCAAATGGCCTTATATATGAGTCTATTTCTAGAGTTCCCCTGATCTATGTGTCTTTTTTTTTTTGAGCATACCATACTAAATATGTTGACAGCAAGTATTAAAATCTGGTAGTGTTATCACAAAATTTTTTTATTTTTTTAAAGAGAGGATGTTAAGAAAGAGAGGGATGTTTATTTATTTTTTATTTTTATTTTTTTTGTGAGGAAGGTCAGTCCTGAGCTAACATCCATGCTAATCCTTCTCTTTTTTTTTTTTTTGCTGAGGAAGACCGGCTCTGCGCTAACATCTATTGCCAATCCTCCTCCATTTTTTTCCCCCAAAGCCCCAGTAGATAGTTGTATGTCATAGTTGCACATACTTCTAGTTGCTGTATGTGGGACGTGGCCTCAGCATGGCCGGAGAAGCGGTGCCTCGGTGCACGCCTGGGATCCGAACCGGGCCGCCATTAGCGGAGCGCGTGCACTTAACTGCTAAGCCATGGGGCCGGCCCCCAAAATTTTTGGTTTTAATTTTAATTTTGCTTTGGCTATTCCATCAACTTGTCAATTAAATGACTTTGATATTCCTTTGTTGTGTCATATATTTTAATTTCTCTGCCAGTCCCACATAGGTTTTGTGTAATTTTCACACAAAGTGAGATAATTTAAAAAGTAATGATAATAAGAATGATGATGATAATATCTTTAAAAATTAGTTTTAATTTCAAAGATAAAGCACTATATGCCAAGATCCATTCCAGTTTGTGTGTGTATGAGTATATGTGTGTATAGGGAGAGATTCACACAGGCAGAGATATCTGCATAAAGACAATAGTTACATACCTTAAATTTCCTTCAAAGTCCCTTAATCTAATGATTTTTTTAAGTATGTTTGCATGTTCCTTAAATGATTTTTGTTGATATTGTCTTTACTATAGACAAAAATCTATAATGGATGCTCTAGAACATATTGAGAACACATAGTTTATTGCATATAAGGCTTTGAATAAACACTTCCCTCTTTAAACAGCTACATTATCTTGATCATTACCTTATTTCCAACTTACCATATTTCATCAAAAGGTCATTTTTATCCCATAATGTATATATTTATCATATTTCTATGTTTACATATAGTTATATGTGTATTTGTTTGTGTGTGTGTATGAAATAAGGAAAGGCCTTAAGTACCATGAATATCTGTGTCTTTAGTCTTCCTTACCTTTAGAAAACATGTTTAAAAAATAATTGTGTCCAAAAATTCACACTGCTATAGCTTCAAAGGAAGTCAGGGTATGATATAAAAAATAGATTTACGAATTAGAAAAAATGAAAATTAATAGTTATAGTTTATTATTAGTGTCGGCATTTGAAATTGTCATTAAGCCTTTCCCAAACTATTCTCCAGTTGATTATGATGTTATTCTAGTTAGACAGAACATTAAGGCATAATCATGACTTGAAGTTAGTTGTTTGAAATTAACTCCAAAAGGAATATAGATTTAAGAACAAAAGCTTACATTTGGCAAGATCAGAAGAGACAGGGTCTGTGGGAGTTGTATGTGAGATTGGTCACTTGAGATTTGAGTATACCATTAGTGAAACTGCTGAAAGCTCACCTTGTTGAAAACATGAATTCTTTTCAGGGCTATTAGCCTTTTTCAAAAAGTATGTTTGGTACACACTGAATCCTGAGGTAGAGATTCTGCTTTGTAGTTTAGAAGATATTTTTCCATTAAGGGATAATTATACCAATTTGCTAAACTTCTCCTTGAGTGAGAAAAGAAGGAAAAAAAAAGAAGAAAAAACGTGAAGGAAGATTACATAATTGACTTTGAAACTATATGCCTGTTATATCTGCAGTAGATAATTGCTATTTTGCATTAATTGTAACACTTGTAAATTTGTCCTTATGTTAAAAAAAATACATTGATTGATTTTCATGATATTTCTCTTCACAATTGCAATAACACAATTATCAGTGCTAAACATGATAGAATATTTATTTCTCATGTCCCCAAGATAAAATGTATATTAATTATTTTATACTTTTATATGTCTTCTTTTTTTGTCCAAATTTTATTCTCAAAATTATACATCCCAAGTTCATCATGATTGCTATTACTACTTCCTACATGCACTTCTCATGTCTCACCAGTATTAAATATTGCTAGAAAATAGCTTCTAGATCCAGATGCCACAATTAATATGTGGGAAGTTAGATGAGTAGAACCAGATGATATTAATATGTATCTTAATTATTAATGATTATAGTGTAATAGTTGATTTTCTTTTTCTATGTTTCAGATAATGCACAGGTATCTTATCTATTAGAATAGTATAGAGTTGAGAGCAAAATCTGGTTCCACTATTTATGAGTTACATGCTCCTGAGAAAGGTCCTTTAAATTCTGTGTCTGTGTTTTCCCATCTGTAAAATGAATATAATATTATGATCTTTCTTATAGGACTCTTGGGGTGTATAACTGAATCTCTCCTTAAATGCCTCTCATCCAGTGAGCACTTAATAAAGAATAGTTGTCATTATTATTATTTACTCTTTACTCTCACATCAGTATATTTGGGGGGTTAGGTGTATTTATGCCGCTTTACAGAAGCTGAGGTTTGGAAAGGTTAATAACTTGTCCAATATCACAAATCTTGTAAGAGTTAGTGTGAACACTAAGTACCCATATTCTTGTATCTATATAAATTACAGTTTTAAATGGGTTTGGAATTGATTAGATTAGATTCTGTTTGGGAAAGCCATGGCTTATTTTTCATAAATTTTTTAAAAAATTTATTTGTAATGAACTCCAAAATGCTATCCATCGCTTGGCCCTCACTAGTGTCTCTCAGGGAGTGCTATCAGACTTAACCATGTACTTAAACTGTTTTGGGTAATGTTACATATATATAACATATATGCATGTGTGTGTACATATATATGTATATATACATATATATGTATATATACATATATATATGTATATATGTATATATACATATATATATGTATATATGTATATATACATATATATATGTATATATGTATATGTACACACACAATATATTGAATATATATTTGAATATATGTTATACACTAGTTTATACATAATATTATATATTTTATATATATATGTATATATAAAAATCCAGGGTAGCCCCCTACATTAATAGTCACCCTTCCCAGTTGTATATAATAAGAGAAGTTAGCAAATAGGCCATGTTTCCTATCATTTGTACAATTAGAAATTATTTCAGACTTAGAAGTCCCATCTGGCATAAGATCACATGTTCAAACACTGACCATCTACCTCCCTTATTCCATTCCACATATCCTGGTCAACCATGAACCATCAATAACCACTTTTTGAGTACCACATTCTAACAACTTTTACATCAAGCCAGCAGCAACATGACCTAACCCATATTTTCCTAGCTTGTTGATGAGTATGCCATGTGGGACAGTTAAAAGACTTCCTGAGGTCAAGCTCGATTACACTTACTGTAGGTTTAAGGAATCGAGTCCATTATTCTGTCATAGTAGGAAATACGTTTGGTTTGACAATGATTTGTAACTCAAGTCATGCTATTTATAACCCAGCACTTTGTGATCCTCAAAGGGTTTTCAAATTGCCCCTTGGATGATAACATACAGTACATTTCCTCATTTAAGTTGAAGCAGCTAGTCTATGGTATCCAGCACTAGTTTTCTCCTTTGAAAGGGAGTTTCTGTTTGTTTTTAAAGCGTGTGAAAACAGTAATCAGAATGTGAACTTACATGGTACTCTATCTATAAAAGCATGTTTTTTTAATAACAAAAAGTTTTAGTACATATAAAACTGCTATATAATAAGATAAATACATAGATAATTTAATTAAACAGTCTATGGATATAATTGTCACCTTTTGAGATGATTCAACTAAACATTTAAATCAGATATTTCTGTAAACTCTCAGCTGATTATTTTATAATAGCTAGCAGAACACAAGATCCTAATGTTCAAATCTATCCTTGCAAGTTTGAAGGTTACCTACCAACTGATTAGAATTGTCAGGCCTCATGGCGTTTATTATATAGTGTTCCTGTTAAGGTTGCTTATGAAACTATTAGCCTTTCCCTTTGACATTTGCTGTTCTGCATGAATGAGTGCGTTTATATTCCTGTAAACTTCGTATTGCTTTAAAGGTAGTTTAAGCAGAGCTCAGGTTAAATGGGTTGCTAACAAGTAATCTTTACTGAATTACCTTTGTTTACAATTAAAATCCATTGTTTTTCTTAACTGTTTTTCTTTCTTTTCTTATTGTTAATTTAAAGTAACTAATAGAGGCAACTGAAAATTTATCTTTGAGGATTAGAACAATAATAATTAATTCAAATGTGTTAAATGGCCATTGCCGGATATGGGTACAATGGGTACATTTAAAAAATATATTTCAAAATTATAAAAGTTTTACTCCTTCTCAGCAGACTAACTTGATAAACCAAAACATTTTTAAACCATATGTAATAAGCTACAATTTATGCCCCAGATAAGAACTGACCTCTTTTTCTTCCATATTCCAATAACAATATGTACTTATATAGCACATATCAAAGGTCTGCCTATAGATAAGTAGGTATACATTTGCTTGATTAACTTGATTGGCTGTGAAGGTAGGGTAATAGTTACCTATTTACCTTCTCAGTTCACTAGCACAGTGTTTTTACTTATATTCACCCTTAAATTATAACTAAAGTGAACTAAAAGGAAAATACTTTTTCTTCTTTTAAAATTGTTTGCAAAACTATAAAATAATTCACTAATATTTTCCTTTGAGAGACTTTAAAAATAGATGTTAGCTAATAATTGGAAATAATTTTAAGAACTGAAGTAGATTATAAACTTAAGATACATATTTATGCTTCTATGAGTGTAAAAATTGGATCTCAAAAATTAAAGGAGTATGTTGTCTGAGGCTAAAGATTTAGTTCATGAATTTGCTTTAGTAAAATAATAATACATACCTAATTTCATCCAGAAGAGATTTGAAAATTAGGAGAATATTTCCGTGTAAATACAGACTGATTCTCTTTAAATTTTGTTTTAATCCTCTCTGAGGGCTAAATAAGATATAAATTTCAAAAAATAAAAATGGACCACAGATTTTCAAAGTCATTAAACTAAAAGTATAAAGTGAAAGTGTTGAAAAGGGAGGGTATGACCTCCTGGGGTATTATTTTCAATTTAAATTACACATATTCAGGTACATTCTACTTTAATCTTTTCTCAGTCCCCAGCCATGGAAAACAAATGCTACTGGTTTACTCTGCTTCCCACCATGTGTTCCTAGATGGGAAGGGACGAAATTTAATACTAATTTTTAGATGAAGATGCTAAGGATCATGATGGGTCACTGGTTTTCTTTTAGTAATACAATGGTAACATTATTTTCTCTTACAAGCATGAGCCCAGAGTCCTAAGGTTGAAATATATTTTTCTAAACACAATTGATAAATTACTCTTGCAGCTGATTAAACAATATGTGGGTATTGTAAGGACATGGAAATTTAGAGCATGCTACTTGATAAATTTTATTCAGCTTGTGTAAACGAAAAGACTTCAATCAAAAGTAACTCTCATACACTGCTGGTGGGAGTGCAAACTGGTGCAGCCACTATGGAAAACAGTATGGAGATTCCTCAAAAAATTAAGGATAGAACTACCATATGATCCAGCTATTCTACTGCTATGTATTTATCCAAAGAACGTGAAAACACCTCTACGTAAAGATACATGCACCCCTGTGTTCATTGCAGCGTTATTCACAATTGCCAAGACTTGGAAGCAACCTAAGTGCCCATCAAGGGATGAATGGATAAAGAAGATGTGGTATATATACACAATGGAATACTACTCAGCCGTAAGAAATGATGAAATCTGGCCATTTGTGACAACATGGATGGACATTGAGGGTATTAGGCAAAGTGAAATAAGTCAGAGGGAGAAGGTCAAATACCATATGATCTCACTCATTAAGTAGTAGATAATAACAACAACAAACAAAAACAAACAAACCACTGGATTGATGGCTACCAGAGGGGAAGGGGGGAGGGAGGAGGGGGAAAGGGATAATTACGCATGCTTGTGGTGATGGATTGTAATTAGTATGTGGGTGGTGAACATGAGAACATGATGTAATCCATGCAGAAATGGAAGTATAATGATGTACACCTGAAATGTATACAATGTTATAAACCAGTGTTACTGCAATAAACAAAAAATAAATAAAATATTTAAAAAATAGTGCCACTCATATACAGTTCTTTTTGTTTTATTGTGGAGATTTTAACATTTGTTGATATCATACTTTAAGCTTTTGTGCTAAGCATTAAAGATATAGATGTATGAAGACACGAGGATAACAGAGAAGCATGGATTAAATTACAACAGGGCTACAAAAGCTATGTTGTTTAAGGGTACAAACAGGAACTAGTAAATAAATAAGTCCTGGAGAGCTAATGCACAGCATAGTGATTATAGTCAACAATACTGTATTATAAGCTTCAAAGTTGCTAAGAAACTATATCCTAATTGTTCCCACCACAAAAAAAGAAATGATAATTATGTGGCATGATAGAGGCGTTAGCTAACACTACGGTGGTAATAATATTGTAATATATAAACATATCAAATCAACACATTGTACACCTTAAACTTACTTAATGTTATATGTCAATCATATTTCAATTAAAAAAAAAGCTATTGCAGAGCAAAGGATACAGAGGATACAACCCAAGCCTTATGGGTGGTACCCAATTCAGCCTAGAAGAGAGAAGACTTCCTAAAGGGTCACTTCCTCTGTCTGGTAAACCTATATAATTAGAAACAATAGCTGAGATATGGAAAGGCACATTTCGTTCAATGATCAGACTAATAGAGGAGTCCAAGTAAATAATAATGAAAAAGAAATATTTAACTAACTAGATGAGACCAGGAACGAAAGAACAATTGTTTGGAAGCTGAGTTCAAAGCAACATTTTGGGTTTGTGAACAACCAACTGTGAATCCTTGGAGTACTCCAAGGGTTGTAGCTTCAGAACAACCTAGTTAGATCTTGCTTCTTTGGTGTTGAAAGAGAGAAATAGGGAAAATTAGAGTCATCCTGAATTTAAGATCATAAAAGTATTAAAAAGAAAACAAAAATTGTCAGTGGACCAGGAGGAGAAGGATCTGCTCCAGGAAAAATAGGGATTCTCACTATCTTCGACTCTTTATTTTGATTTTTTTTTACAGAGTTTGTTCATGGTTTTTCAAATTGTCCTTATTACTTATTTTTGCAGACTCTAAGGTGTGGGATAAATTTGTTCTTTTCTAAGATTTACTGAACCAACTCATCACTTTATCCTCCAACCTGTATTTTTGTGTGATGACAGTACAGGTGAACTGTTATTAAATTAAGAATCCTGCATGATGCGGGGGAACGCTATTGATTTGTACAAATCTGCCCTGGCTGCCTCATTTAGAAGTCTTGTACTACTTTTGAAAACAATGATGTAAGATTTCCTTATTGTTGAGTAAAACTACTATGGGATAGATTGTGATTTATAAGGAACAAAGCATTTCTTATTCAGTCCTTTGTATTGACTCATATTAGTGACATCCATAAGCAGAGGTTGATTACTTATAATTAAAATTCCTGTACTATGTGGTATAGGTATTAAGGGAAAAGGGATTATTGCCTACATTGCCCAAAGCTCATTAGCTACCTGATGTTCAGAGGTATACAAGTCTCAAAGGGTAGATGAATCTCAAAGCTTTAGATAATTTCAGCATGGCAGATCCTATAAGTTGAATGTGTTTCTTTTTAGATAAAAAAATTAGGTAAAAATAAAGCTAAGCATATGAATGTTAACTTTTATTTTAAAGATTTACATATATACTATTACCTACTGAAATCTGAATAATTAACTTGTAGATTTAGTGGTGTCAACATGGAAAAGCCAAAGCCAGCTAACCATTTACTAGTAAGACCAGGCAGTGTGGTATTACCTGGATTATCTCATAAAGATCTGATGTTTTGTTCTCGGATTTATAAGTCCATATATACACACACACATACGTATATATTTCCAAGTTGATTAAACTCATATTGGTTAACTCATAATATCCAAGTATCTCAGAGACAGAGACTCCTGCTGAGATACTGAGCAAGTATCAATACTGATACTGATGATGCTGAGATACTAATTCATAACAAAATGCAGAATTGTTCCACGAACCAGAATTCTAACGAAGTTACTCATTGACTTTCTAGGTCCTCTAGGACTCTGCTTCCAAAATTTTTTTAAATCAGAATAAATGTACCGGGTTGTGGTTTAGAGCCCGGAACTTTTAATGACTGCTTTGGGTTAGGATCCTGGCTTTGACACATGCTAGAGATGTGACTTTGGACAACTTGCTAAACATCTCTGTACCTCAGTTTTGTTTTCTGTAAAGTGGGACTATTTATGCCCATTTTCAGCATGATGGTTGTTATATGTTTACATGCAAGCCCTTGGTAACTCACATGTGAGTGTCTAATATGATGCGGTCATATAACCATGTCCTGGGTAAACAGTGATGAATGAAAGAGGCTAAGTGCCTTCTCAGCAGTAAATAGAATGGAGGAGGAAGAAACAATGGATAAGTAACCATGTTAATAACTATATAATTATAAATGATAATGTATTCTATAAGGAAATGAATGGGGCTCAATGAATGGCAGGAATTAAACAATCTGCATTGGACCTTGTGGTTAAAGATTGCCTCTATGAAGCAATGATATTTAAGCTGCCAGTGAAAGGACAGGGTACAGCCAGCTTCCCGGAAGTGGTAAGGAGAGTAAGGTCCTCATAAAATTCAGTATGTGTCAAGCACCTGGGGAAGCTAATGATTTTGAGTTTTGGGGGACCTGAAAAAAGGTCAGTTTGCCTAGTCTGGATTGAAGGAGGACTGAGAGAAAAAAATCAGAGAGGAGAGAGAGAGCTTTAAGTAGGAATGTCTTTTATTCTGATTTATTATAAAAATATGACTCTAGCTGGTATGTAGAAACGGATAAGAGAGAGGCAAGACTGGAAGTGACTTACTGATTAGGCTAAATGCAAAGGACATATAAAACCTCCCTCATACCTATCAGTAAATTATATCTATTATCATTGCCCAAACAATATTTTATATATAATTAAAAATTCATCATCACTATGACTTAGCTAATAGGCTTGTTGGTCTTTGACCAGAATGTCAAATTATCTGTCATTTTGTCTTCTGCTTCTAGAATGCTCAGCAATTCTAGATAATTTCATACAACTCTCATATTAGCTATATTAAATTTTACTATAACCTATACTCAGATTTCCCTCAATCCTGCTTTCTCATTCATTTATTCACCCCCAGAAGATTCCTTATAGCATTCTTCATAGCCACACTCTCATGCTTATCTCACTGAGTTACCACTTTCAGCAGGCAACCTCATCCGTCTCCTTCATCAAAAAAATGTGATTTTCAATTTAACGTAGTATTATGTTTTAAACAGTATTATGTTTTAAAGTAAAACTTTTATCCTTTTTTCTTTCTTTGAGAGCTCATTTTCCTCCTCCTTCATAAGGCTAAAACCTATCTATTATTTTCTTCTGGGAACTAGCATCTCCACTTATCTGCAGTATTTACTGTTAGGTTGAACCATATGAGAGTGCTCTTTTTGCAGGACAAGAAGAATCGAATATCATCCATTTCCTATGACTCAACTTCATATCTTTAAATATAGTCTTCTTTCTCTCTCTCTCTCCACCCCTAATCTTATGGTATACCTTTAGCTCAAACAAAGAGCATGATCTTTCTCTATAAATAATCTTTCCATACTAAAATAAGACAACATATTATTTTTGGCATGTTATTGTGTACAAGATAATGTCTTGCCTAATTTTCCTTCCTTTTACCACTGAGGTTCTAGAAAACGCAGGCTATAGTCTGCCTCTAGTTTCTCCATTTGTTGTAATCTGATTTTTCTTCACCATTCTGCTCTCATGAAGGTCATTAGGAACCCTATAGGTAGTGCAAAATACAGATGTATCCCATTAGTTCTACTTGATTCTGTTTTGTTATAATATTTTGTCTATGCTGAGATTTTTTTTATTTAAGGGATAAGAGCTGATGGGGGCAGGGTGGTGGATATTCCAAACCAGATTGTCTGGGTTCAAATTCTGGCTTCACCAATTACTTTTTATTGTCATTACAAGTTATCACAATTAAGTAAATTGCAAGTTATTTAAGTTCTAGTATCTTCATATGCAAATTTGGGATAACGATAGTGCCTTTTCGTTGACTTGTGAGGATTAAATAATTTAATAAAGTTAAATAGTTTAGAACAATGTTTGCAGTATTGTAATCCTTAATGGGAGTTAGCTATTGTTATTATTGATGGCATGCATATTGATAGTCTTTCCCTTTTAGCACTACTCCCTGACAGATCTCCTTCCTTCAGGGTGGGAAATCTTCATGATGACCTTAGTATGCTTGTCATTTGCAAGTGATTTGTCAGCCTGGAAAATGCTTCCAAGATTTTCAAACATAATGAAACTTTGTGAAAACAGGGCTTTCATCTAAAGCTGTTCACTATTGTGTACATTATATCCAATACATTGCCTGGCAAATGGTGAGTGCCCAGTCAATATTATCAGATGCATGAATGAATGAACACTATTCAAAATGTTTAGTCTAGAAAACTCTAATAAAATTTCAAATAAAATCTTAGAAATGATTTAAGAAGATAACACGGTCATTAATTTACATTAAAAAGTACTTGATCCACAGATGGTAAGAATTGTTTTACCTCCCTTCTTTCTTTCTTCAGTGATGGAAAGCCCCATTTCTGAAGTATAAATTGCCACATGCTTTTATTTTCTCTTGTTTTATTACTTCCTAACATCTGGTGTCACAAAAGCTATTTAAATATACTTTTCAGTTAATTTAGTACATACGCCATGCTAATTTTTATGGGAGTTCACAAATGCATAAACATAGATTCTTGTTTTCAGAATATTCTAGTTATGACTAGTTACTATGGGAAGTACTTTTGCGAAATTAAAACAATTATGATAACAAAGATAGCAACCAAACAAAATATTGTATTACCACTTGCTATTAACTATGTATCAGGTGAGGTGGTAACTAACATCTGGTTTATTCACAGACTACCTCTGTCCTGCTGACTTTTACCAGGATGGCCCTTCAGCTGATTTTTAGATTAAGGTAATGAATGAAGTAGAGACATTGAAAGGTGATTAAGTCAAAACTGATGTACAGAAGGAAGAAATTTCAGGCATTGTGTGAGAAAAGTGTAATAGAAGATCCTATATCCAGGAAGGTACAAGTTGAAGGTAGTCGATAGAAAGAAAGGTGTCTGGTTGGGGTAGAGAAGGGAAAAAAATGCAATCTGATTTTGGAGAGTTTGGCAGAATTTGGAAATAGAAAGCAAAGAGAATTAAGGTAGACTCTAGCTTCCATATGTATGAGATACATAGATCTAGGAGGGACAGAGGGATAAAAGAGATATTGAGAACAATGAGTTTAAAAGTATTTTGCTTATAGTATAAATGGAATCCTCCTTTTGCATTTTTGAGAGCCTTTGGTCAAGTTAAATGGTTTTGCAATTACTTTAGATTATTGAACTGGGTGTTTTAGAATGTGACTCTATGCCAAGGCCAGCTTTAATTCAAGGACAAAGTGGACTTTCCTTATGTAAATTATGTCCTATTTATGGAAACCATAGTTTAAGAAAAAATAGTGACTGATCAAGAGTTAAAATATCTGGAGTAGAATATACACAGATTTGACAAAATAAAAGTAGCAATTGAAAAAGAAACTTCTTGTAATTGTGGTTAATTTCTCACAAAGATAGATATTTTTCTTCTGTCACATATAAATGAAGTGAAAGGTATCAAATGAAGTGACCTCCTTAGTAATAATTATATGGAAAGCACCAGGTAAATGTTCTGAAACTTAGAAAAATTTTAAAAATGAATAAATAAATGAGTAACTAGGCAAACGTAAATGAGTATTATTGGTTTCCACAGGGGGTTATATTTAAGCAAATGATTGTTATATTAAAATTGAAATTTAGAATAGGATTTGAATTTAGCATAGAAAAATAATATTCTTATTTTTACTATTATTAATTGCATGTATTATAGTAGTACTATCTTCCAAATTGCTTAGAATAACTTTAAGTACCAAGAACACAATACCATTTTTCTCTTAGATCACTTCTTTTCCGTAGTTACCAAGACCATTAATTTCCACCTCAGAATGGTTAATTAGGTGATGGGTTTCTCTCCTTTTTGATTTTTTAATGGGATCACACACTGTCATCTTCCTTCTCATTATGAATTTCCTATGGCAGTCTTGAATTTTCCACTAGTAATTACTGGTATCTGGATAGATATCATTTTAAGTTTGCATGGAAACCATACTTCTCTAGGCTGTATCACAGTGACTCTAAATTCCGTAATCTCTGATTGACAGTGGGTCTTGTGTCTTTCACAGTTTCAGTACAAGGAGAAGCAGAAGGGGGAAAAAAAAAGATCATTAGGAGTTGTTCACAGGCATTCTCGATGTCTGAACTTGGTAGCGAGCAAGAAGACAAAGCTTATCTTCTGGGATATTTTTTTCATGGTCCCGTAATGTCACTGGAAAAATCAGCAGAGCAGCAGAGTGGGGAAAAATGTGCCTTCAGAACTTAGCAGAATCTGACTTTCTCAGAGTAACTATCTTTTATATCATTGTTATCTTTGGCACTTTTAATTTATTTTTCTTTGTTTTTGTTTTTTGCCTTTATAAATTATTAGTATGTGTGAGCAGATAAGAAAACATGGACTCTATATATAAACACTGAAACTTTTCACTGAAAGCCAACAATTAAGCAATAGTTTAATATTACTTTCTGTCACACCTCCCTTTCTTCTATTCTTGGGCTTTTTCCTAAGCTGAGGCCAAATTGGGCTAAATTGATCTTAATACTCCACTCGCTATGACTTTGCCTACTTCCTGCTTTCTTAGCTCCTATGCTAAATCAAAATTCTACCTATGGTAGAAGGCACAGCTCAATTCTATCACCTTTTTCAGAAAGCCATCCACTGATGAAATCCCATGATTTTTTAACTTCAACTTACTTACAAACTATAATGATTATATGGCACCCTAGGGACAAAAATGATATAAAAGAATAATGTAAAATGATGACACATATCTAATACTCAGAAAAACTTTTTATTAAATAATAATACTAATGGGGAGTTTCTGCATCTTTAAGTAAAAGTTTTTTTTTTTTTTAATTAAAGTACATGGTATGGGTGTTAGAGATATTGAAAAGAGAGTTCTAATTGTACTTTCAAAGAAGAAAAATCGGATCAGTTTCAGAATCATTCAGGAGACCTACCAAAATATCATTTTTTCCTCATCTTTTCTATTTTTTGTTTTTTCTCCTTACTTCTATATTATGTAAATCAGTCACCCTACAAATATTTGTTGTGTTTTTTCTTTGCCATCACTGTGTGAGGAAAGGGCTAGAGAAGTGAATAAGATAGAAAAGAGCAGTAAAAGAAACATACAAAAATGAATTGTATTAAGGCTATCAAAAATGATGAAGTCTCTTGAGCTTTTACCCTACTTGTAAGCTAACAAGTTACCCTGCCACACTTTCCTGAATCCTGACAGGAGACACGGGACTCCTGGGTCAGAGAAAAATCGCTATTGCTCACAGCAGAGCAGGAAGCACAGGCTTTCTATTCACATCCATTCTCCCCGCCCCCAGTCTCATATGGTCAATGCGAATATGGGCCCAGGTGGATGCTACACAACCAGTGGGTTTGTATTACAGCTGAGAAAACCTGAGACTAAGAAGTTCTGGATATTTTTATTTCTTTATCTTTGTTCAGATTACAAACACATTAGAAAATAACAACAGTTTTACTGAGATATAATTCATATACCAAACAAATAACATATTAAAAGTGAACAATTAGTTTTTTATATATTCACAGTTTTGTGAAACCATCACTACAATCAATTTTAGAACACTTTCATCACCCCCAAAATAACTCCATACCCATCATTAGTCACTCCCCATTACCCAGCCCCTTTCCCACAGCCCTATGCAACTATTAATCTATTTTCTGTCTCTGAAGATTTTTCTATTCCTAACATTCCATATGAATGAAATCAGACTATATATGGCCTTGATGACTGGCTTCTTTCTCTTAACATAATGTTTTCAAGGTTCATCCATGTTGAGGAGATCACAATCTTGTATAAGGGACAGCTGACAGACCCGGCCCACCTTAGCCTGGAGAGAGATATTATCTTAATTATATTAGTATGTAAACTTTTCTGTCCTCCGGTCTAGTAGGAGACACAATATATCTTCCAAGGCTATTTGCTATGCAAACATCCTTGAAAAGATAGTAAGGACAAAAGCCAACACAAGATGTGTAAAAACCCCTTAAAGAGTTGCTCCCCAACCAGCACAACCAGACAAAATACTGAGCAAGAAAAGGCAAGCTGCTTTGGGAACACATAAGATGGGAACCAAACCAATCTGAGGGTCCTCAGAGGCTTCCTCGTGAAGTTACTGTTTAAGGTGAAACCTGAGAAAAGGATGATACAGTTAACAAGTAAAGAAGCAGGAAGAAAGTAATTTTAGGCAGCAACGTTGGACATTTTTATTTCTTTATCTTTACTCAGATTTTAAACACGTTTTAAAAATAACAGCTTTCTATATTTAAAGAGCATGTATAAAGGTGAAGAGGCAGAAGATAAAAGGCACGTGTCAGGTATGGCTGGACAGTAAAGCATGAATGGAAGAATGTCTTGAGATGAGACTAGAATAATAGGTAAATGACAGATTATGCAGGACCTTGTGGGTCACGATAGGACTTTCAAATTCATTCCAAAATAATGGAACATAATAGAAAGAATTTAAGCAAGAGAATGAAATTATCAGATTTATTTTCTAGGGAAACACTCTGAAAGTTCTGCACTGTATAAAAACCTTGAATGAGAAAAAACTTTTTTTATGTATATGAAAAAGAAAAATGTAATTCAGTTTGTGTTGAAACTCAACACAGTTTCTTGAATTGCGTTATTTTGAAAATGACAGCTGATCCTAGTTGTCATTTTGGTCCCAGTTTTTTTAAGTGTTACCTATAGTTCATAATATAATTATTGAGATAGATTATATCACATCGAAAACGACTACAGAGTGAAAATAGACAAAGACTGGGACTAAACTCTGAGAAATGTAAAAAAGGTAAATAAATATTTGACAGAGAGGAAGAACAATTGGAGATTAAGAAAGTGTACTGAGAGGAAAAAATGAAAACCAGAGGATTGTGGTATAATGGAAGGAAATTCAAACATGTGTTTCCAAGTTTCACCTTCAAGCCTCAACCAATTAACCAAGTCTTTTCTTATGTTCTCTTCCTTGTCCTCTGATCCACTCAACATCTTTCTTAATTTATGAGAAATTAACTTCACTTTTAATTTTCCAAACATATCAGTCCAATATCCTTTGCTACCTTAACTCTCCCATATTATATTTTTTACAGTCACATTTTACATAGTCAAATTTAAATTTTTAAAAAAGTTGAATGTTTCTTGTAAAAATATGCCCATGTTCCCAGGTGTCTGCCAGAAACTCTATGATCCCCTATAAGGTCTGGGAGGCAATAATGTCCTAGAAGACGCCTGGGACTAACAGTCAGAAGTACAGGTCATTAAATTCCAACTCTGCCAGTTAACCTATAATATGGCCTCAGGCATAAAGTATGCACCTTGATTTCCTCATATGAAAAACAGGATAATTATACCTTCTACACAGACTGTTCTAAGTCTTAGAGGAGGCAATATTCAGCAGGCAATGCCCCATTTTTTAGAAGAGAAAAATAAGAAAGAGAGTGGAGTACGGCATTATTTGGCTATCTTTTAAATGCCAGGTATACTGGAAAATTGGTGCAGAGTCTGAATAAATTAGGTTACTTAGAGTCCTGTGTGTGGATTTTCTCTTCATACCTTTTTTTTGTGTGTGTGAGGAAGATTGGCCCTGAGCTAACATCTGCCAATCCTCCTCTTTTTGCTGAGGAAGACTGGCCCTGGGCTAACATCCATGCCCGTCTTCCTCCACTTTATATGGGATGCCACCACAGCATGTCTCGCCAAGCGGCACGTTGGTGTGCGCCCGGGGTTCCCAACCGGAGAACCCCAGGCCACCACAGTGGAGCATGCGCACTTAACCGCTTGCGCTACCCGGCGGGCCCCACTCTCTTCATACATTTTTAGTCAACAATTTTATATGTGTGTATATATATTTAATACATAGTGCATATGATTTGAATCTATCTTTTATATATCTGTGTCTATCTATATCTATATAATATGGATATATAATAGATGGAGATAAACATATATATGTTTTTTGTGCATAACTCTACAAATACACAAATGGCAATTTTAGCTACGTTGAATTAAAGCTACTCTGTATTATTTCTGCTGTAGTTCATTGAAAACTATTAGAGAAAGAAGATAGTGGGAGAATGGAAACAACTATACTTAACAGTATGTTTTCAATTTCGTTCAGAACAAAAATAGCCCAAACATACTTTGCAGGTTGGAATTATGACTGGATAGACCATAATGGTTTACTTGGTCCATAAAAGCCTTCAAATTGAGTAGTTCTGGTATTTTTTGAACCAATTTGTCCTACTCCACTAGAGAACAGAAATACCAAAGCATTAAATAAGCTAACAGAACAGAACAGACGTACCCTAAATTAGATAGTGCCTAAGAGCTTTCTTCCATGTAGAAGAAATCACAGGGAAAATCACAACTACTTGTCTGCCCTGAAATGTTTCCATTGCTAGTTACAAATAGACCTTTGCAAACTTTCCCAAAGGGAAAATAAGTCACTCAATTTGATTGGCTAAATCTTCTTTAATGTTTAAAATAAACAAAACCAGGCTCTGTACGAATCTGTTTGGCTTATTTCCATGCATACCGGGTCCAGAAAGCAATGCACCCATTTATTTCAATATGCCAGCAATTACCAACCAGAGAATGTCTGTAATGAGACCATTAGTAACAAAAAAGGCCATGGCCTGTTTTCTCTTCCTCTGCTGCTTCTGATGCAACAGAACATTTCAAATATCAGGTCCAAGAACTGTTTGGAGCCAAAAAACAGTCAAAGACTCGCAGCAGGTGGGAGTACCACCTGTTTGTGCCTTATTCCAGCAAAGACAATTGCCTCTTCAGAGTTCCCGGCTGTGGTGAATTCAAGAGCGACTTTGAATGCAAGCAGATACTGACAACAGCTCTCTTTGAAAGACAGAGCCTGTTAGAGAAAGTGATCATTCATGGATTATAGGTAAAATGAAGGGTTAAAAAATCACAACTCAGAGCAGTAGGCAAAGGCTAAAGCCACCGCAGGTGTGAATCTTAACGGTTGTTAATTAGGTAGAGGTTCAACAGAAAAAAGGAAACGCAGCAGGTGTGAGGTGTTTTTTTTTTTGCTGATGAAAGAGCAGTGTATTCAACTCCGTAATGGAAAAGACAAGATCATTTTTATTTTCTCTGTAGTGTAGATTTTGTTTCAATTAGTGCCAGATGATTACTCCCTTTTATGATTTGACAAAGGTACAAAATTCTTCCTCCTCCAAATATTACCAACTAGGAAATACCAAGTGGCACATCTGTGTGTGCTTAATTTTGACTCACTTTGAGGAGAGGGCAATTTTGCATGGGTGGGTTAAAGAGCAGGAAATTGCAACCTCAAACACTAATGAGAGTTTAAGAGAGAGTCTTGTAATTTTTCTCCGGATGATGAATTAAACTTCTTAGTTTAGTGAGCTAACCTAACCCGTAGCACTCTTTGCATGTCTAACTAAATCAAAGTTGATCCAAGATTTCTTCCGTGAAACGTTCCATGCCAGATGTCTTCAAAAACTCCTATTTAATATATTGATGCAGAATGTTTTAGTACATTTTTATCACTTTCTTAGCTGGAAAAGAACTCCTAAAGTTAATACAATTTCATCATCAAGCCTTCTTGTTCATTCCTAAATATTTGCTTGGTTATGTATAGACACATGGAGTTCTGATGATGTGAAATTGTCTTTGTGTCTATGAAGTACTTTGTTGTTATACTAATTAATTGAAACTCTCGTATTAAAGACTCACAATAATCTAACACTGATTAATTAGAAAATATTGAAAAAGCATTGGATCTATGCTTATAAAGTGCAGTCTACACTACAAAGTCTGTATACTACAAAATAAAAACATGCATATGTGTGTTGTAGGGGAAGAGGGAGAATCTCCCTCTGCCCTTTTCCTTAAGATTCTTATTGCTGGCCAAATAATTAACAAGACAGGTTAGCAGGAGAAAATAATACCAAGTTTAATAACATGTATACATGGGAGAAACTCAGAAATGAGCAACTCGTCCCTCTGTCTAAGCTGCTTGCTTAAGTATTGCAGCTAAAGGCAAGGAACGTGTTGGGGGTGGGTAGCGGCCTGGGACTTCAGAGGGCAGGAGGACAATTCTTTTCAGGGTCATCTATAGATAATGTGGTCAGGGAGAGACAGAGTTTTTGATAACAGAGGCTTGGTGCCTTTCCTATTATAACCTCTATCCTACATTATCTTTACAGCCATCGTGATAGAAGATCTGTTCCAGGAAGGAGCCACCATGTCAAATTCTTTAGGCAGTTAGTGGGGGAGGTCAAATGTCCCTCAGAGAAAACAATCAAGGTAAAGAGATATATTTTAGGATGGCCAAATCTTGATCTCCCACAGTGTGAACTAGATATTCGAAATGTGTTTAATTTGTTTCTTGTGTTTCTCCTTTTCTATTTTATCCAATGTCAACATTTACAAAGCAGAGGATCTGTGTTCAAATAATTTATACTGTGGAATTATGATGTCCAGTTGCATATATATCACCTAATTTACTTCAAACCAACTCTGCAAGTTAGGTGTTATTATCACTACTCTCCAGAAAATAAAATGACATGAAGCATGAGGCATTAAAAACATACTTATACAACAAATAACTGGATGAATAAATGAATGATTTATCCCCCCCCAATAATTTATGGGGATTATGACATAATCCTCATAATGCTTAAATGTCAAGACATGCCATCAGAGGTCTGTCACATTTATCAGTGTTCCTTTTGCATGTTAACTACGCTTTTAATTCCATCTACACAAAAGGAGTCATTTACTCAATATGGAAGACAAATTCCAAAACTGTTTTGAGGAGTTGCTTTACACTCTACTCTCCAAAATAGCTGAATAATTATAACCACTCTCACCGCTGCGTATAATTGGGCTAAATAACTTGGAAATATGATGCTTGCTTCCTGTTTTATGAAACAATGTAAATAGATTGAAACTTTTAGCAAGTGGATACAGGAGTACTTGTGGATTGTCCACAAGATTTGAAAATGCCACTAGTTTTGCAGAAGTAGTTCAGTTATAACGTCTACTTGATTTGTTAATATTATTCCCAATGTTTCTTTCCTGTGTAAGCTGCATTCGCCCATCCTGTTGGCATTTTGAAACAATTTCATATACAATTAATAATTAAAACGTTTAATTTAAGCCCAGAGAGATCTCCAAAACTCCTTTCGACGTCTCTCAGGATGATGTGTCTTTTTCATCTAGTAGAAGCTTATTGAGTATCATCTTTTCTCAAACACAGATTTTATGTCTCTGTATTTTCATCTTTGTATGCCATAATGAAAAAATTCTACCAATGACAAACTGTTCTTTTTAATTAACAGCCTACTAAAGCTCAGAATTTATAATCTTAGAAATGTGTTATTAGCCTTTAAGAATTCTGTGCTTATTGTGTAGGCCAGTTTTGATGTAATCTTGGAGAATTCAGCATAGTTATATTCATTTCACTGACTTTACCATTGGCCTATAAGTTAATAGACGAAAAATAAAATCTTACGGTGAAATAACATGAACATAATTAAACCACATAACCTTTTCTATTTTGGGAATGACATTTTGATAAATTGAAACTCTTATTACTTTAACTTTTAGTGGGAAGTGATATTGGACAAAACTTTTATTCCTTTCTCATGGAAAGAATATGTTCAAACTTTTTCTATTTAGCTTAAAAAAGATTTGAAAGGGAAGATTGTTCAGTCTGGTAGGACTCCCTAAATTTTATGATAAAAGATAACATCAAAAGTTAATCATTTGATTCATTAAGAAAACAAAAAGGGCAGCACAGTGGCTATAAACACATCAGTATCATTGTAGAAATTTCATTTCAGATCTTTTAAAAATTTGACTCATGCAGCAATTTATTAGGCAAGATAGAACCAATGAACCTATCCTGCTACTTATAATTGTATGTCATTTTCATGGCTCATTTGTGTAATTAAAGAAAATATTAAATAGTGATACTTTTGGTATTTTGAATAAAAATAATTTTAACATAATTAGATGACTAACCTAAATTAAAACAAAATTTTTTTTAAATACTTAAAATCTTTATTGAAAGTAATGGACATATCACCATCACAAAATATCGTGAGTCATTTTTAGTTTTGTGACCTTGTGTTAACCTCAGTTTCTTCTTTAAAATTGTCAGGTTAGAGTCAATCATTCTAAAGACATATTCCAAGTCTGAAATGAACAATAAATGAATAAATAATAATGGGTTAAACTTCAAACATTTATTATTCATTTTACTGCTGTCATAATACTCATAAGATCTCTCAGATTTAATTATTATTATAAGCCACATTATATAGGTAAATAAACTCAGATAACTTTAAGATGTTCTTGTTTTAACACAGGTCTTCCAAATCCTGGATCTTGAAAGTATGTTCAGCTACTTTCAATGTATAATAACCGAAGGTCAATTAAAAAAATTCTGGATCTTTACAACATGTCTATGTGTAAACATTAAAAAAAATAGAATGCAGAAGAAAACAATCATCTGATTTCTTATTTTTCTTGCTAATTATATATTTTAGGTGCAAAATTTTAGTTGTGGTAAGGCAATAAATATTTTCTGATTGAACTGATTAATTAAATTCCATATTAACCTATATGTCCTTAACCATGGATTACTCTCTTCTCCTAGTTCTTAAGTATATTTATTTCAAAATTATTATTAATAGGCATGAGTCCAAACGCAACCACTAATTTTCATTATAGGAAATATAAAGACTAAAGTATGTTTATTAAGCTCAAACATCATGCTAGTGACCTCAACATATGAACTGTATTTACGTATTTTACATTAGATATTGGCAAACTATGGCCCTCTTACTGACCAACTGGTTTTGAAAAATAAAGTTTTATTGGAACCCGCCCCATCCATTCATCCATATATTGTTTATGTCTGCTTTCCCACTACAGAGCTGAGTAGTTGCAATGGAGACCCAATGGCATATGAAGTCTAAATGTTTATAATCTAGCCCTTTATAGAATAAGTTTGTTGACTCACTTTAGATACTAAAACCATAAAAAAGGGGTTCATAATCTAGTTTCCATGAAAGAGGCTCATGTATCCTAAGATAGGGGAACAAAGATGGAGAAAAAAACTTTGAATCTTTATTTACTTCTAATTGTGATTTTGCATTATCATCAATTATGAATGAAAGCAAAACTACAATTGTATTAGCTGTATTTTTGAATATGTAACAATAAAAATTACAGATATTTTTATAACATATAATAATTACTGCAGATGTTAAAAATATCGTCAATGTTTATCACTGCTTCCAAAATCTGGTACTCAGACTATCTGAACTATCTTTAATGTGTTAATAAAAAATACATATAATATCAAAAATTGCTTATAAATATTTGGTAATTAATTTTTTATAGTTCATTTCCCTTATAATCCTTTATATTGTATCTGTTATATTTAAAGACATTATTTGGAGAAGGGTTTTATAGGCTTCACCAAAATGTGAAAGAGGTCTAAAGCAAAAAAATAAACAAATAAATAAAATAAAAATTAAGAGCTACTGCTCCAATATACAAACTTCTGATGTATTAAACAAAGTATATTTATTTAGATTTAGATAATAGGTGTGATAAGTTAATAATTGGGTCTTGTCTTAATATATTTAGATTTTAATTATTCTTCATAAACCAATTTTAGGCCAAAGGAAAATGATTTTCGATTCCACAGAAGTTGGAATTTTTTATGTTACATTAATACTGAATATAACTTGATGAATATTCCATAAATAAGGAAATTGCCAGCAAAGCCTCCTTATTTGAGTGCCACATCTCCGTTAATGCTACATTACTGTATCATTTAATGCTCCTGGACTTTGAGAATGATGTGCAGCCCTTAATTTAAATTCCAAATTGCCAACAAGAATTGTGAGACTGTGTTTTGCTCTTTCAACCCTGGACATTTCATTTCTCTTGAAATGAATATTCGAGCGGATCTTCTTTTCCCAAAAGAGACTGTTGCATTAATATTGAAATGTCTTCATTTTGTCTTTTATCCTTCATTGGCCTGAAACTGGAATAGTACTTATCTATTCTATACTTCCAATCTTTTCCTCACATTCATGCATCCATCACAGAGAAGGGTCTCTGAAAGAATTGTCCATATGATATGTCCAGGCTTCTGTACCGTAGCCTAATGAGTTATAGAAAGGCTGGAAAATGAGATACGCGTAGTTCTTTCTGCTTAGATCTCTAGTAAATTGATATTTGTATCTCAAAGCAGTATTCTCCAGCGTTGGTATTAATTAATTTCTGATCACCATCCCTTACTAAAAATAATTTTAAAGGTCATTTATTGTATGTGGTTTTCTGATTCTAATGTACTTAGTATGGAAAATAACTAGAAATAAAAGGTAATACAAAGACTATACAATAATACTAAATGAAAAAGCTTTTCTATATATATCAAGTCATAAAGTGAAATTAGAATGTTTTGAATGTGTTAATATAATCATACTATAAAATAGTAAACATGATACTAATTGCAGTCAAATATTAGCACATGTTTTTTGTTTCTCACTAAAGCTTCATTAGTCTGACAATCAAAATTAGTTCTCTTGATTGGAAATTGTAAACTTCTTGGGTTTAATAAAAATGTTAGTCACAATGTCAAACTACTTTTAATTAGACTCAGATTGTTAGGAACCAAGGTACAAAAGTGACCTAAAACAGATGTGTGACAGGCTCTGTTACTATTATTGGCCTCAGTTTTAATTTGGCTTTTGATGAATTTTGAAATTGCTTTAAAGTGCACAGAGCAAGTATTTATAACCAGGATGAGTTGCAGTCAGTGGTTGAACTGTGGTCCACATGCGATCTTTCAAGCAGTGAATACTATAGAATGTGTTACCTCCTCCTCCTAATGAGAATAGGCTCAAAACGAGACAGGAAACAAGCAATAAAAACTAAGCAAGCATGTAATGCATCTATTATTATACTTAAACTTATTTATAAAATACAATTTAAAATATTAGCATGCATATACATTTTAGCTTGCTTCATAATAGCCCTGTAAAGAGTGCCACTTCTTTGCTCTATTATAAAGTCTAACCAAATGAGGAATCAGCATATTGGACAAAAGTGCTATTTAGAGTCAATTGAACTAAGATTTCTTCTAAGAAATAATGAGATTTTTTTTTTCTCTAACATGGTTATTCTAGAATATAATTAAAATATTAATTGTAAATGACAAAACTCATCTTATGAAATTGTTCATTGTTTTTTAGTTAAAACAAGAGAGATAAATATATATTTGACTGAAATCTTCCAGACATTACCAGCTTGTTTGATCATGTTTCTTTCATTTCTTGCTTCTGACAGAATATCTTCTTATAGTATGCTTGCATTACTTTTTTTGGCATATCTTTTGATTTTCTTAACCATATGATAAGCTTCTGCAGAGGTAAATTGAAGCCTTTACTTCTGAGAAGGCAGAAACTGCCTGTAACTTTAAAATGACAATTTTTCCAGGCTCTATTTAAGATTATTCAAAAAAATCCTAGCATGTTATATTGGGTAGAGTCACTTGCTTCTATAAATATGCACATCTTCATGCACTAAAATGGCAGTCTCTTACTTTATCTATTTTAAACTTTCACTGTTTCTTATTACAGTACAGATAAAAGCCTGAGCCAAAAGTGACTATGGGAAGTTTCTGGGTTCCTATCTTATCTTGGTCCTGTCTTGATCCTCTTCTTTAGTTTCTTTTTAATCTGCCTCAAATTCTCTTCTGTGTCCAGTGCAATTAAACAACACTTACTAATCAAACAATTTTTTTGAATTAAGGATTGTGTTCTCATTGATGAAAATTATGCCTCACCTATGCCGCACTCTGTTTTTGCTGTTTACAATATTTCTTTATACTCTCCTAACTGTGGGATACATAGATTATTTTAAAACAGTTAAAAGATCTCATATTATTGGTTTTCTCAATGTCAATTTACTTTCCTCATATCTTTATTGCCATCATATCACACCCTTGCACATAAAATTAATGCACAATGCAGATGAAATAAAATGCAAATCTCTACTTCTTACAGCCCATTAATTAGAATTCCTTCATGCCTGACTTCTTTGCCCCATGGCAAAAGGCTCAAATTCCTTTATAATTCTTTTTATTAGCAAGCATTCCTGACGGTATAGTAAAAGAGCTTTAGGTTTGTAGCAGAATTAACAATGAAGAAGAGCAATAATAATACCTAACCTATAAACTCTCTAGCCTTAAGAAAGAAGACTACTGCTTTATCTCTTTAATGTCTTACTCCTCCCTTGACAATGAGAGTGATAATAGTTCTCTTTTGAGGATTGTGGGAATTCAGTGAATGTGTGACTGTATTTAGCATGATCATTGAAACTCCATAGATACTTCTTAAGTGACAATTCCTTCGCCTTTCCCATTTGCAACACTCACAGGATGTTGAGTTTCTGGTATCTGCTATTTTTCCCACCAAAATTATCTGAATACTAAAGAACCTAAACAAGACGATCTCTGGGTCAAGATGCCATATTGAAGGCTGTTACTTTGCCAAGGAAATTATCAGATGTGGTTCAAGGGGGCTGGCACAAAGGAAGTGATAAAGCAAAATGACATTAAAGTAGGATTTCTTTTTATCTCAACATCTAGGTACAGAGAAATCAGCAGAAGAATGAAAATGGTGAGAAGAAGGATAACATTCTAATAATTATGCTCTCTGTTCCTCCTTCTTGATCTAGTTCTTTCCTTCTAAACCATGAAAACTGCCAAAACAGGTAGTTGGCATTTGGAACAAGCACTGTAGTAAACCACTAAAGACAGTAATTATGGGTAGAACATTGGCAAATAGAATGTTAGGTACTTTATGAAGATTTGTTGAAAGAGAAAATGCAGATTCCATTCCCTGCCTTAACAGTCCCTAAATGTGCCACCTTTGGCATTTCATCTCTCCTCTCTGGGTGTTTGGTTGCTCATATAATATTTATATAAAATGAAAGCATTTCCTTTAGAGGTAATCACTAAATTCTAATTCTCATATTTTATTACTTTTAAACCATTTTTATGCCTAGCATACTGTCAGAAATCAATAAAGCCAGTATATAAAATGAAAATTTAAACTACCAATTCATCAACAATCTTTTTAAATTTAGAATTTAAAATACATAGTTCATAATAAAAACATATGCTATGGTATGATATAGTAAGTCTGTTGGTTATAATTATTTCTCCTGACTTATACAGAAGATGTTCTTTTGGTTTGTTTTGAAATAGTGGAGAGAAGAGATGAGGAAGCAGGAAAGTCATGGAGTTTACCTGGAGAGAAAAGAGTTTAGTAGACACCGGGGATACAATGATTAGCTTACTAGACATTGAAATGCTAACTTTTCATGAAACTAAGCATATAGTTTTTCCTGGATGTGAGCAATGCAAACATCCAGAAGTAGAAAATGACAGCTTGAGTGAGTAGATAACAGTTGGACAAAGCTGAAATTAACAATGATACATGTTGTAACTGAGTGATGTAATTGCCTGGTTTATCTGTTTTAATCTCATTGTTCTTGAGCAATTTCCTATTTTCTGTCTCCTTTCATCTCTAGTTTTCTTTTATTTTTCCTTGTGATTTGGCAACTTTTTTGTTACTTCAATCTCCTTCTCAGTTAATTCAAATAATATAATTTTTAATATACTTAATTTGAAAGATCCTTTTCAAAATTAGGAGCTATTTTAGGGCTTCCTTGGGAAGTAGAGATTGCAAATTAGTGGTTTAATGTGATTAAAACATAAAAGAGAAAGTGCATAAATACAAAACATTGGTATGTATCTAAAATTCTATATTTAAATTGCAGCATCAGAAGAAAATATCTTAGTAGATATATTTAAAAACCCACCTAAAGTTATTTAAAAGATTTTTCAAATGTGTTAGATATTTTGTTTATTTACTTGCTTATATGCCTTTTAGCATCATAAAGAAACATTGCAACGGATGCAAAAATGTCTCCATAGTATTGACATTAAATGTATCCTTTTATTCCTTAATGTTCTCCAGAAAACCTAATTTAGGTAACATAATGTCTGATTTCATGCACTTTTTCTGACACAGCTGGAAGATCCAGATAGAAACAGACCAAAGATAGACTAACAGTAAATTTGCACTATCTCTATGGGTTTAACCTAAATTTTCAGGATTTGACAAATGCTTTTATTTAATTATATAAAAACATATATGTGAGCTCTCTGTGTCCATTTTAGAAAAACACATTTCTTATCACTTGATAATATTCAGATTGAAATTTTGGAAAAAGTGCTTTTTATACAAATACGAATATTTTCTGTTCATATATGTAACTGATTTTCTGCTTCGACATCAAGTATCATCATTTGTCTTTTGTTGGCAACAAGACTGTTTTTTGAGGTTGATCGTATAAGACAGTGCATAAACTCAAGTGCAAAAGAGAAAACATCTTTTTGTTACAGTATTATTTTCCACAAAATTTAATTTCATAGTTGAAATAAATGTGGTAAATTGATGCTGTTGCTCTCTTTTATGTCTAGAAAATAGCTTTAAAATCATGTCATTATAAATATAAGCATATTGCACTCTTGCATTTAAGATGGTAAAACCTTATATATTGGACTAAGTAAATAGGGATATTTTAATAAACAATTGCCAAAGTTAGTGGACATTATTAGGGAAATGGAATCTATTATTCTTATGTATACATAAGTGTTGTAAACTAGAGATTTAGTTCATGTTGATAATTAAGTTAGTCATTAGGCAGTGATTTTACATTATGGTGTTCTGAATGTTTATGTTGCTTTATAGGTTATAAGCATTATAGATGGTAAAACACCTTCAGAGCGCATACATGTAAATTTTAATTTGATAATTATAGCCATCCTCTGATTGTAGTGGTCTAGACTCTAAAAGATCCTGATGGGATTAGTTTTCCATGCAAGTAAATTAACTCATCCCATAGCAGATGGGTCTTTCTTAAAGAATTTTGAGCAAAAAGATGGTGGTGATTAAATAATTAAATTTTATACTAGATAGAGCACTCAGGTAGCAATGATGAGAATGAACTGATGTGCTGGAGACAAGGAATACATAATAATAGACTCAGCCCTCCGAATTTGCAGATTCCACATCCATGGATTCAACCACCCATCTGTATTGAACATGTACAGACTATTTTTTCTTGTCATTATTCCCTAAACAATACAACATAAGAACTATTTACATAGGATTTACATTGTATTAGGTATTGTAAGTAATCTAGAGACTATTTAAAGTATATGGGAGGAGGGCCGGCCCCGTGGCTTAGCGGTTAAGTGCGCGCGCTCCACTGCTGGCGGCCCGGGTTCGGATCCTGGGCACGCACTGACGCACTGCTTCTCCGGCCATGCTGAGGCCGCGTCCCACATACAGCAATTAGAAGGATGTGCACCTATGACATACATCTATCTACTGGGGCTTTGGGGGAAAAATAAAAAAAATAAAAAAAAATTAAAGTATATGGGAGGATGCACCTATGTTATATGCAAATACTACACCATTTTATATAAGGGACTTGAGCACCCGGGAATTTTGGTATCCCTGGTGGGGAGGGGGACAGGTCCTGGAACCAATCCCCCAAAGATACCAGATACCAAGGGTCGACTGTAGTAAGATATTGCAATAGTCAGGTCAAGAACTGAGGCAAGAGAAAACTAAGAAGGTTATATTGGAAATGGACAAGAAAGTAAAAAGAGGTCCCAGTTATTCTAAGAAGATCATTCACAAAGACTGCTGAGTCACATCCACTCACAAGATCAAGCTAGGAGAAATTAACCAAGAGAGATTGAAATGTGGTTTTCAGGAGCTGACAAAAGCAACAATAACGAAGACAAAATCAATCAACCAAACCAACCAACTTTTGAGAAAACCACTAGGGAGATGGAAAGCTGCCTTTAAAAGGTTTGTGTGGGGGTGATGTGGGGGAGAGTAGGGGAAATGGTTACTAACCGGGGAAAACAACAGCCAGAGGCAGCAGTGAGAAGACTGGTTGAAGAAATATTTTGAAATCTAGTCTTTGCCTGAGTTCATCCTTTCTACTTCACAGTCTGGAAACTCTGTCTAGGCATTAACTTGCCACAGCACAGGACTCATCTCATTTGTTTCCTGTCTCTCAGGGATCATTGTCCTTTTTGCCTGATGTTCAGTGCCTTGAAAACTATTTTTCATTTATTTTGTCTGAATTTTTAGTTATTTCAAGCAGGTAGCTATATCTGATCTCTGTAACTGTCTTGCATGGAAAAGCAGTCACATTAGAATTAGAATTTGATATTTGATTTACTGTGGCAGAGGTAGGAAAACTTTTTCTATAAAAGGACAGGTAGTAAATATTTTCATCTTTATGGGCTATAACAGTCCCTGTGACAACTGCACAACTCTGCCATGTGAGTGCAAAAACAGCTAAAGACGATATGTAAATAATGTGCATGACAGGGTATGGCTCGCAGTGGGCCAGAATAGCTTGCTTAACCCTATTCTATGATACCTACTAAAATTTTGGAAATAATGTATAACTGATAAACTAAAGAGAAGTAAAATAATAAAATTAGATAGTAAATTTAAAAATACAATTCCAAAAAAAGACAAAATTTTTTTTTGTGGTTGTTTTGATGAGGAAGATTGGCCCTGAGCTAACATCTGTGCCCATCTTCCTCTATTTTGTATGAGGATGCCTCACAGCATGGCTTTACAAGTGGTGTGCAGATCTGTGCTTGGGATCTGAACTTGCGAACCCCGGGCTGCAGAAGCAGAGTGTGAGAATTTAACCACTACACCACCAGGCTGGCCCCCAAAATTTGTTTTTCAAAAAGGAAAATCAGAACATAAAACAAGCTGGACAATTAGAAAGCACATAAAAAGATTTAAATCAAACATATCAGAAATTAATTAAGCATATATGAACTGAATGATCTATTTAAAAGACAGTTGCTGTCATTTGGATTAAGAAAAAGTAATTTCTGATTGTAAAAGATATACATGTACACAATTTTACATGTGAATAAAGGGAAAAATATATACTCTGCAAAAGTGACTAAAAGAAAGATGCTATAACTATATTGGTATCAGACAACACAGATTAAAAGGGATAATGAATAGGATGACTTTATATTGATAAAAAGTTTAAAATTTCTAGGAAGATGCACACATTTTAAATTTGTGTACATCTTAATATGATCTAAAAATATATGAAGCATATTTCAAGGAAGCTACAAGGAGAAATAAGTGGATTCACAATGTGGGAGATTTTAACACTACTCTCAGCACTTCATAAAACAAGCAGGAAAAAAATTGGTAAACAATTATAATAATGAAAATAAACAAACTACTTGTACAAGCAACCATTTTGATGAGCATTAAAAATCCACTAAATTTGAATGAAAGAAGATAGAAAAGAATAACTATTTCAATTTCCATTCATAAAAATTTCAAAAACAGGCAAAATTAAATCAGAATTTGAAAAAGCAGAAGATTAGGGTAAAAGTTTGGATATTTCTTACTTTAAGTCTTTAGGGCCTTGTGTTAGGGAAGGGAACACTATGAGATTCAATAGTTTGGATAGGTCTTCCAGGCGCCCTGCAAAAACATCTTATAGTGACAGTGTCACATCCACAAATCTTCAGAATGAGAACTCCGAATTTTTATTTTGAGAACACAGAGAAAATATATGCAGAGAAGCATTTGGACACCTGATCATGTTATCCACAAAACAGAATATTTAGGATAACAGGTTGCCCTGTACCAGCACTCTCCTAATTGGCAGAGGGGCCCAAGTGATCTTTCATAAATTTTGTATGTGTTTTTCTGAGAAACAGGGTCCTCTAAAGCATGGGATCAGGGGCAGCAGCCACCCTTGCCCAGGGTGAAGGGCTGTATTGTCCTAAGAATATAGAAACAGAAGCAGATATGAAAATGAAGACAATTTGAGATGCTCATGAGTCTCTTAGAATTTGTTTGTCTACAAAGTTGTTGGATATCTTAGATTGGAGATGAGGCAATGCAGATCTACAAACCATCCTTCTAGTGGGGCTCCTGAAGCAATGGGCATGCAGGAAAGTGCAATGAAGAGAATGTAGGGTGAGAAGACAACGGAGCTGAAGATAGCTCTATGGGACACCGACATGAAAGGAGCAAAAATAGGAAGAAAATTCCTTAACTACGACTGAGCTATATAGATAAGAGATGTAAGAATAGAACGAAGAGTGCCTGGAAAACTGACATAAAAATCTAATAAGACTCCCTGTTCTGAAACTTAGAATGACCAACAATCTCAAATGCTGTAAAGAGGCTAAGTAAGATGAGGATTGAAAATCGTTCTGCAGATATAGTCCACAGTCTCTAGTGAACTAAATGAGATCATTACATTGATCTATTGAAACAACATAATGGTTTTGGTGCTTTGAGGAGTGAAGGAGAAATGAGGAACAGAAGAATAAAGTGCAAAAAAGTATAAATACAAGCAATATATGTGTGGGTGTGCCTGTGTGTATCAGTGTGCATGTGTGTGTTTGTGTGTTCCAGACCTAAGAATATTGAGGACATTTTTAGTCTAAGATTAATGGGAACCAGATGAAAACCCCCAGTGAAATGTGAATCTCTAGTGGGCAAAAATTCTGTCTTCTTGATCAGAGGAAGCTGATGAAATAATTCTAACGTGTCATTTAGCCAACCCCTCATTTAGATAAGGGAAATGTCCTAGAATATACAATTATCTGAAATTCATTAAATCTAAGACACGACTGATTATTAGATGAATCATTTTATATATCACTAGGGAAAACATAATACTGCCAAACTGTTTCACAATGCTTTCCTAATACTCGCAATTTTCATTGACTACTGAAAAATTAAGTTACTTAGAATAGATTTTTATCACACACCACTTGAGACTATATGAAAAAGAAAATACATGTAAATTAAATGGTTTAGGGTATACCTAAAACATCCTTCACATTTAGTGTCTATATCTTCCGAAACACTTTCCAATGTAGTTTTTAAAATCTGTAATTTATCATATGGCCTCACTTGCTGTGCCTTCTGGAGTAGAGCCAGCACAGTGTTTCTCAAAGAGCTCTGCTCCAGACCTGCCAATAAGCCACTTACACAAGCTGTGATGTACATTTCAGAAGTTGACAGCTACCTGGGTGACAGCAGTTGTCAGCTACATCTTAAATACAGAAGCAATAAAATAAAGTTATTCTTAGAATTTATGAAATGCACAAAGAAAAACAAAGCTGGGACCAAAGTCAAGTTGTCCTTGTTTTCCATACAGTGCTGTTCTGAATACTCCATACTAGATATTCATGGAATCATGCTTGCTTTCACATGTGTTTGGGAAAATAGATATTTTTAAAAAGTAAAAATTATGCATTTGTAAATGAAATACTATACAGCCATTAAAATGTTGTAGTAAAAGGACACATTATGACTTGAAAATATATTTATGATATTTAAATTATATACAAATATATATATATGTGTGATATGTATATATACACATACATACATATATCTATATGCATATATAATCATATTCATACATATATGAAATAACTGTAAAGATATATTCAAAAATATTACCAGTGTCATCTCCGAGATAGGACTATGGGTAACTATTTTCTGTATTCCCTTGATATATTCATATTTCCAATTTTCTACAGTTTATGTGTATTATTTTTCCCACATTAAACAGGATAGGTTCTCCTTGTAAATTTCTCAGTATAGAATTTCCATAATTTTTTTTGGTACAATTTCTAATAATTTAAACTTCAGATTAACCTTCAGTTAAATATTAGATGGTAATATTTTATAAACATTGAAATTTGCACTTTCTATACCAGAAATTTACTATAAAATTATAAAAAAGAATATATGTAATAAATTTGTAATAGTCAAAGGACTCATCATGGAAAATTTATTAGATTATCTTCGAGTCTCGAGTCAAGATGGCGGCGTAAGCAGACTCTGAACCCACCTCCTCCCGTGGACACAGCCAATTTACAACTACTCATGGAAAAATTACCCATAAGACAGAACTGAAAACTGGATAAGAGAAACTCCTGCAACAACGGACAATCCTAACTGAGGTGGAAGAGGCAGAGACTCCCTTCTGGAGAGGAAAAACGCCGCCTTCACAAGCCGCCAGCTTCACAGCCGCTGGGAGCAGCTCACAGGTACACAGCCTCCCTGGAGGCACAGGGCCCTGAGCTGGGGAGCGCCCCCGAGTGGGCATTTTGTGGACCCAGCACAATCAAGATCAGCGGCATAATATCTGACTTTGGCTGCTACTAAAACATTGGGGAGTACCCCCAGAAAACCCGGTTCACAAAGAAACTAAAACTGGCTCTTAAAGGGCCCACGCGCAAACTCACCCGTTTCAGAAAGCATCGTAAAATCACCAGAAAGAAAGGTGCAAAGTGCTGTGGTGAAAAGAGACTCACCTAATAGGCCCTGAGTGCATCTCGGTGAGAGGTGAGACCTCTCCAGGGACTGGGACATTGGCGGTGGCCATTGTTGTGGCCTGGTGTGGGCGGGCTGACACAGACGCCATTGGAGATCTCCCTGAGGCCTGCTAGCTCAGGTCTGCCCCACCTGCTAGAGCACCGATTTAATCTAGCTCAGCCAGGGCAGGCAGCCCACCCTAGAGACTGGCCCCACCCAACAACAAGCCCTCAGGCAACTTGTGGGCCCGCATAGATTGGTTACTGGATTCTCTGCAGCCTGGCAACTGAGCTGACTAAGCGGGGCAGGGTGTGAACAAGGAGCAGGTGGAGAGTGTGGGGCGGTGGCAGAGTGTGTGGGGCTCCCACCATGGAGAGACTGGGTCCTCTTGGGGAGATTGGGACATGCACACGGGGCAGGACTGTGTTGACTGTGTGTGTGGACCTGTGGGCGACAGGGCTTGTCAGCTGCAGAAGACTTGTGCTTCTCAAAGACCCACATAGGGGGTTTGCCCTACCTTCCAAAGCCTGAAATAATTGGGTGCTCCTGTGCCTGAGGCCAGCCCCACCCAGCTGCAATCCTCAGAGAGCTGACAAGAGACCTAATAGGCTAGAGGCTTACAGCAATTGTAAGGTCCTGAGCCCAACAACCTGCCACGCTGGGGGCCTACTCACTTAAAAGAAATACTATAACACAAATGTGGTATTAGAACTTACAGCCAACTGTGCTGGGGCTCCCCACACCTGATAAAGAGACTGAAGGGCCCACAACAACTACAAGCAGTTGAGCATTACAACAGCTGGCCAGGAGCATAACTCAGCCTCCCTGGGCGCCTACAGAGAGAGCAAACAGGCCACAACAGAAGGACACACGTAGCCCACATAGGGGTCACCCCTGGAACATTGAGAACTGAGGGAAGCACACTGGAAGCCTCCTAAGGCATCACTTACATAAGGTCACCTATCCAAGAGCAGGAGACCTAGCTGACCTACCTAATACGCAGACACAAGCACAGGGAAAGAGGCAAAATGAGGAGGCAAAAGAATACATTCCAAGTAAGGGAACAGGACAAAACCCCAGAAAAGGAACTAAGTGAAACAGAAATGAGCAACCTACCTGACAGAGAGTTCAAACTAAGAGTGTTAAGGATGCTCGCTGATCTGGGGAGAAGAATAGATGAAGCCAGTGAGAATGTCAACAAAGAAATGGAAGATATAAAAAAGAACCCATCAGAAATGAAGAATACAATACTGGAAATGAAAAATTCATTAGAGGGACTCGAAAGCAGAGTAGAGGATTCAGAAGAACGGATCTGTGAGCTGGACGAAAGACTAGAAGAAATTACCCAAGGTGAACAGGTAAAAGAGAAAAGAATTAAAAAGAGTGAGGACAGTCTAAGGGACCTCTGGGACAACATCAAGCACACTAACATCCGTGTTGTAGGGGTCCCGGAAGGAGAAGAGCGAGACAAGGGGGCAGAGAATCTATTTCAAGAAATAATAGATGAAAACTTCCCTAACCTAAGGAAGGAAACAGACATCCAGGTACAGGAAGCACAGAGAGCCCCAAACAAGAAAAACCCAAAGAGGCCCACACCAAGACACATCATAATCAAAACATCCAGAATTAAAGATAAAGAGAGAATCCTGAAAGCCGCAATGTAACTTGACATTTACATACAAAGGAAACCCCATAAGGCTATCAGCTGACTTCTCAGCAGAAACCTTACAGGCTAGAAGAGAATGGCACAATATATTTAAAGTGCTAAAAGGAAAAAACTTACAGCCAAGAATACTCTACCCAGCAAGGTTATCATTCAAAATGGAAGGAGAGATCAAAATTTTCCCAGACAAGCAAAAATTAAAGGAGTTTGTCACCAAGAAACCAGTGCTACAAGAAATGTTAAAGGGACTGATTTAAGGGGAAAAGAGAAGACCACAAATAGGAAAAATTATCTATTTCCATGATAAGAGGGAAATGGATACAAATGCACAAAAAAGAGGTTAGAGATGATATCAAAAACATAAAAGGAGGGAGGAGGGGAGTTAAAGAGTACAGCTTTCAGACAGAGGTCAAACTAAAGTGACCATCAATTCTGTATAGAAGAAGAAAGGAACAGAGAAGGACTACGAAAACACTGAAAAAAAAAAAAGTTAAAAATTGGCAGTAAGTACATACTTATCAATAGCTACTTTAAACGTCAATGGACTAAATGCTCCAATTAAAAGGCATAGGGTGACTGACTGGATAAAAAAACAAGACCCATATATGTGCTGCATACAAGAGACACACTTCAGACCTAAAGACACTCACAAACTGAAAGTGAAGGGATGGAAAAAGATACTCCACACAAACGGCAATGAAAAGAAAGCTGGGGTAGCAGTACTCATATCAGACAAAATAGACTTTAAAACAAAAACTGTAAAAAGAGACAAAGAAGGGCATTACATAATGATCAAGGGAACAATCCAACAAGAGGATATAACACTTGTAAATACTACGCACCCAATGTAGGTGCACCTAAATATATAAAGCAAATATTAACAGACATAAAAACAGAAATAGACAGTAACACAATAATAGTAGGGGACTTTAACACTCCACTTACACCAACGGATAGATCATCCAAACAGAAGATCAATAAGGAAACATTGGCCTTAAACGACAGACTAGAACAGATGGACCTAGTAGATATATACAGAGCATTCCATCCAAAAACCGAAGAATACACGTTCTTTTCAAATGCACATGGAACATTCTCCAGGATTGATCACATATTAGGCCACAAAACAAGTCTCCATAAATTTAAGAAAATTGAAATAATACCAAGCATCTTTTCTGACCACAACGGTATGATACTACAAATCAACTATGGGAAGAAAATCAGAAAAGCCACAAATACATGAAGATTAAACAAAATGCTACTGATCAACGACTGGGTCAACGAAGAAATCAAAGAAGAAATAAAAAATACCTGGAAACAAATGAAAATGAAAATACGACATGCCAGAATTTATGGGATACAGCAAAAGCGGTTCTAAGAGGGAAGTTTATAGCAATTCAGGCCTATCTCAACAAACAAGAAAAATCTCAAATAAACAATCTAACAATGCACCTAAAGGAACTGGAAAAAGAAGAACAAACAAAGCCCAAAATCAGTAGAAGAAGGGAAATAATAAAAATCAGAGCAGAAATAAATGAAATAGAGGCTAAAAAAAAAAACAGAAAAAATTAATAAAACCAAGAGCTGGTTCTTTGAAAAGATCAACAAAATTGACAAACCTTTAGCTAGACTCACCAAGAAAAAAAGAGAGAAGGCACAAATAAGTAAAATCAGAAATGAAAGAGGAGAGGTTACAACAGACACCTCAGAAATACAAAAGATTATAAGACAATACTATGAAAAGCTATATGCCAACCAATTCGACAATCTGGAAGAAATGGATAAATTCTTAGAATCATACAACCTTCCCAAACTGGATCAAGAAGAAGTAGAGAATTTGAATAGACCAATCACCAGTAAGGAGATCGAAACAGTAATCACAAACTTCCCCAAAAATAAAAGTCCCGGACCAGACAGCTTCCCTGGTGAATTCTACCAAACATTCAAAGAAGACTTAATACCTATCCTTCTCAAACTCTTCCAAAAAATGGAGGGGGAGGGAAGCTCCCTAACTCATTCTACGAAGCCGACATTACCCTGATACCAAAACCAGACAAGGACAACACAAAAAAAAGAAAATTACAGGACAATATCACTGATGAACATCGATGCAAAAATCCTCAACAAAATACTAGCAAATCGCGTACAACAATACGTTAAAAAGATTATACACCATTATCAAGTGGGATTTATTCCAGGGATGCAGGGATGGTTTAACATTCGCAAATCAATCAACGTAATACACCACATTAATAAAATGAAGAATAAAAATCACATGATCATCTCAATAGATGCAGAGAAAGCATTTGACAAGATCCAGCATCCATTTATGATAAAAACTCTGAATAAAATGGGTATAGAAGGAAAGTACCTCAACATAATAAAGACCATATATGAGAAACCCACAGCTAATATCATCCTCAATGGTGAAAAACTGAAAGCTATCCCTCTGAGAACAGGAACCAGACAAGGATGCCCACTGTCACCACTCCTATTTAACATAGTACTGGAAGTCCTAGCCAGAGCAATCAGGCAAGAGAAAGAAATAAAAGGGATCCAAATTGGAAAGGAAGAAGTGAAACTGTCACTATTTGCAGATGACATGATTTTATATATAGAAAACCCTAAAGAATCCACGAGAAAACTTTTAGAAGTAATAAACGAATATGGTAAAGTTGCAGGATACAAAATCAACATACAAAAATCAGTTGCATTTCTGTACACTAACAACGAAGTAGCAGAAAGAGAAATTAAGAATACCATCCCATTTACAATTGCAACCAAAAGAATAAAATACCTAGGAATAAACTTAACCAAAGAGGTGAAAGATCTGTACACCGAAAAGTATAAAACATTTCTGAAAAAAATTGAAGACACAAAGAAATGGAAAGATATTCCATGCTCTTGGATTGGAAGAATTAACATAGTTAAGATGTCCATACTTCCTAAAGCCGTCTATAGATTCAATGCAATCCCTGTCAAAGTTCCAACAACATTTTTCACAGAAATAGAACAAAGAATCCTAAAATTTATATGGAACAACAAAAGACCCCGAATAGCTAAAGGAATCCTGAGAAAAAAGAACAAAGCTGGAGGCATCACACTCCCTGATTTCAAAATATACTACAAAGCTATAGTAACCAAAACAGCATCGTACTGGCACAAAAACAGACACACAGATCAATGGAATAGAATCGAAAGCCCAGAAATAAACCCACACATCTATGGACAGCTAATCTTTGACAAGGGAGCCAAGAACATACAATGGGGAAAAGAAAGTCTCTTCAACAAATGGTGTTGGGAAAACTGGATAGCCACATGCAAAAAAATGAAAGTAGACCCTTACCTTACACCATACACAAAAATTAACTCCAAATGGATTAAAGACTTGAATGTAAGACCTGAAACCGTGAAACTTCTAGAAGACAACATAGGTAGTACGCTCTTCGACATCGGTCTTAGCAACATCTTTTCAAGCACCATGTCTGACTAGGCAAGAGAAACAATAGAAAAAATAAACAAATGGGACTACATCAAACTAAAAAGCTTCTGCACAGCAAAGGAAACCATCAACAAAACGAAAAGACAACCTAACAATTGGGAGAAGATATTTGCAAACCATACATCTGATAGGGGCTTAATCTCCAAAATATGTAAAGAACTCATGCATCTCAACAACAAAAAACTACCAACCCAATTAAAAAATGGGCAAAAGACCTGAACAGACATTTCTCCAAAGCAGATATACAGATGGCCAACAGACACATGAAAGGATGTTCAACATCACTAACTATCAGGGAAATGCAAATCAAAACTACAATGAGATATCACCTCACACTCGTCAGAATGGCTATAATTAACAAGACAGGAAGCAACATGTGTTGGAGAGGATGTGGAGAGAAGGGAACTCTCATACACTGCTGGTGGGAGTGCAAACTGGTCCAGCCACTATGGAAAACAGTATGGAGATTCCTCAAAAAATCAACGATAGAACTACCATATGATCCAGCTATTCCACTGTTGGGTATTTATCCAAAGAACTTGAAAACACCAATTTGTAAAGGTACATGCACCCCTGTGTTCATTGCAGCCTTATTCACGATAGCCAAGACTTGGAAGCAACCTAAGTGCTCATCAAGGCATGAATGGATAAAGAAGATGTGGTATATATACACAATGGAATACTACTCAGCCATAAGAAACGATGAAATCCAGCCATTTGTGACAACATGGATGGACATTGAGGGTATAATGCAAAGTGAAATAAGTCAGAGGGAGAAGGTCAAATACCGTATGATTTTCTTCATTAAGTAGTAGATAATAACAACAGTAAACAAACACATAGGGACAGAGATTGGATTGGTGGTTACCAGAGGGGAAGGGGGGAGGGAGGAGGGTGAAAGGGATAATATGGTACATGTGTGTGGTGATGGGTTGTAATTAGTATTTTGGTGGTGAACATGATGTAATCTATGCAGAAATAGAAGTATAATGATGTACACCTGAAGTTTTTACAATGTTATAAACCAATGTTACTGCAATAAACAAAAAATTTAAAAAAAAATAAAAAAATAAAACAACAATCCAAATCCATTAACATATTAACATAAAAAAAAAGATTATCTTCTTTCAGACAAGTATACAGTCAAAACCTCTTAGGGAAAGTTTCACAACACATGGCTCCTTTGGTTGCAACATTATGATTGCTAATTTACATTTATAATTATACATTAAATAATCCAAAGTTTCTAAAAGTAGTTATATCAAATAACTGGAGGGACATAGTAACCACTATTCTATTATTATGCATTTGCACTTCATGCTACAATATTAAAGATGAGTGGGATTGAAAGTATATATATGCGTGTACACATACATTTCTCACTTTTTATTCATATGTACTTGGTATATATACATTGAACAAGGAATTTTTATTTTTGTGAGTCTTTGCACATTTTTTAATTATCTGTTTTATTGCAAACTTAAAAGAGAACTACATAAATTATTTAATTTTTCTTGTCTGTCAATCCCTTTTCCCTCCTCTTTATGGCAACAGATCTAAGCAGTCAAATCTATTTAAAATTTACTTACTCATTTTAAGTCTTCTATCCTCTGAAGATAGAATTTCCAAAAATCGTCTAATCCAGTGGCAAATTAGCTATAGATACTTATTTCACTACAGTAAATATTTCAAAATCTTAAAAGTGAAAAAAGCCTTTTCTAGAACACTAAGAGAATATATGAACCTGCCGTCTCTGTATCAGATCAAAACCAAATTTTTACCCAAATTAATTTATAAAATTCCATTGCATATGCAGTCACAGGAGAGGAAGATGCTTAACCTTGTGTATCTATCTTGATTTTTTTATTTCAGGTCTCTGAACAGAGAAATATCACTTCTCTCAAGTATTACTTTCTTACTTCTCTAATTAGTCTAGCATACTGATGAGTGGGTAAATATTTTACTATAGATAATTTTATAAATATCACCCTAGAATCACGAAATAATCTGTTTAAATGATTTGTTATACTGTAATACTTTTTTTTTAATAATTTTATTTATTTATTTATTTTTGTTCCCTCAAAGCCCCAGTAGATAGTTGTATGTCATAGTTGCACATCCTTCTAGTTGCTGTACGTGGGACGCGGCCTCAGCATGGCAGGAGAAGCAGTGCGTTGGTGTGCACCCGGGATCCAAACCCGGGCCGCCAGCAGCGGAGCGGGCACACTTAACTGCTAAGCCACGGGGCCGGCCCTGTAATGCTCATTTTTAATCATCTTATACCACTGTGTGTTTGTGTGTGGGCAGGGGAAGCTATATGCATATGCAGTGCCAAAAACAATGACCAGAAATCTCTTTGTAAGACTATTAATTCCCTAATTCTATTATCTAGGATGCTTCTTGCATGATTTTGAGCACATCAAAATTCAGGAAATGGACCTTAAAAGTTTGTGTATTTCCCACAGCACCAAATACTCTTGTGAGCAGATAAGTATTTAATATCTGTCCATTGGTGACTGTTGCTACATTTTATCACAAAAAGATGATTTTAAATGGAACTCAGTCTCACAGTCTGAGTAAGAAAGGACAGTCCATACTATAACTATCCTGGTAAAAGTTGTTACTACTATAGCACTGAGGGAAAAATTACTTTCATCTAAAAGATAAAGAAGGCTTAATATTTGCTTCCATAATGGCAGACTAGGCAATTAGGTTCAATCTTCTCATACAGGACGAATAAAAAATCTGAATGAAACAATTTCCAAAAATATTAAAAAGTTAGGAATAAAACAAGAATTCCCACAATCACTAACAGTATTCAACATTGCACTGGAGTCCTAGTTAGTATAGTAAGGTAAGAAAAAGATTTGAAGGATAAAGTAAAGCAGAGGAAAAATACCATAATTACAAATAGATGATAGGATTGTATATGGAAAAAAGCCAAAGAAATTTACAGAAATTTATTAGAAACTATGGCATTTTGATATAAAGTAGTTAGTTAGTTAGAGTTCTAAATTTAAAGTGCAAAACTATTAAGATTTTAGAATATAAGCTAGGAGATATCTTTGATCTTGCAATGGAAGAAAAAGTTTATTAAATAAGACACAAAAATCACAACCTCTAACAAAAAGATTGATACACCAACTGCATTAAAAGTAATGACTTCGGGCAGGTCCCGTGGCTTAGTGGTTAAGTGCGTGTGCTCCACTACTGGTGGCTGGGGTTCGGATCCAAGGCGCGCACCGATGCACCGCTTCTCCGGCCATGCTGAGGCCGCGTCCCACATACAGCAACTAGAAGGATATGCAACTATGACATACAACTATCTACTGGGGCTTTGGGGGAAAAAAAAAGGGAGGAGAATTGGAAATAGGTGTTAGCTCAGAGCCGGTCTTCCTCAGCAAAAAGAGGAGGATTAGCACGGATGTTAGCTCAGGGCTGATCTTCCTCACAAAAAAAAACAAAAAAAGTAATGACTTCTCCTTCTCAAAAGGTATCACAAAATATGACATGACATAGATGGGGAGAAGATATTGCAAAACATAAATTATTAAGGAATGCCATCAAGAATACATAAAGAAATTATATTAGTTAATGTAAAAAATACAAAGGAAAAACACCTAGGGGAAAAAGAAACGAAGTGACTTAAAGAATATTTTCGTAAAGAAAACATCCAACTGGCCAGTAAACCTGTGGAAAGTTAGCCAACTTTTTATAATGAGAGAATCAAGAATTAAACAACATTCTCATCTACCATATTGTCATATCTTACAAATTTTAACACAATCAAATATTGGCAAGGAAGCAGAGCACCAGAAAAACTCTTAGGTGGCTGTTAACTAATAAGTGTTTGTTAGCAGTAGAATCTATAAATTGTGCCACATCTGTTGAATGAAATAATATGCAGAAATAAAAATTAATTAATCACAGTTTTATGCAAGAACATGGTCAAAGATGCAAGTCTCAGAAGAATTTATATACTAATATAAATCTGTGTAATCTTAAAAAATTTTAAAAGCAGTCTAAACTATGAAAAAAGGAAGAAAAATATTATTTCTAAAAGTCAGCATAATGGTTATCTTTAGCAGGAGGCAGAAGATGCTTTTCAGTCAGGTACATCAAGGTAGCTACCAAGTTTCTCAAAATATTGCATTTTAGTCATGATAGATTTTCATTGTTGTTTTCTTTAAAATCTTAAGAAAAAAGAAGGGGGATGTGGAGGAGGAGGAGAAGGCAGAGAAGAAGGAGGAAAACAGCAACAATAGCAATGATCAGAATTAAGAAAAAGGAGAAGAAATAATGGCAGGCAAGTTAATTATTCCAGGCTCACCAAAATGCTCGTGTGACACACATGCTTATTTCCCATTGGACAGAATTTAGTCACATGACAACAGCAAGTAACAAGGGAAGGCAACGTATGTTTTCATTATGTTAAGTATTACCTATCTAAAATTTCGAATTTCTCTTACTATAGAGGAATGGAAGAACAGATACAGGAGGAAAGCAAGTAGTTGACACTATACATTATGTAATTTCCAAAAATTTATGGATATTTGTAAGTTGAAACATTGCTTCTGGCCCCTATTAAAAATATATGGATCTTGGCTTGTTTAATTTTTCTTTTTTTTTTTTTTTTGTGAGGAAGATCAGCCCTGTGCTAACATCTGCCAATATGCCTCTTTTTTTTTTTTTTTTTGGCTGAGGAAGACTGGCCTTGGGCTAACATCCGGGCCCATCTTCCTCCACTTTATATGGGATGTCGTCACAGCATGGCTTTCCAAGTGGTCCATCGGTTCATACCTGGGATCCGAACCGGCGAACCCCAGGCTGCTGCAGCAGAGCACACACACTTAATCGCTTGCACCACCAGGCCGGCCCCTTGGCTTGTTAATTTTTATCTTGAATCAATTTGTGATCTACTCACTGATCTGTCACATGTAGCTTTTTTAACCAAGAAGAATAAAATACATACTTTAAATTTATGCTATACATTATATAGTGTAGCATTTATGCTGTGGCCTTTCTCCCTTATTTGTAAAAAGAAGGCATCCTTTTTTGTAAACAGAAGACTATCCAGTTCATAAAAATGAATAAGAATTCTAAGTGTTTTATTTCATTCATATTATTCAATCTCAATGTGTGACTTGCTGAATCTATACGTTATTTATAAAATTAAAAATGGATTTCTTGGGTTCTTGAGTGTTTCCTTAATAATGTATAGGCAGACATTATCTTAAGACTGTTCTTGATTGATAACATCAAGAAAGCAAGGCTAGTTATGTGAATATCTAAACTAACTTTTATCTTCAAAGACTCCCTGAAAATATTATTTTGATAAGCTTTTCAACATAGGTTTATAATAAGATCAAGTGAAGGAATCGTCAGAAAGTTGAATAATTGTTATATCATGTAAATAAGTCCAGGTCTAATGACATTAGTTCACTCCGTGAATTCAAATTCAAAAAACCACTATGAGAAAACAGCAAAGCATTTTATACAGATAGTCTTCAATATAATATTGAAAGTTAGAGCTTCTATCAAATCTCTTGCAGATTGATTTATATATGTCTGTATGAATTAGTGCTTTTAAGAATTACCCTGCTTTATTTTTGTGTGTGTGAGGAAGATTAGCCCTGAGCTAACATCTGTTGCCAATCTTCCTCAGCAAAAAGAGGAAGACTGGCCCTGGGCTAACATCCATGCCCACCTTCCTCTATTTTATATGGGATGCCGCTACAGCATGGCTTGACAAGCGGTGCATGGGTCCGCACCTGGGATCTGAATCTGCAAACCCCGGGCCACCACAGTGGAGTGTGTGAACTTAACCAACATGCCACTGGGCCACTCCATCCTGTTTTCTGATAGTTATAAAGTGAGCTTTGCTGCCCATCCATCCTTTCTTGATATCAGTTGTCACTTAGCTTCTCCCAATCATGTTTATCAATCCTTACAACTCCATGAAAGAGTGCTTCAAAGTAAAACTGATTAAATTTTTAAGTATCAAACAAACATCGAACTATTGAACTCAAACATTTTTTAACATATACATTTACAATATGGGCCTCAGCTATCAGAGGTCTTATAAATGAGTAGATAGAGAGACAATAAAAGGGTTAATTGTAACATGGTATGAAATGCTCCTTGACAAAAGAAACAACAGGTCAAATGCATATAAGCCTCCTGGAGCTCTTTACTCTATTGAAGAGTGCGTGAGTGTTGTCTAGATTCTGAAGAAAATTTGGGGCAGGGATTCCCAGAAGAATCTGGAACAAATATCTAGGTGTAAGAAAGAATGTGTTCTGGATACCGCAAGTAGGTTAGTATGACTTTCTATGAGTGTTATGTGGACCTGACCTTTAAAGCTGATGTGGACAGCAGCAGCCAGATTATAAAGGATTTTGAATATAAAATTCAAGAGATTAGATTCTTAACATACAGGCAAAGCGTATGACAATGGGAATAGAGGGATGGAGAATATAGAAGGTACAAAGATGTTATAATAATTAACTAGTTAAATATATCCCAGGAATATGGCAAAGGGGATGGAGAGATGAGTGCATATTAGATTGTAAAAGGCTAAAATTTCCCATACATGTAAATAAATAGCGGAGAGAGAGGCTAGGGAAGAAGGAGAAGTGCAACATGAAAGCCACAGTTCTGGTTTGGGCACCTGGAAAGATGGTGTTGGACATACACGTAAGGCATACAAGTAGACATAATGGAGTTAAGTAGCAGTTGTGGAAAGAGGTAGGTGTTGGGAGAAATGGGAACAAGGACTTGGGGAAGATCCCCACTAAAGATATTTAACATTTTTCTGCCCTTGCAGGAAGTTAATTTTGTTTTCACTTTGCTGAATCATCTCTATAATCTAAGATAGAAGTTGGCAAACTATGACCTGTGGACCAAATCCAGACCAAGACCAGGTTTTGTTAATCAAGTTTTATTAGAACACAGCCAGGCTTACTCATTTACACGTCATTTGTCACTATCACTGCACTACAACATCAGAGTTCAGCAGTCATAAGAGATCATTTGGCCTGAAAAGTCAAAAATATTTACTATCCAGCCCTTTACAGAGAAAAAGTTTGCTAACGGCTAGCCTAGGAAGTGATTCCAATTGTGAAAAAATTGAGTTTGAGTTGCTGGACCATTATAGTGTTACTGTCCTAAAGCAAATTTGATATATATATCTGAAATTCAGGAGAGACCTATCCAATATCATTTGGGGAATTATCAGTTTTCTGATTCTATAATACTTAATATAGGTATTTCTGTATATTATAATTATGTACATGATATATGATATAAAATAACACCCTAAATATGATACTTTATAAATAAATATGTAAAAATTTTGTAAATTTATATTTATAATATGTATCATAAATAAATACAAATATGTTTTAAGTAAAAAATTTCTTGCTTCGGTTATGTTATTTTTGGTCCTTTTTTTTTTTCCATGACCTGTTGATCCATATGGGATAATTTTCTTCAATCAGTTAATCCAGAGCATTTATATTGTCTCTATAATTGTGTTAAGCTCAGTTTGCAAAGTACAAAGTCTTAGCCAAACTTATTTCTATAGCTCTGGCTATGTTTTCTTTCTGTTATTTTCTAGACAATCTGTGCAAATTCTGGATCTAAGAACTTGTAATTCTTCTCCAATTCTGTAAAATAACTGCTCCAACTACCTACTCCAAATTGCCTTCTCTGTTTTGTGATGATAGGCAGTGTTTTACAAACTAGCGTTGGCTTTTTAGCAGCAATAGAGTAACCTCCAAGCTGAGAATTACTAGAAAATACCTTCTAATCAGAAATGAGTAGTTTTATTGTTACTTCCTTTGTAAAATTTAAAAATATTCCCCTTAGTAGCAATACTTGGAGTTTTGTGGGTTTTTTCCCATTTCCACTTTGTTAATTTCTATACAGTAAAGCAAAACAAAACAAAACAATGGTTTATGTTACTTCTATTACTTAACATAAGGTATGATATTTTGGTTTTCATTTTTAAGTTGAATATACATTAAATTTGCCATGATAGGAAAATACGTTTTTCAAAAGAGCTTGCTGCTCATTTCACATCTTAGTTATCACGATGTCTATAAATAAAAAACAATTATAAAATATTCTTGGCTATAAAGTAATTAAAGTAATTCTGGCCGTAGAAGTATATGAGCTAGCCGTCAAATATTTTAATAATAATGGCAGTGTGAGACACATATTTTGTTTGTTGTTGTTAGTGCCTTCAAGTAGATTTCAACTCCTAGTGACCCTGTGTACAACAGAGCAGAACGCTGCCGGGTGTTTTCGCACCATCCTCTTACCTTCCAGCATGCTCTGTCAGACAATGCTCCACTGCTACTCACAGGGTTTTCACAGCCAGTTTTGTTTTGTTTTGTTTTGTTTTTTTGGAAGTGGGTGGCCAAGTCCTTCTTCCTGGTCTGTCTTAGTCTGGAAGCTCTGCTGACCCCTGTCCACCATGGTGACCCTGCTGGTATTTGAAATCCTGGTGGTATAGCTTTCAGCATCACAGCAACACGCAGCCACCAAAGTATGACAACTGACAGAGGGTGGTGTGGTTTCCTGACTGGGAAACCAACGCAGGCCGTGGTGGTGAGAATGCTGAATCTTAACCACACTACAGCTAGAGCTGCTATATTTTATTTACCCATGCTCAAATAAGCAATATTGTACTAACTTATAAGGTAAGAAAATATCTTTACTTTTAGTACTCCATTCAGTTTTATAACTTTATGTATGCTATTTGAGATAATGTACATTGTTCTTGTTTTAGTGACCGTTTATACATAAATATACCCAAATTTGGGGCAAAAGGAGCTTATAGATTTAGCAAGAATAAATGTAAATACTATTACTAATTTCAGATATTATTGATTAGATTTCACTTATTGCTAACTTTTAAGTATGGATTAACAAAACCAAAAGGAGGCTAAATATATATTATTTTGCTCTAGAGTCGAGCTACAGAGCTAATATAAACATACATGGGTAAAACCATCAATTTCAGAAAAGTGGATGAATTTTTAGCAAAATATAAGTATTCACTAAACATTCCAAATTACTTTTTTTAGTCCCCTTCTTAGTGAAAAGTAACCATTATACTTTGCATCAGAAACTGTAATCACTTATCTTCAGTAAATATCTTTCAATACGTGTAACATTTACAATAAACTTCTTATAAGGAGATTTTGTTAAAAAATGTATATTTGAACCATGGAAGCACTACTGTTTCTTAACTGGTTGAATTTAATGTAAAGGGGAATCTCCATAATTTGCAAAATAATGTAAAAACTATATTATCAGTCTTGGACTATTTATCAAAATATGAAACTTTCTATAAGTTAGCCATGATCCTGAGCTCCTTTTTCAATGTGCGCATTATTTTATAATTTCCATAGCTGATCCATGTGTTAGTAGCTTCTAAATCTATTCAGAACCCAGTTTCAAAACCCTTTATGAGTTTTAAAGTAAGGCCTTGAAATATATAAAGGTTAAAAATGAATAGGTATTATTGGCCTTGATGTGGTTAATATCACTAATCTAGTGCAAGAAAAGAAAGAATAGCATTATTTTGCTAGTGCTGGCAGTTTTGCTACTGGTGTTACCTCTTAGAATCCTAAAGAGAACCCTTCAAGAGAAACTTGATAAAAGGTAACTAATTACACGCTTTTTGAGATGTGTACAGCATTAAATTGGAAATGTAATAAGTTGAAAAACACAAATATTAAATTATATTTTATTCTGGATATTGATATTGTATAAATTGATAGTTGTAATATTACTCTTTACAGAATTCTATATGCTAAAACCATTTTATAATACAAAAAAAAGGACACTTTATATACATAGCATAATCCTTAGATGTTATATAAAACAAAAGGATATATAATCACCTACAAAATTATACAGGTCACAGATAAAGTTAGCATCATTAGTAGAAATTATTAGAAAATATTAAGATTGGAAAGCAACTTATTTCATTCAACATACATATGATGTTTTAAATAGATGCCATATTTTCTTCTAAGTGCTCAGGATTTAGCCGTAAACAAAACAGACAAAAATCCCTGTTCTTGTGAAGTTTGCAGTATAGTATAGAAAGTTAGACTGCAATAAGAAACAAATTTTAACAATGCACCGCGTATTATTTGGTGGTTAGGGCAATGGAAACAATTAAAGTTGGGAAGGAAGAGCTGGAAGGTAGTTTAAAAATTAAGAGTCAAGGAAGGCCTCACAGAAAAGGAAATATTTAAATACAGACATAGACAAGGTAAAGGAACAAATGACGTTGGTATTTGCATATCTAAGGAAATGGGGTCCCAGTTAGAAGTCAACAGAAAGTTCCAAAGGAAGATGATTTTGAAGACTTGCAAGGAGGTAAATGTGGTTGGAGCTGTGTGAGCAAGAGGGAGAATGGCAGGAAATTATTTCATAGACATGAGGGAGGAGATCTGATGCAGTCTTGTAGCCCATTATGGTATATTTTTTATTTATTCTGAGTGAAATGAGAAGCCATTATATGGTTACTAGCAGAACAGTATCACGATTTAATATATATTAATAAGATTAATCTGACTAATGAAATAAGTGTTGAATCTAGGGAAGAATATCTTGGGTAAGAGAGTAGAGTGGTTTGGCCCACATTATAAGTGGAAAGGAATAAGTGGTAGTCAGATCCTAGGTACATATTGAAGGTAGAGCCAACTGGATTTGTAATTGGACTGAACTTTAGGAATTGAAAGAAACAAGGTAGAAAAAATATTACTACTATTGCTCCAAGCTATAGAAAAAATGGATTTACATCAACCAAAATGGAAAGGAATGCTAGAGAGAAAGGTTTGGGAGAAAATATTATGGTTTATTTTTGGACATATTAAATTTGCTACACAGGACTGCTGCTTTGGCCAAGATGACATAGTAGGAAATGGTTTTACCCTTTCTCCTGAAATAAGCGAAAAAAAAAAAAAAATCCAAGTGAAATATACAAAGTGAAGGCTATCAAAACATCGAATATCAAGCAACAAATGACAGTATTCCCAGAGAACTAGGAAATAAAGAGGTGACTCCTCTGTTTGTCCCAGTATAATGCCTTGAGAGAGTTTCTAGAACATGGTGAAGAGAGCGGGAATCAAGGCAAAGCCTCACATGTTCACTAATTTCAGTAAAGGGAGCTGATAGTCCAGGGAAACCAAGGTGGCTAGAGTGCATGGGACAGAGTATCAGAGAAGAGAGAATTGTACAGAACAAGCACTCTGAAGATGATCTGTGAATGTTCCCTCGTATTCAGCAAAGTACTGGCTAGTGCATGTGGAGGCCAACACTAATCCAGGGCTGGGAAAGAACCATCTGAAAGGATTAGAGGGGATTATAGCCAGTGCTCACTCATTGTCAGGAAAAGGAAGTTTTTCCCCCACCAGGTTATAAAACCTCATGGCACACTATTTGGAATACTCAGAATGGTCCTGCTTCAGTAACAGAGATTAATTAGACTTAGAGTAAACATTGCTCAGGCTTCATCTGACAAGTCTTAAAAGCAATAGCTAAAGGGATAAAACTGTTTCCAAATTAACTTTAGTGTATCCAGGGAAAAGCTCAGAATATTTATAGGAATGCCAAAATATCCAGTACCCGAGGTAAAATTAATGACACTTTATTAAAATAAATTTACAAGGCATGCAAAAAAGCAGGAAAATAAAATCCATTTGCCAAAATCCATCATCCATTTTTGATTAAAACATCATCAACGTATCAGTAGAAGGAAAAATCTCTCACTTGATAAAGGATTTCTATGAAAATACTCAGCTAATATTATGCTTAATGATAAAAGACTGAATACTATACCAGAAAGATCAGGAACAAGACAAGGATGTCTACTCTCACAATTTTTATGCAACATTGTTGTGGAAGTTCTAGTTATCATAATCAGGCAAGAAAAAGAAATAAAATGAATACAGATTCTAAAGGAACAAGTAGAAATGTCTTTATTTTTAAAGGATAGGAACCTGTCTTTATTTTTAGATGACACGATCATCCATTAGAAATTTTACTGGAATCTGAAAATCCAGCCAAACAGACAAAATTTTTTCTACAATAAATGAGTTTAAGAAAATTGAAAAGGCAAAATCAATATACAAATATCAGTTGCATTTCTAATGAGCAGCAGTGAACAAAGAAATGAAAGAAAAAACAATAAATACTATTTTAAATACAGTTAAAAATATGAAATTCCTTGGAATAAATCTGATGAAGGATACAAGATCTGTATATTGAAACCTTCAAAATTGAATTGATAGAAATTAAAGACCTAAAAAAATGAAGAGATATACCATATTCATGGGTCATAATAATCAATATTAAGGTGTCGATTCTTTCCAGATTGATTTATAGGTTCAACATAATGCCAATCAAAATTCCAACAAGGTCCTTTTTTTGTATAAATTTGAGTCTGATTCTAAAATTAATATGGAAATGCAAAAGACCCATATAGCTGTAACAAGTTTGAAAAAAACCAAAGATGGAAGTCTAACATTCCCTGACACAAGACTTATTCTAAAGCTTCAGCAATCAAGACAATGTGTTGTTGCATAAAGACAGACATGAGAGATCAATGCAACAATTTAGAGTGTCCAGGGAAAGACCCTAGCATATGTGTACAACTGAATTTCACAAAGGCACAATGGCAATACTGAGCAGAAAGAGTGTTCTTTTCAAAAAATGTTGCTGAAACAATTGCGTATCCATATGCATAAAAAGCAACGTTGATCCATACGTTACAGCTTATATGAAAATAAAATCAAAATGTATCCAAGAGCTAAATGAAAACTCAATGATCTAAAACGTCTTGAAGAAATCATAGGGAGAATCTTTGTGACTTTGGGTTGGTTAAAGATTTCTAAAGTATGGCATCAAGAGAGTTATCCACAAAATAAAAGATGTTAAATTGGACTTAAAAATATCTGCATTTCAAAACATAGTATTAAAAGAATTAAGTGTTAAGCATTAGCAAAACGCAAATGAAATCCACAATTAGATACTACTAGTAACTTGAATGGTTATAATTTTAAAAGACTGATGATTACAATTATTGGTGAAGATGTAGAAAAACTGGAATTCTCATACACTGCCGATGGAAGTGTAAAAATTTACTCTTGAGGAAACGGATTGTCAGTTTTTAAAGAGTTAAAATACACCAAGTATATGATCCAGCCATCCTACTCCTTGGTGTTTACCCCAAAGAAATGTAAGCCTCTGCCCATACAAATAATTGTACACAAATGTTCATAGATGCATAATCTGTATAACCCCAAACTGGGGGGGGGGGGGCCTGGGGGAAAGGTCGGTAAATAAGTTAATAGATAAACAAATTGTGGTATTTTCATGCAATGGAATGCTACTTAGCGATAAAAATGAATGAACTATTGATGCATGCAACAACACGAATAAATCTCAAAATAATTATGCTGTGTGAAGGAGTCAGTCAAAATATACTGTGTAATTATATTTATCTCAAATTATTGGAAATACAAACTAATCTACAGTGGCAGAACACAGAGAAATTGTGACTTAGGGGCCATGGCTGAAGAGTAGGGGATGAGAAAGAGATGGGATAGAAGTGAAGTATTACAAGGGTTTATAATGAAAGAGGTAATAGACATATGCATTATCTTGATTTTGGAGACAGTTTATAGATATATATATATGATAAAACTTATCAAAGTGTATACATTAAATAATGTATTTTACTGTACGTAAATTTTACCTGATAATTTCTTGATCCATCTATTAGACTTCCAAATTGCAATGTCTAAAAGGTAGTTTGGTGTTCAAGAGAGTATAAAAGGCAGGAAATATAAATATTGAAGGCATCAAATATAGATGATGTTTAATAAGAAAATGGATAAGATCTAAGCCTAGAAAGAAAGAGAAATGATTCAAGGACCAAGTCCTGGAGGCTTCTAATATTTATAGTTTTAGATAATGAAGAACTAGCAAAAGTGACTGAAAAAGACTATCCAGCAAGGAAGAAGGAATATCAAGAGTGTGGTGTCCAGGAAGCCAATTCCTGCAGCTATTTGAAGAGTAAGAGAATGACCAACTTTGTCAATAGCAGCTGAGAATAATTCATCAAGTAAAATGAAGATGCAAAATCATTGGACATACCAATGTGGAGATCAGAACAGAAGAGTGGTAAGGAGCTTGACTACATAATGTTCAAGAGAGAAAGAGAGTATGACTTTTTATTATTTAATTTTTTTTAAGTTTGGAGAAATCACCATGTTATTGCTGCTAATGAGAATGCTATGGTAGAGAGGGGGAAAATGTTGATGCTGGAGAGGAAAGGCAAAGGATGAAATGATGTTCCTGAGGGGAAGGAATCTATTCACAGTGAAAGGAACATAGACATTAATTAGGAACATAGATATAGTTCACCCATAGCAGCAGGTGGAAAGGCAGAATACATCATCCAAATGTGGGTGCAAGGACGCATGTCTTGGGAGGAGCCTCTAGGAATTCTTTTATGATCTATGCTCTTTGAGAAACAAGAGAAAAGCTCAACAGATAAAACTAAGAATAAGGAAGAGTAGTTTTTGATTTGATAAAAGGGAAGGTAAGAAATAGCTAGGAAAAATGGAAAGTTAATGGACTATGGAAATGCAAAGGAAACTAAAGGCCCACTTGTGTTTAGCAGTATAGATTTAAAGTGAGATTTGTTTTAAAATTTAAAAAAAATATCTCTCCATTTAAGAAATATTTTAAAATGTTTTTCTGAGTTTAGTTTCTAACCAAGGTTTAATAAATAACGAAAATAAGTACTATGAAAGGTTTGCATTTTGTGAAAAAAAATCAATGCAAACAATGATTTATTTGTGCTTTGCTTACCCTTAATTTGATTTATATTACTAACATATTTTATTGGGAAATATGCTTGTTTTGAGATATTTTATTTCAAGAATACTATTGTCCTTCATGTTGATAGAAAAAGGCATCTTAATGGCATGCTGTTCTTAAACAGTGATTAACTAAAACCCTTTACTAAGCCAGATACAATTCTTGAAACAATTGAAAAGACTCTAGAAACTGATAATATCTCAGGTACAAGGTTTAAGTTAATTTACTTCCTTTATATTCATAGAAAGAGTAGGCAATCAATGCAAATATGATAGCAAATATGCTGGTGCAATATTTTTCAGAATTATATCAGATTCTATCTATAGACTTACTAGACTGTTAACTGTGGGTTATAATGAATAATATCAGGATTAATTATATGGTAAATTTTAGCAATAGAATTAATAGAATTGAATGACATAAGTGATTTGAATAGCTAATTATATCCTACTGAATAATTCTGAATCTAGGTCATCAAGGTTTAAATACAGTGCTAATATCTAAGTGTAACTAATTAAAATGGAAAGCAAAACTAATTCTTTTCTGTTTTATATGATCCCTTACCATTTTTACTGATGAAGCAACGATTAGAAATGTGCATCAGCTATGTTTTCAATGTATCCAGGGTTCAAATAATAAAATTGCGTTTACAAAAAGCCATATAAAAAACTTTTTCATATTTATGTCGAAGGTATTAAGTGTTTATAAAACCATTGTAAGAGAACTTGTGTGTGTGTGTGTGTCACATTTTTGTTCATATATGTAGCATCTTGCACAGACAGATGAAAAATTAAAATACATATTTGAAATAGGAAGAGTCAAAGTAAAGAAGTGTTTTAGGCATTGCCATTTACAAAGGAGCATAACAGGAACTTCAACATGTATAATATCTTATGAAATTATTTTCCAATTTTTATATGCAAAACAGTTGACTATTATAGAACAATAGTCAATTTTTAATATTTAAATTGTGTATCCTATGCCTTTCTTGTAAAATACTGTGTTTCTAACTTACATACTTTCTCTTTTAGCCTAATGAAATCAGATAAATATTAATATACATATACATGAAAAGGTTGTGAGATTTGGTTTCATAGGAAATTTTACTCCATGCTTTATGGCATTTTTAAAATATCATCAATCATAAAATATTCTACAAATTTTTATTAAACTGGAGTAATTTATAGTTTCATTTTAACTGGTATTTAATATATTAACCTAAAGGAGTAATTATTGTGGGGAAGGGTAGCCTGAGAGGACAAGTAGGATCAACTTTGCACACAGATATTATGCTGTTGCTTGTGCATCCCTGACTAGGAGATTAATCAAATATTGTTTAAATAGCTATTAGGAATACAACAAACCTAAAGATACAACCCTTTAGATATAGTAGGTATGCTTAGTTGGTTTTCTGTTGTACTTATATTAAATGTCAGAGGATTTAAAGATTGGATATTTCCTATGAAACCAAATCTCACAACCTTTTCATATAATCATAGAATTTTGTCAGTAGATTTTATTTGAATACAAATGAGTTGTGGAATCTATTTGTAAAATGGATTCTCTAATAATGCAGACTGTTCATATTATTGTCTTTGTTAGAGAGCACTAATGCCATCAATTGATTATTGTATGTCACTTTTTGTCGGTACTAGATTTCATAGAACAAGATTTTTATTTTAGTAAGCTCACATTTTAAGTGAGGGTTTTGCTTGTACTGTATTTTTGATTTGAGCACTTTTTGGATGAAATTGAAAACCAAAACCCAAACAAACTAAAGTTAGACAAACAAACAAAAAACAAAATAAAACCACGGAAATCAACATAAATATATCTTTACTTATCATAACTCCAGGTTGACTTCATCTCACTCCCATTAAAAGGAAGGTTCTTATTGCTGCTTCACTGTCGTCAAAGAGAGTCAAAGAAACGCACATGTAGGAGTTAAAAAAATCAAGTATATATTAATTTCGCATCATTCTCCCAAACCTTTGATTGCTTTGCCTAATCCCCAAATCACCTTTATTCCATCACTTTTATGTACACGGTCTAATACAATTAGTACGCAAGAAGTTGAATTCAATCTTATTATAAGCACAGTAGTGAGTAAAACCATACCCATTCTGTAAGGATCTGTTTATTTTACAACTAGCAACGAAATCTCTATGGCCTCTCTGTGGTACTACTTTTTCTTGTAGTTTGAAAAGTCACTTCCCCAAAGAAGCACTTTATACTAGCTAGGGAATTTTTTTAATTACTTGCTGAAATTAAATGCTTTTGTTGTCATAGATTTGATTTACCATCCTTTTGTCCTATGAGATAAAAATAAAAGGGACAAAAATGACTGTGGTTTAACCAACTCATTGCATATGTGAATTTCTATTATTTCTATCTTGTTACTGATTTTATTTCCTTAAAAAAATAAACTGGTGAATTCTCATTTTGCAAGATTTTCAAGTTTAATCTGTGAATCTTTGATAGTAGAGAATAACAAGAACCATGAGTACAAGTATAGGATACAGAAATAGGGATATCATGTAAATGAACTAATATCATTGAGAACATGAATGTTCAATGAGATTTGCAGTAATTAATTAGCTCTTATTACCTGAGACAGATAATAATGACTTCTTTGATTTCTTTTTTTTAAATTTCCTTATATAAAAGTAAACTTCAAAGTTGAAAGTTAACCAGCAGGAAAAATCAAAGTAAAAACACATATTGTTTTTCTGTTTAAATATTTTCCATCCACCAAACTCAGTTTCTCTACTTACCTGTTTTTCTTCCATTTTTCATTACTTTCACTTGATACTGTAATTTAATGATAAGGCCATTTCTCCTTTTCGTGTTTAAAATTTGATAATATTTTTTCCAAATTTTGTTCAAATTCTCCTTGCTCCATAAACACTTACTACTGTCTATAATATTTATTTTCACGTTTCTGTGCTCAAATTGCACACAGTCTTGCACAGTGGCATTTACATGCTTATTTTTATGTTTTTATTTTCTCCCTCAAGCCGGTTTGCAAGCTTCAAAAGAAAGCAAGTCATATCTCTTATGGAGACTCTCACACTTCATCCAAAATGATAAAAAAAGATTAAGATGTAATTGATTAAGTTTTCATTAATGAATATAAAGCAATACCAATAATATTATTGGATTTCTTTATGATATTCAAGAAATGATTTGATATCTCTTATAAAAATTAACTCTCTCTCATCCAGAGATACTCAAATACTGATAACACAAAAATATGAGACATAATTTGATTTCTAAACTTCTTGAATTGAACACATATATTATATCTTTGCTAAAGACTAAGATAAGGAATCTCTGTATTTGTGCTCTCTGTCCCCAGTGGGCGCATTGTAAATCTCAGCATCTTATATTGATCCTGTCACATTAATAAGATGTGCTGAATGCACAAACAAAGTTAATGATTGTTATATTTGAACTACTCTTAAAAGAGAATGATGTTTGCCACCGCAGCCTCAGCGAAAAAACCTACAGGGCATGGCCATGTGACCTGATGTGCTTTACATTCCAAGAGCAGGATGGATGTGACTCTAAAATCAATATCATCAGAACCATCTGAAAGTCTGTATTTCCTGGGATATAATGTTAGAGATATTATTGCCAGAAGATTTATGCAAGGTTTTTGTTTTTAATCTCACTATTCCTCCCTCCCTTTTCTAATGAGGAACGTCATTGGTAAGACCAGAAGAAAACATGCTCATTTGTATATATCTTCCTATTAACAATATTGAAAACTCACAATTTGGTTGGCATGGTGCCGAGGTAGCAATAGGGGTTTAGCTGGCTTCTCTGTTTCTAGCTTGCCTTCTTAAAAAATATTCTTCTTTGTGCCAGTTCTTTAATAATCTCCAGTTTTTAATGATCTGACCAATCGTTACGCCACCTCAAAAATATCTTAATTTAAAGCATTCTCCCCTCATCAATACTCATAGTGTACCAAATCTTCCCCAATGGAATTCAAAGTTCAACTGTTTTGATTCCTATCTGCACCTTCACATTTTTGACCTTCCATCATTTGACTGCCCATTGTTCCTTCTTCTACTGACTCTCTCTGTTTGTGATGTAGATTATATGATCTATTTCAATAATTTCTCCTTTTCATTACTTCCAAAACACTAGCATCTTCCTCTGCCATGAACTCACCTGGCTATTTCTCAATCCTAATTGTACACACACCTCTCTTCCCACACAGTAAATGTTTCTGGAGCAAAACATCATCTTGCTGACTGAAACTTGTTGATTCTAAATTCACGACCAGATTGCAAGTAGTTATTCAGGTAAGTGTACTATTCTTCCACATTTTTTCAGGCAAATTTATTTTATTCTTTCCCAGATTGCTATTACACGTACTTTCCTCTCTCTTTAATTTTATTTGTTTATTTTTCCCCTAAAGGCCCAGTAGATAGTTGTATGTCATAGCTGCACAACTTTCTAGTTGCTGTATGTGGGACGCGGCCTCAGCATGGCCGGAGAAGTGGTGCGTGGGTGCACGCCAGGGATCCAAACACAGGCCGCCAGCAGGGGAGCGCACACACCTAAGAGCTAAGCCACGGGGCCAGCCCCTTTCGTTTCTCTTTGAACCTCCAAATCTCTCCCCTAGTCCTCTCACTCCCAATAGAAACAATGATAACTTCAGAGGAGAATTAAGTTGTCTTTTTCCCACCGAATCTACCAATAGGCCTAACTCTTCACCCATATTCTGTCTTCCTCCTGTTCCAATGAAGGAATTGCTCTAGTTTTAAAGGTCATAGCAATTGCTTGTGCACTTTTTCCTACTCAAGGACTTTGCTTATGCAATTACCCCTTTCTTTCCTGCCTCATCATTTTTTCCTTCTGTACTGGAGCATCATTCCCATCAGTACATAAGCACGTTGTATATTTCACATCTTAAAAATAACAAAATACTCCCTTGGGCACCATGTTCTCTCTTCCAACTGCCTCATTCCTCTGCACTCGTTTACAGCAACACTCCTTCAAGAATTGTCTATACTCACTGACTTTTATGACCTCACCTACCATTCTCTCGTAAATCAATAAAAACTAGGATAAACTTCTACCCTAAAACTTCCATCAAAACCCCTCTTTTTGAAAATTCAATAGATTTTCAACCTGCCAATTTCAATGACAAGATCTTGTTGCCACCTTAGCTAGTTTCTCAATATTACTCAACCCACTCAAATTCCCCCATTTTTGAAAAACTCTTACCCTGGCTTCAGGTACCCCAGGCACGTGCCTGGTTTCCCTCCCACCTCATGGTCAGCTCCTTTTGAATCTTTCTGCTGGTTCATTCCCCTCTTTCTGAAATGTTCTCCCTTCCTCCCTATTTCCTTTTATAATAATAGCACTAATTTGCTATTGTTGTTTTACACACTATTTATGCACTGATGTTAGCTTTATAACTCTAAGTTTTACCTCTCTCTTAGACTCATGTTATATTTGTATTGTTTATTTTGTACTTCATATCAAACATTGATAGAGGTAACACAAACTTCATTTTGAAAACAGAATCTTAATTTCTCTTATCTTCATCTCAACTGGTCTATGAATTTTCAATTTTTCTAATAAAAGTATTTTCATCTGCTCATAGCTCAGGCAAAAAAAATCTAGGCATAACCTTGGACTTTTTAAATTTCCCTCAGAGTACAATTAATAAATCAATAATATCAATGGACCAATAGATCAATGGATCAATAAGTAATTCAGAATATATCATGTATTTAACCCTTATTTACTATTCCCATCACTACCAGTCTAAGCAAAGTCAGCAATATTCTCACTTGGGTAACTGTAATAGCTGCCTAACCAAGTCGGATTAATTTACCCTGCTCCCTTGGATTAATATAGCGATGTCTAAAATACTATAAGGGCATCTCATGTTCAAAATTAATCAAATACCTCTCTTTTTACTTATAATAAAATAACAAGTTCATAACTTCAGCAAGTAGGTCATATCTGTCTTGCCCTGCTCACCTATCAAACTCATAATACTTGCCCTTTTATTCTTGTTTTACTATTTTTTCCTTAAAGTTGTTTAAATGTATTCCAATTGGGGGCTGAATTGTTCCTTATGCTCCTGGCATAATATTGCAAAGCAATTGATATACATGTCAAGGGTGGTCAAGTGGGGAGAGACCCCAGTAGAGAGGAATGCATTAGCCACTGAAACATCTCAGGCATTTGAATAATTATAGTAACTATAAGGACCATTGTATTAGATGTCTGTTGCTGAGTTCTCAATGCACTGGGGAAAGACAATGAAAGGCCGAGCATCATTCCTCAAGTGGAAGTGTGCAAGTGTGAAAGTGAGTATGTAAGGTGAAGTGTGAAGCCAGACAGCTTCCTTGGTGGAAATTTCCTGCAGCTGGAAGGCAGAAAAGCTAAGGACCAGAAACAGAGCTTAACTATAAGAGTAATAGATCACCAGAAGAGGTTGAATTTGCAAATCTGACAGGTCTTCTACACCAAAGTTAGGCCTTAATTTAGAAGAAGCAGGACTCTAAGACTTGGAATGAGAAAATCTGGATTGGTGTTCTTGAAAATTTTGAATTTTCAAAGTTTTCTTAGCCCTCTGAGCCAACAGAAGTAGCCCAAAACAGATGAATAAAAGATAAATTAGAAGTAGCCCAAAACAAGTTAAGGAAAGATAGTACTACCTCTTTGCACATTGATGATGAAAAATGCCTGCCCTTCTGGAAAAAAACAGTGACCCCCTCAAGATCTAACCCCAACTCCCCTCCTGGTCATGAGATCATATATCTGGATGAAGATGTAACATAATCCAGCTTGGGAAGTGCTAGACCTTGTAAAGAAAGAAACAAGGAACTAGACACTCAAGCAGTTGCAGTCCTGAAAAAACATGTACCAGTAGGAGCTTTGACTTGAAGGGAGCTGATTCAAGTGAAATGGAATATAAAGATGGATTAGAGAAAGATTCTGATTAGGAAACCTGTTTCTGAATTAAAGAACTTAACCATTTGGGAGGCAACACTGACATACTCTTGGCTCTCGGAAGCTTGGCAGAAGTGATTGTCATTTTAAGTGAATTCGAAATTCTTCATTTGTCATTACAAATGGTAGAGAAAGAATAAGAAAATGAGATCCAATAAGCATGGATCTCACATAAAGTCACATTCAAACAAGGAACCCACTTTATAGCAAAGGAGTTATGGCAGTGGGTATGTGTTATGGAATCCATGAACCTCGTCGCCTAATGCATTACCCAGAAGCCAGTGGCCTGATAGTGTGATGAAACTATCTTATGATGATGCAGCTGTGTGCCTGTTTAATGATGATAATCTGTGGCCACTTAAATCTACCAATAAGAGAGATTTGGTAGATAACAGGTATTTGGTCTTTGTTCAATTATAGCATAAAATATTTTCATATATATATAACATATATGTAAGTTTATATGTATTACCATGTGGACTAGTTTCTTTATATTATATTGTCTTGCATGATTGAAGACAATCGATATGTTTTAGAGTGGTTAACACTTCCAATATATCCTATTTTTTCAGATTTCCTAGGAAATAGGATAAAATCCTAGGATAAAATACAAATATATAATTAATTTGTATTCTCTTCTCCATGCTTCTTCTCCCTCTTACTGACTTCTAATTTTGCCCGCTAGAATTATCTATATTTATATTTAACATTAATGATTAAATTTTGCATATACGGCTTTTAACTGATTTGTTCTTTGACATGTAACCATTAAACATAAAATAACAGTAAGCTTATCTTCTTTTTTACCTTCTCTTCTTATCATCTTTTCATTTTTATTAGGTGTATTCAATTATGTAATAACCGTCAACCAGCTCTGGCCTAAGCAACCCAGAGTACTTCACCATTCTGTGGGCTACAATCACACTTTCCCCAACAAGATTTGAATTCTAGCTTGGGGAGGTGGACTCCTTCTTTGAGAAGTCTTCCTCAGCTCTCAGATTTTTTTTAGAGTTCTATTTTATCTTTAAAGTTACACCTCTGTTGTAGCTAGTAATTCGTTATATTAAACTTTCTCTTTTCAGTTTACTGTGTCTCCTGAATGAATCCTGGTTTATATGGGTCATATCAGATATCATTTTGTCTTAGACTTAGATAAACATTATACTGAATATTCTCACTCTCAATCCGGAGAAGTGTGTTTGATTCAAATTTTTGACAACTTCAAATGCCAGGGCAGTTATTTTCTCCTCACGTTAACTGACTTTACCTTTATAACTTCCCATGAGTCTTTTCATGGATTTTTATTTCAGATAGCACTACAGCAGCACTTAAACAAATGTGGTATTTGCAAGTTTTGTCGTTCTCCTAGTTTTGTTGCAAATGTGTTTGTGTGTTTGCTTTGTTTGTTTCCTTTGTTCTCTTAGTTGCTCTATATGGCCTCCAGGAAGATAAGTCCTGCCATGTTCCTAATGAAAGACTCATTTTATGGAGTTATTTATTTGGTTAGAGACCTATCTCATATACCTCTATGCTAAGTTAGACAGGAATCTAGTTAGACAGGAATGTCCAGAAAGAAAGTGAGAATCTAGGATTTACTGTTAGATTTTGCCGAAATGCTAATAAGAATGGAATCAGTATAGAAATGATTATCTCATTATACAAATTTAGTATGAACAATTAGATTCTAGAATAGGAACCAATTAGTTAAATAAAAAATTCAAGCTGTGATTCCTGAGGAGCTTAGCTTTAGGGCAAAGCCCTGAAGCTGAGCCAAGCAATGGAGGCAGTGGAAAGATTCCATCTGGAGATAGAGCTCTCTGGAAACCTCAAGTGCAGAAGGTGTACATTATTCATGAATATTTTAGTGGGCATGCAATCACTTCTTTAGAGAGTGTACGAACTAAAAATTTCCTGGAGAAAAGCAATTTTTTCATTCTTTATAAAGTAATCATATTCTTTTGAATGGCTAATTCCCACTTATTATAAACTAGTCATTGATAAAAGGAATAAAAACACCTAAAATTGGTATAGAGCATTTAGGTTTACATAAGCTACTACATAGATTTCTTTTTCTTGCACCTGGCAAAAATCCCACATTTAATTATAAGTAATATGACTAATATTTCTAATCTTTTGGAAAGAGGATCTCATGCTCTTTCCAATATATGCACTTAATTAAAAAGAATTTTATTTCTTTGAGTAGGTGTTTTGTGTTTTACATTTCTCTCTAACACATAACTTTTTGCCTTCTGTGCACATGTAAAATAAATGGATAATGACATTAGACAATGAGAACAGATATTCAGGTTCTACAAAAGATATGTAACTCTGCTTTGTTGGTATGACAATGAACATATTATAAATTGGAAATACAAATGATACAAAACATTATACAGGTATGATTATAAAATTCATAATGTAAATTCATACTGAATTTAAATTTCATTTACATGGTAATATTCTCTTGTAGTCTATTAACAGTTTGTAGCTGAATAAAGATATCCTTGGGTAAAGTAAAATCCAAGGCCGATGAAAGAAACATTGTTCGAAGAACTTGATTAATGTAAAGCAGAGCCCAAGGGTATAATACAGACCAGGACAAGCATTAAATGTGACGAGTGAGGAAATTAAAAATAAATAATAAAAATAAGCTGGAAAGATAAAAACCACTTTAGTAGGAAGAAAATGTCATAGCAACCTCTCCCTGGCTGAGATTAAGTGCTCAAGATAATGAAGATCTTTCATGGCACCGTTATTGCATTATATCTATTGGATGACCACGGAAAGGAACATTAGTAGGAGTAGATAACACATATTAATCAGGTTGTTTGAAGCATAAAATAACAGAAAGAATGCAACAAAGCTAGCAAAAATCCATGACTGATGCTGAAACACACAATATATATATAGGAGGTTCAGAAAACCAGTACAACATAGCTGAATAGCATTCAAACTACTTTGTTTCTATTTGTTGAATTGTAAAAGGGCTGGGTTGAATCAGATATCGTATACACAGTCCAGCTTTAAGGTTCTTTGATTCTATTTCAAAAATTAATTATTTGCTCCCCAAGATTTCATATTTAAATATAGATATCAAAAGATACCATAATAAAAGAGACTGTGTAAGAATATATTGGACTTTTCTTCAGTCTACTTGCTTAATTATATTCCCTAAATGCATTTTTTAAAATTCATTCTTTAAAGGGCAATCATAAGAGATTTATTGCTTTGTTTTGATTATTCAGAATGAAGCCTTGGGGTAGGGGGGAAACAAATATTGCTATAAATTCGACTTAGTTCAATAAACATTTAAGACATTGTAATGATCCTTCAGGCTACAAATATGAACAAGATATGATCTGGTTTATAATACTCTAGTGTTTGAAAAGTGTATATATTGGTTTAAAAGTCTGCTGCAATCTATTAGGTGTAAGTTAAGCTGGGTTTATCCAAAATATGTTTATACTGTAAAAACTGTATAAGACATCAAGAAAATTCAAGATGAGCTGGTATAAATCGAAAAGACCAGAGATGTAAAAGAAATAGTAAAGTACAGATTACCTGCAGAAAATAAGAGATTAATATTTGTGGACAGGAAGTAAGATAAGTTCCTTTTGATATAGTACATTTAAAAAGTGGGATGAAATTTAAAAAAAATTAATGCATAGATGACTTGATGGCAAATTAAAGGCATTCCCCAAAGGCTGAAACCTTCAAGAAAATGCAAATCTGGAAGCATTAGCAAGCAATAGAACTACAATACGCTTTGAGAGTACCTGTCACTCCCAGATAGTCTTGAATCTGGACTTGAAGCTATTTGTACAAAGCACAAGATATAACAGAAGGGTTTTGTTAAGATCAGAGACTCCAAATTTAAGTTGAAATCCATGAAGAGGCTCTGAAAAGGACACCCTGATTACTCGAACTCAAGTAAATTCTTGTCACAGAGAGAGAATCATGCATTAGCTCTTGATGATCCTCTCCTGAGGTTTCACAAATAAGATCAGACACTCATGTGGGTGAATTGAAGCTACTAGTGTAGTCCCAAATCCCAACCCTACAATTTAGTTAAAAGAGGTCCCAGATGGGAGTTCATCTAAGTACCAGGCAAAAAGGAAACAAAAATCTTTTTTGGAATAATACATTTTAAAATCAGTCCAAAAAGAATCTCCACAGAAAAGGTTCCAGGAATATTTACACATCCCGAAATACTTAAACATATGAAAAGATCTAGTGGTAGGCTAGATAAAATTATAGCTCTTAAAATATACAGATATAGAAAATTCTAAATTTAATTTTTTAAAATATGTTATACTAGGCAAATGTGAATTGAAAGAATTATGGTGCTTTGGACTGAATTGTGTTCCCAAATTCATATGTTGAAGCCTTAACCCTCCATGTGACTGTAACGAAGATAGGGCTTTTAAGGACGTAATTAAAGTTAAATGAAGTCTTAAGGGTGGTGCCTTGGTGTGATGAAATACATCACAATACATTGATAATTGAAATACTTGGTGTAATAGTTATATTAATCCATAAATAGTTGTTAATACTAAAAAAGCACATGACACCAGAGCAGTCTTTCGTCTGTGTGAGGACACAGTGAGAAAGCAGCCATCTGACAGCCAGGAAGAGAGTCCTCACCAGAACCTGACCATGCAGGCACCCTGATCTCAGACTTCTAACCTCCAAAACTGTGTGAAAATAAATTTTTGTTTTTTCAGCCACCCAGTCTATGGTATTTTGTTATGGCAGTCCTAGCTGACTAATACAGGTGGCATATCAGTTTGGGTCCAATCAGGAGAAAGAAATCACACAGTAATTTGAAAAAGGGAAGTTTGGTATAAGAATTACTAACTATGACAGGGTATTGGAGTAATGAGGGATTAGAAAATAAGAAGTAAAGAGAACTCTAAAAAATACAGAAATAGCAGACACAAGGAATATCCACTCCCCATAGAACTGAGGTAGAGCATTGAAGGAAGATCTCCCTGTAACCCAGGGCTGAGATCCAGACTCTGTTGTAGAGGTCGTAGCCATGGCTCTTTGAACTGCAGAGGAGTCACTGTGGTGCAGCACTCATGGAATTTGCTGAAAATCTACCCTCTGGAGTACCAGGGAAAGACGAGTGGAACTCTGCTACATAATGATCCAAGGTAGATGCTGGGGGGAAAGGGCTGGCCACTGTGTACTGGTGACCACTGGGCCCTGCAGAAGCTGGGCACTGGAGAAGCCACGTACACTACAGGAGCCAGGGGCTGGGGAGAAAGCCACACATGCTGTAGGAGCCTGCCAAGTGAGCAAACCCTTTCCTCCTACAACGTCTCTCCAAGCCCCTCTCCCAACCAAGCTTAACAGAGTGCCAACTGGCAAAGGAAAAACTAAAGGGGCAAATATGCACTTTCACCAAGCAGGCAAAAAGAATGAGTTTGGCGCAGAGAAGCAATACATTGATAACTGAAATACTCGGTGTAACAGTTATATTAATGCACAAATAGTCTTTAGTACTAAAACGTTTATCAGAGACGGATAGCGATGCATATTGATAGAAATTTCAGTTCACTTGAACAATGTTAACAATTCTAAGTAAATTAGCTCTGAACGGGTCAAGTAAATCAGCCTCAAAGTATTTGAAGTAACAATTACGAGAACACCAAAGAAAAATGAATAGTTTCATAATTGTTGTGGAATATTTTTAACATGATTCTTTCTTTAGTAAAGAGTAAAGAGAATAATAGTGGTTTAATTGTAAAGGATTTGGACAATGAAATTAGCAAACTTGATCTAAGGGACATATATGGAACACTACATTCAACACTTCTCAAATACAGCATTTCTATCATTCACAGGTAGTACATACACAAAATAATTGACCATATAGTAGGTAATATAAAAATTCTTACAAAATGTAAAAATGTTACAGATCTCATCCAACGAAAGAAAGTCATTTTAGAAAGCAGTAACAAAACAATAACACAATGATAGTTACAGAAATCCTACCTGTTTGAAAACTAGAATGTATACTCCTAAAGAACTTATGGGCCAAAGAGTAAAACAAAAATAAAAAGATAAAAAAATATTATATTCTAATAGAAATTGGCATATATTTAGAAATGAATAATAATTAAAACAAATGATATCAAATTGTGTGTGACGCTGTTAAAGTAGTGTAAAGTACATAGAGGGAAAATGCCAGGCACCCAAGTTCCCAGGTTCCTTGAAACCAGAAACAGGCAGATGAGCTTTTCTCTCTGCTGACCTGATATACAGAATATTAATATAAGAAGGTAAGAAGCCTGCAGAATCATTCCAAGGATGGATGACAACAACAGCAGCATGGTATTCCATTCCCATGCATGGCAGGCACATTGGTGCTGTGGCAGAGGGGTGGGTCCAATGTCACCGCTGATGCTACAGCAGCTGCTCAGAGACAGTCATCTGCTCTGGAAGACATACACAACCTCGTTTGGGACTTACTCTGACCGTGATCTTGAAGGCTGATTCTCTAGCCTTGCAAGAGACTCTGTAAGCACTATATTTCCTTTCCATAAACTCCGTTTGTGCTCTCATCATCCAGAGTCAGTTTTCGTTGCCCGAAATTTAGAATCCTGTCTGGTAAAATATTCTTAAGTTCTTTCATTGCCACTTCCTCAAAAATGTTTTCCATTAACCGTCATACAAATAAAATTTGCAAGTCTTATTTTCCTTTAGAACAGTTATTGGAGTTATATTTACTAGCCATGCCTGTGATTGGCACTTATTTAGTTAGTGAGTCCATTGTTTGATATGAATGGAGAAATCTATCGGGTTTATGATTCTATAACTTCATGTTTATTGAAGTTCAATTTATTGAAATTATTGATTATTGGAAGAAACATGGGAGCTGGACTCAAACAGCAACAGGCTTCAATTTAAACTCTGCCACTTAATAAATGTCTGATCTTCAGAAATCTAATTATCTCATTTTTTAACCTGTTTCCTTTCTTAGAAAAACGAGATAATTACCTCTGAGATATTTTCCTTGCAAGAATACTTGTTCCTCTGCCTACTAGGTAATTAGTTATCAGCAGCAGTTATTTATTCCTCCCATAACATCTTTCATGATGCTCATTGATCATCTCAACACATGTCAGTGAATTAATAATGTGTGAGTCCAACTGTGTTTTTTATTAACATCGTTTCATTTTTATGTGCTTTAACCTCATAGATTTTATTGATCATGTAACTTTTAAGGAAAGATCAAAGGTCTTTTCCTGAGTCAACTAAAAGTTCTCCTGAAAGACTGAGACTGTATTGATAACTTGAAGCACACTAGTAGAGCAACTGTTTTTAATGTTATTTTAATCAGAAGTTCAACTATTTATCTTTAAATTTCTTCTAATAAGTAAATTCATTAGATTCTTGTAATTTAAGTATGCTTTGCCAATCTGACCTAACACGTTTTATCCACTAATACCCAAAATAATTTATATAATATTTTTAATTCTGTGGTCTTCTCTTACTCTGGGGATTTTTTTATTGTTCTTTACTCATAAGTCATATAAGCATTTATTTTCATATGGATTTTAAGGATTCTTTTTAATTTTCAGGGTCCAAGAATAAATTGAGCAACGTTATTGGTAGAAAAACATATGTTATTGGATCTGTCTCCCTTTGTACAAGTTAGGAGCTAAAATTCCCCTGCCCAAATGTCTTTCAGAGGCCCCAGGGAATAGAGTCATACAACCTATTCCGTCTTTTTGATATCTACAAATTCCTCATGGATAATCTATGCCAAAGAAAACACTAGGCACACTGTCTCATGACTGCACTACTTCTAGGGCTAAGATGAGTTCTCCCAGCATCCTCCAAACCCACATTATCTGAATTTGTGTGGTGAATGGTCTCTTTTACCAGTTCTTTTCACAATTTGTCTTTTCAAAATTTACCCTCAGTGGGATTGACAGATGAATGGATAAACAAAGTGTGGCATATATAAAAAAAGGAATATTATTCAGCCTTAAAAAAATAAGGAAATCCTGCCATTTGCAACAACGTGGATGAACCTGGAGGACATTACGCTAAGTGAAATGAGCGAGATACAGAAAGACAGACAGTGCATGATCTCACATAAATGTGGAATTTAAAAAAAGAAAGTTGCATTCATAATAGTAGAGCTTAGAATAGTGGTTACAGAGGCAACAGGGTCGGGGAAATTATTGATTAAAGGTATAAACTTTCCATTATAAGATGAATAAGTTCTGGAGACCTAATGTACAGCATGGTTAACTATAATTAATAATAATGTAGTGTATACTTGAAATTGACTAAGAGAACAGATCTCAAGTGTTCTTACCACACACAAAAATTTGCTGTTAGGTGATGGCTATATTAACCAATTTGATTGTGGTAATCATTTCATAATATATTTGGATATTAAAACATCACATTGTACGCCTTTAAGATATACAATTTTTATTTGTCAATCATATCTCAATAAAGCTAGGGGAAAAAAGCAAATATACACATGAAATGATGCTCAGTAGTATTAGTCACTATGCAAAAGTAGTTTAAAACCCCAATGAGATATCACGATACAGCCACCAGCTAGAATGGCTATTATGAATAGACAGATACTACAAAATACTGGAAAATATGTGGAGAAATTGGACCAATCATTCACTGGTGGTAAGAACATAATATATTAAACTTACTTTGGGCAATAGTTTGGAATTTTCTTAAATAGTTAAACATAAACTTACCATATGACCCAGCAATTGATCTCTTAGGAATATACCTGAGAGAAATGAAACATATGTCCATATAAAGTCATGTGCACAAATTTTTATAGCAGCATTATCCATAATATTAAAAATTGGAACTAACCAAATGTCAATTAACGGATAATTGGATCACAAATGTGGTATATCCATATAATGGAATATTATTGAGCAATAAAAGGAAATACATTTCTGATACATGCAACAAGATAGATGAATCTCAAAAATATTGGTAAATTAAATAAGCCTGATACAAAAGACCACATAATGTATAATTCCGTTTTTATGAAATGCTCAGAAAATGCACATCTATAAAGACAAGAAACAGGTCAGTGGTTTCCTGTGGCTGGAGGTGCAGGTGGGATTAACTGTAAAACATCTCAAGGAAATATTTTGGGTGATGGAAATGTGATAAAACTAGATTTTTGTTGGTGGTTGTACAACTCTACAAATTTACTAAATATCACTGAATTTTACACTTACAACGGGTGGATTTTATGTTATAAAAATTATACCTCCATAAAAGTTTTAGAATATAAAAAAATGCAAAATATGGTAGTGTTTATGCTGTCATGTCTCAGGGCAACCCATACAAAAATTCCTTCAGCTTATAGTCTTATAGTCCTCTTATAGAGAGGAGCATATTTGGAGACTATAGAGAATCAATACCATGCCTTTGTATTTTTTCTTCCTCCCAGGTTTGTGCAAAAGTTCCTATGCAAATCAACATTTGGAAGTCCCTTAAATTAGTTTATCAAATATTAGTGGGTGAGAAGTTATATCTGTGGGGGAAGGCTACATGGTTGGAGGCATATTTATAACAAGATTGATCAAGAGTGGATAATTGTTGAAGCTGGGGGACAATTTCATAGTGATTCATTGTACTATAATCTTTACTTTTGTACATGTTTGAAAATTTCCATAACAAATTTAAATAAATAATTAAATAAGATGATATAAAATGTATTTTTCACATATGCTCAAATGTGATTGAAATGACACTTTAGGCTCAAGTTAGAACCCCTACTGTATATTTATACTGATTCAAAATATCAAAATAAAATTTCTTATGAAGAAACAATTAAGGTAGATATCAAAAGAATTACTAAATTTATTTGTTAAATAGTCTATTATTCTATGTCGTATATAACAAAACACTTTTTACTAACATTAATAATATGGAAGTACAGCAGAAATTTCCCTTTTTAACGACTTCTGAAAGTAATTGCTGTCATCTTTGAAAGATTTAGTTATAAAGGCGTATTCTTTTACTGTATAAAAACACTTAGAGTATTTGTATTATTATGGTAAAACTTAATATATTCACTATATTGGACTCTTTCTCAATGCTCCAGGAACATACAATACAAGTGCCTGTTTTTTTTTTTTTTTTTTTTTTTAAAGATTTTATTTATTTTTATTTTTCCCCCCAAAGCCCCAGTGGATAGTTGCATGTCGTAGCTGCACATCCTTCTAGTTGCTGCATGTGAGACTCGGCCCCAGGATGAACGGAGAAGTGGTGCCTCGATGCGCACCCGGGATCCGAACCCGGGCCACCAGCATCGCAGCGCGCGCACTCAACCACCAAGCCACAGGGCCGGCCCTACAAGTGCCTGTTTTGCTGTTGATATTTTTACCCTATTATATCACATATCCTATGTTTTATTCTATCACATCTCAGAGTGATTGGAAAAAATGAATCACTTGGTAATCTCTGAAAATTTTCTCTCTGAGTACTATAGGTTAAAGGGACATCCTTGAGAATAATATTTGCTTCCATGGAAGGAAAAAATAGTAGAAAAGGAACAAATCACTGTGGAGGAAAGAGAAGCAATGATTTGGGGTACATGAAATGATAGATGACTCTACAGGCAGAATTTCATCAACTCCAAGAAGTCATTGTATGTCTGAACTCAATAAGTCCTGAGTAGAGATTTATGCTTCCAACCAAAGCCTAAATATCAGTGTCACCTGAACAAACAAGATGCTGAGGGATTTGCTTTTTGCCAAGATAGTCCTGCTTGAGCATTCTCAGATCAACAAGAGCAGTAGAAAAAGATTTTACCAAATCCTCAGGGACAACTTAATAGTTTAGAGAATATCCTCTCTTACAGTAGCCAAATATTCTACTGCTGTAAACTTGCGCTGCCATGTTCCTGAATACTGCATGACTTGCAAGTTGTGCTATACTGTAAAGGATCACAGGTTTGCTGATTCTCAAATGTATATCATGTTATATTTGAGAGGTAATAGAGAATTTGAAAGAGATTTAAATTGAAGGGCCCTGGAATTTTTCCACTGGGTGTAATCCTCAGATTATGTCAGTTATTCCACTCATGCCACATCCTAAGATAATCTCTTCCCATTTGTCAGCAACTATCTCTCATAGACACTGTACCAAGATAGGCCTGAGCTAGATTTTATCCCCTTTCCACTCATGGCCACAATAATGATTTCTTAGAACATTAGGATTCCCATAATGGAGTAGAATTGAAAGCCTTGGATGAGAGGTAGAGTGGACTTCAATAAACTCTTCCTGGCAGTTTGAAAACTACAGCATTTAACTCTTGGGACAGACTAGGGAACAATAATTATGCCCTAAATATTGTTGACACACATTCCAGTTATAAATAGAAAATTCTGCTCTATTAAAAAAATTTGGTAGAGTGATATCAGCAACATAGCAGAGTGAGCTGTTCCTTTTGTCTCTCTCCCTCTGAGTTGCAGCTAAATGGACATTCGTTGACCAATTGAGGATACCTACACAGCACAACAGGACACCTGAGAGACCTATGCAGCTATACATCTGAGGGTAGATGGTCTGAACCCTGGGAAGCAGTTGAAATAGGTGAGTGCACCCCTCCCCCTCCCTGGCAGCAGCAAGCCAGGTCGAGGAGCCTCACAAGGCAGTCTGCATGACTCTGAGGGGTTGTGGGAACAGCTCAGCCTCCACGCAAACACTGCTCCAGCCTGCAGGAGCACCCACCATAACATAGAAGTCCTGTTACTGGAAACGCTCCCCACTGAGTGGCCATGGCTCAGCCCACGCAAGGGAGCCATGTCCACTAGGCACAGTGGCTGGAGTGGCTATGAGGGGGGGCAGAGGCAGCTCGGCATGCTTGTGAACACTATCCTGGCCTGCAGGAGCAACAATCATGCCCCAGCATCCCCTCCAGTGGGAACACTCGCCACCAAGTCGTTGCAGCTCAGCCCCTGTGAAGCTGCCCTGCCCACCAAACACAGTGGCTCAGCCAAAGCACCAGCAAGAAGAGTGCTGGTCCATGCCTATGTAACCTGCCTGCTGAGCACAGAGGGACAGAGGCCCAGCCCCCATGAGATTGACCCACCAAGTGCCTGTGGCCAGCTTGTGCAAATGCAGAGCAACCATACCTACACCACTTCCAGCAGGTGGGACAGGATCAGAAACACAGCTCCTGCTTCCCCCCAGTGGTGGAAGGTGGAATCTGCAACCTGATACTACCACAAATGTGCCCCCAAAGGATCAGTTCATCAAACACCATGAAAAACTACAGTAACACTTCAGAGCAGAAGGAATATGACAATTATCCAGCAAACAATCCTGAAGTCACAGAAGTTTACAATCTAAATGATAGAGAATTCAAACTAGTTGTCATAAAGAAATGCAATGACTTATTACAAGAAAACCCAGAAAGACAGTTCAATGAGCTTGGGAATAAAATTAATAAGCAGAAGGAATACTTCACCAAAGAGATTGAAACAGTAACTCTAAAAAAAACCAAACAGAAATTCTGGATATGAAGAATACAATTAATGATGTAAACAATAATCTAGAATCCTTAAAAAATAGAACTGACATTATGGAGGACAAAATTAGTGATTCAGAGGCTAGAAATATAAAAATGCTTCAGGTGGAGGAGGAGAGAGAGCTAAGAGTTTTTAAAAAATGAAGTAATTCTTCAAGAAATATCTGACAATTAGGAAAAGCAACATAAAGATTATATGTATTACAGAGGGAGAAGAGAGGGAGAAAGGAGCAGAGAGCTTGTTCAAAGAAATAATACCCAAGAATGTCCCAAAACTCGGGGAGGAACTGGACTTACAAGTAAATGAAACCAATAGAACTCCTTATTACATCAATGCAAAAAGACCTTCTCCAAGCCATATAATAGTAAAACTGGCAAAAGTCAATAATCAAGAAAAAATATTAAAGGCAACAAGGCAGAAGAAAATAATCTACAAAAGACCCCCTATCAGGCTTGTAGCAGATTTCTCAGAAGAAACCTTACAGGCTAGGAGAGAATGGAATGAAATATTCAAAATGCTGAAGGACAAAAACTTTCAACCAAGATACTCAATCCAGGAAACTATCCTTCAGATGTGATGGATACATAAGAGCTTTCCCAGAAAAAGAAAAGCTGAGAAAGTTCCTTGCCACTAGAGCTCCCTTAAAAGAAATGAAGAAGGAAGACTTCATACCTAAAATGAAATGACAAAGGTTTACAAAACTTTGAGCAAGGAGATAAATAGACAGACAAATCTGAAAATTGCAGCTCTCTGTCAGAACAGGTTAGCAAACACTTAGTTATAACATGAAAGATAAAGGGAAAGAAAGCATCAAAAATAACTATAAACACTCCAATGCAGTTACAAACTCACAACACAAAAGAGAATAATTTGTGACAATAATAACTCAGAAGGGGAAGAGGAAAGAGATGGAACCTGCTTACACTAATGGTGAGAAGAGGCTATCAGAAAATGGACCATCTCATCTACAAGACCTTTTATACAAACCTCATGGTAAGTACTAAACAAAAAATCAGAGCAGAGCCACAATTCAAAAATAAAGAGAAAACTGAGAAAACAATCACAGAAAACCACCAAACAGAAATGGCAGTCAGAATACAAGGGAAGAGAAACATGGAGACAAAGAACAACCAGAAAACAAATAAAATGGCAGTATTAAGCCCTCATATATCAATATTCACTCTAAGTGTAAATAGATTGAGTTCTCTAATAAAAAGACACAGAGTAGTTGGATGGATTAAAAAACAAGACCCAACAATATGTTGCCTCTGGGAAACACGTCTCAGCTCTAAAGACAAATATAGGCTCAGAGTGAAGACATGGAAGATGATACTCCAAACTAATGGTGAACAAAAGAAAGTGGGTGTTGCCGTACTTATATCAGACAAAACAGACTTCAAGATAAAAAAGGCAATGAGAGACAAGGGGGGGCAGTATATACTGATAAAAGATACATTCCACCAAGAGGAAATAACGCTTATGAATATATATGCACCTAACACAGGAGCACCAAAGTATATAAAGCAACTATTAACAGACCTAAAGGGAGAAATTAACAGTAACAGAATTATAGTAGGGGATCTCAACATAACCACTTACATTGATGGATAGATCATCCAGACAGTAAGTCAACAAAAAAACATTGGCCTTAAATGAAACACTAGATCAGATGTACTTAATATATATAGAATATTCCATCCAAAAACAGCAGAATACACGTTCTTCTCAAGTGCACATGGAACATTCTCAAAGATAGACCATACACTGGGAAACAAGGCAAGCCTCAATAAATCTAAGAGGATTGAAATTATGTTAAGCATCTTTTCCAACCACAATGCTATGAAACTAGAAATCAACTACAAAAAAAAAAAGCTGGGAAAATCACAAATATTTGGAGACTAAACAACATGCTACTGAACAACCATTAGATCAATGTATAAATCAGAGGAGAAATCCAAAAATACCTGGAGACAAATGAAAATGAATACACAACACACTAACTGTTATGGGACGCAGCAAAAGCATATCTAAGAGGGAAATTTATAGCAATACAGTTCAGCTAAAAAAACAAGAAAAATCTCAAATAAGTAATCTTAAACTGCACCTAAGAGAACTAGAAAAAGAACAAAGTCCAAAGTCAGCAGAAAGAGGAAAATGATAAAAATTAGAGCAGAAATAAATGATAGAGACCAATAAACAGTAGAAAGAATCAATGAAACTAAGAGCCAGTTCTTTGAGAAGATAAACACAATTGACAAACTTTTAGCCAAACTCACTAAGGAAAAAAGAAAGAAGGCTCAAATAAACAAAATTAGAAATGAAAGACAGAAATTACAACAGACTATACAAAGGATTTTAAGAGAACACTATGAAAAACTATATGCCCACCAATTGGATAACCTAGAAGAAATGGATAAATTCTTAGACTCATACAACCTCCCAACACTGAATCAAGAAGAAATAGTGAATCTGAATACACAAATCACAATTAAAGAGATTGAACTAGTAATCAAAAACCTCCCAAAAAACAAAAGTCCAAGACCACATGACTTCCATGGAGAATTCTACCAAACATTCAAAGAAGATTTAATACCTATCCTTCTCAAACTATTCCAAAAAAATTGAAGAAGATGGAATTCTTCCTAACTCATTCTATGAGGCCAATCTTACCGTGATACCAACACCATACAAGGACAACATAAAAAAAGAAAATTATAGGCCAATATCGCTGACAAATATAGATGCAAAAATCCTCAACAAAATATTAGCACACCAAATACAGCAATACATTAAAAGGATCATACACTATGATCAAGTGGGATTTATACAAGGGAAGCAGGGTTGGTTCATCATCCACAAATCAATAAATGTGACATTTCATATTAACAAAATGAGAAATAAAAACCACATGGTAATCTAGATAGATGCAGAGAAAACATTTGGCAAGATCCAACATCTATTTATGATAAGAATTCTCAAGAAAATGGGTATAGAAGGAAATTACCTCAAAATAATAAAGACCGTATATGACAAATCCACAGCTAACATCTCACTTAGTGAAAAACTGAAAGCCAGCGCTCTGAGAACAGGAACAAGACAAGGGTGCCCACTCTCACCAGTCTTATTCAACATAGTACTAGAGGTTTTGGCCAGAGCAGTTAAACAGGAAAAAGAAATCAAAGGTATCTAAATTGAAAAGGAAGAAGTGAAACTCTGGCTGTTTGTGGATGACACGATTCTACATATAGAAAACCCTAAAGAATCCAACAGAAAACTACTAGAAATAATCAACAACTACAGCACAGTTGCAGGGTACAAAATCAACTTACAAAAATCAGTTTCTATACTCTAATAATGAACGAGCAGAAAGAGAAGTCAAGAATACAATCCCATTTACAATCGCAACAAAGAGAATAAATTATCTAGGAATAAATTTAACCAAGGAGGTTAAGACCTACACAGTGAAAACTATAAGACATTATTGAAAGAAATCAAAGAAGACATAAAGAAATGGAAAGATATTCCATGCTAATGAATTGAAAGAATAAACATACAGTTTAAATGCCCATATTACCTAAAGCAATCTACAGATTCAATGCAATCCCAATCAGAATCCCAATGACATTCTTCATGGAAATAGAGCAAAGAATCCTAAAATTTATATGGAACAACATAAGGCGCTGAATAGTTAAAGCAATCCAGAGAAAAAAGGACAAAGGTGGAGGCATCACAACCCTTGACTTCAAAATATACTGCAAAGCTATAGTAATCAAAACAGCATGGTACTGGCACAAAAACAGACATGCAGGTCAATGGAACAGAATTGAAAGCCCAGAAATAAAACCACACATGTATGGACAGCTAATCTTTGACAAAGGAGCCAAGAACATACAAGGGGGAAAGAAAAGTATCTTCAATAAATCGTGTTGGGAAAACTGGACAGCCACAGGCAAAAGAATGAAAGTAGACCATTATTTTACACCATACACAAAAATTAATTCGAAATGGGTTAAAGACTTGAATGTAAGATCTGAAATCATGAAACCTCTAGAAGAAAACATAGGCAGTATACTCTTTGACATCGGTTTTAGAAAAATCTTTTCTAATGCAATGTTTACTCAGCCAAGGGAAACAAAAGAAATAAACAAATGGGACTACATCAGACTAAAAAGCTTCTGCAAGGCAAAGGAAACCATGAACAAAATGAAAAGACAACCTACCGACTGGGAGAAAATATTTGCAAATCATATATCCAACAACCAATGAACAAATAAAGAAGTGGTATATGTATGGAATGGAATACTACTTAGCCATAAAAAAAAGACAAAATTGTCTCATTTGCAACAACAAGATGGACACTGAGGGTATAATATTAAGTGAAATAAGCCAGACCTCGAAAGACAAACACCACATGATTTCACTCATATGTGGAAGATAAACACATGAATAAAGAGAACAGATCAGGAGTTACCAGAGGAGAAGGGAGTAGGGGGATGGGTGAAAGGGGTAAAGGGGCACATATGGATGGTGACAGATAAAAATTAGACTATTGGTGGTGAGCATAATGCATTCTATACAGAAACTGATAAATAATAATGCACACCTGAAATTACATGATGTTATAAACCATTATGACCTCAATAAAATAATTGAAAAAAAAATCTGATAGGCAAAATTTGTCTGGATTTTTAAGATAGCATTTTAAGAATCACTGTAAATCATTATGGTTATTCTTTGATTTATGCCATATGTAGCCTAATTTTTCAGAAGATAAAAATATATACACAACAAATAATTTGATTTGACTTTTGTCCCTATGTTTTTCATTGTTAAGTGTACAACCCAGAACAATGATAATCTCTTTTTTTGTATTTGTCAATGCAGCAACCTACACTTCACTTAGCCAAGATTTCTTCAGGGATCTCATCTTTACTTCTTGTACCCTATGCATAATTTTTTCTTAGTGCTTAATACTTACAGTATTACATTAAAGTGGACTGTATATATTTCAATTTATCCTATAAAATGATGTTTTTATCATAGTAGGTAACCATTTGCTGAAATGACGCTTATTTCCACCTGACTCAGCGAGAGTTGTGAATTAACTGACTTATGACTATCTGTGCCCTAAGACCAGAGTCAGAGCAATGATTTCCTGTAATTGACCTGTATAAAAGAATTTCTTTTTTCTGACTCTGAAATATTCTCAGACTTCTTCAAAGCTTATTCAATTTGTTTTTCCTTAGTATCAGGAACCATATTTTTAATGTACTCACCGTGAGTCTCTAAGGTTCAAATAGCTTTTGCATCTTCTAAAATCCTTGGCAAAAGCCAATTCCAAGTTGTTTTTGTTCATAGATCTTTTGAATTTTTTATCTTTTGGGTCTTTGGAATTCCCAGTATTCTTTACCTCTTGGCTTGTTCCTGTCATGAAAAATCTCTATATTCTTCTTACTCTTTCAATAATTACAATACATACTTTGTGTTCATATAATGATATATATTGCAGAATAATTTTAACACATATTGACTTATGTAAACATCCCCATAATACTATAATGAGGAAACAAACCTAGAAAAATGACCTGTTCAATGTCATATAGTTAATAAATAATAGAGCCTAGATTAAAATCTTGGCCCTTTGTTCCTAAAACCCTGTTTTGACTCCAAGAACAAATCTTTATTCTCTAATTCAAAGCTACGTTGCATGGTTTAGTTATCATGATTTTGATACCCTAATAAAATGCATTGGAGATTGCTTCCTCCTTCTCTAATTTCTGAAAAAATTGGGTAAAATTGCATTTATCTCTCTATGGAATGTTTGTTCGAACTTGCCTTAAAACTCTTTAAGCTGAATATTTCTTTGAAGAAAGAATTTCAGCTATTGAGTCCATTCGTTTAACGATTATAGATTCATTCAGTTTTTCTCTTCTTCTTGAGTCAGGCGTACCAATTTACGTATTTTAAAACATTGTCCTTTACACTTGGTTTCTAAAGGTTTTGCCATAAATTTTTACCTAATATGTCTTTTTTTGCTTCTAATATTTGCTGAATCTTTAATTACATCTCCTTATTTTTCTTATTAATATCACTGAAGTTTTTTATTAAAAATAAATGTGAATAGTGTGATCAGACTTGGTGAGAGGTAGTCCTTATATTTGAATTCATAAATAGACCCCATCAATGTTGTCATGGTCCTTCTTCTTCTTTTTTTTTTTTTTTGTGAGGAAGATCAGCCCTGATCTAATATCTGATGCCAATCCTCCCCTTTTTTGCTGAGGAAGATTGGCCCTGGGCTAACGTCTGTGCCCATCTTCCTCTACTTTATAGGGGAAGCTGCCACAGCACGGCTTGATATGATGGTGTGCGCCTGGGATCCGAACCGGTGAATCCCGGGCTGCCAAAGCAGAGCATGTGCACTTAACTGCTATGCCACTAGGCCAGCCTCTCATGGCTCTTCTTCTAATGAGCTCATTGAATGGGCTCTGGAGAGGCTAAATAATTCCACAGATCAGATTATCTTATCTATTTTCAATATTGAAAATTTTATACATGGTCGGGGGCTTTTAGAGTTATATTCATAAGGAATAAATTTTTTCTAATGTTCTGGGATAGCCTGACAGGTCTATTGATATGTCTTTTCTGTAAATCTTCTCATCACTAGTCACTAGTCATACAGCTCCAGGGCTGGCTTATTTCTCTACTTTCTAATTCTTTCTAATCACCAAAGATAAATATTTGCTTTTCAGAAATCCCAAAAATTAATTTAAAAACAAACTTTTGGTGGTTTTTAATATGTATTTTAGTCAAAACTTTAGATGCACTACACACACTTATCTAAACATCTGCTCCACAATTTTTCTATAAGTGAACATGTACTCTTTCTTTTGGAAGATGAAGTGCTTCTGGGCATTTCTTAATTCATAGCTTGTTGTATTATGTACATCTCATCTGTGATGGTCAGCTGCTCACCTAATATTCTATAATTAGGTTTTAAATATTATTCAAAGCCCTGTAGCAGTCAAATAGCTTTTCTTTATAGAAAATTATTATTTGCCTAAGAAATTATAGCTTTATTTGAAAGTCAAAATCTTCCATTGTGGTTTTCCCATAGAAATTTGCCACAGGATCAATAGAATTCCAAAATCAGACACAGTCCTTTGACAGTAATTTACACACGTTGTTTTATATAAGCTAAGTGGTAAAGCTACTCACATTGCAGCCTGGATATGCTAAAGAAACTACTATTACTTCTTGTCCTGTTCAAAGTAGGTAGCCTTTTGAGTAAATTGGCCACAGAACACATAAATAAGGTGTATGTTGATTCTAGATCCAAAAAGACCCAATTTCTAAGTAAAGAAGTTTCAAACTGCAGTAACTTGTCCTTCAATTTGAAAAGAATATCTTACCATGCTCAGAAATTTAAATGAGGTGGCTCCAGTTTACACATTGGAATTGTATCCCATTGTTTGGAATGCATGTTTTTTTTTTTCACCAGGGCTACCTACTTTTTCTCATCATCCAGTTTTACAAATATCTTGCATCCATGAAGAGGAAGAGATAATGGCCTTCTGGCCTTCATATAGCAAGAAATCAGTTTCTGTGGAATAAGTTTTTTATGGAATAAAACAATTAATATAAATCTTGAGTAAGGTGGAAAAGTTGAAAGCTCTTTCACTATATAAAAGTAAAATTGTCATAGTGTATCAACGATACTTAAATTGAGGAAATATTATTTTGCCACTTCAATAGCTATATTATTGTTTCTTGTGTACTTTCTCCAGGAAAGGAATAAAAATTTAAAAATTTAGGTGAAGAAATTGCTTTCAGAGAAGTGGGAGGTCAACCAATGGAGTGTGATAATCTAAAAGTTGATTGAAATGAGTTTCAACCAGAATAGAGATGTCAATTTGAGTAAATGCTATTCATAGGTCAAGTAGTAGAAGACCGATAATTGACTGTTGGGCTTAGAAATATTGAGATCTTTTGTAACCATGTAGAGGCAGTTATATGATATTAAATGATGTTATATAATGATGATCATATAACAAAGCAGTTATATGATGTAACTCAGCATAATAAAAGCCATATATGACAAACCCATAGCTAACATCATACTCAATGGTGAAAGAGTGAAAGCTTTTCTGCTAAGATAAGGAAGGAGAGAAGGAAGCCCACTCTCTCACTATTCCTAATCAATGTGGTACTGGAAGCCCTAGCCAGAGCAATTAGGCAAGAAAGAAATAAAAGCCATCTAAATCAGAAGGCAAGAAGTGAAATTGTCTCTGTTTGCAGATGATATAATCTTATATATATAGAAAACCCTAAAGACTCTACCAAAAACCTTAGAACCAATCAACAAATTCAGTCAAGTTGCAAGATACAAAATAACGTACAAAATCACTTGCGTTTCTACACACTAAGAATGAACTATCTGAAAGAGAAATAAAGAGAACAATCCCATTTGCATAGCATCAAAAATAATACAATATTGTGGCTGGCCCAGTGGCATAGTGGTTAAGTTCACGTGCTCCGCTTGGGTGGCCCAGGTTCTCAGGTTTGGATCCCAGGAGTGGACCTATGCACCGCTCATCAAGCCATGCTATGGTGGCATTCCATATACAAAATAGAGGAAGATGGGCACATATGTTAGCTCAGGGCTAATCTTACTCAGCAAAAAGAGGAAGACTGGCAATGGACATTAGCTCAGGGCCGATCTTCCACACCACAAAAAAAAAAAATACAATACTTAGGAATAAATTTAACCAAGGAGCTATACATTGAAAACTATAAGAATTGATGAAAGAAATTACAGAGTACACAAATAAATAGAAAGAGATTCGTATTCATGGATTGGAAAAATTAATATTGTTAAAATGCCCATACTACACCAAGCCATCTATAGATTCAATGTAATCCCTATCAAGATTCCACTGACATTTTTAAAAGAAATAGAAAAAAGTCCTCTTGTTCATATGGAACTGCAAAAGACCCCAAATAGACAAAGCAATCCTGAGAAGGAAGAACAAAGCTGGAGACATCACATTTCCTTATTTTAAACTGTATTACAAAGCTATAGTAATCAAAACAGTATAGTACTGGCACAAAAACAGATATATAGACCAATGGACTAGAATCAAGAGCCCAGAAATAAATCCATGCATATATGGTCAACTAATACTTGACAAGGGAGCCACAAGTGTGAATTAGCAGCTTGACTATGTCAGAGCCAGAATGTCTACAATTTTCTGGGCCTCTGCCTCTTGGTGGCAGGATAGAAGCCTAGGTTCCAGATGTTTTGACTACATTAACCTAATACAGAAAGAAGGTGCATAGGGTTCTTTATATAAGAGCAAACTCTTTTCAAGGAACCATTAACCAATTTCTACACATATCCAATTGAGTAGCTCAGTTTTACATGGCTACTCTTGGTTGTAAGGAAGATCGGGAAAGAGATAATTTGGCTAAACAAAATTGGGATTTGGTGAGAAAAGAAAAAGAAAATGAGTATTGGATGAGAATAAAATAAAGTGAGTATTGGGGAGACTTTCTAGTCAGACTTACATATATCAGGAATCTTACCCAGTATCAAACTTTATTAACAATTCAAAAGATACAGGTAACTGAGAGTCACAGGCAAAGAACAGTTAAGTTTGAGATTGTCCGTGCAGTTCCCTAGTTCCTTTTCCTTATGCAAGTTGGTGCCATGGTTCAGGTATAACTGATGAGGTCTCTAAGTACTTCATACAATACATCATGTACACAAAGAAACTAGTTTAGTCATAAAATACATCCAGATTATACTCTGATAATTACTTAGCTTATACTAATATTTTCTATAAGGTCATGTTCCATTAATCCATAAATTAAAATTTGTATTTTTATTATAAATACCATCAAGAAGTTTGATAAATATGTTTACAAAGAGATTTGACCAAGTCATTCTTTCCTTTTTTGTTGTATTTTTCTCTCTTCCCTGGTATCACCAACTTAGGAAGGGTGGGTTGTATACTGCCTGCTAACTCTGCTAATAATATCTGTCAAATACTACTAAAAAAAATCACAGATTTCATTTTTCTGACTTCCTTATCAAAAGCCTATGATTGTGTTCTTTAGCAATGCTTATTAAAATGCTTATTAAAAGCTGCTAAGAGATGGTTTTAAATAGACTGTTCCACGAATATACAGACAGATAATAAATGCTAGTCATTTTCCGTCAACAATACCTTATTTCTGTTTCCTGGGTATATCATTATAATTGTGGATAAATTTAATCTCAGATGTTTGTTAAGAACAGTGAAGAGTCTGAGACTGTATCCTATTTACAAGCTCACAAGTTAGCCTGAATCAGTTTCCCGAATGCTGGCAGAAGATGTGAGATATCTGAGTCAGAGACAAATTATAACTTGTTACTCATGTAATAGTGACCAGGATATCAGCATTTGATGTGGTTCCTAAAGTGCCAATTCCCACAGTATGACAGAAGTGGTCCAAGTGATACCTGTACGTGCAATGGCTTGTATTACAGGAGAAGATTCCCCAGTTTAGGGAAAGTAAATCTTTTATATTGGGAAGTAAGCCTGCCTGCCCTTTATTCCAGAAGGAAATACTCTCTCTGTCAAGGATATTCTCTCTACTAATATCCTTGTAAAGACAGTCCAGAACAAAGACCGTTTGTGCCCCTACTTGCAAGACAAGCAAAAAGGTGAAAGACCCATTGGCAAATTGTCTCCCAAGAATATTACGGTGTTCTTTGATTCATATATGTTGTTACCCTTGGAAGCACAATTCTATAAGCAAGTTTCAAAGAAATGCATATGCCTAAATGTCACCATAAAACATGTTATGGAGCTTAAGTTCTAATGTCTGCTAACATAAATCTAAGTAAGTTATTTTATTGTATCATTTATAGTTCTTTTTTTTTCTGCTAACAAATTTGGTAGGATATATTTCTCTTCAACTTTTACACAACTTTTTTCTTTCCTTCGCTTCACCATTCTAGGAATAAATGTTTGTGAAGACAGAGAAAAATGACAAAGTTCTGTTAGTATAGTCATTCATCAAATTTTTTTCTATAAAGACCTGTAGCTGTTGACAAGGAAATGCTTGTTTTGGACTGAGATTCTGTTTTCATAAACACATTTTAATATTATCCTATGAGAGGAAGTCAATATAAGCAAGAAAACAGTGTGTTTGATCCAGAGACTCTGTTGGCAAAACCAGATATTAAGGTTTTTTTCTGAGACGTTATATTAGGAAAAGTTTTCCATGTCTTGAAAACTCTAACTTGGAAAAGCCTAAAGGAGCTAAGGTCTTTTCCAGCTTAGCATAGCATCTGAGGGTTCTCCTGGATGAGGCAAATTAACTGACAGCCAGGAATCTTGTTGGTTGGTAGACAAAGGAGTTAAAAAATATGCACATATAAAACTTAAAGGAAGCATACAGTAAAACCTACTGAGAGGAATGGCTTCTAAATATCTTTGATTGACCCTGTAGATATAAATACACTTTTCATTTGGGAAAGTACTGTAAAGTTATAATTTCCCTATACAATGGGAATATTTGAGAAAATTTAAGCGGAACATTTCTTTTTAGTAATTTTCAAAAATTATGTTTATGGTTAAAAGGATATGATCAACTGTGGTTTGGGGTTTGACTAAACCCTAATCAAAGCATTCAGCTAAATGAAACCAAGCAACTCTCCCTTTTTGCTTCTAAATTATTAATATAATCATGCCAAGTTTTCATTATGAATAATAATAATGCTAGAAATGCCTCTCACCCAGAGAATAATGTGATGTAGAGAAATGCGATCTAACATATCATTTGAAAGTAGAGGTTATAACTAGAAAGTCTTGATCTATTTTATTTGTGTTAATTTATTTGGATCAGTTCCAAAATGAATTTCCTGAAAGAGATATTGAAGAAGGGAATCAATAAAATGTGATTTTTGTATTTATATTATATGAACAAAACTATATATTTTAAAGAAGGCTAATTTTTTCATGCATCGGAAAGAATATTACTGAATAATATGCCCTAGTTGAAAGGATGATACAGTCTGATTCGGGGTACAATATTGTTCATGGTATAATAAAGATAAGTGATAGGACTAGCGATGCGTTCTGTGCTGGAAGATACCAGGTCCCTAAAACTCAACATATCTTAGAGAGCTTGCAGATGGAGTGCCTTGAGTGAATAAATTTGACCCATGGATTGAACATAAAAGAAAATGTCACACAAATAACATATCTAAGAAACAGAGAAAGGCAGGTGGATTATGAAGTGGGTGGCAGGTCCTGTATCTGGTAAAACTTGCTTTAAGAACCAAGAAGGTACAGTCAGGTAAGATGTGTCAGTGGAAGTGTGTCAGAGAACAGAATGAAGAGAACTGAGCAAGGAATAAGTGAGAAATAGAGTCACAGCATAGAACCACAGCGGAATTGATTGAAAGCTTGAACAGTTGAAATTCTGTAACATAAATAATATAAAAATGAGAGTTTATCACACTGAGAAGAAAGGATACATTCCAAGGAAGAATATCTGGAGGCATCGGGGTGGGAGATGCTGACTTCTGGAATCTCCTTAATTCCTTATAGAAAACACATTCTGATTGGAGGGAGAATCCTCTTTCCATCTATTTCCAATCACGTCTTCTTACCATTTTACATTATAAGGTTGCAGAAACTTCCTTTAATATGTAATAAAATGTTTGAACTCAGGGTACAATTTCTTACTATGCCACTAGTGTCATCATGCTATATTTTCCACAGATTACATAATAAGATCAAAGTATGATATATTTGCATTTGCAATGAATCTAGGCAATTTTGTGCAGTCTTTTGATTTTCTACAGTCTGTTATCTACAGATAAAGGTCTAAAAACGAGCATCCCATTTGTTAAATGAGGAACAGTATCACTGTACTAGTAAACATGATTATTAATAGTATACTAATTTTAAAGCAATAAAGTCAAGTCTTGGGACCAACGAAAAAACTTGTGTTTGACTCAATATTTTACAAATCAAATCTGGGAGTTAGTCAAAAGAATTATTATCATATCTTTAAATTCCCATTACTACCACATCATCATCACCACCACTGCCATCACCATGACCACCACCATCATCAACATTAACACCACTATCATCACCACCGAAATATCTCTCTTTGTATCAAACACTATTTTTCTAATGATAATACAAGGAAGGTTTTTATTTTTGGAGTTGATTAAATTACAAGGAAAGCTCACAAACTGCTAAATAAAAATCATTTTTCAACTATAGACATTAAATACATGGATGTCATAAGGACAAATGTCATTCAAAAGGTAACATCCTTTTCCTCTTCAAATATAGTAGTAACAATACTAGTAGTAGTAATGATACTCAGTCTCTAGTAGAGTAACAGATTCAATAGTAATAAAGAAAAAGAAAGAGCAAGAGGACAGGCAGGAGGAGGGTGGGGGAGGAGGAGGAAGTTGCTGAGAGTTTTTGAGCACTCACTATATGTCAGGCATAGCATAAGGCACTTTTGCATACATTAACCAAATAGATCCTAATAAAAACTATCTGGGAACATATGCTTTCGTTATTCTTATTTTACAATTAAGGAAAGCTTAAAGAAATTTCCCGAAGGTACACAGTTAATAAATTGCAAAGCAGGAATTCAAAAACCATGAATACCAAAAGTCAGACCCCACTCTCAAAAGTAATTTTTGATATTGCATCAAGGTAACAATAGATTGGTCACGTTGTTTGGGACAGTAAAAATTATTATTTTAAAAATATTTAGGGCCAGCCCTGTGGAGTAACATTTAAGTGAGCGTGCTCCACTGATGGAGGCCCGGGTTCAGATCCCGGGCACACACTGATGCACTGCTGGTCAGGCCATACTGTGGTGCCGTCCCACATAAAGCAGAGGAAGATGGGCACGGATGTTAGCTCAGGGCCAGTCTTCCTCAGCAAAAAGAGGAGGATTGGCATGGATGTTAGCTCAGGGCTGATCTTCCTCACACACACACACAAAAATAAAATAAAATAAATAAAAATATTTAAAAATTTCACAGGAACCTGTGAAATAGTTTCTTAGTTGAAAATTTATCATTTACTTTCATTCCTCATGGATTAATTTATCTCTAAGCCATTTTATCTTTTTCCAAAAGTGTGTTTGTACAGCAATAATAGCCACCATTTACCAAGAACCATCATGTAACATAAAGTGCTCTAAGTGTGTTACATACATTAATATATTACATCATTTAATTGGCTTTTCGAATGAGTATATGAAATATGTCGTATTATCTCAGTTTATTTGCAGTAGAATATTGAGCCAATATCTGGGCTGGCAGGGTGACTTACTGAAGACTCAGTTTGAATTCTAGTTAGTTTTGTTTTGGCTTTGTTACTGTAAGAACTTATTTTATATATGTTTAACAGTGGTAGCTAATAATGTAATATAGTGTACTTGCTAAAGCATATGCACTTTCTAGAGCATACTCACATTAAAATCAGTAGGTATTGGGGCTGGCCCGGTGGCACAAGCAGTTAAGTGCACGTGCTCCACTGGGGCAGCCCCGGGTTTGCTGGTTCGGATACTGGGCAAACACTGACACACTGCTTGGCAAGCCATGCTGTGGCAGCATCCCATATAAAGTGGAGGAAGATGGGCTCAAATGTTAGCCCAGGGCCAGTCTTCCTCAGCAAAAAAAAAAAAAAAAGAGGAGGATTGGCAGATGTTATAGCACAGGGCTGATCTTCCTCACAAAAAAAAAATAAAAAAAAAATAAAATGAGTAGGTACCAAAATGAAAGTTATTTTTCCCTCTTTCCAGAAGGAAGACAGAGTTTTGTGCTCCTAAAGTTTTGATTCGTCTAACTCCTGAGAAATATCAAGAGGTGCTTTGTAGATTCTTAAGTGTAAGCACTTCTTCAAGGACCAAAAAATGTCTGTGTTAGAAAGAGAAAGAATGATTGTGTATTCTCTGGACAGAGACGAGGAGGAAACAGGATGCAGTTACTCTTAGGTAGAAGGATATTGAAAGTGAATGGCTGAGTGGATACCAGTATGGATTGGTATCTATGTATAAAGACCCATAGCACCAGGCAATGGTGAGGTAGAACTGCAGAGGAAGTTTCCAGTGGAAGGAAGAGAGAATGACAAACGTGATGTCTATGGTTTAAGACACCAGGCATCTTTATGACTTGAGAGATGGATGTCTAATGGATGTCACCTGTTCTGAACTAATCGAGAAACTACCAGGATAAGGGAGGATTGAGAGAGGTTGTGTGAGATTTTCTGGAAATTCCTGCCCTTTTTGTGGGTGGATACTAGAACAGATTTCACGTTTATTTACTATACTGAGAGACCTGAAAAGTAATTATATTTTATCATAAGCATTGCAGGCCAATCAGGGCTGTGATACACTGAGGAGCGAATTTATGTCTAAAATATTTAAGAAGCTTAGAAGAGCTCAAACAGATAGCAATTTGAGTACAGTTTTATCTGAATCAATTCTTTGTATATTATTCCTCAGTAACATGGACCTTTCCACCTTCTCCTTTTTCATACAATCCTTTACATTATGTTTTGGAGAGTTGCTGGGATGCTTTCAGCATATGCACCTTAGCTCTTTTTTCTCAAAACAAAATGCATATGTAGTCATTATAAATATATTAGAATTATAAACCATTATAAATATATATAAATATATAAATATATCATTATATATAAATATATATATAAATATATCATTACGTCTTGAGCCAATCCCAGCCCTGTCACTTTCTAGCTATTTGGTTATGGCCAAGTTATTACATTCAATCTTCCTGTTTTTTTTGTACGAAGAATGGGGGAAAACAAGTAACCTCAGAGTCTCATTGTGAAGATTAAATTAGTGGCTATGTATAGTGTTAGTTACCGCTGCTCTTATTAGATGAACTGACATAGGGAAGAAGACATTCACATAGTAGGTAACATGAATAGAAAGAGGTGTGAGAAGTTACAAGAAAAAAAAAAAAAGCAAAATTTTACAGCTTTACTTAAGGAGATTTAGTTAAAGCAACGGTTTTAAACTGGTGGCTTCTGAGCCAGAAGTAGCTGCAAGCATGTGTTGTTTAGCAAAATGTTAAAAATAGAATAAATTTGGATATGTCTACCTGGGCATAATTTATTAAGCTCCTCAATTCAATCTACCACCATTTACCAGGCCTAATTTACACTTCAGGGTTACTTGTCTTGCTACTGTCTCAGTTGAGTTTCTGAACCCAGATTTACAGATGTGCTTATTAATGTGTTTTTCTTGGGTTAATGCCTAACATCTGATCATTACTGGGGTTTTTTGCCTCCTTTTGCTTCACACCTGTATAATTAACTATAGAAGAATGATCATAAATTCCACATTGTTTTATTTTCATTTTACATTTTTATTTAGATGTCTGGAATCAGAACTTGTGTTTGTTCTAAATTCTGTAGACTGTTTGCACGCTATCACTGCGTAGTTAAATGTTCTTGCTTGCTTGCTCCAGTGTCAGAGCAATGGTTGAATTATTGGAAAGCTTTAAGAGAAACAGCCTTTAACGTTTTGTATCCACTTTTAAGATCAGGGAGAATTTAGAGAGACTGCAATTTTCTGGGCTGGAATTTAGCCAGGAAACTATTATTTTTACAGTTATATTGAGAAATATCTCAGAGCAGCTTTCAGTACTAAAATAGAGACAGGAACTCATTTAAGAGCACCTTCAGTACACAAAGTTGGGACTTTGCAAAAGTATTTATGAAAGAACTCTCCTGAATCACTGATTCCACTTACTGCAGTAACTGCTGTTTCCTTGGAGGTTTCCCCTCTACTCTACTCACTCAGCCAGGTTTATGAGATGTGACAGGGTTGAAGTGCAAGGAGATGGCTGCTGTTTATATAATAGAGAGTAAAATTTGACAGTAAACTTAAGGAAAGTTTTCAAAGATAGTCTTTTCTCTAATTTCCCATGGTTTATTTTCTGTGATGTATACTCAACTCCACCCATTAAATTAAAATTTATTTTCTGTATTAAATAATATAATAGTGTCTTTGGAATAGGTACATGTTTAAGAATTAAGAAATGGCTTTTTTGGGCCGGCCCCGGTGGCTTGGTGGTTAAGTGCGTGCGCTCCGCTGCCGGCGGCCCGGGTTCGGATCCCGGGTGCGCACCGAGGCACCACTCCTCCAGCCATGCTGAGGCCGCGTCCCACATACAGCAACTAGAAGGATGTGCAGCTATGACAGACAACTATGTACTGGGGCTTTGGGGAAAAATAAATAAATAAAATCTTTAAAAAAAAAAAAAAAAAAAAAGAAATGGCTTTTTTTCCTTTTTTAAAAACAAACTTTATTGAGGTATAAATGGTACACAAGGTCCTGAACATGTTTAATGTGTCCGATTTGATGAGTTTGGACATATGCAAACACCTGTGATACCATCCCCACAATCAAGGTAATAGAACATACAATGGGGAAAGGATAGTCTCTTCAACAAATAGTGTTGGGAAAACAGGATATCCACATGCAAAGATAAAAGTGTATCCTTACCTTACACCATACACAAAAATCACCTCAAAATGGGTTAAACACTTAAAAGCAAGACCTGAAACTATAAAAATTCTAGAAGAAAACATAGGAGAAAACCTTCTTGATATTGGTGTTAGCAATGATTTCTTGGATATGACACCAAAAGCACAGTCAACAAAAGCAAAAAGGAAAAGTGAGATTATCTCAAACTAAGAAACTTCTGCAAAGAAAAGGAAACAACAGAATGAAAAGGCAACTTGGGGACTGGGGGAAAATATCTGCAAACCATTTACCTGATAAGTGGTTAATTTCCAAAATGTATAAGCTATTCCTACAACTCAATCGCAAAAAACAAACAATCCAAGAATCCAGACAATCCAAATAATCCAACAATCCAACAATCCAAACAATACAACAATTCAGAATTTGAATAGACATTGTTCCAAAGAAGACACACAAATGGCCAACAGTTATATGAAACATCATTAACTGTTAGGGAACTGCAAATCAAAACTGTAATGATACATAATCTCACACCTGTTAGGATGCCAATTATTAAAAAAAAAGATAAGTGTTGGCAAGGTTGTGAAGAAATTACATAACTTATAGTCTGTTGTTGGGAATGTAAATGGCACAGGACCTTTGGAAAACAGTTTGGGAATTCCTCAAAAACACTGAACTAGCATATAATCCAGCAATCCCACTCCTGAGTATATAGCCAAAAGAATTCAAGTTAGGATCTTGAAGACATATCTGCTCTCCCATTTTCATTGCAGCACTATTCACAATAGTCGAGACATAGAAACAACTTGAAGTCCATCAACAGATGAAAGAATAAAAAAATTGTGCTTTGGGGGTGGACCCAGTGGCGTAGCAGTTAAGTGCACACGTTTCACTTTGGGGCCCGGGGTTCGTGGGTTCAGATCCTGGGTGCACACCGATGCACTGCTTGTCAAGCCACGCTGTGGGGGCGTCCCAAATAAAATAGGGGAAGATGGGCATGGATGTTAGCCCAGGGCCAATTTTCCTCAACAAAAAGAGGATTGGCATTGGATGTTAGCTCAGGGCTAATCTTCCTCACACACAAAAGAAATGTGGTATGTACATACAATGGACTATTATTCAGCATTAAAAAAAGAAGGAAATCCTGCCACTTGCGAAAACATGGAGAACCCAGAGGACATTATGCTAAATGAGATAAGCCAGTCACAAAAAGACAAATACTGCATATTCCACTTCTGTGAGTATCTAAAATAGTCAAACTCATAGAAGCAGAGAATACAATAGCAGCTGTCTGGGGCTAAGAAGTGGGGTAAATCAGGGGTTGTTATTCAATTCATATAAAGTTTCAGTCATGTTAGGTGAATAAATTCTAGAGACCTGTACAACACACTGTTTATAGTTAATACGGTACTGTGCACTTCAAAATTTGCTAAGAGGGAATGTCTCATGTTAAGTGTTCTTACCACAAAAAAAAGAAATAATTTGTTTTGATACAATACCCTAAATGGTGTCACATAAGTAATTTTTATATCACCTCCCATGAACTGAAACGAGTAAACAACATTTATAAAATTAGGTGTGTCCTAACGGGTTAACTGTATGTTTATTACTGAGTATTCTGTTTATTGAAATAGTTAACTTCAATTTGAATATAATTATATATTTTATCTTATCAATCATCTTACTAAATATAATTTATTTCTGCTTCATTGTTTTATGGATATTCATAATGTTCCACAAAATGATAAGGAAATTCCCAATTATCATCAAAATGCGCTTCTCTTCTATGTCAGTCTTTCACAGAAAACAGACATTTGACGATTTGCTTTAAAAATTCATATACACTTTCTGTTTGATTTTGGGGGCAAATTTACAACCCTATGTGGTATAGAATTGTTGATGTGTGGCAAGTTGCAACCACCACTACTAAAAGGTAAATCCAAACCTACGTGTTCTATCTCACTCAGATGGTTTAATCACAGATGTCTGGTTTAAGATTAAATACCAGATATACTTTAAATTTCATGTGAGGCAGGGGAATTATTTGAAAGGCATAGAGATTTAGGGAGTGTTTTATAACTGAGAGAACTATGGAGTAATAATAATTTAAGGTATGCAATCCTGAGTTGGCACTTTTTTTTTCCCACCCAGGACGTTAATGTACTAGTTCAATGTCTTCTGGCTTCCATTGTTTCTGATGAGGAGTCAAAATCATTTTAAATGTTATTGTCCCATATGAAATATAATTTTTCCTTCAGTTTAAAGTTGTAGCTATTTGACTATGTGCCTAGGTTGTTTTCTTTGTTCATCCTGCTCAGGTTCACTGGGATTCCTGAATCTATACATTTACGTCTTTCACCAAATGTGGGAAATTCTCAGCCATTGTTTATTTCTTAAAATATTTTTATTTCTGTCATGTTTTTTCTTTTCTTGCTTTCTGCAACTCCAATAACATGCATGTTAGGACTTGATATTGTTCCATGTCTATGAGATTCCAATCATACTTTAAATCTTTTTTTTCCCTCTGATCTATTGTTTTCTGTTTTATTCCTTTCTATTTCCTGACTTTATTTTCTGGGTTTTTTATTATTTTTGAAATTTTCTATTCTTCACTGAAATCCATACATTTTCTCCTATTATAAGTATACAGTATATACTTGAGCCTTGATATGATAACTTTAAAATTTGCTGATTCCAAAATCTGGGTTATCTCAAGGTCAATTTCCATTAGTTGCCATTTCTTGTTATAAAGAGTACCATTTTTCTTTTCTTCCTATGTAGAATAAATTTGGTTTGTATCCTGGAATTATGAAATACACATAGAAAAGAATCTGAATTAGTCATTCCCCAGAAGCTTCAGGTGAGTTTTATATACATATATTTCAGAATTTATAGTTTTTATTTGTTGGAGAATTAGTTTAAATAAAACCATTTAATTTACATTAAAAAAACTATCAATCTACTATCAAATGTCCATGTCCCCAAAAGCCCCCACAAAACACTTATTGATTAAACAAATATAAGTCCATCAGATTTACTGCAGTAAGGGAGAATGCCACATTGACAGAACTTAGTATTGGCATGAAAGGTAGAAATCTGGAGAGAATATTTATACAATACTAGGACCCAGACAGGGTGACTTTAAAAAGATCTTGAAAAATGGAAGACTGGTTGAGAATGTATAAAATTTATAATGTTAAATTTCGTTTTGGTGGGCAGAGTGAAGCAAGGGTTTTAAAATGCAGATTCATGAGTAAGGTGTTAGTTTTTATAACGTGATATTTTAATTTGTCCATAGGCTTTTCTTTCAGTAGCAGTACTGCCTGAAGCAAATTGCTAAGTTATTTTTGTGTGATTTTAGTATTGATTAGCCCAGAAAAGTATGCTTGTTTTAGTTCTCAACATTATGCTTTGATAATGTATTGAAAGTTGTAAGTGGAAAATTTGAGAAAGGATTACAGATTAATAAAAATAATATATTTGTTAATTAATAATATTTTTGACTATTAAAATATATTTTGTAATCTCATCTAAAATAAATATCTGGAAAACAAGAACTCAAATCTTTTGTGTAAAAATCTGAAAAAAATTAATGTTTAAAAAACATTATTTTGCTGTAAATTGATGAATTTACATTATAGTTTGCTCTTCAATTTGATTTATGCTAAATCTAAAATAGAATTAGTATATGTTTTGATAAAGTTAATTCGTATATCTGGACCATAAAATTAAAGCTGCCCAGTGGCCAGGACCACCTCAGAAATCTAAACCTACGTCAGCCCGCACTTGCTGTCAAGGAAACCTAACTTAGACAAACCACATTCCTCCAACTCAGTTTTAGCTAGTTTACCTTACCCTAGAATATAGGACCTGCTGGCTTTATAGGGAAATCCCCCAGCTCCTAGACAATCATGCCCTATTTCCGCTTCTAAGGCTCTATAACCCGCTGTTGCCCAAAATCTCTCTGGAAGAGTCTCCATTGTTTGTGAGACACTGTGCTTCCCCGATCTATGGACTGTTTTCCTTTGAGTAAAAGAGATCAAAATCATTACTAAATGGTTTTAGGTCTGACATTTGACAGTTTTGGCAGAGACGGGAACTGAAGACAGCTGCTGAAGATTCCGGAATGGCTCCTAGACGCGGGTGAGGATGCCCAAGGAGCCCTCTTGGTTCGCTGCCTGTTCCAGCTGCTCTCTCAGGTCTCCGGTAAACTTCTCTCCCATAAAGCTACGCTTAGTTCCTGTTTTGAGCTCTTTTCGTTTTTCCTAATCTTTCTGAGGGGAAAATTGGGGTGTGAGATACTCCAGAGTCTTCACAGTGATGCTCAGTGGGCCACAACATTTGGGTTTGTGGCCAACATCATCTACAAGCTAAGCTCCTTGGGGAGGTCCTCACAGGCCTCAGGAACTGTGCACAGTCAGCCAGAAGTATTACATCTGGTTGAATTAGGGAGGAATGTTTCAGCAAGAGAAAATAATGGGTACCCCTCAATCTAAAGAAAGCAAGATGGCAGCCATTAGGGGACTCACAAAAACCTTCAGGAAAGTCCATAGTTTTCCTCCATTTTATAACAGTAAGTTTGGTTAAAAATATTGAAGTCCATTAGAAAAGTATAACTAATTAAGAAAATAGAATTTTTGGTATTTGCTAACAGGGAGCAGACTATAATATGTATTTTAAAGACATCATTAACTTAAATAATATAAATCCATGTTATTTTTACTTTAATCTTGGGCAGAAACTCTAAAGCGGTCTTCAAAGCAAGGTAAGAGGACAGTATGCTGTCTTGTTATGACATTTCTTTTTTGAATAGGTGGCTTGAAGAGGAGTATTCAGAGAGAATAAGCACCTTTCCAGAAATAATGAAATAATTTGGATTTAACTCAGAAGAATATGATCCTGAGACCTTGATTAAAGGGCAAAAATAACCATTACACAGGCAATAAATACAAAAGCTACCACCAACAACATAAATGTCACCTTCTGGAAACTTTGAATTGAGCTATGAGAAAAACATAAATTGACAGCTTATATGATAAATGAGAAACAAAAATAGCAAGTCTAAAAAACCAAAATAAATAAAACTTTTTTATTTATAAGAATGCCAGATAACGCTATGTGTATATATGTAATGATTTGGGTCTACTCATCTAACGACTCTGATGTACAAAGTACTTTATCTCTTTTATATATCTGAACACTTGATGCAGTCTGAGATCACTTCCTTTATACTCAGATCACCACTAATTTCTTCTTATGTTCCATATTCCAAATTAAAATTACCAGTTGAAATAATCACCATTTTCTTCTCTCTAAGCAAGCCCACAGCCAAAGCTATTGTGATAGTGTGATATTTTTGCAAGTTTAAGTCGTTTTTTTTGTGGAAATATCTTGGGAAAAGTGTAGCATACTTCACAGTGCAAAGCAAGCCACATTCTCCTGGTCATCTATATATAGATCTCAAATGAAACTAAAGGTATCAAATATGTCTGTCTTTTTCAAAGATTGAGTAACCCAATATCCTCTTTTTTCCTAGGTTTTTATTTCACTTCTAGACTATATTCTTGAAGTTAATCACAGACTGTCTTATATTCACCCTAGTTGTTCAAAATATGTAAATATCAGCTCTCCAGCTAGCTTGTGAATATTTGAAGCCTGGATTGCCAATTCCCTTAGATTTACAGATGACATTGCTGGGAGCTCAACTTCATTTTCATGTTTCTAGGACACATTATTATTTAATTTTTTTTAATTGTTTGAGAAATAGATATTCTTCATATACGGTGTTTAGGGCATATGCATATTTACTTAATTGACTACTAATAACTTGAGCTCTTAAAATATTTTGCTTTCACAAATAAGACATAAAGATAATGTCTTAATCAAGATCAAGTTTAAATATGAAAAAATACATTGATTCACTATGTAGATAGAAAGGAAAGAACAAAATTTACTTGTTTATAAAAATATGATGAAATTTCACTCTCCTGCAGAATTGTTGGTTGGTTTAATGGGATTTACCAGATCAATTTTATCTAAAATTTAATTGGACATGTTGTTATTTTGAGGGAATTTGACATATGTATAACCTTTATTTACTACTGCTCATCTACCCTCATTCTTACTAGACATCTTCCTTACTTGGAACATGAAAATATGTTGCTTTAGTGTTACAAGACTTATTTGTTTATTCTTTTATTTATTTAGATTTTTATGTATTTATTTTTTATTGTGGTAACATTGGTTTATAAAATTGTATAAATTTCATGTGTACATCATTATGCTTCTATTTCTGCATAGATTACATCCTGTTCACCACCCAGATACTAATTACAATCCATCACAACACACATGTGCCTAATCATTCCTTTTGCCCTCCTCCCTCCTCCCCTCCTCCCCGGTAACCACCAATCCAATCTCTGTCTCTATGTGTTTGTTTGGTGTTGCTTTTATCTTCTACTTATGAGTGAAATCATACGGTATTTGACCTTCTCCCTCTGGTTATTTCACTTTGCATAATACCCTCAATGTCCATCCATGTTGTCACAAATGGCTGGATTTCATCATTTCTTATGGCTGAGTAGTATTCCATTGTGTATATACCACATCTTCTTTATCCATTCATCCCTTGATGGGCACTTAGGGTGCTTCCAGGTCTTGGCTATTGTGAATAATGCTGCAATGAACACAGGGGAGCATGTATCTTCAGGCATTGACATTTTCATGTTCTTTGGATAAATACCCAGCAGTGCAATAGATAAGTCTTATGGTAGTTCTATCCTAATTTTTTGAGGAATCTCCATACTGTTTTCCTTAGTGGCTGCACCAGTTGGCACTCCCACCAGCAGTGTATGAGAGTTCCCTTCTCTCCACATCCTCTCCAACACTTGTTGTTTCCTGTCTTGTTAATTATAGCCATTCTGATGGGTGTGAGATGATATCTCATTGTAGTTTTGATTTGCATTTCCCTGATAGTTAGTGATGTTGAACATCTTTTCATGTGTCTGTTGGCCATCTGTATATCTTCTTTGGAGAAATGTCTGTTCAGGTCTTTTGCCCATTTTTTAATTGTGTTGTTAGTTTTTTTATCGTTGAGATGTATGAGTTCTTTATATATTTTGGAGATTAACCCTTTATCAAATATATGGTTTGCAAATATCTTCTCCCAATTGTTAGGCTGTCTTTTCATTTTGTTGATGGTTTCCTTTGCTGTGCAGAAGCTTTTTAGTTTGATGTAGTCCCATTTGTTTATTTTTTCTGTTATTTCTCTTGCCCAGTCAGACATGGTACTTGAAAATATGTTGCTAAGACCAATGTCAAAGAGTGTACTTCTTATGTTTTCTTGTAAAAGTTTCATGGTTTCAGGTCTTACATTCAAGTCTTTAATCCATTTTGAGTTAGTTTATGTTTATGGTGTAAGATAATGGTCTACTTTCGTTTTTTTTGCATGTAGGTGTCTAGTTTTCCCAACACCATTTGTTGAAGAGACTTTCTTTTCTCCCTTGTATGTTCTTGGCTCCTTTGTTGAAAATTAGCTGTCCATAGATGTGTGGGTTTATTTCTGGGCTCTCAATTCTATTCCATTGATCTATGTGTCTGTTTTTGTGCCAGTACCATGCTGTTTTGATTACAATAGCTTTGTAGTATATTTTGAAATCAGAGAATGTACAACACTTATTTGAATCATTCCAACTTATGCTTCCCCACTTAGGCTTTACTTTGTAACTTAGAATGGAGATGACAGGCATATTTCAATTGCAAGTGAAAGATTTTAGTGTGAAATATGTTTTCAGCACAGTGTTTGATACATATTTCACTTATCAAGTTTTGTTATTGAACTAAACTATTATTAAATGTCTTCACCTAATCTATGTTTTCAGTTTCTCTCAAGATTCTTTCTTAATACATGTTCTCTAATAAGATTTTGTTGTTTGAAATGCCATTATACAAAACAAGGCAGTCTTTAAATGACCACAACATGCTGTAAAATCTGTATCCTATATGAAGAGAGGCAAAACTCAGAAAATGGTACCATTAAAGCAATATTTCAATGAGAACAGTTATCACTCTTCTTTTCTCATCAATAATTCTTTCAAACTATATCCCAGTCTCTTGCTTTTTTATACTTTAAGCTCTTATTCTCCTAATATTTCAATCTTATTTCCTTTGCTACCACCCGCAATATAATTACATGTACCTAGATCAACCAAAGCTGTCTCATTCCCTTTGGACATATCTTTCTACCAGACCTAAAACTATGTTACTTTTGGGACAAAATAATTAAAAACAAAATCTCCTGCCAATTCAGAAAACCCCTCCACAAAGGTAGAATATAAAGAAAATAGTTTTCTTATTGAATAAGTGTTCAACCAGAAAGTGATGCATATCACAGGCAATCCACTAAGAGATTGTAAAGACAGAAAAAAATGTTATCCTTTCGTATACGCAGGCAGATACACCCCATTACTTACATGTTCTCAAGATAAACAATAACTAGTCCTCAATAACAGGACTTGACAGCACCATTTGTCACACATACCTCATCATAGATTTATTTGGTAATTGGGGTGGCCATCTGTGTGTGTTAATTGGCTTTATCCAAAGGAAAAAATCAACCTCTCTTATCTTTGTGACAGGATATAGTTTAGCAACTTGAAGTGATGCACCCGTGGAAGTTAGGTTCCTACCATTCCACAAACTGGGAAATAAGAGAGTTACCTTCCTTGATGATTACATTTCAAAGAGATGGTCCGCAGGTCCTGAGGACATCCCTGGGGCCTTAAACTGGCAAGAAGCTTATTTACCTTTTAAAAATACATACATTTTAAAGAGACAGAGAAAGAACTTACAAGTTTTCTAACGTAAATGGCCCAAGTATAGGGTGGGGGGGGGAAGTCTTTTCCCTTACTTTCAACAGGTAGATTTCAGCCTCTTATTTTTAATTAGTATTTGCCCTTACACTAGTATATTAGTCAGAGTTCTCCAGAGAAACAGAACCAATAGGATATTGGTTCATGCAATTATGGAGGCTTAGAAATCCCAAGACCTGCAGTCAGCAAGCTGGAGCCCCAGGAGAGCTGATGGTGTAGTTCCAACCAGAGTCCAAAGCCTGAGAACCAGGAAGAGCTGATAATGGAGTTGCAACGCAAGAGCTGGTAGGCTCCAGATCCAGGAAGAACTGATGTTTTAGTTCAAGCTGAAGGCAGAAAAAGGTCTACGCCCATGTTTCAGCTCAAGATAGTCAGCCAGGAGGACTTCCCTGTTACTCACAGCAGGGTGAGCCTTTTTGTTCTGTTCAGGCCTTCAATGGATTGGATGAGTGAGGGTAATCCGATTTACTCAGTCTATTAATGCAAATGTTAATCTCATCCAAAACAGTGTCACAGAAACACGCAGAATAATGTTTGACCAAATATCTGGACACCTCCTGGCCCAGTCAAATTGATGCATTAAATTAGCCATCACAACGATCAAGTTGAGCATCAAATAAAGTACCAAACTTCTTTCTTATTACCTTAAGATTTTTTTTCTCAGTGACTCCATTTTTTATGTTAGTATAATACGTTACATATCATTTGAAAAGAGTGGATAATGTTTTGAATAACCACTGTAAGGAGCACAATACCCAGCACTAGTAATATCCTACTGATATCTAAAAGAAACTTTTTCCATTTAGTTTGTAAGAGGAAGGTTGCCCTTTCTTTCCTGATCTTACATTACTAATTTTTATCAGAGAAATATGTGTACCTCCACTGCTTTTTTTCCTGTAAAATTCGAATTACTTTAATTTGATTTAACTATTCATATGGCTTTACCGTCTGTTGGTTTGTATCTTGTTTACCACCATTTCAAGCTTCTTTCTGAACAACTCCAGGGATATTTCATTGGTAATTCAGGAAGTCAAAAATTGAATTCCATCCTAATTTTGTTGATGTATTTCTTCTAGTTTCATGCCATATTTTGTGCTCCAATTAACTTGTTGTACCTTTCATTGCCCGTGTGATCTGTACTTTCCTGTCTCTCTTATTTTTCTTAAGCTATTATCACAAATGGAAGTGCTGTCACTCTGTAATTTTGCTTTTAGTCTTATGTATCCTTCAATGTTCATCTCTACAGTTGTAATCTTAAATCTTGACACAATCTTTCACCTGGAAGTGTATCTTTAATCTTTTGACTATCGTAAATATTTCTACAGTATTTGTCATATTCAACTCTTTCTATCATACTTGTGTTCATAATTTTTTCTCCAAAATATTGTAAATTCATAGAGAGCAGGCTGTATTTTTTCTATCCCTCATAGTCTCTATAGTGTATTTTCAGTTAAAATGAATTGATGTATTGATAGCTACATGTAGAGCATTTTAATATAACTTCTTTCTGCCTCTGTGAATGTCTTGCATGCAGGTATTCCTTAGAGAAAATTTACACTATAAAGAAAAATAATTGTTATGGTAGTCAAGTTCAGAGATAGTGACATCAACATAGGCCTTTTAAAAAACATTATTATGGAGGAAAAAGTGAGTGCAAATTTTACTGCCTATACTTAAGCTTAAGTGTTTTAAAGCAAATGAATTTTGTTAATAGCTAAAAATACGTTTTGATAGTAAACTGTAAGCATTTTTTTTTTTTAACGTGAAGCTATCGTTACATGCCCAGGGACTGAAAAATAATTTGTTGAAATAGATTATGAGGTGAAAATCTTAACATTATCATTATCACAGTAAATAAAACATAAGGCTAGCTGAGGGGAGTTGGGAACATCAACAACTTTAACTAAAAGAATTATTCCCCACCAAAACAACTGATTTTCCACCTGTAATTTTTTTTTCTATCATTATTTTCAAAGAAGTCTTTGGTATCGGCAAGTTCTGTAAAAATTGCGTTATTCTGGGGTGAGTGTAATGTGTAAATTTGAGGAAAAAACAGTATTATAATTATATTAATTATACTTATTTTCATTTTATTTTGAAGTTGCAATTTTGAATGAAGTTTAACTCAAATATTACATTATAATGGCTATTAAGAACAAGTTCAAAACTCTATAGTACAATTTTTTTCCTGAATTATCAAAGAACAATAGAACAAAATGTAAATGATATTACAGGACACTAGTCACCACATTATAGGATTGCTGCTTAAAATATCCCCTCCAGTGATTTGTACAGTGCAGTTTTAAATGGTTCAGTGGATAGGTTTCACATTTTTCTCCTTGGAAACCATTATGCAATGTAATTTTCAATTGTTCTATTGACGAGAAGATTTTCTTGGGTTATTGCTTCAGTTTTCTTGTTTTAATATCACAATTCAATCAATTTTCAATTCATGTAATTTGTTAAATAATCTATATTATTGATGTATTATTAATACATCTTAAATTCATATAATGTTACATATTTTGATATTCATTTTATACATCAGGTCTCCTAGATCTTAATAATAGAATTAAGATAGAGTCTTTGATTGGACATATTATAGGTCAGGCACTATTTTAAGCACTTTGCATGTATTAACCCATTAAATTTCAAAACCATTTGAGGTAAATACAGTTTAGTTCCATTTTAGAGATGAAAAATAGAAGTGTATAAAAGGTGAAGATCTTGCTCAAGATGACATCTCTAGGAAGTGGTAGAGGCTGGGGCTAGAATCTAGGGATTACGATTGTAAAATCTGCACTGTTACCCAGTGGCCTTCACTGCTTCTTGACATTTAATTTTTAACATGATCAACATTGAACAGTGAACAATGTGCAAGTTATTATTTGGAAAATGTTTTTTGTGCCTCCTGTCTTTAAATTCCATACTTACTTTTTTGGTCCAAACTTTGTACACTTCAAAAACACCTTTCTTGAATATTTAAAAGTGATATCAAAACAGCGTGATATCTTATACATGTATGGCTCATCTCATAGTGCATTATTAGTGTTACAATCTCTGTAATCATATTCAGAATATTGAGTTTATGGTTTTTCTTTGTTAAATTTCTGCTTCAACAGTCACAAAAGTTGCTCCGCACAATTAAAGGTTGCCTCACTTTCAAGCTCTGACTGAATTTTGTAGTCTGTTTTTTCACTATCTGTCAGGAAACCGCCATTTTAAATCCCCATACCTCATTCTCTTATTTTCCTTCATCAATATCCTTACATAACCTTCTCCATAAAATAGTTATTACACCGGAGATTATTTTCGAATGGTAAAGGAAAATGTTATTGACCCAGGAACCCAGAATATATGAGAAAAACCCACTTTATTTAAAATGTCCAAATCTCAAATGTCATAAAATACTTAGATTTTTTTTCTAAAAATGAATGGATGTAATAATGGAATATAAATGGAATGGAAATATCCTGCAGTAAAGATATTACACAATGTAGTGGAAACTTTAAAAATAATTTTCTATAATTAATTAATGAAATATTGAACTATTTATTCATTTTATAAAGAAGAAATCTAATACAAAATATTTGAAAACATGCTTCCTTTTCCCATCTCTTTCAGCAGAAATTAGAAAATGTAATTTGTTTCTTGCTTCAGCACACAGATTTCTTGGATTCTATTAAACCTTCAAAAATAAACTCTACAAAATTTTTATTAAAAAGAAACCCTTACTTTTAGTGAAAAAATTACTTTCCAGTACCACTGATAGTCAGAAATTATGTGGATGATAATATTGTAATAGAAATTTATAAATTTCCTACTTTAGGCCAAAGATATAAAAACACAAGAAGAGCTTTAATGCAGCAGACTTATGGCCAATTAAACCTAATTTTCTATCTTGGGTAGTGCTACTCTAGCGATTTAAGGAGTCATGATTGTTATCCATCAGTATCAAATTATTAGTAGTGTCCCTCAATCATTCTTAATGCCCTAGATAGCCTATTATTTATTTATCTGCTGTCTCTACTCTGTTTCTTCTGTCTGCAATCTTTTTCCCACTTTCTTCAAATCACCTTTGACCATCTAACTCCTGCTCATCCTGTAGGTATCAAATTACACATCCTTTTGAGATCTTCCTTGACTTCTGAGACTAGGCTAAATCCCATTATAATGTCCCTTATCAAGTTATTCTTTATATTTTGTTGAGATCACTAGTGAATTGTTTCTTTTCACATTATAGTTGCTCATCATGTTCCTGTTCAGTGAGTGAATTAATGCCAAGCATTAATTTACTTTAAATCCTGCACTGCAAAAGTATTTTCATACTTTAATCACTGAGCAAGACTCCAATCAGACTAAACTGGTTATATAAAATAATATTGTATTTTATGTATCTTAATGATATTAGGTATATTGCTTTGATCTTTATATTCCATGATATGGTTTAGAGGTCTGTGTTCGTCTTACACATTACTACTCTTTGACAATATCTGCCATTAACTTTCTTTCTTTATTTAAAACATATAGCAATTATTTTGTGTCAGTTTCACCTCAAAGCACATGATCTGCTCTCTTAGAATATTTTGAAGTGCAGTATTCATAATTATGCATGCTATTTTGTGGTCAGTAAAACAGTTTCAGTAAGGGAAGTTTTGTTCTTCTTTCTACCAACCTTTCTTCTGATTGTTTGGTAACGATAGTACATTGGCTGATATCTTCAAGGAATTATCTACTCACGTTCCTTCCTTGGTTATGATGTAACTCAGAGGAAGATCTCTTATGAATGTTCTGCATTGTGTTTTCCTAAATACAATTACGTGACAATTGTCCACAGAACCATGTGAGTATATCTCAACAAGTGGAATAATAATACCAACTCAGTTAACGGTTTCCTTTAGAAGCACTTACGGAAATACGCTTTTGTGATGTCTACTGATGTATTACAAAAACACATTGTTGAATTGGAAGGACTCAGAAATCATGCAAAGTGCACATGAAGCTTCTGTGATATTCTTGGATATAAACCGTAACTATGTCCAACTCTAGTTTACTTTACAAGCTCACATCCAAACTCCTCAGTGAATTTCAGCTGTGACTCTACCATCCTCAACTGTCCTAACAGTTTTCCTACTTGGAAGAAGGAAAAAAGGGCAAAATAGTATTTGTGGGAAAGAGTTAGAAGCCTTTTTCAATCTACAAATACAATGAAAACTTACTGAATGCACAAACTAAAAATATATAGAAATTTTTATTGTAGCAGTTAAAATTGGATGAAAAGGAGTTAGTCTTCAACATTACTAATTATTAACTCACATTTTATCCTGAAAAAAGAAAAAAAAATTGGAAAAACACCTTTGTTAACTATATCTCAATTCAATTTAGACAATGTTCTAAGCTATTTCAAAATTTAATCTAAAGCAGCAACATAAATAGTGGTGTTGCTAGAATCTTAGTGCTATTTCTCATTTTTTTTGTACTGATATTTCTCTTAGATGTTACTAAGTTTAGTCATTTCAGAAGAATGAATTTACCTCTGATCTAAGATAAGAAACTAAACTGAAGATTGATTATAGACTCTCTTCCACTTGGATGAAAAAAAAGTAATTTATAGGAAGTAAGCTGCTAATTGAATACTATTGTGTCCTAGTCATTATTTTCTAACTTCAAGGACAGGACTCCTCTAGGATTCTCCCCAGTGTTGAGCTTGCATTCTTATTGGTAAATAATGACATCGTAATTACTTCAAGGTCTAGATCAATTACTTCTCTGCTGACTCTTGACAGAGTAAGAACATTTGAAATATTGATTTTCCTAGTTTAATTCATCTTCTTCTTTCCTATCTTGTTTGGATTCCTTGATCTATTCAGTCTTCACGAAATTCCATTTAAAGACATGGAGCTGATTTTTCTGAAGTTTTCTCATATGTCCTAAATTGCCCAGTAGATTGTTCCCAATCTACAAATAGTGTCAGAATTTGCACAGAGAAATAGCATAGTCTGTGATATATGTGATTATGGATGTTCACTTATGTTATAGAATTGAAAGTGTGCTCTCTCCGAAAGAGCCTTTCAGGGAGAGTTATTAGACAGTGATGGGGGTAAGCATTTGAGTATGGTTGCTAAGAACTAATAGAGACAGTTGATTACTCTTTATTCAGGGTTGCTGTACTAAGAAAAATCACTACCAATTTAACAAGTTCACTGAACAAATTTACTTGTCTAGCTTTATTTAGAGACCTTTTTAGTTACAAAAACTTCAGTTCCATCTGGGAAACAAGTGAGAAATTATTTACACTGTTCTCTTTGTTGGATATTCCACAATTTTTATATTGAGTCTATTTCAGCATACTACAATACTGTAGATCACAAAGAGTTTAACTTTCTTGAAATATTTTAACAGACGATACCGTTTACATGGGTATCACTTAGAATAATTGTTAACCATGAAGTCTGGAGCCATTTCCACATGTTCAAATATCCATTCCCTAAATGATCATTTGGGAGAACTTGGGCCAGTTATGTAACCTCTATGTGCCTCAAAACTCATGTTTGTAAATGGAAATAATAATAATAATATGTATATCATAAGGTTACTATAATGTTTAAATGGAACAATTGCCATGATATAATTAACTTAGAACAATGCATGATACTTAATAAGTATTCCATATAAATTAGCTATCATTCTGAGATCCTTAGACCTAAGAGTGAAAAGGTAATCAGGTATATTTTTACTATACAAGGAGTTGGTAGTTTGTTCCTTTTTGCTTTATTTTCTTAGCAATCAATTGTTCATCAATATGATAAGATGGCTCAAAAAGTAGAGGCACTGGATATTTTTGAACAGAAGTTGTTTGATCAATTTTAAGGGATTTTGTGGAAGAGATTGAGAAATTGAACTAAATATTTTTTTTAATTTTTTATTTATTTATTTTATTTTTTTCCCCCAAAGCCCCAGTAGATAGTTGTATGTCATAGATGCACATCCTTCTAGTTGCTGTATGTGGGACGTGGCCTCAGCATGGCCAGAGAAGCGTTGCGTTGGTGCGCACCCAGGATCCAAACCCGGGGCGCCAGTAGCGGAGCGCACCCACTTAACCGCTATGCCACAGGGCCGGCCCTCAACTAAGTGTTTGAAGTACCTTCCAACACTAAGTTTATTAGTCCAAGTCCTTTATTTTGCAAGTGACAGAATTCCAAAAAGAAATATCTTAGGCAAAAAAAGCACTCTTATAAAATACATGTAATCAAAAGAAATAACCTCAAGTGAACAACCTCAGAGCAGGGCATTCAGAGACATAGCTGGGTCTCAGGCAAAACATAGACAAACACTGTCGTAATTTCATCACTGAGCATCTTATCTGTGTTCTTCTCTAAGTGTGAACTTTGTTTCTACCTGGAAATTGTTCAGGACACATCCACTAAGAATTTCCAAGTTGCTCATGCTATAATATCTACAGAAAGGGAAGGGTTGATTGATACTTTTCCTTCTGGTTTCATAGTTTCTAGAATAAGTGGTCTAGACTTAGTATTTCCCTCATGGCCTATTTTATCTTCTACTCATTGTTCCCTGGTAACCACTTTCTCCACTTGGAAGAAGTTGGGCTCACTAAAATCACGTAATTGCCAAATCCAATGATCCCTATCCAGTCTGTATCTAATATGACACAATTTACTTCTTTAACAACTATAGCTTCATTAAATATCTTTTCTCTCTTTGTTTCTCAAAACTGTCTTTTCTGTCTAACTCTCTCATAGATAACCAGTGATCCCCTTTAATGTTTGCTTTCTCTATTGATCTTGCAGGGCCTTTCTTTCTTACAATACATTGTCTACGGGCAATTTCATTCACACACTTTTCAATGAGTGGCACCATTTGCCTTAAAAGGAAATTTGAGAAACATCTGACATGACTTTCATTCTTTTGCCTTTCATATTTGTTCAGGACCATACTATTTTGATTAACTTCTAAATAACTGTTTGAGATATTAATTCCCACTGTCATTCATGCATCCAATCAATACATTTATATTTATTGTGCACCTACAATGTAATAGGCATTATGCATAGATACTGGGACTAGAACAGGGAAAGAAACGTGCATTTATGAGAAAGTAGGTAAATTATGCTTTAAAATATAATCACAAAATTATTTATTTACTAAGTATAACAGTGCTACGAGGGAGTGTGATATACAATCTTATACTTGAAGAGCATAAAAAGGTGATGACTACCTCATTAGATGCCAAGTAAGAGCATACGCTCACTTGGTAGAGGGTTGGGGGCATGAATTGGCCTCAATATTTATATTTTCAGGCCCTCATCTCTGTTTAATGTATATAATGTTTGAGAGTGTCATTGCAAACAAGAAGATTTGATTATTGGACATATACCTTTAAAATTCTTCAGCAGATTCTAATTTCCTAGAATTTTTATAAAAAGCAGCACATATTCTGAACCTTATCTTCTTGCCCACCCTTATCTGTCATCTCTCTTCTAATAATGTCAAACTTTTTGTACTTCTTTGAAAATGCCACACTAGGTCAGGCCTTCATAATTTCCACATGTCCTCCCACATAATTTCCACCTGAAAATGCAGACTCATTTCTCTGATAGTAATTCAAAAGTAACCTCAGTTTTGCACATTTTCTTAATAATCACAGCAGTCTTAAGACTATTATTCCCCTGCTGTGTTTTCCACAATTTTACATATGGCTCTGTTATTAAGATTATTTTTTATAAAAAAAATTAAAGGACTATTTCTCTGCTGTTTATTATAAGCTTCTTGAGGAACTCTTGTATTGTTTTTTTTTTTTAATCTTTCTACCTTAGTACAACATATAGTATCTTGGTAACTCAAATATATTCTTAATTAATTTAAATTCTCATATCAAATATAAGTTTACTTAACTATTTATTTAATTGTCTTATGTAAATGTATTTATATTTCCAAAAATTAGAAAGGCTATTAATTAATGTGAATATACCAAGAATATTATTTTCCAGAGTTGAATTATCAAGCAGTTTACTTTTATTTTTACTGAGCTTATATTTTTTAGAGATTCATTTCTACTGTATTAAACCATCCCATTCAAAATCTAACCTGAAAAAAGATACATGCATGAGTTAGACATAGCATGCAAGCCAATTTAAACTAGGTAATTTGTTTATATGTTACTTTGATTTGTAGAGAACCTTTTTCTTCTCCAGTTGAAAAAATGTACCCCCTCCTGTCTAAGAGATGATCATACATCCCCATTTCCCTAATGAGGTGCCTAATATTTTGCAATTTCTAGCCAAATAACAAGGTGATATAATTGTGTCATAGTAAAAATAATGAAGCTAGATTAAATATCTCTCCTAGTTGGATTCTTTTATTCTTTTTCTTTGCTTTCAATTCCCAACAGCTAAACTTATTTTAAGGAGTTTTGCTCTTTAATGATATCTGTTCATGAAACTTAACTGTTGGGGCTTAGACTTCCACTATAAGTTTCTGAGTTGTATTGCAGCTTAGGGAATAGTGAGATATAGAAAATAATGAGACAAATTAATTTTCTTTTCCCAGAGGTGCTATATTCCCCATAGCTATCACTCAGAGGACAACCTCTTTTCTGAAAGATTGATATAAAAATAATTTATGTCAGGCTAAGAGGCAGAGCAAATCTATCTGCCTGGAAAAGCACATAAATGCCTTTAAGAAAAGAGTAGTAGCTTGTGGAGACAATGCTTCTTGGTAATTAGGAGTGTTTATTATCCTTGACAGGCTTTAACGATCAATTCTGGATTTATATAATGAAAAGGATTTCAACATTTAATATATAATTATATCATCAGGTCTCTCTATAATTTAGCTTTAGATAATTCAAGAGTTTTAGGTTAGTGGACTGGAAGATTTTTTTGGCTTAAATTGCTGCAATGATAATGAGAAATACTAAAAATGAGCATCTCACTAAGCTGAAGGTAATAATAGAATCCTAGACCTTGAAGAGCCCAAGTGAGGTCATTCAATTCATTTCCTTGCTTTTAAGGAATAATGCCATTAAGCCAAACCTTAAAAAATTATAATTAATTATAATTTTGTTATAAGTATCTTTAGCAACATATTTAATATTTTTTGCAGTATAACACCAAATAAAGAGATGTATAAATGCTTCATTCTGATGTAGTTTATGATCTATGGTTTTAAGGAATATAACTAACAGGAATACCACCGAAAGGAAAGTATCAGTGTCAGATGATTCCAAGGGAAATGAAGAGAAATTAATTCAGAAGAGCTTTTCATGAAGTACATAAAGTCATTTATTTTTTTCCAATTTGTAATAACTCTCCAAATAAGACATCTAGCATAGTTGGCTTGGTGCAAAATCATTGCACCAAGATGTTCGGACTATTGTATAGAAATATATTGCAAGTAATACTATTGACTTATTTTCTTGCGCTAAGCCAGAGGGATGTTCACTCCTCATCTCTTATTAGGTATATTTTTTGTAAGTGCCAAGACTGCAAGAATTAAAGTGTAGATATCCACAGACTAGCTCCATATTAAGACTCTACTGAAAATTTTCTCTTTTTCTGTTTAATGTTGATAAACTTATTTTCATTCTAGAGCAGCAGTAAAGGACTGTTTTTGGTTCTGAGCTTACCACTGTATTAATACTGATTTCATTATTTCAACCTTTTTGAAAGGTACTGTAATATCTTGTTTCACTTGTCTTGTTCTTAATTTATTGCAGATTAATAGCATGTTCTTAACTGGCATAACTTTGCCTTGTGTTGCAAAAGAAATCTGTATCTAAATTTACCTGTTTAGTTGGGGGAAAGAAAAAACAGTCATCATTTGAGAAAGCCCTCATGGTACTTTGGAAGAATTTGCAATCTGGGAGTTAAATACTGAATTTTAAAGTCCACTCTGTAACCCTGTAATCTTCCAGAGTATTTGCCCAATTTAACATTCCTGAGACATAATTTATCCCCAAAGAATGTAGGCAATTTTTACAGAATAATTTTTAAATCCTTTCCAAGTCTAAGCTCCAATAAAATAACAAATCTATTGAATGTTTATATGTACATGATCAAATATTATTAAAATCCGTTAAAATTCATCCAAAGTTGCCTGTAAAAGTAGCAGCACATGACTGTATCTCCAGCTTTTAAGTCCCCTCCTGCTACAAATATTTTCTACAATAAACAACTCTATCAATATTCTCTAACGGTTATATTTTACACAAACTGGAAACACTGGATGTATATCTTAGTACCTTTTTATCCTCAATAACTAGCTCATTATTAGCCTTGCATATACATTATTAAATATAAATACGACCATCAAGGGGCCGGCCCTGTGGCGCAGCGGTTAAGTGTACACTCTCGGCTCTGGAGGCCTGGGGTCCACAGGTTCCGATCCCGGGCACACACCAATGCACTGCTTGTCAAGCCATGCTGTGGTGGCATCCCATATAAAGTAGAGGAAGATGGGCATGGATGTTAGCCCAGGGCCAATCTTCCTCAGCAAAACGAGGAAGATTGGCATCGGATGTTAGCTCAGGGCTGATCTTTCTCAAAAAAAAAAAAAAAATAGGATCATCAAAATCTAAAAATGCGGTAGCGTTTCTCCACGTTGTCATGCTTAAGACAACAAGATATAGAGGAAAGAATAACTGACATCAGTTTCATACATATGCAAACTGTAGCAACACCTGATAAGCAAAACCACATGTTTAAAAAAAGACAAGTTGATTTGGAAATAATTTCTGGCATTATAATGTTAATTAAGGGACCACGAATAAGACAAATAGTGATTATAGTAGGGAATAATTGCCCTTTAAATGTGACTGGAAAGGTTAAACATTTAAAAGTAGACTTAGTGTATTGAAAATACGTTAAAGAGATACGTACCCAAACAAAATATCCCAAGAAGTCTTTAGTAATGTTTAAGCCTTGTTGGAAAAGTCGATATAGTCTCATGATTTTATAACAATTGTAATTTAAAGCTCTGTATCCCGAGTGTCTTAGATACGTGGCTATTCTGGCCAATATCCTTTTCTCACATAGAACAATATAACATGAATACTAGCACCCAGAGTTTTCTCTCTTATATATATATATATATATATATATATATATATATATATGTTTAATTATATATATATAATTAAACAAAACAAGAGATACTTGGAAAGCAGATAATTCCATATTGAAGCAAGAAAAAAAAATCAAGATAGGTCACGAAAATCTTTCTGCTGCCAGAAAAAATGATGATTCCAAATGTCAGGAGTTGGGCTGACAAGACAATAGAGCCAACTCGCAGGAAACTCTATTTACTAAACTGTGACAATTTGAGAATTTAATAAGGGAATAATAATTGCATTGAATTGGAACAAAGTCAATCACACACACAAAAGCATGTGTTCATGGTATTACCTAAGAAGGAAAAAATTACAAAATATGAACAAGGGGAATTGTCTTATAAAAATAACTTGACCATGAGATATAATAGATAAAGGAAGAATGTTAATATATGTATAACTTATTTGATGTATGTGTGTCTTTAAAATATAAATCTCTATCTATCTCTTTTCCTTTATATCTCCCTACGGAAGTGAAAAATGAAAGATTGATTCAGGGAACTCTGCATAGGTTAACCAAGGCCAGAACCAAGAACAGGAAAGGCTGATGTTACTAGTTTGACATGGAAATAATATCCTGCAAATAATGCCCAAAGTATCACCATCAGATAATGACTTAGTATTTCTCAAAAGGAGGCACTAGTAGCATTAGGGATGAAACAATTTCTCTGTTTTGTGTAACTGGGCTGTATGTCTGACCCACATCTACCCTATGCCAGTAGAGATAGTCTCCCATAAAAATAAAAACAAAAACATAAAAGTCTTTGTGAAGACCAAAGCCCTGACAAAGACCCGCATGCCTGCTAGGAAGGTTGTATTCTCTTAAAGTGAAAAACAAGAGGACATCTGACTCTGCAGACTTCAATCTTATGTCCTGAACTTGGGAAAATATAATTGACTCCACTGATTCATTTCTGGGAAAGGCACCCAGCTGGAAAACAATAAAACCTATAGGAAGGACATGGGATTAAAAAGTCTTATTGAAACAACACATGAAGGTAAATTAAAAATAAGAGAGGAAATAAGTGAACAAGTTCAAGGGAACACCTAGGTCTGGTACCCCAGTCAATAATCAAATGTTTTCCTATATCACATCATAAGCAAAAATAAATTCCATTTGGTTATAGATCTAGTTTTAAAAGAGAAAACATTAAAATTCCTGGAAGATAACATTGAAAAACACATTAATCACATTGGAGTATGAAAAATATTTCTTAAGAAGGCTATAGAAATAATTAAATGCAAAGAAAAAGACTAATAAATTAGACTGCATTTAAATTAAGAACTTGTACTTATTAAAGAGTGAAAAAATAAGTCACAGAATTCACAGAATAAAATTAATATAACTGACATAGGACTTTTAGTCATAATATTTCTGCAATCTGATAACAAAAAGACAGACGATCCATTAAAAATGAGCAAAAGACACAATAGCCACTTTACATATCCCAAAAGCATAGCAAAAAAAAAGAAACCCCACACACATGAAAAGGGGTTCAATCTCATTAGTCATCAAGGAAATGCCAAGTAAAATCATTAGGAGACTATTTACCAACCAAGACAGCTTAAAATAAAAGGGTAGAGAGTACCAAGTGTTGACAAGAAGCTGGAATAATGAACATCTCTCATACACTACCAGTGGGAATGTAAATTGTTGTACTCACTTCACAAAACTGTTTGGTCTTATCTACTAAGCTAAGTATAGGTTTACCCTGAACACAGCAATTTCATTTCCTAGGTATATATTTAATAGGAATCTGTATATATGAATAATTGTACAAGAATATTCTTTGCAACATTTTAATAGTCCCAAACTGGAAATAACATAAATGTCCATCAACAATACAGTGAATGAAGTAATTGTATTATACTAATACAATTGAATATTATACACAATGGAAAAAAACAAACTATTGCTACATGAAACAACGTGAAGGGCACTCACAAACATCACCTTGGGTAAAAGAAGTGAGTAAAAAGAAAAATTACATAATATAGATTTCATTTATGTAAAGTTTAAAAATGGATATTTGATGCTAGATATTAAGATAGTAATTATTTTGGAGAAGAAGGGGCATAGTGACTCAGTTGATATACAGGGAGCCCTTCTGGGGTGAAGGCAGTGTTCTGTTGTTCTGCTTTTTGTTTTAATTTGGTGACAGTTTACATGAGTGTTCCCATGTAAAATTTGTAAAAATGTATTGAGCTGCTGATTTACGTTTATGTGTAAGTTATACTTCCATATAAAAGTTTAAAAAATAGGAGTGCTGTAAGAAGATTCTTTTTACAAGTAATGATATTGCAAAGTGTGATTACAGAATTTAAAGTTATATATTAAGAAAAAAGAATTAAATTTTGATCATGTCTCCTCAGTTGCCATGAGATGGTATTCTTTTTCCTTTGGGTCTGGTAAGATGACTATTTTGTCACATAACTTACTGAAAAAAGTATTATTATTATTAAACAAAGAAATATTAGAGCAATATAAGTGAAATGGAGTACTGAATCTATGGTACAGATATTCAATCATTGATTCATGTAACAATTTATTTTTAAAATATCTTTCTACATTTTGTCAGTATTGAATTTTTTTTTTTTTTTTTTTGGTCAGGAATATCAGCCCTGAGCTAACATCCATGCCAATCCTCCTCTTTTTGCTGAGGAAGACCGGCCCTGAGCTAACATCTATTGCCAATCCTCCTCCTTTTTTTCTCCCCTTTTTCTTCCCAAAGCCCCCCAGTAGATAGTTGTATGTCATAGCTGCACATCCTTCTAGTTGCTGTATGTGGGATGCCGCCTCAGCATGGCCCGACAAATGGTGCGTCTGTACGCCCCCGGGATCCAAACCCGGGCCACCAGTAGTGGAGCTTGCGCACTTAACCGCTACTCCACGGGGCCGGCCCCTGTCAGTAATTTTTTTGTTTAAAGTTTTTGAAGTATTTGAGGATATATCATAAATTTGTATTGCTATTTTACAATATTTAAGGAAATTTAATCAACTTTATAATTACTGGTTAAAGGTTTAGAAAGACTCAAAGCCTTTTAACATCAGATAAATTTGCATGTAAGAAGTCTATCTTAAAAATGTTTTCATGGTCTTTATTTCTAAAATACAGTTAATAATCGATCATTTAATATAACAGTACATACAAAGCGTTGTTCTCAAAATGAGTTGTATAAAGAAAGAGTGCAAAAGTACAGAGGTGGGAATAGCAGAAGGGGAGGAAGAGAAGTACATCTTTAGGTAATCTTGGCTCCTTTATTATACAAATGATGCTTTAGTTAACTCAAGAGCAATATATTCAAGAATCTCATTGTCCATTATTTTAACTTTCACACTATTTGAAAGAAACTTAGTATTAAAAATAGGAGAAATTTTAACAGAAAACTATGGATAGCAGAGAATGCCAATTTGAATCTCAGATTGAATTGTTGGAAATGAGAATCTTAGGAAAAATGAAGGCATTATGTAATCAGAGTAGAAGAGAGACAAGGCCACATATAACAAGAGGTCCAATTAGCACCTATTTAAAGCACTCCCAAAAGGAAGTAGTGTGACAGTGTCTACGGGTTATTCCCTAGCTTTGTCAATCACACGATGGCACATGTTAAGCAATGCTATTTCCAGATATAAATGATATAGTTAGAAAAGATATGCCATAGACCATTTATATTTTTCATATTAAGTTTGGCTCACAAAGGAAAACATTGGTTTTAAAATATCCTTTTTAAAAGAAAATGATATAAGCAATTTCAAACATACTGACTTAAATAAGAAGTTACCTAGTTTAAAATAAATGCAAAAATAAACCTCCACAGTGTTATTTGGAACCAGAAGACAAGGGAAAACAAAAAGAAAATTTATGAAAATGTTAGTGCAAATGAAATAATTGTTGGAGATCAGATAAATTTCTATTGTCTTTCAGACTGGGGAGGGAAGTGAGAGGAGATGATCCAGGGCTCCTGTGTCAAAGAAAGGGTTCTAGCAAGTCTGTGGTGACAACATTTTAGAGTTGGCCAAGTGCTGCAGTTGCTGAAAAGGAAACCAAGGAGCTTCTAGCAGATATTAAGAATTTTCCTAATGCTAAGCAGTTGTTTTCATGCTAACCTACTACTCAATAAAGATTTTCAGTTCACGCTTTTGAGGATTGTTTCTCTGTATGAGTATTATTTTTGATCTATTTTGGGAAAGAAGGGAAAATATGATTTATTTGCATTTTATCTTTTATTGTAATTATGACATCTAATTTTCAAATTAATAACATAATACCTTTTATAAATTATATATTTGTTTGAAGATGGTATTGGAGTTTATAAATCGTACATGAATAATAAGCATGCATCCCTTTTTCAAATTATGAGAGAGAAAAGTTAATACAAGTTCATTTTGATATATGTAGAATCGCACACCACCAATCAGAATGGACTGCTTCATCTGCCATTGATAGGGCATAAGTGTCAAGAAACCAAGATGCTTCTAAATCAGATTGGCTTAAAGCTTTAGAGTACAAAAGATGAATTAACATTCAATTTAAAGATTTTATGGTATTGATTGCATTCTGAAATCTAGTGGAAATAGTTGAATGGGAAAATTTGGTGAGACACCAGAATTATCTGGAATTTATTTTTGATGTCTACTGAGAGACTACAGATAGAGTGAAGGCTTTTCCTTTGTCCTTATGCTGAAAAAAGACATCTGGGCATACTGGGAGAAAAGCAGGTTCATCGGAGATTAAGCTTTAATTTCTAGTCTTAAGTTTCCTTGGCTTCCAGAGTTAGAACATACAATTTAACATGCAATAGAATGTGCACTATAAATCTAATACAGTTGGAAAAGTTCGTTGCCTTTCTGGGCAATAGATGTGCCACTATTGGAAATCCCACTCTACCCCGTCCTCAGGTTCAGTTTCCCTCTCTCTTTCAGAAATAGGTTTCCTGACCTCCTGGCTTTCAAGTGGATTTAGAAGATGCATAGCCCAAACAGGCTAAACACAGAGAGAGAAATAACATTGATATATTTATTCCCGAGTACTCCTTCTGAAAAGTCATTATGGCGTTGTACTCTTCCTCAGACCAGTGTTTAATTTGGCACAACTCTTGTCAGGTGATCCTGGACCTTTGTGTATTCTTTAGTTTCAAATAACTGTTCCCTCTACTTGCTTATTTAAGCTTAGGAATGGTTACTGCACCCTGCTGGTAGTAACCATAGGGTACTGCATTAACTCTTGTGGCTTCCCAATACCATACACTTTTGTGAAAATTTCTTTATTAATTTTCCTCAAATTATATAATTTGAGTGTGTCATCTGTTTCCTGATAAAGTCCTGATTGATATAGTCAGTTACTATTATACTTTGAAACAATATAGATTTTCCCTACAAGGAGAAAGTCACTTGCTAGTAGTGTAGAAAGATAGTTGTTAATCAGTGCCAAAGATCTGGATGAATTGTACAGACACTTTGTCAGGATAATTTGTATCAGAATTTCAAGGTCCTCCTTGGTGTTATGATGCCAAACACACATGCTTTTGTTCATTTATCTTTTCTATGTAAGTTCCACTATGTTTGAAAATAGTCAGGGCAGCTTGGATACTTCACAAGCCCAATGAACTTACTATACTTTTCAGGGGCACAGGTGCATTCTGACCCCACAACTTTTCCTGGGACACAAAACATAACCAAAAGAAAATGTCCATTCTAAGAAATTTTTTAAAAAGGCTTTACTCACTATACTAACCAGTTCTGAAAGCCGTGACTTAACTACTCACATGGGAGAAATATATGGAAATAACTGTGAGGAGAAATTAAAAATATTATTTGTATAAAAGAGAAATAAAGCAAACAGCATATTTTGCAGTATTTGAAGAAATAATTTGGAGACTAAAGCATTGAGTTTGTAAAGTAGTCTATTGTTTTAAGTCCATAAGGACTTTAAAGTGTTAGTTTTCTTGAGTGCAAAACTTCCAATGTGCCTGGGAATGTACTATATATTAAATCTTTGGGTTATTATGAAATGCAGAATATCATTAATCTTTTGTTTAGGCACCCACATCTACTTATCTGCTTTACCCCCTTTGTTTACATACCATTCACATGGTCAGTCTAATCATAGACCATCATTTTCTTTTTGCTTTCCTCCATACGTAATCAGCATACTAGATAAGATTCAGCTAGATGCCATAACAGATGCACCTTGAAATCTTGGTTGCTTTACACAATAGAAATTTATGTCTCACTCAAATAAGGTCCAACTGTGAGGAGGAATTTGGCAGTGGGGACTTTCCTCTACGCAGTTATTCAGTGGTCCGGGTTGATGAGGTCCTGCATGTCTTACATGTGAGATGTTTTATGAGGCTAGGTCAGCCAGTGGTGGACATTATTTCTATTCACATTCTATTGGTCTGAACTCATTGACACACTAACTGCAAAGGAAGCTAAAAAAATGTTCTCCAATTCTGTGCCCTGCAAGCCGAAGTAATAGATTTAGTGAAGAGCTTGCCAATCTCTGCTAAAATCAGTCATGGTTCAAATAGACTCTTATTATCGCTGGTTGGTAACATTTAAATCTCCTAAATGTTCTCTCAGGCTTTGTTCTCCAGATAATGTACTCTCCAATATGTTTTTTAAATGGCTATATTTTTAAAAATATAAATCATTTACCTTCTTTAGTAAATAATTTAAAGGTTTACCTATCTCTACTGAACAAAGTCAAAACTTCTTAATATAGTATATACATAAGGCGTTACACTGAATGAAAATGCCTTGTGTGGCTACAATGTGTCAGAAATTGTTAAGCAAAGGGGCAGAGATGTACAAAGGAAAGCTTAGCTCAAACCTCGGACTAGCTAGCAATTGCACATGGGGGTAGGAGATATGTAAAGTTGTATCCACACAGTGTGACACTTTCTGTTACACAGCTAAGGATAAAATCCTGTGGAACCTTAGAACCATAGAATTTGGGAACCATATTTTAAAGGAAGATCAGGGCTTGTCAGGTAAAGAAGAAAACAAAGGACACTCCTGGTAGAAGAACACGTTGTAAATCAGTGTTTTGCTTCAATTATTCCTTTCAAATACATGGTGAAACATTTCTGCCAATAATGGAGAAGAATTATGTATTTTACAGTTATATAATAGAAAGGTCCTACTGTATATAAATACTGACTGACAGGTAGCAATATAATTGTGTTTTGTGTGATATAAAGAAAAATTTAATATGCCATTTTTTCTCAACCTATTTTTTCCCATTTTCAAATTATTAGCATTTACAGAAGGTATCTATCTTTGCCAAAAAGGGTATCTGAACATTTCTACTTTTTAAAAAATGTTTTAATGAAAATTTTCAACAGTTAAAAAATTGATATTTAATGAACACTGGTGATTTGAAAAGAATATTTATTTAGTTTTTATTTATTTATTTTTTTTGTGAGGAAGATCAGCCCTGAGCTAACATCCATGCCAATCCTCCTCTTTTTGCTGAGGAAGACTGGCCCTGAGCTAACATCCATGCTGATCTTCCTCTGTTTTATGTGGGACTCCGCCACAGCATGGCCTGACAAGCAGTGCCTTGGTGAGCGCCCAGGATCTGAACTCGGGCCACCAGCAGCAGAGCGCGTGCACTTAACCGCTACGCCTCGGCCATAAAGAATATTTAAAAAGAGACAAGGTGTGAGAGGTAGGATGAAAAGTGGAAGGATTTACTCTCAATGGCAGAGTTGATCTGCAATGTAAAAAAAGATAAGTGTAACAGGGAGAGAGACAGAGAGAGGGTAGCGGATGGGAGAGGAAGAGAGAGAGGGAGAACAGTGAGGGAGGATAGGGAGGGCATGTGGAGATCTGGAATATATAGGCTAATATTGGAAAGACTGAGAGGTTTAACTTGAAAGACCTGGAAGAGTTGGAGGAACTATGGCCTAAGGGACATTTAAGGAATGAAAAACAGAGGACTTCAAAAGGTGGCATGGAAATGCAAGTAAATCATATTAACTTATGTTATTGTTGCCTCGGGTATGTATAAACTCACGGAGGAAAAAATACATCTAAAAATGTGAGTTTAGTTCTTATATTTTAGCAATTAAGAGTGTCATCATGATGACTGAGAGGCACTTTTAAAGTGAAAGTGCAACAAAGTTGTTTAATGCTGTCTCTCTTTTCCTCTCCCTTCCCTCACATATATACATGACCTTCAGTCAGTTCCAGGCCAATTTTGTGTCACATTCCCCCTTGGATATTGATATGTAGCTGAGTCTTAATTAAGATTTAGTTCCTACCCAAATAACATATAATGAAGCTTAAATATCAACTAAGATACGTGATTTTTTGAAGTGAAATGGATATTTCCGGCTAGGATTTCTGATTGGTTCAACATGCCCATTGGGAAGCTCCTACAGTGTTTTCAATTACAGATTTCCCTTCCTTTTAAATTTCTTTCATTATTATGTAAATAATATTTGTTTATTTTAGAAAAAATTAGAATATACAGGAAAAAAATTGAAAATAAAAAAATCATCCACATTTTAATACTCAGAAAATCTGTCTATTTCAAGACTTTTTCCATGTCTACGTTTGAGTGCCTTGCTCAGTACATGCATTTAAAAAATACAACCACAATCTATATATGGTTTATATGTAATGTTTTAATTTAATGATAGTATATTTTATCTACCCTATATTCTACCATGTAAATATATTTAACTTTATAAGGTACTTTAATATTGGTATGACATACAATAATTTGGATTCACCAAAATTTACTAAACCAATGTTATTATTGAGCATTATTTGTTAAGTATTTTTATTATTATAAACAATGCCATGATTAACACTATTTTACCACAGTATTTATGTGTATATTTATTTTATTTCCTGAGAAAAATTCCTAGATGAATTTTGAGGCCAATGTTATGCAAGGCTTAATGCATTTGATTCATGTTCTCAAATTTCCCTCTGGAAAAGTTATACACGTTTACAAATCCCATAAGCAGTGTTTGAAGGTAACTCTCCTTTACACTTGATTGTAATCTCTGAATAAATGCATTTCAAGTTCTTGATCTACATTTACATTGGAAGGTGTGAATAATTGCTTAAGTACCCTGCCACACAGTAGATGGCTTGAATAATTGTTTCAACACTCCAGCTTTGTTTGTACTAGGGAAATAATACTATGTTTTTCTACTGATTAATATTTTATAGGGCTGAATGAGATTATCCCAAAACATGCAAGGGCATTTTTTGGAAAATACAAGAACTCAGGATAAAGCATGGCTATCTCAATGAGGTGTCCAATTTACTCCAAGCCAGAGGATAGGGTAGTAGTTCTATTACACATCGAGGAACAAAATGTGGTATGTTAGGAGATAACACCCAAATCCCCCAAAGTATTTTTCACATAATAATGAATTCTATTCATTAATTCAAATTTATTTTGATATATTAATGTTTCACAAGTAATTATTTTTAATTTCCAAGGAAATAATAAATCCATGAAGCTAAAGCTCATTTTTCTAGTTTGCTTTTGAATGATGTTTTTCATTTTATCCCAAGTCATCTAATAGAATTGAACATTTGATTTCTCTTACAATTTCAAGAGATAGATGGAAAGCTTATAAATTGCTTAAATATATCTCAGAGAAGTTATTCCCCAAGATTAGAAAAGAGATAATCTTTCACAAAAATTAATAATGTAATGATCATTGAGTTAGTTGTTTGTGATAATTGCTTGTAAAATGCAAAAATTAAATGGTGAATTTAATGAGATATTATGAAATATATGAGCAAAATTATGGAAGAGTAAGCATTAATAACATAGGGTATGTTGTAGCCCATCCCTGCTCACGCGCACATTCACTCAACTGTTCTTCTCTTGTCTGTCATATAGGATTGTGATGCTCTTCATGGCACTGTTTTCCATGAATAGGAGTGTGATGGGATGGAAGGAGGGTGAACTAATTACAGGCACGGTTTGTCCTTTGAGTAAAATAACTCTATCCCCAGCTGCAGGGCCTGTCACTATTTGTGGCACTGCCTCTTAGTCTTGACAGTCCAAACACAACTTTTGCCAAAAAAGAGCTGCACGACCTCTCATTTTCAGAAACTGGCGCTTAAAATTTGTCCATTTCTGTCATCTCCAACATATTCACAGGGATATTTTCATCCTTTCCATTATTCTACTTAATGATTTTAATGTTAAATATGAAACAAGAGCAATTAAAACAAAAGTAGAAACTTATATGACTATACTCTAATTAAAATTAGGCTATTCCACAACTTTATTATTTTTACTTATATAACAATTTATTTAACATTTGTTCATTTCAGGGAGATACACAGGAAATAACCTGGCAGTAAAGACATCTGCATTTCTTATTTACTCATCAATCATACTGTCACACACATCCCTCCAGAGCTCCCAATCGTAACTGATAAACAGTTGCCAAAGTAATACTATCTGTCATTTGAAATAAAGGCTTCTAAGATTTCCTTTCTCTTTGTAACTATACTCAAATGCAAACTTTCACTTGAGGAATAGAACTTTATTTCTATATCATGGTCTGTTGGAAATGAGACTGTATGGATCATACGGAGCAGGCCTCTAAAATATGAAGACAGACAATGTTGGATGTAATCCTCTCTATATTAAGTGGACACTAATATATAAAATGTCAGCTTTCTTTAAGTGGATACATTGTGTTCTCTAGAGTTAGTAATAGATGTAGGAAACAAATATATGTGCAATTATCTAATTCAAACAACTTATTTTTCAATGAATTAAATAATTTAACTCTGAGGATTCCTTTGCGATACTGTCCTTTGATCATTTGTAGTTTCCACAGTACCAAAATGAAAACCTAGCATGAACATTCTTTCTATTACCACTACTACTTCCCTTCATACCTCTTCACCCCCAAAAGGCTTCATAGCCAATTATTTGAGTCAATTGATAGGACAGCTAAAGATGACTGAACTCTAGATTGAATGATTTTTTTCTCATTAGCAGGATAGAATGCATTCCTACCTAGAAATGAATTTACAAATTAGTCACTAACTAAATTTGGAGAGAATTATTGGGTATTAATGTTTAGTGATTTGTCAAGAAAGTAGCTATATAATATTTTTAACAATCTATAAATTTAGGTCACAGTTGGACAACAAACTCTTGGCTCCCAATTTGCAATTCCTATCCCCATCATCTGATAAGCCTATATTTGATGTCTTTAATATAAACAGGACATACAGAAAAAAATTTATGGTAGCCTAGCAAAATCCATTCTACGTGATGGAGCTAGTTACCACTTCAACATTTCTTCTTAAAATCTCAAGTAATGCTCTAGACTTATGTCCAACAAAATAGTTAAAGAGTAAGGTTTAATAGATTTTATTAAATACCTGGTAAAATACCTCAAAATATATCTAGGTAGCAGTATTACTAAATAGAGCAAATTCAGTATTTTATGTGACTGATGTAGTCATATACATATATAGATTTATCCTTCTTTACTGTGCATGTTATAAATGTGTTAGTATAGACTTTGGATCTGTCCCCTTGAAAAGGGATAAAAGTTGCTGCAATAAAGTTAATCTTAAAATAATGAAACTTCACACCTGCCCATGATACACTCTTATAAAGCTATGATCAGGACTTAGAAGAAACTCACTGTCTGGTTGAAATTGTAAAAGAGAGATTGCTGAGTCCTTAAATCTAAGCACTTATTCGGAAACTTGCATGCATCATGCATTTAAAAAATTATAGAGTTGTGATTTTAAGATCTTATTTTGTTTTAAGAGTTATATGCAGTTTTAAAGCATAAAACAATTTGAAAGTATGATCTGAAGCAATGTAATATCAGGACATCTTGTTCTGGAAAGAGAAGAAGTTAATATTGTGGTGATTATTTCCAAATTTGTAGTTAAACTATATGTACTAAAAAAGTAGTATATTTCTCTAAATGCAATAATGCTTATAACTTGAATTTTTTCTTTCTCTGATTTTTTTCAGATCTATGATATTTTCTTCATTTTTATGTCCTCTAGTTTTAATGAGTAGAATAATGAAATCTTGATTTTACTAAGAATAATTTTGTTTCTGTTTTATAGAAATGATTTAGCTATTGAAATAATTCTAAAATTTATGTCATATTTGGATAACAAAATGCACAATGGCAAAATGGTCTAGTAAAAGATTTAACTGAAACAAGCTAGTTGATTTGTAATAACGGACATTTAATGCTGCCAGAAGAAAGTACATCAACATAGTATTTGCTATTAGGTAATTTTATAGAGATGTTAACCTCATATGAACTTGGAAGAAAAACATCTAAGAAATTCAATAACAGAGGGAAGAAGTCAAGATGGCGGCGTAGGCAGACTCTGAACTCACCTCCTCCCGCGGACACAGCCAATTTACAACTACTCGTGGAAAATTACCCCTGAGACAGAACTGAAAACTGGATGAGAGGAACTCCTGCAACAACGGACAATCCTAACTGAGGTGGAAGAGGCAGAGACTCCCTTCTGGAGAGGAAAAACGCCGCCTTCACAAGCCGCCAGCTTCACGGCTGCCGGGAGCAGCCCACAGGTATGCACCCTCCCTGGAGGCGCGGGGCCCTGAGCCGGGGAGCGCCCCCGCTGTGGGCATTTTGTGGACCCAGCACAATTGAGACGAGTGGCATAATATCTGACTTTGCCTGCTACTAAAACAGTGGGGAGCACCCCCAGAAAACCCGGTTCACAAAGAGACTAAAACAGGCTCTTAAAGGGCCTGCGCGCAAACTCACCCGTACGTATCAGAAAGCAACCTAAAATCACCAGAAAGAAAGGTGCACAGCGAAAGGTGAAAAGAGACTCACCTGATAGGCTCTGAGTGCATCTCAGTGAGAGGTGAGATCTCTCCAGGGACTGGGACATTGGCGGCGGCCATTGTTGTGGCCTGGTGTGGGCGTGCTGACACAGACGCCATTGGAGTTCTCCCTTGGGCCTGCTAGCTCAGGTCTGCCCCACCCGCTAGAGCACCGATTTAATCTAGCTCAGCCAGGGCAGGCAGCCCACCCAACAACAAGCCCTCAGGGAACTTGTGGGCCTGCATAGATTGGTGACTGGATTCTCTGCAGCCTGGCAACTGAGCCCACTTCAGTGGGGCAGGCCGTGCACAAGGAGCGGGTGGAGAGTGTGGGGCTCATGCCGTGGAGAGACTGGGTCCACTTCAGGAGGTCGGCGCAGGCACATGGAGCAGGACTGTGTTGACTGTGTGTGTGGACCTGTGGGTGGCAGGGCTTGTCAGCTGAAGAAGACTTGTGCTTCTCAAAGACCCACATAGGGGATTTGCCCCACCTTCCAAAGCCTGAAACAATTGGGTGACCCCGTGCCTGAGGCCAGCCTCACCCAGCTGCAATCCTCAGAGAGCTGAGAAGAGACCCAAAGGCTGGAGGCTTATAGCTGGGGGCCTAATCACTTAAAAGAAATACTGCAACACAAATGTGGTATTAGAACTTGCAGCCAACTGTGCACTCCACTTACACCAATGGATAGATGATCCAAACAGAAGATCAATAAGGAAACATTGCCCTTGAATGACACAGTAGAACCTAGTAGATATATACAGAGCATTCCATCTGAAAACCAAAGAATACACATTCTTTTCAAATGCACAGGGAACATTTTCCAGGATTGATAACATATTAGGCCACAAAACAAGTCTACATAAATTTAAGAAAATTGAAGTAATGCCAAGTATCTTTTCTGAACACAATGGTATGAAACTAGAAATCAACTATAGGAAGAAAATCAGAAAAGCCACAGATATGTGGAGATTAAACAAAATGCTACTGACCAGCGATTGGATCAATGAAGAAATCAAAGGAGAAATCAAAAAATACCTGGAAACAAATGAAAATGAAAATATGACACGCCAGAATTTATGGGATACAGCAAAAGTGGATCTTTTTTTTTTTTTTTAATTTTTTTTTTTTTTTAATTTTTTGTTTATTGCAGTAACATTGGTTTATAACATTGTAAAAATTTCAGGTGTACATCATTGTACTTCTATTTCTGCATAGATTACATCATGTTAACCACCAAAATACTAATTATAACCCATCACCACACACATGTACCGAATTATCCCTTTCACCCTCCTCCCTCCCCCCTTGCCCTCTGGTAACCACCAATCCAATCTCTGTCCCTATGTGTTTGTTTATTGTTGTTATTATCTACTACTTAATGAAGGAAATCATACGGTATTTGACCTTCTCCCTCTGACTTATTTCACTTTGCATTATACCCTCAATGTCCATCCATGTTGTCACAAATGGCTGGATTTCATCGTTTCTTATGGCTGAGTAGTATTCCATTGTGTATATATACCACATCTTCTTTATCCATTCGTCCCTTGATGGGCACTTAGGTTGCTTCCAAGTCTTGGCTATTGTGAATAACGCTGCAATGAACACAGGGGTGCATGTACCTTTGCAAATTGGTGTTTTCAAGTTCTTTGGATAAATACCCAACAGTGGAATAGCTGGATCATATGGTAGTTCTATCCTTGATTTTTTGAGAAATCTCCATACTGTTTTCCATAGTGGCTGCACCAGTTTGCACTGCCACCAGCAGTGTATGAGAGTTCCCTTCTCTCCACATCCTCTCCAACACATGTTGTTTCCTGTCTTGTTAATTTTAGCCATTCTGACGGGCGTGAGGTGATATCTCATTGTAGTTTTGATTTGCATTTCCCTGATAGTTAGTGATGTTGAACATCTTTTCATGTGTCTGTTGGCCATCTGTATATCTTCTTTGGAGAAATATCTGTTCAGGTCTTTTGCCCATTTTTTAATTGGGTTGTTAGCTTTTTTGTTGTTGAGATGCATGAGTTCTTTATATATTTTGGAGATTAAGCCCTTATCAGATGTACGGTTTGCAAATATCTTCTCCCAATTGTTAGGTTGTCTTTTTGTTTTGTTGATGGTTTCCTTTGCTGTGCAGAAGCTTTTTAGTTTGATGTAGTCCCATTTGTTTATTTTTTCTATTGTTTCCCTTGCCCCGTCAGACATGGTGTTTGAAAAGATGTTGCTAAGACCGATGTCAAAGAGCGTACTGCCTATGTTTTCTTCTAGAAGTTTCATAGTTTCAGGTCTTACATTCAAGTCTTTAATCCATTTGGAGTTAATTTTTGTGTATGGTGTAAGGTAAGGGTCTACTTTCATGTTATTTCATGTAGCTATCCAGTTTTCCCAACACCATTTGTTGAAGAGACTTTCTTTTCCCCATTGTATGTTCTTGGCTCCTTTGTCAAAGATTAGCTGTCCATAGATGTGTGGGTTTATTTCTGGGCTTTCTATTCTATTCCATTGATCTGTGTGTCTGTTTTTGTGCCAGTACCATGCTGTTTTGGTTACTATAGCTTTGTAGTATATTTTGAAATCAGGGAGTGTGATACCTCCGGCTGCAAAAGCGGTTCTAAGAGGGAAGTTTATAGCAACACAGGCCTATCTCAACAAACAAGAAAAATCTCAAATAAACAATCTAACAATGCACCTAAAGGAACTGGAAAAAGAAGAATAAACAAAGCCCAAAATCAGTAGAAGAAGGGAAATAATAAAAATCAGAGCAGAAATAAATGAAATAGAGACTAAAATAAAATCGAAAAAATTAATAAAACCAAGAGCTAGTTCTTTGGAAAGAGAAACAAAATTGACAAACCTTTAGCTAGACTCACCAAGAAAAAAAGAGAGAAGGCACAAATAAAGTAAAATCAGAAATGAAAGAGGAGAAATTACAACAGACACTTCAGAAATACAAAAGATTATAAGAGAATACTATGAAAAGCTATATGCCAACCAATTCGACAAAATGGAAAAAATGGATAAGTTCTTAGAATCATACAACCTTCCAAAACTGGATCAAGAAGAAGTAGAGAATTTGGATAGACCAATCACCAGTAAGGAGATTGAAACAGTAGTCAAAAACATCCCCAAAAATAAAAGTCCTGGACCAGACAGCTTCCCTGGTGAATTCTACCAAACATTCAAAGAAGACTTAATACCTATCCTTCTCAAACTCTTCCAAAAAATTGAGGAAGAGTGGAAGCTCTCTAACTCATTCTACGAAGCCAACATTACTCTGATACCAAAACCAGAGACGGACAACACAAAAAAATAAAACTACAGGCCAATATCACTGACGAACATCGATGCAAAAATCCTCAACGAAATACTAGCAAATCACATACAACAATACATTAAAAAGGTTATACACCATGATCAAGTGGGATTTATTCCAGGTATGCAAGGATGGTTCAACATTCTCAAATCAATCAACATAATACACCACATCAATAAAATGAAGCATAAAAATCACATGATCATCTCAATAGATGCAGAGAAAGCACTTGACAAGATACTGCATCCATTTATGATAAAAACTCTGAATAAAATGGGTATAGAAGGAAAGTACCTCAACATAATAAAGGCCATATATGACAAACCCACAGCTAATATCATCCTCAATGGTGAAAAACTGAAAGCTATCCCTCTGAGAACAGGAACCAGACAAGGATGCCAACTGTCACCACTCCTATTTAACATAGTACTGGAAGTCCTAGCCAGAGCAATCAGGCAAGAGAAAGAAATAAAAGGGGTCCAAATTGGAAAGGAAGAAGTGAAACTGTCACTATTTGCAAATGACATGATTTTATATATAGAAGGGTCCACCCTAAATCCCTAAAGAATCCACCAAAAAACTTTTAGAAGTAACAAACGAATACAGTAAAGTTGCAAGATACAAAATCAACATAAAATAATCTGTACACTAACAACGAAGTAGCAGAAAGAGAAATTAAGAATACAATCCCATTTGCAATTGCCACAAAAAGAATAAAATACCTAGGAATAAACTTAACCAAAGAGGTGAAAGATCTGTACACCGAAAACTATAAAACTTTGCTGAAAGAATTTGAAGAAGACACAAAGAAATGGAAAGACATTCTGTGCTCTTGGATTGGAAGAATTAACATAGTTATGATGTCCATGCTTCCTAAAGACATCTATAGATTCAATGCAATCCCTATCAAAGTTCCAACAACATTTTTCACAGAAATAGAACAAAGAATCCTAAAATTTATATGGAACAACAAAAGACCCCGAATAGCTAAAGGAATCCTGAGAAAAAAGAACAAAGCTGGAGGTATCACACTCTCTGATTTCAAAATATACTACAAAGCTATGGTAACCAAAACAGCATGGTACTGGCACAAAAACAGACACAAAGATCAATGGAATAGAATCAAAAGTCCAGAAATAAGCCCACACATCTATGGACAGCTAATCTTCGACAAAGGAGCCAAGAACATACAATGGAGAAAAGAAAGTCTCTTCAACAAATGGTATTGGGAAAATGGGATAGCTACATGAAATAACATGAAAGTAGACCCTTACCTTACACCATACACAAAAATTAACTCCAAATGGATTAAAGACTTGAATGTAAGACCTGAAACTATGAAACTTCTAGAAGAAAACATAGGCAGTATGCTCTTCGACATTGGTCTTAGCAACGTATTCTCAAGCACCATGTCTGACCGGGCAAGAGAAACAATAGAAAAAATAAACAAATGGGACTACATCAAACTAAAAAGCTTCTGCACAGCAAAGGAAACCATCAACAAAACGAAAAGACATGCTAACAATTGGGAGAAGATATTTGCAAACCATACATCTGATAAGGGCTTAATCTCCAAAATATATAAAGAACTCATGCATCTCAACAACAACAAAACTGACAACCCAATTAAAAAATGGGCAAAAAAACTGAACAGACATTTCTCCAAAGAAGATATACAGATGGCCAACAGGCACATGAAAAGATGTTCAACATCACTAACTATCAGGGAAATGCAAATCAAAACTACAATGAGATATCACCTCATGCCCGTCAGAATGGCTATAATTAACAAGACAGGAAACAACAAGTGTTGGAGAGGATGTGGAGAGAAGGGAACTCTCATACACTGCTGGTTGGAGTACTAACTGGTGCAGCCACTATGGAAAACAGCATGGAGATTCCTCAAAAAATTAAGGATAGAACTACCATATGATCCAGCTATTCCACTGCTGGGTATTCATCCAAAGAACTTGAAAACACCAGTGCATAAAGATACATACACCCCTGTGTTCATTGCAGCATTATTCACAATAGCAAAGACTTGGAAGCAACCTACGTGCCCATCAAGGGACGAATGGATATGGAAGATGTGGTATATATACACAATGGAATACTACTCAGCCATAAGAAACGATGAAATCCAGCCATTTGTGACAACATGGATGGACATTGAGGGTATAATGCAAAGTGAAATAAGTCAGAGGAAGAAGGTCAAATACTGTATGATCTCACTCATTAAGTAGTAGATAATAACAACAACAAAGAAACACATAGAGACAGAGATGGGACTGGTGGTTACCAGAGGGGAGGGGGGAGGGAGGAGCTCGAAGGGGATAATTTGGCACATGTGTGTGGTGATGGGTTGTAATTAGTATTTGGGTGGTGAACCTGATGTAATCTATGCAGAAACAGAAGTATATTGATGTACACCTGAAATTTATACAATGTTATAAACCAATGTTACTGCAATAAACAAAAAAAAAAAACAACAAAAAAGAAATTCAGTAACAAATAGAATGTACAAGTGTCACAGTAAGGGCTTTCCTGTGATTTTCCTGAAAATAAATGTGACTAGTCTAAATTCAAGGTTGTGCAAATGGAAAACACACACACCAATTTCAGTAGAACTTTGAGAGCAAAAATACACTAAATAGTAGTACAAAATATTAAATCCTAAATATTTGAATGCAACTTAGCTGTCTCTTTTTTGTCTATTACCTGTGAGAAAACTTTTCTTCATTATATAATATTCCATGCTTGTCGTATTGAACAGTAATAGGAAATTTTAGAAATGCAAGTTGAATGATTTATTTCAACTACTATAAAACCTAACATAAGCAGTTGGCCTATACATATTTGTCATCTTGTTCCTCACCATTTCCAAATAAGTTCCCATTCTTTACTAAATGTTCAGGAGGAGAAATAAAACATATATATATGTGTGTGTGTGTGTGTGTGTGTATGTATATATATACATATGTATTTAGTACATTTAATCAAATTAGAAATAATATCATGTTAATAATAATAATTACAATAAGTCTTAGGGAATGATCTTTAACCTAAAACCAGCTACATAGTATTCTTATGCATAAATTTCAATTTTTGGTGAATTATTTACCTTCTTTACCTTTAACTGACTTGTAAAGTAGAATAATTCTGGAATAGATTTTGGTCTTCTGTATGGAAGAAAAAAACAAAAAATAAGTAGATGGACATAACTGTATATTGTATTTAAAGTAGAAAGAATACCTGGAAACAGTAAAGAGAAGGTCTAAAATAGAACTCAGTGAAGATCTCAGGTCTAGCTTTTGGGAAGATGAATGTAAATAAAGATGATTTTGAGAAAGAGTAGCCAGGAATATAAATAACATCCAGCAAATTCTAGTCTCATGGAAACCAAGAAAATACAAGTTTATTAAGAATGAGGACTATAAACAATGTCGAATGTGACTGATATTCTATGTAACATATTGATGATGTTGGTGAACCCTGGCTTACTGGAATGTTGTGAGTGGGGAACAGTCAGGTAGAAGAAGAAAGGGAGATGAGATTCGGTCAGGGGATGAGTGTAGTTGGGGCATGGTAGTGGTAAGTAGGCTACTTATCTCAAAACTTTTGCCATAAAATAAGAGTGAGGTAAATGGTAAATGCAGAGGAATATAAAGTTCAAGAAAAGATCTTTTTGGTTTTGGTTTTTGTGGCAGTTGATATTCTTTCAAGTGGATAGAATTGAGAAGAATGTTGAAACACTGAATAGACATTCCCAGACGAGAGAGAATCAGATGTTTTATTCCATGGAAATAAGTCTTTGGTACAATGGAAGCAAACAGTATTCAGACTTCAAGGAGATAAATTTATACAGAAGGAATGACAATCATTTCAATTTCATGTACAACATGGTGAAAAAAAAATTCAATGTGATTGAAATAAAGGAGAAAATAATATGTGTGGAAGTAGCTGAACATGTATGTTTATGCATAAGAAAAAGAGAGAATTTGTTAATTATATATTCTTAATGAAGTAGAAAAACATCAGCTGCAAAGAAAGAGTTGGATTGTCAGATGAAGAATTTAGGGCAATATGGATGGCTTGAAATTATGTGGTAAATGTGAGTGAAACCTAACTGAGGAAACATAGGGCCAATAGGGAGAAATTAGTGAATGCAGGAATAATATTGAAATATAATTATTACCTATTTTATCTCTCTTCCAACAATTAAATCATAGAATGATGCTGCTTTCTGAATTATTTCTGTTTTTATTAAATATCAAGCCTTCTGAAATCAAAGAACACAGTATCATTCATATTGGTAAAATATTGGCACTTTGGTGATTAGTAAATTCTTTTTAGATTGGAAATAAATGGACATATAAACTATGGCTCTCAATTAGTTTGACAAACAATTGCAAATGACTGCGACATCTGTAATAATAGGAAATAGGGGTTTAAATCTGAGGAGTTTAAATCTGAAATTTCAGATATGGTACTTTTCTAGATTAACAAGAATGTCTAAAGAGTGGTCTTGTCAGTGAAGGGCTTATGTAAAACAGAAGAGAAGGTCTTTGTAGGTGATGATAGAAAGGAACTTGGAAATATTAATAGTGGATTTCTTCTATGAATATATGAATATTATACCAAAGAGTAGTTGAACATGTACGTAAAACCTATCTAATATAAAGGGAATCCATTAATTTAGTTGATAATAAGGAAACAAACATCCTTTTTGAGTTGTGAAATATTTCTTAGAAGAGTTAAAAATCTATACTGATTTGGAAAGTAAGAAAAAACTTAATGCATGTTTGGATCATTTAGGTGATTGTATTGATGCAGAGCAATAAACGGGGGGAAAAGGGATGAGAAAAACAAAACATAAAAATAATAATAGTTTGAAAGGCAATAAATTATATATATGAGAGAATGCATAGCCTATCAAGACTAAAGTATAATGTGAAATATGAGAGAAGTATTTTCTTGATTAAAGCATGAAGCAAGGGACTTTGCAGAATTTTTGCCATACTATCAACTGTCATTCATTGTAAAACATGCCAGATACCATGCTAAGAAATGTGCATTTATTAAATAATCCAATGCTTGCATAAGTTCTGTAAGAATTATTTTTTTCTATTTTATAGATGAGGAAACTAGTATTTGGAGTAGGTAGTGATTCCCTTAAAGTCTTACAGAAATAATGTGGTAAAATGGGGGATTGAACCTTGCTTGCCTGACTCCAAAGCAAACGTCCTTAGCACTACCCCCTATAGTTTGTGATTACAATGCTCTGCTTTTAGTACTTAGGCTAGAATATGAGACTAAATAGATAGTTACATATTTGGCAAGATAAAAATTATACATATAGTTATAAACATAATGAATAAATTTATACATATAAATTATAACTTCTAATAGAATAAAGGAAAGACTAATAAGGAAATTTGTGTGTGAGGAAGCAGTATTGAAGACTAATAATAAAATAGGCAAGAACAAAAGAAATGACATTTTACATGAAATGGAACTGATGAATATCAACAATGTTCAAATTAAAAAGACAAATTAAATATCTAACTGATGTGATTATCTTAGTTTGAATTCTCATGGAAGCAGATTCTAAGACAAAGATTTGAACGCAGACAGTTTATTTTGGAAGTTTTCCCAGGAAATATCAGCAGGGGAGTAGAGAAGTGAGAAAAAAAAAGGAAAAGAATATAATAAAAGATATGTTTTCAAGCAATTTATTGCTGTGAGCAACTGGAACTTAATCTTGCTAGAGAATGCCAGAAAAAGTCATAGAATCTGCACCTCAAAGTTTTGATCTTGAAGAATCAAGGAGCTAAGGCAAATGTATAATAAGTCCCACCAGTCATTGGTTGGAGGTGACTTCAAGGGGGTCTTAATTCACTGGCATTCTGGCTGGCCGTGCATACAGGCTGTGTGGGCTCCATCAACCAGGGTAAGTGGATACTGACATTTGGAATTAGACCAGGCAAATCTGAAATAGTAAAGACCAAAGGGATAAGGACAGAGCTGCAACAGCGTCTGCTACAGTAATATAGAATCCGGAAGTATAAAAAATGTCAAAAACATGGACTCTATACACTAGTCTAGAAAATCTAAAGACTTGTTCTCATATCTTTGATTATCATAATGTTTCACCTACTCATTGAACAAGAGAGAATGAGTCATTATATAGTACCACTGCATCCAAAAGCACCACCTTTTAGTGGGTTCATATAATAGGATGTTTCTATTAATGACCATATTTTATTTCCAAAAATAAATTATACATGAAACACCCTACCTGCCTTTTAAATTTTTTTTAAAAAAATAACATGCGTAATTCTTAACTATTTAAAAGATGTCTCTGTTAGATCTAGATTATTGAGCCAACACACACTACATATACACAGAATTTGTGGGAGTTTGCAATAAAAAACGTATGCTGTATAGTTATTTCAATAGAAAGTAAAAACAATACCAATGACAGAATGAGAAAACTTGTATGCTAGATCATGAGCAAATGTTAAAACAAAATCATCTTTCATGGCCACAAAAATCATCACAGACTCTTCTAAAAATTAAGATTATTTTTTGCAGAAAGGAGAATTAGCTGTATTTATCAGGAGAATTGAAGTTGTGTTTTAGTAATATATGCTAATAAATAGAATCACATGGGCCTTTACATAATGAATGCTGAAGAACATACAGTGTTCTCAATAATAATTTTATTTCAAGTACTGAAGTTGGGCATATATGCCATTTATTATAAGAACATTTGATAAAAATTAAGGGCATAATTAAATTGCAACTCAGTGAAGAGACTAATTGGTACAGGAATAAAGACTGTCCCCAGGTATGCTGGTGGTCTAACAAGATGTAGGGAAAAAATATACAGAAAACTTAGAGGCATAAATGGATAAATATCAAAAATAAATATATGGTAACATAAATACAATTTCTTCCTTTCTGGTTTATGAATGATGACCTGGAGTGCAGAAATGTCACATGATCTGATATTCTAACTTATTGTTTGCATCTCTCAACCTAAAACTCTCTACTTCAGCCATATGATTTTTCATAGTTTGGAAAACTTTCATGTTCTCACATATATTAAAATCCTCATACTTGTTTTTCTTCTCTCTGGAATACAATTTTACTCTTTTCTACCTACCACATCAGGTCTCTGCTTAAACTTAAATTCCTTTATCTCTTCCAATAAAATAAATTCCCTTTTAAACAATACTGTATACAATGATTATTTAATTGCATAGAAATATTTAACTAATGATAATTACTTTTGTTAAACTCTAAGCTTCAAGATTGAGGAACTGTTTTTTCCATTTTTTTCCTCAGGCTTTCTCAGGAATCTAGCACACAGTAGGGATTCACTTGTTATGTAGTAGTTGGTTAGCTAACTAAATTGGTTTTTGTATTGATGTTTGTAATCAAAGCTGTTTGTTTTAAGTCCTTCAATGGATTAATGGATAAAGATGTGGCATATATATACATAATGGAATATTATTCAGTCACAAGAAAGAAGGAAATCTTGACCTTTGCAACAACATGGGTGAAGCTTGAGGGCATTATGCTAAGCGAGATAAGTCAGACAGAGAAAGACAATACTGTATTTTATCACTTATATGTGAAATCTAAAAAAGCCAAAGTTCGAGAAACAGTGGTGGTTACCTGGAGCTGGGGGGTAGGGGAAATGGGGAGTTATTGGTCAAAGGATACAAACTTCCAAACTTAGAAAGATTAACAAGTTCTGGGGACCTAATTACAGCACGGTGATTATAGCTAATGTGGTAAGAGAGCAGATCTTATGTGTTCTCACAAAATGAAATGGCAATTATGTGACAGGATGAAGGTGTTAGCTAACGCTGATAATCATTTTGCAATATAAAAATGTATCAAATCAACACCTTGTACACCTTAAATTTACACAATGTTATAAGTCAATTTTATCTCCATAAAGCTGGAAAAAATAAGAAATATTAAAAAATAAAAAGAACAAATTGAATGGGTAGTCGAGCTGATACTGTAGTAAAAATAACATGAAGCCTAAGAAACATTCTGCTTGGATAGAAGGTAATTCCATCTTTTTATATAAGAAGGAAACCTCAATCCTAGCTCATACTGAGTTAAGATTATCTTCACTGAGCAGTTTAAATTCTCCTCCACCTTTTCACATTTTAGATTGAGAAAATAAAAATAGCATTTTTTATTTAAAAATATTTTTCTCAATGACAATTATATCTATATGTCTGGTCTCAAGATTATTCTTCAGAGAGTCTTTGGTAGAATAAAGTGTTTGCAACAATACCATGAGAAGAAATGCCACATAACCAACAAAATAAAGGACTATTTGAAACTTGTAACTACTTGAAGTTACTTCCTGTTCTTCAGTTATAAATTCAAAGAAATATAAGAAAGAGTATTTCTCAGGTTATTGAAAATAGCAAACAATTTCTCTTTGTAAGAATGAGTAACCAAACAATATATATCACTTTTGTACGAGGAAGAACAATGTTAAAAATCATTGAAATCTAGTAAGACTTTTCTCAAATCAAATGTGAAATAACATGACATCTTTCTGTCCCTATTACTAAAACATAAATTGCTTTATTTATAGCTTTAAGATATCTTACTTTGTCATTTTTTAATACTTTTACGTGTTAGTAACATTCTAGAAAATGAATACTGCAGAGCTTAGGTCTGAGGATATGACCCGAGTTTGTTTAAAGTATGATTTTCACTACTGTTACAAATTTACATGTTATAAAGTAAAACCCCAATGTTGATCATGATACTTCCTAATATCTCTTATTTGAAAACATGATAATAAACTTAGAATTGCTTGATGAAGTTCTGGAGTTTCCCTTTTACAATATGTTCTCTGAACACACTATGAACCATTATAATAGAATCAAATACTTGAAAACCTCATTAAAAAACTAAAGATCATGATTAACACTATTACATTCTAATTTCAATAAGGATTAAATAAGGAATAAGTAAGTATTAGGCTTATATCGTTAAAAATCAGTAGGAAGTAAGCATGTCATGAATTCTCTTTTAAGGAATATTCATGAAAATGAGCATTGAAATTCTTAAAGGTGATAATAGAAACATTATAGTGGGCTCTTTTCCTAATTAAATTGACATTAATTATTTTATTCCACTCTGGCTTTTTCTTGTAATGTCTTCATAGTTTAGAAATATCTTCTATTTCCTTAGTAGCAGAGACTCTTTTGCTTTTTTCTGTTGTTTCTAAACTGCTTCCAATCATCTCTTTTATTATTAATTTCTTTTTTATTGAAAACTTCTTTCACAACTGGCCCATTTCTATTATTCCTATTTTATTCATTTAGTTTGACTGTCAACAGAGAAAAAAGTAATTAAATTAATTTTGGTGATTCACAATTATGTCAGTATGTATGTGCATCATTAAAATTTTTACATATTAATTATTAATTTAGACAGATAAGGCCATATTCTCCTGTAAAAATTTTGTACAAATTTAAACCCCATAGTTAGCCTTTTCCTATTTTTTTCTGGTAACAGAAATTAAGAATTTTCTTATATTTTCTAGAAATGGGCAGAAATAACAAGTGTTCTAAGCCAGAGAAGTTAGAATTAGCTGAAGGGCCAAATAACCTTTATTTTATATTTCCTAAGTCTTAGATGCTACAACACTTTGACCCTAATGTTAGACACATAAAAAAAAGATGTTCCATTGACACAAAGCACAATTAGACCGTGTTTCAAAATGTCACTTGCAATAATTTCATAGGGTTGCTCTATAGAAAAACAGTAGCATTCTGCTTAATTCCAACCTATAAATAAATCCAGTATATTATCTCTTGCAGTAGTGCAGCAAACAAAATCTAAGCACTATAATTTTTTATTATAGTAAGTTCATTTAAAGTGGGATTTATCCCGTTAAAGTGTACAATATAATATTGTTAATTATAGGCATATTGTTCCACGACAGAGCTGTAGAACTTATGTATCTAACACAAATGACATTTCATACTTGTTGAGCAACAATTTCCCATTTACCTAACCCTTCAGCCCCTAGCAACCATCATTCCACTCTCTACTCCTGTGAGCTTGACTATTTTAGATACATCATGTAATTGAAATCATACAATATTTGGCCTGCTTTAAGATTGGCTTATTTCACATACCATAATGTCCTCAAGGTTCATACATGTTCGCACAAGTGGCAGGATCTCTTTCTTTATTAAGGCTGAATAATATTCCAGTATATGTATATACACATTTTACCTATTCATCCGTAGGTGGGCATTTAGGTTGTTTCTACATCATGACTATTGTGAATAATGCAGCAACGAACATGGTAGTGTGGACAGCTCTGTGAGATCCTGATTTAAATTCCTTTGGAGTAATACCCAGGAGTGGTACTGGGTAGCTCTATTTTTAATTTTTTGAGGAACCTCCATACTGTTTTCCATAGCTACTGTACCATTTTACATTCTTACTGACACATGCGTAAGAGTTCTAATTTCTCCACGTCCTTGTCAACACTTGCTATGTTTTTTTTTTAATAATGGCCATCCTAGCAGGTGTGAGGTAATATCTCATTGGGTGTTTAACTGGCATATCCCTGAGGAATAATGATGTTGAGCATCTTTTCTTATACTTCTTGCCTATTTGTATGTCTTCTTTGAACAAACGGCTATTCAAATCCTTTCTCATTTTTTATTTAGGTTATTACATTTTTTGCTATTGAGTTGTATGGGTTCTTTATATATTTTTAAAAATAGTTTTGTATCAGTTGTGTAGTTTGCAATATTTTCTCCCATTCCATAGATTGACTTTTCATTCAGTTAATTGTTTCCTTTGCTGTGCAGAAGCTTTTTAGTTAGATATAGTCCCTGTTGTCTATTTTTAATTTTGTTACCTGTATTTTTGGTGTCATATCCAAGAAATCATTGCCAAGACCAATGCAAGAAGTTTTTCCACTATGTTTTCTTCTAGCAGTTTTAGATTTCAGGCCTTATGTTTAAGTCTGTAATACATTTTGAGTTGATTTTTATGTATGAAAAGGTCCAGTTTCATTCTTTTGCACGTGCATATCCAGTTTTTGCAGCACCATTTGTTGAAGAGACCATCCTTTCCCCATTGTATATTCTTGGTACCCTTGTCAAAGATCATTGACTGTATCTGGGTGGATTTATTTCTGGGCACTCTATCCCATTGGTCTATATGACTGTACCAAATTGTTTTAATTCCTGTAGTTTTGTAATATATTTTGAAATCAGGAGGTATGATGCTACCAGCTTTATTTTTCTTTTTGTAGATTGTTTTGGCCATTGGGGATCACTTGTGATTGCATATAAATTTTAGAATTACTTTTCTATTTCTGTAAAAAATGGCATTAAAATTTTCATTAAGTATGATGTTGAATCTGTAGATGACTTTGAAAAATGTGGACGTTTTAGCAATATTAAGTCTTCCCACCCATGAACATGGGATGTCTTTCCACTTATTTGTCTTTTTTCATTAATTTTTTATAATTTTCAGTGTACAAGTCTTTCAACACCTCAGTTAAGTTTATTCCTAAGTATTTTATTTGCTTTTATACTTTTGTAAATGGGATTCTTTTCTTATTTTCCTTTCTGAATAGTTAGTTTTTAGTGTATAGAAACATAATTTATTTTATATATATATATATATATATATATATTTTTTTTTTTTTTGCTGAGGAAGATTGGCCCTGAGCTAACATCGGTGCCAATCTTCCTCTATTTTGTGGTCGACACCACAGCATGGCCGCCCATGAGTGGAGTAGGTCTGCGCCTGGGAACCAAACCCTGGCTGTTGAAGTGGAGCGCACTGAACTTAACCACTAGGCCATGGGGCCAGCCCCATAAGCATAGTTTATTTTTGTGTGTAGATTTTGTATCCTGCAACTTTACTCAATTTATTAGTTGTAACCATTTTTTTGTGAACTCTTTAGGATTATTTATGTATAAGATCATGTCATCTGCAGAGATAATTTTATTTCTACCTTTCCTATTGATATGCCTTTTATTTCTTTTCCTTGCTTAATTGCTCTGGTTAGGACTTCCAGTATTATGTTGAATAGAGTGGCGAGGGTGGGCATCTTTGCCTTTTTCCTAATTGTTGAGAATTTTGCATTTATGTTCGCCAGAGATATTGGCCTGTAGTTTTCTTTTCTTATGGTGTGTTTGTCTGGCTTTGGTATCACAGTAATGCTGGCCTCACAAAATGTGTTTGGAATTGCTTTTTCTCTTCAATTTTTTGGAAGAATTTGAGAAAGATTGGCATTATTTCTTCTTTAAATGTTTGGTAGAATTCATCCATAAAGCCATCTGATTCTAGGCTCTTCTTCATTGAGAACTTTCTGATTTCTGATTCAATCTTCTTACTAGATACGGATCTGTTCAGATTTTCAATTCTTCATGGTTCGGTCTTGGTAGGATGTATATTTCCAGGGTTTTTATCCATTTCTTCTAGGTTATTTAATTTGTTGGTGTATAATTGTTCACAGCTGTCTCTTATTATCCTTTTTATTTCTGTGGCATCAGTTGTAATATCTCTTTCATTTCTAATTTTATTTATTTGAGTTTTTTCCTTTTTTTCCCTTACGTAGTCCAGCTAAATGTTTGTTGACTTTGTATATCTTAAAAAAAAAAAAAAAACCTCTTAGCTTCATTGATTTTTTTTCTATTGATTTTCTGTTCTCTATTTCATTGATATATGCTCTAAGCTTTATTATTATCATCCTGCTGACTTTTGGCTTAGTTTGTTCTTCTTTTTCTAGTTCCTTGAGGTTTAAAGTTAGGTTGCTAATTTGAGATTCTTCTCTTTTAATGTAGGTATTTATTGCTATCACTTTCCCTCTTGCTATTGCTATTGCTTTTGGTATGTTGTGTTTTGTTTTCATTTGTCTCCAAATAGTTTGTCATTTCCCATTTGATTTCTTCTTTGACTCATTAGTTGTTCAGGAGTATGTTGTTTAATTTCCACATACATGTGAAATTTCCAGTGTTCTTTCTGCTATTGATTTCTAGTTTCATACCATTGTGGTTGAAAAGGGTACTTGATATGATTTCAGTCTTCTAATATTTGTTAAGATTTGTTTTGTCACCTAATATATAATGTATACTGGACACTGTTCTGTGTGCAATTAAGAAGAATGTATATTCTGATGTTATTGGGTGTAATGTTGTATATATGTCTGTTAGGCCCATTTCATCTGTAGTGTTTTTCAAGTCCACTGTTTCCTTATTGACTTTCCATCTGGATATTCTATCCATTATTGAAATTAAAGTCTCCTGCTATTATTGTATTGCTATCTATTTCTCCCTTTATCTCTTTTAATGTTTGCTTTATATATTTAATTGCTCTGATGTTGAGTGCATATATATTTATAATTGTTACTTCTTCCTGATCAGTCGACCCTTTTATAATTATATTATTCCTTCTTTGCCTGTTGTGACAGTTTTTGACTTACAGTCTATCTTGTCTAATATAAGTATAGCTAAGCCTGCTTTCTTTGAGTGACCATTTAAATGGAATATCTTTTCCATCCCTTTACTTTCAACCTATGTGTGTCTTTAAATCTAAATAAGACTCATGTTGACAGCATATAGTGGATCTTTTTTTAAATTCGTTCAGTCACTCTATATCTTTTGATGCTGGAGTTTAACCCCCATTTATATTTAAATTACTTATTGATAGGGCAAAACTTACTATTGCCATTTTGTAAATTGTTGTCTCTCTGTCTTGTAGTTCTTGTGTCTCTGTTTTCCTCACTTGCTATCTTCCTTTGTGTTTTGTTAATTTTTTTGAATTAATATGTTTTGATTCCTTTCTTTTGCTTTTCTGTATCCTCTATAGGTGTTTTGTGGGTGCGTGTGGTTCCATGGGGCTTACATAAAACATCTCATAAGTATAATAGTCTGTTTTATGCTGGTAATAATTTAAGTTCAATAACGTACAGAAACTCTATATTTTTACTTCTCCACTCCATACTTTATATTGTTACTGTCACAATTTCCATGTTTTTATATTGTGTATCCATTAACTTATTTTTGATACTTATAGTTACTTTTATTACTTTTTTCTTTTAATTTTTATACTATAATTAAAAGTGATTTACTTACCACTGTTACATTAATACAGTATTCTGTTTGTCTCTCTCTCTATATATATATATACATATGTATATACACCTTTAACAGCAAGTTTTATACTGTCAAATACTTTTGTATTACTGTTTAGTGTCCATTTGTTTCAACTTGAAAATTTGTTTTAGCTTTTCTTCTAAGTCAGTTCTAGTGGTGACGAACTCCTTCAGCTTTTATTTGTCTCAGAAAGTATATATCTTTCCCTGATTTTTGAAGGACAGTTTTGCCAAGTATAGCATTCTTGGTTGCCATGTTTTTTTTTTTTCTTTCAGTACTTTGATTTTATCATCCCACTCCTTTCTGCTGAGAAATTTGCTGATAGTCATATGGAGATTCCCTTGTACATGACAAGTTGTTTTTCTACTGTTGCTTTCAAAATTCTCTCTTTGTCTTTGACTTTGACAATTTGATTATCATGTGTCTTGGTATGGATTTCTTTGAGTTAATTTTATGTGGGATATATTGGGACTTCTTTGGGACTTCTGGATCTGGAAGTCCATTTCCTTCACCAAATTTGGAAAGTTTTTGGCCATTGTTTCTTTGAATATGCTTTCTGCCCTTTTTCTCTTCTGAAATTCCCATAATGCATATTTGGTCCACTCTATGGTGTCACATAAATTTCTAAAAATTTTTTGACTCTTTTTTTTTTTTCTTTTTGCTTCTCTGATATGATAATTTCCAATAATCCTTCTTTGAGTTCACTAATCCTTTTTTCTCCTTGATCTAGTATGCTGTTGTATCCCTCTAGTGAATTTTTAGATCAGTTATTTAGCTCCAAGGTTTCTGTTTGGTACCTTTTTATATTTTCTATTGCTTTGTTGAAATTTTCACTTTGTTCATGCGTTGTCCTCTTGATGTCATCGAGCATCTTTATGACAGTTGCTGTGAATTTTCTATTAGGTAAAGCATATATCAACATTTAATACTGTTAGTTTCTGGAGATTTATTTTGTTCATTTGTTTGCAACATAACTTCCCCTTTCTTCATTTTCCTTGACTCTTTGTGTTGGTATCTGTACATTAGAAACAATAGCTGCCTCTCCAGTCTTCTCAGACTGGCCTTGTACAGAAGAAGACTGTCAACATTCAACCCAGCCAGAGATCTGGGGTCTTTCAAACCTTTGCGCTAGTCCAACCTGCTTTCTTTGTTTTTAGCACCCTCTTGGTATCTTGAGTAAGACAGACCCCTTTAGCACTCTGAAAGGACCAAGACTGAAGCCAGACCCTTCGGCAGCCGCAGAAATATTGAATTGTTGGGCACTCTATCCAACTCTTTCCCTTCTCAGGGAGAAGCTGGGATCTGAGTGTTTGGTTTTTTTTTTTTCCTATTCATTCTATGTTGAGCTAGGTGGAGGGGCTTTGGCAACTAGTTGCATGCTAGAGCAAACCACTATCTTTGTCTCACTGGCCCCCAGGCATCTGGAGTATGCTGACTCCTGTAAGCACTCTGAGGCAAGCAAGACAAAAGACGTTACTTTGAGTAGCTCCCAGAAAAGTTGAGACATTGGACATCTGGTCCAACTCTTTTCTTTACCAGGAGGAAGTTGGAAGTTGGGTTTTTTCATCTGCTTGTTCTGTGTTGAACCATGAAGAGGGGCTATGGTGACTGCTAGTTCAAAATGACATTTTTTTCATTGGCTCCCAGGAAGCTACAGTATGCCAGGTGCCTTTAGCTCTCTGAGATAGGCTAGACAGAAGCCAGTCCTCTGAGATGCCTCCAGAAAAGTTGAGGCATTAGACACACAGTCCACCCTTTTCCCTTTCCAGGGATAAATTGAGAGCTGGGGTTTTTCATCAGCTTCCTTTTTGCTGAGCCTACGGTAGGCAACTGTACCCAATCTGCCATCTTTTTTCACTCTATCCCCCAGGTGGCTAGAGTATGCCAGGTTCTGTCAGTGTTCTGAAGTGAGCAAAACAGAAACCAGTCCTTTGGGTAGCCCTCAGAAAATTAGGAACTTTGGATGCATGGTCCAACTTTTTCCATCCCCAGGAAGAAGTTGGGAGCTGGGGGTTTCCTCCTGATTATATGATGCTGTGGCAGGGATAAGGATTATGGTAAGAGGATATCTCAAATTTTCTTACTGGTTTTGATGTGGCTAGTTTCATGCTTGACTGGGGTAGAAAGACCTCTCAACTAGTTTCTGGATTTCTCACAAAGGGAATTTCCAAGTATTGTTGTTGAATCATTATGTTCATGGAGTGAAGGAGGGTCTAGGCTTTCCTATTCCATCATCTTGCTAATGTCACTCCCTAAGCACTAAAATTTAAAGCCAACTGAAATCTCTAGTCAATATGCTAAATCTTGTCTGGAAGTTTCTCAACATTTCTTTTCAATTTTTTTTACTTTTCTTCAAAATGAATATTAGTGTTTGAGGCAATAAAAAAAATAAGAAAGATTTTTCTCATTGTAGATCTCCTTCACAGATTAAAATGTCAGTCAAAGTGCTGAAGAAACTACTTAGTGATTAGAATAGCATATATTATTAGACTTTTCTATTATAAATAACTATTTCAATAAGATAAGCCATACCCCAAGGTCAAAAATTAATGCAACTTGCAAAATGTCACTCTTATTCCTCCTTGTTTGCCCTTAGGTAATGTTTGATTCTGTATGTGTTATTTGAACAAAATTCTCTTTTAATACTTCCAGCAACAAATGGAACACCAAACTAGTTGGCAAATGAGAGATTTCTCCAAAGAAGAATTCTTTAACAGGAAACTATAACTGTAATCATATCTACATGTTTGAGACATCCTGGGGTAGCTGACCAGGAGATGCAGCAGAGCTGCTGTATTAACTTTAATCTATTCTCTGGGTTAATCAATCAATTAAATTATATGTCAAGTAACATCTATTATTGATTAACTCATGAAACTTTATAGAAGACTGCTGTAGAGTTCATTTTATAACTCTCTAAAAGTCTGAAGTATTTTCCTCAAAATCTCTTCTGAAGTATTTTTAGCTATTTCTAAAAAAATAAAATAAAATAACGACATCTACCAATGAAAGGAAGTCAGGTGCACTAACCTTTAGTTGCTGAAACCATCTTAAGTGACCCAGAACTTTAGAAAGAACATTGGCTTTTTCCTAAAGCACTCAAAAAAAAAAAAATTCTCTCAGCAAGACTGACTTCTTGCCCACTGCTGTACTTACTAGCTTTTGCTCTTAAGAATCTCATGCAAAATTCATTGGCTATTATGGCAGAATGGATCATATCTGCCTAGTGTGCTGAAGGAGGAAGGGAAGTGAGAATGGGTCTTATGACACATTGTAAGTGGCACCTAGAAACACAGAGCTGAGGGAGAAAAGAGTAAAATTTCTGGGCTTTACAAATGAGCAATATTTCTAGAGTTGTCATATTTCATATCTATAAACGCTGATACAATTTAGTTCACTTTGTTGTGTAGGCCTGAAGCAGAGCCAATTCACAGGAAAACTCTCAGCCTCAGATTGTTACAGGTGGAATATAAGGCGCACATACAGATACTTGTGAAAGTGATGGAATTAAATTCTGAGGCTGAAGGGAAATTTTTTCCTAAATGCGACCAGATATCAAGCTAAATTTAAATTTTCTCTTCTACAGACCACCAAATATTTGCTGTTTGAAGTCAAACAAATCATAAAATGAAATTTCCACAAAGAGATAATAAAATAGTTTTGTATATATTGTTCTATCTTCAAAATCCACCTTAAGTTTTTGTAAAACTGCCAGCATGATAAGAAAAGCATTCAAACTGAAACTATGCTAGAATATAGAAGATAGTGAAATGCAAATACCAACAAATTAACCTCAGCTTTTTGACATTCCACACGATAAGAAAGTCTTGAAAGAACTTACTAATTGGTTTTATCACAGGTGTATTTATTTTAAACATTGAGATATGCTTTTGGAGATCGTAATATAAAATATTGGAATAGCTACTCTAAATTTATCTATTCAAAGCAGTTCTATTTACGTAAGAAGGAGAGTATGAAATTCACATGCTGAAAATCACAATTGCTGTTTTACTATGCTCTGGGTACTAATATAAAAAAATGTTACATAGATGAATGATTTTGAATCTAGAAATGTATTTGGAGAGGAAAACATGGTGCTATGGTGCTTAGAGAAGTCGAACATTCCCGCTTCTAAAATATTATGAGGGAAGTCAGTATTTCTCTTAGGTTGGACTTATCTTTCCTTAAATCAGGCTAAGGTGCTGCATTGTACTGTCACTTATTAGTTCTTCTTGTCATGCGCATGTAGAGTGCATTTATGTAGAGTGTGTCAATAGAAATTGAATGTACTTAAGGAAATTTATGAATTATGAAAGACCACTCTACCCATGATGTCTTACCATCAGATTCCAGTGTCTATTCATGATAAGAAAGAAATTAGGCTTTGAGTCTTGGGTACGAATCCTAGCTCTCTTCTTACTCCGCAGCGCCTCTTGACCTCTTAACCTTCTATATTTCCTTTACTTTCTCTTTTTTTTAATTTTTAGGGATCACTCAGGTTTATTTTGAGTGAAATATAATGAATAGAAATTGGCATGATATATCCATTAGGAGAAAGGCAGTGGTAATGAAAATTGAGAGAAAGAATAAGATTCAAGAGACATTTATGAGGAAGTGTTCAAAACATCTAAATGGAAAATTTTTAATTTTCTCTCTGGCAGCCCCTTCTGTAGCTCTTATTTTCATTAGTACATGGATTATGCTATTTCGGAAGTACAAATCCAACTATCTTCTGTTCTTTCCTTCCTGTTCACCCGTACTTCAAGTAATCTATTGTCAGTTGATATTGTAGCTAATATGCTTCTTTAATGTGTTTGCAAATTTCCTTTTTTTTTTCAATCTTAGTGTCTTGAATTTGGTGTTACCTTCCTTACAAACTAATAAATTAGTCTATTACTGTTTCATGTGTGCTGGCAGAGACACGAGACTCTACATCATATAAGCATTGTGTTTGCATCCACTTCACAGTTTCACGGGGACAACGCAGAGGACTTCAAGTGGCTGCTATGTATGCAGAGGTGTTCTGTCATAGCTGAGGAACATTGACCTTGCAGAAGCCATTGTATTAGTAGTAAGCAGTAAGCAAGTTGACTGTTTGTCCCTAAGGGAGACTATCTTAGTCTGTTAGGTCTGCTATAATAAAGTTCCATAGACTGGGTGGCTTATAAACAACAGAAATTTATTTCTCACAGTTCTAGAGACTAGAAGTCCAAGATCAGGGTGCCAGCATGATCTGATTCTGGTGAGAGCTCTCCTCCAAGTTGTGGACTGCCAACTTATTCCTGTATCCTCACATGGCAGAGAGAAAGAGCTAACTCTTTTTGTCTTCTTATAAGGACACTAATTCCATCATGGGGGACCCCACCTCCATGACTTAATTACCTCCTAAAGGCCCCACCTCCCAATACCATCACGTTAGGGATTAGGATTTCAGTATAGGAAAGTTGGAGGGACATAAAGATGCAGTCCATAACAGAGACATTACCTCATTTTTCAATGTTTTCCGATGCAAACAACCCTGAGAAATGGCCCAAGTAAAGAGTGGACAGGACTTTGCATTCTTGGCATACTCAGCAAATAGGGTGGACTTCACTGGCATGCAATCTATACAGTCATACAGGGCCCTGTGCTCTGAAGTTCCCTGTGCTTTTAGACACTTGGTCCTGTAAATTATGTATCTGGTCTTGCCTGTAAGAACTTACTGGAATGTGCAGTACCTATGCCAGATTGCCTTTCCCAGACAGCCATCACCCTAGATCATGTTCTCAATCATGTCTGCCTTAATTATATTAAGAGGATTTTTAGTAGTTTTTCCCCTTGCAGTTTTTTCCTCCTGTACAATGCTGTTAACCTAAATTTAAATCCAAATTAAATACTATATTAACTGTGAATCCATTATCCTGGGATTTCAAATATTACCTAATATCACCCAATCTGTTTCCAGCCATGTTCCCACTGCTGACACGCAGGAGGTATACATTTCATTAAGGCACAGCTATTCTGTTTTCCTTGAACATAATTCTTGCTGCATTACATCAGATATTCCTAGAAGCAGACACCGAGATAGGATTAGACATACATGAGATTTAATGGGCAAATTGCTTTTGAGAGAAAAGTCAGAAGGACCTGGAAGAGGTGGGAAAAATCATTAGACTTTTTGCAGATCTGAACACTTAATAACATTTCCCTATTAAGTTCCACCCACCGTTTAAAGTTATTACTTTATGGGATCTTCCAAAAAAATCAATTGGCTATGAATTATTTTCCCTTTGAAAGACCATAATAACTCTCTTTCTTTTTCTGACTGTAAACACACACACACACACTATAAAATGACAAATTTGGTTTTAGGATTTAGGAAATGGATTCAATTTTATTGAATCTCAAGCGATGTAAGAAAGAGAAAAGCAGCCACAGTACTAATCAACTAGGCTACTGGGTTGACCATGATGATTCAAGAGAAAAAACAAAGCCACTGTATAATCATGTGATCTAGCTAGCCTTTTACCAATTTTTTAAAAAATAATATTTGGTTATGTTGACTAGTCTGTAGTTGTCTCCAAAATTTTTAGTCACTTTGTCTTACTAAATTGTAAAATGAGAATGATAGAAGTAAATACCATATCGATTTCTATAAGGATTAAATGACTTACCTACATATAAATTGCTCAAAACTTTGTCTGGTAGATGGTAAATGCTCAATAATGGTTAACTAATACTATTATTTCACTTTTCAAACAGGAGAGTTGTTTGCTACTGTTTTGTAATCTCTTAGAAATACTCATTTTCTGTGATATCAAGGTTAGCCCAAAGTTTAATTTTTATTAACAAGTATTTTATTATGCCATCTTTATTATTGTGAAATTAATTTCAAATATAATATAGCTTATCTACAGACATAACTTTAAAAAAATGAATACATCAGTTATCATTAAAGGAAAAATGAAAAGGTAATTTTATTGATATTATTTCATTAAAATAATATTGACAGTACATAAAATGATTGCAACTGTAATGTAAAATAATGTATAACTTGTCAGATCTAACATCACAAGAAGACATACAGTATTAGTTAGACACTTGTACCTCTGCGTAGATGTAACAGCTACAAATGGAGACCACTCTGCATCTTGTGTTGGAATATCAAATACCACAAGTGTCATTGACTTTGGCAGAACAATTTTCAAAATAGTGATCAATGCTTGGAAAGTTTTTTGAAAAAAGTAGAGTATTCTCTTCATTTGGCATCCATGGTAGTTACATTTCTAGAAAACAGAGAGTATTTTAAAACTGTGAAAAAAATTATTTTTATGTAAAACAATATTATTTTTTAGGCACAGATAACTATTAGCCAATTTATTGTATCCACAAATGTGTGCCGAGATATTTGGAAGTAGTGTGGAATGTGAGAAAATTCTTCACTAAGGATGATCATCTGAGCGTTGTAGGATGCCTAGTATCTCTGACTAGATCCATTAAAAGTCGATAGCTACCCATCATCATTTCCAAATGTTCCATATGTAGGAACTGCCCCATGTGAACCAACTATTTAAAGGTTGGAGAAAAGGTCAAAAGAAGTCAAATCATGATCAGGGAATATATCTTTCAGAAAATTGGATTCGTGTAAATGGAAATTGGTTATTCACAAATTAAAATGAAAATTTAAAGAAATTGAGATAAAAATAGAAACTAGAATGTAAATAATTTGGAAAAATGTTGTGTGATACAAAAATAGTAATCAGATATAGGAATTGTTGACCATAGTAATGTTTCATAACTGATATAGTGGAGGCATGGTTCCAGATATGTGTGGAACAAGGGGCCATATCATTTTATGGGTTAGCAGAGCTAAGTTAGCTAAGTATGATAGTAATTCTATGTGATGGAACAACAACAAAAAAGACAGAAGAAGATAAATAGAAGTTGCATCTCTGCTCTTTGATGGTGAGAAATTTTCAACTAGAAGGTGCCACATGGAACGATATAAAATGTCTTCAATAATTCTAAGTAATCACCTCTTCTTAGTTAACTTATCTAGTTATTTCTTCATTATTCTATACCTTTAGTTTCCTTTTCTTGTCATCTAGGCTTGTATGTATTCTTAGTAAACATAAGCTTATTTCCAGATATTATCTTTTCTAGGTATGAGTTATAAATCAATTTATTTACATTTTGCCTAGGAGTAGAGCCAAATTTATTCATTCTCATTTTTTAACCTCATCATTCTTTAAAATCAGAACATTGCCCAATCATCACTTTAATAAAGCATTTAATTTTCTCTGTGATTTCTTCTATACATCTTTTATATTACTATACTATCATTAATCAGGAATGAAAAAATTAGCTGATTTAAATGAGTTAGGATGCTCTTTTATAATTGTTTTCCCTTATAAATAGCTTCAGAGCTCTATAATCAATATCTATTCTTCCCTTTCCAATTCAAAAATTGTTACCCTTGGTGGAGGACAAGCAAAGAGGAAATTAAGTGATTAATTACACATATATGGTTTCCATTTTATGAGCAGTATAGGGGTGTGGGGCTTTGTGAATCCCAGATACAGATTGTTATATATAGCACAAAAGCAGCATGAAAATTTCACTGAATTAGTGAAAACTGAAATGATTCAATTGCTGTTGAGGATAATTATTGAAAACCTGCAATTAAAAAATTGTTTGACTTTTAGGGGCTGGCCCAGTGGCGTAGTGGTTAAGTTAGCATGCTCTGCTTTGGCAGCTCAGGGTTCGCCGGTTGGATCCTGGGCGTGGCCCTACACACCACTCATCAAACCATGCTGTGGTGGCATCCTATATATAAAATAGAGGAAGATTGGTGCAGGTGTTAGCTCAGGGACAATCTTCCTCAAGCAAAAAGGAGAAGACTGGCAACAGATGTTAGCTCAGGGCCAATCTTCCTCACCAAAAAAAAAAAAAAAAGACATTTAAAAAATATTACTCTATGTTTTGTCTTCAGTAGTTGAAATTGTTACACATCAAATTATCACAGAGAAAAAAGGCTTTATAAAAATAGCCTCCTAGCTCTAAAAGTTAATACATTTCAAAAAAAGGGGAAAATGATATACTTTTTCTTCATACATTTCAGAAATTTCCCATTTAAATTATTCATGATGATGATAACCAAGTCAGACTTGGAAAACAGTCATAAGTCATTCTGTTAGTATAAAGATGTATCAGTTAATAATGCTCTTGGCTTCAAGTAATACAGAGCATGACCAATACCAGCTTAAATTGAAAGGGGATTATCTTTCTCACACATGAACAAATTCACAAGTAAGTTTTTGGTGTTGGTTTAGCTAATCAATGGTGCCACCAAGGATATTGTCCCCTATTTTACTACCACATTACCATTAGTTATTGGCTTTGTATTCTCATGTTTGTCACTTAACAGTGAAATGACAATATGACTGCCATTGTTGCATAATTTGCGCGGGCAACTAATAATGTCTGCAGTTTATGTGTCCATGGCATGTATTTCTGTATTTATTGTTAAGAAAAACAACTTGATAAAAGCTATCAGATTAATTCTATGATTTACTTATTCATAAATAGTGAAATTTAGTCTAAGAAGTAGTCTCAATTATTGTGATATATGCTACTGGTTTACAGACTTATTCATCTAATTACACAAAATTTTTTGGGGTTTTCATGAAGATAAAATTGAGTAGATTTATAAAGTAGAAATTAATGCTACTTTAATACTTATTTATAAAACTATTTCTATATATTTTTCAAAGTATAATATAAAAGGGAAAAGTTCACGTTTGATTCTTAGAAATGTATCTTAAATCACCTTTATGTAAATACATATATTTAAATTTCAATTAAAATGTATTACTACATTCTTATGCTTCATCAAGGGAACAAAATTCACATTGTTTTGCAGTTAACCTATAGAGTTGTGTCTTCAGATGTGCTTTCCCTGAAATGATGAACTTGATCTATTCCACAAATGATTTTCAATCTATATAGTAAGAAAAAATGTATTTAAAGTCTTTTTTTGAAGATGGCATTGTGCTGTGCTTTAAGTTTGTAGGCAACGACTCTAATATACATAGATTATTAACATGTTTGAAGGCAATTTAAATAATAGTACAGGGAATTATTACATACTCAGTGTTGAGGATAAAAGTACAAATCAGCTGTTACTTCAAGGATTATTAACAAAATTGTAGATTAACTGTAATACAAATTGAATCCAATGTTGCTTTTTCCCTTCTAAAAGAGATTTTGATTTACTATGGTCTGAGAAAATAAATAATAATAATAATTCAAACATTAACATAATTCATATATACTTAGGAATGTAACTCTGCAGCTAAAGCATTTATGTGACCTGGTGTTATTAACAAACCTTAATGAAAAGTTTCTCAAGAGTGATTCAGGCAGTAATTGGGGCACAATTTTCATTTGGGATCCAAGTGGGTGTTGTAAAATCTAATAGAATTCTGAATATGGAAAACTGTTCAGAGGGTCCAGTCAGTTTTATAATACCATATCTTGCCAGTGTGGGAGGGTATATTAAGCAATATCATAATTTATTGAAATCCGTGTAATATATTTAGAACTGGCCCCATGGCTATACAATGCTTTATGGTATCTGAATATATAATTTCACTTATTGCTACATGGATATTTGTTTTCCCAAATAAAGAGGAAGATTCTGAATAGAACTTTGAAGATAAATTATTCCCTTAAAGCATTATGCAACAAAATAATTGCTAGTAGTTTCTTCTTTTTTAAACTGGAGGTGTTGTTATAAGATTTCCTTTAGAGAACTATAGGAGAAAGGATAGAGGCTTCCTACTGAAAGATAAAACTACTAGGGACTAGCTATTTTTCTTAAGATAATAGAAATTTAGACTGTGTGAAATACAGCCCGTTGGACAGGCTGCCATTTATAAAAGACAATGATTTCTAGGGGTTAGGTCAGATATCACTCACTCTCTCGTCCTAAATTTCTGTAAGAGAATGAATAGCGGTAGAATTTCTGAGTGGTAACGTAGAAGTTTATTTACAGCCTCATTGGAGTTTAAGAACAAAGAATATCTAGATGACTAGAATGGCTGATGTTCTAGAAATTTTGGGGGGCTCATATAAATTAAGAAAATTATAAACTATAATCCAACCTTAAAACCCCAAGAAGAGTCTAGAAGTATACAGACTGTAAAAAAGATTCTCTCTCCCTCTCATCTGTTTCTCTCTTTCTCCCTCTCTCTTTCATGCATACACAAACACTCCTTCCTCTATTGTTTTAGTGTTGGAATTCCAAAAGATCCCATCGTATGTCGTCTCCTGCACACACCTGACTTGAACTGTCAAGTTCATTATCACATGAATCACAAAGTACATCCCCATTCCAGGCTCTATTCTGAACTGTAACACCACACATGGGTGATTTTCAATTTGTACACACTTATTGTAATAAAGTATATATATTTTGGAAATATTAAAAAGCTTTAATATCTTAGTATAATTTATTCTTAAATGTGTAGACTCTAAAGGCATACTGCAGTTGAATTATAGAAAAAAATATTTTTGTTTTTTTCCATGGTCAAGGCTTTCTGAGCAAAGAAAAATAATATAAAGATCGAGAATGTCTCCTTTTCCTCAGAAACATTTGCTCTTGGCATTCTAAGGTGATAGACAAACCAGAGCCATGCCACACTTACTACATGCTAGGCAAAATTCTAAGTGTCTTAACAAATGTTAAATCCTCATAACAACCTTGTGAAGTAGATGTTATTATTATCCACTTTTTAAAAATGAGAAAACTGAAGCACAGAATGTTATGAAACGTTTTTAAGGTTACACAGCAGTAGCAGAAAGAGCTGGAATCTGAACACAGGCAGCCTTGGTTCCAAGGTCAAACATTAGTCTACTAGGTATACTGTTTCTTAACAATAGCTCAAAAAATATTATTAATATTTCTACTATTTAAAAAAGTGAGAAAAAATATCTTCAATTTCCCAAATGTCTAAAGATATGTAATGAGTGGTCAGAGTATTTTCCATAACATATTTAAGTAGTCTTGCTCATCCTGCTAAGTAATTTGTGCGTTACTTCTTCAATGAAATGACCTCAAACACTGATGGAGCATGTCTACCCCTGAGTCTCAGAATTACCAAAACACTGAAAAATCCCACTTTTCAACAGAGATCTGAACCTTGCCCAAACCAAAGAAGTCTCTTAGATTCTGCTCTATGTCCTGCCTCATGTTTTCCCGGAGGAAATGAGCATAGACAAACTGAATATTTGAAAGAGTTAGGATATGAGGGGAGGAAAAAAATGGAGAAAATCATTAGTTAATATACAATATTATCCAAACACTGATGTCTCCTTTCATTTTTGGTGTTTTTTATGAATTTATTCCTCTTTTCCCCTTATTATTGATAATCAATTCAATAATCAATTAATTTTGTTCTTTGGGAGTATGGAGTTAAGTATATATGATATCCTTCCATATTGAATTATCATACCTGTATATCTTAGTAAATCTCCTTACTGAAATACTTAAATATTGTGGTCCTGGTACCTGAATTATTGGCGTAGGTCCCAATGCCTTGCAAATGAATTTTCATTCCACTTTTTCCCATAATTTACGCCATTTTCTCATATCAGTGCATGGTAGAGGACTGACTGTTAAAGTCAGTATGAAATTCTCAGTAGTGCTTTCCTCTAGCTTTGACTGTCTCTGCAGGCTTGGTATTGGAAATAGGAACTGAATCTTTCTTGTTACTGACTTTCCAGAGAGATCAATCTACTTGCAATTTGCAGCTGTGGCTGGCACTTGAAGTCCTCTTGGCGACAGGGGTTGGAATATCAGCAGTTCAGTTCTGAAATGTTTTGCTCTGCTATACTCTCTATTCTGGTTAGCAAAAAACACAGTTATTCTCCCATTTCAGAAGGATGTTAGGAAGTGTATAACAATAACTGACTATAGGTATAACATCTATAGCTGTAAAATTGTAAATTATTTAAGGTCAACATTTATATTTTCAATTTTATAAAATAGCAACTTGAAATTCAATTTGCTTCCTGTCACTTCCAGACAAGTCACTAGTCATCAACGTTGTTTTAAAGGATTTGGAAAGATTTATTTAGATGACATGGGTCAATGTAAATAAAGAATTTGATTTCTGGACATAATGCATATAGAAAAAAAACCAAAAGATATTCTTTGAGTAAAGTAATAAGAACCCAGACCATAGCTAAAACATGATCACCTACTTCTGTCATTTAAATCGAAACGCTGTCACTCAGACTTAAATGACTGCTAGTCACTCATCCACAGCATCACCAGCGTAGCCAATTCCTTAGCAGTGTGAATGAACTCAGGAGGGTGGTTGAACGTTATATATATTTTTATCTTAAAATTTTGAATGTAATATCTTTATAAAATAATGAAGTACAACATTAAACTATAGATAATTCTCAATAATTAATTCTCCAGAAAGATTTCCAAAGATAAAAATGGATAAAAGAGAAATAATCATAGTTTTCAAATGATAATTATACAAATATTCCTCATAATTGGTATGATCATGAGTGTAGTATAACTTTTACTTATGCATAATTTATCACCAGATCTCATATTTACCTCATCATAGATTTCTTATGGCTTGTCTAGTTTTATTAATTTTTATTAGTATTATTACTAATTTAAACAAAAGATTGCAGTGTCTGGATTACTATCTTTGCTCTACGTTGTCTAAATGTCTTTGAAGACCAGATGTTATTTCAATGTAGATATAACCTGTTAAGGGGCTTTCATGTAACTGATTGAGGTATCAGTGGAGTTCTGAAACCTAAAATTCCACTTCTTTTATTCTTTTTCAGCAACACATAATGGGAGAAAAGGAAAAGTGATAGTTAATGTAGCTTGGTCAGACCTGTGGCCTGGCAAATTTTAATACAGACTTTGAATATTCGAAGATACAGAAAAAAAAATTACATGTTAGTAAAATTTAAGTATACGTGTTCATATTTGGGAAATAACTCAGATTTCATTCCTGTATTGTTAGGACACCTTGAAAAAAATATATGGCCAGACACAAGATTGTTCTTGGTAACAAATTTCCATTTTGATACAATGTTTCCTTCAACTGTAGGGTCCACATTAATTGAAACATCCAAACTCAAATTGAGCATCAAGAAAGGTTCAAACATGCATGATGCTTGATTTCTTTGTCCACACAAAAAGATTTTCCTGAGCTTTGACTATTGAAACATGAGACTCATTTTTTTATCACTTCAAACTGAAGCTCGAAACTGCCACCTATGTGTAAGTGTTCTCTTTCTTTTATTTAAGTATTTTTTATTATAAATGTGATAAATGTTGGTTCAGTGATTCAAACAATGAATATCTCGCTGTATTCCATCCATCCTACTCACCTGGGATTGCTTATGTTAATAGTGTATCTTGTATAATTCCATTCATTTTGTACGGTACACTATCATTTCTTCCCATTACTTTGAAACTTTATAGCAAATAGCCTTTAAAAAATAATCCTCCATTTCTCTAAAAAATGTATTTTTCTTTATTTTTTCTCACTTCCTTCCTTCCATCTTCCTTCTTTCTCCTTTTTATTTCTTTCATTCCCCATATTTTTATATTTACTCATCCATCATTCTTGCCATTCTTACTTATACACCAGGAGTCAGCAAACATTTGTTGTAAACAGGCAAATAGTAAGTGTTCTGGGTTTTGCAGTCTCTTTCATATATTCTTCTTATTATACTATTTTTTTTACAACCATTTAAATGTGTGAAAAACATTTTTAGTTTGTGGGACACAGACTATGGCTCACAGGCCATAGTTTGTCAACCCCTGCTATACACTCATTTTATCCTAATGTTTATACGTAAAATGAATTCAATTATTAGTACAGTTTGAAAATTGAGACATAATTTCATGAATAATAGAAATATATCTAAAGTTTTACTGATGTACACTGGAAAAAATCATTGCTCAGGGTGCCTATTGATAATGATGATAATTATGAAAAGTTGACCAAAAATGCACCAATTTTTTTATGCTAAATGTTTCCTCCTTCTCATCCTTGCCCTATATACTGTATGGACTTCTCTTTGCCTTCCAGATCTACTTCCCTAAACTCTATACATTCGTATATGTCCTTTTTTGCATATTTTTCCTATTGATCACTTTTGTGAGTGATCCTACAACCAACAGTTATTAAGTATTCAGTGTGTGCTAACCACTCGTCAAAGATTTTGCCTGTATTGACTCATTTAATACTCATACAAACCTTATGAAGTAGTTATGTTATGTTTTCTCCATTTACAAAAGAGAAAATTGAGGCACAGAGAGGCTTTGTAAATGCCCTGGTAGCATTTCAAGAAAGTGGTGGATCCAGGTATTAAACCTGGGGAGCCTGGCATCACTGTCTGTACTCCTAACCACCATTGTTAACACTATGTGAGTTATGATATAGCGGCTAATTGACTCTCTCAAGAATTTCTTTAGCTGAAAATTTGCTGTATGTGAGGTGTGGGGGGCAAATCAATCAAGCAAGATACCCTTTCTTATTCTTTAACTCCACTTTACGTTTGTTTGTTTGCCTAATTATATGCAAATGCTTACCAATGTCACTAATGATAATACAAACTCATATACAAAGACCAATTTTCTTAAGAAATTTTGTGGTTCATTACTCAAAATAGCTACCTTTACTCATGTTATTATCCTTTATGAGTGAATTTTTTATTTAGAGTAAGATTCTTTTTCTTTTAAATTGAATTTGTCATTTAAACAATTGGTCTTCCTTTTAAATAGATCTGAAAATACGTAAATGCTTATTTTATTTTCAGAGGTCCTTTATTACAGGCTCAATAGATAAATAAATAACTTATCAATCAGCACATATTAAAACTATTTTTAATAAAACAAATACTGGCCTCTATAAGTGTCTTCACTTCTCCACTGGAATTTGCTGACTGGACAAAGCATATATTCTTACTTTAGCTTTAATAAGATGAACATATGTGCATCTATTTCCCTACTGTTGCACTTGACTAACTTCCACTGACGTTAAGTGATGCTTGTGTATCATGTAATGCTCTCCTATCGACAGTGGAATAGACTCCATATTGCAAATGTTCAGTGATGCACAAAGGTGTATATCGGCTTTTGTGTAATGTAATCTAGTTTCTATAGGTTGAACTGTCCTTTGTTCACATACTGTAGGTGGTGTCTAAGACAGGTTGCATTACTCAGCTATTTTTAAAGTTCACTCGAAGTCGCTAGTTAGGTTTTCTTTCCTTCCTTTTTTATCCTCTTGATTTAAGTTAATATTTCCTGAATACTTTTACAAGACACATACATTAGTTAAACAAGAATAGTCCTCATATAACTGGATTTATCCAAATATAAAATTTTCCATAAAATAATTTTTATAACCAAAAAGAACACACAATTCACAAATACATGTCTTTTTCATGGTGATATGATAATGGTACAGTAACACAAATCATTACGGAGAGAATATACATGCAAAATTTAATGTACAAAAAGTTATTATTTCACAAAGAGTTTGTATTAGGAATGCAAACAGTACCTGCTTAGCATAATAGAATTCTACATAGACTAATCCATATACTTCCTTTTAAAATAAACTCTAACAGAATAAACAAATATTTCCTGTTTGCCTTTTAATTTTCCCCAAAATTTGTTATCTAAAAGTAACAATAAATTATTAACACTGTACTGCATCTTCTCTATCATCCTCTATCAGAAAGTCTCATATTTTTCAATCTGAGATACCTAAAATAAGCTTCTTAATATCTATATGGATGTTCTCTATGATTTATGTATTTCAGATACTCAAACCTGCTTGAACTATTCAGCTTTTCTATGCATTTTTAAAAAAACATTTTTTCCTCTGTTACCGGATTGCCTTTACTGTTTTCAAATTTGAATTTATAATTTGAAAGGCACTATATGTCAATTAGGAATATACACAACTGTGTATACCTGTCTGTACAAATTGATCATGCTAATATTCCAAATATTTAAAAATATATTAACACACTAATTTTAATTTTGAAATTCCTATTGGATATTCAAATGGAAATGTTGAGGATGGAATTAAATATACACATCTATAATTAAAGGCAGAGGCTCTGGATGGAAATATGAATTTGGGCATCCTCTGAGAATAATCATATCAACAAGTGAATGCCACAGATGAGAATGCCAAATGAGTACATGTGGCTAGAAAATAGATGTGGTCCCAAGAAGAAGCCCTGGAATACTTCACAGTTTAGAAGTCAGGGTAATTAGGAGGAACCAGCACAGAAAGATGGGGAATTTCAGTCAGATGGAAAAAGAAAAGCTAATAGTGTGGAATCCTGGAATTTAAAGTAAAGGATATGTTTCGAGGAGCAAGAATTATCAGCAAGGTTAAATAGTATGACAAGTCAAGAACAAGGGCCGAGATTTGGCAATTATCTTTAACAAGAGTGGAGAAGATGGGCAACCATGATGAAAGCAGTTTGATTGGAGTGATGAAAGAGAAAGAGTATTTAAAGTGAATTTAAGTAATAATAGAAAGAGAGAAATTTGAATTAGTGAATACATGGTCACGTGCCACATAACGTTTCAATCAATGACAGACTGCCTATACAGCAGTGGTCCCATAAGATTAGTACTATATAGACTAGGTGTGTAGTAAGCTATACCATCGAGGTTTGTGTAAGTACACTCTATGATGTTCACACAACGATGAAATGACCTAACGATGCATTTCTCAGAATATATCCCTGTTATTAAGCAATGCATGACCGTAGATAGCTCTTCTCAGGAGTTTATATTATTGATATAGAGTTCATTGTTATATATAATTTTTGTATTATATGAAAATTTTAATATAGTAATAATTCTCATTCATGAAAATTTTTCTAAAATGCTACTTCTATTTGTATAGAAATACAACAACATTCCTATAAGTATAAATAAAATACTATAACTTAGTAATTAAACTAGTATTAAATAAAAAAATTGAATGTGTTCGTACATTACATGGATATTTAATGAAATTCTTAACACTCTGCTAGATAGTTACTTCCTGTTTTAATATTGAACAATCTTACAGGATATAAAGTATACTGAATATCATTTCAAATGCCCTTCCAATTTTTTTAGAGGGGTTTCAAGATGTTTCCTCAAACATACAAGCAATCGAAGATATTAATGAGAGCAGCCTTAGAAATTTGCTTTTAGATAATACTACTGCATTTTCAAAATGGTTTATTTTACATCCATGATCAGATTTCACTGGTTTAATTTCTCTTGAAAAATATAGCAAACAATTCCAGAGGCACAGAACACATATAAGATTTTCAGATATTCTAGTCTATATTCCTTAGCCTCTCTTGGTTTTGGGAAAGTGTGAGCAAAGATTTAATAACGAAAAGGTTTTTCATGTGTCTAAGGAAGTTTAGAGTAGCATCCAGGAGTAAAACATCTGGGTCAGAAGTAGTAGGAATTTTATGGCAGACACACAGGGGAGTCCTAATTAAATCAAAGTAGACCATCAGGCTCTGATCAAACTGAGAAAGTATTGATTGCAAATTTTTAACTACAGATATCATCAATGAATGCTATCCAAAACTGAGATAGGTCCTAAATAACCACTCCCTGATGGGATGGGAGACCAGTCACTCAAAACCAATAACACCAATGATCTAAGAGGTATTCATGGACCTTAAATCCCTTCAGTCTAGAACCATAGCATTACATAAGTTTCGTCTTCCCTTCCAAACAACATCTGGAAGGAGAGGCAGGTTTGGGGTTAGAAATAAGAAATATTGAAAAATAAACTCCAACAAGACCAAATGTTACATAAAAGGACTGTTTATAATATTCAGTTACAACAGATTGATCCCCATAATGTTAGTCTTCTCCCTAAGCAAGTAGAAGATATTTCTCTCCATTAGAATATGGAGAAAGAAGATGTGAATTTCAGACATCATATCAAGATCAGTTATTAGAGTCATTAGCATAATTAAAAATAAAATATTTCCTTATGTCTATATATTCCTTTTTTTTTGGTGAGAAAGATTCGCCCTGAGATAATATCTGTGCCCATCTTCCTCTATTTTGTATATGGGACACCACCATGGCATGGCTTGATGAGCAGTGCGTAGGTCTGCACCCGAGATTGGAACCTGTGAACCCAGGGCCCCCAAAGCAGAGTACATGAACTTTACCACTACGCCACCAAGCTTGCCCCTGTGTCTATATATTCTTAAAAATAATTTCTTAAAAATGTAAAGTACTAAAGTTGATTATGGTTGATCTTTATTTTTAGTCAATAATACCTGGATATATAATTACCACTCCAACACAATTTAGTTGCCTTTTTGCCTTTCTCACATTAAAATTCAATTAAAAGTCAGTGTTTCTGCCATGAAAGCATACCTGCTTTAGAACTTACCCTATCAGCAAAAATCACTGGAAATAAAATATACGAATATATAAATAAAATACGAATTATATATTCGTATTTTATAATATATATAAATAATATACAAATAAAATATACAAAATATACGAAAGCAGTAATAGGGCGCATGTATGGTGACAGATGGTAATTAGTCTTTGGGTGGTGACCATGATGTAGTCTATACAGAAATTGAAATATAATGATGTACACCTGAAGTTTATATAATGTTATGGACCAATGTTACCTCAATAAAAATAATTAGTTAAAAAAATAATAAAATAAAATATATGAAATAATATTTTTCAGATTTTGGATTATAGTCATTCTAGACTGTGATCCCTAAAATAATGGAAACAAATGAAGTGAGCATATAATCTCCCTGGTTTATTTTGCCTCGGACAATTTCTGGGCTGTAGTTCAAGGAGGGAGGATGTAAGAAGAGCCTGAATTAACAAAACAGAGATTGGTGAGGCTGAGGTGGCTAGAATTTGTGAGCTACAATATTGACTATGATGATTGTGAAGTTCCTATGCAGTGAAATATCTCCAGATATGTGCATGAGTCCCTTTGTTGTTTAACTAAATATTAATCGGCACATGCATCAGTGAGGAGAACAAATACTAGCCTGAGAATATCTGAGTTTCCACCAACTAGAGAGGAGAGAACTTGTGAATACATAAAACATTCATTAGTGACCAGACAGGAACACACCTTAGTAGCAAGGCTTAACTAAACCTACAGAAAATGCTGGCTTAGATTCATTTTAAAATAGCTTCAAAAGATGCATTGAAATGATGATGCTAATACGCAAGCAACCAAACTGCATGCCAGAACAAGGTGCAATATTTTTTAAAGATGCAGCTAAATATGCAACTCATCATAAAATTTACCAAGTCCAACATCCAAACTAAACTTACTATGCAGATTAAAAAGCAGACAAGTATTACCTATAAGCAGGAAATAACAAGAAGTTAATAACAATTAGTCAGTAGGAAAGGATCCAGAAATAACAGAGAATCTTGAGCTATAAAACACCTATTATGCATATTATTAATCTGAAAAGGGTTTACAGCAAACTATGGATACAAGGAGGAGAGAAATGAAAAATAGAAAACTTACTTATGGAAATCCTTGAGATGAAAAGTATATTACTGGAAATGAAAAATACACTCGATGGGATAAACAGTAAATTAAACACTGTAGAAGAAAAAACCAGCATACCTGAACATATAGTAATACAAATTATTTGTAATGCACAGAGGAAAAAGTTAACACTAGAGAAAAAACTAACACTAGCTAAAAAAGAACACTAGAAAAAAAAGGCCTCAGTGACCAAAATATATGTAATTGAAATCTCAGAAAAAGAGGACAATGTTTGAAGAAATAATGGTTAAAATTTCCCTCAATTTGATGAGAACTATAAACCCCAGAACAAAGAAGCTTAAAAATACAAAGAGAAAAAACACAAAGAAAACTACAGAAAGGTATATCGTGATCAGATTGTTGATAATCAGACAGAGATTAATCTAAATGCCTCTAGAAAAAAAATAGACATGCTACACATAGCAGAAAAAAGAATGAGAACAGGCTTCTTGTCAGAAACTATACAAGCTAATGACAATGAAAGAAAAAAAATACCAACCTAGAATATTATACTTAGCCAAAATATCTTTTAAAAAGAAGTTATAATTATTGCAAATAATTTTTTTGAAAATCTGAGAGAAATTATGACCTTTAGACCTGCACTATTAAAAAATGTTAAAGAAAGTTCTTAAGGCTGAAAAAAATATTAAATGGAAATTTGGATCCACATGAAAGAATGGAGAACACCAGAAATGGTAAACGTGTAAGTAAATATTTTACAATTTGCTTTCATTTTGTTAATTAAAAAAATTACTTTTTAAATAAAAAGAAGAACAGTATATTGTGATTTTATATTAAAGGTAGAAGTAAAATATATTACATCTAAAGCACAAAGAACAGAAGAATAAAATGAAATTATACTATTAAAAGATTTTTAATATTTATTTATGAAAGTTTCAAGCACTTCCACCTTGCTCTTTGGGACATTTGCTGTTGAAACCCAGCTATGAGGAAGCCCATACTAGCCCATATGGAGAGGACATACGGAGAGGACACATGTAGTTGTTCTATTTGACTACTTGAGTTCCCAGCTGATAGCCAGCATCAAGAAGGCTGTGTTATACCATCCGGAGTCTTCATTCAGGACAATATTTCTCAGTCCCTCAGCTGCCAGGAGTGTTGGCTGCTGAAGACTCACAGCTGATTCCTTCCCTTGTAATTGTCTTTAGCAGAACATACTGCCTTGCCAATTTTTTACTCCTTTCCCAGGTTAAGCCTACATCCAGTGATTAGTCAATATGGGTATAATGGCTCAGTTTCCTACCTTAATTCTTAAACAAGGTATATATCTATATATTTTGTGTGTGTGAGGAAGATCAGCCCTGAGCTAACATCCATGCCAACCCTCCTCTTTTTGCTGAGGAAGACCGGCTCTGAGCTAACATCCATTGCCAATCCTCCTCCTTTTTTTCCCTTTTTCTCCCCAAAGCCCCAGTAGATAGTTGTACATCATAGTTGCACATCCTTCTAGTTCCTGTGTGTGGGATGCCACCTCAGCATGGCCAGACAAGTGGTGCATCGGTGTGTGCCGGGGATCTGAACCCGGGCTGCCAGTAGCGGAGCATGTGCACCTAACTGCCAAGGCATGGGGCGGCCCCCTCCACCTTAATTCTTGACAATTCAACAGGCCATCCACTTTGTATTTCCCTGTGGGACCAGCTGAGACCTTTGTTGCAGCAGTAGTACAATTTTTTTCCAAGAGAATTTCCCAATAAACTTCCTGTACATGAATCTCTTTATCCTAGACTTTTGTCTGAGTAACCTGATATAGGACTGTAAGACAGATGCTACCAGGAGACATTCAAGGAAGCAGACCTCAAAAGTGTATTTTTGGAGCTAGATAATATCTCTCTCCCACATTCAACTGGTAACGAGGAACTCCTTGCTGCTGGCAGGTGGAGTACTTATAACCCTTGGCATATGATTGAAGTTAAGTTGTTAAAAGATTCACAGGGTGAACTGGAGTGGAATTTTGGTGTAAGAGAATTCACTGTGGCATGATACTGAGGTATTTTAATGGTTTGGGGGTTGTAGTAATTATGAGGACAATAGAATCAAATGACTGTTGCTGAGTGCTATTGATGAATTGGTGAGAAATTGAGTGCACCTGTTCTCTGCAGGCCAAGTTGACCGGTGGTAGAAGATGTTCTTATAGAACTGGAGATCACAAATAGCTGTGGGGATAATAGAATCCTAAAAATTCCGGAGGTGAGTTGATAGTGCTTAACTGTCAGAAGAAGAGTGGCTCTAGTTATTGCAATAAGTAACAACATTGTGTAGCAACCAGGGGTCCCTCACTTGCAGTAGGCTATTAGGATCATTAATAAATCATGGTGTCCCACACACAAGATAAGCATAGAGTTAATATTGATATATTGCTCAATCCACACAAGAAAAAATAAAAAGGATGTTTAGGGGGCAGCTACCTCAATAAGAAGTCAAAAATCCTCATCCTGTTTTTGCACAAGGGCTATTAACTCTCTTTCCTTTTGCAATAACATACTCAAAAAGATTAAAGGATTTAAACTTGAAACATTTTGAAGAAGAACATTGTATTGATCTCCTTTGTTAATAGCATCATGTTATTTGGATGAGATAAGCAAGAAGTGAGAAGAACATTATTGAGCTTGGTAAGACATGTGCAATCCAGAAGGTGAGAGAGAACCGTACGAGGATACAGGGACAACATCAATGAAGGATTTAGCATCTAGTTATCTGAAGCATGTTGGGATATCCTCCAAAAGAGGTGCAAATCACACCAGCCACCACTAAAACATTATGCCTGGTAGCTCCTTTGGGTTTGTGGAAGCCGTATATTCTACCCTTGAGAATACTGATCCAAGCCATTTAGCACTTAGAAGTCTGACATCTTTTTTTTTTCCCCCAAAGCCCCAGTGGATAGTTGTATATCATAGTTGCACATCCTTCTAGTTGCCGTATGTGGGACGCGGCCTCACCATGGCTGGAGAAGCGGTGCGTTGGTGTGCGCCTGAGATCCGAACCCGGGTCGCCAGTAGTGGAGCGCGAGCACTTACCCACTAAGCCACGGGGCCGGCCCAGAAGTCTAACATCTTTGAATGGAGCCCAGAGCTAGAAATGGTTTGTAGCAGGTCCAGGCTTCAGCATAAGTAACTCTACAATTTGGAGCATGCAACATGGCAGACCCTATTGTACTAAAATATTTTTATTGTGAAAATACCCAGTGAAGTTATGGTAAGTTCCAAAAGGAAAATTACAACACAGACACATAAAGTTCTGGAACAAGGCCAACGTGTCTGAAATGAATAAACTGTATATCTCAAAAACAACTCCTGGTGTGTAACTGGACCTTGGTAGAGACAGAGCATCTGACTATGGCACATCAAATGACAATGTGGCCGTAAGTACATTATCATGGTTAGGGTTCCATGACAAATACAAAGTTGTAAGAGTGGGCTGCCCAACAACAACCCGCTGCCAGATGGAAACAGTACATCCTGGAACGGGCGTCAGCAATAGGAGACACAAGTAGGCTGCACAAGCAGGTATCCCAGACCTCTGTGTCATCTACCGTAAGACGCTGTACCTGTCTGGGGAAGAAGAGTGTAAAAACTGAGCTTGTTTCACAGAGCAGTCAGCTCAGTTTCCAAGTAAAAGCCTAAAACAGATTACTGATACATTAATCACACTAAAATAGACTAATACTACATTCAGAGTGGCCCTGAAAGATAGCAATGAGGAGAAATCCTCCCCAAAAGCAAAGCTTGGGTTGTCAATATGTTTATATGGAAAAACAAGTGATGCAGGTCAGAATATATAGAGTCATGGACAATGACAAATGGCCTGGCTAGTTGGTGAGGATCCCAGAAGGAGAAAGATTTGAAGATCTAGTACAAGCAGATCTGTAGAAATGGCATGTGGATAGATCTCAAGGAGTAAGCACTAAGTGCCAAGATCTTTATGGTTCATAGTAACACCTATCAGATAGCAGCCATATCAGATGATGCAGCCATATCAGATGATGCAGCCACATTAACAGAACCAATTGGCCAGTTAGTCTGTATCATCAGCCACTCTGAGCTGGCACAATGTGTACACAAAAGAAGCAACAATGGTGACAGAGATAGAGATGCAAAAACTGTACCACAATATACTTCTCCTCATCAAGACTGATTCAGCTACCTCTACTACTGAATGTACAACCTTCTGGCAACAGAGAAAAATGTTGAGCCCCTAGCTATTTTAGGAGATCAATTTTTGATTCATCTTGAATAGAACTGAAACATATTCCACATATAGGTTTGTTCCTTCAGCCCACAAGGATGGATCCAGCACCGCTATCCACGGCTGAAAGAGTCTCTGATATCCACCAACATAGTATTCTGCATAAAATCATATTGGATCAAGGAACCCATTTTACAGGAAAAACACACACACACACACAAAAAGGTGTGGCAGTGGGACTATGGGATCCACTGGTTCTTCACCCAGAACTGCCAATCTTTAAGAGTTATTGAAAGAACTTTTTTTTTTATTGAGGTCATATTAGCTTATAACATTGTGTAAATTTCAGGTGTATATTATCATATTTTGGTTTCTGTATAGACTGCATCATATTCACCACCAATAGTCTAGTTTTTATCTGTCACCATACGTATATGCCCCTTTATCCCTTTCGCCCTCCCCCTACCCCCTTCTCCTCTGGTAACCACTAATCTGTTCTCCTTATCTGTGTGTTTGTTTATCAAAGGTGCACTTAAGATGCACTTGAGATGATAGATTGGAGATAATGCCATGGAGAATAGGATGCTGTCCTTCTAGTTGCAGTACACGCGCTATGTCAATGACTTAAATGGTGCGCTGTTCCCAATAGAGAGAAAGAAGGAAGCATGGGTATGAGAAATGAGATGGAAGACGGGTTCTCCACTAACCATCATTTCTGATTTATTGTCTCCTGGGAAATTTGTGTTTCTTATCCTCACAACTCTGTGATCTGAGAATTTACAGACACTTGTCCCCAAAGGGAAAATGGGGATGGCATGTATGTGATCTGTTAGGTATCTCTTGGCGCTCCCTCACACAATATTGATGGTAGATAGATAAGTGCAGCACAGTTATTGAACCACAGCCCAGTAAGAGCATGGCGATCAAAGGCTCACAATTATTAGGAATTTGTCCCACCCACCTCCTGCAAAAAAGATGCCTAAACCAGCAAAAATGTTAGCTGAGGGTAAAGTCAATCTAGAATGGGCATTAGAAGAGGAAGATAATGATTTTCAGTTGCAGCTAACCAAAGCATGGAGCCTGTAGTTCATCCCACTAATTGTCCTCTTGCAAGTCTTCCAGGAAAAAAGAAACCAACAAGAATCTCGTTTTATGGGTTGAATTTATTATACCAAGCAAGTTGTACAAGGCTTGAATTGTAGTTGATAATTGAGTGCAAAACCCAGAACCCCCTCTGAGCACCAAGGCAGTCATGTTCCTGCTGCCGGGAATGTTGGTTGCTAACAGCTCACAATTGAGTCTCTCTGAGGACATTTCTGTCAGCCAAAGGATCTGCCTAACACAACACTATGCCCTTGTCCTTGGTGAAACCCAAAGTCAATGACTGGTTGATGTGGGTGTACAAAGGCTTAGGCCACTTGTCTCTATATGGAACAACTTCGAAGGACCTCAGAGATCCCTGTTGTAGCAAATGAGACGTTTGTCTTTTGTGGCTACACCATAGTCCATCACCCCTCTCTGGTGTTGTTTTAGAGAACTTCCTAATGAAATGTCTCCATGCAAATCTCTGTCTCTGAGTCTCTTTCCTGGGAAACCCAAACTAAGACAAAGTTGTATGCTAAAATCTTGCATCAAACCTAATTCCTAGTGGGGAAATATTATATGCATTTTCTTTAAAGGAACAAACACACAGGAATTACCATTATTTCCTCTTCTATTCAACATTGGACTGAAGGTCCTAACCAATGCTGTGAGTCAAGAAAAATAAAGTAAGCCATGGGGAGGGAAAAGGAATTTAAGAAATAAGATTTCCCCTCAAGAACCAGAAGAATATGAATTAGGGCCATTTCTCTTATCGGAAGGCTTCAAGGAGCTTAAGAAAGTAGTGAACCTAATTCTATGATGATTACACTTGTATTATGTATTTAATAATAGTGTATATATATAATCTTCCAGGTCACTAATCTGCAGTTCGAAATTTCCATATTTTTAGAATGGGCATGCTTCTATAGAACATCATTTAGTATTTCATTTTTTTGACAACAAAATCTTCTTGTCAACTATTAAAAATGTATAATCATTTCCATTTATCTTGGATGGAAGCATAAAATGCCACCCAATTTTATCTAATATGTGTAAGCTGTAGGAAGTATATCACTATTGACAGTAATTATCATTTTTTAGTTACTAGGCAATGACATTAAGGATAGCATCTATTTGCTGAGGCTTATAAGAAGCAAAAAATATTTTTTAGGGGGCTATAGAGGTATTAACTTTTGTATAAGTCAGTTATTAGTTTTTAAGGAAAAATAATAACCTCAAGTGCTTACTTCTATCACAGCATCCCTTAAAAGAAGAAAGTTTGATCTAAGAGATACTATTGACACAGAATAAGCTCAACTGTTAAAAACTTTGATGTTTGAACTTTTGATCATTTAGTTTTATTAACATGACCTTTTAAAACTTTCTATGGAACCTTTCATAAAATATGAGACTAAAGAGATTTCAAATAAACTACGGAGAGAAATACAACATTACCTCAAATGATGGAAAAAAATTTATTTTTCTTTGGAATGTGGATGTCAAACTTTTTTTTTGAGAAGATAATTTCATGTGGGTAATAGACATAGGTTGTTTCAGTGAGTTAACATCTACTTTCCTGATTTTGGTTGCCTCCTTCTTCTATACCCCCTGGGAGAATTCTCTCTTCTCCAACATGATGTTTGTGGTTGGCCTGTCCTAGCCAATGTGTAGTCTCACGACCCAGGCAAGTCCCAAAGGCCTCGAAATCTTTTGCTGTGGTATGCAATTATGAGTAAAACAGAAAAGTTTGAAGCTGCTTCATCTCAGCTGTAATGCCTTCAAACTATGATTAACTTCTACTGTCTGATTTCTTGGAGTTGCCCATACCTGTTCTATCTGAGTTTGGCTCTTCAGCTATCTTTTGATTATGTAAACTGCCAATTTCTATCTAATTAACTGCTTTTTTATTAAAATATACAGAATTATTTCCTGGTGTTTGCAATCAAAGAACCCAGGTATAATAAAACCTAATAAATATAATTCTACACTTATGTGGATAATGGTGTTTTACTCATTAGTAAGGAACAGATAGCGGGAATCCATTTTTGCTCAGATATATTTTTCTTCACAAACAAAAAGAAATATCTGAACATTGGTCTGAGGTAATCTTATACCATGGAAGCCAACAGAAAATAAACAGAAACAAAGCTGGTTGCAATTAGAAAATTAGCAACATGTGCTTCTTCATCATCTGATCTCCCTAGAGCCATCCTGTTCTTGCCAGGGTAATTACCTAGAAGGTTTAATTTACATCTACTGCTGATGAAGTCTGAGATCATAGGAAATATATTAATTAATAAAAAATTGACTGTTTTCTCTTCCAAAATAATATGATTTTAAATGAACCGAATGAGAATTTTTCAGAATTTGAAGGAAGTAAGTAATGGTGGAATGAGTAATATTAGCGCTACTATTTCATGACAGAGAACCTCTGGGCAATTCTACAAATAGATATCTGCCTGTCATACTTATTCCAAGACATCCCAGCTTCTAGGGAAAATAAATTTGAGAAGAGAATCTCCAACTTCTAATTGAATATTAAAAGTATCACTTTATTTTTCTTAATTTATTAGTAGCCATTCACAGTATTAAGGTAAAAACAGTAATCCCTGTCATTGGGAAATTCATATTATGATGGTTTTGGGGAAAGAGTAAGAATATCAGAGTAATATAATTAAAATATTGCCTTCTCTTATATCTTTAGGAAAAACTAGAGACAAATCTACTGTAAGGAATTTAATGCTTAAACCAAAACACCTATGTTGGGAATTGGTGAGAAAGCACACTTGTATTTAAGAAGAAAAACATTCTAATACTGAGAATAATTCTTTTCAAACAAGATTTTTGTTTTAAATCCATTTTCTTTTTTCCTTGTCAATGAAGAAAATAATGTATTTCTCTATGTTCTCAAAAGAACTAAGAAAATACAATCTCCTTAAAGGAGGATTATAGAAGAGCCATAGAATCTTTCTTAAAATAGTTAACTGAAACGCGATAGGTTTTGCTAATCTTCTTCCAAGAGATTCAAGAATCTAAGAGAAAAATATCTGTTCTTCTTCAATGAAATTATTTAACTTTGGGTTCTGCTTTTCTTGTCAAAAAGGCAGCCAGGGAGGTTTTGATTGGAACTAGTTTCCAGAACTTTTACAAGTTAGAAGCCTTAAAGAATATCATGAGTTGGAACTCTTGATTTTTAATTTTAGGTTCCAATTGACTCAGGGATTTGAAGTCTCTAATTCTCTAGAGAGTGAAGTGACTATGTAAGATAATACCATCTTTGTCAATTTGAACTATGAATGAATTATTCACATTCACAGAAAGGTACACTACAAAAAGTGAATGTCATAAAACAATACATTATATTTCATAGGGGATAAACCCTAATAGATAAACTTAATTTCAAGAAGATGATCAGGAAGTTATATTCATTGTTCAATCATATATAAACAAAGAAAACATTTAGGGAAGAATTTTAAGAAATTTCTAATGAGCCTTGGGGTTTGGTTCATTGTACAGATAAAGCTGAGGCTGAAAATTAATGAGCCAATTTTACAATAAAGGAAAAATCAGTATCTATGTTCAGAAACCAAGGGTACATATACAAGCGAAGAGGAGCAGGGTACAATGAAGAAAAATTCTTCAAACAGAAGCTTACATTGTGAAAATAAATGTACTAACATTTCAGACTATATACCAAGAATGTTTAGTGATATTTTTATGAATTATATTCGTGGAGTAAACTGGAAATCCATGGGCAAGGAGTGAGGGCTATAAAAATCTAGCTTAGCTCTATTATAAGTCTGTCATGTTGTGACCCTGGATGACAAGGCAAACCTTTTAAAGTTTAGAAATCTCATTTCTTTTCCCCTCAATCCCTTGCCTAAATTATGCTTTAAATGGTTGTAAAGGTGATATCATAGTCAATTCCAACGTAGGATATTCTGCCACCCAGTAAAAGTAAAATTCTCCTCAAAATGATCTGATGCTAAAAAAGCAGTTAAACTCCAGATGGATCTTAATATTAACATTCTAATTTTAGTAGAAAATGCTGTCAGCTTTGACATTACTTTCCCCTCCTTTCTTTTCATTTATTTGCTCATACTCTTGCATAATTACATATGCACAGGGCTGCCTCATCCTCTTAAATATAATCTAGTCTAAGCAAAATGAACCAGGTCCTCTATATCTTTATATTCCAGACCATACCCCTGTAAAACATCTATTACATTTTACTAAGTTAAAATTTTAAATATAGAAGAGTAACATCTGCAAAATGGTGGAATAGGCTGCTCCAAAATCCCATTCCTCCAGAGAAACATTGAAAAACAAGCAGAAGCTCTCAAAACCAATTTGTCAGACCTCCAGATATCAGTCAAAATTTAGAACAGCCAAGTTTATGCTGAATCAAGAAAAAGGCAATTTTAACATGCTCCTGACATTCAAGGAAATCTCTATCAAAACACTAGCTGAACTCATGCTAAAGGAACAGAGAAGCTTGTGACCACATATGACAAAGAATACAGTCTTTGCAAAAAAAAAAAGGATAGAAAAGTCACTGAACAAAAGGATGACTGCAGTCTTCAGCAATCCAAAAGAGCAAACTCTGGGGAAAGGGGAGAATCTGATTTCTAGAGTTACCACATTATGATATTCAAATGTTGCATTTTTAACAAAACATTGCAAGGCATACGAAGAAACAGAAAAGTATGATCCATTTACAGGAACAAAATTAGTTGACAGACATGTCACTCAAGAAGCTCAGAAAATTACTTACTATAGAAAAAGATTAAATCAACTGTCTTAAATATGCTCAAAGAGCTAACAGAAACCAGGAAAATGATGTATATAATACATGAGAGGGGCTGGCCCCATGGCTTAGCGGTTAAGTGCGCACGCTCCACTACTGGCGGCCCGGGTTAGGATCCCGAGCGCGCACCAATGCTCCGCTTCTCCGGCCATGCTGAGGCAGCATCCCACATACAGCAACTAGAAGGATGTGCAGCTATGACACACAACTATCTACTGGGGCTTTGGGGGAAAAAAAGGAGGAGGATTGGCAACAGATGTTAGCTCAGAGCCGGTCTTCCTCAGCAAAAAGAGGAAGATTAGCATGGATGTTAGCGCAGGGCTGATCTTCCTCACAAAAAAAAAAAAAAAAGAGAATATCAATAAAGAGATAAAAATTATAAAAAGGAATTAAATACATGCTGTGGAGCTGAAAAGTACAATAAATGAAATGAAAAATATCCTAGAGAAGTTCCACTAAAGATTTTCTCACGCAGGATAAAAAGTAAGCAAACAATGATAGAACAATTGAAATTATCCATTCTGAGGAGGAGACAGAAAAAAGAATGAAGAAAAGTGAACAGAGCCTACAGGCTCTTGTGGCCCCATCAACAGGACCAGCATATGTGTTATGGGAATCTCTGAAGGAGAAGAGAGAAAGGGGCAGAAAGAATATTTGAAGAAATAAAGGCTAAAAATTGCAGCAATTTTTTTTGAAATACATGTATCTATACATTCAAGAATTGCAATGAAATCCATGTCAAAAGAGATCTGCTAAAACACATTATAATCATGCTCCTGAAAACCAAAACAATAGAGAATCTTGAAGGCAGCAAGAGAGAAGCTCTATATCAAAAGGCAGAAATTGGCAGAATGGATTAAAAAAATTATCCAACAATATGCTATCTATAAGAGGCCCACTTTAGATCCAAAGAACAAATAAGTTGAAAGTGAAAGGATGGAAAAAACAATATTCCATGCACATAGTAACCAAACGAGTGCTAGAGTGGCTATATCAATATCATAAACAAACTTTAGAATATAAGTAAAAAAACTGTTACAAGAGACAAAAAGGACATTACATGTTGATAAAAAAGTCAATTCATCAAGGACATGTAGCAATTATAACCATATTTGCACCAAACAACACAGTCCCAAAATATATGAAGGAAACATTGAATGGAGAAATAGACAGTTCTACAGTAATAGTTGGAGGTGCCAATACCTCACGTCCCATGATGAATATAACATCAAGACAGAAGGCCAATAAAGAAACAAAGAACTTGAACAACACTATAAACCAACTAGACCTAATAGACATATAGAACACTGTACCCAACAACAAGTGCATAGGGAATGTTCTCTGGGATAAATGATATGTTAGGCCACAAAACAAGTGTCAATAAATTTTAAAAGATTGAAATCAGATAAAGTGTCTTCTCCAAATAAAATGGAATGAAGCTGGAAATCAATTAAAGAGAAAACTGGAAATTCACAAATGTAGGATAATTAAACAACAGATGCTTAAACAATCAAGGAGTCAATGAAGAAATAACAAGGGAAATTAGAAAATACAGATGAACAAAAACAAAACACAACATCAAAATTTATGGGATGCAGTGCTTAGAGGGAAATTTATACCAGGAAACACCTACATTTAAAAAGAGGATCTCAAATCAATAACCTAAATTTATACCTTAACAAACTAGAAAAAGAAGAGCAAGATTACAGTGGAGAAAAACGAAATAAGAGAAAAACAACAGAGAGAACTGATGAAACAAAAAATTGTTTTTTTGAAAAGATCAACAAAACTGACAAACCATTAGCTAGACTAACAAAAGAGAGATAAGATGCAAATTACTAAAACCAGAACTGATCTTAGAGAAAAGTTTAAGTATAGGAGAATTGAGGTTGTTATAAAAATAAATCATTAGAAACTGGAGATAAAATGTGAATGAATGGAAAACACATTTCTTTTTTAATTACATATATCATGTCTTTATTCCTTAAAAAATCTTCCCATTCATGAACCTAAACAAATCTTTCAGGGTTTTCATAGGTTATCAAAGTGTCACCTTCTTCTCTATGCTTTCCTGGTGCATAACCTTGGGTAAACTTACAAATCTCTTCATCTTGCAAGTGACAGGAATATCGTTTTAATCCATGATGATAAAAATGTAAAATTTTGTGGAACTGTTTGCTATTTCAAAAAAATCGATTTCTCGCCTACTGGCTAATCTATATATACATCTTTTTCAAATTTCATTCAGATACTTGGCATTTTTCAACCAAGCCATTACTAGGCATCTCTGAAAGTTTTACCTCTTTGAAACACTGCAATAGAAAAGAATCCTAACAGGGTTTTGTAGTGATGTATCTCTTCTGTTCATATTACCTAAAAATTTTTTTAAGGGCCATATATAAATAATTAATTTTGGGTGTGCATTCACAGATCAGCACAGTTTTGAAATAAGCACACTCTCATTGCAAATTCCCATTATAATTCAAAGATACATCATATAGACACAGTGACTTTTATTATAAGCAGGAATACATTAGGAAATGAGTATCCAGCTATTATAAATTGACCTAAATATTTATCATGATTCTCTATAGCCATTGTATTACCTAATGTCTAAAAGTTCACTGTACTTAACATCACTGCTAAAAATAAAATTTCCAAGGAATGTCTGTCTTAATACCTCATATTTAATTATGGAATCATATCATTTTAACTCTTGACTGTTGAGATCTCCTTGTCCAACTTTCTCATTTTATAAAAGGGACTTTTATGACTCAATTTTTTTTCATTCTGATGGTTAAATTAATAAAGTATGAAGAAGTATTATTAGAGAGATTTTTAGTGTAAAGGGAAATTACTAAACTAATTTTAGACAAGATTGATCATAAAACCTAAGAAACATGTTACTCTTACTTAAATTCTTACTTACTTAAATTGTTAAATTTATTTCTACTTATAAATTTGTGTTAAAAAATCAGACTAAGCATTACTGAAAATATAATCTAGTGTTGAGTCCAGCAAACATTTTCTATAAAGGGCCAGATAGTAAGTATTTTAGGCTTTGCAGGCCACACAGTCTCTGATGTAGCTCCTCTTCTCTGCCATTGTAGCATAAAAGCAATCATAGGCATACAAAAAGAAATGTGTGGTTGTATTCCAATAAAAATTTATTTATAAAACAAATGGGCTGGATTTGACCAAAGGACCACAGTTTGCTGACATCTTATTTGGTATTCTATAGGATAATTATGATTTAAGTATCATGAAAACTCTTTAGCAAATTAAATCCATAGAATTAACATAATGTATGTTTCACGTGACTTCAGATGATTCAAAGTAAAATTTTTTGCTCATATTAAGTAAAGACTTTCAAATACTGTGTTACAATCAAATATATTATCTCAGTTGAGCCCAAGACCAAGTCTTTGGTCTAAAATTATTAACCAATTCTTAGTACATGCAATTAGGATTTATTTTGCTTTTATCACTTTTTAGATATCAAGTGTATCTTTCAGTTAACCGATTAAAATATTTCAGTCTTAAGGTAAACATTCATTGTTGGCCTAGCCTTTATTTGTTTTGTAATTCAGATTTACCTGTCTTTGAAAACTGATGGTAGAGACTGATTTACTGCTATGGCTAATAAGCAAAGGCAAACTGCTCAAATCGACCACATTTTATAGATTCATCTTTGCATTAGTAGAGCCAGAAGGTCAGCATGCAATTTCTGTAAAATTATTGTTTTAAAAATATTTTTGGACAACTATTTTATGTGGGGTGCTATGGCAGATGTAAGGATGAATGAAATATTCCTCTGCTTGTAGAATATAGTATTCTTTGTATTCCAGCCGTCGTGAGTACTTTGTGAGGCTTCTATGGAATAACCAAGTAACCTATGTTCTGTACACATTACAGAAGCCCATTCTCCGCTGATGCTAAAATCAAACAACAGATTTTCTATCTGTCCTGAGGTTTTCCAATGTAGCCAGCATGTCGTTAATAGTAATTTTCTCTTCTTTTCTTACATTAGTGGAAGAATAATGCATGTTTTCAAAGATTTGCCCTTACTACCCAATATATCTTCTGCTAAAAGCTACTTTTATTTCCTCTTCTTCCTCTTGCTTCTCGTACTCCTCCTGCTTGTATGTTTCTCCTTCTCTTCCTTCTTCTTCTTTTAAAAACGTTCTATTTCCCACAGCTATTAGATGGATATGTCTATTTTCCAGTAGGGATATCATTAAAAGAGAAGAAAGAGAGAATGACATGGTTAGAGAGAATATCTATACATATGCCACGAGGTGAAAAAAATCTTTAGAAATTACTACTGTCACATGAATAGAACAGTAATTTTTCATCACTATGTCCATTTGAGCCTCAGTAATATATTGGTACTTGCTTTAAAAGGTGGATAATCTAAACTAACAATTAGATATCTTTTATATTGTCAGTTTTAAGCTAAAACAAACCTTTATCTTTAGTTTGGAATTAATTTTGCATTAGATTATTTAAATGCTATATTTATCATCTATCACAGAATGTTAAAATTTAATAGATTTCTTGATAAAAACCAGGTGAAAGAAGACATAATATTTCAAATCATTTATGCTTTTTTGAATATGATAGTCTGATAAACTGGATGCAATATTTTAAACGGCATATCTGAATATATTTACTATCCAGTAATTCGAATGGAAAATAATTGGAAAAATTCTACCTGTAAAATCAATTCTATATTATTTCTATAAAGGGAATACATGTAGAAGGAATTTCTAGGAAAGAGTGAGTTTCTAGAATTTATATATTCTTTACAGTGTCTTTATATGTTTTCAGATTTCTTGGATAAGCAAATACTATATATCAAAATGGAATTATCATGTAACAACAAGAGAAAATTACTGAATTAAAAGCTTATCCAAATTGAATAGCAATATTATCTAAATAAACCAAAACCATTTAAAATTTTATATTAAATTCATTTTGTATGACTAGAGATCATAACTGTTGGAATAAATGCAGTGATCTGAAGAGAATGTCCTATTTTATCTAATTTAAGTGTTCAATAATATTAAAAACCCAAACTCATAAAATACTTACAATGTGCCAGGTTTTACTCTGAGTATTTTAGATATAGTAGCTAAACAACCATACCCACCCTGTATTAGTTTCCTAAGGGCTACCACAGCAAATTACCACAAACTGGGTGGCACAAAACAACAGAAATTTATTTTCTCACAGATCTGAAGGTTAGAAGTCTAAAATCAAGTTATAGACAGAGAAATGTTCTCTTGGAGGTTCTGGGGGAGAATCTGTTCCATGCCTTTCCCTTAGCCTCTGGTGTCATTGACAATCCTTGGCATTTCTTGGCTTGCAGCTGCATTACTTCGATCTCTGCCTCTGCCATGGCATTCTCTCTGTTTTGACGTGGCCTTTTCTCATAAGGACACCAGTCATACTGGATTAGGGCCTGCCCTAATGACCCCATCTTAATTGATTACATCTGCAAAGACTCTTTTTCCAAGTAAGGTCACATTCACAGGTACCAGGGGTTAGGACTTCAATATATCTTTTTGGAGGACACAATTCAACCCATATCACAGCCTATGAAAAAATGTTTTTTTAAAAAATTATTCGCTTTTTGTAGACAAGGAAACTGGAGCCTAGAGCGTTTAAATAATTTACCAAAGTTGTATGTTAGATAAGTGGACAAAGCTGTATTTTGAAGTCAGACAGCTGGGCTCCAGAATGTTGTTTTAATCTTCAGCTATATTGCCCAACACAGGAAGTACAAAAAATATTTTTATGCAATAATACGCAATTGTCACCCTCTGCCTCCCCTTTTCATCTAGGCAAAATGTTAATATAAATTGCAATTAAAATGATCTGGAATAAACGTTGTTAAGTAGAAATATGCTCAACTGAGTTGTATATGTGTATCTAAAAAACTTTTCCTCCACGCTGAAACTACCTCTGGAAGTATAAATTTAGTTACCTTGGAACCCAAATACCAAGGAACAAACAGAGCCTGGTGGCTTTGAGCAATACTGTTGTCTCCTTTCTGTTTAAAGCTTTGAAAATGGCCTCATTGAACACTGCCGATCATTTACCAGGGTCACTGAGACATATTCCATCAGCTTGAAATTCTTTTTATGAGCTTTAGGAAAGCAAATAACAATCTTGTATGTTCCTCCCCAAGGGATAAATTTATAGGTATAGCATTTTGTAGTATTCATGTTGAAGGAAGATATTTTTGTCAGTATTAAGAAAACAGTAGTGTAAATAACAAAGGAAAATATTTCTATAAAAAAAGTATACTGCATCCCAATTCAACAAATACAGATAGAACACGAAGAAGTCGTATTTACATACAATGAGCACACTTCATGAAGGTAGGATCATGGTGGACTATAGTACCCAAGGGAAAAAATTATTTGCATGAATGAAAGATATAGAAGATACTGTTTCTGCTCTCAAGCAGTGCAGATTTTTTAAATGGGGGGTAGGTGGGTAAGACAAAGAACAAATAAATACGATATAATTCAGAATATGATTGTGAAATATAGGAGAGAGTAGCAACATTTTAGGAAACTGAGAAAAAGAATATGTCAAATCTGTACATGAGAAAGTTAAAGTTTAGCTAGACTTTTATAAAGTTAGAAATGATAAGGGGATAATATTTATGTTGAAGAGCAAAAACAATTATTTTAATCCCTCAGGTTAAAAATTTTTGTTTGATCTTTAAATCATCCCCCACTCCCTGTCCACGCTCCACATATTTTCACATCCCAACCATCAGCAAAGGCTCTGGTCTACTTTCAAAATATATTCAGAATCTGACCACTTTCTACCTTTTTCTCTGCAACTACCTGAGTCCAAGCCACCATCATCTCTCACCTGTATTGTTGGAATAGCTCTTTAACTGGTCTCCCTATTTTTATACTTGCCTCCATTCAATCTATTCTCACATAGCAGCCAAAATGATTCTATTAAAATTTCAGATAGATCTTGTCACTTTCCTACTCAAAACTCTCCTGTGGCTATTCATCACATTCAGATTAAAACTGACTCTCTTACAATAGACTACAAAGCTCTCTGACCTTTTCTTCTTTCTCGGCTATTTCATTCCAGCCACACTGACCTTCTCAGTGTTCCTCAAAGAGTGAAGGAAGGCTCCTGCTTCAAAACGTTTGCACTTGCTCTCTCTACTTGTTTTGCTTCTACTCAAAACATCTCCATTTGCTCACTCAGTTTCTCTGAGAATCTAATCAAAAGTTTCTTTTTCTATGTGACTTCTGTGGCTGTCTTATAGAAAAAGTTTATTTCCCTTATATCCACATTCATGATTTTATTTAATTTTTTCTCCTTAGCCCTTATTGATCTAATATATCACGCATGTTACCAACTTTTCTTTTTTCTGTCTTCTCCACTGGATAGTAAGCTCCATTATACCTGTGATTTTACGTCTATTGTCAACTGCTTTATCTGTGTTTTCTAGAACTATAGCTGGGAAAATTGTATGCTCAGTTAATTTTTGTTAAATGAATGAATGATTGACGACTGAGGTTTTGAGTGTGGCTGACACCACTGCCTTTTCTACCGAATTATCATTACTCTCTTTTTTCTTGCTTCTAGAACCTTGATTTTTTTAATGCATTACCCAGTGATGTGCCTCATGGATACTTTTACCAGCAACAAGGGGTGAATACTGATTAAGCTAAGACAATCTGTAAATTACAGTCCCTTTGCTAGTAATCTGTTTAGGCATAAGAATCAGACTCCTTAAATAATGAAGCATAAAGGGAAGTCTGGTTGGCTCATGAGAAAGTATGTTTTTTCCCTATTTTTTACCTTCCTGTCTTTTGCTATCGCTGTGTGAGTATACAAGGATGGGAGATGTGTAGCGATCATGAGTTAAGGAGAAGAAAGCCAGGGAAATTGCAGAAAGGCTGAACTGAAGCCCTGACAATACAGAAACACCAGAGAAAACAACTATGACACTTGTCTGACTCTGGGCTACTTGTAATGTGAAAAAGTAATTCTTTATTCATTCAGGTCATTATATTTGGATTTTTTTACTACGTACTGAAGCTATTTTATGTAAATTATGCCTGTGGTTTATAAAAATAGGTAAGTCAGGAAGAGGAGGAGGCCCTCATTCTCTTCCTCTCATTTTGATTTTATGTATATATTTTATTAATATATATTTCACTTCATACCAAAAAAGGATTTGAAACAACTTACCAAGACTTATACATTCAATACCACACAGGAGAAGTTTTATATATATATATATATAAAAGCAGGCAAAGAGAAAAAAATAGTAGGAAAGCAAAAATAAAGCTAATTGTAAATGGTATCCCAAGAAGCACAGCTGAATAACTAAAGATAAGCTGTTATTTATTTCTGAATTCCTGAATAGCTAAATCAGAAATAAACACAATAAATTATGAGAAGTACAACACTTATAACATCAAATTTTTCTTAACAGTTCTTCAGAAGAAGAACAGATGTTCTTGGTGCTAAGACCCACAGAAAACAATTTTTATGATTCCTAGTGGGCAACATCCTAAGCAACACACCTGGACAATTAAAAAGTTTCTAATTACCACTTCTGCCCACTCCCCAGATACTACCTCATACAAAGCCCTATTTTATCTTGGCATAATTACCGGGTCAATGTTCTATTTTATTTCTTTGTGTCTACTTTTGCCCTCTCTGATACATATAATTAAATTCTACTACAGACTGCCAAGATACTTCAGATTAAAACAGTAAAAATGTAGACATTGTATCTACTCTAACGAATTTGCAGTCCAGAGAGAAAATGTATAAAAAGACAAAGAGATTTCTGGTTTCATGTATGGTAGAGTAGCTTGTGAAAGAGGAACACCACAACCTAGAACAACCACAAAACCAAATCTGGTTGAAAAAAATTGAAAAAATTGACTGTCTTCCAAAGCAATCATAACTTGAAGGTAGGATCCAAAAACAAAATGAACAGAGAATTGAAGCAACAATCATCAAGGCATTTTTCCCCTTGGGAGCATTTGCCAATTAATGACACTGCACAAAGGCTAATAATCCTACAATTTGTCAAGAATGTGAGAAGACAGCATATTTTATTTTTATAAATTTACAATGCTGGAAAAAAAATGGAGGCTGGAGTGAAAAGAAAGTAAAAAATTTAGGAGCTAAGATACCCATGAGAAGAGAGACTCAGAGAAGTTAGCCTCTCATTCAGTGGTTTGTCTCCAAGATATGCCCAAGGTAAGAGGAAGTCTCATCATTCTGAGGAGATTAAAATTGGAGTCCATGACACACAAAACTGGAGTGACCCTTACTTTCAGTTGTGATCCTGGAAGGCTACATCCTAGGAATGGACATGGCCCCCAAGTAGGTAAAATGTTAAAAAAAAAAAATGCTACACAGCCTTGAACAAGTTTGTGTAAAATGATCTTACTGTATCCGTCTACAAGAGAAAAGGGTGAAACATTTCTGGAAAATGACAACACCATGCAGAGCCTCTTAAATTTTTCATCATCAATGTCAAAACTTAAAATATCCAGAATTAAGAGGGAAAAGAAAAATAATGAAAATAGACCCAAAGATAACAAAGTTATTGGAATTATTAGCAATTGACTTTAAATATGAAATGATTAATATATCAGAAGTTATATGTATGATAGTTACACTAGAAAACTATAATCTATATTGAAAATCAAATAAGAAACTTAGAATTGAGAAAAACTAATGGAAATTAAGAACTCAATGGAGATTTAATATCAAATGGGACAAGACAGAACAGATTAGTGAACTTGAGAAAGTCAGTGGAAAATATTCTAATTGGAGCACAGAGATCAAATGGTTAGGGAAAAAATAGGATAAAGGAAAAGAGGAAAAAATTCTCGCATTGGTATAATTGGAGTCTCAGAGGGAAACAAAAGAGAAAACAATTCAGAAGCAATGTTTAAGAAGTAATGTAGATGTGATATTCAATCTAAAATCTCTACAAAGTGCACCCATATCAATTAATCCAGCTCTATTTATTATCACATTCTTCCCTCTTTGGTCTAAAACTCTTAGTGTCCATCCCCATACATGTTCAGTTTTCTCCCAAAATATATTAGGAAGTTCTTGCAATTATTTTATCTATAAGTTATTTCCTCCTGGGTGATACACATGTATAATTCCCAGAGTGTGCTGATGTTTGACTGGTATTTATGTGTCTAGTGGAGACAGGGGTTGATTGTAGTGGGTCCTGAGTAAAATGAGCATCAACTTCTAAGGCATCTTTCACAAATGAGGCTATCACTGTATTTTCAAGCTCAAAATACTTATCTTTTCATAAAACAGACAAGTTATTTCCGCTTAAAAGAATCTATCCTACATTATAGCCTTTATATCGTCATTACTACCAAAACAGTCAAGTACAGCAGCCACATGGGCTCCCTAAGTGCGTGCTTCACTTGGTACTTCATCACAATCAACCACAGGTGATAGTTTGTGATTCCACTGCAGGCCATGGGTCCCCAGCATTCCATTTTTCATTCACAAGGAGCTAGCATTTTGCTTAACCCCAAGGGCAAAACTAATATCAAAATCTCATCTTTAGGGACTTATCTTCTGGGACCATCCTTGATACCAATTTTGTATCAGTCTGCATCATCTCAGGAGACATCAACCACACAGTGATATAATCAAGGGAAGTGTAATATAAAGAATGATTAAACTATGCTAAAAGTGATTATGAGATATAAGAAATCTCTACACGGCATCTTAGAGCTGAGGGAAGGCTACCTAGGGAAGGCCATACTTAGAAGTGTGTCCCCTCCTAGACTAAGGTTCAGATCTCCATAAAGAAGGTGTAGTTACAGGCCACTGGATGGGAGAAAAGTTCGTTGGTTTGCCTGGCCCAGAGCTCATCCACAGTTTCTGGGCAAGAAGAAAGCAGCCCTCCAGAGCACAAAAGGGGCACAGGTGGGCCACAGCCAGTGGCCAGGCACACAGGTATACAGAGGAAGTAAGGTCACCAGTGTGAGCAGAAGGCCTGGAATGAATGGTGTCTTTGTTGGGAAATCCACAGTATTGACAGGGCTACAGCATCGGGAGAGCCTTGGGAGACAAAGCTCTGGGGCCTTGGGAGAAGTAAGCAGAGGAATGTGGGGCTCTGGTGTATGCAGAAGTCCTGTAGCATGCAGTGTCTGTTGAAATAACTGCAGCATGATGATCATAAGCCTGAGCCAAGGTTACCAGGGTGCCAAGACATCATACGTTCCCGATGTGTAGCTGGAGCAGTTCTGACATCCATGCTGCAAACCAAAATTACAACTTCTGGAAATGCAGGAGAGCTCCTTTCTCCTGCAATGTCCCTCCAACGACCTCAACTGAGAAGGCTTAACATTGTGCTCACTATGAAGGAGAAATTTTTTTAAAGGAGTTATGTCCATTATCACAGAACATGTATTGAAGAGTAAATTTGGAGTTGAGAGGTAATAAACTGATAATTGTCATAGATATCAAAGAATGATATACTTTTTTAATATTTAGAATTAATACCACCAATATCCCTTGATAACAGTTGATTTCCTTCTATAATAACCTTTGATGACTGGATCTTATTTAACTCCTGTTGGGTAATTCAGTAATCACATCCTGCTAAATATTTCTCCATAACATTTTTATTCATGTTGCCATCTCATATATTTACATAGGTTTGGTTTTTTTTTTGGTAAATTTCTGGCCATTAAATAGGAATCTATATAATGCAATATGTTTATAATGAAACATAATTCATCATTCAAATACAACTTACAAAATGTTAATTTTAGATATCCTGAAATCACTTTCATTTGATTGTGTAATCTATATAAACATCTTTTTATTTTCGTTAAGCTCTCTAAAAAGTTTGCAGTTCTAGATGTTTTCAAAATTTGGTTTAATTCATTTTGTACAGCTGCTCAGTCAGCATGTGGCCACTGACACATCATATGCCTTGTCACGTAACATGGTGTGATTTAGTGAGAAGGAGAGATCATTCCTCTCAGGGAATGAGGTGACTCAGGACACCAGGACAGTTGTCAGTTATTAAAAGTTCTGATTGTAAAACTTTTTAAATAAATGGATGTATTTGACCTGTTCTAACCTATGATTAATCTTGAAGGAAACGTACTGTCAACTTATTCCTAGTGGTTTTTGTTTTTACGTGCTCTCATTTTGAGCATCATAAAACCTTGAAAAAGTGCCTGTTACTAAATCTTTGAATGTTATTACTTAATCTTGAATATTATTCTTCTGAAAATATTATAGACTTCTGACTGCTTTATATTTTATCCTATTTCTTATTCTAAGAGGTTAAAATAGTTTAGTTGCTATTTATACAGTTTCAACATATTAAAAAAATCTTGAAAAATCATATTAAAAACCCAATGTATCCAGGTATCCAGAATTTTGGTCTAAGTTGAATTTTTAATTTTTCAGATTTATATTTTTATTATAAAAACTTGAGAATATTCCAGATAAAATTTACAGTTTGCAGATAGACATGGAACCACATACATACCTGTAAAAACCTAAATGTTACATTTGTGTATTTATAATCTACATTTCTGGTAACTCATTTACTTCAGCTTTGATACATTGTATATTGTGAACATATTACATTATACAGGATCCTATCAAATTTTTAACAATAGAACCAATCTGAGGCATGATCTGACTCAGACCTCTCATTTTATACTTGTGAAAGCTGAGATCTCAATAAATATTAAAATGTCTAAGTTTTTAAAAAATATTAGTGTATTTATTTCATCATTTATTGATCAGTGGCTATACATAAAATCATGCTTCCTGGACCTAATGACTTAGAAGAGGGATATATGGTCTGTTCTCAGCAAAAACAGAGGCTAAAATTTTAATATGTATTACTTTGTTTTTTGTTACTACCTTTCTAATTTTTGCTTCTCTCTCCATGGACCCAGGGTATAAAAATCTCATGCAAATTCCAGTGGTTATAGGCTTCTTTAAGATGGAAGTGATGGTAAGAATTGGGAAGAAAACAAAAATTTACCTTTCATTAATCTAAATTGGGATTAGTAACCTGTGATATTCATTATTAACCTATGATATTAGTAACTTTGGCTTGAGATAACAAGTCAAAAGTGATGGTTTTACTTCATGTGGCCAGAGTCAACCTCATTTAAACCTTTGATGAAAATAGGATTGATAGTAAACCCAATACCTCTTGTTGAATTATTTTTCCTCAAGTATTCTCCCACTTTCCAGTTACATAACTATATCTGTTGTAATAATTTTATATTTTTGCAACTGCCTTGTTTACACATAATGCTGAGTCTTCTATAAACATTCCAAATGGTTGTCCTAAGGAAAAACTGGTGGATATTTCCAGAGAAGTTACTGGAGATTTGGAGAGAAGAGCAGATAATGCATAACCCTGCATTATGTCTTCTAATTTATACTGAAACTGAGTATTACTGTGTCTTCTGTATCTATTCCTCAGCGCCTGAAAGAGGTAAGAGTTTTCTAGTGTGAACATTGAGTTGCATGAATGATTTGATTGTTGCTTGACTTTCAAACAATGAATTTATTCTTAAAAGATAATATCTAAAAAATAAAATGCACACACAATTCAGCTTTTACTCTAGCAAGAATGTACATTTTATTATAGTTTACAAATATTTTTTTCAGCTTCTAAACTCATTATTGGTAATGTTAGATATATTTTAGAATTGTTCTATTTAGTAAAACCTCTATTATTTCATACGTCAACTACAAGAATTCAGGGGATTTCAGATTTCATGTGTAGAGACTAATTTTAAATGATCTTTGATTTGTCAGAACTCAATAACCAGGGCCTGGAATGTGGCCCCATTAAGTGAGAGACTTGGAGGCTTAAGATTCATCTGCTTCATAGTAAATCAAATTCTAAGAGAAAGAAATTTCAACAAGCAGTTAAAATGAGAAAAATATTTGGGTAGAGAAAGTGCAGGATACTCCGTGTGCATTTAGTAAGGGGCTTTTAATTTAATGTGGGGGCATTCTGGGTGGAAAGAAGCAAGTCAAAGAAAATATGATGTTTCAGCTAAATGGAGAAGTCAGAGAAAATATCAAGAAGAAAAATGGAATCCACATAAAGTTCTCGTTGAAACAAAAATTGGACTTGGACTTTATCCTGTGGGCATGTGGTGCAAATGAATAGATTTTAGAAGAGCTCAAGATATTAGATTTGCATTTTTAATGCAAAAGTAGTTGTATTTAAATCCAAAGATAGTTGTATTTGTTCACTGATGATACAAACATCTGCAAACATAATATGTCGGGTAATGAGTTAGACTTTGGGTATAAAATTAAAAGCCTTCAAGAGTACATAGAGTGTCTTTTTCTTTTGGACAATCCTAAAATTCTTCATTAAGATAGTGAAAGCAATGGATCTTATTCCCCAGATAAATGCTTTCCTCTCAAACTCAAGCATAATATTAAAATAAATATATGAGAGGAGGTGATGTAAGCATCATGGCAGTGTGAGATTCTCCATTTGTCTCTCCCCATCAATCTACAACTAGTAGGACATTCATAGCTCAACGAAGGTTCCTCTGCTCAGGACACCAGGATACCAGAGAGATCCATGCATCTGTACATCTGAAGGTGAGTGGATTGAAACATATAGAGGAGGTGGACTCAGGGGAACACTGGAAGTGGTGCCCACAACCCCAACCCCCAGCCATAGCAGTTGAGTCCACAGCCCTAGAAAATCCAGTAGCAGTGGTGGAGGCAGGGCCCCCAACTCTGGCTCCCCTTCAGCTGCAGTGGTACTTGCACCCCCAAAGACCTCGTAATAGCAATGGAGGCATCATACCTGATTCTGGCCCCCATGCTGCAGTGGTGTCCCCAGCCACAGGGAACCAGGCAGCAGTGGCGGTGGGGCCCATGACCCTGGTCCCCCAGCCACAGCAGCACCCTTGACCCTAGCCCTGCCACTGTTGGCATTTGCAAACCCAACAACCTCAGACAGAGCAGATGTGCCTGAGACCCTAGGTTTCCCCCCACCCTTTCCATTCTCCCACTGCAGTGGCAGTGCCCACCATCCAGGTGACTCTGGATGCAACAGAGACACCTGGCATCCTGGTGACCCTGGAAATGATGCCCATGATTTCAGCAACACTGGCAATAACAGGGCACCAGCAATGCATGAGATAGAGGCACAGATAATGAGGGCACTGGGGAGACCTCTGACTGAGGCAGTAGAGGGTGGAAAGTGCTGGTTCTTAAATATAGACAGAGGCAGCTCAGGTAAGAGTAACCAAAAACTTGTGCTGTAGCATCACTTACGAGAAAATGAAAGAAAGGCCTCTAATTACCAATCTGTTGAATTGTTAGAATAAAAATAAACATAACTTTACCTCAATAGGAAAGATGTTTGTTACTTCAAATGTACCGGCAGAGGAACAACTCATCAATCACCATGAACAATCATAGTAGCATGGTATCACAAAAAGAAAATGACAATTCTCCAGAAACCAAACCCAAAGTCATGGAAGAATGTGATCTACCTGATAGGGAGTTCAAAATAGCTGTCATGAAGAAACTCAATGAGCTACAGGAAAACTCTGAAAGACAGTTTAATGAGCTTAGAATAAAATGAACAGAAGGAGTACTTTACCAAAGAGATTGAAACTCTAAAAAAATGAACCAAACAAATTCTGGAGATGAAGAAATCAATAAACAAGTTGAAAAATGCATTAGAAAGCATCGGAAATAGAGCAGATCATATGGAAGAGAGAATTAATGAGTTCAAAGACAGAAATATAGAAATGATTCAGAGGAAGAAGAGAGAGAACTAAGATTTTTAAGAAATGAAGAAACTCTAAGAGAAATATCTGACTCCCTTAGAAACAGCAACACAAGAATAATAAGTATTCTAGAAGGAGAAGGAGGGAAAAGGGAGCAGAGAGCTTATTGAAGGAAATAATAGTTAAGAACTTCCCAAACCTGGGAAAGGAACTGGATATAAAAATTAACAAAGCTAGTAGAACATCTAATTATTTCAAAACAAAAAGACCTTCTTCAAGACACATTATGTTAAAACTGTCAAATTCGGTGGTAAAGAATTTTAAAGGCAGTCACAGAAAAAAAGACAGTAACCTACAAAGGAACTCCCATTAGGTTATCAAAAGATTTTTCAGCAGAAACTCTACAGGCCAGGAGAGACTGGAATGACATATTCAAAATATTGAAAGATGGAAACTCCCTGCCAAGAATACTCTAGCCAGCAAAATTATCCTTCGGATATGAAGGATAAATAAAGACTTTCCCAGACAAACATAAGCTGAAGGAGTTTGCCACCATGAGACCTGCCTTACAAGAAATGTTGAAAAGAGTTCTTATACTTGAAATGAAAAAGCTAAAATACATAAAACTTTGAGTAAGATGATAAATAGAATCAAAAAATTGCAAGTCTATTTCCGAATAGGATGTTAAACAATTATTGAATAAAGTTTAAAGGGAAAAACATTAAAAGTGACTAAAGCTTCTTCAATTGTAACGAACTCACAATAGGAAAAGGGATAATTTGTGACAACAAAAACATAAAAGGGGAGGAGAAAAAGGACAGAACCTGTATGTCAAAAAAGATAAGATGTTGTCAATAGAAAAAGAACTATTTTATCTATAAGTCATTTTATACAAACCTCATGGTAACAAAATAAAAATGTAGAGCAGAGACACAAAACATAACAAAGAAGAAACTGAGAAAAACATCATAGAAAACCACCAAACTAAAATGGTAGACAGAAACACAAGAGAAAAGAAACAATGGATATATAAGACAATCAGAAAACAAAAGATAAAATGGCAGTACTGAGTCCTCATATATCAATAATCACTCTAAATGTAAATGAATTGATTCTTCAACAAAAAGGCACAGAGTGGCTAGATGGATTAAAAAACAAGACTGAATTATATGCTGCCTTCTGGAGACTCATCTCAGCTCTAAAGACAAGAATGGGCTCAAAGTGAAGGTGTATAAGATGATACTCCAAGTAAATGCTAGCCAAAAGAAAGTGGGTATAAGCATACTTATATCAGACAAAATAGACTTCAAGCCAAAAAAGCTAACAAAAAACAAAGTTGGACATTATATAATGATAAAGGGGACTATCCATCGAGAAGACACAACAGTTATTAATATATATGCACTGAACATAGGAATATCAAAATATATAAAGAATTATTAGCTAGACCTAAAGATGGAAATTAACAGCAAAAAAATAAAAGTAGGGCCCTTTAACACTCCACTTACATTAATGGATAGATTATCCAGGCAGAAAGTCAACAAGGAGACATTGGCCTTAAATGATGCAGATGAACTTAATAGAAGTATACAGGCTATTCCATCCAAAAGTAGCAGAATACACATTCTTCTCAAAGACACATGGAACATTCTCAAGGAGAGACCATATGTTGGGACACAAACAAATGTCAGTAAATTTAAGAAGATTGAAATCATATCGAGGATATTTTCCAACCAATACAGTATGAAACTAGAAATCAACTACAAGAAGAAAGCTGAAAAAAATCACAGCTATGTGGAGATTAAACAACAGGCTACTAAACAACTATTAGGTCAATAAGAAATCATAGGAGAGACAAAAAATACCTGGAGACAAATGAAAATGAAAACACAACATACCAAAATGTATGGGATGCAGCAAAATCTGTACTAAGTGGGAAGTTTATAGCTATAGAGGCTTACTTTAAGAAACAAGAAAAATCTCATATAATCTAACCTTACATCTAAAGCAACTATAAAAAGAAAAACAAATGAAACTCTAAGTCAGTAGAAAGAAGGAAATAACAAAAAATCATAGTGAAAATAAATGAATTAGAAATTAAAAAAACAATAGAAAAGATCAATGAAACTAAGAGCTGGTTCTTTGAAAAGATAAAATTGATAAACCTTTATCTAGACTTACTAAGAAAAAAAGAGAGAAGGATCAAATAAATAGAATCATAAATGAAAGAGGAGAAGTTAAACACATATCAGAGAAATAACAAAGGATCATAAGAGACTACTATGAACAGCTATATATCAACAAATTGGACAACCTAGAAGAAATGGATAAATTATTAGAATTACACAAGCTTCAAAGACTGAACCATGAAGAAATAGAATATCCGAATACACCAATTACCAACAAGGATATTGAACCAGTAATCAAAAACCTACCAAAAAACAAAAGTCCATAACCAGACAGCTTCACTAGTGAATTCTATCAAACATTCAAAGAAGATTTAACACCTATCCTTCTCAAACTCTTCCAAAAAATTGAAGAGGTGGGAATGTTTCCTAACTCATTTTATGAGGCCAAGAATACCCCGATACAAAAACCAGACAAGAACAACACTAAAAAAGAAAATTACAGGTCAATATCTCTGATGAACATAGAGGCAAAAATCTTGAACAAAATATTAGCAAACTGAATACAATACATTAAAATGATCATACACCATGATCAGGTGGAATTTATTCCAGGGCTGAAAGGATGGTTCAACATTTGCAAATCAACCAAGGTGATACAACACATTAAGATAAAAACCATATGATCATCTCTGTAGATGCATAAAAAGCATTTGACAAGATTCAACAGCCGTTTATGATAAAAAATTTCATAAAATGGGAAATTACCTCAACATAATAAAGGCCATATATGAAAAACCCATAGCTAACATCTTACTCAGCAGGGAAAACTGAAAGCTTTTCCTCTAAGATCAGGAACAACACAAGGATGCCCACTCTCACCACTTTTATTCAACATAGTACTGGAAGTCCTAGCCAGAGCAAGTAGGCAGGAAAAAGAAATAAAAGGTATCCAAATTGGAAAGGAAGAAGTAAAACTGTCACTATTTGTGAATGACATGATTTTATAGATAAAAATCCCTAAAGACTCCACCAAAAAACTATTATAAATGATAAATGAATACAGTAAAGTTGCAGGGTACAAAGTCCGTATACAAAAATCTGTTGTGTTTCCATACAATAAAAACGAGCTATCAAAAAGAAAAATTAAGAAAACAATTGCATTTACAATCACAACAGAAAGAATAGGAAAAAGAATAAAATACCTAGAAGTAACTTTAACCAAGAAGGTGAAAAACCTGTACACTGAATTGTAAGATATTGTTGAAAGAAATTGAAGAAGACACAAATAAATGGAAAGATACACTATGCTCATGGATTGGAAAAATTAACATTGTTAAAATGTCCATATTACCTAAAGTATTGTTAAAATATCCATCTTACCTAAAGCAATCTACAGATTCAGTGCAATCTCTATGAAAATCCCAGTGGTATTTTTCACAAAAATAGAACAAAAAAATCCTAAAATTTATATGGAACTGTGAAAAACCTCAAATAGCAAAAGTAATTCTGATAAAAAAGAACAAAGCTGGAGGTATCCAACTCCCTGATTTCAAACTATACTACAAAGCTATAGTAATCAAAACAGTATGGTTGGCCAAAAAAATAGACACACAGATCAATGGAACAGAATTGAGAGCCCAGAAATAAACTCATACACATATGGACAACTAATTTACAACACAGGAGCCAAGAACATACAATGGACAAAGGAAAGTCTCTTCATAAATGGTGCTGGGAAAACCTACAGGTACATGCAAAAGAATGAAAGTAGACCACTATCTTACACTATACACAAAAGTTAACTCAAAATGGATTAACAACTTGAATGTAAGACCTGAAACCATAAAATGCATAGAAGAAAACATAGGTAATAAGCTCCTAGTGATTGGTCTTAGCAATATTTTTGTGGATTTGACTCCAATGACAAGGGAAACAAAAGCACAAATAAACACGTGGGACTATATCAAACTAAAAAGCTTCTGTGCCGTAAAAGAAAGCATCAACAAAATGAAAAGGCAACCTAAGAATAAGAGAAGATTTTGCAAATCATTTATTCGATAAGGGGATAATATCCAAAATATATAAAAAACTCACAAAACAACAACAAAAAAACAAACAACCCAATTGAAAAATGGGCAGAGCATCTGAATAGACACTTTTCCAAAGAAGACATACAGAGGTCCGACAGACACATGAAAATATGTTCAACATCACTGATTGCTAGGGAAAAGTAAATCAAAACCTCTCACCCATTAGAATGGATATTATCAAAAAGACAGGAAATAACAAGTGTTGGAGAAGATAGGGAGAAAAGGGAACCTTCTTACACTGTTGGTGGGAATGTAAATTGGTGCAACCACTATGGAAAACATGGGAATGTTTTCCCATGGGAATTCCTCAAAAAATTAGAAATAGTATTATCTTATGATCCAGCTATTCCACTTCTGGTATTTATTCGAAGAATATGAAAACACTAATTTGAAATGATATATGTGCCCCTAGGTTCATTGCAACATTATTTACAATAGCCAAGATATAGAAACAACTTGTGTCCATTGACAGATGAATGAATAAAGACTATGTGGTATATATATATCTACACACACACACACACACACACACACACAGGAATACTAGTCAGCCATAAAAACGATGAAATCTTGCCATTTGTGACAATACGGATGGATGTTGAAGGTATTATGCTAAGTGAAGTAAGTCAGATGGAGAAAGATAAATACCATGTGGTTTTACTCATATGTGGAATATAAAAAAAAATGAACAAACAAAACAAAACAAGCACAAACTCATAGAATAGATTGGTGCTTACAAGAGGGAAAGGGGGTTGGCGGTTGGGTGAAATGAGTAAAGGAGGTCAATTGTATGGTGATGGATGGAAACTAGACTTTGGTGGTGAGCATGCTTTAGCGTCTACAAATGTTTAATTATAATGTACACCTGAAACATATAATATTATAAACCAATTGTTACATCAAATAAATAAATAAATGAGAAAATCTTAAAAACACTAACATTAATATCATTATATGAAAAATATTAACACCTGGTGCATGAAGGCAGTAGAGATCAATAGAGGACTAAGCTATCGTCATTTCCTTTCTATCTAGGGCCAACTCAGCACAGCAGAGGGAATATTAGAAACTATAGTTCCTTGCATCCTCTCCTCCACTTGTTTTCAGGTTAGAATTTTCTATGAAAGACACTCACTTGAGATTTTAACAAGGAGAAGTTATTCTCTGGAGAGAGTTGTATGTATATTAGATATCTTTTACTCTGGCTGATTTGAAATTTTTTTTGTTGCTTGTTTTTAGCAATTTGATTATGATGCCCCTTGAGGAAAGTCCTTGTGTTCATTCTGCTTAGGATTTTTTGAGATTCCTAGGTCTGTGGGCTGATATTTTTATCATCTCTGGAAAATATGGAAGTCATTATTACTTGAAATACTTTGTCTTATCACCTCTTTCTTCCAAGAGTCCAATATTTCTGTGGAGACTCTTCAAGTTTACTAATATTTTCTTCTTCAGTGTCTAAACTGCTATTAGTTTAGACTACATATACTACTAAAAATATACTAAGTGCATATTTTTAAATCCAGATACTCTATTTTTTCACATTCCAGAAGTTCCATATTGTTCTCTTTTATATTTTTTGTTTCCTTCTTCATTGTGTCCTTATTTGTGCCTATATCTAAATATTTTAACATGTCCATAATAGCTGTGTTAAAATTAAATCTGATAATTCCATAATCTCAGTCACTTTTGGCTGTCTTTCTGTTCATGATTTATCTACTGCTTACAGATCATATTTTCTTGTTCTTTATGTCCAATAATCTTTGATTGGGTATGGACATTGTGAATATTATGGTTTTGAATGTCTAGACTTTATTGTCTTTAAAGAGTGTTAGAGTTTGTTTAAGCAGGCAGTTATTTGTGGATATCTTGATCTTATAGGTTTGTCTTTGATGCTTTGTTAGGACAGATGCAGCATAACCTATAATCTATGACTAGTTTAGCCCTTTACACCTTAAAGTGTGGTCATTCTGGGATTTCAGCTGATTTCCTTAGATATTCAATGAGGTCTCTCCACACCTGCTTGTTGTACTCAAATATACCTTGGCCCCATGTGAGCTGCAGTAGTTTTTCAATCTATGCTTCCTCAACAGTTGTTCTTTCTGCGGTGTTTTCTCCTTGCCCATCATCCTGGAATATGCCCAGGTTTTTACTCACCAAGGAATTTAAGAAGATTTTGGAGCTCTTTCTCTTCCTATTTTTCTTCTCTCTGTTACTTAGCCTTGCAGATTCCAGTTATGTTAACTTACATGAAATCTAACCTATGTTAACTCCAGTCAGCAAGACCCCTGTGCTTTGCTCCTGGGTCCTTCCTGTACCATGGTCCAGAAAGTGCCTCTAGTTGGAAAACCGGAGGAATTGTAGGGCTCATCTAATTTGTTTCACTTCTTTCACAGTCCTGCACTGCCTGTTGTTTAATGGATGAATGTAAGTGTTTCACATATTTTATTCAGATTTCTAATTCTAGGATTGCATTTTTGAATGATTGCCGTTGTGTAGAAAACGTTCAGTGGGGAAACCAGATAGAATTAAGGATGATTTATGTGTCTTGCTTGGCAGCTGGGTTGATGTTAAATGTTATTTACTGAGGTAGGTAAAAAATCAGGAGAAAAGTCAAAAAGAAGAGGAGTTAGAATGGGAACAGGAAAGACAGTATGTTTCCTTTTGATCTGTTCATTGCGAGGTAATTAAAAGAGAGTCAAATGGATATAAACTATAGGAAGTTGAAGCTTAGTCAAGAGGTCTAAGTTAGAGATACAGATACTGAATGAATAATCAAATATTATATTACAGCAACAGACCAGAAAATAAATTGAATGTCAAGAATCTTATGGCTGTTACTTGTTCTGCCTTCTTTATACTAGTATAGTATACTTACTTACAGTGTTACTTCTAAAGTGAAATGTCAGAGATCATGGCGATCATTTTTTTTAATTGAAGCTATATGTTAGCTGTTGTTTTCCTTAATTAAATGTCATGACAAACTGAATTTCTCAAGGGAGGAGCTGAGTCAAATTTCTTTTTAACATAAAAGCAAAATACATGATTCTTGAAAAGTGACATAATTCCAAGGAAATTGGTGTGTTTCTGACAGTCTTTCATGTGTGGCATTTAAAGACAATTGCCTGTGAATATACATATAATTTATTAGTTCAACGTACATGCTGAGGTCCCATTATGTGGCAGGCACTGCTGCTAAGAGCGAAAGATACAGTGATAATCCAGAGAGCGAAAGCTTCTTATTCTCATTCTGTTGGGATGTGCAAAAATCAACAAATAAAATAGGTATTTAACATATAAAGTAATTATAAATGCCATGAAAAATAAATAAGGTAAGGCAACAGAGAGCTCTGTGAAGTGATATTTTGATCCTGTGATTGAGGAAGGCCTCAGTAGAGAAGTGGTGCTAGACCCGAATATTAATAAGCAATAAGCCATGCTGAGGGCTAGTGTAACGACCCTAAAACAGGAACTAGCTTTGCGTGTTTAAAACATGAGAGAATATCAGAATAGCTAGACAGGAGTGAGTAGATAGAATGATATGTGGTAAGTAGTTCACAGATATGGGAACAGTCTTTATCACGTATGACGTCTTTTTCCATGGAAGGCATTGTGGCTGTCATTCTAAGTACAATGAGAAGCAGCCATTGGAAGTGTGTAATTGGGAAGTGATGCAGTCTGATTATTATTTTCATAGTGTTACTTGAGGAGGAAATTGTGCTCACATGTTAAAAGGTGGGGATCACAGATTACAAGGTGACTTGGAGAGAATAATGATCTGTTTTAAAAAGAGAGATTGTAGAAGACTCTAAAATGGAAATATTTGGGAGCTGGCCCCGTGGCTTAGTGGTTAAGTGCACGCACTCCACTACTGGCGGCCAGGGTTCGGATCCCGGACGTGCACTGACGCACCACTTGTCAGGCCATGCTGAGGCAGCGTCCCACATACGGCAACTAGAAGGAGATGCAACTAGGACATACAACTGTCTACTGGGGCTTTGGGGAGAAAAAGGGGAAAAAAAAAAGGAGGAGGATTGGCAATAGATGTTAGCTTGGGGCTGGTCTTCCTCAGCAAAAAGAGGAAGATTGGCATGGATATTAGCTCGGGGCTGATCTTCCTCACAATAAATAAATAAATAAATAAATAAATAAATAAATAAATAAATAAATAAATAAATAAATAAATAAATAAATAAAATGGAGATATTTGACCAAAATCCTGAATGAAGTAAGGGAATGAAGCATGTGGAGATCTCTGGCAGGAACATTCTAGGTAGTTGCTTCTGAGGAATAGCAGTAAGTTCAGTTTGGCCTGAGTAGAGGGCCTAATGGGAAGAATGAAAGGCAATAATTTTGGAGACCATATCGAGAAGATCATGTAGTACCTTTTAGTCCACGGTCAAGTGGTTGAGATTTTCTTGGACTGATTTGGAGTTTTTTGAGTAGGGGAGGGACCATTTCACCAAGATGACTTCCACTGCCAGTATCAAATTGTTTTTAGAAGGAAAGAGGGGAAGCATGAATACGATTTCTGAAATTGTTGTTAGTACTATCGTGCCAGTTCTGACTTCTGGCCACCCTGTGTACAGCAGAGCGGAACCCTGCCTAGTCTTTTTGCACCATCCTCTCCACCTCCAGTGCTATATCAGACAATGCTCCATTGCCAGTTTTTTCAGAAGTGGGTAGCCACATGCTTCTTTCTAGTCTGTCTTAGTCTGGAAGGTCTGCTGAAACCTATCCACCATGGGTGACCTGCTGGTATTTGAAATACTGGTGGCATAACTTTCAGCATCACAGCAACATGCAGCCACCACAGTATGACAACTGACAGATGGGTGGTGTGGTTCCCTGACCAGGAAACGAACCCAGGGCCACAGCTGGGAGAGAGCCCTGCCAAATCTCAACCACTAGATCACCAGGGCTGGCTTCTGAAGTTATTGCAGGAGTCCAATTGAGACATGATGGGGGAAAGGTCATAATGACCCTGTATAGTGGGCAATTTGGGATAAATTTTACATAGATTCAGGGAACATGAAAACAGATTGCATGTTGAGTTTTAGAGGAATCAAGGAAACTCCTTTTAATAGGATCTTAATATTCTCTTTCGACCACTAATTTACAGATTTGTGGTCATAACGTTTTGCTTCTATTTAGTCTTTTTCCTCTGTCATGCCTCAGGATGAAAGGAAAAACAACAAATAACCCCTCTCTAGCTCTTGCCCTCATTTCCTACTGTGTTATTTTTTCTACTCAGATGTACATACATACTGCTGCACATAATCATACATTTTTTATGGAAAAATACAGAACATATGATGCCTGATGAGCATCACAATAAACTTTTCTCATAAGTAAACTTCCTTACACTGCCAGACACAAAATGTCAAGGAGTTCTTTAGCACTTTTCCACAGACATCAATGTTTCTATTCCCTGCTCAGCAGAGTTCTATATTCAGTGACATTACAAAGTCATTTGAAGGGAACTTGCCTGGTGAGAGAGAAGATGATAGTCTTCTTTGTCTTTTAAGTAAGTGAAAAATGTTTCAGCAAGACAAATTTCACAGTGTTCTAATTTATTTTTTTTCCTGTCTTAGTGAACATGTGAAGATTGGAAACCCAAGAAATGTCCTGATAACTGCTAGGAAAGAAAGGATATCTTTCTCCATTCTTGCAATCTCTCATTAAAGATATTGATATTGTAAGAGAGAATGTCTGATTCATGTAGGGCAAGGTTGTTGATCCTGTTTCACATTTTTGGACAGTGAACATTGCAAAACAAAGTAAACAGTCTCTCCCCTATCCCCAAGGAAATTTCAACTAAGCTAACTGTGCTCATATGGCAGGCATGTGATCTAGGGCTTGAAAAATAATTAGGATCTCAAAAAAAGGGAGATTGGCATAGTCTCAAAGAGGCATGAGAAACGGAAAGCGCCAAGTAAGTATTGTCAAAGAAAAATTGCACCTAATGGAGTTAAACAGGCAAGGAAGACTTCATTCAAGATTATTGCAATAACTATTGAGACTATTGCAATAGAGAAGATAGATTGAACTCAACTCCACTGAATCAAAAAACAGGAGTGTTTGTAATGGTTTTTAAACACTAGAATGAGCTAGTGGAAAAGTACTAGAAGATCTTAGAAGGGAGGTTGGTCAATGTGATTAGGCTGTGTTTGGTAATTGGTGCTTAGCAAAGTTAGGCTCCTGTTCTCCCACAGAAAATGGGATATAGGGGCTCTATCTCCTTGATGATTATATTTCAGTGGGATGGCTCCTGGTCCCTAGAAAAAGGCGTTCCTGTGTTGTAAACCTGACAAGAGGCTGGGAGAAGATTTACATGTCAATGGAGCAGAGAAAATACTTACAATTCCAAGTTTTCTAAAGTAAATGCTCTAAGAAAAGGGAGGTCAAGGGCCTATAGTTAGGAATAAGCTTGTCCAAAGTTTAGTCAAGTTGAGGGTAATGTTAAAGATGTTCTGGTCAGTGCAGAAGGAGAAGCATGGCTGGAGAGGTTGATCTGCAGCAGATTATGAAGTCTGAAGACCCTTCTTTTGAAATGACACATTCATAGTACTGTTATTGGAATACTTTTCTGGTTTTGACATGAAGGGTAGGTTCAAAGGCAGAGAGACAAGACTAAAGGAAACTCGGTAGGAAGTTACTACATTAGTCACAAGCACCAGTTAATAAAGACCTATTATGATGTCAGAAGCCATGTAAAGGAAAGGCTAGATGGGCACAGAATAACTAAATAAAATAAAGTGTTTCTCTATTATCAATATTTATCTTTTTCTGTCTATAAATACCTGTTTATCTATTATCTATATTTTTGATAGCAACCAAACTTTTCTGTCATTTGAACTGAATTTTGCTCATTTTGATTATTGTGCATCTGTTGGCATTTTAAGTAGCCACACGGGATCCACAGATTTAACAGACAGATGTCCATCAGTTAAAACAACAGATGAGTAAAACTCTTGAGCGATTGAGTTACTGAGAATTATAATTACTGTGGCATTAGAGTGCCTAGAGATCACCATTCTCTGGATGGTGATGTAATGGTTTTGCTTCTGACATGAAGGCTACTATTTCTAATGTTCAGTGCAAATTAATTCACTAGAGAAAGGTGAATGACAGTGTACTGCCAGTGGTCATGACTTACTCTTCTTGGGTGCCATTTAGTCTGTTGTTTTATGTATTCAGCATAAAGAAAACTTTTACTTGTTTGTGCCAACAATGCTTTCCTGGGGAACTTAATTGTCTGTGTTTGTCTGCATAACAAACAGCACCACTGCAGCAGGCACAAACATTAGATACGTAGAGTGTCACATGATTGCTTAACTCTGAGCATATTCAAGAAAGTTCATTCAAGATTCCTAAATTAATAACTTTGTCAATCTTAGTTTACTGTAGGAGAATTTAAGGAAGAGTTTGCATGACACTGAAAAAAAGTAGCTGCCATACTTACTCTGATTTGAAAAATCTCACTGATTCAAAACTATCTTTATTAGAAATTTATTCACTATCTTTTTGTAGGTCATCTCTTTCCTGAAAATTCTTCTCTGTCCTTGTATTTCTTCTGAATAAGCAAAGTGACCTATAACAGAATAACTGTCATTTTAGTGTAACTTTGGGAAACAAATGAGATTTATTGGATTAAAGGTCCAGACATGAGTGGAATATATTTACCTCTAAGTTGGGCATATTTAGAACTGGTTTTGCAAAAACTTACTATCAATCTTATGCCATTCTTAGTTTGATTTTTGTATTGAAATGCATCATCTTCATCTCGACCACATTGAGACAGTATAATTTGGTAGATATACGTGTGTGTGAATGTACTTTGATGTAATACATTGAGAAACAATTTTCTACTTCATATCTGAGAGTTAAAAAATAATATCCAAGCGGACTGGGGCTGAGTTAGAACTGAGAATAAATATGAAACGTGAAGATGCAGAATCCTTGACCTTCAGGTTCTGTGACCTGTTATTGATTGCTGAGCAACCTGTCATGGGAAGACTGAGAAGGATTCAGGCCGGTCAGGGCATGTCAGACTTTGTTGACACAAATAGCAATTTTTGTTTATAGAACATAGTTTAAAAGAGACATATTTTTTAAGTTACGTTGTGTATAAAACTATTTTTACTGTTTAGCAGTATACCCAAATTGTGCCTTTGGATTCATGTGGCTCATATGTGGGCATGTGGTTGAGAAATTCTGAGAAACAAAACATTATTCTGAAAATATTTATTATTTTAGGGACTAACATAGTAAAATAAGTTGGCTATGGAGCACCAGATTTATATAATAGTGTTTGCAGTAAATCCCATCCAAATAGTCCACACTGTGCTGGTGGTTGATTAAGAGACTTCTGAGGGAGAGAACAAACAGAAATTCTTTCATTCTCCGTGAATGACTAGAACATATTCATTCATTCATTTAACAAATATGCATACAGCACCTACTGTGTACTACACAGAAGAGATCCACTCAAAGTTAAGGTAGGTATAACCCTTGCTCTCATATAACTTCTAGTTTAGTGCTATGCCTAGTAAACAAAGAGAAAAAAAAAAAGCTGACCACCATTTTATGGTAATATATTTGAGAGCTATTCTTGTATATTTTAAGCACTTATTCTGTTTCTGTAAACTAGGGGAATGTATTCTTTCAAGTGCTAAGCTTTTGCTCAATTTCCTGCCCCAGATTAAGGTAATCAAAATTATGATATTGAAAAAAGACTAAAGTGAATGGCTAGTTGTTAAAAAGGATTAAGATAGAACTGCATATATTTAGTGCTCAATGTTTCCATTAATGAATATTAATGTGTAAGGGTTAACTGTTCAGTGCAGAAACGTATTATTTCTATTTTCAGCATAATTTTTTTATGAGTTTGGAGATAAGTATACATCCATGAAACCATCATAGAATAATTTTCTTCAGCCTAAAGTATACCAATGTGAACATTCTTTTCCCGTTGAATGGTTTTAGTACCTTTGTAGTAAATCAAGTGACTGTGTACGTGTGGTTCTATTTCTGGCTTTTATTATTTTCCAGTAAACTTTTTGTCTACACTTATACAAGCACTACACTTTCTAGATTGCTATAGCTTTACAGTAAGTCTGGAATTAGGTAGTATAAGTCATCAAATTTTGTTCTTTTTCAAAATTGTCTTGATTATTCTAGATCCTTTGCCCACTTTGCTCTTCCGTATAATTTCTTAGAATCACCTTTTCAATGCTTGCCACAATTTTGATTGAGTTTGCATGGACTTATAGATCATTTTGGGGATAATGACATCTTAATGCTTCCAGTCCATTATTATGATATATTCCTCCCCTTATTTTAGGTCTTCTTTGTTTGCTCAGAATTTTCTTTTAGAAGTCTTAAATATCTATCATTACTTTTATTTATAAGTATTTTATGTTTTCATAGTATTGAAAACGGCATTATTTTAAATTTTGTTTTCCAATTACTCATTAGTAATAAATAGAAATGCAATTGATTTTTGTATACTGTGACATTACTAAATTCACATTAGCAATTATTATTTCTTGTGGTTCATTGATAGAATCTTTGGGATTTTATACATAGAATATCATGTCAACTGAGAATAAAGATAACTTTATTTTTCCCTTTCTAATCCGTATGCCTTTGAGGTCATTTTCTTGCTGTTTATTGGCTAGGATTTAAAGCACAAAGTTGAACAGAACTGGTGAGAAGAGATGTCTTTTTCTTCTTCCAGAATGTAGGAGAAAGAAGTCTAAGGTTTCACCATTAAACATCATGTTAGCTGAGATATTTTCGAAGATGCTCTTTATCAGGTTGGGGAACTTCCTCCTATTCCTACTTTGCCAAGAGTTTACTTTCATAAATGTGTCGAACTTTTTCAAAAGTGTTCCTGCATCTATTAAGTTTACTGCTTTATTCTGTTAGTTTGGTGTATTACATTAATCGATTTTTGGATGTTGACATAATCTTACATGCTTGGAATAAATACCACTTGGTCTTGCTATATTATACTTTTTACACATTGCTGAATTGATTTGTTAATATTCTGTCCATCTATATTCCTGAGAGGTATTGGTATATCATGAACGTAGACATTTTTATAAGGTCTTGTCAGCTTGGTGCTGCTTGTTAGTTTCTAAAAGTGTTTGTGGAATGTTGCTATTATTTCCTCCTTACATGTGTGATTAAATTCACCAATATAGTTATCCGAATGTGGTGTTTTCTTTCTGGGAAGGTTTTTAATTATGAATTCAATTTCTTTAACAAATTTAGGGCTATTGAAATTTTCTCTTTTTCTTTTTTTCTGCTTAGGTCAGTTTTAAAAATGTATGTCTCTCAAGGAAAGTCTATTCACCAAATGGTGATTGACCAATTGGATATCCACCTGGAAGAAAATTAATGTTGACTCTTGCTTCATATCTTACACAAAAATTAATTCATTTTGAATCATATACATAAACATAAAAGCTAGAACCATTAAGCTTCTAGATAAAACCAGGAGAATACATTTTTGACTTTGGAGTAGGCAAAGAATTTTTCTACTTTACACAGAAAATAGTAAATATAAAAGGAAAAAATGGTAAAGTGAACTTCATGAAAATCAAAAACTTCCACTTATCAAAACACAATGTTAAGAAAATGAATATGCAAGCCATGACTTAGGGAAAATATTAGTAATGCATATATATGACAAGGAACTTGTATCCAGAATATAAAGGACTCTTATAAACAACCCAGTTGAAAAATACACAAAATACTTGAAAAGACTGTTCACAAAGGAAGATATACAAATGGCCAATAAACACATGAAAATGTGTTAACATTGTATTTATCAGAGAAATGCAAATTAAAACCGCAATGACATACCACTGTACTTCCTCTAGAATGGCTAAAATTGAAACCTGAGAATACCAAATATTGGTGAGGGTATGGAGCAACCAGAACTCTCAAACACTGTTGGTAGAACTGTAAAATGGTTAAATTTTGTAGGAAAACAGTTTGGAAGTTTCTTCTAAGCTTAAACATTCACCTCTTCTATATCCCAGCAATTCCACTCTTAGGTATTTAGTGAGAGAAATGGAAACTTATGTCAATAAAAAGACTTGTACAGAAATGTCTATAGCAGCTTTATTCGTAATTGTCAAAAAATGGAAACAACACAACTGTGCATCAACAGGAGAATGGGTCAGCAAATTGTAGCATAATCGTAGAATTCAGACACTGATGCACACAATAATATAGATAAATCTCAAAAACGTTATGCTAAATAGTAGGAGCCAGACACAAATATGTAATTATTACATAATTCTACTTACTAGAAGTTTTAGAACAGGCAAAACTGATATATTGTAGTAGAAATAAGAAATGAGATTTCCTATGCTGGGAGAGGTTTTACCCTGAAGGGGCAGCAGGGAACTTGCTGGAGTTATGGAAATATTATGTACCTGGATAGGGATGTGGGTTACACAGTTGTTGGCATTTGTCAAAACTCATCAAACCATTCAGCCAAGATATGTGCACTTTACTGTAAGAAAATTATATCCTAATTTTTTAAAATAAAAAAATCATTTAACTATAAAAAAGTATATCAATGTGAAAAATAATACATTTATTGTACTCTTCAAGGAGAGTGTTCAACTTTGAGATTTATGTGTATGTTCAACAATGTCAAATTACTGTACAAAGGAAGAGAAAATAAATGCATGTAAAATAGTCCATCTCCTGGCTAAAATTGAGTCAGTGAAAATGTGTTATAATTTCTGTGTGCAATCAACCAAATGTTGCCATTAAAATGCACATTAATAATACAAAGGAATCACAGTCCCAAATGCATATGTGTAAATTTGTCTCAAGACAGTGAAAGTTTCATTTTTATTTTAAACAGTTCTTAGAAATTTTCTGTTTTATCTTTTCTGAGAAGGCCTTAATTATTATTAAATAATTTCAGAAAAATTAAAAATATATCTAAAAACATTGTTTAAAGTTTTATTTGATTTCATGTTTGAACTGAAATATGATTGTCTCTGGCATTTTAAATATTTTAAATAATATTCGTTTTAACATATATCATTTTAAATTTAAATATAAATTTTTAAATTCAAATATATCTTCATAACCATAATGACTAAACTTATGTATGGAATTTTTTTTCAATTTTCCTACTCTACTAATCAATGTAGACATGAAATAGTTCAAAAAGTTCAGTCTTTGACTCAATTTTCTAAAAATTTATGTTATCAGCAACAGTGTTGTAACTACAAATGATTTTCATTGTTATATAAGCATTTGCTGACTTAATTCTCCTTCGCCATCTGTGAGATAGTTACCATTTACCATTTTCACATTATTTTGACATTACTAGTAGTAAATTGACTATAAACATTCAAATGTACTAGCTGACACAACAACTTCTTTTCTAAATTACCATTCCCATCTTGATAAGTCTTCATAAACGAATGCACTACATCCAGATAACATCTGACGATTGGTAGAACTCAATTATTTCAATCTGGGCTTGGAAGAAAGGTGTTTGTAGTAATATAATTTTTTTTTTTTTTTTTTTTTTTGTGAGGAGGACCAGCCCTGAGCTAACATCCAATGCCAATCCTCCTCTTTTTTGCTGAGGAAGACTGGCCCTGGGCTAACATCCATGCCCATCTTCCTCTACTTTATATGGGACGCCGCCACAGCATGGCTTAACAAGCGGTGCGTCGGTGCGCACCCGGGATCCAAACCGGCGCACCCGGGATCCAAACCGGCGAACCCCGGGGCCGTCGCAGCGGAACGTGGCACCCAACCGCTTGCGCCACCGGGCTGGCCCCTGTAGTAATATAATTTTTATGCTTTACATTTCACTATAAAATAATGTTTGAACCGTTTGGAAATTACACAATTCTATTTTTTTGAATACGGCATGTTTGATGTCCCTTACCTATTTCTTTCTCTAAAATATATAAGGAATATTCAACTGAATATGTTTGCATTTGATAGTTTAAATGCACTTTGTCCCAGGATAGATTTAATTCTGCTTATACCTTAATGTGACAGCAATTTGTTTCTTTGGAAGGAAGAAAACAGAGATTTTTGCTCTCAAAAAGTAGTCCAAAAAGATATCGTTGCTCAGATATTTAATGGTTAATTTCTGTAAGATTGTTTTTATAGATAGAAAACCAAGTTCAAGATCTTTATCTTCAAATTTAATTAGAAAAATAATTTCAAATAAGCAATTAATAATGCTGTATCATGCATTCATTAAATAGTATTTCTCGCCTAATATCACAATCCTATATTTCAGTGGAATCTTTCATTGTGTAAATCTTTGGAGGAGGCATGGCACCACTCCTAATTACAGGGGACTCAGTATTCCCTCTCCTTATTCCCTGGTAGCTAAGGTGCAGATTATGATCAAGGCTTCACCTTTTAGATTCCCACTCAGTGCTTGCAAATGGGATGATTCATGTGAGTGTAGAGGCAGAGAATGAACTCATTTATAGGAGGCATGGCTGTAGAATAGTAGGATTCTGCCCAGTGTCAGGAGTGTCTAGTGGCGGTGGTGATCCCCAGTGGAAGGAGTGGCAGCACACCCTGAGTAGACTTTCTCAGATGTCACTTTGGGAGTAGCTTCTTCTGCCTGGCTCGCTTTCCTTCCTTTTCATTCTAATCCTGTTTCAACTGCCTTTATGTCAGTAATGTGAGCTTTCTGACATCCCTCCACTCAAGTCATTTTCTGCTTACTTTGCTTTTGTTGCTTTCGACAAAGAACACTGGGGAGGATAATTTCCTCTGTGACATCTTATACAAACACCTGTCAAATAAAATAGACTTAAAAGCTCTTATTCTTACATACACAAATGTATTTCCACAGTTATTAATTAATATGAGGTAAAGCCTCGTATTCTTCCGCATACAGATGGTGGGTAGTTTAAAAGTCAGTGATTATTTTTTGAATGCTTTAAGATTTTTTAAATTGATTTCAATTAGAATTAGTCATGACTTTTAAACATATGTCTCTGTGATTGTATAAGTTACATTGTATATAACGTAACCAATAATCTGACCTAAATTATATATTTATAAATGTAAGATTGCCTGCTTGCAAGCCTACTTTTCTTCTTTCTTCCTTTGTTCAGACTTAAACAGGGCCACAGCTGGTTTAGTGTTGTGATGGATATAAATTAACCCTACTCTTGAGGGTTTGAAGTCCAAAATGTTAGATAACATGAGTTCACTTGCTACAAATCTAATGAGAGATAGAATGAAACGAGGCTATGGCCTGGAGTCATTTCCATGGAGTCTGCAAGATTGAGGCAGTTGCTTAGAATCTCACTGTGGAGGGATGGATGTGTTTATGAAGGGGTTGCAGTGGTATGAAAATAAACTTTTCTCCCTAAGCCTGTGAAAAGATGGTATAGGATCTCTTAGATGTTTTATGAAAGACTACTTTATCCACTTTCCAGGGAGAGTCAAATTCACTATTACATAGTTCAGATATGCGAGGGCTTAATTACAAAAAAGATTTTCTAACAAAAAAACAAGCAAACATACCTACCTATGGTGACTGGATTGTAATTGACATTTCCTTTAAAGAATATAATTTTTGCTAAGCATTTCATCTTTTTATTTCTTTTCTTTTCTTTCTTACTTATTTTTTTTTTTTAGAGAGAATGAGACTATTTCTAAATATGGCTATTTCAACTAAAAGAATCATAATTATTTGCCCTTCACAGTGCAGTCTGATAAAGACAGGGTCTTGGAGAGTGGCTATGCTTTTTGAAAGGGCATTATGGGAAAATATTAGGCTATATTTCCTATTTCTCATTTTGGCCCTCTCTGGTATCTTCTATATACATCTGAAAATCTACTCACACCTGATTAGGGGCTCCAGAGATAGCTTCAAACTCAAACTCTGCCCATTTCTTAAGATTATTAGATAACTTCTGATTCCTTCATAAACTATGGAAATACAATTTGGATATTTTATTTTTGCCAACACAATAATGTACATATTTATTAACTATTGACTCTTGAAAAAGCATTTTCAAACATATTAAAATATAGTCATTGTTTGTATTTAAAATCTACATAAATATCATTTAAATTTTATATTTATTTCCAGTGTGGTTGACATAACAGGAAAGAGGCTTAAATTTTAGTGCCTGAGATCATAAAAGTAAAAATTTCTTCACTATAAAGTAAATGTACCCATTTTCCTCTGATGATCTCAAAAAGAATGTATTGTGCCATTGTTGATTTTAAGGGCAAATAAACTACTGAATAAAAGCAATTTTAATAAATTCTCTTTCATTATTATCTTCTATTAATTATCTTCTACTAATATTTGATAAGTGTGAGGGTATCTGGAATACATTTTAAAAGAATCTGTTAGTGGATTCTTAATCACATCATAAGAATTTTGGCCACTGAGATCAGTCTTTGAATATTTTCATCAGTATCAAGAGATATAAAAGTAAGAGAAATGAAATAAATAAGGATAAACTCATCAAATTTTAAATTTTAGTGATCTCCAATAACACTTGAAGTGTTTCAAACATTTCTCCAAGCCTAGGATGGAAATTTATTAGAACTTCTGCCCCAATTGCAATATTCTTGCAGAATTTGATAAATGATTTATGTCCATAAAGAAAGCACAAATTTGAAGCCATGTTTGCACCAATATAAAAAAAGTATCTCTGAGCATTAATGATGAGATTACATAATAGGACAATCTACTGTTTAACCCATAATAATGAGAGAACATTTTCCATATTTTTGTGATTGTGGCTGAGAAAGAGGCATTTAGCCGCTCCCAGTGAGATACAATGGGAATTATGGCAGTTATTATTTGGTGACCATGTGGCCTGAGATTTATGGGGAAAAGAAGAATGTGGTAGATATACAGAGATAAGCAAGATAAGGAGGGTGTGTGTGCTTGTGTCTGTGTGTGTGTGAGAGAGACAGAGAGAGAGAGAGAGACAGAGAACTCCCCAGTTTTCTATATCCCTATCAATTATTGATTCTTTCCCTTCTGAGAATCTTTGACAAGGCCACCTTTCTGCTCATGGTCTCCACAATAATTGAGCTCACAGCACATGCATGTTTTTCCATGCACTAGTTAAAAATGGTAGTCCAAGTCATAGCAGGAAAAAGAGAGTGATAAGAATAGCTAGTATTTGTTTAATCTCCTTATAGTGTTAATATATTTCTTTAACATACAAAAATTAATTTTATCTTTCTAATGACCATATGTGACTGGCACATTAAAATTATTTTCTCCACTTTACAGATGAGAAAGAAAACTCTTATCATGGTAAGAATAGATCAATGAGCCCACTCACCCACATTTAATATATAATCTTTCAATTTGAAAATAGAATGAAGATTAACGTTAGGGTAAGATAAATTGGGGGGGGATAGAAAAGCATGAATGCAACTAGAAATACTTAACCATTTTTAGTGTTTGAGCAACTATTCTAAGTAGCATAGGTCAAAGTAGAAACAATACCTACAGAGTACTCTCATTTTAGCAAATCAACTACAAATGGCATTGATTTTTACCAAACATTTGGTATAAGCAAGATGAAAGACTGAAAGGTTAAGAAAAGCACAAAGTCTTGACACACTAAATTTATCATAATTGAGTTGCTTTAATTTAGTGCATCAAATATCAAATAAGTAGGCACTCCCATGTCTTTCACATACTCCAGTTATAACACTAAATAATCGACAGCTGTATTTTTTATTCTATTTACTCTCCACTGATTGTCCACTACTAATAATAGTTTTACATAATGTCGTTATAGTTATAGTTCATATAAAATTGTATATACGTTTAATAGTAACTTCATTTTGTCTTGTTTTCAGGTAAGCCAGAATCATTGAAAAATAATTAAATGTAAAAATTTGAACCTGAACATCACTCAGACATAATTATTATTAACAATTTATGTCTTTATCTTTTGTTTTTGCTTTTTTTCTTTTACTATATAAAAATATTACTATTTTTGAAATTAATTTGTATTAATTTATTTTGAATTAGTTACCCCCAAACCTTCACAAGTCCTCATAGGTTACTGATAAAAAGAAAAAAAAAGAAAACATTAAAAAATTTTTTTAATTAAAAAATTATTCAGATTGACCAACATAAAATCAAAAGATGGAAAATATCATTACTCAAGCTCTTTTAAAATAAAGAAGACTGTTAGAATAAAAATCTATTCTCTGAATTGATGGAGATAAATGCATTTAATAAATCCTGTTATCCAGTGAATAAATAACTGTGTAAATAATTCAAATTATTTATTACAGGTGTAATTAAACAGTACTTGCTAAATTTTAAGCAATGGAATAATACCAATCAAATCTAGGGGATATGCAAGGATCAGAAACATACTCTTCATGGTGAGGGAGGGTAGGGGGCAAACCAAATGTGGAGTAAAGCAAGGCCAAGTTTGGTCTCTTTTTCAGGAATTCACTTTCGGGGTATATATTTAGATTCCTGATTTTAGCTTGAAACTGAATGAAGGAAGACATGCAAACAAATTTATTAAATAAGTATTCTTTCTCAAGATATAAGTATTTATTAATTTCTTTACTTGTTGGGGTTCTGTTTCATGCAATTTCTAAAGATTTGTTCATCCAGGGGCCGGCTGGTGGTGCAAGAGGTTAAGTGAGCATGCTCCGCTGCGGTGGCCCGGGTTTCGTCAGTTTGGATCCCAGGCGTGCACCTACGCACCGCTTGGCAAGTCATTCTGTGGCGGCATCTCATATAGAGTGGAGGGAGATGGGCATGGATGTTAGCCCAGGGCCAGTCTTCCTCAGCAAAAAAAAAGGGGAGGATTGGCAGATGTTAGCTCAGGGCCAATCTTCCTCACAAAAAAAAAAAAGATTTGTTTATCTGTGAAAGATGTATTTGTGTGTCCCTAAGTAGATGATTATAACGTTTACGTCGTCACATTTAAATGAAAGCTTGGATGAATACAGAACTTTCAGGTCAAAAAATTTTATCCTAAGTTTTGTAGTGATTGCTTCATTTTCTTCTGAAATTTTGTGATGCTGAGAAGCAATTATCTAGTTGAAAAAAATTTCTTTTTCTGTCCAAATTCTTATCATCCTTGTAATCAGAAAAAACGGTAGGACTTTTTGAGATGGTTATTTGTTTTTTCAGAAAAAAAAGGATCAGAATTTTAATGTACATATTCAATATATTTTTCAACTCAATTATTTTTTGACCATTGTAGATTTTATGACAGTTTTCCCAAGATTTTTTGTTCTTTGAAACTCTTCTATTCACTACCTTTCATATCTATTACCTAATTTCTCATTGTTTTTATCCTGTTGTCATTTTCCTTTGCATTCCAGGAACAGTTCTTATGATGCTTTCCATTTAATTAATTCTTTTTATAATGTGAATTATGTACTTTCCTACCTCATTATATATTTTAATTCTATTATTACATTTTAAGTATATTCTGTTATTATTCCTTATTGCATCAAACTTTGTTAAACACTTTTTCTTTCTGTTTATTTTCATTTAACCCAAGTTTTCCTTCTTAAGACTTTCTCTTCTAGATTGAAAGAGATTGTGTATTTTCTCAATATATTAAGAATATAAACTTATGAAGTTTTCTTCAGTTGCTGCTAGCAAAACATTTTCCAATATATGCTCTTTCTTTCATTACAAGGGAAAAAAATTAAAAGGTGTTTCCTACATCTAGTTTCCAAAGGCAATAGAGTAGTTCTGACAACAGATTCAATGACCAGAATCAACAGTATGGGTGAGGTAAGCTGCAGTATCCTAAACCCAGTGTCAATGGTATCAGTAAGCTAGCTACTGTGTCTGGTGCCCCGAGGTGGCAGTAGTGTCTAACAACCAGTTTGTCATGTGCATTTGTTGTGATTTCACATACTATGCATCTGTTCTAATTCTCTACCAAAGGTCCTGTAAGTTACATATAATTTTACTAATATATTTTGTCTCGAAATTGTCCAGTGTCAGTTTACATTGTTTGCACGTGAAGCCTAACTCTTACGGGAAGTCAGAAATATTTACTCATGCTTCCTACATTTTCTTATCTATTTTTATTATATATCTTTGATTTATGTGCTCATATATAATTATATGATATGTAAATGTTAATATTCTAAGGATTTATTGGAGCTATACTATGTTTCTTTCCTTTTCTCCATATATTCGAAGACATTCATCACTATCCTTTTATCTTTTTAGGAAAAATTTTAATTGTTTGTGTTCGTCTATAATTTTCCCCCTCAAAAATTCCAAAGTTTATTCTGGTTAGGAGGTAGATATTTGATGCCAAGAAGCCCCCAGCATAATATCACAAGACCCTTTTAGAAAAGAACAGAACTAGGTTCTTTCTCCATGGTAACTGTCCCAAATAGAATTTCTATTTATAGACACCCTGTAGGTTCAAAATAATCCATACGAATTGAGCCCAAGTGTAATTTCTATGAGCCATAAGAGCTGACTTGACCTTTCTTTGTCTATTAAACTGCCTCTGACTTCTGAGCCCTACTTTTTTTTTTTTTTTAATCAGTTCATGTCCTATTTTATTCCACGTACTAGCATCTCTCCCTGCATTCCTCATGTTTTATATTATGGCTTTACTCTCAACTTATTTCATTGATTATTCCTCCCCAATACTATTCTTCATTAGCATTTCAGCCATTCCAAACGTGCCCTAATAATTACCTGCATTTGACTGTTCTGAATCAGCCAACTCTCTCTCTAATTCTTCCAATTATTTCTAATAGTTGACTTTATTATTTTGTTCAGACTCATCTACAAGATATTCCCATTTCTCTAATTAAAGATGATTATTATTTTTATTCAAAATTAATGCAATATTATATAGAAGAAAAATACTTATACTATTAATAGGCGCTAAATATATAGTTGCTTTAATAGCCATATGGGAAATTTGTATAGGCCTTTTGTTTATAACTATAAATAAATAAAATGATGTGCAATAACACTGGATCTAAAGAGATGGGATTTAATCAAACTCCATTATCCTATTAGCATTGGTAATGTTTGAGGAAGCTGTGTGAACCTCATTAAATTCTCAAAGCTCTTGTGGTTTTATGGATCTGAGATGATAATCAAATTGATGGAAATCATCCAGTCATGATAACAAATTCCTTTATTTTATTTAAGTTTTTAACAACAAAAACATAATGATGCATTTTACAATTAAGTTAAATGCAAAGTATATGTCTTTTTTTTAATGTACAGAATTATATCATTGATTGTCTTCTTTTCGTCCTTACCTCCATGAAATCTATTCCCAACACATCAACACATCAACCAGGCTGATCCTTTCTAAATGGAGGAAAATCTCATTATTGATATGCTCAAGGCTCTCTGTTGTACTTCCTTCTCTCTCAGATTAACAATCTCTATCTCAGTAGACTATGAAGTTTTACATGATGTTTTTCACCCCTCTCTGTCTCAGTCACTCTACTTCAGGCTGCTATCATTATTACTATTACTTTAACATGACATACATCATCCTACCTCAATGTCTTCACACTTACTGTTCACTATTCTTAAATGATCTTTCCTTTTTCTGAATGCTCTTCCCCCAAATAATCCCATGACTCTTATCTTCAATCCCTTCATTTTTATTCAAGTCTTTAATACTTTATGTATGTCTATGGTACTTGGGAAAAGACAGTCATTGGGATTAGCTCTAGAAGAGAGTTTTATTTATTCTGCATTTCCATGAACATCATCACAACTCCCTTCCATCCTAGGCTATGTAATTTGATTTCATATCTTGCCTAAGAATTAGATATGGGGTATTTGAAATATGAAAACATTCTGAATAAAGATGAGGAATTGCCTACATGTATTTATCCATTATCTCAAAGTAAAAGATAGAGTTGATAAACACACATAAAATTTTTTTTTAAATGGCTGGTGAGATAGTCCTATATAGAAGAGAGGAAAACTACTACAAAGATTGTGCATCAAGAGGGATGTAGAAAATAAAGTAGGTTTCTTCATAGAACCTTGAGAAACCCAGTTACCAAATGTCATTTTCAAAGAGTAGGACTGAGACAGCAGCTTGGAGAGCAACCGAATTTTTCAGTATTGAGAACTTGTCCCATCTCTATATCCAGAGTGCAAACAGTCAGACTTCTATACCCCTAGGTAGTGGATGAGAAGTTTCATCAGAGAGTTTAAATGGTCCCAAAGGAAATGATTCAAAGCTTTGGTATTTTAGAGTTAATTAACTTAAAGCAAAGCTTGACGATTGATATGAGCCACTAAGTTACCAAGTTCCTAATTGCCTTTTTGGTGCTGTCTTATTCTTATATACAGGCAGTTAACTTATGGCTACCAGAAACTCGAGGAATGTTTACAACACAAAATGATGATGGATGAATATAAAAAAATAATTATTCTGGAGGAAACAGAGACAGCCCTGGAGAAAACAAAAGAAAATTTAAAGGAATACTCCTTTAGTGAGTATGTTCAAAGAATTTCCAAGAATCAATGTCTCTAAAAGAAAGAGTAGGCATGGGGAAAAATCTGAGAAAAATATTTCTGGAAAAAATATAACTGTAGATATTTATGCAAAATTATTATAAACTCTAAAAAAATAAATTAAAACATCCTCCAGAAAATAGAAGAAAAAAATGAAATAAAGAACATGAGAGAAAAGTTAAGAGATATAGAAGAAATTTTCAGAAAGTCCAATACTTGATTTATATAATTTTTACAACTTATAAAAATGGAGAAAATGGAGGGAAGAAAAGATCTGCAAAACAATACTGGAAATATTCAAGAAAAAAATTATACTACTATTCAATTAGGGATCAATACTTTAAATAAACACATGCACACACACACCAAGGCAAATGTTCATGACATTTTAGTAAATTTGGGAAAATACTAAAAACTTAAAGCTGCTAGAAAGGACAAAGTGAAACAAAACAAAAAACAAACAGATATCTACCAGTAAAATGGCAGCCGACTTCTCAAGAACTGCGTTAGAAACTGGAAGACGGGCGCAATTCCTTCGTGTTTCTATGGGATACTGTTTTTTCAACTCAGAAATGTATAATTCACTAAGCTATCAATTGAGTAGGACAGCATAAAAATATTTTTCAGAAATGCAAGGACCTCCCACATGTCTACTCTTCCGAAATTTTGGTACACGTGCGTATGGAACAATGCAGGGTGCCCGCGATCCGTAGCTGGAGTCAAAGGCAGTCTCAGCATAAGATACTTACAGCAGGGGTAGAGCGCAAACAGTTTCCAGTGAAGCAAGAAAGTGAGAGCCTGTTTCAGGAAGGAGGTTGCAGACATCAGGCTTAATAAAGTACTAAATAATGAAGTTAAACGTTTCTAAATGTTCAAATGAGGACATAACAGGCAAATTTACAATGACAACAAAAGACAGTAAAAAAGGCTATTAAAAATTCAATTAATTTTAAAAATGGAAAAAGAGCAAAAATGCAATGATAGCCTACTAATAGTCCCAGAGGCATAATCATATATAGGTAAATCTTAACTAAAATATGACCAGAACAATATTGAGAAAATGCAAAAGAGGCCTGATGGGTGAGGGAAGGGGTTAAGGGAAACCACATATTCATTCCTCACAGTAGAAAGTCAATAATAGGGTCTAAAATGAATATTAAATAATGCTATGTACATATTAAAAACAGAGATAACTTCTGGAAAATGTTTAAAACTGAGAGCATCTGAAAAGCAGAGATGGGTGAGAGTGGCATTGGAAGTGTGGGGAAACAGGTTAGTAATATTTTTCATTGTAAGTCTTTTGATACTTTTTAATTTTGCTAAGTTCATGAACAATTTTGATCAATATTTTTGTTTTTTTTGTTTCTGTTTTAAAGAAACATTGAAGTATCTGATATGTTGAAGTTGTGGTAGTTTTTCCTGGACAAGTAGAAGACAAGCTTTACTTGCAAGATTTATTATCTTTTCCTTTGTTTTAGACAACACAGAACTACCACAAATATAGCATTAAATTGACTTTTTAGTCTAGTAGAATAATACAATCTCTCTCTCTCCATACAGACATACATACACGTGTATAAGTACATGTATACGTTCTTTTTGTAGTCCAGTGGTCGAAATGTCATTAGATATGAGATTCCTGTTTATCTTCTTTAGTGCAGTTGGCTTTGAAATTCACTTTACTTGGTTTGAGTATTTCTACTTCTGCTTACCGTCTGTTTACTTTTTACAGCATTCCATTCTCATTCTTTTATCTTCTATATTTCTTTGTCATTTTGTATTTGATGTATCCTTGGTAAACTGCCAGGTTTTGTTTTGTAGCAATTTTGAGATACTTCAATTTTGTCTTTTACAAAGAGGATTTAAATTATTTGCATTTATGGTGATAAATAATCTATTTGGTTTTATTCCTCCTATCTTATTTGGGGTTTACTATTAATTATTCATTGATGCATTTTTATTTTACTCTTTCATCCTGTTTTTGTGTTGATCAGGTTTCTTTTCGTTTCATCTTCCTTATTAATTTCAACTTAACAGTTGTCTGAAACCCTGTCAGACCACTTTGGCATCTTTACTCTTTGCCTTAGCAAAGCTGGAACCTTGACTCTCCCCTGGCAACCTTCATTCTGGCATCAGCAAGAGACTCAGTCAAGTTTCCCTCTGACCTCCACCTGCGTTACTTGTTTATTTCTGAGTCAGAAGACATAGAAGCAGAGAGCATTACAAGATATTTATTCATTTGATATTTTCTTTGGGAAATTCTTTTTTCATCGTATCGATATAGACTACATGTTTTCTGAATATTATTGAGTTTTGGGGTAGAGTAGGTAGTGTATGTGAGAATGTCATGTGTGTGTGTATTTTCTAAAATTGTCTTTCTAAGGGCGATAGAGATCAGAGGATGATGATAGTAGGAACGACCCAGAAGCATATCTCCCCATGATTCTGGCACCAGACTGTAAAAGGAACCAGAACGAAAGTTCCAAAGTTCAGCTTACACTGCTTGGCTAATTCCCATGTGTGATACTACTGAAGACTGACTATCTCCTACTGTGATGCATGTGCTCCAGGGGATTGTAGAGGTGTGGGGGTTTCGAATGGAGACTAAGTAGGACAAGGCCAAGATCAACGGGCAGGAATTAGTTTGCCCTTTTTCCTCCTTGCCTTTATGGAAGTAGAGAAACAGAATGTAAATCACCCTGTGTCTCAGAGGGTGACTAGTGTGCAGTGTTAAAATCTTGACATCTGGAGCAAGACTACCTGCAATGGAAGACATTAATCAGCTGTGTACCTTGCAGAAATAACTGACTTTCTTTGCCACGGTTTCTTTATCTGTAGAATGCGGGTAATAATTTTACCTATTCATGCAGTTGTTATGTGGCTTAAAAAATTATTTTATGTAACATGATTAGAACAAGGCACATAGGGGCTGGCCCCATGGCATAGGGGTTAAGTGTGCGCGCTCCGCTGCTGGCAGCCCGGGGTTCGGATGCCGGGCGCACACCAACGCACCGCTTGTCAGGCCATGCTGTGGTGGCGTCCCACATAAAGTGGAGGAAGATGGGCACGGATGTTAGCTCAGGGCCAGTCTTCCCCAGCAAAAAGAGGAGGACTGGCATAGATGTTAGCTCAGAGCTGATCTTCCTCACAAAAAAAAAAAAGAAAAGAACAGGGCACATAATTAATAAACATTAGCTCCCATGACCTATATTATATTGTATATCTTATAGAATTTCTGATTGCATATATTATTCAGTTTTTAATCTTTGATTTTTCTATCTTCCTCATGTCTTTGTTTAGACATCACCTTCTCAGTGAGGCCTTCCCTGACAACTCTTTTAAAAATTGTAGCCCTCTCTCCACCCTTGCTTTATTCCCTTCTCTTATTTTGTTTTTCTCCTGAGTACTTAACACCTTGCTGTATACCTGCATTAGGATGCCTTTATTTTACCTCAATATCCATCTCCTCCTGCTGGAACAATGATCTTTTCCTGTGTTGTTCAACAGTGTATCTACAGTTCCCAGAACTGTACACAGTCTGAGCAAAATAAGCCTTTCAAATTTTATTGAATTATTATTATTCTGAAAAGAGGCTTATTTAAAAATTTGAAATCAAAGGATCAAGAAAAGGTAGCTGATTTCAGGCTAAGTTTGAGATGGAGAAGAAAGCTGTTGATATTTATTTTGGGGGTAGTTAGGAATTAGACTATAGACATAAATGAATCATGCTAGGAAATGGAACGTGTGGAAAACTCTGTGAGGCCTAAGCTATGCATTTAAGAAATGGTCATATTTGGTATTCACTTTTAGTCAATTTTTATTTTATTTACATATATTTTTCTTGTAATACTTGCTACATGTAGAGGTGTTATATTCTGTCCTTAATGCTGTGTGTTAAGAGAGGTATCTGCCTGTAGTACATTTTCATAATGAACCAGTACATGAGCTGCAGCTGCTGAAATAAAGCAAGACTCAAGATAGAAAATGGTGACCTTCAGAAGTGCAGAGAAGTTATCCTAGAACAAAGTGAGAAGAGGTGACAACCAGGATAGGATTTTGGAATGTGTTAGCCTTCTTTTACACACATATAAGATTCAATTTGGCGATAGTCCCCTCACCATAGTCTGAGTCCAGGCCCCACATTTGATCCTGGCTGGAGTGTCAATGCTATGTCACATTGGAACACTGGTGTCTAGGATCACGTCCATCACCTCTGTTGGCACTTTTCTTAAGCTTTATACGTTTCTACGATGAAATATCTACCTGTGTCTACAAAGTCTCAAAAGCTGTCTACTCATCTGTCTTGTATTCCTCAGTTTGTTTTCTGCAAGACCTGAATGCATTACTATGATCATCCTACTTGCTATCACATATCTTTTAAGTGAAACTTGATTGAAAGTTTCTGCCAGGTGCTATGGACAAAAATATGACCAAAACACTATTCCTGGCTTCAAAAGACTTAAAAGTAAAACAAGTGCAAACATCACTAGCATTGTGATTTTACTAGCTTTGTGACATGGGGGAGTCAATAAACATCTCTGACTCTAACAATTTGATTTAACTTGAATATTTTGTTAAAAGTATAATGCATTATTTAACCCAATTCAGCTTAACATGGAAAGAGTTTGCTTATTGAAAAATATTAAAAATGAAAAATTCTTATAGACTTAATAGAGATTTGTGTTTACCTAAGGAAAACAGAAAAATGGAAAAATTCTAGAAACAGCATTTTCTCCACTATAAAAAGCAAGTGGTAGTAACAAAAATGGAAACATTAAAAAAAAATCCCTGAATTTTGAAATTGAATAAATTAGGATGTATGTTTTGGCATGTCAGATGAGAAACTATATACTGGCAAAAATCCTCGTTTGAATTCTTGACAATATAGTTGTCAAAATTAGTCACAGAACTAGACAAATGAGTCCAAAAAATGTAATAGAGCTCTCTTTCCAGATTGTAGAAAAATGGTCAGGTAAATGACGGAGCAGGAAAAAAGTGAATCATAGAGGATTGGTCTAGGGAAGAAAACAAGCAAACAGAGAAACAAAAAGTGAAAGATTAGTGGGTGTTTTTTCCAACTCTGGAACACTTGGGAGAAAACAGTGATAGTAAATATTTCTTAATAATTGCTTGGTAAGGATATTGGAAAGCCATATTTTAAGTACTATGTGTATTTGATATGAAGAAAATATAAAAGTACCAATTACTATATAATTAGGTATCTTTTCCCTTATTTCAAAATTGTTTACAAATTCAGTTTTTACATAGTGTTGTCTTTGATTTTCTTGTATTGTTTGTTCATCTTTAATTAATGCTGTAAAAAGTTATATCCATTAAATCTAGTGTCATTTGTATCTTTCATTGGCTATTTCATTATTTAAACAGTTAAGTATATAAACTTATCTGTGGATATATTTGTATATATACATATATGAAAATAAATAATTATAGTCACTAGATACAACCATGGCTAAGTATATAGTCAAAATCATAAGCCCTAAGTTTAAACAGTTGTCAATAAGAAACACTAATAGATAGAAAATGATGTTATTGATACAATTGTTTTGAGAATTCCTACCCAAAGTTTGTTATTATCCTTTGTGTGGCAAGACAGTTGTAAATATTAGAAAAGACTTTGCTTACTAGAATTCATAAAATGTAAACTAAAAATATACTTTTGATGTAGTCAATAGAATTGAATTTCTAACTTTGTGTACTTGAAATGGACAAAGAATTCTTGTAAATTGGAGAGGTGTATTTGGATAGTTATCTCTCAAGTACTAACAATTAGGAAACTTGAGGCATATTTTAGTAAGCAATTTTTTTTTTGCTGAGGAAGATTTACCCTGAGCTAACATCTACGCCAATCTTCCTCTATTTTTTATGTGGGTTGCCACCGCAGCATGGCTGCCAACAAGTGGTGTAGGTCCATGCCCAGGAACCAAACCCGGGCCGCAGAAGCAGAGTGTACCAAACTTAACCACTAGACCACAGGGCTGGCCCCTAGTAAGCCAGATGTTTAAAAAGAATGTTTGTCATTGAATTTCTTTTTCTTAATATTCTAAATTGTGTTTTTCACAGGAAGAAGTATTTGTGCACCTATGTTGTGAACTAATCTGATTTCTATGAACACACTCATGTTGCCTTAATTAACCAGTCAATATATAAGAAATGATCATTTTATTAATAAGAAAGTTATTTGAAAATAATCCCCCTCTTATAAAACTAATGCAACTAAAAATTTAAAAAGCAGTCTGTATAAGTTTAACTTAAAGCACAGGACAAAATATTTTTGCACAGAAAATATATTTAACCACGTAAACAACCATATCACTATATAATTGCTTATATATAATTGTGTTTCAGTGGTATAACATTTCTTGAATTGGCATGTTTAATTATAACAACTACCGCAGGAGGTAGATAGTACTAAAACTGAGACAGATATGTTACAAAAATTGATCAAAATCACATAACTGCTATAAGACAGAGCCAGGATTCAAATCCAGACAGTCCGATTCCAGGGCTCAAAATACAAATCACAGTTCTGAAGCTATACATTTGTTAATTTGTATATTCTTTTTTTCTCTTTATACACATGGTGGCACACACTTCTCAGTACATCAATTTTTCACTCATTTAAACAAAAATATAAAGGCATGTCTTGGAATATATTCTTGTCAGTACTTAATAAAACAATACATAATGGACTTGCTATAGTTTACTTAAACATTCACCTATCAGTAAACATGTAGATTAATTCCATTCTTGTACTACTGCAAGGAAATTCCACAAGGATTATTATTTATCTTTCTTATGTAAGTGTAAGTATTATTGCAAGATAAATTCAAGTAAATTAACAGTTTGGGTCAGCAGGTATTTATTTTTACTTTTAAATTTTTTTCCAGCTTTATTGAGATATATTTGACACATAACACTGTGTAAGTTTAAGGTATACAATGAGATGATTTTATATATATATATATGCATAGAAACAATTACCACAATAAGGTTAGTTAACACATCCATCACCTCACATAGTTAACATTTTTTGTGTGTGTTGTGAGAGCATTTAAAATGTACCCTCTTAGCAACTTTCAAGTATATAACACAGTATTGTCAACTATAGTCACTTTGCTGTACTTTAGATCTCCAGAACTTATTCATCTTGTAACTGGAAGTCTGTACTCTTTGACCATCATCATCCATTTCTCACAACCCCCGCCACCCCCCGACTCCTGGCAACCACCAATTTACTGTCAGTTTCTATGAGTTCAGCTTTTTTACATTCCACATGTAAGTGAGATCATACAGTGTTTGTCTTTCTCTGTCTGACTTGTTTTACTTAGCATAACACCCTCCAGGTTCATCAATGTTGTTGTAAATGGCAGAATTTCCTTCTTTCTCATGGCTGAATAATATTTCATTGTATATAACTATATACACCACACTTTCTTTATTCATCCATCCATCTTTGGTATTTTCCATGTCTTGACTATTGCAAACAATGCTGCAATGAATCTGGGGGTTCAGATATCTCTTTGAGATCCTGATTTCATTTCCTTTGGATATATACCCAGAAGGAGGATTGCTGGGTCATATGGTAGTTCTCTTTTTAATTTTTTGGTGAGCCTCCATACTGTTTTCCATCATAGCTATACTAGTTTACATTCCCAAAAATAGTGCTCAAGGGTTCCCTTTTCTCCTCATTCTTGCAGCACTTATCTCTTTTTGATAATAGCCATTCTAACAGGTGCTTGCACTTATATGATTAATATCTTATTCATAAATTGTGTTTTTATTATTACTTAATATACCTCTTTGTCCTAAATGATAATGTAACTTTTAATATCATCTTTAACTGAGATAATATAATGTCTTCGGTATTTTAAAAAATTATCTGCTCATCTCTTTATTTCCAACCTCTCCTTTACTCTTTAAAGTGCTTCCTTAAATAGAAGAGAACTGAGTTACTAATTATAGCAAATCTGACGATTAGAAGTATGTAAGGAAATCTATCTCATTTACCTTAAGGATAATAACCAACACACTAGATTGTATCCCATCTATTTTGTTTCATGTTAACTACTATGTATATTTCACATTGTTGCTTCTTTTTGAGGAAGGTAGAGACAGCTTTAACAAGCATTTTGGGTTCCTCACAGCTATTCAAAAATATAATTGTAACTTACATTTTTATTTCTAAGGTCAGTCTAAATATCAAAGCTTATATTTTATCATTCCCTTAGTAGCCTTCAATGTCTTTCCAATCCATTCTGTCTCTTTGTATTTTATAATTTCTGGAGGAGTTTCTAAAATTAATCATCAACATGAAATATTTTATTTTACTCTATGTTCTTTCTGCTGCTTATCACCTCATTTGTCTTCTTTTTATCACATCCACCTCCATTTCATTTTACTCTTTACTCTTTTCATTAATTACTGGCTGGTTGCGATTTTAAGTCACATGAACTTTTGAATACTTTTGAATTTCACAATATCGTCTTATTTCTTTGCGTCCTCAGAACTAAGTTTTTTTTTCTTACTTTGTGTTATATTTTGGGAGTCAAATTGTTTGTCCTGTTTATCCACAAACAAAAAGAATTTTCTTAAAAAATAAAACAATTATTTGTCCTCCCATGGAATGCTAGCTATCATTGATCCTATACTTTTTTATTTGCATTACTTTTAATTTCCCTCTTAGCTTTACCTATGGAGGATGAAAATGTTATGCATAACTACTAGAACAATATCCAGTATCTAGAAAATTTGTATTTAACCTGGCAGTGCTAAACTAAGATAAATATTCATCTAGCTCCCTATCAAATAGTGTTCAGATGTGTGCAAATAACTTTTAGGCTATACTGCCTTGTTTTCTGATGGTAGAAGCAACGGGTCTCTGAACTGAGGAAAGAAAATGGTGAAGGGATGTAAGGATGTACGCTCATTCTACCAACATTGGATAGCGCAGGTGGGACACCTGTGTTTCCCAGTCAGTCAGGAATCCTTCACAATTTTTGGAAATAAATGAATCCTCAATCCACATTTCTTGGAGTTTTGAAACTTTTCCTGTGGGTGAATCTTATCAGACTATTTACCTCCCAGATAATTGTGTCTCTTATGAAAGTTCAGAAATAAATATGGATTCATAGACACAAATAGTTGGTCTTAAAGACCACTTGAAACTTGAATGAAGATTAATGTTATATCTGGTTGTTACAAATAGTCAAACACAAAGTTTATCAATCCAGCACGTTTATCAAATTGTTTTGAATAGTAATAATTTTTGGTTATTAATAACAAAGTGTCATGAATAAGCCTCCTTAAAATTAATTTTAGTGCTTTGTGCAGAATCATCAGCTCTAACTTAAAAGGTGAAAAGAGAATGTAGGAAGTGACATTGATTTTCAACAATCTTTGCTATTTCCATAATCTTACCAGGTACATAAAAACAAAAACAAGATAATAACAAAAAAAGCAAGAAGAAGAATATAAGTTTGATATTTATTTAAGTAAAACTCTTTGGGTTATAAATTAAATACAAACAAATATGATGGGATGTTTTATAGATTCTAAGAGCAAAAATATAGTTAGGCATCAAGAAATTGAGAGGCTAACATTATTTCCCTCTTTTCTTTTTCTTGTTCTGATTTTTCTCTTTACTTCTCTCTGTGTTCTCTCTACAGCTATTTATCTCTGTTTTTATCCTCCCAAGATAGAATATGGTCACTTTACAACTCCTAAGTTTACAAAAGCGACAGGATAAGATGTTAAACTGAGACTTCTCTGTAGGTCTGTTTTGTTCCAAGGTCCAATGCTGAGAACAAGAATGGTTTCCATTTACCTGCACATTTAAATGGGAGAAACTAATCCTTCACTGCAGATATGCTGACGATAAACCCCTTTTGCTAACATGAGCCATCACCTACTTCCAGGCTTTTATGATTCATCAGGAGAAAGATTTCACTGGGAGAGAGGATTCAATGGTAGAAAGAAGAGATGGAAGGATGAGAACTTCTGAGAGAGGTCAACCACCATAGGAGAGAGGAAAGACTGTACGAATCCCTTTCAGAGAGTTTGGTATGTCTTCTAGAAGTCAATCAAGATGAAAACTGGTATCTAACTCACCCCTGAAAAGTCTAAATTAAGATACTGCAGAGTCGGCCCCATGGCTTTGTGGTTAAGTGCGTGTGCTCCGCTACTGGCAGCCCAGGTTTGGATCCCGGGCGTGCACCAACACACCGCTTCTCCGGCCATGCTGAGGCCACGTCCCACATACAGCAACTAGAAGGATGTGCAGCTGTGACATACAACTATCTACTGGGGCTTTGGGGCAAAAAAAGGAGGAGGCTTGGCAATAGATGTTAGCTCAGAGCAGGTCTTCCTCAGCAAAAAGAGGAGGATTAGCATGGATGTTAGCTAAGGGCTGAGCTCCGTCACAAAAAAAAAAAAAAAAAAGATACTGTAGCTAGAGGGATCATATTTAAGAATAAGGGGAAAAAAGCCAGATTGGGATCAGTTTATATTTTTAAAATGTGGTCAGCTTAGGATGCATGTATTTCTCCAGCCTGACGTGCCCTGATAGAAAAAGATAGATAATGAGGGATATGATGTGTTTCATACTAAAAAAGACTGTCATGAAGGGTAAGAGGACTCAGCAGGATGAGTAGACTGTCAAAGAAGTCAGTAAACAGTGCATCAAAAGATTCAAGGAGGGGCCATCCTGGTGGCGTTGTGGTTATGTTTGCAGACTCTGCTTCGTCGGCCCAGGTTTGTGGGTTCAGATCCTGGGCGCGCACCTTCGCACAGCTCATCAAGCCATGCTGTGGTGTTGTCCCACAGACAAAATAGAGGAAGATGGGCACAGATGTTAGCACAGAGCCAATCTTCCTCAGCAAAAAGAGGAAGATTGGCAACAGATGTTAGCTCAGGGCCAATCTTCCTCACCAAACAAAAAAAAGATTCAAGGAAACTCTCCATGAGACTCCATAATGAAGGCTCTGCAAATAGTGATGGTCATCCAAATAACCCATAAAATGTCCCACTAGAGAAAGAGTCAATGAGAGGATGTGGATGTCAGATAACCACTGTACTGGTCAGTAAGACCTTTCCTTACTCTCGTTTCATCTACCTCACCTTGTTCTAATTGAGAAGACTCCCCTATTCCCTTGTGTATATATATATTATATATATCCCCTATTCCCTTGTATGTGTGTGTGTGTATATATATATATGTGTGTATACATATATATATATATATATATATATATGTAATCTGTCGGTTGAAGAAGTAGAGAAAGAGAAGAAACCCACTGCAAGTTTCCTGGACTAAGCTGGGACCAGTCCAGGGAAGGGAGGGATTTTTTTAATTAGATGATATTTAGGTTTTGATATTACAGTAGGCTAGAAAACACTTTTGTACTCAAAAAAAGGGTCATTCACTTTTTATCTGACTGATTGAGAGTGATCAGAAAATTTGTGAATGTGCACAAAATTTTATCCTGGGGCAGGTTTAAATATACCAATATCAGGTGAGAAGTTCTACAGTCCCTATCTGTAGTCAACTAGGTTCAGCTTGTTCAACAAGCTAGTTAAATATTTGAGAATTCTAGCCACATTCAACTTAAAAGTTACTGCATTAGAATTCCAAATTCTTGGGATTTTATTGTTTTGTCCTTCCTTAAGTGGTCTAATCAGTATGTTTGGGTGTAATAAAATAACATGGCCCCTAGTACCAGAAAAGGAAGGATGGCTTAAATATATGAACTATCTTCCTTTATTTTAATAATTTTATCTTATTTTGCCAAATTTATGACTCTAGAGGCTCAAAGCAACATAGTTCTACTGGCATTTAAAATTAAAAAATTGGGGCCGGCCCCATGGCTTAGTGGTTAAGTGTGTGCGCTCTGCTACTGGCGGCCTGCGTTTGGATCCCGGACGCGCACCGACACACCGCTTCTCCAGCCATGCTGAGGCAGCATCCCACATGCAGCAACTAGAAGGATGTGCAGCTATGACATGCAACTATCTACTGGGGCTTTGGGGAAACAAAGGAGGAGGATTGGCAATAGATGTTAGCTCAGAGCCCGTCTTCCTCTGCAAAAAGAGGAGGATTGGCATGGATGTTAGCTCAGGGCTGATCTTACTCACACACACACACAAAATTAATAAATAAATAAATTAAATTAAAAAATTAATGTTGATTTTGAATCCTGCAACTATTGAATTCATTGATTAGTTTTAACAAGTTTTTGTGGAATCTTCAGGGTTTTCTACATATCAGACCATGTCATCTGCAAACAAAGATAACTATACCTCTTCCTCTACAATTTGAATTCCTTTTATTTCTTTTCCTTGCCTAATTGCTCTGGCTAGACCTTCCAGTACTATATTAACAGCACTGCTGAGAGTTGGCATCTTTGTCTTGATCTTATAGAAAAATCTTTCAGTTTTTCACCACTGAGTGTGATGTTATCTGTGGGCTTATAATATATGGCCATTATTTTGTTGGAAAAAAACTCCTTCTATACCAAATTTTGTTGAGAGTTTTTATCAGGAAAAGATGTTGAATTTTGTCAAATGCTTTTCATGCATATTGAGATGATCATATGATTTTTATCCTTCATTCTGTTAATGTAGTGTATCACATTAATTGATTCATGTATGTTGAATCTTTCATTTGAGGAATAAATCCCATTTGATCATGGTGTATGTTCTTTTTAATATACTATTGAATTTGAATTGCTAATATTTTGTTGAGGATTTTTGCATCTATGGTCATCAGGGATATTGGCCTGTAATTTTCTTTTCTTGGAGTGTCCTTATCCGGCTTTGGTATCAGGGTATTGCTGGCCTCATAAAATGAATTTGGAAGCGGTCCCTCCTCTTTAATTTTTTGGAAGGGTTTGAGGAACTCATACAACTCAGCAAAAAAAAAAAAAAAAAAAAACTGATTAAAAAAATGGGCAAAGGACCTGAATAAACATTTTTCCAAACACATACAAATGGCGAACAAATACATGAAAAGGTGTTCACCATCACTAATCAGCAGTGAAATGCAAATCAAAACCACAATGAAATATAAACTCAAACCTGTTAGCATGGCTCTTATCAAAAAGGCCAGAGATAACAAATGCTGGTGAGGATGTGGAGAAAAAAGAACTCTTGTACACTATTGGTGGGAATATAAATTGGTACAGTCACTGTAGAAAACAATATGGAGGTTCTCCAAGAAATTAAAAATAGAACCACTATATGATCCAGCCCTGGATCCCACTTCTCAATATTTACCCAAAGCAAATGAAATCACTATCACGTAGAGATATCTGCACCCACATGTTCATTGCAGCATTATTCACAATAGCCAAAACATAGAAACAACCTAAATGTCCATTGATGGAAGAAAGATAAAAAAAAGTTTTATATATGTGTCCGTGTATATATATGCACAGTGGAATATTATTCACCATAAAAAAGAGGAAATCTTGTCATTTATAACAACATAGATGAACCTGAAGGATATTATGCTAAGTTAAATAAGTTAGACAGAGAAAGACAAATACTGTATGATGTCACTTATATGTGGAATCTAAGAAAACTGAACTCATGGCAACAGAGAGTAGAATGGTGGTTGCCAGGGGCTGTGGAGTGGGAGAAATGGGGAGATGTTAGTCAAAGGGTACAAACTTCCAATTATAAGAGTAACATATTATGAAGATCTAATGTACAGCATGGTGATTATAGTTAAAAATAAAGTATTGTACACTTGAAAGTAGCTAAGAGAGTAAATCTTAAATGTCCTCACCAAGACAACAAAAAAATGGTAATTATGTGAGGTGAAGGATATATTAACTAACCTTAATTTAGTAATCATTTCACAACATATACATGTATCAAATCATTTCAAGTACACCTTAAATTTACACAATGTTATATATCAATTTTATCTCAATAAAGCTGGAGAAAAAAATAAAATGTGGTATATACATACAGGGGAATATTATTCAGCCTTAAAACAGGAAACCTTGACATAGGAGACAGCATGGGCAAATCTAGAGGACATTATGCTAAGTGAAAAAACTTAGCCACGAGAGGACAAATACTGTATGATACCACTCATATGAGGTATTTAAATAGTCAAACTCATAGAAACAGAGAGTAAAATGGCTTGGGAGAGGGGGAAGTGAATTGTTGTTCAACAGGTATAAAGTTTCAGTTATGCAAAATGAACAAGTTCTAGAGATCTGCTGTACCACATAGTAGCTGTAATTAACAAGTCAATAGTGTAAGGATATTGAGAGGATAGATATCATATTAAGTTTTTTACCACTTAATATAGAAAAATGAAAATATAATTTAAAAAAAAAGGAGCAGGAGGAAAATCATAGAGGTGATGGATATGTTTATTGCCTTGATTGTGTTCAGGGTTTCTGAGTATATGCATATCTCCAAACTCATCAATTGCATACATTAAATATTGTCCAGTTTTTTTGTATATAAATTTTACCTCAGTAAAGCTATTTAAAAAAATTTTTTTTTTAAAGATTTTATTTATTTATTCCCCCCCTCCCAAAGCCCCAGTAGATAGTTGTATGTCGTAGTTGCACATCCTTCTAGTTGCTGCATGTGGGACGCGGCCTCAGCATGGCCGGAGAAGCGGTGCATCGGTGCGCGCCAGGGATCCGAACCCGGGCCGCCAGGAGCGGAGCACGCGCACTTAACTGCTAAGCCACGGAGCCGGCCCTAAAAATTTTTAAATAAAATTAAAACATGAAGAAGCCTGGTTCATTTCCTATAATCTTTTCCTACATTTTTTGTTGTTATTGTTGTTTTCTGACTCTGTATAAAAATAAAATTATCTATCTTGGCAGGAAATGATTGGGATATTATTATTTTAAATAAAAATTAAAAAGCCATGTTAAAAAAAGAAAACTAGCTAAATATTTCTAGGGCAAAATATCTTTTTGCTCTCTTGTACTTTTCTAAATGCTTTATGTGTATTATCTCATTTAATCCTGATGACAACCATCTATGTCAGATTGTGTGTTTTGTGTTTTCTTAGTTATTATACACATAAGAAAATAAGACTCAGAGTGGTTAAATAACTCGTCTGAAGTCACATAGTGTAGTCTTTTACACTGTTCAAATCGTCCTCTAAGTGCTTTGCAGTGCCAGCTTTTTCCTTGTAATTCACCAAACATAACTCTGTCTGTGCAGACATGCCAATCTTAGCACACAAGGAACCCTCATTTATCTCCTGTAGTACAAGGAGTGTTGTTCTCTCATCTGACTCCTCTGATAAATCACTGTCCAAGAATTCTTAGCAATATTTTCCTGAAGAGAAAAGGCTTCACTTGCTGGCTTAAGGGTTCCATAGAAATGAAGCATCAGGGCCGGCCCTGTGGCTTAGCGGTTAAGTGCGCGCGCTCCGCTGCTGGCGGCCCGGGTTCAGATCCCGGGCGCGCACCGACGCACCGCTTGTCCGGCCATGCTGAGGCCGCATCCCACATACAGCAACTAGAAGGATGTGCAACTATGACATACAACTGTCTACTGGGGCTTTGGGGGAAAAATAAATAAATAAAATTATAAAAAAAAAAAAAAAAGAAATGAAGCATCATATGTAACGCTGACAGGCCAAATTGACTCTTCTTAGCCCATACCTTCTTTTCCCCTAGGCATACAGGTTCATATTTGCTAAATAGGGAGCTACACTTAGACTTTGCACCCCTTACAAGCACTTGTAAGGTGACTGACTGTAACTTTTCCTCACCATTCTTGCCTCATCATGGTAATTCTTTGACTTCACATCAAATTACTAGTTGATACCAGCAAGATAAATTAGAAAGGAAGAGAAGTAATTTCATATTTCAAGCCAGAATTTACATATATGTTTGTTTCAATCACCTGAAATTTCTTAAGCAAAAACGAGCTCAATTGTCTAAATTCTCTCAGCATTGTAATGGTCAGACTGTCTTTCATGATAATTCTGGCTGTAAAATGTACTTTTCCTGATTGGCATACCATCTTCCAATGTATCATTTCAGTGATTTGAAAGGATCTCAAGGGGGTCATGACACACAACTCTGATATTCCATTCTGTTTAGGAAATTAGTTCTGCCTGTTGTAGGGGAGAAAAAAGTCTTCCTCGACCCTCTTGGCGGGGGCCTGGCTGGATCTGAAAATTAAACTGACAAAGATTAACAGGAGAAAAGCATACATATTTCTTTAATACAGATTTTATGTAACATGAGAACCTTCATAAGGAAATGAAGACCCAAAGAAACAGTTAGACCTGAGTATTTTTATGCTAGGTTTGATGATGGATTCATAAAACCGCTAGGTGGACAATGATGCGAGATATGATAGGTTAAAGCATATGAGGTAAGTGTAGTAAACTGGGGGAGACTTAGCAAAGCCTATTTGTTGGATTTGGATTCTTATTGGATTCTTATTGGCATCCCTTTGTCTTCTGAGATAAGGATATTCCTTTCCTCCGGTTATAAGGAGGGCACCTTTCACATTTCCCTTCATTTCTAGTAGAAATTCAATTTTTTTTTATTTCTAAAAAGTCCTTCAATAATCCCTTTTCTTCACCACTTCCTACTTCTTCCCCTTGTTCCTCCAGTATGTCAAACTGATTTACAAATGGTGCTTAACATATCTCAGGAATTATCTTGGGGCTAGCCTATTTGCTCCATTCTGTACCAAATGTAGAAAACACAAAAAAGAGAATATAGTTGGATTTTTTTATCTTTTGAAATGGAAAGTCCCTCCCTCACCTCTCATCTCATTTCCCCCCCCCTCCTCCGACACTCACTTGCCAATCTTCCCTAGCTCCATCCTCACTCAGTGCCTTATAATGATTTAATTGAAATATTCCAACAGTTTCCTTATTGGTCTCCCTTCTCCAGTTTTCTACCTACTTCAATTGGACCTCCACACCAGATTTAAATTTATTTTTCAAAAACGAGGAAGAGGGGGACCGGCCGGTGGAGCAAGCGGTTAAGTGCGCACACTCTGCTGAGCTGCGCGCCCCGGGGTTTGCCGGTTGGAATCGCTGGCGCCCACTGACGCACCACTTGGCAAGCCATGCTGTGGCAGCGTCCCATATAAGGTGGAGGAAGATGGGCACGGATGTTAGCCCAGGGCCAGTCTTCCTCAGCAAAAAGAGGAGGATTGGCAGATGTTAGCATAGAGCTGACCTCCTCACAAAAAAAAAAAAAGAAGAAGAAGAGGAGGGACCAGCCTGGTGGTGTAGTGGTTAAGTTCAAGTGCTCCGCTTCAGCGGCGGCCTGCAGTTCACAGGTTCGAATCCTGGGTGTGGACTGATGTGCTGCTCATCAAGCCATGCTGTGACTGCATCCCACATACAAAAATGGAGGAAGATGGGCACAGATGTTAGTGTAGGGCCAATCTTCCTCCCCCCTCAAAAAAAGGTAGGGAAGGATTTTGTGCTTTAGTAAAAATAATCTGACCTCCCACTGCATACAAGTCAACATTGAATATCTAGCTCTCATAGCTTCACAAACAAAATCTTATGATAAAACTTAAATAGAAATTTTAATTCTATCTCTCTCTCTATTATCCTATGTATTGTCAATATAGAAAATCTACTATTATTCTAAATAATTTAACATATATATGTGTATATATATATATATATCTCCTTACAACAAAGCTTGTTTTATTCTCTTAAAGCCATTTATTTCCATCTCAACTCTCTCTAATTTCATTTACACTCTAACAATCACCAGTCTTGCAATCTTACTGAAAAAAATTTTAATCACACCATTCTTCGACTTGGCTAGGGAAGATTGGCAAGTGAGTGTCGGAGGAGGAGGGTGGGGAAATGAGAGGAGAGGTGAGGGAGGGACTTCCCATTTCAAAAGATAAAAAAATCCAACTATATTCTCTTTTTTGTGTTTTCTACATTTGGTTCAGAATGGAGACATCTTCTGAAACAATCAGGGTATCTTCTCCCTATCTCGCTACCACAGACTTTCTCTTCTGGCTCCTCCTTCCCCCCCACCCCCAGGTATAATCCTTCCTCTTCTGTTCAACTTTTTCTCAGTACCTCCAAGCCCCTTTCCTTTCTTTGTGAGAGAAACTGTAGTGCAGAGCGGATTCTAGTCCCAAGTCTGCTCACCTCTTAACTGAGACCTTTCAGGCTATTCTGGAATTGAAATTATTCATGGTGCCTTTTGGCCTTTTGGTCTCCCCTTGTTACTGGATAGTCCATAGGAAATGGAAGAGGAATGAAATGAGCCAGGTGAGAGACCTCTCCCTTAGTTTTAGAAAAGTCTAAAAACACATTCCTCTCTTTTTCTTTTTAAAATTCTTTTTAGAAATTTAGTTGAAGTTATATATAGATTACTACAAAGTTAGTGGTGGTAGCACATGGCTTAAATATAAATGTTTGATTGCTCATTAGTTGTTTCTTGTTTACACCAAATTTAATGAAAACACTAATAAAATGTCTTTTAATTGAATTATAATTTTTTTTAGGCTAAAAATTTAGGTACCTAGCTACTCACTATTTTCTCCACGGAATACTTATATGCATTTTTCCCATTATCGGTGGTGTAATATTTCAAGGCTTAAAATCTATAATACCATTTTATATGCCTCTTAAAAATATTCACTGTGAAACATTTATTTGTACTTTTTTTGCTCTGCTCAATAAAACTGATAAACTATTAATGGAAAAGTTAGAACCATTAACCTGTAATATTCATGCTTTCACTGGCACTATAATTGAACTAAAATGTGCATCACAAAGTCTTCCACTTACTTAACTAGGTTTTTTTTTTTTTAATGTGAAAGAAAGATGAGATTTTCTCATGCAGTGAGTATTTAAATTGCATCTTCAGGTAATGAATCTTATAACTAACTAACAACAATTTATGCAATACTAGGTTTATGAAATAGAAAGAACCATTTAAAAAAATTTTTGATAACTAATAAAATGGAAGACATGATTCCAACAATTTAGAGCTTTCATTTTAGGAGACTTTATGGAGAAAATAGTGTTAGGCACCCAGCTGTGTTTTCTAAAAAGACATTTATTTTAATTTTAATTCAATCTATTTTTACTTTAATGACAGTGCCAGTGGCTATTTTATGAACAGTTGCTTAGATTCAAATTACAATGTAACTTTCTAATTAAAAAGTTTAATTTCTTCTTAACTATAATAGAGAATAATTACATCGTGTGAGCCATTAAAAAAGAAATCTTAGCTGTTCTCCATACATTCACTGTTTTGTTGAATTCTTACTTTGAGAAAATCTTTGATTAAATAGATGCCAAGGGTGGAAACATAAATTCCTACATTGAATGAAGATTATTATTTTTTGTAAGCTCAAAGAGTATTGTTCTTGGAATTTTACATTATTTTCCAAAATAAAATAGCTTTGGGAGAAGGTTTATATCAATTTATTCACATACTTTTGGTGATGATCATGTTATTTCCAGAAAGTTTTACAGTACTTTGAAAAGTTTCTCTTTGAAGTTTTGTGATTGATGAGCCTAAATAAATTCCAGGTAGAATATTGGTCCCTCTGGGAGGATCACATTTAGTCCCATGACTAGAATATCATCTATCACACTTCTAAGGATGCAAAATAAAATATCAATCTGGACTGATACATACAAGCCTCTGCTTCCTCTCCAATAGCATATTTTGTACTATCGATGAAAGTAACTTCATCATATATCATCATTAATAACATGTACTCTCGTATTAAGCCATTAAAATAAAATACACTTTAATTATATACAGACAAGATTTTTCAATTTTTATATGGCAATTATAGTTGATCGTGCCCCAAATTCTTAAATGTGTTGGGACAGGTGGGTCCAGAATCAAGAACAGAATCTAATTGAATTGGCTGAGGTTGTCCTTACGTGAGTGAGAGACCTGGGTATAGAAAATAGGGAAAAGTTTAGTTCAAGATATGGCATCATAATCATGATTTGAAAACAGAAGTAACAGGCAGTTTGGACATAAAGTAAGCGTAGGTAAGATCTAAACCAAAGTAAAGGGGTTGTCCTAGACCACCACACAACAGTGAGCTGGAAATTGATGACATTAGATTTAATCAGACAGGCAGTTTTTCTAGCATGAGTTCATTAGCAGTTAGCAGCGAACATAAGCAGTGTTAATCTGAAACCGGCTGCACAAATCAGCCCAATGTCCTTCAAGTGAGAAGAGAATTGGTGATACCTCTGAGGAAGGAATTCAAACATTAATAACAGAGAAAAGAACCAGTTAATAAGGACACAAAGTCAAAGCTAGGCAACTAATATTTACGGTATATAATTAGCCCCATCTGTTGAACAAAGTCCCTTTTGTTAAAAATCAGTTTCATTGGGCATTTATTGGTATAACAAGAAGCTTGATTGAGGGGCTAGAATTCCGACAAAGCATGGTCATTTTTATTTTGTAAGAATGGTTCCCCCAAATGGCTCCTTAAATTCATTCGGCAAAGCATTAATAGTACAGATTCTTCAGCCCCACACCAGATCCATTGAACTAAATTTCCTGAGACGTTTTTTATTTTTTAATAAAATCTCGCCAGTTGATTACTATGTAAACAGCTTTGAACTTGTAGTCCATGAATAGTCTTTGGTTAGTTTTGAAAAAAGGTAGAGTTGGTATAAACTTTACTGTCCTTAATTTCAAATGACTTTTAGTAATATAGATTTATTTTGTTTTGTAAATTACTTTGGAAAATGGCATGAGCTATTTCGTTGTTTTTAAATGACATACTTTTTATAGAAAATTTTGGGGGAAACAGAGCAGAAAAAGTTTCCCACAATTCAATCCCTATAGGTATGTGTTGATGTGTTATTTTGATATTTGTATGAACAAATATGTATGTAATTAGACTGAGTATTCTTTTTCTAGAAGCTATTATGAAAATTATTTTTTGTGACGTCTCTCCTCATTTAAGAAATGCTTTGATAAGTGGCTTAATATTGGTAAAACCCTGTCAAATATAAAAGTGTTCTGTCATGAATGTCTAAATCCACACCTTACGTTGTTCAACTAGCCCTCCTTGGCTAAAGGGAGAATTAACAATTTCAATAGAAAAAGTGATTTTATCTATATTACTAGTCTTTGGCATAAAATCATTAGCTATAAGCAATGGCATAAAATATTCTAGACCAGTTAATTCAGGTTGGTGAAATCTATGGCTGTGAGAATGATTTTAAAAATGTGCACCCACTGACAGGGATCTGTATGCAGTTCAGGCTTCCAGGCAAATGGCCAGTGTTGTAGAGGCCCTCCTGAATGGAGAATCTTTGAATACCAAAGAATTATAGAAACTGAGTAATCCTTCTCCTAAACCAGTGAAAAGTAGGAAGAAGGAGAAGTTTTAGGAAACTGGAAATTCAAGAATTTGTTTCAACTAATTTCTAAGCATTATCCCTCAATGTATTAATGTAAACAGGATACACATATAGATATTAATCTTTTCAAAAACTTGTGAATGGTTATTGGATTTTATATTCTTGTCATCTAAAGGTCAGATTTACAACAGGCAAAATAATTGTGTTTTTTCTTTTTTCTTTGAGAGGAGAGGAGATGGGGGGAGTGGCATTATTGAAAGTTCGTAAAGAAGGAAGAAGGCTTTATTATAGAAATGAGATTCCTTCCCTTATATAGTGATATTCAATTACTAAACTCACAAAGTATTTGCTGCAAACTGAAGCCTTGAAGTGCCCAAAATTCAGGTTCCAGGGGCTAAAATACAGAAGCAATTACGGACAAAGCATCTAAGGAGAGTGGTTACTGTATAAATAAAATTCATATGAATTTTCAGAGAGTGTGAAGTTTTGAATTATCCTAGTCATGAGATTAGAGTGAGAGTTGAGTTTATTTTTAGATTCACAAAAGGCTGACAACTGGCATGTCTCAAGTGAGAACACTATGTAAATAAATATATATTAAGCATTTTCACTTAATATTTCATTATAGGTATTTCCAATATCATTACATTTTGATAAAAACATAATTGTAATGGATGTACACATTATCTTGTATGTATACGTAATTATTTAATTATTCCCTTTAGCTGTATAAGTTTTCTCTTTTCATTAATTTCTTTTTTTCGCTGTTATAAACTATTCTGTGATAACTTTCTACAGAAATTTTGACCACATTCTTCATTTTTTCTACATTGAATCACTAATTGAAACAACACGTATTTGTTTTGTCTTAACATGTGTTTAAACTACCGTTTAGAATGATTACACTAGTATATGTGTCTGAGAGTAGTTTATAAGCACAATTGTACTTGTCTCATTGCATCCTCACCAAGCATTATTATTATTAATAATAACATATAAATTTTATAGGTAAACATTTATCTCATTGCCATTTTAATTATAATTCTTATGATGATTAATATAATTAAAATTGAAAGGCTTAATATTTTACTTTATAGTGTAAATTACCTGTTCAACTCCATAATTTTCCTTTTGATATTTATGTGTATGTTCTTTTTTGAATGTATTGTATCCATATACCGTATTCCATGTATTTATATAAGGGATATATAGTGGGTTGCAATTTGGCTGTAATTCCTCTACCAATGCACTGGTGGTAACCTTCAGCTGTGTGTGTGATTCAGAGGATGATTCTGGTACAATTCTACTTTTGAGAGTCTAATGCTAGACTGTTATACTGCATTCTTATTGAGATTTTTCTTTCTCATTCTTGACCTTTTTTTTGCTAAGTGTTAATTACACTTACTCATCTTTCTTAATAAAGATTGCTTTCATATTTCTCTACTTCCTCTTGTTCCTGGATGAACAATACTACTAATGTAATGTGTGTCTTTACTTCAGATTAATCTAGTTATTGGTGAAGTAATATAGAAATATATGTAGGTTCCCCCCCGTGGCGCAGCAGTTAAGTTCACGCCTTCTGCCTTGGCTGTCCAGGGTTCACCGGTTCGGATCCTGGGTGCAGAGCTACTCACTGCTCATCAAGCCATGCTGAGGGGGTGTCCCATATAGAAGAGCTACAACTGTAGAACTGTGATACACAACTATGTACTAGGGCTTTGGGGAGAAAAAAGAAAAAAAGGAAGGTTGGCAACAGACGTTAGTGCAGGGCCAATCTTTCTCAAAAAAAAAATTAAAAAATTAAAAAGAAATATATATGTGTATAATATAAATATCAAAAAATCAAATGCAAGTGTAAATATAAATGTTTTATTTAAAATGGGTCATGTTGCATATACTTTTTAGACATCTTGCTTCTTCCTCTAAGAAGTTCTACATTAAGTGCATCTATTTACCTGGAATGGAGTTACATTAAACACCTTCTTTTAGAATTTGTAGATTTTTTTCAGGTAATCAATGTACTACAATTTATTCAAATTCCCTTCTTGATTGATATTCACTATTTAAATTTTTTTTCCATAGTATAAATAGCATTGTACTAATTGTCCTTTATTTTATATGTAACCTTATGTATTAATGCATTTATTTCTATGGGTTAAATTCCTAAGAGGAGATAGACAGGTAAAAGTGTGTTGTTGTTCTTTTTTATACATATATCAATATTGTCAAAAAGCCTATAGCAGTTTACTTTATTACCTGCCATGTATGTGAGTAAACTTTTACTCCACATCCTCATCAGCAATTGATGTTTATATTATATTTCATTTTCTAAAAAGCCTAAAGTGTGTAAAGTGAAACAATATCTCTAGGTCATTTGTTCTTTTTATTTGCCAATAGCCATTTGGATTTACAATCTTTAGAACTGGCTATTTAAATCTTTTGTCCACTTTCCTAATGGTTTCATTGAGTTTTTGTTTTAAAATAGCAAAATTTCCTCATATGTCACAGATGTATATTAGTCAGAAGTTTTAGAATTAAGAAATGACAAAAATCTGGTTGAAATTAAAGAGAATTCTGGTTGAAATTAAACTGAAAATTAATGTATAGAAAGCATATTGAGTAGCTCAAAATTATTACTGTAAGGCTGTGGAAACAGGAAAAGAGAGAAGGGAAGAAACAGGGAAAGCTTGACATTTCAAGAAAAATTTCACCAAGACCTATCAGGTGAAAACCACACCGCCACTGCCTTTGAACAGCTAGCTTAGAATTTGCACTAACGAGACTGGACACTGGCGATCTGGACTTGTTGCCAGCACAGCTTCTGGCGTTTCTGCCATGGCGACTCATCAAAATGAGATTTTGCTGCATCACTATCCTTGAAAATGATCCATGTATTCATTGTACTATTAGCTTCTTGTTCAGCATTGATTGAGTATATCAGATTGATCAAGACTAATTCATATTCTTGTGTCCGAACTTCCAAGCAGATGGTGGAGTAAGTTTTTGAATGTATTGTTCCTGATGCTGGAACACTGACTTTATGACCTACCAATACTCTTTAGGTGGGGAATTATCCAGTCATAGGATATGTTTTCAAATATGATTCGTATTTGATATTAAAAATACCACAATATTAACCATAGATAATAACCTTTCCCCTGCCTCTGAGTTGTAAATTATTTCTCTATATTTTAACGTTTATCCTTGCCTTTGTTTATGGCGTAAATCCGTGGATTCCTTGAAAGGTCCAATTTTAAAAAACTGAATTAAATAATTTGTGCATAAAGAAGGAGAATCATGGTTTCTAAGGTGCTTTCAGGTTGTTTATGAGCTGCTAGATTCCATTTACCTTATGGATATTTCTGACTTTATGGGGCCAATTTATAACCTAGCATTTTGAAAACACATAACTTTAAAACAAGCCAGGAAAGTTACTTGAGCAATGCGAAAATTTATTTCTTTTCGATGTATTGTTTTTGAAATTATTATTTTAGATATTAAAATGCAAAGGATGACATATGTTTGGACATAAACTTATGCAAGTTATTTACAATTTGGTCTACAAATAAAATGATGAAACTTTGAGATGCATTTTAGTGGATTATTTAGTGAGCCTAGGAGAATGCTTACCACACAAAATAGAGTAGAATCAAACTCATTTTTCTTTGGCCATTGTCAGTTTGAATCAATTTTTCTGATATTTATATAAGGCAGCACAGTGTTTTAAATTTGCCACTAAAAGGTAAAAATCCATATATTTCCCCAAACTGTTATGGATCACCCTATATACCTGCTTTTAGCAGATATCTACTTTTTAAAAAGTATTTGCACATTTGAAGCAATGTGTCACATTTATGCTCCACTGACTAGCGTTGCTTTAAATCTCTTGGATTCCATCATCTTGTGTTATGTCAAATCACATTGGCTTTTCTATGTGACAAAATATACAGTGATGGAAGGTGACAGAAGGAGTGTAATGCAATATGACACATCAGAAATTTAAAGGGTAAAGAGATTAGCTATTTGGTGTCAAATTAGATAGGGAATGTCAAATCCAAAATGAATCTGGCAGTCACTAATGGAGTGAAAGGTACAGTATTCACCCTATCTATGAAACAATGAATTCTGAACTTCATCCCAGCACATGTTTAGCTAACTCAGATATACGGTCAGGAGCATCAGAAAGTATCTTGAAGATCATGGGTCTGCAGTGCACTTCAAGGTCATTTCATGATGACATTGTTTATCAAGATGATTTGAACTATATGATTCTTCTACAGAGAAAGCTAGTATTATTGATTGTTGCTGATAATGTACATGACTTTTGCTGTTTTTAAGAAATTACGATTTTTTAAAAGAGAAAGAGTAATATAGTGGCATTATGCCATGTTATACTTGATGCCATTACGTCACACAAACACGAAAGCAGTTTAAATTATTTGAATGGGACAAAAAAGAATCCTTACAATCACGATAATACAGATTTCTGAAGATTTCATTTGTGTCTTTTGGTAAGTAGATTAAATTATTAAAATCCTTGACATTAAAGGAATTTGACCCAGAAAAAGGACTGGAAAAAAGTTATGAATTTATTTCTTGCCCTTTCAAGGAGATAACAGTAAGTGAGGCTAAAACTAATGCTAGAAAGAAATCTTGATTTCTCTAGTCTCCTGGTTGGTAATGTTTAGTGACAATTAAAGGTTGCCATTTACCTGGTTTTGCCTGGACTGGGTACAATAATTTTTCTTATCTAAATCAATAAAATATATTGTTTAGAAAATCATATTTTTGTCCATTTACCATGTTACAGTTTACCATTTACAATTGCCAACTCTTTCCATTATGACATTTTGGAATAAAGATTATGAGGGGAAAAAATCTGTCTGTGTAATTGGCATGCACTTTCAACGAATAATAGAAAGAATAAGAAAATAACCAAATATTCATTAAATTTAGGTGAAGAGCACTCTATCTCACTCATCTTTTATTTTACCTTTCCCTTTATCTTTCTTCTGCATGCTTCTGGATTGTTGGTCCACAACAAATGATTTCTAACGGTAACCTTTAACCATTTTAAAAGACAGGAAGACACTGAAGCTCTAATATTAAGCTGCAGCAAACTCTAAACCATTTTAATTTTATTTTCTTCCATAGATTAAAGGTGTTTAGTTTACTAACGTGAAAGGTTAAAGAACAACCTAAATGTAAACACCCAGATTGATTACTTGCAAATCGGCTACTTCTGCTATCTGTCTTTTGTTACTCTAAGTGAGATTTCCTTTTAACAACCAGGGAATTTCTGAATGGAAGGCAAGGATGTAAAGAGATCTAAAGAATAATTAACCGATTTCTCTGCCACTCTGGATGAATAATTGTTTTTAAGGTTATTAGAATAAATTTATAAAAGATGAATGAAGGGTATTGAGAGAATTAGAGTTTAGATGATTAAACTATTTAAATTCTCCTCCACTTGTCATCTCAGAATAAAATATCATAGTGAAAAGAGAGTCACTATATTATTAAAACTTTCCCCATATGCTTTTCTGTTTGTATGTTTTATAAAGCAATTTACCAAACAAGATTTACTAAAGGAGATTAAAAACTGTCAAATTTAATAACTTCCTAAAAAGAATATAAAACCTTTAAGCCAAGATTTCGTTTTTCCCTCTACCAAATACATTTCTGCAACTGTAGAAACTGTAATCCAAGCAATTAACAAATTGGGAAAGTATTAACATATTTTTTTAAATATTAAAAAAACACTAAAAATCACTGTTTCGTGTATGGCTACTTCTTTCTCAACTTCAAATTACATTGAAATAGTATTTTTGTTCATATTTACATATATGAAATTTTCCTTGAACTTACCTAAGTTAATTATTCAACCATTTTTGTATGATTTGGATATATATCAACAACCTACTCTTCTAAGATATACGTGAAAGTTATACATCCATTATTTAATAATTTATCAGGTAAAATATTTAAATGAAATCCAATTTGGGCCAAATTCTTTTGTATGCTTGAACATTTATGTATATGCACTATTAAAAAAAACAAACTTTTCTTGGTAAAGTCCCATCAGGCACCTCCCTGGTAAAACACGTTCTTCCAAGATGCAGAAATAATTTGATCTCTATAGATTATAGAAGATTACTGATAGAGAAGCTTACTCAGAAGACCCTTGTGAAGTGGGAGCATATGGGTGCAGTGAAGGGTGGGGAAAAATCCCTTTTCTTCCCTTTTTGTGTTCTTATGGCTGGACTAATAATAAAATTGACACAAGACTAGATTAAAAGGAGAAAAATCCACTTTAATTGTGAGTGCACTTGAGAATCATGAAGATGATGCTCGGAAAGTGAACAAAGCAGGCAGTATACATATCTTTTATGCAAAGAAACAATAAATTTGTGAAAAATTCACAGGGCAAAGAAACTTAGGTTTAGAGTATGGCAATAGTGAGGAATTTAAAAAAAGTCTAGGTTTGAGGTAGTCAATTAACAAAGTTTATTCATGCAGGCTTCTCTGCTTAGAATTCCCTAGCTCTGGTGATAAGGATGCAGGGAGAGCACCTTTCGCATGGGAGATGTAATTCCTACTTCGAGAGCATTTCAGAATGCTCTTTTTGCTTTTTTGGGGGGGGGAGGAGGACTAGCCCTGAGCTAACATCTGATGCCAATCCTCCCCTTTTTTCTTGAGGAAGATTGGCCCTGAGCTAACATCCATGCCCATCTTCCTCTACTTTATATGGGACGCCACACAGCATGGCTTAATAAGCGGTGCGTCCGTGGGCGCCCAGGATCCAAACCTTCGAACCCCGGGCCGCCGCGGCAGAGCGTGCGCACTTAACGCTTGTGCCACTCTGCCGGCCCCTCTCTTTGCTTTTTAAGTAAGTTCAAGTGAAAATAATCAATATGCCATTGTAGAACATGTTGAGGTGGCCTGTCCTCGGCTCCCATAGTATTCTGAAGGCATTTGGCTTCTGGGCTGGCATGATGCGTATACCTTGTTCATGCAATGAAGGCGGGCCCCAATCTTTCTAGTTAGGAGGTGTCTCCATGCTTGTCAAATCTTATAGCTTCGTCATCCTGTAAGGATCATCTTATCAACTATGCCTGCACATCAGAAGAGAAAAGAGTTAGAGAATGTAGACCTACTTTTTATTTCCAGAAATTAGAAGAGGAAAGAGAAAAGTCAGAGTATGTCAAAGTACTTTTGGAAATGTACCTCTGGCATAGAAAAGGCCTCTTTACATTCCTCTTACAGTCCACTGGTGAAAATAAGTCAGAAGGTCAAACCAAAATGGAAGGGTACATAGGTATAAGGTACCGGCCTGGGCACCTGTGCCTTCACAGAAGCTGGGTACGATGGCAGTGGCAGCGTGACTTTGGTAGGCAATTGTCCATCTCTGTCAGACCAGTCAAAGACATCCACGAAAAAATTACTCCTAGCTTCCCGTACGTTATCTAACAAATGCTTAGGTATAGGTTTTGACAATTATATTTGAAGTGCTTAAACAACTACCTTGGTCTGTTTATCCTTGATATATCAAAGTCTAAATAGCCCCTAGTAGAGTATAAATTTATAATTACAAAAATTCACATCAAACTGAGCCTGGGATGTAGATTAAAAAACTATCATACCTATTTCACACTACGTATACTGATGTACTTTTAATGTGAATTCCACCACAGTAACTTGACAATTACAATATTTACGCACAATATGCTTTTCCCCTAAACCTTTTTAAACATGCCGAATTATGCAATAAGTATGTATCATTTACTGATCTTTCTTTAACTTTCATAATGAAAATGGAAAAGGCAATTAATAGCATGGAAGAATCAAAGGGAGCTTTGGATTGTAAATATAAAGTAGCCTCTGTATTTTCAGAGACAGTACAGAAAGAAGGATTCTTTCAGCTGGAGCCCTGTTTATAAGACAATTGACAAAACCCCACAGGATGCTTTTTAATTCCACCATACCTCTACCTGCTACATGGTGAACTAAAAATTTAAACTCATGCAATGCCTGAAATTTAATTTTGAGTTAAGCATAAAGATCTCAATGGAAATAGAGAATTCTTCCAAGTATATCCATCACAGCTTGATCCAAATTATACTCTAGTTTAAAAAAAAATGCCTTTCGAATATTCTTAAAAACGCTATTGCTTTGCTTGTTCAACAAGTAGTATATGACTGTTTAAGCCTGTTAAAATATTTCAGCCAAACTTAAGGCAAAGTTTTTCGTGTTTTTTAACTGGCATATTATATACTGGACAATAGTCTGCCTACCCCAGAGTTCCCAACATTTGTCACCAAAATCTGAACTATGTTAACAATTTCAGAACTTTGAGACAAATTAAAAATGAAGGAAGCCCATTGGTAAGTTTTATTTTAGAGGATTAAAAGACATGAAAGGTTATAAAACATGTAGTCAACCCAAACTAAAAACAATCATATAAAACTGAACCCAAGGTCAAAATTCATGTGATTCCAATGGAAACTATTAGTCCACCCCTGAATAAAAGTATGTAGGCAAATCCTTTCTGGAATCCATGCAAATCAATCTTCAATTCATTAATTGAAAAAAATTACTGAGAATAAATGTATAAACCTGTTACCTAAAATTATAAACTTCTATTTTCAGGAAAAGAGGGAGGATTGAATTGAAGGCAGAATTGAAGGTATATTTTTAGTGCACAGTATATTTTCTATTTAAAATATATACATAAATATACTTAATTACTGAATGTTCTTGAATGATTATCATCAAAATAGATAAATATAGCTAGTAGATCATTTAAGGACACCATCTCTAATAATTGTGGCAGTATTTGATAGTTCTGATCCATCTGAAGTAATGAGAAGATTGAGTTAAAAATAAATACTTGGTACAAATTTGGCTGTTTGCTTTCAAAAGAATCTGAATGTGGGTTTTGTGTTCTAAAATTTACAATGACAGCATCTGCTATTTATTCATTATCAGACTATTTCAACTTGCTTTGAAAGGGTTCTTGAACAGACTTGTATGCCATCTGCCAGCGAGAAGGGGATGTTTGCCTACAAAATTATCATTTTATGCACTCATTACGAAGTGGATAGTATGTCACCCTTATCACTAGCATGAGGACATAAGAGGCTGTTAAACTAGACTATGTTGCAAATATATGTAATTTACATAATGTGATAAAGTATAATATTTAAGATACACAGAGCTAAAATGGATTTTAAATCATTTTAATTTTCCATTATTTTGGCCAGTGTGGTGGTCCTAAAGGGCTTGGAGCCCTTGAAATTGATTTTGATTATAATCATTATGGTTCTACAATGAAAAGTGACTTCGTATGAGAGCACACTATCCATTGTAATTTTAAATGTAATTCCAGTGGACTGGGACATAGCAATACTAATTCAATCAAATAGATATTTAAAAACATATTATACAGCATTCAGAGCTGCCAACTAAATATATGCTAATGGATTTTCTGTTTCATTGTCTAAATGACATTTATAAGGCTATGGTGGAGATGCAAAAATGATAATTTCTGAGCAATTATTTATTTTAGGAAACCAGTAAATCAATTAGGCTACCTGACACTTTATCATCTGATGAAAAATTTATAAGCTTGTTTGTCATAAAAATAAAAAGATATCTTTGAAGATGCTAAAACTCTTCTCAAAGAGCTAATATCATGGGTAGTCCACTGTTCAGACAATGAAAGGACATTTTAAAGTTCACATCAACAAAGGCAATCAAAGAAAAGTCAACATATGCTTTTTATATTTACTAAATATGTTTTTATACCTTTTTAAATAGCAAGAAATGCAAATGTTAACTCCATGACTCTCTACAAGGTGAGATTATATTTTACTATTTGCTTCAAAATTTCAGTCTTCACATTAACAGTTCTTGTTCAGTTGAAAATATATTTGGTTAACCAAAGATAATGCATATAAACATATTGGGTTTTTTACTAAACCACTTTTAAAAGATCCATTAACAAAATTGCTTCTCACAGTTTCATCTTCATATTAGCAATTTATAGCCTTAGTTGTCAACAAATGAAAGAATCTGGGGAAACCAAGTAAAATAAGGAGAGGGAGAAATGAGAAAATAGTTAAGGTTTCACATTGGGATTCAACTTATAAAGACCTAGAAAAAACAAGTTTTTTTTCATGATATTTACACCCTGTTCTTCCTAGACTTAATTTTTTTTGCAATGACATTCTTTTTTTTTTGACTTATGTTGAATCTCTACTTTCTGATAGAATTTTCTAGTTATGTTGTTATAGTCGGTGGTATATGTTCATTTACAGAAAATGGTGGCAAAAATTCCATTGTAATTTCTCTAATCATTTATTTTAGAGCATCTCTTTTTTTTGAGAAATTGAAACCTTAGAAAATACATTTGTATCCTGATATTTTGTTTCAAAAGTAAATTTTAAAATACTTTTAGAGATGACTGATTGACTCTCTTATTTCTATAATTGTTTATGAGGCTGGCGATATTAATGATTATAATTTATTCAATAACAATACATGTCAAAGGATATTTTCTCATTATTTAAAAATGTGTTTGTTATTAATAGATGTGAGATGAACACATACTCCTACATTACAGAGAGCATGTTTCATAGAAAGATAATTTCCTTTTTTTACATCAAAAATAGATAAAACTGCCTATAGTTGATTTTTCTATTTAAAAATTTATTTAAAAAGAAAATAAGACATTTTAAATGTAGTTATATTTACTCACACAGTACTCATGATAATTGCTCTTTCTCAGAGGGGTCAGCTCACCTGGTGTTGTGTAGAAAAGTGGCAACAAGGACTTCCAATACATCAAAATCCTCTCAGGACGCTATTAAAAACATATACAGCTAAATTTCCTGCTAAGACAGTATCTATGCTCTCACATGTGTTCCGAGTTGAAATTTCCCTGCTATCATATTTTTTTTTTTTCATTTAAATACGTTAGTATCTATGTTCACCAGAAAGTGAAAACCGTTAAGAAGCTATATATACTTTTACTGATTTTTTATTTATGGAGATGTTTTCTTTACTTTCAGTAAGAACACATTTTCAATTTTTAGATATAAAGCATAAACTGTAAACTATTGCATTTTTGTAATCTGGTTTGGTTCACTGAGTCCTTAAATTACACTACTTTCACATTTCATTCATTTATCTATTTATTTCATAACATTCATTTCAGCTCAAAAATATGTGATAGCATGGATGCAGTGATAGTATATACATCTTGTGTTTCTGGAGAAAGCTTAGCTGCACATTTTTGTTTTCAACATCAGTTCTGAGTTGCATTTTCATAATATTGACAGTTCTTCTTGACGGCATACTGCACCACGCCAAGTGTGCTGACCCTGCTGAGAAAGACCTTCTGTTATCAAATTGATGCTAAATCCGAGCTGTTAGTAGCAGCTTTTTATGTGAGTGCGGTAGATTGAACAAACAGTTTCAGTGCCCTAGAGTCATGGAAAGGTCAGTGACAGCTCTGACCATTAAATGATATCTATTAATTTTGCTCTGGAGAACACGCTGCCCAGTTAGGCAGTGATAGAGATAATTGCTTTGACTGTGAAGCCATTAAGCAAGTTTTAAGGAATTTCAGCAGTGGCAAGTGTGATAATGCCTACTTAATGCTTTAAGATAAACATTAGAGTTCAAGTGAAAGGCAAGAAAAGCTCATACATATAATTTTTCTATGAGACAAACTCTCACAGAAAATTAAAGTCCTACCACAAAAAAATATTCGGATTTATTTGCTTAAGAAGCTATGTTGTTTGGCTTTTTAAAATGTGAAATAATGACTTTAAAATTGTGCCAACTTATTCAAGACACACATTTTTTAATTTGAGGGATCTTTTCATGGTCGAACAAAAATGTCCTGGCAAAAGTGTACATAACCGACATTTCTCAGCTAGAACAACTTTTAAACTTTAGAACTCTCTCTCTCTCTCATATTGTTCACTGTGTACTTTAAACCTGGTAAATTATTTATCTTCCTTATCACTTGCCCAATCATACTTTAGTTCTCATCCCAAATGCTACTGTGTATCTTTTTCAATCCCAAATGAATACTCTTTTCTAAAATTAGCTAACATTTAATGAATATACTACACTGCATGTATGCTATGCATCACAGTGATTTATGTTTCTTTTTCTTTTCAACACATGCACATGTGCATGCATACATCATGTTTTTGCTAGAAAGTATTGAACGGTTTTTAAATATGTTGAACATCATGGTGCAAAATTGACTATGGAAACTAATCTGTTTTCTCTGCTATCCTGAGACTATTTGGAGTTCATGGGGATGGTTTCAGGAGAGAATGAGGATAAAACACAGGAATGTGAGAGAAGTATAGGAACTCAGAGAGGCAATAAAAGACTATGAATTATGAAATAGATCCACTCCTTAGGAGAACCTAAAAATCGTAAGCAAAGCGTAGAGAAGGAAAAATAATTTTCCCTCTACCCTTCTAGGATCTCGGCTGAGAACCTTCATAATAAAAAGACAGACTAACAGAAGAAAAACAAATTTAATTATGTATGTACATGCATACTCATGTATGGGAGCCGCACAAAGATATGAGACTCAGGAAGTGACCAAAGCAGCAAGCTCTTACGTGTTTTAGACAAAGAAACAATAAATTTGTGAAGAATTGATAAAACAAAGGGGTTTGGGCTAGGGGTAGTAAAATGATGAAGGAGTAATAAGGTTTGTTTACACAGCCTTGGCCCTAAGTTGTCTGTCTCTGGCGATAAGGTAACTTCTACCCTCCTGGTACAGGGAGGGCACCTTTCACATGGGAAATTTATCTCCTGCTCTCAGGCGGACAAAGGAGGTTCAGAGTGTCCTTCTTGCACAGACTATTTCTCAAGAACCTTAAATTCAAAATAATCAATATGCCAAAGTGGCATATTTTGGAGTGACATATTCTGAACCCCTACAAAGTCTATTAAACTCAAAAACTTTCAGGGGGAATACTTATTTTTTCCTTTTTGAAATTAGGAAGGCTTAAGTATCACAACAGAGCTATTAAGTTAAAGGATAAAGAAAGCGAATAATGAATCCTGGTCTAGAAATGATGAAAAAATATAGGCAGATGTGCATCTTGGAGTTAATCAAGACATCTTTAGGAGGGATGTAGAAGCCCGCTTGTATTGAAAAGGAGGGATTCAAAGCAGTATCACCCAAATCTGTAAGTGGAGAGAGGCTGCCAACTGACATACGGGTTATCTATAAGTGTATGTGGTTTATCTTCTTTTCGTGAACTATAACTTTTCTACAACTGAAAGTTTCTGAAACCGAAACTGAGTATTTATGCCCCAGTGTTTAAGATGTGCTGTCAATATATTAAATGTTAAAGAAAATAATCAAACTTAAGCAACCATATTATATAATATTCTGTAAGAAGATAATGTGTAACAAAGGAACAAACACAATGATAACATGATCATGGAACCTGCTACACTCTGATCTGATCCATTACTCTTAGATAAAGGAGTGTCATGTAAGTGAGGATAGAGGATTACAAAGCAAAAGAAAGGTGCATTAGAAACTTTAAACATCCTCTGACAAATGACCCATCTTTCCTACTTGAAGAGTGTGCTCTGCAGGTGCCTAGAACAGTCTTTTTATTGTGTGGCATATAGTACCTTGAAATGAACCTGTGCCTGCCAATTATTCAACACTCAACAGAAACCTACTATGTGTTTGGTACAAAAATATGTGAAGCAGTTCCTTTCTCAAGACCATGTAGACTATGCACATCAGTATGTCTGTATTTAATCATGCTTACCATAAGTACTTTCCATAAGTACTGTCCCTCAATTTTTAAATGAGAAAGATAAAGCTTGAGGAAGTTAAATGTCTCTCTGTCTCTTAGTCATGAAGTAGTGGAACTTGGATGTGAAGCCAGCTAGTCTAGTTTTAAAGTCTATAAACTTAAACACTGTATTACACTGTGTACAGTGGTGGCGGTATGTCTTTTCTCCATCCCCAGCTGTTCCCCCATCTTTTTTGTTCATCTGTCTCCTGTCCTCTCCCTTTATCCTATCCTTCTCCCTCCATCTCCATTTCTTTTTCTCCCTCCTTTTCTTTCTTCTTTTTTTCCCTCTTTTATTTCTTTTCATTTTTGTATTACAAGTTCCTCAGAAACTATTTTAAATTTGTGATGGTTAGCAAAAGCTACAAAGTAATCTATATACCCCAGAAACTTTAACATGTCAGAGAGGAATGCTTAGAAATGTGGTTATAAGAGGCCCTTCAGCTTCTTTGGGGAGATGGGAAAGAAAGCTCTTAAAACTGTTCAAGATGCTTCAGGGCACAGGAGTGAAAACAGGAAAAGGAGAAATCTGCCACACCCTACAAGAAGAGTACCGTTAACTAAGATATGAAAGCACTTCCTAGATGTGAAAGAGACAATGTGTCTTTCCTCAGAGACAATCGGGATAGTTTCTTGAGGATGAGAAGGAATAGTTTCCAGTGTTGTCTTGGTAATGTTGCAGTGATTGCTGTCTATGAGAATGTAAGGGATGTAAAGCAATGAGAAGAGGCTTACATTGGGAAAGCTAGCTTCGTTTATTATGTTTTTGTTTGTTTAAGAATTATAAACACTAATGGGGAAATAGGTTTCAGTGACACATCAAACTGTGTCACCACATATGTCAGCCACAAAATGACTGGGTGGAAAGTAACCCAGTCGGAAGTTTCATCCACTAAAATGAAATGTTTGCTAATCACATTCAGTGAGACCTTAGGGACACTATAGGAAAAGGAAGTGCCTTTTATGGCTTGGATCATTAACTTTAATTAATGTTAATGTTAATTAATATTAAAGGTATTTTTCTGCATTACTTGAATGCCCTCAACAAGGAAAATGTAGAATGGTAAGCAAGAGGTACATTTCATAAAAATTCATCTAATCAGAGACTTAGAGCCAATATATGTCAGATAAATTAAAAGTGCAGCATCCCGTATTTTCCAAAGGGCAATCTCTAGAGAAATCAAAATGTGTAAAATGCCATCTGATAATGCTAATTCGTTTTTTGTAAAAATGTGATTGACTTTACTCAGCAGTATAAATGCAATTATCAAATAGTGTTCTGTATTACCACTTTGCAGAGTATATTTATCTTAATATTTACTTTATACTTTTCTGTATGCTTAGTAGCTATACACATTGTAAACATGCACGTAGTGATTTTTAATTATATTTCCTGTTGACATATTTTACTATTGGTTTTGAGGTATCTTGCCAGGAGTTAATTATCCTGTAAAAAGATAGGAACTTCTTGGACTATACTGAGGAAACCATTGAATGCTAATACAGAAAATCAGTTTTTATTCCCCTAAGTGAATTCTAGTTGCTTCTCAGGGGTATAGATTTCAGTGTGTTATCTCAGGCTATGGCACAATTATCTCCACGGCGTCGCACAAAATTCCCATGAAAACAAATGAGGTTGTTAAGTTCAGCAGGAAAGACAAAGAAACAGGTCACTGCTCAGAGCAGCGTCTCCATCTCTCACGATTTGACTGCAGTGCAATAAACGAGTTGTCAAGGTTCTCCTAATTTCAGTTTCTTAGAAAAAATTTTAAATGCTGAAACATTTATTATCTCATTTTATTAAAATCTTTACATCTTCTTAGACAGCTTTATATAGTTGCTTTATTCAATAGCATAAAGTTTTTTCTTAGCCATAATTATTAAAAATTCTAACTTAATGAACTCAAATTTCATGAAGCTTAAGCATGATGAAATGCATTTTGTCAGCACCAGGTTACTTTGCAAAAATGTGTTTCGACTTCTCGCCCTGACAGCTGCTCTCCTTGCGCTCTGTTTTTTAAGTAACACACTTGAGGCAGGGTGACATCAGTCAAGCCATATTTGAATAGAAGAGAGAGTTCCCTGTGTTAGAATTTCCAGATGCATCATTTAACTTCAGATGAAGCAGAAAGCACAGTTATTTTTTTTTTAAAGTCTTAAATTGTAAAATATATGGAATAGTTTCCTCGTTATATCAAAGTAATCACAGTCGTGCTAGGTATAACTCGATCTTCCAAATGACGGCTCGGGCACACAATAATTAAACTAATAGACAATGAAAGCTGCAGTGTTTTTAAAGTTTCTACACTGATCTACCTTATAAAAAATAGGGTAGAAATCTCTCTCTCTGCCTTTCTTTCAACTTGCTCTGTCTCTTTCCCTCATTCTCCTCTCTGTCTCCATTCTGTGAACTAAGTCACTGCCCAAGCAAGGCCTGTTTATATGAGCCATAATAAGAGATATTGGTGGAATTGTATACGGGAGGACTAAAACTTCATTTCAAAACTATCTTGTATGAAAGAAAATCAGTATTATTATAGGAGTGTAAGTTATTAATTTATCATTTAATAATACTGACAAAGATTTATTTGTTCTTTGTTTCTTTTATTTATTGTGTACCAGCAAGTTTTATACTGATAGAAATAGCCTGATCAGAGGAGTCAAGATGGCGGCGTAGGCAGACCCTGAACTCACCTCCTCCCGTGGACACAGCCAATTTACAGCTACTCGTGGAAAAATTACCCCTGACAGAACTGAAAACTGGATGAGAGGAACTCCTGCAACAACGGACAATCCTAACTGAGGTGGAAGAGGCAGAGACTCCCTTCTGGAGAGGAAAAACGCCGCCTTCACAAGCCGCCAGCTTCACGGCTGCCGGGAGCAGCTCACAGGTACGCAGCCCTCCCTGGAGACGCGGGGCCCTGAGCCGGGGAGCGCCCCCGCTGTGGGCATTTTGTGGACCCAGCACAATCGACACCAGTGGCATAATATCTGACTTTGCCTGCTACTAAAACACTGGGGAATACCCCCAGAAAACCCGGTTCACAAAGAAACTAAAACTGGCTCTTAAAGGGCCCGTGCGCAAACTCACCCGTTTCAGAAAGCATCCTAAAATTACCAGAAAGAAAGGTGCACAGTGCTTTGGTGACAAGAGACTCACCTAATAGGCCCTGAGTGCATCTCGGTGAGGGGTGAGACCTCTCCAGGGACTGGGACATTGGCGGCGGCCATTGTTGTGGCCTGGTGTGGGCGTGCTGACACAGACGCCATTGGAGTTCTCCCTGAGGCCTGCTAGCCCAGGGTCTGCCCCACCCGCTAGAGCACCGATTTAATCCAGGTCACCCAGGGCAGGCAGCCCACCCTAGAGACTGGCCCCACCCAACAACAAGCCCTCAGGGAACTCGTGGGCCTGCATAGATTGGTGAGTGGATTCTCTGCAGACTGGCAACTGAGCCGATTTGAGCGGGGCAGGGTGTGCACAAGGAGCGGGTGGAGAGTGTGGGCCGGTGGCAGACTGTGTGGGGCTCCCGCCGTGGAGAGACTGGGTCCGCTTGGGGAGGTCGGGGCTCTCACACGGGGCAGGACTGTGTTGACTGTGTGTGTGGACCTGTGGGTGGCAGGGCTTGTCAGCTGCAGAAGACTTGTGCTTCTCAAAGACCCACATAGGAGGTTTGCCCCACCTTCCAAAGCCTGAAACAATTGGGTGCTCCTGTGCCTGAGGCCAGCCCCACCCAGCTGCAATCCTCAGAAAGCTGACAAGAGACCTAATAGGCTAGAGGTTTACAGCAATTGTGAAGCCCTGAGCCTAACAACCTGCCACGCTAGGGGCCTACTCACTTAAAAGAAATACTGCAACACAAATGTGGTATTAGAACTTGCAGCCAACAGTGCTGGGGCTCCCCACACCTGATAAAGAGACTCAAGGGCCCACAACAACTACAAGCAGTTGAGCATTACAACAGCTGGCCAGGAGCATAACTCAGCCTCCCTGGGCGCCTACAGAGAGAGCAAACAGGCCACAACAGAAGAACACACGTAGCCCACATAGGGGTCACCCCTGGAACATTGAGAACTGAGGGAAGCACACTGGAAGCCTCCTAAGCCATCACTTACATAAGGTCACCTATCCAAGAGCAGGAGACGTAGCTGACCTACCTAATACATAGACACAAGCACAGGGAAAGAGGCAAAATGAGGAGGCAAAAGAATACATTCCAAGTAAGGGAACAGGACAAAACCCAAGAAAAGGAACTAAGTGAAACAGAAATGAGCAACCTACCCGACAGAGAGTTCAAACTAAGAGTGTTAAGGATGCTCACTGATCTGGGGAGAAGAATAGATGAACTCAGTGAGAATGTCAACAAAGAAATGGAAGATATAAAAAAGAACCAATCAGAAATGAAGAATACAATACTGGAAATGAAAAATTCATTAGAGGAACTCAAAAGCAGAGTAGAGGATACAGAAGAACAGATCTGTGAGCTGGACGGAAGACTAGAAAGAAATTACCCAAGGTGAACAGGTAAAAGAGAAAAGAATTAAAAAGAGTGAGGACAGTCTAAGGGACCTCTGGGACAACATCAAGCGCACTAACATCCGTGTTATAGGTGTCCCGGAAAGAGAAGAGTGAGACAAGGGGGCAGAGAATCTATTTCAAGAAATAATAGAGGAAAACTTCCCTAATCTAAGGAAGGAAACAGACATCCAGGTACAGGAAGCACGGAGAGCCCCAAACAAGATAAACCCAAAGAGGCCCACACCAAGACACATCATAATCAAAATGTTCAGAATTAAAGATAAAGAGAGAATCCTAAAAGCCGCAAGAGAATGTCAAGTTACATACAAAGGAAACCCCATAAGGCTATCAGCTGACTTCTCAGCAGAAACCTTACAGGCTAGAAGAGAATGGCACGATATATTTAAAGTGCTAAAAGGAAAAAACTTACAGCCAAGAATACTCTACCCAGCAAGGTTATCATTCAAAATCGAAGGAGAGATCAAAATTTTCCCAGATAAGCAAAAATTAAAGGAGTTTGTCACCAAGAAACCAGTGCTACCAGAAATGTTAAAGGGACTGATTTAAGGGGAAAAGAGAAGACCACAAATAGGAAAAATTATCTATTTCCATGATAAGAACGTAATGGATACAAATGCACAAAAAAGAGGTTAGATATGATATCAAAAACATAAAAGGAGGGGAGTTAAAGAGTACAGCTTTCAGACAGAGGTCAAACTAAAGTGACCATCAATTCTGTATAGAAGAAGAAAGGAACAGAGAAGGACTACTAAAACACTGAGAAAAAAAAAAAAGTTAAAAAATGGCAGTAGGTACATACTTATCAATAGCTACTTTAAATGTCAATGGACTAAATGCTCCAATTAAAAGGCATAAGGTGGCTGACTGGAGAAAGAAACAAGACCCATATATATGCTGCATCCAAGAGACACACTTCAGACCTAAAGACACTCACAAACTGAAAGTGAAGGGATGGAAAAAGATACTCCACGTAAATGGCAATGAAAAGAAAGCTGGGGTAGCAGTACTCATATCAGACAAAACAGACTTTAAAACAAAAACTGTAAAAAGAGACAAAGAAGGGCATTACATAATGATCAAGGGAACAATCCAACAAGAGGATATAACACTTGTAAATGTCTATGCACCCAATGTAGGTGCACCTAAATATATAAGGCAATTATTAACAGACATAAAAACAGAAATAGACAGAAACACAATAATAGTAGTGGACTTTAACACTCCACTTACACCAACGGATAGATCATCCAAACAGAAGATCAATAAGGAAACATTGGCCTTAAACGACACACTAGAACAGATGGACCTAGTAGATATATACAGAGCATTCCATCCAAAAACCGAAGAATACACGTTCTTTTCAAATGCACATGGAACATTCTCCAGGACTGATCACATGTTAGGCCACAAAACAAGTCTCCAAAAATTTAAGAAGATTGAAATAATACCAAGCATCTTTTCTGACCACAACGGTATGAAACTAGAAATCAACTATGGGAAGAAAATCAGAAAAGCCACAAATACGTGGAGATTAAACAAAATGCTACTGAACAACGACTGGGTTAATGAAGAAATCAAAGAAGAAATCAAAAAATACCTGGAGACAAATGAAAATGAAAATACGACATGCCAGAATTTATGGGATACAGCAAAAGCGGTTCTAAGAGGGAAGTTTATAGCGATACAGGCCTATCTCAACAAACAAGAAAAATCTCAAATAAACAATCTAACAATGCACCTGAAGGAAATGGAAAAAGAAGAACAAACAAAGCCCAAAATCAGTAGAAGAAGCGAAATAATAAAAATCAGAGCAGAAATAAATGAAGTAGAGGCTAAAAAAACAATAGAAAAAATTAATAAAACCAAGAGCTGGTTCTTTGAAAAGACCAACAAAATTGACAAACCTTTAGCTAGACTCACCAAGGAAAAAAGAGAGAGGGCACAAATAAGTAAAATCAGAAATGAAAGAGGGGAGGTTACAACAGACACCTCAGAAATACAAAAGATTATAAGAGAATACTATGAAAAGCTATATGCCAACCAATTCAACAATCTGGAAGAAATGGATAAATTCTTAGAATCATACAACCTTCCAAAACTGGATCAAGAAGAAGTAGAGAATTTGAATAGACCAATCACCAGTAAGGCGATCGAAACAGTAATCACAAACCTCCCCAAAAATAAAAGTCCAGGACCAGATGGCTTCCCTGGGGAATTCTACCAAACATTCAAAGAAGACTTAATACCTATCCTTCTCAAACTCTTCCAAAACATTGAGGAGGGGGGGAAGCTCCCTAACTCATTCTACGAAGCTGACATTACCCTAATACCAAAACCAGACAAGGACAACACAACAAAAGAAAATTACAGGCCAATATCACTGATGAACATCGATGCAAAAATCCTCAACAAAATACTAGCAAATCGCATACAACAATACATTAAAAATATTATACACCATGATCAAGTGGGATTTATTCCAGGGATGCAGGGATGTTTTAACATTCGCAAATCAATCAACGTAATACACTACATTAAAAAAATGAAGAATAAAAATCACATGATCATCTCAATAGATGCAGAGAAAGCATTTGACAAGATACAGCATCCATTTATGATAAAAACTCTGAATAAAATGGGTATAGAAGGAAAGTACCTCAAGATAATAAAGACCATATATGAGAAACCCACAGCTAATATCATCCTCAATGGTGAAAAACTGAAAGCTATCCCTCTGAGAACAGGAACCAGACAAGGATGCCCACTGTCACCACTCCTATTTAACATAGTACTGGAAGTCCTAGCCAGAGCAATCAGGCAAGAGAAAGAAAGAAAAGGGATCCAAATTGGAAAGGAAGAAGTGAAACTGTCACTATTTGCAGATGACATGATTTTATATATAGAAAACCCTAAAGAATCCACCAGAAAACTTTTAGAAGTAATAAACGAATACGGTAAAGTTGCAGGATACAAAATCAACATAGAAAAATCAGTTGCATTTCTGTACACTAACAACGAAGTAGCAGAAAGAGAAAATAAGAATACCATCCCATTTACAATTGCAACAAAAAGAATAAAATACCTAGGAATAAACTTAACCAAAGAGGTGAAAGATCTGTACACCGAAAACTATAAAACATTTCTGAAAGAAATTGAAGAAGACACAAAGAAATGGAAAGATATTCCGTGCTCTTGGATTGGAAGAATTAACATAGTTAAGATGTCCATACTTCCTAAAGCCATCTATAGATTCAATGCAATCCCTATCAAAGTTCCAACAACATTTTTCACAGAAATAGAACAAAGAATCCTAAAATTTATATGGAACAACAAAAGACCCCGAATAGCTAAAGGAATCCTGAGAAAAAAGAACAAAGCTGGAGGTATCACACTCCCTGATTTCAAAATATACTACAAAGCTATAGTAACCAAAACAGCATGGTACTGGCACAAAAACAGACACACAGATCAATGGAATAGAATCGAAAGCCCAGAAATAAACCCACACATCTATGGACAGCTAATCTTTGACAAAGGCGCCAAGAACATACAATGGGGAAAAGAAAGTCTCTTCAACAAATGGTGTTGGGAAAACTGGATAGCCACATGCAAAAAAATGAAAGTAGATCCTTACCTTACACCATACACAAAAATTAACTCCAAATGGATTAAAGACTTGAATGTAAGATCTGAATCTGTGAAAGTTCTAGAAGAAAACATAGGCAGTACGCTCTTCGACATCGGTCTTAGCAACATCTTTTCAAGCACCACGTCTGACCGGGCAAGAGAAACAATAGAAAAAATAAACAAATGGGACTACATCAAACTAAAAAGCTTCTGCACAGCAGAGGAAACCATCAACAAAACGAAAAGACAACCCAACAATTGGGAGAAGACATTTGCAAACCATACTTCTGATAAGGGCTTAATCTCCAAAATATATAAAGAACTCATGCATCTCAACAACAAAAAACTACCAACCCAATTAAAAAACGGGCAAAAGACCTGAACAGACATTTCTCCAAAGAAGATATACAGATGGCCAACAGACACATGAAAAGATGTTCAAAATCACTAACTATCAGAGAAATGCAAATCAAAACTACAATGAGATATCACCTCATGCCCGTCAGAATGGCTATAATTAACAAGACAGGAAACAACATGTGTTGGAGAGGATGTGGAGAGAAGGGAACTCTCAGACACTGCTGGTGGGAGTGCAAACTGGTGCAGCCACTATGGAAAACAGTATGGAGATTCCTCAAAAAATCAAGGTTAGAACTACCATATGATCCAGCTATTCCACTGTTGGGTATTTATCCAAAGAACTTGAAAACACCAATTTGTAAAGGTACATGCACACCTGTGTTCATTGCAGCGTTGTTCACAATAGCCAAGACTGGAAGCAACCTAAGTGCCCATCAAGGGACGAATGGATAAAGAAGATGTGGTATATATACACAATGGAATACTACTACTCAGCCATAAGAAACGATGAAATCCAGCCATTTGTGACAACATGGATGGACATTGAGGGTATAATGCAAAGTGAAATAAGTCAGAGGGAGAAGGTCAAATACTGTATGATTTCCTTCATTAAGTAGTAGATAATAACAACAATAAACAAACACATAGGGACAGAGATTGGATTGGTGCTTACCAGAAGGCAAGGGGGGAGGGAGGAGGGTGAAAGGGATAATTCGGTACATGTGTGTGGTGATGGGTTGTAATTAGTATTTTGGTGGTTAACATGATGTAATCTATGCAGAAATAGAAGTACAATGATGTACACCTGAAATTTTTACAATGTTCTAAACCAATGTTACTGCAATACACAAAAAATTAAAAAAAAAAAAAAAAGAAGTAGCCTGATCAAAAACCTAGATAAGGCCAGAAACTGATGTCTATCAATACTGGAATATTTAAATAATGAAACTCCCTTATTATTCAGCAATGAAACATTATAAGGTTGATATTTATATACTGATATAGAAATAAATTTTTAGAAAGAAAAATAAAAGGAAAGAAAGATAAGAAAAAATACAAGTATCTGAACACCTTTAAAGAAAATAAAATAAAACAGTGCTTGGTATTTTGGCTTGTGAGGGTTTATGCTAAATTGATAGACATACAATCCTGCCATTAGAGAAAGAAGTTCTGACATTTGTCTTTGCTGCTTTACTTTCACCTTTGTCATGAAGGTAAATGGAAATATCAGGAACATTCATATCAGAACTATAACTGCTTATCAATTGCAACCATATAATTGCTACAGATAACCAAAGTTCGGCAAAAATGAACAAGTTTTCTAGGTAAAATAATTGGCTATGTGGAATTCATGGAAGTTTTATATACACATAATTTATGTCAGTGAAACCAGAATCATTCCAAAAGTTTTTTGTTTGGGATTTTTTTTTTTTTATAGTTTCTAATTAATCTTCTACCCCCTAAAAGATTACAGTGATTTCAGAGATGTTCTCTTCTGTTTTCCAAGATTGTCCAATATGACTGTATTATCCAATTAACCTCATACACAAGGAAAATCCAGGGCCAGGAGCTTGAAGCAGAAATTTTCAATAAAGGGCATAAGGACTTGTTCTTATCTAACATGGCTCTTCTTTTCTTTTCCAGTCAGTAGAAACCTAGGTACTTGCTCCCTGCAAATTTTCTGTAAACCTTATCACATCTAAAGAGATGCTTACTTCTTGTTGTTATTTAGTTAAATAACAACTGCTGAATCCTGGCTAATTTCCAGTCTATAAAATCCATTCCATGTTCTGTTATTTGAATTCACAGACTTTGTGTATGTTTGAGCCAAGTATAACTCCAAGTATAACTCTTACATTCAATTGGAGTTACATGACTCTCAGCAAAGAAATGTGAGTAAAAGAGTTATGTCATTAGCACTTGAAGTAAAAAGAGATAAGGACCTAAAACTAAGCTTTGAGGAACTCCAAACAGGTAATAGCTCAACCTATGTTGGGGAAGAGGGAGAATCCCCCTCCGCCCTTTCCCTAAGGTTCTTATGGCTGGCCAACTAATTAAAAGACAGGTTAGCAGGAGAAAATAATACCAAGTTTAATAACATGTATACATGAGAGAAACCAGGGAAACTGAGTTTCTCTACAAAATGGCAGAGATTCTCATCTTAAATACTATCTTCAACTAAAGACAAAGGAGGATGTTGGGGGTGGAAGAGTCAGTTATGGGAGATTACCAGAAAAGCACAGTAAACAAAAGTATGCAGATTTAAGCCCTCACCTTCCACATTGGTAAGTTTCCAGAGATGAAGTCATCCCCCCTCTTCCCATTACAGAGAGGGAGATACCCTTACAAATGGAGATTTCCCTTATAAATGTAAGAGAAATGCCAGACAAATGTAAGTTTGTCTGGCAACCCTTTGCAGGGCCACCTGGAGAATGTGGCCTGGGAGAGATAGAATCTTTGATAAGTGGGCTGGTGGTGCCTTTCCTATTGTAACATCTATTTTACATTATATTACAGCCATCATATGTTGTGGCTCTTTCCTGAAACAGACCTTCTATGTTAAATTCTTTAGGCAGTTTGGGGGAGGTCGAATGTCCGACAGAGAAAATAATCAAGGTAAAGAGACATACTTCAGGGTAGCCAAATTTTGATCTCCCACACCTACAAAGATGACTGAAATTTAGTAGTCAATGGCAGAAAAACCGGGAGAGAAATGCAACATAGACCTCTGAGCAGGGAGCATCACAAGAGGAAAAGTTGTCAACAGTGCTAAGTACTGCTTAGAAATCAAATGAGATAAAGCCTGAAAAATCTCCATTAAACGTGACCCAGGATCAGATTTGACTGGGAAGATTCTATTTTATGTTTATTGCCTGGCCTTAGTATTAACCATTTCCTTTCCACTTTCAAGAGCACTCAACTCGGATGATGCAACGTGGAGTCAATGTAGTTATTACTGACTTCAGTGAGAGCTACTTTGCATGTGCTACAGGACTGAAAGCCTAATTTGTATCGTTTACTAAGTGAGTGGGAAGTGAGAAAAAGGAGGTAAGTGTGAAACTAACAAACATTAAATTTGGTTGTGAAAGAGAGAAGGATTAGTACATTCTACTATGAGGTTATCATCATCAATCCTTTACTTCACTAGGATAAAGGATTTCTAGGATTTCACCATTTTGCTAAGTCCTTTTTATTTCTTCTGATATTTGGCTCTTTCTCTTGTGTTCTTCCCATCACTCAGAAGTAGAAACAATTTCCTTTATTATTAAGAAAGGGAAGCTGTATTTAACTTTTGCTGCATCTTTTGGCACTTGCTAACTTTCATACTCAGATTACCACCTGTTTTTTTTTTTTCAAATTTTATTAAGACTTTAAAAAACAAAGTTAATTTCTTCAGCTGTTAAATGATATACTTTTTTCATTTATATTTTTTTCCACACTATATTCCACACACCGCCCCCCGCATCGGAAACTCTGAGGTATGAAAGGCATGATATTTTTTCCTACATAACTTAGAGATTTATTCCAGATAAATCAATCATATACATGTAACTGTGTTCCGAGAGTTGTTAGTTCTTCTCAAACAGAATCAAAAAGGCTAGATAATAGGAAGTAGTAGAACGCAGTTTGTGTTACAAAAGAGACTATTCTTTCCATATAGGTGAACAGTATTTGGTGGGTTCTTATGTCCAAAGAACTGCCACTTGCTCAAGCTTCCCATCATCTGTAAGGGTCTCTCATTTCATTTCAAAGTGCATTTGGAAAGTCTGCCTTCACAGTGACTGAACGAAATGTCATAACGTTAAAAAGCAGGAATTAATTCAATATGATTGTTTATAAAGAGGTAAGATCGGCAGAACATACTTCTTCAAGAAGACCATAAGAATGACTACTGTTTGTTCTCATATCAAAATATAAATGTACTGTTTTATATTTTCATAACATAAAGCCAATAGCTACCCTCAAGAAATAAAACAGAGAATAAACTTCCGTTAGTCATTGTGAGAGAGGAGTTACCTATGTATCAGAATCATGTTCTTGATTCTCATATGATTGATTAATACATTTTTTTATCTTTAGCAATATCCACAAACTTCTTATTAACTTTAAGCCCAATCTAGTGAAATACTATTTCTTTTCCGTTTACTCTTTACTCCCAATACAGAGCTCATAAATTGTAACAATTTGAAGTTAAGAAATTTATGATTATCATTCATTTTCAGGTCTCTGTGGTAAAGCTTGTTAATACAAATCTATTTCATTACATGTGTAGGAAAATTGAATATGTTCAATTCAATTCAATTGAATATATTCAATTCAAAAGTCTGAGTTTAAAATTTAACCCCCATCCTCAGTTTTGATTTCTGGTTAACTGAGAAGTTACCCCTCTTCATACGTTTTGTATCAAAATATCCCTACAAAAATCCAGCTCCAAAATAAAGGGAGACTTATCACCACTAATTTTATGAGGTGAGAAATAATAATAATAATAATAAAATATGGCAGTTCCTATTTACATATTTCAAGTAGAATAAGAAGTATGGACTTTGGATTTGGAAACCACAATTAATCTCACTTTTATCACTTATTTGTGTGACACAAAGTCAAACCTTTAATCATTACTTAGCTTCAGTGGCTTGATCGGCAGAGTTTATGACTTGCTACAACTCAGGCATAAAGATTTATTGAAAAATGTTAGAGGAACATATACTAATATTGTTATTAGTGCTCTTTGTATTTCCTATTGTGTAAAGCATTGCTATACTGTGATTTCATTGAATGTAAAGTCACCACATTATAAAATTTTTATTTTCAAAAATATAATAAATGTGTCTACACTAATGAAACATTCTAAACAAGAGACAATAAGATAATACCTGCAATGCTTAAATAGCTTACGCTGTGAGGGGCATTGTTCTACGCGCCTCCCGTATAATTACTCATTTAACATTCATGACAATTCTCTAAGGTGGGTGTTTTTATCATCTTTATCATCTTACAAATGAAGAAACCAAGGCAAGGATTGTTTAAGTAATGTGCTCTAGTAACCACCAAAAATAGGTTTTGAGCATGGGTAGGCTGAACTCAAATTCCGTGCTTCTGGTAACAGCATTTCACTTTCTCCATTTATTACTAATATTTTTCTTATTTGTATCAGTAGTTAGGTCCAGAAAAAGTAAACTACGGATTTCTTCAACCTTTTTGCTGCCCAATTGAGAGGGGAAGAAAACTGTATTCAGAGCAATTTCTTTGCCTGAATGAGTATTTTATTTCACAGAGCCAGCTCCATTTTTAATAGCTTCATAAAAATATAATTGTTAAAAAGTAAAAGGCTCTAAGTGTTGGTTTATTTGGTCTAGTAACCGCAAACATCATCTTTTAGTTGTACACCACATTACCCTTTCAATACATATATGTCCTATTTGAAATAGAATTTGCTATGGTAATTAAACCTTAATTCTAAATTTTAACACAAATCATATAATACAATTTGCCCACAGTTAGGATCTCTAAGATGATCCTGCAAAACTATTCTGCTTTTAATAAAATAAACAATTCATGAGATAATATAACACATTATGAAACAATTTTACTCTCCTTTTTCTGCTATACTTACATTTACAACTATTTTATGATATAAAGGGAAAAGATCCACAAGAGAAGAGAACTGGCAATAAATTCTCTTCCGTAGAAGGGATGCGCTAATGTGCCATTCAAATGCTGCATTAGTGTTCTCTGAATTGGGTCTAAGCCAATTATTGTCCTCCAGCCACAACAAAGAAAAAAGGCCAATACTGTTTTTCCCTTTTGAGTTTTGTTTTTATTTGTTCATTGTATGCTGGAGTTGAGAAAACATGCTTTTAAGGAATTTGTTAGCTCATTAAGCATAGACTACTATTGTAAATCAGAGTCAGAAGCCCTTAAACATAAAATCCTTTGAGCTATAAATATGTTATGCTCTTAGGAAATTTGCTTCGTAGTGTGTATACTTCTTTCTGTTTCCAATGAAAATACAAAATGCTATTTTAATTTAAAAATATGGCAATATTCTATTTGCAACACCTTAGCAAGGTTTGAGCAAGGGTTTTAAAAAACGAAAAGGAAGACTGAGCACAGAAATGCCTCTGACTGTAGCTAGTCCACTAAAATTTCATGGTAAGGAACTTGACCTCGGTATCTTCTGTTACAGAAATACTTTACCATTCATTGCTAACATGCAGTGCTTTCCCTCCAAAGATCCCTTCTAATATTTTATATATTTTGAGTATTAATACATCTATTAATCTGTTATTGAAATCTTATTTAAACCAGGTATATTATTAGGCACTGGGGAAGACAACAATTAATTAAGCACAAATGTCAATATTCTAAGAAATTAAGAACTATTGGAAAATAACCACAATTACAGCATTTGTAGTGTTATGACAGAAATATGTACTGAGTGCTTTGGGAACACCTGTGTTGACCAGTCCTTGCTCATTTGTTCAGTGATTTAATATGTGCACCTGCATCCATGGGTTTGTTGACATTTTCAATTCATTTTGCAAATATAAATAAATGCTCTTTATTGCTCCCTGTGGTAGGTACAATTCTAAGATAACCCCTAATAACCCATACCCTTGTACAGCCCTTTACTGTGGGCAAGACTTATAACCTTTTTCTAACCAATAGGATATGGCAAAGCTGATATGATGTCGCTCCTGTGATGATATTACATTATATGGCAAAGGTGAAGAGATTTCTCAGATGTAATTAAGATCTATAATCAATTGACTCTAAGTAAATCAAAAGGCAGTTTTCCTAATCGGATCTTATCTAATCTGTGAGCCCTATAAAAGAGGATCCTGAGACCAGAGATGAAAGAAGCCAGAGTTTCTCTCTCCTGCTCTCTTCAAAGAAGGAAGTCATGATAAGTTCTATAGAAGCAAGGAAATAAGTTCTGCCAACATCTGTGTGAGCTTTGAAGAGGACCTCAGATAGGATCACATTCCTAACAGACACTTTGATTGCTGCATTGTTAGATCTTGAGCAGAGGACCCAATTAAGCTGTTTCTGAACTCCTGACCATGCAATAATAAATGCGTGTTGTTTTAATGTGGTAAATTTGTAGTGATTTATTAGGCAGCAATATAAAACTAACATACTCACTAAATATTTTTTCACCTTATATAGTAGATAAGTCTGTACACTGAGAACTATGAAGGAAGCAAAGTAAATAAGGCACAGTTCCTGACCAGAATGAGATTACATTCTAATTAGGCAATTAAGACACTACTTACATATAATTATAATATAACTGAATACATGGATGAAAGAATAAAAAATGACAATCAACACATAATATGACAAATGTTATAAAAGTAATACAGATGAAGTGGTTTGATAAATCACTGGAAAGAGGTATATCTTGGTCATTTTGGGAAATCAAATGAGATAGTATTTTAACTAAGCTTTGACAGATAGACTATATAAGGAAAGTCTGTGCTGGGGAGAGGAAAGCATTCCAGAAGGTCACAGTAAGTTGAGAAGGGGTTTAGAGATATGAAATCTTTTCTAAATCTCAATTGAAGTCTAATTAGATTAGATGACCCACATATGTAAGTAATAGAGGTTAATGTTGGAAAAGAGAAGGGGCTCAGATCACTCAGACTCTTAAGTGGCTAACAGGGTAGTCTTTATTGCATAGGTAATGGAGAATATTCAAGTTACCATTTTCCAACATAAATGTCTTATTCCTGGAGAAATATCCCATTCTTTTCTTTGAAGCCTCAATTGTCCTTACCTTAAGAATTATTTCTCCATATTTTCCCTCTGGTTATTGACATTATTCTCATTTGTCAAGATCATGCTTCAAATGTATGGTGACTAAATGATCCCATATTGATTCATCCTCCCCTCAAGTCTCTTGTCTGTAATCTGACCCTTAAATATATGCTCAATACATATTTTTTTCAAACATGAAATACCTTTACAATAGACATCCATACACCCACAACCTACATTCTAGCATTCCATGATTCTTGTTTTATCACATATCTCTTCATCCATCTTTCCCTGTTTTCATCTACTCATCCACCAGATTTCCCTGATACATTGCAAGTAAATTGCAGTCATTAATACAATTCACCCCAATACTTTGGCATTTGTGTTTTTAGTTAGAGTGGAATAGTTATTTGCAATTTTTTTCATGCAAAATTTACAAAGAAATGCACTGTGGTTAATTCTATGTGTCAGCCTGCCTAGGCCACAGTGCCCAGATATTTGGTCAAACACTTGTCTGGATGTTGCCATTATTTTTTAGATGAGATTAACATATAAATCAATAGCCTTTGAGTAAAGCAGATTACTCTCCATAATGTGGCTGGGTCTCATCCAGTCAGTTGGAGGCCTTAACAGAAAAAAGACTGATCTCCTCCCGAGAAGAGGGAATTCTGCTAACAGACTGGCTTCTGACTTCTGACGTGAGCTGCACTATAAATTCTTTCCTGGATCTCCAGCCTGCCAGCCTATCCTGCAGATTTTGAATTTACTAGCCTCTATAATCCCTTGAACCAATTCCTTAAAATCAATCTCTCTCTCTCTCTCTCTCCTATTGGTTCTGTTTCTCTGTAGAATGCTGGCTAATATATGCATAAATCTTACGTACCTATTTCTTTGACAACTAATAATGTTCAAATTCTTTTCAGGCACTTATTGGCCGTGTGTGTTTCTGTGAATTATCAGTTCAAATTTCAAATCTTTGACTACTTGGGGTTTTTTTTTTTTTCCCACTTTTTATTATTGAGTTATACGAGTCCTTTATATTTATTGGATACCCACCCTTTGTCAGATATGTGTTTTGCAAATAAGTTCTCCCAGTCTATGGCTTGCCCTTTCATTATCTTAATGGTGATGTTTGATGAGCAGAAGTTTTTACTTTTGAGGAACTCTAATGTATCATTTTTTTTCTTTTCTTTTGGTTATTACTTTCTGTGACTTAACTCACAAACATTTGGCTAGCCCCAGGCTACAAGGATATTCTCTTATGTTTCTTTTAAAAAGCTTTATGGTTTTAGTTGTTATAGTTAAGTCAATGATCTATCATAAACTACATTTTGTGTATAGTGCGAGGTAGGGAGTTGAAGTTTATTTTTTTCCCCGTAAAAATATCCAGTAACTCCAGAATCATTTGTTGAAAAGCTTTCCTCTCCCATTGAATTATTTTGATGATTTTGTAGAAAAAAGAAAGGATTGTATGAGACAACTGTGAGACGATTTCTGGGTTCTCATTTTCTGTTTGTATATTTGTCATTCTTTAGGGTAGTAGCACAGTATATTAATTATTGTAATGCATAATGGATCTTGATATCACATAGTGAGTCTACTAATTATTTTATTGATTTTCAAGATTGTTGTGGATATTTTATGATGTTTTAAATTTCACGTTAATCTAAGAAAAATCTTGTATCAATTTTGGTAGGTTGTATTTTGTCAGAATTTTGCCCATTTTAGCTAAGTATTGTTGGGATCAAGTTGTTCATAATATTGTCCTATTATCTTTCTAATGTCTCTAGTTTCTGTCTGATTAACCTTCTTTCATTGATACTAATGGTTTGTATTTTTTTCCTGTTTTCTTGATCTGTGTAGCTTTGAGATTATCAATTTTCTTTGTCTTTTCTCAGACACAGCTTTGACTTTAATATTTTTCCACTGTCTGTTTTCTACATGTTAATTTCTGATCTTATTTCATTATCTCCTTTCTTCTACATATTTTGATCTTTCTTTGCTTTCCTTTATCTAGCCTTTTAAGGTATAAGCATAGGTCACTGAATTTATCTTTTTAAATATAACCGTATTACCAAAATATCCCCTCAATTACTCAATTAGATGTGTACCATAAGTTTTGATGTTTGTTTTCATTTTAATTCAGCTCAAAATATTTTCTAACTTCCCTCGTATTTTCTTCTTAGTTCCAGGGATTACTTAGAAATTTAGTATTTAATTTCTCAAATTTTTGTGTTTTCCTAACTATTTTCTTGGTATTGATTTCTAATTTAATTCTATTCTGGTTAGCGAAATACTGTGTATGATTTCAATCATTTTATATTTATTACTTTGGGGCCCAGAATATGGTTAATCCATGGTAAATATACCATATACATTTGAAAATATTGTTATTTTTTCAATTTTTTCATTGTTAAATTTTAAAAAAGCATCTAAATTTAAAGCTCTTGGTGCATATCTGATTCTTCTCAGACTGCCATAACAAAATACTATAGACTTGGTGGCTTAAACAACAAAAATTTATTTTCTCACAGTTCTGGAGGCTAGCAGTCCAAGAACAGGTTTCTGGCCAAGTCAATTTCTGGTGAGAGCTCTCTTCTTGGCTTGTGGAAGGCCTCTTTATCCTCACATCATGGCTTTTTCTCTGAGAATGCAGAAGAGCATAAGAGCTTTTCTTCTTCTTCTAAAGCCATAGTCCTATTGGCACCACCCTTGTGACCTCATAGGGGCCCATGCTTATGACCTCATTTAACCTTAACTACTTCCTAAAGATCCTTTCACCACATAACAGTCACACTGGGGGTGACAGTTTCAACATAAGAATTTGGGAGGGGGGCCCAATTCAGTCCTTAGCAGTATATTGTACAAAATATATAATAGATTATATGGTTCTAAACACCAAGAAGCTTTAAATTTAGGTCTGGATGAAAAAAGTATCCTATTGAGAGATCAGCAGATTCTGGATAATTGCCTGAGTATCTTATATGGGAGTGCAGTTTTCCAACTATATAAGGATATGGTACATATTTATTCATTAGAGTCTGTTAATAAGACCACAGAAGAAATTATGTAAACTTGACCTTCACATGTTCTTTTTTATGGCTTCATCCCCCATATTTAAAGATTGTTTACATACTGTACTTGTTAAATATTTCAGAAATCCACAATAGGCTCTGCTTAACTCCTCCCGGACATCACTTTATATTTGGGCTTTTATTTTAATAGAGCTTATGCTGTCATTATTAATTGTAACCATTCAATGATACCCTGAGAGTTCATGATTTGACTCCAACAGTATTGTCAGATATGAAAGAATAGGTATTAAAATACAAATGTGCCATCTTTTTTAGAGTCAGTGTCACTCAGACATGAACTGATTAGCACTTTTTAAAATTTTTTGCACAGTTGGTTGGAGTTATTTACTTAAAATATTATATGAGTGTAATCTTGCCTTCTGGTGAGATAAATCCAAGTATTTGAAGGATTTAAAGGATTTGTTAATCCTTTAAATAACTGCTGTGGAATACACTTTCCTTTTGCAATCTAAATGAATAGCTATTATTAAAATTTACTTAGCCTTTGATTTGTTTATGGCATAATATAAACTACATAGGCTTTTAAAATTGCATTGGATGAAATTAAAGAAAATAACGTATGTAGGTACATTTTCTTTATTTTTGCTTATTTTTTTATTTTTACTTAAGTATTGTAGGTGTAGGGTTGCTAGTTTTGTTATTCTTTATTTATCTCCAAACTTGTGTTGGTTTTATAACACAAGGAATGATGAAAATATGGCTTTCCTCTATCTATAACTCTGCGAGGCTATATTAACAAAAGCATGGTTTACTTTATTCTGTTTTTAAAGAGATGATATGATATTTTATCGTTTTTCCATAAATATGTCACTTTAACACTTTCCTCATATATTTCATATAATTTCCTTTAAAAATTTTGGTTACATTGTTTCTAATAGCATTTCCTTTTATACTTTTAAATCCTTTTTTCTTAAGCACTTTCTTCTATTCTCATGTGTCATGTTTTCTCATACTCAGTAGTAAACAATTACGATTGTATTAGAAAAAGTCAAGCTTCATTTTGAATACTCATATGTCTTCATCTTCTCATGAATCCTAGATTTCGTGTAGAGATATCGTATGGCTGTGTCAGACATGCTAATTTTGTCCCTAATTTTCATTCCTCCTTCTTTATTATTACTAGATCCAAGATCTTTTAAGTGTGGCACTGCTCCTATGCAATTGCAGCATCATTATTGACCTAATCCAACCATGATAGTCTTTTTCTCCTTTCCTGGAGACTCGATTTCTCATACTCCTTGCAATGAGATATGTCGCTAAGGCCCAGTTCTAGCCAATTAATCCCAAAGGAAAGTGTGTTGGTGGCTTTTGGTTAACTTTTTGCTTTCATAATGAAAGGAAAATCATGAGTCAGGAATCACAGCTGATTCCATCTCCAATTTTTCCAAACTTTTTGCATTGTTTAGAGCTACAACAGCCAACATGTGACGATATATCAACAGGCTTAAAAATGGAAAGTACCTCCTAAGGTTGGGTACATGACATCATAATGAAGTCAACGCATCACTTTTGAAATGCCTATGAAGACACTTTCTATTTTTGAGAATTAAATTTCTATATTGCCTAAGCCACAGTTTGTAGGGAAACCTATTAAATATGACACAATGATATTTCCAACAACTTCAAACAGTTGTGGGTGTGTCTATGTGTATTTATATATTAGATAATAATCTGGATAGATAGACTATGTATTGAATAGATAACAAGGAAGCAAAGACTAATTCAGTTTAGAAGAAATGATATCAGTCAAGTAAAAATGAGAATATAAAATGCATTTTCTCATATCTCCTATGGAAAAATATTATTATATTAGCTGTGCATAATATTTCTAAGATTAATGTTTACTGGGTTTATTTGACAGATATTTTCATTCTCTTGATTGTAGTGATGATTTCAAACATAAGTCAAAATGAATCAAATTGTAGACTTTAAACATGTAGTTTGTTGTATATAAATTATACCTCAATAAAGCTGTTAAAGTATATTGAATGAAAAAATTATGTTGCATATTATTTTCTGTTGTGTTCAAAGAAAGAAAATGAGAGTTCATTTTTTATTTACCTTTTATTTCATAATTAAGGATCATTTTATGTAAAATTGAAAGACCTGAGTTAATAACAATATTCAGAATGTTGTTGATAATAAAGACAACTAACATTTGTTAAATGAGTCTTGTTTGGCAAGTCTATACTTACATTACCTCTTATCTTCCTATCACACATGCAAGGAAAGGTATTATTACTTCCAATCCAGAGATGAGAGAAAAAAGTAAACTCAGAGAAGATAAGTAAGTTGTTGAAGCCGCATGGCTAGTTAGGCGTATCAGCTGTGCTTTTAGCATAGGGCCATCAAATTCAAAATGTGTGCCTTTTCCAATCTATTTTGATTCTAGCATTGCTACACTCCAAAAGCACTCATTTAAAATCAGAGTACTAGTTTCAACACCTGTAAATGTGCATAATGTCATGTATTTTGTCTACTATATAGGATTGTTGTGAAGACCAAATGATATATGAGGATGCACTTGAAAACACCATACTAAGCTAGTTGTTATCATCATCCAAATTCTCCTTGTTGTAGTCAATGATATTTCTTGATTTGTCTTATATATCACAAATATGTACTCAATTATAGAGTGTTTTTCTTTTTTTGCTGAAATGAACCTCTTTCTCATGGCTTTATCAAATACTTATATTTGATCAGATCTTTGTAGCAGTTATAAAGAAATAGAATAGATCATTTCTGGTTACATATGCAGAATATCACAGGCATAGAAAGTACATGAGGTCATCAATGTTCATGATGTTGTAATTCAGGTTTAGAATTATTACTTGAGAATACTGTGGAAGTGCCCACCTGTAAAAGTAAGGAGAATAAGGTTATATCTAGCGAAATATATTCCCTGCAGAGCTTGATTTTAGACTTATGATAAAATAGGGTCATTTAGGACACTTTGTGTTTTCTATTGTATTATGTACTTTAAGAATAGTGGTTGCACCTTGTATGGCAAAGTATTCCTCAAATTTTGTAGTTTCCCAAGATACAAGTGTTGATTAAATTTTGAAGAATTGACTCATGATAACCCAATCATAAACATTCAGGCTTATAAGCAAAATTATTTACTGTGAAAAAATTTGACAGAGAAAGGACAATTTTTTCCTTATAAGACAAATCTATGAAGCCCAGTGTGGAAGATTGCTTGGTGAACTTGGAATAAACACAAAGTGAAATTAGAAATTTCATGGAAGAGGTCATTAAGACCACTGTAAGAACTTCTTTTACTAATTCTGTTATTTGTTTATTTTACCTGTATTTATTTTGAGCCCATTCTATGCTCAGAATTATTCTGAGGGATACAAGAGTGGGAGAAAAACAAACACGGAGCTGATATTGTGAAAAAGCTATACTCTCTTCCACAGGGACTTCAGTACTAACTGCGATTCACTGATTCTCTACTGGAGCTACCAGATAAAGAATGCCAAATTCCTAATCTTTTCAATCCTCCCTCTCTAGTCTCCATATAGATTTCCCATTTACTTTGACTAGGCATTTCTTCAGGTATAATAATACCACTTGCAGGGCTACAGTCTTTTGTAGTCTAGGTAATTCTGCATAGTCTGGCTCCAACCTAAAGTCTATAACTTTGTATTATGTACAGTCATGCATTGCTTAATGAATGATGGGGAGATTGTTCTGAGAAATGTGTCGTTAGGAGATTTCATCATTGTGCAAACATCATAAAGTGTACTTACTCAAACTTAGATGATAGAGCCTACTACACACCTAGGCTATATGGCACTAATCTTATGAGACCACCATTGTATACGTGGTCTGTCATTGACTGAAACTTCATTACACAGTGAGTGACTTTAATTCTTTCCCTGGCTCACTAGGACCTTGTTCGGTTTCATTGCACTTATTCAAATTTATAATTATCCTTTGATTATTGTGTTTACTTATTTATTTTCTATTTCACCAATTGAGTCATAAACTTCTTTGTGTCGTTCTGCACCTAGCATGGTGCCTGGTGTCTAGTAGCTTTTCTAAAAATGCTTGTTGAATGAATGAAGAAAGACAGAAATGAATACACAATGTATAATTTCTTTCTATTCTCTCTTCTGATCTGGAAGGTAGTCTGTTTTTAAAATAACTTCTGTATTTAGAGCAATAACTGCAGCATATATCCTTTCATATGCTACCTTGTAAAAAGTATTCTTAATTTTCTAATTTATGGTGGGCACTTCACTACTTTGGCCATGTATTGTCTATGTACTTTTCTTTAGACAGAAAAATGTCATGAATAATAATACATGTCCTTATGTATATGAAAAGTTTTATATCTCTCAGTGGAGTTTAAATAAGATGAAGTAATATAAACTTTAATTTAATCTTTATTACTGTCCAGGGAATTCTCAACTCAAATATCATTTTCTTTATATTTCTTTCTTTCCTAACTCACTTCACCTAGACTCTGAGTTAAATATATTTTGTCATTCTAAGTTTATTTTGCCTAGGAAGAGATAAATATGCTGTTTTCCCTTAGGGTTAGACAAAATATGAAACATAAAATGGAAAATAATAAAATGAAGCTTTTAAAAAAATTTTCTATGTGGCTGGTCATCTGAAGAATAATTGTTGAAAAAGCTGAAAAGCAGTTTCGTATTATTATTTACACATGTATTCTGGAAACTGCAAAGCAATATAAGTTTATTACAGTGCTGTAGAATTGTTACGCTTTCAAATTCTACGTGTTGTAGTGTCTTAGATACTACTTTAAGTGCAGGACTCACAATTTTGATAGGTCAGCCATGAAGGATTAAAATTTTTAAAATTATTTGCACATATGGTAGGTTGTTTAGTTTTTCCAAATATAGTTCTTCAGTGACTATGCAACAGCAAGTCATTGGATTAAGTTGTGTCATGAATTGAGCAACTACACATGTTGGTTTCAATAACTAAATATATTCAGATTGTGAGGAATCACTCAGATAAAGAATGTCATGAAGTCAGGGAAGGATTAGGTCATTTCCCAAACAACTTTATAGTCCAACCTTTTATGATGTTTGTTAGTATTTCAAGAAAGATGATGATGGAGTGGTACTTATAACCAAATAGGCTTTGCTTTTTCTCTATAACCTAAGAGCTTGGGAAGTATAAAAACTCTATAAACTTTTGTATTGGGGTAGGTGCTTTAGAGAAGCCCTTCTAGCATTTGTAGGCATTTCTGTCTTAGTTGAGGTAATACAAGTATGTTAATGACATGGCATTCAACAATTTTTCTATCAAAATAATAAAAACGTATGCCTTATTTATTAAAAAGCTCGTGATAGTATGGAATTTGAGTTTGCTTAATCCTTAAAAAAAAACCCTAGAATAAATAATTAATAGATGAAATTTACAAAGAGGATATTTCAAGATTCAGTGAAGTAAGGGATGAGAGGTAAATCTAAGACATCAATCAATTTGTGGAATCGAGAGCTATTTTATTGTTGGTGCAAGTCTGTTTGAATATGTAGACTTTTTAACAGGCACTTCATATTCATATGTTGAATTAACTTCAATAAGTAATCCACTCAATGTGGTAGTTAAAATAATAACTCCTTCAAAATGTCCGTGTCCTAATCCCTGGAAACCGTGAATACATGGATGGGAAAAGAAATTTTGCAGATGTGATTAATTAAGAACCTTGAGATGGGGGGATTATCCTGAATTATCCAAATGGGCCCAATGTAACCACAAGGGTTCTTGAAAAGTGGAAGAGAAAGGCAGAAGAGTCAGAGAAGAAAATGTAATGACAGAAACAGAGGTCAGAGAGAGAGAGTGATTGAACAATGCTACACTGCTGGCTTTGAAGATGGAGAATGGGGCCATGAACTGAGGAGTGGCAGACAGCTTCTAGAAGCTAGAAAAAGTAAGGCAATGGATTCTCCCCAGAGCTTTGAGAATGAAACATACCTAGTGTCCCATTTTCGGCTTCTGACTTCCAGAACTGTGAGATATTAATTTGTGTTGTTTTAAGCCACTTTAAGTTTGTGGTAATTTTTACAGCAGCAATAGGAAACTAATATACTGGATCACTTACCTGGGACAATATGAAACAAAACATTTTTTAAAGAGTATAAATTATACTCATTGACAAAGTTGATGTGTTTAGTGTGATGGCATTATTGGTCTTAAGAGGGCATTTTCTTTTGCATCATTTATTTGAAATTACTAAGATTTTTTTTTTGTTTAAGTGAATAATAGGGATTCAAGGCTTTTCTGTTTTTTTCTCCCTTTAGCTGACTTATAAAGTTTTGCCTTTTCTGCTTTTTTTCCTTCCTGCCTGGAGATGTATTCTGTGGCTGGAGGTGCAGCAACCATTTTGAGATATGGTAAAAACTTGAAGATGGGTGTCTCATTCTATAAATAATGGAATGGGAAGATCGAGGGAAGATGGGACAATAATGCCACTGTGGAGTTACTGCATGGCCCTGGATCACTCATCTCTAGAGAGTTCTGATTCTGTAAAATAAACAAACAAGTAAGTAAACTGATATATTATTAAATTCCTCTTTCTTTTTCTTAGTAGCCAGATTTATACCTATCACACTAATTATAAAATCCATCCAAAATTTTTCTAATTATTTGTTTTATGTTAGTTTTCCTGCTAAATTATGTGTATAATTTAGTCCATGTTTGTTTTCTAATTTTTTAAGTTGCTGTATCTTAAAAACTAACTCTACGTCTGGAGTAGGAATTCCACATTAGCACTACTATTTGAGCAAGTGACTTAACTTCTCTAAATGTAAGTTTCCCCCAATAGAAATAATAATTTAACAAAATATAGTTTATAGATTGCTAAAATTAAATAAGTATGTGCATGAGATTTAAAAAGGAGTAAAAAAGTACCGTATAAATAAGACATTGGGGGAAAAAAGCAAATATATTGAGCAACTACTACCAGTAAGTACAAGGTGCTTTGGTCTCATCATCCAATTTAATTTTGTGTAAATTTCACAAATTTGTTATAGGTGTTGCTATTATCTGTGTCTGTGATGCTGTTATCACATACAAATGAAGAAATTAAATTCAGAAAGGATAAGTGCCCCAATATCACATATCTGGTATAGAGCTGAAAGTGTGGATTTGAACCAAACACTGAATCCAACGTTTATATACATTCCATGGTATAACATTGATTACAACTGGTACAAGTTACTGTATACTACAGAGTATGTAATTCTCAATTTTAATTGAACTAAATGATTGGTTTGTATTTGTTTTTAGTAGTATTTACATTTAATATTAATCTTTGTATTATAAAATTTTAGCCTTAAAATTTGAGTAAATTTCTGATCATTAGAAGATTATTTTTCACAGAAAATATTTCAAAGTTCTCCTTAAAGAATAATTTATTCCCTAAGTAATTGTCTTTTATTCACAAAGTCTATGGAAATCCATGTGATTTTTTTAAATACATGGTGAAAATTTAATGTGAATCCTAAAATATCATGATTTTGACTATTCTCTGCATGTAAGCTTGCTTGACATGAGGAGAATTAGAATAAGAAATTCATTTCCTTCATTTGTCACATCAGGAGGCCCTTTGGCTAATCTTATTGTCTGTGTAGCCAGACAACTGGCACCTCAAAAATTGCCCAGCTACTTCTATTAAAATCAGTGGAAGTTATACTGTGTATCTCTACTAAACATTTTGACAGTTTGGGAACAGGAGATAATGCATCATAAACAACCTACCAGAAAATGTGTACTGAAAAAAGAGAACATAATAGAACTGCAATTTATTCTGTTCCCTTTACTTATCAGCTTTCTGCATGTGGTTGATTTAAAACTTTGTAAAAGAGTCAGAAGATTATTTATAGTTTTCTTTACTAGAAATGAACACATTTTGAGCCCAGGCAGGTTAAAATATGAAATATGTTAAAATGATTTCGTTATTTGATCCAAGACTTTAAAAAGATGCGACGTAACAGAACATTCTGACTCAAGAAGATGACTATTTTCAGGGAGATAAAAGCTGACATTGATAACAAAATGTTTATGTTAATGGTTTGTAATGTAGGTGTCCCACTGATGATTTTGATACATCTCTAGTTATGAGAAATATATATTGAGTTTGTATATTTTGACTTACATTCAAGGTGAAAAATATTCTTTTCAGAATATAATGTTTTTCCCCCAGCAAAAGGGAAGCAATTAAGTTTGTGGTTATAATCAATATATAGATAACAGCCAATTTGGCAAAATGAGCAATTTTGACTGTTCTATTTTAGTATGCATTGCATTCTTTAAGAAATGGGAAAAATCCATTTTTGTGTGTACGTGGAAAACACAAACAATGCAATAATTCGCATTGGTAGCAGTTGGATTCTGAAAGATTTAAATTCAGTAGACCGCATTCAATAGTCCATAATCTAGCTTTTCTTATGTATGTTTCTAAACTGTCCAAAATCGGAAACAATCTTACCTCACATTCATTCTAAATAAACCTACTGTTATCATTAATTACTATTATTTATCTTCCTATAAAGTGAATGATAATAAAAATACCAAAGGATATACTAAAGGGAACAAATACACAGGTTCTTTCACTATAAAATCTTCAATTATTAAGTAATTACACAAAATATTTGGTACAAATGTTTCTTGGGTAAAAAAGATATTTTTAAAAAAATATATTATTATTTTTCAGAAGAACAGATATGCAAGGGGCATTATGCAATATATGTATGTGCACACATCCATCTAAAAACGTCAGAATGAAAGCACCTAAGAGAACATCTTTTTCAACAGCGTCTTTAGAATAGAAACTAATTTGTCTAAATTAGGACTAGGATTAAAATAAATTTAATTCAAGTATTTCATTTTCAAAATGAGGTAAATGAAAAACCTAGGAACAAAGAATTGCTCTGGCTACCCTATGTTACAAAACAGAGAAATAGTAATGAAAAAGATAAACATTTTATGGTATAACATCAGTGCACTGCTTCAGAATGTAGGTGTCTCATGATCCAGCTTCTATAACACCACACAAGAGAAGAGGCAGTTCTTTTACTCATTATCCAAATGAGAATTTTCAGTTCACGTCAACCGTACCTCCACCACCAGAGATAAGACACTTCCAAAAGAGCCATAGAACAATGTCCTCAGTTTTTCCCTACTCCTTGGGTTCCGTATACACTGGAACTTCAGGAGAGACCAGTTGTCCCACAACTAAGTGGATACTGTTGAGAAACAAGTAGACAATGTAAACAAACAAACAAAATAAAGGGGAGAACATTATTCTATAAATATCAAGACTTTTTATAAAGCCATGCCCTGATATATACAGCCATATTGATGCTGGAAATAAAGTAATCAATGTAACAGTCTTGTGCACACAGAAACAGACACATATATAGATATATGACAGAAGTGGCACTCAGAAAAATGAGGAAAGGGTAGACAAATAAATCATACTGGGAGTACATTAAAAACTGAAAATGGATCCTTGTCTCGGCCCATAAAATAGATCCCTTGTGTGTAAATCAATTACCTTATTGTAAAAGGCAAAACCATAGAATGTTGAAAAGGTATCATACGATCTCAATCAAACCATGATAATGAAAGAGTTATTTAGTACTAATCCTAAAGGAAAAGATGACAGGACATTAAAATCAAGAATTCAGGAGGCGGAGTCAAGATGGCGGCGTAGGCAGACTCTGAACTCACCTCCTCCCGTGGACACAGCCAATTTACAACTACTCGTGGAAAATTACCCCTGAGACAGAACTGAAAACTGGATGAGAGGAACTCCTGCAACAACGGACAATCCTAACTGGGGTGGAAGAGGCAGAGACTCCCTTCTGGAGAGGAAAAACGCCGCCTTCACAAGCCGCCAGCTTCACGGCCGCCGGGAGCAGCTCACAGGTATGCAGCCTCCCTGGAGGCGCGGGGCCCTGAGCCTGGAGCGCCCTCGCTGTGGGCATTTTGTGGACCCAGCACAATCGAGACCAGCGGCATAATATCTGACTTTGCCTGCTACTAAAGCATTGGGGAGCACCCCCAGAAAACCCGGTTCACAAAGAAACTAAAACTGGCTCTTAAAGGGCCTGCGCACAAACTCACCCGTTCCAGAAAGCATCCTAAAATCACCAGAAAGAAAGGTGCACAGTGCTTCGGTGACAAGAGACTCACCTAATAGGCCCTGAGTGCATCTCGGTGAGGTGAGACCTCTCCAGGGACTGGGACATTGGCGGCGGCCATTGTTGTGGCCTGGTGTGAGCGTGCTGACACAGACGCCATTGGAGTTTTCCCTGAGACCTGCTAGCCCAGGGTCTGCTCCACCCGCTAGAGCACCAATTTAATCCAGCTCAGCCAGGGCAGGCAGCCCACCTAGAGACTGGCCCCACCCAACAACAAGCCCTCAGGCAACGTGTGGGCCTGCATAGATTGATGAATGGATTCTCTGCAGCCTGGCAACTGAGCTCACTTGACCGGAGCAGGGTGTGCATAAGGAGCGGGTGGAGAGTGTGGGGTGGTGGCGGTGTGTGGGGCTCCCCACGTGGAGATACTGGTTCGCTTGGGGAGGTCGGGCGCTCACACGTGGCAGGACTGTGTTGACTGTGTGTGTGTGTGGACCTGTGGGCAACAGGGCTTGTCAGCTGCAGAAGACTTGTGCTTCTCAAAGACCCACATAGGAGGTTTGCCCCACCTTCCAAAAAGCCTGAAACAATTGGGTGCTCCTGTGCCTGAGGGCAGCCCCACCCAGCTGCAATCCTCTGAGAGCTGACAAAGAGACCTAATAGGCTAGAGGTTTACACCCTAAGGCCCTGAGCCTAACAACCTGCCACACTGGGGGCCTACTCACTTAAAAGAAATACTGCAACACAAATGTGGTATTAGAACTTGCAGCCAACTGTGCTGGGGCTCCCACACCTGAGAAAGAGACTGAAGGGCCCACAACAACTACAAGCAGCTGAGCATTACAACAGCTGGCCAGGAGCATAACTCAGCCTCTCTGGGCACCTATAGGGAGAGCTAACAGGCCACAATAGAAGGACGCACGTAGCCCACATAGGGGCCACCCCTGGAACATTGAGAACTGAGGGAAGCATACTGGAAGCCTCCTAAGCCATCACTTACATAAGGTCACCTATCCAAGAGCAGGAGGCGAGCTGACCTACCTAATACATAGACACAAGCACAGGAAAGAGGCAAAATGAGGAGGCAAAAGAATACATTCCAAGTAAGGGAACAGGACAAAACCCAAGAAAAGGAACTAAGTGAAACAGAAATGAGCAACCTACCTGACAGAGAGTTCAAACTAAGAGTGTTAAGGATGCTCACTGATCTGGGAGAAGAATAGATGAACTCAGTGAGAATGTCAACAAAGAAATGGAAGATATAAAAAGAACCAATCAGAAATGAACAATACAATACTGGAAATGAAAAATTCATTAGAGGACTCAAAAGCAGAGTAGAGGATACAGAAGAACGGATCAGTGAGCTGGAAGAAAGACTAGAAGAAATTACCCAAGGTGAACAGGTAAAAGAGAAAAGAATTAAAAGAGTGAGGACAGTCTAAGGGACCTCTGGGACAACATCAAGCGCACTAACATCCGTGTTATAGGTGTCCCGGAAGGAGAAGAGCGAGACAAGGGGGCAGAGAATCTATTTCAAGAAATAATAGATGAAAACTTCCCTAACCTAAGGAAGGAAACAGACATCCAGGTACAGGAGGCACAGAGAGCCCCAAACAAGATAAACCCAAAGAGGCCCACACCAAGACACATCATAATCAAAATGTCCAGAATTAAAGATAAAGAGAGAATCCTAAAAGCAGTAAGAGAATGTCAAGTTACATACAAAGGAAACCCCATAAGGCTATCAGCTGACTTCTCAGCAGAAACCTTACAGGCTAGAAGAGAATGGCACGATATATTTAAAGTGCTAAAAGGGAAAAAGTTACAGCCAAGAACACTCTACCCAGCAAGGTTATCGTTCAAAATGGAAGGAGAGATCAAAATTTTCCCAGATAAGCAAAAATTAAAGGAGTTTGTCACCAAGAAACCAGTGTTACAAGAAATGTTAAAGGGACTGAATTAAGGGGAAAAGAGAAGACCACAAATAGGAAAAATTATCTATTTCCACGATTAGAACGTAATGGATACAAATGCACAAAAAAGAGGTTAGATATGATATCAAAAACATAAAAGGAGGGAGGAGAGTAGTTAAAGAGTACAGCTTTCAGACAGAGGTCAAAGTAAAGTGACCATCAATTCTGTATAGAAGGAGTAAGGAACAGAGAAGGACTACTAAAACACTGAGGGGAAAAAAAAAAAAAGTTAAAAAATGGCAGTAAGTACATACTTATCAATAGCTACTTTAAACGTCAATGGACTAAAAGCCCCAATTAAAAGGCATAGGGTGGCTGATTGGATAAAAAAACAAGACCCATATATATGCTGCATACAAGAGACACACTTCAGACCTAAAGACACTCACAAACTGAAAGTGAAGGGATGGAAAAAGATACTCCACGCAAATGGCAATGAAAAGAAAGCTGGGGTAGCAGTACTCATATCAGACAAAATAGACTTTAAAACAAAAACTGTAAAAAGAGACAAAGAAGGGCATTACATAATGATCAAGGGAACAATCCAACAAGAGGATATAACACTTGTAAATATCTACGCACCCAATGTAAATGCACCTAAATATATAAAGCAATTATTAACAGACATAAAAACTGAAATAGACAGTAACACAATAATAGTAGGGGACTTTAACACTCCACTTACACCAACGGATAGATCATCCAAACAGAAGATCAATAAGGAAACATTGGCCTTAAGCGACACCTTAGAACAGATGGACCTAGTAGATATATACAGAGCATTCCATCCAAAAACCGAAGAATACACGTTCTTTTCAAATGCACATGGAACATTCTCCAGGATTGATCACATATTAGGCCACAAAACAAGTCTCCATAAATTTAAGAAGATTGAAATAATACCAAGCATCTTTTTCTGACCACAACGGTATGAAACTAGAAATCAACTATAGGAAGAAAATCAGAAAAGCCACAAATACATGGAGATTAAACAAATGCTACTGAACAACGACTGGAGTTAACGAAGAAATCAAAGAAGAAATCAAAAATACCTGGAGACAAATGAAAATGAAAATACGACATGCCAGAATTTATGGGATACAGCAAAGCGGTTCTAAGAGGGAAGTTTATAGCGATACAGGCCTATCTCAACAAACAAGAAAAATCTCAAATAAACAATCTAAAAATGCACCTAAAGGAACTGGAAAAGAAGAACAAACAAAGCCCAAAATCAGTAGAAGAAGGGAAATAATAAAAATCAGAGCAGAAATAAATGAAATAGAGACCAAAAAAAACAATAGAAAAATTAATAAAACCAAGAGCTGGTTCTTTGAAAAGATCAACAAAATTGACAAACCTTTAGCTCACCAAGAAAAGAAAAAAGAGAGAAGGCACAAATAAGTAAAATCAGAAATGAAAGAGGAGAGGTTACAACAGACACCTTAGAAATACAAAAGATTATAAGAGAATACTATGAAAAACTATATGCCAACCAATCTGACAATCTGGAAGAAATGGATAAATTCTTAGAATCATACAACCTTCCAAAACTGGATCAAGAAGAAGTAGAGAATTTGAATAGACCAATCACCAGTAAGGAGACTAAACAGTAATCACAAACCTCCCCAAAAATAAAAGTCCAGGACCAGACGGCTTCCCTGGTGAATTCTACCAAACATTCAAAGAAGACTTAATACCTATCCTCCTCAAACTCTTCCAAAACATTGAGGAGGGGGGAAAGCTCCTAACTCATTCTAATGAAGCTGACATTACCTAATACCAAAACCAGACAAGGACAACACAAAAAAAGAAAATTACAGGCCAATATCACTGATGAACATTGATGCGAAAATCCTCAACAAAATACTAGCAAATCGCATACAACAATACGTTAAAAAGATTATACACCATGATCAAGTGGGATTTATTCCAGGGATGCAGGGATGCTCTAACATTCGCAAATCAATCAACGTAATACACCACATTAATAAAATGAAGAGCAAAAATCACATGATCATCTCAATAGATGCAGAGAAAGCATTTGACAAGATACAGCATCCATTTATGATAAAAACTCTGAATAAAATGGGTATAGAAGGAAAGTACCTCAACATAATAAAGACCATATATGACAAACCCACAGCTAATATCATCCTCAATGGTGAAAAACTGAAAGCTATCCCTCTAAGAACAGGAACCAGACAAGGAAGCCCACTTTCACTGCTCCTATTTAACATAGTATTGGAAGTCCTAGCCAGAGCAATCAGGCAAGAAAGAGAAATAAAAGGGATCCAAATTGGAAAGGAAGAATTGAAACTGTCATTATTTGCAGATGACTTGATTTTATATCTAGAAAACCCTAAAGAATCCACCAGAAAACTTTTAGAAGTAATAAACGAATATGGTAAAGTTGCAGGATACAAAATCAACATACAAAAATCAGTTGCATTTCTGTACACTAACAATGAAGTAGCAGAGAGAGAAATTAAGAATACCATCTCATTTACAATTGCAACAAAAAGAATAAAATACCTAGGAATAAACTTAACCAAAGAGGTGAAAGATCTGTACACCGAAAACTATAAAACATTGCTGAAAGAAATTGAAGAAGACACAAAGAAATGGAAAGATATTCCATGCTCTTGGATTGGAAGAATTAACATAGTTAAGATGTCCATATTTCCTAAAGCCATCTATAGATTCAATGCAATCCCTATCAAAGTTCCAACAACATTTTTCACAGAAATAGAACAAAGAATCCTAAAATTCATATGGAACAACAAAACACATGAATAGCTAAAGGAATCCTGAGAAAAAGAACAAAGCTGGAGGTATCACACTCCCTGATTTCAAAATATACTACAAAGCTATAGTAACCAAAACAGCATGGTACTGGCACAAAAACAGACACACAGATCAATGGAATAGAATCGAAAGCCCAGAAATAAACCCACACATCTATGGACAGCTAATCTTTGACAAAGGAGCCAAGAACATAGATTGGGGAAAAGAAAGTCTCTTCAACAAATGGTGTTGGGAAAACTGGATAGCCACATGCAAAAAAATGAAAGTAGACCCTTACCTTACACCATACACAAAAATTAACTCCAAATGGATTAAAGACTTGAATGTAAGACCTGAAACTGTGAAAGTTCTAGAAGAAAACATAGGCAGTACGCTCTTCGACATCGGTCTTAGCAACATCTTTTCAAACACCACATCTGACCGGGCAAGAGAAACAATAGAAAAAATAAACAAATGGGACTACATCAAACTAAAAAGCTTCTGCACAGCAAAGGAAACCATCAACAAAACGAAAAGACAACCTAACAATTGGGAGAAAATATTCGCAAACCATACATCTGATAAGGGATTAATCTCCAAAATATATAAAGAACTCATGCATCTCAACAACAAAACTACCAACCCAATTAAAAATGGGCAAAAGACCTGAACAGACATTTCTCCAAAGAAGATATACAGATGGCCAACAGACACATGAAAAGATGTTCAAAATCACTAACTATCAGGGAAATGCAAATCAAAACTACAATGAGATATCACCTCACGCCCGTCAGAATGGCTATAATTAACAAGACAGGAAACAACATGTGTTGGAGAGGATGTGGAGAGAAGGGAACTCTCATACACTGCTGGTGGGAGTGCAAATTGGTGCAGCCACTATGGAAAACAGTATGGAGATTCCTCAAAAAATCAACGATAGAACTACCATATGATCCAGCTATTCCACTGTTGGGTATTTATCCAAAGAACTTGAAAACACCAATTTGCAAAGGTACATGCACCCTGTGTTCATTGCAGCCTTATTCACGATAGCTAAGACTTGGAAGCAACCTAAGTGCCCATCAAGGGACGAATGGATAAAGAAGCTGTGGTATATATACACAATGGAATACTACTCAGCCATAAGAAACGACGAAATCCAGCCATTTGTGACAACATGGATGGACATTGAGGGTATAATGCAAAGTGAAATAAGTCAGAGGGAGAAGGCCAAATACCGTATGATTTCCTTCATTAAGTAGTAGATAATAACAACAATAAACAAACACATAGGGACAGAGATTGGATTGGTGGTTACCAGAGGGGAAGGGGAGGGAGGAGGGTGAAAGGGATAATTCGGTACATGTGTGTGGTGATGGGTTGTAATTAGTATTTTGGTGGTGAACATGATGTAGTCCATGCAGAAATAGAAGTACAATGATGTACACCTGAAATTTTTGCAATGTTATAAACCAATGTTTCTGCAATAAACAAGGAAAGAATTATAAAAAATAAAAAAAAAAATAAATAAATAAAATCAAGAATTAGTTAATCACAAGACACCAAAAAAAGAATGAAAACGTGACAGTGTGTGAAAAAGCCAAAATGTGGGAGTGAAAAAACCACACTGCGTAGGAAGTTATTTTCAACACATACTTTTCAACACATATAATCAATAGATGACAGGCATCCAAATTATAGAAAGAAGTATATATGAATCAATTAAAAAAATAATCTCTAGGGCCAGCCCCGTGGTGCAAGTGGTTAAGTGCGCGCACTCCACTGTGGTGGCCTGGGGTTCGCTGATTTGGATCCCGGGCGCCCACCGACGCATTGCATGTCAGACCATGCTATGGCAGGTGGCCCATATAAAGTAGAGGAAGATGGGCAGGGATGTTAGCCCAGGGCCAGTCTTCCTAAGCAAAAAGAGGAGGATTAGCAGATGTTAGCTCAGGGCCGATCTTCCTCACAAAATAAATAAATAAATAAATAAATAAACTCTACAAAAATGGGCAAATGACTTGAAAAGCCACTACAAAAGAGTAAATCCAAATTGCAATGGTTGTATTAAAAATAATTAATGGCATTTATATTCTAGGAAATAAAAAGTGACTATCGAAATGCAATCACAGTAGACACATTCTAGATTTTCAAAAATTAAAAATATCTGACAGTGGCAAAGTGAGCTTATAGATCAAAGACAACACTAATATTCTGCTATTAATTGATATAATTTCTTTGGATACAATGTAACATCATCTAGGTAAGTAAAGATATCCAGAGCCCATGACCCACTCTTAAATAAATATCTTGAAGAAACTCAAGTGTTTGTGCAGTTAAGATACATGTTCCAAAATGTTCATACCAACCTTTCCATTATGGTTCAAAACTGTGAAAAATATAAATTTTTACTGGTATCAAAAAGGACTGAAAAGAAAATGTGTTCTCTTCATACAGTGGGATATACTATTTAGCAATGAAAAATGAACAAATCCCAGCTACAGGCAACAACCATTTAAATCACAAAATCACAAAATCACATTGAGGAAAATATGCAAAACAAAAAATAAACATACACTATAAAATTCAGATACAGGCTAAACTAAGCTATATTGTTTATGGAATTGTCCATAGTTGGTAAAATTATGATTGAGAGTGAGGAAATGATTATCGTGAGAAAGACTGAAGAATGGTTATTTCTATTCCACTATATTTTTTCCACCTTCTTTAATTTGGCGTCTCTTTCAGTTTTTTCTTTTTCTAATCCTCTCTCCATATTTACTACAATTTCCCTGAATAAAGTATCACATTTTTAATGAAGCGTGTATGCCATCAGCCCACTGACACTTCCTTTTTAGCAAAACAAGTTTCTTAGATAGATGTATTTATTATTGAATGGGTTTGATATTGAGTAAGATCCCTTACTTTTGTGAGTCTGATTTGATTGACTGTTTTCCCTGTCAAATAAAGGAAAATCTACTTTGGTGCTTTCTGTTTACAGAATAAAATCAAAAGCACTTTCCAGATAAAAGTTACATACCATGAACCAGCGGCTAAATTTATTTGCTTCAGGAGAAAACCCATCTGGAAAGCATCTGTGTAGGGAACCACCAACCTAATGTGTTTACAATAGTTCACCATTAATTTCTTAGAAATAACCAGATTCAATATAGTCCAAACTGGAGAGTTCATTGTAGCTGTGTTAAGAGTAACCATTTGTGAATCTTTAAAATCTTTTATGCTGTCACTAATTTTTGGGATTATCCCAGTACTACATTGTTATTTTGAATCTTGTAGTTTTGTAGGATGAATGGCTCTAGGTAATTTATTTTCCTCTTTCCATTGTAATAGATTTTAGCCTGTAGGCTAGGGAACTAATTTTGGGATTATGCCAATTATAGTTACAACTAAAGACCAACTATCTGAAGAATTAACTCTGGGATTGGTGCAGGGACCCATTGTCTACAATAAAGTTATTTTTTTCCCATATATCACCTGGCTTTCATAAACCACCTCCATGAGGTAAAAGACCATAATTCTTGTTCCTGTGAAATTAATAATATCTTGAAAATGGTGTCTAATAATCCCGTATATTCCTGGACGTTTCCCTTTCTCTAATCATATATTACTATGGTGGATGGCAGAAAGTAGCTTCAGAAGATAAAGGTAAAATTTTTTTAATTTTCAGACACTTCCTTAAAATATTTGGTGTACTCTTTAGTCAGAGGGATCTAAATCAGTGGCCTGATGCAATTAGTTAACTGGAGAAGAAGTTACAAATGATTAAGATTTTGTTTCTCAGCTCAGACATATGTTAAGTGGTCATATTATTATATCTTGATTATACTGTAAGCCCTGAAGATGTTTATGGTACTATCCCCAGTGTGTCTTTGCAGTTAAATTATATAATATCTAGAAAAGAAAGAAAAAAGCACTTTGTACTTATGGGGTCAATTTTATAACTATAAATTTTTCTGTGAGTACTGTTTTGCTGCATGTCACATCTCATGTGAGAGGCTTCTGATGTTGTGCTTCTGATTTTTTTAAGACTTTATTTTTTAGAACAGTCTTAGGTTTATATTAAAATTAAGAAAGAAGTACAGAAATTTCCCATATACTCCCTTCCCCCACACATGAATAGTCTCCCCCATTATCAACATCACTCACCAGAACATTACTTTTTTTACCAAGGATGAACCTACATTGACACATCATATTCACCCAAAGTACATAGTTTGCCTCAGAGTTCATTCTTGGTGTGTACATTATGTGGGTTTGGACAAATGTATAATGACATATCCATCATTATAATATCATGCAGAATATTTTTACTGCCCTAAAAATCCTCTGTGCTCTGTCTATTCATCCCCCCACCCCCACCCCAGCAACCACAGATCTTTTTATTGTCTTCATACTTTGCCTTTCCCAGAACGTCGTATAGTTGAAATCATAAAGTATGAAGCCTTCTAACATTGGCTTCTTTCACTTAATAATGTGCATTTAAGATTCATCTATGTCTTTTCACAGCTTGATAGCTCTTTTCTTTTTAGTATTGAATAATATTCCATTGTCTGGATTTACTACCGTTTATTTATCGATTCACCTACTGAAGAATATTTTAGTTGCTTCCAAGTTTTTGCAATTATGAATAAAGCTGCTTGAAAAATCCTTGCAGGATTTTATGTGGATTTAAGTTTCCAGCTCCTATGGGTAAATATCAAGAAATGTGATTGCTGGATTGCATGATAAGAGTATGTTTAGTTTTGTAAGAAACCACCAAACTGTCTTCCAAAGTGGCTGCTCCGTTTTGTGTTCCCACAAGCAATGCTTGAGAGTTCCTGTTCCTCCACATCCTCATCAGCATTTGTCAGTGTTCCAGATTTTGGCCATTCCAATAAGTGTGTAGTGGTATCTCATTGTTGTTTTAGTAGGCATTTCCCTGATGACATACAATGTGGAGCATATTTTCATATACTTATTTGCCATCTGTATATCTTCTTTGGCAAGGTGTTTATCTCACAGTTTTTTATATTAAGTTCTCATATTATTGTTTATTCCTAAATAGTTTGAAATTACAGTTTGTTTCTGCTATTATACAAAATTGATTTAAATATTTTAAACTGAAATTTTTTGGTTAACTTTATTTCATTTTAGCAATGGACCATTGTAGAACATATTTATTTGCTCTTTGGAGTCATGATTTTTTTTTTCAATGACTAGTCTTTATTGAAAAGAAGAAATTTTACATCTCATGTAATTGACATATAACATTGAGTAAGTTGAAAGTGTCCAATGTGATGATTTGATACATGGATGTACTGCAAAGTGGTCACCACCATAAGATTAGTTAACACATCCTTCACCTCATATAATTACCATTCTGTTGTTATTATGGTGAGATGGAGGTATAAAATCGACACATATTTATGTCTATCTGTATGCAAGGGTGGATAGATGTATGTTTATTCCTTTTTTTAAAATTCTCAATATTTTAATGTTAGTAGTCTTCAAATTTGTGGATTTTTGCTCCAATTTGAATGATTTTTTGATTGAGAATAGGATTTTAGGTTCACAATAGTTGCTTATTATAACTTGGCAAATGTTTTTATGAAAAAAAGTTTTCATACTTTTCAGATATGTTTTATGTGACATCTGATGGAAATATTAATAAATTTTTGTTTCCTTTGGAGTTTGCCAGTTTTGTTTTCTTGTTGTTTTGTTTCATCTCTGGGAATTTTAAGAATTTTTTCACAGTGTTCTGAAATTTTATTACAATATATTGAGTTTTTATAATATATTTGGATTTGCGTTACTCTGCCATTTTAATCTGAAAGCAATGTCTTTCTTCCTTTCTGGGAAATTACTTTTTATTACATCACTGAGTATTTTCTCTCTTCCAAAGTTTTTTCTTTCCCATGATGGATATTCAGTTAAAAACCTCCTGGAACTTCTGTACTAACTGCATGTTATCTTTTAACTTGTCACTCATACTTTCCCTCACTTTGTTGCTTTATACCACATTCTATCAAAAATATGATAACCTTCTACAATTCCAGCAAGTAATTTACTTTTCATGTTTTACTTATAGGGCCTGTTTTAAGGCTATAAATGTTTGCTTTGTTATTTAACCTTTTAACTTAAAAAATCAATATTCATATATTAATTTTACACAATTCCTAGTTACTTCTTTAAATTAGCTCAGTTCCCCCTTCACTATCTGTCTGTATGTTCATTACATCCTTACTAAATTCTTATTTTGTTTTCCTTATTTACTATCCCTTTGGATTTTATTCCTCTGTTAACTTTAATGTTTCTTAATTCAGGGTACTGGTTTATTAAGTGTTAATACTTAAATTTCTGCTAATCTTTATATTTGATAATTCTTGTATGCTTGCCAAGGGGTATGGGTTATGCTTAGGTTACTTTTGCCTCGGAGGAGATTCATGTAGAAAGGTGTGACAAGAGCAGACCCTTGATGCTAGCCAGAATGTGCTTATTCCTTGTATTATGAGTGTCATAGCTTCTCATTAATTTTGGGGATTAACAGTACAGTGAGCACATTCTTGACTCTGCAACTCTAGTCATTGTTTTAGTTGGGGAGCAAATGTCCCTGCTATTCAAATAGGGGAGGAGAGAAGATAAAGCTGTGAACTTATTTTCTTAATAAGTTATTTTCCAAATAAGTTCACTCAGTTAATCCCCTGTATGGTTGCTCTGGGAAACATCATATTTCTTGCTTCTATCAAAACTTTATATAGAGCTATCATGACACCAAGGTCAAACTTCTCAGAATGAGTCTATCTTGGATTATCTGCTGAGCTTAAATTTATAAACTTGTTTTCCTGTGGATCTGATACAACCAGCTTCCTATATTTCCCCAAGAATCTTCATAACTTGATGCATGTTGATTTTATCCCCCTGAAGAATTAACTTCTTGGGGGGAATATATATATATAGTTAGAAACAAGATAATGGGCCCAAAATGGAGTCACTTATGCTAAGCCCCATATCACCAAATTGAGACTTAACTTACAGTTTCACCTCTCTCGGAAATGAAATCTTAAATCAGTCAGTCAGGAATCCCCTGATCAGCACTAGTTAGGTAATCTGCCTGATAGACCCCCACCGTCTCCTAAAGGAAAGTAGCTTTGCAATAATCAACCTGTTTTTTTACCTAGTCTAATTTCCTTGTTCCTGTTCCCTTCTCTTATAAAAGTCTTTTGTTTTGTACAGCTCCTCAGAGCTCTTTTTTGTCTGTTAGAGTGGATACTGTCTGATTAGAATAGAATTTTGACTAAATAAACTCTTAAAATTTTTAATATGCTTCAGTTTATCTTTTAACTGTATATATAGAGTTAATATACAGTTTATATATATATATATATATAGTGTATTGAAGAAATAACTTTGGCCTTCAGTTTCTGGGAGATGATCTCTAATCCCTTGAAATATCATGCCTGAATGAAGTATTATTGTTTGCTTGAGGGTTTTGGATCACCTGGATAGTATAGGAATGCGATTTAGAATGGGTGCTGGCCACTCCAGGTAGTTTTGGGGTGAGGGCCGGCCACACAATGTGATTTAGGGTGAGGGCTTTGGGGCACAGAACATCAGTCAACCCCTCAAAGGGCTTAGAAAATGAAATCAGCCACATGGGAAATCAATCATGGCTACATGGTGAAGCCACACTAAAATCTCTAAATGCCGGGCCCTGGGTGAACTTCCTTGCTTGGCAATACTCCCTGCCTATTATCACACAACATTGCTGGATCACTGGTTTCAAAAGGTAGACGTGGGTTTTATGAGGTGTTATACTTCTTTCATATATTGTGGAAGAAGACCTAACATAATTTTCTGAAAGAGTGAATATGAGGCATGAGAGAAGGGTCAATTTACCCACATTATAAATGACTTTAGATTTTATGGTATTTTAATCTTTTTCTATTCAAGAGGTTACAAAACTTCAATATTTGAATAGGCATTTCTTCCATATTTAGTGATGATGAAGATATTATTATGTCTGTTATTCCTTCACATATTTTCATTTGCCACTTTCTAGTGAAATACAAGGGTTTCGTGACACAACTCTACTGAATTTCTTTGAAACTTCTCTCGAGTAACCACCTAGCTATAATAAGAGATCACTGAACTGCAAATATTTTATTCAATATCGTGTTGTTTTGGTTGTGTTCCTGGCTCTTAGGTGCATGGAGAGAAATAACTTTTGAATTGTGTAACAGTTGGGTAATTTGCCCTGAATACAGATAGTAAGGTTTATAAAGATAATGATAATAATAAAAAGTACCATGGGATGAGAGTGGAAGTTTAAAGAGGGATTGAGCTATAAACTTCCTTAAGCTTGTTTGGACAAGTTCATGGCGACACAGGCAGTTAGGACAAATTCTCCATTATCAGGTTAGGCAAATTTTGGACCAAGATTTCTTGTTGTCTTTTTATTCTAATGGATTTTCAAAATGAGGCTTTAAAATTAGAGCTTGTGATTATCACATAGACACTAATATTTTGAGTAAGTTAATTGACTGCGGATGACCTTTGACAGCATCATCCAGTATGATTTATAAAAATGCAGATCCTGAAACCTCCAAGATTACATTCCTAAAATGTAATCTGCATTTTAACAAGCTCCCTGGGTGATGTTTCTACTCACAAAAGTTTGAGTATCGCTGATAAGAACATATTTGCAAACTTAATTATGCTAGAGATTGTGAGAATATGGCAAACAATCTTTTATTTCTCCAAGAATGCCGTCAACATGAACACTGATATTCATTGAGAGAGAAAGTTAAGAATAAAAATATCAGTAAAGCACATATATATCATATGTTAGTAACTCTCCATTAACATGAAACAAATATGCCAGATGGTAAATGCCCTTTACAAAACTCAGGGAATTGACTGATCCCCAAGCAGAGATCCCTGGAAAGTAATTTGTGTCATTCAAGGCATCAAAACATATTGATAAATTGTGCTCAGTGTTCATGAAAATGATTGGATTCAAACTGAGAAACTTGAACATGTGGTATTATGGAGCAGAGAGCATTTAGTTGATTAAATAAAGTTATCTCACTAATATCTTGTACCAGAGAGCTAAAATAAAAGTAGTGGTATAATGACTTTCTTAATTTCTGTAAGATTAATAAATATTTAAACTTAACTTTTGGATACGTATCATATTAGTATATATATGAATTTCTTTTTCATCTACCATAAATGACTAGAGTGAGTGAGGAAATATTATATGCTTAAAATCTCCCTGTACTTTTAGACACTCCTGACAGTAATATAATTTTTCTTAGAAAGTGCATTAGCCCTTCAGGTGGCTCAGGCACCACTATTTAAAGTATTTTAATTCTGAATGGTGATTGTGCATTGCTTTTTTAAAGATTAATTCCAAAGTACGGTCATGTATTTTTTTTAAAGGCATGTAGTAATCTTACCAGTAAAATGTGATATTAAAGCAGAACATTTTCCTATATCTTTAGCATAGATTGTCTCATTTTTTGAGCCGACTGAATTAGGAGTTATTCTATAAATAAGGTTATAAAAAACTGAGGCTGAGAAGGCTTAAATATTCAAACCCAAGTTTGTCTGAGTGATTCCAAACCAAAAATTTTCTTTTAAATTAAACTGTCAACATATGTTGCTGATAAAATTCCTTTTGTATTCAATTATAGAATACATATGTTTATGTATTGACTCTTTTCTGATTTTAAGCTTAATACATGTGTTTTGGGTTTTTTTTTTTTTTTTTTTTGGTAGAAATTTTGTAAATACAGAGTCATCCACATACTACCGAACAGAGATAATCACTATAAATCTTGGGGTTTGTGTGTGTTATATAGAGAATATTTTTTCCTATGAGTCTATCTATGTTTCTATCTGTATATCTATGTCTGTAGGCATGTATCTATCTGTCATCTATTATTTATCTATCTATATCAATCGATATCTATCTCATCTATTATCCTGTCTGTATAGTTTTTTCTTCTTTTTTTAGTTTGTTTGTTTTGTTTTTGTTTTTAAGCTTCCTTCTTTCTTTTGGCAAGAACCCCAGTTCTTTGAGGAACTGTACGTTCTTCATTTTAGTGATGTGTTTCTCAGTAGAGTGCCAAGTTCTTATCTGACTCTGGTCCTCTAATAGTGGTTGATTAGTTCAGAGGTAGGCAACTGATTTATTATGATCCTTTTCAGGAATGTTTTTAGATGTAATTCAGAAGAAAAGTTCATTAAACCATTGTGTTAGAACTTGTAAAATATAAGACTTAGGAGCTATCAATGAATATTTGTCCTACCATGTGGAGAAAGGCTGTATGTAATGGAAGAAAAAAGTCAATACATAAAATAGGGTTTAACTGATACTAAAATACATTTATTTAAAAATTTTGCATTTTGCTCTGAATTTAATATTTATAATTAACATTTATATGTCATAAATAATTCAAGTGTTTTGATATTATGGGGAAAATACTCTGAATGCATAAAGAAAATAATAAATACTCATTACTTAATGTTAACAATGTAAATTCTTAAAATTTGACCAGAAGATCAGCAATTGACAGTCTGCCTAGAAATATTAGACATCTCAAGTGTGATAGAGAGGGAGGAAGTCACAAAGAAGGCAGCCTTCTTTCCCCGCCATTCCTGTCGATGGCAGAGATTTCCCTAAACCATGTATCAGAAGTGACAGAAAAGTAGAGCACACCTTCTCCCAGAGAGGCTCATTACTCTTCACCTTTTCCTTTAAAATGGTTTTTTTGAGCAGACTGAACTCAGTGGAGTATAACATGGAGGAGCTTTAGTTTTCTACAATCTCTGCTTTCATTATTGTTTTGTAGAAGTTCCTTTCTGCTCGTTTGATGATATCCTAGTGAATTATATAACTTTCTGGACCATGTTACTTCGTAAAATTTTAGTTCAGTTAGTTTATTTTTAATTTTGTATTTATTAATATTTACTAATTCTATTAGTACAATTCAGTTTCCCAAAAGTAAATACAGGTAGTACTTTATTAGGCTTACTTCCAGATATATTATATACGTCTAAACACACCTTTATTTTATTTTGCCCATCATTTTACACAAATACACTATACACTTTGATGTCTATTTGGTTATATTTTCTGGAATTTTTTTTACAGTAAACTAAAGAACTACTTCATTATTTGTCAAGGATTCAAATTATTCTGCTAATTGATTCACCACAATTATTTAACGTTGACTATTGTTGGATATTTAGATTGTTTCCAATATTTTACTGTTAAAATAATGCTACAAGATGCAGTGATTAACCTTGTGTATATCATTTCACATTTATTTTAATAAGTGAATAGAATAATTTTTTAGAAGTGAAATTTTTAGAATGTATATTTTTACTTTGACAGATATTGCAAAATTACCCTTGATGGAGATTACAGACATTTATAGTCTAATCAGAAATGGCTGAGCTCTATGGTTTCTTCACACCCTCACATATTTATTGTGTTATACAACTTCTGGATCTTTGCTAGTATGATAGGTAAAAGTTGGTGTATCTCTATGATTTTTATTTTATTTCTATTATCAGGAAATGTTTTGATTTCCTATATTTAGCGAGCATTAGCATTTCACTTTTTAAAATTGTCCATTTAATTTTTATTTGATATTGGTCTTTTTTTCAATGGCCTATAGGAATTCAATGTTAAGAAAATTAGCACTGTTTCTTTTTATTTTTTTTGTTTTGAGGAAGATTAACCCTGAGCTAACATCTGATGCAATCCTCCTCTCTTTTTTTGCTGAGGAAGATTGGCCCTGGGCTAACATCCGTGCCCATCTTCCTCTACTTTACATGGGACGCCACCACAGCATGGCTTGACAAGCAGTGCGTCAGTGCGCACCCAGGATACAAACCTGTGAATCCCGGGCTGCCGAAGCAAAGGGCGCGCACTTAACCGCTACACCACTGGGCCAGCCCAAACATTGTTGCTTGATATTAACTTCAAATATTATTTTTATTTGGATTTTGCTTAACATTTTTTGTCTATGCAGAGAACTTTTATTGTACATTTTGATTCATCAATATTTTATTTTATAGTATCAGAGGTTTTGTGTTCTACTTAAAAAGGCCTTTTCCACTCTGAAGTTGTAAAAGAATTAGCTCATCGTTTTCTTTAGTATATTTATGATTTGCTTTTTTATAAATTAAATATGTGGTTTATTTGGAATTTATCTTTTTGTGAGTTAGGAGGTAAGAATTTTTTTTATCTTCTAGATTGCTATTTCTTTAAAAATTCAAAATTTCCCCATAGCCTTGAAATATTAACATTTACACACATCAATGTCATGTTTGTTTGTTTCTAGGCTTTCAGTTATCATCCTTTATATCTATTCATGTGCCAGTTCCACACCGTTTATATAGTGATGCTTTGCAGTATATTTTAATGTAATATGAAGTAGGATAAATCAATGATATTATTTTTTTCAGAAATTCCCCCTTTATACTTTCTTATATTTCTATATGAACTATAGATTCATCTTTTTAGTTCCAAAACAACCTTTTTACATTTTTGTTTAGACCACATTAAAATTATAGGTTAGCTTAGGGAGATCTGACCTACTTGTAAAGTTGTATCTTTCTATTGAAGCACATGTTTTGCTTTTCCATTTGTGCAAGTTTTTCTTGGAACTATTTCACAATTATTTTTCTTTTCTTTTTTTTCTTGTGAGGAAGATTGGTCCTGAGCTAACATCCATTGACAATCTTCCTCTTTTTGCTGAGGAAGATTAGCCTTGAGCTAACATCTATACCATTCTTCCTCTATTTTGTATGTGGGATGCTGCCACAGCATGGCTTGATGAGCGGCACGTAAGTCTATGCCTGGGATCCCAACCTGCAAACCCCGGGCCGCTGAAGCAGAGCGCACAAAATTAACCACTACGCCACCAGACCGGCCCCTGTCACAATTATTTTAATATAAATTTTTTCAAATCCTACAAACATTTTTACCATCAGGACATAATATTTTTATTGATATTTTAAAATTTTTCCACTATATCTCCTATAAGTTAGTTCTTTAAATATATGAATTCAATTTCTGCATGCTAATTGGGTATCCTGCCATCTTAATGAAGTTTTGATCTTTTGATGTTTTCCAGGTAAAAAATGACATCATATGTAATATGTGATACTTTTATCTTCGCCTTCAAAATTTATAGTTCCTTATACATTCTTTGATGTTTTCCACGTCTATACTTTTCTTTCTGTCCTTAACTTGTTTAACTCGCATTTTTTTTGGCTCACTTCTCTCGTTTTTATTCATCAGACCTCCAGTACTGCCATTTCTCCTTGGGATCCTTGGTTTTGCACATTATAGATAAAAGATTGTTGATTATAAATTTTCACAGCATATCCCTAATACGCATAAACATATAAAAATTCTTGATATTTGGTTTTTTTTCCTCCAGAAATCCAGATTTTTTCACATTTCCTCCAGATTTCAGAGAAAATCTCCAGAAAATTTGGTGGCTTTGTACTTATAAAGCCACCAAAAAAAATTGTTAAGAATGGTTGTTTTGGCCTTCTGAAATCAGAATATTATGTAATATAGTTTACTCTGTGTATTAGTTTTGTATTGCTGCAGTAAAAATTTACAATAAACATAGTGACTTACTATGTTTATTGTAAACACACAACACAACACACAAATAACACAAACTTACTATCTTACCGTTTTCTATGTCAGAACTCCAACATGGGTCTCACTGGGCTAAAATCGATGTAGCAGGGAGGTTGCATTCCTTTATGAGAGTTTAAGAGAAAAATCCATTTTCCTGCCTTTCCAGCTCTTAAGAAAAGCATCTTTCTCTGGTCCTCGCACCTAAGTCCCCTGCATTTTAGAATCAGCAGTGAGTGTCGAATCTTTCTCAAGTTAATCTCTCTCTCTATATCTCTCTCTGTAACTCAGCTGGGATAGGTTCTCTAATTTTAGAGAGTCATATGATTAGATGGAGCCCAAGTGGGTAATCCAGGATCATCTCTCCATTTTAAGGTTCTTAACATTAATCAAATCTGCAAAATATTTTTTGCCATGCACTGTAACATATTCCTAGGTTCTGGGGGATTAGGATCTAGAAGTTTTGGTGGTATGGGGGGTAGGGAGGTTGAGAGTTATTATTCTGCCTTCCTCATTCTATTTTCAGTAATATAAACATGCATACCAAAATGTTTCATGGGATTTTTAAAATAAACGTTCATATTTAGGTAAATTTATTGCAGTGCATAAAGACACAGAAATATTAATGTTACAGTTTAACAAATTATCATAAAGTCCACACACCTAGATAATCCCCCAGTTTACCAACATTCCATAGGATCTCTTGTGCTTCCTCCCAATTATTACCACCCTTCTCTTCCCCAGAAGTAAACATCACTTTAACTTCTATGACCATTGATTTAAATTGACTGTGTTTGAACTTCATGTAAATGGAACAATGTACTATATATTTGTCTGTGTTTGGCATATATTGATCAACATTGTTTGGGAGACTTATTCATGTTGTTTTATGTAGTAGTAATTTGTTCACTTTCATTGCCATACGTTATTCCATTATGCAATTTTATCACAAATGATTACTCCATTCTACTTTTGATGGATCTTTGGATTGTTTCCAGATTTGAGTTATTATGAAAAATGCTCCTGTGAACATTCTAGTATAAGTCTTATTGTGTGTATGTGTGTGTTTTTATTTGGTTTATACCTAGAAATGGAATTTCTAGATGCATGATAACAGGCATATTCTGTTAGAACTGCCCTTAGACCTGACAAGAGAGGTTCCTGCACTGGTCCTCACACTTTAGAGAGCCCCACATGTCAAATATACAAAGTAATAATTTTTGGAAAGCCACATGGCCCCTTTGTCACTGCAGATCCAGAGCTCAGTTTTGTGGTTCAATGATTCACATGCTGTCCCTTAATATTTTCAGGACCAGGGCAAGAGTACAAATGGAGGCTCATACACGATATCTCTAAATAGCTAAATTAATAAATAAGCTAACAAACCATTCAATAAAGCATATTTTCACAATGTCATAGAAGACCAGGTTTGAAGTTACAATTTTTAGATACCTCCAAATTCCGCACTGAAACGTGGACCTTGAAGGGAGCTGGTCCCTTGGCTTCCTGCTCATGACTCATCCCTTTTTTTCACTCCCAACTACTTCCCAAACATTAAGTGTGCACATAAGGATAGTCCAGCCCACACATCCAAACTCGATCTATTCCTCCTCACAAAGAATCACCTCTGTGTGATCCTTCAGATCAGTAGTTCTTAACTGGGGATAGTTTTGCCATCCCTAGGGGACATATGGCAATGCCTGGAGACATTTTTGGTGGTCAAAACTTGGGGTGGGGGGCACTGCTGGCATCTAGTGGGTAGAAGTCATGGATGCTGCTAAATATACAGTGCATAGGAAAGTCTGCCACAACAATGAATTATCTGGCCCAAATGTCATTGGTGCTGCAGTTTAGAAACCCTCAGATATAAAGTCTCAGATACAGGAGTTCAAACACAGGTGGCGTAGTCCCACTTTTTGTGCAAGAACCAAGTGAAGATTCCCAAAAAGAACTTGGAAGTGGGCTTAAGAAGTTTAGCCCGGGAATTCTGCGTTTTCAAGTATCTAAAGTGCGTGTTCTTGCTGGAAGAAGGGTACATATGGAATCTGGGTGAGCGTTTCCCTTTGCCCCCAGATTCCCTCCTTTAGGTTGCAACATAGCTGTCAAGGCTAGATCCGTGTCCTCTACAACTTTCACCTAGGGAAGAGAAAACTATTGTCCAGATCTAAGGCCAGTACTAACGATTTAAGACCCTAAACATGCATTCTTGGAAATAGCACTGTTCAGATCACAGAGAAATGCTTCTCCCAATCATTTGCCTCATGTCATTGAAAAAAATACCACTTGAAGACTCCTTGATTTGGTAGCAGAGAATGTGTGCAGGTTGTGCTGCTACTGACTTGGAGATAAATATTGCTTTAGAGGATGGGGATCAGCAGAAACACTTAGGTAAGAGAAAAATTAATTATCTTGCTAAATCTTTCCACTTAGATTCTTGTATAATAAAGAATAATTTCACAGCAGTGCTGAACAACCACTTTCTTACTTCTCTTTGTGTTAAGTTGTGTGTATTCAGTTAGAGTCATCTATTAGCCCAGTATTGGTAGTGGTTGCACATGGTGTCTGAGGAATAAATTGCAATGTTAAATAATTTATATTACACTTACACATATATATAAATATATATGTATATATGATTACCTTGGCAATAGAAATGGATATTGAAGAGTAGATTTTCAAATGTTCTTTAAGAATATTTAATGTTTAGTTAAAAAGTAATAAATACTTCAGGAAATGAATAAAATCCATGGTTGAATTAAATATTTTTGATTTGTAATTCTGATATTCATAAATATAGTACAAATTTCTCTTTTTAATTTACCATACGATCTTGAAAATTTTAGAAGGGAATCAACCATTTTTCGATGCCAAAAAAATATATTTCATTTATTTTCCTTTCATTTTATACATTTACATTTATTATACTATAATCCATTGAATTATAGAGAATAATAATATATTAGATAAAGATTAATATAAAACAAATGTCATTAAAAACAGCTGAATAAAGAAATAGAAATGTGCAACATATGCAACTTTGGATCACCCTTTAGAACATGAACACTTTTATATTCATGATACTGGTAATTTAGACAGGAAAAATCAAACAGGGTGATTTAATATATTTATTAGATGATGTTTTTGGAAAATTGCCAAGTCATCTTTATGACAGCATTGGGTATCTAAAAAGACATTATTGATTAAATTAGTGATCATGATTTTTCCAATGGAGAATCATGACTGAAAATTTACTATTTTATTTTATACCAAATTAATGAGAAATGGAGAAAAAATTATAGTAACTGTATTTATATTTTAAATTAAACGGCAAGTGTATTTTTGTCATACCAAAAAGAAAACAAACTAAAAAGATAGGGTTTAATTTTACCTCTTTCAAAACCAATTTTAAAGATAAGCAGTACCTATGCAGGTATTATGCTGGAAATACTTATGTTCTCAAAAAGAAGAATAGTAAATGTCATTTTCATGCAAAACACTGGAATTGAAAAAACAAGTTGAATAAAGAGCACAGCATGAATAATATTTAATGCAGATGAATAAACAAAGTTAGAGAAAATCTGCATACTATTTTTACGTGAGAGAATATACATAAGCCATTATTCAATATATGTTAATCACAAAAATAAATTTCTTGGCACTAAAAGCACAGTGTTTACAGAAATCATGGAATATGATCTTGAAATTTGATGTTACGATGACTGAGCATATAACATATAAAAAATAATAAAAAACTATTTTTATAATGACAATTTCAAAATGAGGTTGTTAATGATGTGATTAATAAGGTGACATAATATTATATATATAAAATGAGAGAAAAATATTACTCTATTGAGGTGAGAAGAAATAATGTGGAACAGTTAATATTTATTATATATTGTTGAACTAATATAAAAAGAAAAAAAGTGAATTAAATTTAACGTGTCATTGTTTTATACCAGTTTACAAAGTATATATTTATACTTAAATAACAAATAAAACAAATTTTAATATTATGCATTGATTTAAAAGATTGTCAAGATAAACTTGTGAGTTTATGTGGTTTATGGTGCCAATGTAGTAAAATAATAGGTATGTAATCCAGAAAATTCAGAACCATTCTCTATTTAACATAGGACACATTGTTTAAATTTAATACTATCAGACATGGTCTTAATTATGTTCATAGCAATGATATATTGAGAGCAATTCAAATTATATATACAATATTTTGGGAGCAACACAAAGAACATCTTGATTAAACAGGTCAAATTCAACATGAAATCACTCTCAGAAATATCATGGAAATGCCCAATAAATTTTATTAAACTAATTAGGTAAGTTAGTTAAAATATAACATGCACTTAAACAATAGAAGATTCTCAAATAATAAAAACTCATAAGATTTGGAGAAAAATAAAATTACTTTTTGGTTTTTACTATTCACATTTATTTGTATGAGACATTACTTGTCACTAACCTTACTAACAAGAGCTTACAGCAGAACCAATTAAATCTATTTTTGCTATTTTACTTTTTAACAGATTAAAAATGCTTTTAAAATTACATTTACATATTATTTAAATATCTCACATTTAATATTCAATATATATTATTAAATGTATAAATCTAATAGTTATAATTTAATATTATAATACTAAAATAAAATACTCTAAATAATATTAGGCAAATTTGTTTCTCTAAAGGGAAATAAATAGCATGTGAAATATCAATAAATGTAACATTAGAATTAAACAAAAGGTAATTATAAAATAGTAGCCAAATTTGTTTCAGACTGTGAGAGAAAATATTCGTTTATAAAAAATCCCCAATGTAATATCTCTAAAGATTGTTTTCTAGACATTATAGATCAAGATTCTTCTCAATTGATGAGATATTTGAACAGACTGAGCAACATTGTGGTAACTTGGGTTTACTTGTAATATACCAATCTTGACGATACTGAATAAAAAGAAAAATATGAAATTCTATATCAATTTAAATGTTATATTGAGACAATGAACAAGAATGAGTTTTTTGTCTTATGAAATTAAAATAGTCTAATATGTTCTCTCTAAAGATTTCTATTATATCTGACTTCTTTACAATTAATATTGCATTCAGATTTAAATCTACTGTATTAAAATGCTATTTTCATTTTTCCCAACAGTTCTATACTTTTCTCTCCTTTCTAGTCTTCTTCTAGATTAAATCATATTTATTGGTATTTATTTTCCCACTCACTTATTACTAATACACACTTACATACACACAATATTTAGTAACTACTTAGTGTTACCCTACAGCATACAATCTTATCTTTTACCACTAATGAATAATACGAATAGAAACTCTCAACTTTATCTACGTCACCCTAAGCTTCCTGATAGATCTGTAATGTATTTTTATTCATTTTGTCTTTTAAACCTCATAAGACATTACTACTGTTGCTGCATATAGGCAATATTCATGTAGAATGTATTATATATTTACATTTTTCATTGAGTACTTCCGAGTTTTTACATGAGATCGTTGCCTTCTCATGTGAAACTTATCTGTACTGCAATTTTCTCAGCTTTGTATACTTGAAAATATCTTTATTTTCCTGCATTTTTGAAGGATATATTTACTGGATGTGGAATTCTGGGTTCATAGCTATCATCTTTCTTTTTTATGAAGATACAATTTCTTTGTTTTCTAGCTCCCATTGTTTTAGTTAGAGAGTCTTGCTTTTCCTCCTTTGAATGTAATGTGTGTGTATGTATTTGCTTTTTCATTATAACTTTTTGCTTTGTATTTTAGTAGTTTTGCTACTGTGTTTAGGCATGGTTTTCTCTATACTTTTCCTTCTTCCTATTCCTAGTGCTTTTTAAAATTACGATTTGTTATTTCTGGACAATTTTGAAATAATTAAAAGCATTAAGTCTTCAAATATTGCTTCTGTCTCATTATCTCGCACCTTTCCTTCTAGACTCTGTGTGTGTGTGTGTGTGTGTGTGTGTGTGTGTGTGTATTTCAGAATGTTCCATTTGTCTCTTATAATTCTCTGGGTTTTAAGTTGATTATATTTTGTGACCTATCTCCCAATTCACTTAGTCTCTCTTCTGGTGCATCTAATCCTCCATCAATTAAACCACAATTGAATTCCACATTTTATTCCTGTCTCTTTCAATTTTAGAATTTATATTTACATCCGTTATATAGTTTTCCATTTTATCTAATACAAGACTGTCTGATAACAGCATTGTCTATATCTTCTGTGAACATGCTTCTCTTGTCTGTTTCGTCTCATTAATCAGTCATTTGTTTTCTTTTTTCCCTGTGTACTGGGTAATTTTTTACTACATATAAGGCATTATGTGTAAAGAATTATAGAGAGGTAATTTAGAATGGGGTCAAATTCTTCCATTGGGAAATTTGCTTTTACTTCAGGCAGCCAATTAGCACAGTGAATGATCACCTTAATTCTATTATCGATTTAGCTGTTTGGATGCTATGTTCAGTCTTTGTGAGGGTTGTCTCATTATGTTTCATCCCCACTCCTAGGGTGTGGACCTCTGTGGTCTTCAAATGAAAACATGTGGAGTCGACTAAGGCCTCTCCTTATTGGTGCACTCTAAACTCCAGTATTGTTCCCTTTATCTCTATACAGTGGCTGCTGAACCTCTCAACCCACAGCTACAGTTTATGCTCCACAAATTTCTCAAAGACAGAAGCGCAAATTTTGAGGCTCACCTTTGTGTGATTCCCTTCTCTTCTGGATCTTGATTCTTCAAGTTCTCACCTCCTTGATAGTACTCTGATGTTTTCAAAGATATCCTTTTATCTATTTGGCTCTGCTTTTTCAGTGGATGAGTTGTTCTACATGTAACAAGCTGTTCTGCCAATACTGGAGGCAGATATCCTCAGTGGATTTTAAACAAACATCAACTTCTTCTTCACTCAAACTTGGTTATAATGTTTAAGCAGTGTGGAATAGATAGTAATCTCTGTTTTAATCTACTCTAATGATCTTATTTCAGTTTTTGTTGATCTCTTGGTTAAAATAAATATAGTATTTTGATTAACACAGCAGGATCTGTGATAAACCACCTGGGTTTATAGCTCAGCTCCTGCATTTACTCAAATGTAACTATGACAGATTGCTTAATTTCTCTCTCTAATTTTCCTTATTAAAGGAAGTAACAATAATCTTAACACTGAAGTTTGTTTTGAAAAGGAAATAGTTGTGTAAAGCTCTTGGAAGAGTGATATTCTTGATGTTCTTGTTTCTAATTATTTAAAACCATATTAAACATCTTTTGATTTTTACATCTGCAAATGCTTCAACTTCCCTAGTGATATAGTCCTTAACAGTTCATTGCTTCGGAAGATTGCTTTATTCAATAGGTTCTGCAAAATGTAGGTCTCATGAATAATTAATCTGAAATGGTCATTCAATGTTGTGTTTCATGGACTTGCTGTAATTCACATGAAATAGTGTGCAAAATTTTGTGTGTATGCACAAATGTAGTTTAAACTTTTGTGGAAAAGGGTTATAACATTCATCAAATGTTTAATGGTGTCTGGATGCAAAATAAACTGAAAGTGTTCCAGGCAGAATTTACTGTGTAGTCTGTGAACTACAATAAAGAAAGAATTGCTTTAAATGTGGTTGTCATTGCTGCTATTGCTGTTTTGGGCATTGTTGTTGTTATTTGGGATTAAAAAATAACTTTAAGTAAGCTTTAAACATAAAATAGTTTTCTCCAATGCATGATGCTAAGCTACATTTTGTGTTATACCAGAAAACACTCCTCCAGCTGCAAAAATCAGAGAGTATTTCCAATTAATTCTTTCACACTCAGTTATGCATGGGTTATATTTGTAAATCATATTATTTCTGTCTGGATTATTTCTCCCTCTCCATCTAACAAAATCCTACCCAACAATAAAAGCCTTCCTATAATGTGGGCCTATCTCTGAGATTTGGCTTACTTAAGGCAAAATTAATTTGTGTGACTATTTAAATTATGTGGACAAGGGCTATATCTTCTTCATTCTTGTTTTTCTCCAACTTGATACATAGTGGGCATGCATTAAATGTTATTGGACTTGGCAAGATGTGTTTGGAATATGGGAAAATATATATGATACTTAATTTCACAGCCATTTTACAGTGGCAAGTTGCCCTTATATGTAACAGATGTTGCTAGAAGAAGTGAGGTTTACTTCCAGTATGTGGTGTAATTGTTTTGGTCACCTCTGCTTTGTAATTCATGACTCAATACTCTCTCATTGACATACAGAAACTAGCATTGTTGTTGCTTTTAATTCTTTAGCAAGTTAAGCAGCAATTCCGTATTTCATGTTATTTACTTAAGGAGTAAATATTTATGGGTTACATTTTAGGTACTAGACACTTCGTAGGCCCTAAGGATATGGAAATAATCAAAAGAAGACAAGGGACCTGTATTCATGGTATTCATTCAAGTGTGGTAGAGAAATATGAAGAAACAGACAAACGTTGACTTAATCTCAAATTATATCTAATCTTTGACGACTTCTCTTCATTATACTAGCATCCTGTTATTTTTCTCATTTGGGTGTTCTCCTCCCCACTTTCTGTCTTTGGAATCTGTACCACTTCCTTCCTCTAAGTTTACGCAAAGATCTTCAAAAGAGTTGACTTCACTTCTCTCCCTCTTATCTTCTCTTTATTCTGTTTCCTAATGTATCTTAAATCTTAACACTGTGGTTTAAGCCACCATCATGTCTCACTTGGATTATTGCAGTAGCCTTCAAATTCTTCCCGTTTCTACCAATGTCACCTAAGAAGTATTTCAAAATAGTGGCTTGAATGATTCTGTTAAAATGTGTATCAGCTTATGTCACTTCTCTGCTTAAAATCCTCCTGTAGCTTTCTATTTCACTCAGAGCAGATACTGAGTCCCCCCAATGTCCTGAGAGGTTCTAAGCAATCTGGCCACAAAGCCTCTGACTTCATTTCCTAACAGTCTCCCCTTATTTCTGCCTTGTGCTTCCCCCTCATCACGTCAGGCATGCTCCTATCTCAGAGACGTGGCACTCTTTAGTCTGTCTAATATATTCTTCCCCATATATGATCCCTCACTTCCTTCAGGGCTTTTCTTAAATGTATCTTCGTAGCCTGTCCTAACAACTACGCCTAAAATTGCAATACTTCTTACATGCTACCTTCAATTCCTCCTCATTATTACTCTAATCCAGTCACAACAGCATTTTTGCTGCTTCTCAAACACACCAGGCATATTACTGCTTTAGCAGCTATTCACATAGTATTCCATATGCCTAGAATGTCCTTCTTCTGGGTATACACATGACTTGTTAACTCTTTCTTTGTTCGAGTCTTTCTTCAAATGACATTTTTCTAAAGAATCCTCTCCTGACGATTATATTTGAAATTGCCACCTCCTTTTCACACTTGGTATTCTCTTTTCAATAATATTATACTTAGTATAACTTTTCAAGTATAAAATTTATTAATTTTTAAAGTAGTGACCTACCTGTACCCTCCTAGTAAAATATGAGTTTTACAAAAGCTTGGATTTTTCACTTTAATACATGAACACATAGTAGGCAATAAATAAATATTCATATATAGTATGACAGGTAATGTTTAATATCAGTTAGTTGTAAATGCTATGGAGAATAATAAGGGTGGCTAAGTGGGAAATTTTTTATAGAAAGATATCGGGTAATGTTTAATATCAGTTAGTTGTAAATGCTATGGAGAATAATAAGGGTGGCTAAGTGGGAAATTTTTTATAGAAAGATGTGGTTTTTTCACACAGTGTTGTCAGGGAAAGGGTAAAGCGTGAATTGACATATAAATGGAGAACTGAGGTGCGGGAGTAAGCTGGGAGAAAGAGTTCTAGGCATAGAAAACAGCCAGTCCAGACCCCCAAGGCCTGAGAATCCTTAGTCTATTATAGGAACTGCAAGTAAACTAGTGTGTCTGGAGCTGAGTGAACACTGAGGAGAAGAGTAGGAGGTATGGCCAGAGAGGAAATGGGGCTAGGTCATACAGATTTTTGAGTCATTGAAGATCATTGGATTTTATTCTGAGTGATTGGAATGACGTTGAAGGGTTTTGAGCAGAGGACTGACACGATCTAATTTATAGTTTTAAAGGCTATTTCTGGCTGCAGGGGAGAGTTGATCGGGATAGAGGAAGGAAACCAATGAGAAGGCTATAAAAGAGATGAGGAATGTTTGTAGCTTGTACCAGAGTAGTAGCATTGAAGGTGATAGATAGAAACTGGTCACATTACAGTTATGATTTCAAGATAGAACTAACAATATTCTCTGATTAATTGAATGTGGGATTTGAGAGAAAGTTGGTAATCAAGGATGATGCCAAAGTTTAGACCTTAGTAATTGGAAGGACAGAGGTACCATTAATTGAAATTGGCAATAAACGAGCAGAAGAACATATAGGGGAGAAATGAAATTCAAAGTTGGATGTGTTGAGTTCAAAACATCTATTTAACATCCATGTCTCAAGTTAAGAAGAAGAGTCTAGGATGAAGAAGAATATTTGTGAACCTGTAATTTCCATTGGATGCATTTTGAGTTTAAAAGTAAGAGAGATGAAGAGGAAGAAAAACAGTTGATTCAAGAAATAGATGAGAAACCAAAAGAAAATATTGTCCTGATAGTCAAGTAAAGAAAATATTTCAAGAACAAGTGAGTACTCGACTATCCCAAATGATATGATAACTCAAGTGACATGAAGACTGAAAACTGGTCATTCGTTTTAGGTGTTGGAGATTACTGGAGATCAAGTCAGAATCATTAACAGCACTCAGAGAAAGTACAGCCTGCAAAGCTTCAGAATGTGCTGTGTCTACAGTGAAGTAGCAGTACTTCTAGCGGAACATCTATATCTTTCCTAACCTCTGTCCACAGCTCTCCATAAGCTGTGTCATGTATATACATGACATACCTTATGATCTTGCAGTTAAGGAATGTGAATATAACAGTATTAAAGTCTTCATGTTTTAATTGAGAGTGAGTTTTACAGAAAATAAGACTTTTTGAATCTATAATATTATATGAGATTATATAGTGAGAACTGAAAATATTTTTAAGCCTATAGACAAAGGTCCAATATTTTAAAGGTTCAATATCACTTCTCAGGTTGTTTTAATATATTAATATACTAAGGAAAAAGAAAAAAGAAAAAATTCTAAGTATCTGAATCCTATAAGTCCTTTACCTTGTCTTGGTATTGTTAGAATTTATTGAGCCTGTCAGGAAAAATCATTTGATTCAGCTATACCAGGTCTGAAACGTCATAAATGCTTTCTAACTTAAGAAATTTACTGAGACTATAATTTATTTCATAAATATGTCTTCTTGATTGTTTCAGGATATTAATGGGAAGATAGGTTAGATACAGAACAGAACTACAAAAAATCAGCAATTCTTATTTCTTGACATTATTGTTTACCAGGCTTTGATCTGTGTTAAATTTTCTTGTAAAGTTTTATAAAATTAAGACAAACTTAAACTATTATAGAAGGAGTATAATTTTAGACATTTAGGTCTCACATAATAAAATATGGTGTAATATCATTTTGCAAGCAGTAAGATATAAAATCAGAAACTAATTAGAAATATAGTATTTTATCAATCATATCTTCTGTCATTTTCAGCTTCCTTTTACATCAGAATTGTCTAAAATTAAGATATATTAAATAATTTAGATGAATGACCTATCCTCCTGGTAGAATTAATATAAAAATAAAAATGATTTGCGAAGGGAAAGGTTTGAAAAGTTTAATAACCTAGATTTAAAGTGTAGCAAGACTTTTAGTACTTTCATCAATTTTAGTACTAAAGTCTTCCTAGTCATTTCTCAGACTATAATAATATGTCCTTAAATAATGACTTCCAATCTTTAAAATGTTAGTTGTCTTTGCATGAGACCAAGTATCTGTTTATTGACTCTAGTTACCCAATGAAATGCATTGGCAACATGCTAACGGTATGTTTAGAGAGTGATTGACTTAATAAGTTACTCTGATGTCTGATATGTTGAAAACACAGGGACACCCTTTTTACAAGTCATGTATAGCATACCTTGACTCGTGAGTCATCCGCTTGGAGCAATGCACAAAGCTACATTAAATAGAACTTAAGTGGTTTATAAGTAACTAATTTCTATAAATGATTATTTATTTTATTGATATTACATAGTATATTTTTATACATTGTTATAAACTCAATTTCTTTTTTATCTTCCCACCAATCAGATAACATTTTAGAAATCATATTTGCATTTGACTGAATTACGAATTAAGTTGAAATCTCATAGAAGGAGTTTTTTCGTTTCTTTGTTGTTGATTTTTTTTCCATTTCACATCTGATTCCAGAGACTAATACCAAACAAGGGTCTAATGTCTGATATTTAAGGAGTAATATGATATTATTTCAATAAGTGATGTTTTTGTTCACCTAAAGTGAAATATAATTCATTTAGTTTTACTGAGAAATGAAATTCCACTGCAAAAAAGTTTTCTAACTTGGGCCGGCCCTGTGGCTTGGTGGTTAAGTGCGCACGCTCCGATGCTGGTGGCCCGGGTTCGGATCCCGGGCGCGCACCGAGGCACCACTTCGCCGTCCATCCTGAGGCCGAGTCCCACATACAGCAACTAGAAGGATGTGCAGCTATGACATACAACTATCTACTGGGGCTTTGGGGGGAAAAAATAAATAAATAAAATCTTTAAAAAAAAAAAAAGTTTTCTAACTTATTAATACCAGTTATTGTAATAAGATGAGACCACTTGCATCATTCAGAAACATATTTTAATTCAACTCTTTTATCAAAATACAAGAAAAAGAATTGCATACATCTAAGGCAAATTTAAAATAATAAATATATAATTTATACAAAATTAATATTCCAATTAAGAGATACTCTAGTTGCAAGAACATTTAAAATAGACTATATAATATCTAATTAATTTATATTTTATATCATTTTTAATAATAGGTAACGTGGAATTGATACTGGCTCAAGACAAGGTTGACATAAGGGAAGCCATATAGTAGAAAAGAAGAAGTCTGTTGTTAACTGTGAATGACCTGCGACAAACTAACCCAGCTGGGTCTGCACCCTCCAGGAGATCTAACTGCTAGGTAGGTTTTACCACCCCTGCTTGTGCATGGACCTCCCAGCTGTGATAAGATGATAAGTTTGTTCTTCTGAGTTCCTTAGGAATGTGATGACCCCTGAACAGAGAATCTATGCTAATACCCATCATCAACGAAAACTGAAAGATCTGGTGTGGTGACTTCCAGTCTGTAAGACCAGAAGGTCAATATTCCTAACTCCCTCCCCTATAACCCACCCGTCTATATAACTGCTGGAAGATTTGTGCCCCCTTAAGATGTTTTTTTCAGACATTAGTCGGCCATCTTCCCTCTTGCTAGCAAGATGTAATAATAAAGTCCTTTTTTTCCTACCACCTTGCCTCTTGACTATTGGCATGTCTTGCGGCGAGCAGAAGGCCCACGTTGGGCAGTAACAGTTTTTCATTTGAAGCCATATCATCATATTTACATCTTTTTTTTTTACTACTTGAAAGGTTATTATATAATATTTTCTTAGGAAAATCAAGACAATAAAAGTATTTTATTACTACACCATATGAACAGGATCTATTCCTATTTGTAACTAGAATTTAAAAATTAAGTTAGAAATGGTTTGTCTGCTATGTATGGTGATTCAAGTCTATTAAAGGTTCACCAGAGAATTTCAAATATAGTTTCTTTGTATAGGGAATCAGATTTATTACTTTGGGATACATTAGGTTATTAGTTTTAGATGCTAAACATTAGCTACCTCATTAATGAATCATCCTAACCTTAATATTTGGCTGAATTGCTTATTAAGTACAGCCCCAAACCCTCATCTGTATTTGGAGCTGGGTTTCTTTTCTCTAGTGGATTGGCCACAGTGGCCAGTATCCTATACGAGAGGATAGGATAAAGGATTGTAGAATATAAGGGGAGTTGGTAATAAGACTCCTCAAACACTGACAGTGCCCATGACTTAGATGTCTAATACCAAAAGTCTTAACCACTACCAAAGAGGAAGGATAATTGCTTGAGAAATTTGTAACCATAGAAACCTGAGTAGTTAGAACAACTCAAGTACCCACTGAAAAGGGGATAAGTCTAAAGACCAATGTCTAAAGCCGACACAATGTTTGAGATTATTGGAACTCTTAAGTGGCTTGGAATTGCCTTGGGGGAGGCTTGGCTTTCAGTTTTTGTTCCGTTGGGAATCACGCCAAAGACCGTGGTGACTTTTTGTTACTGCTTATGTCACTGTGAGTCATGTTCCTTGACTGCTCTTATTTCTTCTGTCCGAGAAGGACCTAGTTATACATTTGTTGTGCCTCTAGTTGAGCCATTTAGATGAAAAAAGACAGGGAGAAAAAGAGGAAAAAAGAGAACAAAATAAATGCAAGTGAATAACTTCTTTATTTCTAGAAGTACTACATTTGAAATGAAATTTTAGAAAACTAAAAAGATCGTTTCTGACTACTTAGGAATAATATAAATGACTGATAACTTCTTTGCTTTAAATTAATAAGTGTAATTCTCAATTTTTATAAATATTTTTCATTGAAATCAAAATGCACCTCTGTCATAGATAATGAACATGTTCCTTTCATTTCAATTTAGTATTTTCTGAAGAACATCATTTTATATATCACTAAATTGAAACTACACCTCTGCATCACTGACCAAAAAAAAAAAAAAAAATCAAATATCCAAATGATTTTAAAATGATAAAGAATGAACATTAATAAAATATGCATTAGAACCAGAGCATGGCTTATATGAGAAAATGCAATATTAGAGCTGGAATTTACACAAGACAAGAAAAAAACAAAGCAAGACAAGAAGACAGGGAATACAATGACCATATCTTTTATCTTTTCCTATAACAAACGTCCTCAGTTTAGGTGAATACCATCATCTTATTTGTCTATATACTGAACTATAACGATAAAGATCAGGGAACTGTGTTAAATAACTTTACAAGAGTTTTTACATAATGCAATAAGCACAGTTCACAATTACAACTTACAAATAATTAAAAAGTCAGGGCCTCATTTTACATTACTATTGAAAACAATCTCTGATTTGTATTTAGAAGAAAATTTTAGAACATAAATTTAAACAGAAATGTACAGCAATATAAGTTTGTCATTGTAATTGGATACAACAGATAAATGTTTATACTTGAAGTTACCTAAAAACTATTGAATTAAAGAATCGTTAAGATGATAATTCCAGTGATTTGTGACTATTCACATGAAGATTATTCTAAGTAAAATAATTAATCAAAAATACTAAATATATAATTTAAAATGGTTATTGCTATCTTGGGAAGTGACTTATTATTAAAACTTACATGTTTTTTCCAGCTTATCATTGTTTGCTTCTGCATCTATGTTTTTTACAAGTAACCTAAGAAATTGAATAACTTAGTCAATTGCCTTATGTGCTAAGACCATCATTCTTCTGTATTTATTTATTTACCTTACTTTTGTTTAACTCTATTACTATGGCAACTAATATACTTATGTACTAACAATTATTATGTTTGGAAGCAAAATTAACTCTTTCAAGCCATTTTGGTAAAAATTGCCATACTCAAAGAATACATCCTCCAGAAACAATTGCAACTTCTTTGACCTACTCTTAGATTTATTGTTTTGTTTTGTTTTGCTACTAGTAGAAATTAGTGGTTAAATATCTGATAGAGCAATTCAGATATTCATAGTTTTGGTTCTGGAAGAGATAATCCATTTTATGCACTAAATGTATTGTCACGTTAAAATGTTTTCATCAGTTATTCATATAAAATGCTAAAATATGTCATTTTGATTTAAGAGAAAAATGTTTAAGAGAAAATTGTTTGAGAAAAATAATGTAAATATGCTTAAGAGATTGGAAGATTTCTATTTTGGAATATTAACACCCCTTTTCCTAACCACCCCCCCGAACGCCCCAGCCAAAAACTTGAGTGATATATTCTTGTGGTTATTTCTTTTTATTTTATTGTGATTACCAAGTTAAATATATTGGATTTTCTGCATAAAGCATGAGGTAGAGAATTATTTCAAAAGAAGATTGTTCCAAATAGAGTCCATGATAGAACATAAACAGACTGAAGACAACTAACACTTTGTGGAATACTTTCTTCTTTTTCACTTTGCTTTTTCACTGTAGACAGAGGGGGCCCAAGGGACACTTGGATATCTGATAAGAGTTAAATAATACTTGTTCTGTGCTGATCCTAGCTAAAGTTGTTAGTTTCCCTGTACTGATCTCTCAAAATTTGGCTCGTCTTCTCTTTAAAGTTTTATCTAGAAATGTCATAGTATTGGAGTATCTCAAGTTTCTGGTTAGGGTGTACAAAGCAAATGTGATGTCCTTCATTTTGCCTGGTAAATGAAAGTAGATATTTTTCCCCAGTTCTCCTAGAATCTACTCCAATCAATTTCTCTCTCTCTGTAGATAGCTAGAAAGCTAGCCATTATATACGTATGGCTATATATATACGAAAGTATCTATCTATATATTGCTGTATGTGTACATTTATTTTACCATATATTTTTACTATATATATATATACATACAAATACTTACACATGGGAGAGGGGGGATCTATGAATATGTGGTCATAAAATTGTTGCTGATTGAAGGAAAGTCCTAGATCTTTTCTTGGGCATCTTCAACCAAAGTAGAACTTGCTCAATGATTGTAGTGCAATGTGAGAAGCCAGAATTATCTTTATTTGTGGCTAAGTAACCAGAATGCCTTGACAGGTAGCCCAGGCTCATGGACATGCATGGAAGGAGTTTGGGAATGAATCGCTCTTTTCCATTTTGTTGTGATTAGAGATCTTATTGTGATCCTTGACTTTGCCTTGAAAGAAAAACAACAAAACATTTTTCTCCATGAACTCTGCCCATTTTAAAGACGCTCTAATAGCATAGTGCTATTTTAATGACAGTTGCTCATTCCAAATGGAACTACACATTCCTTCTTTCCACAGTGATTACTAGGGGCTTCTTATGAGGAGATATGAAAGGAGAGGACGACATATTTATGTTCCACTGCACGGTCATTGGGGTGATTGTCTCAGCAGGGTGATTAGAAATCTTTCTGTGAAGGACATTAATTGTGGTCCTTAGCACCTGCCCTCCTCTTCTACATTCTCCCTGTACTGAAGGTGGGAGTGAGGGAAAAGGAGTGACTGGAAACTTTGTTTCCTCAACTCACTTGCGAGTAGAGTTTTTCAATTGAGTTTAATCATGAGGGCACTTCATAGAGATTTAGAAGACAAAAGGGAGATGCAGTCTTTCTGTGGTAATAGCTGTGGAAAGATATGGGCATTGCCATATGGAAGACTTCTCTCCTTGACTTTCACATGTCCTCTTGAGACTCATCCATTTCAAGACTTCCAACAGCCAAGATGAGCAATGAGAACTTCCAGAGTCTCTAGAAACCATCCTAGATGCCATCACTTTGGTTTTGCAGGCAGCTGAGATCACCCGTAGTAGCTTCTCTGTGCCCCTGTACTTCCTGACCATGACTCCCACAATCTTCCAGTAGTTATAAATGTCTCTAATTCCCTGATTAAACATCATTCTAGAATTAACAACAAAACAAAACAAAAATAAAACTTGAGAGAAGTACTGGGTTGGGTAGTGTCCCTCCATCCTCAAATTCATGCTCTTTCCAGAACCTCAGAATGAGGCCTTATCCGGAAATAGGGTTTTGTAGATGTAATCTGTTAAGATGAGGTCATACTGGAGTAGAGTGGGCCCTTATTCCAATATGACTGGTGTCCTTATAAGAAAGAAAAGGAACACAGAGGCAGAGACACACAGGGAGAATGTCATGTGATGACAGTGGTAGAGACTGGAGTGACATAGCTCCAAGCCAAAGAATGCCAAGGATTGTTGGCCACCACCAGAAGCTAGAAGAGGCAAGGAAGTATTCTCTCCAGAGTCTCAGAAGGAGCATGGCCCTACTGACAACTCGATTTCAGACTTCCACTCTACAGAACAGTGAGAGAATAAATTTCTTTTGTTTTAAGCCACCAAGTTTGTGGTACTTTATTATGGCAGCTCTCGGAAAATAATAAAAGTGGTCTCTGTTTTCCTGACTAAACGCTGACAGTTACAATTTATTTGTGCATATCCAGGCTTTCCAGGAGACAGGAATCAAAACAGATTTCTCAGAAGAATCTTTCCTAAACTTTAGAAATGTATATATGTTTTTACAGGCAGAATCAGTATAAATCTCAGTGCCATATAAAATTTCCATTTAAATTTATGTTTTCATATTTTCTCTCAGTAGAAGTTGGGATCTCAGACACTTGAGTGAAAGTTTACCAGTGCCTGTGATTCAGAAAATTTGGGGCAGGGGAAACTTTCTTTCAACAAAAGAGAGGACAGTAATGTGAAGTTTGTGGGGCCAATTCAGACAGCTGAATTCACCCTGGGAAGGTAAGACTGGTGCTGCAAAGCAAAACGAAAGCGGCAAAAACAAAACAAAACAAAAAACAAATTTATGCTAATGGCGGAGTGAAGAACATTTGCTTGAAGTTGTTTACAATCAAATAAAGGCACATGATAATGCTTATTTAGCACTTACTAAGGCTGATATGCTTCTAAGCATATTCTGCCAATTAATCTATGTAACCTCTCAACAAGTTTATGAGGTAGGTACTTGGATTATCTCTATTTTACAGATGAGGAAATTTGCAGAAAAGGGATTAAGTTACCCTCCAAATGTCACCCATTGAAACATAACAACAAGGCTGAAAAGAGCTTTGATTATCAGGCTACCTTGGTCTTGCCGTAGCCCATCATTTCTTTACCGAGTGAAAGTGGCCGAGTTGGGGTTGAAAGCCTGATGCTCTGGGTCAGAAACATGGCTCTCTGCAGCCTCCTGGTCTCGTATTAACACCACCTAGAAGCTTTATCTAGCCTTTTCCTTTCCTTCTAGACCACACTCTCTTTTGTTACTGAAGTTCCTTTCCCAAGTTATTTCTGATTTTCTATGTTCTAGATCCTCCTTCTTCTTTAGGTGCCAGCTACAATTGCGATATTGATCTCTAATGACATTTAAATTATCTGACCCTGCATAAATAATTTTTTTCCTGAGAGTAAGAATAGGTCATACCAGTTTCTTATTATTTGTTAAGAAAAAAGCTTAGAATACATATTTTTAGAGTGCTTGATTTCACCAGTTATATTATATTAATAATGAATTAAAAAAAGATGAAGCAAATAAGTTTGATTTACAGAAGATTTCCAACATTTGTTTTCCTTTTTTGGTGTTTCGTATGGCTCAACTGAAAAAACTTAAAGTTCTGAGGATCTAAATGATAAAAATACCTTAAAAACATTAAATTCCAAGCTCCCAGAGAAGCACTGACATTGTTAACATCACAGGACAAATGCAGAAAGCTAATTTTTTTTTCAATGACAGAAATTCTATTAATAAATAAGGATAAATCGTAGTGTCAAGAATAATGTTCTTATAAAGTGTTTTTTTTTCCTTCTGGGAGCTGGCCTGGGAATGCTGCCATGTGCCTGAGAGAATGACTAATTTTTTTTTTCTTGTTCAATGTGATTCCCATATTAACTGGAGCATTTTTTATTCATGGTATAAATATTAGTGATAGTGTTTCCAGATAAGATTAAATCACAGTCACTAGTATAATGAAACATGGGGAAGAGACTAGAATAATCAAGTTTAGTGTTTGAAAAACCAATAAGCTTCCCAGTATCTGGCAAATCCAGGGAAGATAATGATTGGGAGACCCACAAGAAAACTAGATTGTATAAGGATTAACCTTATTCATAAAGTAAAATATGTAGGAAAAGCAGTATCAAACACAACATTCATATACAATTGTCAAAGAAAAACACACTACTTTCTTAGTTCAGGATGCTATAACAGAATACCATAGACTGGATGGCTTAGAAACAGCAGAAATTTATTGCTTATGGTTCTAGAGGCTGGAAGTCTGAGAACAAGGTGCCAAAATGGTCAAATTCTGATGAAGGCCCTCTTCCGGGTTGCAGACTGCTGATGTCTCCTTTTATCCTCACAGGGCGGAGAACAAGGAGGGGCAGCAAGCTCTCTTGTGACTCATATAAGAGCACTAATCCTGTTTATGAGGACTTTACCCTGATGACCTCATCTCAGCCTAATGACCTCTCACAGGCCCCATGTCTTAATACCTTCACATGGGGGGAGGTAATGTTTCAACATATGGATTTTGGTGGCACCCAAACATTTGGTCCATAACGACTACATTCTCCAACTCCTGTTATTTTGATTTCTGAAAACATTGTATAAATAGGCTAGAACTTTATTAGAATCAGGACTATTCTCTGAATTTAAAAGGTAAATTTTTTTTTTTCATGAGGAAGTTTGGCCCTGAACTAACGTCTGTTGCCCGTCTTCCTCTTTTTGCTTGAGGAAGATTGTCACTGAGCTAACATCCGTGCCAATCTTCCTCCATTTTGTATGTGGGACTCTGCCACAGCATGGCTTGATGAGCAGTGTGTAGGTCTGTTCCTGGGATCCAAACCTATGAACCCTGGGCTGCCGAAACAGAGCACGTGAACTTAATAACTACGCCACGGGGCCGGCCCCTAAGAGGTAAATATTTACCTCTAAATTTTAGAAGTAATTCTTTATCAAAATCTGACAACTCAGGAAGGTTTAGGAGATGCTTGCTAGCCCTTTTGAGGACCAACAAAGGTCAACTGTGTTGATCACTGCCACATAGAACTCTGAGACTTTTATGATGAAAAAAATTATGAACCAATCTGAAAATAAGAGCTCATGATCTGAAAATTCTGCTGTAGGTAATGAAATTGAAATGCAAACAGAAAGTTAAATAGCTTCTTTAAAGATCAACAATTGGAAGTAGCAGAGCAAAAATCTTATGGGGGCTTTTAATCATATCACTGATTTTTTTGTAACACCATTTGGTAAGGAAATAACTCATTCTACTTGGAAATATGATAATTTTCCTAGAGAGATATCTCCCAATATTATACTTAATTCTAGCTTGGTTTAAATTTTTTAAATTACTACCTTAAAACTAACTAATAAAGGAGCTGGCCTGGTGGCATAGTGGTTAACTTCATGTACTCTGTGTCAGCAGCCTGGGTTCCACAGGTTCGGATCCCAGGTGTGGACCTATGCATCGCTCATCAAGCCATGCTGTGGTGGCAACCCAAGTACAAAATAGAGGAAGATGGTCACAGATGTTAGCTCAGGGCCAATCTTCCTCACCAAAAAATAACTAAGTAATAAAATTCCCTTGAATTTAGTGATTTACAAAATAGCCAAGATAAGACCAAAGCTATTCAACTTTTCATCTATGTAATACAATTTTTTAATAAAATTATTTGCTAAAATATTTAAAACTTTATAATAAAACATTAAGTTCCATGTGAATCAATGTTTATGCAATCTTCTGAAATAAATATGGAGATAAAAATATATATTGAAAAGAAAAAATAAAATGTAAATAACTTCTAAAGAAATCAAAACTTAGGATTTGATACTTTTGGAATGATGAAAGAAACAAGTTTTTAAACTAAAGTGTATTGTCAGGCAACAAGTAAGGAGAATTACCATCTCCTCTGCTTGCAAGGATCTCAAGGCCAAGTGCATTTCCAGTCATCAAGGGTAAGACAGCTGACCTTAAAGCTGATTTACAGGGGTCTTCAATTCTTTACAGGATTTTATGAGCATTTATATAGCTTTTGTACCATAGGCAACAAAATGGCAATGGTAGAATCGTCCTTTTAAAAAAAAGTACTTTTCCTCATTTCAAAACAAAAATGAGTTCAGACGTAGAGCTACAAAGTCTAAAAAAAGAAAGATAAATGATTCTAGAAATGAGTCGAATACAGTACATATGTTTAAAAATGTACATAAAATATAATATAATAATTAAAATAAATGAGATATATAGACAGGAAATGGCTCCAAAATTTTTAAGAATAAATGGTTTGGATTTAGAAACCTAATGTTTTTCTGACTGCAGATGATTAATTTCTGTTTTTTATGGGAAATATTATGTTCTTCAATAATACATATTACCTATAGGGACCAAAAGCAGATAAAATTTCTATTTTCTATTGTTTTGAAAAGAAAGAGTGAGTCTTTCATCAAGGATGTTAAATGTAGAAATTCATTGAGAACTCAACCCTATGTTTTTTGAACAATTGTATGCTAACATCATGAACAGGCATATATTTATAAAACTCTCAAGGATGTATAATTTTAATATCAACACTATAAAATATGTCATTCATATATAAAGTAGCATTACTACAAAAAATTACAGATGAGTTGGTTGGGTTGTAATAGTTCTCTCTGCAAAATTGTGAAATGGATAAGGAAGTAAGTCATGGATGAATATGTATATGTACTAAGATACTGTGTTGTGCTTAATATGGGCCTTGGCACATATTTTGTTTAAGAGAAGAGTTTTGCAAATTGTGTTATAAGAATTTGATGTGTACCAAAAAGTTCTGGTTGGAAGAGGAGATGAATGTGCTATTTAAACACAAAACACCAGAGGTAAAATCTATCTACTGACAGTAGGGAAGGTGGCACCCTCTATCACACCAGGAGAGAGATGACTGGGTACAGTGTAGAGATCTTTCCACAAACACATCTTGGGATCCTGTCTTCTTGTATATGCCTTACAACAACAGGGGAAAAAACCTTAATCATTTGCTATAAATGTGACAGTTACTTAAGGGAGTAAAGAGCTGGTCTATTAATTTTTGAGAGGAATGTGTGTCTCTATGTGCGTGTATGTATATATTTGTGTGTGTGTGTGTGCTTTAATATTTACTTGTGGATTTTTTTTTCTCCATACATCTTCATGGGCTCCTGTTTGCAAGCTCAGAAGTAAGGGCTGGGATAGGGATAAAGTGTTCCACATAATTGAATAGAGAATGAGTATATTGAAATTGAGTGAAAAAAAGATATGAATCTAGGCTAGGTGCATTTGGAAAAGAATCAAAGAGAAGTGCAGCGATGCTGAAATGCTGCTGAAAGGGGACAAATAAGAATATACATATATCTAAGGGGGATTTTAAAATTGGGTTTCCTGTGGGTTTTTATGTAAAGTAAAAATTTTAAGGAAACTTAAAAGTGCAGTGTCCTGTGTTAAAGTTAATGCGGGAATAAAACAACAATCAAAGTATGGTTGACAAGCAGGCATGAAAGTTGGAAAACATAGGGGTCTTAATATCTAGATTATGGTCAGATAGTTTGAAAAACACTTGACTAATTGCTACAAGGAACTAATAACAAATCATGATGACTATAAACTTAGACTTTTTGTGATTTTTTATGATGCTATTGTCTAGGCTATAATAACATTTCTTCTGAATGTGTAGATAGTGAAAATTTGAGCAATACTTTCAACTCAGCATTTTTTTGCATCATTGAGTTAGACATAAACATAAAATAAAATATCTTTTTTTTCTTTTGAATTCTTTAAATATTCTTTGATATTCACTGAAGTAGGCTAACTCTTTCAGTCTTTTTATCCTTTCAAATAACATAAATGGTCCTGAAAAATAATAAGAACTCAAAGTTATCTTAACGAATGAATTATATCAATCAATAAGCATAAAGGGACATAGGTAAATCACTTTAAATGGATGTGAAACTTAACTACTTTACTTGTTTCAAATGTATGTTTTATTCAAATGTATTTAATCCCTGATTTTCCTAGAGAATTTACTTGTTGCTACTCATATGTGTCAAAGATGAATGAGAAAGCTCCTTATAAATATTTGCTATCAACAGTTTAAATATAGATAAATAGGGATGCTTATCTTTGTCTGTAAGATGGACCATGGATGTTGAGCTACCAATTGACAGAGTTATCTATACAGGCTTTTAAATAATTCCTCTATTTTCAAATTTAAGTTTTACCACCCCCTTCTGCTCTATCTATATCTGAGCCCAGAGTCTGTCTGTGGTTTCTTGGATAAAGTGCACCCATTTCTCCTAAGTTTTGTTCTTCTGGTTTTATATGTTAATGTGTTTTTATTTCCATCCATTTCATTTTTAACACATTTTTATGGATTATGTACTTATGTATACAACTAGATGAATTTTCACAAGGAAAATATGCCCATGTAGCAGCACTCAGGTATTGAAATGACAGGTTGAACCATATGAAATTGCCAGTATTGACCATTTTTGAGCACAAAAATGATAAATTTATGTTCTTCAACTTAATATATTATTACCAGTACTCCAGTAGCTATCCAGTGTACCCTCCCAGTCAATAGTGCATCACCTACTTCACTCCCTGGTCTTCTGAAATGCCATAGCTTTTGACTGTTTTTGTAATTTATATAAATAGCATCATGTAATATGTATTATTTTCTCTTTCTTTTCTTTCATTCAACTTTATATCTGTGAGATTTATCTTTGTGGTTGGATATAGTAAGAGTTCTTTCATTTTCATAACTGTATATTTTTCCATCATATAAAAATACTGTGCATTATTCATTCCATTCTTGAAGAATAATTGAGATATTTTCCATTTGGGGTTATTACAGGTGATACAGCTTGAAGTTTTTTACATAAGTCTTAGTGAATATATACACTCCTTTCTGCTCGGGATATTTCTAAGAGTGAAATTGATGTATAAGTATATATGTATTTGTTGAGCTTTCCCAGATACATCAATGATTTTCAAAATTGGGTGTGCCAATTTACATTCATACTAGAAGAGCATAAGACTTCCTGTTTTTCCACATCCTAGCCATTATTTAGTATTGCCATTCTTTTTAATTTTAGCTTTTCTGCTGGGTGTCTAATGGTATTAACGTTGGGTATTTTATTTGAATTTCTCTGATGCTAATGAAATTGAGATCTTCTCTTGTTTACTAGACACTTGGATATCTTCTTTTGTAAAACATCTCTTTAAGTATTTGCTCATTTTATTTTTCAATTGGGTTATCTCTTTCTATTATTGATTCATGGGAATTTTTAAAATGTGTAGTAATAACTACTAAAACCGAACATATGTACACCTAAGACCAGCAATCTCAGTCCTGGATATATACCCTCAAAACTCATACTCTTATGCATAGAAATGCATAACCAAGAATTTTATGGCATCATAATTTGTAATAGCCAAAACCTTAAAATAATCTGAAAGTTCATCAACCATTGAATAGATAATTAAAATATTGTATGTTCATATAATAGAGTATTATACAGTATTGGGAATGAACTTTGTGTTATAATGATGAATCTCTCAAATACAATTTTCTGTGAAAAACACATATACAAAAGAATATAGGTCACATGTTTCCAGTAATAACCTGTGATACAGGTAAAATATGCTTGTAATGTCAGAAGTTATGATAGTGATATTCATGGAGTAGGTGGAGACTGAGAAAGTGCACAAGGGGGTCTCTGGTATGTTGGTAATGTTTTATTTACTGCAGTTTAACATTTTCAGGTCCAGTCTTTGAAAACATGAGTTTATTTCAAAATAACAATAAAGATTCAGATTTTGCAATTCACTTGTTTATTGTAGCATTTCTATAGAATCGTTAAGTTAAATCACATCAATTTCAACACTGTCTTATCCTAAAATAATTAAAATAAGTTGAGAAAGATTCTTGATGGATTTCAAAACTGCTAGACATAGCAATATTGTTTAAACCAATTATAGAATTTATTGATACTTCCAAGATCAATTGCTTCATGCATGGTTTGTGGAAGCAAGGAGGTAACTTTTATCATTAGCCAAAAATAATCTTAGCATAAAAGCACTAGGATTCACTATAGTTTTTAGATGGACAATATCGATACTTCATAACTTGATTTTTAATTTCCGCCATACTAATTTTCCATACCAGTAGCATGCCATACAATGTTAAAATTTATGATTAAAGTAATTATCTTCACTTCCTATTTCCCCTCAATCATCTTGGATATAGTTAAAACAAAATAAATAATTGTTTTTAGGAAGGCCTTATGCAACACATGTATGAAAACTGCAAAATATTCTTGAAGAGGCTGTGAAACTATTTGAATATTCATAAGTATAGAAGAATGTTTACAAGATTTAGTTCTAGAAGTGAAAGGGACAATATCTCTCTATAGCATACGGTACATGCAATTTTAATAAGTAATATTTTAGGAGAAAAATTATATAAAATAAAAATTCAAATCATAGGCAAGAAAAATCCCACCGAGACTAGTTAGAACAAAGTTAATATAACACTACTGGTGATAAATTCTAGTGTTCACTAAGTAATGATCTAAAATCAAATGCTTCATTTAGCAGAATATAAAAGCTAAGTCACTTAAATATGTCATTTGGTCTGGCAGAAAGTATGTAACACTATATGGAACTAAAAATATAGAATTTTGTACTGCAGAGAAATAACAATGCTTCCAGCTCCTGAAAACATGGAAAACTATCGCTGGCTTTTGGGTGCTTTTCTCAAACTATAGATGTAAAGGCGAATTAAATTTCAGGAACTAAGTGTTGCACATTAACCTTAGCTAATTTAGTTGTGTAGAGTTGTTAGTTCCTTTAGTAAATAATTGTATCTATTGGTGAAGTTTGAAACAGATGGATTTACTTATCTCATATACCACCTTGCTAATAATTTATAATGAAAGAGTTACAGAACAAATTTTGCCCTCACAAACATTATCAAACAAATATTTATGTATAAGCCAGCACACACACCCCCAAAACTTCCCAAAACTTGTTCTATATAACCTGGTAAGGTATCAATTTGCTGTTCCTTAAGATACTTCAACCACTGACCTACAGGAAAGGTTCACTGAAGATTCATTTTCAGAGGCAGATTTCACTTACACTTCTGGTCAACATGAGGTAATAGGAAATCCTCCATACTGATAACTGGACTCAAGATCATTTAGGGATTAAGCCACAGGTACCTTCCCTAAAGATACAGATTACAAGCATTGTTACCTATCTAGGGTGTCTAAAATATTTTAGCCAATACTCATTACTTGAATACTTCTAATTTTGCTAGGGAAAACCCATAAATAATGTTTATAATAATTATTAATCAACAATTAGTTTCACCAATGAAAACCTATTTATGACCTGCACTCTGCTAGTTGGCAACATTTCTGGTCTTGATCAGAGATTAAGGTAGCTGAAATATTTGTATGAGTCATATCAAGGATTTGAACTTTCTGATAAAATAATAGTTGATCATCCCTGGAATGTGTATTAATGAGTACATGACTAACTAATCTGAATTATAATTTAATTTATTTGAAAAATCCACCAATGTACATATACTTTTGCATGCATCATATGATATTGTCTGTGGAAACTCTTTTAGAGTACTTTACTGCCATAAAAATGTGAGAAACTCTGGAAAGGTAATAGACTGTTGAACTGCTATGCATTTATTTAACGTATGGTTGGGTGAGACGGCTAAAGCCTGCTGAAGAGAGAAGTTGGAGGCAGTTCTAAAGGATAACAAGAAAAAAATTTTTAAGTTGTGATAAGACTGGTACACATTTATGTAGCTTCAATACAATAAGGGCCAGGACATTTATTAAAGAAATCAGCAGCAACTCATTCAGAACTACCCGTGTAGGTGTCAAGGAAGCCCTGTTGCTTAAGAAGAGCTGCTGGAGTGAAATGAGTGGGTGACCGTCTGTGCTACTTTTCTCTAAGAGTTTAAACGTGAAATTCTGGTTATAGGAAATGCCTGGTCAGGTGGCAGCAGGCAAGAGTGATCAAAAGTGCCCCTGTGAGGACTTCTGGTTTCAGCTCTGACATGTAAAGGGCTTGGAAGTTGTCACTTTCATTATTCCAACAAGAAAATGCTAAGAAAACTGAAAATAAACTCCTTTCCTTGGGACCATCAATAATGAGATTCTACCACAGAAATATTGGAATGGCTAAAATCCATAAACCTGACAGTATCAACCTGACAGATGCAAAACAAAAGACACTCTCCTTCATGGCTGAAGGTAATGAAAATGGTACAGACACTTTGTAAAGCTGTTTGGTATTTCTTACAGAGTTAAATATAATCTTACTATGTGATCCAGCTATAGCTGTCCTGATTTTTACCAAAATAATTGGAAAACTTAAGTCCACACCAAAGCTTTTCATAAATGTTCAAGCAGTTTTATTCCTAATCATCAAAAACGGGAAAGAAAAAAAATGTCCTTTAACAGGGGAATTGGTTGACAAACTGTAAGACATTACGATCCATTTGAATATTATTCAGAGACAGGAAAAAATAAAAACTATCAACCCTAGTTGAAACTTAAATGCATATTGCTAAGTGAAAGAAGCTAATCTCAAAGGGGTACTTATTGTATGATTCCATTTCTATGACATTCTGGAAAAGGCAAAGCTATGGAGATGTTAAATAGATCAGTGGTTACCCAGGGTTTGGGAAGAGTGGAGGTTTCAACAGATGAAGCATGGGGCATTTTTAGAATAGTGACACTATTCCATAAGACACTACAATGGAGGCTCCATGGCTCTATGCATTTGTCAAAACTCACAGCACAAAGAGTGAATCTTAGTTTATGCGAATTTAATTATTTAGGAGGTCAGAGGATCCCAGCACCAGATATTTCTACCTCAGCACGATATCTCAGATCATACCCTGAAAAGGATACCTAGTCTGATTTTACAGGTTTAATGAAACCTTTTCTAAGTGTAAGAACAAAGAGAATTCTCAATATCTTCTCTCTTCTTCCTGAGGTATTGATGAGTTTGAAACATCGTACAGATTTTCTATGAAATATCAAATAATGGCACTTTTATTGAACACTCTCCATCCTTCACTTCGAGACATAGTCATCCCTAGCTCTATTAACTGATCTCCAATCTATTCCTTTTACAAAAACTCCAGACATGTCAATCTCTCCATAAATTCTAGGCATAATCACTTTCAGTCTCATCCTAGAAGTTCTACCCCCTGAAAACATAAAATAACTAGGAAGGTAGAAAGACACAGTGAAAAATCTGGTTGCCATCTACTCAATCTCAATGTCTATGTCTTTCAAAATCCCAAAGTCTGAAATACAAAACCTATTTTGTATTCTAGGAAATCTTTATTTAGGGTACTGAGGATATTTCCTCATTCAGAGTTGGCAGTTCCAACACACCTATGCATCTGTTTGTCTTGTAAGTAAATGCCATGCGTGAGGATACCAAAGCAAAAGAGAACAGATTCTGGTATCTGTTTCCTTAAACACTTTTAATTATTTTTCCTATGCCAATGGCTTCCTGGGCAATTCAGATAATCAATGACTCACCTAGGAAGAAAAAAAGAGAAAGTGGTAAAGAGAGATAAGTATACATAGTATTTACGTGAAAATAGAAGATAATTCAAATGAATCAATTCTCTAAACCAAACGAATAGACAAATAAAATAAAAAAATCCCCAACACACAGAAGACCCTGTATTCCAAAAAACTGAATGTGTTTATTCTCAACTTTAAACTTAAGCACTTTGCATTAGGTTTTGCTGTGATATTTTTTAACTACTTTTCAGTAAAACACAATATGAACTTTATAATAACTTTAGAAAAAATTTCAAATTTATATTCATTTTAAAGTTTATCTCATCTGAAATTGTGATTAATGTATGTATCTTGTAATTCAATTTTAATTTTCAGGAAATGTGCATTTTTGAAGAGATGTAAAATAAATCATTGGAAAAATTGAAGGAAATTGATTAATGAGGAATATCACATGCCTCTTCTTTTCTGGAATATAAAGAAATATTATATACTAACCTGCTCATCCTTACAGTTGTAAGATGTCCATAATAAAGAATCTTTCTGTGTAATACCAGCTTGGCTAGAAATATTTGAATTTTAAAACCAAAAGAGCACAAACAATAAATTAAATTAAGAGTTTGATGTGTGTTTGTGCATGTTTGTACACACGTGTGTACTTAAAACTCTTACATCTGTTAACTCCCAATGAGTTATTTAACATAGTCTTTACTTCACTCATTCCTCCATTCCTCATATAGTGGACAATGATTTTCTACCCAGCATTCATTTCCAGTTTTTTCTTTCTGAACATACTTTTATTTTTTTGTGTACACTAAATGACTGAATCGCTTACACAATTCTTGAAACGATAGTCTAGGGAGAGGGGAAATGGATGAAGAGGTGGAGCACAGGAGGTTTTTATGGCAGTGAAACTATTCAGTATGATACTGCAGTGGTGGATACATGATATTATGCATTTGGCAAAACATGTAGATCTGAGCAACACAGAGTGAACACTAATGTAAATGATAGATTTTAGTTAATAATAGTGTATTTGTTAGTTTCTCAGTTGTGACAAATGTACCACACAAATGCAAGATATTAAAAATAAGGGAAACTGAGAGCAAAGGGAGTATATAAGAAGTATATTCTCTGTTTCAGTTCCATTTTTCATTGTCTACCCCAAATTCATTTTTTGTGAATTTCTTAATTTTATTATTTTTTCTTTTATTTTTATTTTGACATATGTCGTAATATCAAATATCAACACAGAAAAATACTCATGACCATACCACACAAAAATGGATATAGTACATAGTAATATCAAATATCAACACAGAAAAATACTCATGACCATACCACACAAAAATGGATATAGTACTGGATTTTTTACAGTAAAATCCATTGAATCATTATATGTTATAAACCCATTATAAATAATGTCCTCTTATTTTTTATACAATTTAATATAGATGCAATTTTTCTTTCATTTATCTTTGCCATTATGAAATCACAACATGACCGTCGGATTATCTGTACTCACTTAGATCCAGTAGAATATTTTCTATGAGTATATATGTATTATTTAGGTTATTTTTAAGATTGTGCTAAACTCAATTATAGAGTAGAATATGCAGGCATGAAAGAAGAATTGTTTTACCCAGCAAATTTTGCTTTCATGAAAAGGCTTATTGAATACTTAGTGAAGTGAAACCTGAGTTAAATAATTCACTGTCAGGTAACAGATGTTAAAAAAGATTAGGCACAGTAGTTGAATATACATGTATCAAATACCTACACATAAAACTCTTGATTCGGTGTGTGTGCTCTTTTTGGTTTAAGATTCAAATATTTTAGCCTAACTAGGACTAAACAGAAAGACCTAAAATGAATCATCTGAAAAATAAAATAAATAATTTCAATTAACAAGGAATATCTCATATGCATATTCTTTTCTAGAGTTTTGTTTTTGAATTGCTTGTTCCAACAGTCTGATGGCCACTGCATATGATGGGCTATGGATGCCCAATTTTCCAAAGGGAGTGATATCATTACTGGGTTTAATCTCAAATGGGCCTGGTACAAAACCCAGATTTCCGATCTTTAGGTTTGGCCCATGGGTTGAACTTTGTTGACCTATGATTTGGAGAAACAAAATGAGGACACAAACTAATTGTAAGGTGGATGACTCCAGAAATTCTCTTTGGGTTGACTCTTGATAAACTGGCTGGGACCAGGAGCACTCATTCCCCCAAGTGGATGCTTGATAGCTGAACTTATAGTACCAGGAGCTCGTAATACTCCAATAGTGGGCATGAATACTCCATCTTCCTCATGGTTTTCAGTTGCTGGGTGGCTGCAATTAATTAGTTAAGTGTGTATGTGGCTACCACTAAATTTCATACTCTCTGGTGACTAAACATACCTTTTTTCTCTCATAACCTACTAATCCTTTCTTATATTTTCCCTCCAACAATAAGAAAAATAAGTGTCAATCTATTGGAGCATGGCACTCCTTTGAATGGAAAGTTGAAAAAACGGGATCCCAGGTATCCTATGGATTCAACATGTGCAAAGTTGTCCTTGCTATTAAGTGCCCAAACCCATTGAATGACCCAACATTTTAAATGTGTTCTCTCAGTAAGACTTGGATGTTATTTGTGAAGTATTGTTACCTCACTTGAAAATTCAGAGCTTTTTTGTATATAATTATCCTTATAAAATTATCATTTTAAAATTTCTGGCATATATTGCTTGTCTATAAGTTATTACATAATTTTCATATAAAGTATGCCAGAAGCATACGTTATAAATGTTAGAGCTAAGTAGGAAGAATGAACCAGCAGTCCATCTCTCTGAAAATAGTCACCCAGATTTTCAATACAAGTTGACGGCATTTACATGTTATACCATTTGTATTATTCAGGAGACAGGTATCCTTTTCTAAATTATTAAAGTTGCCTGTGGTTCTATATATTGTGCAGATTTTTGCCTTATAAGAAAACATAAAACGTACTAGTGTGCACATTAACAAGTGAGTGATATTAAAACATATAAAAATATAAAATAAACAAGAGAAAAATCACTTATCACTGCTACATGACAACTATAATCTGTATTATTTTGTGTGCCCTTTAAGTCACTGTTTTTATGTATATGTTACATAATCGTAAACATGTTCTGTATCTAGTTTCACAATAAGTATTTTTATTTAATATTTTACTTATACATTCAGTGGTGTGTGTGCTAAGAAAGACTGCACAATATTCAATAAAGTAGATATAAATGTAAAAACGTCATATTTTTGGTTCACAATTCTGTTATGTACAATTAGCTCAGTGTAGGGTTAAATTTGCTCACATTTATGACATTGCTCAATACATATTGAAATGTATTTTGTAATTAATTTATGTATTTCATCCGATCAGATAATTTAATGTTTACCTCAGATTAAGAGCTTTCTGAGACTGAAGTAGAACAGGTTTAACACTCTTTGACTTTTTTGACTTTCCATAAAGGAATCATTAGCCAAGTATATGATTTAAGTTTAAATAGTTCTATAAGACTCTTTGTGCCCAAATTTTCTCCTGATGAGTTTGTTACTGATATATTAACATGTTAGGGAAAATTATGTTTTTACTTTAGTCATTCCAATTTAAAGACAATTTGATTTTTTTTTTCTAATAGGCATATTAGTGTATTGAAAAGAATATCAGTATTATGATTTAAAAGGTAAGCATATGAATTCTGGCTTTACCACTCACAGGTGGAATGACCTTAGAGAAATTAGTTAAATTGTTCATTTTAAAATACTAGATGATAATTCCTAATTTAAAGGATTATATTGAAGACAAAATAAAACATTATATTTGAAAATGTATCCTCTACTGCCTAATACATTATTTAAATTCAAAAAATATTAATCTCAAAATGTTAGCCCTCATTATTTTGACTCTATAATAAAATGGGGCAATATTATTGGTTAAGCAACATACACTGTTTACATATCAGAAATACAACTTTACTTATACACAGTGTGTTATTTAAAAATTTATTGGTAATAGTAGAGACAGTTGGTTATGCCATAATTCAGAATCAAAAACTGATTTTAAAAAATCAGATTTTATTTATTTATACACACACATATATACATATATACACATGCATGTATATATATATTACACAGAGTAGCTGATGCTGCTTCAATTTTCATAGTCAAGTTGAGGATTAGTACCTGCTCTTTCTTTGTGATCTTTCATTTGTAGAGATATCATAATACTAAGCTTAGTTTGATGACTAAACTGGACATACGATATGTCTATTTCCTGGGTTCTCAATGAAGCAGTGGGTTGACAGCCTTGTTATTTCCTCATACACATTTTCTTATTGATGAGAATTTTTATCTGAAGGTTTGGTTTTCTATAAGTAAATCGATATATTCATTTTCTTTAGATAAGGTCAGAGGTCCATGATAGGTTTAAGAACTCATCAAACCTAGATTCAGAGTCTTCAGTGTTTTGTTACATGAAGATGCCTAAAAATGTAACAAGTCAAAATAAATGAAAATGAGTTTTGTTGGATTAGGGAAAGTGTATAAAATGTCTGCGTTCAGAGTAAAGCATTTTAAAGAACGGCTACTTTGCTGTTTCTATGCATATTTTTATATGAATTCATTGCTTAGTAAAATGGTTCCAAGTAAAAGTCTAATATATAACTAATATTCCTTTATATTTCACAGTTTACTACATTTTTCTAAAAAATCTTAAGTTGATTTTTTGTTTTAGTACTTAAATTGACATAAAAGATTAAAACCTTAGATACAAATAGCGAACGTTTTTGTAGATTCTCAAAGGTAAAATAAGGGACATTTTGTGTGTTTTTTGTTGACTCTAAATTAATGGAGAGTAAATGGTATTTTTATTGTAAAATATATTAAATAGCAGAATATATCTTTGGGTCTAAAAGATAACATTGTCCCTTATTCCACAATGTAACTATAAGATCAAGTGATATTATACATAATGAAACTTACACTGAATTTTGGTAACTGTTGAGTTCCTAATTTAAATTTGTAATTCTGGAAGAGTATTTCTATAAACAGATGACATATTACTTCTCGGAATTTGGGACATGCACCACAGTGGTAACACTGCAACATTGTGCATTACTTATGGAGTAGGTTGTGTCAACGATGATTTTGACAATCATAATTACCAGAAACTGTAAAATTCAGATGATTGGTTGGACTTTGTAGTAGAATATCCTGTGTTGTTGATTGACACGAGAGATAATATTTTGGCTGACTACCAAGTAGATAAGGAAGTCAGTATTTCGTTAAAAAATGTAAAGGATGCTTTGAGGTCTTGCCCTAATTGTGAGTGGAGGTAAATATGTGTCACGTAAAATGACTTTTAAAGATCACACTTATTGAGATAAAATTCACATATATACAATATACAATTATATATTATACATAATGAATAAACTATACTTACATATTCAATGTAATGAACAGACATAAATAATACAATATATGTATATTGTATACATACCATATATGTAATGAACAAATATGAATCGCACAGTTCAATAAGTATTGAAATGTACACATTCAAGTAATCACCTGTCAAATCTAGATATAGAATGTGTCTATTATTCCAGAATGTCATGCCATTTTGAAATGTATTTCGTTCCCTTATATTCTCTATGACCTAAGTAAACAATGATCTGTTTTCTATCACTGTGGATATGAAGTCATGCAATATATACACTTTTGTGTTTGGGTTCTTCTTCTCAGCATAATGGCTTAGACATCCATTCACGCTATTGCAATTTACTGTTTTTTATTTTTTTAACTGCTGAGCAGTGTTCCATGGTATGGATACCAGTTTGTTTATCCATTCATCTGTTGATGGATATCTGGGCTGCTTCCAGTTTGGGCTATTATAAATAAAGTTGTCATGACAATTTGTTTAAAAAGTTTTTTTGTGTTGTTATTGTGGTTTTCCTGTGGACATCTAGTTTTCATTTTTATTTGGTGAATGCCTGGGGTGTGCAATTGTTGGATCATATGGTAACTGTATATTTAACTAAAGAATCAAATTGTTTTCCACAGTTATTATACTGACTTTACAGTTCTACCAGTAATGTATGAACAATCCCCTTGTGCCAAAACCTAGCCAATATTTGGTATTGTGATTCTTTTAATTTTTGATCATAGTCATACTATTAAGTATGTAATAGTGTCTCAATGTGATTTTGATTTGCTTTGCCCTCAAGACAAATGACATTAAGCAATCTTTATTGTATTTATTGGCTAGAATATATTAGCTAGAATATATTATGTGTTTATAAATAATTCTGGATTTTATTTGTTAATATTTTTGTTAATATTTGTTGAGAATATGTTGCTTATATTCATGAAGAATAACATTCTTTTCTCAAGTAATATCTATGCCTTTTTTTGGTATTCAGGTAATACTGTATTCATAAAATGAATTGAGAAGAATTTCATTCTTTTTTTATTTTCTGAAAGAGTTTGTGTATTATTGATGTTATTTTTCTCCCAAAATGTTTGATAGAAGTCATCCATGAAACTATATGGACATTGAATTTTCTTTATGTGAAAATATTTAATTTAATATATTTACTAGCTACAGGAATATTCATATTTTCTCTTTCTTCTTCATTAAACTTTATTGAGTTTTTTAAAGTCTTTTTCCTTTATGTTGGCAAAATTCTTAACATAATTTTTATCATAGGATTTCCTTTTTGTCTTTTTAATGTCTGTAGCAGTTACAGTGATATTCTCTTTCATTTCTGATACCAGTACTTCATGTATGTGTGCACATACATATGTGTGTTTCTCTCTTTGCCTTGACTAGTATTTATATAGTTTTAACTATTCTATGAAATTTTTCCAAGAACAAATTTTGGCTTTTTAAAATGTTCTTTCCTTCTACTTATTTTGGTTTTAATTAGCTTTCCTTTTTCTTATTTCTTTACAATCCATTACATCAAGGATTTTAAAACTTTCTTCTTTCCAAGACAGGTAAGGTTGTAATTTCCCCACCAAGTACTACTTTGCTGTATCCTGTTTACCTTTCACCAGTGGCATATAAAAGGGTACAGCGTATAAAGGATGCAGCTCCTGCAAGTACCTCAGGGAAAGCCAAGTCTGGACATTGAGTTCTGCCCAGCTGAAGAGGTGAGGGAATTACCTGTGTCACTTCATTCCCTAACAGAGCATAAATTTAAATCTGACCTTCATTATCTCTTTCTATTCTCAACTCTGTAGTAGTTACTTTCTGGTAAGTCTCACGTTGTTGCGCCCAGCCAATGTACAGCAGCCCTCTATCAAGGACTCACAGGGAATAACCTTACAGACTTCTTTTTGACCGCCTCCCTCTCTCTTTCACAGCTCCTTCTGCTTTAGTGTCTGTCCCATAGATTACAGACCTGTTTCTGTTCAGGGGGACAACTCTTCTGAGCTGGAATTCAGCATCTTTCACCAAAGGTCTTAAATTTCTGCAGTTAGAAAGCCAGGGTAATAATGGGGTCCTTCCATGAGTTTTCCTTGCTTATGAATCACAGTTTTATAGTTCCTGTTGACTCAAAACAGTTATATATTCTGTCCATTGTTATGGTTGTTTAGTTTGGGATGCTAGCCCAATACCAGCTACTCCATCAGAGTGGGCCCAGTAACCGTTATTCCATCATAGCTGAAAGCAGACATCCCTCTAGATGGCTTTTAATTATTTGATTTAAAAGACTTTCTTAAGGCAGTGAAGTTTATGACTTATTAATATACATATTATCAAAAATTAATAAGCAAATAATTACTATAATTCTATTGCAAATTACATTTTCTAATGTCTAAATTTTTGCATCATTTTCTGGTAGGAACAAATACAATAGCACTCTAATGAACTTCTAAATGCTGTGTTTTATTATATAATATCACTGAGGAGAAAATATTTTCAAGGAGAAAGATAACTTTCATACATTTTAGAGATGCACTAGTATGGAATGTTACAGCTTGTACGAATGGTGATTTTAATTTATAAGTAGTAATTTGGTTCACCTACCAAGGCACTAAAATCTTTAATAGAACTTGCTCTGTCATTATTATTCATTATTCATAAAGTGATGTAAATGGAGATAGTGTCTCAGAAAGGTTAGCATACAGATAAATCCATGCCTTAAAGAATTTATAATTCTGAAATCCTTTCAACAAGCTCCCCACCACCCAACCCCTGGGCACTCGTTAGAATAAGACAGCTTGTGATCACTATTCCATTTGGCATTAATGGTATAAAGAAGTCCAACTAAGTACAAGCTTTAACATAATTCAAAACTATATTTTAAAATATGAAAACAAAACTTATAATATTCTGATGGATCTACATTATCTTCTTAGGTTTAAAGTATGACATAAATGTTAAACAAGTGGTTTGTGGTGTAGCAGGAGAGTAATACTTTTATCTCAAATTTAATGTTAAACTCATTTTATTTTAATATGGCAACTAGAGCAGGAAGTAGAGAAAGAACGACTCCTCTGGTACTTGCACACTGGACTGCAGTAAATGAATTGGAGTTTTGGCCTGCACGTATACAGCTTACTGAGGATCCTTTTCCTTGAATCTGGTCACTGGGCGTATGTCTACACGATCTTGTGCCCCCTCGTTATTGCTATTTTGTGAATTAATGTTATCTTCAGGTAAATGTGATGAATCAGAATAATTCAAAATTTCACAGAAATTAAAAATATTTTGATGCATATTGAAATCATTATGACAACTCTATTTAAAGCTTGTCTTTCAGAGTAGGGTAGAATGAGCAAACTTTACAAAATATTAAGAATGTAGAAAATCCTTTTCACAATTTAATTTTTTTCAATGGAAGATCTGAGAAATCCTACTTAATGCTTTATCATTTGAAAATAATATGGTTTCGATTTAAAAAATGTATAAGTGAAGAGTCTAGTTTTTCCTACAGCTACATGAAGAAGTTCTGGTTCAGGAAAATGCTAAACCATTTTTAGGAGTTACAAAGAACAAATTATCTCACTCTGAGTACATTTGAAGAGTTCTTTGGCCCTTTGCTTCTGAGAATATGAAAAAACCTCTGCCCCAAGCAACACAGTAAGAAGGAAGAAAAGGCAGGGTTCAGGAATCATTGGTTGGAAGCAGGCATGTGGGCCATCCACTCTTGCTTCTACAAAGAGTGATTCACCTTTGTTTCTGAGGGCATTGCAGGCTCCCATCTTCCTTATTCCATGCCTAGGAAACATAGAGCTAAGAACAGGGACCCTAGCATCACTGACTAGAGTTGGAGAAACCAGTTTGATGATCAAAGAGGTTAAATCTTGTGTTTCTGTATTGTATTCAGAATTTCATTAAGGACATTTTTATAAAATTGTTGTGTGTTCACATTGTCTTGACTTTACCTTTCTTCTGGAATGCTTCCTCCCATCCAACTAGCATGGTAAACTGGGAATAAAGCTTCTTTGAACTCAAGAAGGCTCTCTCACATAACAGTAGGGAATTTAGGTCAGCTCTGTGCTAGTATTTGAAAAAAAATCATTTATCTTGGTGCTATCTTCCTGAGGTTCTTTATTTTTCCTTTCATTCTTCTTCTGGTCATAAAGTTGCAAAACTTCAAGGGCCAAGATTAAGATATAGGCCTAACTGAATGCTTAGGACATAAAGGTCAGATCTAGAATTGACTACACTTGGGGTTTCCATTTCAGAGTTTAGGGATAAAGCATTCTTACAATTAACAGTGTGCCTTGTTTGGAATTTGTATGCTTATTCTATTGAGTTCCTAAATCTGTGGTGGAAGGAAGTAAGTGGAGAATTTAGAGAATACAGGATCCTGACATTGCTAAAATTCTTTACTGTAGAAGAGCTAACAAGGGGAGTCAGTGCAAGTTATTAATTTTCATGTTACCAGCAAATTATTTCAAATATGGGGATTTTTTTTTTCTAAGTTAACTATGAGAACTGTGAAGTTGAATCTCCAGCATCCTAATAATATTAACTCTGAAACATACCTTTTGCCAGAATCATAAGAAAGTCCTATAATGGGACCTTATAATGGGGAAAATGCTAAAGACTGCTTTATTTATTTTAATGTATTGAGGCACATTCTAATACAGTGTGAATGACTACTCTACATGGCACAATGATCATAATGTAATATTAAGTGAAAGTAAATTACAAAACAATTCATGCAGTGTGGTAAATATTTTTAAATGTAAGTAAAATCTAATGTAGTATGTATAAATTTTGATGTCTCCAAAGCCTTGCAAATTGTGGTGTGCAAAATGTTGACTATATAGAATTTTGTTGATTTTTGAGCTCTACATTTCCTTACATTTTACCATTCTCAATGTCAAGGTATGTTTAATAATAAATAGCGTATTATAGTTTAGTAGGTAGTTTTTTTTTAACTCAATGGTACATTTTAATATCATTGACATCTTAGATCTAATAAAGTGTTCTTCTTGATCAGAATTTCCCCATTTCTGCCTGCTAGCAAAACATTATCTAGTCACTTTTTCTCACTGTAGCACAATTCCTCTTAGTTTCTTGTTTTAGGCATTTTCTTCTATGTTATCTACACCAGTGGTTCTCATCCCAGAAGTGATTTTGCCCCGTAGGGGACATTTGTGAATGTCTGGAGACATTTTTGATTGTCACACTGGCGCCTCAAATTATCTAGTTGAAAATGACAATACTGCCAAAGTTGAGAAACCCTGACAGGGAAACGATCTGCTGCCGGCAGCAAAATCGCCCCCACAAAATCATTCAGACCCTGGGGTACAGTTTCACATATGTCATATATGTCTCACATATGTCATATATGTCACACATATGTGAAACTGTAACTTCCCACCATTCCAGATAGAACCAAAACAAACAAGACAACAACAACAAAAACCTCTCAACTCATTATAGGATTGGTAAGGTAAAACAGTTAACTGTAACGCTATTTTTAGTGAAACGGGTTTTTAACTTTGACCCTCAATAGAATCACCTGAGAAGCTGTGAAAATGCCGATGCCTCCGTCCCACCTCCAGAGATTCTGAGGGAGTTGGTCTGGGGAGTGTAGTTGTTCTGGGCTTTGGGATTATTTTTTTTAAAGTTCCCCAGGTGATACTAAGTCAAGATTAAGAAGCACTTCCCTGAAGTGTCTCTTTTTATAACCAGCTGGGAAACATGTTTGAGCAGAGTCAACTTACTTTTGGATCTCATTTAATATGAAGATGATGACTTTTGGGCTTGTAACTTTAAACAAATAGCATCTGTTCACTAGTTTTCTGAAAACTTTGTAGTGGAAGCAATTGTGGACTCAATTCTTACAGTCTGGGCAAAACTCTCAGAAAAGAAAATATTGAGGATTTGATGCTATATATGTTACTGCCTACAAATGCCACACAATCAGTGAAGGATAAAGAGAAATATCTTATTTTTCTTGGATAAATGCCTGGTGCCTGAATGAGGTTACTATGACTTTTGGGTAGTGCAATTATTTTTCCACTTTGCATTCTTTAACAGAAAGTTATAAAAATAGTGTGCTAATTTTAGTGATGGATGTAATTGCAGAATTGTTTCCTTATATTTTTTGTGTATTTCAAATTTCTGAGATTTTATATATATATATAATCATTTTCCATGCACACATAGAAACTTTTGAATGAATATATATATAATATATAAATTATTCAATATTTATACATCTATACCAGAGTAAAAAGACAATGTTATTAATTTAAAGGTAGAAATGTGATAAATGCGTGAAGTATATTGAGTCTTATCTGCCAGTAAGAAATTTGGTGGACAATACCATTAGGCAGTTAGAAATGTATAAAGTAGCTTATAATATGTTCAAACTATTAATATAAATTTGACAATCTTGTATAGTCAGATGATGTTAATTTAACAATAAGATAATTTTCTTTACAGTGGAAAACATAAAATGAGAGAAGGAAAATGGTAAGAGAAGTGATTTGGGGGAATCACTGCATTTGTGTAGTGAGAAGTGGAAGAAGGACAAGTAAGTATAGAAGGAACAATCAGAACACAAGGAACATAATCAGTTACCGCATACTACAAAGGCAACAGAGGAGACTATCGTAAAGTGGTTGAGGATGATAAACAGGCAAAATGCTGAAGGGAATTAAAAATGGTGACAAAACAAGTTGGGGTCTTGAGTTCAGTGGATAGGATGTTATTGGTGACTTTTGAGAAAATAGGTCTATAAAACGGTGAGTAAAATTAAAGCAGCAAGAGAAAATGAGTGAGTAAATGGAGGCCCTGGTAGGGATTATGGTACTCCTGTGGATAATACAAAAAGAAAGAAAAAGCAGAGTAGTTTGAGATGATAGCTCTGTGCAAATAAGATATACATTTGCTTACTTTTAAGTTTATTTTAATCCTAATTTTACTTTTTTTTTAGAATAGTGGACGCAGAGTTTATTTGTGAGGAAAAGCAAAAAGACAAGGGACCAGTAAAAGCTATAAAAAAAGAAGATTAAGAGGTTAAATAGATATTTGATATACCCCAAATAAATCATTGATAGCATGAGTTACTATTGCACAGTGGTGAGAAGCATTGGCGATCGCTTAGCTTTGGTTAAAAATAAAGTTACTTTATTTTAAAGAGAAAACATGGTGAAGATGCAATTTGAAATGTTATGTTAGAGGCAATATAATCTGCTAAGAGTGAGCAATTGGAGTATCTTTTCATGGAATAGTTTCAATTTAATATGCATTAGATGCCTACCACACTCTGAAGTATGAATGCTGGGGATACAATGAAATGTATAGTATTTGTCCACAAATGCCATACAGTCCAGTGGAAGATATCAAGAAGTTTTTATTTTTTAGGATAAAGTTTCAGTGTGGGGACTGATGTTATGGTTTTGGGGTAAACCGATAAAATAGACTTCCAAAATGAAATAGAAAAGTTGAATTTTGAATCAATAAATACTAAAAAGAAAATCTTAATTTTAAAAATCTTGCACGTGGGGGCCAGCCCGGTGGCACAAGTGGCTAAGTGCGCGTGTTCTGCTTTGGCGGTCCAGGGTTCACAGGTTCGGATCCCGGGCGCGCACCGATGCATTGCTTGTTAAGCCATGCTGTGGTGGCGTCCCATATAAAGTAGAGGAAGATGGGCACGGATGTTAGCTCAGGGCCAATCTTCCTCAAGGAAAAAAGGGGAGGACTGGCATCTGATGTTAGCTCAGGGCTAAGTCCTCCTCACAAAAAAAAAAAAAAAAAAAAAAAATCTTGCATGTGGGAATGGCCCAGTTGTGCAGCGATTAAGTTTGGCGTGTTCCACTTTGGTGGGCCGAGGTTTGCAGGTTCAGATCCCAGGCGTGGACCTATACCATTCATCAGGCCATGCTGTGGCGGCATTCCAAATATAAAATAGAGGAAGATGGACACAGACGTTAGCTCTTGCACGATCTTCCTCAAGCAAAAAGAGGAAGATAGGAAACAGGTGTTAGCTCAGGGCCAATCTTCCTCACAAAAAAAACAAAACAAAACAAAACAAAAAAACCTTGCATGCATATATAATACTCCCCAAAAACACATTTGGCAGCATTTAGGATTGACTCAAATTTACTTTTGCATATTCAAATCTTTTCCCCACAATTACCATTTTTTCTTTGAATATGAATGAAAAGACAACAAATTTGGGAAAAAAAAACAAATGTTTATCCTCAAAGTATTTTAATTTGCCAAAAATCTAATTTTTCAAAACTAGAAAGTACATCCTGAATCTAAATTTATTTTCACATATAGCAAGCGATGAGAAATGCAGTTCTGAAATGTTTTCTTCTTGTGTGAAGCGAAGGCTTTCCTCCTCTGTGGGATTGTGGCTGAGGTTTTCAGAAATGCATAATTAACTCAAAACACTAAAAGAGGAAGCTAAAGTAAATTTTGATAGACTTGTTCATGATATTTTTCCTTATGTGTTTACTTACCTCACCATCTCAATACTGCTTACCATTTTCTTGGTTGCCTGTAGGAAATAACACTCATCTGCTGATCAAACTAAAACTAATTAAATATTTCTGTATGAAATTTTATATGTGAGTCTATAGAATCAAAGAAAATTAGAGACAACAGATAATATTACAGAATATGAAGTCTCCAATATGTGTTTAAAAACAAAAATGTCTGAAGTTCCAAATTATAAGTTTATTTCCTGAATTTAATATTTAATTGATTTAATTTTCCATTTGGTTTTAATTTTGGAGCAATCATGGTTTAAGATACACGTATTCTATCCACGGGGACTAAAACAGTGCAGACCAATGAAAAACAACCTCTCATAGGTAAAAAAATAAAACAAAAAACAAAGCAGTGATACTTAGAGAGACAGCTTTGAGGTCAGAGTAATTGGAATTTAAACATTATTATCTTTCTACATTACTGGTTGTACATGCTTCACAATTTATATGTGTTCCCTAGTGTTTAAGTTTCTTCAGCTAAAAAAGAAGAAAATATGAGATGGTAGTGATCATTAAAGACATTGTTTTCTGCAGTGTCCATATAATCCACAGTACAAGAGTAGTTGTTAATAACTATAATGATGTAACAGTAACAATAATAATGGAGATAGCAATAATAAAAGGGAGCTTTGTTTTCTTGTAATATGAGGGCTAAATTATATAAAACAAATGTGAGAGGTATTCAGAAGTGATTGTTCATAATCTTTTTTAAGACTTGTTTTTGAAATTGTCATCCACGTTGACTTAATTTTCTGCTTGACTGATTAACCGTTTGACCCCTCAGTACTCCACCAATGCTGCTGTATCTCTTATTTGAAGACGGTGAGTCAAGAGAAACAAGCATGTTCTCTCCTGGAGTAGTATAATCCAGTTACCCTGGGGCTATGGTGCCTGTTTTCCTTCGACTGATCAATGAGGAACTTGACTGAGGATTGCATGCAAACAGAATTAGACACAAGTTTAAGTAATCTGTTCTCAGATGTAGATATTCTATTGCCTCTAATTCAAACAAGCTTTAAATATAGGTAAAGTAGATAATTGTACGTTGTTTGAACTTCAAAGGAAATTAATCATTTCTTCAGGTAATGAGTCATTGCCAGCCTGAAAAGAATTTTTGGTCTGATTTGCAAAGCTGTGGTTCATTACCAGCCAATAATTGGGTTGGTGTGTGTTCAATATCCTGTGAGCTACTTAACTTATTATCTACATAAGAATTCCAGTATATTGTGGGATCTTAATATTCTCTTTGCAACTACTAAAGATATTTTTCCGTATATATCCAATGATAACAGATCAATCCGTAAAGTCATTTTTATGACATTTGTGATAAATCCTCAATATTTTATGATTGCCACTGTATTTCAAATAGACTAAACTGAGTTCTGAATGTGTATGTGTGTGTGAGAAATACAAAGAGAGAAAGAGAGAAATTAGAAATTGATTTCAGGAAATAGCTTTAAAGACATTCAGCAGAAAAACACTTTCAAGATCTAGTTCTTTTAATTCGCTATATGTATATTTTTAATTATTGCATAGAATATGGAAGTGTACTAATACTAATTTTGGATTTCCTAAAATTTTCATATAGACATAACCTTCAAATTTGTTAGAAAGTCAGAAATAACTCATTATGATACTCTTTCGGGTTTAATTGTAGGTTTATTCACCATCCCTAGGATATTATTGGGAAGATCTGAAGTCAGGGTGCAAAATAATGATTACTATAAAATCTATTTAATTCTGTGCTTTCTATTGTATATAGCCATCATTGGTCTATGTGATGAGGTTCTAACAAAGCATGACACAGTCGATTACTTGTGGAGATATTTTAGAAAGGTTTGACAGAAGTTTGAAAACTTTTGATGTGACAACATTGGAAATAACATACATGAGATCATTGTGTGGGCAACAGAAGGTTCCTATAAATTGAGTCTAAGTTCTTTGTCTGGTACTGCGGGTCTCTGAGGGTAACAGCGCCTTGTGTGCTCAGGAGAAAGCTATCCAACTCGGAGCTCGACCATACGCTGCTATTGATTACATGGGCATCAGATTATTCCACCTAGAAGACATACACTCTCCATACAGCATCGTCCCTGCTTACTCAGGAGTGTGTTTCCCTTAGAAGCAGCAGATGGCACTTGTATGCTATTCTAATTAAACAAAATACAAGTAAATCTGATCCAACTGCCAATCTCAGTGGAATCAGGTCACTCTCTGGGGCTTTCCTTCCCTTCCCAGAACTGAGACTCAATTTTCTTAGTCTATTTAAAAATAATTTAAACAATACTTATCTTATTTTAAAACACATATGTACAATTTTATGTATATTCAGATTAAACTAATAAGAATAATTTTTATTAATTTTCTGTGCTGAAGGCTAAACATGGTTAAGTTGGGAGAAGAAACTAGTTATCCTATGTTCACTGTATACATTAGGAAGCATCATAAGTCGTGACATAGGTTTAGCTTTTTTTATATAAATCAGGTTTATTAAGTAATAATTGTTATAATTTATATGTTATAAAATTTACCCTTTTGGGGTACACCTTTTATACATTTTGATAAACAAATTGTTGTGTAACCACTGCTACAATTGAGGCACAGTATATTACCACCAGCTCTTAAAGGTCCCTCATATTCCCTTGAAGTCACCCTCACTTCTTTAGCCCTTGGCAAGCATTGATTTCTTTTCTGTCACTATAGTTATTACCTTTTACACAAGGTCATAAAAATGGAATCATAGATTATCTACTCTTTTGTATATGGCTTCTTTTACTTTTAATTATGATTGTTTCATGCTGTTAGATATATAAGTAGTTCATTCGTTTTTATTGCTCAGTAGTATTTTGCTGTATATATATATATATATCACAATTTGTTTATCCATTCACTATTTGAGGGACTTTTTCTTGAGCTCTGGTTTTTGGTAATTATGAATAAAGCCACTATAAAAATTCCCCTACAAGTTCGTGTGTGTGCGTGTATGTGTGAAAATGTGTTTTATTTTTCTTAACTAAGGATCTAGTTGTAGATTGCAGAATATAGAGAAACCACCAAAGTATTTTCCAAAGTGGCCGTGCCATTTTGCATTTACACCAGCAACATACGAGAATTTTAGTTGCTCTACATCTTTTCCATCACTTAGAGTTGTGAAATTTCTTTTTTTAAGTTTAGACTTTTTAAACACTTTAGTATGAATTAGTTGTGTCCACTGTGATTTAAATTTGCATTTCCCTGATGGCTAACAATGTTGAGTATCATATCATGTATTTGCCTTTTGTATATCTTCCTTGGTGAAGTCTCTATGCAAATCTTTTCCCCATTTTCTTATATATATTTTTTAATTTCTTACATTAAATTGTCAGGGTTCTTTATATTTTCTGCATATTGGTTTTTTTAAAAAACATGTGGCTATTAAGTACGTATTTGCTAAATATGCATATATTTTTTAAATACATATATACATTTTTTGTTATATATATATTTAAATCTATATATTTTTCTCTCAACCTAGTTTCTGTTTTTTACTTTTACCAGTGTCTTTCTAAAAGCAAAGTTTTAATTTTGGTCAATGTGTTCTTTTTCAGTTCATGATTTTTTGTTCTAAGAGATCTTTGCCCAACCCAAAGTCACAAAGTTCATCTTCTGTATTTTCTTTAGAAGTCCAATAGTTTGGGATTTTACTTCAGATTAATTTTTTATATGTTGAAAGTATGGGTCAAGGTTCACTTTTTTGCATAGGACTATGCAGTTGTTTCTATACCGTTTGTTAGAAAGACTATCCTTTCTTCATTGAATTGCCTTAATATCTTTGTCAGAAATCAATTGACCATATATGTGTGATTCTATTTCTGAAGTTTGTATTCAATTACATTGAATGATATGTCTCCTATTTTGACAATAACAGACAATATTTATTTCTGCAGATTAAATCTCCAAATTTGCCCTTGTTTTTCAAAATTATTTAAATTCTCTTGTTCGTTTGCTTTGTTACATAAATTATGTAATTAGGTTGTCAATGCCTATGGAAATCCTCCTGGGAGCTTGACTGCTCATATCCCCCACACTGCAAGACCAACAAGGGAGCCTCTCTCTGGTCTCCTGCTCTGCCCTCATTTGGTCTCCAGCAGCAAATGGAAGTGTGAGAACAAGAGCCTATGAGTGAATGTGAACTCCTCTTTTTTGGTGGAAATCTCAAGATTTCTATACTAGCATATTAGTCTACACTTGGCATTTTGACAGTCACTAAAATTTTAGGTTATTTCTTCCCCATGAGCCTGTCCCTTCATCCTATGCTCTGCCACAGGTGAGGCAGTCATAATGCCTTGTATTCCCTTGACAGAGGACTGTCTTCCTTGCCTTGCTGGCTGCTTCATTGCCCTGGGATCTTGTCTCTCTGAAGAGTTCAAGATGAGTTATGATTTAGTATTTTTTACGGCTTTTTCTCATTATTAGGAATAAACATTCTTTTCAGCTTTCTACAAATTAGGTGGAAACAGAATGAGTCCTCTTTTTATTGCTATTTTAAGAAATTAAAATTAATTACTAAACTCTGGTGTTGATCTTTTTTCAAAAACCATTTTAGAAGAGACATTGATGGTGTGGAGGGGTTGATTACCAACCCCATAAACCTGCCAATTGTGAATTCAAAAGCAATGTCATTATTGACTGATACTAATGATTTCCATAAAAGTCATATGCTATTGAAATGATTACAGTTAACAATACTTGTATAAACAGAAGGAGACTGATATGTTAAGAAGCAGCAAGCAGGAGCCAACCTTAGAGGGACTGCGTCTACATAGCTCTGCCAGCTATAAGCATTCTTTCTTATCCTTCCTTCTTTACTTCCTCTTTCTTGATTCCTTTTTCTTCCTTTCTTTTCCTTACTTTCTTCTTTCTTTCCTTCTTTCCACCTTATTCTTTCTTCCTTTCTTCTTTCTTTCAGTCCCTTCTTCATCTTACATTATCCCCCTTCATTCTACTATGCATCAAAACATTTCTGAAATATCTGTATACTATAAACACTCTCTTAAATGCTAGATATACGAACATGTTAGGAATGTTTTCAATATCAAGTGGCTCACAGACTAATGAATTAAAACTTATGATTAATATGGAAAATGTCATAAAAGAGATATGAATAAAATGTTTGGAAACACAGCATAGTACAAGAGTAACTGTCTTGGAGTTAGATGTAGATTGACACAGTTATATCTTGAAGTATTTCCAGGGTTTGTTACATGGAGATTATGAAAAATGACATTTAGGCAGTCACCCATAAGGTCTTTAATTAAGGAATGCCATATGAATTTCGTGGTCACCAAAGAGGTAAACAAGACATTTTTGATAATTCCCACTAAAATATCCCTGAAGATATATCAAAATACAGTAAATGACTATGTAGTTTGACTGGAAACAGTTTTTTACATTAGCTAAGAAAAAGCTTAAAAGTGTCTAAGGCTATGAACTCTGAAAAGTTATACAAATTTTATTTCTCTCCACAAATTCTATTCTTGTCAGAATAGGGCAAAATGTTGCATAAAGTGAAGATAACTTTGATGCTGGTCTCCAATTGGGAATTAAGACACTATTTTTCTTAAACTAAACAGCTTCATAACAATTCCTTCTTAAAAGTTATCAGAATTTCCTGTTTCTTTATCTCTAATAAAGAAATTGTGACTTTAATTTTAATTAAATATTTTAATCAAATATTGTGACTTTAATTTTACCTAAGAATTGGAATGAATTTGCAAACAATACTCTCATTGTGTAAAGCAATGTGTCTGTCTTTTATGACTACTTCCTTGAAATGTAGTTGACATAAATGAAATATATTTTTCAATTATTAAAATTTGATAGAATGAATGCTAGATGGATATTTAAGAATAGAAAGACAGATCATACATGAGACATGAGACTAGTACTATATTTTATTTAGCATCAATTTCAATATTGATTAATCTAATATTAATACAGCATTTTATGTACATAGAGATTTTACAGATGTCTTTTATAATAAAGCAAATACATCTGATTCCAATGATATAAATTTGATTTATGCATTTTTTTCAAAAAAGTTAACATATTTGAATATATTGAAGTCCCTCAGCTTGTAAATGAGCGAGATGGCTTTAGAAATAGCGATGCAATGGTAATGAGCTGCAAAGAGACAAAGACAAACAAAAGTTAAATGAACAAAGAAGGTTTGAGACAAAGGAGTCTAAGATGGGTTGATTTGAACACAGTAGGTGAAAAACTATGCCATTGTAGAATACTCTTATTAAAATCAGACTTGCTCATGGTTTGTCCTTTGAAATACATTTATACTAGGCTAACCATGTAATACTATTTTAAATAAGACAGATGAACAAACTAAAACAAAAAATACTTTAATGTGTATGAAGTACAAACATAAAACTTAATCTGACAATTGTTATAAGCACCTAACCTGTAGTGTCCCTTAAATATCAAATAGTTTTGGTGTGTAGACTCATATATGAGAAGCCATACCTCTTTGTGTGTTTTATTCGCAGTTCAAATTTTCAATTTTATTTTGTACACAATGAATACAGATGATTCCAAATTTGGCTAACTGCTTCTAAATTATTTTTATGTGGACATAATATGGTATCTCATCAGAGTGGTGAATAATTTATAAGTGGATTTTGCAGACACATGTCTGTCTCTGAACGTGTAGCTAACTATCTTTGGTATATTCATCTAGATAGAAAGATTGTCCCTCATAATAATAGTAATTTGGTAGTATTTTAAAATCTGTTGAGCAAATGTATATTTTGTTAATCTTTAAATATTTGATATTAATAGTGGTAGGTGTTATTGAAGATATCTTCAAAGTTAACATAGAGCCGTAATATAAATAGGACCCATCAAAGACATATGTGTGTTCTGGAAGGAAGAGTGATTTCCTGGCAGGAATTGTAAATTGGAACTGGAAAAGCAACGTTTGGACTCGGTTTCAACACTTACTAACTTTGAGATTTTAGGTAAGTTATGTAGCTCCTCAGTACTGCAGTTGTCTCCTTAAAAAGAAAAATAAACAAGTTGAATTTATATGCTGGATAGTTTTTATAACAGACTCTGTTTGTTTTTGAGCTGGGTTTTCTTCCTACCAGCTCAAAAATCATTTGATTGTATTACAAATACATGATGACTGTCTTTGGATGTGTTAAAGTACTTGTTGGTTTAAAATAAGAATTTTTCAAATGGCAATAAGATTTCATTATATTAGCGTGTGTATACTCTCAATTAGAATCATTTAGAAAATGATATAAAAGAAAATCTGTTTTCATGTCGATACTGGAGATATAATGCATCATTGCACTAGTGAGAATTATTTCAATTCAAAGAAAGTAGATCAGTGTATTTTTTTCATATACAATATTAAGCATGTCTGTGTTCTAAAATACTTAGAAAGTTACCTATTCTTTATAATGCAATTTATAAAATTGCATTTAGTCCTCTAAAGATTCACTTTCAAGCATAAAATGTTATAATTTGATTTTTAACCACTGTCACATCTTTACACAAAAATTATTCTTTAACATTGAGGGGGAAAAGAAAGCAATAGCATTTTTATGAAAGTCCAATTTTTACTGCATTCATCTTTAAGAAAAAAAATTAAGCCCATAATTGTTGTTAATGTAATACATGTACTGACATTGTATTTTTGCTATCGGTTTCTAGGCCGTAATAAAGATAAATAGACAGCTAACACAGCTTTGAAGATACCATTCCAAATGTCTGGCTTATAAAAAATTCATCATGCTGTCTAATACTTACCAATGAAAGTAATTCAAGGACAGCTCACTCTGTACTAGTACTTCGTCATTTCAAAAGCTTACAGCCAAAGAATAGTTTTTAATTGTTTATGTGATATATGACTTGATTGTCTCCTTTACTCTGCACCTAGGTAGAAGAGAGTAAATTAATAATAAACTTAGGCACACAGCAAAAGAAGCTGCTAGTGAATTCAAGTGATTTATATCATGGATGATGATGCTTTAACATTAGATAAATAAATAAGAAATATAAATTTTCCTCTATGTCTATAGTCAGAATCTGAATGCAGGTTTTCCAAATTTCATTTGAAACGACAGTCTTTGAACTACGAAGGTTAGGAAGAATACAATGGTGTGTTAACACTGATGGGAAAATAGCAGATGAAAATGGAATGACTTTCTAGACTATGTTCTTTAGCTGAGTCACACATTTATATGGACAGCAGGTAGCGAATTCCTACAAGGAAGCAATAATGAAAAGTAATGCAGACAGAAATAGCTTGCCTCTAGCTAGACTAATGGCAAGGTCAGATTACATCAATTAAATCAGTAACTCTCCAAGATAAAGTTCACTAACACGCTCAGGGATTTTATTTTTCCCCAAATAAATGTCTGCTTTTATAAGTAGAGGAATTTCACTATAGTTTCATATTGGTAACAAAATAAGGTGAAAAACAGTAAATAAAAACAAGAACAACTATATATATATATATATATATGTGCTTTTTAATTTTTGTGAAATGGTATTTGCAGGAAGCTAAAATGCAGGATAGACTAAACTTTTTAATAAATATATCATTACATTCATTGATATTGTCGCTGGCACTGGGCAGATTGGTGCGGTGAGGTCCCAGGTTCTTGGTCCACAGACACAAAAGAATTGAGAGCAGACACATAGCAAAAGTTTTAACAGAGGACGATTTATTAGCAAAGTGAAAGTACACCCCCAAGGGGAGGGGTGGGGAAGCTCAAGACAAGCAACTGCTCCGAAGTTGTGGTGGTTAGTGGTTTTGGAAGGTCGGGTCCCAGGGGCGGGTGAGGGTCTTGGAAGGTGGACCAATCTGGGCATTGTCTCCACCCCAACGTTGGGAGGGGGAGATTTTTTTCCTTACGTAGGCCTCTCCGGAACTGTCATGGTGGTGATCCCCCACAAGGGGGTTCAAAACTGCAATGCAAATGAGGGCATAATAAGGCTTGGGGCTACTCTCTGTCAGGGTCAGGGGGAGTGTTGCATGTCCCAAGTGCCGCTACCCAGTAATGAGGACACTGCACCTGGGGGAGTGACCTTGCTCCCAGCTCATATCTAGCTTCCTGCCCATCTCAATATCATTATGGCATTTCTAGTAATAGTTGGGTTGTATTGTTTTTGTTTTTTTCTTTTGAAAAATTATAAAAAGGAAATGGTTCTAAATCTTTGCCGTGGAAGTATAATTAACACTTTTATTTAACACACAAAAATCCATATGTATTTAATGAATGCAACTTCATGAGTTTGGAAATAAGTATACACCTATTAAACCCTCATGGCAGTCTATGCTATAAACATATTCATCACCTCCGAAAGTTTTCTCCTGCCCTATTTATTTATTTATTATTAAATTTTGTGATAAGAATACAACATATGACCTACTCTCCTAGAAAAATTTTAAGAATACAATACAGTATTGTTAACTATTGGTAACATACTGTACAGTAGATATCTGGGACTTATTCATTTTACATAACTGAAACTTTGTACCCTTTACCTGTTACCTCTCCTCCCAGCCCCTGGCAACCACCATTCTACTCTCGGCTTCTACGAGTTTGACTATTTTAGATACCTCATAACAGTGGTATCACGTAGCATGTGTCCTTCCGTTTGGCTCATTTCACTTAGCATAGTGTCCTCCATGTTCATCCATGTTATCACAAATGGCTGGATTTCCTTCTTTTTTGTGGCTAAATTATATTCTATTGTATTTATACACCTCATTTTCTTTATCCATTCATCTGTTAATGGACATTTAGGATGCTTCCATGCCTATTGTGAATAATGCTGCAATGAACTTGGGACTGCTGAAAGTTGGATTTTGAAACACTTCTTAATTTGAGAATTATTATAGCCCAGTCATTTAAAAAATGTATTTTTCTTTTTCAATATTATTTTAAATTACATTAATCATGTGAGATGTACCATACAAAGTTAAGGAATAGAGTGTAGACAAAGTGGTAGGTCTACAAGGAAAGTGAGTTTTATCAGTAAAAAATATATATATTTTACTTGAATACTATTTTTCTTAAGTAATTAAAAGTGGCTCCACATTTTTATAATACAGGAAATAAAGTAGGAACATTTCTAACAATTATTTTCTATTAATGAACTTTTACTAATTGCCTATTTTATGTAAAACATTGTGGTAGGCAATAGAAAGGAAATGAAGATGAACTCTACATGGGGCCTTCAAATAGCTTACAAATTTGTGAGCAAAAGAGAAAAGCATCCAAATAACTACTATACAAGATAATGCAGAGGTTTGAAGGTGAAAGGATTGCCAGAAGTGATGATTTTCAGTCAAATCATATGTGAGCAGATGTATCCAATTAAATAACAATTTCTATGCATTTGGAGCCTAGAATGTGATGTTCCAGCATGGTCAGACTGGAGTGTGCAGAGATAACCCATTGAAATCTTCAATGTACGCCACTAGAAAAAACGGTAGTCAAAATTTTAAATAGGGAAAAAATCGGTTTATCTGTATAAAATAAAAGGGAAGTTATAGAGATGTTTAGTGATTTAAATAATATATTTGAAATCTTTTAATTATTTAATAATTTTTAAATGCATGACGAGAGAAGATGTGATGATTAAAACAAAATTTCAATTATAATATATTTCTTCATGGCTTTTTGTGTCATGGTTTTACGTATGTTTAGTGTATAATAAATGCATTTTGAATCTCGATCTTTAATCTGAGAAGTTGTTCACTCTTAGTCATGGCAGCTTTAAGATTTTTTTTTTAACTGATTAGTAGTATCTTCAGCCAAAAATTTGCAAAGGTGTACCAATCTTGCTTTGAATTGGCTCCAAGTCCTTTAAGAATATTGTTTTTGAATTACATTTATTTGAAACTACAACAATTTAAATAGAGATCAGATGGTTATTGATAAATTTGCCTTATCAATGAACATGGTAAGGGTCACTTATTGTCCATTAACACATTTATGTATATGGGTATGTATACACACATAACACATTTAAAACATTTATTTATTTATTTATAATTTATTTTCTAACTTTCTCCTTGTTCTCAATTTCCTTTTGCATCATTGCTTCTGACCCCTCCATTTATTTTTCTCTATGTAAAATTTCTTTAGAGGAGCAACTTCTCTTGACATCATTACAACTTCAAAAGTAACTACATACAATTTTCTAGGTAATTCCCCTAATTCTATTAATGGCACACCATTCTGTTGGTTTAACCTGAGTCTCATGCTTTGCATTGTCTCCATGGTTTTGCACATATTGCTATGAATTCCCAGAGTGCCTTTAATCTCTTTCCGTTTCATCAGACTTAATGTTACTCCAGTTTCAGCTTGGATATTATCTCCTGGGCCGGGCATTTCTTAATTCCCTGAGCTGTGTTAGATGTGCGCCTATAGTCCGGTGTTTCAGTGGGTATCATTCTCTGTTCAACTCCTTTTATTTGTATGACTCTCCTGAGTCACAAGGTAATAGAGGGCAGACACTATGGTTTATCTATCATTTTAGCTTCAAGCCTAGTACAGTGATGGAGACGTAAGAGGTGCAAAACAATTGCTTACAAAATAACTGACAGTATTAATACATTAATAATTAGGATTTATTTTTAGTTTCTCTATATTTTATATAGAATCTCTCACCAATATTTTTCACAATATATCCCTTACTCTTGAATCTAGCTGACATCTTTCTAAAATAGATTCTTATTCTCTTATGCTTACATTACTCCTTTTAATTTCCAATTGTGTTTTCTTGTTCAAGGACCCCTCTTTCCACTCTATCATGTACACTGAACTCACAATAACTTCTCTTGAATGCTGAAGATTTTATAAATTGTGTTCAGCTGTGGACCTTTGCTCCACTTTAAAGATTTTATTTTCTTTCTGAATGAGGTGGAAAGCTATCGGAGAGTTTAAGCAGTAATCATCACCTAATTTAAGATTCAAAAGACTCATTCAAACAATAGAAATGTAACCTGTGGCAGGGCACAAGTGTGTAAGTGAAAAGTATGGTTAGAATGCTATTTTAATAATCGAAGCAAGAGATCATGGTGGGCTAGACCAGGATGATAGCTAAGAAAGTCTAAAAAGTATTTGGATTTTTGATACTTTTTAGGGTATATCTAGCCTTGGAACTGAGAAGTAAACTAGTAGCAGGATGCCATTTTGTGTTTGTGATACAAATAGTTAATGGCCAACCCATCATCTAATTTACTCTTTTTTTTTTATTAATAGAATCCTGGTTTTGCATGGGGTATCAACTAAGAAAATTTCTACTCTGCCTTGAAGATATGATGACTAATGATTATAGGTAGCAATAAAAATTAAATAACTGCCAATACAGGCAAAGATAAATCTTAAATGCAGTATGCTGAGTGAAAGAGGCCCAAGTTCAAAAAGGTATATACAGTACAATGCCATTTATATAAGAATCTTCCAAAATCAAAGGTATGGGAACAGACACCAGATCAGTGTGTACCAGGGGCCAGGGGTGAGTGAATGGGTTGACAGCAGAAGGTCTCAAGGAAACTATTTGTTGTGATGGGAAAATTTTATATATTCCTTGTGGTGTCCATTACATAACTGTAAGTATGTATTAAAACGAATAGAACTATACTTCATGAGGGGCAAATGTTATGGAGTGTAAAATGTAATAAACATGACTTAAAAGGATGTAATCAAGGCTAAGGCTGAATTTATCAGCCCACTTCAAATTTCTGAATTCACATATTAAATCATGAGAAATCTGTTTCAATTTTTGTTTAGGAGAACATTATCCCAGTAGATAGAAGAAGATAAGTGACCATTGATGAGAATGGTAATGTACCATTGCCTACTGGCATGTGATTAAAGATCTTTATTTATATGTTATCAAATGTAGCCAGACTTCCACTAAGAACCTTGTGGGTTATATCTTCTAAAGTTAGAGATACTTTGCCAAATACCAATTTCTAATTATATTATCATGTTTTAAATATTTAAAAAACCCCAAGTTTTCCTTACCAGTTACATAGGAAATCTCTTAAAGTTTGGATAACTATTTCAGAGTGTGATTTATGAAGAGGTTCTGGCCTTTAGGGAGTTCCTTCTTCTGTTAGAGAAATCTTATGAAGATACTGACGTTTCTTTTACTATTAGTCTGAAATATCTGGACTTACCTAGACTCTCAATGCCTTCTATAACTTACATGGGCCCAATGTTAAGCAAAATAGTGCCTACTAAGCATGAAATCTCGGGGGGAAAAAAAAATTAGAAGTTCAGAATTTAGAGTATTTCAGCAGAATTAGGGACTTATGAACTATTTCTGTTCTTCCAGAGAACACATATTTCTAGTTATTAGATACTTTTATCTGTTAAGGCACATATATGGTGTTCTTTTTCTCTCAAATAATGCTAGGTATATAAGACTTTTCTTATCCTCCCATCCAATGGTCTTAAAGAACATTGCCCTTGCATTGGGCAGCATTTTCTGATATCAACCCACATGAAGCATGAGGTACACCTTAAAGATTACATAATATTTATTATTTTCATTTGCTTTTGCCATCACTTATTCAATAAAACGCGGTATTATCATTCTGTCATTGAAACATTTTGAAATTCAATTATAGACTATTTTACTTTGTAAAGTTTTTGTATTGATATCTCATGTCTGTGATTTGTAGATTATTGTTTATATCTGTTGTTGATGTTGTCATTTCCTGATTTTCTACTTTTACAAATATATTTGGAGACAACATTGGCAGCTTGGCCTCCTGTCTCTAAAGTGCTGTCAAATAGATCATTTTAAATAAATAGTAGTTGAATACATGAGCTAATCCTTTCCTCAACATCATATATATTACAATTTTTTAAAAGAAAGATTTTATTAAAATTTACCATCAGTGTTCAAAACACACAGAATTAAGTCAGAGTATCTGGCAAAACACACAGAATTAAATCAGAGCCTCTGGCAATAGCTTGACAATATTTAATTTTATCCTCTTTGTTCTTATTGCCTAAGTTTTGAAATTTTGTTTCATATAAAGATTGGATGTTTAAGTCTGTGCTTTTATCTCCAACAGTAGAAGTAAGTCCCATGAGAACTCCATTTTCCATTATTTTCTGGAGCATTAACAATAAAAACAACAATGGAGGTGAAAATGTCTATTCCTCCTCCATCTTGTTCCTTCTTCTTCTTCTAAATATTTAAAGTTTACTGACTCAGTAGTAAAAGTTTAGATGACTAATGCAATAAAAACTATATTGGGGAACTATTTCAGCATTCGTATATCATTATTAATTGATATTTATGATTATTTTTAGCTTGCTTATTTTTCTTTCTAAAAGAACCACATTAACATCTTCTGAGTATAGAAGATAGAAAATTTCTGCCACTTTACCTTGTAAATATATTCCATGGTGATACACTAGGCCCTAATGTAGTCAGAAATCATTCAAATTTTTGATGAATCTTAGATAGTGCCTCTGGCTTAAATATTGCATTTGACCCTTAACGTACAAAGAAGAGCATATGTAGCAAATGGTTTACATCACAAAGAGAGAGCTTACATTATATACTGTGTTATTTTCTGAAATATTTACTGGATTTGTTTCTTTCTGGGAATTTACAGCTGTATAATTTATCTACAGAGGAAAATAAAGGAGAAGATAACAGGTATTGAACAGACCCTTGCATGCAAGAGGAGTATTTAATTTCAAATACATTCTGTTTGTATTATTTAATAGGTTATCAAGTTTAGCATTCTAGAAAAATGAATAATATTAAGAGATTTTTTTAACTGCCATCTGAAGACAGAAATAACTAAATCCATATGCACCATCTTGTTCTTTGTGAATATTTTCAGTGCAGAGAGGACTATACTTAACTCATGCTTCATAAGCCAAAGAGTCTCATTTTTATTTTAACAAAAATGTTAGCATTAAAAAATATATATTATTATATAAGTTTCAGGGGTACAGAATTATAATTTGATATCTGTATACACTACAAAGTGCTTGCTCCCACACACCATAAAGTCCACTTATGGTATTGCTTGCATTTATAGATTCTTAAGCTTATGGAATCTGCTGAGAGTGTAGCATGTTTAACATTTCAAAGAAAAAGAAATATATTTGGGGGGCTGGACCTTGGCCTAGTGGTTAAGTTCAGTGTGCTCCACTTTGGAGGCCTGGGTTCGGTTCCTGGGCGCGGGCCTACACCACTCTTTGGCGGCCATGCTGTGGTGGCAACCTACATACAAAATAGAGGAAGACTGACACAGATGTTAGCTCAGGGAGACTCTTCCTCCAGCAAAAAGCGGAAGATTGGCAACAGCTGTTAGCTCAGGGCAAATCTTCCTCAACTGCAACAAAAAAAGAAATGTATTTTAAAAACTTTTACTTTTGCATTGAACATGCAATTATCATTAATAATGATGCAAATGTATTGTAAGAATCAATGCAACTTCCTTAAAATTGTCTTAGTTTGGGGGAAAAAGTCCTTAAAGTTTAAATTTTATCTGAAGTTACTTTCACAATGGTTTTCTATTACGCAATACTACGCTGAGATTGCATGATGATGACAAGAAGTTAAAGGAAAGGAAAAAATTATAAAATGCTTTTCTATACAAATCACATGCTCTTGTCGCATATAATTTTGGTAAAAATTCACTTGCAATTTTAAATGAAAACACTTGCAGGATTAGTAAACAGGAGGAGATTCAGGGTGTCTTATATGTTTTGAACAAACAGATGAGTAATGATGAATTACCAGTAATAACAGAGAGAGATGATCTTCTAACAATTTTCTGCTGTCTCCCAAGTCATAATTTTTGTTTGATTGTGTGTATATCATTTCTCTTTAGGAAATAGTAAATGGTTTCAGAGTAGAACAAATTGCCAGCTTTCGTTCAGTTTTCAGAGTATCCTTGACCTTCTCAGTCATTGATGCCATGAGATGCAGCTGGAGTCCTATGGGAATCTGAAATGGACTGAACATTGAATTTAAATAGAAATTACATTCCCTGTTAACATATTTGCAAAATATAAACATCTCCTTTACCCACCCCTTCAGAGAATGTTTTCTATTATCACTAAACTTGTTACTCAGTTTCTCTCAGAATAAAGTGATACTAGCTTGTCTTTTAAGAGGAAAGGCATTCATAGCTCCGCTCTCCATCTCACTGCCTCTTTGTACAACTCATGCTTTCAGAAAGCTCTTCAGTGCGTTCAGTATAATTGTATTGCTTTTGGTTTGCAAAAGAAGTATTCTAGAGGTGACACAGTGCATGCTCTCAGGCCTGTAAGCTCACAGTAGGTGAACATTTTCCATCTTTAATGTATAACAAATTTTTTTTAATATGAATTAGAATATTATCTGTGGAATGTGGTAAATATGTTTTTTAATGCTGGATGTTAACCTTGGAATTTATTCTATTTAAATCTAATATTGCTTTATTTTTATCTTCAGAACTGCATATTTTACTTTTTAATTTGTCTTAAATTCATTTGGATTCACCAAATACTTCCATGATGCTGGAATTATATGCAAGGTATGCTAGCAATTTTTAATCTAAATAAGCAGGTTAAACAGGTTAATTGGGTTTTCACTTTCCCAATTACATTCCTGCTTGTTTTAATGAATATTGTTCAAGTGTATGGATATTATATTAGCATCGGCAATATAATTTTCTTTCATTCATATGCAATTTATAGTGTTTGCCCTTTACTTTGGAGAAGTCACACTTTCAAGTAAAATTAGATTTCACAACTGTGGATGCCTTTTTTTTTCTTTCACTCTTCTTTTTTAATATGTGTCTCTGATCTCATTAAATGTCTTAGAAGGTTGTGTCTACTGTTTAAACACAATTGACTGCATATGCAGTGCTGCCCCAGTGATTGATTGGCCTGAATTTCCACAGTTTGTTTATCTGTTGTCTCTTACTGACCCCGTGGAAATTCAAGACAGTAAGTATAGGACCAATAATGATGTCACCACTTAATGTCAAAAACTCAAATAGAAAAATTTGATTCAGTAGGTCTTTCTCAGGGCTTATTCTTTATTTTCCATGTCAAAATGATCTCATCTATACAATTAATGCTGTTGTTCTATGGCATAGACAAATTGTTCATATAAGCATATTTAATACATATACATTTGTTTTTGAGAAATATTTTATTAAAGTGCATAAGATACATGTCTAAGCAACTTCCTTTCCTCCATTTCCATTATTTCCATCCCATTTTTCTCAGTCATTGGCCATCCAAGTTTCTTATTTGATATTAGCTCCACACAGCAAATTAATTTTGCTTACGCTAAGAAAAAGCGTCACTCACTCACACACACCCCCCCCAAACATATTATAATGTTGGAGTGCAGTATTAAAGTAATAAACTGAACCCAAACACAGTACAGTGTAGGTTTTAAGAATATACTCTTAATAACTAGAGATCCAGGGTTCAAGTCCTGACTCTTTTTCTTATAGCCTCGTGGTCTGATTTTAGGCAATTTATTTAACTTTACCATGTTTTAACTTCCTCTCTTTAATAATGTCATAGCAATACTACCTGTTCTTGGAATATTATGAGGCTAGGATGACTTGTTAGGTGTCCAGTCATCAGAAGAATGTCTGTGATTCAATGCTAAATAAGTGTTAGTTTCTATCAATACTACAGAAAACTTGTAGTGAGGGATAGATTTTCCAATACTATACATTATCCAAATAATTTATTTGGGAAAGGCCATAAATCCCAGTTTGTTTGAGAAAGTTCTAGTTTATCGCTGTGGTCCTTGTCTAATAATTCATTCATATGATAATAATTCAGTGCTGCTTTTTACTCTCACAAGTGTAAATTATACAGTCACCCTATAAAAACTCAACTTCTACATAGAATTTACAATTTTTTAGCTTCTTCCCATACTTCTCCAGTAAAGCTATTCTGAATAAGGTCACCGAAGACTTCTGTCATGTTAATCTCTCTTTATATTCTATGTTCTTATCTGAATTGAATGTTGTATAGTATATAACATTGTTGACTATTTCCTCATTCTTAAAGTCATCTCCCTTCTGTGTCTTTCCTTTTTCTTGGATGTTCATTTTCACTTTCTTTTGTGAGATTCTCTTCCTCCCCATCAATTATAATTTCCACTTGCCCATGTTTTTATCTAAGGTTCCATTTTCTTCTCATCCTATGCCTTGTTCCCAGGCAACTTATTTATTAAACAAGCTATGTGGAGGAAATTAGACTAAGTGAAATAAGCCTGTCACAGGACTGCATGACTCCACCTATATGAGGTATCTAAAATAGTCAAAGCCATAGAAGCAGAGAATATAATAATGATTGTTGGTGGCTGGGGGTAGAGAAAATGGAGAGTTGTTGTTCAATGGGTATAAAGTTTAAGCTATGCTAGACTAATAATTTCTAGAGATCTTCTGTACAACATAGTACCTATAGTTAATAATTTTGTGCTTCAAAATTTGTATGAGAGTAGATGTCATGTTAAGATCTACAAACAAAACAAACCAACAAAAGATAAAAAGCAAAAAGAAAGGGATACAAGGAAATTTTGGGAGGTATTGGATATGTCTATTACCTTGATTGTGGTGATGGTATAGTGGGTGTTTATATACATCCAAAATCATCAAATTGTACACATTAAATATGTGCAGTTCTTTGTATATCAATTATACCTCAATAAAACTGTTAAAAATAGAGTCTGGCTTATAATAAGCGCTATATAAACATTTACCCACATTATTATTTATTGGCTACTTGTACTTTTTCCATGAATTTTCTGTATAAATTTTTTTTGGTTTTGCCAAATTGGCTCTTAAGGTTTCTATTTTCAGTTTATATGAGTAATTTGTATAGTAAAGATATTAAATTGTCACAAAATATATTAGACTGGTAGAATTTTAAACTACTATTCTCAGTTCAGTGTCATTTATAAGATTAAAATCCAGATATAATACTGTTCATTTGAATGTACCACAGATACCACAAATACAATCCATCCAAAATTTAATTTGTCATTTGCCTGCTGCGTATATGCTTCTTCTATGTTTCTTACTGTCAACTACCCAATCTCCTCAGCCATAACTGTAGAAAACAGTTTTAAATCTTCCCTTTGTCTTATTGAAACAAAATATAAAATTATTCCCCTTATTACATGCTATCTCCAAATGATCTCTTTCCTGTTTTTGTTCTTTATTACATTAGGTGACTGTACATTCTTGCTGGAATTAACACGAAAATTTATTACCTGGTCTCCCATTGTCTATTATTTTCCTCACATGACACATTCTTACACTTTGCTCCAAGGTTTATCTTTCCAAATCCCAATGTGTTTATATTACCCTCTGTTTAAGTTGTTTTACAGATTTCCACTGACTTCAGAATTTAATAAAAATGACCTAGCTAGCTTAAAAGGCCTCTGCCCCTCCTCTAATGTTATCCTTAACTCCCACCCCTTCCATGAACCTAGTGCGTTGTAATTGTGGGAAAAAGATTTTTTTTTATTAATTGCTCCCATCCAAGGTTGCAATTGGATTCAGTACAAAAGAAATACTCTCTCTCCTATACCCACTTTACATTTTAGTCTTACCTCAAAGATTAATAGTCTGCCTCTCTTTAAAACTCTCTCTCTCTACCTCAGAATTCTTTTTTACCGACATATATACATCTTCTCATACTGGAACACTCTGAACCTAACGACTCCTACGAGCTTTTACCCCTTCAACTGCAGTCCAGGAGAAGGACAAAAATGTATGGGACTAAGAATAAGCTTGTCTAGATGATTAGAAGTGGTTCTTAGAAGTCCTTATTTTACACAGTTTAGCTCTCTATAGTAAATAGTCTTAGGGTTTCTAGCAAACATTAGTCTTCAGGTCCTTGTTATTATATGACATATCAATGCAATTCTTCAAATGGATGGCACAGCAGTGACAGCTTAAATTGAATGAGTAATTTTAAGAAGAGATACTTTTCATAAAAAGTACTGAAAATATCTCCCATATGTCATCCACACGTGCACTTTGTTGATGTACTATTTCACTACAGTCACATTTAATAAAGTATATGAATATTTGTCAAACATCAATTAATTGGAAGTTTGCGTTTTGAAAATGCAATTTCTTCAATAGTTTCCCATGTATAAATTTCCTTAAGGTGGTGAATACACAACAAAACAATATAAACGATCAGCAGTGTGCCTTCACATCCACTGTATTCAAGAAAGAAGGTTTGTTATAGGATTATGTGCTATTTTCTACTAAAATTAGTAAACTCATCTAACTTATCTAACTTTTTCACATTATAAAAGTTTCTGTATCTCATGGAAATATTATTTTAGATAAATCTTTGTTTCCTTCATAAAAATGAAATATATACCTCAGTAAAAAAATCCTCATGGTGATAATAAATGATTTTGGAAGATTTTGCTTCTTCAGTGGAAAAGGAATTTAAGCCAATTACATAAAATGCCAACATCAATCCATTATGAATGAATTCACTTAGAAAAAAACTGCATTGCAGAGATCTACTTTATACACCTACAAAATTATTCTGGAATATTTAATTATTCTATGGTTATTCTACTGTGATTTTGAAGAATTACTCAATTTTTATTCCATTTGGCTACATACACATGGACTGTCATGCAGAAACAAGATTCTTATACATGGGCTTGATTATAGAATACAAGAGTGAAAGAAAGAAAGAAGAAAGGAAGGAAGGAAGGGATGGAAAAATGAATGAATGAATGAAGGAAGAAAGAATAGAAAGAATGAAAGAAGGAATGTCAACTGTAACAGAGACAATACACTCCAAGCAAGGCCACTTAAACATTGAATCTCAGAAGGAAATCCTTTTGGATAAAAATGCCATAGAATTCTAGCTACTTTCATGTAAAAATGACATCTGTGTACCTCCTTCTCTTAAAGAATAATTCATTGTTTTTGGAAAATATTACCTCATCTAAAATAACCAATGTACTTCAAAATCAAATTTTGGAGAAGTACTTAAAGTCGCATGATAGTTCTGGGAGGAACTCCTGGTAATTCTAATAGTAAAACTCATTTTCTGTAAGAGTACATATATAGATACACATATATATATGTATAGACTACACTCTATTGTGGATATTTACACATGTATGTGTGTATATATTGCACTATAGTATGATTTTTAACACATTAGCTCTGATACTTCTCTAGTAATGTGTCTTATGTATGCTGATTTTGTTTAATCTTTAGTAAAATCTTGAATATTATTTAGGTAAAATGCAAAACATTTTACTATGTAGAGAAGGTTATGTAACACAATATGGTAAGTCAAAGTTGAGGAGTAGCCTTTGTGCTAAAACATAACTTGTTTCTAACTGCCAAAAAATGTGGGGTTTTTTCCCTCCTTTTTCTTAGATTATGGTGTTATAGATGCTCAAGAAATATATAGATACAAATACATATATTTGTAAATCGTTTCTGTACCATTTTTACAAATAATAATATATTTCACAATAGCTAATAATGAAGCCAAGAACTGACATTCAAGGGTAAACAACATAAGCTTTTATGTCCTATAGCTCTCCTTGTCATCATCGATGAGCTTTCATGGAATGTCAGCCTCAAAAACAAATAGAATTATATGAAAAGTTCCTTGTACTCATGGTGTTCATCAGTCTTTGCAAGTAACCTGACTATTTGTATTGGAAGCTTTCTAAAAGTGTTTAAACTTTTTCTTCTATGAACCAGAAATTATGATGTCATCATCAGTTTAGGCATTTTTTGATCTCGTTATTGATCTCTTATTTCTCAAGGGCTTTTTTTTAACCTCACAAATTGACTTTACTCCCTGTATCTCACTGTTTTTCCTCCTATTATTTTATACATCAAGTTCTAAACCCAACGTTGTAATAGACAAATGTTGTTATGAGCCCTGAAACACTGAAGATCAATTATCTTGTTTTAGCTGTTATTATTGGACTAATTTCAACTGTATTCTGGGCACAAACAAATTAAGATTAAATAAGATATGCTGCATTCTTTCAATAGCAGATGTTTTGACGCTGCCAGCTGTATAGCAGTTGCTCTACTGGAAGTACTATGTAATATATATTTGTTACAGTGTTTTTCCTATTGTTAAGTTGTTGCAATTAAAAAAATCGTCAAGATGGTATGGAAAAGAGTTAATTTAACAAAGAACGGTTATGAGCATGCAAAGCATCAGCAAAAGGCATATGTGTTTTAAAACAATTATAGTTGGAATGGTAAATTTGGGAGGGGGAGAAGGATAGATGATAGATAGATAGACAGCTAGATATAATAGGTGCACATATACATAGATACCTAGAAATAGTAATTTTCTGATAAGAAAAAATTATGATCTCAATTAATGAAATGATAGGTGATTGATGCTACTTTATTTAAACAGAGCATAAGTCACAGGAAGGTACAATAGAAAAGAGACTTGCAGTAGCAGAAAAAGGAAAATATGATCTATAACAGAAGTAGGACTGTGGGTTTTGAAAACACTGGGCATAGTTAAGGCACAACATACAGGAAAACCTGGTAATAGAGTATCTGCAGTAACATAAAAAGTGATGTATTTAAAGATGAATTCAATTCTTATTTAAATAATAGTGTATTAAGCACATAAATATGTCATTCAACAAATATTTGTTGAGTACTAGCTATGGCCAACTATAGGCCAGGCAATAGTCTAAGTCCTGGGGTTACAGTGGTTAGCAAAACCACAAGGCCTCTGCTGAAATGTAGATGACACTCTAGTGTGGAGAGAAGAGAATTTTTAAAAATACACTTACAGTATATTAGATGGTGCTAAATAATGGTGAAAGAGGGATTATATAGAGAGGTTCATCAGGAGAGGCCTCTCTGATAAGGTGACGTTTGAACAAAAACATGAGGGAAGTTAGGCAGCAAGCATGCAGACATATGGCAGGTGTACGAGGGAAGAGATCCTGACAAAAACATGTTTTGAATTTTTAAGAACCAAGAAAGAGAGTCATCAATATTTTATTTTAGTAGCACCAAGAAAGGGAAAGGTCAGAGATTGGGAAAGATCATGTAGTGTCTTGCAGCCATTGGAAGAACTTTGGATTTTATTCTGAGATGTGAAGATATTTGTGCTTTTGAGTATAGGAGTGGTGTCATCTAATTTATAGTTTAAATGGATCTCTCTGGATTATGTGTTGAGAATAGATTGTTATGGCAACAAAGTTGATATAAATATATCAGTAAGGAAGCCATTGCATGGTTTGGATTTGAGGCACAGAGCACAGCTAGTGAGATGTGGTCGGATTCTGAATATACTTCCAATTGAAGGTGAAGTTTTGTTAATGAATTGTGTGTGTGTGTGCATGTGTGTGTGTGTATGAGTGTGAAAACTTCAGGAACAAAATAGAGGATACAGATAATAATTTGGAAACCATGAACATATAGATAATATTTGAAACCATTTCATTGAACAAGAAACATTTATAGAGTTCAGGGCATAGACAGATTCCGTAGACATTTATTTATGCTAGATATTGTGGTATATATTGAGAGTTAGTTATTAATTCCTTCCTGACTTGCATGACATGGTGCGTCTATTAAAGAAAATGAGGTAACCTGACTGGAGTGGAAACAAAACTTGACACTGGACTAAGGTGAATTCTCATGTATGCTAGTTATTTGATGCCAGTGATGTTACCTAATCTCTTGCATCAGTTTTCTTATTTGGAAATTGGGCAGACATTAATATACACCTCATAGGTTATATAAAATTTAAATAGCATAAATAAAACCAAACAAAAAATATATATGAAAGATACATTCATTTTCTTTTTAAATAATAAAAAATATACCGAATGGAATGTACCAAATGACCACCACAGGTATTAAAAGAAAAGATTCCTGTTTGCTAAGGAAGGAAAGGCTTAACTGAACAGATTGAACCTAAAGTTAGCTTTGACATGATGGAAAAGAAAGCATATCAAGCTTTGACTACGTGCAAAGCACAATTCTTGGTGTTCGGAGAAACATCACTTTATGTTTCTGTTTCTTTTCCTATTTTCTGCTTTCATTTATACCAGAAATAATTCATGGTTCTCCTCTCTATAACCACTTTTCTTCCAGATGATATATATTTAAAGACAAAGGCAAATGGTCCTTTTTCTAAAGAATTTTATACAGTGGAAAAACTCAGTAGGATCTTCAGAGTACCATTAATCCTGGGGGAATTTGTGTGTGTGTGTGATTTTTTTTCCCAGTTTTATTGAGAAACAATTGACATACATCACTGTATAAGTTTATGTACAGCACAATGGTTTTATTTACATATATTGTGAAATGATTACCACAATAGGTTCAGCTAACATCCATTTTCTCATATAGATAAAATAAAAAGAAAAGAAAGAATAAAAGGAAAAAAAATTTCTCTTCGTGATGAGAACTCTTAGGATTTATTCTCTTAGCAACTGGTCAAAAGATACAAATTTCCACTTATAAGATAAATAAGTACCAGGGATGCAATGTACAACATGATGAGCATAGCTAACACTGCTGTATGATATACAGGAAAATGGTTAAGAGAGTAAATCCTAAGAGTTGTGGATGCTTTTTTTAAATCTCTCCATCACTTGTATGTTTATCTTACTTTATATTCCCTCCTTCTTACCCAAAAGTCAAAAGGTAAATTATTTAACCTGAGAGGCTAATCTGCATTAATATTTTTTCACTGTATTATTTTTCACTTTTTATTTTTTTATTTTTTTTTCTGAGGAAGATCAGCCCTGAGCTAACACCCATGCCAATCTTCCTCTTTTTGCTGAGGAAGACCGGCTCTGAGCTAACATCTATTGCCAATCCTCCTCCTTTTTTTTACCCCCAAAGCCCCACTAGATAGTTGCATGTCATAGTTGCACATCCTTCTAGTTGCTGTATGTAGGACGCCGCCTCAGCATGGCCGGACAAGCGGTGCGTCGGTGCACACCTGGGATCCGAACCCGGGCCGCCAGTAGCAGAGTGTGCACACTTAACTGCTAAGCCACGGGGCCGGCCCTTACTTTTTATTTTTAAATAGTTATAGACTTATAGAAAAATTGCAAAAACAATATAGAGTTCTTGTATATCCTTCACTCAGATTTCCCCAATGTTAACTTACATAACCAGAGTACAATGATCAAAACCAGGAAATCAACATTGGCACATCATTTTTAATTAAACTATAGACCTATTCAGATTGTACCAGTTTTTCTACTAAAGTCCTTTCCCTGCTTCAGAATCCAATCCAGGATCCCATTTTGCATTTAGTTGTCACATCTCCTTAGTCTCCCCCAGTCTATGACGGTTCCTCAGTCTTGCTTTGTCATTCATGACTTTGACACCTTAGAAGAGTACTGGTCAGTTATTTTGTACACTGTCTCTCAAGTTGAGTGTTTCTGATGCTTTCTCATGATTAGATTGAGGTCATGGATTTTTCATAATACCACAGAAGTGACATATTCTTCTCTGTGTATCTTGTGTGAGGGTATATGATGTTGATATATCTGATTACTGACTTATTACTGATGATGTTAACTCTGCTAAGATGGTGTCTGCCTGGTTTCTCCTCTGTAAAGTTACTATTTTTCTCTTCGAAGTTAATATATGTCTAGATAGTTTCATTTTAAATGTTTTGACAATGGCCCAAATATCTGTGGGATCGAGGGTCCAGCTGTATCTCAGGTGATACTAGCTACAAAATCTTACTTCGATTCTTCCTAAGAACATCATTTCATTGGTGTTGTCTATCAATTTTGACATGCTATTAACTTAATTATCGGCCCAATTCTTCATACCTCCCAGAATCCACACCCTTGACCTGTCCCATGTGACTTGTTTTGGCTACTGGTAGGAAGACAGAAGTAACAATGAGCTTTCCTATTCTTTGAGAGGCATTATATATTTCTAATTGTCTGTGTTTAAGATTTCTAATTTCCGCCATTGCCATGAAAATAACGTGACTCAGCTAGTTTTCTAGTGCTTCAAGAGAAAAGACATGTGGAGCAGAGCCACCTCAGCCAACTCACAGACCTGCAGTGAAAAGCCAGGCAGTCCACTCATCACAACCTGAAGATTTGCCCAGACAAACCTGATACCAATCACGCAAGCCCTACCCAACATGCAGACACATGAGTAATAGTATTTGCTTATTGTTACCTGCCACTAAGACTGTGTTATGCAGCATTATTTTTACAATAGTTGACAGATTCAGCCATCTATGTAGCTGTTCCTTAGTTCTGCCTCCTTTTTCTTAAATTTGAAAATCAAAAATATTTTTCCCAAATGGAGTTGAACTCTTACTGAATAATCTGAATAACAGTTTTCAATTTTGTATTTTTTTTGACATGATGATTTTAGTGGGAAAGATTTGTATATATAGATGCATATTCATATATATGTATATATAACCTTTTAAATTATAATTAACCCCTTCTTTAGACTTCTCACACCAATTTGGTATAGGCTAGGGGAAAATCTGACCAGTGAACACCAAGTTATATGCAAAATTATTCTTTTCTTATCCTCAGTTTTTGATATCAGATCAAATTTTTTAGATTTAATGTTTTACTCAGAGTAAATTCTATCACATCTACAGTTTTAAGGCTTTAGACTTTTGTCTCCAGAAAGTTAAGGTTCTTAATTCTGGGTGAAGGGGAAGGAGGATTTTGCCCTTCCCAGAAAGTTTCTCACAACCTTAGCTTTGGATGACCTTCCAGTTCTCAACCATAATCGGAAACGTCTGAATTCACAGTGTGTTCTCAGACTGGGTTTGGTTTGGGATCCCTGCAGTGTAAGATTTCTAAGCAGTATAAAACCTTGTTTTCCAAAATGAAAAAAATAAATTGCAAATGTATAAAATTATACTGTGTGATACTGTTATGTAGGATATTGGCCCAGAGGGAAAAATAGTGAAGGATTTATCAGTGGATTTGTCAGTGACAAAAAGCACAAAGGAGAATAAAAAATGGTAATAAAGTAGAAATGATTTTTCTAGCATATCTGACTCAGGTAATCTTTTTTAAAAAGGAAGAAAGACAAAGTTTGCTTAACTATAGCATAATAATAACCAAGGTGGAGGAGGAAAAATATGAAATGGAACACACACAAAACTTAATATTACAGGATATGCCAGAGACTAGTATAAATCAATCAGTACATGTAAAATTGCAAAGTATGTTTTGCAGGCACTTATGTTTTACATTTATATATGTACACATATATTCACATATATTCATAAGCCTGGGGAAGAAGCTGCATGTCTTAATGTTAAAGTGTATGATGCATTCTATTTTTAATGGGAATAATTAATCAGATAATTACTGAATTCAATAAGAAGTTAGATATAGGGCATACTTGATATAAGTTTAAGGAGATTGTTTTAAGGCTGAAAGATATAAAATTTATGTGCAAACTACATGTAAGTATACCTTTCTCACACTACAGATATTTGAGAATAAAGTATAAACTAGATGTAACATTGTTTAAAAGTACTGAGAAAGAGAGAGAAAAAGGTGAAAAGGAAAGTAACATTTCTATCCCCCAGATACTTTTTCCAAAAAAAAATCTCAGTTTTGGGGCCAGCCCCGTGGCTTAGTGATTAAGTGTGCGCGCTCCACTACTGGCGGCCTGGGTTCGGATCCCGAGCGCGCACCAACACACTGCTTCTCGGGCTGTGCTGAGGCAGCGTCCCACGTACAGCAACTAGAAGGATGTGCAACTATGACATACAACTATCTACTGGGGCTTTGGGGAGAAAAAGGGAAAAAAAGAGGAGGATTGGCAATAGATGTTAGCTCAGGGCTGGTCTTCCTCAGCAAAAAGAGGAGGATTGGCATTGATGTTATCTCAGGGCTGATCTTCCTCAGACACACACAAAAAATCTCAGTATCAAAACTAAAGCAGAGGGCCGGCCCCGTGGCTTGGTGGTTAAGTGAGCGGGCTCCACTGCTGGCGACCCGGGTTCAGATCCCGGGCTCGCACCGACGCGCTGCTTCTCCAGCCATGCTGAGGCCGCGTCCCACGTACAGCAACTAGAAGGATGTGCAGCTATGACACACAACTATCTACTGGGGCTTTGGGGGGAAAAAATAAATAAATAAAATCTTAAAAAAAAAAAAAAACTAAAGCAGAGGGGCCGGCCCGGTGGCGCAAGTGGTTAAGTGCGTGCGCTCCGCTGCGGCGGCCCGGGGTTCGCTGGTTCGGATCCCGGGCGCGCACCGACGCACTGCTGGCAGGCCATGCTGTGGCGGCGTCCCATATAAAGTGGAGGAAGATGGGCACGGATGTTAACCCAGGGCCGTCTTCCTCAGCAAAAAAAGAGGAGGATTGGCGGATGTTAGCACAGGGCTGATCTCCTCACAAAAAAAAAAAAAAAAAAAAACTAAAGCAGAAACTTACTCCTTTGAAAATATTTTTTTCAATCTTCCTTCAACAGACTTACTCAAAATTACTCAGTAGTTATAATGTACTTAGTATTTACCATGGGTCTCATACAGTGCTTCACAGTTTACACATAGTGTATTTCACTGAATTCTTGTGCAGCCCATACTGTACGTCCTGCTATAACTTCTGTTTAAAAAATTAGAGATAGCTGCACTCCCATGTTCACTGCAGCATTATTTACAATAGCCAAGATGTGGAAACAGCCTGAGCGTCTGTCAGCAGATAAATGGATAAAGAAGATGTGTTGTATATATATATAAACGGAATATTATTCAGCCATGAGAAAGAAGGATATCCTGCTGTTTGTAAACATGGATGGAACTCGATGGCATTATGCTAAGTGAGACAGAGAAAGACACATACTGTATGATATCACTTATATGTGGAATCTTAGAAAGTTGAACTCATGGAGACAGAATAGAATGGTAGTTACCAGGGGCTAGAGGACAGGGAAATGAGGAGCTATTGGTCAAAGGTTACAAACTTCCAGTTAAAAGACAAATGAGTTTTAAGGATCTCGTATAGAGCATGGTGATTTTTGTTAATAATATTATATTATATACTTGAAAGTTGGTAAGAGAGTAGATCTTAAATATTCCCATCACAAAAAAGAATTGATAGTTGTATGACAGGATGGAGATATTAGCTAATACTATGGTGGTAATAATTTGCAATATATGTGTATCAATTCAATGTGTCGTGCACCTTAAATTCACACAATATTATATGTCAATTATATCCTAATAAAACTGGAAAAAAATTAGAGTTGAGAACATTTAAATAACTTGGGTAAAGTCACACAGCCCGTATGAATAGATCAACAACCTGAACCCACATTTTAGAGCCTTCAGATCTCACACTCTTGACCATTACTCAATGTGCCCTAGAAAAAAAAGTTACTTGAAACTACTTTCAGTGATTTGGTGATGAAAGCATGGTGAATATAATAGATGAATGTAAATGTTGCTAAAAATCTCCTGGAGAAGCCAGAGATGATCAAAAATTATGATACCTGTTAAGTGGATAATACTTAATTTCTTTGATGCTAACTCACTCCATCACCAAACAACGTGTAACTTCACATATTAAATATTCGTTATTTTGTTTTTTAATGCTCATATGTTATTTGTAAGACATGTTTGATAAATACATAACTTAGAAATTCAGAACTATTCTGAGCTATGAAAGTCCAACTTGTGAATATCCACTAGATACCATAAGAGAGAAGTCAGAAATCTATAGCCCAGTGGGTCAAACATGGTCAGTCACCTATTTGTATAAATAAAGTTTTATCAGAATGCAGCCACACTGACTCCTTCATGTGCTGTCTAGAGCTGCTTCTCTGCTCTAATAGAAGAACTGAGTACTTACAAGTCAAGTCTGCAGTGTAAGCTGTTCTTCCTCTCGGGCCTTCCACTCCAATGATCCTTGAAGTGTCTCTGGCAAATCGAGTCTCTGGTCAACTACAGTAAGATGACTGCAGTGCAATTCTCTACAGTTTTATAGAAAACTCATGTCATCTTTGCAAATACCTATTTTCTTTTTGAGAAACCTCTCCTGGCTTGCTACTAGATTGTAGTAGAAATGAAAAACTAAAAATGGCCTATTATTTGATCATGAGGCCTGAGCTTTCCATCATGAACTGGATAATATTTGACTCGTTCAGCCGTAAGATTGGGAACGTACAGCAAAAAATTATCATGAGACAGATATAATATATATATATATATAGTCGTCCTATAGAAGGTCTTGAAGACACAATAAATTGCAAGAGAAAGTTGCTTGGACTCCCACAGCATCTATACTTGTTATTTTACCTCAATCAACACTATGTCATTAGAAGAAGTTAATTATATCCAGTTTAGTGCAGAGGAAAAAGAAAAAAAAGCAACTTTGGACTGTCTTGCAGTTGGTTCCACAAGATAGCTTGGTATAACTTGGAGGTGGACAGCTGCAGAATTATAGCCTGATTCAGGAGTGATTCAGGGCAGAAGTGAAGGAAAATCCTTTAGTGGGTTGAATTTTAGCAGTGCGTTTTGTCTTTCCCTTTATCTGGATCAAGTGATATCCAGAAAAGATGAAAACACGGTTTCTAATGCTTTACTTGGTTTGTCAAGGATTTGGAAAGAGTTATATAGGGAGACTGATGTTGAGGGAGTTTGCAAAGATCTGTGTGGGTACACCTCTCAGATGCAGAATATGAAGATATTTGAGTCTCATGGGAATGCCTACATAAGGACACCCACGGGAGAGGAGTCTGTTAAGATCACGTAGGCAAAGTGACATGTTCTATGGAATGTCAGATTTCAAAGTTCACTCAATGGACCATAGTGGAAAGACTAGAGGCATGTATTGAGCTAACTTGGACTTTCCTTTGCCATGACATTTTGTTTCTGATGAGTGCCAAATCTGTCAATGGCAAAGAGCAATGCTGATCCCCTTAAATGAAACCATCCTCCAGGGTCATTAACAAGTAACCAAGTAGTGTATTTATTGTATTGGACTCCTTCCATCATGAAAAGAGCAGAGATTTCTTGTCCTCATTGAAATAATCATATATTCTGGAGATGAGTTGACCCTCTCTGCTTGTAATACTTCTGCCAGAACTACCATGCAGGAACTTTGGAATGCCTTATTCATTGCCATGGCATTCTGTACAATATTGCTTCAGATTAAGGAACTCATTCCAAAGCAAAGGGTAAGGTAATAGGATCTAGTTTAAGGTATTCACTGTCTTACTACATACTCTATCATTAAAAAGCAGCAGTTCTAATAGAATGATGGAATGGTCCACTGAAGATTAAGTTTGATGCTAACTTGGAGGCCACAATCTGAATGCATAGAGCTCTATCTTAAAGGATTTAGTGTCTGCCCTGAATTAGAGACCAATATATAATATTGTGTCTCTCTTAGCTGGAATACATGGGACCAGAGCAGAAGTGCGAGTGGCTTCTCTTAATATTACAAGTAATAACCCACTAAAAAAATTTTCGTTTCCTATTCCTGCCACCTTGAGTAGTGCTAGTTTGAAGGTCTTAGTTCCCAAAGGATAATACTTCTACTGATGGAAGTTACAATAGTTCCACTTAGTTGGAAGTGAGACTGACACCTGGCCATTTTGTGTTCCTTGTGTTCCTGAACCAAAGGACAAAGAAAGTTTTGTTTTGTTTTGTTTTTTAATATTTTGGATGACTGATCCAGATTACCAAGTGGGTATTAATTTGCTGCCACACAGTGGTGACAGAGAGGACTAAGTCTGGAACCCAGAGAGCATTATGGGGCACTCTTTAGTATTTTCATATCCAAGAGCGAATGATAATGGAATACTATAGCAACCAAAAAAAATTCGTGGGCGTGTGGATACTGACCTTTTAGGAATGAAGTTTTGGGTCATGAACCACATGATCCACAACTACCTGAGAAATTGGCTGAGGGCAAAGAAAGCATGGAAGGCGTAGTGGAAGTAAAAAATTATAGATATCAATTATAACATTGTACTCAGTTACAAAAATGAGGAACATAGTAGCTACGCATAAATCTTTCATTTCTTATTATGTGTAGAGTTAAATAGATTTTTAACTCTTAACTAATAATTTTTCTCTCTCCCCATTTCCCTTATTACTTGACAGGCATTTTATTAGAGGTTAAATTTACAATTTAATCTTCAGTAAGAGAACGTTCAGATGGGGCTGTGACCAGAATGAAAAGTAAATAAGACAGCCCAGAAATGGATAGGGGAATTTATGGCAACTGCTTCCTGTAAATGGAATAGAATGACTATCGGAACTTTGTGTCTTCTCAATTTGGTGAGAGGGTGAGAGCATCTTTAATTGTATAAAGCAGATTTAAAAAAAAGAGCCTGGGGGCCAAATCCACCCTTCAGCCTGTTTTGTAACACATGCAACCTAAGAACGTTTTCATACATTTTAAAAAGGTGTAAAAAACTAACAAATGACAGTAATAATAAAAGGAGAATACGCAACACACCGTACATGGCCTACAAAGCCTAAAATATTTACTACCTGGCCCTTTAAAGAAAAAATTTGCTGACCATTACTATAAAGGATAGTTGCACATGTTGTTAGTGAAAGCAGAAAGTTGTTTCTGTTGTAATAAGGAGGTTAATATACATATAGAAATGTGTGCACAGGGGCTTTGTATGCTTTTGTCTCTCATCGTCAAGCCCTCTCTTCTCAATACTAGTTTGTGATGCTGGTGCTGAGACACTGCAGTCCACACATCTGCTGAGTAGCTGCCTCCTTTTAAGATTCAGCCAATTGTGAGAGGTAGAAGAAAACTGAAAGGCTGGAGGAGGATTTATTGCTTCCGATCGTTTCTTGTTCCTGTTTAGTTTCTTATTTCCTGTTCCTATGAACATTACCCCAGCATTTCTTCCTTCTGACAGGTGCAATATGTTTTAGTAACATGACTTGAATCTAGTTTTTATTGTTTTCCAACACTTAGAGAAGAAACTCATTTTGCCCTCTCTGCAAAACTCTCCCCAGCCGGCCAGTGCTCCTCTCAGAGGTCTGGATTCTTGTCTCCTCCTTTGAGTTCACAGACGAAGGTAAAGGGGCACATATGTATGGTGACGGTTGAAAACTAGACTATTGGTGGTGAACACGATGCAGACTATACAGAAACTGATATATAATAGTGTACACCTGAAATTTATACAATGTTATAAGCCAATATGACCTCAATAATATAATAATAATAATGATAAAGACAAAAGCACCAGCTTAGAAGCACTCCCTACTCAGATGTATGAGTGTCAGCTCTGCAGGGGTCTTCCTTCAATCTTATAACTTTTAATAATTTCAAACATAATCACTTGATTCCCCCAGTTCTGGGAGTGGTAGCTGCTTCCTTCACTTGATATCTCTATGAAACGTTAGTGTTCTCCTTTTGTTTTTTTTTTTTTTAAAGATTTTATTTATCTATTTACTTTTTCCCCCAGAGCCCCAGTAGATAGTTGTATGTCATAGCTGCACAACCTTCTAGTTGCTGTATGTGGGACACTGCCTCAGCATGGCCGGAGAAGCGGTGTGTCAGTGCGCACCCAGGATCCGAACCCAGGCCGCCAGCAGCGGAGCGCGCGCACTTAACCGCCAAGCCACGGGGCCTGCCCTCTCCTTTTGTTTTTAAAATATATTCAATACCTAGCTAACAATCTCCAATGTTAACGTCTATTAATAACATTGTGGTTTCTGTCTCCTGAATGGATCATAATTTAGATTGGAATTCACTCCAGAATGTCAACTTAAAACCTTTCTGAATTATTTCTTATAAAAATTTCTTTTCTTATTGCAGGTATGGGTAAAGACTTGTCCCAAAGCCATAATTTTTACTAGCTGATAATTTTAGACTTTTAAGCAATTGACATATTTTATTATTTTTTTCTAGGTTGATTTCAAGTGATTACTCCTTTATTGAAAGAAAAACTTTAAAGAAAATTTTATAAACTGTGTGAACAAAGAAAGATAAATGATTGAATGATTTTAGAAAGAAATGTGATGATCCTTTACTTGTAAAAGTATTAATGTCCATAAATGCATCTCTCCAATGTTATCTGTCTTATCAGAAAACTTGTGTCAGCTAATAGTTCCTCTTAAGGAATTTAAAATAAGTGGGGATCAAAAAGCTCTGAGTAACTATTAAGTGCAATTAACATTTAAATGGAGAACATACACTAATTCTGTGTATATATGGAAGTTTTACTTACTGTCTACCCCTCTGAATATTGTTGAAACATCATTAATTCTAGCTTTATTTGGGCTGAAAATTTATTTTCTTGAAAGATTTGTTTCTATTATCCATAATTCACTTTGTCCCAGGTGAATTGTGATGGGATCTGTTATGGAGTGAATATCTGTGTCCCCCCAAAATTCATATGTTGAAATCTACTCCCTAATGTGATGGAATTTGGAGGTGAGGACTTTGAGACGTAATTAGGTCATGAAGATGGGATCTCATGAATGGGATTAGTGTCCGTATAAGAAGATGCTAGAGAGCTGGCTGCTCTTTCTGCCATGTGAGGATACAACAAGAAGTTAGTTATCTGCAGAACGGAAGAGCAGCTTCACCAGAACCCAACCATGATGCACCCTGATCTCAGACTTCCAGCTTCCGGAACTGTGATAAATAAATTTCTGTTCTTTAAGCCGCCCAGTCTATAGTAATTTGGTCTAGCAACGCCAATTAAGACAGAACCCTAATTCAATTGTATACCTACACTTTTTTTTTAAATTTTTTGTTTATTGCAGTAACATTGGTTTATGACATTGTAAAAATTTCAGGTGTACATCATTGTACTTCTATTTCTGTATAGATTACATCATGTTCACCACCCAAATACTTACAACCCATCACCACACACATGTACCGAATTATCCCTTTCACCCTCCTCCCTCCCCCCTTCCCCTCTGGTAACCACCAATCCAATCTCTGTCCCTATGTGTTTGTTTATTGTTGTTATTATCTACTACTTAATGAAGGAAATCATACGGTATTTGACCTTCTCCCTCTGACTTATTTCACTTTGCATAATACCCTCAATGTCCATCCATGTTGTCACAAATGGCTGGATTTCATCGTTTCTTATGGTTAGTAGTATTCCATTGTGTATATATACCACAGCTTCTTTATCCATTCGTCCCTTGATGGGCACTTAGGTTGCTTCCAAGTCTTGGCTATTGTGAATAACGTTGCAATGAACACAGGGGTGCATGTACCTTTACAAATTGGTAAAGGTTTCAAGTTCTTTGGATAAACACCCAACAGTGGAATAGCTGGATCATACGGTAGTTCTATCCTTGATTTTTCGAGGAATCTCCATACTGTTTTATACACAAATTCTGTAATGTGATTTCTACAAAATGGGAAATGTTTTTTTTTCACATATTAATTTTTTTTTCAGAAAGTAGACATAAATAAAATTAACATGAAATTTTTTCCTGAACTGTGACATAATTTGTATTGTATAGATGAACAGTAATGCAAGCCTGAGTGTTTATAACTGTGATACATGTATAACACGTGAGAAGAATTAGATACAAAAAAAGTGAGAGTAAAGTCAAAAGATATTATAGAAACAAGAATAGAAAAGCAAATGACACGATAAATACTATTCATTTGAAAGGATGTGTGGAAGATACTTTCCAAAGCTGTTAGTTAGAATTCTGTATGCTGCATGTTTCATGACTATCAGATCTGTCAAATCCTAAACAACTTATCAAAATGTAAGAGGAAGCAAGTGTTTGTTATCTGGTTTGTTGATTTGTCTGTGTGTTCTCACGTCAAACCATTTTGTCAATTATTTTTACAATTTAATAAGAAGCAAACAATTATCATATCAAGTAACACACAGGTATATATATATATCAGTTTTGAATGTGTTCAGACCCTTATATATTTTTCAAGCACTTTACTTCAAAACAACACATGAACACATGGGAAAATGGTCCCGTATATTTTCAAATTTCTTAAAAATTTTGAATTACTAACAGAATGAAATATGATTCTGATCATATTGTGCAGAGGACATTTATCATTTTCACCTAGATATTTGTGAATTCAAAATTCAATTTTCAAGAAAATGGACTTGGTTTGCAGTTATTTTCTTTGGTTGTTATTAATACTTGTAAATACTTTCCATATAACAAAAAATTATACCCATACTAAAAAAAAGGTGTTTTTAAAAGCTATAGTCCATTATATATAAAAGAGAATAAATCATTATTTGCTATTAAAAATAGTATGTAATAAAACCTTACATATTTATAGATGTAAATAGAAACTAAATTCTAAAGTATGAGTATGCATTCTCATATTTCAAATTATAGCCTACCAACTTCCTAATATCATAAATAATCTGATTCATCCATTTCATGCTTAAAACGATTCTACCCTTTCATGATATTTTATTTCAGAGAATTATAGTTTCCCAGACCTATGCCAATAGACTTTGTTTCACGTCAAACAAAATTTATCTAAATGTGAAATAAGAATAAAATGGTGGCATAAATTGTTGGTGGATGGTGGAATACAGATTTCTCACTGTTGGATTGGAAGTTTACATGTAAGCAAGGGGAAGAGGCTAGAATGATCCTTATAGTAATTATTCCATAAAAAAGAACCTGAGCTCCTTGTAGAAATGGCTGATTCTAGGACTGGTGCAGGAAATATACAAGATGTACCTGTAGCTTCTTATAATGACAAAAACTAAGACAGTACCCCCCAAAACACACACAACGCACCCATTGTGTGAGTATGTCAAAGTGATACAGGATCCAACTGAAAGAGCACCCTATGTTCAAAGCTGGAACAATTTAAGAAACAAAATGAAGTAGTATTGGACTGTAACCCAAGTATAAAACAAATATCCATGAGTCCCTACTGATACAAACAAACCAATAAAAGAGTAGGGAAAAATCTCTTGTGCAGAAGAATCCCAAACAATTTATGGAGATACCGTGCTCTCAAGGAAGTGGAACATAACTGCTCACTCTTCCAGTGTGGATTGAACATAGTGACTTCCTGCCAAACAGTAGAAGGTGGAAAAGTGGGAAAAAAAAAAATAACTTTATAATGGAGAAACCTAAGAAAATCCTACCTCGATTAGGTGATCATTATCAACAGCTGCAGTGATAAGACATGTTGATAAGACGTACACTTGAAGTACACATGATGTCATGAAAATGGTACTTCACCTCCGTGGTCTTCCTTCCATAAACTTATAACCCCAGTCTAATCACCAGAACAGTGTATCAGAAAAGTCCCAATGGAGGGACATTGTACCTGACTAGTACTCCTCAAATCTATCAAGGTCATCAAAAACAAGGAAAGTATGACAAACTGTGACAGAGGAGCCTAAGGAGACATGACAAACGTAAGGAGATATCCTGGATGAGATTCTGAAACAGAAAGTGGACGTTAGGTAAAAACTAGGGAAATCTAAATAAAGCATAGACTTTAGTTTATCATAATGTATCAATACTGGCTCAGTAATTGTACAAAATATATCATACAATTGTAAATATTGATAGTAGAGGGAAGTGGGTACAGGGACATGGGAACTTTTTGTATTGTCTTTGTTATTTTTCTGTAAATCTAAAACTATTCTAAAAAGTTTTTTATTTTTTTAAAAGGACATGTTTTGGAAAATGCTGAGTGACATTGCCCCAATTAAGTAAACAACTTCAAAAAATTTTCCCATTTCCCTTTCCGTTGTACAGATATAAAATGTTTCTTTTTTTGTGGTATCCTGGTCTTAAAGAAACAGCATTCAAGAAGTTGTATGACTTGAAAATATTGTTTTAAACTTGTATAAGGGGTTCAGTTAATCTGTTATCTAAGGGAGAACTCCATTGATTTATTTTTCTCATCCAGACAAGGCACTTCATCTTCATGAACATTAAATTTCTCATGGGTAAAATTAAGATATTAATTGCTTTACCCTAAGTTTGTTGAGAAATCTAATGCTTCAATGGATATTAAAAGACTTTTAGGAAATTATAATGTGCCGTACAATTTGTATATATAATTTCTCCCTTCAGATTCTTAACACTGATATATTATACTTACTATTTATTACTATTTTGAATATTACTAAATGTTTATTCTCTTTATGAACACACTGAAAGAATTTAATATTTGCTTAATGTAGAAATCTCAATTATCAAAAAATTTGTAATATATTAATAAAGAAACTTCATTGTAAAAATGCTGGCTTCTAGCATAGCATCCTTCTGGTTTTTTCTGCATCTAGTTTTTCCATATGTTGCTCATCTTCCAAAATGCTAAATAAAAGAAATCCCTAGAAATCTGTTTTCTTCCTTGCATCTCTACTTGTTCCTTTTTTTCCATTTCATGGATTTATAAAAATTTACCATTGTATGACTCCTAAATATACAGGTTCTGCCCATTTATCCAACTCTGCATGTACCATAACTGCTTAGATATCTACAAGGCATCTCAACAAGGCATCTCAACTTAATACGTTCAAAATAAAACTCTTATTTTTCCCTCTAATCCCTTTCCTAACCTATGCATTTTCAGCTCAATAAATAGCGTAAAAACTCACCCATTTATTCCCCCCTAAATCTAGGAATTATTCTTGATTCTTCTTTTTCCTTTACAATCCATGTCCAAATTTCACCAAATCTTAGCTTTACCTTCAAAAAATTCCAAATCTGACCACTTTTCAACAGCTCCATAATTAACACCATACTCCAAACTCATCATCATGTCATTTACACTCTCCCTGATTACTCTCTTTATTCTGTGTGCCCTATTCACACGCAGCCCATGCAATCATATATCATTCCTTCCTCAACATCATCAAAGCCTTTTCAAAATAAAATTCAAAATCTTTCTCACGACCTAAAAACCCTTCTATGATTGAACCCAATTGATCTTTTTTTTCCTTTTCTAATCAAACTGTCACTTTCACACACTCTTATCCAAATATACTGACTTTCTTGCTGAACTCAGAGAATGCCAGATTCATTTTTGCCTTAGAGCCTTTGCCTTTGTATTTATTGTGCTCTCTTGTGGATTTGTCTCCCCCAAATGGACCATGATTCTTTTCTCGTTTTAACAAAGTCTTTTCAGAGAGGCTTCCCAGTTCATCCTATAAACATGATACCTCATCCATGTCACTCTCTTCCCTTTTTTTCTCCCTATTATGAAAACAAAGGGAATAAATTCATATGTTAAGTTGGAAGAAACTCTATAAAATTTGTGTATAAGAAGATTAAACAGAGAAGCACAAACACAGCCCAAGACAAATGACAACACTCCTTGGTGTCATATAATAATATAGCTTATCAAAATATCATATTCATGTATAATGTTATAATAGTAAAGGTTTTAAAACATCCATGCAGAACAAATATGCAGAAGTAGGTTGATATCATGAACAAGTTACAAGTTTTCTCTTACTGTATTTTTTATCAATTTTGTTGAGGGAATAGTTGCATAAACAAACAACATCCCCTAAACGTGTACAATTTATTAAGTTTTTATGTTATATACACTGCAGAAATCACCACCACCATTAAGATGCAAAACATTTCTATATCTCAAAATATTGCTCACATCCCTTGCAGTCCACCTGTCCTTCTGCCTCCAGTTGTAGGCAACCACTAAACTATAGATCAGTTTGCATTTCATGAAATAAATTGAATTATTTCATATATACTATATTGTGCTTGGCTCTTTTCATTAACTGTAATGATTCTGAGATTTATTCCTATTATGTATGTCAATAGTTCATTTCTATCTCTTGCTACATGGCATTCCATTGTATGAATATGCCATATATTGTTTATCTATCCACTTGTTGATGGACATTTGGGTCATTTTCAGGTTTGGGCTTTTGAGAATAAAACTGCTATGAATATTTGAGTAAAAATCTTTGTGTGGATATTTGCTTTCTTTTCTCTTGTAAATATCAAAGAATGAAATGTCAGAACTGATAAAAGGTTTTACAAAGTTATATCATTTGTATTCCCATTAGCACTCTGTGAGAGTTTCAGTTACTTCACATCCTCACCTACCTTCAATAATGTCAGTCTTTTTAATTTTAACCATTCTAATGAATGTGTCGCGATATGGGTATTTTAATTTGCATTTCCCTGGTATCTAGTGATGCTGACAATTTATTTTTTTGCTTATTGGTTATATGTCGTTTTTTCAAAATGCTTAGCAATTCTTTATTATGTTATTTGTATTCTTATTATTGGGTTATAAAAATTCAGTATACATTGTAGTCCATGATCAGATATATGTATTGTTAATATGTCTCCTATTGCCATTTTTCTTTTTTAATGGTATCATTTGAAGAACAAACATTTTTAATTTTTATAAGGACGTAATTTTGTTCTGATCTAAAAAATATTTTCTTCCCTTCACGAATACTTCCTTTTATGATTTCTTCTGCAAGTTTTTAACTATAATATTTGGGTCTATGATCCATTTCAATTTAATTTTGTTTATGATGTGTGATAAATCCATATTTCCTTTTTTTTTTTTCCCCATAGAGTCATCCAGTTTTTCCCGCACTATTTGTTTAAAAGATTTTCCCTTCCCTGCTACATAGCTTTGGCCCTTTTGTCAAAAACCAATTCATCATAAACATCCAGTTCTATATCCATGCACTTTATCTTGTTTCATTCATCTAAATGTCAATCATTTTACCATTACAACACTTTCTTAAATACTCTATAATTATAGTATACCTAGAAATCATATACTATTTGTCCTCATTTGTCAGATGAATCCATTTTAGAATTTCCCCTTCTTCATAATAGTTTCACATTTTCCATGAACTATGGAGTCAGCTGTCTGTTCTTGGTCAGTTTTATCATCCTAGACTCTTTTTCTTTTCAATGTAGGAGCATTTTCATGTAGTACCACTTTATGCAGGCTGTGGATGGAAACAACTTCTATTCACTTGTACAAGTGGGTCGCCTCTATTAGTGTACCTTTAGTAGTCTGGTCTTTCTTTCCCAGTTATTTTTTAAACCACATTATTGAGGTGTGATTGACATACAAAAAGCTGTGCATATTTAATGTGTACAACTTGAATTTGGATATAAATATGCATTCATGCAACCAACACCACAATTTATGCCATAAACATATCCATCACTTCCAAAAATTTCCTCCCATCCTGTTTATTTATTATTACTTTTTTTGTGATTAGAACACCTAATATAAGACCTATGCTCTTAGCAAATTTTTAAATATACAACAGAGTATTGTTAACTATAGGCCCATGCTGTATAGTAGATCTCTAGAACTTGTTCATCTTGCATAACTGAACTTAGTACCCTTGGAATAATGTCTCCCCATTTCTCCATACTCAAGCCCCTGGCAACCACCATTCTACTCTCTGTTTCTATGAGTGTGACTATTTTAGATTCCTTGTATAATTGGTATCATGTAGTATTTGTTCTTCTGTGTCTGGCTTAGTCTAGTCTTGGATAGAGCGATGACCTGGCCATGCATCAAGATGCTTAGCTACAGTCCATTAGTCTCTAAATGTATAGTTCAGTTAATCTTAATGTAGAATATTTTATGACAAACATTGTTGCCTGAGTCAAGTCCATTGCACTGTTTGTCTAGTGCTGCGGGCAACTACTAATTTGCCATCATTATGTCAGATCTCCGTTGGAATTGTCCCCTTCTTTAACATGCAATCTCAACAGTAAACCAGGTCTCTTTATCAGAAGGTAAATTATATAAACAAGAGTTTGGCAAACTGTGGTCCACAGACCTAGTACAGCCCACTATGAATTTACTATGGCTGCTGTCAAGCTACAATAGTAGAGTTGAGTTGTTGTGAACAGACATCATGTGGCCTGCAAAGCCTAAAATATTTATTATCAGAATCTCCACAGAAAAAAAAAAAATCGACATCCCCAGGATACAGCAATAGAGAGAGGCATTTCGGTATCCAAGAAATGAGCTTGCCTTTGTAGCTAGCTGAGACTTTGGAGGCCAGGCTAAACTTGTGATTGGATATATTATTCCATCTTACAGTAAAGCTTCCTTGTGACATTTTAGTTCAGAGAGAACCCATTGCAAGATATAGATGCCTGGCCAAGTAATTCATTTTCACTAGAACCCTAGAATGATATTGCCAGTAATTTTCCTTCAAAATTATATTGAATTTAATTATATTAACTATAAATATATTCAAAAACTATACATTTTTCAATGGCTGGAGAAAAACTTTTGGTTCAGAAACTAAAAGTCCAGAGAATTCCACAGAGCTCCATTGCTAGAGACTCCAGTTAGATGCAAGATCAGTCACAGACACCTATAATTCCAAAAGATATGAAGCAGATAGAGACAGAAAGGAAAGTCCTTCTTTATAGCTACTTGCAGGCTTCTCGTTGTGGAGACCACTACTCACTTTTTGCAGCGTTCTTGGTAAGCTGCTATAAGGACTTTTATAAATCTCCACATGTGAGCTGTATTCTTCTGAATATCAAAGAAGCTTATCAAGTATTTTGAAAAATCAGGTTACTGTTACCAACATCTCAAAAAGACTTGAGTTGTGAACAGAAAACCTTAGAAATTCTCTCTGAATAGAGTTGAGAATTAACAACGAAGAATAGCAATGTTTGCAAAATATCCATTTTCATTTAAAAAGAATGTATTCTCGGATTGTGGTTGCTTATGTTTCCTAGATTAAATTAATTAGGTGTTTAATGTCTAAAAATTTTGTTTCTTTTGCTTACTAATTTTTGAGGGATATTATTAAGGTAAGTTACTTAGGTGGTATATTTGAGAATTGCTCCTTGTAGTATTATTGTTCTTTGACCTTTATGAGTTTGTCTATGGTTTTTGATGAATATAAAAATTGACATATCACTCTGACAAAAAAATTTTAATGATAATAGTCTTTTTAACTCTCATAGTTTTTTGCCATAAATTCTATTTCATATACCTGTCAGTTATCAATTCATTGCCTCGCAACTCTGAATGCACCCTTCAATCTATGCTCTATAATAAACAACAAAATTCCTTTAAGCATTTCTCATTTAAAGTGAGTAAAATGTTACACTTCTCACTAGAAGACTCTTTAGGGATATTTTAAAAGTAAAATGCTTTCTGCACTTTCTGGTGTGGAGTAAGAGTCAGTGACGTGGGTGTGAAGACATCCAGTGAAGCCTGATCCTGCCACCAACCCAGAACGTGGTCTCTTTGTAACCTTGCAGCCCAGCATCAGCCTTAGGCTGTCCAGACTGCCTCAGCAAGCCCCTGCATGGCTTGAACTTGAGAAGTTTGCCTATTGTTTGCCTAGCAGCTTCAGACCAGCTGTGGCCTCACTTAACTAGTAAAATTCTTTAATAACCAGTGGCAAAAACCACAACTTCTACAGTGAGGGATGAAAATCTTCCAAGTTTGTCCTTCCTTGGCTTCTCTCCTGCAGCCCTGGGATGACATATAGAGTTTCCTTGGATTTTATAGTTATTTTTTTTTTTTACCATAGTTAACAATTATTTATATTAAATACTAGACTGTTTAACTTACCATGTGGTTTCTATCTCCTGATTGGACTCAGACTACTAAAAATTTGTATCAGGAGTGTTTCCAGGAGAAGAACCCTAAAAGTAGGATTTGGCAATGGGTTTGGTCTTGCCTTTTGCCTTGAGTGTATGTTGAGTCCCTTGCAAATCAGAAAAGGGACCCTAGTAAACCATGGTATGCAGTGGAATCAGAATCAATCAGGCTGTCACCTGTGGTTAATTCTGATAAAGTGACAACTGGAGCACAAGCCTTTGGAGCTCAAATGGCTGCTGAATTTATGGCAGTAATTAAGACTACAAAAACCGCAGCATGGCTTGGTGTTGTTTGAGTGCACCTGAGCACTTACAGAGAGAAAATGCCAAGCTCAGGTCTGTTAACGCTCACCTCAAGTCAGAGTCTGAGAATCAGACAGCTTCCTTAGCAGCCCTATAAGAGTCTTTTATTTCTTGTAACTGCATGGCTGATACTGCTGAAAATAAAAACAATATTTAATTGTGTGCATGGTAAATTTATTGATATATGTGCACTTCTTAGAGATTACAATTTAATATATTAGCTCATGCAGCTGAAAGTGACTCTAACAGATTACTTGTTTGGTTGACTGAAACTTTTCTATATAGGTGGCCTATATTAAATGAGATTGAGATGCCAGATCTTACCTGGCATCATCAGGAATCCAAAAAGATTAGGAACGAAAAATTAGGGAGTTTTTCCCTGGATCTATCATGTATGACCTGCATACCCTCCCCCTTCCCAGCTATGTTCCATAAGAAGGCCCATAAGACACTCCCTTCATTAAAACATTGAGAAATACATTAGTGAGGGGAACTCCTGCACCACTGAAAAGCTCTGTGGTGCTCTTGTTTGGAGGCCAGGTGTGACTATATTGGATACTACCATTGAGAGGGTATCTAATTTTAGGGGACAATGGGATCCCAGAATTAAGTGGCAGCACTTAATTATCAAACACATGATGTGTAAGTAAGCCATAAAGGATGAAATGGATATAACGGCAATCGGAATGTTTTGGACTTCAAAAATCTTTGCTAGTGGCTGATTTATCATCTCTCTGGGAATGAAATAGATAGGCAGCCTATTAGTATATTTTTATCTTTAGAATAGGAAAATCTCTAATTCTGGTAGCAAGAAACTAACTCAAGTCATCAAAAAAATTAGTTCCAGATCTAACTCAGTTAACAGACCTAGAGCCCCTTGATTGAAAGGGATGCTGAGTCCCCTTGAGGAAAGACCCTGCACTGTTGCCACAAATACGCATGTAAATCTTCTCACAAGCCTTCCTCAGAGGGACACTTGGCCATTTAATAAAGTGGATGTACACTAGGGAAAAAGGCATCCCCAGACCTTTCAGGGATAACTGGACACAGGCTCCAAATTAACAGTAATTTCTGGTGACACAAAGCACCACTGTGACCCATGAATCAAACGAGGGGCTTTACGGTGGTCATGTGATGGTGGACTTAAGTCTGCATTACAGTGAGCTCAGTTGTTCCATGGATCTACCTGTGGTTATTTCCTCAGCTCCTGAATGTATAATTGGAATAAATACACTTTGAAACGGCAGAATCTTCCCACCGTCTCTTTGACCTGTGCGTTGAGGCCAGTAAGGCTAAATGGAAGCCCCAGTCACTTTCCCTTTCCTCCTAGATGATAAACTGAGGTGATACTACATCCCTGGGGAAATTTCAGAGATTAACGCCACCACCAAATAATTGAAAAAAGTAGGAATGGTTTTAACGACCACATCCCCATTTAAATTACCAGTTTGTCCTTTGCAGAAGGCAGATGGATCTGGAGAGCGACTGGACTATTGTAAAGTAAGAGGTGATGACTCCGATTACAACTCCTGCTCTAGATATAATACTTTTAGTGGAGAAGATCTTCAGTTCCTGGTGCTTGGTATGCAGCTATTGACCTGGCTAATGGTTTTGTTCTCTACACCACTTTGTAAGGACCACCAGAAGCTGTTTGTTTTCACCCGCCAGGACCAACAGTATATCTTCAGTGTTGCCTCAGGACTACATCAGTTCTCCTGCTTTTTGCCATAACATTTTCACCTGAGATCTTGATTGTCTTGACATTTCACAAATCATCACACAGGTCTGTTAAATTGATGACATATAGGTCCTGATGAGCAGGAGTGCTTATGTATAATAATGAGGACTTTAAATGGTTTAGTAAGGCATATGTGAGTGAAAGAATGGAAAATAAACTCCACAAAAATTCCCGCTATCACCACCTCAGTGAATTTTCTGGAGGTTTAGTGGTCTAGAGCATGCTGAGATATTTCCTCTAGGGTGAGAATCAACTTTCTGCACCTCACACCACTTAACACGAAGAAAGACGTGCACCGCTTGAGAAGCCTTTTTGAATTTTGGAGGGAACATATATCTCATTTGAATGTGCTACGTTGACCCTTCTGCAGGGTCATCCATAAGGCTAGCTGCTTGAGTAGAGACTAGAGCAAGGAAAGGCGCTACAGCAAGTTCAGCTGGTAGAACAAGCTGCTCTACTGCTCAGTTCTTATGACCCCACAGACCCAATGTTACTTGAAATGTCAGTGGCGAATAAGGATGCTCTACAAAACCTTTTGCAAACACCACTTGGAGAATCACAACACAGATCTCTTGGATTTTTGAGCGAATCTATGCGTTCTGCGCAAAACCATTCTCCTTTTAAGAAAAAGTGTCTGTTTTGCTACTACTGGGCCTTGGTAGAAATTGAACACTTAGCCGTAGGGCATCAGGTCAGATAACCATGTGGCCTGAAAGTCCTATCATGAGCTGGATATTAACTGATCTAACTAGGGATCATAAGGTATGGTGTGCACATCAGCATTCTATCACGTATGGAAATGGTATATAAGAGACCTCTCTTGTACCTGTCTAGAAGGTATAAGTAAGTTGTATGGACAGGTGGCCTAGACTCCTTCAACACCAGCTTACATTGTATTGCCTTCTCTATCTGAATTCAAGTCTATGGATTCCTGGAGTGTTCCTTACGATCAACTAACTGAGGAAGAAAAAAATTGAGCACGCTTTACAGATGAGTTTGCACAACATGCAGGTGAGACCTGAAAGTGGACAGTTGTAGCACCAGAGCCCATTCAGGGATGACTCTGAAGGAGAGTGGTGAAGGAAATTCTTCCCAGTGGGCAGAACATTACTCCATGGAATGCCCCTTACCAAGGCTAATCTGGCTACCCGTACTGACAAATGCCTAATCTGCTAACAAAAGAGACAACATTGAGTCCAAGACATGTTACCACACTCTGTGATTATATTAGACCTTTCCATCATGAAGGAGGCAAACATTTGTTTTCACTGAAATAGACACACATTCTGGATACGGATTTCCCTTCCTTACCTATAATACTTCTCCTGGTACCATCATTTGTTTTCTCACATAATGCCTGATCCAGAAGGTAGGCAAAAGAAATAAACTTCCAGTTATAAGATAAATAGGTACAGGGGATGTAAAGTACAACATGATGACTATAGTTAACACTGCTCTATAGTATATTTGAAAGTTGCTAACAGAGCAGATCCTAAAAGTTCTTATCACAAGGAAAAAAACATTTTTCTTCTTTTTTTTGTTTGTGTGTTACTCTACGAGGTGTGAATGCTAACTAAACTTATTGTGGTAATCATTTTGCAACATATGTAAGTCATTATGCTGTACACCTTAAACTTATGCAGTTGCTGTATGTCAATTATATCTCAATAAAACTGAAAGAAAAACAAAACAAATGAAAAAACAAAATGCCTGATCCACTGTCATGGCATCTATACAGCATTGTACGCAAGTGATTTCCCAGTAACGGAAGTACAGCAATGAGCTTACGCCCATGAAATCAACCAGTCCTCTGAATTACTTCATCATCCATAAGAAACTGACTTAATAAAAACGTGGAATGACAATTAAAGACACAATTACAGTACCAGTTGAGAAACAGCATCCTGAATGTATGTAGCTTTGTTTTACAGGATGCAGCTTATGCTTTCAATTAGAGACTGTTGTATGGTTCTTTCCCCCATAACCAGAACACATGGATCTCGGTAAGAAGGGGTAGAAGTGGAAATGGCTCTTCTCACTAGTACACCTAATAACCCACTTGCAGAATTTCACTTTTGTCCCAGTAACTTCGAGCTTTACTAGCTTAGAGATCTCATTCTCCAAAGGGGGAAACGTTTCCATAAGGGAACACACATGGTTCCATGGAATTAGAAAATGAGAATTCTGCCGGGCTATTTTGCCAATAAACTGACAGGCAAAAAAAGTTTAAATCCTGGAGTGATTGATTCTGATTATAGGGTGAAATCAGGAGCCACTACACAATAGTATCAAGGAAGACTATGGCTGAAACTCAGGAAATTATCTGGATGCCCCTTAAAGGTAACTGAAAAACTACAGCAATCAGTAAAAAGCAATGTGACTGAGGACTCAGACCCTTCAGGAATGAAAGTTTGGTGGTTCCACCAGTAAAGAATCCAGAGCATCAAGGAGCTGTCTATATCCACTCTAGCCCAACTTTGGCCTGCTTCAACCAGCAAAATTCTCTGTTATGCCGTGGTTGAACACACCTTCTCCAGCCAGGGCTAGACCACTTCTGAATTTATCTTTCCTTGGGTACTCTCCTTCAGCCCAAGAGTACCATATAGAATTTCTTTATATTTATAGTTACTAATTTGTCATACTTAATAATTCTTTTTTCACATAAATTTTAGATTCATTTTATTTTTTAACAGTGCAACTTGCTGCAATTAATAATTCTTTATATTAATCCACCTTTGTTTAATCTATTGTATGTTTTTATCTCCTGATAGGATCCAGACTATCATAATATTAATATTTATTCACAAGATTTTTCCATTTTTTTAACTTGGAATTATTCCTTTTTGCTATATTTTGTAATAAAGCTATTTTTAAAAATTATTTTGTTTTCTCCATTATCTCTCTTTACTTTTATGTACATGAACATTTATTTTATTAAATACCTGCAGGTAACTTAAATGCATATAAACTCAGATAATAGGTTAATCAGTAAATTTACTCTTTCTGAACAATACTTAGAACTTCAAACTTTTTAAAAACTTTAATCCTGTATCTTTTAACATATTCCTGTTGTGGAGAAATATTTTAAATTTTTCATTTTTTCTCATGAGTTATAAATACTTATAGTTTTTTCCAGTCAGTGTTTATTTAAATTTATTCATATATTTACCAATATCTTTTTTCATAATTCCTTCATAACCAGGAACTACATTATGGAATCTTTTTTTCTTCTTTTAGTCCAAAGAAAAACTTAGAATTTGTTGGTGTTGTATTTGATTCTTCTCCACATCTCCTTGAGTCTTTAACATCATTTCCTATGTTCCTCTCATATTTTTGTTTTTCAGTATTATTTATTTAAATATATAAAAGTACATTTATTTAAATATACACAATTATATTTATTTTAAACTTGAATATGATAATTTCTTTATGGTTCAATTTTTATGTCTGTTCTTTTTAGTCGTTCTTATTTATACATAATGTGATGTGTTCTTTTAGTGTTAAGTGATTCTTGACTGTGAATTCTCTACATTCCATCAAACTTTATATAGCTTTGAGACTTCTGATCGAAGTGCTTTCCTCATGAGAGTATTCACTTTTGCTTCAGCCATTTGCCTTAGGCATGACCAATGTGAGAGTACATTAAATTAAATTAAATTCTCTGCTTGAATCCTTGTGAAACTTTGTAGACCACTCAGCATGGACTTGGACTGCAAAAATATATGGTGCCTTGTTAGTGGTTATGAATTCTCAAGAATGATTTAATTATCTCTCTACTAAATTAAAGGGGAGAGAAGCAGGTTTCTTTGTGTCTCCTTCTGTGTATTGAGTTTGACTCCTAGTGTAGTCTTTTGTGATCCTAATATTTAGAGGAGTTTCCTATGAAATTACACCAGTGAGCCAAATCTTATGTCTTATCCTCTCTCTGAGTCTCAAAGCAGAAGCCCACATTTTCATATTGGGCAGAAACTTCTGGGGGAAAAAAATTTTGTAACTGGTAATTCCATGGATGTTCTGGTTTTCTTCTCCACAGATTCTCTGGTTTTAGGATCTACAGATTTCTTACTTGATATCAGTCCAATAATGCACATAAAATGGTTAAGTTTGATCCACAATTTTACTGTTTCAGTAAGGAGGGTGATTCTGCCTCCTATAGTGCTTAAAAACAGTAGTTGATAATATAAAACAATTTACCACTTTTCAAAAAACAAAGAGCACTGCTTAAAAGTTATTTCAAAAGTTCAGCAGACCCTGCTGACAAAAACTCTAAATGAAATATACATAAAGAAGACAACCAAAGTATTAAAATAACTATTTGCTCCACACATTAACAAACATTTTAAATGGTGAACAACTAAAGCTATTTCCATTAACATTTTTATTTCACATTCTTTTGGAAGTTCTTACAAATGCAATAAGAACAGAAGGAAATAATCAATTATATGTTTGAAATTTCTCCTTTGTGGATATTGTGATTTGAGGTGACAAAATCCAGAAAACATAGAAAATAAAAGAAATAATATGAGGGTATGGTATGTGACAAAACACTCAATATAGAAGCAATAATGATTTTCTCTATAGTAGTGAAAGCTAGTCAAGGTACATACAAAACTGTGAAATGTTTAGAAAACTGAAATTAAAAAAAGGCATGTATAAGAGTTATAAGGAGAAAATCTAAGATCTTTAATAAAACCATAAAACAAAATCTAAAAAAAAATTTAGAACACCCATATTCTATAGTCTGATTTTGGAGAATATTGTAATGGTGCTAATTCCCTATGTATATCTATGTCTATATCTATTTATCTATCTATCTATCTATCTATCTATCTATCTATCTATCTATCTATCTATCTATATGTCTGTCTTCCTATTTGGAATGTGAATAGACTCACAATATTTAAAAATTGAATACATTTTACAAAATATCCAAGAATATTATTTAAAAATAATTATTGTAGGCCTTCTTAACCTAATATTCATATAAAAATCTACTTTAATATAAGGTATTATCTCAGAGATATACAAATATATCAGTAAAATAGAATTTAGAAAGATGACCTCATATGGATAGAGATTTATTATATAACAAAGTTAGTTTTCATTTTAGTTGTAAAAGGACTTTAAAAACAATTCTGGCTCATGTGATAGTCACATCGAATAAATAAATACAAAATTACAAGAATAAACATATATAAAAATAAATTCCAGGTTAATTAAAATCTGAAAAGAATCACAAGTGAGAAAAAAAATAATTTGGTAGACTCTACACAATCTAGAGATACCTTTTTTTTTAAAAAGGAGAATAAATTAAATCTTTAGAAGAGAAATATTGTCATATCTTTTTTTTTTTTTAAGATTTTATTTATTTTATTTTTTCCCCCCAAAGCCCCAGTAGATAGTTGTATGTCATAGCTGCACATCCTTCTAGTTGCTGTATGTGGGACTCGGCCTCAGGATGGACGGAGAAGTGGTGCCTCGATGCGCACCCGGGATCCGAACCCGGGCCACCAGCATTGCAGCGCGCGCACTTAACCACCAAGCCGCAGGGCCGGCCCTGTCATATCTTTTAAAATTAAAATTATATTGTAAGGAAAAATATAGCAGAGCCAAACCAATAAATTGAAGCATACTCTCAAAGACTATTAATTTAAAATGTTAAAATCTGTAAAATGAAAACAAATTTGAAATTGAGAAAAACGGCAAACAGTTATATACAAAAATAGACAAAATATGTGATCAGGCAGTTCACAAAATAGCAAAGCCAAATTAACTGAGAAGTAAAAGGATGCCAAATTAAGCAACAAAAATATGTAATTTTATTCTAATAGAATAGCAAAATTTTTTTTAAGAAGTGCTATTGCATATCGGCAGTAAATGCAAGGGGAAAAATGATTCATTTCCTAATAGAAATGTGTATTTCTTGAGCACAATTATGAATCACTCTGCCAGTAAATATTTAAATAAAATTTGACAAATAAAAGGCACACGCTTTAGTCCATCAATCTCACTCTTGGGAATCCAAAACACTTAAATGAAAGCATTAGTACCTAAATAGAAATAAAGCAAATGTCAATCAATAGAGGAAAGTATAGATCATGTTACAGCTGTTTGGGGAGTATGAGTGCAGTGATTATAGGGAATAAGTTAAGTCCATACAGTGGAATTCGATGGATTTCCACGTTATATTGGTGTGCTGTTCTGAATTAAGTTTCAGAGTAATATTTCCAAATTTCATGACCTTTGTAAAACCGTGACCAATAAAGTATCTTCTTCATTATATGAGGAGAAATCTATGGACAGATACTCACTTAGAAGACGGAAAGAGGATAAGAAAAGAAACAAAATAGATCTGTTTGCTATTCTTGTTTTGCAATTTAGGAATTAAATGTATAGACATTTTAATTAATTTATTAGCTAAAATCTGTTAGTGATAGAGTTATGGTCTAGTGATCCTGCAACCTGACCAACAAATACTATATACATTTACATAAATGTATACATATATGTTATATGTATCCAATCTAATATACATTAAATTGGATATTTGCTAATATTAAAAGTAATAATAAGGAGGACCTGGATGAACACAAGCTATTTTTTTTTTGCATATTTATTTATGAGAGCCTAGGAAAGTGATGAGTAATTGATCTACAAATTTACTGAGAGACAGAAAATGTTCAAGAGTCTTTTATTTTATGCAATTTTATTATTTTTTTTCAAAAATTGTGTATTTTCTTCTTTGCAATAGTTATTATGATCAATAAGTTTTCTTTATTTGTAAAGTTTGTCAACAATATCTTTGTTGAAGAAAATATATCAGTTTGTGATATGCTCTCTGAATGATGACACTTTTTGTCTTTGATAAGAACTTTATTTCACTTATGAGTATATAATTAAATTCAAATTTTTCTTATATTGGTTTTATGACCCTGAACTTTAGGTATATTTTCTCAAAACATGGCATTGTAAATTAAATTGCTTTTGCAATATATTTCAGTAATCTTGTTTTCTAGTCCATATCCTTGACTTCTTTTATTATATTACTACTGATTTTTGAAAAAGTGAAATTCAATTCTGTAATATATCACAGAGTTTGGGAAAGAACTCTAGATTGTGATATTTATAAAAAGAGAATCTAACATTCACGTACAAGAATTTTGCTTCTTTTTCTACTATCTGCAAAGACACACAATCCTGTTTCTTAAATTAAGTACTAAACAGGAAGGCAGAAAATCAGCATAGTTGAATATACTATTACCTTCATTTTCTATTGCTATTTTTAAAATAGTTTAATTTTATTAAAATAAAAAGTGAATGTTTCAAGTTTATGAACAAATATACACACAGTGCTAATTTGCTCTTATAGTGTAGAGAGATTTTGATTTTAGAGATCCAAGTAAAGTAATTTTGTGCATCATATTTGTGATGCATGTAAACTGAAGATTAAACTATGCCATAGACTACAAAAGGAATCTAGCAGTAGATATAGAATGTGAGCATCTTATGTGTCATATTGATAAAGAGTAGAGGAATATATTTCCTATATATTTAGGTAAGAATAAATTTTTTACCTGAGCATTATCTTGGTAGTGATTTATTCTCTGCAGTATTTTTAAAAGTGAAAACCCAGAATAAACAATATACCATATTTTTAATTAAAAAATTCCCAAATCTAATAAAACAATATAAAAATTATATAATTAATGGAAAAATCAATTAAGAAAAATTAGTCTTTTATTTTAAACCAAATGAAGCATTGAGTTTTACACTATTGACTAGTATACTTAATGTCAACTGACCATGGATGCTGAGAATACGTGTCTAAATACACATATATATGTACTCTCATATCAGACAAGGACAAGAATATGCCTATTAGGTAAATATCTATCACAAGCACACAATTAATATTTTGAAAGGTCAACATAATATTAACCTACATAACACAGCATTCTCAGAAAGATAAATATCGAAATAAACTTGATCTTTGGTAAGGAGATTGTTGTTTCTGTTTGTTGTTTGCTGAATTTTTTACTAATATACTGTTTAATAAGTACTGTTGCTATTCTTATTTTACAGAGGAAAAAATGGAAATACCAAAAAATATGGAAAATTATATCTAGGATTATTTAGGGTAAAAGTTGAAGACATAATACCTAAATCTATTTTTTTGGTCTCCTAAACCAGTGTTCTTCCCACATATCGTGATACCCATATTGTTAAAAACCTCAAGTAAAGGCTGTATTACCCCCTCAATACTATGAAGCTTGCTCATTTTCACAGACTCTGCATTGGTTGAACGATGAGAATTAACAGGGCAGTCTGTAAGTTATGCAAAATATTATAGAAATAAATCATTGAATCATGGTCAGGAAAATGTGTTCTTCCAGAAAAGGTAGATTAAAAGAGAACAGAGTTACCCATCTACCAAAAAAAAAAAAAAAAAGCAAAGAACAGCAACAAGAAAATAAAGATATAACACAAGGATTTTCATGTATTAAATATAAGACAGCACAAAGTTTCTTTAAGATAAGTGACTAATTTTAATTTTTTTGAGGAACCTCCTTACTGTTTTCCGTTGTGGCTGTACCAGTTTACCTTCCTACCAACAGTGCACACGGGTTTCCTTTTCTTCACATCCTCACCAACACTTATCTTTGGTGTTTTTGATAATAATCATCCTAACAGGTGTAAGGTGATATCCCATTGTGCTTTTGATTTGCATTTCCCTGATGATTAGAGATGGTGAGTGTTTTTTCATATACCTGGTGGCCGTTTGTATGTCTTCTCTGGAAAAATGTCTATTCAGGTTCTTCGTTCCTATTTTAATTGGGTTATTATTTTTTGCTAGTGTTATAGGTGTTCCTTATATACTTTGTATATTAACTCTTTATCAAATATATGGTTTGCAAATATTTTCTACCGTTCCATAGATTGCTTTTTCATTTTGTTAATCGTTTCCTTTGCTATACAGAAGCTTTTTAGTTTTAGGTGAGCTCATTTGTCTTTTTTTGCTTTAGTTGTCTGTGTTTTTGGTGTCATATCCAAGAAATCACTATAGCATTACTCACAATAGCCAAGACATGGAAGCAACCTAAATGTCCATCAACAGATAAATGGATAAAGAAAATGTGGTATTTACATATAGCAGAATATTATTCAGCCTTTACAGAGGAGAGAATCCTGCATTGCACCAACATGGATGAAACTAGAGGACGTTATGCTACGTGAAATGAGGAAGACAGAAGAAAAAGTACTACATGATACCACTTATATGATCAGTCAAACTCAGATGTAGAGAGTAGAATGGTGGTTACCAGGAGAGAGGGAAATGAAGAGGGCTTGTGTTCTCCTCCCCCTTTCCCTTTCCCTGGCATAGATGTTTTCCCTGAAAAAGCTTTGCACATTTAATCCTGCCTTGGTGTCATCGTGGTAGTACAAAGAGTGGAGCAGTACAAAGAGTGGAGTAAAAGAATAGGCAATAATTCAGTACTTTGGGATTGGCTTAGCAGTTCTTAAGGAAAATCACATCTGAAGTGGCATGAGGGGCAGGGATGTGCCTGGCTCAATGTAGTAGTCACATTGCTAAAGATTTTACGTGAAATCTGTGAAAATCTACCCGACACAGAAATATGTGGCCTCTCAGAAACTACTGCTGTCTCCTCTCCTGGGCAATAGAAGATCTTCTCTTTCAGTGTCTCCTTTTTGGGAACCACAAAACCTTTTTACAGATGACTATAAGCTGATACATTTTTCATATCCATTGGCTAGAATGGGTCAAAGGCTTTTGCTTAAGTCAATCACTGACAAGGACAAAGGGAACCTATGGATTGGCTTAAATGACTAAAGAATGACCTCTAAACTTGGGTTTTGGGTTGCATTCACTTTCCCCCAGGTCAAATGGAGGGTATTGACTATCACTCTTCCATCTCTCTCTCTCATCATTATCATTATCATTATCATCATTACAAAATTGTTTATAGGATCAAAATCTGGAAACAAATTATTTGCCCAGATATCTAAAACTGAGTATCTTATTGATGGCACACTCTGTATCATGTAATAGTAATCAGATCTTATAAAGAATAAAGTAAACCTATATATGCAGGTATAAAATATTTATAGTACATATCATCAGGATTAAAAAAAAATAAAACACAAGTTCCAGAACAGATTTCATAGCTTAATTTTGTTTATTACAAAATATTGAAATAGAAATAGAAACAAAGATATATAGATATATAGATAATGATATTCTTTTTTTGTTTTGTTTTTAATTTTTTGTTTATTGCAGTAACAATGGTTTATAACAATTGTAACATTGTAAAAATTTCAGGTGTACATCGTTGTACTTCTATTTCTGCATAGATTACACCGTGTTCACCACCAAAACACTAATTACAACCCATCACTACACACATGTACTGAATTATCCCTTTCACCCTCCTCCCTCCCCCCTTCCCCTCTGGTAACCACCAATCCAATTTCTGTCCCTATGTGTTTGTTTATTGTTGTTATTATCTACTACTTAATGAAGGAAATCATACGGTATTTGACCTTCTCCCTCTGACTTATTTCACTTTGCATTATACCCTCAATGTCCACCCATGTTGTCACAAATGGCTAGATAATGATATTCTTAAATTCAGCTGTAACGTTTCTTAAACATACACCAGAAATGGTTGTCTTTAACACTGGGACTGACATTTGGGTGAATTAGAGGAAGGGACTTGTATTTCCACTTTGAGATCTCTTATATAATTGGATATTTCTTTTATAATTATCATTATAAAAATAGTAGGAAAACAGACAATAAAGTATATAGCAAATGCAACAAGTGATTGCCTTAGTGTCAATGTGTGTGACTTGATTTGAGTTTTCTTAGCCTCTACAGGTGCTGCAATGTCCTTGTTTATTTTGCAAGTAAATGTATTCACTTTCTTTCAAGATATAAATTATTATAAAATTATCTCAATGAGGTATCGCTTGACCTCCTAGGACATGCATATGGTCTGGTATTTGCTCACATGAAATAGAATATTTGAGAGAAATATTTTGACAAAAACTTTTACTCAAAATGAATGAGGGCTAGACTTGGATTATCTTTAGGTCTGAAAACATTCTATAACAATTTCGACTCTATACAGACAGTAATTTTCTGGTTCAATAAATCTCTTGGTGAAGTCCCTTTTAAATGATCAGTGATCTAAAGGAAGGGTATATTTTCAACAATATTCTAGTTAAATATTGTATTTGCCATCTCTATTCATTTACAACTCATATATTTTAAATGAAAATTTGTTGGAATTAATCCAAGATCAATTAATTTATTTTTTGTCAATTTATGTCATATAATTTAAATGTTATAAATATTTTATGTCATTTCTACCATACCAATTCACATGGTGGTGCAGTTCACTACATATTTGCAGTCTGATGTAATCCCTATCTTTATTTTGGAAATACATTTTTATGTTTTATTTTTATGGGTATATCCAATCAACCCATCAACAAAAACCAGGTCAAAGATATGTTATTTTTCTTTAGCATAGATTTCTGAAATACACAATTACTGGATCATTCTCTGCTTCATTATAAGGAATGTAAAGCATGGTATTTTATTTTCTGAATTCTTAATCCTTAGCCCTGACACATCAATGCTAATTTTCCTAAAAATTTCCTCGCTTCTTTTTTTTTTTTTTTAAATCCTCTTTGAGAATATGCTTAACACAAATATTTGCAGAAATATAGTGTTTTCCCCCATTTCTCGTGGTTCATGCATGGGGTAAATAAGCTTTCATTTTATGAAGAACTAGAGTAAATCTATACTTTAATTTCACAGGTTTATGGGGCTAGAGACCTGTTTATGACTGTGGCTTTCATCAAAGAAGAGATTTTACCTATTCTGACTTAATGTGTCTGGTTTTACCAATCTCTTATGCTGAAAATGACTTTTACATTTTTCCCTTAAAATTAGTGTAAAAACTATTTTGCTTGATGACATGCTGCAGATGCCTGAATTATTAGCTGTTTTAAAGCCTTCCTAAGTTTCACCTAAAATTAAGTTCACTTTTTTAAATTTAATTTTTATAAGTGGATGTAGGTTATTAAATATAAATGTTTAAAAAATACATCTTGTCAAGATATCAATAGGTTCTTAATTGCACATTTATGAGACATAAAGATTGGAATATAATTCCATTATAATTCAGTTTTTGTAGTCACGTATTTATATAATTGAGATGATTATTCTAATCCTAGAAATTTAATAATTATATTTTAAATGATCCCTTGGTAATGCCTGGAATTAAGGAAGAAATTAACAATTATTTGGACCTGAATACTGAACTAAATTTTATAGGCATCCATTGGGAGTCTGCAACAGCACTTGTTAGGGGAAGGCTAATCAGCATTGCATCAGGGAAATAGCTAAAGTACCGACTAAGGAGACAATATGAAAATAACCATAACAATTAAAGAAACTAAACAAATAAGAAAGATGTAAGAAATTGTTTAATACACTAATTGTTACAATCATAAAATGGTATAATGTAAGTTATTTCAAAAGGATATGTTATAAAACTGTGTTGTACCAGGATAAATCAATTAAAAGCAAGAAAGGAACTGTTGAAAATTGGAAAGGGAATACTTGGACCGTCTATAACACTTGAATATAAACTTATAGAAGAGTTCATCTTATTAAACCATTGCAATGTTAGAAGCCAGCATTCTCATGTTTGGTACCAATGAAGTGAAGCCTCCACGTGTGTCATCTAGTATCAAGTTGTTAGTGTGATAACTCTTTTATGTGAAGTATGGCTCTATAAGATATTCTCACATGGAATCCACTGACATGCTAGAAAAGAGCTGGAGTTAATGAACAATTCATTGATCATATACAAAGACAAATAATCCAACATATTTTGTGGCATTTTTATGTGCACTAACTGATGCAATAACTAAAGAAAGATCATATCCTTTAACCAGAGCTTCTAGAACTTGGCATCAGGAAGTGAGAGTCTTCCAGATATCCAGATCCTAATGTTATTATCAAAACCTTGAAAAAAATCTATATTTATAAAATCATGATTATTAAAATAAATCATTTAAGTAGCACATATACTAATGCATTTTTCATAGGTGTTTGAGAGTAAAAGTATTTCCTTTTTTTAATTAAGTGGGTTGATTACTCAGGACCCAGCACTGTGATAAATCCTGTGCAGTTACCATGATTAGTGCATAGGCCACAAAGTCATGGGAGCAGCAAATGTCTGGTTCAATAAGCTGTCACTAAGAAACAACTTATATATAAAACAGAAATGAACAAAAAGATTAGAAACAACTAAACTTTATAGTTCTCATTCCAAACGTAAAAAAAATATAGTGAGCCTGTTAATTTCACCATCATGACTCATCTACTCTTCAAATAATTTTGTCACTTTTCTTCATTAAATTTGTTCTATGATTAACACTTTATTTGTACATCATTCATATAACAATGTGGGGATAAAACAGTGGGATTTACTTTAGGACCTTGTTATGGGGTGAAATGTGTTCTTCCAAAATTCATGATGTTGAGGTCAGAGCACCCAGTACCTCAGAGTGTGACTGCCTTTGGAGATAGGGTCTTTCAAGAGGTAGTTAGGTTAAAATGAGGACATTAGGGTGGGTCCTAATCTAATATGACTGGTGTCCTTACAAGGAGAGAATATTAGAACACAGATACACAGAGGGAAGACCATGTCAAGATTCAGGGAGAAGACAGCCATCTAAAGCCAAGGAGAGAGGCCTCCGAAGAAATCAACCCAGCTAACACTTTGATCTCCAATTTCTAGCCTCTAGAACTGTGAGAAAATGAATTTTTGTGGGTTAAGCTACCCAGTCTGTAGTACTTTGTTATGGCAGCTCTAGCAAACTAATACAGACCCAGACTCAGGAGGAACTACTCTGCATGAATTTGTGGTGAAATGACTCATATTTGCATCTGATTCTGTATGGAAAAAAACTTCCTTACTTGTTTGATTTGTTCTCATAGAAGTATGATTCAACTATACTTACGTGTTTTAATTATTGTTTAGCTTCTAGGAGCTTTTAGAACATAAAACTTTTAGAATATAAAATCTTTTAGATATGAAAATTAGTAAATATTTATGTTATAATCAATACTCATTATCATTTTGTTACACATTAATATAATACAAGACAGGAAAATATATATGTTTTTGTCTTTTGTGAATAATATGTATAACCTTTATAAGAAAAAGTCATATTGATTTGGATCTGTGCTTGGGTTAACGCTATCAGAACATATAATGTCTAAATAATAAAAATAAGTGAAATGTTAAAATATTTATAAATTTCCTTTGAAGTCCAATTTAAATTATTTTCAAATTGTCTAGAGTAATCTTTTAAATTCATCTTTTAAAATAAATACATAAATGGATAGCACACCTTTTAAATAAATTTATCACTAATACAAAATTTCTATTAATAATTCTATTTTTACATTGATATTTAACATTAAAATAAAAATTTTAGGTATTTATTTTCACTTAATATTTTGGATATTCATCCAACTTTTTTTTTTTTTTTGCTTGAGGAAGATTGTCCCTGACCTTACATCTGTGCCAATTTTCTTCTATTTTATATTTGGGACACCACCACATTATAGCTTGATGAGGGGTATATAAGTCCGCGCCCATGATCCAAACCTGCAAACCCCAGCCACCAAGGCTGAGCATGTGAACTTAACCACTACACCACTGGGCCAGCCCAGTTCATCCAATATTTGAAACATGAAATTTACATAGGAAGAAACCAAATTTGATCAAAATTTTAATTCTCAATGATATTATATTTTTACTATTATTGTTCTTTTAGAAATATAAAGCAATTCCAATTTTTGTATTTCTTATCTGGAATCACTTTCTGAAAAAAACCTCACCAGGGCTGGTCTAATGTATCCTAGAATTTGAGAGATGGTGCAAATTCCTTAGGAATTCTAGAAATCTTTGTTTTTCTTATTTAAACTGTTTCCACTGGCAAAACCTTGATTAAAAAACAACCGAGGGGCCAGCCTGGTGGCGCAAGTGGTTAAGTGCGCACGATCTGCTACAGGGGCCCAGGGTTCGCCGGTTCCCATCCCGGGCACGCACCGTCGCACGGCTTGGCAAGCCATGCTGTGGCGGCGTCCCATATAAAGTGGAGGAAAATGGGCACAGATGTTAGCCCAGGGCCAGTCTTCCTCAGCAAAAAGAGAGGAGGATTGGCAAATGTTAGCACAGGGCTGATCTCCTCACAAAAAAAAAAACAAAACACAAAACAATCGACTGCAAGTGCATGAGCATCCAAAATTGTACCATACTGGCATAAAATCCCACAGATATTCTCTTTGCTTTTCTATGGGCACAGTGATTGTTAAACATAATATCTGTTTATGCTTAGGGTAACCATTATATTTTATATATAATGTTTCATATAAATTTTCCAATTAGATTTCTGTGAGTATACTTTATTTCATCATTTACACTGCCAAGTTTTAGAAATTGAGATGTACAAAGTGCTTTTCTATTAGGGCTGGTTGTCCAGTAGGGAGAAATAGGTCCAAAGGTGGTCAAAAGGTACAAACCTTCAGTTATAAGATAAATAAGTACTGGGGATATAACGGACAACACAATGACTATCGTTAACAGTGCTGTGTGATATACTGGAAAGTTGCTAAGAGAGTAAATCCTAAAAGTTCTCACCACAAGGAAAAACATTGTAACTATGTGAAGTGATGGATATTGACTAAACTTATTATGATAATCATTTTACAATATACGCACATGTCAAATTATGCCATATACCTTAAACTTATACAGTGCTGCATGTTAATTATATTTCAACAACCCTGGAAGAAAAAAGATCCTAAATAAATTTTCATTTTACATTTTACAACGTGATGAACTTAAAAAATGTCCATGCTTTGAATATTATAATAGTACAAAGGAGAGGAATCTAATTAGATTTAGGAATATGCATGTCCTGAGACTACGTGATGTGAACTGACTCTTGAAGAAATTGTAATAGTTCAGTGGAAAGAAAAAATAAGTGAGTCAATTGAGCACAGAAAATATCAGGCAGTTATGAGAGAAAAGGACTGTGAGACAGCCTGATATATCAGGAAATACAAATCTTTCTACATCTGATGGGTAAAAAGTGAATGAAAGGAAATTAATATGAAATATTGCTCCAAAGCGTAGATGATGAAAGCGTTTATATTCTAATCAAAAGAGTGTTTTATTTAAAAATGTATTCCTAAACTGGGTGAAACATTGAAGAATTTTGAAAGCAAATGTAGGACCTCCAAATCTAGTTACAGTATCTTAGACAGTGATTGAAACAACTAGATTAATCTGGATATATCATATTTTGAAGTATACCAGATAACTATGGAAACAAACAAGATTAGTTGAATTAAAATTTCAAAGAAGGAAGAGTCCTACCTGGTTTTGAGATGAAATCATCAGCCATCCCCACATCCCAGTCTCCAGATATAATTGTTGAGTATAGGCACAAGGTAAGGAGAGGGCTTGCCATCGGCAGAGGCATTCAGCGGCAGGAGACCAACAGACCTTTTGGCAGTCATGTAGTCTTGCCTGAGAGATTGGAATCTAGATCATCTCCAAATGTATGGCCAATTTTTCCCATTGGATATTTGCTGAGGGATGGGAAGATGAAGTGAAATCTTCCATGGTCACAGGATTTTTGGGCAACAAAAATGTCACTAGAGGGAGAGGCCTGCAGCATACACATGACAGATTTTGTGATCAGGGCATTTGAATTCAGAGGTAGACTGTATCTAACTAAAACAGCAAGTTGGTTGGGTTCAGATGACTGGCTTTTCATACTATCTTCCTAATAGAGCAAAGCTGAATCATTCCTTGATGAAAACTATGTCAAATTATGATCTCCATTGCTTTTATTAACAAATTTCCAGCATATAATAGACTATATGACAAGAAAAGAAGCATGAAAGTGTGAAAGATTCAAGAAAGTATAGGAGAAGCAGAATCTCAAATGATACACGTGTAGGAACTAGCAGACAAGAATTATAAAATAATTAGTATATATACATTGAGAAAATGGAAGAAATGATGGAGAATCTAAGCAAAAAACAGCAATCTATTAAAACCAAATCACATTACATTAAAAAACACAATATCTGAAATTAAGAACTGATTGATTAGGTTTAACTAGAGCCTGAAAACAAGAGAAGAAAGGATTAGGGAACTTGAAGAAAAATCAATACAAAGCATTTACATGGAGAGAACAAAAGAAGGAACAGAAGATATTTGAAAATCAGAGAGATATAAGACACAGCTTAAAGTATATTTGTGATCTTAGGAGGAGATATGAGAGAAAGGGTGCAAAAGCAATGTTTGAAGATTTATAATAGCTTAACTTTTCCAAAACTAGTGAACGATTTCAACCATCTGGTACTAGAGTTCGGTGAACCTGAAGCAGAAAAGTGCACACACACACACACACACACGCACACAGACACATCACAGACTGGTGATTGACTCTTCAGAAGAACTACAGAATCCAGAAAGCAGTGGACTGTCTTTTAAATTCTGAAAAACAAAACAAAAAATAGCAACAATAATCACACCTACTAAACCACCAATCTAAAACTTTGTACCATGCAAAATTAAGGCAAAATAGATATGGCTTTAGACAAATAAACCATCTCAATCTTACAGAGATTTCTTTTAAAAATATAACACTATAAAATATCCAGCTGCAGGAAATTATGATCAAAGTGATACTAGTATTTTTCCACCTTTAACATTGATTCCTTTAAATTGTTGCTTAAAGAGTAAAATAGGAAGAAGTAGATCTCTTTGTTCAGAGACATTTAGACACACTCTAGAGCTTATTTTTTTGTAGCACCATCCAGTCAATTCTGACTCCTAGAGACCCTGTGTACAGCAGAACAGAACACTGCCGGGTCTTTTTGCACCATCCTCTCACCCTCCAGTGCTGTATCAGACAATGCTCTGTGGCTGCTATTCATATAGTTTTCATGGCCAATTTTGGAAGTGGGTGTCCAGGTCCTTCTTCCTAGTTGATGTCTGTCTTAGTCTGGAAGCTCCAGTGAAACCTGTCCACCATGGCTGACTCTGCTGGTATTTGAAACACTGGTGGCATAGCTTTCAGCATCACAGCAACACGCAGCCTCCACAGTATGACAACTGCCAGACAGTGGTGTGGTTCCCTGACTGGGAAATGAACCTGCGCCATGGTGATGAGTGTGCCGAATGCTAAACATTAGACCACCAGGACTGGCTAGAGCTTATTTACAACAGTACTAATAGAAAAATATGAAAAATCCTATGATAGAACTTTAAGGTAACTGAAGTATAGATGGTCCGGAGTCGCAATAAATCAATGATATTATATAATATTTTTGTAACACATTGTCTTAACCTTAAATGCTTTACTTTTATTTGCTTATTTTTAGAGCACTCCTTAAAAGGAGTTATTATCACCATTTAAGGAGAAATGACAACAGAATTACATTTAAAAACACACATCTAAAAGGAGCAGTAAAGTAAAAATAAAAAAAAAGGAACATTAAAGAGTTCTATTACGATCTTCTTAATTTTGTTTCTAAATAGAGAGGAATGCATTTTTGATGACGGTTTCTGAGGATACTCATAAATTTAGATTCCGGCTGTAACCTAATGTTCCAAAGTGCACCTATAAACAATTTGTTTATTGCAGTAATATTGGTTTATAACATTGTATAAATTTCAGGTGTACATCATTGTACTTCTATTTCTGCCTGGATTACATCATGTTCTCATTCATGTTCACCACCCAAATACTAATTACAATCCATCACCACACACATGTGCCTAATTATCCCCTTCACCCTCCTCCCTCCCCCCTTGCCCTCTGGTAACCACCAATCCAATCTCTGTCTCTATGTGTTTGTTTGTTGTTGTTATTATCTACTACTTAATAAGTGAGATCATACTGTATTTGACCTTCTCCCTTTGACTTATTTCACTTTGCGTAATACCCTCAATGTCCCTCCATGTTGTCACAAATGGCTGGATTTCATCATTTCTTATGGCTGAGTAGTATTCCATTGTGTATATATACCACATCTTCTTTATCCATTCGTCCCTTGATGGGCACTTAGGTTGCTTCCAAGTCTTGGCTATTGTTAATAACGCTGCAATGAACACAGCGGTGCATGTGTGTTTACTCATTGGTGTTTTCAAGTTTTTTGGATAAATACCCAGCAGTAGAATAGCTGGATCATATGGTAGTTCTATCCTTAATTTTTTGAGGAATCTCCATACTAATTTCCATAGTGGCTGCACCAGTTTGCACTCGCACCAGCAGTGTGTGAGAGTTCCCTTCTCTCCACATCCTCTCCAACACTTGTTGTTTCCTGTCTTGTTAATTATAGCCATTCTGACGGGCGTGAGGTGATATCTCACTGTAGTTTTGATTTGCATTCCCCTGATCGTTAAGGATGTTGAACATCTTTTCATGTGCCTATTGGCCATCTGTATATTTTCTTTGGACAAATGTCTGTTCAGGTCTTTTGCCCATTTTTTAATTGGGTTGTTAGTTTTTCTTTCTTTTTTTTTTTTTTTTGTGAGGAAGATCAGCCCTGAGCTAACATCCATGCTAATCCTCTTCTTTTTGCTGAGGAAGACCGGCTCTGAGCTAACATCCACTGCCAATCCTCCTGCTTTTTTTTCCCCAAAGGCCCAGTAGGTTGTTGTATGTCATAGTTGTGCATCCTTCTAGTTGCTGTATGTGGGACATGGCCTCAGCATGGCCGGAGAAGCGGTGCATCCGTGCACGCCCGGGATCCGAACCCGGGCCGCCAGTAGCGGAGCGTGCGCACTTAACCACTAAGCCACGGGGCCGGCCTGGGTTGTTAGTTTTTCACTCGAGTATGTAGAGAACTGAAAAGACTATTGATCCTACCCTGGAAAAATGTTTTTTTAAAAAGGCAGACAGACTCCATCATCATAATTTTTTTAAATCAATCAAGGAGATATTGTCACAGGGCAAGTGACTAATCTTACATCTAGGGAGGAACAAGTGACTGCAAGGAGAGATGGGATGTGAAAACTTGTTTACCTTGGACAGAGGGCACTTGCTTAACTGAGATAAAGGCAGCTAGGTAAAAAATTCTTCTAGAATAACTAACAATTGGGGAAGACTGATTGCTAGTCAGACAGTGGGCTTCTCTTTGGAGCTAAAAATATATGGAATGTTCACACCCTTTGCAGATTTTTTTCTCAATGAACACCCTCAAGGCCTTACATTAAAAAAAATAATAATAATTAAGAGAAAGCTCCCTCTCTCTCTCTCTCTCAGTCTCTCTCTATATATATCCACTTTGTATAGATATATCTTATATAGATATATCATATATAGACATATCTTGCAAAAGCAGACCAGGAGAGACCCACACCCAAAATTTGGTTTGAATATTGAGATTGACGATACCAAACACACACCAAGAAGGTATGATAAGATTTATTACTTACATAATTAAGGTCTTTGGGGACAGCAGGACAGGCATGTCAAGCAAGACCAAAATGGCTTGAGAAATCAAGGACAAGTAGATTGGCTTTGGTGTATTCATTGTGGTGAGGGGATGGCGTTGGACTGAGGGTCCCTGCAGTGGCAGGTGCTTTCATGTGTTCAATCTCCTGTTGGTGCCTAAGGAAGGAGCACCAGGATTTCTTATTAGCTTTCCCAGATGTGTGTTACAAGGGGAAGAGGAGGCAGTGAGGATTAAACGCTGTCAGAACATAAAAAATAAGGTCAGACACTACATATATACATAAATATATATATATTTTACTTTATATGAGCCAAAATTGGACATAACTTGGCCCATTTAGTAAAGACCTAAGTAATAAGTTGATCTACTACTTCCATCAAAACAAAGAAATTCAAGTAGACAAAACCTCACCATTTTAATGAATAAAAATTAGTCTTCACCTTCAACTTTACACCTAAGGAGGGTTTTTCAATGCCCTTTCCAACTCCCATTGGCAATATTTCTCATTTTTTTAAAAACATGAGGAAAACTATTCAATATCTCTCTAAGCAATACGCATGCACACCAGTTAATGCACATGGGAAAAATTTCACAAGATCAAAGAGACGACAGTGTTCATCCTTAAATTCCCTAGAAATATTTGGACCAGAGATGAGAACCTCTGATTTGTATACAATAGTAAGATTTTGAAATCATGATGTTGGCAACACAGGTATATGCAAAAGCTTAAAAAGACAAGTTGCTTCACCATGAAAACATGGAAGAGAACAAACCCTGTTTTAAGAATACTTTTGATTAGCACTGTTTGACTTACAGGAACTTTAAATGTTCATAATGAATTTTAATTTGTAATTGCGTTAGAGGAGAGTTTATGGATGGAGTAGCTTGACTTGAGTTTTCACCATTCGTGAAGTCCAAGGATCAATTGGTAGCTGTACCTTCCTTTCCTGCCTTTAATATTCCTGGTCTTTTCATTCTTTATAATACCCCGGGAGTTCTCAACAGCAAATATAAGCAATCATATCTTAGTGTTCCATAAAACAAAAAGCAGGAAAAGAAGTAGGAAATATTTTTCAGAGGCAATATGAGCAAATTTTGTCTTTTGGATAATACTGTATTCAGGCCTGTGTCAGAGAAAATTGCACAGATTAGAATTACATAGGCAAAGAAGATTTTATTCAAGTCTATTGCACTAGAGGGGAGAGAGTGAGCCCGCTGAAACAAAAGGCAGGAGAGTTTTTAAGTGCTAGGGTGAGTTGGTGGAAAAGTACTGGAAGACATTAGGGGGAGGCTGGGGAATGTGATTAGGCCATCTGCATTTGCTGATTGGCAGTTACGGAAGTTAGAGTCTTACCTTCCCACAGAGACTGGGAGACAAAGGCACTATGTTTTTTGATGATTAATTTCATAGGAATGTCTCCCTGATCCTTGAGAAAGGCATTCCTGGATTGTAACATTGGCAAGTGGCTGGGAGAAGATTTGTATCTCAAAGGGCAGAGACAGAATTTGCAATTTCAAGTTTTCTAAAGTAAATGCTCCGAGGAAAGGGAGATCAGCAGCCTAGAGTCAGGAAGAAATCTGTAAAGTTTAGTCAAGCTGAGGGGAAGGGTAAGACCCCCTTGGCCACTTGACAAATACACAGATTTTAAAAAGTACAGCCCTATTGTTGAAGAAATATCCAGGGAGGAAGTTATGGTACAGATTTGTTGATATCCATTTTAAAAACCATATGTTGCTGGGACTTTGAGAGAGAACCAATGTGCTGCTGGAGAAACAAAGGCAGATGTCATAAATTGTCACTCTAGGGACCAGGGAAAACATCACAGAGAAAGAGAAGGTGACACTTTCTATGATGCAGATTGCTTCAATATAAAGGAAAATCCTCAAGAGGTCTTCTAGCTCTTCCTTGATTGATGGCTACATCCTGATGGGTAACTGTCACCTGAACATTTCATTGTTGAAGAACCAATATAATGTGACAATTATATTAGCATATAATGACATATGAGCTTGGTCTAATTTTGGAAAATTTTGCAAGTATTATTTTAAGTACTATGACTAATGATTTGCAGATTAATAATTACCATATGTTTTATTTTGGACTGAGCCTAAAATGACATTTCTATTAAATACTTCAAATTGTTTTGTTTTTAAAAAGAGTATATTTTTACCTGTGAATTTCAAAAGGCTGTATGCTTTTAATTGTCTTAAATATATCTAATACATATTATCCGTAATCTGTATGTGGCAATGTATTGCTCTGTAGGAGTGAATAGGGCATATTAAAAAGGAAATGTGTTTACTTTGTAATCTAGTCAAACAAATTTAAATGCCTGTGCTTTTATATTCATCATCATCTTAAAGAAAATCTTGCTGTAGGATTGTCTTTTAGTTATGTACATTTGAAGTAAACAGTTTAATTTTGAAAAAAGAACGTATGTTTCTTTCCTTTTATGCTGTTGTAAATGGAATTAAAGATGCCCTGTACTAACAGAAGGAAGAGATAACACAGGTAAACAGAAATTTTAAATTTTGTGTTGATTCTTTTTTTTTTCCTGAGGAAGATTCACCCTGACCTAACATCTGTGCCAAGCTTCCTCTATTTTTTAGTATGTGGGCCACCAGCATGGCCTGTAACAGAACGGTGTAGGTCTGTGCCTGGGAACTGAACCCAGGCTGCCGAAGCAGAGCACACTGAACTTAATCACACTGGGCCACCAGGACTGGCCTGAAATTTTGTGTTGGTTTTTGAAGAGACTCAAACGACTTTGCCATTGATATTTTAGAATATAAAATGTGTTATGTAAACATTCTTTGTTATTAATTTTTGTTATTTATTAAATAAAATATATTTACTTTGTTTCTTTTATCTGTGAGGCTTTTTTTTTGGTCCTGTTATGTGTTTGATATTTAATATTTGTAAGATACATATAAGGACTATATTAGAAAAATTATGAATATTACCTTTTTTAAGGTCATTGCATTCATTTACTGTTACGTATTAGCAGTCTTTTTTATTGATGAGGAAACTGAGCCTCAGATAACTTGAGTTACTTGCATAAGATCACAGGACTGGTGGTGTCTGTGGCTAACCTTGCCAGGGCTGTATTTCTGTTAAGATCATTACAAAATAGGAATCTCTCTCCTAAAACACCAACACAAATAAGAAAATGAGGATAAAAAAGAGGGGAAAATTAAAATCTAAGAAATCAAGGAGAGGAAACTGAGGCTGTCAGATTAATATGGCCAGAGGTTTATACAGAAACTGGTTTGTAATTCTCAAATCCCAAAGCAAGAATTCAAATTAAAACAAACAAACAAATATATTTCAGGATGATCTGAAGTGGTGGAATGCAAATTTTTCTGGTGATTATCAAGAACTTTTGCTGGCTTTCATTTATGTGTTGGATGAACAGTGTTCTGGAAAAGATTATTTAGGCTTCAAAGTCTGTGCAAAGTCATGACTTCATCTTTGGTATGGCCTCCAATATGGTCCAATTACAAATTTATAGCTTTACTGGTACATAAATTGTGATGCTTGGCAATAGTGCCAAAGGGAGTCAAGCACTTCACTCAATGTACTAGGCCTCCGGCTGCTGATTTTTAGGGCTGTCACCTGGATGTAAGATGAAGCACAGATTCTTAGTGGGTCACACACAGAAGGTGGAAGAAGAGATTTAAGTGTTCGGAAGTGGCTATTGGAGGTAGAAAGATACACGTTTATGGTTTCCATGAATCTGAATGTCCTACATCCCACACTACTTAAAATTTCTTGTCCTATCCACTTACACTGTGAAATTCTTGCTGCAAGTCTGTTGAACAGCCTAATTCATTTCAGCCTTTTGAAAGCAGAAATGTTTTATGGTGTGTAGAAAATACTCAATATTTTATTTATGAATAAATGGATTATCCTTTTCTTTGTTTACTAATTTATTTAATCAAATGTACAGTAGTTCATTCATTTACTAAATTATTAATTTGTCAATTCGCTCATTTATTTAGGAAATATTTAATATCTGTGGTTGAGTACAGCCAGTGCTTGGTAGAGTGGGAATCAAGATAAGTAAAGTTTCTGTTTTCAAGTGGTTTATATTTTAGTGAAGAGGAGACAAAATAAACTAGTAAACAAGTATATGTATAGGATATTAGGTTGTGATACAAGTTACGGAGAAAAATAAAGCAAAGTAATGGTGTAGAGAATGATGCGGTCATGGGTACTATTCTAGAAATTGTTGACAGAGAAGACATCTATGATTTTCACTCAGAGATCTGAGTTAAGCAACGTAGAGATATATGTGGTTATCCAAATGAATGAATGTAATTCGGTACATGTGTGTGGTGATGGGTTGTAATTAGTATTTTGGTGGTGAACATGATGTAATCTATGCAGAAATAGAAGTACAATGATGTACACCTGAAATTTTTACAATGTCATAAACCAATGTTACTGCAATAAACAAAAAATTTAAAAAAAATAAAATAAAAAAATAAAAAAATAAAAAATAAATAAAAAAAAGAAAGTTAATCAAGGTTAAACCCTTAAACAGAACATTTAAGAGAAAACAATAAAATTTTAGAAAAGTATATGAACATAATTTTTATGGATCCAATCATTTTAGAAATACAGGGCTACACAGAAGCCTTCTAAGAGGACAGAAATATAAGCAAAGACAATGAAATAAAAGATCGTGCATTGTGTTAAGAAAAATAAAGAGCAAAATGGTTTAGACATCCACATTGGAGAATGAGGTGAAAATCAACAATAGATTAACAACAGCACATTAGAAAGACCCACTATAACTCTTGAAATTAGGAAACCATTGGTGGTTGACAAAAATGCACCCAATATTGTATCAAATATACATTAATAGTATCTTATAATCAGAAGAAATCTTACATATCATTATCATCTATTTGTACATTATCATTTTAGAACTGAGAAACCAAAGACATCGATGTTTAAGTGACTTTATCAAGTTTAAATAACTAGTGAGTGGCCCAGCCCCGTGGCTTAGCGGTTAAGTGCGCGCGCTCTGCTGTTGGTGGCCGGGGTTCGGATCCCGGGCGCGCACCGACGCACCGCTTCTCTGGCCGTGCTGAGGCCACGTCCCACATGCAGCAACTAGAAGGATGTGCAGCTACGACATACAACTATCTACTGGGGCTTTGGGGGGAAAAAAATAAATAAAAATAAATAAATAAAAAATCTTTAAATAACTAGCAAGTGATATTATGAAGTCTAGGTATCTTTGGATAGCCAGAGTAGTGTTTTTTCTATCATGCTATTATCTACAAATTTTAAGAAACTGTTTTAAAAATATTTTTCTGATAAAAAAGTTGAATTCCAATAGAATGTTTGTTATAATGTATTCATTACAATCATGGGCGTAAATAGATTCAAAAAGTAGACAACATTATTATGAAGACTGTTATCTTAGAAGAAAACTTATATCAAATACCATTAAAAGTAATTTCTGTAGGGCCGGCCCCGTGGCTTGGCGGTTGAGTGCGCGCGCTCCGCTGCTGGCGGCCCGGGTTCGGATCCCGGGCGCGCACCGACGCACTGCTTCTCCGGCCATGCTGAGGCCGCGTCCCACATACAGCAACTAGAAGGACATGCAACTATGACGTACAACTATCTACGGGGGCTTTGGGGGGAAAAAAAAGGAGGAGGAGGATTGGCAATAGATGTTAGCTCAGAGCCGGTCTTCCTCAGCAAAAAGAGGAGGATTGGCATGGATGTTAGCTCAGGGCTGATCTTCCTCACAAAAAAAAAAAAAAAAAGGAATTTCTGTGAACCTTTAAAAGAAGCTAGATTTGCCCAGGAGCCTATAAAGAAAGAACAGATGGAAACCAGTAAAATTTTTATTTAAATACAAAATTATTTGATGGAAGTTTACAGAAACCAATAGTATAAAACCATTCTTCACATTTAATTTCCACTTCTTTTAGGATTGACAAATAGCCTAAAACACTCTTGGGAGTCTAGCAACTAGTTTTCTAACTTAAAGTAAATATTTTGATAAAAAACAGGCTTGTCTACCCGTCCTATGCCTTGTAATCCCTGTTGAAATGAATTTCATTGGAAGAAACTGAAACAATGTAAGGAAAACGTTAAATCCGGAAATAATCTAGAATTTATAATAGTTCCGTATTTTCCAGAGAAAGATTTTTTTAAAGAATTTTATGAGACATGGTATACTATGGGCTTTTAGGATGAAGCTCCATATTATTTCTCTTATAAAGAGCATATAGGATCCACACTAGTTTTTAATCAGTCATAGGAAAGAAACAGACAAATAGCAAATACAAGTACAGTCACTGAGAAAAGAAAAGGATTTTGGGTTCTCCCAAATGGTTAGGTATCATTTTTTCAATGCTGTTTTTGTTCTATTTGTGTCTCTTTAATTCTAATCTATACACTACAAAAGCAATCCCTGATTCTTCTTTTCTCATCCTAACAACAAGCAAATCTTTCGCACAAATGCACATATATTTCATATCTGCCATCTCCATTAATTTCTTATCCAGTTGCTAATCTTTTTACGCTACTGATATTGTTTTTTCTCTGCCTTCAATTAATCTGAATAGTCAAATGAACAGTTGTAAATTACTAGAATGGATAAGGAAAATTATTTTGCTTATCAATGAGCCAATAACTATGATATAAAATAATAAGAGCTCTCGCTTATTCAACACTTACTCATTGATGATATGCCCTTTAAAATTAATTGTTAAAATGCTGACTTAAATATCAATTTCTAATTTCTAAGAAACATTACGTATGTTTTTTCCTTAATATGTGTGCTTTTGGTCTAGTCTGTTTAATTAATTTGTATTCTCATATTTTAGAAATTTACTTCCCTAATAAATGAAAATTCTGCCTTTCTTTTTAATACAAGCAACTCCACTGGAGATGTTTTAGATGTGAACTGAACAGCAGAGACATTTCGATAGTCAGTTTCTGTTTCAAGTGGAAGAAACTCACGATTTGTTTGTAACAAATTATAATGTGTACCACAACTGATTACAAATATATTTCTGTTCCACATTATTCTTAATTTGGTAAAAATATTGTGGTTATGATTATATTGTACTCCATCAAAATACTACTAACACAAAAACTAGTGATTGAATTCACCATAAACTTTTAAACTGAATTTATAACAGCTTTCACAATGATGTCAGATGTTTCAACTTCTACAGAATGAACATTCTGAGCTTGACTTAGATTACCAAACTTTTATGGGAAAAGAAAATTATTATGAAACAATTCTGTTATCTGATATTCTCTTGAAATATTTAATTAAGCTGAAACAAAAATGATGTCATTTAAGTGAATTTGAAGTTTCTCTTCTACTAACGGAACTGACATATTAGCAATCATTACTTCATTTTTCATACATGTAAAAGAAAATTTGAAAGCAAAAAATGAGTTAAATGAAATTAGAACAGTCATTTGATCTAAATGAAAAGTCAGGCTTTAAAGAGTGATCTATAAATTCATCTTCTGGAGCTGCACAAGTTAAAGTGTCAACTTCAGGTCGTAAAACTTTCTATGTACTGCTTTGGAAATATTGCTGATGTGGGCAATAATGATGTTACCTGATCCCCAGATTAAAGGTAAATTTTGATAAACATAGTGTGCAAGTTAGACATTCATCTTTATATTTCTTGAGAAACAGAATCCAGTACTTAATTTCTTTATAAACATGCATTTTAGCTCATCGTGCTTGAAAAGGATTATCACATAACACAAAAACAATTACCATGAAATACAATAAACAGTTATACATGTATACTATGGAGCAAGTGACAAAACCATTGAAGCGAGAGCCATCAGACTGCTCTCTTCAAGTTCTATAGCAAGACTGCTCAGCCTTTCCCACTCTTATTGTAGGCACATGTCTTGCCCATAATTTCTCCCCCTTTCCCATTGTACCTGCCTGCTGACCCTTAGGAGCCTTCGTGCATCTTAGAGGCTGTAGCACTAGCGGTATGCCAATTGTCTGGCATGATACTATTCCAGCAGGGAAGTAGCTGTGAGTATTTCTCCCACTACCACCTAAGAATAGAAGAATTAGCAGCCTCTACATGTTTCCATCCAAATATGCTTTGAATTATTGAGTGCCTATTTGCTGTCCATAAAACAAACGTCTTGGTTATACTTTCTCACAACAGGATCAGGAAAAGAAAGGGGGGGTCATTGCTGATTGTCTTTCAGATAAAGCATTTATTAAAGTGAGAAGTCTGTTCACAACATACACACATCATACATTACCAGATAAGACGTTGGAGAAGCTTAAAGTACAATATGACCATCTACCGAATCCTCTCTGGTTTATTTTTTGCAACTGTTCACTATCAGCGTTTATTAAAAAAAAGAAACAAACTTTAGGCAAAGCTATACCAGACTTATACTAGGAAATTAGGCATATACTACAATTATGAAACACACCATAAATTGTTTAGGTTTGTATTAGATATTTGGAACTGCTGGACAGAACAGCGTAAAACCAATCTTCCTTAAGAAGGGTCTATATGATTTAAAACAAAGAATACTTTGAAAATGGTAAAGGGATATTTCTCAAATAATTTAATCAGATTTTTATCAAAATCTTTTAGCATTACTAGCAATTTAGCAGCTGCTGAGAGTTTTGCAGGCAAAGGAAACTTGTACCTCTAATTGAAAGCACAGTGAAGGCCCAGGTCTGTGTAAATATTATGATGGGTTAAGTTTGTCAACTTCTTAGCAATAATAAAGAAACTTGAATTCATAGTCTTTCTGTCGGTGTCTTTCTCCTAAATATATCACTTGTTATAACCAAATAATACTTATAGCTTGAATCAATATAAGAGTAATACAAACATCCAGTAGCTTTTGATCCATGTTAGGCCTTCAAGTATTGGTTGCTGAGTGGATATTAATGTCTGGAGGACCTCAGAAGACAAACGCATAGCCCTCCTGTCACTCTTTCAAGCATTACATTATAAAGTTGTTTTTCTGTTTATCAATTATCTTCTCAAATAGAATGTGTTTTGATGTAGAGAAAGCATGTGTCTATTTTGTTCACTGCTGGTTCTCCATCACCTAAAATTCATAAGAGAAATATTTATCAAAAGAAGGAAATTGGCTTTTGCCTTTATGGCTCATTTGATTCCTTTCCTAGTTATAGAACCAATTGTCTGTTACACAAGGTATTTGAACTTGGAAAACATAGGAAGGCTATAATTGTGTGAAAAAGACTTAACCTACAGAAAGTTTTACCATTTCCTCCTCCAAACTGAGCTGGACACGCTGCATTATCTACCCCTGTTATTGAATCATGAGTCAGTAAAATTTCCTAAGATGCTGCAAAAAATATTTATAGATATCGGTCTATGTTTCAGTATTTGCACATTAATATATTTATTGTAAAATTAGGCTTTTTATTTATTATAATATAATTCAAACTCATTTTAAAATACTTCAAAATAAAGAAAAACATTAAATGAAAATAAGAATGCCTTATCTGTATCCCTCATCTTTTTAGTCCTTTCTTCTCAGAAACAAATAGTAGTAATATTTCTTTTGTAAATTTTCCGGTCTTGGTTTCCACATTTGAAAACAAGAATAATTATAGTACCTAATTCACAAGGTTTTATAAGTAGTAACATCATGGGTATTATTATCTTCAAATAATAAATATCTGGATTTTTCAATTCTACTCTTTCATATTTTCTTATTGAATTTTGTTTTTCTTTCATCTGTCCTCAAGCTTATAATGCTGTTGTTTTTCTAAATTCTGGAATTAAATGTATGTTTTTAAAATGATATTAACCCAACACTCTCCATCAAAACTTTCACGTTAAAGTTTTTAAAACACAGTTTCTTCATTAAGCAGTTTTCCTTAACTTTCTAGAAGGGCTTATGAGAATCTACATTCTCTGAGTGCTTGCATTCTTATGAATGAAGACCCCTATTCTTGAATAATATTTTGACTGAGTATTTCTAGATCATGCCTTTCTCCCTCAGAGTGGGATAAAGAAGGTCTTCTGGCATTAAGTCACGCTCAGGAGAAGTGAAGTCAGGCTTCAAAGAGCGATATTTTTTCCCTTAGAGATGCCTTTTCAATTTTCTTTCCTGATTGGACATTTGTAAAATTCTCCTCTAAATTTGGTAACTAATCAACAGCACAAGGTCCTAGATATTTTCCTTTGAGACATTCCTTAAAGTGTTCAATTTAATGTTTTCAACTATTAAGTTGTTTTTAATTTCATTGATTGCTAAACTGTTTTGATTGATTCAGAGAACCTGGTTAAACCTGATATAAATTCTGATACTAGAAATATTTTTTCTCTTGATTATCTATTTATTTACTACAAAATCCTAACTTTCCAAGGTTTTTTGGGAGATGCTAGGATGAGAGCATATTAGACACACCTGAAATGAAGGATTTCACAATACGGTGGGGCACTTCACAGACTGTGGCACAAGCAGAGAATTCTTTGTGAAACCTGAAGGACAATACACAGCAATCATTCTGACTTTGCTAACAAATTTTATTAGAAAGATGGTTATATGTTCAAAACTGGGGACATGCTGACAGTCCATACATACCCTCTCCTAGACTCCCATTAAATTTATAAAGACACCAAAAAGCCAGTCCATTGCAATGACAATAGCTCCTCAAGAGATGAAGCAAACCATGTGACAGGTACTAGGGAGAGTTTTTACACCTGAAGACTTGGAGCATACATTCGTGTTTTGTAATTGAATAGAACGTGGAAGAAATGGAGTGGAAGTAGGAAATTTTGCTGTGTCCGTGTCATTCGTTTGCATCCATTCAGGACACAAGGGCTTCTTGGCCTTGAGAAATAGACTGCCTTCACCCTATCTTGTGGAGAATATTTGAAATGTCAGGAAGCATTTCTTCTTTTCTATTTTCTATATTAAACCCCATTTCTCATGGACAATTTCAGAATCTATAATTCTGTGAACACAATAAGCACAAAGTAATAAAAGGAAAGGCAGTATAGTCTCACATCCTGAGAGGTATGGTGGCCTCAGAGAACATCACTCGAGGCAGAGTCGGGGATTATTGGAGCCCCAAGAGAAATGGATAATGATGATTTAGGGGCCGGCCTGGTAGCGCAAGTGGTTAGGTGCGTGTGCGCTGCTGCGGCGGCCCAGGGTTCGCCAGTTCGGATCCCGGGTGCGCACCAACGCACTGCGGATCCCGGGTGCGCACCAACGCACTGCTTGTCAAGCCATGCTGTGGTGGCGTCCCATATAAAGTAGAGGAAGTGAGGAAGATGGGCATGGATGTTAGCCCAGGGCCAGTCTTGCTCAGCAAAAAGAGGAGGATTGGCAAATGTCAGCTCAGGGCTGATCTTCCTCACACACAAAAAAAGAAAATTCAAAAAAAATAATAATGATGATTTAATCTTTTATCTAATTCAACTTATAAAAAGAACCACAAACACAACCTGTATTCAATGGCTTCACAGGTCACAGTACACTAAAATGAGCACGTGCTCGACGTTAGAACCTGGTTTAGCGTCTAGGCTTTTCATGCTCTGCAATGAATCCCGATTTTAGAGAAAATATTTTTAGCACACAAATGAATGATGTGTGGGGCTAAGAATGCTCTACACACACACCTGATATAGAGTGCTGAGAATTGATAGCAGTTTATCTTATTTCAGGAAAATGAAACATAAAAATAGTAATAACATCAAAAAAACAATACATTTTAGGATTTGGAGGGAAATTTTATGATATAAAAGAAATAGACAATGTCTTAGTCTGATTGCTTAAAAATAGAGAGCCTGAAGCAAAGTTTAGATGTTAACGTTCTATTGGAGGGGTAGAATTTCAGGAAAGCAAAAATGAAGAAATTTGTAAGAGAGGCAGAAAAGCAGGGTATTTAAAGGACTGGTCACAGCTTCCTAAGTAGTCACAGCTGAGAGCTTTATTGTAGGAGAAGACTTCCAATAAACTGTAGGGAAACAAGGTGTCTCCCAATAAGTTGTTGACTGGAGGACAGATGATCCATTATTGAGGCTTCCTTTCCATCTCAGTTTCTCCTCAGGCAATGTTTGCCCCATAAGGTATCAACTTCTTCACACTTTTGGATTTGTTAACTAGCCCTTCTGGGCAGCTGCTGTGAAAACAGAGCTTCCATGGGTCCAATCAGACTGCACTTAAACTGACTAGATCAACTTCACCCCCTACCACGGCGGGTGCAATACACAAGGAGTCATCAACTCTACATATATGGGCCAGATAATAAATAAATTAGACTTTGTGCATCGTAAGCTCTCTTGCCATTGTACCACAAAAGCATAGATTATATAAAAACAAATGGATGTGGCTACGTTCAAATACAACTTTATTTGAAAACAAAGGTTGTAGGGTGGATATGGCCAAAGGGCCATAATTTGTCAAACCCCACCATAGAGGTTGTACCAAGGTCTTTTTGTCCCCTAGAGGAAAGGAGGCAACCAGTGTTGTTAGGAGATAATGTAAATGTATTTATTAATGAAATCAACCCACAGAATTTATAATCAGAAAGCCACGTGACAAGAACATCTTGTGATGAAATTAAAATCAATGTACATATTGAGTAAAATATGAATGTCTTGCAATATATAGCTCATAATATGTTTATCTGAAGATATACGCATAACATAAATAAAAAGAAATTTTTAATATAACCTGAATCTGTAAGACATAGTTTAACTAACATGAGGATGAGTGAAAGGAAAAAATGTCAAAGTAGGAATAAATATATATTTTTTGGATTGCATATCCAAATGATTTGTGATTTATATTTTGGAGATTTTTAAAGTATGATGCCATTATTTCCATTTAGCCTTGTTCTCCTTTTAAACCACGTGTAACTTCACCGCATGGGAACAGTTAGCTTTATTTTGGCTCAGTCTCTCTTTCATACACAATGTAATCAAAGTAATCACAACACTATGTAGTATAAAGACATACACGATCTCTAATTGCCTTATTAATTTCTGTTTTGTGCCAATACCTTGACTAGTAATTTCAGGAAAATGTTTCTTATCTCCCATCTCTCTTTTCCTTTTTTTCCCTTCCATTTTGACATTCTTCCCTACGTTTAGTCCTTCTTTTCTCTCCTTCATCTGTGAGGTTAAAAGCAAAAACTCAGTTATTGCTAATGCATAAAAGCAAGTATATTAAGAAAGAGTTAAATACCAGAAAAAAGAAAACCAATAAATGTGAAACATTGAAGAAACAGAACATTATCTGTGCGTCTAGAGTCCCCGGCATGCTCCTTTCCGGTCTCTACCCTACACCATATATTAGTGGGATTTTTTTCCCTATTTTTTCCTTGTATATAACTGAAATCACCCAGTACAGTTCAGTATCACTTTTAATTTTGTCATAAAACTAGAACTATGGAACCATAACAGGAAATGTTGGGGATCATTTTTAGACAAGGTATTAATTTACCATCGTAGATAAGTAGTATAATAAATTAACGCATAATAAACTAGTATTCATTTGCAGTGAGTACATCAAATTTCTTGAAATATTGCAAGTAAGACTTCCTAAAATAAAATAATTCTCTTTGTTTTGTGGAGACTTTTAATTTTGGTTTTTCTCGAGCCTCTTTATTTAACTTAATTTCAATAATTTAATTATTGTAATTGTTAATTAAATCCAATTATTTAATTATTGACATTTAATTAATAATTTAATCTCATCTCCATTCTCATTCCCATCTCACATAGAAAACCATTCGAATGACTGATGTTTGTATTTTTACCTGTATATGTTCTTATTCTATTGTATTTTTCATTTTTAATTTGCTCAAAAAATATTGTACTGTAAAACTCATTCTGTTAGATTGTCACTCAGCATTGTGTATTTGCATCATTTTTGGCTTTTAACTGTGGCTTAGTATTACATTTTTCTAATCTGTGGGAAAGTTGCATAAGGTAAGATTTACATATTTTTTCTTGAATAAATATTTGTAGATCCTTCTTATAAAATAATCCAGACATCTAATATTAGTTTTTTTTATTGTGGGAAGATATTAAAATATGAATTCAATTTATGAAATGGTTATGAGACTACATAACCTTTCTATTACTCTTAAGTTAGTTTTGCTAAGTTTTTAGCTTTGTTTTAGTTCTGTTGGAATGCATCTATTAATGATATCATATAATTATATTTTAAATTTTTGTTACACCTATATTTGACGACCTCTGTTTAATTCCTAATATTGTTATTCCTTCAATGTATTTTTCCTTAACCAATCTCTTAATATTTTTGGTTATTTCTATCTCACTAGTCTTTGCAGGAACATTAATTTGAGATATTTGATAGTGACTCTAGAATACTTGCTTTCCATTTCATTATTTTTTTCCTTCTTATCTTTATTATTTTATTTCTTCTACTTTCATTGGCTTTATTCAGCTGTATCATATTCCAACTTATTTTTCAGCATTTCTTCTTTCCACATATAAACATGCAAGCAATGATGTACTGACATTTAAAAAAATAAAGAAAGCTCTGAATTGTAGCTTTTAACTATTACTGTGGGTCAAATCTCCCACTATGGTTAAATTTAAATTACTGATGTCAACTAGCTCAGAAAATTCCTGAAAATTTAATAATTGGAACACACAAGCCAGAATGAGTCATTTCCAGCACAACCCTGCATTTGGTCTATGTGTTTCTTTGTGAAGATTGTGTTGGCTATATCCTACAAAATTAGAAATGTAGTAGTTTGTATTCATATAGTGCTAAATATTTTTAAAAAATGTATTACAATTTCTTTCTTGCCACAATAGTTTTGCAGATTTTTTGTTTTCAAATATAAGAGCTTTATCTAGTTTTCTGTTCTTAATAGTTTCTGTTTATTTGTAATTTAATCGGATAATATGACCATTATGATACCTAGTTGTGCTCATTGGTTGAGACCTGCTTTAGGGCCTAGCATTAGGTTACATTTAATTTTTTAATGTACTTAGAAGAATGCATATTCTCCAATTTGGGAGTACAAAATTCTGTATATGATCTTAAGGCCGATTTTGATAATTGGTTTCAAATATTATAATTAAACTATTATATCATCTTCTTGATTTACCCGTTACTCTTAAAGGAATGTCCAAATATCAATGAAATATCTACCTACTATCTATGTATCTATCCACTTATACTCAAGTAATGTAATTGAGTCTATGCACAGAAGTTTAAAATGAGTATAGCTTCCTGATGCATTGAAACTTCAATCACTATGTATTTACCCTTCCTGGCTCCAAAAATGTTTTTTGGCCTTAAAGTTTATTTTTGCTGATATTTATGAAGGTCTACCACATTTATTTGATTTATTTTTATTTGCTTCTTAGTTTATCTTGTTTTGTATAGAATATAAATTATATTTTTAATCTTTGATGTATGATTTTTAAACAAGGTTGTTGTGGTTGTTCTCTGCTATCTTTTCTAGTAATCTGATTTCTATATTTTATAATTCCACTTTTAAAAGTTTATTCTCTCAGCCTAAATATTCATTTATCCTGAATCAACTTTTCCATTCATTTGACTTCTTCTTTCTTATCTATACTAACAATTAGCTCATGTAATAAATCTTTATTTATCCAAGAATGGTTTTAAGTTTTGGAATTGTGACGCTATCCTCATAATTATTTCATACCAAAATATTTATAACCACAGAAAAAGTAAACCAGTGTATTTCAGCTATTGTTTCTGAAGATGATTCCATAGCTCTTTAAAAATCTCCCAAATGAAATGAAATGCTTGAACAGAGAAAATGGAATTTTAAACAATTAATCTTGAAAAAATTTAATATTCTTTATCAAAACAGAGTCCCATAACTGGTTGGATTTTCTACTGTTGTGAGTTTAAGAATGAGTGTGCTTCAGTAGATTTGGAAAGGTGTAAATAACCTTTCTCCACCAGGGGAGATTTATATGATGATAAATCTGAATGCAGATGCTATTGAGCAGTTCAGTTAAGATTTAGTGAATAGAAGAAAAAGGAGAAAAACAAAATAAATTGTCTAACATGTTTACATTAGCAAAATGGTATTCATTTGTGTGTAAATTTGCTTAATTGTATTAATAAATGTAAGAAATAATCCATAAACAAGTCTATCACATCTGAATCAGAAGACATAAAACACCATTTTCATATTCAGACTTCCTTTGAAAAACAGATGTTTAATTCATAGTAATTAATTTTTAATAATTGCATGCCATTATTAGGGGAATATTTATTAACCTAAAGAATATAAATGGGACTTGCTATTGATTCTCTGACAAATCAAGATACATTGTTTAGCTGGTTTCTAATTTTACTGGCACAAAATGTAAAAGTTAAAAGCACATTAAAAACCAAGCTAAATTTCTCATAATAAATAACCACAAAAAAACCTCAATTAAAAAAAAGGTATCTTGGGGCCGGCCCAGTGGCGGCAGCGGTTAAGTGCGCGCGCTCTGCTGTGGCAGCCCGGGGTTCGCCGGTTTGGATCCCGGGCGCTCACCGACACACAGCTTGTCAAGCCATGCTGTGGCGACATCCCATATAAAGTGGAGGAAGATCGGTATAGATATTAGCCCAGGGCCAGTCTTCCTCAGAAAAAGAGGAGGATTGGCAGATGTTAGCTCAGGGCCTATCTTCCTCACACACACAAAAAAAAAGTATCTTGTTGAAAACAGAGGTTTTGTTTATTAAATATATTTCTATTTATTATATGTTCTATTTCTAAAATTTGGTTTTAATCAGAGAAATTATGCAATTGAATACTAGTTGGCAATAAAAATAAATAAATTCCTGGTACATGCTACCATATGGATGAACTTTGAAAAAATTAGGCTAAGTGGAAATAGCTAGGCTCAAAAAATCACATATTCTCTTAAATGCAAATTTATCTGAAATATCTAGAGAAGGCAAATATACAGAGACATATGTAGATTAACGGTTACTAGGTAATAAAAGTAGTATTGGAAGGTGACTGCAAATGAGTGCACTGGACTTTTGAGTAATGATGGAAAGGTTTTAAAATTGGATTGTAGTGGGTAGTGTACAGTTCTTTAAATTTGCTAAAAACATTATTGAATTGTACTTTTAAAATGGGTGAATTTTATTTTAGATAAATTTACTTCAACAGAGCTGTTATAAATTAGTGTAATTCATTATAGATAAAGACTAAAAATGAAAAATTACATAATCTTGAGAAATTAACAAAAAGCATTTGTTACAATTCCATATACATTGATCAGGTAAACTAGGAATGGAAGGGAACTTCTTCAACCTGATAAAGAGGTCCTACATCACATTATCAATGAAATACTGAGTGTTTTCCCCTAAAACCAGAAAAGAGGAAAGCATGTTCTGCCTTCCCAATCTTCTTCACTATCACATTAGATGCCTTAGTCAGCTCAGTAACGCTAGAAAAATAACAAGTAGGGGGGCATCTAAAGTGGAAAGGAAGAAATGAAACTATAGCCACAGACAACATGATTGTCTTCATTAAAAATACCAAAACTCTACTAAAATGTTAACAGGACTAATATTGAATTTAGCCAGGTCACAGGATCCAAGGCATATATACAAATATCAGCTGTTTTTTGTAATATAATAACAATGGAAAATTGTTAATTTAATTTAATCTAACATTTATAATAGTACAAAATTATTTTTGAGTTAAATGTAATCTAATAAACTATATAAAGTTCTATATGTTGAAAACTTGAAAATACTGATGAAGAGATTCAAATAAGACCTAAAGAAAAAAGAAATATATCATCTTCATGGATTGGAAGACTCCTCAAATTTAATCCATAGATTCAGCGTCATGATCAAAGTACCAGAAATGTTTTTTATAGTAATTAATATCCTAGTTTTAAATTTATGTGGAAATGCAAAATACAGTAACCAAAACAATTTTGAAAGAAAAGAACAAAGTTGGAAGATTCATACTATTTGACTTTTGGATTTTATGAAGAATAGTAAACAGCTAACTTAGACATTTGGGTCAATGGAAGAGAATAGAGTACAGAAAGAGTCATAAAGATGAACAGTTAATTGATTTTTTACTATGGAGAAAAGGCAGTTATTGGAGAAAGGATATTCTTTTCAACAAAAGATGCTGGAAAAATGGACATCTACATGTTAAAATCAAATGAATATTAACCATTATTCAGAGCATGCAAAGTTAATTCAAATAAATTGTAAACCTAAAAGTAATACTCAAAATCATAAAACTTCCAGAAGAAAATACAGGAAAATGTCTCTGTAATTTTAGGCTAGTTGAAGAGTTCTTAAATATCATAACACAAGTACAATCCAAAAAAAAAAAAAAAAAAGATATATTGGACTCCATCAAAAATCAAAAAATTCAAAATTCGTAAAAATCTGTTTTCTTTTTGAAAGCCAATGTTAAAATAATGAAGAAAAGTCATAGACTAGGAAAGAATATTTGCAAATTTTACATTTCTTAAAGGGCTTATACTCAGAATAAATAATAAATGCTTAAAACATAGGAATAAGAAAACAAATAATCTAATTTGAAAAATCAACAGCAAGTTTGAACAGACAATTCACCAAAGAAAATACATGAATGGCCGACACTCACATAAAAAAGGTGGTCGATATTACTAGGCATTAGTGGAATGCAAATTAAAAACACATTGTTATCACATCTTTTCATGTGATTGGAGTAACTGGAATTCTCACTCATGATGGTGGGAATGAAAAATGGTAGAATCACTTTGAAAAATATCTGGCAATTTATTTTATATACGCACTTACCATATAATCCAGCATTCTACTCCTTGGTATTTACCCAAAACTAATGAAAATTTATGTTGACAGAAAAACCTGTACACACATGTGTACTGAAACTTTGTTAATAATCTCCATAAACTGAAAACAACCCAGATATCTTTCATTTAGTGAATGAATAAACAAAGTATAGTGTAGTATAGTTATCCACACAATGGAATACTACATGGCAATATAAATGAACTAATCACTAAAATATGCAAGGCATGGATTAATCTCAGATAAATTATTCAAAGTGAGAGAAACCAAACTCCAAAGACTACATACTGCATGAGTTAATTTATATGTCATTCTGGAGATAGCACAAGTATAGGGACAGAAGAGTTCATTGGTTGTGAAGAGATGTTAACTAAAAAGGGAGATTAAGGTTTTCTTAGGTGGGTGGTGGAACTGATCATAGTAGCAAATATACAACTACATGCATTTCTCAAAACATATAGTATTGTACACAGAAATGGTTGAATTTTATTGTGCATAGATTATATCTAAATAAACCTGACTTGAAAAAGTAAATGTGTTTCCAGGAAATATTTTCTTCTTAAATGTGAATATATTTTCTATTAGATAGCAATATTTTGGCTCATTAAACAAGTTATAAGAGCAAAAATTCTTTTAAGTAAACATAACTTTTACATAAGAGGAATTTACAGTTTCTATCTTTTATATATAGTATATTTTACCAGTTTAATATGGAAGCTTTACTTAAAGGAGATTAACATGTATATCTTTTATAAATAAAAGTACTACCTTTTCTGAATTACTCTGATTTTTTAAAATTACTTTGCAGTAGGCTAGCAGTAAATGAACTTTTGCTTAAATTATGTATACCATAATTTTCCAAGATAGGAAATAGCAGAAGGGTAATTAATGCTCTTTCCAATGAGAAACATCTTTCAAACATTATTGGCTTGTTTTCTGTAGTACACTGCAAGTGGCAAGGATCTCCAATTATTCTGAAATATGTAGTTTATTGCTACTTCATGATGGTGATGTTTTTATTAAAACAGAGGATGCATACTTATTCCTCACATCCTTGAATTTGTAATATAGTTCTAAATAGTATTATATCTTTTTCAATTCAAGTGTATTTATATTGTTTTAAGATATAAATCACGTTTTATTCTAATTTTTTTTTAAATATATGTAACTAAAACACACAAAAACATTTCTATGTAGAGTCTAGTAGAAATATCAGTGGCTAGCCGTGTGTTGCCCTTATTGACATGAAACGCATTTTGTGTCGATTTAATTTGTGATACTTTTTAAATTTTATAAAATTTTCATTTTTTATTCTCACATTTAACAAATGTTTGTTTTTAACTTGGAAAGAATTAGAGGTTAAAAATAAACTTCTGTTTAAACATTGTAGCATTTGAGCTGTATAGAATTATAGAAATACACGGAAGATTGAGTAAATTATTTCATAATCTCGAATTTTGAACTTTAGAGTGAGAAGTTGTTAATTGTATATTTTTATGATTGGTAGACAGTAAAATTAAAGTATAATTCAAAATATATTAATTTCTATAGAATTGATTAAATAATTTTTCATTTCCTTTAGATAAGTATATACTCTCCTAAAATACCAGCTAGTATGAGACAAGAGTAAAGCAGATGTGCGTGCTGGACAAGAGGTAGAACTATTTTCACCCCAATCAAATCCTGGAGGGACATCCAGGTCAAGCTCAGTGGGAATCTAACTAAGGAAAATTAAGATTTTTTTTTAGTCCACCCTAGAGAAAGATTGTATATACTGTGTGCTACAGCAACTATGTTGTTTATTTTAATTATAATTCCTTCAAATCATATCTAGCAAATGGCTTAGCAATATCATAAATCTAGGGTCTAAAGTTCATTTTGTTTTCCAGCATTGAAACTGGGTGCACTGGAAGGAACACATGCAAACATTTATGAGCACTGAATTCTTAAACAGCTAAAACCTACATAATGGAAGTCATACTAAGGCTAGAATACATTATAGTGGTTCAACTAAGATAGGATGGTTGAGGTTGACAAAGGCAAAGATAACTAAAGGAAAATGATAGTCCACGGGAAGAGTAGTAAGTCATCTCCATTCAGAGGATAGAAAAAAAAATGAAAAAGTCCTTAAGAACTAGAAAAAACTTTTATAGTTGATTACATCTCAAGAGCCTAGCATTAAATGTAAGAAATGGTAGGTATTCAACAAGTATTTGTTCATGAGCTTACTGAATGTTAGACTGCATTTGGAGAAGTGCTTATAATTTGAATACACACCAATACCATATTCAAGAACAGCAAAATTTATCATTTACTTATTGCCTATCATCTGAATAAATGTTGGAAATGTGTGAATTCAACCTTACACATGTTATTAAGAGAGTTAGAATGTTAGAGAAAATATGTAACAGGTAGTAAAGAACTAAATTATTCTATATCTTTAAAAGAGCTAAATCAGTTATAGTATAAGTGTGAATTTCCAGTTTAAAGATGTTGTTTTAAACATAAACGTTTACCATCACTTCTCTCAGAAGTTAGAAGAGAAGACAATAGCAACAGCATATTAGAGGTCAGAAAACAAAGCCAATTGGTAATTGGCAGTCGACTCTCATAAATTAAATCCTGCACTGCAGCATGGGAAGCTGAGCAGCAATCTGATTTGCACAGTGGAACGCTTGAGGGGTTCAGTAATTGGCAGGACAAGGTAGGTCCAGGTGAAGAAATAAAAATTGGAAGATTGCTTGAAAGATGGATTTTCTACATGACACAATCAGGAGAGGTTTTCTTTCCATCATTTTAGAAAACTGGAAATTTTTCTCTATTGGGGTTAAAACTGAGAGTATCTGTACCAGTAGGATCCTGGCCATGGTTTGTCCACAGTTAAGAGGAAGGCTATCCCACCAAAACTCAGGGCATTAAGTGAATGCTTACTTTACCCCCAGCTAACTCTATTCTGCGCCCACAATAGTGACAGCCAGAGAATGAATGCAGTGTATTCTGGGAAGGCTCGTCATTCCTCTCAAAACAGACCTGAGATATTGACATTGGGTTTTCTCCAGGGAGACTGCGCAGACAGGTCACCCCAGAGTCCAGTCCACACTCAATACACATGTCTACAAATCTTCAAATAAGTTTTTAGTGACTCACTCTTAAGCATTATCCAAGGTCACTGATATCAAAGGAATGCACCAATATTAAAGAGTGAGACAAAGGAAAGTCAGCTTGGGCACAACAGAGACTAGGAAGGGACCTAACTCAAATACAAAGTAGAAACAAAACAAAGCAAAAACTCCACTACCAAACTCACAGATAAAGAGGTAACATCTCATCTGTGAAACAACAGCAGGGTACTATCTAAACAAATACTCAGAAAAAAATTCTTGAAAATTAAATCTAAGAGCACGGAAATGAAACTTCAATAGAAGAACTGGAGGATAATGTTGAGTAACTCTAAGAATAAGAATAGGACCTTTAAAGAGCAGAAAGAACAGATTTTGAGATATAGGAGAAATTTTATTATTTATCTCCTGATTTATGTATTAAGAATTTCCATAATCATTAATCTAATATAAAAGAAGTTTCTATGCCTAAAAAAAAATTATAGATAGTTTTATTCAAACAGCAGCATAGTTTACTAGTTACAGCTACTTTACAGGTTGATGATTTTATTTTTTTTTTTCTCTTCTTGATGAGATGAAATATTTCCTGGTAAGTATATGCCCCCACAGAAAATCAAACACACATGCAAAGACAACAATGATCATATTTTCAGAGACTAAAAAACTTTTTATTTTATTATGAGTAAAGAGAAGATTGCTTGAATTATAGAGCTCAGGTAACTCAATATGTTTAAAGACTGAACAAAACACATTTCAACAATTTTTTATTTTACTAATAATAAATTATAGGACATTATTTTTAAAATTTAGAACTGCTGAAGTATTTAAATATTTACTATTGGAAAGTCCTTCATTATCCTCATTTTTGAAGGAAAAGTCTCATTACAAATATAATATGCAGCTGGCATTTGCAAAATTCTATTCATTTTATAAGCATTTAACGAGAAACCAAGTGATCAGATAAAGACCCAGACAGATATTTCCCAAGTTAAAGTACCACAATGCCTGAATTTCTACTGCAACTAATGCCAAATTACGTCTCGAGTGAAGTCTCTTGTGTGCACATGTTAAAAGCACCTTTCCAAAGAAGTCTATACAAAAATCATCAAATCCATGTTTCCTCAACTAGCAAGTAGGTCACTTTTGAACCAAGGTCACCACAGAGATTACCCTTCAACACATGCAGAATTCTTTTTTTGTGGTTAAGATATATACTACATATACACCAGAGAAAACCTTTTCATAAACAATTTCTATTGATAAAGTTAAGATTATTTAATATAGTTTATTTCTCAGAACTGGAAGAATAATTGCCAAACAGAATATATTCTGCTAGTAAAGTATTGCACTCATTTTCCTAGAAATAAAAAAAGACAACAACTTATCCATACTGAACAAGGAGGAGAGACATATTGAACAAAAACCAAAACAAAACAAAGCTTTATATTTTGTTGTAGACTGACAGGATGCTGAAAACCAAAATTGGTTCTGGAAGAGAAAATTACATCCAAATTACTAATTATCTCTTTGATGATTGTTTAAAATAAGTTGGAAATGTACACTATAGATTTTAATAGTACATATAGTTCTAGAAAAGACATGCCTCAACAGTATCTCTTCATATATAACATCTCTTACAATGTAGGTGGAAAGGAGTATTTGTTCTGAATTTCTACTGAATACCCAAACTTCAAGGATCTCACATACTAATAGGTATTATACCACCCACAAGATAATGTTAAAAAAAGATTAACCCTTAATTTCTCTAATTCGTTATTTATTTAGTAACTTCTATGCAGTAATTGTCCAAGACCCTGGTGTATGTATGTGTAGATAGACAGATGATAGATGGTAGAGAGATAGAGAGATAGAGAGATGATAGGTAAAGGTATATTGGACTCAAACCAGAAAATAAAAATTTTGTGGTACTTCTTTTAGCACTTTCTACCCATCAGACCCCACTGCACTTCTTAACTTCTGACATAATTTATATCACTTGGATGATATGTATTCCTAACAGACTTGAATGTTGCCTGATGATAGGCCCCATATTTTTTTCCTTATATATGCAGCATCTGTGTATTGACCAATATGTTTGCCACTTAGAATACATAAAAGTGAGAAAGATACACATCTATCAAGGGGCTTTCTTTGGTGGGATATTACTCTTTATTTTTTACACCAATGGGTATCCTTTTTCCTTTTTACTGCATAATATAAATATTCCCTGTAAAATATACTCAATTTCTCTAAAATTTAAGATGTCTAATGGTACATATGGAGAACTACCAAGAGATTAACACATTCAGAGTTTTCCTCACTACGGAAGTAGCTGACTGGTTGTCAAGATAGAAATGTTAAACAGGAGATGAGTATAACAATTGATATTTTATAACTTTCTTACTGTAGAGCACAAGTTTATGTATCTTGTTTCTCCCTGAAGCTATGTACTCATTTTTTTCTTGTATCTAGCTGCCAAACAATTTATAAAAACCAATTAGTTGGGAGTTTTTATGTATTGTCTGATTTAGAGACACTAACCCATTTTAGTGTCTCAGGTTCACAATTTCTAAGTCAAGGGTAAAAATAATCACACACTGAGTGATAGTTAATGGGTAATAAAAGTACCATTTGAACAGAGAATTAGTAGTATAACCTTTAAGCTCAGGCTCTCCTAGGTGTAATATACAGCCATAGACGAAATGGCTTGTAATTAATTGTGTAATTTCAAGTTTTGTCTTTTTCATCACTAACTCTGTTCCCTTTTCAGAAAGGTGTCTCTGTAATAACAGAATCAAGTGAACAGAATTACTCGATTCAAGTAACTGTGACCAAGAAAAATTCCAGAAAACTGAGTTTGTACCATTTACTCATTGTTCATATTTAGTCTTTCTCATTCCTCAAAGGGACCGTGAAGGTTTTATTTGTCCCCTCCGAGTCCCTTATGTCATTATTCTTTCACAGTATCATGACTAGCAGGCTGTAAGGTGTGAATAGAGCATGAGTCATTTTATTGCCTGCTAATTAATTTGGAAATGGCGTTATCATTTCAATGAAATAATACTTTATGAGAATAAGACCCCAAAGACTTTCCCACTAAATGAGCTTTATTTTCATAAAAGAATTAAAAAAATTCACATTTGTTTAGAAATCCCATCACTAGAGGAATAACATTTTCTATTTGATTATAATAAATATCCCAAATAGTGCATTAATATGTTTATAATTTTCAACTACCGTTGCTTATACATTTAAACAATCTAAACTATTTGCGTCAAAAATACGCAACTATGGAGAATTGTCTCAAAACAACACAAAAAAACAAAACTGAGCACTTTTTTTTTTATCACGGTAACATTGGCTTACAACATTACATAAATTTCAGGTGTACATCATTATACTTCAATTTCTACGTACATAAATACAAATAACTTTTTTTTTACAAAAAGAAACAAGTTTGAATGACCATGATGACCACTGATGTCTCTGGTATTCAACATAATAAAGGAAGACTAGTCACTAGTTACTTCTAATTCAGATAATGTTACATATGCCAGAGTTGTACTGGATATAGTGACTTGCCTATCTGAATATCATATAGTCTAAAATTTATATCAAAGTGATTTAAAAGAGAAAAATGAGATAAGTAGCTGAATATTACAAACTGTGTAACCATTATTTCCAAGAGTAATATTTCTTCTCAGATTCTATTTATACGTCATTTAATTTTTCTTCAATTCCAGATTCACATTCTACTGTGTTTTAAGCATGTACTATAAATGTGTGTTTTATAGCTGATTTTTGTCGGTATTACAAAAATCCTTTTCAAAAATCACCATGAAACAATTGAGGGAAAAGAATTGTTTTAAGTGTAAGTTAGAAACAAAAAATGAGCTGATCTTATCTAGTGAATAGGCTGTTTTGACTTTGAAGGAGTGAAACTGGCAATACCACTTAAATAATAATAATGAAACCTGACAGATTCACATTTAATAGTCAGCTGAAAACACTATATGCTGTTTCTAATGAAGCCGGTTGATCAGATATGATTGGAATATATTTTTCCACTTACTAATAGAAGAGAAGAATACATTATTTAGAGTACATTTTGGAATTTGTGATCTTCAAGTTGCTATTTGAGTCTGTAATCTAATCCTACAGAATATTCTGAGTTTATATTTCATATGATTTTTAAAAATCCCTTCAGGCCCTTCGGGTAGAAAATGTTACTATACTATAATATGATTTTGCATATTCTTGTTTATCTTAATTGCTATCTCCCTCCAGTCTTGCTCTCCTCCAAACCTTTGTTTTCACAAAAACTAAGATACGCATTTTATCACAACACCTTCTTGTTTACAATCTTCTGTTGTATTTCCATTCCCTACAAGATAAATCCATCCACTAATGTTATGTTCAAAGAGCTTCATCAACCTGCCCTATTCTTCCTTCCCAGTATTATCTCTTCCCACTCACTCAACCTCCATTGATATTCACGTTTTAGTTTTACTGAACTACTAAAAGTTCGTGAGTATGATTTGTGCTTCTTCATTTCTACACTCTCAATTCAGCTTCCTTTGCCCCTTCCTTCTATTTTATCCGTCTGGTTTAGTGATATGTTAATTAACTTTTACAGCATATTCTAGGCTTCCCCTTCTCTAGATTAACTTTCTCAAAACATTTATTCAATATGAAGTGATATTTTGTGGTTTCTTTCCTATTTACTTAAGCATTATTTTGATATAGCACTCAATGAAATATAATAATCTTTTCACTTGTCTGCCTCTCGAGAGGTTGTATATTCCTTGAGAGTAGAGAATTTTTGTATTCCAAATTTTTCTTCAATGATTAGAATAAGCTTGTCATGTCATGTAGAAAACTCCAAAAGAGTCTGGTGAATGCACATATGAATTAGTGTTTGTTATGTAACGTTTTTATTTACATATTTACATTCATATATTCAGTGGTATCAATGAATGATGAAGTAAAAAAAGTATATATTCAGATGAGATTTCAAAAAAATTACTAGCAAATAGGTAAAGACTTACATACCGAAATCTTTATAGAGAAACAGAAGATTCAGTCTAATTTTTTAAATAAAAATATATTTGTAAATAAAGAAAAGACATTAAAACCAGAAGACTGATTATGAGAAACAGCTCTAGTATATTAATGTTTGTATCTTTTTTTCCCACTAAGGAGAATAAATTATAAAAAATTTCTTGATTACTATTCACTGTGGTATTTTTAATAACACATATAACACTACTATAAGTTTATTATTTGAATTGAAATGTTACTTTCTATGGAATTGACTTTTCTTAAAGTAGAGGGATAGATAGAATAAGTTAATCTGTTTATGGCAAAAAAAGTAATTAAACATTAACAAACACAAAGCAAATCCATCTCATTCTTTCAGTTTAGATGTAGGTGAGGTAAAGTCAAATAGAAATCAAATAAAAATTTGTCAGAAGTAAGAAGAAACTAGTAACTGAGAATATAGATGAAATGGGAAGACCAGTGTTGAAGTCTTATAATTATATACCAAAGGGATGAACACACAACTTCTGGCACTTATGCCAGATTTAACATAGAAGCCAGGGCAATTAAATGTTCATTTATTATCAATCTAAGATAAAATCTTGGCTAACAGGGACAGAATTCTTCAAGTGAATCACAGGCATCTTATTATGAAAATGAGGCAAATGTATTTTTTGGTAATCTGGGAAAATGTTTACAAACAAGTCATTCAAAATGTGACTCAAGGTGATTATGAGTTTCTTAGTTTAAATTGAAAGACTATGATTAATTTGTATTAAAGTTTTACTAGATCTTAACTAATGCTTAATTGAAATTATAATAATTTATGTAATCTCTTATGCCACTGAATGAGCCTTTTTCCCACTAAATATTTGAGACAAAGCTAAAATTTATAACATATTTTAAAGTTGTTGACATTTGTAAATCAAAATATTCCAAAACAAACAAATTCTGGACTTCCAATGCCAGCCAAAATCAGATTGATCAATCTGCCTGAAAAAACTAAAATACTGGATAAGATATACGAAACAATAGTTTTCAAGACATTCAAGAACAGTTGGGAAACAAATATTTCCTTTCAGTGTTGCTCCATCAAAAGAAGAAATCTATAGCTGAAGCTTCCAAGCTTCTTTTGGCCTTTCCATCATCTTCTATATCATTCCCCTTTAGTGGTCCCAGGACCAGTCCTGTGAGGGTTCCTCCTATGATCGTCTAGGTTATGATACTCCTGGACTTCGTGTTGCTAGCTGCTTCCTACTTTTAAAGATTTTATTTATCCTATTTTTCCCCCCAAAGCCCCAGTGGATAGTTGTATGCCGTAGCTGCACATCCTTCTAGTTGCTGTATGCGGGACTCGGCCTCAGGATGAACGGAGAAGTGGTGCCTCGATGCGCACCCCGGATCCGAACCCGGGCCACCAGCATCACAGCGCGCGCACTTAACCACCAAGCCACAGGGCCGGCCCTGCTTCCTACTTTTAATATCTGCATTATCTCATCCTCGGAGGTGGAAGGAGGCAGAAGGAGGTGGAAGCTCCTTCCTTTATTTAGTAATATTTGCATCACACTAGTATCTCCTTTTTGATCTTTCAGCATTATACTTTTTTCAAGAATTTCTGTCAAGAATAAACTCAAACAATTAAAATTTTGCCACATTTCTCTCTCTCCCTGAAGATGGAATTTAAGTTCAAGGGGATTATTCTGGTAGCAAGGCAGATGATTATTAATTTCTAGCTAACTTTGCTGATTAGACTGGGATGTATGCCTTCACATGTACTCCTTTGACGTCATCAGACTTCTTTAATGCCAACTTCACTACTGCTCGATCTCCTTGTCAGTGTTGAAAGATCCACTTTCAGGGGATTTTTCACAGAGATAATTTCTTTAGTTTTTTTGGAGCATGGAACAAGTTGATATTCTTCCATGCGATCTAATAAAATCTTATGAACCTCTCTGCCTCAGAAACATTCCATTGTTCCAAATCATCTGGACAATGTTCATAATTTCTAAGAAGCAAAACTAGCTAGAATTCTAATGGGAATTTTGATGGAGATATAAAATTAAGACGACTAATTTCACAGTTGAAATATATTTAACATTCAGTCTCTAAGTTTCCTAATTCTGGTAATTAACACACCTAGCTCCAGATTCACACAGATTTTTGACAATAATGTAATTTTGGTACTTATTAGCTCTGTGTCTTTGGATATATCACTTATATTACATTTCAATTTCTTTATTTCTAAAATGGGAATAATGATAGTACCTACTACAAGAAACTCTGCATGATTCCTCTTAGCTTATGTATTCAATTTATTTTTTCCTTCCTAGGAAATTTTCCTCCTCCTAAGGTCATTAAATATTTTTCTCTAATTCACTATATAATTTCTAAGCTAAATAGTGAAAAATAATGTTCTCAACTGATTAAAATCAATATTTATTATTAACAAGTTGCATCAAAATATTTTATTTAAAGAATTTTAATTGTACTCTTCTAAATTGTACCTATGTACAAAAACCCTACAATTTTTCTTCTTTTTTATTTATTGAATTATTTTACCGCTATAGAGGAATTTAGACTATTTTCTTAGGGCATTTTTTTTACTTAATATAAATGTTATTGCAGCTAATGTTGGATACACATTTAAAATATTTTATTTGATTTTCTATAACCATATTCTTTAAAATTTGGTTACCTTAATTGGAATATATAATCACTTTAATCCACCTATAAAATCCATAAGGAAACTGAGGGTTATAGGGATTAAGTAAATTGTTGAGGATTAAACATTTACTAAATGTTGGAGTTGGGATCTAAATAAACCCAGTTCTGTCTGCTTCCAAACCCACATTCTTAAATGTAATTGAAATATAATGCCAATTTATTATGTTTAATCAAAAACAAGAGAGAATAAGTTAATATGTAGCTTATAGTGACTAACCATACAATGTTTATTGGTGAAATAGAAGAGCAAGGATTAAATTGTTTATAGCAAGATGTTAACCATAATTTCATTTTTTCACATTTAAAAAAAAAAAAATTTTGTTGGCTTATAAATGCAATTCATTTTTAGACCAGAAGAGATTCAAGACATAATATCTGTATTCAAAATCTTGCAACTTCTATTAAGCAGACAAAGAAATAAAGAGATTTCTATGTGATGAAGTAAAAACAGTCAGCCTCATGTTTCTGAATTGAATTATTACTATTATTATATGGAACACTTTAAAGTTCCATTCCATTTATGTAGTCAATTATAAATCTTATCATGATGTAGGACAGGAAAGAAAAGTCCAGATGGATTGCTCAGCAAGAACAACTAATGCAAGAAAATCATGCACTGCCCTTGAGAAGTATCTTAGGATTCTTGCTCCTTGATTCTTATCTTCTGGACTGGATAGACTTGCCACAGGGATGATGAAATGATTTCATAGGAAACAATTCTCATTTTAGAATCTAAAATTTCCTATATGAGAGGCACTATGATGGTAGGCTCAAGTGATTTCTAAAAATCATAGTGAATGTAGAAAGTGTATTTGCAGTTTAGATTGATAAAGTTTGAAACAAAACTATGACAATAGGGAAGAAACGGTTAATTTCCTACCAGGTACTTTGGTTTATAAATAGAACCAAGTGATATCTGGTAAAAAAAATATAATCAAAAACAAATTATTGGTTCCAGTTTCTGGTTCCACATGTAAGGAGCTTGGAAGTCTCCAGTCTGTCCCAACAGCAAGTAAAAAGCTGAACAAACTGAAAAACCAACAACTCTTCTTGGCTCTACAAGAGAGGGGATGACACAGGGTCAACCTCTGCCCCCAAGACTGGAGAGACAGAAAGGTGAATATAGACTGTCACGGCTTCCTGGGGCAGAGACTCACGAGTAGAAACAGGTGTGGGAACCAGTTCCAGGAGAGGAAAACTTGAACTGTAATTGATGAATTGCTGGGGCCTCAGCATGGACAACTCTGAGAGTTAAAAACTCCAGGGGGACCCAGTTATGGTGGGCTCCCATGATATTGAGAAATTTATCTCCAGGAACTCGACTAGGTGCCCAAAGTAAATATCAGAGAAAAATCTCCTCATGCTTCTGGCAGGGGAAGTGGAAAAGGAACTATTTTTGAAATATGCCAGAACACTCTAGCCTTCTTAACAAAGCCTGCCCTCAGGGGAAACTAGTTAACCAGAGTCCAGCCTGCTAGGGTATTTCTGAGCCTGATTGACCCAGGGAAGGGAGAAACTCAACTCCAGCCCACTCTAGCCAACCTGTCCCACCCAACAGGAGAGAAAAAACTTGTGAAGTTCAAAGTCCAGAAACCAGGCTTATTAAAAAACTGGGACTTAATTATAGGACTATAGAACACTCCCCCTCCATCTACACCTCACCACCACATTACTAAAGACTATTTACAGCAGTTCTACTTACCCAGTACATCATGTCCAGCTATCAAGAAAAAATTACAAGACATACTAAAGGGCAAAAAACAATTTGAAGACACAGAGCAAGCATCAAAACCAGACATGGCAGAGATATTGGAATTATCAGACTGGAAATTTAAAACAACTATGATTAGTATGTGAAGGGCTCTCGTGGATAAAGTCGACAACATGCAAGAACAGATGGGCAATGTAAGCAGAGAGATGGAAATACTAAAAGAACTAAAAAGAAATGCTAGAGATAGAAAACACATGAATAGAAATAAAGAATGTCTCTGATATGCTAAACAAGTGATTTAAAAATTTTAAGCAAACTGACTTCTTCCTTGTGCATCTGAGTTGAATGAAGAGATTATTTATTTTTAAGCAAGGTAAATAATGTAGTTAGAAACCATACAACCTCCTCATGCTCTGCATGCACTGCAATTTTCAGTGGGTGGCAGAACCCTGCACTGGTCCCATATCTTGTTGTACATACAGAAATGGGCTCTCTGATTTGTAGTAGCAATATCTGCATCAGCATTGTAGCTTTCAATTTCAAGACAATCGTATACTTTATAGTACCCAATAACTACACCAGCCCAGATTTGATCTCATGATCTGGTTCCCTTGCAACTCATGTTCTTGTAAGGTGGAATAGATTATTTATTTCCCAATTGTGAGAGGATTAGTGAGTTTTTTATTTAAGACCTTAATTCAAAGGAGGCTTGGAAAATAAATTTTTAGATTATTGTAGTATCTATACTTTTCTATTTTAGTTTAGATCTCCATAGCTCCTCCAAAGAAAAGCACCACGTTCTATTTACTTTGCATATTCCCTGCTAAGTATAGTGTAAGGAAAACAGTTGTACTAATGGGATTGGAGAGTAAAGGTTTTGTCCATGCTTGGGCCAGAGCTATAAGAATAACAAAAACAACACAACTACAAGTATCATAGTGAATTCATAGTGAATTAGAAGTTCTCTAACGAGGATATAAATTCTATTTTTTTTAAGCGTACAAAGATGAGAAGTGTTTCAAGAAATAAAATATGGAAACTCAGTCATGAAACATTGACTTAGAGTTTTTTCTTTGCTATTTCATCCATCTCGCCAATGATGTTGTTTTGAAGCTGAAAACCATATTTATTTTAATAGTGATTTGTGTATATTTCCACTTATAATCCAAATATATTTCAATTGAACAAACTTGCTTAATATTTCTTCCCACTTCTTTCCCAAACGCCTCTCTTCTAACACTAAATAGTTATACTGACTTAAATCTAAAGTTACAGGAAGAGCTTATATTCTTACCATAAAACTAGAACAATCAGCTGTGCCTCTGGGTTGCTTGAGGCAGATGTCATTCTGACTGACTTGAAAGAGATAATGACCTTCTGGGACCTTGACACTAATTGTACAACCTGAATGAAATATGCCTCTTTGGAAAACTCTATATTTGTCCAATATTAGAAAGTAACCTTCTTGTTAGAAAGTTAAAGCCCAGATCCCCAAATGGCTTGGCCTCTTCACTTCTGTGAAGAAGTCGAGTGCAAAGTGGTAACAGATAAAATGCTACCTTGTTCTGTCTGCTTAAAATTGAGATTCCCAGGTAATAATCCTAATAGATGAGCTTGAATTAAACATCAACAGAAAATTTGACAAATCCCATTGATTGTGTGAAGGGGTTCATATGTTTTTAAAAAACTGAATTGCAAAAATATTTTGTTGTTTATAAAATTCTCTGAAGTTTGAAAAGCACTTCTTTAACCCCAAAGGAATGAAAAAATAATCAGAAAAAAGTTAGCTGAAAATATTCACTGACTTTGGAAGAGAGTTCATGAAAAAAAATGAATTAAAATAATATATTAAAAATATGATAAAAATTAAAGTGGCAGATAAGTTTTTCCTTTGCAAAACTCAAATAGGAATTATTTTAATTGACATTGATTACATTTACCTTTATTGGAGATGTAGAATGGAAACTTTCTCCCACAATATTTAATGTTATATGACTATGGTTTATTAAGCATATTAGTGAAAATAGTTTCTCTTATATTTTTCCTTTTAGGGCATCTTGATAGTAAAAATACTGCCCTTTGTATATAGAGCTACTATGTTGGTTTGTTCATTATTCTTATGTTAGAAACCATGCATGTTAATTTCTGGCCAAACATGCTATCTAACCACTTTAACTCAAAATATTCCTTTCAACTGGGATATTTTTCCATTGAATATGTGTCTTTAAAAATAATTGCTGTCATCCAATGCCAGACTTTTCACTAAGAATCTTTTGCTCTATCATCCCACAGCAAAATAATCTCTTCTTCCCCTTAAAAGCATGTCTATAGTTTTGTACACAGAACTTCTGCACTTAACACATTTTTATTTACCTACTTTATTTCACTAGTATATGTCTTCCTTAAAGACAACATCATATTCATGTTTGCATTATCTGCATTACCTAGCAGAAAAAAATAGAAGAGTATAAAGGAAAGAATATTTTTTTCACATTCAAAGTCTTTCTGCTTATTATGTGTCATTAGGGAAATTATTTAATCTCTCTGAATTTCACCTGTCTCATTAGTAAATTGGCGATAATAATGCCTGTCTCATAGCATGTCTGATGATCAAATACAATAGCATGTCTGTCACATAAAAGTCAGTCTTTAAATATTTATTCCTTCCCTGTATAAGATGCTCTTTACGTATTTATTGAATGAATAGATGATAAAATTATTATAAATGTGTTATATATCTCCAATTCTTGAGATGGTAGGGAGGCTGTATGGAGAAAGATGTTTGGAATTTCCAGGATTCACCAAAAATTTGGAACAACAAGATGATTTTTAGTGTAAGTTGGAGATTACAGTATGAGGATGGCAATCAGTTATTTTCCATCATCTCTGCAGATAAGATAAAGATATGGATTGACTAATTTCTTGAATGTTACTAAAATATAAATGAAATCAGGGTAATTTTAAAATAAATTATACACTAAAATATTTTTGCAATTCAGTTTTTTAAAAACATATGAACCCCTTCACACAATCAATGGGATTTGTCAAATTTTCTGTTGATGTTTAATTCAAGCTCATCTATTAGGATTATTACCTGGGAATCTCAATTTTAAGCAGACAGAACAAAAGTTCCACTTCCTTCTTTCTCACAGAAGGACCCAGAAAAGCATGTCTACTGTGTCTGTAAATTTCCCACCATCTTTTCTGGATCATCTGCTTCCTACTATGTTTCTTTGATTTTGAGAATCACCCCATATTATTTCATATTATTTAACTTTTTAACTTAAGCTAACCTGATTCCATGTTATTTCCTTGCAATCAAAGAGCCCTAAATAAGTAAAAATATAACTTTAAGATCGATTATCAACTTTAAAAAGCAATGGCCAATTTACATTCTTATCTCCACGAGATATTTCCTGACCTATTAATAAACAGGCTTATCTTCCACTTGAAAAACTCACCTTCTGGTAAAATTTGTCACCCACTCAGAGTACTATCATGTATAGTTTTTACTTCTGCTTGTATTGAAAAGTATATTTAAAATATAGTTTTAAATGTGCTGCCTTAACCTATATACCTCACTTTTATTCTTCAACTCAATAGGTTTCGTGAAAATTCTAAACCAACTAGCCCTAAATTATCAGATTCAAAATTAAACTTCAACTGACCACCTATCCTTTTTATCTCACTTGGCATTTTATGCATTTGATAGAGCTAACCCCTGTCTCCTCCTTAAACGTCCTTTCTCCACTGAACCTTCCTAATATGGGTTCTCTTCGCCTTTTGATCATTCTTCACACTTACTTCTGCTTTCATATATTATTTTGACTCCCTTAATATTGAATTCCCCTATGGTTTCAGTTTAGCCTTGTTTTATCTGTTGTCCTTATAATCTCTCCCTTCAGTCATTTCAAAATATATGGTTTTAAATTTCACATATCAATTATTATCCTTCTTTCTTTCTTCCTTTCATCCTTCATCCCTTCCTTGTTCCATATCTCTCAGAAGGCTTAACTTTTTCTTGGATGTCATAAATATAGCCTCAACATATTGAGCGAAGACCATTTCTACCTATAAATATTATAGGCATTTGTTCAATTTGGAATTCATTATCTTCCCCTAAAAAATATGTTCTATCACGGAATTTAATGTATGGGGATATATTGAACCTATTTGGGAAATATCCAACAGATTGAGCCTTCTTCTTAGTTCTCTCTTCTGTCATCACAGTTAAGGTCTTTCTCATGTCAAACTTAACCATTGTGATAGTTTAATCATTTGTTCCTAAATTTCTCCACATACCAATCCATCTTTCAACTCCATTGGGAATATTTTTCTAAAACTCATAATTAATCAGCTAAGGATCCCAAATTTTAGCAAATTATTCAAAATCCTGCAAAATTGTGACCCAAAGTATTTAATCAAATTAATCTCTTTCACTCCTCATCATATGTACTATGCTATACCAGGCTTGAATGTATGCTCTGGTTTTCTGTTACTTGATATCTTGTCATATGTATGTGCATTTTTACATGAATTGCCCAAACATAATTCTCCACCTTTATTCTGGAAGCATTCGGCTTATTCTCCAAGATAAAATAGTATAGCCTAAATAAATAAATAAATGATTGCTATCACATGCCGTTATAGAATTGCAAATTAAAACAATAATGAGATACCACTACATACCTGCTAGAATGACCAAAATCCAAAACACTGACAATGCCAAATGTTGATGATACTGTGGAGCAACAAGAATTCTCATTGATGTGAGTGCAAGAAGGTGCAGACCCTTGGGAAGACACTTTGTCATTTTCTTAAAAAATGGAGCATACTCTTACCTTATGACTCAGCAGTCACATTCCTTGGCATTTACCAAAATGAGTTGAAACTTATATTTTATAGCAGCTTTATTCATAATTGCCAAAACCTGGAAGCAATTAAAATGCTCTTCAGTAGGTAAATAGATAAATAAACTGCGGTACATCCAGACAGTGGAATATTATTCAGAGATAATGAAAAATAAGCTATCAAGCCACAAAAAGACGTGACGGGACCTTAAATGTATATTGTTAAGTGAAAGAAGCCAATATGACAAGAGTATATGAAAGGTATGATTACAACTATATGGCATCCTGGAAAAGGCAAAAATATGGAGACAATAAAAAGAACAGTAGTTGTGAGAAGTTTTGGGAAAGGGAGAGGTGAATAGACCAAACACAGAGAATATTTAGGGTACTGAAAGTCCTCTGTACGGTACTGTAATCATGGATACATGTCATTACAGATTTTTCAAAACTTATAGAATGTACAACACAAAGAGAGCTCTCTATTATAAATTACAGACTTTAGTTAATAACACTGTATTAATGTTGGTCATCAATTGCAACAATCGTACTGCGGTAATGAAAGATGTTTTTAACAGGGAAACAGTGTGTTGGAGGTAATGGTGTACATGAGAACACTCTGTACTTTCTATTCAATTTTTCCGTAAACCTAAAACTGCTCAACAACTTAAAGTCTATTAATTTAAAAGTTAATTTTAAAATAAATAAAACGTGATGAAGAATTATAAATCACATCAGTAAAAAAGCCTTTATAAAACTAACATTGGGCTATAAATCTTATATACAGAATCACGTTTAATCCTGACAACACTCATATTATTTAGGTACTATTACTGACCTATTATTCAGATGAAAAATTGAGCATTGGTAAAGAAAAGTAACTTGTCAACTGGACTGATAAATTAAGACCATTTTCTCCCTTGAGATCTTTAAAATTCTTAATCAATCACACAAAACAAACAAAAAGTGATGTATTAAATTAGCTTGAAAAAAAGAATTTTATAATTTCTTGTTAAACTAACGTACATATTTACTGTGTTATGATTCTGTATGAACATTTTTTATTTATTTTTATTTTTATTGCTTCAAAATTTTATTTATTTTGAACCTATATTAAACTTTTAAGCAAATACAGAAATTATTATTTTTCCTTGATTTAATATTAAAATATACTTGGCATAGCATATAGAAATTGCATACATAATCATACTTTTATTTAGATCTCAGTCTTTAGCCCCATCCTTATTTTTATATCTACATCTATCCACCCAGGAACAAAGAAAATGCAAAACATAATGCAGTATCAGGATTACAAAGGAAAACAAAATTGATATTTACAGGTGAAAGTATCTTACAGAGCTCCTAGTTTTGGGTAAAAATTCTGCTGCTGAACCTTCTAGCAAACATGGTAAGAAAGAAAACTTTTTCTTTTTTGCAAAGAGAATACTGTAAGTAAAGAAAAATAAAGATACTTATTAACTATATAACCTTGGGCAAATTAAGTAATTATCCTATGCCTCAGTTGTTTCATAATTTAAATGGATATGATAGAAGTAACTTCTTCATAGGCATGCTACGAGGATTAAATCAAAGGTGCCAGTATTTGTGAAGCATTTAGAACACTGGCTGGCACAAAGTAAGCACTATTTAAGTGTTTTGTTTTGTTTTTTAACAAAATAAATGCTAAGGAAATTTCTCAAGAAATCTCATTTGTTTTAAACAAATATGTAAGGCTATTGATTTTCTGTCTTATTATAAATCACCCATTCTCATAATCACTCCAGTTGGGGAAACATTGAAACTGCAGATCTGAAAATTTTATGACTAACCTCTTTGGGGCAATTAATAAATTACTGTGTAAAGCACTGACAAAAATATGCTTGCTTTTATTAAACAAAAGTTTAAAATTTTACATACGATTAAATAACCAATTTTCTGCCACTGGCCATAAATATTAATCATTCAACTATTGATTCTTTAATGAAGCACACTGTTATGATATGTAAGTATGTTCAGTGTTTACTCTTTATACGACCAGAGCACATATACCATAAAAGCTTATATAAAACATTTAAGATCAGGTGTATATGTGCTCTGAGCTAAAATTCATATTTATACTAGTAGGCTCATCACTTAGTATTTCTAATATGATGATGTTTCCATTAGTTAAAAAGCAAAGTTTGTTAAAAAGAAAAATAATCACCCTTTCCCCCAAAAATAAAACCTAAAAACTTCCTGGATCATCATGGGCTAGAGCTTTTCCCTATGGTCATAATTTTGTATTGACAAAAATTTTAGGACATATTATTGCTTTTGAGTCTCTTTACTTTTTCCTATAGAAGAATGTAGATAAAGAAATCAAACCAAGTTGTCTGTTTAATTTTTATGCATTGTGATACATTTTAAATATTAAAAATGCATCATGTATTAATATATTGATAGGTTCAGGTATTTTTCGATAAGTAACATCCTTTTCTTGAATTTGTTTTTTGATAAGGTAATTATGATATATGATTTATAAACAGTTTAAAGAATATATAGTAACATAAATAATTGTTTATTAAACTTTACATTCAGCTTAGTTGACCTTTTCAAGGACATTCAATCATTTAATCACTTAATTTAATAATTAATCATTAATGATTCATTTGTTCCATTCCCTAATTCAGCTCACAGAATATCTGATATTTGGATGCTAGCCATAACAGAGACCATTCAACCTTTCAGAAAGAACAATAAGAAGTCCTGACTAAGGGGAAAAATCCTCTTTAATTCTTTTCCCTCCTCCCCTCTCCTAATCCTGGAGAATCCTGATATACTAGGGGTAAGTGAAGCCAGAGAAAAGTTGCATAGATAATGCCACTCAACAATATTCTTTGTTTCTCTCCGAGCCACCTGTCAGCCATGGAGAAAGGTGAATATGTTCTATTTAGATTATACTGAGATTTTGAATGTCATATTAATATGAGACTATATTTGTTGCTGAGATTAACTGGAAATATATTGGATTAAAGGGCAAGGAAGGAAGGGAGTTCTGATAAAATGTGTTTGAATGTAAATATAGAGAGAAAGAGCTGGCCCTGTGGCTTGGTGGTTGAGTGCGCGCGCTGCGATGCTGGTGGCCCGGGTTCGGGTCCCGGGTGCGCATCGAGGCACCACTTCTCCGTTCATCCTGAGGCCGAGTCCCGCATACAGCAACTAGAGGGACGTGCAGCTACGACACACGGCTGTCCACTGGGGCTTTGGGGGGAAAAATAAAATCTTTAAAAAAAAAAAAAAAAAAATAGAGAGAGAAAATGTCTCCTGACTCTAAAGTTCAGTTTTTTGTTTGTTAAATGGTTACATTTCTTGGTAATTTTGTCTTATCACCAACTATATATATATCACCTAATGCATATTGTCATGCAATAGTACTACGTTGATTTTACTTAATTTGTGAGAAATTTCTGAAGATGTCAATGAGGTTTTATAACTTATTACATGCCCAGGAGTCAACTTTTGTTCATTGTAGTGTAGCAGTAAGTCCATCACCAATTTTGATTGAACAATTGTTTTCTTCTAAATTCCAGATGAACATAGCTTTTTCTTTTCTTTTCTTTTCTTTTCCTGAGGAGATAAGCCCTGTGCTAACGTCTGCCAATCCTCCTCTTTTTTTGCTGAGGAAGACCGGCCCTGGACTAACATCCGTGCCCATCTTCCTCTACTTTATATGGGACGCCACCACAGCATGGCTTGCCAAGCAGTGCGTTGGTGCACGCCCGGGATCCGAACCAGCGAACCCCGGGCAGCTGCAGCGAACCGCGCGCATTTAATGGCTTGCGCCACAGGGCTGGTCCCTGAACGTAGCTTTTTCTGATCCCTAAAACATGTTTCCTTCTTTGTCTCGCTTTGCCCTAAATCTCACTATCTCATACCTAGGGATAAAGGATAGGTTTGTTTTAGAAATAGTTTATGCACCACTAACAGTCTAAATTCCAACCTCTGATGATTGTTGTGTCTATTTTTTTTTTTATTTTGTTTACATTTTGGAGAAGGTAGAAAAACAAAGGGAGGGACGAATATCAATTGATTCCCAGGGTGAAGTTGGAAACACTGCATCAAAGAAGACAATTTTCTACATTGATCTGAAAATAAGACCATAAACATCAGCACATATTTTTCATGAAGTTATCACTTTGTGTTTTGGCTTAACTTTTATAGAGGTAGCTCAAAACAGCAATATAATACAGAATTGAAAGACAAGAGACTGGAATCAGATCCTAACTTTGCCACTTTCTAGCTGGTTATACCTTTACTGAGAATTTAGCATTTTAAAGCATTAATATATTGAAAGAAATAAGAAATATGAGAAATTCTGGAACTTAATGGAACTAAATACATGCTAGGGTTCCTATTTGATTTAATAATATTATTATTTTTATATTTCTGTGTAATATGAAAAGGAATGACATTAAATTTTCTCCTTTTAAATCAAGGCGATGACTTGCTTTCCTCTGCACTCAAAATTCACATCCAGAGAAATCTGGAATCAGATAGAAAAACCAACAGATAATTTATTCCAAGAGGGATGGATTTTGCACTTTGCATCATGAGAAAGTTGACATCAATTAGAATGATTTCAGTAGCAAGTAAAAAAGAAAATAAAAACTCAAAACTGCTTCAACAATAAAGACAATTATTTGACCTCAAAGTAGAAATACGTAGAATTAGTGTGGTCTGCAGATATGTTTTGATCTGAGGTCTTATTCCAATTTTATGTAATTCTCTCAGCTTCTTCCTTTTATATAAATCAGCTTTGTTTATAGTCTGGCTTCTTTCATGCTTACAGATGTATTTTCCCCAAATATTCAGCAAAGTTTTCATCTTACTCTGATTGGATCCAACATGTATTAATCATTGTAGCCGTATGACACATGCTGATTAGATGAAACCTTGGCTACTTACCATTACTGTACATATATTATAGCAGAATAGGTAGGATTATCTTAATTGATTTGATCCATTCGGGACCCAGGACTAAAGCTATGCAATAGTTGAGGATTTGAATCACTGCCATAACCCATACAGGAGTGATTCTGCAAAACTTCACTGTCTTACAGTGAAATGATAAAACATTTCAACAAGAATATGGATGTAGAAATTAGATAACTTTCTTGCACTGATTAAACTAGTCCTTTCCATTGCAGTTGTATTTTTCACTTGAAGTATTATAAATTACCAAAACATTAATCTCAAGCATCTCAACTCATATTAATAATTTTTTTTCAATAACATCCAAATCTATGCAACCTCTCCATCACCTGTTCCAACCAAACATCATCATTTTTCTGGATCACTGCAACAACCTATTAACATTATTCTAACATGATGTATATACTTCATATGGAAATATCTATATTGATAAACATTTATATCTGGATCTATGTTTATGTCTAATATGTATACCATGAAATGGTAATTATTTTAAAAGTGATATAAAGTCACGAACAGTTAGATTTAATTTATGTAATTTTGACAAAAATACTGCAAAATGATGTTTGTGTGTTTTTCAGTGTATCCTATCAGGACGCATGTTATACTGGTTTGCACAATATTGATGATGTTAGCTTTGATCAGTTGGTTAAAGATACGTCCATGAGGTTCCTCCACTCTAAGGCAGTTATTTTTCCTTTTATGAATAAGAAAAGCAATTTGATGAGTCACTTTGAGACTGCATAAATATTGTCCTTCTTATCAAATTTTTACTGATTAATTTTAGAATCAGTAGTTTTTTTAAAATAATTCCATAATTTTTCTATACTTGTCATTTTACTGTGAGAGCTTTTGCTTTTTGATTTTTATTGATTTGTGTATCCATGTCTTTATTCATATTCATACAGACATTTTATTTCTTCTTCAATGGATTATAATTAATTATCATCACTATTTATTTTCATTCTCAAGTTGTTTCAGATTTGACAATAGGAGCCATTTTACTCAAGTTGTTGAACTGGCTGGCATAAAGCTGTTTACAATAACCGTTTGTTATTGTTATGTTAGCTACTGTGAAGGGTCTGAGATTTTTACCCTACTTTCCAAGCTAAGGAGTTAGGCTGACACAGACGTAAGGCCCCTGGATAAGAGACAAAAAAATAGCACCCAGAGAAATATCTGGGGTCATTTTCCTATGCCCAATCCCCAGAGGGTAATGAGATAAGCGCCAGATGCCAGATGCTACCTGCACATGTAGTGGGTACACCAGAGGGGAGAAATCCCAAGATTCAGAGTCTCTGAATTTTTATGGAGCTTCTAGCACATCTGCTTGCTCCCCATTCTACAGAGAGAGAGATCATATGTTATCCTGGAATGTGGGCAAATGTCTCCAGGCAGAAGGAGAAGGCTTTCTCTTTACGACTCCAGCACATTTTCAAGGAGGCACATCTCAAAATACCTTTGGAAGGATACACTATCTCTAATTTACAAGACTATTTGCCATTCAAACATAGCCTTACTCAGAAGGTCTAGAATGTTCAAGAAAGCAAGAAATCCATAAAGAATTGTCACTCAAGGCTATCATTTTAGAGTCTATAGGATTTGTAGTGATGAACCTTCTTACATTTCTGATATTCATAGTAGTATTTTGTTTTCTTTTTTCTTTATAATTCTTTCCAGGATTTCCTTATATTTATTAAACTCATAAAAGCAACAACATTGGTGTTTTTGATTTTTTTTTCCTTTGGCTTATTGTCTATGTCAGTGCCTTCTACTCAATATCATTATTTCCTTCCTTCTGCTTACTTTAATAATAATTTGCTCATAATTTTTTAGGTCCTTAAGATACAAACATATACAGTTATTTTAAACCTTTCTTCTATTCTAAAATAAGCATTCAGAGCTGTAAATATCATTCTAAGGTTTAATATCTCACAAATTTTATGTTGTATTTTTATTACCATACATTTCAAACTACTTTCAACTTTACTATTTGATTCCCCCTGTGATCCATGAATTAATTTAAAATGTGTACCTAATTCTCAATTATTTATAAACTTTTAAGATATGTTATTGATTTCTGATTTAAATTTTTTTCAAAGAATAGTTTTGTAAGATTTAAATTCTAGACAATTTATAAAATTTATTTTATGGATAACCTGCAGCCTATCATAGTGAATGTTCCATATACACTTGAAAAAAATTCATTCTTCAAATTTGAATACTAGTCTGTAATTGTAAATTAAATTGTTAGTGTTGTTCAGATTTCTATATGCTACTGATTTTTTGTATATATATTTTTATCACTTCTTGATAAAGAGTGTTAATATCTCCAACTAGTACTATGAGTTGGCTTATTTTTAACTTAGATTCTATCATGTTTTGCTCCCTATATTAATTTCCATCATTAGATGAGTATGCATTTAGAATTGTTTTGTTTTCCTGATAAGTTCATACTGTTATAATTAAGAAATTACCCCCATCTTTTTCTCAAGTAATGCCTTGAATTCTAATATTTTCTAATTTTAATATAGTCAAATCATTTTTCTTATTCTCAGTGTTTTAACGGTATTTTGTTATTTTATCATTCTTTAGCTTTAAATCTATTAGTATTTTTATATTTAAAATTCATCTCATACAGAAAGAGTATAATTGGATCTTGATATTTTCTTGTCCAGAATGGCAATTCCTGCCTTATAGTTGAGGTATTTAATTAATTTACATTTAAGTTAATTAGCAGTATGATTGAATTTTATACTACTATTTTTGTCTTTTTCCTTTATTTATACCATCTGTTCTTTTATTTCAATTTGATTTTTCTATCGGCTTTTAGATCTACCTCTTGAGATTAAAATATGTATCCTTGATGTATCAAAGTCTAATTGGAGTTAATATTTTACCACTTTATAAAAACACAAATACTTTGGAGCAATATAGTTCCATTAACACCTCCTGTTTTTATTTGCTAGTTTTGTTTTGGTTTAAACAGTCACACATCATTAAAAGTTTTCTATTGCCACTGTAGCAAATTACCATAAACCTAGTGGTTAAAAAAAACCCGATAAATTTATTATTTTACTGTTCTGTGTATTAGATGTTTGACATGAGTCTCACTGGGGTAATAAAGGTGTTGGTAAGGCTGTGTTATTTTCTGTGGGCTCTAGGGAAGACTCTCTTTCCTTGTCTTTTTCAACTATTAGAAACTGCCCACATTATTTGGCTCCTGGTTCCCTTCCTCAGTTTTCAAAGCCAGCAACTTTGCATCTCTGTACCTAGTCTGCAGAGTCACATTTCCCTCTGATTTTAAGGAACCATGTGATTAAATTGGATGCATCTGGATAATCCAGGAAAATCCTCCACTCCCAGGTCCTTAACTTAATTACATCTGCAAAGTCCTTTTGCCAGGTAAGGTAACATATTTACATATTTATCCCCATAGTGCTTAGGAGATATTTTGTCATCATTTTCTAAAAGCGATTTTTTTGTTCTATCAATAGAAGCTTTCTACATTCTGTTAATTCAATTTTGCTAATCTTAGGTAACTGGACAATTTCTGCAGTTCAAAACGTTTTTTAACAAGCCCAAAAGTGTTAAAGCTATTTACATCTCTTTAATGTACACAAGTCTGCAAAACAAAAAAGGAGAAATACTACATTTGATAAGAAGGCAAAAGGACAATATTAGAAAAGCTGATATTCAATGGGGAGCTAGAATCAGTGATCTTGATGTTAACCAAGCTTACATACGTAGGCAAATATGTGATTTAAGCTTTCTCTTTCATAATACTAAATTATAAAATCTGGTAATATATCACTATATGCCAAGATGTGTTGTGAGATCAAGTGAGAAAAAAAATATCTATTGAAGCAAATCAATTGGATAGAAGGCTCAAATAACCCTGTCATGACTGGTAGTGAACCGTGGATTGCAAACAGAAAAAATTATTTTTTGTAAAATAGTTTATGGAATTATTTTCTTTCACAAAAATAAATGTATCATGTATATTTATTTAATAAATACTCTCAAAATCATATAAATATTCATTGTATAATAATATAGTTAAATAAGTGGTTTGCATTTTCTTTATTAACTAGATTGATTAACTAGAAATATTTTGGATTCTTTTTGTGGCTTTTAATGTTTAGTAGGCTCAACAGGAACCAGAACAGCAAAGATATTTTATTATAATACAAACTCCTTTCATTGCTATAGCCCAGATGTCTACAATAGCGCCTTGCAAATATTTGCTCAAGGAAAGGAAAGGAAGAGAAAGATGAGAGGAAAGGGAAAGAATTCTGATCCCAGCTATAAAGAGTGTGATAAATAATAAGCAAAGATTATCATAGATGCAAGAGAAGGGAATGGCTGCACACATCTGATACAGAGGCTCTGTTGTCCCTAAACTAGTTTTAAACCAGGTGTCACAAAAATCAGATGCCTGCAGGTTACATGAATATATGATCAGTCTGGGTTTAATAAAATAATGAGGAGTGGTGCTGCCTGTAGCAAACAGGAAACTGCCGGCTCTTTCTTAGGGCCAAACCCGTTCAATTTTTTTGTTTGTTTTTAAACACTACCAGAATAAAACAACTCTTCGGACTGATTTAGTCCCTGAAGGTGAATAATTTACCATCAATTTGAGAAGGAAAAGACTTTTAAAATTCTTATCCCCATTGTGCTTAGGAGATATTTTGTCATCAATATTTGTGGACAAGAGACAAGGAGAAAGAAAATTTATTCACACTTGAGGCTAGTAGTCTGTGATATCAAATAACTGAAACCATTACCTACTGTGTGTGAGAGAGAGAGAGAAGGCCATCTCCTGGATCTGATTTAAAATTGTCTAAATAGAGGAGTTGTCTTTCTCTCAAAAGCTCTAGTAACATCAGAGAGTAACACTAGACAGCTCAGTAACTTTCTAGTGTCTTTTGATGAAGAGAAATTCTTAATTTTAATATAGTCAAATTTATGATTTTTTATTTAAGATACATTTTTGTTTATTTAAGAAATATTTCCCTAGCAAAATCAAGAAAATTTTCTTGCATATCACCTTTTAAAATGCATATTGTTTTGCCTATCACCTTTAATGTTTAATCCTCCTAGAATTGATTTTTTTGTATGGCTTGAATAAGGGGGGAAATCATGTTTTCCTATAAGAATACCCAGTTGTCCTTGTATCAGTTATCTAAAAGAATATTGTATCCGTATGATTCCATAATAGAATATCTCTTATAATCAAATGACCATTATATGTGAATCTATTATGAAGACTTTGTTATTTGAATATTTGTTCAGAGTTCAAAATTGAATCCTCATTTACTAGAACTCTGTATATGGAACAATTTTGATTATGATCCAAGTTTTAAAATGGTTATAAGACTATTCAACTTTATGTTTTTCGTTGAGTTACTTTTAGTTAAAATATACTCTTCTAGAAAATATTCATTTCATCTAAATTTACTAACTGCTAATCACAAAATTGTAATGAAATATGATACTCCATTAAATTTCAATCTTTTGATATGTATTGTGACTTTTTTATAGCCTAGCAGATGGTCTATATTGGTGAATATTTCAGGTATACTTAAAAATGTATATTTTGCAGTTGTTGGGTATAGTCTTCGACATATATCAATTAGGTCATACGTGATTCATAATGTTTTTCGTATTTCTAAATTTTTTTCTGAAATTTGTCGTCTTTTTTCAATCACTGAGAGCAATACATAATATGTATCCAACTATGATTGTGGATTTGTCTATTTCTCTCTTTAGTTCTTTCAGTTTCTATTTCATGTTATTTTGAAGCCCTGTTATTAAACACATGTACATTTATAATTCTTATTGTCTTATCTTCCTGATATATTTACTCTTTATTAAATGTTGTTCTTTTCCTTTAGTAATACTACATGTTTTGAAATCTGCTTTATCTGCAAACATAATAAAAGTTTAATAGCTTCTGTGAAGTCCTTTTTGCTAAATCCAAAATTTGGTATCATTTCAAGTCTGTTTTTATTCAATATTTTTTTAATTGTAAAATATTTCTTTGAAAGCATGGAAACTTTTGATGGAAATTTAAAATTGTAAATAACATATTGTAGCAAATATAGATTCTCAGAATTATTATTTCTTTTTCTGATAAACAGTAACCTTGCCTGGACTTAAAATGTAAGCTTAAATCTTTCACACATTAGACAACAGCTATATGGCTCCTCAATGCTTGTCCCTTCCAGATGCAACTATTTTAGCCTGGCCTCCTAGGGGTCTCCACTGTTTCTGTTTAATTTGTCTCTCGATCTAATAATTACAGAGATTATCCTCAAATTTTGAGGCCAAACCTTTCTGTCTTTCCCTTGTTTCTAGGGATTCCTACTAATTTCCAGCTGCTCCGTCAGTCTGAGCTTCCTTCCTCAGAATCTTCAAGTTGTTAGGCTTTAGTTTTTGCTGTTCAAGCTGCACATGGTTGGGGAATGCCGTCAATTAATAAGGCAACAGATACACAGAACTACCTAGCACAGCTTTATCTTATAAGAGCAGATTACTTTCTGGTATCTGTGTTCTTTTAAAGTGGGGTCTCCACTGCCTACATGTAGCTTAGCGGCCATCCAGAGATTGAAGCAGTTTATACTCAGATTATGGATCACACCATGTCTGCGGTTCTGCTGCTCACAGGCTATCCCTTCTTACATTATTCAGTTTTGGACTATTTTTTTGCCATCTTGAGCTGGTAAGTCTGCAGCGTTTCAGTGCGTCTGTGATTTTTATCTGTCAGAGCCATAAGGGTTGGAGAATACCTTCAAGAAAAAGCCACACACATGAATTCTTACCCCTTACTGTTGCAACTTTTCAAGAATAAACTTTCCTCTGTCCTCTGCTTTTTTGGGTAGTTTCTTTCTTTTAAACAGCTTTTTTAAAAAAATTCTTACTTTTTTACCAAAAGTTAAAATTTTTATCCCAAAAAGTCCTTTTTTTTTTTTGCTGAGGAAGAGTCACCCTGAGCTAACATCTGTGCCAATCTCCCTTTATTTTGTATGTGGGTCGCTGCCATAGCGTGGCTGCTGAGTGGTGTATGTCCACGTCTGGGATCCGAACCCACGAACCTGTGCTGCCAAATCGGAGCATGCCAAACCCAACTACCAGGCCATAGGGGTGGCCACCCAAGAAGTCTTTAAATGACCATTTTACTCAGCCACTACTACCACAGGTAATGAGTGGTTATTCATTTATTTATTTACTTATTTATTCAATATTTATTAGGCAGCTACTTTATGCTCAGAACTATTACAGGGACTTGAGATACAGCAGTGAATGAAATAGCCCCAAATAATTGCCCTTATGAAGCAAAATTACTTTTGAGGTAGGAATAGACTAAAGCATAAATATAATAGGTAATTAAATTACCTATATTTCAGTAGTGTATAATATTCCTGGGGGAAAATAATTCAGAGTAAAAGAAGAATTTTGAAATATGGAAGTTGAGAGGGTATCTGTTTTTAATATTGCAATCAAGGTAGGGTTTGTGGACAACATAATATTTGAGTAAATAACTGAGGAAAGTTCAAGGAATTAGTAATATGCATATCTGGGGAGAGAAGAGTCAAGGCAGAGGGCTGATTCATCAAGCAGTATCACGCCTGGAATGTTTGATGAAAAACAAGGAGGAAAGTGTGATTGGAAAAGGGTTAGCAAGTTAGAGAATAGTTGGTGATGATATCAGGAAGTCAATGGACATCAAATAAAGTAGAGCTTTGAAATTCATTGAAAGGACTTTAACTTTGGGTGAAATGTGAATCAAGATTATTGTTAAGAATAGACTTTTGGAGCAAGCTGAATCATTAGGAAGTTATTGCCTACAGAAACATTCAAAAATAAGTTTTTGATTAAATATCTGATTGTGTGAATAAATGTCTGAACTAATAAACTCATAAAATAATACTAAAAAGTTGATATCAAGTAAAATTAAGGTTTATTAAAAATTAATTTGAAAATGACAATCTAAAAATATCTGCTTGTCTCTAACGGAATGTTGGATTTTGAAAAAGGATCAAGTGAAACAGGAATGGAGAAGTCATTGCACTTTTATATACCCACACACTAAGGACATTATTAGGATACAACAATGAGGCAGCTCCCCACGCAATTGTAACTATAAAAGTAAAAATAAATTAAGCTATTTGAAAATTCTGTGATCAAAAGTACTTACAGATAATGCAATTGAATTTTATACAAAAAAGACTGTGATTTCCCATTACAAGGATAGAATCTATAGGATGGTAATGGTTTGGAACAACAGGATCAAGATAAGGCAAATTGACTACCTACACGTGATGGTTAGAGTGCAGGCTTACCCAGGTTCAATTCTCAGCTTTGCCAGGTAACAGTTATGTGACCAATGATAAGATTTAAGATTGTTGTGCATCAATTTCTTTATACTTAAAATGGGGATTTAAATAACAAATCCCTTGTAGATTTAGTTTTAGGATTAAATGAGTTAAACATTTAGGACAACACAGGCCAAATGTTAAACCCTAAAAAAATATATTTGTATATATCACAACATTGACTCAAACACCCGTATTGAGGCACAGGAACTTAAATAACCTTCATTTTTCTTTTTCTTTTTTTCTGATGACAAACTAACCAGAGTATCACAAATAGGCTATCCTGAGGAAAATCTGTTTTTTTAGTATTATAATGAGACTCTGAATATGCAAAAATTAAATGAGGGCTTTGAAAACATGTAAATAAGGAGGTAAGTTGATGAGCCAGAGTTATAGTACAGCCATATAAAATTTTCTTTTTTTTTTTTTAATTTTTTGTTTATTGCAGTAACATTGGTTTATAACATTGTATAAATTTCAGGTGTACATCATTATACTTCTATTTCTGCATAGACTACATCATGTTCACCACCCAAATACTAATTACAACCCATAACCACACACATGTGCCGAATTATCCCTTTCGCCCTCATCCCTCCCCCCTTCGTGAGACGCTAAGTTCTCTCGTACTTCTTGACATGTAGTAAGCTGCTGTATAGACAATGTAGGTTATAATGCTGTGCCATGTTTAACTTACCACAGAAGAATAAAGTTGTTGAACTATTAGGGCTGAGATCTTTTTTAACATATTGTTTCACCTTTTGCTCTTAAACCTTTCACACTAAATTTCTACTCTTTTGGAGTTTAAGAGCTATATTTCGACATTTAAAAAGCAGAAGAACTCTTGAGGGATTCACTGGGAAAAGCCATTAGTGAATTTGCTGATATAAAACTTGCATGATACCATAAATCTTTTATAGAGGGCCTTTGGAAAATGTGTCTGTGTGTGTTTGTGCGTGTGTGAGAGAGGGAGAGAGAAATTAAACATTGCATTACATGAGCCTTCAACATGAACCTTTAACATTACACTTTTTGACATTTAATAAAATAGGATCAAAAAAGTTATATCCTCAGAGGCCTTGTTATGCTGTCATATGAATGAACTGAATATCCATGCCACATGTTCTGAGAAGCAAATATATATATTTGATTTAGGAAAACTGATTTCACTTTCTTTTCTGGAAACACTAACATTCGTTCTCTATCAGCTACACATGCCATAATCATAATAGTTTGAATGTGTTCTATATGTATCATAGGTTTAAAAGATTAAGGTCAAATTTATATCCACATGTATATTTCCACATTATTTTAATCATCTGGAGGTTTAGAAACAAAGCAGAGGGATAGAGAATTACACAGTTTGCAGTAATAATTGTTTCTAATTTCTATAGTTAAATGTGTGGTATTTTTAGCAGAGTAGCTCTCTATGCAGGTAATTTTACAACAACTTTTAAAAAGTCAAAAATAGACTTCCGGTTTGGGGATAAGTTGATGTAGACTCAAATTTCCCTGCTCCTCCCCTCTAAATACATCTAAATAACCTGGAAATAATTCAACAAATACAATCATAAAAGGACTCTGAAAGTGTAAAGAAGAAGGCAGACTGGCTAAAGACCTCAAGATATGAGGAACAACACAGTAGTACTTCCTGGATTTTCTTTTATCTGTCATATATACTGAGCTGGATGCCAGAGAAAGGCTTGCAACTCTGAACTGCCAATAGGTGCAGACAAACAAACAAAACAGGGAAAGTCTGCTCTCTGACCAAAGGCCTAGGAAAAGGAGAAACCAGCAAAAACATTGGGAGGCGACCCCTATCCCCATCCAGCCCCACCATACAGCCTTATCTTCTGAAGCAGCAATGGCAGGGGCTTGTGGCTAACTCGCCCCCATCCCACACTCAACAGCAGCCTACCTTAACCATCTTAGTGGCAGCATCAGTGGTGCCCTGTAGCTGACATCCTGTCCAGCACTCACCAGCATTGCCGGGCCCCAAATGCTGAAACAGCAATGCCAGTGGGGCCTGAGAGATGACACTCCCATTCCACACTCACCTGCAGTAGATATGCAATTTGTTGGCAACCACAGAGTCAGAAAATCTAGTTGCTCTGGCCTTCTGCTGAGTAGCAGAAAGCTGACCACAACCAAAGCCTCTGAGCACTCCACCTAGTAGCAGAAAATGGCTCTGGCACATGTTTCACCAATGGCACTGGGCAGCTCAGGAAGCACATATAATTCCACAGGAAACCCTATTGGTGCCAGAACAACAAAGCTAACTAGAGTAACATTGCACAGGCTCTGAAAATTAAATTGTCACTCAAACTAGGGCTTATAAAAGCAGACAAGACCTACATACTAAACTTAAATAGAATGACTGCCTGATGAAATAGATTTAAATAGCTTAAAAATACCCTAATATTGGGGCTGGCCCAGTGGTGTGGTGGTTAAGTTCACACACTCCACTTCCACGGCCTGGGGTTTGTGGGTTCAGGTCACAGACGCTGACCTACACCACTCATCAAGCCATGCTGTGGTGGTGTCCCACATACAAAAAAAAAAAAAGAATAGAGGAAGATTCACACAGATGTTAGCTCAGATCCAATCTTCCTCAAGCAAAAAGAGGAAGATTGACGACAGATGTTAGCTCAGGGCCGAATCTTCCTCACACAAAAAAATACCGTAACATAATACCAAACGTGTCAAGGAAACAATAGAAAAACACTCATCATGCCAAGAATCAGGGAAACCATGATTTGAATGAACAAAGATAATAAACTGACACCAATACCAAAATGAGTCAGATGTTGGAATTATCTGACAAGGATTTTAAGCAGCCATTCATAAAAATTCTTAATCAGTCAATTACAAATTTCTTGAAATAAATGAAAAATCAGAAAATCTCATTAAAGAACTAGAAATTATAAAAAAAGAACCAAATAGAAATTATAGAATCAAAAAATACAATAACTGAAATAAAAACTTGCTATTGAGCTCAATAGTAGAGTGGAAATCACAGGAATAGAATCAGTGAACTAGCAGACAGGTCAATAGAGTTTACTCAGTCTGAACTACAGAGAGAAAATAGACATAAAAAATACAAAGATCCTAAAGACATGTGGGACAATAACAAAAGATGTAGCATCCATATCATTGGAGTCCCAGAAGGAGAGGAAGAAGTGGGGGGCTGAAAAAGTATTTGAAGAAATGATGGCTGCAAAATTCTCAAATTAGTTGAAAGACATAAACCCACAGGTGTAAGAAGCTGAGCAAGCTTCAAATAGAATTAAAAAAAACTGCACCTAGATACACAATTATACTTGTGGAAACAAATCAAAGAAAAAATAAATCTTAAGAGCCAGAGAGAAATGACACATTGTCTATAGAGAAATGTATTTTCAAATGACAGTAGATTTCTTATCTGAAATCATGGAGGCCAGAAGTAAGCAAGATAACATTTTTTTAAGAGCTGAATTGAGAGAATTGTTAACAGTTAATCCTCTATCTGATAAAACTATACTTTAGCAATGAAGGAGAAATAATGACATTCTCATAAAAAAGAAAAAATTTTGCCACCATGAAATCTACTCTTAGTGAATTACTGAAAGGAAGTTTCCAAACAGAAAAAAAAAAAAAGGGTAACAGAAGAAGAGTAGGACCTTCAGAAAGGAAATAAGAACAACAGAATGGGTAAAAATGTGAGTACACCTAGTAGACTATCCTTCATCTCATGAGCTTCTTAAATCTTTTAATGATTCAGGCAAAAATTATAACCCAGTTGATGTGATGTTTGATGTATGTAGAAAAAATATTTAAGAGAATTGCAAATTTAAAAAGAATGGAATGCTAAATGGACATAAATTAAAGTAAGATTTCAACATATTTAAAGTGTTAATATATTGATATCAATAGGCTATGCTAAGTATATAAATTGTAAAAAGTAGAGCAAGTGCTGAGAAATCTATACAATGCGATATACTGAAAGCATAAATAATTCAAATTGGAATTCTAGCAAGACTGACAAAGATAAAAAGAGAGAAGGCACAAATAAGCAATACCAGGAACTGAACAGGGGATATCACAGCAGTTCTTGCAGCCTTTGAACTACAAATCAGGGAATACTGTGAACAGCATTCTGCTCATCAACTCAACGACTGACAAAAGTCCCATACTACTAGAACTCAGCCAGGATGAAAGATTACCTGAATAATCCTATAGCCATTAGTTGGAGGAAGTCATCCAGAGGATGTGACCGCCATTTGACCCGAGAGCTGGACCTGGGAGGCTCCTCAACCCCTCCTCTGACCTTGGAATGTGTGTCCCACTTGCCTTGTCCACGCTAGAAGCTGCCCCAAGGACTCAGCCTTGAGACAGTAATGTGTTGATGAGACCATCTGGAAGGCATACATGACTGACTGCAGTTAAGGACTCTGTCTAAAATTTTAAGTTTCTAGTGGATGGGTGAGGAGATCTACTCATCTTGCAGCTTCCCCAAACCAGCCTCATATGCAAGTTCCCTGGCTTATAAACCTGATACCTACCAATCTGAAATGGTCTGCCTCTTTCATTGCCCTTGTGTATGGGGAAACAGTTTCATAATTCACCCAGGAAATTCCACAGGTTGAGAAGCAACCACCATTAAATAAATTAAATTTGTAATGGAAAAGTTCATGAAAGAGAAATCTCCAGTCCCAGATGATTTTAAAGGGGAATTTTACCAAATATTTAAGGAAGAATTAACACTGATTTTTTTTTTTTTTTACAATATCTTCGGGAATATAGAAAAGAAGGGAACATTTCCCAACTCATTTTATGAGGTCAGTTTTGCTGATAACAAAATCAGATAAAGATACTATAAAAAAAGAAAAGAAAAAAAACAGATCAATGCATCTATGAACTTACATACAAAAATCCTCAGCAAAATATTATCAAGTAGAATTCACCAATGCATACCAGTTGTGCATGGTTAGTTCAACACTAAAAAAATCCACCAACGTTTCTAGCCTTTCAACAGGCTTAACAAAAATCTTATGTCCATGATAATTGATGTAGGAAAAGTGATTTAAAAAATTCCAATCTGGGGGCCAGCACCGTGGCCAAGTGGTCCAAGTTCCTCATGCTCTGCCTCAGTGGCCCGGGTTCACGGGTTCAGATCCTGGGTGCAGACCTACACCACATGTCAAGCCAAGCTGTGGCAGCAACCCCCGTACGAAATAGAGGAAGATTGGTACAGATGTTAGCTCAGGGCTAATCTTCCTCAAGCCAAAAAAAAAAAAAAAGAGGAAGATTGGTAATGGATGTTAGCTCAGGGCGAATCTTCCTCAGGAAAAAAAAAAATTCCAATCTCATTGCTGAAAATTACAAAATGCTGCTGAAAGAAATCAGACACTTAGGTAATTGGGGAGAAATCCTGTGTTCATGGATTGGAAGATTCAACAGAATAAAGATGTCAATTATCCCCATCTGATCAATAGTTTAATGCAATTCCTAAAATTTTGCAAGGATTTTTATAGACATAGACAAATTTATTCTAAAACACATAGAGAAAAGCATAAGCTTTGGAATAGCTAAAACAATCTTGAAAAAGAATAAAATATGAGGAAACACTTCACAATGTTAGGACCTGTTATATAACAAAGGTAAACAAGACAGTGTGACACTGGTAGACCAATGAAACAGAACAGAGAATACAGAAATAGACCCCCATAAATATGCCCAATTGATTTTTGACAAAAATGCAGAAGAAACTCAATGGAGGAGGGATAGAGATCCTTTTTAATAAGTGAATTAATAAATTGTGTTACACTCCTAAAATTGAATAGTATAAAATCAACAATAACTACTGCTACACACAACAGCGTAATGAATTTTATAGATACAAGGATTGTTAAAAGCAGCCATGCACAAGAGAATAATATACTGTAATTCTGTTTATATGAGATTCAAAAATTGATAAAATTTTGCACAGTGATCGATATTAGAATAGCAATTGTATGTGGGAGGGATCCTAATCTAGAAATGGTATTAGGAATCCTTCTAAGAGCCTGCTGGAATTGTCTTATATATTTAACTGAGTAGTGGTTACACAAGTGTTTATATATGTAAAATTCATTGAGTTGTACAGTTAATATTTTCACCTTCCTATGTAAAAAATTACACAATAATATTAAAAAACAGGAAATATAAAATGTCTTTTTAAAAGATGTAAATCAGAAATATGTGGGTAGGTCAGATAAATTAAATTATCTGCACATTAAATATGAGTGGCTGTGATCAGCTTTTTAGTTAATAACTTATATATTTTCTACTTAGACAATTTAGTTCAAATAGATTTGAAAATTGAGTTTCTTTAACATTTGATAGCATACCAAATATATTAAATCATTAAAGTTAATATATTCTCAGCAATGCATTGTACATTTTTTGCTATTCTGTAATTCCATATAACTATACATGTGGGATTTATGTTAAGATACATGTAGATAGTTGGATATAATTGATCATTCACCAAATCAATATTGTCATCTCTCACAGTGTTATAACTTGATATGGATTTTAAAGTACCCAGCATCATCTGTGTTGTATTTTGCTTTTATGTTGGTTTTCACTATAAACTTGTCCTCTATCCATTGACCCCCATTTTCAAGGAATTTGTTAAACACACAAAACTGTTGAACACTAATGTGAATTACCAATCTGTATTTACTATAGAATGATATACTGCCAGGCTATTTTCTTAAAATACTTATTTTTAAAACAAGTATTTGTCATTTAAAGATTTGCCTTAGTCCTTAAAAAAAAAAAAGCAATTTAAATAACAATAAAAATAAAATATGTGCCTCCCTAGCAAAAAAAAAAAAAAAATAGTTAATTGGTCATTTACAAAATAAAAAATTCTCAAATTTTCTTTCCGGGCATAGTGATATTTCTACCTATATAAAATGAGAGATAGGTAGATAGATAGAACTAATTATTTTCAAAGACAAAAAATACTCTATCACCTTTCTCATAGAAATGTAAAACATTTATAGCATGATAATACTTTATTAACTTCTTTTATTAAGTAAAAATATTTTTATCACAATGCACAGCCTTAAATTACTGATTTATATCACAAATCTTTTCTAAAATAATACTTTTTATGATTGCAGTTACTTTGTTCCCATCAATGGCATATAGAGTGAATTACAGGAGAACATCTAGATTTCTTCATGAGAAAATGCTCTTTAAGCAGCACATCACATTTTTATTTGCAGCATTTTATGGTATCAGTTCCTAACCACTACGTCAGATTATCTCCCTTATATTTATTTTCCATGTTTGTCATTTTAAATTTTGTTGTTCCATCTATATTATCTGTAATATATGAAGCACACTTATAAATGTGTTCTTGTTTGTTTTATGTAATTCTCCTAATCTCTTTTCATCTAACCAGATAAATTTCATAATAAATATTTACAGTAATAGAATCCTGCACAGATGTATTAGCTGTAAATTTTTTAACGTGTTTATAGTGTATTAGAGAGTTAGACATTTTGTCCATGACTAGTATGCTTGATTTTTACTGATGCACAGAATTTCTGTGTGCAATTCCATTCTTATGTGGAGTATATAAGTGACAGAAATTTGGCAAGAATTATTTTTATCTTAAAAATGTAAAATCACGTCAGTCATGAGATTGAGTATAAATAATATGCTTAATTGTATTTGCTCATTATGAAGCAAATAAAATAAAAAAATACATCTGTGAAGTTTGATATGCAAGTATTACTATTGGACGGCAAGTAACACACTAATATCAAAACTTCATAAAACTCATTGGATTATGCACTAAGGTTGCAAGAAAAGTTTTTATATAGTATATACTCCTGCTGATCATAAATTCATAAAAACAAGAAAGAATAAGATCATCTGACTGAAGAAGCAAAGAACAACTTACAATTCCTCAAAATAGTCAATATCAGAAAGAATATTGTAATAAAGATTTTAAGAATAATAATACCCATGATGTACAAAACATATTTGCTAGTCATATTATACAGTATTTTAAATATTTTTACATCCATCTCTAACTTCCTGCTCAATGTAATTATCTCTTTTAAATTTCATTCTCTTAAAAATATTTTAAATTAAATCAGTTATTGGTTTTTGTACTTCTATTTGAAGACCTTTTTAGGTTTTAGTTTAATGAGACTCTTTATCTAGGGCAATACTACAAAATATTTGAAATTTCAGATTATTTTGAAATATTACTTGTAATAGGAAATTAACATTTAATTCTATCCAATACTAAGCACTGTGTAAGATAAATGTTGAAAATGCATAAAAGTTTAAACTCTAAGATGGATATAGATTGTTAGGATATTGGTTCTTTTTCTCTCCCATTCCTCCAATTTCTCACAGAAAATGTAAAATCCTTATGATTGCCTGAAGTCCTTATGATCAAATCCTATTTGATCTGTACAGAAGTTACCTCTCTGATTTATCTCTTACTACTCTTTTACTTGCCAACTGTGGTGTTCTAGTGGTTAAGATTTAGTGCTCTCACCACCGTGGCCTGGGTCGTTTTCCGGTCAGGGAACCACACCACCTGTCTGTCCGTTATACTGTGATGGCTGCATGTTGCTATGATCCTGAAAACTACAACACGGGTATTCCAAATACCAGCAAGTCACCCACGGTGGACAGGTTTCAGTGGAGCTTCTAGACTAAGACAGACTAGGAAGAAGGACCTGGCCATCCACTTCCAAAAATCAAAAAAAACTTGGCCATGAAAACCCCGAGAATAGCAATGGAGCATTGTCTGATAAAATGCCAGAAGGTGAAAGGATGGTGCAAAAAGACTGGGCAAGGTTCGCTATGCTGTACAGAGGGGCACTGGGTGTCAGAATGACTCTGGCACTAACAACAACAAACTCTCTTCCTCACTCTTCCTCACTGTGCTACCTAAACAACAGCAGGTTCCTCACTATTCCTGAAACAGGTCTACTCACATGTCTTAAAGCCTCAGACTGCCTGTACTTTCTTTATAAACCATTCTTTCTTTGACATATTTATGACCAAATCCTTCACTACTTTCACGCCTTTGCTCTAAAATCACTTTCTAATCAGGCTCATCTGAATACCTCACCCCCCCCAGCCCAACACACACATAATCCTGACTCCCTTTGGCATGCTCTTCTTTTTTCCATACCACATGTCTCCTCATCTCATATGATAAACATTTTGCTAATTTACTTTTTTAATTGTTTCTTATACCCTCAATGCATAAGAATGGAAGTTTCACATGGGCAACGATCTTTGTTTTGTTCTGTGATCGATTCCAAGTATCTAGAACATAGTAGGTTCTCAGTAAATATTTGTTATCCATTGAAAATAAATGGATATAAATAGTATCTCTAGGCAATTTTCCAGTCTGCATACGTAAGCACTTCTGTAAAATCACTATAAGGGATCAATCAAACTTGTAAAATAGCTTATCTATATATGCTCATCTCATACTCTTCCCTCAATACATAATAATTTATGTATTTATACTGGGTAATTCAATATGCTTCTGTATTTTGATAAGGCATACTCTTCTAAGTGGGACTATTTTCACTCTGTGCATAATATTTGAGACTTTAAAGAGTTCATTGATTTAATTGTGCCAGAGTTTAATATCCTCAATAGTTGTATACAAATTACAAGATTTTTTCATAAAAACAGGAATCATCTGAGTCAAGATTCTGCCCTAAGAACCTAGTTTATGCTTTGTAGTTCTTTTTATTTCATTTTATGTTTCATGACATGAAAAATCATGACAGATTTTTCAGATCGTCCTGAAATCAGGAGTAATCTCATCCAGACTTACAGTGTTTTCTTCATGTAAAGAGAGGCATAGCATTACAATAGTCAGAATTGAAATAGCACACACACAGTATGTACGAGGGTTAGACCAACAAGACCTATCTGTCTATCTATCCCAGCTGTATACATACAAATTCTATCAATTTATAAGACATGCATACATATAGAACATTCGATATAGCAAGCACAATAGTGAGGATAGAAAGCTATGTATATGCCCAAACGTATGTACATATACAGTTAGGTGATGGATAGATAAATAGGTTAATTTTTGATAGGCATTTAGATAAACAGAAAATCAGTTCAATTCTTTTGACAGGGCTGAAATAGAATGTTCTGAGTGAGCAAAAACACCCAAATCATTTGATTCTGTCAAGGTTAAAATTGAAAAATTGAATGAGTGCTTGTATTAAAATGACCTAGGCTCGATTTTGCTCTCTTGGAGATAGAGCCTTTGATAAATGAACGAGTTTAAGACATCAATAGTGTTGAGAAGCAGGGCAAAGGATTCTATGAGCGTTCAAACATCAGTGCAAGATTGAGTTATGCCAGTAAATGTCAAGTTTGGTCCAACAGCTCTTGGTTTCAGCACAACATAAAGCCTTTTAGTCAGTCCTGAAGCCAAACTGCACACATTCAGGTCACACTGAGTGATTGCAGTGCCACCAAGTGAAAACAAGCTGAGATTCATTGCGATCATATTGGGCAGGGCATTCCACAGGTCTTTTTGACAATGTGGTTTCAGCTGGAAACTTTATGAAAGCCCTAGACAGATAGAGAAATCCCATTTGTGCTGAGTAAAGTTGGAACTACAGCCACTCACGAATTTTCAGACATCTTATTTGATCTAACCAGATCATTTTTTTTCCCCCAGAAAGTTGTCCTCAGACAACCTGCACCAGAATAACTTGTGCACGCTTAAACACACGTTAATGGACCCCACTGAGATCTCTTGAATCCAAGTCTCTGCAGAGTCCTGGTTATCTGCATGTGAACAAATATTGCAGTTAATATGTGCACACTGCATTCAAGGGTCACTGAACTAAACTCTGAAAGCCCTTGAGAACAGTTATTGAGATTTTTTTCTTTGTTTTTGTATCTTCAGTATCTAATTACTTCATGGCAAATAGTTTACACATATTTTTGAGGAAGTTCACTGTTTCCTCCTCTACTATGAACTTTTGACTTCTATGAATAGTGTTTTTCATAAAGAAGGAAGAAAATAGGTAGGATTTAGTCCTTAAAAAGTGAGCCATGTTGGATGAAATCCATTTATTTCTGACTTTTCCCTGAAGGCAATCTCGTGCTCACAAGAAATAAAGCTCAAACAGAAAACAACACTGTTGTTGGGTTGAGGAATCAGAGGTCAAACTTTAGTGATGCCAGAGCAGCTGGAAGTTGAAGGCACCATTACAGAATGAAGGGAGCCACAGAAGGGAGTACTCAAAAATCTGTGTATAAACTGTCTTCAAAACTTGGCCTTTGCCAAAAATGTACATTTAAGAACTACTGAACTAGACTAGACTAAGAGTTCAAGATATATAGTAGACAGCATTGTCTGAAGGCTGAAAAAGATGAACAAAAATTTCAACAGCTGCATTGTGCTAGAAAGTGGGGCTAGGTAGACACCTGTGGCTTTTCATTTAAACCCTAAATTTGATGCTGTAGGCCCATGTGAAGGAGTTCACTTTAGTGCTAAAGGGAAAAACACAATAACCACTCCCTAATAAAGCCTGAAACCAAGATTCCACAAGATCAAGGTATTCTCCCGTAATTTGACAGTCAGCTGGAGCAAAATCCAACACGCTTCACATGATAACATAATCTAGAGACTTAGAGACTCTACAGCCTATAAATCACCGTGTCAAGTGTCCATTAAAAAGTTACTAGCCATGTGCACAAATAGGAAAATGTGACCTACAATCAAGAAAAATCCAGAAGTAATTGTTGGAATCAACATAACAAAGACTTTAAAATAACTGATCATTATTTGTAGATCAAGTATCTATTGACCTTGATCTTAAGTATCTATCTGCTTATTTAACGTTATTTGTAGATCAAGGATCTGCAGATAAAAATGCATGTAATGGGTATAAAGATTTGTATTTTCAGAATACAAATAAAAACTTTGTTGAAGAACCAAATAAAACTCTTAAATCTGAAAAATTTATTCTCTGAAATTAAAATATCACATGGGATTAATAGTTGATTGAATAATGCAAAACAACATATTAGTGAATTTGAATCAGGTCAATAAAAATGATACAAACTTAAGCACAGAAAAAAATGTTTGTACAACGATGAGCAGAGCCCCTACAGATTATGGGACAGTGTCAACTATGTGACATACACACAACCACGATAACAGAAGGAGAGCAGAGAGGGAATGGGACAGAAAAATATCTGAAGAAATTTGGATGTACACATTACTAGCGATTAAAAATATAACTTATTGCTATTTATTTAGTCCTTTACTTTGTCAGAGTCCAGGGAAAGCCATTCTATAATACCTTAACAAAAAACTGACACAGTGAACATTTTATATCCCAAAATTGTGTCTAGATTGACCCAGACTGAACACTTAGGCACTTATTTACTTAATACCCTGACTTTTCTTACCCTGGCTACTGTTATATGATCTGTATAATGTTATATATATATGTATATATATAATGTTATATGAGTTTATGTATGGTATATGTTTGTATCTGAGTATATATGAGTGACAGATTTTTGGATGTTAAAAATAAGCACTATAAAGCTGCAATATTAATGTGGAATATTCAGAATTGGTTATACATTTACAAAAGAGGAGCAGCTTACCTCTGCTACTACTTATTCGACAGCAAAAGCAGCAGCAGTGGTGAACTCTTTCTGATTCTTTTTCTGCAAAAAGCCTTAGTCCTAATTGATCCCTTTGGAAAGACTACATATCACCATGGTTCTTGTACTTATACATTGGAGCTTGGAGATTGGTGTAAAGGAAGAGAAATATGTATTTAGTTTATCGAGATGGAGTAAAAGTTGAATTATATTGAGTATTAAAGATATTTGATCTTATTAATATGTCAACCACATTAAGAGTAATATAACCATTAAATTTAAAAGATTATACACTGAAAATATTGGTTCTATTATTTATTATCTCCTGGTTTATTTTATTCATCTCATGTTATGCCATAACTAGACAAAAGTGTTAACATTGCAACTTAAGCATCTATTCATATTAGAAGACCCTTCTCACTTTCTGAAATAAAGAATATACTCATCTCGTGTGTTCAAAATGACAGATAAATGGCATGTGTGATTGAAGATTGTGGAAAGAAAATGAAAGTTACTTTTGAGTTGCTTTGCCCATCATGAGATGACCATAATTTAAACAAACTTTTAAAGGTTCTTTTTATACAGTATTACATGCACTGTATCTAGACTTCCTGCAATCTCTGTCACAATTTCCTGGACGAGGAATGAATGCCTGACTCAAAGAAAATGGTCTTTATTGTCCAATAGCCAAAGAATTGACCCAAAGACCTTTTACTCCCTTAAGATTATTGCATACTAGGTGTCTAGTTGTGAGAGCAGATTCTCCTTCAGGGCATTTGAACTCAAGGTTTGGACTGTCATTTAGTTGAAGCGTTGACACAAAAGAAGCAAACATAGAGAAAAACTGAGTGGAATACTAGAATCAGGTAGATCAGCCATCTATTCCTAAGTCTCCTCACCACTGAGAAAATTGTTGAGTCATAAAGAATTTTGTTATATTCTCGTTAACTTTAAGGATATTAACGTAGTTACTAACATAATTTGTCTTTTTGATATCAACTTTTAACCAGAATGTATTTTCGTTATTAAATTTTGAGTTTAAATTACACTGATAATATATGAGCAAAATGTAGAAGAAATTTCTCTTAAAATATACTAACAAATAAATAAAGAATTCACATTCCTTAATGGGTATATTAATTATAAATACAGATGCTGGTTTACTGTATATTATGATATTCCAATATATGTTACAGAAAGATGTGAGAAATTATATTCGATAACTTTTAGTCATTCTGTACTCCAATTGTCTTTATGTGAATATGTATTTTGTGTAACATATTCCATGCACATGTGGTACTTAGAATTTCTCCATCTCATGAGGTTTGGTAAGCGACAGACCAGACCTCATGAAGTTAACACTATCATCTTTAAAAAGTGCTGAAATAGTTATTTAAGTACACCTGAGATATAAGAGCCTGGGTTG